>NW_026892577.1:697500-3360000 GCF_033815535.1 Pezoporus flaviventris
TGGGTGAGAAGCAAAGGCTAGACCTTGTCTTACATTCATGGGGTTATTCCTGAAACAGCTCTAAAGGAAACATCCATGAATTCCTTCTTTCACCCAAGAATTATTCTATTAAGCTATTCTGTGATTCTGTGATTCTGTAAGAGTGCTCAGTTACTGGAGGGACTGATGGTCAGCAGCAAATAGTTACCAAAGGTGAGTAGCAGTCATCCTCAGCCAGATCCAGGGACAGGAAGGCAGCAAGAAGAGTGCAAGAGTTACCTGCAGAGGACCACAATGATGCAGGTAATAGGATGAAGTGCTACTGGGACATGTGGTCCCAGTCCTGTTTTCAGAGGAAAACTCAGCTCACAGCACTGCCAGCTTCCTGCCTAAAAGGTCACAGCTTCTGCCTTGAATCCCATGCTTCTTGAAATGAAGAAGGAAGGCAAACACTGAAGAAAGGGCATTTTCCAGGGCATTGCACACCAAGATAACATTCCTGATGTATGAAACCTTGACTGTTATGCTAACTTTCAAAAAGAAATCAAACCCATCTGATATTGTGCCTTTCCCACTGCTCAGTCCTACTCACCTGTTCTGTACCAGGTTCATCAAGGCAGTGGCAGCATGCAGGAAATCTGCAAGTTCTCAGTCACAGTTCTGGAGGAGTCTTCCTAAAATATTCCAGGAGTCTTAAAGGGAACTGAAGGCATGCCACAAGAGAGAGCCTCAAAAGCATCCATATGGGTTTTTTCCCCTTATAATTCCTATAGCTTCAACTCCAGCTTTGCTGAACATAATCCCAGCCTCAAAACAACACAGCCTCCTGCTTAAACAAATGTTTTAAAACCCCCAGGGATGGTTAAATTGCCTCTTGACTTGTTCTCCCCTACCTGGCAGCAAATTTGGAGGCTTGGTGCCAGCAGAGATGCTCTAGTTCCTGGGTTTGGTGGCTGGAACATTGGTCTGCCTTCTGTTCCCCCTAAGGAGCAGGAGATACGCTGGTGGCATGGTGATCCTACAGGGTACAGAACCACCACACAGGGATCCCCTGTCATGGGTTATAGGCAGCTCAGTCCTGGGCTGGATGGAATGATTTCTGCCTCCTCTCCAGTCTGCCATTCAGATCTACCCGACAACTGGCTGAAAGCCATTACTCCCCAAACTGTTGCTTGTTTTTAAGTAATACAGCTGCTCTGTGCAATTCTAACCACCTTTTTGATTGTTCATTAGGGACCTGCAATACTCTTGGTTTATTCCATTTAAACCTGAATTTAACTAACAGTAGTTATGTGCCCCATCACCTCTTGATTAGGAGACTGAATTGCTTCCTATGGACCGAATCATGCAGAGTCTTGCGGTTTCTGCGTGGCACCGGGCACCTTCTCTTCTCATCCATTTCACTTAGGCAGCTGCTTTCAATGGAAATTGATGGCACGCTCGGGCTGGATGAGTCCGGAGCTAACGTCCAGATTCTGCCTTCAAAATCTTCATTTGCAGCAAACAATGACACATGTGACTCTGCTTAACAGAGGCTAATGTCTGCATGAGCATCAAGGAACAAAGGCGTAATAAAGGGTCAAGAATCACAGTGCTCTAAGTAAGGGGTTTGAAACGTTTAATCAGAAGGCAACAATTAAGGTTCTTTTAGATGCTGCAAACTTAAAGCCTGTGGTCTTGAATCCAAGTCAAGTGTTTGCCCTTCATGATTGCACAAGTTTCCCTAAATGATGTCTCCTCCAGTTCAAGCTCAGCTACAGCCCCAGCACAGAAAGAAATGCTTCCAAATCCATGGGAAATTGCAAGGAACTTTCCTCCTTTGCCAGCTTCTCATCACTTTTAAACACCGCTAAACTAAGCATCAGATTTACAATTTAACCCACATGATAGCAAGTCATTAAACGGTTCCCAAGGAGGTTTTGGATTGAGTGGACTTGTTTTATACAGCATAAAGCATTCCTCAGCTGATGGGGGCTGAAACAATACTGGGATTTTTGGCTTTATTCTTCTCAATGATATTCAGATTTTGGAAGTGAAGAATACTTGCTTGCTGGAAGCCTGAATTCCACCGAGATACAAATCTCTGTCTCTTTGAGAATGATAAAGGAAGTCAGACAGGGTATCGTATACCATCTTGCATTAAGAAAAACTCGGGGGGTTAAGGCCATCTGTATTTAAATCCAAGGACAGATGAGACATTTAAATTTTAGTAGCACTCAGTTATATACCTGACAGAGAGAAATGGCTGCAATCCTTTTTATCAGGCTGGAGAATAGGCATTAAATGACAAAATATTAGTCAGGCCATAGATCCACGGAACCTGTAAGTTCTGCAGCAGCTTCATTAAATCTGTTTTTTATCCGAGGGGAGAGAAGGGCCTGGTAGAACGTTGTCAGCATTTGAGGCTTTTGGAGGGTTGCTGCCAGGTACTTCATCCGTCTGTCTATTTTCATATTTATTGTTTCACCAATCACTTTATTCATCCATCTGTTCATCTGTGTAAACCCATTTTTTTAAATTTTAATTTTTATTTATAGACTGACCTTAATAAACTCCCCTCAAGTACCGCGTGTTTATCACTGTCAGGGATGAAAACGTTATTAATGACAGCGGGGCTGCGCAGGGAAGACGACTGCCCTTTAAATTCCTTTTCAGCTGACTGGACCGCAGCAACTCAGCTGGGCGGAGGTGGCTGGATCGATAAGGTCGGAGTTCAGTCACTGGTCCCATCTCCTCTATCATCCCCATCACCGCCAGCTAACGATGCCTGCAGGTGGAGCGGGGGCACTTGGCTACGTTTATGAATTGCCTTGCTCCGTGGTGAAGGCTTTTCCTGCCCCATAGGAAAAGCTGTAGGGAGCTCGGGATTATTCATTTTGGAATGTGTACGAGGGAAGACACGGATGTCGATGTGGGAAAAGCAACCCTGTGCGCTTAGAGTAAATAGCGCTGGTTCCTAGGGCAGCACTAGCACCATGGAAAGGTGCTCTTCCAGAGAAATTCTGATTAAACATAAATGAGGGATGCTCTGGTCATTAAACGCTTTCCACATCAGATGAAGGAATGAGAGGTGAGTTTTCAGCACACAGTCACTAGCACTGTACTTTCAAACCAGCTACTTAATTGCCAGGAATTCAGGGCTGATAATCACAACACTGCAACCACCTCTGTATTTATTTCCCTGCAGCATTTATTTCTGTCTTTATTTCCCTGCACCAGCCATGGCTTTGATGCCTAAACCTGGTTTTGGGGCATCAACTGACGCCTTTCATTTTGCAGGTGCATAACTCATAATGTGGCTTGGAAAGTGCCACTTCTAGTGACTAATCATGTCCTTATTTAATTGCCAACAGCAACGCGGGTGATTGCTAGGTTGAAAATAGAAGGTGGTGAGAGTATTGCTAAGTAGCTCAAAATTAACACAGCTCTGGATTAAGAGTTTCAAATTTATGGTAGGCAGGAGTCACGCGGTGGCTATAAATGCTTTACAGGTTCACTTGGTTGACATAAGGTTTAACCTTGCCTCAAAAAATACATTTTTATTCTGCTGACTTAAAGCAGGTTTGACAAATCCTCTGCAGGATAACTCAGCCCTCACGTTTTTATCTCTGGTTGGCTTAGGTGCCATTTGCGACAGGGGTTTTGCCGTGAAGGATGTCGCTGTGAGGCTGGGGACATTCCCCTCATGGCTTCATCTCACCTCCCAGCTCATTAGGAGCCCTGGATTCCTGCCTGGGATTGTATTTTGACATCGGGGGTGTAAATCAAGCCATAAACATATTTAAACTAATGTTGTCGGAAATCTGTAATTCTGACAGGGAAATGAGCGCCAAAAAAGCGCATATAATATTTGGTGACATGTAATTTTAACTTCATCCAGTCTCTTTGCTTTTGAGCCATTGTTACCTGCAGGATAAGGCAATAAAATAAGGATGTACAAGAATGTGTCAAATGTAGGGCTTCCCTAAATTACACTCTGAGGCACAGATTAATACATTTAATACATTCCAGTCATGAGTGAAGTACTTATAGCAGAACAACTGCTCCTTCAGTGATATCATTCACTGGAATGAACTACAGCTAACAGTGACAAGCTGGAAAAATGCCCCCACTTTTCAAACTGTACAAATGGCATTTGGACACAGTAACTCAAAACTGGACACTTCATTTCAAGTTTAAAGCTAGTGGTCCAGTCAAAAGCTATTACTCCATCTTCTTTATTTGTAGTCCATGCTTTTGTGCTCTTTAAGAATCAAATAAATACTGGTGTAATGGTTAGCAACTGCCAGTTCAACGAAAAATACTGCTAAATTCACCAATAAGTCTTTTTTCTACACACACAAATTTATGACATAAGAACTGAACCCATTCCTGTTACAATGTCTGGATAGTTTTTTAATGTAGAGGGAGTCTCACTTTAGTGATAAGAGTTTAAACCTCGACTCCTTTTTCCTTCTTTCTGGCTCATACATCTGGATAGAGAAGAGCGTGAAATAAACGGCCGGCGCGTGCAAGCAGAGGTGCACTGAGCTGGCCTGTTCTCAGCTCCATCCATCACTGTGGCTTTGTGGCCTCTTGCACCGGCTCCTCTTTCCCTTTTACATTTGCACTGGGGTTATTTAAAAGCAAAGAGATTATTTGCACTGATATTATTTAAATGCAGATGTAAGAGCTGACCCTTCCTCTGCATTAAGAACTTGGTGGAGGAGGGAAGGAGACTGAGCTGGATACAAGCTTTCTGGATGCCTCCTTCTTGTTATCCTATACAATCCTCTTTGGTCCACTATCTGCAAGTGCCTCCCCCTCGAAAGGAAACCCCAAGCCTCCCACCCAGCCCCACTGCTGGCTCTATAATCTCTAGTTAGATCTATAGATCTAAATAACTATAATAGTTAGATCCCAGTTTGTGGTCATCACAGATGTCCTGCTGCTACCTGTGCCCATGCAAGGGCAGGGAGCAGAGCTACCTTTTGCCTGAGGAGGACTCTGTACAGAAACAAGAGGCTGCCCAGAGAACAGGCTAAACTGCTCTCAGGTCTCCCCTTCAGGAGCCTTCTCTTCTCCAGGCTGACCCAGCCCAGCTCTCTCAGCCTGGCTCCAGAGCAGAGCTGCTCCAGCCCTCGCAGCATCTCCAAGGCCTCCTCTGGACTCACTCCAACAACTCCAGGTCCCTCTTGTGCTGCTGCCCCAGAGCTGGATCAGGACTGCAGGGGGGGTGTCCCCAGAGCACAGCAGAGGGGCAGGATCCCCTCCCTGAGCTGCTGCTCATGCTCTGGGGGTGCAGCAGCACACGGGGGGGTTCTGGGCTCAAGCACACACTGAAGCTGGGTCATGGGGAGCTTCTCATCACCCAACACCCCCAGGTCCTTCTCCTCAGGGCCGCTCCATCCAGTCTCTGCCCAGCCTGTGCTTGTGCGAGCTTTGGGGCTCGAGGTTTCAGTTCCCGCTTGGATCTGCCTATAGAAAATAAGTGATCCTGAGCTTCCTGTAGTAATCAGCACATGTCATTCCCCTTGAGAAATCCCTCCTTCATCCCCACACAACTACTGCACTGGTGGCTATGAGGGTGTTTGTAAATTAATGCTTATTCCAGACAACGTCTGTGCTAAAAACCATCCATTATTAGGTGCCACACCACACCTGGAAGAATGCTTACGGATCTGGGGGTTACGCTAGCAATTGTGCTATAGTTGTGAGTCTGGCTGATGTGAGACCCAAGTGGGGATGGTGTGATGAAGGGATAAATATTCTCGCTGTCCAACTGCCACGTCTTCTTTCCAGCCAGCCTTTTTACAGTGTGCTGCATTAAATGCTGCTGTAAACCCAGGGCCTAACACCCACTGCAGGGAACAACGGGTTTGTTTCCAAAAGGAGAAAACCTCGCAGCCTAACACTTCTTCAGAATAGCACACAGATGTGTTTCCCCAAACTCAGGGGGTTACTTCCAACATGTCTGGGACAAGACAAGGAACTAAACCACAAGTAATTCTAAATATGTTCATTTTGCTCTATAGCTTCCCCAGGTAGCAATTAACCCTGTCCCTACAGGCCCTTGTCCCAAGCCCCTCTCCAGCTTTCCTGCAGCCCCTTCAGGCACTGGAGCTGCTCTCAGGTCTCCCCTTCAGGAGCCTTCTCTTCTCCAGGCTCACCCAGCCCAGCTCTCTCAGCCTGGCTCCAGAGCAGAGCTGCTCCAGCCCTCAAAGCATCTCCGTGGCCTCCTCTGGCCTTGCTCCAACAGCTCCGCATCCCTCTTGTGCTGTTGCCCCAGAGCTGGACACAGGACTCCACATCCTATCCTAATCCGGTTTGTAAACACTCTGATGTAGAACTCTTTCTTTTCTGCTTTCACCCAGGTAAATGTGGTTTATATAGATCTGGTACACTGGGCTAGGGATCCTAGATCAATACAAGTAAGAATGAAAATTAACACTACATTCTAAATTGCTAGGACTAATTCCTTGTATTGGAAATACAGAAAAGCAATTAAATTCCTCTTGCAGGATTCTATCAACAGCAAAGTACCAATTCAGAATTTTACCAGTTTCTGCCTGCTTTTCCATGGAATAATAGCAAAATATATTTCCAATTCAAATGTATAGCAAATATGCATAGCAAATAGCAAGATGTATTCCAAAATCACTGATTTTGACTCTTCCTGTTGCCAAAATCCTTTGTTTTAAGAATTAAACTAACTCCTTCTCAGAAGAACTCTCCTCAAAGTGCACGCATGGGAAATAGCCCTCAGATATGTCACTCCTGGAAAACCCAACACACTGTTTGGAGACCTGACACTCCTGCTGCATCGCCTGTGCAGAGCACGGAGCACAGGGTAAACTGACAAAATAACTGGATTATACATGCACAAAACAGACTTTCAGTAACTGGGTGCTTTCTTGCTCCTGGTTTCCACAGAAAAGTCATTTTTTTTGTTCCTTAAATCCTTGTACTGCTTATTTACATATGAAAAGGTAAGTTTATAAAAGAGCTTTCCTATTTTACTACATCAAATAGTTAATAATTTAAATCTGTGGCCATTATCATCATATAGATTGACACAAATGGCATATGGATCATTCTGGGGATGAGGGTTAGTTTCTTTTAAGAGAGAATTGTTTTAGTTTTTGCAGGAAATTAATCAGGGGAATGGGCTTTGTGGAGCATGGAGCAAATCTAATCTGTTCTTTGTTGAAATTTGCCTTGCTCCAATTCCTAGCAATTGTAGACAACATGCTCTTTTGTTCGGGAGCCACTTGTTACATGCATAATTAGAGACTGCAGTAGCTGTGTTTAAAGAAAAACTGTTTTCCAATGTAATGTGTGATCTTGATAATAGTATTTTCATCAAAGGTAGCAATTACATTCATTAAGCTGGGACTGGCAAGGCAGCAAGGAAATTAAGTGGAAGGTGAATAAAAAGCTCCCCCGTTCCTTTTTAAACCCTCTGTCCCTTTAGAAGTCGAAATGCACCACGTTGAGCTGCAAACTGGAAAATACAGACTGAATATAAGGGGGAAAAAAAGGAAAGAAAGGGGAAAAATAAAGTCCTCCTTAACCTTTCTGAATAATGATCCAGGAGATATCCTAGGGACACCTACTATAGATGCACCTTTCAAATTAAAGGGCTTTATTCTACATTAATTTCTTATGCAAGTTTTAAACGAGCTCAACATATGATTCAGGTCTTTAAAGGCTCCAGGGCTCTCTAGGATTAATTCACTGTTCTTTTCACACATAAATTAATTGTTTTGTGTGCTCAAAACCAGCAAACAGCACATAAATCAACCCGTTTAGGAAGAGACACGAGGCTGGTACCTTGTGCAAAGCGCTGGAGTTGGCTATTTACACTTCATGACTGTAAGAGGTAACTTTTAAAGGCAAGCTGGAAAAGCAGGACAGATGCTGTTAATTCTAAACGGGTTTCATGAGTGCAGAACTCATTTTAGCAATCTGATTCCTTGAAAGACAAAAGTTGTGGAGCACTGAAAAGCCATTCTTCTAGCGCTCTCATTATGGTTTTGCCAGTTAATAATTCAGTTACACATCACTAACGTATTTGCAAACATCCCCACGTAAGAATAGCTAGTTGTAGTTGGCTTTTGGGGTAAGTTTTTTTTCCCCCTCTCTTTTTGCCTTAAGCCTTCCAAGAGTGAGGTTTGCAGATGGAAAAATCTACAGACATGAGCCCCGGGAGGGCTGTGCCCAGCCCACAGGCTCCCCCAAGCACTCCTGCTGAACGCACACACAGGAATCTCGTTTTTTAACTCCCAAATGTAATCCTGCTGGGTTTTTTTCCAGGCACCGCATCCAGGCTGAGAAGCAGGGGGAAAGTGGGACCATCCCCTTGTACCTCTGCTCTGTGTGGACAGCCAAGGCAGCACAGCACTGCAGAGAGAAATCACTGCTTTGGACGGGGGCTGAGCCCTGATTGTGCACACGGGCAAAATACCCCATTTCAGGGAGGCACTGGCACAGGGTGCCCAGAGAAGCTGTGGCTGCCCCATCCCTGGCAGTGTTCAAGGCCAGGTTGGACACAGGAACAACCTGCTCTAGTGGAAGGTGTCCCTGCCCGTGGCAGGGGTTGGAGCTGTAAGGTCCCTTCCAACCCAAACCAGTCTGGGATTCTGTGATCTCAGGAGACAGGAACCACGGCAGATGAGACTTGCAGCAAGCGGGCAGGTATGGAGAAGCCGGCGATGACAGGTACTGTGCTCCCTTCTCACCAGGGTTGTCACAACATGATCTCAAAGCAAGAGAGAAAAGCGAAGTCAGAACGTGGCTATCCACCACTCCAAAAATAGCTGTTCCTCCCTCTGCCCTTCCCAGAAATAGAACATGAAACCACAGCATCTTGGCCAAATTGGAATTTGCATAGTTCTGTGAAGCATTTCCTTCAGTTAGGAATGATTTAATTATTCTTCACTTCCTCTTCTAGAAATCATTCCTGGATAATGAGGTTAGCATAGAGCAGATATGTTTCAGTCAAGAAATAGATGTAATTCAGTGCCAGAAGGCTTTTACAGTTAAGGGGAAAAAAAAGGGGGTTGGACACTTCTACACAGAAGCAGCAATGTAGAGAGGGTTGGCAACAGTCTGAGACACCAGGTCATCGGGTGCTTTAACCCAGTGCTGTGTCAGCCCCCTCAAGAATCAGAGGACAGCCACAACCCTCTTGTGACCCAGATCCTTACACAAGGATAACAAGGTATATTTTGAATAACTCTTAAGTGATGATAAGTTATATTACCTCTAGAGAGTTGTTTATCTCTGCAACTGAACCACTGAAGTCAAAGTAGAGTAGAGCTAAAATACTTCTAGCATAAAATGGAAGACCTATTGCTGCACCTTACCATGGACTTTGGGAACTGAATCCTGCATGGCAGCCAAATACGTTTTATGATAAATAGCTTGTAGAACCTAGCTTTTATTATTCAAGCAACCATCAAAATAACCTTGCCACATCAAACAAATGTAGCCATTGCTACAATTAAACTGAGAAAATGGTTCTTTTTAAAGCTTGGTTGGACAGACCTCAGTGATTTGGTGTTTAGGAAGGGAGAGGAACAGTTTGGGGTTGGTAAAAATCCCACAGTGGAATGTAAGGGATTTCTCTCAGACCATGGGGAAACAAAGACTATGAACACGGGCAGAGACTTTGTATCTTGTAACCATGTTCTAGGACGTAACAGGGAGTCACAAAACGTTTCCAAAGTTCAAAAAGTACCTACACTGAAAAAAGTGCTTTGCCTCAATTGTTATGGGAGCAACTGGAGCAATGCTGCATGTGTGAAAGCCTCCCCCTCAGAATAGCGTGTCTAATGCAGTAGTTTGCACTAAACTGCATTTGCTCCATACCAACTCTGTCTTCAACAGCTCCATTAATAAACCATGGTTCTATGGAGCTTTTCAGAATTTAACCACATTGCCAGAACCTTAACTTTACACTTTCTGAATTATTTCTTGGTTGGTTTTGGGTCAGTTTAGCAGAGTTGATACAAAGCTGTTCCCTATGAGATAAAACACACACACACAAAGTAAAACACTGTGCCTACAAACTCAGCATCATTTCAAAGGTGGCTTTATCGCTTCAGCTGGTCCTTTAGTCAATGCTGGATGCACAATGCATCACCAAAGTTCTATTAGCTAATACTTTCTAGCATAAATAACATTTGCAGCCTCTGGGACTCTATTTACCTTTCACAATCTCTACTTTTTGTATCCATACAGGGAAACAAAAAATATCCAAACTAATGTCTAAAATGTAATTATCACCTCTTTGGGTACCACCTAAACAAAGGCAGAAAACCTCAGTGACCCAGTATCAAATTAAAGCTGGAGGACTGCTCTGGTTACATTGAACAATTAGCATTTAATCTGCATCTTTAGGATGCAAATTAGTGAACAGAAAAATCTTGCAGCATGTCCTAGAAAATGAATCAGGCCAAAAATATTCAAGACACTTGGAGCAAAGAATGTGATGGCAAGGATGATAGAAAATTACTCTGTTCCTCTGATGGGTGGGTCGTAGTTTAGAAGTCTTGGCTGAATGTCCAGAAGAGAAGGCAGGGAACAACCCCTCAAGCAGAACACCAGCTTTGGAAGTCTGTATCAGAGCTTCTTGTGTCCTATGAAGTGGAGACCCAACCAGAGTCTTTCTGCAGGCTCCAAAATGGGAACTTTCCAGAACTGAATCCACCAAACTTAAGGGACAGAGAGGCAGCGGATGCAAATTCAACATGAACCCATTGTACTGCAGCTCCTTTGTTCTCTCTACACTGGGAAAGTCATCTCACTGCTGGAAAACATCAAGACATTTCTTGATCTGCCCACTTGCATTTGTCTCTAAACAAACAGTAATGTTCCATTTCAGCTCTTCAGTGCCTTCCCACTGTGACCCTCCAGCCACCGTTACGGATGAACCAAAGCTCATTGTCAGTCCTGCTCGTGTCTGCAAGTTGCCTTCTCTCCCCTGTTCAACACACCCAAAGCACTCAAGCCCTGCTTCATCTGGCCATTTACAACAGAGGTTTTTAAAACTCACAAACTGTGACAATGGGTTGTGTAACACTCCAAACTGATGGTTAGACCTGATGGTTTCAGTCCATATATGCTTATTTCCTGGCTAGGAGACCCCCAAATACACAAACCAGCAATGTGGAAGTTGGGGATTTATTGCTGTATTTTAGATTTTCCCGCTGCTATTTGATTCTTTCTTTCTTTTATGGAAGAGCTTTTCTTTCTTCAGAGATCCCTGCAAAATGTCTGATGAACATAATCTCCTGCATGTTCAGAAGTCCTCATTGTATGGATTAAATAAATCCAGTTCTGAAAGTGATGGCTACTTGGCTGTTGAGACACTGTTTTCTGTCAGGTCGAGAGTGCTCTGTCTTTAGGATCTTTAGTGAAGTCACCTTGAGGTTGTTTTCTACGTACAGTTCTCCAGTATTAGTAGCTCTACAGCTACTAAGACACAGAAAGGAAGAAGAGTTTCAGAATGATATAAATTCAAATGATCTTCAAAGACAGAATATATATAAAAGCTATTACTGCCCATTGAGACCATACATAGTTTTGATTTATATTTTAAAAGAGTTTATCAGAAAAGTTACATTGTACATTGCACATTCTTCTGAACATTAATATACCAATACAAATCAATGTGTGAATGCTCTTATCTATGAAAGAAGCTATTAGGGAACACACTGGTAAGTTGTAGTTACCTAATCACAGAATCATAGAATGGTTAGGGTTGGAAGGGAGCCTTAGGATCATCTAAGTTCCAAATGTATTTGTTATTGCACATGAACAGAGTATTTTTAAGAGCTTGAAATGTGCCTCTCACCAAAAGATTTCCAAATGGAACTGCAATAACATGTTAATTAGAAAATTCTTTACATAGCAAAGGGCTCCCAATGAACAATTACTTTATATTTCACATAAACCTTTTCTAACACAATCTTTACATGGGGAAAAGCAAATGTGGAAGAAAGAATAACAGCACAGAAAACATCATATGAAATGTTGTATTTCAGCACTTCCCAAGTAGTGATTAAACGTTTCTGTGGAAATCTGCCTCAGACCTTTATCCCAAAGCAGAATACCATTTCAGAGCAGCGAGTGTGTAATTCATCTGGAATCGTGAATTCCACATTCAAATCCAAATCGTGGGTTAAAAAGTATTTCTTTCTGCCTGAGGGACTTCTAAGCTAACACACTGGCTGGTTGCCTTAGGTTATGCCTGCAGTGTATCTTCACTTTGAGACTTCAAAGTGAAAACAAAAGACGCCAAACCCTTGGCTTGCCTGGTATGAAAGATTCTGTTAAGCCATCTGGGAGACAAGACACTACACACGCAGCAGAACTGTTGCAGGGTATGAAGCTGCTGTTTGTTCATGATGCCCTTTATTAGCATGGAGAAGAGAGAGAAATAGAAGTGATAGTTTCCTCTCTCCCAGGTGGAGTGATGTCTGTGGAGCTGCTGTAATTGGAGTAATTTTTATAGTAGCCCTCAGTGTGTTCTTAAGTATATCTTGGTAATTAAGCCCTTCTGCCTATCAACAGGCAAAGAGCCCATGCAGGGGGATTAATTCACTAAAGCAGGCATTTAGAATCACAGAATAGTTAGGGTTGGAAATGACCTTAAGATCATCCAGTTCCAACCCCCTTGCCATGGGCAGGGACACCTTTGAAGCTGACAGAAAGTAAGGAAAGTCTGTAATAGCGCTGTTCCTCTTTGCTTGTTTCTTTGTATAAGGCACTGCCATCTGCTTGTTTTACAAAACCACACTTGTTAAGTGTCATTTACCCCAGTTTTGCTCAAAAATCCTTCGGGACTCTCAGCCTGTAACACTGTAAACTCCACTCCAAGTGAATCATCAGTGACTGAGATTCTCCTAAGTCAGCCAAAACCACAAAACCAATCCTTCCCTCCCCAAAACACGTGAGGCAAATTGCCAATTACAGCAATTATAATGATTTTTCATATATTAAGCTTTCTATCTCTTGATTCTTAATGAGATCTCCAGCACTGGAGAGGTTTCTACTGTAAATAAAATGTCTGATTATAAAATAAACAGAGAGAAAAGCAAATACTTCCCCAAATCCCACTCTCTTTCTCTCAAAAGGAGAAAAACTTTGCCAGTGAACCACTAACTTCCATGAGCGAGTTTTCTAGGCTGCAAATTAACAGTCCCTCCCTAACCCCCAGAAGGGCTCTGAGGGTTAAAGTTTGTAAAATACATTGAACATGGAAAGGCCACTGTGAGGTAGTATCATAGCGCTCCCATTACCTAGCTTATATCTGTCTTTTTGCAGAACTACTAGAGCTTTTTTTACCCAATTTCACAAAGATTTCAACTCAACCTTTTCTGAAAGGAAAACTATAAATAGCCTCTTAGATTAAAACCCTTAACAGCTGAGAAAGCTGGAAAGAGAGGTAGATATTATCTACCTTTCAGTACTACAAATTGGGGCTGGAAGGGCTTAATTACCAAGATATACTTAAGAACACACTGAGGGCTACTATAAAAATTACTCCAATTACAGCAGCTCCACAGACATCACTCCACCTGGGAGAGAGGAAACTATCACTTCTATTTCTCTCTCTTCTCCATGCTAATAAAGGGCATCATGAACAAACAGCAGCTTCATACCCTGCAACAGTTCTGCTGCGTGTGTAGTGTCTTGTCTCCCAGATGGCTTAACAGAATCTTTCATACCAGGCAAGCCAAGGGTTTGGCGTCTTTTGTTTTCACTTTGAAGTCTCAAAGTGAAGATACACTGCAGGCATAACCTAAGGCAACCAGCCAGTGTGTTAGCTTAGAAGTCCCTCAGGCAGAAAGAAATACTTTTTAACCCACGATTTGGATTTGAATGTGGAATTCACGATTCCAGATGAATTACACACTCGCTGCTCTGAAATGGGTTCATGGTTTTCCTTACGATTTCATCTGTGATCAGGTATTCCTATTTATGATGTTATTAATGATTTTTATGATTACAAACAAATGTGTAATTCACAATGAATGTTCAGAGAAACAACTCCGCTAGTAGTCCTGAGTCCTTCTGGTTTCAGTACTCCTTTGCTAAGCTTTTTGCAATGGTGCTCAACTGGATATTTGAAGTTCCTTCATATATTGTACCTGAAATCAGAAGAAAATATATTAGAAGACTATAAAACCACAGTGAGTATATGAAAGAGAGACCCAGATATTATTCTAACAGTTCATTTAAAACATTTACAATTACAAAGTAAAGATTTACTGAGCAAGTTCTAGAAACAAAATTATAATTATATTGTATATTTATAATACAATTTTTAAAACAATAATTATTTATATTCTAATATATAAATCATAGAATTATTTGGGTTGAAAGGGACCTTAAAGCTCATCTAGTTCCACTAGGGACACCTTCCACTAGATCAGGTTGCTCCAAGCCCTGTCCAACCTGGCCTTGAACACTGCCAGGGATGGGGCAGCCACAGCTTCTCTGGGCAACCTGCTTTTATTATATGCAGCAATTAAAGTACTCTTCTGCTGGTACCACATAATAACAAGACATTTTCCTGAAAAGCAATTCCTAAACAACCAACAAAATTAAGTATTTACAAATGCTATCAGCAATAAAACCAAAGGGTAATATAGTTAGAAATGGCAAAGTGTTAGGTCCCAGGATTATACTGGTAAACAAGGAAGTCTTGAAAATAAAACTCCACATAGATTCAGGGCTTAAAGCCAAAGAAGTTGTCATATTTTCTGAACTGTAATTTTCTTAATAGAATAGGACACAATGTGTGTGCCTGTATTTTACTGGTGTCTAATGAAACATTTTAGCCTTACGTACATACATATTTATTTATACCTAAACTTTTACCTTCTTATATCTGAGCCTTTGAATCAGTGTCGATTACAGACTCAAGGAAGAAATACCTTACAAAGAATAGCCAGTCATTCATCCTCCAAGTTGAGTACTACTAATGATGCAAGAAACACTTGTTTAAGAAACTATCACTCACCTATCTTGCAGTCACGGTAATACTTTTCTATTGGATAATTTTTTGTGAAGCCAATGCCACCCATCCATTCAATACATTTACTAGTTGTCAGTGTTGCAACCTATGAATATAGTTTCAGAGTTATAATTTCAGGATCCAACCTCATGCAGGTGGCAGTAAATTTTATCCTTTGTAGTTATTTAAAGTAGAAACAAACCAGCAATTAAAGCAGTCGCTTTACAGGGAAGAGCCAAATTAGAATAAAGCCAAATTAGAATAAAAATGACATTTTTCTGCATCAGAGGACATCAAGAACTCCCTAACCACTAGTGCAATAGTTCGTATGCTGCACTATGAAAAAGACTAGCAGCAGCAGCATGCAAGGCAGCAATTACAAAGAGGCAGAAGCAATCCAGTTTTAAGTCATATGAAGACTTGCAGTTGTGACCAGCAGAGTTGAAATGGCCACAAGTGAAGTCTCATAATGCCATTTCTCCATCCACAAAAAGAGAATTCTGGCAAAGTGCAATCTTTCTAGATGAGTGAAGATAATAATTCATTTTCTCTTTTAATGTTGTTGCTTGCTTGTCAAAATCTAGGGGTGTGAGCAGTTTATTCACAGGTGGTCTACTTTACATTCCGTACATGGACTGGGAATGAGAAGCAAGATAAAAAGTACATCCACAGATTGCACTGCAAATATGAATTAGAAGTTACACATCTATGATTCATCAACAGCTTAAGCTTTTAAACAGCGGGGAAATAAAGCCACAGAAGAAAGAAACTGCAAGTCACCTCAGCAGCGTAGTACTTGGCCATGCTTGCCTCCTTTATGAATGGCCTTCCTGTTTCTGCAAGACGGGCTGCGTTGTAGGTCAGCAACCTGGCTGCCTCCAACTGTGTGGCCACCTGAGCTATCTGGTGTTGCATCCCCTGTAATAAAGACACCACAAGTCAGACAGAACCAGGATCTAGTACTCAACTGGGATTTCTACCAAGAGCCATTCTTTTCACCAAGGAACATACCTATACTCTTAATACAGAAATACAAGATCCAAATGGACTGGTAATTCCAAATTCCTCTGCATCTATTGATACTGAAGTTGGGAAAACCTCTTGGCCACCAAAGTCTTTTTAGGAACTGCACTCTCATTTTCTCCTTTTTGTTGTATTTTGTTGTATTCAGAAGTACTGGGGAATTCCCTGCCTGACTGGCTGGGCAGGAGCATTACCTGTTTGCACCCATGAATATCAGGGAAAGCTTCAGCCAAATCTCAATGTTGTCCTCAGCACTGCAGAGACATGGGTAGGTGAAAGCTGTATTTTCATTTTGCAGCTCTCTATGAGCACATTCATACATTAATAAGCCTAGATCCCTGATGATGTGAAAACAAATACCTCTCAAATAAAGTCGAGAACCAGCAGGCTGATAAATACTTCTTCCCATGTCCCATAGCCATGAGACAAAGAGTTAGGAGCAGCATAAAGAGGACATGACCAATGAATGGATTTGAAGGAAAGGAAAAAGGTGATGGAGCTCACATCTAAATAGTAGGTATTACAGAAAAATGGGTTTATTTAAGAGGCCCCTAACACTATTATGATTGAAAACGAACATTTACTAGTCTAACTTTTACCCAAAACACAATGAAATCTTTCATCTTATTAGAACATTAACACTGCACCCTAAAATCTGCAAAAATATATATGCAGGTCAAAATAACAAAATGATTTGGCAATTAGAAATTCCATTTTCCATTCAAAAGACGCAGTTCTGATCATTTCCTAGATCTCTGTGGGCGCTTCCTAAAACCTGTATGAATTGTGAGTAGTACTAATGTTCCTTCAGCCAAGATGTAGGTTTCTTTTAACAAGAAAATTACTATAGTAATTACAATTATATATCTTTCTTATTAAACTATACATCATTTTTGCAACGAAGAGTTCTTTTCGTTTTAAGACACAGGTATTATCATGAAAATGCCTTTATATAACACAGGAAATCTAATAATTCAATCAGTTTCCTCATCTTTTTATTATTTCTAGTGTCCAGAAAAAGGCCTTCCCCTACACCTCCTGAAAGGGTATCAAAACTAGGCACGCATTCAACATACTGTGATATTAAAATCAGAAGAGAAAGCTGCTCCATGTGTATTATTTTCCAAGGCTGTCAATATGCTATCAAGCACAAGGACTTATGCCAACAATGCTTTGAAGTTTTAAAGTATTTACATGGCACTTGCAAAGGCACTTAGCACTGAACTGACACACTTTATGTGGCTCAGCTGAAATTCTTCTCAAATATTAAGGGGAGACATGACACGAGGTGGAGCACAACTTACACAAAACAGATTACTCATTTTACTGACTTCAACTACTGTGTTAACAACTACTCTCTTGGAGGACACTTCCCATGTGCTCATTAACAAGTACCTGGAAGTCGAATACACTTTTCCCAAACTGGACTCTCTCCTTTGTATAGGGAATTGTGTGGTCAAAACAGCCCTGTGCCAGTCCTAACATCTGTAAGAAATAAAGCATATGTTCAGGAAAGACTGGTTAACTGATTTTACCTAATTCAGGTGATAACATTTGATGTTCTTCTGGTCAGGCACTTTACCTCTGTAAAAAGCTTAGTACTCAGGAGAAAAGTATTCTTCATACCTAGGGATTGCTACAACTTCCACAAAGCCAAAACATAATGAAGGTTCTGTATAGAATCTCAAGAGCCAGAATTTTACAGCTGTTAGACCTACTGCGGTGAGTTATGACAAAAAATAAAGTCTGAGGAGTTAAGCCTACTCCACACTACTCCATTCCTGAAAGAAACTTTCTTACTATAGGAAAAGATTTGTGAAAACATTATCTCTACTTTTTGAACAAAACTGTGGTTGCACAAATATTAAGTGTTTCTTGGAAAATTCTTAATTACACAGGAAAATGACTAACTAAAGTTCTATAGATCTACATTACAACATTAAAGGAAAAATAATGTGAAACATTATTCAAAGCTATCTGCATCATCAAAATAATTTCTCATTTTACAGAAGACACCGGACTGTCAGAATTAGCTATTTATTTCAGAAGTTAGAATATCAAGGTAGTGGAAGGAGAGAGAACATTTCTTCCAGCATTTTCTAGGAAAAAAACAACCTCAGAGAACAGTTTTAGAAGACCCACTGTCTGTTCACACCTTGTTCACTCAGCAGGGAAGACAACAAAACACAAGTGGTACCTTGGAGAATAACATCTGGGAAAACTACACACCAACATTCATAAGGAAGTAACTCTCACCATAGAATGGTTTGGGTTGGAAAGGACCTTAAAGCTCATCCAGTTTCAACCCCCTGCCATGGGCAGGGATGCCTCACACTACACCATGTCACCCAAGGCTCTGTTCAACCTGGCCTTGAACACTGCCAGGGATGGAGCATTCACAACTTCCCTGGGCAACCCATTCCAGTGCCTCACCACCCTCACAGGGAAGAACTTCCTTATATCCAGCCTGAACTTCCCCTGCTTCAGACTGAACCCATCATCCCTATCACTCCAGTCCCTTATGAAGAGTCCCTCTCCATCATCTTTGTAGGCCCCCTTCAGACACTGGAAGCTGCTCTGAGGTCTCCATGCAGCCTTCTCTTCTCCAGGCTGAACAGCCCCAACTTTCTCAGCCTGTCTTCATAATCTGAATTTCCCCTGTTTCAGTTTGAACCCATCACTGTCACTGGAGTCTCCTAGTGTCTGATTTGTTAGCCTGAAGAAACATTATGAAAGTAAACTAGTTTTATGGTTTTTTAACTATCAGATTTTGAGAAGTGTTCTCCATTCCAAAAAAGATAGTAAAGAAAGGATCCTGCTTTTCATATATCTTGGGATATATAGCTATTAGTAAATAAGATCAGTTGGTTTTATTATGTAACTACTATCCGTCTGAGTGCATTCTGTCTACCTAGTTTTATTCCTAGAAAAAAACAAAGATAGGAAATCAGATTAGGGGAAGCATCAAACAAAGGGAAAAAAGTTAAAAAAAGAGGGAAATTAAGGGCATGAAGAACTATCAAAAAGTGAGGGATATAGTAAAATTGGAATCTCATAAAACTTTTCTACTTCAAGACAGGGTATTATAATGTGGCAGTCAGCTGCCACACTCAGGAGCTTAGTCAAACTACTTTCAGTGATGTACAATACTGTACGGGTATTTTTGGATAGACCCACATATTAAGCTGAAAGCCAAGGCCCCAAGAAGATAAAACCATGGCCTTGCCTGGGTTCAGACATCTACACCTTCATCATTTAAGGTTCTAGAAAAAAACCCACAATATATAGGAAAATGGGGATCTGGGAAAAGAACATAAAGCAATGTTACTGTATCACCAGATTTGCTGCCTTCTGCTATAAACTCATATAGATGAACCAAGTATATCCACCTCAGTAGCTGTAACAATGTATGGAGTTACCTCGCATTCACCTTTTCACAGCCACAATTACATTTTATAAGATGTTAATTACCTTCTAAAACTATTTCTACTGCCAAACTATATTCAATTCTACAGGGCTTTAGAACTGCTGTTCTTGTCCGTTCAAGTGTACTTCTCTTAATTTGAGAGGTGCCAAGAAAGTAGTAACTTAAGATATAACAACTACCTGACCTTAACTTTTAGTTAGGTTGTAAATGTAACTTGGAGTAATTAAGCGTAAAATAAGGCCATTTATTTTACTGCCAGAACCTTTATATTATTTATACCCCTGGTTTTTAAATGCCGTATCAAACTAAGTTTAATCACAGATAAGCTTTATAAATGATGGAAAAGCCAACCCATTTAGCAGCATAGTATACTCCCACGTGGAAAGTCTAAATTTCATGAGGAACACTCCTGGTCTGTCTGTAAACTAGGGCAAAAGATAAGGGAGACTGGTAGCACAGACATATTATATCCTATACAACACAACTACATCCACAACACAGTAGAAACAGAGAAAGCATTACTTTCAGAAGTAAGCTAAAAACATAAATACTTGTCCTATGTCATTTTATTATAGGGCTGAACCTGATTTCCATGGAAATCAGCAGTAATCTGAGACCGAAACTGAGTTTACAACAAAAAACATTTTAAACTCCAAGGTCAGTAAATATTTCCCCCTAAGATGCCATAATGTGCAAGTTTCAAATACAATGAACTAGGATACCTCTGCTATAAAGAAAAGTATTTATTTTAAAAATAAGTAGACTTTTAAAAAGAAGTTGTTGGGAAAACATCATATAGAATAAAGTCACATTTGGTAATCCTACATAAGCCCAGTTGGAAGCATTAATATTACACATCTCAGTGAGTAATATTTTCTAATGGGAGTTTTCTTTGTAAAATAGATTTGCATAATGAAAGATGTTGCTCTACCTCAGAAGCAATACGTTAACCCTCAAAGACAAACTAATTGCTATTTAATGTTTTCTAAATCTATTGCTTATGTCACCAAAGGAGAATTTTACCATTTACAGTTGTTTCAGTATTTGACTGTAACTTAGCTACAGGAACAGTGACATCTACTGGCAACTGAGGTTTTAATATAGTATTTTCTAAATAGTTTCTTCTTGTTAGCTTTAGGTATTTTGTAAATCTCAATCCAGTTCTGTACTGGCTGTATTCAGTATTAAACAGAATTACCCACCTGTGCAGCAATACCTATTCTGCCAGTGTTTAGCATTCCAATTGCATACTTATAGCCTTGTCCAACCTGCCCCAGGATATTGGTCTCAGGAACCTAAAAAAATAAAATACCACCGTTATTCCTGTTCTATTCTGCTTTGCAGCTTCTAGTAGAAAGGTTCAGAGGTGAATCAGTCTACAAGGTTTATTTAATAGTCCTCCCCAGTGAAACATAAAACATTAACTATAAACCCCTAACTATTCTATGATTCTAAATTAGTCATTTGATTCTAGAATATCTGATTAGAACGTTTCCTCATGTGGTTATCATCGAATCACAGAACAGTTAGGGTTGGAAAGGACCTTAAGATCATCTAGTCCCAACCCTCCTGCCATAGGCAGGGACACCTCACCACAGACCATACTGCCCAAGACTGTCCAACACAGCTTTAAACACTGCCAGGGATGGGGCATTTACCACTTTTTTTAGCAATTATAAACCGGTGTTTGAGAAAAACTGTATTAAAACTTAAGTAAACCAACCTCCCTCAAGACTTCTGTGAAAGAACAGGGAGGAAAAAGTTAAAATATGCCAATTAACCAGTATGTCTGAGGAAAAAATATAATTAGGGGACTTAGTTAACATCCTTGTATGTGGTCAAGTTCCAATTACATGCAAATTATGCTGCAATAGCTAAACAACCTACAATACCTTAACGTTTTCAAACGTTACTGGACAGGTAGAAGACGCTCTGATTCCAAGCTTGTCCTCCTTCTTCCCCACATGTAGCCCCTCTGTGTCACGATCTACTATGAAGCATGTAATTCCCCTGTATCCCTAGGATGAATTAAAAAGTAATTAAGAACTGCTTTCTTTTTATACTAATTGTGCTGGTTTTGGTTGTGTGGTGCTTAGTAGGTTAAACTGTGACACTAATATCACCAAATGGTATCAAAACATCTCATTCCAATACGGAAATTTTACACATGCTTAATACTATATTACCAAATAAAACACTGGTACCATCATTTGATCCCTCTATGTCTGCTAACTATGGTTTACATAGGCCAGGGATGCCTTTCTATTAAAATATTCCATGTGGAAAACATGATCAGAAGAACCTCGTAAGTTCTCTTGAGGATAGAAGGAACTGGTTTTATGTAAATGAAACAAATAGGACTCTGATGTCTGTCTATACTGGAAATCACTGGGAAAGCAAGTTATTGCTGTGCAGTGAAGTCAGTCCTTGCCATCAGAACATATGTCACAAACAGTGGGTTGTAAGAAGACATTGGGTATCTTTACTGTGAAGTGGTCAATCAAATAATGGCTCTAAACCCATAGAATCCTAGAATGGTTTGTGTCGGAAGGGACCTTAAAGCTCACTCAGTTCCAACCCCTGCCAGAGGCAGGGACACCTTCCACTAGAGCAGCTTGCTCCAAGCCCCTGTGTCCAACCTGCCCTTGAACACTGCCAGGGATGGGGCAGCCACAGCTTCTCTGGGCACCCTGTGCCAGCGCCTCAGCACCCTCCCAGGGAAAAGCTTCTGCCTAAGAGCTCATCTCAGTCTCCCCTCTGGCAGGTTAAAGCCATTCCCCTTGGCCTGTCCCTACATCCCTTGTCCCAAGCCCCTCTCCAGGTTTCCTGCAGCCCCTTTAGGCACTGGAGCTGCTCTCAGGTCTCCCCTTCAGGAGCCTTCTCTTCTCCAGGCTGCCCCAGCCCAGCTCTCTCAGCCTGGCTCCAGAGCAGAGCTGCTCCAGCCCTTGCAGCATCTCCATGGCCTCCTTTGGACTTGCTCCAACAGCTCCATGTCCCTCTTGTGTTCAGTACAATGAAAGAAAGACCCTTCTTCTTACTTAGTCAAAACAGGAAATTTAATATAAAAAATAAATATATTTAAGTTAAAATTTTAAGAAAGAGATACTGAAAGAAGTTAAATAATAACTAAAAGTTTTAAATAACTTAGATTTATATTTTATTATTACTCTACTCTACTGGTATAGTTCAGTAGTTGACTTTTCTGAATCTACAACCTACATCCAAATTGGTGGCAGAACTTGAAATGTGTATATTCAGCTTTGTTTTTTTTACCTGAACACTCCTTTCTGTAGTATATCCTTGTTAGGTTTCCAGTGCATGTAGCCTAAGCTCTCTTTTGCCTTTTAATAACAGCAACTTTGTCAGTTAAGTCAGAAGCACTGGAAAGACACAGACTATCTGTTGTTCTCCCCTTACTCAGAATAATCCCAATGCACGCTGTGCTCTTCATCTAAGCAATTATGTTCCTGACATTTTTATTTTCCCTGGTGGGACGAATTTATTAAATTGCTCAGCAAGTTTTCAAGTTTTGTTGGAAAACATTTTTAAAGGTTTGCTGTCAGCCAGCAAAAGGTGCAAGGAATATTAACCTTTACCATCGGATTATTAATATCAAATCCCTAGTTTCATATATCATGAGCTGTCACCGAAATGTGACTATTCTTTAGCAACTTACTAAGGATGGATCTGTATTTGCCATCACGAAGAAAACTCCTGCATGTTCTGCTAAACTAATCCACATCTTTGAGCCATTGATGACGTAGTAGTCTCCTCTCTTTTCAGCCCGAGTCTTCAAAGAGAAAGCATCACTGCCAGATCCAGCCTCCGAAAGGCAGAAACTGCCTATCTGTCAAGGGAAAAAGTAGTCTTAGTTTTTACTGAACATATAGGTACATGTCTGCAATTAAAATAGTTATGAACAAGCACAAGTCTCTTAAATTCAAACATTTTAACCTACTGCATCAAAGTAATTAAGTTTCAGATATGGAGATTAAGAATAGAAACGCTATGTAATTACACATCTCTCAAAGTCAACTGCTTTAACATTCTTTTCCACAGTAAATTAAATTTTAATGAAACTAGTAACTGCCTTTCCACTTTTACCTCTCAGCTACTGGTGACAGGATGTATCTATAGCACCACAGATCTCAGTTCTACCCAGTGCTTCAAAGCTCACACATAAAGATTATTTTCCAATGCTGCTGTCACTGAAAGAAAAAGCCCCACTAATATCCCTGTCAAGAACCATATTCCAGTTCAGTAAAGTGAGACTTTGACTCACCGTATCTTTAGCCACTCTGGGCAAGTAAGTTCTTTTTTGTTCTTCTGTTCCATATGTGGTAAACAACTTATTTGTTAGTGTATTTTGGAGTTCACATAGAAGAGATACAGCTGGGTCGACTTTGGCTAATTCTTCCACCACCAATATGATGGAAAAAAATGAAGCTCCAGTTCCTCCATATTCTTCCCCAAGCTCAATACTCATCAGCTAAAATAGAAAAGATGCAAATAAATTAATCTTAGTTCCTGTCAGCAACTTGTTAGTCCAACCTGATACTTAATGTATTAAAATAACAGACACAGAATGTATTTCCAGATCTTTCTCCAGATAACTGTTTTCCTTCAATACCCTTAACAAACTAACAATTCCTCACAGAATCATAGAACCATTTAGGCTGGAAAAGACCTTTAAGATCATCGAGTTCAACTGTTAACTCAGCATGGCCGAGTCCACCACTAAACCATGTCCCTAAGTGCCACATCTACACATCTTTTAAACACCTCCAGCCACAGTGACTCAACCACTTCCCTGGGCAGCCTGTTCCAGTGCTTGTCAACCCTTTGAGGAAAGAAATGTTTCCTAATATCCAGTCTCAACCTTCCTTTGTGCAACTTGAGGCTGTTTTCTCTTGTTCTATTGCTCATTACTTGGGAGAAGAGACAGACCCCACCTCACTACAACCTCCTTGCAGGTAGCTGCAGAGAACAAGGAGGTCCCCCCTGAGCCTTCTCTTCTCCAGACTGGACCCCCCAGGTCCCTCAGTCATTCCCCATCACACTTGTGCTCCAGACCCTTCACCAGCTCCACTGCCCTTCTATGGACTTGCTTTAGCACCTCAATATCTCTCTTGCAGTGAGAGGCCGGATGGCAGAAAAAGCTAAAATTGGATCCAGGAACGAACACCAAGGTTTCTGCAACACAAATCCTTGTGGTTGGCCAGTAAAGGCATGGAGGACTCCTGATACTCCAGCAAAACTTATCAGAGTCATGGCAGTTCAAGCACTCTACACAATTATGTTTATCCAACTGAAAAAACAAAACAAAACAAAAAGGCACGGGGGGGGGAAACAAGGAACTAAAAGGTAAGGCAAACAATGGTGTGGGAGAGGGAGGCATGGAAAGAACACTACAGTAAAAGATGGAGAGTGCTTAAAAATTGAGAGAAAGTTGCATTGCTGTTGATAAATCTAGAATTTTTAATGATGCACTGGTTAATTTGAATTATATCTCTCAAACTTTTAATCTAAAAATCTGACAAGTGCACAGCTAGAGATTCCTAAAATCACCACCTTCTGAATAAAGGATTAAGTAAAAGCATGCAGACCCCTTGTTCAAACAATCCTTGTATTACAGAGTCTTCCATTTTTGAATTCTCATCCATTTTCTGTACCAAAGGTGCAACTCGTTCCTGAGCAAACTTTGTCACTGTAATGAAGAGAATAAAGCAAGCATGTAAGTATTCCAACAGTCTCCTTAAAGATCAGTATCACAGTAACGTGGTACTTTGGGCAGGTTATGCATATATCCCCTGACTCTTCCAGACAAGTGAATAAAAGGACAGAAAGTCGCCCAACTGAAACAAGGTGATGTGCTATAAGGTTCAATTATAACTGTTTTCTGTGCTAAGCTACAACTCTCTAAACGGAAACATCCTATAAATCCAAGAACTTTGAAAGCATCTCAGCAACATTTATGCAACACTGGGTCACTGAAAAAAAATACAGAAAATAATTCAAATACATCCCTTACTTGGTTAGCCGTATCCTATTTCTTTATAAATTAAACCTGCAGTTTAGGAAGATGGTCTCAGGCTTTAACGTGTGTTATTATGTGTGCACAAAATCCTGCGAGACTATTTCTGTTTAACTGGAGCCTTTTACAAGCTCCCTCTTGGATGTGCAGGTTCTTATCCTTTCACGTTTGCTTTGAGGATCCCTTCTGAAACACTATCATCTTCGTGCAGGACTGGCTGCATTATAGACACATCACATCCATCACCATTCTGGATATACTGGAAAGGTCTGAAAACCAACTGGAGCAGTTACCTATAGCTGACCTAAACATTTCAGAAGCAGCATGAGTCAGAGCCAGGCAACTTCACTTTTGTGACAGCAACAGTTTTAACCACTTACTATTTATTTATTTATGTAACCTCACTGTGGTACATGGAACTGTGCTATGGTAACATGGAAAAAGAACACTACACTTCTCTCTTGTGAGCTAAATCACTTATAAAATTAAGCACAACCCCCTCCCCCCCCCCCCAATCTCAATATTTACCTAGAATTAAACAATGAATTTTTAAAGCTAAGATTCCCCTTCTAATTAAGACATCTCTGAATTTTAACTGCACAGACAATAGGTACCCATATTTTTCAGCATTGTCTCCTCTTGAGTGAATGTCTGAAGTGGAGCACAGACAACTCCATCACTGGCTAGATTTGGCATGGGTTCAGATCTGGAGGATCGAAAGGCACATGGAGAAGCCCTCCAAGGAGCCAAATACACTGGCATATTTCTTTTCAGCTGTTGACAATAAACACAGAACATGCAAACAGTTACTAGAACTTGTATTTGTGTACACACAGCAATACACCATTTTATTCAGTGTTTTGATTCAGTAAATGATGAGGAACTATCATTTACATTCAATGTCTAGTTTGAAAGTTTTTGAGATGATACAAACCTCCCCACTCCCAGTGCCCTAAGAGAAAATATCCTTTAATTACTCTCCTTTTAACCTCAAACAGTTTTCTTCGTGGAAGTTTGCTAACATAATCCTATTCTACAACGGATTTACAAACATTAATTTTAGTCAATATACTGTATATATACAAGCACACTGATAATAGTATTTATTTTTATAGATGATTTTCCAAGTCTGTTGCAATATTCATAGTACTAAGTGTATGTTTTGATAGATTTAGTATCTTCATTAATAAACAGGGTAAGAGTAAATGTGAAATAGACTTACAAATGGTTTTTACAGAAGGCCAGTCAACTTTAATGATAAACTGAGCTTTTGATCTCAAAGGGGGCATGACAGAAACATGGCTTTACTCTCATAGGTCCCCAAACCCCATTTATGCTGTGGCTAGCATCTACAGATCAGATCTTCGCCACAGACTTCTGTCACTTCTGCTATGTCAGTCTAAAGTGTGGATATATTAATGTCTTCCCAAGACAACTGCTGACAGAAACTCCCAGTAGAGACATAGCTGTGCCATAAAAATAATGTATATGTGAACATATGCCTGCTAACACACATTTTTGCCAGCACACATTCTTAACCCCACAGTGAGCAGACCGACAGAGTGTGCTGTAACCAGACTGCTATTCAGCTCTCTGATCGCAAGACAATATCACAATGCACACTGATAGCAGCATTCCTCAAAAACCAGCAGAAACTTTGGGGTCAGGAAGTAAAAATTCCTTTGATCCTTCTAATAATTCACTCTCTTTTATGTTGGCTTTCAACGCTTGTCATCTCCCTGGCTGAAGAACTGATGCAAAGCAGATCTACAGACTCCTGTCTGATGTGTAAGTCTATTATAGTAAGGAAACTCCAACTAGTCATGCTTGACAACTAAAACCAGCAAGAAGTGGTAATACAGAAAACAAATATTTCTGTGAACATTCAATGTTTGTTCACATTCAACACCCCATGTCACATATACTGACTAGTGGGGCTGATTCACGAATACAAAGTTTGGATGATCAGCAAGAGCTGCAACACTTTCATATTAAGATTCTGTTATTGGAGTTAGGTCTTCGCAGAAAACAAAGAGTTGACTTGATAGAAATGAAATTCAAAGCAACTGTGTTCCAGAAGTTGTCAGTCAGGAGTGGATTATTTAGAATCCTAGAATCATTTGTGTTGGAAGGGACCTTAAAGCTCATCCAGTTCCAAGCCCTGCCACAGGCAGGAACACCTTCCATTAGAACAGGCTGCTCCAAGCCCCGTCCAGCCTTGCCGTGAACACTGCCAGGGATGGGGCAGCCACAGCTTCTCTGGGCACCCTGTGCCAGCGCCTCAGCACCCTCACAGGGAAGAGCTTCTGCCTAAGAGCTCATCTCAGTCTCCCCTCTGGCAGGTTCAAGCCATTCCCCTTGGCCTGTCCCTACAGGCCCTTGTCCAAAGCCCCTCTCCAGGTTTCCTGCAGCCCCTTTAGGCACTGGAGCTGCTCTCAGGTCTCCCCTTCAGGAGCCTTCTCTTCTCCAGGCTGACCCAGCCCAGCTCTCTCAGCCTGGCTCCAGAGCAGAGCTGCTCCAGCCCTCGCAGCATCTCTGTGGCCTCCTCTGGGCTCACTCCAACAGCTCCACGTCCATGCATTTGACCATGAGAGGCCTTAAGCATAAATTAAGCAAATAACAAGGATGTTAGCTGTCAATACTCTCAATACGGAATAACAGCTAGGATTGTTCTGATCCTTTTGTTCGAAGCTGATAAGCCTCCACAGAAATATGAAAGGATGACTCAAGGATGAGCTGACTTAGAGGATGAAGTCAAAAAGCAGACACCAGGGTAACAGGGACAACAGAGGGACACTGACCACCTGGATGACCTTAAGGAAACCCAGCTGTGGAATCAGGCATGTGCTCACTAAACTATGCCCATCATTATCATAGTAACAGCTCTCTATGCTGCTTTGCACCCAGAAGAACGTGAACATGAAAGTGCAGGGCTCAGGTCAGAGCTCCCACCAGCAACAATACCCTGGGTGAAGAGGACCAATGAGATGTTGCTGGATCCATGGGTGGTGATGCTTCTCCCTCTCCCTTTCTCCTTCTTTTCTTCTCCTCTTCTCTCTTTTTCATTTAATATTGACTAGATCAAAGTAAAAACACATGGCATGGGACTCTCTGATCCAGTTAAAATAATCATTGGTGAGTTATATCTAACCACATGCCTTGTATTTTGTATTAATACATCATAAAACTGATTGGCTGGTGTTATTTCACCTTAATTCAGTGCAAGTGTATCACGAACTTGGTTGTTGGTCCCAAGGGGAGGGAGGTCATCCTAAACTACTCCTTTTGGGTAGTGACATAGGGTCACTCAACACCTAGGAGTGCAAACATTCACCTGTTTAAGTCGTAGAGGACTACAAATCTCACATACATCCTGCTTCTTCCACTCCTTTATTTCCAAACACAAAGAAAAGAACATTTTTCCTTCATGATGGCATAACCAAAGACACCTCACTGAGAATATTTCACCAGCACTGACCAAGAGCTGTAGGGAAAATGCCTTCTTGAGAATACAAACCTATTTGGAAAGCTGTGAGGAGGTGAGCTCAGCAGGCAACAAGCCAGTACTGTTGAAGCAACAACTGGCAGTAAACTGGGATTACCTCTACTTCTGTTTGATGGCACCTGACACTAAGATGTGGGATTATCGTGGGTGAACACATCACTAGATCAATGCAGAGGACTCTGCTCCAGGCAAAGTTAGAAGTACAAACCTTGCAGACCACAACACCACCACCACTCCCACATAGAGCAGCAACCCATGCGTATGCCAGAGTTACAGCATAGCACAGAAATGGTGATTTCAACATTTAGATTTAAATTTTAATTTAGATTTTATTATTCTTTACACTTTTATTCCTACAATTCATAGAATATTCACAGACTGGTTTGGGTTGGAAGGGACCTTAAAGCTCATCCAGTTCCAACCCCTGCCACGGGCAGGGACACCTTCCACTGGAGCAGCTTGCTCCAAGCCCTGTCCAACCTGGCCTTCTTTCTTTGATGACTTTCATTCCTCTATCTCGCTTCCTGACAGCCCTTATTCCTCAGCAGAGAAGTCGCACCACAGCAAACTTGCCTGCTCTCATTTATGGGTCAGTTTTCTGTATTTCAGTCATCACAACACCACAACACTCTGCCATATGGCCTGAAATACAGCTCTCCAGCACGTTCCTTCCCTCTGCACAGTAAAAGGGCAGACCCAGCGTTTTTTTCTTGTTCCCTTTGCCTTAGATTACCCCTGCAGTACCACAACCCTGTTTAGATCAGGGGACACCAAAGCACCTCTGCTGTCACCTCACAGACACCCCAGCCGCGGGCTGCTCCCCCCACCACACCATTTCACGAGGCCTTTTCTTAACGCAGAGTTACCCCACAGCCCCTGTCCAGGGCAAGACAGGGAGAAAAGCGCTTTACACACGCACCCTCACCCCTGCACAGCTCCCGGAGCCACTCTCACCCTTAGCGGCCTGCAGGCTAACGCAGCTCCCCTTCCCCGGTCCCGTCACACCCCCGCTGCCCTCAAACACCCGCTTCACCTTCGCGCATCCCCTCAGCCAACCTCCCGCCGCCGCCGCCGCCATATTGTTTCCGCCTCCCGCCCGCCCCCAACCACACCACGACCACCGACCCGCCCCCCCTCCCCACCTCCCCACGTGCGCGCGCAGCCCGGCGGGCCACGCCCCCCCCCCGACAAGGTCTCGCGAGGTTACGGTGGGCCGGGCACAGCTGCCGAAGGCACAACAAACATGGCGGCGGTCGCGGTGGTGAGTAGCTTTCATCTCTTCTCCTCATGCTCGGGGTCCCCTCGTTGTCGTCCAGCTTTGAGGCCGGGTGGAGGGGATGCGGCTGCTCTCCGCTCGCTGTGTGGAGCGGGCAAGCAAGCAAGCAGACAGGCAGAGCTGTGCTCGTCCATTGGGAGCGGGGGCCGAGGTCCACCGGTGTAGCCCCTCAGCGTCTCCCTTGTGTGGGAGCTGGGTTTAAGTGGAGGACTCCCGTGGCCGTGTCGCTTCCTGCCCCAGTGTGGAGGCGACTGTGGGTCGGAGGAGGGTGGAGGACGCGCAGAGTTGCTGTTGCACCGTGAGGTGTGGATCGGGGGCGGCGGAGCGAGCCGCTGTCTGCGGCGGCTACTGTGGCGGGTGGCGGGGCTCGGCCGGCGCTGCGATGGGGGTGGAAATAGGTGATCTTAAAGTACTTTCCAACCCAAAGCTTTCTGTGATTCTCCTTCCCACGCGTAAAAGTCCTTCAGAAGGAGAAGAGAGGGCTTGGAGAGAGGCTGGGATCCTTCCCCCTTCCTTATTTTAGCTCTAAATCTTTTCCTCTGGAAAAGATGAGGCTGAGGCAGAGAATTCCCCCTTAATTCCTTTCAAGAAAACAGGGTACATGTTCTCATAGTCATTTGATTCTCTTATAGTTACACTGGTATAGGAGCAGGGAGGGCTTGGAGAGAGCCTGGGAGCTTATCTCCTTTAGTTTTAAATCATTTACTCTGGAAGAGATGAGGCTGAGGTAGAGAATCCCCCCCCCTTAATTCCATAAAGGAAACCAGGATGCATGTGCTCATAGTCATATTATTTTAGTCTCGTAATTACGCAGTATGAGTTCTTGCTGTGTGTGTTAAACCACTGGTTTTATGCGTCTGAGTTATTTTCTTTAGCAGAATTCTTCAGGCAAAATACTTACACCACCTTTCATCCTTCTGGTGCTTCGGAGCCAATAATCTTAGTACAGATCATCACTGTAACTAGTGTTAGACTAGTACCTGAGTGGACGGTGAGTAACTGGTGTGCCACCCGTCAGTGTGTAAAGCTGGAGAAGGTTCAGTTTTGTCTGCGAAGATGATGTTCTGTGTTAGCAGGACCTGAGGAGCACGTGGCATGATCAGCCCTGTTGGAGTGCGTGAAACACGAGCTGGTGTGCTCAGGTTGCTGATAGTGAGAATTGCATTTATTAGGTTGCAGTAGTGGCAGAGCGAGTGTCTGATCTGTATCATTCATTCCTGAAAAGGAGAACTGCTGGTTGGATAGCCATAAGAAATACCACCTAAAATCACAAAGGGTTCTTTTGTGCATGTGTATAGAGGTTTGAGGCGGTGCTGAATGGCAGCAATTTACCTACGTTGATGTAAGAAAAAAGGATGAATGTTTTCAAATTAAATTGATGAGGTGAAGAAAGGAAGTTTAATGGAGTTGATAACCAAAATAAGTCTTTTCCTCAATCAGTTTTTTTTTCTTTGTGTAATTTTCTTCTAAAATTCAGTGTAAGGATACAGTTAATTGTATTAAAGTGTGTTTTTTGCCCCCAGTACGAAGGGATATATAGTCTTTTTGTGAAAGACCTTTAACATTGTTTCATGTTGAAACATTCCACATTTAAAATGATGATTTAACTTTAAATGGTTATTTCTTACTATTCTAATCTGGTGAGAGTTGGTCAGGACTCATCCTGCTTTTTTCTCTTCCATACCTTTAATTCATATCCTGATATCTTTGTTTTATTACAGGAGACACCAACAAAAAGAACATAAATTAACTTCAGCCTACGGAAGCCGGGTAACACCTGAAGGAGGGTAGGCAAAATTGATACGTAAAGTTGTGTTCAGGATTAGCTTAATGGTGAGAATAGCCATGGTAGTTGAGCACACTCAACTGTGTGTGAAGACCATACTCATCTGCTTGCCAGAAAAGAACTAATGCTTGTAAATAACTTTGAAAATACAGGAGAATGTGGTTAAATGTGGTCTTGAACTCAATACTTGAGTTTTTGTAGGTCACTGATTCTTTGTTTAGTAGCTGTTGGAAAGCAAAAAGATATTCTTAGTGAAACTGTAGCATTCTAAATTACTTGTGATTATAATCTGTAGGAATAATAATATGACTGACTCACCACCCTCTTCCCAATTGAATCCTAAATTCTGTCCTCATAAATACATTGCAAATGGAGACTCTAGGGGTTTGTCATGCTCCAGAAAAGAGCATGACCAGTGACTTCTAGTGAATACTGTTACTATTTCAATGTGAAATAATGAACTGGATTATGGCTGTTATGCAGGGTAGGAAACTGGAATTACGGAAGAAGTCTGTGTTGTGGTTTAAGCCCAGCCAGCACTGCACGAGCTACTAGGAAGGAGAAAAATAACTGCTACAGCTGAACCCAGGACAGTGTGAAACACTGCTTTCTGTTCTTTCTTGCTAATCAGTGACATCCAGTTGGTTTCCCAGCATCACAGTTGCTATAACGAATTTACCCACCTCTGGGATTTTCTGGAGCTATGTCTTCACCAGGGAAACTCTTCAGATAATCAGTGGGATAGAAGTGTCTTTCAGTGGGATGTATGTAGGAGTGGATGCAGTCTTTGAGAAGTTTCTGCTGGAAGTGGAATTGTTTCTCTAAAACTAACAGCAGTACAGTGTTAGAGCCTGGCTTTCAAAACAGCTGTCTTTTCAAGTTCCTTTCTTACGACTCTTGAGGAGAATAATGCACTTACATTTCCTTGTTTTTCTTCCAGGGAAAGTGGAGAAGCTGTGCCCTGTGCTTTATATCTAACCTGTTGAGAGTACCTCTGGGACCATGTTTGCTGCTTAGCAGGGAACTAAAATTCAGGTATGATCAATTAAAAAGAGTTAGTTGATTTTGATTATTACTTCATTTTATTCATTTTTATATTGTTGCTAAAACCCAGTTTCCCAAGTAATATATATTTGGTGATGAGTTTTTAATGAGTTAAAAGCTCTAAAAAAAAATATTTGTATGGTTGTCACTTTGCATTGAGTCATGCTGTATGATAAAAGCAATCCTTTGCTTAAAAAGAAATCCAAACCTAAACTTGTTTGTATGAATGCATTCAAATTCAGTGACATTTGCATTTTGAAACTGAACTGTGAGACGGGGACAGGGAGCAGAATGGAGCCCATGTAATCCAAGTGGAACTGGTCAGCAATATGCTATATCACTTAGACACACACAAGTCTATGTGGCCAGATGGGATCCACCCAAGGCTACTGAGGGAGCTAGCTGAAGTGCTCACCAAGCCATTTCCCACCATTTACCAGCAGTCTTCGCTCACTGGTGAGGTCTCAGTTTGACTGGAGGTTAGCAAGTGTGACACCCATCTACAAGAAGGGCTGGAAGGAGGATCCAGAGAACTACAGGTCTGTCAGCCTGACCTTGGTGGCAGGGAAGGTGATGGAGTAGATCAGGCCCGGTCAGCATGGCTTTATGAAATGCAGATCCTGCTTGAGTTACCTCATGTTCTATGACAAGATGAAGCACTTACTAGATGTTGGATGTTGTTGACCTGGACCTCAGTAAAGCCTTTAATGCCCACAGCATTCTCTTTGGAGAAACTGCTGTTCAGGGCTTGGATGGGTGTACTCTTTGCTGGGTAAAAAAAAAAAATGCCTGTGTGCCCCAGCAGCCAAGGAAGCCAAGAGCATCCTGGTCTGAGCCAGTACTGGTGTGGCCAGCAGGGCCAGGGCAGTCAGTGATGGTCCTCCTCTACTCAACACTGGTGAGGCCACACCTTGAATCCCGTGTTCAGTTCAGGGGGGATCCTTATCACTCTTAACTACCTGAAAGGAGGATGGAGCCAGGTGGTGGCTGGTTTACTCCCAGGTAACAACAGGACAAGAAGAAACATCATCGTGTTGTACCAGGGGAGGTTTAGATTGGATATTGGGAAACATTTTTCCCTAAAGGGGTTGTCAAGCACTGAATAGGCTGCCCAGGGAAGTGGTGCAGTTGCTGTCCCTGAAGGTATTTAAAATACCTGTAAATGTGGAACTTAGGGGCATGGTTTAGTGGTGGCCTTGGCTGTGCTGAATTAACAGTTGCACTGATGATTTTGAAAGGTCTTCTCCAACCCAAACAGTTCTGTGATTTCTATGACAATATTTTTCCTTCTAGGCACAAGAGGTTGTAAACTTAAAAGACTGAATATGGGTGAGAAGAAGCCAGAAACTTTGGACTTTGTAAAGGATTTTCAGGAATATCTTACACAGCAGACTCACCATGTAAATATGATTTCTGGATCAGTTTGTGGAGACAAGGAAGCAGAGACTCTCCAGGGAGGTAAGCAAATTGCAGTGCTATCAAATTTTAGTCTCTTAGACAATGACTGCGCTGTTGATGTTCCAGATAATTAAGCAGAGGCCTATAACCATACAGAAGTATTTCTGATAGTTTTTTTTTCTCATCAGAAAAGATGTGGCTGTACCCTTGTTACGATAAGGGGATGTTCTTACGGTGCTTTAAATAGAAAGACCAAGGGCATAGGGAAGCTAAAGATGTGTAGCATGTTCTCAGTAGTATCCCACCGATTCTTGATTGACATCTGTGTTGTATGATTTACAGCTGGGACAGAAGGTGATCAGAATGGACTGGATCATCCTTCAGTTGAAGTTTCACTGGATGAAAACTCAGGAATGTTGGTGGATGGCTTTGAACGGACGTTTGATGGGAAGTTAAAGTGTCGGTACTGCAACTACGCCAGCAAAGGCACAGCACGGCTCATAGAGCACATCCGAATTCATACAGGTATGAAATACTCTGCTGTGCTTTCCTGTACATTAAACACTGTGCCTTGAACTCAGTGGTATGACTTGCACATGGGGAGTTATCACACTGCTTGAAGATGTTTGTTCTAGAGTTACTCAGCAATTAGATTTATTATAGCAGGCTACTGAATTTGATATATGGGAGTAAAGTTTAGTGTGAAAGCATCAGTGTAAATTGGAAGGCCCTAAAGGTAACATAGCTCTTTCCTTGGAGGTTATAGGGGCTTTTTTTCCTCTCTTAATTAGCTATGAAGATATTCCTGTTTCATGCCACATTCTAGATGTGGAAGTACAAAACACAGTAATAAGAATAAAGCTTTATTCAAATGTGACCACATGGCATCAAAAAGTGATCATTACTAATAATAGTAATGAAAAAAAAGTATTTTCTGTGGCATTTCCCACTGTTGGGTTTATAAAGCTGAAATGCAAATCTCTTGAGTTAGGTTAGAATATCCTAAACTGTGAAGTCAGCTCTGACCTTCTGGCAAGTGAGAGGAAACACACAAAAGCTCCTTGTGAAGTCTGACTTTGGTGCCTGCCCAGTTATTACAGAATACAGTTACCAATTCAGAAGACTTTATGGCTTGTCACTAAAGTAATAATTAAAATAAAAGAAGTATTCTGGAAAAAATGTACAAGTTTTGGAACCAGACTTGAAACCTGTAAAAACTTACGTGTCTCACTTCAGTGGTCTTGGGTAGGTGGCATTTGGGGATTCTCTTCGAAGGAAATGTTTTGTTGTCACTTGGGTGTAATCGTAGCTCTCTTTAGGTATGGTTATTGTTAGTCAGATTCTCACTTTGCTGTGAACCACTGTGTCTACACAGTCATTTAGAGGATGTATTTTGGCAAGTCAGTGCTCCTTGTGCTGGTCTTGCAGTGTTGGCTTATTTTAACAAGGCATAATGGGATGGAAAATGGCAGCCGGCTAGAAATCAAAGTTCTGAGGTTCAGACTCTAAACATCATCTAAATTCTCCTCTTGTGCTACTGTGAGCTACCTCTGTCTGTAGCTGTTGCTGTTTTCAGATTCCCAGTGGAAATTTTGTGTATTATCCAATAGCGGATAGAATACCATGGCTTCTGTACCTGCATTTTACACAGTGTTGATGCCATGGCTTGCTGCAGACCTGCAGAGCAGCACTGAGTTCTGGAGCACTTTTTCCATCTAGTTTTTCATAAAACAGCTACATCTTCACTTACCATTTGCCCCTTATGGTATGTGGATAAGGAGAAATCTAGCAGCTTTACTCTGTGCAGTGCTATTTCTGAGCTTGTGAAAGAAGGGTCATGTAGTGGGAGAAACTACTGCAGACTTAGCAGTTTGTTTTTTAAATAGTGCTTAAAGGTGCAGGGGTAACATCAACCTTAAAGTTTCATGTCTTTTTGGTGACATATAGCTATTCCCATCTAAAATCTTGCATCCTCAAGCCCACAGTTAGTACAGCTCAGTTATCAACATGAGCAGATGGACTGCTAGAGCTGTGATGGAGACATAAATGGCTGCTAGAAGATGTTGCTGTTGTGTGTTTGCTGGTTCTTGAGATGTTTTTGATGGCCTTGGTGTGCATGGGGTTTCTCAAACAGAATGACTGAAATAATATGGTGTTACTTAATATCAATTTTAGCCATATTAGCAAAAAAAATCAAATCTTCCTTCTTTAGGTATCAAAATGTGGGTATTGGTATACTGTAAGCATTCCTTCTCATACTCTAGGAAAATGTCTACCCTTTTTTATGCTTGCAGATATTAGGCTAACAGTCCTTTTGTTGAAGGAGGGGATTCTCCCCCTCTACTCTGTTTCTGTGGGACATTCTCTGCAGTCCTGTGTCCAGTGTGGGGGCCCCCAACACAAAAGGGATGTGGAGCTCTTGGAGTGAGTCCAGAGGAGGTAACAGAGATGTTGCGAGAGCTGGAGCAGCTCTGCCCTGGAGCCAGGCTGAGAGAGCTGGGCTGGGGCAGCCTGGAGAAGAGAAGGCTCCTGAAGGGGAGACCTGAGAGCAGCTCCAGTGCCTAAAGGGGCTGCAGGAAAGCTGGAGAGAGACTTTTTACAAGGGCCTGTAGGGACAGGCCAAGGGGAATGGCTTTAACCTGCCAGAGGGGAGACTGAGATGAGCTCTTAGGCAGAAGCTCTTCCCTGGGAGGGTGCTGAGGCACTGGCACAGGGTGCCCAGAGAAGCTGTGGCTGCCCCATCCCTGGCAGTGTTCAAGGCCAGGTTGGACACAGGGGCTTGGAGCAAGCTGCTCCAGTGGAAGATGTCCCTGCCCATGGCAGGGGTTGGAACTGGGTGAGCTTTAAGGTCCCTCCAACCCAAGCCATTCTATGATTTTGTGTTTTCAGAATGCTTTCTTACCCTTCTGCTACTTCAAGGGAGTAGGTGTCACTGTGTGGCTAGAAGTAGTAGGACAATACCTGCTGCAGGTCATGATTATTTCAGCATAGTTGCAGCGTAATACATGCAAAAGCAAGAAAGATTCCAACCAAGAACTGAGATGCTGAGAAATGTCCTCATAAATCTGACTCAGTGGTCATTACTTGGAAGGAAATACCCCAAGAGCCACAGCAATTCATTACTTAGGGCAAAGCTTAATACTTGGTGTTTGTCCTTTAGCTAATATTTTGAGTTGTTGCTTGTGGTTGTAGTACATGATATTGTTAGTATTACACCTCAGAAATGGAGCTTTGCCTGTGGGATGGCACGTTACTGGATCTGACACATCTGATGCTAATGTAATACCAGTAACTGTACAATGGTAAGCCCATTTCCCTATACCACTCCAACCAGTTTTTATACCATAGACAAGAATATTTTTCTTTCTCTTTATAGTTTCCCCTTCACCTTTTTGCAATATATTTCACATCCCTAATTTTAATACAGCATTGCCTGATGTCCTGATGGTAGCACCATTTTGCCATTACCTCAGTGGCTCTTCATAGAGCCCTGCTTTGTTTCTTTGTACAGAAGGACTCCAGAATAAGGAAGGAGTGTTTTATTTGGTTTGCTTTCCTGGGTTTATTTTTTCCATGCAAGAGCAAGGAGATCCAAGGCCTGAGTGTTGTTTTGCTCAGAAGCGTGGCAAAAGGCCCAGAGATGGATTGCATGGACTGTGAAGACTGAGTGACTGAATCAGCATTAAAATAGAGAAGTGAGAGCTTACTCTGTAGCCTTAGAGCACTGCAAGTAAACAGATGCTGTGTTCTGGGTAACATGCAAGTGCAGCAAGGGATCTGCCAGAGTAATTAGGACCCAGACACCATCAGGCAACAATCATTAAGTGCAACTTACCACAGGATTACTCCATGCTGAGTCTGGCGGCAGTGTAATTAGTAGCTCAGCAGCTGTGTTGTGTTAAGGGTGTGCAATGTGCGATGCAAATCATCTCTGTGTAACCAGTTTGGAATGAAAGAAGACCATTGAGACTGACAAGTTCTTTGTGAATGCAGGAAGCTTGTCAGTCTTCTTCCATCCATCTGTGTACCACATCTCCACATCGTTATGTGTGTGTGTATATATATGTATATTTGAAAATACATATATATGCTTATGAAGAAACTGGTTTCAGTTGTTGTGAATAAAGTACTTAGAGGTAGCACAAAAATGGCTTTTTCTTTTTTACCCTCTTGAAGAGACAGTGACATAGGGAGGAACGAAAAAAATCTTCTGTTTAGCATCCCAGGTTGTGATTCCAGACTGTGGGATGCTGAATATGGGAAGGGCTTTCTCTTGTCAGTCACATTACATCTTTGAGGACCTGTAGAGTGCTTGCAGTGTATTAGTGGCCCTCTCTGTGTTCAGACGTCTGGCTTTTACAGTTGTTCTAGATGGATTTTAAAAGCCAGAAATCAAATGTGTATGTAAAATAGTAGAAAATGCTTCTAAAAACCCCTGTGAATGCTGAAGAGCAGGCGCTGACTCCCAGTTTTCTGGAGCCTGATGTGCTGTGTGGCAAGACAGTTGCACAACTGAGATTTGGAAATTGACCTGGTGTCCTAGATAGGAAGATAAGATGATGTTTCATTTCGGCACTTGAACATGAACCTAATCCTCTGGGCTTTTCTAACGTTGCAGATCTGGATCTAAAATCTCCTAGAGGATCAGTCTGAAAGGAAAATTAAGTCCCGAAGTATGATGTTACCAATGTGTTGGCTTGTATTTACGTTTGACAGCTTTCTAAGTACTTTCTGAAGTGTTAATGTGAATATCTCTTCAGTATCATTTAGTAGAAGAGCAAAGTTGTATCTCTCTGGAAGGAGAATACCTGATTGTCATGTCTGAGAGCACACAGCTCCCCAGGGATTTTATTTTCTTTAATACCTCTTTAACCATAGGATCCTTTTTCAGCATTCAGTTCTTGAATGCATGTGTTATTTAGAGAACAGTTCCACGATGTTTAAAGGTAGGAACGTCTGGAAGATGCTGGAAGGATACCCTCCCTCAGTGTTTCAACCCAGTTATCAGTAAGAATGGTTACATGGTGGTGGTACACTGCTTATGTGCTTTATAGCTGAGGTACGGTTTGTGTGATGCTCTTAACTGAATCCAGACACCATTGCGTTCAACCCTTGGCATCGTGCTGCAGTTCCTGGTCAGGTTATGTTATGCTCATTGTGTTCACAGTTTATTCCTGGGATTATTATCACTTCGTTGAGGCAGAGATGTCTACATTTGCTTTTCCACCAAATACACAGCTAAACTCAAGACTAGCAGTGACTGAAGCTCCCTGTTAGCTACTTTCTGTTCCATGAAAAGCCTTTTTCAAGGACTCAGAGATGCTCTAGTATGATCTCTCTGAATTTTCCAGGTGAGAAGCCGCACAGATGCCACTTGTGTCCCTTTGCATCAGCTTATGAACGTCACCTGGAAGCTCACATGCGCTCACACACAGGTGAGAAACCATACAAATGTGAGTTGTGTTCCTTCCGCTGCAGCGACAGGAGCAACTTATCCCACCACCGCAGGCGCAAGCATAAAATGGTGCCTATCAAGGGTACAAGGTCCTCCCTAAGCAGCAAGAAGATATGGGGGGTTTTGCAGAAGAAAACCAGCAATTTGGGCTACAGCAGAAGAGCATTAATTAATTTGAGTCCACCTTCCATGGTGGTGCAGAAACCAGACTACCTTAATGATTTCACTCATGAAATTCCAAATATCCAGACGGAAGCGTATGAGAGCATGACAAAACCAACCCAGAGCAGTGGGTTGCCAAGAGATCCACAGGACCTTATGGTAGATAATCCTTTAAACCAGCTCTCTACTTTAGCAGGACAGTTATCCAGTTTGCCACCCGAAAACCAAAACCCAGGCTCGCCTGATGAAGTTTCCTGTCAAGATGAGAAGCCTTTCATGATACAGCAGCCTACTGCACCTGCAGTAGTTTCAGCTGTGTCAGCAAATATTCCTCAAAGCTCATCTCCAGCTAGCCCAGATCCTCGGCCTACACACAATCAAAGGAACTACAGCCCCGTGGCGGGTCCCAGCAGTGATCGCAGCGCCCATACCAGTACTCCCAGCATAAGTAATAGTCAACCGAGTACTCCAGCACCAACCCTTCCAGTTCAGGACCCTCAGCTCCTGCATCACTGCCAACACTGTGACATGTACTTTGCGGACAATATCCTTTATACTATTCACATGGGATGTCATGGATTTGAAAATCCTTTTCAGTGCAACATATGTGGCTGTAAGTGTAAGAATAAGTATGACTTTGCTTGCCATTTTGCAAGAGGCCAACATAATCAGCATTGACTGAGAACGTGCTTTCATTTAGTTTTTTAACATATTACAGTCTATTTTTCATACTTGCTGAAGGAAAAGCTTGCACGTTGCATAAGGAATCTTCACATGAAGCAATTTGACCAAGGAGGCAAATTTCTTTCTGTGTTGTCACAAAACTTGCCAGGGAAATTTTGTATAGGATGGGGTGGTTGTTTTATATTCGGCTGGAATAGGAATTGGAATGTGTTTCCATGCTTTGGCTGCTATATTTGAGTTGCTTGTACTTCATCCCAATAAACACTGTACGTATGTTGAAGCAGAGCTTGTGTTCTGAAACATCAGGCTATTTACGGGGCAAGACAAAATGTATTAACTGTAAGAGACACAAGGTTATTGCAATGACATATCTTGTTTCTTTGGAGACATATTTATCCTTAAAAACTTAGCTATTCCAAACTGGAAAACCAAACAGAAGCAACTTTCACATACAAGTTCAATTTGATGTCAAACTTGCTTTTATCTAGTGAAGGTTAATAGTAAGTTTTTCCTTAGTGTGGTCTAAACTCTTCATTCTAGAGCACAAACACTAATTTAACTTTTAGTTTTAAAACTCATCCTGAAAGTAGAAGGTGACAGGTTATTGGGAATGAAGTTCTGATAGGAAAAAAGTTAAAAGCTTGTCATTCATGAGTTATACTAAAGAAAAAGGAGACCTTATTTATACTAAACAAACTTTTATGTGTGGCTCCTTTGAAAAGGAGGTAGTTTTTCCACAGTCATATTAAAGAGCTTGTAGATCTAATATATATTCAGAGATTTTTAACTGCCTTAAACTTAATGTGTACAGATATTTAAGATTTGCACAGTTAAACTTCTGTCTGGCTGATGGAAGTTCTAACAGAAAGAAACAAGAGGTTTACAAATGGGGAAGAGAATCGTGTTCAGTGTTATCTCGGGCCAAGCTATGACTGGTAGGTTTGAAAGCTCTATGATGTAGTTCATTGCAAATTTCAGCTCGCTTTTAAGTCAGTTTGTCTTGTCCCTCTCCTGAATTTGTTGTCCTTTCTGTGTACTGGGAATAAGGAGAAAGGTTTCTGGGTTTTCTGAGCTGTTCCTGTAGTAGGCAGAGGAATACATCATCCTGCGGCTGAAGTCATTGGGATTAATAACTGTAGGTAGCAAATGGTGACTAAAGGTGGATATGAAGTCCATGCCACATGTTTATTTTGTTGGGGTTTTTATACTGCACATCTTACTTTAGAAACACCCAGGCTAATGGACAGGCACTTTAATGTAAACCTACGTAGAACATCCCAGCAAAACTACTAAAAGCCCTTAGTGTGCCTTCTAAAACCTAAATTTGGCTATAATACTAAAACACCAGACCTTACTGATGAAGGCCATTACAATTAGTAATTTATAGAGGTTGTTTTCCTTGCTTTTGGATGCAAACTTCTCTTCCTAAGCTCTAGAACTCCAAGGAAACTTCCGAAATGGTGTTTCCATTCCTTTTCCATGATGCTCTGAGGAGCTCCTTCCAGTACTGAATGGTGCTGATGTCAACAGCCCAGTTGTCCTTGGTTTGCCTCTCCAGCACTTCTCCCTCTTGGTATCAGTAGGGAGATCAGCTCTGCACAAATGTTTGGGATTCCATCCTTCCATTCTGTTTGAGCTATTTGTGATCCATTGGGAATGATGTTGGCAGTGTAAAGATATTAGATACTTCTTATTGTGTTGGCTAATGATTGGTGATTTAAAGAAACAGCTTCTGAACAAGGATGCTCCTGAGCAGAATTGCAGGTAGGAGAATGGTAACAGAGGTAGCTGGTAGTAGGAGGAGCCTGGCATCATCTTAGTGAGGGGCCCTTGTTTAGGAGGGGATCCTCTGGTGAGTTCCTAATAATAGAACTCAGTATGGGGGGGAAAAATCCAACTCCAAACCTTGCAAATTGTTTAGAAGGATTTTAATAGCACGGACTTAATACCATTGCTTCTGCTTTCAAGTACCTAAGGAAAGAACATTAGCAATCATGGAATCAGCTGGGTTGAAAAAGATCTTTTAAGACCAGCTGTTCCCCCAGCACTGCCAAGGGCCACCTTTAAACAATGTCACTAAGGGCCTTGTGTACATGGTTTGTGAACACTTGCAGGGATGGTGACTCCAGCACTGCCCCGGGCAACCTGTTCCAATGCCTGAGCACCCTCTGGGGAAGGAATTGTTCCCCAGCTCCATCTAAACCTCCCCTGGTGCAGCCTGAGGCCGTTTCCTCATCCTGTCTCCATGCCCCCTCATGGCTCCATCCTGTCGGGCAGTTGTAGGGAGTGATAAGGTCCCCTTGAACCTTCTCCATACTAAACCCCCCCAGGGCCTTCAGCCATTCCCCATCACACTTGTGCTCCAGGCCCTGCACCAGCTTCATTGTTCTTCTCTGGCCCCGCTGCAGCACCTCAATGCCTCTCTTGTAGTGGGGAACCCAGAGCTGAACACAGGATTCAAGGAGCTTGAACATCTCTGAACTGTTGAACAGTGATAAAGTATTCTTCCTTCTTTCCTTGCATGAGCTCCTGTTTGCAGGGGGGACCTTGGGCAGAGGCAGGTTTCAGTGTCCATCCCTTTATTCTACAACCACATCCATGTGGTGTGGACCCTGCCATGGCCTTCACAGACAGAGGGAGGGCCACCCTGTGCATGTGGGCTCTTCATTTTTCAACCTCACCCTGCCTGTTCGTGGTGCCAAACAGGATCCTGACTGAGTCTGCTGCCTTCTGCCCACCGAGTAGCTTTGGAAGGTGTATTGTCACATCAGTTTCTCATCATTTTGTACATACTGTTTCCTTGAAAGACCAGAATTAGTACTGGAAAATTGTTTTAGACTGTGATCCCAACGATTCCTGTGCACAAGAAGGCCTTATATGGAGTCAGTGAGGGATAATTGTCAGGAACTGTGGGATCAAGTCTGTGGTTGAGGGACTTTTCATACTGAGTTCTTCTCTGCACTAAACTCATTTTGTTTTAAACCCCCAAATCTTTACATTATAAAGTGGCAATTGGCATTTTAGCTTGTATTAACAGGGAAGTTTGGGAATGAGCTGAATTTTTTCCACAGCTTGACTCTGGTAAATCCTGTACGTGCAAAACATGAACTTTGAGGGGGTTTGTATTTATTGTGATAGATCATTTAATAGATTTGTTGACCTTTTAAATGTGCACTATTTATCATACGCCTAATACAGACTTAGTGAGACCCAGTATTCCAATGAACACACACATACTAGACTGAAGCATCTCAGTAGATTATCTGGGTTAATATTAAAACTGTGATGCTGCTGGTAGGGACAGGAGTTGTTTTTTCACAGATAGACGTTCAGTGGAAGAGGATTTGGACATAAGACATTGTTTGGCATTTTAACATAAAACTCAGTGCTGGAAAACTCCTTCCAATGGTGTTTCCCAGCCAAATGAGTGGATACCATTTGGTTTAGTGCAGAATGTTTGGGGGGGATGTTGCTCTTTGTTTCTTTCTGATGAAAGGAATGTAATGTAGGAGTCTTCACTGGCAAGTTTTCTGTTCATTTGAAACTTCTTTGAAAATCTACAGCAAATGGATGTTGTTCTGCAGGAAACCTATCCCCTGCTGGAGCCGTTCTCATCAAGCAATCTTTGTGTATGTGCTTCTGAGTCCCAGCTCTGTTCATAACCTATTACAGTGTAACGAGCATATTTTGTATTGCAACAAATGGAACCTGTTAGAACTGTAAAATCAATTTTCTCGTGTAGTGAATGTTTTCAGAGGACGAGGTTAATTTGGAAATGACTTGCCTATATCTGGTGTAGTTCATGTTGTGAAGCTTTGCTTTTCTAAGATATGAATAAAATAACACTTTCTAATTAAATCTTACGGTAATTCTTGTGTCTGCTTCAGCAGGTGGGACTGGTGAGCTGCTTATGAATAGCTGTGGTAAGGAGGATAAGCTGACCCAAAAGATGAACAGGCTGAAGCATAAATGCGCTGTTCCTTGCTTAAGGTGTTTCATTTTGGTGCTGAAACCAGGCTGCTCTTTTAGTCCTTGTGAGAACCTGGACATTGAGCTTTTCTCAAACACCTCTTACATTCCATAGTGCAAATCACACACAGGAGACTAAGCTTGTCTTAGGCACCATTTGCATTTGACCACAGGAGGCTTTGAGCATAAATGAAGCAAATAACAAGGATGTTGGCTCTCCATAGCGTGAAAGTAGGGTTGTTCTGACCCCTTGTTCGAAGCTGATAAACCTCCGTAGGAATATGAAAGGATGACTCAAGGATGAGCTGACTCTTAGGTGCAGTCAGAGAGCAGACACCAGAATAAAGACGACAGAGGGACCCTTGGGGAGCCTCAGCTTTGGAACTGCTCATGAGCTCACTTAATTATGCCCATAGAATCACAAAATGGTTTGGGTTGGAAAGGAGCTTCAAGCTCATTCAGTTCCAACCTCCTGCCATGGGCAGGGATACCCCACACTAGATATATCACCCAAGGCTCTATCTAACCTGGCCTTAAACACTGCCAGGGATGGGGCAGCCACAGCTTCTCTGGGCACCCTGTGCCAGTGCCTCAGCACCCTCCCAGGGAAGAGCTTCTGCCTAAGAGCTCATCTCAGTCTCCCCTCTGGCAGGTTAAAGCCATTCCCCTTGGCCTGTCCCTACAGGCCCTTGTCCAAAGCCCCTCTCCAGGTTTCCTGGAGCTGCTCTAAGGTCCCCCCTTCAGGAGCCTTCTCTTCTCCAGGCTGACCCAGCCCAGCTCTCTCAGCCTGGCTCCAGAGCAGAGCTCCACAGCATATCTGTGGCCTCCTCTGGACTTGCTCCAACAGGTTCATGGCCTTCTTATATAGAGCACACCAGAACTCCACACAGTGCTCCAAGTGGGGTCTCAAAATGTTCAATGTGAACACAAAAATGCAGGGCTCAGGTCAGAGGGTGAGATACCCTTGGTGAAGAGGACCAAGATGTTGCTGTATGCTTCTCCTCTACTCTTTCATTTAATATTGACTACATCTAAACAAAAACACATGGAATGGGACTTGCTGATTCAGTTAAAGTCACCATTGTTGAGTTATATATAACCACATGCCTTGTGAATTGTATTAAGAAATGAAACTGGTTGGCTGGTGTCATTTCACCTTAATTCAGCGCAAGGGTACCATGAACTTGGTCATAGGTCCCAAAAGAAGGGTGGTCCTGAATGACTCCTTTTGGGTCACAACAGCTGTGTTGCTCTCCCAACAGGCAGATGAGTTAAAGATAGCACAATGCTCTAGAGAAGGAAGCTGTGTCAGATGTTTTCAGCTGCAATGCTGAGGCAGTACTGCATTTTAAACACTTTGGGCCCCTAAAATATGCCACTATTCCTTATGTCATTATTTTAAAATATATTTATTAACTATATTGGCTGCCTCTAGTTGGAACAAAGAAATTACAGATGTATCAGGGTCAGAACATTGATTTTGTACAGAAAGCTGGCTTTTCAAATGATTTCCTTGCCTCATGTCTTCCAAAAACTCTGCTTTGAGTTTGTTGAGTTCTTCTGCCAGGCTCTTCAGCTCACTTGGCTGGATGTTTTTATCTGAAAGAAAATAAAGCCAAACTTTTAACTTCATGCTTTAAGAGAAGGTTTACCGACTTTCACTAACTCTGTCCAGCCAACTGAATGCGATTGCTTCCATCACCCCTACAGGGCTGGGGTTTATCCCAAGGGAATGTCACCGGCTGAGTCCCACCTCATGAGCTATCCCCCAGAACAGACTGCACTTACCTCTGGCCTCCTTCATGGCCTGAGAGACGAGTCGTCTGCAGGTCTGGTCAGCCTGATGGACAGCACTGGCTGCACAGATGGCCCGATCGGCTTCCTGCCGGGGTGACACAGGAAGGAGGGACACGTGCAGACACATGATGTTTGGTTCAGACTCATAAGCTTTTAAAGCTCTCTTGGAAAACATGTAACGCATTAGCAGTGGCTGGTGCAGTGCAGGCTACTCCTGTGAGTTGGGGGCAGGTGTGTGCATCAGGGTGACTACCACAGATGGGTATGTGTGATGTTAAGTGAGACAAGGAGGCACAAAAGTACAAAATGTAATCAGTTCTAAGTAATGTTAAGTTTGATAGCTTTGTAATGGAAAATAACTGCTGTGCTTAGAGGTAGTTGACATAGTTTCAGGCCCTCAGGCCTTCAGTACAAAAGGTGTGAGAAAAGCAGAATAGAAGGACAGGACCTGGGGATGGGGAGTAACTGGGACTAGCAGATGTCCAGGATGAGAGCAGTTAAAGATAAGTAGAAGGCCAGGATGACTGCTATGTCTGTAATGTTAATTAAGCTTGCTGGGAAAAGTAAACGACCCTTAAAGACCACCACACTTTTGTAGGCATGCCGGAAACCTTTTGGAAAATGATGTAATATGCTCAGTAACCATATAAGGATGACCTGTATAGCAAATCGGAGACACACGTTAGGAGGAACTATCCCCCGTGTCTCCCGGCGAATACCTGCTTGTCAACTTGAAACCCTGTTGGCAAGTTTGTTCCTGGAGTTTTCTCCGAATCATAAGAAGTGAAAATTATTTTCGTCAGGGTGTGACAGCTCCAAAGTCCCTTTGCTACTACAGAACATTTAACAGTTTTCTTCAAGGTATTTCAATGGTTTAACTTAGCAAGGGTGACAGCTGTACCCACTTCAAATGGGAGTAACTTTTCTGTGCATGCTTTTGTACTTAAGAAATAGAATCCTAGACTGGTTTGGGTTGGAGGGGACAATAAAGCCCATCCAGTTCCAACCCCCTGCTAGAACTTCTTCCTAAGAGCTCATCTCAGTCTCCCCTCTGGCAGGTTAAAGCCATTCCCCTTGTCCTGTCCCTACAGGCCCTTGTCCAAAGCCCCTCTCCAGGTTTTCTGTAGCCCGTTTAGGCACTGGAGCTGCTCTAAAGTCTTCCCTTAAGGAGCCTTCTCTTCTCCAGGCTGAACCAGCCCATTTCTCTCAACCTGTCAAAGAGCTATTTCTTAGTTTCTATTGTGAATACAATTCAGGTATAACTCACTCATTCCCCACCACCTGGCAGACCCATGACCGGAGTAAAGCAGCGCTACCTTTTGCTCAGCGTTTTCCTCATTTTGCTTCACTGGATTTTCCAAGGCAGCAGCCAGCAAAGCGATGATCTGCTCACTGAGAAAACAAGGATGAACCACATTAAACAAAGTTTCACTGAAGATTCTTCTTTCATTTTGTAATGACACCTCAGCACAGGAAGAAACCCCCAAGTTTTCAGTTTAAATGTATGAGGCAATCAATGAAATTATCTTTACAAGGAAAGTTAGATGAAAACCAATTATAATTAAACCTACAGCCAATTATTTCCAGGCTGAATGTTTCAGACAATTTACATATATTTTTAACCTCAGTTTAGAACTGTGGTTTGTTTTGGAGGTAACTCTACAAAGAGTGATGGCTGTGAGGTCAGAGCCATTGGCAGGTACTGTGCATCACTGATTGGCTTCGGAAAATCACCATAAAACCATTTAGATACGGTAGAAAGCTTCTGCCCACACATCTATGAAAGCAGGATCCCTGCACTGAGCATACTTCTCTGAAGTGCAGTCAGAACTTTGCAGGATGAGGCTGTTCTGTTCCCAAGCATTTTTCTTCAGATCTGGCATTTCTATTTTGCTTGCCATTAAATGTATTGTCTGGTCAGGTAAGGGATGACTCCTCAGCTGATTTCTCTGCAAGCAGCATTCAAGTGAAGACTCTAAAAATATCTGGCAGTAGCTCAAGGAATCTAAAAGAACATCAATAGACAATTTTACCTTTAAACTGTTCAAGTAAAGATTTCCAAAAGCAACACGCACAGGAAAGGCTTTACATGAATGAGGAACTTCTACAACTAGTTCTGAGCCTGAAAATAACAGAATCACAGAATCCTAGCGTGGTTTGTGTTGGAAGGGACCTTAAAGCTCATCCAGTTCCAACCCCTGCCACGGGCAGGGACACCTTCCACTAGAGCAACTTGCTCCAAGCCCCTGTGTCCAACTTGGCCTTGAACACTGCCAGGGATGGGGCAGCCGCAGCTTCTCTGGGCACCCTGTGCCAGGGCCTCAGCACCCTCCCAGGGAAGAGCTTCTGCCTAAGAGCTCATCTCAGACTCCCCTCTGGCAGGTTAAAGCCATTCCCCTTGTCCTGTCCCTACAGGCCCTTGTCCAAAGTCCTCCCCTGGCTTTCTTGCTGGCCCTTTTAGGTACTGGGAGGCTGATATAAAACAATTTTATCTTCAAGGCTGCTCATCTAGAGATCAACGTACGAAAGGCTTTAAGTGATGCAGTAATTCCTAACAACGCTGTAATAAAGCTGTTGCTTGCTATACTGCAGGAATCTAGCAATAAAGAGTAACTCATGTTCTGCTAGAGCACTTAAAGAAAGGCACTGAAAGCACATCGAGTTTCCTACACAACACGTTCTCACACATAGGCACAAACAGCAGTTACATTTGCGAGCCAGCTGGAACACCTCGTATCTCATGCTCTGGTAATAGAAGTTGTCATCCAGGATGATGTAGAGCGGCCCGGATTCGGCTGTGTGCGCGCAGTAACGGCCACCTCCGCCCTCCATAGAGCGGAGCAGCCCTTGCCGCTGGCAGCAGGCCATGAAGCGCTCCCAGGTGGGCTGGCTGGAGGGGCTGGGGGCTGCCAGCGGGTCCCCGGTGAGCAGCGCCCGCAGGAGGCACTCCAAGCACTGCAGCAGCGCCCGCCGGCTCTGCTTCCAGTCGGGCAGCTGTGGAGGGAGCAGCACAGGGGTGAAAGCTCGCCCCGGCCCCACATCATCGCCATTACCACAGCCACCACCACAGAGCTCCCGCCCGCCATGAAGGAAGCGCCGCGTTGCCTGGCAACGGCCGCCGCGCGGGCAGTGACGCTCTCGAGCTGGCCAATGGCCGTGCCACGCTGTTCCCGGCTGGCCAATGAGAGCAGCGCACGGCACTGACCGAGGGGTTTGGTTCCGCCCCTGGCTCCCGTGGGCGGAAGGCCTCCGGTGGGATCAGCTCGTCGTAGGTGAGGAGCGCGCAGGCCCAGCCCTGGCGCTGCAGCAGGCGGCGGCGCAGGCCGCGGGCCAGGCTGGATTTACCGGCCGCCGGCAGCCCGCAGAGCACGCACAGGCCCACCCGGCCGCCGCCGCCGCCGCCCCGCTCATCGTCATCCTCCGCTGCCGCCTCCAGCGCCGCCACAGCCGCCGGCTCCCGCTGCCCGGGTCTGCTGCGCGCATGCGCGGGGCGGGCGGGGCGAAGGGGTCGGCGTGGGCCCGAGCGGGAGGAATCGGTTTTAGTCACCTTTAATTTGATAATAAACTGAATAATAGGGTTTAGTGACCCCGGAGGCGTGAGGATAATGAGCGGTCCCGGCTATACCCAGCGGTGGCTTTTGTTATCATAAGATACCATTGGGTGTTCTGAGCGTGATCATTTAAGTCATAATAACGTTATATGCTTGTTAGAAGGTATAAATGATAATAATGTTTAATAATAGCAATTGCAGATGCTAAGGACACTTCTTCGGAAGACCCTCTTTGCCAGTGCTGTTGGTGCCTGCAGCATATTTTGGGTTGTTCCATCCAGTTCTTCAGTGAAATGGCCATTAAGGGAGCTGGAAATACCACCTTGGTGAGGTGATCCTGGAATTTATTCCTTCTTTTTGCTGGTTCCTATTCCCAGGGCTCACAGGTGAGCGCAGTCAGTGTGGTTTGCTCTCTGATGTACACACTGACCGGCATCCACAGCTTCCTCCTGGCCAGCGATTTTTTTTCTCCTTGGAGCAGCTGCTTTTCCATGAGCTGTCATTTTGACAACCTGTGTATGTTCATATCGAATAAGTACCACTTCCCAATTGTCCCCTTTAGAGTGATGAAAGTTACCTGTTGCTTCTGTAGTGGAGTCAGATCCTAGAACAAATCTCATACCATGATAACCAGCAGACATTAAACCACTATTGAGTTTATAATGTTATCCCTGGTACACCACATTTTCTGTTACAACAGGAATGGCTTATTCCTTCAAGACTCAGATCCATTATCTACAGAGGTTTTTTCCATTGCTGGTGGCCAATGTGATGTTACTTTTATAGTTGGGTTGGAAGGGATCTTAAAGCTCATATAGTTCCAACCCCCTGCCACAGGCAGGGACACCTTCCACTAGAGCAGCTTGCTCAACTAACTGAAGTGGAAGGTATGCAGGTGACAGGTAGTGAGAGGTGGTATACAGATCCCAGCTCTGATAGTACTGCATGGAAGCTGAAGCTTGGAGCAACACACAGGAAAAGCTTCGCCTGTGGAGAACAGGGAATGGCTGCATCGCTGGCAATGTACAGCCAAGAGGATGACCCAGGAGGTAGACAGGCTGCAGACTTCCCATGGGGTCCGTCTGTGTTCTAATTTTCACAGCAGTGTATGACTAGAGGTGTGTAAATGATGCCTAAATAACTGAATTCACTCCTGTTTGCCTGGCAATTAAGGCTGTGCTTAGAAGAGTCCTGTTCTGTGATGCTCTTCCAGATTTCATCTAACAGGAGCTGAACTTCAGATTTCTGATTTAAAACAAAAATAGGAAGTGAGGTAGAAGAGGTACAAATGCAGCCAGCAGTGACTAGGAGAATAATGGATGTGACAAAATCTATGTTCAGTGCCTGGTAGCATCAAGTCTTTTCCAGAGGTATGTGCTTTCAGGAAGCATTTTGGCTGCACAAGGAGAGGAATGGAGGACAGCTGTAATTCCTTGTCAGAACTGGATGAGGGTTCCCAAGGAGCTTTTCAGGCAGCTGGTCTAGGTGGGACTGCAGGTCGCTGAGGTCCTGAAGGAGCTGCTGGAAACTGGGTTTGCACTGGCTGCCTGAAGTCAAAACCACATTTTGTGAAGTAGTTCATGACTTGAGACAACTGCTTCTTTAGCATCTTTAAACAGTTGCTAGGATTTATAGATATCTTTATCTCTCTGCCTGCCCCTCTCCCTAGTAGCATTTACGTTGCCATTGTGCTGTTTTCCATACAAGCATTTAGTCTACTATATCTGATATGAGGCTGCATGGAAAATTCTCCTAAACAGGATATGAGACATTAGGAACTTCACAAGGATACAGCAATGTAAACACAGCAAACATGAAGTTAAAAACCCCAGACTGGTTTGTGTTGGAAGGGACCTTAACGCTCATCCAGTTCCAACCCCCTGCCGCGGGCAGGGACACCTTCCACTAGAGCAGCTTGCTCCAAGCCCCATCCAACCTGGCTTTGAACACTGCCAGGGATGGGGCAGCCATCAGGATTCTTTTCTAAAATCTAATATAAATCTCCCCTCTGCCAGTTTACCCCTTATACTATCCCTATTTGCTTGGTTTTAAACACTACAAACCTTGAAACAGGAAAATGTGGTACAGTAAAGAAATCAGGAGTTGATGTGGCAGGCTGGAAAAGATATTGCAGAAAATCAGGTTAATAGAAAACAGATTTTGAACTGTAGCTAATATTGAATATTAAGCTAATGGTATTTTAGAACTGTTTTTCATTTTCTGTAATATTCTTCATATTCTCTTGCAACATTTTGGTCTGATACTTTTTATTTTGCTTTATCAGCATTGGATCCACAGCCTGGCTGAGCAGCTTCTCTAGTATGTGGCTGCAGAATTCAAAGTTCAGTCTTTGGCTGCTCTGCTAAGTAGCAACCCGTTCCATCCCATACTACTCACAGCCTGTATTGACAAGACAGACAATAAAGCTTATGCTTACCCAAGCTGAAATCTTATCTAATGATTTATAAGTGATTTTAAATACTTGGTTTCAGTGTATCGGAAGGACACAAAGTCACCAGTAACTATATTAGAGAACAGGCATGGTATAATTTGGATTACTAAACATGAAATAATGCAGGCATGCATCTATCTTACCTGATTACTTCTTGTGTTATGACTTGGTGTGTTATTTTGCTTTGGTTGTTCCACATTGTTATCCCTGAAATAAAAAACATGTCATCAGGAAAATCCCCGTGTGGTTTAACCACCTTCAGGGATGAGGCTGTAGTGGTGAGATCAGGATTCCATGTCCGACTCCAGCCCTTTCCAGCTTTGACAGGTGACTTCCATGTGTGTGCCCCTCTGTCCATATAATACAACTATCAGTAATAACTAGGGAAGTGCACTGTATCTGGGAGAAAAATGATTGAGAACTGACAACTGGAGTATCTGGATTAAACTACCTAGTAGCAGAGGACTGGCTCCTATGCAACGTACTGTTAGCTGGGATGATGTTTTCTTTTTGGTGGGCTGGAATTCTTTGTATAGATCAAGCATCTACCCAGCTTGCTAAATGAATCTGGAGCATGCTCCCAGGTGTTGAAATAGGCATTTGTAGTAAGTGAAATACCTGTGTTGTCTTCGGCTTTTCCTGCAAAACTTCCTCCTTATTGCGTCACGTTTAATGACTGCTACTACAGCGACAGTTACAAGTGGCAGCACAAGGAGGAAAAAAATAAGGAGACCATCCCGAAGTGATGTATCTAGAGAAAAAGAATTGGAATAATGTAAGGTAGTAATCTTATTTAACCTCATATTGAGAATTTTTTTCTGCTAAAAACCACCTTTCTGTTGTAAAAACTACAGTCTTCAAATTATCATAGATAAAAACTAGTAACTTCACTGAAATGTATAGATTCTATGGTCAGAAACATAGGATTTGGCCTTATGTTATTACAAGTCCTTTCTGCCTTACCCACCCCATATTGTTTGAATACACAAACCTTTTTCTTTTCCATATATTTTGTCAGGAATTCTAAAGCAAACAAACTCATTTTGTATTTCCTTACCAGCAACTGATCTGCACCTCTTCTCGGCCTTCCTAAGCCTCTAATAAATAGAAAACATTTTTTCCCTTTCCTAAAATAATGAATTTAGAAAAGCTTGATAAAATATTAATGTTCTTTGCCTCACAAAGCTACAGATGATGATGAACTTAGCTTGTAAACAGAGAGAGGGAAAACATTTTGTGTGGTCTCAGTGTAAAGGCTCTTACACAAGCTGCTTACAACTGCTGTTCGCTGCATGTACCTCCTTAACCCCTCTCATTTCTGTGAGACCCTTTCCACATATAAAGGCTGATGTTTTCATAAATCATAGGCTGATTTGGGTTGGAAGGGACCTTAAGATCATCTAGGTCCAGCTCCTTGCTATGGGTAGGGATGCCTCACACCAGACCATGTTGCCCAAGGCTCTGTCCGACGTGGCCTTGGGACACTGCCACGGAGGAGCATTTACCATTTCTATTGCTCAAGCTATAGTCTTCCTCTGTTAAATCCATTGTATCAGAACTGTTTTAAATACCTAAGTAAATATCTAAATATTTAACAACTTAACAATGTAACAGTAATCCTGAGCAACTAACGTATTGCTTTTTAGCTCAGACAAAACAGCTCAGATTCTCCCTTGGACCACCTCCCTTGATGTCTGCAGACATACAGCTCTGGTAATAACATCTGCTCTTCAACTTAGTCCATGATTAAGTGTTCCATGTAGTAGAAAAAAACAGTCGAAAAGTGACTGAAGCCCCCTGTTATTAGTAGATCATCAGCCATGGGGAGCAGAATGAAGGCCAGTTTCACAATCTTACCTATGTGAGCTGGACCACTGTCAATGCTGCCCCCATAGCCTGACCGGTTACAGAATGGAGGAGCCCATCCAGAGTTGCAGTGGCAGTTCCCGTTGTTGTTACACACCTACGGTCGATACAACAGGGATTAGTCAAGCAAATGCCTTTTGGAAGTGGCTGCTCTCAATCTCCAGTGTATATTTGGAGTTCCACATGGAAGAGTGCATGTGGAAACAAGAAATATGGCATAATATTGTATAGAAATACACAAAGTAATAACCAGGAATAAGCTCTCCCCCTCCATCCCAAAACACTGAGTGATACTGATACTGCAAGTTAATTCTCTATAGACATTAAACTTTGGGGTTTTATTTGCCTGCAATAGATTATAGTCCAGAGAACTCAGATTTAAAACCTTTGGACTCCATTTTGATCTTTCATGGAAACATTTGTAAGTGAGGAATCACTTGTCCTTGTCAAAGGAATATTTTCCTTTTATAATTCCACAGCTCACTAGTAATAGAAAATTCCCTAGGGATATTCAGAAAAAATGCCTTTCAATGTCAGTGCTAAGCAGTTTACAGTGTACTGACACATGAATTACAGATAAAAAGGTGGACTTAACTTTTAATACAGGTGAGAAAACCCCAAAGCCATCTGTCTGGTTATTGCTTTTATGCAGGGATTTTGCACCTCTCTTTGTCTTCTAGAAACAGGGCATGAAGACACCATCTACTCACCCCATTGTCGTTACACTTCTGCTTTACATCACAGCTATAGCCCAGATTACTTGCATCAACACATTCAAAATCCAAACAGGCCTGGAAAAAGTAATTGGTGTCTTTCAAACTCCAAACTTCAAAAAATCCTGTCCTTTTAGAAATAGGTAAATGTATGTGCTTAGAATTCTGCAACTTTTACTTAGATGTCCAGAAAAAGGGCTGGTAGAACATTCAGTACTTCACAATTTTATAGTTGGATTTGTTGCAGAGAAGTCTGTGGATGCATTTTGATGAGTAATTTGGAAAACTGATAATATAGCTCCTTGGTTTGTAGCATCCCAGTTTTTGACGAGCTAATTGTGTGTGTGTATCTCAAAAAGGAGATTTTTTTCCTTATGGCATACAAATAAGAGAGCTGTGTAATGATTCTGAAAGTTCTGAACTTCCCAGTTGGTGAAATACATTCTTTAATGCTGCTGTGATTCATCCTACCTTCTTTTCTCCACAGGCTGTTCCATCATGAACTTGAGCAGGATCAGGGACATCTGATCCTAAGTCAAAGTCAGAAGACCAGCATAAAACCCCAGATGCGTTATTGACAACGCTCCAGGCAGGAAGGTTTTGAAGACTAACAGATGTGCACTGGAGCTTGCCACACAGACTATGCCTGTATTGAATGAAAGACACTCAGAAACAAGGTGAACAGGGAAAAAACCTCACAGTTTCAGTGCAAATACACCATCCAGTCAAACCTTTTAGCTTGCATTTCAAGGAAATCCTCTTTTAAATCTTATGCTTTAGGAGTTTGTAACAGAATATATGTTTTTTCCATTGTAGATTTTAGAGTTAGCTTTTATTTGTTGGTGACTTACTGAACAGGACATTTCTTGTACACTCCACCTTTCATTCCACAGTTTCCAAACCTGTCTCCTTTAATATTTGCTCTTTCAAAGCATGCATCAGGTGCTTTTCGTGCCCCTGTACAAAAAGCAGTGAATCTTAGTAAGCTACTAGTCTTAAAAATAGGAGAAACAAAAAGAGATATTAGGAATATCTATTAGGAGACTGCAAGTCTTTTCACATTAAATTATCAACATACCTTTTCCGTATATAGATTCACATTGTGAATCAAAACTCTGGCATACTCCATAGTAGCAATAAGCCTTCATGTTGCTGCATGGGTAACCATTCATGATATAAACATCCTCTGGGCAGTAGGCATCGCTTCCATTGCAGTACTCGGGTAGGTCACAGAAGTCCATTTTTGATCTGCACTCTGTTCCTGCCACTTTAAACTGGAAGCAGAGAGGAATGCCACCCTACTTTTATTTTGCAACAGCAGAAGTGCTGACACAAAACAATGACAACTGGGAGCCTTTGGGGATTTTAAGGAAGACAAAGCAGTTTTGGGGATCAGTTATCTAACGAATATCCAGAACTTCCCTCAGTTTCATATGTTGTAGCTACAGTTTATGAGCTGAGCCTACACAGGACTTGGGTAGATCATACAAATATGTACACAAGTATCAATTTAAAAGCAGCCAGCTGTCACAGATTTGGGAGAGCCTTGGTGCTGCATAATGGAGATCACTACTACTGAGTCACCTGGTTGCTCCTGCCTCCTACAAGGGGTGACACAGAGATGATATTCCATTTCTAAGCTAGTGCCTGAGAGTTGTTGGACACAAAGTCACTGCTTACATGCTTCCTACTGGTGAATATAGCTTGATAATGGGAAAGTATACTGAGTGCTATGATAGCTCTTTTCGAACATTAAAAAACACTAGTAAATAGTATTAATTTAGCTTAATACAACAGTCTACCTTGCAGTTCTTGCAGCACAGTCCTAGAGCGCATTGCGATCCAGGCGTGAGTTTGCAGGTTGCAGCATCACAGCAAGGGTTAGTACATTCCTGAAGAACAACCATGGACAAGGGGACACAACGTTTTTACTTTGCTCTACAGCTAGGAAACGACATGATCAAACCAAGTGCATGGACAAACCAGACTTTAAACACACTGTCTCTTTTGTGTGTTCTGAGCTTGACAGCTTTCTGCTCTAACAGGAACCAGCACAGTTTGGCTGTATTTTCTTACTACAAGTCATCAGAAAAACATCTGTGTTTTGATGTGTTGTGGCACAGGGGCATAGGATGTGTTTACACTTTAAATGGACACTAAAAGAAGCAGAACACATGGGGGTTACTCCTTATCATTCCTTCTCTTGTCTTATTTTTCCACTACACTAGCAGTGATTTTAGGCTTTTACTAACATTTATCTTCATATTGCTTGCCAAGATGTAACATTACAAGGAAAACTCCTCAGATATTAATGAAAATACTGAAAGGCCAGCATTATACAATAAATATAGCAACAAATATCATAACACAATATACAGCAAGTATCCAATTGAATTTAATTCATTACCTCTGGTTTGCCACAGTCACATTCTTCATTACTATCGACCACGTTATTGCCACAGACAGGTTCCTTGTAAACATTACTTGTTTTGGGAGGATTTCTAAGGCAGTTTCCTCCTCCACTGAGAATAAGGTTCTCAAAATCATCAGCACTGCAGGTGCTGAAATTCCTGGATCCACTGGAAAGCATAATATTACTTTTTTATTATAAGCATTTTGCTTACAGGGAATAATACAACTCAAGCCCTTAAAATATTGTTCATCTATAATAAATAGCGTGTTTTATAATGCTGGGAGAGCACAAGATAGTTTATTTTGACTATTTTGCAATACAGTATAGTACTAAAAGTTTAAAATAATATTTATAACACAAATGAAGTACTTTCAGAAGTCAAAGAGATCATCAGATTATCCACTCTGGCACCCTATATAAAACAGGCCTTAGAAATCCCTTTTGTGTAATGAGTCTGAATATGCTTGATTCAAAAATACTTTCCAGAAAGGCATCCACCTTACTTTGAGTCCCTAAGAACTCATGAATACATCTTATTGTAGTAGTTTTGTCCAGTGTTCAGTTACTGATTTATTAATACAAATTAAGATGATAGATAAAATAATACGATCTTTTTCTCATAAGGGGAAGCCAAAGAACAAGTGAACTGAAAGAAGCATCAGCTGAGAGGTTTGGTTTAAATTAACTGTTAAGAATGTGTGTGAAGGATACACATTTGCATGAATCCAGTGAATATACATAAAGGTTTCTCAGTTCTCAGCAGGGTAAAAAAACCAGCAACACACTATCATTAAAATAAATAATAAAGAAAATCCAGTTTTTAGGAATGCTACAAATAAAAAAATACTGGATTGGAAAAAAAAAAAAATACAAAGTTTCAAAAAGTTAAAATGGTTAAGTCCTAACTCAGTGAATTCACCTCTGTGATTAAACCTTTCAAAATCCCCATTCACAAAAGTTCTTCAATATCCATGGGAGATTCACAGCTTCTAAGGCATAGTCACTGCAGATAAATTACAATTATTGAAATAAAACAACTGGAAATCTTACTTATCTGTGCTGTGCATAATATAGGATGCAGGACACCTTGTGTCATCATGTTTCATTCCAAGATTATGTCCCAGTTCATGAGCAACTACTGTAGCATGACGCAACACATTGTCATGATTCAACTAATAGAGAGAATCAGTGTTAAAAAAAATGTGACACTAAAGAAAATACTGTGTTATTATTGATTTATTCAAGCCCCAGAGCTCTCAGAGGCTGTGAAGACAGAATACGGAATTGTTTTGCAGAGCAGAAGCAGCAAGAACTAACAATTTACCACTTTATTTTCAGGTAGGGCCAAATTCTGCCACTCTTTGTATTCCTTCCATTAGGATCATGTTCTGAATATTAACAGTTGGCAGCTGGACCAGAGGATCATGCCCTGTGTGTGGCAGTGTTCAAGGCCAGCTTGGACAGGGCTTGGAGCAAGCTGCTCTAGTGGAAGGTGTCCCTGCCTGTGGCAGGGGGTTGGAACTGGGTGAGCTTTAAGATCCCATCCAACACAAACCAGTCTGGGATTCTGTGATTCTGCAATCATTGTAAGTTGTTTCCAACTGAAATAATTCTATTCTGTTCTATTCTAACACAGTTAATTGCTCATGACACTGATTTCAATGGAGTCTTCAATGACAAATGTACTGTTAAAGAACAGCTGTTCTGTTAAAGAACAGAATCTGCTTCTGAGATTGTCCATGGCATTGTGGCGTTCATACTGTAAGGACAGGGAGCTCTGGAGATACAATTCTGCCGCAAGAGTGATGGAGGAAAAAATACGTTCTTACTAATTTTGTCATCTTTAAAATTTTTGCCTATTTACAGCCTTACTGTGGGGAAATCCTGACACTTGAGAATATAGTGTGTTATGTTCACTTTCTATCCATGTAAAGAGTAGAAAAATACACAGTTTTGTAGCTGCATCCCCAGAACACTGTGGTTATGAACTTTAATGGTATGAGGATGGCTTTTTCTTATGCAACCTTGAGTTAGATGAATTACAAAAGGTGATCAAAAAGTTATTTCAGGACTAAATCAGCCAAATGGACTGGAATGTGATGAAGGGAGATGAGGGAAATTGGGAAATACGCCAAAAGTTTTAAATATGCACAAGTCTTTACATAAGAAACCCCATGAAAGGAACTGTACAACTCCAAGCCTCGTCTCTGAGACTGGGGTGACTTGATCAAATAGATCAGCAAAGGGCATGTTACTTATTAGGCTGTACTTCTATGGAGACAACGTCTGCCAATAGCAGTACCTACAACCATGTGTATTGTAAATGCACAGGGGAAAGCCTTCAGGTGTCCCACTAGCAGGATATCTGTGATGGTTTAGCAGCTCCAGTGCTAGTTTCTTCCATTAACCACAACATTGTGTACTTACAGTGCTGATTGACCCTCCCTGGACTTGTGAGCAGACGGTACCCACAAAAGCCATTCCAATGGATCCACTGTAAGAGCTTCTCCCTCTGCAACAAAAGCAGTTTAAAGGTGGTGTTGAAAGAGGGGCTGAATGTTTAAAAGTTCTACTAAAAGACAGTGATGAGTTTGAAACAAAAATTGCAAGGCAAATTTTGGTCTTGAAGTCAAGAAGAAATACATCACCATATCAGGGTTTCACTATAATTAACAATGAATACCTGAATAAATTAGCTTGAAAACAATGATAAGTCACCCAAGCCTGCTGTGACAGTGTTTCTGAGTTCACAGAACCACAGAATGGTTGAGGTTGGAAGGGGCCTCTGGAGGTCATTTGGTCCAACTCCCCCCCTGCTTAAGTACAGCCACCTCAAATTGATTATCTATAAATAATTCATTATAGTTTCTTGTCTATAAATGTTGAAAGCTGAATGAATTTTACTCCAGTTGTATTTTCATTCATACACAACCCCTAAACCATACACATCAGCAACACTGGCAGTGTGGGTAGTTCTTCCACTGCATGAAAACTTACATGATGAGGTGGCCAACATCATTTCTTGATCGTTTAAGAAGATCTTTCTGTCTCCAAGAGACAAATCTGCTGAGCACATCTCCAGCTGACCCTTCCATCACAGATATGTGGTTTGTGTCTGTCCAGATCTCTAATCCAACCAGAACAATCTGGATGTTTAATGCTGCATACATCTGGAAAAAACACAGTGATAATTGCTATACATCAGTCTGTTTCAAATGAGTTATGACATTACATCACTGCTACTGAGTAAACAGTAAGTTCAACACAGTGATGAGACATAACTTTCTTTGAAATTAAATATAAAATATTAGTATTTATAAATTAAAACAGCTACAGGTTGGGCAAAGAAGAGATTCAGAGCAGCCCAAGGAGAAGGACTTGAGGGTGTTGGTCGATGAGAAAATGAACATGAGCCGGCTTCAGTATGCGCTCGCAGCCCAGAAAACCAACTGTATCCTGGGCTGCATCAAAAGGAGCGTGACCAGCAGGTCGAAGGAGGTGATCTTGCCCCTCTACTCTGCTCTTATGAGACCTCACTTGGAGTATTGTGTGCAGTTCTGGTGTCCTCAACATAAAAGGACATGGAACTGTTGGAACAAGTCCAGAGGAGGCCATGAGGATGCTCAGGGGACTGGAGCACCTCCTGTATGAAGACAGGCTGAGAAAGTTGGGGCTGTTCAGCCTGGAGAAGAGAAGGCTGCGTGGAGACCTCATAGCAGCCTTCCAGTATCTGAACGGGGGGTATAGGGATGCTGGGGAGGGACTCTTCATTAGGGACTGAAGGGGTAATAGGTTAAAACTTAAACAGGGGAAGTTTAGATTGGATCTAAGGAAGAAGTTCTTTACTGTAAGGGTGGTGAGGCACTGGAATGGGTTGCCCAGGGAGGTTGTGAATGCACCATCCTTGGCAGTGTTCAAGGCCAGTTTGGACAGAGCCGTGGGTGCCATGGTTTAGTGTGAGGTGTCCCTGCCCATGGCAGGGGGGTTGGAACTAGATGATCTTAAGGTCCTTTCCAACCCTAACTGTTCCATGATTCTATAAAATATATTTATGAAATATAAACTAAATATATGTGTTTATAATATAAAACTAAATAACATATGACTGAAGTCAGTCTACTTCATGAAGGTACCTAACATACCTCTCATTTGGAGAAGTTGGAAAGATGATGTTCATTCATTTTCTTAGCTGTCTTAAGGAGAAACTGGGAACAGATCAGTAGTAGAAACTACTGAATCTAGGCAATGTATCTGACCTACCCCATCAACATAGTTAATCAGCTCAACTGTTTCCTTTTGCACTGCAGCAGCGTCAGATTTCTTCATCAAAAACTGTAAAATACCATGTAAGAATGTCAAAGAAAGAAATTAATAGAGTATTAAAATGTATTTAGCATTGGATGATAGCATTACCCTGTTGTTATCCACAACCACAAATAATTCCACATAGCTTTTCTGTGGCAGGACAGCTCGCTTCATCTGCAAATTAGAAAGCACAGGAAGTTAATATAAGAATTAACAAGTTCAAGGTTCTTTACTTATCTTTCTCATGATTTTCTTTTCAGGTGCTTATAAAGCAGTGATGCATTTTTTAACATGGTCTCAAAGGTCAATTTGCTCTGTTTTTCCACACTAATACCTGTATATCAGTAATTCACATCTGGTCAGACACTGGGATGCATGAGCTGGGTGGCAGCTTCATGCCTTTCATGTCATACCCATGACTGCCTTGGGCAGACCTCTGCTCTTCTGCTAAAGGATTGCTTCAAGCTGTGTTAAATTGTGCTGTTCTTCTGTTTCAGGATGTCCTTAGTGATACTCCCACCAGTTTGAGGGCCATGAACATGAAGGCAAAACCCACCTGCTGTGACACCATGCCCAAGCAAGAGCTCTGGAGACCCTTGGCTGCTGGGATGGACTGAGGAGGTGGCTTGGACTGAAGCTCTCAAGAGAGAAACAGAAATGTATTTACCCTCAAAAGCTTCTCCCTGCTAGAGGTACTGTTTGAAACAAAGGTGTATTTCACAGCCTGCTTCACAAACGACTCCTCGTGATGAAGGCTGCTGTTCAGCACACCACACCGGAAGGGGATATCCTGCATATCTTCTGACTGGTAAAACACATGCTCAAAAGTGCTGGATGCGTTGAGTGGCTCCATTCCATACCATTTACCACCAATGTAGAGAATTCCTCTAATAATGATAAAAGAATGAATAATTATTCCACAGGTGTTCCCTCGTGGTTATGACTAGATGATTGAATGACAGCTGGATACTTAGAAACTAGAACTGTTCATACCACTTGGTTGAAATGAATTATTATCTTACATTATCTTAATATAGGGTGTAAGTTCAAACGACTGAAAGGGTCTCTTTTAGTCCTTATCTCTAGTCTCACTCCTAGCCCCATGCAGCTAAAGTAACCTAGTATTTTAGAAAAAGATATTTTCTAAGACACAGAGAGAGGCTAAAAGCAATCACCAGGGTGTTTGTGAGGGCAACAGCAGTATTGCACTGCTGAGTGCATTTGTCCATGGCTCATAAACACCCGGTCTGTGCCCATTTGCTGTTCTTTTAGAGCCTATTATCTTGCTTTCCACAATCTCAAACTATATTTAGAACAAGAATTCTCTAGTTAATATCTTGTGAAAGAAGATCTTCAAAAATGTGAGTACGAAGTAGTCAAAGGATTTGAGTCTGATTAAGTTTTGCAGAACAGTCAAAATGGAGTATCTGTTCTGCTTACTTAGATCCGGCATTACCTGAAACACCAGTATGTTGGCCATTTTATTCTTCAGTTAAAGGAATGCCAGAAGTGTCATTATTTGTTGTGAGTGGCATCTCACTGTGATATTATCAATGAAAGATATGTGGGTGATCTTTATCCTGTTTTCCTCTTTCTCCTTGTCAAAAAGATATCAAACTGAACAAGGCTACTACATGCAACAGGTATATCCAAAGTCCAGCTAAAAAGCCCAGCTCAGTGAACACCAGGGAGCATGGACACACTCTAAGCACATTCTGAGTATCTGCACCATGTGGTGTGTGTGCCATCTCATTTTATCAACTCGTGGACTGATTCTGCAGGGAGAAACGATTGCCCTTTATGCATTAATCTGGTCCCTGTATGTTTCTCCAATTAATGTAATTTTATTGGTTTTGAAACACAAACTGAGGAAAGGCTGAGAGAGCTGGGTTTGTTCAGCCTCCAGAAAAGAGGCCTCAGGGGAGACCTTGTCACCATGTTCCAGTATGTAAAGGGTGGCTACAAAAAAGATGGAGACTCCTTTGTTACAAGAAGTCACATGGAAAAGACAAGAGGTGATGGGCACAAGTTACTCCGGGGGAGCTTCTGACTGGACAAGAGAGCAAAGTTCTTCACCATGAGAACAACCAGCCATTGGAATAATCTCCCCAGGGAAGTGGTGGATTCACCAACATTGGACACTTAAGATTCAGCTGGACAGGGTGCTGGGACATCTAGTCTAGGTCATGCTCATGCCAAGAAATGTTGGACCAGATGATTCCTAACATCCCTTCCAACCTGGGATTCTATGGTATGATCGAGTGTCTTAAGTTCAGTGAAAGCTCCATCAGATTGTTTTTCTTCTACAAAGGTGTCTCTCGTCAAGACATTTGCATCACGTAATAGAGGCTTCAGCTCATGCCTGTGTTTTGCTTATGTTTAGATTATGCTCTCTCACTTTATCCTTTCTCTGTGAAGGAATTTTGGGAAAAGGGAAAAAAGGTGTAGCTGAGGGAAACTATAAAACCTGTAAAGAGCTTCAGCTTCATCAAAAGGTGAAATATTGAAAGTATTTTAAAAGATTTGCAAGATAGGATGGTGTTTTTCAGCTGTATGATGAATTTTACTGTTTTACATTGGTACTGCACAATGAATTACCCTGAAGTAACAAGCAAAAGTTAATACCTAAGGCCATCGCATGTGCTAAGAGCAAGCACCGAGTCAGCAATTCCTTCAACAGTGCCATGGTAATAACAGTGTGTCTGAAATGCAACAAAACCATGTGATTAATGACAAAATAAAGTTGTTGCCTTCAAATGCAAAGTCATTTTCTAACTAACCTTTGTATTTGCATGACATTAAGTCTGGCTGTTACGGATTTAGAGAGTTCATTGTTCTAGAAGTAATCCCAGCCTTCTCGGAGTAAAATATGACTTGACATGAGTACCTGCAACAGGTCCCTTGCTTCTCACAACCAGCTTTTTAGTTTAACCATCACCATCTTTTAGCAGAATCTTTTCACCTACATTGCTCACCCTGTTCTTTAACAGACTGTTCTCAAAGGCTGATATGAGATCTCCCGTCCACAAAGCACCCCATGAAGTCCTGCTGAGTTCACATACAGTTTAAAGTTGAAATGAAATACAGAAGTATTTATAAGGCTTGTTTGGCACCAAAAAACTACAAAGCTTTGATGCTGCTGTTGTATCTTTAATAGCATACTTATGCAAAGGCGACCTTATCAGGCAGCTCAAATTCAGTCTTGGCACAATCTCCTGGCATCTCCTTTCACACCTTGGAAAACAGTGATGTATATCACCATAAACAGCCCACTCCCTCATAAAACACCAAACCTCATGTTTTGTATCAATGGTAACCATTAAACAGAAATGCTACAAATGCGAAGACTCACAAAAACCTCTTTCCAGACAAATGTATTTTCCTTTTGTAGATGCTTTTATGTGCATCACTTTTATTTCCCTTTCATTGATAAAAATGTAACCTATTTTCACTGTGCTGTTATAGAGATACGAAGGCACTCAGAATTAATGGTTGTGCATTCGCTTTTGCTTTGCCAATACATTTAGATGCACACACATCCTTCTTGCCCTCAGTTCTATTAAACTGGTAATATCTCCTTCAATTCATAAAGCTTGGCTTCCCCATTTTGAAGAAACTCTGACACAAAAGGGGAATGTTATTAATACAATACCTCATTTTTTGATTGTGTGGCCTCCAGTTTCCCATTTTCCCCGTATGTGTAGAGCATAAAGTCTTCGCTAACAAGCTTTCTGGAAACAAAAATAAGCTACTGCTCTTTTTAACAGAGAAGATTTACTTCTAGAAAGCAAGAAGTAAATCAAGAACCCTAGTAAGAAATACACAGTTAGCAGCACACTCATGCTAATTGATATTAAAATCCATGGATGTGAAACAAAATACCTGAAAATGAGCTGAATTACTTGGAAAATAAGTTATTTTGAAATCCTTTAACTAAAGTATCTGTAGAAAAGTCTCTGAGCAGACTACATTGCATCAGGGCCTGGGCTATTACAAGCTCAGGAATGAGGAACAACAGTAACAGACACATTTCTTACATACAACATGGCTAACAACCCTCCCTTCACTAGTAAGAAGCTAATACTGAGATGAATTCTAATGTTCCATAAGGATTTTCTGAATTGTACTATCTTGTGCTGCTAATAAATAATTAATTGAAATACATTTCTTCACAGACAGAAAAAATATTATTCCCTTGCATTTGCAAGCTTGGATCATAGCAGAGACACTATTTAACAGTCATATTGTAATTAGCATAATCTCCCATTTAAATGGTTTCTTCTGGATTTTTTTCAGTATAAAAATACTTGTCTATATGCAGCTAACTCCCAAGATGGTGTGATTCCTTAGAACACTCTACTGCATACTTGTTTCTCTTCAGTTTTAGGAGATATGTTCCATTTCTGGTTTTAACTGAGTAAGAAACATTGTCATCAGAATGCTCCTGAAAACAGAACAAAAGATATCACTTGATTAGGAGAGTTTCTACTTGGTTATTTTATCCAAGCTTTGAGAAGAGACATCCAACTACTATGTGCATTTGAAGTATCTACCAAAACACAGATTCCTAACCCTTGTGCCTTCTATATGTCAGTCTCAGCAGCACACTGTATATTTTTCCCTATGGAAAGTTTAAATTCTATTAATCTATACATTTTCATTGAGAAGACAGAAGGGCACAGCACATGAATGCACCTTTTACCCAACTACCACATTGTGTTTCGTGACACCTTATGTAAATGACTCACAGATTCTTCCTTCCCTAATAGCTTTGCATGAAGATGACTAATGCTATTTCATTACCAGTTACTGCAGTAATTGAACTCGATATCTAGCACAAAGGTAGATGACCTCAGACTGAAGAAGAAAGGCTCAGATTATTCTCTTTTAACTCATTCATCTTTGCAACTCTGTGGCACCATTTCTACTAAGCGAGGATCAGCCCCTTAGGTGCTACATGGTTGAAATCCTTTGGTTATCCAAAGACCAGATACAATGAGCAAAAGGACACACACAGCATGGACATTAGTTCAAGATCTAATCAGACCTGGGGGAAATGGAAATATTCTTCATATTCCTTCTCCCTTTTATCTGACAAGGCTGTTAAAAGCACTAGAAGTTTGAAAGGCTCTAACTTAAAGGGCAGTTGCAGACCTTTGTGGGAACAAATTTACCCAGAACTAGTTGAAAACACAAAGAATCTGAAGACATAGTGCAGGGCACGATCCATCACAAAAATAATCTATATACACCATACACTATGTGTGTAACACTAGCATTGTGCAAAACAGCAACATCAGAAGAAAAAAACAGAATAACCAACCTCGTGATAAAATGGGTGATGTTTCTCTCTTCCTGTCAGACGAGGAATAATTATTTCTAATGTAGAAAGTCTGGATGTTTGTTCAGAAAATACACCTGAAAATAAAGAACTTTTGGATTATGCTGGGAAAGTCACAGAAATCAATGTTTTCATTCATGGCCAAGTTACTCTTGGTTTCTGAGTGTTGAAACTAGATGTATGCGGCCTCATTCCCTATAGCAATGCTGTTTTGACTGTATTTAAGGCTAATGACTGCAGCATTCCAAACACAACTGATGTAAAGTGTTAAAACCTGTGAATTTAAGCAAAAGTTTTCTTAAACAGCGTGTCCCAAACTGGCTGCAATCTTAGCTTTACCTCTTGGTCTTAGTTACTTACATTATAAACTGGGTATTAGCTCCATTTTTTCTCATTCCTTCATAGAGCCAATATCAAACCAAATTATTTTTTGACTGAAAAAAACATAAATCCCTCAACTGATATGATAGGAACTTAATAGAGAATCTCATGAACAAGAAAAAAAGAGTAATGATAAAAAATTCTTTCCTGTATTCAGTGCGTACTTCGATAGTGATGAAGAAACAGCTGAGGTCTGGAGAGCTCAAGAGAAACTATTGAATGATTTAAACACAGTTTTTCTTCATTCTCACATATCCTGGATTATTAACTTTGTCTTTCAGTTTTGAAACAGTTTTTCTTCTTCCATGATCTGCACTTCTAACCTGATGTACCACAGAAAACCCATGCAGGTACCCTCTCTGTCCACCCATCTGTCCCCTCACGGTAATTTCTGAAGTGAAAACCACCTGTACAAAGGATGCTAACATCTCAGATAGAATTAAGTTCCTTCAAGCTTTGTGAAATCACTTTGTCAGTGCCAGGAAGCCTGTGCTGATCTGTGAATCCATAGCATGGTTCTATATAGACATATAGTACTATTGCTTTGAATGATAGATCCAACTTTGCCAGGATATTTCAGAATTTATAGAGAATTGGAGAAAACTGTATCTCCATTAGCATATATTCAACCCCCAAATAAAGTGTGGATTTTTTTTTACTGTGTACAGAGCTATTTGCTGTGCTATTGCCTCCTAGTTACTGTTATGTCCTGCACTTGTTCACTTCTCCCTCTTGCTCATGTCTCCACTTCCTTTTGCCCTTTACTTGAGTAAACAAACTCTCCTTTCAGTCCTCTATTTCCATTTAAATCACTTTACTCATATTCCCTTCCCTATTGCCCGAAATGAGGAATACTTCAGAGTTGTCCTCTGGATGTAATTCTGCCACTTGCTGTGTCTATAATCCTGGCTCACAGCGTTGCCTCCAGCCACTGCCTGACATTGCTGCATTTTGTTTGTTCCAACCACAGCCAAACCCTTGCAAAAGCTTTTTGGCCTTTTACACTGTTATCAGGATTATCTCCAGAACATCATGCTAATGTGGAAAGCTACAGGTAAGAAGGCTGCTGAGTATCTGGTTTTAGGTGAATAGTTTATAAAGACAAAAACAATCTCTAGTGACTTTATTTATAACTGTGTGAACTTGAATTCATCTTCCCTTTTCCTGTCTGCTCATCAGTCTGGTTTGAGTGCGATCAACAGAGGCAAACCCATTGCTTTTAAACAGTAATAACATGGGTTTTAACAATGGAAGCAGTTTCTTCCTTCTTAAATTGTCCTTGCATAAGGAAACAAAGAGATTTCTTCTCATTTATGGCAGTCCAAAGTCACCCTCAGCCTCCCACATGTCTGTGAAAGGAATTTATAATGGCAAAGGAGCCACAGAATCACTGATTCAAAGTGGAGAGGAGGATTCGTCAGTGTAATGGTGATCTCTACCCATTAGATAACATCAGGATTTCAAAAAGGTAGGTGCAGGTAGCATATATTTAACATTAAAGGCTGCCACTGCAACTAAAATGTGGAAGTTGCTATTGGCAAACGGGTCTCGGTCGAATGATCGTCTCTCGACATTTACTTCTTTGTTCTTAATCTTCAGCAATTTTACTACTAAATCACAAAATCCATCTAAATTCATATCTGCAGCCAAATCATAAATGGCAACGAGTTAATGAGGAGCTAAAACAAAACTGCAGGGATTTCCCTTGCATTACTGAGAAGAAATCCTTTTCTACAGTCTTTACTACTGATGAGAGTAAAGCGCAGTTCTCACAATCAGTGTCCTGTGCAGAAGGGGGTGTATTTACGTACCTACTACATCCTGGAGGAGAAACCACAAAGAGCTCAGCTATAAAAAGCTTCCAACCTGGATTCTTTTCCCTTCACCTCTTTCTTTATTTTCTCAATTAGCAGGTCAGCTAATAGCCTAATGCCTGGGGAGAGCCAGGGCTTGATTTCAAAGCTGTGCAACATTATGATCAGGACCAGAGAATATGAGAAGACTAGGAGAAACTTTCTGAATACATGAGAAAAACTGAAATGAATCTTACCTTTCATCCCAAAAGGTTTTCCAGTTAAAGTTAGTCCAAAAGTGAACAAAAATAGGCTGTGTTTTAACATTTCCTGGAGAAACTACTACAGTAACCCAGCAGACACTGTGTACCTGGCTCTATGCAGGAGAACTAGAAGAACAAGAACCGTCTGCTCCGAAGGTAAACAGCAGAAAAAGCACTTGGATGCTTCATCTCTGCTAAGGAAACGGGAAGTAAAATTTAATCCATTAGGCTTTCAAAAAAAAACTGGTTAGACAGCTTAATGCAAATAAAAAGCAGCACAGGTTTAAATGCTGATTGCAGAAAGAGCACCAACCCATGCCAGGATCAAACTGGTTTATTCCAAAGGACTTTACTGCCCCAGTGAGATCATATGAGATTAGAAACACGCTACCGATGGATAAAACAGGTTGTTTAGAATGGTGATTGTCAGCTCAGTGAAAAAACTAGCATAGAGCAATTAGAAATTTCAACATGTTCTTTTCCTTTTTTTTTTTCACCTTTACTTTAAAAATAACCAAAATACAGTGTATATGAACACATGGAAACCCCACAAACTCATGGAAACCCCCAAAACAAGGGTTGTACCCAACTCTTCTATATTAAAAATAATTCTTCTCACCAAAGGTCTGTGACCTGATGCAGCTCATCCCTCTTCTAGGTTCAGAATAATCTTCCGAGGCATCATACAACCACATTGCCACCAAAAGCAGTGACCAAATGCTTTTAAAACTGGATAAATTTGAAACACATTCCAGAAGCATCAAGCACATTTAGAACCTGAAAAAGGAGACTGAGGCAGCACAGTTTTCAAGCTAAAACATTTACATTAATTAATTTTAATGAATTCATTAATTAAACCAGAGCAAACATATTTTCCATTGCTAGCAAATCACATGAAACAATGACTTAAGTGAAAGAGAAAGAGATGCTGATGTGTTTGTAATGTCAGCTTATACAATGCCTGCTGAAGTCCATCTCCCTATTTTTACATCTGTAACTAATGTTCCTCAGCCGAGCACAAGGAGTTAGAACTCGATAGCCACGTTCCCTGGGTTTATGTCTGTAGCACAGCAGCTTTCCCTGACTCCAGAAGCTGGGATCCTACTGAAAATTAGATGAATCCAATCTTTTATTTATAGTCTGTCTCCTATGTGGTGCCCTATTAGCATGTAACTCAAAGAGAGAATTCTATTGCTCCAGATGTTGCTAGTTTATGAGGTCCCGTAGCATGGACATGATTTTAAGGATTTCCCACCTCTCCAAGAACACTTTATTTTAATAGAAAAAGGACTGAGGATGGTGTGAACCTCATGCACTTCAACAAGGCCAAGTGCAAGGTCCTGCACCTGGGACAGGGCAATCCCAAGCACAAACATAGGCTGGGCAGAGACTGCATGGAGAAGCCCTGAGGAGAAGGACTTGCAGGTGTTGGGTGAGGAGGAGCTCCCCATGACCTGGCTTCAGTGTGTGCTTGAGCCCAGAACCCCCCAGTGTGCTGGGCTGTACCCCCAGAGCGTGAGCAGCAGGTTGAGGAAGGGGATGTTTCTCTCTACACAGAATCCCTCACTAAAGCAGATGCTGAAGAATCCCCAAACCTCCAATACAGCTTCTACACTCTTTCAGTGGTGGTTTTGATTTCAAATATCATCATTGCAGTAGTGGTGATACTGAAATACCACAAACACCAAGCAGAACACGGCTACCAAAAACTCCAGAGCTCCTATTAACTGCTTCAGGATATGTTGGATTCATGTCAACTTCTGTTCAGTTTTGTCATCCAGAGAGGGGAGAGGGGAAAATCCCAAACCAGCTCAAAATCAATAAACCAACAGCACCGGAATGATGCTTGGAAACACATCTCAACTATTTTTTGTAATTAAAAAACCTCTCAACTGTGAATCACTGAGCTGAAGAATGTAAGTGTCTACTTCAGGGTGTTTAGAAAGCATCTGAAAACATAACAGGTATAAAGGGAATGTAAAGGACAAGATAATTCAGGTCTTTTTCTTAGAAGAGCACATGTCTGTCTTTTCAAATCACTATGAAACTGCTGTTGGCACAAGTTAAGCTAAGGGAGAACTGTGAGATATTTGTTCAAATCAAATTATCCTGTCCGCAAACTCTGCTCCTGAGAGTTGCCACCATCAACATCTGAGAGTCTTCAAAACACATTGGTTTTCCTGGCAATGAAAATATGAGGTAGACCAGATAAAAATACTGGACTCTGCATGCCTGTGCTACCTGTGAAGCCAACACTTGCTTCCCTATCAACAGCTTTTACTCAGTGCATTTCAAGACACTGAATAAAAGCAGTTCAAGTCAGGCACTGCCAGTACTTCCTCTAATGGATGGAATAATAAAGCTCTTTAAAAGAAATACCACTAAAATAAATCAAAAGCACAAAGAAACTACATCCTGTTTCACCCATTACACATCAAGACAACAGAACAGTGAAGGGATGACATGTGGGTAGAAAGAAAAGCTGTAACTCAGTTTATTTTGATTACTTCTCCATTGTTAAAACTGAAAATGGGAAACTGGGGGTTTCATACAGCTTTTAGTAATGCTCGTTAAACAAATAAGCCACAAAGGGCATACAAAATTCTCATGTTTAGGAAAAAAAACCCATTCTTAAGATCTTTCATAAAACTGTGTGCAACAGTGGATAGAATTACAGTAACAAAATGCAAGTCAACAACACTGAAGATCGGTACAGTTCTAACTCCACAAATACTGAGCTTTGTAAGGTATAACTGCCCTGACAGTCCTTCTCTTGAAGTCCTCTATCTACACACATCTATCTCTCTCCATTAGAGAACCCTCCATTAGAATCATAGTGTGCTTGTGAAATTTTGTTTGGCTGCGAGTTCTGAACCAGGTCCATTAAGAGAACCATTTTATTATCTATATGTGTCTGAAGAGCCTGCATTTGGTGATCAATATAGTCCATTAGTTTTTTCTCCATCAGATCCATATTTTTGGAGATGATCTTTTCCAAATAGGAGCAAATAGGCTGTTGTTCCACTCTGTGGAAAGAGCAAACAGAAAAGTCAGTATAACCTATCTCTTAATGACAAGGGGCATGACAGATACCTTGGCAGCTGAACTACTTCTATATGCAAAATATCGGTGATTAGACAACGAACTTTAGAAGGTATGAGGGATTTAGCACACACGAAAACCTTCCTTGCCCGCTGCCACATTTTACATCTCAGAATTCTTCTATAAACACACAGGGTACAGAGTCTTCTTCTCTAAACCTCATTTTGTGTTTCAAAGGCTCAGTGACGAATCAGATGTTTAGTTATGTGTTAACAAGCCACTCATACACAGAGCTCCCATTCTGTCAGTGTGGCAGACTGCTCTTCTCACCTGAAGAGTTTCAAGATTTACACAAACTGTGCAACTCTCAATTCCTGCATCTGCATTCTTTAAAAGAACAATGCAGGAGCTGGAGATGGACAGTATCTATGAGAACTCTGATCTCTACATATCACCATTTCCACTGATGTTCCCCAGGTATCAAACTGCTACAGGAAACCTGGAGAGGGGCTTTTGACAAGGGCCTGTAGGGACAGGCCAAGGGGAATGGCTTTAACCTGCCAGAGGGGAGACTGAGATGAGCTCTTAGGCAGAAGCTTTTCCCTGTGAGGGTGCTGAGGCGCTGGCACAGGGTGCCCAGAGAAGCTGTGGCTGCCCCATCCCTGGCAGTGTTCAAGGCCAGGTTGGACACAGGGGCTTGGAGCAAGCTGCTCTAGTGGAAGGTGTCCCTGCCCGTGGCAGGGGTTGGAGCTGGATGAGCTTTAAGGTCCCTTCCAACTCAAACCATTCCCTCATCCCACGACACCCGCTCCCACCGCATCCTAGGGGTTCCCGCCACTCAGCTTGACACCGCCCGCACCGCGCATGCTCCGAGCCCTGCCCGCCAGCACGCGCAGGCGCTTTCTGGCCGGCGTCTCTTGTGACGGTTGTAGCTCCGCTTCAGCCGCTGCTCGGCTCCTCCGCGGCGCTGCCATGGCGGCCGGTCCGTGCGGCGGCCCCCGGGAGCCGTGCTGTGTGGTGGCGGCGTGCTCCTGGCTCTGCGCGCCGCCGGACGGCCTGGCCCGGGCGCTGTGCTTGAGGCGGGACGCGGGAGGCGGCGAGGCCGGGTGAGGGCGGTGGAGCCCCGCTGGTTCCCCTCACGCGGGCGGCGTGAGGGGGTACCGGGCTGGGGCCTGGGTGGGAGTGCGGGCGGTGGGGCAGGAACGGGCCTGGCGGGGCAACGCGGCCGTGGCGCTTCCCCCCGCAGCACCGAGGCCGTGGTGGTGGAGCGGCGGACGGGCAGCGGGAGTGCGGCGCCCTGCGTGCTGCAGCTGGAGTGCCGGCCGGCCGGCGCCGGGGAGATAGTGTCCGTCGGTATCGTGAGCGAGGCCCGGAACATGGAGGTGTACGTGGGAGAGGAGTACTGCGGCACCGGCCGGGGCGAGAGCATGGGTGCTGCCCGGCCCCCGGGGTGAGTGGGCACTGAGGAGGGCATGGGCCGGAGGTGGTGGGTGTCGGGGTAGGGGTGTTTGCGCTGGGTCCCCGACACCGTTTGGCCCTTCTCGTGCTGACAGCACCGTTGTGTGTGTATCTGTACGGTGTTCAGTGCCTGCACTACGGCAGCCACTCAGTTTGGTCCCTCTGTGCAAAACTGGTGAATGGGCACAGGGTCTGCGGTTGCCTGCTACAACCTCGCAGTCACCGGTGGCTTGCACAAGTGCTGCCTCTGATAAAGATACAAGCGTGCAGTTATGCCAGTCACCTCTTTAATCTCTTCTGTTTAGTGAAACGTATAATTCAGTAAGTTGTGCTACAGTGAAATGCTGTTGTGCAAGGCGACAGAAGGGGTTAGGACAGGGGTAACTTCTGTGTCCTTTAATCTTTCCGGCCATCAGATCTGCTCCTCTTTGCAGCAGGTCTCTTTTAGCTGATCTTTACCAAAGGACCTCTCTTTGATGCGTAGTCATCTCACACTTTTAGGAATAAAAGAGAAAATAAAGAAGGATTTGTTTCTCCCTTCAATAATTTGTTCCGTGCTTTGCCAGCGGGATTCAAGCAATGGCTTCTCTGTTGTTTTTAAGTCATTACATGGCACATCAGCTATTCAATGAGCTAAATAAAAACGGGCGAAAAACATCAGCAGAGATGTGTAAATAATGTGCTCTGGAAGATAATGTACGTGCACATCCAAATCCTTTTATTACATACATATTCAGTGAGATTCAATGCAAGCTGCATATGAGCCTTAAAACTTCCAAACCCTATGAGAATCACTGTCATTTCAGTCACTTGTTTCTTATTTAAATATTTCCTGATACAGAGTATTTATACTAAAAAAAAGTTTATAAAGTGATGTCACAGCTCTTTTATTTTATTTTCTAGTGAAACTGAAGAGATTACTTTATACAAAAAGTACCTTAAGTTTGAATGCCCTGCAGCTTCCTGTAGAATTAAGGTAGGGAGTTGAACAGAACTGTTGTATTTTTGTTTGTCTTTTTAATCACTTGACTGAATTGCATTACTCTTAGTCAAATTAAGGGGTTTCTACACGTAATCACTTCAGAAAACCACTTGAGTATCTGTTAAAATTGTATTTTGCTCTAGTAGTAGCAAAGTTCTTTTCAATTTGTGTCACAGTTTTCTCATTATGAAGACTGTTTATGGGAGAGATAATACAGTCTTAGAGGAAAACAGCTTCATAAACCAGATAAACTGCAGATCAACAGTTGCTTTGTAATTGAAACTGTTAACTCTGATGTGGTTAAGATGATGCAAATTTGTATGGCCACTGATCTTAAATGCTTAGAAGATCAAGGCCTGATTTGTCTCTGGTCTTGCAGGCACCTTTGTTCCATTCAGACTTTTCCAAAGAGTTAATACAAAGGAGAAATAGGCATAATTTCCCTTGAAAAGAGTCTAGTGTTGTTTTTCCAAAGACTCAAAGAATGCATTGTCCCATACACACAAGGAAAACATTAAGCTGTTTGTTTCCTAACCAAAATATCTCTTTCCCTTCTTGCACCAGCTGCTTTCCATTGGTGAGAAACAAAGAGTACTCATCAGTAAAATAATTGTACAAGTGAAAACGGTGTCTGCAAAACTACCAACTGATTTTCCTTCACTAGGCTCGAGCATAGATCTAGGCAGAGTGCAAACTATAATGGAGTCAATGGGATCTAAGTTGTCTCCAGGTGCTCAGCAGCTCATGGACTTGGTCCGATGTCAGCAGAAGGTAAGTGGCTATGTTTTCCACAAGCGCTACTAATATGTGACCTTGCCTTCTGTAACAGTTAAGCATGTGCTAAACTGATCTGGTGTAAAGGTTTTATGATTACTATTTTCTGTACCCCACACTTTCTGCCATTTTCAGAGTATCCTGGAATGGTTTGTGTTGGAAGGGACCTTAAAGCTCATCCAGTGCCAGCGCACCTTCCACTAGAGCAGGTTGCTCCAAGCCCCATCCAGCCTGGCCTTGAGCACTGCCAGGGATGGGGCAGCCACAGCTTCTCTGGGCACCCTGTGCCAGCGCCTCAGCACCCTCCCAGGGAAGAGCTTCTGTCTAAGAGCTCATCTCAATCTCCCCTCTGGCAGGTTAAAGCCATTCCCCCTTGTCCTGTCCCTACCGGCCCTTGTCTAAAGCCGCTCTCCAGGTTTCCTCTAGCCCCTTTAGGTGCTGGACCTGCTCTAAGGTCTCCCCTTAAGGAACCTTCTCTTCTCCAGGCTGACCCAGCCCATCTCTCTCAGCCTGGCTCCAGAGCAGAGCTGCTTCAGTCCTCGCAGCATCTCTGTGGCCCTCTTTGGGTCTTACTCCAGCAGCTCCTTGTCCCTGCTGTGTTGAGGGCTCCAGAGGGGGGATTTTAATCCTGGTTTAGCTGTTGCTGCCCTTAGATGAGTGCAATGAATACAGGCTGTGTACTCAGGGATTTGCTGTCTGTTCACCAAGTCTAGAGTGAAGGACTCTGGTTAATTTTAACCTTCCTTGCCAGCCAATTCCCCTTTTGCTCGGTTCCATTCTTGCTGCTTGTCAGTGGCGTGTTCCCTGTAGTGTTTGGGGTATAGGTAGGTGGGCTGGTTTGTCTTATTTGTGGTTGTTAAAAGTACGTCACATTCAACTAAAGGGAATGTGCTCTTACAAAGCATTTGATGTCGATCCTAATCCTGCAAAGGAGGCTATTCCAACAGAATCCTGAATCCATTTGATGTTAATAATGGTCACTCCTGGGGACGCCGTGTGGTAAAAACTAAGTCATTAAAACTGTTTTGTGACTGGGAGAGTGATGAGAGAATTAACGCATAATATGTCCAGGGAAAATCTTTCCCTGTGCTTTTCTCTAAGACTGTAATTCAGAGCTACTTTTAAAATCTTTCTATCATAGTAGTAGAATGCTGAGTTAATAAAGTATGTTGTTCTTGTTGTCTAATTGCCAGTATATTTGAATACTGCAATATTAATCCTGTTGTTTCTCTTCCCATCAGAACAGTTCCCCTTTTGGAGACAAACTGAATTGGATTGTCTTGGGGAAAAATGCAGACTGTGGGGGTGACCGTGCAGTAGATGGATTGCACAGTGCAGCTCTTCAGCCATCACTGGATCCATCAGCCAGTGAACCTTTGCCTGTTAAAAATCATTTAACAAGTGACACAGAACATGAAGACTTAAAAATAAGCCATGATCTAAACACGCAGGTGCCTGAAAGAGAGAATGCTTCTGATTCAGAAAGACTTACTACCCAGCAAAGTACAGTTGACCTCGGAGATGATTTTAAAGTGGTGGGATCTTTGCATATGCAGGAACAAGAGAGTGGAACCCCAAATGTAGCTACTCCACAGGTGCTGCTTCCTTTCCTTCAGAACTTGTGCACTCAAGTAAATCACCTTCGGCTTAAGGATGGCAACAGGCGCTCTAGTAAACATGCAGTGGCTAAGGAGAAGGGCATTCAGTGTGTGGGGTAAGTGCAGTTCGGTACACTTCTTAACAGTAGTAGTTTGTATTGGCGAGTTTAAGAAGTAAAATATGTAATGAAAGAATTTTATTCTCACAGCAATAGTCAATCTTCAGATATGGGTTTAGAGGCAGTGTGGCAATGAGCATGTTTACAGTTAATCTTTCAAATGAGTTGCTTGCATAGAGGAGGCTTTTTCAGAAGAAATCAAAACATCATTTGTTGTTACAGAGTTGTTTGTCTTTTGCCTCCATTTCAACTTTTAAGAAAGTGTGACCTTTCTGCAATTCCATATACATTTGGCTTATGCTTCTTGTCTGTTGCTACAGTTTCATTTGACTGCTTCTGCCTCCTACATTCTTACATCGAATTTTTCCCACACCTTGTGCCATGATATTTCTGCTGTATCTGGTGTATCATCTCCTGGTCTTTCCTGTCCCTCTTCATTTGTTGGTATTTACTGTGCAGACACCTAAGTGGAATTGGTACTGCACCCAGTTTGATACCTGAGGAACAACAGTGGTAATGGTGAGATGTAGGGATCAGGGTTCTTCTCATAGATACTGTCCATCTCCAGCTCCTGCATTGTTCTTTTAAAGAATGCAGATGCAGGAATTGAGAATTGCACAGTTTGTGTAACTCTTGAAACACTTCAGGTGAGAAGAGCAGTCTGCCACACTGACAGAATGGGAGCTCTGTGTATGAGTGGTTTGTTAACACATAACTAAACATTTGATTCGTCACTGAGCCTTTGAAACACAAAATGAGGTTTAGAGAAGAAGACTGTGTACCCTGTGTGTTTATAGAAGAATTCTGAGATGTAAAATGTGGCAGCGGGCAAGGAAGGTTTTCCTGTGTGCTAAATCCCTAATACCTTCTAATGTGTCTAATCACCGATATTTTGCATATAGAAGTAGTTCAGCTGCCAAGGTATCTGTCATGCCCCTTGTCATTAAGAGATAGGTTATACTGACTTTTCTGTTTGCTCTTTCCACAGAGTGGAACAACAGCCTATTTGCTCCTATTTGGAAAAGATCATCTCCAAAAATATGGATCTGATGGAGAAAAAACTAATGGACTATATTGATCACCAAATGCAGGCTCTTCAGACACATATAGATAATAAAATGGTTCTCTTAATGGACCTGGTTCAGAACTCGCAGCCAAACAAAATTTCACAAGCACACTATGATTCTAATGGAGGGTTCTCTAATGGAGAGAGATAGATGTGTGTAGATGGGGGACTTCAAGAGAAGGACTGTCAGGGCAGTTATACCTTACAAAGCTCAGTATTTGTGGAGTTAGAACTGTACCGATCTTCAGTGTTGTTGACTTGCATTTTGTTACTGTAATTCTATCCGCTGTTGCACACAGTTTTATGAGAGATCTTAAGAATGCGTGTTTTTTCCTAAACATGAGAATTTTGTATGCCCTTTGTGGCTTATTTATTTAACGAGCATTACGAAAAGCTGTATGAAACCCCCAGTTTCCCATTTTCAGTTTTAACAATGGAGAAGTAATCAAAATAAACTGAGTTACAGCTTTTCTTTCTACCCACATGTCATCCCTTCACTGTTGTGTTGTCTTGATGTGTAATGGGTAGAACAGGATGTAGTTTGTGCTTTTGGTTTAATTTAGTGGCATTTCTCGTAAAGATCTTTTCTATTCCATCTGTAGGAGGTAGGGTAGTACTGGCATTGCCTTGCTTGATCTATTGAAGGAGTTGGGTTTAGAAAGATGGGCTATGCTGAACTCCAGCCTGGGTTTTTTGAAAGCCTCACTGGCTGTGCAGGCACCTCAGTTAACATTCTTGTTCCTCAGGTGATGCCTAAACCCAGACTGATACTAAACTTTTAACTCCTGCATTAGTTGAGCCATGCAGGAATAACTGGAGTGAATGTACACTCAGCAGACTTGGAGTTATCAATGTTTCATTATCCTAAGAAACATAATTACTTCATTTATGGTTGCTCTCAAGGGGACTTCATTGCCACCTAGGACGTGCTGGATTGGGTAGGGTCTGCTGCATGTCACCAACCTTAGGCTGGTGAAGCTGCCTTGTTGCATCATATTTACTTTAACTGCCTGGGATCAGTTCTGTCATTTGGAGTGGTGGAAATGTGACTCAGAGTCCTTTTGTGGCATGTCAAGCTTCATACTTCATTCTGTTTATTGCTTTTTAATTCTGGAGTGCATCATCTGACTTAGACTGGACAGGGACTTACTGGGAGTTGAGTGCACAGACACCGATTTTATTCGGTGTCTTGAAATGCTTTGAGCAAAAGCTATTGATGGGAAAACAAGTGTTGGCTTCACAGGCACGCAGAGTCCAGTATCCTTATCTGGTCTACCTTGTATTTTCTTCTCCAGGAAGACTGATGTGTTTTAAAGACTATCGCATCTCCTCTTGCCAGGAGTAGAGTGTGCAGACAGGATAATTTGTTTTGAACAGGTATCCTACAGTTCTCCCTTAGCTTAACTTGTGCCAACAGCAGTTTCATAGTGATTTGAAAAGACAGAAATGTGCTGTTCTAAGAAAAAGACCTGAATTACCTTGTACTTTACATTCCCTTTATACCTGTTATGTTTTCAGATGCTTTCTAAACACCCTGAAGTTGACACATTCTTCAGCTCAGTGATTCAAGGGAAGAATACTCAGTTGAGAGGTTTTTTAATTACAAAAAGTAGTTGAGATGTGTTTCCAAGCATCGTTCCGGTGCTGTTGGTTTATTGATTTTGAGCTGGTTTGGGATTTTCCCCTCTCCCCTCTCTGGATGACAAATCTGAACAGAAGTTGACACGAATCCAACATATCCTGAAGCAGTTAATAGGAGCTTTGGAGTTTTTGGTAGCTGTGTTCTGCTTGGTGTTTGTGGTATTTCAGTATCACCACTACTGCAATGATGATATTTGAAATCAAAACCACCACTGAAAGAGTGTAGAAGCTGTATTGGAGGTTTGGGGATTCTTCAGCATCTGCTTTAGTGAGGGATTCTGTGTAGGGAAAAAAGAAAGTGGGATGGTTACAGTCTTGAATACCATGTTATTGCAGTGGAAATGAAATAAGCTATTTTCTCACTTATTTTGGCTCTGAGGAGTTGGCCCACAGAAATTACAAATTCTGACTCTAGTACTGAAGAGTTGTAAAATTCTGTAATAAAACATTAGTGCAGAAGAGCATCACAATGTGACAGATTCTTTGGTAATGCTGCCGCAAGTTTCTGCCAAGCTGAGTCATTAGCTTTAGAACTGGCCAGATGGAGACATCGTTCTTAAGCAAAGCTGGGCCAAAGAAACTCGTGGTTCTTGCCCAGTGTCTGCTCATGGTTTACAACTGGTCCTCAGTAAAACTCACTTTTTTTGTAAACCAAGAGGGATATGGTGAGAATTAATCTCTGATTTCTAGTGTGACCTGTTTGTATTTGAGTCCTTTTCACATTGTACATGTGTCCAGTTTCTAGCATATGGATGCAAAAATCTTTCACTATTGACATAAATGGGAACATGTTTAAAATGCTGTTAGAGTTGAGAGAAGTTAAGAATTATTTAAAAGGAAGAAAATATTTTTATTGCTATTAGGAGCATGATTAATTATTTCTTAGCCGTGACACCTTAAAGCATGTGACGCACGGTGCTTTTCATAGATGAAGCTTTGGGCTCAATAAAAGTGAGAACAGTGAGCATAGTGGGAGTAACAACACAAGCTGTTTAAAATAACTTTTCCGTATTGACCACAGCAAATTGTGCTGAAGAGTTTGTCAGATTGGGGCACTAAAGCTTATCTATCTCATAAACAGCTTTGCAGCTCTAATTGAAAGCCTGGTGCTTTTGATTTCTGCCCGAGCGGCTGTCGTTGTCATAGTTTTGTTCTACTAGGCAATACATATAGTGTGAGGATTCAAACTATGGTGGAAGAAGTCATTTATATTTAGCATCTGGTGTAGCTTTTCTGCAGTACCAAAAGTCATTGTTAGAAGATACACAGATTCTAAAAAGGCTGATTCACAATGTGCTTTTTAAGTGGTCTGGCTTGGGCAAGGGGCCCTGGTCACTGTGTCTGCTTCATCAACTAATGTCATGCTTGGTAATCTGAAATCTTCTCTTGCCATTCATAACTCTTTCTGAATGCAGATCCTACACACACCACTCCTGTAGCTAGGAGCAGCTGCTGCTTTTGCTGCTCCAAAGAGCACACCTTGATCCAAAGGCCACCAGTCTGTCCATGTGAAAAGTACTTCTGTGATCTCAAAAAGCACAAACTTTGAACCAGTTGCTCTGATGCTGTGTTAGTTTTGAACTAGAGTAACCCCCTTATTTCATTACAAAGGTAATGGGTTTGCAGCAAAGAATAACTTAATCAGATTCTTCATTTACACATTCCTCTTACCTGAGTGATCGGCAGACCTGAGCTCTCTCTTCACGCGGATGGGACCTGCTACAGTGCTGGTTTTCCACAGGTATGAAGAAATGTCTCTTTTTTGTCTGGAGATGCAGCCTTGGGTGCAGCGGGTGTTGGTGTTGTTGGAGTCACAAATCAGAATGTCACACTGGAGATAAACGGATGCAAAGCTCTGCAGGAACTTGAAGGCATTAAATTTGAATCTCGCATAGTGTTCCACTGGTGGGTAGGTTACCACAGTGTCATCTTTGTTGCAGCTGCAACAGAATTTAAACATCTGTTAAAGCAGTCCAAAGACTGATCATTCTAAGTACTGTTAACTCTTAAGTACAGCATTTAACTAAGGTGTTGTTTTCACATGTGGGTATACAGTGATGTGCTGCAATGTGGTGGTTGTGTTTCCCAGCTCTGTTGATGTAAAGCCTTTAAGTTTCCATGAAACTTATATTCCAGCCAGAGTATGGTGAAAAAGTTCAGTGTAAGAGACAAAAATAATGGAAATACAGTTGACATTTAGATTCTAGTTCCTCACATATTAGGAGGCAGTAATAAAATCTATTACTTGCCCCCTTTAATTACTTACCCACTTCTGATTAAGTCATATGTTAGTGATCCAAAATCAGCCTCTGGTGATGCTACGCAGGTATCAATAAACACTAGAAGGTTCGGGTCAGTGGAGTGAAGACTGACTTGAGCAAAAAGAGTTTGGTTCAAGTCTACGTAATACGGGGACTGATGTATTGGCTCAGAGAATGAACCTGAATCATAGAATGACATGCTAACATTGTATCTTCCCACAGCAGTTGTGTTTTGGATTATGTTATCTTCCGTTATGTAAACGACTTCCAAGGTTGAATTGTTTTCCAGTTTGCATTTTACAATGATCAGTACGCTCTTCTGACGGGTGATGATGTTGCCAGTTGCAGAGAGAGATATGATGTTGGTGTAAGTGATGCTGTGACCGTCATCCTGTAAAAGGAATCATATCAAGTGCTTGGTTGGGATTATATGAGATATGAGCAGTGCAGTTGAAAGCAATTGTAAGTTACGAAGTCCCCAGCTGTCCTTGTCAGAGGCTCAAGATACCTTCAAAAGGTAAACCAAGTTCTAACTGAAAAACCATTATCAATGCTCTTGTTTTTCCAAAACACTGAACCAACCCATGAGGCAAAAAGGTTAAAGAATGCTGTGTGGAGTGTGGGAAGTACCAAAGCTGTGCCGGGCACTAGCTCCTGGGAATCTTCACGTGTTGAATTTTTTCCCTTTCCCTTGTTAGCTCCCTTGTTGTTCCCAGGGTTAGTGCCAGCCCTATCACTTGCAGAGAATGTTTAAATTACATATCTAACAGTGTGCTACTCTTGATAACCTGGGTTCGAGAGGGAATTTAACATTTGTGGTTAATTTGTGTGGATTCTCCTGGATGTCCTTTGAAAGGCTCATTCATCGTCGGGCTCTTAAAGAGGAAAAGTGTTGTCTCTGCTTCAAGACTGGGAGCATGCAACGGGATGAGCTAAGTAAAAGTAAATCAGCTTTTTAAAATGTGCTATTCAGAAACTGCCTTTACAAGCTCTTACCATTCATTACCATTCAAAAGGAGCGTGACCAGCAGGTCAAAGGAGGTGATCCTGCCCCTCTGCTCTTGTGAGACCTCACTTGGAGTATTGTGTGCAGTTCTGGTGTCCTCAACATAAAAAAGACATGGAAGTGTTGGAACAAGTCCAGAGGAGGCCACGAGGATGCTCAGGGGACTGGAGCACCTCCTATATGGAGATAGGCTGAGAAAGTTGGGGCTGTTCAGCCTGGAGAAGAGAAGGCTGCGTGGAGACGTCATAGCAGCCTTCCAGTATCTGAAGGGGGCCTATAGGGATGGGAAGGGACTCTTCATTAGGAACTGTAGTGATAGGAAAAGGGGTAATGGGTTAAAACTTAAACAGGGGAAGTTTAGATTGGATCTAAGAAAAAAATTCTTTCCTGTGAGGGTGGTGAGGCATTGGAATGGGTTGTGCAAGGAAGTTGTGACTGCTCCATCCCTGGCAGTGTTCAAAGCCTGGTTGGGCAGAGCCTTGGGTGAGTTGGTTTAGTGTGAGGTGTCCCTGCCCATAGCAGGGGAGTTGGAACTAGATGATCTTAAGGTCCTTTCCAACCCTAAGTATTCTGTGATTCTGTAAGTCATTCTTAGCTTAATCACATAACTTATCTCCTGCTTTACCTTTTTAGTTGTTCCACAGCTGGCTAATGGGAAGGAGAAGATCACTGAATCATCTGTGATGACTGGACTGCAAGATGGATCATTCACCTGTATGTGAGTTTCATTATATCCAAGGGAGGCCAGGTAAGACCTGTTCAGAACAATTTTCATGCTATCCGAAGAGCATGTGAGCAGTGCTGCCATTGAAGGAGAAATAACAAAACAAACCAGGTCACACAAACTGTTGTGGTCATTTCTCAGTTGGTCTAGATCCTGGAACCTGTTGCATGGTTCTTGACTTGGCAGCCTGAAACTGCTCATGCACATTTGAGGTCATGCAGAAGTTGGAACAAAATTTCATGCTCGACTTCAAAAATGCTTAATAAGGAAACCCATGTAAAACTCAGCTGAAAATTTGGTTAAAAACCTGTAACAGAAAATGAATTGCAGCCTTTATAAAAGGAAAAAGGAATCACAGTGCTAGTGCAGGATGGTGGGTGAGGAAATTGATTTATGGCAGACATTGAGGGTTTACAGGCTCCTTTTCCACCTCAGTTGATGAGAAGATGGGCATGCAAATGTAAGGGGCCAATAAGGAAAATGGTCCAGCTCTGGGGAAAAGGAAGTTACAACGCACTCAAACCCTGTTTGGCTAACCAGTGTGGACCATTTCCTGAGTATCTCACCGGTAAAAACCCCCAAACCATTGAAACTAACCAGTCAGACTGGAATAGGTTGCCCAGGGAGGTTGTGAATGCTCCATCCCTAGCAGTGTTCAAGACCAGGTTGGACGAGGCCTTGGGTGATATGGTTTAGTGTGAGGTGTCTCTGCCCATGTCAGGGGGGTTGGAACTGGATGATCTTAAGGTCCTTTCCAACCCTAACTATTCTATGAGTCTATGTTTCTAGGATGGTAAGAATCCTGCTTTGTCTAAAAGAGGGGAAAAAGCAGATTTTGATTGGTGCTCACCAGAAAAAGGCCCCAGAAGTGAAAGAACAGGCTTTCTTCTGCAGGTGGATCAAGTAATAACTTTTGCTTTGTAGGTGAGACTAATGTGGGATCTTTGAATGTAAAGGGGGTTAATGACTACCAGTAAAAGGGTTTAAATCCTTAGTATCAGCCATCAGTTCCTTTTGATACTTGCAAGAGAAGAATCAGTCTTCCAGTAACTAAAGGGGCCAACAAAAAATCTGGAGAGGGGCTTGGGACAAGGGCCTGTAGGGACAGGCCAAGGGGAATGGCTTTAACGTGCCAGAGGGGAGACTGAGATGAGCTCTTAGGCAGAAGCTCTTCCCTGGGAGGGTGCTGAGGCGCTGGCCCAGGGTGCCCAGAGAAGCTGTGGCTGCCCCATCCCTGGCAGTGTTCAAGGCCAGGTTGGACACAGGGGCTTGGAGCAAGCTGCTCTAGTGGAAGGGGTCCCTGCCTGTGGCAGGGGTTGGAACTGGGTGAGCTTTAAGGTCCTTTCCAACGCAAACTGTTCCAGGATTCTATGATATACATGAGAACAAGAACCATCATCCTATTCATAAGGCAATTGTACTTACTGCTGGGCTCCACAGGACTGCTCGGAAGGGGAGAACTGGTATAATGAGCAGAAAAACCTCTGTAGGAGTTGGCATAGTCTGTAGACAGCACAACTGTCATAACATTTGAAGAAGATTCAAATTTGGGCTGAGAACGACCGCATGCTTTTCCTATCAAGCCAGTGTCAGTGGTGAGGCCGTCATAGACTGCTATGAAGTCAAATCGGCAGTTCAGGTCTAGTTCCAGGCTGCAGGTAGAGGAAAAATAATTACAGGGAAATCTGAGCATAGAGTAAACTGCTCACAATGGAAGGAGAATCCAGAGCAGATGAGGCATCTGATGAATTGCAGTCAACTGAAATAGAAGAGTGAAGAATAAAAGAATACATAAACAGACATCATTAAGACCAAATAAAACATGGAAAACCCTCAAAGGCAAAGAAATGCTTCAGTGTGTGAAGCAGAGGGACCCTGGCCAGGAGTGGGGAGAACACTGTGCAGAGATCATCACCTCATCATCTAAATAAAAGCCTATTAGGGTATTAATATGGCATTTACTCACAAGAAATCCTGGAACTCCAAGTGTATCTTTGAGTTTTTTGGTGCTTGTATGTGCCAGACACAATATGTAAATTCGGGGTAAGGTGCTGGGTAGTTGGGGCTGGTCAGTGTCCCATTGGGACCGGTTAATTGTCCTCCACAATTTTCAGTTTCTGGAAGAAGAGTAGATATATTGGTCACATACTAAGCTATATAATGAGCCATAAAGATCTAAAGTTATGTAGCAGGACTGTTTCTGTAGGATTCTGTTCCTTTGGAAATGATTAGAGGTAGAACTTCTCAGGTCAGGCGGATGTTACAAAATGAAGCCTCTTGTCTGAATGGTATATCCGTGAGGCACAGTGTGATGACATCTGAGCTGGCTGTAGGTGGGTTAGCTTGGATACCATGAGCAATTTAGTTTTACCTATATTTTGGGTAAATTACGTGCCATTTTGGAAAAACCAGTAATGAAGATGCTCCAGCAACCAAAAGAAACCTTGGGAGACTTTATTTTAGGGAAATCTCCTAGGCCTTGGTCATGATCTATATGGAAGAGCAAAATCTTCCAAGTCTGAGAGAGATTTTACCTCAGAAGGACAAATGCGGGCTAAAATAGGGCACGATTTTTCAGCAGCAACGTTTAACACTAGAGCAGCATAAACTAGGATGTGGTAACTACAATGTCAAATTGCTTTTAGGAGCTTAATACCATGCCACTCAGATGAGCAGAAGCAAAGTAACTGGTCCCAAGCTAAGACTGATTTTACCTTTTCAGGAAGGCTAAAAATAGGGAGCTTGTTTAGTGCGAACCCTTACTGACTTCAGTGACCTGTGCTTGCAGGAGTTCTGACTAGATAGTCATATTCTCTTTCTGGCGAATGCTATAATGCTCTCACAAACTGAGTAAATTTAGTAGAAGCCTATAAGTAAAAGTAGAGTCCTATAATGCCTCCTTTGCAGTCATGTTTTCTTAGTAAAGTAACTTTGTAGGCCCTGCAAGTGCACAGTTGTCTTACTGCCTCTTTCCTTTCACTGATTTTCTCCCACACCATTCTCTAAGGCCTGAAGAACTAATTAAGTGACACTAATTAAAGATTCTGTTAATAGTCTTAAACTTTCTTTTAATGGTGCAAATCAACTGTTTGTTAATGACTTACTTGTATTTGCTGAAAAATAGTAATGGGCAAAGAAGTTTCTTGCAAAATCCACAGAGTCTGTTGTTATGACAAAAGTTAAACTGTCTGAAGATGATTGAAATACCGGGACCGCATCAGTGTTGTTACATACTCGTCCAAGAAGAGGTGAATCAGTTGAGGGACCATCATATACCTTAATACTTTCTGTTTCACAGCTTGAAGAAGGAGCAAATCTATTGAAAAAGCACAGTTGAAACTACCTCAGCTTTCTGATAGATAATACAGGCTCAAAGAGCAATACATGGGTGATTGGTGTTCCTCAGGGATCAGTATTTGGACTGATCCTGTTCAACACTGTTGGTGACGTTGACAGTGGGATTGGGTGCATGCTCAGCCAGTTTGCTTATGACACCAAGCTGTGTGGTGTGATTGACACTGGAGGGAAGGGATGGGATCCAGAGGGACCTGGACAGGCTTAAGAGGTTGCCAGTGCCAACTTCATGAAGTTCAACAGGCCACGTGCAAGGTCCTACACCTGGGTCAGGGCAATACCAACCACAAATACAGTACATAAATACTTACTTAAAATAGGAGAAAATCAGCCTAATTGTTTGATTTTCGTTCCTCTGAATTTGCCAGACACAGTTTGCATTTGCATTTAGATCAATCTTAAATGTTTTGTTGAGGTCATGAAATGAAGCACCGCAGCGAGGTACACCTATTGAAGAACAGCAACAACAAAAACCAGCTTGCAAGGATCTCTCAAGTTTTCTCTTACCATAATATTTCATCCTCCACTACACAGAGACTGGGACAATCCATCGTGGAACAGACATGCAAAATGTTGTAGGTTGTTTCTAATTTCAGTTTATGAAAGCTGAAGAATCAATAGTAAAAGAGCAGAAGTATTCTTATCCTCATTTTCCTAGTAGCAGAGATAAAGGCAGTTAGGGGAACACATCTCACAGATGAAACCAATGGCCAAACTGGAAATGCCAAGTGATACAGGATACGTCAGCAACTCTCTTCAGAAAGGCCTTGTCACCACAAGCACTTCAAGCCTCTGGTCTTCCCCTACACTGAGTTCCTAAAGATCATTATATCTTGTTCTGAGGTTCAGCACTTGACTTAAAAGCATTTTGGAACCTACACCCAGGCAATGATCAGAAGTTTAGAATAGGTTCCAGAAAAGGAACAAGTGAATGGCCTGGAATAAGTAAATTCACATCCCTGGCAGTGTTCAAGGCCAGGCTGCACACAGGGGCTTAGAGCAACCTGCTCTAGTGGAAGGTGTCCCTGCCCATGGCAGGGGGTGGAACTGGATGAGCTGTAAGGTCCCTTCTAACACAAGAATCTGTGATTCTATGACTGAATCAGGTTGGGAAAGGGAGAACTAGGGGGAAAAGAAGGTGCTAGACATCTGTACATTCATGGAGAGGGTTAATATGAGGTATTATTTTCCAATACAGTAACTCGGTGGCTTGGAATGAAACCTGGAAGTTGTGATTTTGAATAAGGAAAAGGAGGTGGGTCTTTGCTGCAGGGTGATGTAGGAGGCAAAAGTAAAGCATAGACCAGGTCAAATCAATGTAAGAAAAAGCCTTTGAAAAATATTAAATACAAAACCAGCATTTCCTATGTTTCACAATTCCTGATCTACAGTTGCTGATGACTGGGAGAGTATTTTGGGGAAGTCCTTTCAGGCTTGTGACCATGTTCTTGCCTCAGCATCCTCTCTTGGCTGTTTCTGGGTTTAGGATGCAGGGCTATCTGGGTTCACCCCAGTTCTTGTATGGAAAAAACCCCAAACCAACCATGGTTGACATCACTGGCCTCACAATGTTAATAAGTTATGCAGTAGTTACAGTAATGGCAATTGTATAAGAAACTTTAGAGAAAGTTTATAATCCAGTTTGAGCATGAGATCTTTATAGTTTAATAAGCTAAAAATAATGGTCTGAACCAGCATTATATAGTCTATTAAATACAGTCCCAGATGAAGAGATCAGGCTTTCTGGTGAACTCCAGGGGGAAAAGAAAGGATTAGGAGAGGCATTTCTTTTCACATATGAAACCTCCAATTGTAACAGCGTTGTAAGGTCAGCTCTATCCTCCCTCTGCACTGTTCTGTAGCCAGGCACGAGCAGAGCAGCTCTGCAGCAATGCTTTGTTATCCCACAGTAGATACCCACCATAAATCAGTGAAATCACTGATCAGAGCACAGAATGGTGATCCCAAGTTGAGCAACGAATGACTATTGCTTCTGAGTGACGAAAGGCAAAATGAACAAATCTCTTAAGAAGCAACTGTTTCCCAGTTAAGTCACTTTATTCATGTTACTTCAATATAATATTAATATATAAATACATTTTTCGATTCCAGAGTAAAATCTCTTCAATAGCAAATTCTTAAGATAAAAATTTGCCCTAGGGAATAATATATATATATATATATTTTTTAAATATTTTTAACCTTTTTTAACACTTTCTGACACATTGGGGTGTTACTATTGTGCACCAGTAGGTTAAAATAAGAGTTTTAGAGATGTTTAACATATTTCCCTTCAGTTGCTTATAAAATACCTATTGTGCAAAAATTCATCACATTTCAGAGATTAACAAACAACAACCAGACTAGATTTCCATACCTGAGCTGTTTTCAGCGAGAGCCAGAGCAGCAAAGAGAGGCAGGAGGAGGAGCTGTCTCAGCGCCTGCATTTTGATGGCAGCTGGGGAGTTTTGGCTCTTCTAACTTTTATACCTCCTGCTATCTCATAATCATCTTGTATTACGTGGTATCATGGAGGGAGGGCTTAACCTCTCAGTTCCTGTTCCTTTTGAACAGATATAAATGAGAAAGTAACAGCTGTACCTGTTTTCTTAGTGTGTACTATGTGGAGTAAGTTTACCTGTGCTTCTGTCGGCTCTCATGGGTTCAAAGCACATTTTCTGTTGATGTCATTGAGTGTTTGTTTGGGTGTGTTGACATGAGCAGGGATGTTCTGGAAAGGATTGATAGATTCCCTTGGGAAACACATCCAGCAGTTTGCTCTTAGCATGGTCAGCAGTAGCTTGTTTTTTCCCAACTTCATTTTGACACCTATCCCTTTAGGTTACGCTGGGCAAATCATTCCCTGTCATTGCTAAGGATTCCTTGGGTTGTAAAGTGCCACTATTATAATAGAGTTGTCATGAGTAATGATTTCCTATTGCTGAAACATTCATGGATGAACAAGGCCAGTCACAGAGTTAAAAGGAGATTGCGCTGCAACCACTTTGCAGATAAAACTTTCTTAGTTGCATAGTAGAAGCTACAAAACCCAAAGGAATCAGCCTTTCCTTGTCAAGGTAAGGAAACAAGCACAGTCCTGAGAGTCTCAGTTCCTTCTAACACAAGACTAGTGAATATCTCTTCCAATATATTTACCCTATTTTGTCTTCCATAAGGACCAAAGCTGTCTTGAAAACCAGAGTATTTCTTCCTGCAGCAGCGCATACCCAATCTTAAAGCTTCCAGAGGCTGTGATTGTGCGAGTGCCACAGATGTGCCATTCCCCTGGCCTTGGCGCGATACCTGTGTCATTTGTGAACCGAGCCTGTCCCTGTGATCCTTATCGACACGGGAGCAGGTATCCCACAGCTGTGCAAACAGCTGTTCTCCCAGGTTCACTAGTAAAGTGAAGCTGCAAGGCAGACCTGCTGGGAACACATCCAGGTATTCTGCTTTCATAAACAGTTCTGTTTGTAAAAACCCCTTCTTTTCTTTTATAAACAAACACAACATGATGCATCTGTAACAATCCTGCATTTTTAATCTCAGACCTGTTCACTCCTTGAAACAATTCTCTCTGATTTTGACTCACTTTAAGGATTTTGCAATGCAACACTCTTCATTGTGCCAACATACATGCGCACAATGCCCTTAAACACAGGGGCATTGAATACATGTATAAAGCCATTGCACAGCACTTGAATTCCCTTTAGCTTCTGGAAATGCTAAATTTGCATTTACTCTGTATAGCCTTTCATTTCTTAAACCCACACACATACTTTCAAGGAGTTTTCAAATGCTAGCATCCATTCTGTATGCATTTAACCAGTGTGAATTGGTGTGTGGAGCCCTGCCAATCAATGCTGTGACCATCGGAACCAAGGTAAAAATGCCCATGGCTGCGATGCCCTGGTGGTTTACAGTGGTAGTTACAGGTTGGTAGTCAAACTGTTTGGAATTACTTGTGTATGACTGATCAGGAAGTTTTCTTGCGCTGGGGTGGATATTGAGCAGTGGCCCAGTGTTTCTAAGGGCTGAGGCTGTACTCTTGAGGCTGGCTGGCAGCTGCTCTCTCTACACAGGCAAGTCTCTAAGCAACTGTGCTGCTGCTGCTCTGTGTGCTCACATGTATTGGGCTCATGTGGCAAGGTTTTGGTAGTGGGGGGCTGCAGGGATGGCTTCTGTGAGAAGCTGCTCAAAGCTTCCCTTGTGTCTGATGGAGCCAGTGCCAGCTGGCTCCAAGATGGACCCACTGCTGGCCACGGCTGAGCCCATCAGCAGCGGTGGTAGCATCTCTGGGGTAATGTATTTAAGGAAGGAGAAAAGTTGCTGCACAACAGTAACTGCAGCTGGAGAGAGGAGTGAGAATGTGTGATAGAAACAGCTCTGCAGACACCCAGGTCAGTGCAGAAGGATTGAGGAGGTGCTCCAGGTGCCAGAGCAGAGATTCCCCTGCAGCCTGTGGTGCAGACCATGGTGAGGTTGGTTGTGCCCCTGCAGCACATGGAGATCCACAGTGGAACAAATATCCACCTGCAGCCAATGGAGAACCCCAAGTCAGAGCAGGGGGATACATGAAGGAAGCTGTGACTCCCTGCCTGTGCTGAAGCAGGCTCCTTGGCAGGACCTGTGGCCCATGGAGAGAGGAGCCCACTAACACTGCAGTGGGTTTGCTGCAGGACTTGTGACCCATGCTGGATCCATCTGTTCCTGAAGGATGCACCTTATGGAAGGGACCCACACTGGAGCAGTTCATGAAGAACTGCAGCCTGTGGGAAGGACTCATATTGGAGAAGTCCATGGACACTGCTGTGGAAGGGACCTCGTGCTGGAGCAAGGGAGGAGTGAGGAGCCCTCCTCTGAGGAGGAAGGAGCAGCAGAGACAATGTGTAATGAACTGATGACAAACTCCATTCCCTGTCCCCCTGCACTGCTGGGGAGGAGGGAGTAGAGAATTTGGGAAGCCTGGGAAGAAGGGAGGGGTGGGGGGGGAAGTGTTTTTAAGGTTTGGTTTTATTTTTTATTATCCTGTTCTGATTTGATTGATAAGAAATTGATTTTTCCCCAAGTTGAGTCTCTTTTGCCCGTGATGGTAACTGGTGAGTGATTTCTTCCTGTCCTTATCCCAACCCGTGAGCCTTTCATTGTATTTCCTCTCCCATGTCCAGTTGAGGAGGGGAGTGATAGAGCAGCTTTGGTTGGGCACATGGTGTCCAGCCAGGATCAGCCCAACACATTATGCTACAAATCTGAGTCCTCAGATGGTTTTCAGATAAGGTGATGTGCTCAGGTACCAGGTGATGCTGAAATATTAAGGGCCCTCTTTGAATCTCCTACCTCAAAAGAAAATGGCCAGCAAGTCTTCATGAAAGTCCTTTAAGATGAGAAGAGGATGACTGTAGGGAGGTGTTTTGTGATAGCAGATGCTCAGAACAAATTAGTGTGTGTTTTAGTACAAAGGAATGAGGATTCTGCTGTTGTGCTGCTGTTATTTACAGCCATTTTCTCTCACTGCCTGCACCCGGCAGTGCAACAGCAGGGAGAATGTGATTTCAAGCACTTTACATCATTATCTCTTGGAAGCAGAGCAGCAGGGTTATGAGTGTGATGGAGTTTTGTATGAACAGAGTATGATTAAGAGACACCCTGGCTTAGGGTGGGCATTACGGTCCTGCAGGGTGAGGACTTTGGCAATACCAGTGCCAAGACTTAACCATCAGTAAGAGATCAGATCTCAGCCCTCCTGGGATATTGGTGTGACCCTGGCATTTTGGAGCTGGTTGAGTTATTCATGGAGAAGCTGAGTTTCAGGGCTGTAGTCTCTATTTTGAAGGGGTGAAGCATAAAAGGAGATGCTGCTGAAAAAAGCAGATGTTTTTGTGTTGCGTCGCACAGCCTTTAGACATCCTTACTCAGTGTAGGGTATCTCATTATAGGTTTGAGTAATCTGCACATACTTGCTGTATGGAGACTGAATATTGGCCTTAAAGATGCCTTTCACAGCGGGCCAAGTTCAGTAGATTATCTGACTGTAACCCACCCCTTTGCCTGAGCTGGCTGCTGTGCTGCTGTGCAGTTCTGCAGTCGACAAGATATTTTTCTCTATTATGAACTGAAAATCATTAATTTCCTTTTTTTTTTTTCTTTTTCATTCCAGTTTAACGTTGAAGTGCAGAAACACTTTCTGGGCTCAAAGTGATATCATTTGAGCAGATACGGTAAGGAAAAGAATGAAGCAAATGCTTATAATGCAGTAAATTTAGATGTACAATTTGTTGTAGTTCTAATCTCCAGTAATAAAACCTGATAGGGGAAGTTCAGGTTAGCTATAAGGAAGAAGTTCTTTACTGTAAGGGTGGTGAGGCACTGGAATGGGTTGCCCAGGGAAGCTGTGAATGCTCCATCCCTGACAGTGTTCAAGGCCAGGTTGGACAGAGCCTTGGGTGACATGGTTTAGTGTGAGGTGTCCCTGCCCGTGGCAGGGGGGTTGGAACTGGGTGATCTTAAGGTCCTTTCCAACCCAAACTGCACTATGATTCTATGATTATAATAACTCATAGATATCGCAGATTGTATCTCAGTACATGTACAATATATTTTCCAAATATATTTGAAATTCTACTTAAGGTAGTTGCTCTGACATTACTGGTTACAAGGGATGCTTATCCTTTGATTTATGTCTCTTTGTGAGCTCAGAAGACGGCACTGTGATGTGCATATCTGTAAGGCAGGTTCACCTTCCTTAAATGCTCAGTGTATGAGTTACCTGGTACAACAGGGAGTTGTATGGAAAATGGAAGAATTGTGAGAGGGAAACAAAGTCTTGATGAGAAAAAGAAACCAGCTGATCCACCAAAGCTTTGTCACTGAGAGTGTTTTACTGAAGCTTGGGGTTTTACAGATCTGGAATAGAGACCTGAAAGATCAGAAGGCAAAGAACACAAGTACAGCTAAGATTAAAATACCTTTAGATTTACACCCCCTAGTAAAATGCAGTTTTAGAAAGCAGTAGTAGATGTGCAACACACTGATCACTTATAGAATGATCAACGTGTTCTGGTTAGAAGAAGCATTATTTGGGCAGTTATTATATGGGGATGATGCGAATAATGACCCTTTCACTTGCTCCATCTCTTGTCCTATGGCCCTGGTAGTGCTGGGGAGGATAATTGTATCTGTTGCAGGATAATACATTGCAGTGTAGGCAAACTCTCGAGGGTATGGGGCCTCTGAAGTCAAACTTGATGATCCTCTTGTCTCGTGAATGGTATTTCCTACAGGTTGGGAGCATTACACACCTGAGAAAAGAAAGAGGAAACAACCCATATATAACCCATATACAAAAACGGTGACATGGTCACTGAGCCCATTTGTTTCATTGCTAACAAGAAACCTTCCTTCGGAAGTTTCTAGCTGTGATGTTAATCACAAGTCACAACACAGAACTGCACACAGATGGAACTATATGGAATTTAAATATGTGTGTTGGTATAACGTGTAATGCAACATATGGAAACATCACACATATGTAAATGGATGCATGTAAAGCACATGGTGGAATCATAAATATGTGAGAAATAGTTACTGTGTAAGCCTGTTAAACTTTCTGAAGTTACCTATCTTTTATTTCAACCTGATCTGAAGAGCTATGAAGGAACAATTCCATATCCCAGATCAACCAAAACCCCTTCAATCAGGTGCTTCATCCTTCTCTTTTTAAATATAATTTGTGGAATACCTTCTGAGAGTTTATACCTCTTCTTCTTCCCTAGCAGAATGTTGTGGTGAATTACACATCAAAAGCCAACTAACAGAACTGTGTGGCTTTGTTCTGATAGCTGCTTCATTTAAAATCCTGCTCTGCTTGCAAGAGAGCAACCTAGATGTGTTTCAGGAGTGTGTATCTTTGGTGTATCTATTTATTATTGTCCATATGAAGCCAGTCACATGTAAGGAATAATTCTGAAATGGTTATTGAGGTATTTTCCTTTCTTTTGACTAAATCAGATATCAGTGCTGTGAAGTCATGAGGATTTGGAGGGACCACACGTGTGTCCATAACTAGGATCAGACTTGGCTCTGTGCTGCAGAGGGTAGCAGGAACAAACAAATCCTGGTTGTGCAGAACACAGTATGATGAAGCCTTCACTGAGTTTACAAAAGATGGTGAATCATAAAAGACAAGCTTGATATTTAACCATCTAGGTGGAGTTTCTCTGGTGTGGAGACTGTAACACTGGTTACCATTTAGGCATTAACACTCCTGTGTGTTTTGCAGTTGAGGTTTGGCAAGAGAATTTGCATTTCTGCTGTAGAAGGTGCCAGCAATGGATCCTCCCACTGCGTTGGAATGGGTCATGGCTTGAGGGACTATGAGTTTATAGCTGCAAAGGATGGATGGAACCTTTTCCTTAGAAAGTCAGGTGAGCTGAGGGGTAACGGGGCTTGTTGTCCATGCTGGGAGGAACCTGGGCCACCCAAGGGGGCCCAACCTCACGTCCCAGCTGAGGACACTGGGTTGTGAGACAGACTGCAGAGCCACAAGGGATAAGAGAGGTGAAATTACTGACAAATCAGTTACTGTTGGTTTGGGTTCAGTTACTAGCTCAAGGGCTCAAAGGGGGAAAACAGCAACATGGAGAGGAAGGTCTTCAAGGGAGAAAGAAGGACTTTGCTTTGTGGAAGCTTGGAGCTTCCCCTGGATAGCCAAGATAACCCCAGCATCCCAGCCCCTTTGACACGTCTCTGAAACCCTCACAAGCATCCTCTGGTGCCATAGGTCACTAACTCCAGCAAGGCTGACTCCAGGGATCAATAGGCAGCAAGAATGCTGCCAATAGAGTTGTTTTGCAGAGTTTTACTCTGTGTGGGTTGAGTGATCAGTCAAATCATGTTGTATCTGAATGTTTCAAGTGTGTAAGAACCCGGTGTAAAACCACATTTGAAGTGCCCCAGTTTAGCTGGGACTCCCCGTGCACATAAATACTTACTGTTGTAATTGTATACTTTGCATCCCAGGCCTCCTCGGTCCACATAGGCTGGATAAGAATTCTAGCAGCTCCATCCGCAAGTATTGAGGCAGAGAAATAGGGTTTGCTGGAGAAGAAGAAATTGAATGTTGATAAGCCATATGTAAGCGTAGGGTAAAATGCAGCACATATTACATACTAGTATGATTTACACATGTGAATGTGGGCCTTGCTGCCCTACCTGGAAATAGCAGCTGAGTGGAGAGGAAATTAAATTCTCCTTTGATGGTGTACCATTAAAAACTTGTTACTTCATCCTACAACTAACCCTGGGGTGACACAAGTTAGTACTGTGTGTTCATTCTCTCGTGGGAAAAGGGTAGCTCACCATTGATAACAAGGCTTGTGAGCCTCCTAGAGCATACAGGCACTGACTGACTAGCAGCCTGGCAGGCTATAGGAGGATGTTTCAAACATAGTTTTTACATAAATGGGTCAAACATAGGCTGGCTCATCCCCTTGATGTTTATCATCAAGGATGGTTCAGCTGCCAGCCCCTGCATCAGTGGCGTGTGGTCCCTGGGTAAGCCGTGGCATCCGCCAGCTCTCTGCTTGCTCCCGGCCTCTCCCACTTCCCTTCCTTCTGCATTCAGATACCCTCTGCCATTTGGAAGTGTTCAAGGCCAGGTTGGACACAGGGGCTTGGAGCAAGCTGCTCCAGTGGAAGGTGTCCCTGCCCATGGCAGGTGGTTGGAACTGGGTGAGCTTTGAGGTCCCTCCCAACCCAAGCCATTGTAGGATTTGGTGATTAAGCTGCCAGGCTTTCCCAGCTCACATCTCTTACACAGCATATACCACCCTTAGGAAGGGAAGCCATTAAGAAAGAATGAGAACACCTTACCTTGGCTGTCAGGTGCTGGGTCAGTTTCTGCGCGGGCTTTTAAGGCAAAAGAAAAGAAAACAGACAAAACAAGTGAGACTGAATAAGGAAAACATGTGCTTTCATGTGAATAAGGAAAATGTGTGCTTTTAGGGTGGTGAGGCACTGGAATGGGTTGCCCAGGGAGGTTGTGAATGCTCCATCCTTGGTTGGGTGAGGCCTTGGGTGATATGGTTTAGTGTGAGGTGTCCCTGCCCATGGCAGGGGGGTTGGAACTTGATCTTAAGGTCCTTTCCAACCCTAACTATTCTATGTTTCTATGTAATCAATATATGTTGTAATCAGCTGAATGCATCAAGACTAGGAAATGCTAGTAGCATATACTACTAATAGCTAGTAGTTCTGAGGAATAGAGTTGTTATGGGCAAAGGACCTGTATTAAGAAAGTGTAGAGGCTTGACTACTAAAGGTGATGGTATTACTAGCATTAATGGGAACAAGATTTAATACTGCTTATTCCTTTGTGTAGGCAGATAGTCCCATGCTCAAATGCTTTGCATCTGGAGTTCAGTTTCCTGCACACACAAGTATGTGTGTTTTACTGAGTGCCCTTTGTGACCGTGTAGCTGGCAGGGCCAGACTTTAAAAGACAACCTTCATCTGCTAAGTAAGCATCTGAATCAGAACATGTTCAATTAATGAGCAGAACTTGCAATTCACGTATTTCAGAAGATAAATCCCGTTGTAGAAAACTAAGTTTCAAACCAAACAGCATGGAATGTGTCAGAAGGATTCCCACTGACTCCACTTCCTGGGGGGATGCAACTTTGGAGGAGCAGGGAGGTGGACTTCCTAGGAGTGAGATGATCCAGAGCAAATCTCCATTTATATTGGTGTAGTGAGTCTGCTCCAGCAGATTCACCTTCCCTAGTGCTTTCCTCACTGCAGGCATTTATTCCGTATCAATACCAACAGTATTTCCCATCCCTTGATTTGTATGGAAGCCAAAGGAGTTACCCCCAAAGTTATAAATACCAGATCCATGGGATTATGCACATAGTGAAGATGGGGAGCCATGCCCACATCATCAGATCGCCACTTTGGTAGGGAACTAAGGATGTGAACTGGAGTAATGCTGCATTACTTACAAGTAGTAACGACCTCCGCTCCAGAATCTACGGAGCCCAATGGGCTGGGGGAGTGTGTTGCTGCAAGAAGAGAAATAGGAAATGGAACACTGTCTGTGTTTTAAATGCACTCATGGCTCACAGAAAAGCCAATGAACTGCTCACCCCGGTTCAAGAAATGACCAGAAATAAATACCTGGATTTTCAACTCTCGTGGTCCCAATGAGGGCTGTCAAAGAGAAAGTAAAAGTGACTGTTCCACTGTTGTGTGAGCAAAGCAAGGGCTATTAATGGGGAGGGAATCAGCGCTTTACTCCCAGGATCAAGCATTAGATGGATTCTACTAAAGGTAAACCCATCCATACCTTCTACTTCAGGAGTGATGTCTTCTACAGGAGCTGATGGGAGCCATGGGAGAAAACAAAGCTGCAGGTCAGCCGTTTGGAAAGGCTTGAGGTACCCGAACCGCAGGAGACCTCCCACCTCATCCGAGTGGTGATCAGGCAGAGCACTGGAAGTGCTGCTGCTTCCCAGGGTGAGCATGAGCAAAGTCTGCCAGGAGCGTGAGCATCCTCGGAGGGAGGAAAGCACATCCCCATGGTGGCTGCTTCTGCCAGGGCCTGTGGCAGCCTCTGAGCTGCCACGTGAAGGGCCCTGGAAAGCTGGGGGATGTTTGATAAGGAGCAGTTTGGGTGCTGGGGAATGGTGAGATAATGTTTTGTTTCCCACAGACAGCGGTGAGGTCTGAGCTGCCACCTGGGAATCGCAGCCTGGTCTTTGCAGTGATGGGGCTGCAGCTTTGGGAAGTGCAGGAAGGCTATTTTGCAGTGGGAGGATTGAGTGCAGATCTCAATTTATGTGGGTGCAATGTGTCTTCCCCAGCGGCTCCCCTTCCCGAGGGGTTTTATCAGTGCAAGGATTTTTCCTTCTCCAGTACCAATCCCCTTTCCCTCATTTTACTCTGTATGAAAGCCAAGGGAGAGCAGTTGGGATTACCCCTGAAGCTAATGGTTAAATCCATGAGATTATACACACAGTGGCGATAGGGAGCCAGCCAATCCATGAACACAATTTAGGCAGGAAACTAAGCATGTAAGCGGGAATAAAGCTGTATTACTTACAAGTGTTAACATCTGGTTCAGGAGTAGTAGAGACTGCTACAGTGAGAAAGAAAATGTGAAATTAAACGTTGTCCACATTTGAAATGCACATTTTTGCCCTGAGACCCATAGCAGCAACCTCCTCTGCTTGCAACATCACATGAAGCCATGTGGGTGATTGGGAAGCCCTTGGCTGAACATAGCCTGAGAATCACTTCGTATGGCTGTGAAAACCCTGCAGCGAAGCCCAGAGCTTGTGCAGGGAAATGGATAATGCAGCTGGGCAGGGAACAGCTTTGGCATCCAGCATTGCCTTGCTGGGAAGGCAATAGTCCACTAAACCCATATTGAGACTGAAAATGTGAGTGCTTGACAGCGGATTCCTCAGTTCAGCCTGGGGGCACCGTTTTGAGCTGGGGATCCTGCTGTCCTTCCTGTTCTGCTCACCACGGCTCACAAAGTGACCAGACATAAATACCTGGTGTTCCATCTATTGTGGTCTTGGTCCAGGTTGTCAAAGAGAAGACAGCCTGGATGAGCAAAGCATAGCTGGACAAAGCAAAGCAACATCATTCAGGTGTAATTAGGCCTGGTATAACGACATCCCCAGTTCAGCTACATTACAGCAGTTTACCCCATAACTTGGCATTTGGGTAAACCAGCCTGCGGTATTTCCACTGCTCTTGAGGGTGGGTGGAAACCATGTGTATGTTGGGTGTATCTGCACAGAGGCAAAAGCTCAGTGCCACAGGACACCTCTGTCCACATATCCCAGCAGGAGTTCTATTCCCCCTTGGAGTCTTCAGGGTTAATGATGAAGTAAGGGCTCTCTCACCTTTGAAAGAGCATGCATTTTGGCTTGGCACTGATATAACCCATGGAAATCAGCATTCTGCTGCTGGGTAAGTTGTGTTTGACTACACGTGAGGTCATTTTCACTGCCAGCCCATGGAATGAATACCTCTGTCACAGTCAGTCTGAGAAGCAAACCTGGTGGGGACGGGTATAATGTCTGTCCTGCCTCCTTGCCCAGCCTGAAATCCAACACAAACTGCTGTTTGCAGTGAAATAGCTCCATCACTGCAATGAGCCACCCTGAGCTCCTTCTTCCATTCAAGCACACTCATCTTGGGAAGGTTGGTTGGGAAACAAACATTTGGGTTTCTAAATGACTGAAATGTTTAAGCAAGTATGGCTTGTGCTGCAATGCAGCCTCTTGGTACGCTGGAGGAGAAACAGTCTGCAGTCTGTTGGACCTTCAGACCAGTGCTTAAGTCACTATATGAAGGGTATCAACTATGAAACCTTTGCAAGACCCATATAGGGAGAACTCACCAGCTTCCGATGAGTCAAAGAAGAAAATATCTGTCAGTGTATATGAGGCTGTAGGAGACAAGCAATGTTAAAAAGGTTGCAATGAGAGGAACTATTTGCTTCCTTGGTCATTGTCTATCAAGTTATGAGCATCTTGGACTGACAAATGGTACAGAGGGATCCGTGGCCCTTGCCACCGAAACTGGAAGGGTACAGATAGAATGGCAGAAGGAAAGACACAGTCTGTGCTCTCTCTGGAAGGTATGATGGGCACTAAAAATGGTCTTCACAACCTGAATAAATGTCAAAACCCCGCAAGCTGAAATTCAGTACAGACAGGAGGAATGGGCTGCTCATTGGAAAGAGAAAAAACAAAGCACAGAGGCAAAATTATCCTTTCAGCTGGCATGGAAGCACCATGGAAAAACTGGGGGTTGGTAATGTGAACACTCCAGTGAGCCAGCCCAGTCTCAGAGTCATACATGGGAGCTACTTAACTCTGCTTGGTGCTAAAGAGACCTCAGCTGCTCAGTCAGGGATTGCATGTTTAAGATAAACACAATGGGGAGAGCTTGGATGGATGAATCAAGATTATAATAGGCTTGAAAATCATGAGCTCTGAGGAAAGCTTTGAAGAGCTGAATTTAGTTTATGTGGGAATTGTCTTTCACTAGCCTGATGAGGACTCTAAAGAGGGTGGCCACCAGTTCTTCTGCTCCTGGGGTCTGCAGAGAGCTAGAAGAGTGATGGTAGGCACTACAGAAAATGTCCATCAGTAAGAGAACTTTGGATATAGTGTCTGACACACTCAACACATAGTGCTGAAAACATGCCAGGTTAAAAGGCAAAATACACATAGTTGTCTCCCCTGCTGCATATTTGCATAGGAGTTCAGAGCTACTAGTGCTATTGATTTCAGCTTCATTAGAAGAGGAGGTATGACAGCAGGTGGGGATAGGAATGTCCCAGCTCAGCAGATGGCTGATGCAAAATGGCCCTGTCTGGTGAAATGCTGGTTTGAAGATTTTTCTTAATACCTAAGAAATTATTTCCTAGATTCATTAAAACAGCTCATTCATTAAAAAAGTTGCAATGCATATTACAAAATAGGTGCCCCAACAAAAAGAATGGGTCATGAGCACATACACTGCAGCACAATCAGCACTGAAGAAGGGTTGGACCCAACCCCTATATCAGTTAATCTTCCCTCCCCAGTGGGGACCACTAAGAGGGGCTGAAGAGGAGAATACGAACAGGACAAGCATATGAGGAATGGCCAGCTCTTTGCAGCTCAGGGACCTTCTGAGCCCCAAATGGTGCCTTGCGTGGTGATGCAGGACAGAGAAATCTTTGCTCCCGAAGAACGCAATCACACAGGTTGTATCTGACTGTTCCTTACCTTCAGTCAGCGTAGATAGCGGTGCTGAAGTTGTTAATAGCTCAAAGCTGTCAGATACGGCCAAGTTGTCTTTGACAGAATAATCTGTTGAAGCTTTGGGGGAAAAAAGAGGAAGAATGAGCAATAATGACCAAACGTGAATATGAACCAGGATTAAGTTTTTGGTTAAAATGATCTGGATTTGTCATTTAGCTCGAAAAGTGTGAAAATACAGGAAGTTTTCTTTCAGAGTACAAACATAGACTTATCCCTTGTACCTTACTGCCTTGTACCTTGTTACCTTGTACCTGAGTCTCTATCATGAAACCATGACAGATGATCATGATACCATGATATCATATAAAGAAATTATTATAAATAAATATTTAAAATTGGGATTTTTAAGCTTCTTGGCTACTGGAGAAGGAAGCAGTGTGTTCTTAGCCCTCTTTATTAAAACTTCACTGCATGTATTTTCCCTACAGTATGGCTTTCCTTTAGTTCACTTAGTCACGATTAATTTTGCAACTATAACTTTGTAAGCTGTGCTCAGGATTCCTGGTGTAGATAATGCCTCATCTCTTCATTTACAGAAGTGGATGAAAAGGAGCAGTACAAGGATGATGAAGGGATTGTGAAAGAGTTGAGGAAATCCACTATTGGAGAGTAACATCAATCAGAGATAGAAGTTGGGGCTGATGGTTGCTGATATGATTTTGATTCTGTCCGTAAAGGAAAAGTGAATTGGATTGTAGCCTCTGAGATGTGGCAATCTGAGTCAACACTGCAAGTAAGTAATTACTCAGATAACATGCTATTTTGTTAATGTTGACAATAAGAATCTGGGCAGGACGTCTGGGGCGCGCATTCAAGTGAACTTTGTGCTGATGCTCTCCATGGGCAGCTCCACAAAACAACTGCAGTGCGGTGTACTTTACACTCTCCCATGATTAATTCCTTGGTGAGAGGCCAACAGGGATGAGTGGGAGAAGCAGCTCCTGTGCTGTGTCAGGCGCTGGCATCTCCATCTTCCAGATTTGGAAAGAATGATCAAACACTATTGAGTCTTTAAAGTGAAGGTGTCCCAGTGCGATTAAATCTTCGCTTCCTGGACAAAAGCAGTGATATTTGGGCACTTTTGTTATTGATTAAATTATACCATTAGCACGAGCATCTTAAAGCTCAGATTATTCAGTTATGTATCTTGCAAACTCTGACATTCATTTACAAATGAAGGGTTTAGAACCTGGCTTCTTTCTTCACTGAGATGAGTAATTAGCAATTGGCTGCACTTCATACAGTTATTGTATTGCCAATGTAATCTATTTTGAACCAACTTAAACACTGTTACAATTAGATTTTATGGTCCAGGTCTGCTCTTACGTTCAGCAGCTGTGGAAAGGACATCTGGAACTGAGGTACCGCTGTCGCCTTTGAGTGGGGTGGGTGAAATGTATAATTCCTCAGTATCTTCAGAGGCTGTGGGAAGAAGGGAGAAACATGGGAACAAGATGGAAACAGCATTCAGGTAAGGTTGAATGACTGAAATCAGCTCTTGATGAGTTTAATTGCCTTCAGGCTTTTTGGGAAAGGGAGTCTGTGTGTTAGTCGTCTTCCACATCCACTGACAGGGCTCAGAAATGGTGCTTCATGTTGCACTGGAAGCGTCAATGGAGTTCTTTCACAAAGAGTGAGAAAAGCAGAAGGATTGTGAAAAGCAAAAGTAGAAATGAGTGTTTTAACTCGGCAGTAACATTTATTAGCATCAAGTTTCCCAACACCACACGTTTTGTCAGCTTTATTGAGAAAGTGACAAAGGACATTCTGGTTCTATAGAGGGAAATGCTTATTATGGTCCTCCTGGCTTATCTGACTGAAAGTCTTTCTCCCACAGGTACAGTAGTCACTGCAAAAGGAAGGAGAGGTCATCAGGACTGACACTGAAATAGAGCTGGATCTCCTTGCCCTATGGAGCATCACTCTATGGAGCTCTCACGTGCCCAGCTTACTGGGCTGAGCCTGCAGCATTGCAGGCCACAGGCTGGGAGAGGCTGAATCTGAGCCGAGATCCTTCAGAGGATCAAGATCTGCCACATATCCTGGACTGGCTTGATAAAAGACCCCAGTCCTGGAGTCTTGTAAATGGTTTAGAATCCAGGTAGGTAATGTTACAAATGGTGAGAAACACAGACTGGGTGGCTGACATATGTACATATATAATAATATATACAGATATAATATATATCTGTATATATTATTTATATGTATATATGTATATTATTTAATATATTTATGGCAGAAGTCCAAAAGAGGGAGATGAGCACAAATGCCTGGCTCTGCTCCTTAATGTTCCTGGAGATTTAATGAATCTTGGGCACATGAAATCACAATGATCTGGCCACTTGCTTTACAAAATTATGAGTGCAGTATTTATAGCTACAGGCTTAGAAGCAGTGACCATTAAATGTGTATATTACTGATATGTCCTGACAGCCTGCTGCTTTTCAAGTGAAGATGTAAGGGAGCTGTTCCCTAACAGAGATGTTTCATTTGTATTTGTCTGCTATGAATATTTTGTAGATTTATATTGTCACATCTTAATTCAGCTGAAAAAAACCCAGTTAACAGAATATTTCCTTTAAACAGCACTTGCAAAATGTCTTTTCTTACCTTTATCAGTGGTGGTTGTGTTTTCAAGAGCTGGTGTGGCAATTTCCCCATGACAATAGTGGATGCAGAGGACATAACCGAGGCCCAGAGGAAGTTGGGGAAATACAAAAATGAGAGGTTGGCAGTGATTAGGAGTGAACACAGTGCTGAAATCTTGATGAAAGTAAGTAGACTTGTGGTTGGCAGGACAGTGATTCATGGAATCATAGTCATAGACTGGTTTGTGTTGGAAGGGACCTTAAAGCTCATCCATTTCCAACCCCTGCCACGGGCAGGGACACCTTCCACTAGAGCAGCTTGCTCCAAGCCCCTGTGTCCAACCTGCCTTTGAACACTGCCAGGGATGGGGCAGCCACAGCTTCTCTGGGCACCCTGTGCCAGCGCCTCAGCACCCTCCCAGGGAAGAGCTTCTGCCTAAGAGCTCATCTCAGTCTCCCCTCTGGCACATGAAAGACATTCCCCCTTGTCCATCAATCCTATCAATCGTGCAGTCAATGTGTAGCCTTTTATTTTTGCTGAGAAAGACTTTCACCGTCATTTAATATTTAATAATGAAGTTAATCGATGCCTGTGTTATTTCTGACTGCATCCTTTTACTGCTAGAGGTGCAATCGTCATTTGGAAAAGTGCAAAGTGGCCATTGTGAGGGGAAATAAAGAATGAGGCTTGTCTTGTGCTTCGGAAGGGACTTCCAGCATGGCAGTGTGCCCTACCTTCCTCGAGGGTTGTCCGGATCTCTGGAGCAGCCGATGTCTCAGCTGTCGTCGGGCTTGAGGTGGGTGCAGGGGTGGAAACTGCAGAGGCAGCAAGGAGGCAGGGAAACGTTACTAAACAGAATCACTGCCACATGAAAGAAAAGGCCTTTCCAGGATCTGTGCAATCAGCAATACTTCAGGCTTCACGGAAGACAAAGTCAGCTCCCTGGGCTTTATCTTTCCATAAAGTGGCCCAGAAGAACGTCTTCCAAGTAGTAACTACAAGTGAACTTGGAAGACTGATGCAACCAGCGCACCTCTCAGCAGGACATGAACAAACCTTATTTCCATTCTGCCTTTACACTAACTGAAGAACTTGGAAAAAGTAAGCAAGATTATTAAAAGACTTGAAGGTGAAGAAAATGTCTAGGGAAGAGTGCCCCACATGAGCTGATCACAAAGATCTAACCATACCCACACACGGTCTAGATAACTATATGTGTAGGTAGGCTTAATCACACGCCTGTTTTCCCTCCAGCCCCATTTCCCTATGAAAATGAAGATGGTTTTGCCTATTGGCTTTTCTAAGGCTATTTACCTACAGAGTTATTGAACATTTTAACTGAATTGCCAGTGTTCCTCCTGTCTGCTCTAAACAAATTGCACAGATTGCTCACAGCTTCCTCCCATTATATTTTACAGTTTGCTTTTTCCCCTTGCCTTTGCCAGCAGAAATCAGGGCTTCTGTGGTAGATGTCACAACAGTGCTGTCTGGGGGAAGTGCTGATGTAGGAATGGAAGTTTGGGGCTTCTTTGAGGATGTTGGAAGTTACAGGAAATAAATGATTAGAGAACGGTAAGAATGGCCATGAGACCTGAGACACTGGTGAAACAATTTAAGCATCAGGTTTTGGGCTGCCCAGTGTTTCTGTGACCCCAGTACCAGGGGCTTACTGAAGGATGCCTATAGTGCACAAAGCAGTACAGAGCAGGGAGCTGAACAGCAGAGCCCAAATCAGTGCTGTCAATTCAGCCCTGTTTGCATGGCTTTGCACTGTACAGAACCTTATCTGTCATGCTAAGTTATTGCTGGCTGTGCTGGTGAGCTAACCAGCTCACCCAGTGCTGGCTCAGGTAAGGCTACAGGTGTGCCTGGTATGTTCACACTCAGGAGCACGTCTCATCCTCTTACCTCTGGGGTTAAAGAGGCTTTTTAACCATTCTTCAAATTTCTTCCATAGTGAGTTTTGACTTTGAGTCCCTGAGTCTGTCTGTGAGCTCTCCAACGCAGCGCTTCCTGTGGCAAATAGGAAAATATGCTAACATTGATGTAACATATCACAACTCTAGGTATACTTTATGCTTTGCTGTGTGATGGTACCTGATGTGTGGTGATACACGGTTCGATACAGTAAGTGTTGGTATCACGGAATTGTAAAGTCACAGACTGGTTTGGGTTGGAAGGGACCTTAAAGCTCATCCAGCTCCAACCCCTGCCACGGGCAGGGACATCTTCCACTAGAGCAGCTTGCTCCAAGCCCCTGTGTCCAACCTGGCCTTGAACACTGCCAGGGATGGGGCAGCCACAGCTTCTCTGGGCACCCTGTGCCAGCGCCTCAGCACCCTCCCAGGGAAGAGCTTCTGCCTAAGAGCTCATCTCAGTCTCCCCTCTGGCAGCTTAAAGCCATTCCCCTTGTCCAAAGTATGTGGTGTGTTTTCAAAGTAATCCTGTGGTTCCTGGAAGGACGTGTGCCTGGAAGGATATATTCATTTCCTCATAGTTCAGTGGAAGATGTCAATAGAGGACCTTATTTCATGGCAGGAGAAAGAGCAAAGGCTCTTTTCAATTGGCCCCCAGAAATCTCCTTGTACATCCTTCACCTGCACTGAAGACATGGGCTTCTGGGAGCTGAGCTCTGCCAGATTTCACTGGGGCAGTCCAAAGGGTTACTTCCCTTTGCCGTTTGTGATTACCACAGTAACAGGGGAGGCTGTGGACCATTTGTCTGTGCAGCAAATTGTCTTGGCCAACGGCCTGACATAGAATCATAGAAGGATAGAAAAGTAAGCTTAAGTATTTACAAATGCCTGCCTAGGTCTGCATGGGAGGCCCAGCTCTGTCCAACTGTGCAGGGAAGAATATGCTATAGACAGCTTAAGGTATTTTCAAACGTATGTTTGACTAAACAAGACCATGGCATCATGGTTCAGATACCAGAGGATGAAATAGTCTTCCAAACCAGAACACAAACCTGTGGTCTGAGCTTTTGCTTTTGATTACCTGTAGTTTTAGTCACATAAATACCTTTGAAAATCCACTTATATTCACAGAAAGGAAAAGGGTTTAGGTTGTCAGTGGTCAAAGCAATGGTTTCAAATGGCAGCTTTTAAACACAATGTCCTTGCTCTTTCAGAATGATCATGCTCTGAAGAGCTGTGCTTGATTCTACCAGTAACATCAGGAGAAATTTCATTTCACACACTTTTACGTTACTGATACTAAAGTCTTGGGTTTGCAAGATAGGATGCTAAGTGATTTTTCCAGTCAAAGTTATCTAGTCTACATGAGATGAAATCAAACACAAAAGTGAACCTATGGAATAAGGACAAAGATTATAGAGTTGCTGAAGTGCTAGGATTTTACCATCTTCTTGAAACGCATTTTAATCCTCTTTGATGGTGAACTTCCCTCTGGGGGATCTTTGTTCTTGTCCTACAGATAACTCAGTATAGCCAACCCCTTAACCTACACTTTGTTAAACGTTCTCTTTTTGTAAGAGATGGAAAAGACTTTTTTGTGGTGCCCACACTGATAAGTGAAGGTCAAAGTACCTCATTCAAACTAGCAAGATTATAAGCAACGTTTGGGGTTATTGTTTGAAGTTTGAGGGAACATGGCACTGCAGTGAAGTATATTTCCACCTGGGTCCATCAGACTACACTGTGTTGCTTTTTCTCTCTTTCTCTCCATTTTAAAATGTATGCTATAGAAGAATTTAATTTCAAAACTAGAAATATAACAATAATAATAGTAATAATAATAATAAAAAACCCAGCTCCACCACCAACATCTAGGATATTTAGAGAACAATTTCCCCAACTTCTTCCCTTCATAGAAGAGAATCAAATTCTTCAGCCCTCTTCAGTCCATAACCTTCATAAGTTTATATTTTGCAATATATCTTATGGGTTTGAACTGAATATTTGAATTAGAAGACATATTCAACCACCAATTATATGGTACAAATCTTATCAGCAATATTATAGGAGACTCTTTGCTACCTCTTCCCAGCAAGCCTGTCTGTGTTAGGAACTAATTCTGTTTATAACATTTCCCTGCTTAAGAAAACCCCTTAGACACAGTACCTGGATCAGGTAGAAAAGTAGCACTCAACAGGAGCAACCAAGTAAGACTCACTCGAGGGTCCATTTTCAATGTGCTTGTCTGTTCTAACGCAAGGCAGCTTCAGCTTTTATACTGGATGAGCTCTGGTCTACATCAAAGGTGTGTGCTGTGCAATTTGATCTTTCCTCCTGAACTTCCAAATCAATGCCAAAGAGCTGATTTACTGCGTATTTTCATTTCACAAGGCGCATCCACGCATCCGGATAAGTAGATCCAGATCACAGCGCTGTTCCGGATTTGTTACCGAGATCTTCCCAAACACCCCTCAGGCACATTTGTGGCTGTTGATGTGGCTGTTGATGTGATTGTGATTGTTGTGTGCTGATGATGTGGTTGTTCCAGGAAGCTGTGGTTTATTTTGGAGGTTAGGCTGTTTGGTGAGGATTCTCATAACGCCAGTTAAGTTGGTTTCTGATTTATAACCCTACTAAGCCAGATTAAATTGGTGTGAGATTTGTGCCAAAAGAAGATTAGCATCCTAGAAATGTCAGGAAAGTTTCAACCAGATTCTCTCTGTTCTGCTGCAGATTGCTTTTGTAAGGAGCAGTTTCTATGACACTGCCAAAGGGAATTAGTCACCTCTGTTACAATACCATAAGTGCTGGACAAGAGGAAGAATCCACTGACCATGTATTCCCCGCTTTCCATCACGCAGTTTCACAGTGGGTATGTTTCTGACCAAAGTAGGCTGGGATCTTCCCCTTGTCTTCAAAGGACAAGCACACGTTTACATCCCATATAAAATAAACTACACATAGTCTTCATGACATGCTCTATGGCCTCTGAGATACTACATAAAGGAATCAAGTCATGACATGCATATCAGGTGAAGGGGAGAAACTAGAAACAGTTATTCTAGAGGCAGGACCTGTGTGATAGGATGAAAGGCAGAAGATACTGGAGTGCCAATATATATATACAAACAAATACAAATACAAACTAATAAAGGACTAGGAGAAAGCATGCAAAAGTCATTGCGAAGAGGAAATATGCAACAGGTCATGCTGGGGATTATCCTTTGCCATGTTTTCATGGTATCTTTTCAGAATAGGTGGCTACCATGAAAAAAGGGAATCCCACCTGCACAGCTGGAAAAGATTGGCCTCTGGCAAAGCTATGAAGCCAGTAGGATCCCTTCAGCCAGTGTCTCCCTGGCATGAGGTGATGGAGTCAACACCACTGTGGCTTCTGACACCCAAAGGATGCCTCAGCTCTACCTCATTCTATAGTGTCAGGGAGAGGATGGGTCTCAGCCATAGAGAGAAAAAAAGCAAAGCTAAATTGTCTCAGCTGATTTAGAAATGAACTTCAATTCTTTCTTTCTGCCAATGCTTTTCTTGTTTTCTTAGCACAGAACGATGTGTGATATCTATCTAGATATCCATGTTCTTACCTTCACAGTACCATCTTGAGCAAAACCAGCCAAGTATCTAAACCCCTAGTCCTGCGTGTGTATTACTTGAATTCAGTGTCATTTCCTGAAGCGACTAAGTGTGTTTAAGGTAGATTCTTATCCATATATTTCTATACATGTGGCTGTACGATGGTCCTTAACAGTACACTATGTACCAGTTTGCTTTCCTGACTGCAAATAAACTATTTTATGCAAATATTTTTCACTTCAGAATAAAAAAGATTTTAGAAACAGCCCAATCTCAGTAAGATTTAATTCTCAAAACAATGACAACCAAATTCATTATATTTTGTGACTTGACCCAGATCTAAGGGCTCTGGATGTAAAGATTTGGATCTGAACAATGTCACGTAGAAGGCACAGAAGCCTCGTACGGATGTGCCATTTCTGTGCACTTCAACTCCATGTTATAAAGAAAGTATGCTTTGGCTGCTGCTGGACTTTCAATAATATTCCCTTTTGGAAGTGTAGAGTCCTATGGAAATAGCTAAAGTGTCAGTTTGGTGATTCAGCCAAACAGTGTGCTCAGCAGTAAAGCTGCTTGTCCAAGAAATGCCATGAATCAGGAGCATGGTGTCAATAGAAAGTGGGGACATCACTCACATTATCTAGTTGTAGGCATCTAATCTATTTATAAACTAAACTCTCAGTGGCATTTCAGTGCACCTCTATTTGGAGCATCAATATAGGAGTAAGAAAATACGTGGAACGTGGCTGAATGCAAACACCTTGAATGGGGAGCATCATCAAGATTTACTTTTCCAGCATTCCTCAGTCTCTTCTATAAAACAGGTCCCAGAAAGGCCATCAGTCCCAGTGAACACATGCAGTGTTGAAGACTCCACTCCCTGGAATCTCACTTTAGGCTATTTTACACCATATATAAGCAGTAATGGTGGTAGGTGCAAATGCTAAGGGGGCAGAAGGTTTCTACAGCTAATCCGTAGTGATTGATAGACAACAAAGAATGACCAGACTCCACATTAAACATTGCAACTCCCGTCACAGACGTTGAAGCACCATTAGAAGGGTGGTGGCAAGGCTTCAGTCTTACAGCTGAGCAAGCAGACTAATCCTGCGTGGCAGGAACCAGCAGTGATGACAGTAGGGTGTTTCCTAGAACTTCTTCTTAGAGGGAATCTATAAAAATCCATTAATAGAAAGCAAGCAGCATTTGTCTGTGGTCAAACGGCTTTATGTCAATCTTTCTTCATGAAGCGAAGTTTTGCTGCACTGCTAAAATTTCCTCTCCCTGGAAATAGCTTTTTCCAGCTTTTTCTAACTATGTATGAAATGCAGCATGTATTTTGTATTGTGTTAGCAGTTGGGCTCGATGATCTTAAAGGTCTTTTTGACCTTTTGAAACAATTCTATGATTCCATATGTGACGTATTCTCCATTGGATACCCTCTGCCTGGGGCAAGCTCTCCATGAAGTCACGCTGCTCTGCAGCTCTGACTTCTCCAACATTTGCAAACAAAAGTAAGCCTTCCAAAGGCGTTTAAACATGTAATTTTCATGGAAAATCGGTGGTTTAATTCCCATAAGGATCTGGGTCTAGCATAGTTTAAGGGGGCTAAAAACAATCGGAAAATGCTAAGCTGTTCTGGTGGCTTCTGCCACTGGAGGGCAGCGAGACACTGTCCTCAGGGAGTGAGCATGTTTCTGGATGGGGTGGTCTAGTGTCATGGTGCTTTTGTAGGGTCCAGAAAGAGGCCTCTGCTTGGGCATCTACCTCTAAAAGTAAGCAAAGGCGGAAGCAAACATGCGAAGGAGACAGCTACAAACAGCAGGGCAGTGTTTCCATTCCTCACTTGTCTCTTGCCAAGGAATATGTCCCTGCTCATGGCAGGCAGTTGGAACTGGATGATCTTTAAGGTCCCCTCCAACCCAAGCCATTCTGTGATTCTAAGGTCGCAGGATATGTCTATGAACAAATGGAGATCAGGAGAAACTCTGGCCCACTTCAGGCATCCATCTATTTCATCTTCCCTTGCTTTTCTCTTACTATCTCTTAAAGAGGATGTAAACCATAACACCTGATAGCTCTCATATTTAATATTTATAAAGAATTATATTGAAGCATCTCTGAAGGAATAACTTAGGGGTGACTGCTTCTCTCCCGTTTGTGTATGTCTCATGCAAACACTTATTTCTTCTTCCCTGAAAAAAAGGAATTAACTAATGTGTGTGACTTTGTGACCACACAAAGTGGTGCAATTTCTTTCATGCTATAGTAATGTATTTGTTACTTCTTTAAATGTACTTGTTGCACGGTTGAGAAGATTTCTCATGCAACAAATCCTGGGTTTTGCTGTTCCCAACAGCCTGTTAATGGCCATACCTAGAGCCCTGCCATAAGGAAGGTGTTGGCAGCTTGCAGCTAGTGGGCCTGGGGGACCAGCGTGGCAAACCCTGGATTCTCACACAAGCAAACTCATCTGCCCCATCAGGACCAGGGGAACAAGGGAAATATTTCTCTTGGGTCATGAAACACCTTTGGTGAGGACCTGCTTAGCTGCTTGAAAAAGTGCTGTCTTAGAAAAGCATGCTGACAAGTGAGTTAGTTAAATATAATATCTAGGTGATCTTTAAGGTCCCTTCCAACCGAAACCTATGACTAAGGACAAGCCAAAACATTGATTTTAGAAGAGACGTCATGCTTTGTTTCATCAGTGAGCAAGCAGAGGAGACAAAGGCTGCCTTTTTCCTGCTTTTCATTCTCTACTGCCTTAGGGGCAGCAGAATTACCTGACAGCAGTGGTCCTTATCCTGTGTAGACACATCTCTCTGTGCACCTGAGGTTAGCAAGGAGCTGGTTGCAATGTGCATGCAATGAAGGATGATGCACATGGCAGGGGGGTTGGAACTGGATGATCTTAAGGTCCCTTCCAACCCTAACTATTCTATGATCCTGTGATTCTATGAATAGCTGTTACACAGCTTCTTGGTATGGTTTGCATTTGGAAACACAATATTCTGTTGAGGTTTGGAGACCTTGGGTATGTGCTTGGTTGTTTGCTCCTATTAAAGCTCATGATATTGTACATTCACTGCTGATGTTCATCCCATCTCTACAAAGCTGTGTAGTGCCCTAATATTTGTTGCTTAGCTGTCCAGACATATTCTCAATTATAATGAATGTGTAGAGAAAAGAGCAAAGCCCAGGTGGAATAAGTCACGTCCCCAGTAACATAACCTTCAAAGAAGTTCCTTGGGTTTATGATGAATTCATTGGTAAAGCAAAGTGGGAACTTTACATGTGAAGCTATCTTCTGTGGACAAAACAGTATTGAGTGCAGGGTACAGCTTTTTGATCCCAGAAGAGAATGTCCCCACCCAGCCTCTGGAAGCCCCAGTCCACCCTTGTGTATCCTGCCAGGGAAAACCTTTGTCAGAGATGAAGGCTGTGCCAATGTAAATGGGTATCAGTGATCCTGGCTCTGCACACAGTAGGCCAGGTCATTTCATCCTGTTACCCAGCTAAGGCTTTGCGTCAACACAGGGTGCTTATCTTGGCGTGTGCTGTGTTCTTGCAGCTTTTCCTGCTTTTCACATCTATGTGGACAATTGTACAGTCTTAATAAAGAGGTTTCCTCATCTTCTAGCAAATCCCTTTGATCTCAGCAGGTACCATATATAGGGGTCAAACATTGTACCCACCGGCGCTGGTGACTGTCTCCAGCATCCTTTAAGCATTACAAAAATGGAAGTGGCCTTCTAGTGCAAAGCAACAAGCACCTGAACAGGCAGCATGGGCATCTTCAGTGTGGCCACCACTATGTCTTGTCTATCTGCCATGGGAGCATTGGGAACATTGGGAGCATTGGCTTCATATCCTCAGCATTGCACATCATCATCATCATCAAGGAAAATAACTCCAGAACCTTCCCCAAATTGGGCAGGTCCTAGTGCAGAGGTGGGCATCTCTCTGGTGCTCTACATTACTTGTATTATAAATAAACAATAAGATAAGGAGGCAGGGTTATTGTAAGAATGATGGATGTGGCCATTTGCTCTGTGCAGGTTCAGTGAGTAGCACAACACCTTAAGGAAGGTTCTGTTCTCTAAGAAGAACTTCTAGAGAGTCTAAACAGGCACGTGTGAGGGACACTTTGCTCTTCTGTGATGAATTTCTGGAGGCATGTCCAAACAATGTGATTTGTTAAGGGAGTCTGAATTTCATTCACTGTTAAGTTCTGAATTGCACACCTTGCACTCTTTTCCAAGGTGGCTTCCAAACTGTTGAGTCCTCTGTAATTGTCTCCATCATTTGATGCAGTGTGGAACTTTCCATCCTCTTCAAATAAATATCTTTTTCCCTTCACATCAAACTAAAGCAAAATATATTTAACAGTAAATACCTACTTCATGGAACCATAGAATCCCAGCCTGGTTTGGGTTGGAAGGGACCTTAAAGCTCACCCAGCTCCAACCCTTGCCACGGGCAGGGACACCTTCCACTAGAGCAGCTTGCTCCAAGCCCCTGTGTCCAACCTGGCCTTGGACACTGCCAGGGATGGGGCAACCATGGCTTCCTTGGGCAACCTGTTCCAGGATTTACTTCTGTGATCACATTGTTCTTCACTTGTGTTGCACCCTGACAGCTCTGCAGGCTTTGTTGCCATAAGCCTTGCCTCAGGCTGATGATTAGGTTTGTAATTTACATGATTTTACATAAATAAAATAATGCCAAAGGCGCCTGAGCAAAGCCCACTGGCATCTTCTCTGTGCCCACAACTGTGTTGACTGTCCTATATAAGAACATTGCCACAGATAGGATTAATTTCCATGGCACTGTGTATCATCCTGCAAAATGTTCCTTGATCGTGGGATTAAATGTGCATTTCCCAATGCAGAGAGCTGTCCCACATCCCAGCTGCCTGCACACAACTTGCACATCGTTTCTGTCTCAGAAGTCACCACTGGCTGTCCCCCAGCTTCCCTTGTAATAGGCTTCAACACGACCTTCACATCTGTTTCTGCTGCTTATCAATCAACCTCATGGACACATCTGTGAAAGAGATAAGAGGAGAGTGAAGGAGATAAGACTTTGTAGGTTGATGAACCCGTAAGTTAAAATTCTGGAGCAGTTCTGGAGCTCATTCAGTGTATCACAGTGGATATTGGTTTCTCTCCTGGCTTTTCTTCCGCAGGGAAGGTGGAGAGAGCAATTTGATTAATGCTAACAGATCATTGTGGGGCAATTGCAGTGTGAGGTGTTCCTGCCCGTGGCAGGGGAATTGGAACTGGGTGATCTTAAGGTCCTTTCCAACCCTAACTATTCTATTCTACTCTATGATTCTAATTTTCTATCACTTAGTTTTTCTTGGGTCACTGTTTGAACCAAAGGACCAACCAAGCAAGGCCACCGTTAGACCCTGCTTGGGTCAGGCAAATATTCACAGTTACCTCAATCAGGTTTTCATTCTCAGCTGAATACTGATTATGAAATTAATGGTAATGGAAGAAATTACCTATATTAGATAAATGCTAGTGGGTATTTATCTATTGATACATTGACAATGAGGGATTCAAATAAATAGAGGTAGACTCAAGGTTTTACTCATCGAGACAAGAGTGACCAAGAGATGAGATTAATCAAGCCAAAGGAACAGAATGTGACTATGGTTTTCTTATAACTAAATTCTCTTTTCTCCTTGCATTTTAATATCACTTAAGGGGCCTTTAAGTTTCGTTAGAAAGTGGAAGAAATCCCTTAGATTTTGTCACCTAACAGATAAATACTGTTCTATGCAATGCCTCTTCTTGTATAAGACTGGCCTTCAACAACCTGGTCCAGCAAAGAAGCTTTTCACACACATGAAGTCCCATCCTTTCAGTGCTCTGGCAAACCAGATTACCTTTCAGTTTCAATTAGTGATTCTCCTTAATGGTTAGAAATTCGTGGTTAGCCTCATGAAAACTATGTAAACCAGTGTTAATGCTTTCACTGTGGTTAAAATATACTACGTTTTAAGAAGTTCCCATGCTTAAACTACTGAAGGAGCTAAATAAGATGTAAATTGATAATACTTTATGCTAGGGAAAATTATTTCCAGGTAGAAATGGTTGAATAAATATGAAATTGCAATTGCCAGGTGTTTCAGTCCCCATAGAGGCTGGGAGAGGAGGAAATACATAAAATACACACTATAGCAATCACAGTTCTTGTAAAAACAACTGTACATTTAGAATAGGTTCCTCACTGAGCAGGTCACTGGAACAGGCTCCCCGTGAAGTGGTCATGGCACCAAGTTGGTCAGCATCGTAGGAGAATCTGGATGATGCCTTTAGTCCTATGGTTTAGTTGTAGGTAGTCCTGTGAGAAGCAAGGAGTTGGAGTCGACGATCCTTATGGGTCCCTTGGAACTTAAGATATTGTATGTTCCTGTGATAATACTTCAGCTTTCAGAATGTGCTCAACAACTGGCTGATTAAGCTCTCTGTGATACATGTTCTGAAGGTGATAGGAATGATGAGACATAGTATCAGGAGCTGAATTTCCTTGCTAGAAACAGGAAAACCAGTGGAGAACAGTAAGAGTTTACAACTTATTTACTGTCTGACAGATACAAAAAAAGTTGCCAGGGTTAAATCTGGATAAGGCTATAGAATGGACAGAGTCTGAGCACGGCACTTTCTTCTTCAGATGGATCCGACACAGCCCTGGTTCCTTCTTGTTGCCCCCTGCAGCAAGTTTTGTGACTCTAAACCTTTCAATTAGTTTTATCCTGATTATCTCAAATAAATACACTGCAGGCATTCAATGGAAGCTTTGCCAAGGGGAGACATGGGATTAGGCCCTTAAGTTTATGAAAAGTCTCCTGTGTGAAAACCTGCTGATTCTGTAAGGGCAGAATGTGCCTCCAGATTGCTTTATGGTGCTTCTCCCTACTCTTGGCAGTAAGCAAATAGACTTGGTTGATACAGATTACAGGTGATTAAAATAATGGGATGTACATATAAAAGCATTGAATGGACTCTCAGTAACATTGATTGAAATGCTCTAAGAGTTCTTTAATCTTAGCAGGATGGAAGGCTGCAATGTCAAACACTGAGAAACAAAAGAGGGAAATTCTCTGTGCAGGTTGGAGCTTTGTTGCTGGCAAGAGAGCCATAATGCAGCTGAGAAACAGGTTTCCTAGTTAAAAGGAGCACTTTTAACCTGCTGAAATTAAAAATTAATTATGATTCTGCTTGATAAAGCACAGATATTAACACAAACGTGAACAAAAAGCACTGGCATCGCAGTGGCTGTCCCACTTCTCTCTATACCACACTCTGTGACAACATTTCCACGGAGTTCTCATTCCTTCTGCACCTATGAAAGTATTTCTTGGGCTGTGAGGAAAGGTGGCAGATGCTGAAGGTGATAACAGCATGTTATCAAACGCCCTGGTTAGAGGCAACTGTTGTGTCACATCCCAGCAACCATCATTGGGACCTCACCTGGAGTATTGTGTGCAGTTCTGGTGTCCTCAACATAAAAAAGACATGGAGCTGTTGAAACAAGTCCAGAGGAGGCCACGAGGATGCTCAGGGGGCTGGAGCACCTCCTGTATGAAGACAGGCTGAGGAAGTTGGGGCTGTTCAGCCTGGAGAAGAGAAGGCTGCGTGGAGACCTCAGAGCAGCCTTCCAGTGTCTGAAGGGGGCCTATAGGGGTGCTGGGGAGGGACTCTTCATTAGGGACTGTAGTGACAGGACAAGGGGTGATGGGTTAAAACTTAAACAGGGGAAGTTTAGGTTGGATATAAGGAGGAAATTCTTTCCTGTTAGGGTGGTGAGGCACTGGAATGGGTTGCCCAGGGAGGTTGTGAATGCTCCATCCCTGGCAGTGTTCAAGGCCAGTTTGGACAGAGCCTTGGGTGACATGGTTTAGTGTGAGGTGTCCCTGCCCACGGCAGGGGGGTTGGAACTGGATGATGTTAAGGTCCTTTCCAACCCAAACTGTTCTATGATTCTATGATTCTATCACAAATGGTCCCCCAGGTTCCCTTGTAAAGTATCCTGGTAGTTTAGTTCCCTTTCGCTAAGCACCAGAATCTCAGTGTGCGTAACATGCTGTTGATTGCTGACACCAATAAACCAGAAGTTATCCGCACAGATGACACTGGCATCTTCCTGATGAGAAGAGTTATTGACGAGCCATCCATCAAGGAGCACCACTATAGGACAGCTGCACTCCCTGGGCACTGGACCTCATCCAGGAGGATTTCCCCTGTGCTGCCACAAAACATAGCTTCTTCCAGCACTGCAGAACATCTGTCCTACCCATTCGCTAGCCTCAGGGACAATCCTTCGGAAGACAAAAGGAAATTAAATCAACTGTTAGGATGACTGATGTCTTTCCAGTGACCCCTGGAAACAGGCTATTGGATGAAACATTTTGCAGTAGCTTTTTAAGCAGCCCATCACTAGGGAAAGTGTGCTCTAACCTGTGGTTAGAGGCGTGATTTTAAGGCATCTTCCAAGGGTGAGTCGTGTGAGTTTGCTTATGGCAGCTGCATAGAGTTACACTGACACGATGTCAGCATCATCTAGTGGGGGCTCCAGCACATCATGTTGTGTTTTATCTGCCCAGCAATGCACTCAACAAGGAAGCCAGTGCTAAGAATAGCAGAAGGTCGCTGCCATTGCTATTCCACTTACTGAGTGCATGCGGCTCCGTAGGGATTACTTTTCCCTGGGTGCATGTGCTCTGTGTGGCTCCCAGCTGACGATGTGCACAGTGAGGACCACTGTGTTACCCCTTAGCTCCAAACTACTGCCAGATTATTACCTGCATTGATTGATATTATTCCCAAAGCTCACAGAAACTATGTCACAGGCGAACACCTCGCTATAAGGAATAGACCTGATGACCCTGGTGTATCCAAACCATAAAGAAAGATATGAAAAAGCAGAACCATTACTTTGAAATTCCAGACACTGCAGACTCTTCCAAGTTTTGTAATTGAATGGGTGCATACTTTAAAAGCAGAAACAATTCCCTCTTCCTTTTCCCCAAATCTTCTCTCATATAAATTGCTTTTCCCACAAACTGGCTTGGTTTTTGCCATGTGCTTTCACCCTTCCTTCTACACGCAACGCACGTGCCAGAAACCCCTGAAGACTGCACAAATTCTACCCGGTGTTCCAAACAGTTAATTTTCAGCTTGATCTCTAAGTGTCATCTCAGCTGTTGTATTTCACAGCCTTCAGGAGGCATCTCACGAACCCTTGCAGGGTTGGCAGAGAGCAGCCCACTTGTCTTCCTCAACAAAGCCTTCCTTAGAGAAACCCAATGAACTTCTAGGAAACAAAGAAGGGTTCTTTCACACTGGCAGGGCTCACATCAAGTGTTTACATTCACATTGTGCAGCTTTCGAACTCACACTGCCCAAGCTGCCCAGAGGCTCCAAAAGAAACTGGAGTGACCAGTTTTGGCCACCCTCCTGCAACCTGGGCTTCACAGTTGGCTTTCTGAGCCTGCAGCTAGGGATGGCAGGATCCAGCATTTTGGAAAGGCCTGGCTTTGCCATATTAAGTCATACCCCTCCTGCCACTTCTTTGCATGGGAGAGCAGAGCCCTCACATTGCTGTAACTCAATTTTCGTCATATCACATGAAAAAGGTCTGTTAGAATCCAGGCTCAGCAATGCAAGATGGTGGTAACCGATGCCAAATGCTTCAGGAACACCTCAACATCCCCAGCAGAACCTGTTCTAAATCTTTGCAACCAGGAAACTTCAGCAAATGAGGACCTTGTCAGGTTGTTGTCCTTTTGTGCTGGCAACTGATCAGGCAGAGAAGAGAAGTCAGTCTTTGTACAGAGTGTCTAGTTTTCTTCAGTGCCTAAACTAAAGAGCAATAAACAGGAGTGATGAGGGGGATAAGACAAGGGGTAACAAGATCTTGACATGTACCAGGAATTTATCTGTGGTTTTCATGGACCAGGGATGTGAGGGAAGGAAGAGACAAAGAGAAGAAAGAGAAGAGAAGAGAGAGAGAAGAGAAGAGAAAAGAAGGGAAGGGAAGGGAAGGGAAGGGAAGGGAAGGGAAGGGAAAGAGAAGCAAGCAAACCATAAGATCTCTACTAAATCCATAGCAGACTTCATCCCCATTACAGTAGATGGGTTCCTTTGCAGGCTCTGATGCTACCAGGCAGCACTCCTCTGACTGCAACTGTTCAAAACTCACATTCTCTCTATTCTATTTAGTCACTCACCCACAGAAAACTTCCTTAGACTCAGCAGGTTTGCATGATTATGTCTGAGAACAAAATACAGCCCCCACAATCTTCATAGGAAAGATGAGGAAAGAGAGAAGCCACATCTTTGAAATTACAGTTTCTGGAAACTGAAAAAGACCCAATTCCAACCCCAAAAAAGAAGCTGACAGTCACTCAGACTTGGCAGGCTCTTTAGAACAGCAGCAGTCCAATTAATTTCTACATTACAGCCTGTGACTAATTCCCTTATTTCAGAAAGATGGAGGAAAAATCTGCTTGGATGGGTACCAGGTGATTCAGGGCAAAAGAGGTGACCCAAGCGTTAAACTAAACTCCCTCCCAGTGACCCAGCTGGGTTAGTGACGAGTTTCCTCAGCTAGGCATGATTTTGTTCAAGTGTGCCTTTCGTGTCGTAGTTTTTAAGCCTGAGATAGAAAATCTCCTAAAATACACAATTATATTTTAATATAATCTTTATTTTTTTCCCAGCTAGATATAAAATGCCAAACAAGTCAAACTTAAAAGCCCATGAAAATAAAGCTACCAAAATAAAGAAAACCAAATAAATGAGGAAAATATCTTCTTGTAGCACATTCAACAGTAATTGTGCAAAAAGCTGTGCTTGGGTTCAGGGATGCTGGACTGCAATTCCTTTTATCTTGAATTTGCCCCAAACAAAGGGCAGTGGTGGGTCTGTCTCAAGAAATGCATTTGCTGTCTCCTCTGAGTTTATTAAGGGTGGTGGGCAATTCAGCACCCCATCTGCAGTGGTTGTCTCCATGATTTCATTCTCAAGGTGGATTCTAGTGCAATCCTGTAAGCAGTTTGTTCATGGCTGGTGAGTCTGATGGAGTTATTAATAGAAACAAAATGATCAGTCAAGTGACAAGTGATCTCCAGAGAATATTCATTGAGTTATTTAACTGGAATTTGGTGCAAGTGCTCAGTCTTGGGCATTAAAGGACACCGAAGCCAGAACTGTGAGCTTAGCTGCTTAATTCAGCTTGATGTCAATGAATATCTGTGGGCTTCTATGTGGGCTAGGTATGGGGAGAAGAGAATGCAAGCAAGAAAAAAATGTGTTTTCTTACCCATAGTCTGCAAATCCAAACTAGCTTTTTGTTGTCTCAATCTACATGGGGATTTGTTGTTCACAACTGGAAAATGAATTTACTTGCTAGCTGAGATCCAGAAACAAAATGTTTATTTATCCCTGTTTCTAAATGTTTTTACAGTATGTTCCTGGGAAGGAGGACTACAGAGTTGAGTTATCTACTTCATACTCCAAAATTAGAATAGAAAGATAAACAAGACACCAAAGCACAGGAAATTCAGCATACAAGCAAGCAAAAGAGAACTTTAATTCTGAGTTTTGCTTTAACCCCAAATGCTGGCCAAATAGGTTGCATGATAACACTGGGAACAAACAGCATAATGGCTGGAACCCATAAAGTCCATGAAGGGATACACTTCCTTCAACCCTGACAGGAGTCTCTAGGGGCTGAGGACTTGTGCCCCTTTTCCAATTGCTTTGTCAATGGCCCCTTCCCTGGGCAGGCATCGCAGCTGTTTGGCTACTGGTCCCATTACCGAGCGCTGGAACAGCCAGGTGACAGTGTGCTTGTCTGGAAGATGGCTGAGACCTTTTCACATATCTTGTAGCTCATTCAGGGGTAAGGGTGGTTACTGGCTCCTTTATGAGTTTTTCCTCTTCCTTCTCCCTGATCAATGTCTGCCTCTCTTTCTCCTCCTGCTCTTGTGATGGCCTTACTTTGCAGTAGTCAGCCTTGTCTGCTTCTTCCTCCTGCTCCCTCTTAGAAGCTCCTTCATCCCTTACTAAATGAGCTGACTTCCAGTATTTCTCTTTGTGTATAGGGGTGACTGATACCGGCATGGGTTGGTTCTTTGATTCAAACTCAGGGCCTGTTGTTTTGTTGTCAGACCCAAAGACCTGGTTTTCCTCTTGAGGGCACTGAGTAGTGTTGAATAAGACTCAGTAGGTGTGGGCCAGGCCCCAGCACGCTGCAGTGATTTGTTTCTCTGGAATTACAGGGTGACAACATCATTTTTCCAAATATTTTACATTTTTTTTCAGGATTCTGCACTTACTCATGGCTGAAATCCCAAAACATTTTCTCCAAATCAGAGATGCCCACTGTCCATACTATCCCACACACCCTGCCACTCGTTAACTATTCAGCCTTGGTGCAGATCTGTGGCTGGTACTCTTAAATAGCTGTCTAGCCCATAGCATTCAGGAGACATAGCAATAGGAACACGGTGGTTTGAACAAGCTGGGGTTAGTACAAATTCTCAAGAGCTATTGTACTTAGCCTGGAGGAGAAGGGGAAGATGGAGGAAGGTATCTCTGCCATAGACTAGACCTTTGAGGAGGAAAGATAGAAGGTGTTATTATTAGTAGTTTCCAACAGATGGCTCCCAAAGTATGGAGATGATGAAAACGCTAAGTACAAATACCAGATTAGTCTCATGACCAGCAGTTTTATCATATCATAAACCAGTGCTGGAAAGTACAACTATAGGATAACCCTAACCCAGCCCCTAGAGGTGATAAACACCACCACAGAGAACATATACAGCAAGTAAGGTGTTGGATAGCACAACTCTGAGTACATGTGCAACAGCTCTGAGAGCAAATAAATCAGCGTTGCGAACACTGACTGTTATACTATTATAATGAAAGCTTATAACAAATCTGTTTTAATATGCTCTGGTCAGATCTGTTGTTAACTCTTCAAGCCCCATGTTGGATGCCAAAAAGGACTCTTGTGGTTTAACCTGGCATGCAGTTAAACAGCACACAGCCACTCGCTCGATCTCCCTCATTACAGAGGGATGGGGAGAGAACTGGGCAAAAAATAGCAAAATTAACGTGTTGAGATAAAAACAGTTTAATAAGACAGAAGAGGAAGGGTAAATAATGATAGTAATAATAATAGAATACAAATACACAAATCAAGTGATGCACAATGCAATTGCTTACCACTAATAGACCAATGCCCAGCCAGTTCCCAAGCAAGGTCCTGTGCCCAGCTTTCCCCTAGTTCATGCACTGACCATGGCACCATCTGGTGCTGAATATCCCTTGCATCAGTTGGAGTCAGGTCCTGGCTGTGTCTCCTCCCAGCTTTTATGTCCCCCCAGCCTACTCAATGCAGGCCAGTGAAGCTGAAAAGTCCTTGACTTAGTGTAAGCACTGCTCAGCAACAACTAAAACATCAGTGTGTTATCAATCAGCATTATTTTCATCCTAAATCCAAACCACAGCACTGTACCAGCTGCTAGGGAGCAAATTAACTCTATCCCAAGCAAAACCATGACAGTATTGTAATTCAGTCATTATTCTCTCCCAGCATATGTCACACTGCATAGGTTGACACTTGTAAGGGATTTTAGCCTGCTGTTGCTACCATGTTTAGTTGGTGCTGGAATTGCTGGTTGGCTACATACCACTGAGTGAGCAAGCACGTACTACATAGTTGAGTAGTAATGGTCACAGTAAGAGTAAATTAAATCACCTAATGCCAAAGTCAGGCAGTTATTCAAAGCAAAAACCTCCCAAGTGATGGTTGGTGTGTCTCCTCTGAGGGTGGAGAGGTGACAACAACAAGCCTTACTGGGGCCTCCAAAAAGCTCATTTAAAAAGAGCAAAGGCAGTGGCCTCCGTGTGCTCTTGGTTCTTGACATCTTGTATTTGCAGGCACCAGGCTTCACTATGGGATTGGCATAACACTGATGCACACAAAATGAATAAAGAAAAAGAAACCAAACCAGAGGGCCAAATAAACAATTTTAGTTTACATTTTTGGCTTTAATTCTCTGTATTTTCAACTAGGACTTGAAAGGCAAAAATCCCAGACCTTGCTTTTCATGTTTTCATGCATCAATGGTCAATGTTTCTGTGGAATTTGGCTGTTTGCATTTCCAGCATATTTCAGCCTGATTTATGAATGTGCACAACACAGTCTGAAAGGCTGGGTAAGTCCTGAGAAGCCAAACCCCTCATCAAGCATATAACCATGGGAAAAAGAAGAAACTAAATAAGTAAAAGTAAATAAGTATTAAAAATCGAATAAAACTCTTTCATCTGGAATACAGATAAGAAATGTCTTTTAACATTTAAATAACATGTTGGTAAGAGCTGAAATGTCTCCTGGCTGAGATTTGACCTCTTGGATGAGATTTAGGGTTTTGCCTGGTTTAGGATGTATGCCAGTGTGGGAAGGCTTCCAGTTGATTTGACAAGCCTTTAGATCAGATGGTGTGATTCAGCCTTAAATATTGCAAACAAAAGACCTTTAACAGCTCAGAATCTTTCGAGTTTGGTTTTAGTTGGTCTAGAGAAGTGAAAACTTAAAGAAAAAAAAAAAAACATCAATCTTCAGCTAGGTAAAATGCATCTAAAGAGAAAGGGGAGGAAATTCCTCCCTGTGGCTAGGAGGGACAGTGCAAGAGCTAATGGGATCTGCCAGCAACAGTGAAAACTGCGAACAGAACTTGTGAAAAGCCTTTTCAACAGCGATGCTAATTTCACTCCTGGGTCATGTCAAGCATAAGAGATTGCATAGGCAGGTTAGGAAAATATCTGTTGGGAAGATTTTGGGCTGAGGGTGCAGAGGGAAGCTCCAGCTGATGTGCTTTTGAGCAGCAGTGCCCATGGTTGAGCAGGAGGAGGCACAAGGGTGGCTGGTACAGAGGATGGAGGCAGCAGCAGAGACCTAGTAGCTCTGTAGGAAACAGGCTGCGATGTTCATGGACACGAATGCTGAAGTGTGGAGGGAGAAGAAGACTGGGGCTATAGCAGGGATCTCAGGAGCAGAAGGTGTGTCAAGGAGATAACAGGAGAGAAAAGAGCAATGGTAGTTACACCAAAATGGTTGGGGAACTTCTTCGAGACCTCTCAGGACAGGATGATTCCTGTTCTCTATTGTTTCTCACCTTTGCCAGTACATCTACCATCAATGAGGAACCAAGGAGTCTTTCAAAATCTTCCCTGTTAGGTTTGGATGGTAGCTTTATCTTTGCTGCTAGGTCTTATTTGATTTTCTACTCATCCTTTACAGTTTAGCTCCATTAAAATGCCTTGTTATAGCCACACACACAGAGGTGTGCCCAACACTCATACAAACCAGAGGTACCTCACACCTCTTCACAGCAGTACACAGAAGTGTTTCAAAATGCAACTGATGGGCAGAAAGCCCAATACTGGAGGAAAAGCTTCTTCTCCAATAACACAGAGAAATACACTGGTTGTAAAGGACGATTAGTCCTCACAGGCATGTAGGGAAGCTCCTGTCATGTTTCTGAAGTCCTCAACTTTGGTGATGCAGTGGGAACAGCACTGGATGAGGGACCTGCTGGGATGGGTGAGGATGCTCAGGGACTCAGTCAGCCATCTGCTTTGGAGGGAACACAGGGGTGGAGGAAATGCAGATTGACAGGTCCTTATGTGGATCATTTTGCTTTTGTGAGTGACACACAGGAGAAAACAATAGAAACCAAAAGAGAGGGCGTTTCTGAGTTGGAAGTCCTCCTAGGTCAGATATCTTCTGTAAATTTGCACGTACAGAAAGAAAAAGGATTATCTCATTCCTTTGGAAGCCTACACTAAGATATTTAGGAATTCCCTATGCAGTATTTCAGAAGCAGGGCCTCAGTCCACTGCTCAGCGTATTTTTAATCCAACAGACCACACTCTTCAAAAGAGTAAAACATCCATCTGTATTTTAATCACAACCACATTCATTCGAAAGACAAAATACAATTATTGCTTTGTAAACATTCCTTCCTTTGATTTGAAATTACGCTGCTCATGTAACAGATTACTTCAGCTTGGAAATCTCTGCGTTTTACAAATAAGCACAGACCTGTTACTTTTCCATTGAGAAATTTAGCATCAAGAGCAATGCTCAAAATAATTATTGTATAGCCACAACTCTAGATGCCATGATAAGAACAATTTTTACATTTCCTTTCCAGGCATGACCTATTTCTTTTACTCTATACTAAACCTCGAAATACTTATTGATATCCATTCATATTGTCTCTCCAGCTCATGAAATCTCTAGGCATTAGGTACATGGTCTCAGAAGAACGTAAGAAGGGAACTAAAGAGGACAAAAATGGTAAGATGATCGTACCAAACAACTCGTGACATGAATGTTGAAATGATTTCTTAATCGTTTAAGAAGTGTTAGGATTACAAAGTTATTCTAAAGCACTATAACAGGATAGGATTTATTGTTGATAAAGATATCACAGCTTCTTACAAATGGTACAAATGTGACTGTGGTCAGTGAAGCATTTTGGCAGCTGATGATATGTGACATTTGCCTTGCAGTCACCGAGTGGATGATGCTGACCTTTGAGCTCACATTGTCCCATGTGAAAGCAGTTTCTTCAGTGCAGGTCTTGCAAGAAACCCAGCAAGAACAAAGACGACAACTGCGAGGACAGCGACAGCAGCAACGGCCGGCGTGAGGGGGTTATCAGCTTGGGGAGGAGGCAGAGAGGAGTCCAGCCCTGAGAGTGAAGGCAGAGGGGGTAGATCTCAGTTTATTAAAGATCAGGACAGAGAGAGCTGCTGCATTAAAAAGGGTGGTTCCCAGAACAGAGCCCGAATTAGGCTAACATCACTGCTTTAAACTATTTGAACATGCTTTACATTAACAGGGATGACAACATAACTAAGCAAACTTGACAAGAGGAAGACAACTAAGGGAATTAAATGTGTCTCAAAAAGGCTGAGCTGGGCATCATATTAGCCATTAGTTCATTGGCTCCAGCAGACTGGAGCTAATTAGTTGAATGGAGTTATAGCACCAAAAATTTCATGGCACTTTCATAGCATCCTATTTCACAGAAGCATAGAATGGTTAAAGTCCCTTCCAACACTAACCATTCTGTGATTCTATGAAAACGGGGCACACGCTGCCTCTCCTTTGGGACAGCCAAAGCAGTTATACTTTTATACATGCAGGGCAAAACAGGGGGCTTACAATGTGTGAAAGAAGAGATTTGTAGGCATTTGGCTCAGCCAAAAAGATCCCTTTTTTTTTATGGTAAAGTTGGCAAAATCAGATTTCAGTGGCAGATGTAAGAAAAGCTAGGGCTTTTCTTGAAGTCCCAAATAGGCTTAGAGTAAAAGAAGAGGAAGTTATTTGACTTTACCAATATTCCTACTCTTAGCACCCCCTCCTTGAAGCTGAAGTGGCCCGACAACCACATTCACTCTTTCCTCAGCAGAACTTGCATCTCTCTTGGCCCTGCTAACACAGCCCCGGTAGCAGCGGGAGGAATAGTCCCGAAGCCTGCACACCACCAGCTCACACCGCAGGTAGACTACTGAATGCCGGCTGATGAACTCAAAGGCATTAAACTTGAACCGAGCAAAGTGGCTGTAGGGGGAGTAGTACGTGGCATAGGAAGAATCTCTAGCACATCTAGAAAGAAAGGAAAAAGAGAATTAGGCTTTATGTATATTCCTGCAAAAATGCTATAGGTTAAAACAAAATTATATCATAGCCAGGTGCTAAGAAAACAATGGGACAAAGATTCAACTTTTATAGTGTTGTACAGACTTTGAAAACAGAGACTTAAGTCCTTTGAAGAAGCCAGAGCACTGGCAACTCTTTCTTTCCAAGAGAAGAATATTCTATTTAGGCCAGGTTGGATGGGGCTTAGAGCAGCCTGCTCTAGTGGGAGGTGTCCCTGCCCAAGGCAGGGGGGTTGGAACTGGGTGAGCTTTAAGGTCCCTTCCAACACAAACTATTCTATGATTCTAAGTGTTGAAGAGGGAAGAACAGACTTTTACTAATGTCTGTGCTATATGAGTCATAAAAAATTATTCTAATGCTTGACCTGATTTTAGTAACATATTTAATGCCTAGGATGATAGATTCCTGCTGACAGTTTTCACTATCTCATCTCATCTACCTCCCACTACTTTGGATTTTGCATATAGGACAAGGATGAAGTAAGGGAAATGAAGTGCTAGTAAAGTCTTAATGTAATGTCTCATTTCCAGGTTCACACTGTAAGAATAAAAGCTCAAAAACCCCTCTTAACAGTCTATGGATAGTGAGGTCAATATCAATTCAGATTGGCTCTATTCTTCTAAATAAATGCAGAAAGAGTATTGTAGCTATGCTTCTAACAGCTTGAGAAAGCTCTTACCCATTCCTGATTATATCATAGGCCAGTCTGTTAAAATCATGAGGATCAGGTGATGCCACACATGTGTCCACAAACAGGATCAGATTTGGATCAGAGCTGTGAAGATAAGCTTGAAGGTACAAATTTTGGTTCAAGTCAATGTAGTACGGAGAGTCGTGCACTTGCCGCAGGAATGATGAGGAGTCATAGAAAGTGATGTTTATGGTGTATCTTCCAAACTGATTTTCATTCATATCTACAGTGTCCTCAGCAACATACGTTATTTGCATCCATGTTTTCTGTAGCATTTTGCAACTGATGTGTAAGTTAATATTCTTTTTCCTCCTGATTATGTACCCAGAAGAAGTAACTTTGATGGTGTTGGAATAGTTGATGGTATCGTTGTTCTCCTGTTTAACATGCAATTTAAAATGAGGAATTGCATTTTTGTCATGTTATCTGTTCTAAGCTTTGGTAGAGTAAGACGAAGTTTGAAAAAGCAGATTTCTCTTAAACTCTTGAAACCAAGAAGTTGATACTGGACTTTGCTGCTCACACATACTAAACAAACTTGCTGAAGTAAGCTATTGAACAGAAATTAGTGGGGAAAACTTCTGTTAACTCCAAGGCAGAACCAGCTCATTCAACATCTGTACCAAATATCAATCATGTAGTGCAATTATCCCAAACCTGCGTGGCACTTATAAGACTACATCTGCTTTAAATCAGGGAGGGTTCATATAACTCCTTCTCATGCTTTCCTCCATTTCTACTAAGCATGGGGATTCCCTAAAGCACTAAAAACCTCTGCGTCTCATTGGTTCACTTTGTACTGTAGACCACAAGGGCCCTTCATGACTCTCTTCAGTGCGGGGTTCTGCAATTCAGGATAACACATACCTCCCGTGTCGTCCCACAGTCGTTGTAGGGAATGTTGAATATAACCTCACGTGATGTGATTGTTGGTCTACAACGATTATCATTCAGAGTGACCATCTCCGCTGAGTAGCCCTGAGACTGGAGGTAGTCTGTGCTAACCACTGCATGCATGTAGTCTGGCAAGCACTGAAGGGCTGGTAGAAGAAGCAGAAACCATATATTAGTGACTTTATGAATTTGTTAATGATTAAATGTTGTAATTGAACCAAATGTTGTTTATTTCTTCATTTAGAAGGGAGGCAGTTCACATACCAGCCCATCATATTCACACACATCATGTAATTTCCCTAACATCTTTAAATACACACAAATCTTTATTTTGCAAACAAAAGCAATAATCAGGCTGGTATGTTAAGAAACACCAACCAGCAACTTACTAGAGTTGTGAACTGCTGGAATGGAGGAGTAGTGAGCCTGAAACCCCCTGAAGGTGTCTCTAGAATCGCTGTGAAAGTGAACGGTCATCATGTTTGAAGAGGATGTGTATGTGGGAAAGGAACCAGAGCAAAGTCTCCCAAGAAGCGGGGAGGAATGTAGAGGCCCGTCGTAGACTTCAATGTAGTCATACTGGCATCTGCCGCTTTGCATCCTGGCAAACAAATGTCAGCACCTTGTCAAAAGTGTTTCAGAAACTCAGAGTTAACACGTTATAAAATCAGCACTTGAGGTTTTTACGGCTGAGGGTTTGTTCATTTTGTATGTAGATGTAGCAGAAAATTGTGAGCAGAAAATACTACACTAATCGAGATTTTCTTCTGGTCATAACATCACAGTCATAGAGTAGCTTGGGTTGGAAAGGACTTTAAGATCATCTAGTTCCAACCCCCTGGCATGGGCAGGGATGCCTCACTCTAGACCACGTTGCTCAAAGTCCAACATCGCCTTGGACAGTGCCAGAGATGGAGCCTTTCAACTGCTGGATGTTTTTGAAAGAATCTTTAAAATTTGGAAGGTTTCCTGTTTCAGCTAGGTTCCAAACCTCTCACGTATATTTTGACTTTGTCATTTGCTCAGGGAATCAATGTTTTACTTACTCAATATCTCTAAATGTGAGCACAACACGGAAATTGTTCTCTACTTGTATTTCCCACACGCAGTCAGCGTTGTTTGGATAACTTCCAGGGTAGAAGGGAGTCTGCAGCATCCCAGAGGAATTTGAGATTGAGCCACCACAAAAATAAGGTGCTGCAGAAAGAAATGGAAGAGAATTCACTTACAGTAACCTCTGCAAAGTTGTACTTGAGGTGTATGTGTTCCATCCACAGCTGCTGAAGAGCAGGTCTCCTGCTAACTGCAGCTGATACTCTGTAAGACTCAATCAAGACAAATATTTTTCCCCCTTTAGGTTTACTTTCATGTTGGATTTGGGATTCCCTGTCACATCCATGGTGTCAGACCACTCTCTTCAAGCTGGCGTTTGTAACACCTTGGAGCTTTCTGCTCTCGTCTCTCCTTTCTGCAGTTGAGGTCTAATTCAGGAAGGCACCATGACACTCAACATGGAAGTACCTTCCTCAACAAACAGAATCCCCTCAGTTACCTTCCTGCTTCTCTTTATTTCCCTAATTCCCCAAGTCCTAAGGACTTCAGAGAATCAATAAGTTGCAAGTCTTCTAGGAAACTCTAATTTTATCATCACAGACTGAAATAAGCATTCCAGGCTGCTGGGCCAAGTCTTAAATACATCTTATTTCTATTATAAGTATAGCTGCAAAAAGTTTTCATGGTCTTGCCAGATGAATGACATACAATTCTTACGTTAAATGCACTGATAATCCTAAAAGTTTCCTGATAGAAAGTGAGCACATGCTATGAATGTAATTCCTACAAGATGTGACACATAAAGGCAAAAACAACCCCCATTTTATATTCCTGCACAGCACACTCCTCCCTGCCTCAGGATTTTGGAATATTCAGGCTATTCCAAGCTTGGGAGGATCAGCTGTGCTTAGGTACTGCCCTTTCTCCTGATCAGACTGGGTGGGCTCTCAGGCACTTTCACTTTTGTGTTGTCTTCTACTGTGAATCATAGAATCATAGAGTCATATAATAGTCAGGGCTGGAAAGGACCTTAAGATCATCCAGTTCCAACCCCCCTGCCATGGGCAGGGACACCTCACACTAAACCATGTCAGCCAAGGCTCTGTCCAACCTGGCCTTGAACACTGCCAGGGATGGGGCGTTCACACTTTCCCTGTTGTGGATGGTCAAGGCAAAAATAGGCTGATGACCATGACAGCTGGGGCAAGCAGAATAGCCAAAAGTTACACATTGTGATAGTTGAACACCACCCTACCAATAATAATGCATGTGAGAGATTTAGACCACATATCCTTAAGCTTTGACCTAGCTGAAGAGCCCAGTGAAGAAATGGCTTGCCTACAGCCAACCATCATAGCAGAAAAATAAGCATCACTAAAATGCAAGGGGATAACACAGCCTGCCTAAGGATTATCATGCAAATTTAAAGGGATTTTTCCATAGAAAAAGAAAAATCAATTAAAACAAACAAACAAACAACAACAACAACAAAAAAAAAAAACCCAAAAACAAAAAAACCAAAAGGTAGGCAGCCCAGAAATAAAAGGAGAGAAAAGGCAAAGAGCATTACCTGATGTAGATGTCGGGGTGGCTACAGCAGCTGTGGGTATAGAAGAGGCACAGGTGAGATGTGAAGCTCAGAGGAAAGGTGCTAGAGCACACATGTGGCCCCACCTTAGGGCACAGGGTACCACGACAGAGATTGGGGTGAGGAGAGGATGGGGACACCATAGAAGACTGGGCACAGAGGACCATGAGCTGCATGCTAGCCCCAGTGCCTTTGCCGCCCACAGACCTGCACAGACGACACCAGCGTCCTCCACGTGCCGGCAGTTGTGCATGCCCCAGCCGTTGTGCCGGCACATCCGGAGCGAGGGCTCGTCCCCGCGGCACTGCACGTCGTCCAGGAAGATGCGGCCGGAGCCGGCCCCGAAGCGGGCGCTGCCCGGGGCGGCCACGGGTTCCCCGCAGCCCAGCTGCGCGCACACCACCCGGGCAGCCCGCAGGTCCCACAGGTCGTCGCACACCGTGCCCCAGCTGCTGCCGTCGAACAGCTCCACGCGGCCCTCGCAGCCGTGCCTCCCGCCCGACAGGCGCAGGATGGGCCCTGCGACACGGCACAAGGCACCGCTTCAGGGTCCCGCCGGCCCCGCACACGCAGCACCCACCTCCCCGGCTGGTGTGGGTGCAGGGACCACAGGATAGGGTGGTGCAGACCGAAGGGAGCAGGGGAGGGCAGTGACGGAGCAAAGACCCCGGTGTTAGAGAGCAGTGTAGGGGAGAGGGACCTGGGGGTCCTAGTGGACGACAGCATGACCATGAGCCAACACTGTGCCCTTGTGGCTAAGAAGGCCAATGGCATCCTGGGGTGTATTAGAAGGGAGGTGGTTAGTAGGTCGAGAGAGGTCCTCCTTCCCCTCTACTCTGCCCTGGTGAGACCCCATCTGGAGTATTGTGTCCAGTTCTGGGCCCCTCAGTTCAAGAAGGACAGGGAGCTGCTGGAGAGAGTCCAGTGCAGGGCAACGAAGATGATTAAGGGAGTGGAGCATCTCCCTTATGAGGAAAGACTGAGGGAGCTGGGTCTCTATAGTTTGGAGAAGAGGAGACTGAGGGGTGACCTTATCAGTGTCTATAAATATATAAAGGGGGAGTGTCACGAGGATGGAGCCAGGCTCTACTCAGTGGCAAACAATGATAGGACAAGGGGTGATGGGTACAAACTGGAACACAAGAGGTTCCACTTAAACTTGAGAAGAAACTTCTTCTCAGTGAGGGTGACGGAACACTGGAACAGGCTGCCCAGGGAGGTTGTGGAGTCTCCTTCCCTGGAGACATTCAAAACCCGCCTGGACGCATTCCTGTGTAACATTATCTAGGTGTTCCTGCTCCGGCAGGGGGATTGGACTAGATGATCTTTCGAGGTCCCTTCCAATCTCTAACATACTGTGATACGGTGATACTGTGTGTGTGCAGGAGGCAGATTCTCCCTGCAGAGGGACATCTGCGGGCCGGCGGGAGCTGCCTGGGGACAGGTTGCTTGCTTGAGGCATGGGTAGAAAACCCATTTGTACACGTTCAGTGTGGCCCATCCCCTAGGGGGTAGCCGTCATGCACCGTGGAGAGGGGAGCAGCAGCCCTGCACTGGGCAGGCTCTGGCCAGCAGTTTCCCCCTCCTCTCCTCCTGTGCCCCTGCAAGGCTGGGGATAAGGGGATAAGCTCAGTGAGCACTCATTACCTGTTGTGTACGGTACTTGGGTAGGAGGGGCTGTAGGTACTGCTGCAAGGAAGAAGAGGGAGTGAGTGAATGAGCCCCCACCCTGCTGTCCCCACATGGGCTCCTGCAGCAGGGAGCCTGAATGCATGGTGCAAGGCCAGGGGTGCGTGTGGTGGGTATGAGTTACCTGTTGAATGTGGTCTCTCGGTGCTGGCAGCTGGAGCTGTGGGTGCAAAGAACAATTTGGTGTCAATGAAGAAGGCTCTAAGCACCGTCAGTGCATGTCATACACCCTGAAGTAGCCTGCCTTCAAGGAGCTCCTGTCCTATGGTACTTCATACCATGTCTTTCATTCAATTGAAATGACCATCATGACTTCTGTGTTTCACACAACTACTTGCTCCTTGGACAGGAACCATATGGCGGCTGAGGTCTAACTTGCATTACAAAACATTTGAGTCAGCATCTTTCTCTTTTCCACTCACATTGCAAATCCCAGAGTATGTCTAGGCAATAGCTATGGTACTCCCTGTGCTGGAACTGAAGGGGCTAAGTCAGAATGATCCCCTGACACAATCCCCCCATTGCAGTGAGAGAAAATCCCTTCCCAAATAGTTTACTTCACCAGCAATGGTTACAGAGGACCTGGCCTCTTGCCTTACCCCCCCCCAGTTTACCAGCTCTTCTCCATGCTCTGCTTCCATCCTCATTGTGGACTTGGGTGGCAAGAATGAAGTTTGCTCAGAGATGGGAGACTCCCTCCCGTGCAATCAGATCAGAGAAATCAGAGGCACTAAGGAGACCGGCGAGGGAGAGGGTTACCTGCTGTGCTCTCCTGTGCTGTGGTATTCACTGGGACTGTGGTGGCAGCCTCTGCTATGGAGGACGTGTCCTCTATGGAGGTTGTTTGCACTCCTGTGGTTGTGTCCACTGGGTAGGTCAGTAGTGCTGTGGTGGTCATTGTTGCTGAGGAGGATGTTGTTGCTAAGGAGGTCATTGGTTCTGCAGTGGTTATCTCCTCTAGGGACATTGTCCCCACTGTGGCAGACAGTGGTATTCCTGTGATTGTCTCCAGCGAGGAGAATGTCTCTGCAGTGGTTATCTCCTCTCCTGCAGTGGAGAGTGGTGCTGAGGTAGTTGGGGAGGTCTTCCCTGCTGGGGAGAACATTAGTTGTGTGATGGTTGTCTCTTCTAGGGACGTTGTCTCCGTTGTGGTGAACCTGTCTGCTATGGTGGTCATTGGTTCTGCGGTGGTTGGTTCTGCTGGGGAGGACATTGGTTCTGTGATGGCTGTCTCCTCTAAGAACATTGTCTCAGCTGCAGAGGTCGATGGTACTATGGTGACCACGTCTGGTAGAGAGGGCAGAACTGTTAGAAAGGTCATTGGTTCTATGGTGTCTGTGTCCTCCGTTATGGGTACTGTCTGCAGTGTTGAGTTTCTTGGCACTGTGGAGGTCGTCGGCACCATAGTGATCCTTCCTGTGAATACAGAAGAACCACCATGCATATGAGGACCATGCTTGTGCAATGTGTACATCTGTGTGTTAGCTACAAGCTCAGTTCCTTAAGGATGAAGTGAAATCAAGACAAATTACTCTGTGTGAATGCTCCATCCCTGGCAGTGTTCAGGGCCAGGCTGGATGGGGCTTGGAGCAACCTGCTCTAGTGGAAGGTGTTCCTGACTGTGGCAGGGGGTTGGAACTGGGTGATCTTAAGGTCCCTTCCAACCCAAACCATTCTGTGATTCTATGATTGCATACTCCATCTTGGCTGGGGTCAGTGGAGGCAATAGAAGTGGGTAACAGCCAATTGAAATTTTTTCTTAAAAGTGGTATTTCTAGATGGTGACTGCAGCGAAAGGTACTGATGCAGCATCTGCTCCCACCACAGGACACGATGGCTCAGGCATGGTTGGAGGCTGTCCCCTACAGGCTCCTGCTACAGAGACAGGAGCTGTAGGGTTGCTGGCACCAGCAGGACTTGAACCCATCACCATCATAGAATCATAGAATCGTTAGGGTTGGAAAGGACCTTAAGATCATCCAGTTCCAACCCCCCTGCCATGGGCATGGACACCTTACACTAAACCATGTCGCCCAAGGCTCTGTATAACCTGGCCTTGAAGGACTCCACTGATGGAGCGTTCACAACTTCCCTGGGCAACCCATTCCAGTGCCTCACCACCCTCATAGTAAAGAACTTCTTCCTTACATCCAATCTAAACTTCCCCTGTTTAAGTTTGAACCCATTAGCCCTTGTTCTGTCACTACAGTCCCTAATGAAGAGTCCCTCCCCAGCATCCCTATAGGCCCCCTTCAGATACTGGAAGGCTGCTCTGAGGTCTCCACGCAGCCTTCTCTTCTCTAGAAGATACAGCTTTGCCTCTAATTTTAACATGTTTCCTTGCTCTCTTTGTCACTGCTGGGTGATTTTATGCCATGACAGAATTAAAGTTCTGCACATAGCAATGCAAATCTGATCCATGGGTTTTTAATTGCTGTGCACGCAGTGAGCAAGCACAGTTTGTAAACTACTGTAGTGAGAAAAGTATGGTCCACAATGGCTCTGCAGGGTCAATGGAGCGAAAAGACAGGGCTGTTGGAAGACCAGGCTCTGCTTCCTGAGAGATTTCCTAGGGAGTGTGCCTTTGCACAGACAGAAAGCTCTTCAAAATAAAGTAGAAAGAAAGATTAGACATGTATCTGGTATATCTGGTATAGCTTTCCACCATATGTCTTGAACAAATGTTATCTCAGAAGGAGAATGCCTCCATACCTGCATGTCCATACATGTATATTGAGTGCAATTTATAGCAAAAGTATTCAGAAAAGAAAAACATGACAGCACCTGAACAGACAACACCAGCATCTTCATAGTGGGCACAGTTGTGTACCTTCCATCCGAGATGTTTACAGAGAAACAAGGAGGCCTCATCTCCTTTGCACTGCACATTGTCCAGGAGGATATCACCTGAGCCTTGCCCAAAGTAAGCACTGCCTGGAGCCGCAATGACCTCGCCGCATCCCAGCTGCCTGCACACAACCTGGCCATCAGAAAGGTCCCAGAAATCGTCACAAACTGTCCCCCACTGTCTTCTGTAATAGACCTCAATGCGACCTTCACATCTGTGCCTTCCGTTCACCAGCCGGACACGGGTCACTGTGGGAAAGAGGGAAACGGACACAGACAAATAAACTGGAAGTGACATTAAGAAGTCAGTTAAGATGAAGGCCAGGTTGGACACAGGGGCTTGGAGCAAGCTGCTCTAGTGGAAGGCGTCCCTGCCCGCAGCATAGGGTTGGAACTGGATGAGCTTTAAGGCTCCTTCCAACACAAACCAGTCTGGGATTCTATAATCTATTTTGTCCTTTTGCCTCGTTGCTCTTAGTAGGTGCTTGCCTAGCCCAATATTAAATGCCTGTAAGGACAGAGGTGATACAGACCTTTGTTCTTTCTCTCTTCCAGATCTCAAAATCAGCTACATATATTTTATGTGAGATTTCTCAGAAAAGTTAGACAGCAGGCTAAGCACAAACTATTTCAGCAAGAAAGGAAATTCTTAAGTAAGAAAAGCATAATAGGAAAGCAAAGGAGAGAAAATGAATTTCAGTATCTGAATGAAATCTAAGTAAATCTGTATTAAGAAAATAGCACGATTATTTTTTTTCCACTTTGTTAATAGGAAGAAAATGGCATGCTTTAAGAACACATTTCATGTTTATGTATTTCTTTTATTCCCTGAAGTGTTTGACAGAATGGACAATGGTCTCAATAGGATTATAAAAATTTCAATAGGAATCCAGTGGCTTTATTTCTTATATGCCAATAACAATAAAGAAATAGCTAATGACCTATGTATCATGAATACTCTGATCACTGCATTCATTCAGGTAAAGCCCATCTGCTTTCTGGACTGCGTTAGCTTGTTTAGGCATTCTGCAGTGAACAGTATGAGAAACCTCATTTGAGAGGTTCATTTTTGTTGAGAGAATTTATTAGAGACTTTACTACCAAGTGTAAGTGAGCAAATAAATGTTGTAACTTAAGATTTGCAGTATCTACACTTCGGAAATCAAACCATGCATGCTGCACTTGTTATACTTTGCCAGATACATATTTATCTTGTTATCAAACACTGAGTAAGTCACCCAAAGCAAAACAAATCTGAGAAGTTAACAGCCCCAGAATTTCTTCACTGCATCTAATTCATTGTTGTTGGGCTAGAAGAACAGTCAAGACTGAGTCCAAACCAGATTTGTCTCTGTTTGTGTGCATTTAACTGGCAGCTGGAAGGGAAAAGCTGCAAAAGTGCCCCTTGACTTACATCTGATTTGTTTCTTCAGATATCTACTTGGACATGCACATTGTTGAACCTCACTCGTAGGATTTTTGAGGAGAGAAACCACAAAGCTGGCAAAAAGTCAGAATGGGATTAGGAAATAAAAGCTGATCTGAAAGTTTTATTTGCTTTCACTCAGGGTCTGTCATCACTGTGAGAGCTGTAATTAGATGGGTTGCATCCTGCCTCACACTTTAGAGGTGTCAGAAAGGCAAAAGGCTGTGATTATACAAATACAACACTTTGATCCAGCAGACAGAGGCAGGGGCTGGGGAATTAGCCAAGAACAGAGATAAGAGCTGGAGCAACCAGAGAGAGATGGCTTATCACCAGGCAAGCAGAGCACAGACAAAGAAAACTGGTTAAAGTGGATGATGGCATTATAAATTATCATAATGATGCTTAAATAACTAGAAAAACCATCTGCAATTATTCTAGGCTATGCATTGATCTATTTAACTCAAAGTCACCTAAGTGGCCTAGGAGATAGAAACTAATCAGACTAGTCAAAAGTCAATGACCATAAAACAGTTGAACTAAAAACATTTCATGTCTTTCATTATCTTCAGATGCCCCTTATTTATCTAGAACTGGATTATGAAAACTAACTGCTCATTGTCTTTCATTAAATTATACATAATATCAAGAATAATCAAATAATACAAGCAATATTAAGTATATAACATATGTATGCATGCATACACTGTGGAATAAATATACAATTAAAATAAAGGAATGAATTCTTCCATAACTCTTAGGTCAGATTTCTGGAACTGGAGGAGTGACCCGATCATAAGACACTCACAGACACAGTTCTTGCAATGTTGCAAGGCACCAAGACAAACATGACCCTGTGGCAGCAAAATTAACTCCACTAAATGGTTTAAATCATTCTTATCACTCACTGTGAGGATTAGCTCATAATTTTAGTAAAACAAAACTGTGCTATCTATCTCTTTCATCCAATTTTTCTTTCCATCTTTTGCCCATACTGATGCCAGCATGAATGTAATTCTTATCTGTGAAACCACCAGAGAGGACCCCAAGCAGTTTTAGATCTTTTTATGCACCCTGGAGCAAGTTTAAGTGCTTTACCTGATTTGGCCTCCAAAACTGCTGGACCTAGCAAGAGTAGCCATGTCAAAATTGTAGTGGTACCCATCTCATCAATTGCTGTTGACAGAAAGGACAGTCAGAATATATAGTTTCTATTTCTGAGGGGGTGGGGCTCTTTAGGTTTCTTTTTCTACAGTAGAACAATAAAGCAACCACAGTCCTATCATCTAAAAACAACACGTTTGATTTGTTGTTTAAGATTTTGTAACTTCCTGGGTTTTGGAGAAAGATTATATCTCAAGAGTAACATTTTCCACTGCTACCATAGGTTTCACAATCATCTCATTGTACAAAGAAAATGAGCTCCTATCCAAAGATACCTTTCAATTCTGGCTGATAAGTCTCAGGTTTTTTTCTTTTATAGAGAGATTCCTTGGAAGGTGTGGGGAAGGGAGTGGTATCTTGAAACTTAAACAGGCTTCATCAAGCAAAGTAATAAATAGATTTCCTAACCTGGTGCCTATTAATGTGGCAAATCTCCCTGGGGAGCCATGAATGCCTTAAAGCTTTGGCATACTTTAAATGAAATAAGACTGGTGACACTGTTCAAGTAAGACTGGGGAGTCCCTGAAGAACCTTGTAGTTGAAGTCAACACTGGTGCCAATATGAACCGATTGATTTTTGGCACTTTTAAGTTCAAGTCAAAACTGTGTTTACTGATGGACTGTTAGATTGAAGAAAGGTTAAAGAGAATCAGGCTCAGATGATAACTTTTTGTGCAAATGTGCAGAAAGATCAGTGGATTTTATGCATAGGTAAGTAAATTACATAGGTTGAAACTTAACTTTAATCCAGAATTTCCTTTAAGCCATTTTAAAGTGTATGTGTGGGGAAGGTTCAGATTTCTAATAAGATTCTCTCTTAATATATTCCTTGTATAGTGACAATTCAAGCTGTATCATTCTTTGAAGAATGAATCCAAAGCTTTTCCACAACATGAAACAATGCCTAACTCACTTCATCATTCTCTTGCCAGTGTGGTTACTTTCCTCTGTTTCTGTGTATTAATTACTTAACAAGAAAAAGCTGATGATCATCCTAACACTGAAGAGCCAGAATGTTGTTCTTCACCTGATTCCTGCTTCTACAGCCCTCATGTCTTGAATGGCACTATTGGGAGTTAAAACTGGTGGCACAATTGTTGCCATGTACAGACTTATTGCCCTGCAGGGGCAGTCATCAAGGATGAAGACTAAAGAACATCACCTAGAAGGTCTTTCCACAAAGGCCAGCGTTTTGGAATGGAAGAAGGAAGTGCAAAGGATAAAAGGCCAAAGATAACGTTGGAAGCCTTGAAAATGAACATTGAGAAGGGCAAATATGTTTTTTTTTATGCAAACAACCACATTTGCACATGAATGAGGAAATGTACACACCTGGTATTCTGTATTCATATTCTTCTGATTTTGACATCTTGGCAAGAAGCAAAGAAAGTCCAGCATATTTGACCAATCAAACACTGCAGTCAGTGGCAATTCCTCTCCAAACTCTTGTCATAACTGAAAAGGGTGGGGAGGAAGGGGAACATGAAAGTGATTCCTAGGCAAATCAAGTGAAAAAACTCATGTCAAACTGTGCGGGTAAATGAACAACACTGATTAATTCTTCACTACAAACTTCAAACATCCAGATCGTTCTAGCGATCTTGGTTACAAGACAATCTCTGCACAGTACAAATAGATAAATGTTTTGTTCTAATTAATTTGTATTATTTAATTAATGTTAATACCATGCAGCATGTTTTCATCCTTCCCATTGACCTGGTAAATCTCTTGCAGTAACACAGTTTTGTTCTCTAGGATTTCTGGCAGCTTGAAGTGTTTCTCGGCGCATTGTTCTATGAAAGAAGCTCCACCAAGCTTCAAGAACACTTTCTCTTCTGCTGACTATTAGGAGACTTCTGCAGAGGTACTGGCTTTTGTGAGGTCCAAATGAAAACCATTGAAAAGACAAAGATTAATCAGCTTTCACCTGTGACCGCAAGAAAGTACTTACAATGGAATAAGGGTGCCCACAGACTTCTACACAAAATAATGATAGTCTGAATACACACATTGTGATGCAATGAGGCAGCTTATTCTAATTTATCAAATTCCTTGATGGCCTCTTGGGCATTGCTGCCTATGTCATGTGAAGCATGTCATTGCAAATCAGCTAGCATGTATTTAGTGGTGAGGATACAGGTGGATCAGAACTGTCTACTGCTAAGAGTCAAAATCCACTGCATTTACTGGTAGATTTCATAGAATCATAGAATCCCAGACTTGTTTTTGTTGAAGGGACCTTAAAGCTCATCCAGTTCCAACCCCTGCCATGGGCATGGACACCTTCCACTAGAGCAGCTTGCTCCAAGCCACATCCAACCTGACCTTGAACACTGCCAGGGATGGGGCAGCCACAGCTTCTCTGGGCACCCTGTACCAACACCTCACTACAGTAACAGGGAAGCATTTCTTGAATAGGAAGGATCTCAGCACAGAGATCATTCACCAGGCACATGTACTTTAGAACATGACCCTTTACTCTTCATCAAATCCAATTCTATTGAATCCTGCATTTCTATAATATGTGTGGATCAAGGAAGGCGGCCGAAAATAAGAAGGATGAGTCTGAGACACCAACTACTTTATCAGTGTTTTCTAAAGCAACATTTAACATGGAAACAACTCGGTACTTCTACCTTGCATTCTGATACAATCTTGATATATCTCCATCTGGGAGCTGTAGCACAGACCTAGTGTGGGAAGATTCAGCTCTGAACAGCACAACCACATTGCAGGCTGAAGACACCAACAACCTAGGTCTAGGATCTTTCTGCTTTTCTAATTGTCACGGTAATATTAATAGACTAGGAGAAGTAGAAAAAGTGCCATGAAACTGTGCTCTGGAACATGTTGGGGTAACAACACCACAGCAGCAAGACAACAGCAGAAAGAGGGGCAGGAGAGAAAACAGTAGGCCTGGGAAGAGCAGAGGGGAAGGTCCTCTTCTAGAAAGGCAAGAAAACTCATGTCCAAGAAAGTCTTCTCTGTGCTGAGCAGGTTGTTGGATTTCTCCAAGCCTCGACAATCTCTGGTCCACGCAACAGGACTAGATAAAAGGCAGGTCAACCTCCTGGATAGCTCTGCCCTTCAGAGGTGGCTGTAGGTAGAGAGGAGTGGAGGACCTTCCTCAAGCCTTGCTCCTCATGTGTATTAAAAATTAACTTCCGCTGTCTGTGGGCAATGCCAGCCCCTCCTTGTATGGTCCCTTCTCCACAGCATGGAGAGGCAGTGAGAGGCCTGCGTGGAATCACCAGAAGGCAGCTTGAGGTAAGAAATGGTACAGGCTGTAAAGCTGATTCCCATCAGAGCTGCCCTCATCCTCCTCGTCAGGTCAGGATGTCACGCTGGAGTACAGCCCACCTTCCTTACACGTCACCACTTTGTCCCTGGCTCACCTCACACATAGGACATTATCCTCTTACCAATGAACTTCCCTTTTCTTAGCTGGCTAGTAAACAGGAAAGGCTAAAGTAGAGCATTTCTCAGTCAAATACCAATGACCTTTCCACCTGTATTAAGTACCTGCTCCCAAACAGAGTCTTCCTTTATTATTTTTTCTTCATTTTGTTTTCACATGGGGATAGGAGAGGCCACGCTTCCTTATGGCAGCTTACGTACATTCTTTCTCTCCCCCTCGTTACAGGTGTAGGAATGCATAAGAACCAGAGCAGAAATCATTTCTTGGCAAAGTCACTTTGTCAGAAGCCACATTCTTCCTGACAATAACTTAGCTGGGAGTTCAGATGTTGAGAGCTATTAGTTATTTAGCTTTAAATAGTAAGTTTTAAGTAGACTGAGTCACTTAGAGTTATAGGGTCAATTGCTGAGGTGAGTAGCTCGAGAGAGGACGCATTCAACACCGGAGCAGGGGCGAGAGCAGCATCCAGAAGCCTCAGCTCAGAACGACAAGAGCCACCAAGGGAGCCTCGAGTCCTCGACGGGACCTGCCCAGGAGCCGGCAGCTCCGCTGACGCCAGCAGCTGACTCACAGGGGATGGAGCCTGAAGCAGCGGCACCAGCCCTGAGCGGTTAAAAACCTGCCCCAGGAGCGCGGGGAACAGAGCGGGTCGAGGCGGTTTGCACGGGCAGGCGAGCGGGACGGTGAACACCCGTTGTATGATCAGGGCCTGGTCCGGGAGCTCTGCTCTGGCTGCCCCGGTGGTGGCATCCTTACGCTAAACCATGGCACCCAAGGCCGCGTCCAACCTGGTCTTGAACACTGCCAGGGATGGAGCATTCACAACCTCCCTGGGCAACCCATTCCAGTGCCTCACCACCCTCACAGGAAAGAATTTCCTCCTTATATCCAATCTAAACTTCCCCTGTTTAAGTTCGAACCCGTTACCCCTTGTCCTGTCACTACAGTTCCTAATGAAGAGTCCCTCCCCAGCATCCCTATAGGCCCCCTTCAGATACTGGAAGGCTGCTATGAGGTCTCCACGCAGCCTTCTCTTCTCCAGGCTGAACAGCCCCAACTTTCTCAGCCTGTCTTCATACAGGAGGTGCTCCAGCCCCCTGATCATCCTTGTGGCCTCCTCTGGACTTGTTCCAACAGCTCCATGTCCTTTCTTTCCTGCTTTTTCTTAATTACACGTTCACGTAACAGATTTGATTATATTTGTCCTCTATACAAAATCTTATAAATGGCCTACATTTCCCATAGAAATAAGTAATTGTGAAGAACCACACCCCCTAAATAAGGAATGCTGCACAGGAGCATGGTTCATTGTTAAGGTATTGTTACTGCAAAGAAACATTTATCTCAGACTGCTTTCCAGAGTATTTTATGGTGCTACACAGGGGTTTTATCTGTGTATCAGCAAGGCAAAATAAGTCAGTTCTTCATTCTCAAGTCACTTAAATCAGTCTTCTCAGACAGACACTCAAACAGGAGCTCAACTGAGATGCTCTGAAATGTCCAGTGTTGAAAATGGTGCCTTATTCGGATGCTGGGATGGAAGAATCAACCTGTCTTAAGACCTGAAGTATATTTGTACTTTATTTAAAGCCAGGCTCCTTTATAGGTTCAGCTCACGGTAACACTTGGTGTTCTCTTGATACAGATTTTCAATCTGAATCTTGATACAGATCCTTCAAACAAAATCTGGGTGGAATAGTCAAGTGAGAGTTACCCTCTTCACAGATTGCAAAACCAAACAGTGAGGCAGATGGCTGCTGAAAGTGGTCTTCCACCTTGGAAGGTCTTGGTTTGCCTCTCACATTATCTGGTATGGGATGGGTTCCTGCAGCTTACGCTTCAAAAGAAATCCCCCCACTGTGAGAACAGCAGCAGCCAGCACCACAATAGCCACAGCCAGAGGAACGTGAGAGCTGGCAGCAGTCACTGGGTCCTGAGACTCCCCTTTCACCTTGATGTCAGATGCCAGCTCTGTGCATAAAAGGGAAAGAAAGAGGTTTACATTTGTTTTCCTGAGCTGGTTAATCTCAAAGGTAGTTAGGCAAAGAGAGCTTGAACCAAAATGTTGCAATCTGGATTTTGCCAGATTACCAGAAGCCAAGTTGGTTTATTGTATGTTGTGTCACCAATGATTCTGTGCCCATGCCAAACAAGTAAAGATTATAGCAAAAAATTAAAGAGCAACTAAGTTTGTAATGATTATACTCTAAGACCATAAGATGCTGCTTTCTTATAGTGGAAACAGCAGCTACAGGACACTGGGAAATACGATTTGCAAGGGGACCTATGGATTGGTTGCTAATAAATGTGACATGCCAGTCAGGCACAGGCAGCTTTGAAAAAGTAATATAATCCTGCAGGGAGATGACTTGCATCTCATCCCTCTTCCCACAGAACTGAATAAATTGCCATTTGACATGTGCAGAATAAATGATGGATCTAAACTGTGATAGAAAGGAAACAGTTGTAAACTTTACAAAGCAATTGTATTTAAAAAGTAATAAAAAATTCCATGGAAGAATTAGAGCAGAGTGGTGGATAAACCAGCAAAGGCATATTTGAGAGCTGGATTTCATGTCTGACACACAAACATACAGTAATACACAGAGTCTTACATTATCTAAGTTATTTAAACTTACCAGCATTCCTGTTCTCAGCATGAGCTTCCCGAAGCTGGACAGGTCCAATAACAACACTCATTTTTTCCTGGGAAGAGCCTGCATCCCTCTTGGATCTATTAACACAACCTTGATAGCAGCGGGAAGAGTAGTCATAGGCCCTGCACACCACCAGATCACACTGCAGGTAAACTGATTGGTATCGATTAACAAATGAAAAGGCATTAAAGGCAAACCGAGCAACACTGCTGTATGGTGAATAGTAAGAAGAGTAGGTAGGATCCTTGACGCACCTAGGAAGACATAAAATGAACAGATTAGCTATTGTGAAAAAAAATCAATATTACACTATCTCTGTGAGGTATTTCTGAGCTTAAATATAAAAATAGAAGGTGGAAGTGTAAGAGAACTCAAAATGATAAAAAGTGGTTTTAGCAACAAGAACGATTAAGACACAAACGTAAGAGTGGCAGTGATTTCTACCACAGTAATGCATGCGATAGAGGGGTTTCATAGCTCAACAAAATTTGTGTAAACAAGAATAGGTGAAAAATAGCTAAACCAAGAATAGCTGAAAAATAACTAGTGGTTCTGCTGGTTTCTGTGTTTCAGGTGAGGAGCTGGGTTGCATTTGCAAACAGGATTACCCACTTGCTGCAAGGAGGCCCCTGCAGCTTGTTGCAGAAAGAGGAAGGGCCTCTTTCTGTTCTAGAAGGACAAAACTAATTCCAATATACATTTTATTCTGGAAAATAAGCATGCTCTTCAGTCCTTCAGTGTATGTAGAGTACCTTCCTTGAGGAATCTGGACTCCTCACCGAGGTCTCCAGACATTTCACAGAGCAAGCTGCTTGGTTAACTTTCCTGCCAATGAGTTTCACTTCCTGACAATTTCTAGCCTTAGAAGTTACCTGACCTGGATCCTGGTCATTCTGGTTTAATTTTAAAAGATCACCATAATTCACCCACAATTTTTACCCCAGGATATTTTAAAGTTGTCTTTATTTGTATTCACGCTCATTTCCCTAATGAGCACACCAAGAGTTTTAAGTCTTCTCATTCTTAATTTCTTTTATACTGCAGTGGTATCCCAACACACCTGATCTTTATAATGTTAGTGACTTAGTGTTCAAGGCTCAGTTGGACGGGGCTTGGAGCAACCTGGTCCAGTGGAAGGTGTCCCTGCCTGTGGTAGGGGGTTGGAACTGGATGAGCTTTAACCTCCCATCCAACCGAAACCATTCTAGGGTTCTATGAAATACGTTTGCTTTTGGCACAGTTCCATGTCACATGAATAAAATTATCAGGAAAATTATCAGACTCTATTTGCTCCATCTCCCTGGTGAGTGTCCTGCTCACAAAGGTAGGCAGTCCTTCTGTGTCCAACTTGCTGATATGTGTTTTTATAGTTAAAATAAAAAGAAAACCCAACAAGAGGACAAAACCTTCCTAAGATTCATTTCAAGTGTAAAAGGGAGGACATTCATTCAACAGGCAGGAGGCACTGTGTCCTTTCATTAGCCTGTCATAAGCCTGACTTACAGCTTATCAGTAGGTTACCACACTGCTAAGGTTACTGGTGTGAACACCCTCCCAGGAGACAGAGAAATTACAATCCTACCAAGCACAGAAGACAAATAAGCTACCATGAGTTTTTCATTCCTGGAACAAAATGGGACACTGAGAGCCACACCTTTATGCTTTTAGTTCCTTGTCGGTTTTGCATCCTTTACAAGAATCCACAACTTTTCCATTTCAAATCAGAAGGCACAAATTAAGCAAAATGTTTTAGGTTTCTAGAGTAGCAAAGGAAGGCTAAGGAATTTCTCTTCTCTTTGAACGGACTGTTTTGCATTCTAACTATGATGCTGTGAAATCCTAATTCTGCTGTATGGAAACATAGAACCACTGACATCCCAACAATTCATGTATCTATTTCAGAAACAAATTCAGACCTCAGTTTCTATGCTGCCTCCTTGAGTGTGCTCAGTGCTTGACTGCAACTCCTGAATGGCATTTTTTTGTTATATTTTCTTCAGGCTCTCCCAAAAGGTCTTTCTTAGAAGTATGTTTGTATTGAGAATTGCAACCAACATACACTGGGCCTCGGTCACCTCTTTCATAAATGAAGCTCTTTCAGAACTATGCCTGCAAATACTTAAGTCATTCTAGAAAGTCCTTACCCACTTCTGATCAATTCATAAGCCAGTGTTCTAAAGTTGTCAGGATCAGGTGATGCTACACGTGTCCACAAACACCGCCAGATTTGGGTCAGAGCTGTGAAGGGAAGCTTGAAGGAACAAATTCTGATTCAGGTCAACGTAGTATGGGAAGTCATGCACTGGCCACAAGAAAGATGAGGAATTGTAGAATGTCAGGTTCATGCTGTATCTGCCATACTGGGACAGACTTTCATTGACATTAATGGTGTCATTGACAATGTACATTGCTTGTACCCAGGTGTTCCGGAGCATTTTACAGTTGACACTCAAGTAAAGGTCACTTTGCCTCTTGATGATGTAACCGAAAGCAGGCACTCTTATCACATTGGAGTAGGTGATCGTTTCGTTGTTGCCCTGTTCGACACATTAAACGAGTACAAAATCATTGCATGTAGTCATGTTCGCAGTGTGCACTGTGAAGTTCTGCATTGTACCAGGTCCTAATATTAGTCAGAGAGAACGTGTCATACTCAGAAACCCCAAGCAGCATGGGTGGGTTTGTTCACTTAACTCTCTCCTATACTTTGTTCTCTAGACCATCACTCTGAAATAGATACAGGGACTGCCTAAACACTGGGAAGGATAAGTAGGAATGTTTAAGAAATCTTAGCCTCCAGAAGCACAATTCTTTTCTGTGTTTTGAATGCCTGTGGGCTTCAACACCATTTGCAATTCATTACAGTTTTGCAAATGTCTATTAAATTCCCAAGCCCAAACCTGGAGAACAACAAAATATGTTGACACCTACCTGTCTACGTGTACCACAGCCATTGTATGGAATGTTGAATATAACCTCAGTTGATGTAAATGTTGGTCTACAATAAGGGTCAGACAAGCTGATGTTCCACACTGAATAGCCCTGTGACTGGAGATAACGCCTGTCCACTGCTGCGCGCATGTATGTTGACAAGCATACAAGAGCTAGAGAAGAAAATATGAATTACAAATTATTTCAGGTACTTGACAATATTTGCATGGAACCATAGAATCAGCTAGGTTGGAAAAGACCTTTATGATCATCCAGTCCAATCGTTGCCCCAGGACTGCCAAGGCCACCACCAAACCATGTCACTAAGGGCCATGTCTACACAGTTTTTGGATGGTGATTCCACCACTTCCCTGGGCAGCCTGTTCCAATGCCTGTTACAGCTTCAACAAATGCAATAGCCTACCATTTAGGGAAGAGAATTCATAAGCCAAACCACTTATTTTTACGTCTTAGACATGAATAAGCAGGAGTCTCTGACAAACTTCAGTGAACTGTCAGTTACTAACCTGACCAAAATATGTAGCTTACAATAGGCTTTTGCTGAGCCCTTGAGTCTGTATCACCTGTATACATAAAAATGCTAAAAAGTGGGATTTTTTTTCTGAACAATAATCCAAAAGCTACTATGGAAGGTGTAGAGCTAAAAGTACACAATGGCTTACAGAAACACTGCATAAGTAAGGGGATCATAGAATCATAGAAAAGTTAGGGTCGGAAAGGACCTTTAGGTCATCATGACAGTTCACTGAGTACATGGCGTGAAAAACAGTGATGTGGGGGAGAGTCTGGCCATTAGTAGAGATATCTGATGACAGGGAGCAGCTCTGCTTTGAATACGTGGACTAGGAAGCCTCCAAAGGTCCTTTCTAAGCAATATTTCTATGATTCCATGAAAATCTGCCCACAAAGGTAGGAAAAAAAAATATATGAATAATGTTGTGATAAGAAGAAATATGATTTTAGACTGACCGCTGTAGAAAACATCTCAAGGCAATGAATTTGATTCTTAAAATGTTTTTTAAATGAAAACAAGATTATTCTCTGATGGTGATAATTTTGAAATTCAAGTAGGAATGTCACCTATGTGCAACAACATTAATACTTATTTAGCAAATAAAATTAGGGTATAAAAGCTTCTAAGCAAAGAAAACATTACCAGCAGAATGGAAACTTACTGGTGGTATGGTCTGTTGGAATGGACCGATACTCAGCATGAAACCCTCTACCGGAATACCTGGAGTCACTGTGAAATCTGACAGCCATGAAGTTGGACGATGATGTGTACGTAAGACCATAATTAGAACAAATTCTTCCAAGCAGAGGAGAAGTGTTTGGTGGCCCATCATAAATCTCAATATAGTCATTCTGGCATCCACCTTGCAACCTGAGGAAGAAACATGAATGTATAATAAAATACATTTAAAACCCACAGGTTTTAAGTGCTGACAAATAATAAACTAAATAATAAAAAATAAATTAAATAATAAAAAATAGCAAATAATAAACGAAAATACTTCACTCACACAATTGCTGTGCAAATTATATTCATGGGATATGTGCCTGGGAATTTGGGTTGGAACTAGATGATCTTAGAGTCCTTTCCAACCCTAACTATTCTATGATTCTAACTGTGGTTGCAGTTGAGGTTTGAGACCCATTTATTGCTCAAGCAAGAAGCAGTTTACTTACTGAATGTTTCTAAATGTGAGTGTAATGCGGAAATTATTCTCTACTTGTATTTGCCACAAACAATCTGCATTATCTGGATAATTCAGAGGATAATAGGGACTCTGAAGTGTTCCGGAGGGATTAAAAAGTAAGCCACCACAAATGTATTTTTTAGCTGGAAAAAAAAAAAAAAGTTACATATTTAGATTGATTTATAATAAAATGAACATATATTCTATATATCCAGCCACAGCTCCAAGAGTGTATATCTCTAGAGAGAGAACTGAAAAATGGTGCTATGCTGACTCAGGCTACAAGTGGGATGATCTCTTCAGAGATCTCTGACTCTCTGATTCCATTTTGCTGGTAGGATTAAGACATAAGTGGGTATGAAAGGAAACAAGTGGTGCTGGGCCAAATAACAAAAAAAAAATAGTGAAGAAAAATATTTCTCCCCCAAAATCAACAGTCTGAAATCCATCACCAGGAAAATAATCAGACAGACATAGGGGAGATGCATGTAGGATTTAAACAGCACCCAAAATGGCTTTTCCCAAAAGCATTACAATGTGCAAATGATATGACACCAACATCTAATCTTGCAAATAATACATCTCAACAGTAATGCACCATATAAATGAAAATAGAACACGAACCTGGAGTAGTCACTGGTGGAGTGGGAACACTGGTAATATTTGTGGCATCTGCAGAGAAGGAAAAGAAAGAAGCAGATGAGAACACTGTGGAAAAAGGGGCAAGGGCATGGTTTCTTCCAGCACTGGGGATGATGCTGCCAGCCCATCAGATGGGCTGTGGAGAGCCTGGTGACCTTGACAGGCTGGTCAGCCACTGTGCGAAAAACAAACAACACGCTCTTTGACCACGTCTTCAACAGAGTCAATTGTGGCAAACAAGAAATCATTTTTTAAAGTGTCCTGGTATTTAGGAAAGAAAAGCAATGATACCTGAGCAGACAACACCAGCATCTTCACTGTGGACACAGTTGTGGACACCCCAGCCATTGTGGCTGCACTGGAAGAGGGAGGACTCGTTCCCGGTGCAGCGCACATTGTCCAGGTAGATGCTGCCTGTGCCTTGTCCAAAGTAGGCATTGGATGTTGCAGCAAGAGCAAAGCCACATCCCAGCTGCCTGCACACAACCTCGGCATCCTTCAGGTCCCAGCTGTCATCGCAGACTGTGCCCCGGCCCCCAGGGTGTGAAATTTCTACACGCCCCTCACACTGGTTTCTACCGTTCACCAGGCTCAGGGAGGCACCTGGGAAAGGAGAACACAGGGAAAATGTGGGGAAAACTCTAGGAAGTCCATCCTCTGCTTGTTGAGGCTGTGCCTTTTCTTCTCTCTGCTCTCCCATGGAGAAAATCTAAGTGCAGCCACTGACTGGCACTGGCAAAAGAAGTGGCCAGGAAAACCATGGGAAATGGAGACCTACCTGGAGGAACGGATGTTATGAAGCTCTCTGTGGTGGAGGCTGTGGCACCTGTAGGAGAAAAAGAGAAAGAAGCATGCGAGGGTGCCATGGAGAAGGATAAAGGTCAAGGATTCTTCCATCACTGGGATGTTGGTGCCAGCCCATGACATTTCCAGTGCACATCTTGTGTGTCTCAGGAACCTGGTCGCCCATGGTGGAAGCAACAGAAACACAATCTTTTGAAGTTGTCTCCGACACAGAGTCAACTGTGGGCCACAAGAAGCTGTATTTGAAAGTGTCTTGGTATTTAGGAAAGAAAAGCAATGATACCTGAGCAGACAACACCAGCATCTTCACTGTGGACACAGTTGTGGACACCCCAGCCATTGTGGCTGCACTGGAAGAGGGAGGACTCGTTCCCGGTGCAGCGCACATTGTCCAGGTAGATGCTGCCTGTGCCTTGTCCAAAGTAGGCATTGGATGTTGCAGCAAGAGCAAAGCCACATCCCAGCTGCCTGCACACAACCTCGGCATCCTTCAGGTCCCAGCTGTCATCGCAGACTGTGCCCCGGCCCCCAGGGTGTGAAATTTCTACACGCCCCTCACATTGGTGTCTACCGTTCACCAGGCTCAGGGAGGCACCTGGGAAAGGAGGGAGACAAGGAAAATGTTGGAAAAGCTCTGGGAATGCCATCCTCTGCTTGCTGAGACTGTGCCTTTACTTATCTCTGCTCTACCATGGGGAAGATCCAAGTCCAGCCTCTGAGCCACTGACTGGCACTGCCAGAAGAAGTGGCCAGGAAAACCATGAGAAATGGAGACCTACCTGGAGGAACGGATGTTATGAAGCTCTCTGTGGTGGAGGCTGTGGCATCTGTAGGAGAAAAAGGGAAAGAAGCATGTGAGGGTGCTATGCAGAAGGATGAAGGCCAAGGATTCTTCCATCACTGGGATGTTGGTGCCAGCCCATCAGAGTTGCAGTGCACATCTTGTGTTTCTCAGGAGCCTGGTCGCCCATGGGGGAAGCAACAAAGTCAGACTCTTGGAATATGCCCCGCAAAAAAGCTAATTGTGGCCCACAAGAACCCTTTTTTGAAAGTCTCCTGAAGTTTGCAAAGGAAAAGCAATGATACCTGAGCAGACAACACCAGCATCTTCACTGTGGACACAGTTGTGGACACCCCAGCCATTGTGGCTGCACTGGAAGAGGGAGGACTCGTTCCCGGTGCAGCGCACATCATCCAGGTAGATGCTGCCTGTGCCTTGTCCAAAGTAGGCATTGGATGTTGCAGCAAGAGCAAAGCCACATCCCAGCTGCCTGCACACAACCTCGGCATCCTTCAGGTCCCAGCTGTCATCGCAGACTGTGCCCCGGCCCCCAGGGTGTGAAATCTCTACACGCCCCTCACACTGGTTTCTACCGTTCACCAGGCTCAGGGAGGCACCTGGGAAAGCAGGAGACAGGGAAAATGTGTGAAAAACTCTAGGAATGCCATCCTCTGATTGCTGAAGCTGTGCATATCTTTGTCGCTGCTCTCTGATGAAGAAGATCCAAGTCCAGTCTCTGAGCCACTGACTGGCACTGCCAGAAGAAGTGGCCAGGAAAACCATGAGAAATGGAGACCTACCTGGAGGAACGGATGTTATGAAGCTCTCTGTGGTGGAGGCTGTGGCACCTGTAGGAGAAAAAGAGAAAGAAGCATGTGAGGATGCCATGCAGAAGTATGAAGGCCAAGGATTCTTCCATCACTGGGATGTTGGTGCCAGCCCATGACATTTCCAGTGCACATCTTGTGTGCCTCAGGAGACTGGTTGTCCATGGTGGAAGCAACAAAAAAGCAATCTTTTGAAGATGTCGCCAACACAGAGTCAATTGTGGCCCACAAGAACCCTTTTTGAAAGTGTCCTGAAGTTTGCAAAGGAAAAGCAATGATACCTGAGCAGACAGCACCAGCATCTTCACTGTGGACACAGTTGTGGACACCCCAGCCATTGTGGCTGCACTGGAAGAGGGAGGACTCGTTCCCGGTGCAGCGCACATCATCCAGGTAGATGCTGCCTGTGCCTTGTCCAAAGTAGGCATTGGATGTTGCAGCAAGAGCAAAGCCACATCCCAGCTGCCTGCACACAACCTCGGCATCCTTCAGGTCCCAGCTGTCATCGCAGACTGTGCCCCGGCCCCCAGGGTGTGAAATTTCTACACGCCCCTCACATTGGTGTCTACCGTTCACCAGGCTCAGGGAGGCACCTGGGAAAGGAGGGAGAGAGGGAAAATGTTGGAAAAGCTCTGGGAATGCCATCCTCTGCTTGCTGAGACTGTGCCTTTTCTTCTCTCTGCTCTACCATGGGGAAGATGCAAGTCCAGCCTCTGAGCCACTGACTGGCACTGCCAGAAGAAGTGGCCAGGAAAACCATGAGAAATGGAGACCTACCTGGAGGAACGGATGTTATGAAGCTCTCTGTGGTGGAGGCTGTGGCATCTGTAGGAGAAAAAGGGAAAGAAGCATGTGAGGGTGCTATGCAGAAGGATGAAGGCCAAGCATTCTTCCATCACTGGGATGTTGGTGCCAGCCCATCAGAGTTGCAGTGCACATCTTGTGTTTCTCAGGAGCCTGGTCGCCCATGGCGGAAGCAACAAAGCCGGACTCTTGGAATATGCCCCGCAAAAAAGCTAATTGTGGCCCACAAGAACCCTTTTTGAAAGTCTCCTGAAGTTTGCAAAGGAAAAGCAATGATACCTGAGCAGACAACACCAGCATCTTCACTGTGGACACAGTTGTGGACACCCCAGCCATTGTGGCTGCACTGGAAGAGGGAGGACTCGTTCCCGGTGCAGCGCACATCATCCAGGTAGATGCTGCCTGTGCCTTGTCCAAAGTAGGCATTGGATGTTGCAGCAAGAGCAAAGCCACATCCCAGCTGCCTGCACACAACCTCGGCATCCTTCAGGTCCCAGCTGTCATCGCAGACTGTGCCCCGGCCCCCAGGGTGTGAAATTTCTACACGCCCCTCACATTGGTGTCTACCGTTCACCAGGCTCAGGGAGGCACCTGGGAAAGGAGGAGACAGGGAAAATGTTGGAAAAGCTCTGGGAATGCCATCCTCTGCTTGCTGAGACTGTGCCTTTTCTTATCTCTGCTCTACCATGGGGAAGATGCAAGTCCAGCCTCTGAGCCACTGACTGGCACTGCCAGAAGAAGTGGCCAGGAAAACCATGGGAAATGGAGGCTTACCCGGAGGAAAGGATGTTATGAAGCTCTCTGTGGTGGAGGCTGTGGCACCTGCAGGGGAAAAAGAGAAAGAAGCATATGAGGATGCCATGCAGAAGGATGAAGGCCATGGATTCTTCCAGCGCCGGGAATGGTGGTGCCAGGTCATCAAACGAGCAGTGCACATCTTGTGTCTTAAAATGCTGGTCATCCATGGTGGAAGGAAGAGAAACACAATCTTTGAAGATGTCTCCAACACAGAGTCAATTTTGGAATTGCAGTCGAAGAAATTATATTCCCTCTTAATCCCATACTGAAAGCCACACATATAGAGGAACAAAGTATTTCAGTAGTATTTTCATGGTAGTATTTTTTCTAATTTAGTTTATACTGTGCTACAAGACACTACTGCAAACAGGAACAGTATTTATTTCAGTGTACTAAATTTACTTCAACATGGATAATAGTTAATCATGATATCAATTGGGTCTTTAATAAGACAACATGATGCTACCTAATTTCAGTCTGGTTTGCTTCTAATCTTTGCACAAATTTCATTATACTAGCATGTGAATTCCGTGTATGGAACCAGCGTAGAGGCATAAGAAATCCCTTTTTTAACTACCTGTTTCAAAAGAATGTTCTTTAAAGATTATAAGTGGTTTACCTGAGATGGCATCCAGGAGTGCTGAATTAAAGAGGAATAACCAAAGCAAGTTCTTGGTGATGTCCATCTTGTCAAGAGATGCCAATAAAGCAGAGCATCAGAATTTATACTCTGCACTTGTGAAAAGGGGAGGGTCCCAAGGTCAGTCTGGTTCAGGTATGTCTGATTTCTTATGCAATATTTTTATGACTGATCTTTACAGAATGATTATATAGGAATGCCAAAGTTTCAGTTTCCTGAAAATTTTGTCCTACTGCCCATATTATAAATTATCTTAACGGTAAGTGCAGGCCCAGTGTTACCTTTGAAACCAGACTAGTGAATCAATATGTTTCTTTGCCCCCACCATCCCAATTTTATTCATTTACTGCTTCTAGCTAATGACTTACTTAAGCAGATTGTAACATAAGGTGAGAGAGCAAATTCATAGCAGGCTTTTTGATACATCTCTCAGCAGAGAGCTCCAGTCTCATAAGTGTCTATATTTCTTATGGTTTCCACTTGAAATTACAGGCTGGTTTCCTTGCTGCTTTTACATGAACTGCACATTATAAGTGGGACTATGTCAGCTATCAGAAGTAAATTAACACCAGCTATTTGTAACCTACCTTAAGTGGACCTCATCATGTTCTGCTTTACCAGTGTCTTCCCTTAATCTTCTATGTTCCTTAGCTGAATTTGCCAAAAAGGCTTCTTTCAATCCTTTGAATCACAAAGTTTATAAAAAGGGAAAGGAGTATGGGTTGAAGTAAAATCAAAATTCCTCTTGAACTGTTTTCCTTGTTTGGCCTATGAGAAGTCTTAATGGAGATATAGATCACTTAGGGTACAAAAGACCATAATCCTGTCCTTCTCATCGGTTTGCTGGGAGTCACTATATTTCACATCTACTGTTTCTCCTCATCTGATGAAGAGAAATACAGGCCAGCTACAAACAGGCCAATTGTTGGTTTAATACTCTACTCATTACACTTCTTCCAGGCTGTACCTATTTTTTAATTTTGGCTGTGATACAGATGGTAACCAAATCACAATAGCTGACATAACTCATGATTTCTGCTCATATATTTCAATTTTCCTCCTATAGAAAAACATAGCTTGGGTCTAGAGACAGAAGGAATAAAGAGTCCTCTTTCTGCAAAAAGTTCACAGAGCTAGGATAGAGGAAGGAAAGACAAAAGGCCAGAGTCCAGAATCAGAAGCTTTCAAAACAGCCGTTGAGAAGAGCAAACAAACTGGAGGACAATGGTAAATACAACTGATTGTATTCATGTGTTAATAAAGAAATGTAAGCCTGAACATTGCTATTCACAGCTTGACTGTTCCTAACAAAAGCAAAAACAATACCATGTGCTCTGTGGAGCAATCACACATGGTTATTGGAAAGGGGCTACAGGATTATAATCCTGCCTTCTAAATTCTTGAAAAATAAGACCGTTGCACAGACCAAGTGTAAGCAGTTGGAAAGCAGTTTTGGAGAAAAAGGACTGGGGCTCCTGAGGAACAAACTGACCATAATTCAGTGGCATCCTGGTGTTGCATTTGGATAAGCGCTGCCAGCAGGTCTAGAGTGGTTACCCTCCCCCTGTACTCAGCACTGGTGGGACACACTTGGGTTGCAGGTTCCAGTTCTAGGCTCCCCAGTACGAGAGAGACATGCACATACTGAAGTAAGCCTAGCCATTAAGATGATTAGGGAACTGGAGCATCTCTCATAAGATTAGAGGCCCACAGAAGAGATGGTTCAGGGGCATCTCATCAATGTGTACAAAAACCTGATGGATTGGAATAAAGACAGAGCCAGACTCCTCTCAGTGGTGCTTTATGGCAGGACAAGAAGCAGCAAGCATGAATTGAAATGCAGTAAATTCTATTTAAACATAACAAAAAGGAATGTCACCGTGAGGGTGGTCATGCAGTGAATTGGTTCCCAGCGAGGTTATAGATTCCTTCATTCTTCAAGATATTCAAACCCAGCTGCACACACTCCTGAGCAACCTGTTTTCTCTGACCCTGCTTTGAGCAAGGAAGCGGGTCATCCAGCCTTAGTTGGTCTATGACATGGTGAAAAGAAAATCTAGGGATGATGTCAAAGAGATTCAAGAAAAAGGAGGACTAAATGCACTGTAGTTAAATTTATCTGCAACAATTTAATCTCCTAGTGTGGATCTTTAACACAAACTTGGCTTTCAATTCTGGGCAGGCTTAACCGATTAGAGCTCACTGGTGCATTTCTGACATTTACAGTAAATATTCTTTAACGTATATGAAAACACATGTCTTCAGGTTTGATAACAGGCACCTTTCATTTGCAGCTGCCAAAATGAAAATGGCCTCTGTACAAAATACTCTCTATTACACATACTGACGCCAGAGCAGCAGGAAGTTTGCTATAAAATACAGTGCCATAAAAACCTGCAAATAAGCTGATGCATGAGGCTGTGGTTCTGATAGTATATCAACAATCCATTGCAATTCTCACTTCAGTAATACATGGAAACGAAAGCCTCAGTTCTTGACTACATATCACTGAGATAGGTAGGATACATGGGATTGGTTTTGTCATACCGTAATACACAAGTCCTGGTGTCCTCAACATAAAAAGGACATGGAAGTGTTGGAACAAGTCCAGAGGAGGCCACGAGGATGATCAGGGGACTGGAGCACCTCCCGTATGAAGACAGGCTGAGAAAGTTGGGGCTGTTCAGCCTGGAGAAGAGAAGGCTGTGTGGAGACCTCAGAGCAGCCTTCAAGCGTCTGAAGGGGGCCAATAAGGATGCTGGGGAGGGACTCTTCATTAGGGACTGTAGTGATAGGACAAGGGGTAATGGGTTAAAACTTAAACAGGGGAAGTTCAGATTGGATCTAAGGAAGAAATTCTTTCCTGTGAGGGTGGTGAGGCCCTGGAATGGGTTGCCCAGGGAGGTTTTGAATGCTCCATCTGTTGCTGTGTTCAAGGCCAGGTTGGACAGAGCCTTGGGTGCCATGGTTTAATGTGAGGTGTCCCTGCCCATGGCAGGGGGGTTGGAACTTGATGATCTTCCACCCTTACAGGAAAGAATTTCCTCCTTATATCCAATCCAAACTTCCCCTGTTTAAGTTTTAACCCGTTACCCCTTGTCCTATCACTACAGTCCCTAATGAAGAGCCCATTCCCAGCATCCCTATAGGCCCCCTTCAGACACTGGAAGGCTGCTATGAGGTCTCCACGCAGCCTTCTCTTCTCCAGCCTGAACAGCCCCAACTTTCTCAGCCTGTCTTCATACAGGAGGTGCTTCAGCCCCTGATCATCCTCGTGGCCTCCTCTGGACTTGTTCCAACAGTTCCATGTCCTTTTTATGTTGAGGACACCAGAACTGCACACAATGCTCCAGGTGAGGTCTCTTGAGAGCAGAGTAGAGGGGCAGGATCACCTCCTTCGACCTGCTGGTCACGCTCCTTTTGATGCAGCCCAGGATATGGGAATCATCAGCTTCCTCCTCTCAAGATGGATGCCTTGAATTTGCTGGTGGAAAATACAGCCCTGGTTGTGGGGAACCCAGATGGCCAGGTCTTGCTCTGCACCAAACATGAGTTTGTTTCCCACTTTTTCAGATGCAAATAAAAAACAAGGGTCCTTCCTTTTCATAGGACAGTTGTGAGCACGTCACAAAATGTGTGATAGCCAGTAATGGAGCCCACCTGAAAGGTACTTTGGTAAATCTCAGTGTGATGTATTTATCCTTCAGGCAAGGCTAGCACTCTTGAAACTGCCCTGTAGCGCTTTCTGTTCCTACTGCAGTCAGTGCTAGCCAGCAAAATATTTGAATGCAAGTGCTCCTGTTGTACTCTCCTAAACCTTCTTTTAAGCCCTGTTTTCTATCACTTCCTATTTTCAGATATAGAGATGATTTTTTTTTTGCATAAAAATTGCATGGAATAATGAAATGTCTCAATGGAGAATGCTTTATATAGCTAAAAATAACTATATGATCCCACACAGCTGAAAGAGAAAGATTACTCTTCTGATTACATATGGATCCTCATACACAACGTCTGAAGATTTTGTGACTAGTTCTTTAGGGAGGTTCCTCTTGCTATGAGCTATTTGAGCTATTTTCAATTATGGCTGATTTCCAATCTAAATGATGTAATTACGAAATCAGGAAGACAATGCTCCTTGTGTGATGTATCTGTTGATTCCTCAAAGTGGCTCTGGATTTGAACTCACAATTTTGCTTTCTTGAAAAGCATCAGCTGTAATAAAGAATTTTTCCAAGCAATATGTCACCCATACATGTGGGTCTCCTGCCAGAACATAGGAATACCACATGCCTGGGTTCTGGAAAAACCCAGGAAGATCTTATTGCTGGTCCAGATCAGACATCAGCCCTGCATAACAGCTTCTGCCTATTACTTACTGCCTAAGCCAAGAATGTCTCTAAAATTCATATGAATCCTTATTATACCATTACTGTGATGGCATAATTATTGTTATAGCCTAGCCTAGCACTTCCCTGTCAGCCAAAAGCAATTCTGGAAAACAACTTTAAAGTTCCATGTTTAGTTCTGGGGTTTTGGTCATGGTGGGTTTTGTTTTTTTGCCTTTTTTCTTTGCCAATAGATAAGAGTCAAATGAAGCCAGTATAACTCTTTTTAGGCAACACCATAGCTCTGCTTTGTATCAGGGGAAGGTGCCAATTTATCTGCTTGTATTTCTGCAGGAAAAGAAGACAGCTAGCAGCAATGACAAGTGAATATCATCAAGGGTGATAGTGCCTTCCTGAGTGCACAAACATCCTGGCAGTTGCAGGATGGCAGAAGGGCTGTTGTTCCAGGAACGTCTGGCTGGGCGTTTCATCCTTAGTACTGGATTCCATGTGATCAAGGCTGGCCCTGGACTGTGGCCAAGGCACCTGGAAATGGACTTCAATGGCTGCTCTCAGGTCAGCTCCACCTGAGTCAACAGATCTTCGGTACCTTTATTGCAACATTTATGACTGTCGGAAGAAGGGGCAGGCAACTAAGGAGGTCTACAGGGAAGTGGTGAGGTTATGCAGGGAGGAAATGAGGAGGCCTGAAGCCCAACTTAATCCGGCTACTGCCATAAAAAACAATGAAAAATGTTTCTATAGAAACATTAACTGCAAAAGGAGGGCTAAGAAGAATCTCCATCCCTTATTATGTGTGTGGGGAAACAGTGATAAAGGATGAGGAAAAGGCTGATGTACTCTAATGCTTTCTTTGCCTCAGCCTTTAATAGTAAGACCAGTTGTTTTCAGGGTTCACAGCACCTTGTGCTGGAAGAGAGGACTGAGGATCAGAATGAAGCCCCATAATCTAAAGGAAAATGGTCAATGACCAGCTACACCATTAAAATACACAGCAGTCCATGGGGATGATGGAATCCATGCAAAGGTTCCTCAAAAGGAGCTAGCTGAAGTGCTCACCAAGCCATTTCCCACCATTTATCAGCAGTCCTGGCTCACTGGTGAGGTCTCAGTTTGACTGGAGGTTAGCAAGTGTGACACCCATCTACAAGAAGGGCTGGAAGGAGGATCCAGAGAACTACAGGTCTGTCAGCCTGACCTTGGTGGCAGGGAAGGTGATGGAGCAGATCATTTTGAGTGCCATCATGTGGCATGTACGGGGCAACCAGGTGATCAGGCCCAGTCAACATGGGTTGGTCCTACTTGACCAGGCAGATCCTACTTGACTAACCTGATCTCCTTCTATGACAAGATGACCCACTTAGTGGATGAGGGAAAGGCTGTGGATGTTGTCTACCTGGACTTTAGTAAAGCCTTTGACACCTGGAGAAGCTGGCTGCTTCAAAAATAGTACAAGTGTACTTTATGCTGGGTAAAAAAACAGCTGGATGGTCGAGCCAAAAAAGTGGTGATGAATGGAGACAAATCCAGGTGGAGAAAGCAAGACTAACCTTCCTAGGTATAATTGGAGCTGTAAATGTTGTAAACTGAGCTCTTGTTGCAATCTCTTGCTTTGGAACATGTTCAAAACTTCCCAAGGGAAAAAAACCTCAATCAGACTTCAATGCCTTTTGTCTTCTTACATTACCATTGTGATAATTGTGTATAGCCATAGGAAATTTTTCCAGGGAATATTTCTGAAAAAGAAGAGGCTTAAAGGGCAACATAGATTGAGGACTGAGCTGTATGAAAGTTTAATAAGTACTTAAGGTTTAAGATCAAAGCATGTGCAGTAGTTAAAGAGCTATAATAAATTTATGTTATCATGAAACTACAGCCTACATAATTGCAGGAAAACCCCAAATGTCTCCATAATTTTCCCTTCTATTAAATACTGTGAGTGAATATAAAAGATATGAACATATAGTGATGTTTATTTACGTTGTCATATTTGCACTAAGCTTTGAAGTTTTTCCCACCCTTCCTTGGTTATGTTTGGTGAGTCTCCTCCATCTCTGTATCAAATCGCAGATTGTAGGTCAAATCGTGTAATCATTGAAGTGCTCTTAGTAAATACATCTGCTCTCATGAGGTTTTTCCAATCATTCTTTCTTTAAGCGCTTTGCTGATTCTCATTTGGAAAGGCTTGTGTTTATTTCTCTTTCAAGGTTTCTTGTCAGATCAGTAAAAGCTTATATTATTACTATTCTTAGCCTAGGTTCTTAGTTCAAAACTACACCAATCTATCTACACTGTAGGGTGGCAGCTACAAAGGGGACAGTGGAATAAATCAATGGCTATTGTCTTTTTCTTTTTTAAGGGATGACTCATGCATCCTTCTGACAAGAGGAGATTCATTGTGTTATTGTATTCACGTGAACCAGGAAACACAAAAGCCAAAGGCAGTTGCAGCACAGTGAAATCCTCAGCAAGAAGATATAAGTTGTAGAGGAGATGAGACATATCAGATAACTTGCAAACACAATGCAGAATCTTTTTAGAGCATTTTAAGCAACTTTATAGATCCTCTCTGTTGTTGGACCATAGCTGTTGAGCTTATAATCACTTGAATAAAACTGAATGTCAATGAAAGCCATAAGAAAATATTTTATATCACCTTACTTCAAGGCAACTTCACCACCTTTCACCCTTTTTTTTTCTATTTTTTTTTTTAGCCAAATAAGCCAATCCAAAATTCCTCTTACCTAACAAAGAATTGTTTCCAAGGTATTAAGTGACTGGGTTAGGCAGCTAAGACTTGCCTAGCCTTTTCAACAGGCTGTGATCACTTGGGTAGTCAATGTGGCCAGTGCCTGCCCATGCATTGTGCTACAGCCAACTTCTAGACCCTCTTCTCTATGCTAATTCTCAGTGATTTATGTAATGGCAAATACAGCCTGGAGTCTATTGGGCAGATTTTCTCACTTTCTTAGGCTTACTCGGAGAGTACTGTTGTGCTTTCACGTTAAAGAACAAAACCTACTCCTTGACATCGGTATGGTCAAACCCCTGTGCCAGGCTCTGTAGAAAGGCATAGCACAGCCTGGTTTGGCCTTTGGGAGTTTTCCAATGTGGAGGTTCAGGTATGTGGTGCTCAAATATACCTTTGTTGGGAAATTGATGAGCTAAGTACATCAGTTGAGTGGTAAGTACTTCAGTAAATATCTTCTGAATGGAGTTTGGGAAGTGTATTGGAGGCCTGATCTTGCAGAGGTTAAGGCAAACATTTAAGTGCCTCGCTAATTTCTAAATCTTTTGGAGATAATTCATAGCAGAAAAGTTATGCACAAAGCTTATTTAAACATTTGCAAAGTTTTGTTTCTAATTCAAATATTTAACAACCTATCTTGGCTCCTTCTTAAATGTCAATACATAGTGCAATATCTAATATAGCGATATAGGTGTGAAATTGACTTAATCTAGTGTGGCAAAATTCACTAACTCCTTTTCCCTGTCTACAAATCATTTGATAATGCCTAGTTGGAGGAGGAACAGGTGAGGTGCATTCATATTTGTCATTGCCCATCATCCATTTAGCAAACACCATGCTCCTCTTGCCTCAGATTATCACACCTAGGGTACTCTTCATAGTGCAAAGAGCACACTGGCAGAAATTATCTGCCCAGTTAGGTGGGGAAAAATCAAGTAAAAAGAAATGGCACACACTGCAGTTTGCATTCTATCTTGCTATATTTGTGATTCAGGCAAATGGAACATACAACTCAGAAAACTAGGTCATGTTGCACTGCGTATTAGATTTGGGATATGAAGAATTGTTTTTTAATGGATCATTTCATCTTTGGCGCAGATTTCAATGATTAAAACTATGCATTGCTAAGTTAAACTGTTTGATCCTTTCAGATCTCTGCAAGGAGGAAATGCAATAAGAAGTATTAAGAAATATGATAGATACAAGCAACAACCTAGTTCTACTTTAAATGACAAATCAAGGCCCACGACCTTTGTACTAAAGTTAAAGATGATTCGGGCCTTGAGCAGAGAAAAGCTAAAGCAGTAATCCTAACTTTTCCATTATAACCCTTTGATTCTTCTGTTTTTTAAGCTCTGAAAGAAGATAAAATTCCTGAAAAAGACACAGAGCTGAGCAGCACAATTTAGACATCTGCTGTCCAGGCTACCAGTTCAGGAATCTTTGGGAAGACCTTGCATGGTATCAGTAGGGAAATCAAGAAAACTAGCACTGGCTAGCACTGTAGACATATGTTTGTTTGGGAATCAAGGCCTTTAGTTCGGTTGGCTTCTTTAGGATTAAAAGCATTAAGTAATTTAGATGTGTTTAAGTTACACCTCAAAAAGGAATTCTTACACTGTTAGCTTTGGAATTTCCTTGAACACCATACATATAAAAACTTCTTTTTAAGCCAATAACATTCCAAGTAAATAAAATGTATTGTAGCTTAAGTCAGGTTTTTCTTTATATTTCTCTGTTTAATCAGAAGAAAAACAGCTTTCAGGTAATTTTTTGAATGATTACAAATTCTGGCAGGTGTATAGGATGAACAGAAGTTGCTCTCGTGAGACCTCACCTGGAGTATTATGTGCAGTTCTGGTGTCCTCAACACAAAAAGGACATGGAACTGTTGGAACAAGTCCAGAGGAGGCCACGAGGATGCTCAGGGGACTGGAGCACCTCCTCTATGAAGACAGGCTGAGGAAGTTGGGGCTGTTCAGCCTGGAGAAGAGAAGGCTGCGTGGAGACGTCATAGCAGCCTTCCAGTGTCTGAAGGGGGCCTCTAGGGATGCTGGGGAGGGACTCTTCATTAGGGACTGTAGTGACAGGACAAGGGGTAACGGGTTCAAACTTAAACAGGGGAAGTTTAGATTGGATCTAAGGAAGAAGTTCTTTCCTGTGAGGGTGGTGAGGCACTGGAATGGGTTGCCCAGGGAGGTTTTGAATGCTCCATCTGTTGCTGTGTTCAAGGCCAGGTTGGACAGAGCCTTGGGTGACATGGTTTAGTGTGAGGTGTCCCTGCCCATGGCAGGGGGGTTGGAACTGGATGATCTTAAGGTCCTTTCCAACCCTAACCATTCTACGATTCTATGATTCAGGTACTGCATTAAGGTTTGAGAGCCTCAATATTGCAGGTGGCAACTAATTTGAAGGTTGTTATTGGGCTGAAAACATCTGCTGGTCTTCTGGTTTCCTTCAACACCAAGTTGTTATGTCAAGCCCACCTCTTTTCATGAGGTAAGCCATTACCACAGAAAGCCTTTCGTGCTTTCATTTTAACCTTGAATAGTCAATGCAAGGAAATTCATCCATCAAATTACTCAACCAATGTTATCAGCTGCAGGAATTTACAAGGCTTACATGATCTGGTGTGGAATTAGTGTCTTCACTTTATGTTTCAGAAGAAACACAACAAGAGTGAAAACAGCAACTGCCTGGGAGCAGTAATAAATGGTGCATGAGAAACATCAGTTGGAGCAGGAGCTGAATTCATATTCTCCTGGATGACAAGAAGTCCAGCCCTGTGAAAAGTGAGAGGACCTTGTTACACTTGATCCCTGATCTTGTTATCTCCAAAACATTACAAAAATGGAGAAAAAAAAAGGGAATACTAGACCAGATTGAAAGGTGAACTCACTCATTTCTTGCACTGACACATCCAGGTCCAGGTTTATATTGTTAGAGCTTGTTTAGGTGGTTTAAGCCACAACTTAACCATTTCAGTTTCACCCGGAAGAAAAGAGCTTAGAGGATCTCTCAGGGAAGCTTTCAGACTGGCTCTTCAGACACAGCAGGGACAAATCACAGGCAGTTTGGAGGCAGGTTTGTGACACAGAGCTGCCTGTGCCCTGTTTTATCAGAATCCCTGGAGAGCTGCTGAAGTAGCAGTTTTGCTACACGGAAATGAAGACAACTGATGCGAAGTGGGTTTAACAGGCATGAGTCAGTAAGCACATTCTAGAGCTGCTGCTGATCCAGCAGCATAGTTTCTTTCAGGATTAAATTGGCATTTAAAGATGCTATCTGTCAAAGGAGGCAGTTTTATCTAGCATCACGTTCATTCCTATCCTCAGCACCGGCTTCCTTCAGCTGTATTGGGCCAGCAACTACAGTCACACTCTCTTGGCCAGAGCTTGCCTCTCTCTTAGACCTAGTAACACAGCCTTGGTAGCATCTGGAGGAATAGTCATAGGCCCTGCACACCACTAGTTCACACTGCAGATAAACCAGTGGATTGTGACGAACAAACTGGAAGGCATTGAATTTAAACCGGACCATGTATCTGTAGGGTGAATAATATGTAGCATAAGTAGAATCTCGAGCACACCTAAAAAGAAACAAGAAAACTGTCATGAATATACACTAATCAGTCATTTACATGCAATATAACACATAACGTGCAAAGGGATGTTAAACATGAGGAAAATGGTCCAGAAACCTGCAATTGGGAAAAGCAACATACCCTTCTTTGGCAACATTGAGCCATGTTACCTCCCCTCAGCCTGTCATGTGTCTAGATACCTAGGGTTTGTATGATTTGCTGAAGGTAAGTCACCCTTACCTGAGATATGCCATCACTACCTCTTCAATAATAACAATCCACAATGAACTGGCCATAGCCATTTAGCCTGTTTGTCATTCTAAACTGGAGAGTGTATGTTATAGTTTGGGTCAATCCATCCCCTTTCCCAAATGTCCATGTTCATGAATTAGTTAGAAGCATTAATGGCAATAATGACATTTATGTGTGCTGTATCCACACTATTCCATTAAAAAAAAAGGAGATACAGGGATTCAAAGGCAGTTTTATCTGTAATTGTAATGCATAAAAGCTTACCCATTCCTGATTATATCATGGGTCGGTGTTGTAAAATTGTGGGGAGTGGGAGATGCCACACAGGTGTCCACAAATAACACCAGGTTTGGATCAGAGCTGTGCAGGTAAGCTTCAAGGAACAAATTCTGATCCAGGTTAACAGAGTATGGGAAGTCATTCACTGGCCGTGAGAAGGATGCAGAATGATAGAACGTAAGGTTTACATTGTATCTGCCATACTGAGTTTCATTGACTTCAAAATTGTCCTCCACAGCATACATCGTTCGGGCCCATGTGTTCTGGAGCATTTTGCAGTTGATGTGCAGATGAAGATCTTTATTCCTCGTGATTACAGCACCAGAAGAGGACCCTCTAATAACGTTGGAATAGGTTATTGTATCGTTGTTTCCCTGTTTGGCATAAAAGATAAAATGCAAAATTAATTCATATCATCAGGTTTCCTGTTATGAATTCTAAACTTTGCTGTATCTTTGCAGCAATGTGCACAGTAAATGCATTATTTCCCAGAAAGTCTGCTGTGGAGAAGTCTGAAACTCGTAGTTTCTCTTCTCAAGATAAGAATCACTTATCTACCTTTAATATTCAGTGCTACAATGTGGGCCTAGAAAACTACCCACGTTAGAGGCAGACATAACTGAATAAAATACAACCTGCACAATGCTTTGAACATTAAATGCCTGAAGGTTCAAGTCCAGCACAGTATTTAAGATGAAACCTAGTTTAAAACACTATTGGTCATATTTAGTAAAAACTTTGAGACCTTTTTAACCACCACACACAGCTTGGGACCTTGAAAATACAAAGTATTTGCTTCCTTCCACACTTTATTCCTTAGGAGATCAGTAACAGGCTATAAGTGAATGCTCTGGCAGCAACAACAGGCATATAATATAGCTTATCCCTCAGGAGAGGCAACCCATAATCACCAGGACACTTCCAGTCCCCGCAGAGCCCAGCGTAGCTTTTAATTTGTGCCAGTTTTCAGAGTGCATTCTTTGGTTTGAATTTTTACACACATCATATTTGCACACTCTGTTGGAACGTTTAAAGCCTCACCTCTCTCACAGTGCCGCAGCGAGTGTATGGTATCTCGAATATAACAGAGCGGGACGTGATGTTGGGTTTGCAATAGGGGTCCTTCAAGGTGAGATTCCAAGCGGAGTAGCCGTGTGACTGAAGGTAGTATCTGCTCACAGCTACACGCATGTAGTCTGGCAAACACAGCAGTGCTAGGAGATAGCAAGGAAAATATGTTACAAGCTCATTGAAGAGACCAAAAAGAGGTTAAATAAACAATATCTTTTGCAGAAGCAGCTGATATTGCAGAAGGAGTTCAGAATCCAAATCATACATTTGCATCTCTATGGAACGTTCCAGTTCTAGTTTAAAGTAATACGAAATGGGTGATTTATTGAAATCATACAACAAGGTTAAAGTTCGGTGAATTAGCTAAGAGTTGAGAAGCAGCTTTCTGCTTTAAACATGAACTTACTAGTGCTCTGATCTGCTGGAGTGGAATAATAGTCAGCCTGAAACCCTCTGTATGTGTACCGAGAGTTACTGTGAAATCGGACAGTCAGGAGGTTCGAGGAAGATGTGTATGTGCGAAAAGACCCAGAACAAAATTTCCCAAGGAGAGGAGAAGTATGGAGTGGCCCATCGTAGACTTCCACGTAGTCAGACAGGCATCTGCCCCCTTCCATCCTGAGGAGAAAATGTGGGTATTTAGTTACATAATTATTTTTCATTATTATATATTTTTTAATCTTTTTAACTCAAATTAAGAGTTCATAGCAAAAGAGTACATTTTGCTATCTACTATGATTATCAAATCTTTGGAACAGAAATTACAGCCCTCAGTTTCTGTCTCATTAGATGCCAGCCACATTGCTGAACAAATAAACAAAAAGGAATACATTTTTCACAGAATCATAGAATCATAGAACAGTTCGGGTTGGAAAGGACCTTAAGATCATCCAGTTCCAACCCCCCTGCCATGGGCAGGGACACCTCACACTAAACCATCTCACCCAAGGCGTCGTCATCTTTAGTACATCTCAGATGTACTAAAAGCTTTGAAAAAAACCCTTTAAATCAAGCAGCTCTGTGCTTATTAAATCCAAGGTGACAATCCCATACATTCATCTTCCCAAATAATAGATTTTTACTCACTGAACATCTCTAAATGAGAGTGTGACACGGAAATTGTTCTTTGCTTCTATTACCCAAACACAGTTGGCATTGTTGGGATAGTTTCTGGGGTAAAATGGACTCTGTAATGTACCAGATGGAGAGGAAAGCAAGCCACCACAAGAATCATATTCTGCAGAGAAAAAAATCAGAAGAAAAATAGATGCGTATTTTATTTAAGGTTGCTTTTGGAATGTGCCTATGTAGAATCTGTAAGTCTAAAATTTACAGGCAGTGACTTCTACCAGCTCAGTGGCCTTTGTATGAGGTTCATATATCATCTGAATGCAGATCAGGAGATGCTAAGCACACTGAATAGCTTTTATAATGCTGCTCTTCAATGCCTGCACTTCATGGAACTGCACAGTTATGGAGGTTGCACCTCCAGAGGTCAGCTGTTCCTTTACAAAGTCACAGCTGGGCCTGGTTCACCTCTATAACAATAGCTATTAAGCAAAGGGGAGGGCAAAAAAGATCAAATTATTTTGTTTGCTAACAGGAACACTGACAAATATACAGTTCACAAACATGAAGGCATCATGTCACAGACAGAAAATTGTATGAAATTTATCTATAGACAGGTTGCAGCCCAATCAAATAACAGCAGAATTAAGATTGAAGAACATTTAGAAATAAAACCAAGTAATGGATTTCAAGGACACGTTTCAGTACAAGCTCAAACTTCTCCAAGAAGAGAGGAACGTGTGAATTGTCTTTTGACTTATCTCCCAAATTAGAAATAGTACACATTTACTTCTTTTAACCTAAGGAATGAACAAAAGACCTACTAAGGTCTAAGAGATTTTCTGTTTTTCTTTTCAGCTTCTGGCAGACATGAAATACTCCTTCCCTCCCTGAGCTAACCTTTACTATGTGAAAAATTAACCTTTCAAAATACGCCCTATGCACAAATGATGTGCTCGAACAAACAGCTGAAATAGGAATCAGTGGAATAACAATATTTATGAAGCGGTCAAAAATGATGCTTCCTAAGCACCTGTGAGATTACTGCTTGACTGCAAAGAAATGACTACACTGAGTGTGAAATCACCTGCACTGCTATTTTGGGATCACTTCAGGTATTAAATGAAGAGGAATATACCCTCAAATTATGAACAGTAATATTCCTTTCATTGACTACAACCAGAACCTCTGTTTGCACTTGGACACACACAGTCCCAAAACAAACACGAGTCTTCCCATCTGGGGACCCTATCTCAGATGCTCTGCATATATTCTTGCTGAAGATCAGGAAACGTTGCTTTGCTGTGATGGTGACAGGTTGCCCACAGAGGTGGTGGATTCTCCATCCTTGGAGACATCCAAAAGCCACCTGGATATGGTCCTGGGCAGCCAGATCTAGGTGACCTGGCTTAAGCAAGGGCATTGATCCAGATGACTCCCAGAAGTACCTTCCAACTTCAGCCATCCTGTGATTCCATGACTGAGCCAGAGCAAGAGATAACCAGATGACTCAGCCCATCCAGACCTACCTGTAGTTGATAACATGGGGAGAGTTGAGCTGGAGGTACTTGGCACTGCAGGAAGAAATTAGCAAGTGAGTAAGCAGCATTTTACCTAAGGTGAAGAGTAAGCCCTCCCCAAAGTTAACCCTGGGATATGTAAACCCAAGACCCACAGTCAGCATCATAACCTGGCGGGACAGAGCAACACCAACCTCAGCCGAGATTGTATGACCCTGAGGAGGGGCAGAAGATAACCAGACTATCTCCAGCCCTCCAGCCCTACCCGAGGTCAGTGGCACAGCAGCAGTTGAGCTGGAGCTACTGACACTGCGGCCACACACCCCTCAACAGCCCCTCAGCTGCCAAAAGGAGCTCATTGCACTGCGTGTGAGTGTCAGCCCTCTTTATTTTGGGAAAACAGGTAGTAGCCATGAGCAGGAACATTGGCCTCTGCAGCAATGAGTGTGCCCCAAACAAGCGATATCTCTGCCTGCAGGAAATCATGGAATCATAAAATCAACCAGGTTGGAGAAGACCTTCAAGATCATCCAGTCCAACCATTCCCCAGCACTGCCAAGGCCACCACTAACCCATGGCACTGAGGGCCTTGTGTACACGGTGAACACCTTGCAGGGATGGTGACTCCAGCCCTGCCCTGGGCAGCCTGTTCCAATGCCTGAGCACCCTTTGGGGAAGGGATTCATAGAGTCATAGAATCACAGAATAGTTAGGGTTGGAAAGGACCTTAAGATCACCAAGTTCCAACCCCCCTGCCATGGGCAGGAACACCTCACACTAAACCATCTCACCCAAGGCCTCGTCCAACCTGGTCTTGAACACTGCCAAGGATGGAGCATTCACAGCCTCCCTGGGCAACCCATTCCAGTGCCTCACCACCCTCACAGGAAAGAATTTCCTCCTTATATCCAATCTAAACTTCCCCTGTTTAAGTTTGAACCCGTTACCCCTTGTCCTGTCACTACAGTCCCTAATGAAGAGTCCCTCCCCAGCATCCCTATAGGTCCCCTTCAGATACTGGAAGGCTGCTATGAGGTCTCCACGCAGCCTTCTCTTCTCCAGCCTGAACAGCCCCAACTTCCTCAGCCTGTCTTCATACAGGAGGTGCTCCAGTCCCCTGATCATCCTCGTGGCCTCCTCTGGACTTGTTCCAACAGTTCCATGTCCTTTTTATGTTGAGGACACCAGAACTGCACACAATGCTCCAGGTGAGGTCTCACGAGAGCAGAGTAGAGGGGCAGGATCACCTCCTTCGACCTGCTGGTCACGCTCCTTTTGATGCAGCCCAGGATACAGTTGCTTTCTGGGCTGCGAGCACACACTGAAGCCGGCTCATGTTCATTTTCTCATCAACCAACACCCCCAAGTCCTTCTCCTTGGGCTGCTCTGAATCTCTTCTCTGCCCAACCTGTAGCTGTGCCTGGGATTGCTCTGACCCAGCTGTAGGACCTTGCACTTGTCATGGTTAAACCTCATGAGGTTGGCATCAGCCCACCTCACAAGTGTGTCCAAGGTCCCTCTGGATGGCATTCCTTCCCTCCAGGGTATCAACTGAACCACACAGCTCGGTGTCATCGGGAAACTTGTTCCTCAGCTCCATCTAAACCCGCCCTGGTGCAGCTTGAGGCCGTTTCCTCTTGTCTCATCCCTTGTTCCTTGGGAGCAGAGCCCAGCCCCTCCTGGCTCCATCCTCCTTTCAGGCAGTTGTAGGCAGCAATCAGGTCCCCCCTGAGCCTTCTCTTCTCCAGACTGAACCCCCCAGGTCCCTCAGCCGTTCCCCATCACACTTGTGCTAGAGGCCATGCACCAGCCCCGTTGCCCTTCTCTGGATCAGAGAAAGTCAGAGAAATCAATGGTGATTCAGTATTAGCACTGTTGGAGGTGGAGAGGGCCCCTGTCCCTGCCCATCAAGCAAAGGAACAGCACTCTGGTAGCAGTCTGGTGTCAGCCCTGTCCAAGTAGATTCCTGTGAGCCAAAACGCCTGTCAGTGGGGCTAAGAGAGTCTGGATGCCCATAGGTGTCAAGAGCCATCAGAAAATCCTTAAGGAAGATTTTGTGCTTCTTCCCTGGCAAAGGGTAAAGGACAGCTCTAGTCTTACCTGTGGTACTGCTGGAGGTGGGAAATGAGTAGTAGAAGGCTTGGAAACCTCTCTGGGTTCTACTGCTGTCACTGTGGAACAGGACGATCATCTGATGCCCAGATGATGTGAAGATTTGATGGTTGTTCCTGCAAACCATCCCGAGGAGGGGGTCCGCAGGAGACCCACCATCATACACCTCAATGGCATCGTACTGGCAGCTGCTGTCTTCCAGCCTGCGGAGGGAGAGGAGGGTCTGCCTGCACCATGCACCATAGGCTGTGCTAAAGCAACCCAACCTCATTCCCAGCCTGGTCCTTGGGCAGAGGCAACCGAGGAACTACGATGGGGATGGAGCCACCCCTTAGCTCACACCCCACATCCCACCGGACTCACTCAACATCCCAAAACTGGAGCTGGACTCTGTGATCCAGTTCCCACAGCTGTATGTGCCACATGCAGTGGGCGCTGTCGGGGTAGGAGTCGGGGTAGTTCGGGCTCTGGATTAAGCCGGACAATTCCTGAAGGAAGCCACCGCAGGAGCTGGGCCCTGTGGAAAGGAGCAGAGTGTGGGGATGGGCAGAGAGCCCTTGGAATCCCATCTCCAGAAGCCATCAGAGAAGGACATGGCCCTTTACAAAGAGACCATATCTCCCAGCTGCGCCCCAAAGCTTCATCCCTGTGTCCCCCCAGCCCAGAGCACAGCTTGTGCTCATCATGGTCAGTAACCCCCATCAGTTGGGCCTGACCAACCAATGGGACACCTGAGGCAGGAGATAACCAGACCCCTTAACCCCTCCGGATCTAAATGTGGCCCACAACACATGGGGAGTCGAGCTGGAGTTACCCAGTGCTGCAGGGGGACATCAGCAGGGAAGTGAGCAGCATTTTGCCCTAAAAGAACATCCTGCTGGGAATCACCCCTCTCCAAAGGGAACCCCAGGACAATGAAACCCAAGCCCCACAGTTCACATACAAATAGATCTCAACAGGATCCTACAAAGGACATCCCAAGAACAGGAGGGTGGCAAAGTTAGAAAGTCATGTTTCATGCCTGCATTAAACATAGCATGTAAAGGGGGGCAAATTCAACTTACAACTTGTGGTCATTGTTGTCGGGCTCACTGTAGCTGCTGGTGCTAGAGGAAAATAAATACTCACCATGAAATCCCATTCAAAGAAAAGGAAGACAACCCCGAAATACAACAACAGAGACTCCCAGGCCCAAGCTCCAGCAAGAACAGCTTGTTACCAGCACAGACATTTGCAGGTTGAGCAGAAAGTTAAGTCTATTGAAAGGATGAGGCTGAAAAGAACGACATGGCTAGCAGAGAAGAGAAACAATCTAAACAGAAAGTCTAACCCATGGTCATAAGGCACTGGGATACAAATCGCCACGCAGGCAAACTCCACAGGCAGCATATAGTAACTCCCCCCCCCAGTGCCATTCAGAAACAACAAAGTGATCCCACGTCTCCTTGAGCACCATGGACTTTACCCAAGGTCTGCAAGTGCAGCCCACGTTTGGGTCTTGTGCTGGGACAGAGATAAGAGCATCCTAGAGGCAGAGTACCCAAAGGAGAAGATGTGTGCAGACAGAAATCTCCGGTTACCTGTTGTTGGAGGCACTGTTAGACCTGAGTCTGGAAGGAGAAAACCAGAGGGTGTGAAGCACTTGGGCCCCTTGGATCCCCTCAGAGCACATAGAATCATGCAATAGTTTGGGTTGGAAGGGACCTTCAAAGCTCATCCAGTCCAACCCCCTGCCAAGAGGAGGGACATCTTCAACTAGGTCAGGTTGCCCAGAACCACATCCAGCCTGTCCTTGAATGTCTCCAAGGATGGAGCTCTACCACCTTTCTGGGCAACCTGTGCCAGTGTTTTGCTGCTCTCATTGCAAGAATTTTTTCCTCACATCCAGCCTGTATCTCCCTCTTTTAGTTTAAATCCATCACCCCTTACCCTATCACAACAGACCCTGCTATAGCACATGCTATTTGCTCATGGAGAGCTACAGAGGGACCGGTGGGGAGAGTGGCCTGGCTCAAAACCACCCCACCCCTCACACTCTGCTCCAAGTGTGAGCTGTTACCTGAATCCCAGCTCTCCCAAGCACAGTCTGCAAGTACAGGTACAGTGCTCTGTCTAAAACACATGCCCCTGTGTAGGGACATGGACCCGTGACCCACTGTCACCTTCCAGAGCATGGAGTAAGATCTGAGCAGACTGCTCAGCCTCACATGAACTCCAGATGGGTTTTCTTCAGCCATCAAAAAGCATAAACCTACCTGAGCATATGACAGAAGCTGCCCCACGATAACAGTCAGAGTAGGATTCGCTGAAAGGGCAGTGCCACAGATAGTCTTCAGAGCCATCACAATCCACCTCCGTCACCATGTACTGGTACGAGTAGGAAGGGAAATACTCCATCACACTAAGAGGTGAGCCACAGCCAAGCTGCCTGCACACCACCTCAGCATCTTGCATGTCCCACAGGTACCCACACACTTTACCCCAGCTTTCAAGAAAGAAGACTTCCACGTTGCCTGCACATCTGTTGGGCCCATCAGTCAGCTGCAGGAACACCTCTGTGAGAGACAGAAAACCCTTGGTCAGGACAGCAGTGCTCTGGTTCCAGGCAGTGATATTGTTTGGACAGGAGGCTCCCACATCCTCCCTGGTCATGGCTGCCCCCAACACCCAACAGCACAACCCGGAGCCAGCAGCACCTTCTCAGGGTGTCATAGTGGGTGACAGGGAGGCTGGGGCAGCAGTAAGGGTGTACATCCCCATGCCTGGGGCCATGATGAAGTCCCTGGCAGACAGACTCACCATCAACTATGACTCCATCTGTGGAGGAGAAGAAGCAGAGGAAAAACACATGGAGAGCAAGCAAATTAGGACAAATCTTTTGGGAACCATCAATGTGCTTTACCCTTTCCCCAGTGAGTCCAGTTAAGTCCCCAGTGAAGGGCATAAAAACCAGAAGATCATTTTCTTTCTAGCAAGGATGCAGGCAAAGCCACCCCTGAAATCCCAGCTCCCAAATTATATCGTACTCACATCCAGTCCCAGTATGAAGAAAAATATGAGCTTTTTAATCATACAGATTTCTTCCCAAGAATGAATACAATAGTAACAATATAAAGCTATCACTATCATATAAAGTAAAAATATGATAAATCCTACTTACAAGTAGTGGTCTCAAGTGTTGTTGGGGTTGTTGGGGGTGCTGCGCTTGTAGTTTCTGCTGGAGAAGAATAAAAACCACACATGATGCCATATGGGGAAGTCAATAAGGCAAATATGATTGGAAACTTCCTCAAACGCTGTCTCAGCCTATAGCAATTTGCAGCTGACAAACTTCAGATCCAGGTTTCTTTCTATTTTAGTAAACCTCAGCAGCTTTTCTCCTCTTTTAATCACCAAATCTCTTTGTGAACCCACCAAAACCTGCAGCTGGCCCAGAGAGGCTCAGGTGCCTTTGAAGTGAGAAGAGCCTCTCTCTGTTTGCTTGATGTCTCTTGATGGTTTTACCTGATCTGATCAGAAATTGATGGCTTTACTTCTTACATGAGAAAAGGCTGTGAACAACTGCCTCCTCCTCCCTTTTTCCATACCAAGAACAGCAAAGTTACCCAAAGCTCTTAACAGAAATGAAGATGACAGCTATCTATCTGGGGAGATGGTCAGAGCAAAGCCAGTGACAGGATCTGCACATCCCATTGTCTTCCTTCATTCTACACAGCTGCAGGCAGGGGGTCTCCAAAAGCTACCTGTGACAGGTTTTGCTCACGTTCCCACCACATGTAGGCTACTCTTGTCCCCGTCACCTTCCAACACCACTGATTTCTTCCATACCTTGCTGCTGACCACAGCTGGTGACACAGACTCCGGGTCAGAGAAGGGTTTTCCCTGCTAAGTGTCCTGCACAGGACACTTGATGGAGAGCCCTCCAGGTGGCACCAACAGATTGAAGCTGTCCCATGGGACAGGGCTCTGGCAGGCCAAGAAAGGTGATCTCATCTAAAATCTAGAGATTTAGGTTTTCTGAGATAAGGCTTTGTGGGGTTATTCAAACCCTGGCAGAAGGACCGTGCGTAGACCACCATTAGCCTTCTGCACCAGGGCTGATAACTCTCCAAATGTCATCACAGGATTATGCAAAGGGGTTTAAGGAATTGTCTCATTCCAGCTCAGCTGCATTCAGACAATTCCATGTCCTTGTTGAAGCAGGATATTGAACACTGTATTTCAGAAGGCTGTAGGCATCCGTTGGCAGGGGGCATGCACTGGTAAGAGGGGAGATTTAGATTAGACATTAGGCAGAAGCTCTTCCCTGTGAGGGTGCTGAGGCGCTGGCACAGGGTGCCCAGAGAAGCTGTGGCTGCCCCATCCCTGGCAGTGTTCAAGGGCAGGTTGGACACAGGGGCTTGGAGCAAGCTGCTCTAGTGGAAGGTGTCCCTGCCCATGGCACGGGTTGGAACTGGGTGAGCTTTAAGGTCCCTTCCAACACAAACCATTCCAGGATTCTATGGTACAAGTCCACTCTAACTGGGGGACTGTCCTTCAGAAAAGGCAGTTTTCTGACTGCCTTCTGACACATCCCACCACACTACTCCTCATGCATGCAAGGCTTTAAATCCAGATTAATTAGATGGAAATGAAAGGATTAAACAGTACTTTCCAACTCAATATTAACATTCCACCATAGTTTTCAATATCACTAATTGCACCTGAAATGTTTATGGAGGGAGTAAATAACAAGACCATCAAAAACCTGATCCTGGAAAAAGCCCTGAATAGATATTTCTTTTAGTTATTTGATTTGGTTCATTAATCCAAGTGAAGTTCATTTCAGGACCTTATATCTGAAATAGGAATGGATGGAAAGACAGCAGCAACGGCAAATACTTTTAATCTTTATCCATTCCTTGCCTAGGAATTAGACTATGGGAAAATAGAATAATATAAAATTACAGTAATTCCCATTACATTCTAATAATGACAATAATAAAGGGAACAGGGGTATGTGCCATACTTTGTTTAATCTAAGGCACTCTTGTTAAACACCAATGTGTTAGCCCTAACAACATACTTAATTAAATACAAAACCCATGGTTCAAAGAGCACATCACACTTCAACATAGGCATGCATTTCATCCAGAAAATAGAGATTAGTCTTTACATCCATTATCCAAACACAAAGAATCAGAATATTAGATCATTGACTTTACACTACGTTGACTTGAATTCCCTTTACCAGGCGCTTCACAAAAAAAAACAGTGAGAACAATAATTTAAATGCATTAAGCGGTTTCAAGAAAAGATTTTGAATTAATGGCTATAATGATCAATTTGCTTGGCTCACGGGTTTGACTGGCTCATGGTTTTTGAAAGAGCTAAACTGTGCTGCTAAATCCTCTTTTATCCTTTAATCTCAATATTAGCTTGATGTAAAATATAGCCACGAAGGTGATCAGAAGTGAGACTCTTTACCTGCATCCACTTGAATTTGAAGGCTTACCATTACCATCCAAGAGAAGATCATGATGGCAGCCATCTTCTTGGAGCTGCTGATACAGGAGGGCACAACAATTTATAGGCAGAGACGCTGAAGGGTGTAGCTCAGCAGCTCAATCTGTCCCTTCAGTAAGTCAATACGAAACATTCCCTCATCGCTCTTACTTCCCTAAATCCCATGACTGATTTATTACCCAACATTTATAGCTTCCTGGTTCTACAAGAAGACACCACCTGACATCTTTCCTCAGGGAAGGTAAAGATCAGAGTGGTTGCTGCTGTTTTTCCATCCCGTCCCTCTTTCAGCCGTGGAGTTCTGATGCTACCACTAATATAACGTGTCCGTTTCTTGGGTTTGAGAGGTATCTGAGCCAAAGGTGCTCAGACACGTAGTCTGTGTAGCAGAGGCTTTCTTTGTGTAACTGCACATGTGGATGGATAAGAACATGGTGGGAAACAGTCGAGGGGCTTATGGAGAGCCTTCTGACTGGCCTGGAGTCCCTCAAGGAGACACAGCCACTAGCTGGGAGGGCATCACATGAAGATAACCGTAATGTCCCCAGCCCTTGTTGTGAAGGTGCCATTTCAGGGACTGAGAAAAATATCACACATAACTTACTGTCATAGAATCACAGAATCACAGAATGTTTGGGTTGCATTGGAAGGGACCTTAAAGCTCATCCACTTCCAACCCCTGCCACGGGCAGGGACACCTTCCACTAGAGCAACTTGCTCCAAGCCCCTGTGTCCAACCTGGCCTTGAACACTGCCAGGGATGGGGCAGCCACAGCTTCTCTGGGCACCCTGTGCCAGCGCCTCAGCACCCTCACAGGGAAGAGCTTCTGCCTAAGAGCTCATCTCAGTCTCCCCTCTGGCAGGTTAAAGCCATTCCCCTTGGCCTGTCCTGCTGAGTTGCCCTGAACTCCCCTAGACTGCCTTATGAGTATCTCTGCCTTAATAGATATTGCAAAAGCATGCAGTAGAAAGTAAACACAGCCATCTTTTTCGGTCCTCTGTGCATCCTTCAACATGCTACCTCTTTAGCAGGGTAACAAGACCCTGACAGTATGTTTAAGCTCTACAAGTCACCTACTGTAACTCCCAAACCACCAGAGTAATCTTTTGGCTTTTGTCACAGACTCAAGCCAAGAGTCAGTGGTCATACACTGATCGTTGTTAAACTGCACAAACCTTCTCAGAGAATGAGGAATGCAAGCTTGGCCATAGGGGGAAGAATAGAAAATAAGGGAAAATCCATCTTAAATTCTCCATTTCTGAAGCTCTTCAGAACTTTAGAGGTCCTCTTTCCACTTGTATTTACAATGTATTTCAGGTAACAGATAAATAATGGGACCCTACATTGGATTTTTGCAAAGAGAAACTATCTCAGGTCATGGTTGGGGTTTGGTGGATGCAAGAACCTGCATTTGCACAGCACTGCTAAACAGCAACGTTTGAACAGGATATAAACCTGCAGATTTGCAGAAATATTTAGCTTGGAAGGGGCCTCTGGAGGCCATCTGGTCCAACCCCCAATTTAGAGCAGGGTTATCTTCAAAGTTTGGCCAAGAGGCTTCGTTATTCTAAGAATTCCGCATCCTTTTCCTAGACAAACTGTGCAAAAAACTCCCAGTAGACAACTATTTGACATAGTGGTTGTTCCTGTTGCTAGTCTTAGGTGGATTTGGCTTCATTACTGACTGGTAAACATATTGCTTCTCAGGAACTTGGAGATGGGTTTCTTGTGTCTCACGGACCAAGCAGCACAACTGTCCTAGCCCAGAACAGCCAGCACCCAAACTCAACAGCAGAGGGGATTCAAAAGAAGATCAAAAGGAGAAAGGAAGCACAAACACCATAGTGGGAATGGGGAAAAAGAAAGGATTAGTTTGTTATATGTGCAAATAGTTCATTGATTCTGTAAACATGGGCGGTCTTGTCTTCTCATGGTCTTGTTAGCAGATAGAGGAAGTGGTTATTTGGAGGGACTGAAGGAAGTAAGTGATGCGGCTTGGCAAACAGTTTGGGGCAGCTGTTGCATACCTGGGGGGACAAAAGAAAAGGAAAACCAGATTAAAAACACTGAAAACTCAAAAGAAAGCACTTAATATTTGAATGGAAAAGAAGAACATGCGTGACAGCTCCAAAGATTAGGGTCACTGGTTAACCCAGGTCCACCAGGGCAATTGGAAGCACCACAGCATGGCTATACCATTTGAGAACTGGCATTCACTGCATGGAGCCCATCTCTGACCTTGGATAAGAAGAAAAGTGTGGTGGATTGACCTTGGCTGGCTGTAATACACCCACCCAGCCCCTCTCTCATTCCTCCTCCTCAACAGAGCAGGGGGAGAATATAAGGTGAAAAAGCTCATGGGTCAAGATAAGGACAGGGAAAGCACTTCTTGTCAAACAGGGAAACCAGATTCAACTTGGAGACAAATAATCTGATTTATTGCCAATTAAAATAAATTTGGACAGTGAGAAACAAAGATAAATGAAAATAACACTCTCCCTGTTTTCCCAGGCTTAACTTCATTCCTTCGTTCCCAGCTCTTGTTAGCTCCCCCTCCCTGAGCAGTGCAGGGGGAATAAGGGCAATGGGGCACTCTGATCAGTCTGTAGCAGTTTGTCACTGCTGCTCTGTCATCTTCAGAACCACATCCAGCCTGGCCTCAAACGTCTCTAGGGATGGGGCATCCACCACCTCTCTGGGCAGCCTGTGCCGGTGTTTTACCACCCTCATTGTAAAAGTCTTCCTAAGCTCTGTCTGCTTGGAACAGTGAAGTTTAAATGATTCAGCCAGCAACTGGCAACAGCCATGCAGCTTGGCCATGGGAATTCTGGCTTCTTTCCTTGCAGAGACCTCCCACCATCCTTCTGCTGCACTTGCTTCCAGTAATGGTCATTTCTCAGTGGCTATTAAGAAACAAATGTGTACAAATACAGTGGTGCATCTGATGATAGGTGAACAAGAGAAAACTGTCAAATTTACTTGCCTTGTAGAAGACTTGCTTGTCCTCCTTAGTCCCTGTCCTCTCTGGCTGTTTTGTTCAGCTCTTAGAGCCCTTCAGCTCATACTTCACACATTTCAGCATCACTTGTGCAAGCTTTTCTTCACTTCACCCCCTGCTTTTCTTGTTACACACCTCTGGCTCTGTTCACTATAGACTTCTGAGAGCCCATGCACAGCTAGAACAGAACTGATTAAAGACCTTACTTGATTGTAATCTACCAGGAGCAGAGAAGTCACCCACTGATGTTACCCACTATTTCAGACCTTTTGGGCATGTGCTAAATGTTTGAGTCCCAGTAACCAAATTTAAGTGTGTCCAAGGTTGGTGGCAACTGAGAACAGCAAGAGGTAGGAAGGGAAGTTCAGCATCTGTCCATCCACACATCCATCCATCCATCCATCCATCCATCCATCCATCCATCCATCCATGCATCCATCCATCCACACATCCATCCATCCATCCACCCATCCATCCATCCATCCATCCATCCATCCATCCATCCATCCATCCATCCATCCATCCATCCATCCATCCATCCATCCATCCATCCATCCACTCATCCACCCATCCACCCATCCATCCATCCATCCATCCATCCATCCATCCATCCATCCATCCATCCATCCATCCATTCAAGTTCTCCCTTTAATTTTGCCTTATGCCTGTTGAAGAGACTTGATCTAATACCCAACAAAAAAGCAGAAGTTGAAAAGGGCAAGCAGTGGCTTGCAGAAGGAGGGTGGATCTGAAACAATCTTATTGTTTGCTGAGCACAGAAAGGACAATAATTAGTAGAATGAGCCATTAAACCACAATCCCATCAAATTTCACTGAAAAGGAAAAAAGTTACCATAAACTTAAGGATAACCGGAAGAGTTTGACAGATATCACAGCCTGAAAACTGTTTTCTTCCAACCAAGAACTCCAAACCCAAAGTTGGTGCTAAAGTTCACAACCTGCCGTGAATTGCTTCACCCCTGAAAATGCCAAAGTGTTTTGTCATTAAATAAAGTTTAACACTGCTTTTAAACAAATATTGACACTCTTGCCACATTGTTTATGCTGTGGGTGAGAAACTAAGAGTGCTCTGTATTATTAATACATACTTTTGCCTATACGGTTTGGCCAACTTCCTAAACAATCTATTCCATGTAGTTTTGAATTTGGAGTTCCATGAATTTATCTGGGCTGGTCACTTTGCAGTTGTGCCTCCTTTTCCCGATATCAGTTGTAATTGCATCGAACACTTCTGCCATCCTGGCAAAATAAATAAGCCCATAGCCAGAGGAAAAGTCAAAGCCAAGGACATTTCTATTAGAAAGGAGAGAGACTGCGTCCATGAAGACATTTAAAACCACAAAAATATGCTTTATGAAGTGAACAACTGTTTGACCAGCACTGCAGTGTCTGTAAAGAAAGAGGCTAAACACACACACACACACACTCACTGCTATCACAACTAGTTCTACTTTATTCACTCAAGCATGGCAATATATAGCATACAGATATGAGTCCGAGCCATGAAGGAAAACAGCAACTACATCATTCCCACTGACTGTTTTCAGTCACTTATAAATTCCATTCTATAAACAATCACTCCCCAGGCTGCTTCCCATCCCAACCCTGCACCCAAATACTCCCTGACTTATTCAAGACCCAGCTGCACTATCAGCAATTCTTCTTTAATTACCCACATAGTAGGAACAGGATGGCTTGCAGTTCCCACCCAGCACAAACACAGACTGAATTCACAGAATCCCAGAGTGGTTTGCGTTGGAAGGGACCTTAAAGCTCACCCAGTTCCAACCCCTGCCACAGGCAGGGACACCTTCCACTAGAGCAGCTTGCTCCAAGCCCCTGTGTCCAACCTGGCCTTGAACACTGCTAGGGATGGGGCAGCCACAGCTTCCCTGGGCACCCTGTACCATTGTCTCACCACCCTTGCCCTTCTTCGTTATTGCAATGTGTTTGCCAAAACATCACATGGTATTTGCCAAGTGCCTTCCAACCTAGTGAGTACTCAGGGCAATATTCTCAGTCAATACTGACTTCCAACCCCAAATGCCAGAAATTCAGACATTTAAGGCTGTACCCTGGAAGCCCTCCAAGCCCAAGTGCTTACCAAAGTTAGGAATGACCAGAAACAAATGCAGGCTCCAGCCACTGGCCACAGCTGCAGCCCAACACTGATGCTCTCCACAGAAGCAGTCCCAGCCCTCTTTGCTCCTGCACTGACCTTCTATTGGAGATATGGGATCAGATTAAGGCACTTTGCCTTAGGTTTCTGTGCCACTTCCTCATTCTTGAGAGTCACTGCAGTGTCTGGAAACAATTTTCTGTGGCCATTGTTTTAAATAAATTGACTGTATTTCTTTGCTGAAGCAGACCCTCCTGAAAGCAAAAGCACAATTTCCCTTGCTTTGGCAAGGGTCTGATTCAGAAACAGAAAATGCCCTAAAGCAGCTCCCAACCAGATTCCCTGTAGGACAGCAGCGGTGAGAGCTACCACCATACTGGACCATTCTACAGAACTACACCATTCCATAGAAACGATGCCAACAGCATATCACAATAACAGGGCACCAAGCAAAACTTAAGAGGCAAAATCCCCCCAGAAAACCATGTTCCTTACCAACACCAAGCCCTCCCTGACCCTTCCTATAGAACTGGGTCCCAGGAGAGCTCAAGGGTGGTGCCACCCACTCATTAAACCAGCCATCTGGCCAGCATCATGCTGAATTACTTCACTTCCAGTGACACTCGCAACAATGGGGCACCTTCTCCAAGTTCCCCTTCAAGATCTCCCATAGAATGGCTCGAACAACATAAAAAGGAAAAAAAGTCATAATATGATGTGGTTTTGTAAAATGAAGTCAGTCTGACTCCTGCAAAGCCCACCCCAGGCTGTACATCTTGTTGCCTTTGTGAGCAATGCCCACTTCCATAGAAGAACCTATATATGCTTGACTTGGACATCAGCTCGTTTTAGAAAGACTCTATTAGCCCTTCTGAGTTCCTGTTGCCTGGGAGAAACGCAGGCAAAGAAAATAGGCTTAAGAAATGAATTTCCATAAATCAAATTTTAACATAGGCATCCTGATATCCAGAAGTCTTATCCAAAAGACTTCATTCTTGTTCAAAAGGTTCATCGTTTTGTTAAGTGTAAATGTTTGGTAGGGTGCTGGAATTGCTTTCCTGTAATGAGTGCAAGTGTCAAGTTTTAGTAGTAGCAACATAGTTAACATAATATTAGCATGGGGATGCAATTTTGACCAAATAGGTTTGCACAGGAAATTATCATAGAATCATAGAATAGTTAGGGTTGGAAAGGACCTTAAGATCACCAAGTTCCAACCCCCCTGCCATGGGCAGGGACACCTCACACTAAACCATCTCACCCAAGGCCTCGTCCAACCTGTCCTTGAACACCGCCAGGGATGGAGCATTCACAACTTCCCTGGGCAACCCATTCCAGTGCCTCACCACCCTCACAGGAAAGAATTTCCTCCTTAGATCCAATCTGAACTTCCCCTGTTTAAGTTTGAACCCGTTACCCCTTGTCCTGTCACTACAGTCCCTAATGAAGAGTCCCTCCCCAGTATCCCTATAGGCCCCCTTCAGACACTGGAAGGCTGCTATGAGGTCTCCACTCAGCCTTCTCTTCTCCAGGCTGAACAGCCCCAACTTCCTCAGCCTGTCTTCATACAGGAGGTGCTCCAGTCCCCTGATCATCCTCATGGCCTCCTCTGGACTTGTTCCAACAGTTCCATGTCCTTTTTATGCTGAGGACACCAGAACTGCACACAATGCTCCAGGTGAGGTCTCACAAGAGCAGAGGAGAGGGGCAGGATCACCTCCTTCGCCCTGCTGGTCACTCTCCTTTTGATGCAGCCCAGGATACGGTTGCTTTCTGGGCTGCAAGCGCACACTGAAGCCTGCCCATGTTCATTTTCTCATTGACCAACACCCCCAAGTCCTTCTCCGCAGGGCTGCTCTGAATCTCTTCTCTGCCCAACCTGTAGCTGTGCCTGGGATTGCTCTGACCCATATTTGAACATAAAAATTAATGATTGATCCTAAACAACAGGATTTACAATTGCATAAAATAAGTATTAGTTATTTGACTGTTATATGGAAGTTACATAAAGATTTCCCTACATTAACATCTGGATATCATGACATCTAGATTGAGATAAATAAAATAAGTCCTTTCCATTTTAGCAGCAAAGCTTCTACCAATTTATTTTCTGTTTACGCAAGTCTAGCAGTTGTGTGGTAAAGATGAGAAAGTACATATTGCCTTGTTCAATCTTCAGTTCACCTGATGGCCAACAACTGCATGGTACATCTGCAGCAGAAAGCCTGTTGTGTATAAAGGTTTTCTAATATGGGATTTTATGCATTGCCCTAAGTTGTGAGTGAAACAGCTGAGAAAAGAGGGAGTCAGAGCTACAAAAGACCAGTTCAATCAGCACAGACAGCCTGTAGAGGTACCTAAGACAGACTTCCAATAAAGTAAACTATCCTAGTAGAAAACATGTTATTTCAGCAATATGGGTAGTATATTTATTGTAATAATATTATAATTTATTTTTATTTAATATATATGTATCTTACTATATTGTATGTAATTTAATATGGGAGTTATGTAGACTTGAGCAGTAAACGTAACATTGACCACGTTTTACTGATGAGATGATGCAAACGATGAGGGGTGCACTCCCTCAGCCACAGATGACTGCTAACCCTGCGCCTGACTTTCACATCTCATCAGTGGGACGAGCAACGCTGTGATCGTGCTGCCACAGCTGCACCCAGCAATTCAAATGCACTCCACCTCTCAGCCCCCCTTGGCATCTGTAGCACCCTTCTTCTCAAGCAAGATGCTATCTCTGGCCATGATTTCCGATTCGTATGTGGGGAAATGTACTCTTATTCTCCAGTCAGTTAGAGGTGTGTTTTATTACAGGTTTGTTTTGCACCAGAGTGACAATGAGAGATTCTTCAGTGTTTGATTTGCCTGCTTCTGGTTGACTTGCAGGTTTGGGGTATTTTTCCTGAAGAGCAAAGCTGTAGTGGATTTTAAACCCGCCACAGCATCCTGAAACTTTCCAGTTTTCCAGTCCAGACTGTCAATTCTGCTTCCTTGCCAGACACATGAACTTAGCCCGGATGCAGACAAAAGAAATCTCTTTCATTGCCAGATCTGCCCAGTGTCTTGGAAAATAGGGATCAGCTCCGTTAAGAGGACAACTTTCAGCTCTTCTTTCTGAGCAGACGCTAAGTTCAGGCTTCCACGGACACCTGCTTTCCCCCCTGCATCCCCCTCCTCCTGCGAGGTTACCCCACTCACCTCCGCCATACACAGCATCTGCAGATAGTGCTCTAGTGGTTGAGTCCAGACAGGGTGAGCGCAGGTTTCAGAGAGGACGGTGCTGAGTTTTTAGCTTCAATTCGCCCCCTCGTGGACTTACCTGACCAGAGGTTCTTGGCAGTTCTGATTTCAGCCCCATGGGCTGCTGCTCCTCTCTCAGCTTTAGGGGGCTTTGGGAAAGGGGGGCAGACACAGCCTAAATCACAGCTTTGTCAGTCAATAACATCCCACAGACGTAAGTTCCTCTGCAGAGTGGTAATGTGTACCGTTAGCTTCATTTTGAAGGGGAAAGGAAGGCTGTGCTTTCACTGGGAGCAGCCACAAGAAGTGAACAGACCAAAGAAATAAAGGACAGGGGAATGGCTTTAACCTGCCCGAGGGGAGACTGAGATGAGCTCTTAGGCAGAAGCTCTTCCCTGTGAGGGTGCTGAGGCGCTGGCACAGGGTGCCCAGAGAAGCTGTGGCTGCCCCATCCCTGGCAGTGTTCAAGGCCAGGTTGGACACAGGGGCTTGGAGCAAGCTGCTCTAGTGGAAGGGGTCCCTGGCCGTGGCAGGGGTTGGAGCTGGATGAGCTTTAAGGTCCCTTCCAAAACGAACCAGTTTGGGATCCTATAAGTCTATGAAATGAGGCAACCCAATGTGTGCCATCTGCCCTAGGAACTCAAGAGCAGCAAGCAGGATGGTGCAGAAAAAGTGCTGCAAGAGAGTCATCTCTCATGAGCTGGCAAGGTTAGGTTGCCTTGGAGTTCAAAAGATGATGGGATGAATTAATCCAAAGTAATGGTGCTTAAACTCTGCATGCTATGGTGCTTCAAATGAAAGTGTGGGAGTGCACAGCATTGCAAAGTGCAGGAACAGATTCAGTGCTATGATCAGCCTGTTTGGTTTAATAGCAGGTAAAGGTATAACTCTAAGAAGAAAAACAGTGAATGCGAGTTAAAGTGATGACAGGAATGGAATGGAGGAAAAGAAGGGAGAGCAGTCTGCCTGTATTAGTAAGATGGACGAACAGCTTTAGTTATTCAGGGAATGTAGTTCCATGTATTTGTACATGAGCCTTTGAATAGAAAGTCTATTTCTTCTCACACCCCTGACAGATCATGTTCTCATTTTCTCTCTAATCAATTCCTAATTATCATCCACTTCCTTAGGGAGTTTATGAGGACAAGTACTGCAGTACCATGACTACTAAACAAACGCACTGAAATCGGAGGAAAACTTTCTTAAGATGCAGATAGATTAAACTGGTGAGCTGCTCTGGGAGGTTCTTTCCTCACTTTCTCCATCCAATTAGTCAAGATTACATATGCACTTAACAAATGAAGTTACTGCATATTCACAGAGTAACAGTACAAAGAGGCTAAACTGGCTGAAATCCTGAAGGCCAGTGGGTCTAGCCCTGACTCTTGCAGAAGGGATGGAGTTTGGGGGTTGAAGGGAACGAAACAGATGGGGTGTGCATCAGGCATCTGAGCAGCGCAGCTGGACACACAGCACAGGAGGTATAGATGTAGAGAGTACACACAATAAGAATGTAGATATCAGCAAAGCTTTCTGCTATGCATTTCTATACAGTCAAGAAGGAGAATGGCCTTCATGTTTTGAGTGACACTACCAATCCCACTACCTCCAGGTAACTTCATCAGATGCTGGATGGGAGGTTGCCAAGCTCAGGTTTGCATCCTGAAGTCAAGGGTAGAGCAAGATGAGGCAGAGTTCAGTTATCTCTTCTTTGCCTGGCTACTTCCTATCTCTGAGATAATTCTGCCTCTTGGTGTGAAGAAAGCCTCACAACAGCTTGCTGACAGTGAACTTTACAGTCTGACTTAATGTCAGCTCTGCGTGTAATTTTGGTTTCCTCTCACTGACAGGCAACAATGGGGAGGGACTTAGGGCAAAGGGAGGGGGGGAAAACAGAGTAAAGGATCATATAAACATAGAATGATTTGGGGTGGAAGGAACTTTCAAAGGTCATCTAGTCCAGCCCCCCTGCAAAGACCTTCCACTAGACCAGATTGATCAGAACCTGTGCTTTCTAGGTGGAAGAGACAGTGGGAAATAATAAAAGAATTTAGGGACAGCAGGAATTCTCTCAACAATAACTCAATCAAGGAGATTCCCCGAACTTCAAATGAATATTTATGTATTTATTCTCACTCTAAGGATGGCAGTGACAACCTACCATTGCATGCAAATACATACTCAGTGGCACTCACCATTCACCGCTCTGGGTTGGTGCCTACTAACTTCTTGATCACCACTATTTCCCCTGGACATTTGCAACTGCAGATTTAATCACCTCCACAGTATTTTTCTGGTATAGAAGAAGAACATGTACATAATCTAATGCCCTGCTCACTGTAATTTGGAAAGATGTAATTTTGAAACATCCTCAGCTTCCTTAACACAAATACAAAACGGTTATGGGGAGGGAAGGAAAGAAAAAAGTCCTCTGCTATTGAAACCACAGGACCTTACTGCTTGGCACAGAAGCCACAGAGACCAGACAATTGTTAGTCATGATCATTTGTTTTACAGCTTGAGACATTTCCCTCATGGAATAAATGAACTGGCTTTGCAAAACTACCTCTGAGCGTAGCCACACGTAGCCATCTACTCGGCATCACACACGCAACGACTCCAGTTTCCATTTCAGACATTCCAAAATACTGGCAATCAAGCCAGAATGTCCAGTTTCCCTGATTTAACGTCCAACACTTGCTAAAATTTCCAGGAAACTGATATTTATATGAACTGTGCCAAAGCTTTTCTGTACAAAGTATTTTCAATTGCACTTTGGAAAGAACTGTGCATTGAAGTAGCAAAGAATAAAACCCAGTCCAGATCTGTAACCCGATAATACATCAAAAATACAAATCCGAATTCATTGTATTAATGACAAACTTTGCTTCTGTGTCTCTGCTTATCACTAATCTTGTTTTAAATGCTTAAAAAAAACATTCAGAGACAGTTTTGATTGCAACACAGACTCATATAATAGGGGTGGAAAGGACCTTAAGATCATCTAGTTCCAACACGGGTAGCTATAAATATGGCTGGATATTAGAAGAGTTAATGCTAAACATTCTTCAGGATATACATGTGGTTATGGATATCTGATGAAGGAAATTAACTATAAATAAAAGAGAAATCAGAAAACCACTTTTAAACAGATGATGGAAAATGACTGGGTGCAATAGGAGAGCATCTCGCGTCCCACTAGATGGAGCTACGGGCTAGAAATCTGGTCACATATTTCACTAATCCCAACGGTGCAGAAAAAACATTTACAGAAGTCATGTTCCTACTGCACACGCAAATCCTGAACTATTGTCCTGAGGTATTTACGCTTCACAGTAGCTTCTACATAAATCAGAGGCATAAAGATGTGCTGTGCTAGCTGTCATTGCAAGGACACTGTCAGTAAGCCCAAAGTAGCTAGCTAGAAACAAAGGAGAAAAGTTAATGGGTTTGCATATTAAGAGACCACAACAACAAAGAATAAGAACAAAGAGAATCAACCCTCTTTTTGCAAATGATGAACCATTTGTTTTGAAATAAAAAGGCAGATGAATAATGACTTCTGTTTTAAACACAATTTCCTGGCTTTCGGAAAGCTTGATTTTTCCTAGTGGTGTTAGGTGCCGTAGCAGAGAAGGCGATTTTAATTCACTTTTGCTGAGAGCTGTACATCACTTCACTGTGCACTGCACGTGGCATGGATGGGCTGCAGAACATAATACTGCTTCAACAGGAAGCTCAAACATGCGTCAACATCAGCAAGAGGAACCTGCAGTGTAAATACGCTGCAAAGCACCTCAGCAAGATCATTCCTGCTTAGCATCTTTCACGCTCAACAGTACCGCAGACCTGCAGTCCTTGGCACTGTGTCACCTTGGCAGATTCCCATACGTGTGTGATTTACCACAGCAACGGAACAAGTAAATCAGAAATGAGGTGTTCAGTCATGTCAATGTCAATACACTGTATGGCTGGGTAAGTTTGTAGTGATCCAGGCGAGTAAGGGCAGGCGCTGGTGCCTGGGGATAAAGAGCTCCGCGGATTGGGGTAAGCTGGCTGAAACAGAACTGAAATACAGCTGAACGGAGAAGGAGCACTGTCAGGGATCTGGGTCTAGAGGAATTCTTGCTGTAATTGTGTGGAATGCAGCCCTTTCTTTGTAAACCATAAAGTGCCAGCTACCCAGTGGAAGAGTTTTACTACGAAGCTGTTTCCAGAAGAGCAGCACGTTTAGGAATGACAGTCACCAGAACCTGTCTATAGCCCTTGGATTTATTCTCTGAGATAGATATTTCAACAGAGGAGAGGAAAGGCCGTGCAGCCTATTGTTTACCAAACAAGTAATTACACTGTAATTAAATTTAGTTGATTGTTCTCCTTCACAGTAAGACAATCCCATTCGCTAGCCAAGCTTCAAGGGCACCATAAATACACGTACAAAGATTAGTCTCTCTGTTAGAGAAATGTTCAATATCTTAGCCAAAACCAGGTCCCACTATACACACATCAGCAATCAAGACTGTGTATTAAACAGCCTGTTTGAAAGAGCTTAAGGCCAGATCTACAACGGTTACAAACACCCTAATACCTGAACTAGAATGGTACCGGATCTGTGACCTACAGTATGATGATTTCTATTGAGAAGAAACAGATTTTAGGCACTGGTGAAGTAGTAATGAAAAAACCAAGGAAAATGTATTAGCATCTGGAAGACAGGCAATCAGCAATAGCTAACATGACAAATTCGAGCCAGCCATGGTAGGAGAAGCAGATGCACAAGAGCACAAATACAAGCACACAGTGAAAAACAAGTGTTTTGGTTTATGATGATAACAAGGAGACCATCAGGACATTCTTTTCCAGGCAGATGTGCTGTTCAAAATAAAACACTCCCCAATGAGAAGGAAAACGAAGCACTCACAAAAGGTTCTGTTGAATTCCTTTAATAACACTAAGAAAATATCATAGTATTAAAGTCCTGCATGGGATCCTCAAAAGGTTATTTCTGTTGGGATTTCTTCGTGTTTATAAACCAAAGTTCTTCCCTCCCCCCCCCCCCCCAACTGTGTTTCCTTTTCAACCAACTACTCCTTTAGAATGGCATTTCCAGTTAAAACACAGCTAACCTATAAATACCTGAATACCACACCACACATTGTGTGCGTGGGTTTTGTTTAAATCTGAGCCGAAGTAATGGTAAATCTATTCAACACAGGGAAGCAAACGTCGATCTGTTAAGCAGGGAATGTAACAGCCAGCAAAGAATACATTGCATACATAATACAGAAGGAAAACATTATCGTCTGGAGTATGTGAAATTACACTGATTTTGCACCTTACACCTATTAGAAGTTACTCTGTTGGCCAATACTAATCCACTGAAGAAGCAGAATGTTGGTCAGAAGTCTAATGTTTCCTGTACCAGCACAGAGAGAATATAAGCAGTCCAATGCTGTTAAAAAGAAAACATGAAATCCAGCTCATGTTTCTGGTTAGGGATCGATTTCTTCGGGAACTACTGTTAACATAACATCTTCGTTGCCCCTGCGTACGACCATGTTCAGTGTACTGTCCTTTTTAATAATGTCACTGACATCACTGGCTGAACTTATCGACTGTCCATTGATGCTTATAATCACATCGTTGTCCTTCAGGCCACCGCTGAAAACACAAAGCAGCAGTGTGTTATTCTAATTGCCATCTCATTATCTTTACAACAGTGCTTAAAGCCCAAGATTGCTGGTTTTTTGACTATTTCCCACCCAAAGGCAGTTGAACAGGGATGCAGCGGGCATGCAAAAAGCAACTGGAACTTATGAAGTGGTGGTGATTACAACACAATGCAGAAACCTCAGAAATCGGATGGAGGTACAAGATTGGTGGATCCCATGTTTCACCGTCTTTAAGGGAATTCACTATTGCAAATAGTGTAATAATTCTGCAATAAGGATCCTAGATGCTGATTTGGTACAGGATGGAGGCGTATTTCTCTCGTAAAATAATTGTGACCAGGCACTCATGTTAGAGGGGAAATTTTCCAGTCTTCTTCGTGTATACAATCTGAGTGGCACTATGTGTTAACACATGAGGAATTTTAGTCCCACATCCATACTGTTCTCCATACCTAACTAAAACACAAAGATCAGGTGATTTGCCAGTAAAACCTGAGCAGAATAACATACACAGCAATCTGACCCAGTCACCAAAAAGCATGTGTGTCCTTCCTCTTGCTTGTCCATAGCCCTCAGAATCCTTTCTCCTGATCTCAAGCACCATATGAAAACCAAAACCTTCTACGACACATAATCACAGAATGGTTTGGGTTGGAAGGGACCTTAAAGCTCACCCAGCTCCAACCCCTGCCATGGGCAGGGACCCCTTCCACTAGAGCAGCTTGCTCCAAGCCCCTGTGTCCAACCTGGCCTTGAACACTGCCAGGGATGGGGCAGCCACAGCTTCTCTGGGCACCCTGTGCCAGCGCCTCAGCACCCTCACAGGGAAGAGCTTCTGCATAAGATGTAACCTAAATCCCCCCTGTTCAAGTTTGAACCCATTACCTCTTATCCTATCACTACAGTCCCTGATGAAGAGTCCCTGACCGCATCTTTGTCAGCCCCTTTAAACACTGGAGGGCTGCTCTGAGGTTTCCACACAGCCTCTAGTCTCCAGGCTGAGCAGCCCCAATTTTCTCAGCCTGGCTTCAGAAGGGAGGTGCCTCAGCCCCTGATCATCCTCATAGCCCTCCTCTGAACCCAACAGCTCCATGCCCTTCTATGTTGAGGACATCAGATAGACCAGAACTGGAGCCAGCACTGCAAGGCTCCTCTGCCCAGGGCTGTGTCTCTCCCTGAGCTGGCTGAGATTGCTGCTGGGACCAAGAATCAGGCTGGTGAGGAATACCATCAACCACAGTGTCTTGCCCGATCTTGCACAATGATCTGGCTCCAAGTTGTGGAAATATTAACCAAGTAACCAGATCAGACATGATTCAACCTTTCAACATAATCCTTCTTCACAAAACCACAGAGCAGTCATCGGCCTCTTCCGCCCACAGAAGACGCCTTACATGAGTGTCTCCTGCAAGCAGGATGCTTTGGCCAATGTTTGCAACAAATCTGGTTGCCTACTGAAGACATGGCTTAAAACATGTTCATTGGAGAAACCATTCCAGATTATCTCGGTCTCTTGTGCCGTCTCTACATCCAATTCGTACCCAGGACAGGGCACTGCAGAACTGTTCTGGTTCCCTGTCAGCATGTCTACACAATATGCATTGGAGGGGAAATGGCAAACCCATGGGCAAACCCATTGGCAAAAGGACTAGGAGTGGAGGAGACAGAGCAAACATGGGCTGCGTTTTAACTGCATCCTGATTTGAGTTTGCCTCCAAGTTATGAGGCTAGACTGCCTCACATTTCTTCTACCTCTCTAATATCCTTCTCCCACTCTCTGCTGTTATCTGCATTCCTATAACAATTTCTCTGCACCTTCAGATTGGACCTTCTTGTCAAGGCAGTCAGTTCAGTCCCACACTGGAGCAGCCACATTATTCCTACACTAACTGCAGTTTAATGTCACATTACAGACATACACCAGTATTCTGCATGACCACTGCTGACAAGAGGAATCATCTACAAAGCACAGCAATAATTCAGAGACCACGTTAGTTAAAGCTATGTATCGTACAGTGATATCCAAACTGCAACAAGGAGACATCATCCAACCATAGAATTGTAGAATAGTTAGGACTGGAAAGGACCTTAAGATCATCTAACTCCTTGTAGTCTCCCTAAGAGATAACATATGCCTGTTCCAAGTAGCTTTCTGCCTACATGCCTTTGGTGCTACATATGCCTTTGCTGCCATGAAGATTTACTCATCTTAAATGACCTGCAGTTTCAGAAAATGAATAAATTTTCCCATTTCCTACCTGGGATTATTCAGTGGTTTCATACCAAACAAACTCTGAAAGTGTCTCCAGCAGGAGCCAGGCTCACCAGTGCTGGTGACCACAGACCACATAGAATCCCAGACTGGTTTGTGTTGGAAGGGACCTTAAAGCTCATCCAGTTCCAACCCCTGCCACAGGCAGGGACACCTTCTGCTAGGTCAGGTTGCTCCAAGCCCCTGTGTCCAACCTGGCCTTGAACGCTGCCAGGGATGGGGCAGCCGCAGCTTCTCTGGGCACCCTGTGCCAGCGCCTCAGCACCCTCATAGTGAAGAACTTCTTCCTTATATCTAACCTAAATCTCCCTAAGTTTGAACCCATCACCCCTTGTCCTATCACTACCTGCTCTTACAAAAAGTCCCTCTCCAGATTTCTTGTCAGCTTCCTTTAGGTATTAGAAGACTCTTATAAGGTCTCCTGTACATCAGCCAGGCATCCCATGAAGTGTGGTACCAACCAGCATGTGAGCTTCTGAGCAAATACTGAGTAACACAAAGAAAAAGATCAGTCACCCAAAACCAAAAGCTCTTCCCAGTAGCGTGGCTCCTGACAAAGCTCTCACATAGAAGAGCATCTCCTGCCTAAGAGAGGATTTCACCCCTGATGGGGGAAAGCCAGGAGAGGTTCTGGTTTTGTCCAGCACTGAAGTGCTTGGGCTGAATTGGACACATCTTCACTAGGTGGTCGCAAAGCTTCTCCCTCACCCTCCTGCACGAGGGACCAGCGGGGCCGTGGGGAGCATGCACAAGCAAACGTCTTTATTCAGCACTGGCATCGGTACAACAGATGTCTTGGATGCAGTCACTGAGAAAAAATGAGGACGGAGTTTCCACGCCCACTGAATCCTTGCCCTTTCGGTTGGGAACGCTGACAGAGCTCCTGATATGTTCCCAATATTGCCCATCAGGGACCGGCCTGAAACCACAAACTGATTTCCAACAGACAACCTAATAGCAATCAGATGGTCGTAACTGTGTTAATTTAGCATGATGAAGATAGCCAGTTAAGCAGAGAACATTCCCTATCATGACCCCCTTAAGTCAGTGGCAGCGGTTTTGAGAAAAAAAGGACTTCAACTTACGCTTCAGCTGGTGTTTCTGGAATTACTTCAATAACATAGGCCCCAGAGACAACATCAGGAAAGTCTTTATGGCGATCCTTCAGCTCTCTAGCTTTGCTGGAAAATGAAGAAACAGCAACAAAAACATTTTGACAAGATGGGAAAAAAAAATAAGCAGGCATTTTTACTTAGTTAAGTCACTTAACATTCACTAGCTGAGGTATTTTACACATGTTGATGTGACACTTCCCACTTCGTTTTAACTCTTACAAGTGTTTCAAAGAATTATTACACCTCTTTTTGTACGCATATAGGTTTTAATGCCTATGTCTAGTCAATGAAACCTTTTCAATACATACAGAGGATCATAACTAAAACATTGCAAAACTTGGTCTTTGGAATTACCAGATCCTGAACATCTAAAAAACCTCTTCAGGTTTCAATGCTTTGTTATACCTGTGATTCTGCCCATGGGAAAACTTCTGGTTATTTCTACAGGATGTAGTAACACCTACTCATGAGTCTTCTCTGGTTTGGGTATGAGTAAGGAAATCCACACAAAAGCTTCATTTTGTATTAAGTGAATAATTTAATGAACATGATTTTATAGTACCGGAAAGATGCACATAGCTGCTGCGATTCTTGAAAACATACAACAGTAACAGAGCCCCAGGACACACCAACAATCACTACCTAGTCTCTTCTGAAGCATTAAGGAAAAGAAAAAGCCAAGGTGTTGATTAAAAGCTGGCTCAGTACAAGAGTCTACAGGAGAGTTCAACCATGTAGCAGATGAAAAAGAGCAAAAACTGGCTGCGAGTTGTCACCAGCACATACAGGGGCACACGCTGCTGGTTCAAACCTCCTTGTTTCTGCACATCCAAGAGCTTGATCCAAATGCATGCACTTCGGGAAGGTGAGGAACCACCACCTTTACTTACCTAGGAGTTAGAGACATCATTCGTATGCCAATGTATTTCTTTTTGGTTATAGCTTTTCCTACAGAAAGGAAAAAATGGGTTTTGGTCAATTACTCTTACTAAAAGAGCCTCAAAGGCCATAAACTTTCTGATTTCTTCAGAAATCAGCTCTTTTGAAGTACATTCAGAAATGTACTTCACAGCTCTTTCAAAGTGGTGAACTGGTACCTTTAGCTTGTCTGTCATGGGATTCAGTTAGGAACTTCTTGATTTTATCCGATGGGATAGCAAACGAGATCCCTGCTGTAACTTTTAATGTGTTAATTCCAATAACTTCACCATCCTGGAGAAGGAAGAAATTGTTATTAGCAAATGTGAAACGGCTCAAAGAGAAATGGGTGTTTCCTTCCAACCAACCACAGACACACAACACACTCTGTAGCTGGGTTTTCAAGTTGCTAAATGACTTCTTTAAATCTAACTTTTTGGGCGTGTTGATAAAAAACTATTCCACACTTTTGAAAACTGATGTGGATATTCACCTTCTAGCAGAAGAGAGACCAGAACTGGGCAGCTCTCCTGCTTCCAGCAGACAAGCGGCATATTCTCAGCCAATTTTTGTCTGTTTATTTCAGCAGGCACCTCACGAAGCACAGCACCAAGCTGTTCTGAGCAGATATTGCATAATAATATAAACGACAGTTCATCAAAATCAAAAAGCTTTTCCCGGTACTGTGGCTCCAAGAGAGAGTTTCAGATCAAACATTCTGCTGTCAGCTGCTGATTCAAAACTCTTTTGAAATCTCAGCAGCTTCCCTCCCTCATATAACCCAGATAAAAACTTTCCAACTGTAATTCTTTAAGAGGTTACTAGTGCTGAAACTGTACTTTGAGTTGGGCGAAAGAAAGATGCCAAATCTCCAAGGCAGAAACTGTGGCTACCTCCTCCTTCCAGTTTGTGCTGTCCCTCATCGAGGACCACTGGCTCGCCTCCCTTTGACCCCATGTGCTCCATCTGAGAGACTTCACACAGCAGTTAGGTTTTGTAACTTGCTTCAGTTGTTCTCTCTGGGGCTTATCCACAGTTGCTGGAGGTCAATGCTATGTTGTACAATAGCAGTAAATAAACCCTAATATCCTGATAAATACAACCCCCTCGGTGTGATTTAAAATAATGGGGGTTTTGAACCATTATGCTGAGCTGCAGTATAAAAAACCCCCAGTACTGTCAGTTGCATGGTACACAGTGAGGGCAAACGCCTCCACTTTAAAATGTGCTGCTAACTTTTTGCAAGGCATGTGGCAAAAAAAATTGGGCATTACACTTGCTCAAAACTATGCAAACTATAAAGACCTTAAATATTGAAATCCAAGCGCATTTTGGGACTCGCCAACATGAACGCAGAGCAGTGATTAGTAAGAGCCACGTGAATTTTGTGTCGTCAGCCAGATATGAAGCTCTGAATCACGATTCTGGCGTGGGGCTTTGTTTGTTTGTTGGTTTGAGTGGGGTTCTTTGTTTTGTTTTTAAACTAAAAAGTTATAAGCTTGATACTCAGCAAACGTAAAGGAGCTCTTACCAGATTTACTAGGGGTCCTCCGGAGTTCCCATACTGAAAATAAACACATGGCAAGAACATGTTTTAGTATCTACCTCTTCATTTATGGCAAGCAAAACATTAAAGAGATTTCTGAAATATTTCTGTAGCATTTTTTTCATTCTCCATTAAATCTGTGCAATAGAACAGTCCAACATCCAAACCCACTAACTACACTTAATATCACCCCTTTTAGCTGAGCTTTGCAAATGCTTAGTCCTTCTTCTCCTGCCAAAGTTAAGAAAGCCAAGGTTTTTCTTTTGTTTTAACAGTACCACACTAGCAACTTCAGAAGATTTTTAGGACAGCTCTGGGAGCTGTTAGAGAAGATTTCTTACAAGGCCAACAGCAGAAGTACAAAACCCATTGTTTTGCCTGAATGCAGAAACAAGCTTGAATCCTTAAACTAAGCTTGGCTTCTGTTTTAGCAAACACGATGGATTTTGAAAAGACACTTATTTGCCAGAGAAAAATGCATCCTCCCTTGTAAGAATTTTGAAGTGAAGGCAGATATTGTACTTAGTGTGGTTCCTTGGGGACTTTCAAACAACAATCAAGTGCTGCTGGAGTGCAGATGTCCGTATTTACAAGGATGAAAGGAAGGCCAGACTACCCTCACTGCTCTTAAGAACTGAATCACTGCTGAGATTTTCAAACTACTCAAGAAATATAAGAGCTGGAGTGGATGAGGCTCAAAGCAGGACGCACGTTGATAATGGCATCTGTCTGAATGTAGTCCATATCGGAGTTGCGGAGCCCCAGCTCCTTCCCTCCACGTTGAGTAGTACTGACGATCCCTGTCGTCACTGTGTTTTGCAGGGAAAACGGACTTCCAATCGCCACCACAAATTCTCCTGGCCTCAAGTCTGCAGATTGCCCGAGCAGAAGAACTGGCAATTTACCCTACAAACACACAGAAAATTAAAATATGAGTTGAAAAAGAAACAAGAAAAATTCGTATGTTAAAACACTGCAACAGTGAGAACAAACTACGGAAGCATGAACGCATCAATGGAGCAGAGAAAAAGAGAGAGGCTTTTATCTCTTGGCGACTTTGCTTGTTCTATGTTCTTTGACTATTTCATGTGGCTTGGGACAGAAACATCCCAACAAGTTTCTCCTCCAACAAGTGGGCTCTTTGCACTGCGGTACTTTTTCCACAACAGGTACCCATTAAATCAAACGCAATTAACACACCAAAGGAATAGCTCCTCCCCGCTGTACAAAGCAAGCGTTTGAGGACACTATGAATGAGTTGTTTGCAGCAGCTTCTTGAAATAATTTCCCAACAGCTGCTGAAATAAAAGTAATATTGAGAGTGAGCACTAGAGAGTCATGAAAGCAACAGGCAAAGTGTGTCAAACATGTATATGTGTAGTTAAAAGCATTTTATATTCTCATAAGACACCAGTTAATGTTTCATCTTACTTTGTTTTCAATACAGTATCTCTTCTAAATAATTATATTGCCTCCTACATACACTGATTTAAAGACTTTATGGGATTTTTCTATTCTGACAGTAAGGAACACCATTATACTTTACTTTCAAGATCTTATCTCTAATCATATTAAATATCGTGATTGAAGACATTCCCATTATGGCACAAAGCATTCTTAAAATCCAGCATCAAGAAGGAAGGGAAGGTTGGATCCACACACCCTCACTCAATGCAATGGATCAAGGGAACCACGTGTGGTTGCGACAAGATGCGTTGTATCTGCACAGGAACTGAACTGGCTGGATAACAGATGATTCCAGCTGGACCAATAACTCCCCCTGCAGCAATCAGAAAACAGCTGGGAAGGCCTCCTACTCACCAAGTAAATAGAGAAGGGTGTTCTGAAACAGATCATCCTTGAAATAAATACTTTGCCTTTCCTTACCACCTGTCTGTAAAACATTAAGCAGCATTCCTCCTTTCCTGGCATTTTTAAGGTCTTTACCCTTTTAGTGATGCAACACATTTTTTAATCTGCCAATGATCCTGACCCTCCCCAGGTATTTAACTACATATTTACTATGAGGGTGCTGAGGCACTGGCACAGGGTGCCCAGAGAAGCTGTGGCTGCCCCATCCCTGGCAGTGTTCAAGGCCAGGTTGGACACAGGGGCTTGGAGCAAGCTGCTCTAGTGGAAGGTGTCCCTGCCCGTGGCAGGGGGTGGAACTGGATGAGCTTTAAGGTCCCTTCCAACACAAACCACTGGGATTCTTTACTTAATCATGTCACTAGGCTATTTCCATAAGCATCAATGGACCTCTACATGTTCAAATTCAGGTTTCAGCTTAAGGATTTGGAGGATTAGAAGGTTACTGAACGCAAAATCAAAACAGAAGAAGTCTGAAAGGATGCACATTTTGCTTAGCAAACCTAACCTTAATCGAGCTTTCCTTCACACACACCCCACTTAAAAAATCCGTTGCTTTGCTCAACACACCTGGCCACAAAAGGAAAAAGGCTTTAGTATAAACTTTCACAATAGAACAGTGATTCTAGATGCAGTGGAGTCCATACCTAGAGATTAACTTAAACCAGTTTTCAAGGAGTTACTCTATTAAAAACCAGAGTACCTTTGAGGTATTCTTGAGCTCTGTACCTAAAGTGGAAGTATAAATTGGCTTAATGCCTTGTAATTCATTCCTCCTGGAAAACTTGTAAAGGTGCATTTTTCATTCCATACCTCTTCCAAAGCACACAGATTTATGTACCTCTACTTGATGGAACATAAAGCTATATACTGCGGGCTCACACAGCAAAGAAACAAGGCAGCATGTAGTATGCCCTGATTATTTGCACAGATTACCAAGTTATAATTTAATTTCAGAAGTTAACAGAAGCTGAGTCACTACTAAATCTGGGCAAGAAGGGAAAATATTATTGTGTTTAAATAGGAAACCAAGAGGCAGCTCTTTAGTTGGCTTTTGTCACCAGCAGCTTTGAAAGCCTGTATTGATAAATGACCCTTAGGGACAAAAATCCACTAATATAAACTAACCCAAATACCCATAATTTTGTATTTTTCACCTACAACTCTATTTCAAATATCCTAGGAGATAGATAGACACAAATATCCTAGGAGATGGATACATTCTACCTGCAAAGTAGAAAGTAAAAACTAATGACATCGGTCATCACCATATGCTGCTGCAGATACAAAAGTTATGCTTTTAATATTTAACAAGCCTGGTCCTGTGTATCCTTTATCCAATTTTGCCACAACTCCACCAGCAAAATTTTACTCAGATGAACAGATTGTTTCAATAAAACTCATTGCCAAACCCCAGACAGGACAAGATGCTCTATGGAAACTTATCTTTCAGTCTCCAGACAGCAAGAAAATAATTAAGCCAAGTGCTTGTTAAACAGAATCAGTTGGAGGAGCAACAGACCAGGCAGCAGAGTAAAGAGAAAAACATTTCCCTTTCTAATGCTCTTTCAGAGGAAAGTTTTCACAACCAGCAATGCCCTGATATTAAATAATAATTACCCATGGCCCCTGTTGGTGCCATAGCCTTAGATAAACCCAAAAGGCTGTAGTTTAACTCTGGGAAGGATTCAGCAGCATTACCCAGTTTCCCCATCTTATTTCCAGCCGCAACATCCCAAGGCATCACTGCTGAGTGGTTCATCATCTCAGACCACAGCCCTGACTCCAAGGGACCTCTTCAGTACAGCGGGAAACAGGCAGCTCCGATTAGCTGTGCTGGGAAGCACGCAGTATATGCAACACAAACAGCCCCATATGGGTATTGTTTGGATTGAGGGAGCACCCTGGCCCTTCCTTCGCTCACCAGATGCTCTTAGGCTTACGTAGCACGTGTTTTCAAGATGTTGTTGGTCGAGAGCAGCATCTCTTTTTGGCACTGATTTTCCTTATAACAAAAAAAACCCTCCAACACACACTACAAAAGTGGCTTTTGCTTGTAGCCCAGTGCACTGAAAAGGGATACTTTACAGAGAAAGAGGACATTTATCAGCAAACGAAACATGGGCAAGCAAAAGAAACCAGAAATCTTATTTTTTTCATTAATAGCAAAAAAGAAGACCGGTTATGTACAAAGTTAAAGACTTTTTACACCATTCTTGAGCTATAAAAACAGTCACGAAGCCAAAATTGCAACTGGCAGCAGAAAGAAAATACATGAACAACCTCTGACTAATACAATTACTTTTGATTGTGCTGCGTTTTCAAGCCTGTGCCTATACTAGCGAGGCTTCAAAGTGTAGCGCTGCATGGATTGGCCGTGGGTCACCCATGTGATTCAATGTGCTTTCTGGAAAGAGGCTGGCCAACCTTTCCTTTGCTAGGAACAAAACATCAACTGCAACCATTGCCTTGGTCTGTACATATTTTGAAACATAGCTAAGGAAAATGTGCTCTCTATTCCTTCTGATTTCGCTGTGTGCTGCAGAGCACGCTGACAGCGCTGCGTGTAAATAAACTCTTATCAGTGCCTCTGCAAGTAAATGCTATGAAGAATTGGTTATAATAAATATATGCATTGTAGTGGCTCTAAATTTGGGGGGTTTCTCTCTAAAACAAAACCCTTAGAAATCACATTGCCATGTTCAGATTTAAACTTTCCACTATCAACCCCCCCCACCTTTATTTACATTGGTGAGGTGGTTTTGTAGTGAAAGCAGTATAAACACAACCAAAATCCCTTGGCACCAAGCGATCAAGTGGGATGTATGTCCTGCAGGCCACAGGAGGAGTGCTGGAAAAGCGAGGCAAGCCTTTAGAGCAGTGCTGTAACCAGAATCATATCAGATGCACATTGTGCCCTCACACCCTTCCACTGCCAATCTCTTGTCAAGGATGTTAAGGCATTGTAAACCAAGTTTAAGTGCTTGGGATTTAGGGCTCCTAATAACCACACTTAATAAAGGGCACTCTTCAGTTCTCACAGGTCATCAGGATGACACAGCTACCGTTACAACTCGTGATTCTCTTGGGTTAACTATAGATTTGCCACAGCAGTTAATTAAAATCCCAGGCAAACGAGCATGCCTTGCAGCACAGCAAACAGGCAGCCAGAAACACCCAGCACCTCAACCCAGCTTTCCCAGTGACTCACTGCATGACCTTGGGCAACACATAACATCCTTCCTATCCCTCCGTTTTTCATTTGATGCAGCCTCGGGGCTCTGCTGGGATCTGTGTTTACTCAATAAAACAAATCTGCAAGCAGGCATTGTGCAGGGACACAGAAATAGGACTAAACATGCAAAACCATAAGTGGCACATGACTCACTGTTTACACCCAGCCAGAGAAGGAGCCATTAATTAGTGTTAATATTTTAAGCCTTTCTCATCCCAAAGGGCTTCAGACATTTTTATATATGGATTTGACTCCAGCCCTGGATAAACATCACTCCCACGAAAATGGAGAGCTGCACAGCACCACAAGAAACGGCTCCATTCAACAAGAAGACACAGCTATTGTGGCACGGGAGGTTAGGACAAGGCTAGAACTACAGCAGCATCAGCCAGGAGCCAGGCGTTGACCTGATGTACATTAGCAATATAGGCTGAGTCAGGTAAAAGAAGTAGAGCCGGGACAAATGAGCTCTGAAACTAAAAGAGGCAGCACATGACTACCACCAGACAGGGTCAGTGCCACAGAGATATAAAACCCAAGAGACAGATGGCCATAACCAGGGGCTGTTTCACTTGGAACTTCTATATCCGCGGAATAAGCGACTGTCTCCATGTTGGCAATGAACGTAAGCAAATCCCTTCTCTGCTCTGTAATCTCCTTCGTTTGTGGAAGGAAGAGCATGAATCTGCAGGAAGCAGTTTGCAGTTCAAGAAGCCGATGAAGAGGAGACAAATGTCCCGGGTTCGACAGCAACAGACTTCCCTCGTGCTTTTTATTTTTAGGTGGAAGAGAAACAGATGCCTGTGGAATATACTAATGCAGCTGTAAGGGACCCTGGCAAAACACGGGGCTTCTCTGGGAACTGCACTTCTGTGCTCATTAATGAAACTATTCAATGTCATGGCAAAATCAAAACACAGGCCCATGAGCATATATAAAAATGGGGAGTATCACCCACAATCTCGAAACTGCTTGACAAAAGGCCAAAGAAAATGAAAAGCCCGAGCTGAATGCATTACAAGCCTCCAAAAGTATTTCATCTATAGTTAGAACAACAAAACTGAGTCTCCTTATCTAAATACGGAGCATGGGAAGCTTGCAGAAAAAAAAATAGGAAGGAGGATGAAGAGTGTTTTGCTGTGTCACCAGGATTTCAGCTACCTGCCAAGATATTGCTGCTCTCCCCTATATAAAATGGAATCAAGCACCCTGCTGCTGGCAGACCCACCCCAGAGGTATGTATGTGAGCATTTTGCTGCATGGGGAGCTGGACCAGCGCGTCGTCCCTGCAGCGAGGGCTACTAGGAGCTGAAGATGACAGGAAAGCACTGCTTAAACTGATGAGTTAACATCCACGCTTTTTATGAGCTATTTCACTTCTATGGGTCCTGAAGACTTCTGGAAGCAATATGTGGGCTTCCTCAGGCTCTCGAGAGGAAGCACTGTAACATCCAGGGACAGATTTCAAAGTGAAATAGCATTTCAGAAAAGCCACGGACATCTGGTGCTCAAGCAGTTTGTTCTTTCAAAGTGTGGGCTATTAAAATATTGATATACAAACAGGGAAGTTTGCTTTGCTGCTTCCTCCAGTTTGTACACACAGAAAGCAAAATCCCTCAGACCACAAAGATACAGACGCTGCATTGCCTCATGAAACCACTGAAGGAATGAGGGCAGAAAGTCTTGTTGATTTAAGCGTCAAACTAAGTGGTTGTTAGTAAGATGGAGGGCAAACCTTAAGCAAAAGGGCTGAGATACTACCACGAGTTAGAGATCGTTCACAAACCCACTACTGCTGTACCATGTAGGGGCCAAATCCGGCCTGGAATACAGAAGGCAGCGACTGGTCACACTGAGGAACAAAAATCTTCAGACCCTGCCATGTCTCCCCTGATATACATGCTATAGCAGTTGGTGGCAAGTGTCTCATGGCTGTTTTTAAGCACTTAGGAAGACGATACACCCCAAAACGAAGGCATTCATGGTGCTCCCCACTTCTGCACTGTCACTGCCAAATCATAGGCACCTGCCACAGAGACCAATTCTGCAGGCAGAGTCCTATTTCCAGGGGTGAACAGGGTCTCCAGGCAAAAGCCATCTTTACCTCCCACTAATTTTTGCCTTCCAGCTTTGATCTGGATGAGGGCACAGGGCTCTCTCTCAATTCTGCCCTCCGTTAATCCTGACATTGTCCATTAAACCACCCAAAAATTTCCTTTCCTCCTCCTGGTGTCTACAGTTCTCAGCAGCTGTATCACACATCCTCATTTAACAAGGTAGTTATTTGTGCTGAGACGAATTTCACAATCCAGGTCTGCCAGCTCGAGAGCATCTGCTTCTTGGGAGTGTTGTGCAATGTTCCTGATGGGTTTCACGCTCTCTGCAGCATCACGTGTGTCGCACGGGATGGGTTATTTCACCAGCCTCTGCCTATGCTGCCAAAGCCCCAGTTTTCCTAGCAAGTTTTGCATGTTCATATCCAAGCTGTCTGCAGCTGCACTGCTTCTTTCTAGTACTGCTGTCTCCTCAAAGCTGTTTGCACTTGGAAGGATGGTTATATTCCATCTGCGTTTACCGCACTTGACTCCAATCTTACTTCCCACTTTCACGAACTGCTGTGTGCCATGACAGACACAAGAAACACAGCTGCCTTCTTTTATAGGCTGTAAAAATTAGCATGTTTTCGGATTAGAATAACAACCCCCAAAATTCTGTTCCTCATTGACTGCAAAATGTTTTTTTCATGGTAAAGAATTTCATCATTACTGTGCACAGGGAAACAGTTCATCCTCACTGGTGCTCAGATTTTACCACCCTCGTTCATATCCTACTGCACTCAGCAAAGCCAAATTAGTTCTAGTAATGTCTTTGGCCAGTTGGTCACAGCGTAAAGGAAACACAACACGCAGGCTGCTGCAAAACCTTAACAGTTTTAGGAATACCCAACTCACAGCCTAAACTCATGCTTCAAGTCCAGTTCTGTTCCTAACCACAAAGGCATTCTTTACCCTTCAGATCCTGCCTTAGCATGTCACACAAAAACACCCCCCCCCCTCAACATTCTGCATCTTTGATGTCACCTTTAAATAATTCATGCAAAAGGAAGAACTTCACCTCTAACTGCAGAAAAATTCTTAAGGATGGTTCCCATGCCATATCCAGACATTTAAAGGGTTATTTGTACCATCACATTGACTTCTTGAGTCATCAAATACATTTCAACGTCAACCAATTATTACCTATGTGATGTTAAAAAGCCACTTTATCAATCTGAATGATAGGAAGGTATTTCAGTACAAAAAAGGAAGGCTCAAACACTGAACTTGACTGGATACAGACAAACATTCCATCAAAGTTCAGTCTGAAAATCAGCTTCTGAGCTGTGTTTCCACTTTAACTTTCTGTGAACACTTAAAATGTTGTAGTTCTAATTCTTTAACTCAAAAACGTTGTGTTTCTAATTCTCCAAGTGCAAAGAAAGCATCATCCGTCCTGTACATAGAGGTGGTTCAGGCCTCACCTTGGATTGGGATTTCCCAATGCCATGTCACTAAAGCCAGCTGGAAAACTGGTCTCCTATCCCAGGAAAAAACAAGAAATATAAGAAGCTTTCCCCATGTCTTCTCAGAATTATCCTGAAGTGCAAGAGGCAAAGGCCATGGGGGAAGAACACACAAGGTTCTACAACTGACAAGACACTTAGCAAGAGTATGTCAGACCCAAGTTTATATCCATATTCTACCTAATTTAGAGCAGAGACATGGTATTTCATCTCCTGTACTCAGATGGATGCACTAAGCTGGCACTAGGAAAGGAAGGCTGGGAGCTCAGCCTCCAGGCACTGAGACGCTTCCCAAAGCTTCATTAAAACCAGCCCTTTTTTCTCGTAGACAACTGAATATTAACAGGTCAATCCCTCCCCAAAAAGAAAACTGTAGCAGATTTGGCTCTAGATACCTCTAAGACAGAAAACGTTTCCTGCCTTAAAGACCTTGCAAATATATATAAACGGATTAGGTTACAATGCTGATGTGCTGCTTGCAAAACAGGGTCAAAACTACATTCAAAATTCAACCGGTGGGAGAAGATGACTACAGCTTAATTACACAGCAGGCACTTTAAAAAGCAGAGCATCTGCCATCTTGCAAGTCGTAACAAGAAACACCAATCCCAGCCCTGTTTAACAGTGGTTTCCACTACAGGCAGCTCATCTGGCTGCATTCCCTTCTTTCCAAGCTGCTGCCAGTTTTCCAGGTTCTCCCTTCCCGTAAGCAGTTTACCAGGGAAATTTTGGAGCCATTTCTTTAGGGTTTCAAATAACATAAAACTTTCTGTCTGCTCTCTTCATAAGGCCTCAAAATAATCTGTCACATCAATTCAACGTCTCCTCTCTTTGACTCACCAGCTTCTCTCTTCTCTGAAACTCACCCTCCTATTGCTTGAAGTCTTCTCACCACCATTTCTACTTTCCCTACCACGTTGTGCTTCCAACTTTAGAGTCACTTTTCCAGCTGCCCTTCAACCCCTGCCAACGCTGCCAGTTCTTATCCCCTTTGTTATTGCAGATCAACTTTTGCTTATTTTAATATAAAAATGAAAAAATAAGTGATTGATAGTTTACACCTCAGGAAAACAGGAAAACACAACATGGCAAAAACCATTCTGGGTACTGTGAAGGTTTTCTGCCATGTTGCTGTTAAGAAGCTTTTAAACAAGACCTAAGTGCTTTTAAATGACAAAGGTGGCAAGGGAGCAGCAGGAGCGCTTCATATCTTGGGTGATCCAAGAGTTCTGCATTAGACGTCTGATTTAGTCATGAACTCTGGCACAAACACTTTTGACCTCGCTGGGGAATAGGCCTGAACTAAAACAACACTGCAAGATCTACACATTTTTGAGTCATGTGTTTCAAATGAAACGTTCTTTCCCATTAAATTAACAGTCCAAACAAGGGAAACCAATATGAGCAGCACCCCAAGCAATCACATGCGTCTAACTGCATCTGCATCACACAGTATTTCAACACAGTACTCCACTTGCACTATGCTGTCGAATGTGCAGAGCTGCATGACAGCCCTTCTGCTGTTACAGCAGGCAGAATAATGCTGACAACTGTATGCTTGAGATGGGGGTAGACTACAGATGGGAAGTTGCATTTCCATTTGTTCAGAAAACCACCTACGGTCTAAGAGCATCTTTCCAATGGCTTCAATTTGCACGTACAAGACTCTTCCTAAGATATTTTCCATTTTAGTCTCTACATCAGTGGTACAGAGGGACAAACGCATCCTCTAAAAGCAATTTGTGACTTCAGTATAGAATCATAGAATAGTTAGGGTTGGAAAGGACCTTAAGAGCACCCAGTTCCAACTCCCCTGCCATAGGCAGGGACACTTCACACTAAACCATATCACCCAAGGCCTCGTCCAACCTGGTCTTGAACACTGATGATCTGGGGATATAGAAGCACAAGACACATCCCTCTATCAGAAACAAGGGAACACACCCATTTCTTATCAAAGGGAAAGTTATATTAGCAAATATGTGTGTGTAAAGCAGCCAGCAAATTAAGTTGCTGGTTTTTATTTTGAGGATACATACAGAAGCGCTACGTACTTGCTTGCACTACACTGAGGGGTGATAAAATTAACCACTGCCAACCACAAACGTGGTGTTTAAAAACATGTCTCCACCTAGCTCAGATATCCTCTATAACCCAGACCACCGAACTACCAGCCTTTCTTCGAACATGAACAACAGCAACAGTTCTGCAACGGAGGATGCTAAATGAAGAGGAATGCAATGAGACTCGCTTTAACAACTCACCTGAGAATCTATTTTAATTAGTGCAATGTCAGCTTTTTCATCAACATCTTTAATTTTAGCTTCATACGTTTCACCGTTCTTCAGCTCCACCTTCACCCGGTTTTTGTTGGTGACGACATGGGCGTTTGTCACTATCAGCCCGTCTTCCGAGACGATGAACCCTGAACCACTGGCAACGGGAATCTCCCTCTTTGAATAAGGAAGTCTAAAAGACATGGGGAAACAAAGGTTTATTGCTGCAAAAAGCTGAAAGATCACAAATCACGAAAAAACACACAGCCCAAAAGAGTTTGGTGGTTTTTAATGCCTTAGGGTATCTGCTGTTACTTGCTATCATTAAGAAGATAACATGCATGCATTAGCTGAACTGTTTTTTTTTTTTACTGCCAGGACTCTTAAGTGATCTTTAATTCTTAAGCATGACAAATATTTATCATCCCCAAACCCCTCTTTGCTATTACACAGCATCAATCAACATTTCTGGCACACTGGCTGTTGTTTTCAAGAACACGAAAATCAGAATGGGGCATCTTGTTTACTTGCGAAACAATTCAATGTGAACCACAGCAGGAGCTATCTTCTCCACCACATCTGCAATAAAGTTGTATTTGTGCCGCAGGCTATTAGGGTGTTCTTGGCCTGAAATAGGAACAGAAGACATGTCATGAGCTCTCCAAGAGACAAGGGAAGGGTCATTGCAAAACACCTGAATTAGAAAAAGCTCCAAGTGGGTATCTTTTTCCTCCTTAAAAGTCATCTGCAGTATAACCCTTGCCCACAGATTTCCCTTCTGCCTCTTTGCACAAGAAGAGGCAGTGTGCTTTATCATTAGGACAAAGGGATCTATGAAGCCTTCTTGTTTCATGTGCACATAACTGGGCTATGAGGCTGTAGCTGCAGACCCCGATTGAGCACACTGCACTGCTGGTGGCTCCCATGCATCATAGAATCCCAGACTGGTTTGTGTTGGAAGGGACCTTAAAGCTCATCCAGTTCAATCCCCTGCCATGGTCAGGGACACCTTCCACTAGAGCAGGTTGCTCCAAGCCCTGTCCAAGCTGGCCTTGGATATGGGACACTGGAGGAGCACAGTGTTTAGTCCACCTCTGTGCTGCTCTTCCTTTGTGAACGGGATTTTGTACTCAGATGTCCCCTTTTCTGCTCTCACCTCTTTTCTGGATGGGCTGCTTAATCTGAGAACACCTTACAAGCTAAACAAATGGGTTCTGTTCCCCTGCCAAATACTCATTCTTACTGGCTTCTGAATGCCGAGGACAACAAAGTTCTAACCCCATGTAAACCTACAGCAGCTCCTGTGCATCAAGTGTAACCTGGGTATGAGGTTTGAGCTGCCTTCCCACTGGTGTCCCCCCGTTGGCTTGAACCATCAGCCTCTGCCTGGTACCCAAACACATTACACATGCTCCACACAACCATACCCAAGGCATCCTTTCCACTGACGGTCCATCAACTCCATAGAAGAGCCAATCCCACCTACTTTGAAGTTACTGAACCACCCTCAAGGCTACAAAGCAGATAGGCACACAAAAACAATGGGACCACAAAGCTCTGCATTCCTGGGCAGTGCTGTAACACAAAAGCTCATGGTCACTGAGTATTCGAGAGAGGTCGGGGGGGGGAATTTTTTCAAAAGCAAGGGGATACCAAACTCCTATTGTGGAGGACAGAAAAGCCGCCTGCATCATCAGATGCCTAAAAATCCATTAAATCTCTGGGAAAAAACTTGCAGCTCTGACACAGCTTCACCTTCTCAAGCAGTTTGGGGGCAAAACAATTTTATTTGTAAATGGAGAGCGACTGAGCAATTGGAACACCCCAAAGAGTTATTCTGTATTTCCCTAGAGGCAAGGAGCACCCTTTGTTTTCACCATTTTATCTGATGCCTCCATCTCGCGTTATAAAAGCACAAGCCAAATCTGTAATTGACTTTCAGATGAGTATGAATGTGCTGTGCTGCTCCCATCCACCCTGGCCATTTGGCTTCTAAATCCACCCAGAGATTAAAGCAGTAAGCAGCTTGTGGATGGCTCTAAGTGATGGTGTAACAGGACGGTTTATCTGCAGTATTGTAGATACACGGGACTACCCTATAACGTCATCCCAATACTTGAATGACCTTCATTAGCTGAAAACCAGAGTGGAAAACTGCACTTTTTCAAGTACATACCAGAGACAAAAACCCATGGCAGGAGATTCGGAGGGCTCATTTGGGAACAAAACATTGCTGCTTGTAACACTAACCAGATATTGGTTTCAGGCGACTTAGCACTGCCCTCGTGAGAGGGGTGGATGCTCAACCCAAACACTGTCTGACTGCTCAAAGAACATGTTTTCCCCCTGTTTATACCCTATGAAGCATCTCAAGGGCTTTCAAATGCAATCAGTCATGAACAGCAGCCACAGCAGTAACCACATAATCTGCTATTCGGTTTCAGATCAGAGTTCAGAGATGTTAATCTGCTTTATAAAGCAGGAACGTCAATCAGGGAACTTCTGTCCTCACCTACTGTCTTCTTCAAAAGCATTCTATGCTTTCTCTGGTTTACACACAAGCTGTTGCCCTTTTATCCCCAAAAGGCATAAGGACTTGACTTGCTGATTGAAAAACATCAATTTACCAAAGGATTTATGTTCCCTTTATTAGCAACATGCACCTGCATTAGCAAATGTACCTGCATCATCACTATAAAGCTGACAACTACCACGAGTGTTTTGGAAAACTGGTAGTAGAATGAGAACTGCAGTTTGGAATTAATCACTTGCATTGAATAGGAGCTTTGACAGATTATCAGATTGGATTAACACAATGCTGGGATAAAACGCCACAGGGCACTACTGTATCCATCAATGTGCTTTTTGATCTCCTCTTATGAAATGATTTCACCTCAGTTTTCTCCTCAGCTGTAGGCATCCAAAGGTCACCTTGGAAAAGAGAGCTCCCGTGGATGAGGGAACTGCACAGAAAACACACAGCTTTTTTTAATGCCTTCAATCTTCTTTTTTTACATGTAGCTATTCAAGAAGAGAAAGGATGCCTAAGCTGTACGTGGTGAGACTACTAACACTTCAGCTCTGAGAGCTGCCTTCACTTGGAAATGGAAGCTCCAAACACCAAGATTTCAGAAGCAACAGTGCTTCATGTATAACCCCCTTCTCCTTGTGCAGTCCCAAACTAAGCCACCCAGTGAAAAGGTCAAAATTTCATACTCTGAAAAGAGTTAGATAATAAATCCTGATTCATGGCATACTGACCTAAAAAGCTTACAACAGCTCGCCACGCCTGCCTGTTGCTTATGTAGCAGGAATTCTTGCATTGTGTAACACCGTTTTGCAACAGCTCTTGAACAACTGCCCATTTAAATGGAAAACATACCTTTTTTTTCAGCAAATAAACAGAAGTCAAAGTACCGTTCAGATGAATTCATTGATGAATGCTAACACGCAAAACACTCCTAGCAACTGGTCTTTATCCTCATGGGACAACATTAAATCTGAAGGCTATAGTAAAGGTATTAATATGCTAAGAACTTCTTCTATCACTAAGTATCATGGGGCAAAAACGACTCAAGACCAAGATGGTCATGCGTGCAGGCATGCCATTTTCCCATTACATATATACTTAATGTTCACCTTAGCTACTTGCTCTTTGGGATGACTGAGCAATGTAGTTGGGAGCTGAGAGGAGCACTTTTACTACAAGCAGCCACTATCTTAGATTTGAACCACCAGCAGGCACAGGCTACTACACGGAAGCCTAAAATGCCATAAAACCACCAATAATACAAACCGGATCTGAGCAGATGTTCATTCCTCAACCACTGCACGGTAGTTTCCAGCCATCACCAACCCCTGTAGGAGGCAGCAGGGAAATTCAGAACTTCTGCTTTCCTAAAACACATGTTTTCCAGCCATACTGCTAGTTCAGGATCTTTAGGACAACACAGTTTGAAGAGTGGAATGAATACCATGTAACACCCTCCAAGTTTTCAGGTTTAAAATGCTGGGGACTCTGCAGTGATTTAGTGGACTGTGCTCAACTATTAAGCAACAGAAAAGCTATAGCTTTAAGGTTTGATTGCTTATATGGGTTTGACTATTTAATCCCCACTGCCTGTATATTCTCATACATAAACAACATCCATCCTGACTAACAGGTACTCCACAAGCATGTGGCCAGCTCTTTAATTCCATACCGATACTGATCCCAAAAATGCAGTTTTCTCAGTTCCAAACTGCTTCTTTGGTATAACCAGTGTTGAATTAAGGAGACTAAAGTCTCCCCAGTTTCCTGGCCCTTTTCCTTTCCACCCTTCTGGAGCCGAGTTCCTAGTAAAGTCTTTTCATTATTTGTGGGGGTTGTGTTTAGGGCTGGAGTTTTTTATGGCAGTTTTTGTGTGTTTGTTTGTTTGCATTTAAATCCTTGAGAGGTGGGCTCGAATAAAGCTCTAGTTCCTAAATACCCTCCAGCTCTGGTGTTCACATCTTTACAGACTATTCCTATTTCTCCTTATATGCTGTGATTGTGTTTTGCACTGCTTTTTATTGAACTACTGCACAACGCCCTAAATGCCCATGAGCATGGTTAAGAAACCTTTATTAATGACATTATAAAGATGATTGTTGTGAATTCAGTTAATGACCAAGAACAGACTTAAACCCCCATAAATAGGTTACAGCATGAAAAATTCCCAAGGCAACTAATTCTTCAAGGACTTCAAAGGTGTGCTGGCTGTCAGACCTTGAATGAAAAGGAGAATCTCTGCCAACTGGCATGAATAGGGCTAATATCAGTAAACAAACTGCTAGGAGGCAAGACAGGAATACCAAGCCATGGTAAAAAGCACAGCCAGTTGTAAACAGCTCAAATAATTTGGTTTCATAAAGAAGAGCCAAAAAGCAAATTAAGATCTGGGTTCTGATTAGGTCATTACTCAAAGTGATGCTTTACTGCTTAGGGCTCAGACATGCTGCTTTTGGTAATATTTTCAGCTAGACTGGAAAGATGCTTTGGAGATAGAAATCTCATGAAAGTAACCTCACCCCTTCTGTTGTGAGAACTGTATTTGCTGCTCTGGAAGGTCTTCTCTCGGTGTAGCTCCACCTCTCATGAGCTTCTCAGTCAGAAATGGATTTTTCCCCCATCTACTTCTCATGTGTTTTCCCCCTCTTGAAGTAGTTCTGCTCCCATTCATCAGGACCAGCTTGGGTCGCTGCCCATTCTCCTCGGTTTCCCAATTGCACCCAGTGCTAAGACATTCCCAACATTCCCATGTCGTCTTTCCAGTGTCTGAAGCTAAAACCAACACAAATATCTTATTCAATGGGACTTTTTATCTTAGATACAGAGAGGGGGGGAAACAGGCGCACCCCAGCAATCACCAGCAAGCCTCTCTGTCGCTTGGTGAGACCACAGCAGATATCACCATGTCCTAAGTCAAAAAGCTCGGATTCAGTCTGGAATCAAGCTTTCCATTTCTTTACAGGCAGCAAGAAACTTTCATTCCCATTAAGATTAAATAGAAAACCCCCTCAACTTGCCATAAAACATTAACCATAGACAGCAGCAACTATCAGTATTTGTAAGCTTATAACTGCTGAAGAGTTTTATGCAAATTATTATGCAAATTGCAGTGAGGGTGCAACACCTTCTCCAGGTTCATCACTATGAAAAGTGCAATGGCCCTATCTTTCCAGGAGAAGGACTCCCATGGTCTGCTAACATCAATGGAGGAAAACAGGGCTTGAGGCCAGGGATCTATGGTTAATCTATCTGTTCCCATTAACTCTATGTCCTAGGTTCAGCAGTAGCAGTCATTTTTCTCCTCCTTGGTAGCTGGTGCAGTGCTGTGTTTTGACTTTCAGCCTGGGAACAGAGCTGATAACACTGATGTTTTGGTCTGGCCAAGGACTTTGTGAGCCTCATGCTCTTCCAGGGAGGAGGGGAAGCCGGGAGGAAGCAGACAGGACACCTGACCCAAACTGACCAAAGAGGTATTCCATACCACAGCACGTCATGCCCAGGATGTAACTGGGAGTGAGCCGGAAGGGCTGGGAGACTGCGGGGTTGGAGGAGGTATCGGTCGGTGCTTGGTCGGGCTGAGGGGGCGAGTTATCGGTCGGCTGGTGCTGAGGTGTTGTATTCTCTTCCCTTGTTATTTCCTTTATCATTATTATCATTGGTGGTAGCAGCAGTGATCTGTGTTATACCTTAGTTACTAAACTGTTCTTATCTCAACCCATGGGAGTTGCATTCTTTTGATTCTCCTCTCCGTCCCTCCAGGAGTAGGGGGAGGGCAAGAAGTTGGGGAGTGAGTGAACGAGTTACCTGATTGGGTTTAAACCATGACACTCTACAATGATCAGAAGTGTGTCTATGGAACCCTTGCTCAGTAACAGAGTACAAGCGGAGGCACCACAACCTCCTAATGTTTATGGGCTAACTAAGCTGCTCAGATTGCTGAAAATCACAGAATCCCAGACTGTTTTTTGTTGGAAGGGACCTTAAAGCTCATCCAGCTCCAACCCCTGCCACGGGCAGGGACCCCTTCCACTAGAGCAGCTTGCTCCAAGCCCCTGTGTCCAACCTGGCCTTGAACACTGCCAGGGATGGGGCAGCCACAGCTTCTCTGGGCACCCTGTGCCAGCGCCTCAGCACCCTCCCAGGGAAGAGCTTCTGCCTAAGAGCTCATCTCAGTCTCCCCTCGGGCAGGTTAAAGCCATTCCCCTTGGCCTGGCCCTACAGGCCCTTGTCCAAAACAGATGATTACTTCCTCCTGTACTTGCTGTTTGCTTAACGTTATATTCATGTACACATCCCCAGGCCTGAAAGAACATCTTGGGCTTGGGATTCTCTGCAGACTGAAGCCAGAAGGGTTTAAGCACTCACGAAACCTCTGGGCTGACAGAACCAGGGACTACGAACACAAACCGCAAGACTGCAAAGTTTTACTTGGAGAACTTCCACCTTCCCAAATAAAACTCCAACCGCTGGGGTTTGCACAAACTCCCATCCATGTCCTATAGGAAAACGCTAAACCTCTGACGCTGCTATGGAAACAAAAACTCCAGCAAATGTGCTTAGTTCACCCTCAAAATGGTGGTATCAGCAAGCTCCCCTGGAGAGACACAAGGAAAAAGTGATGTATGGGAATCACAGAACATTTCCAGAACCTACTGTTTTTAAAGAATTCAGCTGCAAGCCTAAATATTCCCCTTCCTATTCAAGGAGCAATTGTGTAATACACCAAAAAAAGGCTATTATGCAATGAAAACACCAAGAAAATAAGAAACAACCTTCTACGCATCATAGAGCAACTTTTAGAGTGATGGAGAGACTTGAGAGGTCTATACCACAGCACCTTGCTAATAATTGCAGTATTAAATCAGTTATTTTTTCCCCTGTATAATCCAAGGAGAAACTCAAAGACGCTTCACAGATTTCTTAGGAGAAAATCCGTATTACTGTGACATTCCCTAAGGCAAAAATATTTTCTTAGCACTAAAGAAAGGGGAGATTCCAAGCATTTTATTCTTCCCAATAGTAAAGTGTCCAAACCTGGTATTCACTTAAAATACTTCCTGCAGCAAGAACCACTGCCAGATTAAAGTGAGGAATTAAAGTAAAATCACTTTCTGGCACAAAGGCAAACTTGGAAAGGGAAAGTAAAGTCCATTTTCATCATCATCATATTTAGATGCTCAGCTCTTTCTTGATGACTTTTAACCAGGTCACACGCAACAAAGATCTTGCAAGCAACAGGCTTTGAAATCGGCATTTTCCCCGCTAATCCCAAAGCCTGAAACCATTAATTTTAGTCACTGATTTTAAACAAACAGAAAACAAGCTGCCAAGCTAAACAGAACCGAAAATCTGCATGGAGCTGGTAGAACAGAACAGCTCTCGAACTGATGGCGACCCAAAACGGTTTTCAGACCAGTGTGTGCTCGCTCACATGGCACGTTTGAGTACAAAACTGAAGGAGAATAAATTGCACGGTTTAGTTGATATTCTCAAGAACAAAAGCTGATTTTACTCATTTTGAGGGAAAAGGGTGTGAAAGTGTAGGCAAAGCCCACCGGCTGCAGGATGTTCTTGCTGGGGGTGCAGAGGCTGCTGTGATGCACAGGATCTCTTGGTCTCAGTGTGCACTCTATTCCCATCCTAGCCACAAATTAATGCTTACCCTGATCAGCGTTTAAGAGGGTAAGTTATGGAAGAAGCAAATGTATGAACAGGCAAAAGCAGACAATTGTAACAAGAATGAGCAGGCTACATGAAGAGCACAACACATACACAGCTCTTCTGCACTTATAAAACAACCAAAAAGAAGGATTTGAAGATAAGTAAATTGTAAAGCACAGAGCTTTCAGAGAACTTTGGTGCAGCCTCTTTGGTCCAGCTTCGTTCTCAGTATGAAACAGACATCTTCGGTATCCAGACCCAATGTAATTCAAGGCTTTCTTGACACTGAAATTGGTCAGGGGGCAATGTGCCTGCAGCTTTCTTGCAGCACGTTCCTATACGACTTCAGATTGAAACTTTATTTCTTAGCCAAACGGGAACTTTTCTCACTTCTTGTCTATAGGGCAGAACAAGCAGTAAATGAATCAGATACACAGCATCTTCTGTTGCAACTCAACCACTGAATTGCTAGATAGAAGTCAAATAGTCAAACCGTTCTGCAGAAGGAGGAACACTCAGGACATGTGCGTCTTGGTGTAAACTGTGTTACTCAATCTCTATGCAACTTGTGCAAAGAAATTAGAACACTTAGATTTATCTTTAAAATGGGCATAACCCCTATTCCATCTCACAGGAACAGTCTCGGGCTTCAGCAACCCCTGCAGAACCTCACAGGGAGAAAATACATCCATAAAGCCTCTCAGAAATGCCAGAAATTCTTCTGCATCGGCTGCCCTGCAAATAAAGTCCCAACATTGCAGCAGTAGCGAGCAAACGCAATAGACTTGCAAGCTGATGAGGCTCAAAAGCAATTCAAGCATCAGCAGGGAGGGCAGGAATCCAGAGTGGAGCGACAGCTCCATCTAACACAACAGGAAACTGCGATTCCTTCTGTAAACACCAGCGGTGAGGTGGGAGGAAACCAACCCGTGCATAAACAGCCAGCCCTGGAGCCCCGGGCCGGAGGAACGCAGCCCTGCGAGGTGGAACACGCTGTTCCCGCAGCACCATTGCCATGTTAATGCGATGCTGAGCCCGGGCTCGTTGGAGGAGATGACAAATTAATTGCGAGCCGGCGGCCCTGTGACAAAGATGCATGGCTATGGGTGGCCACGCCAGCAGACTGGGCTGTCTGGAGGATGAGGAGGGAAGGCAGGGTGCAGGAGGATGCTCAGGGACCAAAAGAAAAGGGTGAAGAGCAATTCAGGAGACGGGTGAAGAGTGCTGAGCTCCAAAACATCGTTACCAGTAGTCCTGTCTAAACTGGAAACACTAAGAAATATAAGTCAGGTACTTGTGGAAAAGAGTCTGCCTGATTTCCTGCAGGGAGATGAAAAGAGGATTTCAGTCAACAGGTTAAAGCCGTTAGAGCAGACGTCGTATTCTCTGCTCTGCTGAAGGCTGAAAATACAACAGATGAGTCAGGAATAATTTCTCCTCTCCTTTTTCCAGCCCTGCTCAGTTTACGTCCCTTCCAAGTCGGGTCATCACCCTGCTCTACCTCCCAGCTCCACTCATCACAGGCAGGGAACCAGCAAAACAACCTCGAAATGCCTATTAAGTAACAACAACGTGGTGATTCCTATATCCTACTTGCATCCAGCAGCTGCTTGATCTTGAAAACTCCTTTTAACATTATAAAACCATTAAGGTCTCATTTTAAGTATGTGAGAAACTTCCCCGCTGCATCTTTAGAAGAAATCCCTGCTTAAGAGAGATTTAGTTTCAACTTCCAGGAACCCTGCTGTGCAGGCACCAGGGAGTAAAAACAAGTTCTTGTTTTCATGCTTTTTAAACATTCTTTTTCTCTAAGAAAGAAACCTAAAAAAAGCCTCTTCAGATGCAAGGCTAAAAAAAAGCCACCGAAGATGCTGCTCCTCTGCAGCTGGAGAAGGCATTGATTTCGCCACTGCTGTGGCAGTGACCAGAGATAATACACAGAAGGATCAAATCTATCTAAAACCCTCAAAACAGTAGTAAAACATACACACCCCTCCTAGTCTGGGGCTTCACAATTGTACAATACATAAACCCAGTGCAACTACATCACAAACCCCACAATATCTATGTATTGAACAAATCCCTCTGCACCTGGAAGTATTTTCTACATCTGTCCTAAAGAACCACTCTTAAGACAGTCCAGATTTAATGTAGACATTAGAAATCAGTGAGTGGTGGGGAAACAACCCTGGAGGAATGCAGACAGCACTTCTGCCATCCTATTTTGAGAGCTGCAGAAAGGAGGTGGCACTGCCACTGGTGACACAGCCACTATCACACAGCGCCCTGCTCCCCTGCATGTATAGTTTCTCCTGAAAGGTTATAAGAAGTGCAGGTTTCTATTTCACCCTCTCAAATATGCATATTTCTATGCTATTTAGAGTTCTAATTGCTATATTCACAGCTCCCTATAGACATTTACACAGTGGCTTTTTAATCCACACATCTATTCTGCTTTATTTCACAGATGAGAGTATTTGTTGTCTTTTATTTGTAAGTGGTTTCTGCCTGCCCACTTTTACTGTCTGGATACAAATGAAAACAAGGCTTAGCCAAGCTTTACCTCTATAGATAGAGGTCTACATGCAGACCTCTGATGCACAATGGGCAGACAATGCCAAACAGCGCATACGTTGCCCTGGAAAAAGGTATGAATCATCCCTTTACCACCACAAAGGGTGAAGTATGAGATTACTGGGGGGGGTGTGTTTATTTTGAGGGAGGGATGGTGGGAGGGGAGAGAGTTGTTTGGGTTTCTCTTCCTCGTCAGTGCTCAGGTCCTCCCACTCCTTTCCCTCTCCAGAATGACTCTCCGCAGATGCGGATTGACAGATCATCGATGCTGTTTGCAGACAGAGCCAAAACTAGAGTCTGCAAGTTTAAGAAATAGAGTAATGGAAAAGAAAAGTCATGGAAAATGGAGCAGCAATGCTGGCGAGGGGCAGAGAAACGAGCAGGGCCTCCAATGCTCGGTTTGCTCTCAGCTCTGCTACTGGCTTAACTGGCTGACCTTGAGCAAAGCTATTTATCTTCCTCTGCCCTAGATTCACTATCTGTAACGTGGGGTAACGACATCGGCCTCTGCATAAAATATCGTGAGCTTCTGCTAATGCTCTGCTGAAGGAACTACTTCAGATTTGAGGCCACTGGATAACTTCCATGCATGGTTACTACATGTAATATGCATTGTTATATCCATCGCTTGTTTGTCAATAAAAATGCATGCAAATCCAATTGCTACCAGAAACACAAAGTGGTTTTGAATTATAATCACTGCAGCTCTGCCTCACTGATACTTCATAGAGCCATAGAATGGTTTGTACTGGAAAAGACCTTAAAGTTGCAACCCTCTGCCACAAGCAGGGACACCTTCCACTAGAGCAGGTTGCTGCAAGCCCCGTCCAACCTGGCCTTGAGCACTGCCAGGGATGGGGCAGCCACATCTTCATCAGCAAAACTGATGCTATGCACTGCTTGTCCCTCCTTCCCACCTCATCAAAACCAGGCAGGGAACTAGAACGACTGAGAAACCCTGATAGAATGTGATGGGGGGAAATGACAGATGTAAGAACAGTTTGGTTAACTAGGAACAGAAAGTAGCATAGCAATGCCACTGCCCTAGCACTGGTGCCATTAACTCACCACTGCTTGCATCAACAGGACCAGCTACCTTCCTGGTGCCAGGCTGCAGTTACTGTGCAATAAAAGCTAGCGGATCTCCTCACACATCACACACATGTACGTATGCTGTTGCAGTGCATGTCCATGCACACATTCTTGTCTCCAGCAGCAAGCTCCTGGCAGATCACTCACAACGCATTGCGCAACCCAGCTGGCTTCTGGCCTTGTGTTTTGTCTTATCAGGGCACCAGCGTATCTGATATTAACCCAGAAATTCCAGCCTGTTGAGTTGCCCGATTCATCTCCAGTCACTAAAACGTGGCAGCCAAGATCTTCTCAATTCACTAACCCTTGAAATGAAATACCAAGTTGAAGATACAAGTCTCCTGTACCTACAGGTGTGAGGTCAACATCATCAGTTAGTACAAGACCAATGAATTCTTTTACTGCCTTTCAATATAAGGAAGTTGAGATTTATTTTTCAGTTGTATTCTCTCTGGGAATCACAAGGACCTGTATCGAGAAGGCAGAATAAAGCCTGTCTTTCTTCCTATGTCCTCAACACAGCCTCCAGAATAATACTAGATACTCACATGGGCCCAGTTACAAATGCTGTGGGACTGACTTACTGCCAAGTCCAGCCCGGGATCCTAGAGGCCCCAGCAGTTTATGGGAGTGAGGAATGACCCTGTTTGCAACAAAAGTTAAGCTCCCCAGCACCCCATTTCTATTTCCAAAGCTGCTTTCCTCCGCTCCAAGCACACACAAATCCACGTTTGAAAAATATTTTCCAGCTTCTCCCATTTCTTGGATGGCAAAACCTTTCCTTTAACTGCTCCATCACATCCGAACTCCGCTTAATAAGGCTCCTGCTGCTTACTCACGGCTTTAAGTATCCCTTGTCCAGTCCACAGGTACCCTTTAAATTTCAAAGCCCAGAAGATGAAAGGATTGAATCTTTCCTTGTTCCAAATCTGTATTTACTGACCTGACTGTTTGAAGTCTAAAGACTACAGACTGACTGCTGGCTCCCCAGGAAGGAAACCTAGATGTGGAGAGGGGAAAAGGTGAGCTGCTTCAGACAAACCACTTCTTACAGCTCCCTCCTCTCAGAGCCGAATAGTTGGCTTTGGAAAAGCTTTTTAATCCCACACTTGGGAATTGGTTCTCTTCTGGAAATATGTTGCTATTTATTTCCATTGCCTTCAGCTGTCTCTTCCTTCCCTCCCCTCCTCCTGCTGCTGCAAAAGAGACTGAGGAAAGTCCAAAGGGAACGACTTTCAGACCACCCAAACACAACAACCGAGGGAGGTGAAGGCAGCTAAAGAACACTTGAAACACTCATTTGTGCATAGGTTCCTCACCACCCGGTCCTCCCAGGTTGTTTCCAATAGACTCCACATGTGCCAAGCCACCTGCAGTGCTCTCCCACCGTATCTCCACCGCGCTAACCATCATAGGCCCGTTGTTATCATTTGGGAAGCAGCTGAGAGCCGGGTTCGTAACAACAATATCAGCTTTCCTCCTGAGAAATACCTGGCTTCGTTCCCGGCCTTCCCAGGTTTCTCAGCTGAGTTTCTCTTCCTGCCCTGATTATTCATTCCTGCAAGGCTTAGCGCTGCCAGCCCGTTAGCCCTGCCTGCGTGCCAGCCAAGGAATTCAGGCAGGTCCATCCACTGCTCTTTCCCATCCTCTGCTGCGTGGATCGCATTCTTATGCTGGTTTTAAAGGGCTCCATTAATGACAAATGATTTATTGACTGTGGAGGTCCTTCTCCTCCATCAAATAATGACACACAGTCACTTGGATGCAGTTTGCGTGCATTTTAAAATAGAAAGGCAGCCGCTTTGCAAGAAACTGAGTTTGAACCATGGCATTTTTCTCCTCCCCCCTACCTCTGGGACTATAAAATGATAATGTAATGTGAAGGGAAATAGTGAGGTTTGTGCCTGTCAGCGATACACACCTTCTATAGCTGAGTTACCCCTAAACTCACCTCCATCTTCCCCCAAAGCAAGCAGTAATGAAGTGCTTAATCTAAAGCAGAGAGGACATCACGGTGCGAGCACGTGTGCAGCAGGGAGGCATGAAGCGCCTGTGGCAGATGCTAATGCACTGAGGGCTGCTGAGGTTACTGGGAGACCACATCAGACATAGGAAACGCGATAAAAATATGAAACCATAAAAATCTGGCTCAAAAGAGAGGGGCAGAAGAAAGTTAGGAACGGAGAGTAACCACGAGGAACTTCCTCCTCCTTCGTCTGGTCAAAGGACAGATCCAGGTCAGTTTGTGTTTTACAGTGTGAAGAGCACAGCGTGCAGAGAAGGGGAAACTGTCCTAAAACACCTGCCAGCGTTTGCTGGGAGAAGCGAGGAGGGGAAGGAGCCCTGGTTTAAGCTGTGTGTTGAACATCCCAAGCCTTCATCCCTTGGTCAGCAGGAGGGAATTAAGAGCAACAAAACCGTATTTGCAGAAGAAAAAGAAAACATCCTCCCTCAGTCTCAGCACACTCAATATTGAGGTCTCGTTGCACTGACCTCACTCCTGCGTGTGTGATGGGCTTTACACAGGTGTGGTTTATGCTCAGAGGACATTCACCTCCTTTCCATGCACCAACACACACCGTGCTGCAGATCCGAATGCCTCCTGCCAACATCTCTCATGTCCTTCATGGAAAGTGAAGGGGATTTGTGAAAGCTGCAGCACCAATCAAAGTGCTGCCACCCTGCCCATCACTTGCCCCATCTGACTTCAGCAGAGGTGAACACGCTTCAGCCCTCCTCCCATTCCATACTAATTTAATTAAAGCACGTCCTGGTTTAACTGAAGCTTTCCCCTCTCTCCTTGCTGGCACAGGAGCTTAGAATTATAGAATAGTTTGGGTTGGAAAGGACCTTAAGATCATCCAGTTCCAACCCCCCTGCAGGGCAGGGACACCTCACACTAAACCATGTCACCCAAGGCTTCATCCAGCCTGGCCTTGAACACTACCAGGGATGGAGCATTCCCATGCATAGATGGAGCTTCTGCATATGGAGCCTGGTTTGCCCTTTCTGTGCTCTGTCTGGCTCTCAGAGCGAGCTGCAGGCTGATCCCGCACCCCAGAGCACATCCCCACAGTGTAGGAGACCAGCTCAGCACCTCGGTGCCACCCGACTGCACCCATCCTCTCAGCAGTGCTTAGGGCTGAGGCTTGTGAAATTTGTCTTGGCTTATTTTAAGACCCATGATTGCCAATCCTTAGTATGAGGGTGCTGAGGCGCTGGCACAGGGTGCCCAGAGAAGCTGTGGCTGCCCCATCCCTGGCAGTGTTCAAGGCCAGGTTGGACACAGGGGCTTGGAGCAAGCTGCTCTAGTGGAAGGTGTCCCTGCCCGTGGCAGGGGTTGGAGCTGGATGAGCTTTGAGGGCCCTTCCAACCCAAACCAGTGATTCTATGATTTTTGCATAGGAATACATCCCCCTTACGCACACAGACCCAGAGCAGCCTTCTCCTGCCTCTCCTGCATCCTCTCATAAACTTGACCAGCATTTGAAAAGATGCACTGAGAAATGCCAACGTACCAAATCAGCACCAGCAGTGGACTTCAGTAGATGAAAACCGAGAAAGACAAAAAGTTTTACTTTATTTTCTGCAGTCTACAGAATATTGAACGTGACCAACTTCTAAAGCGATGTGAAACTTAACAACAACAAAAGTGCTTTCCAAACACTTTCTCTACATTCCCTCATCTCCTGGGCCACTGCAGCGTGCTCGCCAAGTTATTTATATAGATATGTTCCTATGGAAGCACAGAAATACTTTACCAAAGATAACTCCATCCCTAGGTAGCAAAACCACTCCTGAAAATGAGCTCAGAATGAAACTGAAACTTAACAACTCTAAGGAGCCACGTACAAGGCGATGGCTTTTCAAACAGTGGTTCAGTCCACCCCCAGGGAATGGCACTTTACAGCCTCCTCTCCATTTCTTTTTGCTTTAAGTTCTTTATATATGAAAAAAGCTTCACTTGCAGGAACATTTGCTGTGGTCTAGGAATAAACCTGTGCTGCTGGTCAGCTTCTCCAGCACCTTCCTTTTGCACCTAGTGATACAGAAAATGAGCATCACTCCAGCCAGAGGTGCAATGGGACAGAACCGTTGTCTGGATGTACACATGGTGTGTATCTGCTGCAGTGGATTTTTCATAGAACCCCGGACTGGTTTGTGTTGGAAGGGGCCTTAAAGCTCACCCAGTTCCAACCCCTGCCACAGGCAGGGACACCTTCCACTAGAGCAGCTTGCTCCAAGCCCCTGTGTCCAACCTGGCCTTGAACACTGCCAGGGATGGGGCAGCCACAGCTTCTCTGGGCACCCTGTGCCAGCGCCTCAGCACCCTCACAGGGAAGAGCTTCTGCCTAAGAGCTCATCTCAGTCTCCCCTCTGGCAGGTTAAAGCCATTCCCCTTGGCCTGTCCCTACAGGCCCTTGTCCCAAGCCCCTCTCCAGGTTTCCTGCAGCCCCTTCAGGCACTGGAGCTGCTCTAAGGTCTCCCCTTCAGGAGCCTTCTCTTCTCCAGGCTGTTTTCCTATACCAGGTCTATGTGCAGCCTGCACGTTGTCCATACAACTCACCAGAGGCCCATGTTACCTCCAGCTCCAACACAGCCTGAATTCTGCAAGCGTTCAGCAGAACAGACCAAGAAAACAACACTGGTTTCATGAATTGAGAATAAAACTCACAAGGCATTATATTATACTGGAGATCAGGAAACTGTAGCGTGAAAGCTGGAATTGTCTCCAGTGTCAGTAAATGCCAGCGCTGTTCTATGGAGCACAACGCAGCTTTGAAACCGAGGGGGAAACCAGTGGTACAAGAACTCGATTGTATCAATACCAGAGCTCTAAGTTTAATCTGTAGTGGAGGATCAGCAAGCCGAATGTATAGTCACTATACATCAGAACATTCTGCTGGGGAGATAATGGATAAATCTGGGAAATTACTTCTTTTTTAAGAAAGAAATGCAGAAATGCTACAACCTACCCCAAAGAATCAACCCTCACTGGAACTGCATTGACTTACCAGAAGTCAGTCAATAAATAAAGGTGGAATTCATGCTAATTTTCACATATTACCCCCTGAACTGAGTGGCTTGGAAGCAGTGTGCAGCCACAGCTTATGCGGTTTAAGCCAGCCTTTGTTATGGATTGCATCTTGTAAAGATCATCCCCTGTTTATCCTACAGGAAGGGTTTGCCTTCACGTGTTACATCCTGCACTCCTCATCTCTACAAGCCTGAACACTTCACTGGGAGACTCCATCAACTGCATCTGCACAGCCAGTTTCGTAACCCAACAGCGTGTCCTGATGCAGTTTACAAACAACCCGCATCCATCCCGCGGCTCCAAGTACTCAAGTGACATCCGATTCGACTAAAATAACAACTAAATGATAGGAATGCTGTAGGATAAATCCTACCAGGTGTGCTGTTACTTCTCGATCCTCCAAAGACAAAACTAAAAGCTCACCCCAGGGTCAGCATAGCACGCTGCTCAGCTACAAGCATCCCCCCTCTTTAGCTACCTTATCAGTAATAATAACCAAGAGCATCTGCTAAAACGAGCAAGGAGATCCTGCTCTGCCGACATCTGATCATTGATCCGCTTTTCAGAGCCGTGGCATCCCCGGCTTTACTTCTCTGCGCCCGGGGGGGGCCGCAATCAGGGATTTCTCCCACATTTCTTGTAGTCCCGCACCGGCTTCTGCGGGTTTGCAACCAGCTTCCCTCGCGTTCCAGCCCGGCAGCATCCCTTCTGCAGGCGGAGGGCGGAGATGTTTAGTTTTAGAGCTGGATATAGGGCTGTTTTCCTTTTCCCCTGACACTTGGCAGACGAAGCCCAGCGCTGCATTCCCGCTCTACTTTCTCCCTGAACCGAAGCACCAGGCTGAAGCCAGCCCCTTCCTTGGCCCCTCTCCTCCCTGGTCCAGCCAGGAGCCCCAGTTCGGGCAGAGGGAACAGAGAACGACGGGGCCGCAGCCCCACCGCGGTGTCCCGTCCCCTTCAAGTCCCCGCTCTGCCCTTACCCTGCCCGCATGCTCCGCGCTGGATAGCGATGATGGGCGGCTGCCGAAGGCTCTCTGCGCGGCGGCTGGCGGCCCGCAGCTGGCACTGGCTGGCGTAGGTAACAGCATCGCTACCGCAGACGGGCTCGGTGCTGGAGCACAGGCAGCGCCCGACCGCCGCCCGCTTGCGCACGGTGGCCGAGGCGGGGACACCGGCGCCGGGCGGCACCACGCACTGGAGCCCCTCACCGCAGGGCGGGCCGCCGCCACCGCCGCCGCAGGGCTCGCCCTCCTCCGCCCCGCAGACGCGGCAGCAGCCGCAGCCGTCCAGCACCGCTCCGCCGGGGCAGGAGGCGGGCAGCGGCGGGCAGCGCGACCGATCGCAGCGCTCCGGGCAGGCGGCCGGCGGCGCGGCGGCGGCGGGGGGCAGCGGCCCCGCCAGCAGCAGGAGCAGCGGCAGCAGCACCGGCGGCAGCAGGCTCCAGCCCCGCAGCGGCATCGCGGCGGGACGGCGGCGAGGGGCGGTGAGCGGGGCGCCGCGGGACGGCGGCTTTAAGCGGCGGCGAGAGGGGCGGTGCGGCCGGTGGGGCGGAGCGGCGGCGGCGGTGGGTACGGCCCCCCCCCTCCAGGCCTTAACACCCCCTTACCCCCCGTTACCGGCTCCAGCCCGGGCTATAAACCCGCCGTCTCCTCCCGCCGCCTTGTCTTTTAGGGGCAAAGGGACCCTGCCCGTTGCTGTTTAGCACCAAAACGGCTGTTAAACTTGGTTGTTTAGCGCCACAAACCCGATGGTAACATACCCTTGCCAACGCGAGGGGATAAAGGGGGCTGTTGAACGCTCTTCCCCACTTCAGGAGTTACGGGAAAGGCAATCTACGCACTGATAACGTTTCCATTGGCGATAAGAAGCGGACGGGGAGATGATGCTGTCAGCCCGTCCGCTGCCTGCAAATGCCCTGCCGGGAATACAAAGTGATGCCGAGAAATTCCCCTTGGGAACACGCCTCAGGGACCCGAAGACACTGGGAGGCGTCTCCCGGCCCCCTCCACTGCACCCGAGATGCTCGGAGCCGCAGGGTGAGGCGGGTACCAGCAATTAGCAGAAGGTTAATCAACCGAAAGGAGAAGAGAAAACAGCCTTCAGCCACGGCCCGGGGTAGCCGAGCCGATTTATCTGCGCAACTGCCAGAGCCGGACAGAGGCCTCTGTGCCCATCCAGCACATACAGGGTGGTTTGAAAAGCGGTTTAATTACACGCAAATACTTTCCAAGGGAAAAAAAAAACCAACATCATTTCCAAAGCTAACAGGGGAAAATGCAACAAGAACTAATAGTGGAAATCTAGCACAGCCAGTGTTTTAATTACAAGCCGATTTAACTCGTGAACCAACCAGCAATGTGTGATTATTTAAGTGAATCTTTACCAGGCACCTGATAACCAGGGGCTTGATGAACTTAGATACCATTAGGTGAGATGAAAGGCTATTAACTGTTAGGTTGCCCCATCCCTGGCAGTGCTCAAGGCCGGGTTGAACAGGACTTGGAGCAAGCTGCTCTAGTGGAAGGTGTCCCTGCCCATAGCAGGGGTTGGGACTTGGAGGAGCTTTAAGCTCCCTTCCAACACAAACCGGGCTGGGATTCTATGAGCTGCCACTAAGAAATGGAGGATGCTGACAACCACAGTAACACAGGCGAATACAAAGTCTTTTCTGCTACAAAAAGTGGAATAACCTTTAATAAGGAGCCACGTGAGCAGGCGGAAGCAGCTCCCCATGTGTCAGAATTTAAACCTAATTCTTCCAGGGAATATTATAAAATCAAACTGGGACCACAAAATCATTAATGTGCAAAACTGACTTAACTGCTTGGTTTGGACCTGAAGGTGGGGAAACCACGTAGATACCAATATTCCCAATGAAAGCTCCACAATGAATCCCTCACATCTGCTGTTTTCCGATAACTTCAGTGCTGCACAAGAAGGAGATGTCAGGAGAATTGCTTGATTTCAGAAGTGACCAAAGTAGTAATCAGGAACAATTTCAATAAACATGCCTTAGTGTTAAAATCATGAATGTTAAAAACTCAGAAAAAGGTTTAAAATGTTTTCAAGTTTAAATATTTTTAATGTGGATAGATATATGTAAAAACATAGCATCATAGAATAGTTCAGGTTGGAAAGGACTTTAGGATCAAGTTCCAACCCCCCTGCCATGGGCAGGGACACCTCACACTAAACCATCTCACCCAAGGCTCTGTCCAAGCTGGCCTTGAACACTGCCAGGGATGGAGCGTTCACAACCTCCCTGGGCAACCCATTCCAGTGCCTCACCACCCTCACAGTAAAGAATTTCCTCCTTAGATCCAATCTAAACTTCCCCTGTTTAAGTCTTAACCCATTACCCCTTATCCCATCACAGCAGTCCCTATATAATATGATAACATGTCCCTATATAACATAGATCTATAACAGTATATATCTAAACTTACATCTATAATATGGATAAATACCAGTATACGTATCAACTTATATATTTTATATTAGGTATCCATATTATATATATGTTTATATATTGTACATATTTAGATATATATTCTATACTGATATGTATCCATATTATATACATGTTTCTATAAACAGTATATAAATCTATATATAGATAAAAATAGATATAATATGGATTCATAACCGTATAGAATATATATCTAAACATATATATATAAAATAACAATAGATAACTGTATATATAAACATCTATATAGTATGGATTTGGAACTGTATATATCTTAATATATATATATAAAATATGGATGCATAACAATATATCTAAACATACATATATAATATGGATGGATATTATGGTAAAGCAGTTCCAAATTACTGTTTATGCATTACTTATTTGCTGTTATTAATAAGCTTCAGGGTTCATTTGGGCTCTTTTGGTTTTTCCCCTCCTTTACTTTTAAATAAAGACAAGTCTTTAAGGAAAGATGAGCAGTTTTCAGTAAAAATAAATAATCACAGGTTTGTAGAAGATCTTATAAAGTCCTATTTGGAAGCAGGAGCAAAATATCCAGAGACTGATGAATTGTTGTGGGGTTTGGTCCTACCCCCCCCAGAAAGGCTCTCGGCTTTTCTACCGTGTTACCTTTGGCAGGGAGCTTGCTGTTTGAGGTGCCTGGAGCCTTATCCTCACAGGTAGGAACAAATTCCATGTGGTGGGAAAGCTCCTTGTTCCATCATCCTCTCTCCATGGATGGCTGTGTCTTTTTTAGCTTGGCATCCTTTGGTATGGGTCACTCCTGGGAGCAAAGGCAAGGCATGAATGAAGCTCAAACCACGTTAACAAAAGCCCTGTTGAGGGAAACCACTTGGAGCAGCTGTAACTCAGTAAGTCAATGCCCTGGTTCAAAACCTGAGTCAGGTGAATGCCTCCTTGCCTAGAGAAAGGGAAGCATAAGGTGTTAACTTGCACTGAACTCAGCTGTTCGGCTTATAAAGTCTACCCATCTTATGCTAAATATTGAACTACTTCAAGGACTACTTCAAATGTGGAGTGCTCTCACAGAAAGTTTGAAACACCCGTTGTATTTATGTGTCTTTTCCATGATGGAGGATTCTTTTTCCTATATAAATCACCCTGCTTCAAGCTCCTTTACAGGTTACTAAAGACCTATAATGCACGAGCCAATATTTCTTCTTAAATAGCACAGAAAAGGGATGTACATTTGTTGATAGTTAAACACTGCAAAGGGAATAAAAGACATCCCAAAGTGTTCTCTGTGCAGAAATGCCTTACACCTGAAAGGCGCTATTAACACACAAGATATTATATCTCTCCCATCGCAATGTTTTCTCACAGAAGAGCTATCCAAGCCCATGGGCATTTATCGTTAGTCAGAGAGGCCAAAAATGTGCTCTGAAAAATACTTGCACTTGAGAGACTTGCTCATGAAATACTTCACCTCCTACTTTTCAAACAGAACTGGATGATGGGAGGCTCCATCTAAGGTTCACCGATACTCCTAAAGGTAGGAGCATTTGGATGGTGCTGCCAAGGCTCTGGAATTTGCCCTAATGTCCAGACTGGTTTGTGTTGGAGGGACCTTAAAGCTCATCCAGTTCCAACCCCTGCCACGGGCAGGGACACCTTCTACTAGAGCAGCTTGCTCCCAGCCCCTGTGTCCAACCTGGCCTTGAACACTGCCAGGGATGGGGCAGCCACAGCTTCTCTGGGCACCCTGTGCCAGCGCCTCAGCACCCTCACAGGGAAGAGCTTCTGCCTAAGAGCTCATCTCAGTCTCCCCTCTGGCAGGTTCAAGCCATTCCCCTTGGCCTGTCCCTACAGGCCCTTGTCCCAAGCCCCTCTCCAGGTTTCCTGCAGCCCCTTCAGGCACTGGAGCTGCTCTCAGGTCTCCCCTTCAGGAGCCTTCTCTTCTCCAGGCTGCCCCAGCCCAGCTCTCTCAGCCTGGCTCCAGAGCAGAGCTGCTCCAGCCCTCGCAGCATCTCCAAGGCCTCCTCTGGACAATCCTGAGCAGGTCCATCCCTCCTGCAGTATGATGGTGTGCTACAGAAGCAAGCTTTCCTGGGTGCCACATTACCTGAAACGTATCGCGTGCAGCCTTTGGGATCTGGGTTTAGGCCAGCAGCAGAATGCCTCTTGGTAGGAGCTGCTACCTCCAGTGGCTTCCTAGGCAAAAGAGGGGGTGAGAGAAGCCGGCAGCACTTGGCACAGGATCCTTGCATTGCTACTGTACATGTTGGACAAGGAAACGGCTTTGGAGGGATCATCTGGGCACACCTGGAAAGGGTGGGAAGGAAGAAGCAAGGAAATGATGATAAAAGATGACAGAAGTCAGGAGAGAAAGGGGTTAACATTATAGTCTGATACCAGAAGGATGTTGGCCAGAAAAGAGAGGATGGGAGAAGTTTGGGATGGCCAGAGGGCTGATGTTCTGAGCAAAGCAAGCAGCTTGGACTTTGCAGAAAGCTTGTCTAGGTTTATTACGCCTGTGTTATCATTTAGCTTCATTTGCTGATGGCTTTCTCCCAGTTTCTGGCCAGGATTTAACATCCTACCCCCACCCTCCAAAACCCAGGACTTCTCTACTTTGTAGACTTCTCTGTCTTGTTAAATACCAACCAAGCACAACCCATCAAACAACACAACCCCCAACCTTACTTCTTAAATCCCAGTGCCGGTTTCATTTCATTACCAAAGAAATGCTGTTACTTGGAAAGAGAATGGCAGCAAACCAGGGGATTTAAACAGCACACTCTTTTCCAGATGTGAATTCAGCCCCGGTGCTCGACAAGTGCAGCTGTTGGCACAGTGTACGGAATAGAGCAAAGATCAGAAGTGTCTTTTGTGGGTCCTCACAGGAAACCAAGCAACCTGGCCTGAGACACTGATGGTCTGAAACAGTTAAATATGGATTTGGATTTCCCTTGGTGTCCGAGGGCAGCCCTACAACCAGGAGCATTGCACTATGGGCAGGGACTGTAAAGCAAGCGTGGAGGCTTCATAATGAACCTAATGTTAATTTACAGGAAACAAGTGCACTGCGATGGGAACCTGCAGCTGACACCCGCCTATTGAGAACAGGCGTTTCTCTGGTGTCCTGCTCAGTTATCATTAGGAGAATGGGGACAACAGGAATGTCGTGCAGCAGAGTGGTTGAAATTCCTAAAAGCTGCGTTCACTCTGCAGATCTATATGGAAAATTACAGTGCTGACAGTCATTTTAAATGCAAATCCCTAATTACAGTGCCAAAGGTGGCACTTTGAGGAGCGATATTCCACACTGCTACCCCATTACACACAGCCGTAACAAACGAGTACCAGGTCCTGGCTCTTGGAGAGGCTGCAGCGAAGCCCCACAGCACTGATGGACACGATTCAGCTGTGGAGCAGGATTCACACTTCACTGCTCCTGCCAGCAGCCTTCATTGCTTCCATGGAAGCATCATCTCAGGAGCTCTTCAGCAGCTTACTGGCTTGGAGCATCAAATAGTTACAGAAGCTGTGCTCTAAAAGTATTAAGACATTAAATGAAACTGATGAAAGGTTAAAACTATAAATAGCACAGAGGGCTTCAAATGGGTTTTATTTCATTTAACTTTTAAACTTTAAACTCCTCTTTAATTTCTTCCCTTTTTCCCACCTCAAATTAATACGGAATCTTTATAAAACCAGTTCTGTTGCACACCTTCAGAGTGCACACTTTTGGTGTGCTCACTGATTTCTCCATCTGTTGTGATACAGATTTCCTATAGAGCCTAAAACAAATTGGTCTTTAGACAGCAATATTTTCTACTAACAGAGCCTTTTTTTGTGATAGGAGGTACACACTGCGTTGCTGTATGCACTTTTAACTTAGGTCTGTATAGGACTGCAGTGTCTTAACCTATATAAACAATTGCAAAACCTCAAAGTCAAAAAGTAAGATGATTAAAATGGCAGCTGAGTTAGTAAAGAATGACGTTTCAAACTGGTTATGTCCTGTCCTTCAGCTGGAGCTCTGATTGCTCTGGTTTAGCTCCAAGTTTCTATCATCTTCGCGTCGCATTACTTTGCCTACTGGAGATGCTTCCTTCCCAGTCTGGTAGTTGAAGAGGCTGTGCTCACCTGAGATAGTGTAAAGGTGCTTCTGCCCAGCTGCATCACTCCAGATAACCAGTTTCCCAGGTACATCCCGGAAACTTTAAACTGCAGTGATTGAAGGTCAACAAGCTCAGCTCAAGGCCTCGTAGTGCAGCAAGTTACTGCGTTACGCGTCTCTTCCGAGCCATAATGAATGTTTTGAGCCTGCACATTTGGTACAATCATCTACCAGATGGATACCTGCTTCTCATTCAGAAAAGGCTATTCGCATAAGAGTGAATTACTACCTAGCTGTTTGCACGAGGCTTCTCTTGTACTGGTTTACTGCAGGGAAACATGGGATGTCATCTAGAGGAACATAGATAGGCTCAAGAACTGGGACAACACACCCCCCCCCCCCCCCCAGTCAACAAGGCCACCTACAAGGTCCTGCATCTGGGTCAGGGCAATCCCAAGCACACAGACCGGGCAGAACCTGGATGGAGCAGCCTTGAGGAGAAGGACTTGTGGGTGCTGGGTGATGAGAAGCTCCCCATGACCCGGCTTCAGTGGGTGCTTGAGCCCAGAACCCCCCAGTGTGCTGGGCTGTACCTCTGGAGTGTGAGCAGCAGCTCAGGGAGGGGATCCTGCCCCTCTGCTGTGCTCTGGGGAGACCCCCCTGCAGCCCTGATCCAGCTCTGGGGCAGCAGCACAAGAGGGACCTGGAGCTGTTGGAGTGAGTGCAGAGGAGGCCATGGAGATGCTGCAAGGGCTGGAGCAGCTCTGCTCTGGAGCCAGGCTGAGAGAGCTGGGCTGGGGCAGCCTGGGGAAGAGAAGGCTCCTGAAGGGGAGACCTGAGAGCAGCTCCAGTGCCTAAAGGGGCTGCAGGAAACCTGGAGAGGGGCTTGGGACAAGGGATGTAGGGACAGGCCAAGGGGAATGGCTTTAACCTGCCAGAGGGGAGACTGAGATGAGCTCTTAGGCAGAAGCTCTTCCCTGTGAGGGTGCTGAGGCGCTGGCACAGGGTGCCCAGAGAAGCTGTGGCTGCCCCATCCCTGGCAGTGTTCAAGGCCAGGTTGGACACAGGGGCTTGGAGCAAGCTGCTCTAGTGGAAGGTGTCCCTGCCTGTGGCAGGGGTTGGAGCTGGATGAGCTTTAAGGTCCCTTCCAACCCAAACCATTCTATGTAGGGGCAGTTCTTAAATTTCTTCTGTTCCAACTATTTTTTAGCATCCTCTCATTGTCTGCAATTGTTTTCCAGTCAGTAGCATCACGAGAAACCCCTGACTTTCATTATTCACTGGACAAGTTAACAGATTATTCACTTTCTCACTGTAACATCACAGCTTCCTCAGGAATAAACTGGTGTGAAGAAAAACAGCAGGAGAAAGGGATGTTTTGATGTCTTCAATTTGCTGCCATTGCTATTCAAAGCTTGCAAGGAGCAAGAGTTTAGAAGAAAACCACCATGAAACCCACAACAAAACAACTTGGAGTGGTCCAATGACTTAACTGGAGTTTTAAGATGGATTTCTAAGACTCAAGAGATACACTTCAGAATTAAATGCCCGACTTGAGTAATGTTTAAAGCTAGAGCATGACCTCTAGGTGGTGCTGACATCCTGTTATTCCGTGAGGTTACGGTGTATTCCAGCATAATAAAACTATATTCTGGACCACTGCCTTTTGGCAGTTACCTTCAGGCATGTGGATTGTAGATTTAGCAGTCACAGTTTCTCTGAATTTCTTATTGCAACACAGTGGGTTTAAATCTATGACCAGAAAGAATAACTCAATTCCCTCTTCAGTAAAGGGGCAAGAAGCACACAGCGAACACAGACATGCGAGACGGCACGTAGTAAGACAGAGCATCCAAGTCGTTCCAGTGACCACAGCTCGGGTCTCAACAGGCTGTGAGAAGTAACAAAGGTTTTGATGAAAATAATGAGGACCAAAAAAGCTGAAAGCTAAGCAGCAGAGATGCATGTGGTAAGATAGTGAACTAGAACCGGTGTTTTCAGCCTGTTTAACTGCATTTGAGTTGCAGCCACCGATTGTTATTTTATTCTGGTTATTTAATACTGGGAACTATTAATTGTATTGCTGTACGTGGGTTAGTAGCTAACTTGGTGTACCAAGGACCTTACTGGAACATCGGCTCCACAACACTGCAGTCAAGCTGCTTTTGGAACTTGGTGATGTTAGGCTAAAGCTGAAAACACCCAATTTAAATGGAGATGGGCTACTGAAGGTACAATTAAATCCACGTTCCACACCAGCTCTGGCCTGTGCGACTGGTGAAAAAGGGAGCTTCAAGGCACTCAGGGCAGCAGCTCCTCTAGAAGATGCGTGTCAGGGAGCCAAATGTTGGGGGCAAGAGCATGCACACTGATACTAGTGCAGCTGCAGATGTGCACGTACCTGGAGTAATTCACGGTCAGATGATGTCGCAGTGGAGCTGGAATTTGTGCGTTCAGCCTGTATCTTACCTCAGTTCCTGTTCTTTGGCTGAAGCTTGTGTACTGTTGGGACAGATTGAGTGTGCTGCTTTACAACAGGGAAAAGGACTTGGGAAGTGCAGTCACTCAAGTATGATGGTATCACACTGTCTACCATACAGTGAGGTGCTTCCAGATGATATCCAGGTGGTGTTATTTCAGGAATACATTTTGGAGAGAGAACCTTTCTCATACAACACTATAAAGCCAGGAAAACACGTTACATTTTGTTCTCCTGGGGCATTCTGGTTTTTCCCCCCTTTCAGATGGTGCCTGATAGTTTCCCAATGGTTAACTTGACATTACCTTGCCTCATCTCTTCCCTTCCACTGATGCAAAAGAAACCCGATTGATTTCCCTTGCATAACATGTAAAACTTCCACAGAAGAGACCAAGAACAGTGTAAGAAAAACAGCACATTCTGTTCAATTTCTTTCTTAGGCTACACAACCTGGTCAGATTTGAGGAATTAAGACATTATAGCTGGATAAAGGATAATTTGAGCTTTTATATGCTCCAAAGAAATACATTGTTCTGATATTTAACAAGGAAACGGAGCCAGATATTAAGTTACCCAAACTGATTTATTGACAATTTCAATGTGACATATTTACAGCACTGTTTCTAAAATAATTTAACAATTTTCATAGATTTATAAAAGTACTGATAAATAGGAGACCCTGACAATTACCAACCACAAATATTTCCCTATGCTACTGAACTACAACAGTAGTTCTTTTTTCCTCTTCTTTTTTTTTTGCCCCCCTCTTTTTGTAAGTCCCATAATGGAGCTGCTTTACCTCCACCCAATGTGGAAAATTGCCAATACCAAAATATAACAGAATGAACATGCAGTGTGAAAGCTGTACCAGAGCGGGTGATTTCAGATGTTAGACTACAGTAAAAAATATTTCAATGCAAAGTGTCTTCCACACAGAATGTACTTGTGAAAAAATAAGCTTTTAAAGAGCTATTATCTGTATAGAAGTTAAAACCTACAATACTAGTACAGACATTTACAGGAACTTCCAATTCTGTGCTAGTTTTCACATATATCTAAAGAGTCAAACAAAACCAGTCATTTACAAAGACCACTGCCTTAAGACAGTGGTTAGTTAGCTTATGGATAAACAAGAAGATGAAGGTGCTGATAGAATTTAAGGTTTTGAAGTTAGATATATTTCATTCTTCTATGACACCAATTAGTCTATCCTTGGATCAACAAATTATCATGGCAAAGCCATCCATATCTCTCAAGCAGGAAGTCAGTTTGGAAGCTGGAGAGAAGATGGACTTGTATGATATGCATCTTAGGTTCCAGGAGACCAAAAAACCCAAAGTATCACCAAGCTGGACAATCTGAATCACACTAAGCAGCAGCATGAGATATTTGTGGGGTTGGGATTAAAGCAAACATTTCTTTGTCAAAAATGATGAACAGGACACACCCCATCTAATCCAATACTTGAAATGTAAAGGTTCTTCCCATTTGCATCACTGAAGCCCCGTAACACAGTGTACACAGAGAACAAATACTCTCCTTTTAAACAAACCATATATTGCACAGCTAGCAGGTGCAATACCAGAACACTGGTATCCCTCGTGGAAGTTTCCTGTTTTAAATAGCTGTTTCAGACTATGCTACTCAGACCAACTCCCAGCCAGTGTTCAAAACCATTAGGAATGGTTGGTGTACATAACTAATCCCAAAGTGTTTCAACAACGTGAGAAAAAACACAGGCACTTAAGATTCTTAGTGCACCGAAAGTTATAGGCCACGATTGCATGACTATGAACAGCTCGGTACCAACAATGACAAAACTAACCCAGGAGGTCTTCCACTGATCAATACAGAGACGAGAACTGCTCACAAAGCACTGGTAAGAAAACCATTCTCAAAACAGTTATCAAACGACACATTTAGACATTTAAGAGAAATTAATTGCTGCAAAGCCTAATGTAACACAATAGAAACCCTACTTAGTTCAAAAGACCTAAAAAGTGTCCGAATTCCAAAGTCCAATTTCTCTTCTCCCCACCTCCAGAACACTCACCGTGACATGCAGTCCATTGAAAACCCAATGTGCAAAAGGCTATAACCCACCTTCAGGAGTGCATCAAAAATAGGCTGACTATTCAAAATATTATTTTAGTGGACATTTCACAGCACCATAATGAGAATTCCACAATTCAGAATTCTGGGTCTGATAACAAATCCGTCGACACTGTTGATCCTAAAGAACAGAAGAAACTTTCTGTGCATTTCCTATCTGAAAGTCACGGAGAGAAACAATCCTCATCTATGCCTAAAGCCTCACTGCAGTTCAAAATGATATTAAATAATCACATTTGTTGGCAATGAGTTCTCCACAATGTAGCATTAGTTGTGAATTTGTTAAGTGTGCCAGATTAGGAATGAAGAGTTGCTGGTACCTTGCTTACTCGCACAAGTACATTTTGGTTTTGTCTTTTGCTTTAGTTTTCCTCCTAAACTGTGCAGTGTCCCCTCCCTAGTAAGTGATTTACTTTCAGGCTTTGAGAAAACACCTAAGGTCCATTTCTGACCCTCAGCTGAAAGGCAATATACTAACACCTTATATATACACATGTGTGCACACAAACACACACACATCCATATATATAAAAATCAGTGTTCCGGTTTTTTTGTTCTCATTTCCTATAATTTTCTTTGGTTCAAAGTCCGAGCAAGGAAATTAAGAGGACCAAACAAATGGATCATTCTCCAAACACTTCCATCATTACACATCACTAACTGGAAGGCTTGCATCATCCAGATCCACAAGGCCAGGATCCTGTTCCTGAGTGCCATTTTTACTTTGGGGTTCCGAGAAGCCCCGTTCAGTCACTTTGGAAGCTGATTCTCTTGGAGTGACAACCTGGATCTTGTAGCTCCCTGGCCTGGCCTTGGTAAAAGACTCGTGAAATCCTCGCTTCTCCAAGGCAGGGTATTTGGTGTGAGGGTTTGGGACCAGAGGGCTGCCGTGAGCGGCTGTGGAATGTGAGGAGGCTGGGGCTGGGATGGCAGAACGGAGAGCATGGTTGGGTTCGGAAGAAGACTCGGGATGCTCCTGGAAAAAGAAGAGCAGGTGTCAGATGAAGCCATCGAGAGCACATTGGAAAGATGCAGTTTCAGAGTTTGCTCTCAGAGAAAACAATAAAACCAAGACAGAAAATACACAAAGCGAAGCATCAGCCACAGCAGCGGGAGGCAGGTGCTTTTCTCAAGGCGGTGTGTTATTAAATGTGAGCTTACAGCAGTATGTGACACAATGTCAGGTTCTTCATTTGAAGACATTACATTTCTTAAATCAACTTCAGCAGCTCTTTAGACTGTATAACAGAGTCCAGCAAATTGAGGCTTCTCATTTTACTATGTTAAGTAACCTTGTGAAGATACACATTTGAAAGCGACACCTTTCCAAGAGAAAAATGTATTCAAACATACCCGTATACATCAGGTGCTCCCATGCTAAATCCTGAAGTGATGCACATTTTACTGATCCCTCCTTACGGGGTTCCAGTCTCCCCAGGGACCAAACAAAAATAGTAACTACTTTGTGCTATCAAGACTGTGTAACAATTTCCAAAGTTAATGGAGCAAGAAACTGATTTTGAAGCTATTCCTTCTGATTGCCAAGTTATTTTCTTGTGTTTAATAGTATTAACTGCCATTCTGTTGGCCTTTACATAACTGTTAGATTGATACTGTGGAAAAAATCATCCACCATTTACTTACTGATAGAAACAAATTCCCAGACTACCTAGGAAACATTTAGATGCCTACAGCATAGGCACAGAGTGCCATTTTACATATCTTAGGATACCCTGCCTGATCTACAGCTCCAGAACAAAACATTCCTTAGGTTCTGCATCACATCTATCAGCTCTGTCAGGATGTCCCAGATACTTAGGGATATCTAAAGCAGCGCTGGATGCAGTTTTAAGTGATGTGAATAAGTGCTATGTGTGATGATGCAGTGAATACCTCACTCTGCATGCCACAGGGGCTGCAGCTGCTGCCACTTCTGCCATCACAAGCCTTAGGGTTGCAGCCCCATGTGTGGATGGAAGTTACTTTTCAAGCACATATATTAGCAAAAAAAAACCCATCATAGATGTATATCCAAGATGCAAATAACACATCCTAAATGAAATACTTATTCTTTCACAGCAGTTTCCCAAGTTTTAGAATGCTATGACATAAGGTCATCAATTTAATCATATTTCATTAAAAGAAATACAGTAGTCCTTGGCAGAATTCAGTAACTAATAGTTCAGTACTGGGTTCACTATAGTGAACAACAGTTCACCACTGGGTGAAGGAGCTGTGCAACTTGTTTTGGACTTCAGTTTTGTGCTGAGTTTCATTGAAGTCTTTCACATGATTTACACTGCCTTATTTCACACCTGACTTGATACTCCAATTCAGGAAAAACATCATTCAGTGATTTACCTACTATTCTTATTTTCAATAACTTGAGTTCAACAAATAGCATAAAAGTAAGGCATGTGAGGACAAGATGTCTATAAATTGAGCTGATTTGGATACTCAGATTTTACTACCCACACTGACTGTAATTTCACAGTTAAGAGACTATGCTGCTGGATTACTCCTAAAACGGACTGCTTTGAACAGTGTACCAATTAACACATTGCAATGCTTCTACGCTGGAATGCATCATTTCATGCAGAGACTTAGAAGCCATGCAAATCAGGCTACAATATTATCCTTCCAATTGCTAGAGTTACAACGTGCATGTTTTTCTGTGCACGCATCTGCATTAGTTTGTGGGTAGCTTAAATCTCATTTTGCTTTTGCGCAGTTTCATAAAACAAATGGAAAGTAAAATGGAAATATGAACTCTCATGCAAATTAGATTTAATACTTTCCTGTTACAATGACATCACATAACTTATGTTTAAATAGACAGCATGGTTTGAAGTATCATGACATGGTTTTGCCAGTTTTAATTCCCAATTATTTTAAAAGCAAGAAAAAACAGTGAGAACCTGTAAGTGAATGATATAATTTATTAGTTAGCTTTAAGTAATGGGAATGACAACAGGTAGCCATACTTTTAGTTTTTTTATAGTGCAAATTAGTCTCTAGCCCTCTGTTAAGAAGGCAAGTTTACATGAGAGCCCACATACGTGCTGCATTCACCAGTTCTTGATGTATACCTCTGTATACAAGGATTCGACAGCCTTCTGGCCTGCCGCATCTGGAACACAGTGCAAAGCTAAGATTAGAGTAACCTATACTTGGGGAAAGAAGAGAAGAGAGGGAAAAAGAAAGAAGTGATGCAGACAGTAATAGCTAGATTGCTCAGTTAGCCCCACAAAAAAAATAAGCATACACAAAGAACAGTTATCTGCATATCTTCATTCCCCCAAAAAGAAACAGAACTTAATGATGGGGAGTTGTATTTCAAAGCGTGAAGCAGCTCCTGGCTGCAAAAACTAATTGAGAGCTTAGAGTTAAATGAAACACTGAATCAATGCAAATGTGTAATCAAAAGCCAGATTTACATTCTCAGATTTCAGATGATGGGGGTAATGATATATTCAGTTTACTACAAAACATCCCATAGCCAGAAAGTGAAAACCACAGCTTGCAACATCTGAACTGTAAAGTACTCGATGTGTTAAATCTACATATACTTGGAGACACTGTGAGACCACAGAAACCTTTGCTGCTTATCACAAGCTCATGCACTTTGTACTGAACATCTCATGCAGTTTAAATGCATGAAGTGCTGGCATCCACATGGCTTCACAAATATTAAGCTTTGTCACGGTGTCTCAGTTCAGTAAAGCTCGGTGGTGTTCACGCTACGTTTCAAACCGTAGAAGAAACTAATTCATGCGAGCAGAGATCTCTTAGAGGAGTCACTTTAAATTTGACTCTGTATCTGCATATACAATAGACTATCAACACCAGAAAACAACAATTTAGTAGCGAGAGTTGTTAAAAACAAATTAGGATTTTGCAAGTTGATTGCAAAAGTCAATAATCAGCAGACACACCTCGCAGGAATTAGAACGTTTCAGTTTTACTTCCAAACTAGTAGTAGTGACAAAGATCCTACTGAACTCAGGAGACTTCTTCTAGGTTAGCAGTTGCATTATCTACACGTTCAAGACAATACAATGCACATAGTTATATATATAGGTAAGACTTAGATAAGTGCCCAATTAAAAAACACAACATATTCTATGCCAGTCTGTATGAAAGTTCATGCAAAGATGCCACGTTACTACAGGACAGGACAGAGAACAGGTGAGAGGGAACAAAAAACCAATTAGAACTTCATGTGCACAAGGGAACATCAGTTAATCACATTTTCTCTGAGGTTCAGAGTAACATACGGAAGCCGCTGATCTTCCAGGTCCCCGCTGTGCTACAATGGCCCCAGAAATTGCTTTTATCCAACTGTGCATGTCTTCTGGACTGTCCGCCTGGATCAAACAACATGCATTGTATTTAATGTGATCAGCTTGCAAATGTCCCAGTGTCCTGACCCTCTGCATTAAAATGACAGCCCTACCCCTACTTCAGTAGTCCGTGATTTAAGAAATGGAAGTCCCTGTGGCTTTAACCATGATTTCTTAAAATCTTACCCTGAATTTACTATATGCATATAGTTATATACAATATTAAGCAAGAAGTATTTTTATACTATTTGCGTACTCGACTCAAATCTTTACTTCCAGCAAACAAAAAAGTTAAAGCACCCACACAAATTGTTACAGATCTGACTCCTCTTAAGCAGTTTTTGGCCAACAACAAAACCTGTACTCCTCAGTCACTGCTGCACTTTACTTCTGTGAGGTATTTACTGAAGAGCTGCAGTCAAATAAAACCCAGTCTCTTTTGGGGGTCAGCTGTACATTTACTCAGAATAACAACCCAACATAGATGAACACTGAATACCAAGGGTGCACGTATCTGGGATAAAGGCAGATCAAAAGCTAAAGCTATCTCCTAATTAGGTTTCTGCTTCATTAAACTAGCACATCCACCCAGCATTAAACATCTGCAACATGTCAGTTATATTCAGCTCGTAACTCAGCACCAGGCACCACTGCCTGTATTAGGCTATACAGACCTTTCTGATCCTACAAGGGAAACTCCAACACTATTTCCAGTACTATGAGCATCACATTCCCACATAGCTAGGAAAAGCAAATCTTTGTGATTTTTAGATGACATGGAAAGGATGCAATGGATAAAGTACACATGGATCCATATTACTAAATAGGGATGGATCTCTAAAGGTCACTGTGCTTTAATAGGTATTTTAAAGTGGAAACTAATTTGAATCTAAGAAATCTATTACTAGACCTAAAAATTCAGTACTTCAAAATAAAAGATTTACTACACTGAGTTGATCCTACAGAGTCTGAAGATACAAATGCCAATAAAATCACATTAGGATTTATTGTTCAGTATTTTCATACACTAACAACACAACACTTGCTGTTATGTGGAAGATTTCTTATATGCATCTTTCTGAAATGTAATAGAAATCGCATTCCTTCTGAAAATCACAGCATACCCAAGCACACTTTTAAAAGCAAAACAGCAGCATCTCTCTGCTTTGACTATGGTAGTCTTTGTTTTGCCCAAAGTATAAAACCCAGACATTACCTGTACATAAAAGGTTCGAGAAGTTGTTACAATTTCAAAGAGATTGTCTCTCATCATTATATCACTGCAAACAAAGCACAAAAATAGTTCAACAGCAAGTTCAACTTTCCCACTTTATTTCACAGAGACTCTAGGATGTGCAGAGAGCGCTTGTTGTCTGAAGATCTTTGCATTTCCTTATCCCTCTACTGTTATTTCTTTGGTAAATACTAAGTAGAAAAAAGCAAACCAGCATCCCTTACTCACTTTATTCCTAAGACTCTTTAATTTATAGTGGCATGTGTGACACTATATCCATTTTCTCTTGGAACATTCTAAAACCATATCATGTTATGTTGAAAAATATTTATTGTTCAAATTTCTGGAAGTTCCACATATATTTTATGTTTTCACAAAGTATCAGTCCTAAACAGTAGTCTGGTAAAAAAACAAACAAACAAACCCCTATCCATCATAACTACTACAAAGGCAATTAATTCCTTTGTATATTACCATTTGGTGGGAGGGAAACAGCAGGAGAAAGAGTGTTCTCATCTAAATTTAGATGAGTTAATGGCCTCTAAAGGTTTAGAGATGACATAAGCAGAATAGAGACTCCTAAAATTGCTGCCCCAAATCAGACAGCACCTATGCATCTCCAACTCCTGACTGTATGAAATTCCTTTGTTTCACCCCTGTCCAATGCATCTACACTCAATTGAATGTTACAATTTGAAACACACATTAATAGAGAACCATCAAAACCAGTCTGATGCACAAAACTGCCTGCTGTCCTAGAAATAAAGTATCACACATGCATACAACAGCTGAAGGAATCAAAGTTCTCTGTTGGTTCCAACTAGCAGTCTGGCCATGACAAAGCAGCATACTACATCCCAAATAATGGCATCAGTGCTTCTCTCCTCACCTTTGTTTGCATTCCTGAACTTTATGGACCTCCTTAAGTGGTATAACCCTGAGAGGTTCCTTTTCCTGAAAATAAGGCAAAGATATTTTAGTAGATATCTAACAACTACAAGACAGTCAGAAAACCAGAGGTCAGGACAGCTGACAGCAGCAGAGTTAGATAAATGAGACTTACAAGGCAGTATTTTATGCAAGAGGTGGTGTCGACCTAAATTGAAGTTGCTTTTGTTAAGTATTAAACTAACAATGGCACTTGCAATGAAGAGGAAGCCAAATTAAGAAGTAAAAAAAACCCAAATCATTCGTTCACCTTACTGTAAGGGAGACAATCACCCCTAAGCAGATCATAAAACTGAATCTGGCCTCAAGCAGCTCATTTCAGTACAACAGTCATTAAATATATTTGCTATGAAATGCTACAATACAAGATACTTTGTTAATTGTACATACATGGCTTTAAATAAGATTAACTGTATAGTATACTCAACATAATTAGAAATAACACACAGAAATCAGTGATACCAAACCCTGTAACAGAGCAAGAATTCTTAAAGCATATGAAAATTCAGTTACTGCAGCAAAAATAAGTGCTACAATTCTGTCAAAGAGGGAAAGAAGTGAGAACACGCTAGCAGAAATACTTTCACTTTTGCCATGACAACATGATGTCACACATACTATTATATTTTCCTGTGGTTGTCGCAGTCAAACACAAACAAACCCAACTTATTTTACCTCCTACTGGGTTTTCTTTAAGCAATGTTACAATGAACAACTTCAGTTGGCGTCAGCTTACGGACAAAACAAAAGCTGTCAGCTCTGAATGACTTTCCCTACAAAATCTATTACATATGTTTAAGAGACGACTTTCTTTACAGTATCTATTACATATGTTTAAGAGACTTATGTTGTTAATAGCAAACAGTGAATGTCACCTAAAAATAACCATCCTCAAATACCAGTTTTCATTAGATCACTTGTCTACAGCAGATCAAATGTACAGAGCTTAAAACTCAGTATTTTCAGTTATTTTGCCCCTCTTTCCCTCTCTCCTCTCCCTGCTCCTTCCTAGGTTCACTCATCCATTACAACAGAGTCTTTAAAATAATAAATCAATTGTGAACTGCAGGATCATCCCTGGAATACAGACACCTGATGCAGGGAGCACCTATTTTTCCTGTCTTAATAGAATCATTAGACAGGTTGGGTTCTTCCCTGTGAAGGTGGTGAGGCACTGGCACAGGGTGCCCAGAGAAGCTGTGGCTGCCCCATCCCTGGCAGTGTTCAAGGCCAGCTTGGACACAGAGGCTTGGAGCAAGCTGCTCTAGTGGAAGGTGTCCCTGCCCATGGCAGGGGGTTGGAACCGGATGAGCTTTAAGGTCCCTTTCAAGCCTAATCAATCTGTGATTCTATGAAACACTAAGTGTGTGTATTGCTACCATCTTTCTCGTATATTCTCACACAGTACAATTCTTCACTGAAGGTTCTGTTTGCTTGTGAGCAATCTGTGCTCAGATAATATATTTTTGTAAATAAAAATAGAAGGTTTATTATAGGCAATGAGTCAGTTATGCTGACACAAAGATAATGATGCAAGACCAAACAAACTTCTGCTACTGTTTACTCTCTTGTCAAATTAAAGCAAAAGTTCTCTTCAGAAACAGCCTAAAATTTGGGTTCTTGACATTCTGCATCTTGAAGTTGGCCTCTAAACTCAAACTTCCATAATTCACAATACTCTACAACTCAGGAATTCATTCCTTAGCTGCAGATTTTCCCATGTTTAGTAAGTGTGGGATTCCATTTCAGGGAAAACAGACTGCTTCCAGGATCAGCCACTTAATGTTTAAATGAGCCTGAAGGCACTTAAGATTTGATCAAAACTGGTCAAAAGGTTGAAGAGTGATGAGTGGGGAAGAAAGATCATGAAACCAAAGCAAACTCTCTAAGTGTTGCTGCTGAACAGCAGAGTTTTTTGCCTGTCTTAGCTGCCATGGTGACATGAGTGAAGGGAAAAGATCCCATCATTTGTACGATAAACCACCCCATCATTCTAACTTGAAATTCATAACTGCAAGATGATAGTTTTGTCTCTCTGCATAATGATCAGCTATTTCAGGAACACAGCGAGTACAAAGTGACATAAAATACTAATACAAAAATCAGGGTGATTGTAGAATACAGCAGATTCCCGTTCATTAGTGCCCTTCAAAAAGATTCCCCAAACAGAAGACTGAAGTCCAAGTTAACAGCCACCCTATTAATTATTTTCCTCTTCCCAATCACAGAAACTTATTCGAGTCCAGAGCTGCAGGAGCAGCACAGCACATTTTTCAAATACAAATGTATTTCTTTTGCTATTCTTGCTTGATATTCACTGGAAAATAACACCCATTGAAAAACTTACCAGTTCAGACTTAAAATACCCTATTGTGTTTTCGTCTAACTGAAAGTATCTTCTCTTCCAGTTCTTCATCTGTTAAAGGAAAGAATAAACATGTATGTATTTTATGACAGGTAAATATAGTTGTATTTTATATATTATGCATCAATTTATATTTCAACTTCTAGTTTGTATTTCTAATATATGGTAGTGCATAATTCCCATCGATTTAAGTATTAATCTACAATGTTTATTTTTAATATATCACAGACTGGTTTGTGTTGGAAGGGACCTGAAAGCTCATCCAGTTCCAATCCCTTGCCACAGGCAGGGACACCTTCCACTAGAGCAGGTTGCTCCAAGCCCTGTCCAGTTTATTTGTATGTGTGATGCTTACTAATATAGTGTCCCCGAAATAATTCTGCAAGATTCTGCCCTATTTAGACTGCTAAAATTAAAGATTCTGGAAGCTATTTCTGTTGTAAGAATTGTTCAGCAATCTCCTTTGAAACTGTAGCAACTCAGTGGCACAAATACCCACTGGGAATGTTAAAAGACATTAAAGGTTTTTAGTTTATTTTTTTAAATTTAAAAATAAGGAATGTTATAGAAGAAGCTTCATAATCCAAGATAAAATTAGCCTGAAAAGTCACGAAGCATCTTGCTTAATCTGAACTATCTGTTCCTTCTATTAGCAAGGCATCATGTGAATAGTTCCACTTGTGTTAGTCAGTCTGGCAGGTTGTATAATTCTTCCTCTGAGCTGCAACATTAGGTTTTTTTGAAGCATTTTAGTGATTTAAAAAGCATGCAGGCATTGCACTTCTGCCTTAATTTAGATGTTCTTATATGGATCTCTATATAACTGCAGGACAGAGTAATTCCTAGCTGCGTGCACTAACCATGATATGAAAGCCTCTGTGCACACACTTTTCCTCTCCAAGCATCTCCAACAACATAACACTGAAGAATGTTATGAAAAGAAGTAACACAGTAGTGAATTACATGCTACTGGAGGATGAGTTCTCTCTTAATAGCATCGGTTGTGCTGAAGTTACCAGCAATTATGTCTTTTTTGTTTAAATCATCTATTTTGTAAGTAAAACTACCACCTTAGGACTTTTGTTCTCAATTAATGAAACACACTGATCTCAAATACTTACCACTGCTCCTTGTTTTACACAGTAACCAGCTTTGATAATAGCATTATCTGGGGGATGCTTAGCAGAAAAATAAGGAAGGTGACTTTGCGACCGTTTCAAGTAATTACTATCACCCCCTTCACTGCACTCACTGGTTTCTTCTTTCTAGAAAAAAGCAGGAAAGTTCAGAACACTCAGGTTTTTTTTCTAAAGGTCAAAGAATAACTGTACTAGTTGTAATAGGGAAGAATTGCATCAGCCCATGCTCACAAATCCCATTTCTAATTTGTCTGAAAGGCCAAAATACTTCAACTGATACCTAAGACAAGTAATGAGACTCTCCAAAGGCTCTTGCCAAAGACTTGGCAAGCTCCATTTAGAAACTAAACCAAGATAGTGCTGGGTATCCTCAAACAATATTGACAGACACTCAATGAGGAACATTACAGACCTAAACCCAAGATACATCCGTGTACTTAGTGCAAACACACAACATGACTAAGGGCAAAACACTAGAGGTGGCTACATCAGAGAAAAAGCTATTTCTAGGACCATAAGACACATCAGAATTCACCAACTTAAAATCAGTTCAGGTGTATACGTGTAATTTACATGATATTGATCCAACCTAACTTTTCAGCTCAAGGAACTTCCAGAAACAGATCTAGGTCTGTATCTTTAACACTGCATACATTCTTCTTCCACAAGCTTGTCCACTCTCATGCTCGTGTCCCATTTTTGGCAAGGAGTACCTTATGTTTTATTACTCATTGAAAGAAGAATGTCTTTCCTTTGTTTCACCTGGTTACACCATTAGCTTTAGTTTAAAAGCCCATAGCTCTTATACTGGAACAGTTACACATGGACCAGTTATCCTTCAAATTTTACTCTGAACCTTTCCAGTTCTTGTTTTTAAGGTCAAAGATGGGATTTATACAGCAATAAAAACATTTGCTGTTTTGCTCCTTATTCTTTTTCTAGCAACTCCTAGTATTTGTGGGGCTTTTCCTCCACTGTTACTGAACATTAAGATGATGTTTTCAGAGTGTGACTGTAGATCTTACCTCTCAAGTGGAAACGGTTATTTCACAATCCAGTATTTTCTATAACAACTAGGATTGTTTTTCCCAAAATCCATTACATCATATTTATTTTCACTGAATCTCACTTCCTATCTTATTTGCCCATGCAGGCCATCTCATAAGGCCCTTCTGCAACAGTTTAATTTGCTGGCATTCTTATTAAATCTAATAATATTGTGTACATATAAGCAGCTGACATAATCTGTTGACATAATCACCTCCTTTTTTGCCCACTTTTCCTGGCAGTTAAACGAAGACAGAACTTTGGCATTGTTACCACCAACAGTTCATTTTACATACACAAGATGTTTTCAGCATACTAACCAATATCTGAGCAAAAACCACCCCAGTACTCAAGCAATTATTTGTAGTCTTGTATAATTCTTGTATAAAGGGAATAAAACCTTCTGTAAAGGGAATAAAATCCTCCCCCCCCCCCCAGTGAGTATCAGTAAGAGATGCACATCAAAATATAAGTGCTCAGAGCAAGCTATATCGTGATACATAACCTATTTGCTTGTCAAACAACAAAGCTTCCCCTATCAAATAACAGCCCACTTAAGGGTATTACCTGGGTAGGTGTAATGATAGGAACACCACCAACAATTTCTGTCCTGTATGAGACTTGCTTCTTTCCACCTGGGCTTTCAGCTTGACGATTTGCATTATCCATCTGACACAGAGGATCAGACTGCTTTGGTACCTGAAAGTAGAAAATGACAATTAACATAAGTTTTATGAAGATTTAAAAAAGCTCTGATCATTACTCAAGAATGTTTCATTTGTCTTTAAGGAGGATCTAACAAACGTCCTCTAATTGTAAAAGGCTAGGAACAGCTTACATGAACGCTTGTTGCAAAGGCTTTAGTTCTTGGAAGATCTGGTGGCAATAAGGACATTTCACCAGATGCCTTGACATCTAAAAATCTATTCCCAGCTTTGCCGTAAGTGCTATAGCTGATCTTCAAGAAGCACTGCTAATATGCAGAAGAGCTAGTTCTTTATTTTTCACTTCCTTTCAGTTTTAGTAGCAATTGCTTTAGACTGGGGATGCACCAGTGCCTGCAGAGCCAGCATGGTAAGGCCATAAATACGGAGTTACAGCATTGAGACTTGTGTCAAATAGGATGCCTGACCAGTGTGACATATGCACTTGGCATATGTACGTGCATATGTGTGACATATACACATGGTACTTCCAAGACTTGGCATGAAGACTGTGTACCTCCATGAATCCTGCATATATTGCTAAATTCTGTCCAAAATGAGCCTAACTGGCTTTAATTCTCTCAAACATGGAACCAAAGCAATCAAAACACCACAGGAATTTAATTTCCCAATAAGTGTTTTGATCTAAAATGTTTACTGAAATTTCTGAGTTTATGCAAGAAGTAAATATCTGCAATCCAGAAATGCACTGACTGGCCACCTAAGACATTTTTATTTATCATCTCCTTTCACCCCTAATGTTAATATAGTAAATTTAACTTGAACAAACAAAATGACTTCAACAAGAAGAGATCAAGAGTCTCACACCAAAATACCCTAGCCAGCAACCTGCTGGATATTTACACAGGACATCAGATTCCTTCAGAAAGAAGGGACATGCAAATCGTCTTTACACAGTGAATTACCATCCAGGAGTGTGGCACATTCAAAACTTGAAATTGAACTGATCTAAACAAAAACAAAGCTACTTTATAGTCTGCTGTGGTTCTAGTTCCTATGCCCAGGACTGCTTATTTTACAGAAAAACAACCTGCAAAGAAGTACAAATAGCCCTGAGAGCACCAATGTCAGCCTGGGACAGCTTCCCCCTGGCTAAGCGAAGGTGGCACTCAGCAGCTTGCTCAGCTGTGGCACTGGGCTCATTCTCACTTCCACCCTCCCCATAGACTTGCACAACACCCAGCTTTGCCAGCACAGGTAAAAGAGGGCCTCATTCACAGCCAAGTTTGGTGCTGAAAGAGAAGATTTTCTACTCCTGCACACAGATCATGGGCCTCAGCCTTTCAAGAGAAGGTGGTTGTAGCTGCAGCTTTATGGGTTAAGTGCTTCAGTTGTCACAAACTCTTACTTAAAATGTTACAGACCAACCCCACAACCACCTTCCAACAGGAATGCGTTTTCAAACAGCACTCAAACAGGTACACAATGTGCTAGACTGCAGAGGCTCATAGTTGTTTGGAAATTATCAGCACTCAGAATACTGAAAAATGCAAGAAATCTTGTAGGATTGCAAGCTACAGCAACTACTGCTCTTGTGAAAATTCAACACTGAATGATCTTGGTCCTTCAAAGACAAAAAATACTAATGACTTCACCAGCCATTTCGAATGCAAGTTAAACATATGACAACTATGTTGCCCACTAAATTCTAATGTGATGCCATTAATTCTTTATTTCACCCTGTTTCTTGAGCTGGCAACAGCTCAAGCCTGGTTGTGGTGTGTCCTCCTTATGAAAAACCCAAGTGAGAAGGCTCTGAGATTCTGTTCTTTTTATTTATTAATAGTAGTAACGTTTTTATACCTCAAAAGAAAGGGCTGCATTAAAACAATGCAAACAACTCACGGAAACATCCTTAGATAACTAAAAATGAGAAAGTTGATGACAACAAACATGAATGTGTGCACCCACGCTCAGAATCCCTTCTTTGTAAGGGAATGCTCTCAAAACAGTTGTCATCACTTCCCAAAACTGGACAGAAACAAAACCATTTCTTCTGCCTCCTGCAAAGACTCAGGTAATACGTGGGGTTTTCTATCATGTGATAACTAGCTGTCCTGATGCAAACCAGGAAAGTAATTTAATACTTATCAGAAGAATGCATTAATGTTTCTTTGACTGGATGTTACTTGAAATAAGGAAAGAGCCTTTGGAATGTGGCATAATGTGTTTGCTCAGTATTTTAGTGATACCTTAAGAAGCATTTTTGACAGCAGGCAAATGCATGTGTATCTTATCCCTGCCTGCAAGTGTCTGCTGGATATTTCAATTAATATTAAATGTGTAGTTAACTTTAAATGATTAAAACCATATGCTGTAATGAAAACAATAATCACATTTTTGTCCAATTTCCAAAGCAAAAAGTAAAATAAACTCAAGTTTGGGGGAGTTGTGCACAGTCTTTCAAGTCTTGGAAAGCCAAGCCAAGACTTGTTTGTAGACATAAAAACTACTGTAGCACAAAAAAAATGGAGGCAAAGCACATTTAAGCATCTTGAAACAGTCACCATTTGAAAGCACTGATAAAGCACTTACTGTGATTTTGGTAGCTTTGTTCAGAACATTCACCCATTCAACTAGGTCCTGCTGATCATTGGCTTGAAGAAAGTATTTTCTCATCCCTGCATTCATAACTGTTGAAAGCCATTGTGAAAAGTTAACAACCACTGAGATTTAAGAGCAAATTTAAGAACTTCATAAAAGATTTGATTTCAGATGAAAGATCCAGTTGTATTTCTTTCTAAAAAGTCATTTTAAGATATATCCATCCATTTGACAGGTTTCCTTTCTTCTGAAAGAACCCCTATTTTTCTTTTCTATTTTCTAAGCATCATACAGAATTTGTTCAAGTCTTTTTATTACATAAAAACAGCCTTGAATTTTATCAGAGCTTTCCACAGCTCCACTTCCCTTTTCTCAATTTCTGTAAGCAACAAAGTTTTATACTTGGGGACTTCTACCATTTCTCCTGTTAATCCTCTGACCAGTATCTGTTCTCCTTTGCAACAAACTCAATGTTACGATGATAACCGACTATTATTTTTTCTTTAAATGTGTGGAAAAATCAGTACTGATTACTAAGTATATGATGCTCAGGACCAAACAACTTTAAAATAGCCAGAACATAGAAGTTTATTTTACTCGAGTAACTTGCCAGAGAAAGTGTACTCTTAGTAAGTTGATTTATCTACCTGGCAACACCTAGCATACCTTTATCCAAAAAGGATAAACATATTTCTGTGTACCAGTAAAAACATCATGGTTAGTTTTCTCACAAATTCTAAGGAATTCTGTTGAAATTAGTTTTAGGGTGAAAAGTGACTAAAACCTTCCCAGAACTTTACAGTCTGCTCTACCTATAACATAACAGTTCTTCAGGTCATCGTTAACAGCAAACACATAGCAGAAACATGCTTTTTACTCTTCTATCACCTTTCTCCCCCAAGTGGATGAACCAAACATTATTAGATGCAGACATAAACTTAAAACACAGAACTATGTAATGAATTAACTGAAACAATTCCCAATATTTAAATAAAATGACAATAAATGTAATTTTTTCCTCTAAAAAGCATTGAAACCACTTTAATAAATCAGATTTATTCAAAGCTTTCAGCTAGCATCTTGCATCATTAAGGCTTTTTAGAGCTGGCCCACTGACAAGAGCAACTTTACACCTGATGAAGACAAACACCTCTCCGCATGCATGTGCAGAGGCAGCTGTAGATGGCACTGAACTAACACGCTAGGCACTAGTCTAGAATCCCTGAAGCCTTACACACAGGCGTGATTAGAGTTTCATGGGCTTCAATGCAGAGACTGCCTAAGTCTGGTGGAGTTGCCTTTTCTCAGCCTGTACAACACTTCACATGGTAAAGGACACCTTAAATAACTGTCTTAAACCTTCAGGCATTTTTAGTACCTACATCTCAGCTAGAAGTCTTCCATGAATGCAGCCGCATTCAGAAACAGAGCAGAGGCTGATTCCAGTCTCTACATAAACTTTTGTGACTGCCAATTGCTTGTCAAAACCCATGGAATTATATTAAATTCTGTACAAATTACATATAAGGGGTTTTTAGGATTCTCTAAAACTTTACTCAAGTTTAAACAAGTATCAAGAAACCTAGCAGGTACCCCAAAAGCAAATTCTTCTTCTTCAGTGCAGCAACAGAGGCTGAAATTTAACTTAAGAGCACTGGCTGACTGGATTTTTAGATGAATTAACTCTTTTATGAGTAATACAGATTGAAATAGCTAAATTACTTGTCTTCAGAGCTGACAGGCATGCCATGCTTCTGAAAGCACCCAGCATTTTCTATTAGCTTATTAATGCCTCAAAAATGTCAAGCATCTGAAAACCAGCTCTCACCTACTCCTCATTGAACTGCAACACGAAAAGCCACAAAAACACCTTATGAAGAAGCCAACATCTCCCTCATGTTAAAGAAGAAACAGTGAATATAAGTAATTTTAAAACTATACACTACCAGCTATACCTAGTGAATTACAGAACATTGTATTTGGTTTTGAAGAAAGTACTTGATGCACATGCTGTGTGCAAGAACTTACCAAAACAGAACTCTGCCTTTGGCCTTAGCTTAGTTGCATCGCTCACCTAGTAAGGAAATTCAGATTATAAATACCACTGTGCACACAAAATGTACATCAGATATCACATTTTTCTCTTTCAAGTGGCTACTTTTGAAGATGAGCAGCATAGCAAGTTTGCAAGATATAAAGATACACAGGCATAACAAAATATACTACATAAAATTCAGTTCAAGATGTGCAACCTATGGTAAGAGACAGCTTAAACCATACGTTCCTGTTCCTTAAGTTGAAGGATTCATTACCAAATGTTGAAATCTGGAAACATAGCACTTCTACTTTTACCACCTGTATTTTGAAGTTTTACATCTCAGCTGAACTGAAGATTCAAGGACATTTCATACTGTCAAGGACACCAGTGGTATTTTGGTTCATTAACATGAAAAGAATAGCAGCCACTTCAGGAGTCTCTAAAATGTTGCAGTGTTGGGGCAGAAGAGAAGCAAGAGTCTTGTTTTGAGAGAGGCATTGATATTTTTACATTACAGAGCACTTCTATCAAGGGTGAGAGAAAAGGCAAAGCAGCCTCTCACATCAAACCCCTTTTTTGGGCCAGGAACAGGAAAAAACACATACGACATAACTACAAGAACTATGGGAAGTTAGAGCATCCACCCAGGAGGCACATTTGAGCTGTGGCAAAGGTGCACACAGGCACAGGCGACCACCCCTGCTCCCATTAAAAGTGGGACACAAGGGTACAGATTTCTGAAGGGGACAACAGTGAGGTCTGGGGCAAAGAAAGCCCAGAAGAAGGAAACCAGGAAGGACATAAACAGGTCTCCACAGACATTTCTGTACTCATGATATAAGCAGCATGAATAGTATCTTTTACAAGAATAAGAAATAAAATGGAATGTGGGAAGATTCAGTACGACGACATGAAAAGCAAAGGAAAGATGAGAAATGAGCAGAAAACCAAGAGGAGGTCAATTATTTTTCTTCACTTATTTGTTAATACAGTTTCCACTACAAATTTAATAATGGAGATTTTCTTAGTTTTCTTTCAGACATAAAGAGTGTACATAAAGTGTAATGAACTAAGTAAAAATTAGAAACCTTGCTGTTCTATTAAAGAACATTATTACTTGCAAATTATCACACCTAAAGACTTAATCCTCCACTTCATAAAGAGCCTGTCTTTTCTGGAGGACTAATTGGAATTCAAATACTCATAAAAGAACTGAAACATACGGTTCAGAAATATTAATACCATGCAGCACAAAGAGCTGCCATTTGGAACCACAAAACAGACACAGACAACAGGGTAATTAGTCTGCTCTTATTTTAACCTGGTGCCATTGAAGTGTCTGTAACACTTCTCTAGAATTCAGGAGCACCAGACAAGCAAAAGGCTTTCCCATGCGCTATGTAAAAGGCATTTGAAGCTGTCTAAAGTTGAGGACTTCAGTAGTTCTCACTAGTAATTTAGCACCAAGTGTCTTATGTATTAGCTTACCTTTGAAATATAGGTAAGTTTAATGACTCCCACAGGTGGAGATCCAGAGGGAAGATTCTGCAACAAATCATGTTACAAAGTGAAACTAGTTTATACTCATCTCACAGTCAGTGTTTATGCATAAAAAGCAAGTAATTGCCCAAACAAAAAGAAAATCCTATGTGTTTTTATAGACAATACACAATGTATGCTTGGAACAGGATCTAAACTACTTGTTTATTGTACACACATCTGTTAATCAACTAAAAACAGAAAGACTGCTAGAAACAATACAAATAGTAATTGTTTCAGAGGTTTATGTATTTTACTGGAGGAAGAAGGATTCTTGCAGGTCTGCATCCAGGAAATCCGGAAAGGATACTTTTTCCTTAACAGATGGTGGAGTTTTATGTATTTTGACCAGGGCAGACGGAAGGGACAAGAAGTGACATTCATCTATTATGTTAGATACTTCAAAGGCTCTCTCACATATTTTCCAAATGGATTGAAAAATCACATCTTTTCATTTAATGCTAAAGTCATCGCAGGGAAAGACCACGCCACTTCCCAAAGCTGCAGGTAAGCCTCAGTATATATATCCAAAAATGGAGCTCTCTGTTGTTTTCACATCCTCGCTTAACATACTATTAGTCTTCACATTAGTGTTCACAATCAGCTAGTAGCTTACAAATACAAGAGTTAAAGAACTGAGCAACACAAAACATGGTTAACATTTTCATTCATTCTGATGGAAAAGTCTTCCTCATTCCTTTAAATAGAGTGTTGTTTTCCATTTACTTCTTTCATTGAATCCTAGAATGGTTTGGGTTGGAAGGGACCTTAAAGCTCATCCAGGTCCAAAGTCCTGCCACGGGCAGGGACACCTTCCACTAGAGCAGCTTGCTCCAAGCCCCTGTGTCCAACCTGGCCTTGAACACTGCCAGGGATGGGGCAGCCACAGCTTCTCTGGGCACCCTGTGCCAGCGCCTCAGCACCCTCACAGGGAAGAGCTTCTGCCTAAGAGCTCATCTCAGTCTCCCCTCTGGCAGGTTAAAGCCATGCCCCTTTTCCTGTCATGGTCCTTTATGCTGCAATATCATTCTTCCCACTACAGGCCTCCCCGGAAGCCCTAAGAATGATACTGCATCTGCTCACTGATCCTTTCCCCAGCTGAAGTGCTCTTCCCTATTCCATAGCGCCTAACGTACATCCCAAAGAGGAGCTTTAATGCTACCTACAGGCAGAAAGACAGACGCATACTGGTTTATACTACATGCATATTTCAACAGTAACAAGTAGGTTCTCACTATAGGCTTACCATAGACTGGTACCACTGAAATTCATAAAAAATAATTCCTTTCATTCTGCCCAAATAAATTAAACTTTTACTTTATCCAACATATTTACACCCCAGCATATACCAGTTTTATATTAGGACAGTAGTGCGGTTACTGGGGGGCTTAAAACCATTATTTTCACAGCTACAAACAGAGCACTTCTATCAGCAACAAGGAGCGCAGTGAAGTTCTGCACACGCTGTAGACTCATCTTACATGAAGAGTTTCAGCACTTCAAGGATTTAGAGTTGTCTCCAACATAGTTGCTCTATAAAAACCCCACTGCTCTTCAAAACTAGAACAGTGGAAGAACATCAAGCAGCTTCAGCGTGCCTCTTGCAAGGCACCCTTTCATTTGTATGTGGATGCTAACATTATAAAATACATAAGAAAGCCTAAATTAAAACCTCTATGAGCTGTGCAATGCAAATATTAGTGTTAAAGCCCTGAAGAATTTCAATTTCTACAGCATTTCAAGTTTTTGCCCACATGCCCTGCTTAGTTCACAGGAGAACGGAAGAAAAGGATTGCTTTGTCTCATTCGCTGAGATCAAACGTTTGATCTCAGCGTTTGATCTCTTCTTTCCAGAAATTCTTTCTTCTTTCTCCTCAGTAAGAACTGCTGAATGCTTCAGTCACAAGTCACATTCATGGGGCTGCTCACTGTTTAAATGTCTTTTTTTGCGGTTTGGTTCCTTTGAACAGTAGATTTCTACTGCGTTTTAACTCTGGTCTTCCTGGCAGAATGGTACACGAGTATTCTCCTGGCAGAGTGACCCAGATCCTGTGCTTTCACTGTCTCTGTACCCAAACCTTAAGCTATTATCTGTTCTCCTCTGTGCTAGAAAACACACTGATGCATTTACACTGTAAAATCAGCTTTTACATAAAGGATGCTCTTCATCATGATGGATACAAGCTTTCCTCATTCATCTATCATTCATGCTGTACTGAAACTGGAACAACATTAGAAATTGCTTTTCAATGACTGGTTTTCTTGACGTAAAGTAATGTGAAACACGTAACTGACCCATGTAAGGAAAACTGCACAGTTCCACAAAAGGTTACAGGTGAATTACAAGATATGTGTAGTGAAACAAGTATGTATCATACAGCACTAACTAGTGCCTGAGAGAACCTGTAATGGTCAAGGCACTAAATATACAGTACATCATGATTCAAAACTAAGGACCGATTTCTACATGTGATCAAATTCAGATTCCTGTCTTATCCCTAAATCTCCTGTCAATATTTAGATTCCACATATTGAGAATTCACTGATGTTCATAGAATCATAGAATTGTTTGAGTTGGAAAGGCCCTTAAGATCACCAGTTCCAACCCCTGCCATGGACAGGGAAGCCTTAGACTAGACCATGTTGCCCAACGCAATGTCAAACCTGGCTTTGAACACTGCCAGGGACAGAGCATTCACAACTTCCTTGGGCAACCCATTCCAGTGCCTCACTATCCTCACAGGAAAAAACTTCTTTATATCTAACCTGAACTTCCCCTGTTTAAGTTTGAACCCGTCACCCCTTGTCCTATTGCTACAGTCCCTGATGAAGAGTCCCTCCCCAGCATCCTTGTAGCCCCACTTCCAGAAACTGGAAGGCTGCTATGAGGTCTCCACGCAGCCTTCTCTTCTCCAGGCTGAACAGCCCCAATTTTCTCAGCCTGTTTTCATACAGGAGGCAATTCACTGATGCACAAGTTTCTGTTAATGTTTCACTATTAAGTGCAATTGGTAATGTTTTACATAGAAATATGAACTATATTTTTTCTTTTAAAGATTGCACATACAAGAAACACCAATTTACAACTCTTTCATTTATGTTACATTTTCCCCCCCTTGCTTCCAGGTCTATAGGACAATACTAAACCCCATTTTTCTTAAGTAAATTTGTTCATCTGAAAACATGGAAATGGGGAGAGAGCCAAGAAATTCCTGCCAAGAACACCTCACCTGTGGGTTATCCATGTACCACACCAGACTGTCTTCTCGTGTGTCCAGAATGAAGTACCGCCGCAGAAACTTCCCACTATTCTCATTTTCTTCAATATCCAAGAATCCACAGATGCGATTCTGACGATCCACATAAGGCATTTCTGACCCTGGACATCACACTGCAGAACAAAAAGCAGAGAAGTCAAGCAAAGTTCCTCCTTACTAATTTTAAGCCTGCTCTATGCCTACCCACGACATTTTGAGCAGTTTCAATTCGTACCTTAAAGAAGTTTCTAAAGAACATTAAGTGAAGCGTAGCTGTTTCCCCCCTGCTATCACCACTGGGTTTTTAGATAGGTCTCTCCTACTTCTCTGAAGCATATACTTAGGATATCTAATACCCTAAGTTCAAAGACACAAGTGGTAAGTAGTTGATAGGCATCAAGACTAGGTTCTACAAGATCACTACAGAGTAATCAAACATTCTCCCCCCCCAGCTTGCACAAAGTTGAGCTAATGCTTGGTTTACACTTCCTTCTTCCACACTGCCTTTCATGGTCAAGAAAAGATTTTTGTCAGCAGCTCTACTGCCAGTGTTGATTTCTCTTATTTTGCTTAGGCAAATTCAACAAAAAGGCTTTCAGAAACATTGCTCACATTTTTCTCCTCTCCTACAAAGGGAACTTCATGGCTAATGAGGTCTAAGAACAGCCAAGTTTTCATCCTTACACATTAAATAATAATCAAAATGAAGTTGTAAACGCAGCAGCAAAGATGTGAAGGCACTTGCTAGGTCAAAACTGAACTCCTCCATATCCATGTGGTACTAAGGTTGAGGGTTGTAGGCTTGGGTTTGATTTTATTTTGGGGTTTGGTGGGGGGAGGCTTGCCTTTTTAGCTGTTTTGCTTTAAACAAATAAGAGCTATAAATCTATCCTGCTGACCACCTTTTCTCATTTTGCCTGCTTCACCTTTTATGGCTCTGTCTTGCTGCAGGCTATTGCATCACGGTTTCTTGCTTCCTTTTATTTTACAGGACAGTTATTTTACCTTCAGAGCCATGTAAGACCAAAGGGAAATTTGCATACTCAGCTAAAAATGGCAATAACTCAACATTTAAGTATGATAAAAATCAGGCCGGTGGCAATCTTTCTCAGGGCAGGGAAGAAACAATTCAGTCTTCTTTCCATTTTGTTACAAACCCCAGAAATACAGTACATAACTCAGAAATACTACAGGTCAAAAAATATTAAACATGAGCCATAGAAGGTTTAAGCACTTCACACTTTTCATAACAGCTTCCAGCTTTCACTGTGTAAGATGGAATTTCCTTTTTAATATTCCTTAAAATTGTCTACCTTTATTTCCTTAAAGTTATTCAATTTAAACATAGTTATATACACACACACACGAGGCAGGCACCTGATAACTATCTGTAGCTATTGATATACCACAGTAAAACATGATATATGGTTTCTAAAGTGGTTGGGGGAATCAGGTATGCAGATAAGCATACATTTATTTGGGGGGGGATCAGATACACAAACATATAGATACATGCTTGTTTTTACAGCTGTCATTTTATATGACTAAGTAGAATACCAGTCAAATTTTGCTTCAATTACTTTGAGAAACATTTTTCTTTAAATCTATTATTATGAATTTGATACCATACTGCACAATTTTAAGTCATTTAACTCAATCTGTAAACTAACTAAGCCTTTTTGTACCCAACACCAAACTAATCCTCTGATGTATCAGAGCATCAAGTTTGGCATTAGGGATCAGATCTACCAATCTCAATTCAGTAGTTGAAGAGATTATACTATCGTGGTGATGACAGACTATTAGAAACATTAGTGGTTTGAGTGGTTTTTAATATAAGCTGTTAAATTCTGAAGTTAAATGCATTCTTGTGTATAACAAAGTTAACACACTTTGTACTGAGATGCAAGACATTCTCTATATAGCTACAAGGACATTAGTTGTGTATAACCACTCCATTAAGTGCCACACTGCTTTTTCTTTCTGTGTCCATAAGGTTTATCTCCATACTTAAGGTCTGCATTTAGGTTTAAATCTTCAAAGGCATAGGGCTGTTCAGTAAAGTAACAAAATCTTCTAAGCTAATCTAAATTTTACTGCTATGTTCCTCACAATTGAAACATTGCAGATCTAAGCTAAGCTCTGTAACCAAGTTATAAGTAACAGCAAACCAAAACACTTGAGCACTCTTAAGAAAATAGCATAATTATAATGAACATTCACATGCTGGCTCTTGGGATCACTTCACACTGAAACAACATCTCACCAAAAGCACATCCGGAGCTAGGGGCAAGCTTAAGGGTAGATGTGCTCTAAATGAGACCTCTAAACTGGCAGAACTTGGCATTCCACGTTGTTTCCATTTAAATGACTATATAAATTGTCACCTACCAGTATTGTCCTAAGCTGTGTCTGGTGGTCCCTCAACCAGATATACAGCCCTGCCAGGACACCATTTCAGCCTAATATCAACAGCTTCTGAAGCCCAGAAAAGCGCCGTGCCTAAAAAAAGCCAGTATTCGTGGCTGGTTTCCTGTTTGAGCAGGCTCAAGCTGTGCTGTCTGCGGATGTGAAGAAAATGAAATAATGAAAACTTGGGTTTGAAACAAGACACAAACTGATTTAAGAGTTCTTGGAGAAAAGAAACTGAATTTTCAAAGCACTTTTCCCCTAGAGGAGAACCTATGTTTCAAAAAACCTTTTAAGAAAATGAAAGGAGGATACTCATAATGCTCCATTTTAAGCATACACTTAGCTAAACTACTCCAATAGTTAACAGGACAAAACACAAAAATCAAGATGCTTTCTCTTCTTGGTCAATAAATCAATTTTCTTAGGAAAAACACCCCTAAATTCATACAGGTTTTCTATTTCAATAGAAACCATTTCTAGCCTACAAAATGACACTATTTGCAGTTCCTCTGTCCTCTAATGAAAATACAGATAAACTAACATGAACTGCAAAATTTCAGTTGTGTAATACTGCTTTCCTCAGATCAGTCTGAAATTCCCCATGGGATTACTGACCTCTACTGGACTGATGCTCTTGAAGAATAAGAAATAAAGCTAGAGGATTTTTTCTTATTATGAAATTAAAATCAAACAAAATCCTGCAATTGTTTTCCAGTTTTAAAAGTCTGCTTCCACCACATCACACCTTGGCAGGATTCCACTGTAAATTAATACCAATTCCATTCAGCATTCATTAACCAACCACAAGCTGTAGTGCACATATAAAACAAATCAATTTGTGCCTTTCTTCCAGTTCCTAAAGCAACTGAACACCCATGACAAAACCACCACTACAATAAATGCCCTTCCTGGCAACTCCAGAGAGACCAAAAAAGCAGCAACGATGGAATTACCACATTACTTCTAAAGATTCACAAAAGGAATAGCAGAACTCCAACGTTAATTCCTCAGGGTTGGAAATGTGGCTGGAACAGCATCAACCTAACAACACACTTGAAAGGGTCTTCAGGATAAAGATCCTGTCTTACACAGAGATTTCTTTTTAATGAATTATTATTTCAGGTGATTATAAAGCTGAAATCTCCAGGTCTGTGGATGTTTTACAGCTCTTACCACATGCACAAGTAGTTATTTTCTGCAGCACAGAACAGTGCAGTAAATCTTCTGCCCCCTTTTAAATCCAATATTATAAAAATATCATGATTTCTTAGAAAGAAAAGCTGCAGGCATCGAACCTGTAACACATCACATACAATTTCATTTTGCCTTCCCTCCCCAGGGAGCAGGGGAGGGAGGAGGTGTGGGTCAATGACTTAGTGCTACTTCACATAAAGTATCCCTGTGGCTCATTCCTTCTTGGTTCTTACCATAATCCACCAGAAGCTAAAATACTGTGTATATTGACGCTGCTATGTAAGAATGCAGAAAACTCTCAGCTCCTTAAAACCCCTTCTTGGATGGCTGTGCTCTAATCCAAACAGGTCTCACTTATTTCTGAAGCCTTACTTCCCTCTTTCCAGCAGCAATGTATTAATATAAGTAGGTACATACCTCACCAGCCCAGCTTCTCCCTGATTTCCCCCTTCTTTTCGTCTGAGAAAAGATTTCTCAAAATTTCTATCACAAACTGAAGGCTGCCCAGCCTCCTGGGCACCACTCTAAATAAAACCCACAGCTCACCTTCTCCCTGTCTCTCGCTGTGAATGCATGACTGCACAAGCAGAACCTGCAGAGGCACACAAGGATCTCTCTTTCACCATTTATAACACATTGCTTCAGCTTAACTTCTATTTTTAGTTTCACACCAGCACCTGTTCTTGAGTTCACCTCCTTCACAGGCTGCCTGCAGCCTCTGTATCTCCAAGTACAAAGTCTATACAAGGCTATTAAGTGGCATGCAAGGTAATATTTCTACAGCCCAATCTCTCCTTTGACAGCTAAGGCTCAACTGGGGTTTACAAGGATGCTGGAGAGGGACTCTTCATCAGGAACTGTAGTGACAGGACAAGGGGTGATGGGTTCAAACTGCAACAAGGGTGATTTAGGTTGGATAAAAGGAAGAAGTTCTTCCCTGTGAGGGTGGTGAGGTGCTGGCACAGATTGCCCAGAGAAGTGGTAAATGCTCCATCCCTGGCAGTGTTCAAGGCCAGGTTGGACACAGGGGCTTGAGCAACATGGTGTCCCTGCCCACAGCTGGGGGTTGGAACTGGATGATCTTAAGGTCCTTGCCAACCCTAACTATCCTATGATTCTATGAATTCCTACAAGTAAGCATAACCCATGGACCACCAGCTTGCTAAAGAAACTGGAACTTCATACAAATAAAAGACCATTAAATAGGGTTTGCGCTACCCACCTGAAAGCTTGAGCAATAAAGCAAGATGAGCACTGCTGCTTAATACCTTTTAGCTTTATTTTACACTTGCATTCCCCAAGCTTTCTGTATAATTTTATCATCATTATTTTTTCTTTAGAGTAACATTTCTACTTCCTGCTTTATTAGTGTATGGGCATTCTGAACTCTGGATTTAACCCACCACAGGAGATGACTTCGGGGTTCCTTTTCTATGAGCTAAGAAGATTAAGAAACATACATTACCTACTTAGTCATCTCTTTGAAATGATGAACAGCATTCATAAAACTATGACTTGATAAACATGAAATGATGCCATGAATCATGCCCATCCCTCCTCCCCAACCCCCTTTTTAAGCTCTGCTATTGACACTAGCTCCATGGCCCCAAATGGAAGGCAAGCAGCATCCCAGCAATCCCCAGGCCTTCCTGCACTTCCAGGGACAGCTTCATTATTGAGTGTTCTTGGCTTTTGCCTAAGCAATTACTATCAGCTTCCTGCTGTAAATCAGCTACTCTCTAGTTGGTCATCTCATTTACTGGCCATTTACTCCATTTACTGACTCCCAAGGGTAAGGGATGAGTTCAGACTGTCCTGCTGATACCCTGAAGAATGAAATGCAATGAAAGCTTTCGTCTTGCATGCAATCAGGACAACAAAGAAGGAAGGGAAAAAATCCAACCCTGAGATAAGCAGCTCAGAACAGCCTCAGAAAACAAGTCATATAAATCTTCCAGGACAGTTGTTCAAACACCTTCATTTTCAGCCCCTGAAACCCTTCGAGGAGAGGCAGAACACTGCACAGATAATTTAAACTGAGAGACAATGTCTCTGCTCATCTTTCACAAACCCCTTAAAGACACAATCTGCTAAATACTCAAAACATGACAGAAAAACACTAATCCAGGAGCTGGAGAGATGGTTTGGGGGTATTTCTGATGACAACCAAAAATAATTTAGAATCATAGAATAGTTAGGGTTGGAAAGGACCTTAAGATCACCAAGTTCCAACCCCCCTGCCATGGGCAGGGACACCTCACACTAAACCATCTCACCCAAGGCTCTGTCCAACCTGGCCTTGAACACCACCAGGGATGGAGCATTCACAACCTCCCTGGGCAACCCATTCCAGTGCCTCACCACCCTTACAGGAAAGAATTTCTTCCTTATATCCAATCTAAACTTCCCCTGTTTCAGTTTTAACCCGTTACCCCTTGTCCTATCACTACAGTCCCTAATGAAGAGTCCCTCCCCAGCATCCCTATAGGCCCCCTTCAGATACTGGAAGGCTGCTATGAGGTCTCCATGCAGCCTTCTCTTCTCCAGGCTGAACAGCCCCAACTTTCTCAGCCTGTCTTCATACAGGAGGTGCTCCAGTCCCCTGATCATCCTCGTGGCCTCCTCTAGACTTGTTCCAACAGTTCCATGTCCTTTTTATGCTGAGGACACCAGAACTGCACACAATACTCCAGGTGAGGTCTCCCGAGAGCAGAGTAGAGGGGCAGGATCACCTCCTTCGACCTGCTGGTCACGCTCCTTTTGATGCAGCCCAGGATACGGTTGCTTTCTGGGCTGCAAGCACACACTGAAGCCGGCTAATGTTCATTTTCTCATCAACCAACACCCCCAAGTCCTTCTCCTCAGGGCTGCTCTGAATCTCTTCTCTGCCCAACCTGTACCTGTTCCTGGGATTGCTCCGACCCATTAGGACTGACTGTTTAAAAAGTACCCAAAGATCCTTTACTAAACCGTTTTTATTCTGGAGGGCACAACAGGCACTGTGTGCTTCTGTTAAGCAGAGAAGACATGACTTCGATTTGCTAGAAGCGTATGAAACTATTAGCAATGTTTTAACTACATCTATAAATGAGAACTGGAAGTCTCCAAATTTAGATTCCAAAGTGGTCAAGAAGAAGAAAAAAAGCAGCTGCAAAAGGCCAGTATTCACCTGGAAGAGAATTCCAAAGCATAAGAAGTTAACCTTCAATATTAAACAATATGAAATAAGTACAAGTAGCACTAACCTCTCCTATCCCTGATCAAACTATGGGGCATATCAAACAATGCATCCCTATTCCAGTACCTGACACAACCTCCAGCCAGGCCACAACCTAGAAGAATCATCATTTGCACTGATGAATCATCTAACAAACTAGCAGCCTTTATCTTGCACTTAAGTCTGAGTAAGACGTCATCTTGTCCTCAAAATGCATCTGATCTGAAAGACTTGCTAAATCAGGGTAAGCCAACTATTTCCTCTTTTTAAATGTACTTCTTCAAGTCAAAAGACTGTAATTTTATTCATAGAATCACTAAATGGTTGGGGTTGGAAGGGACCTTAAAGCTCATCCAGTTCCAACCCCCTGTCACAGGCAGGGACACCTTCATCTTGACCAGGCTGCTCCAAGCCCCATCCAGCCTGGCCTTGAACACTGCCAGGGATGGGGCAGCCATATTACATATTATCTACTACCTAAATTCCACAGCATTAATCCCAGCTGCTTTCACCATGCATATTTAACCAACTTTTATCCATGCACAACCCCTTCATCCTTAGACTAAACTTCATTAAAGTTACCTTTGTCCAGGTAAAAATATCAGTATGTTTTAGGGGAAACTGGAATTCAAAGGAAAACATTCTGAAGTTGCCCAAATCCATCATCTACTGGCCCATTTCAAATAGTGATCCGTAGGCTTCACAATGCAGCAGACTGGTACTTCCTCAAAAACATCTGCAGGAATTTCTGTAAGTGATGTTTCATGCTCTTAATTTAACCCTTTCCCTCCATTTTTAGGTATTTGCAATAGCAGCCAAACACTCTGGGATATGGTGAAAAGAGGAAATACACTGCACAGGATGCAAATTTCCTATCACTGATCTCTTAAGACAGCCATGACAAAAACCTTATCTATTAACGTTTTCTTGCCTAGATAAACCAAGTATTGTAGCTGTCCCTGTAAATGCACTGAGCTAATACAAATCAGAAGAAGCCTCCTGTGCACTGAGGCCATTATAAAAGACACTCTTGAAAATATATCTATTAATAACTTATGAGTGATGACTCTAGCCTAGAAAGCAATAAAGTAAAATAACAAAGTTAAAAGACAATGAAAAAGTATGTTCAATAAGGCAAAGCTCTTACAACAGTCAGAAGTACAGTTTTCACCACTTCATACTGAGTTTAGGTAATCCAAAGTTACTCAAAATGAGATACGACCAGAGATGAGGAAAACAAAATGCAGTTATGCTCATCCACTTGGACTTATCTCATACAATCCTCAAACCCAATTTTTAAAGCTTTTTAATTTCAGTTACGGACTTAATGCTTAATAAAAAAGCAGATTCAGAGTTGATTGTTAGTTACAGTTATTTCTAATGTTATTATGAGCCTTTTAAAGACGTGCTGTCTGTGAAACTCCAAATATGACAAATTAGATCCTTGTTCTTGAAAATGCTTACATGCATTAGTCTATAGAAATTATTCCACTCATTACAACTAAAGCATATTAAAAATTAAGCAGGGAATAAGCACATTACTTACTAGGATTACTTAGTATTATTACTAGTTACTCATTAGTAAAAAAACCTGTTTTATTTCAGTTGCTGGTAACTGCTTCATCTGGACCAACCACTCTGAGAACTCAGATTCCATACAGTGCCAGCTATTTCAAATTCAACCCAAACTTGTCTTCAAACGTGAAAGGCCAAGAATCTCAAAATCACTGCAATGAATTTGAAGCCCAAAAACTACCTCCATAAATCTACAACTCCCAATGAAGCTTGTTTGACTTGAGAAAGTTCAAAACAAAAAGAAGGTGAGGCTGGTTAAAGAATAAGTTTGCCGTTTTTTGAGGCAGTGTTGCTGATTCGCACTCCAAATCCTGGCTACAGACTCACCAGCACAAACAAACACAGACCTTCTTCCTGTGAAGTATGCAAAAAAATGAAGAGGCCAGCTGGTTAGGAAATTCACAGGCTGGAAATATCTTCTTCAGTTTTCACAGCGTACTCTTATATTGTTAAAGAAATAGCAACATGTGCATAAGAGTGTGTTCTATTCATACTGAAAGCACTACTTAGAAAACAAAAATCATCTGCATCAGTAGCACCAAAACATTCTGCTGAAAGCATTGGATAGAAGCCAAACAGAGGGAAACTTCTGAGTAACAGATCACCTTTTTTACATACAGATCCAAAGGCAAGTTCCAAATTTAAATGTCAGAATATAAGGAAGAAGTTCTTCCCTGTGAGGGTGCTGAGGTGCTGGCACAGGGTGCCATGCCCAGAGAAGCTGTGGCTGCCCCATCCCTGGCAGTGTTCAAGGCCAGGTTGGACACAGAGGCTTGGAGCAAGCTGCTCTAGTGGAAGGTGTCCCTGTCCATGGCAGGGGTTTGGAACTGGATGTTCTTAAGGTCCCTTCCAACCCAGACTGTTCTGTGATTCTACGACTATCATATTCAGACTAATTCCATTGAGCTGTACATATTTAAGACACTCTAAATCCAGCTCTGAATAGCTGAATACCTGTGAAGGGTGATTTCACATCACATGTCTACTAGTGGCACAGCATATTAGAGGGCACCTGAACACATTTAACAACTTGGTCTGCAGTGAGCTCAGAACAAAGCAAGCAAGCAAGCAGGTTTTTTAAACCCTCTTAACCAAACTGTGGAGTCTAACAAAGCCTGTAAATAACTGATTTTTTTTCAGTTCATTCAAAGCATCAAATAATGAAAAGAACACTATCAGATGAATACTTGGTTTGACGTTTTTAAAGAATGTGTAAGGATTTCATGAAACCAAAGCACACAAAGTAACTATCAAATTTGATTTTACAGGTCTAATTTAGCAAATTCAATGTAGAAAAAAACAATTCAATGATTCATTTACATCAACACTTTGGGAAGGAAAAATTATTGCTATGAAGATTTCACCTGTGATTTTAACACCGTGGGCTTTTACAACACGGACGATGTTCAGTTCATTGCATAAGCCACTATGCTAGCCAGAATGCCCAATACACCAAAGACTAGATACCTCCTCTAGAACAGAGCTTATTTATCAACCATACCAGAATTCACAGTGATTAGGACCAATCTCAGAGCTCGTCAGTATGCACAAGTTTAATGAAAGTTCTTTAGGAAGAAGAAGTCTTTGTCTGACTCATGTAAGTGAACCAACACTCATTTACAAAACACATGCCAGCTCCTGCTTACCGTGGTGGGAGAATAAAATTGAGCTCACATCAAATGGCAAGGTTTTTAGGTCATTACCTTCCCCCTCTGCTTTTTTATATTCCTTAAATTAAGAAAATTAAATCCCACTCTGGTATTTTTAATAAAAGTCTCACCTGACACAGAGAAAAACTCCATAACATAAAAGCTTATCTGCAGTGATAGGTTTTGAAACATCGTGCCAGCACACACTTGAAGCACATACTTCACTATAACTTCTCATGCAATTAACTTCCAGCAGCCTTCCTCCTTGGAAGCAAGCTGTGAGCACAGGGAATTGTCCTCTCATCAGGTACAGCCCATATCTAGTTGCTGACCTTCTTCTTTACCTTTCTTCTTACTTGCTCAATGACACAAATACCAGTTTACAGCACAGCTGTTGTCCTACATGGGCACTGGCATTTCTCACAACATAAATTACAATGACTATGGAGAATAACAATGCTCCACCTACAGAGTAATCCCAATACTAGCAGGAAGTCATCAGGCTCCCGGCGCTCAGCAGGACTGCTGCCTGACCTAGACACAGCAAGGCGGAAACACTCCACAAGAATCACAGGTCCCGTGTATGTGTAACAACATGCCTGGAAATCCTGAACTCACCAGGAGTATGCAACAGAGTGGCTTTCAACATACTGTATTGCAGCCTTCTCCCAAGAAAGGAACAAATGGAACCCCCTAAAAAAGGCTGCTCCTCCACCTGAACATCAGGGCAAGGCAGTGTAAGTGAATTTAAGGAGGAAAAAAGGTTAATGAGGAAAAATAAACATGACCAAATCCTGAAGTCCTGAATAAGGAGGAACACTTCTGAAGCAAGAACGCAGAATCACAAAATGGTTTGGGTTGGAAAGGACCTTAAGATCATCCAGTTCCAACTCCCCAGCCACAGGCAGGGACACCCCAAACTAGATCATGTCACCCAAGGCTCTGTCCAACCTGGCCTTGAACACTACCAGGAATGAAGAATTTACTTCTTTGGGCACCCTGTGCCAGTGCCTCAGCACCTTCACAGTAAACAGCTTCTTCCTTATATCTAACCAGAACTTGCCCTGCTTCAGTTTGAACCCATCACCCCTTGTCCTATCACTACAGTCCCTGATGAAGAGTCCCTCTCCAGCATCCTTACAGGCCCCTTCAGATACTGGAAGCTGCTCTGAGGTCTCCATGCAGCACTGCTCCCTCACTTTGCAGCACTACCGCAGACAGGCAGTAGAAATACTAGCTGTAGAAATAATTCACCAGATGAATTATTAGTATAGCCTAAGTTCCCATCTGTTGTTATACACCTCCCTAAGGAGTTAACCAATATATTTAACAACATCTTTTGAAGTGCAGTTTAAGAGGGCTGCTCACTCCTAGAACAAACCTGCCATGTAACTGTTTCAATGCTTAACAGCAGAACACTTAATTAAGTCACTAGTCTGAACAAGCTCAAACACATTTTCTTGGACATGGGATGTAAATCTGGTGGGTACCAAAGCACCCATGGACAGCACACACATCAAAACAATTTCATACCAAACTAATGAATTTATCACCTATCTGTCAGTAGACAGAGACTGTTCCGGGAGTGTTGACTCTCAACAATGAAAACACATTTGCAAAGCTTGATAATAGCTGTCTACTCTCAGTTTTAGTTTTCAGCTTATAACAATGACAATACCATTTAATATTTCCAACAGAAGGATTTTTAAACCCAAAATACTTTTAAGTCTATCAAGTTACTAAAGACACCATGCTTTAGAGGTGGCTGCAAATTCTTTTTCCCTTTGGGGGAGCGGTGAGGTAGAGATACCTTTTCTCAACCTCTTTCACATGAAAAGTCAACAAATCAGACTGAATTAAAGAGATTCTGCCTATCAGGCCAGAAGAACAAATGAACAAAACTGATGTAATGGTTAGCTAGTATGGAATTAGCTTTTAATGGAATTAAAAGCACTTTCTAAAGAGAACACTCAAAAGAGGAACAGAGACAGCTTTGCTATTGTTTCCTGTGGCAGAATCATAATAGAAAAGATCTGCCTGGCTCATTCAGGTATTTAAACCCTGTTTTTATCCTCTGTTAAACAAACACAGCAATGCAGTGCACCAAAAAGGTTTAAGGATTTGCTATCTCTGATTTTAAGTGATCCATGAAATTTCCAAGTCAAAACTTTTTTCCCCTCCCTGTTTTTCTGATACTCCTCTTCCTCTATGGAGTTTCCCCTGGCTTTTCCCTTGGGCAGTCTTTAACAGCTTCTCCCTTCTACCACAATGGAGCTGCATGCCCCATGTTACTACAGCACTTGAACACATCAAAACCTGACTGACATTCCTTGTCACACTTGTTCGATGCAGAGAGCTGCTACTGCTCTGCAGTTTCAGTATGAGAACAGAGGGACAGAGAAGCAGCCTGTCCCAGGCCACACAGGAAGCTTTTGGCAACACAGTGAGCTGAACCTGTTTCCCAAGTCCCAGAGCAGCAACCTCACCAATGAACCACCTTTCTTCTACATAAAATACTTGAAACTATTCAGATTTTCAAGGCAAAGGCATATGTTCAAACCTGAAAACTGTTTAAACTGTTGAATGCCACAAATGTCTACCAGCCCTGCAACTCCCTACCAGTGCAGATAACATCTGTTAAAAGTAAGTGGCTCATACAGTTCTGCACCAGAAAGCTTAATAAGTTCCTTCTCCAAGATTAAAGAAACACCTACACATTCTAGATGCTTCTGCAAGTCCCTGGAGGGAGAAAATGCTGCTTAGTGCAGAGACAATGAACCAAGCTTCCTTCCTCAACAGCAACAAAACCCTGCTGCTCTACCTAGTGCTGAGGAAAGTGTTATTTATAGAATTGAGCCACATATGAAATCATATCAGTGTTTCTCAAAGTTAGGCTACAGCATGGATCAAGATGACCTTAGACATATACATTTTCGAAGTCCTAATTTGAGAGATCAGTGTAAAACATATTTTGACACAGCTCAAATGTATCTCCCATTCCATTTCAGTCACCCTCTACATTAAAGTGCAACTTCAAAACCTGAACTTGAGCCATATCCTGACCTCTTCAGCAGGCAACTTATTTTAAAGCAGCTGCATTATTTCTGTGTGGCACAGAAGCACTCTAGAATTTTTATATTGATGTTTCTCATGTAACGTTCTAAAACATTGAAAGCAATGCTTCCAGCCATGTCTTGTTGCATTTAGGCTCAAAACCAAAAGGATACACATACTGACTGTTGTATTTCTTGTACTGTTTGTTTCCTGACAACATATACAGCACTTGCTCCACTTCTTAAGTGTTTTATGCTAAAGCCAGTTACTTACATTCCCATGTTTTGGCACTGAGGTTATCCTGTATTTTCACACAATTATGCACTGCAACTGCACAAAGGTTCATTTGGCTCCAAACGCCATTAAGTATTTTCTAAGAATGTTTCTATTGTTCATAATTATCATGGGGGGAAAAAACCTTGCAAGAATGATACGTGCTCGTGTATCCCACTGTTCAGACAAACACTGACGTACAGCTGGATAGGAGAAAGCACACACCACAGCACGGAAGGAAACTTCTCACTTTAATATACACACTTCCCAATTCTGCTGGCTTGCTGCATTCTGAAGGAACTACATTTACTATAACTGTCAGCTTAAATAACCAGAAACATTTAGTAATAAAGACATTGATAGAAATCTAAATCTACTAAAATAGATTTAGAATTTTGCAGGCCTGGCAGTTTGGGCCAAGTCCAACACCACAGTGGAGGCTGCATTACAAGTGGAGATCTGTTCACAATTCAGTAATGTCCTCAAGTTCTTTCTAATCTCTTACAGTCAATAAAAACTGACTTTTGCATTTCCTCTCTTCTACACTGACTCTCTGACATCCAGTCAACTGTTATTATTTCTGCTGTTACAGCTCCCTTGTCATCTGAAATCAGCCACAGCTACCTGGAAAAACCAAGGCCTTTTCCTCCATTCAGATCTTTCCCTCATGTACGTGGCCTTCCTTATTTCCCACACGTCTGTCTGTCTCCTGTCACTCCGCTACTACTCCTGAGGAAGAATAAACACAGGGAGAGTATGAGCAAAGCATTAAGATGCTTCATTCACTGGTTGTTATTTGTCTGCTTTCTACTTTATATGAAAACCTCTGCTCCTCTGAAACATTTAAACACTGCAACATACATATCAGTGACCTACTGTGCATCTTTATTTCTGCCCTTGAAATGCACAGCTAAACAGTGGAACATAAAGTCAATCATAGTTATAAGACACAGAAATAGCTTAGGAAAATAATTTACTAACTCAAAATTAGATTTTCTATACTAACAAAATAAAATCACCAGTATTTAATAACTGCAAAAACAACACAAGAGGGTCATGCAAAGTTCTGCTTTACTGCCGTCTCCCAGTTTTGTATTCAGTGAAATCTTTGATACACAAATCCCCATGTATTATCTCTTCAGTTATCACTTTCTGCAGCATCAGCGCTTAAATTCATTCCTGAATGAAAAGGCTCTCCTCCAAATATCAACCAGGCTGAGAATCTCTCTCTACCATGAGAGATTTCAGCCCACTTTTTAACACTTACTCATGTGACAAACAGGAAAATAGCTCTGCTACACTTCTCTGCTTTACATACCCAACAGTTTTTATGTATTGTTACTTGTGTGACTCTCTCTAGTAAAAATAGCAAGAAATAGGAGACGAGACTGAGGGACCTAAAAGGCAAGTCAATTGTTCCAAACCCACTGTTATGACTTACTAGAACACAGCAAGTGTCCTGTAAATGTATCCAACGTAGAGCCTCATAAGAACCAGTGATAACGCTTAAAAGAAGTCTTCCTATGCATAACTGGAATTGGACCTTCTCAAGGACTGAATTTGCTTGTAAGTTGCACCTGTAACCCAGTTGTGAAATAAACCGATACAAGACTTCAGCATACTTCATGTAAGTACTTTCAAACCAAAAACATTTAAAATACTAAAGTATTTAAAAAATGCATCCTTAAAAACACAGTATGGTAAATCCATTAAGAGAGAATAAGTCATGACAGAGCAGCCAGCCAACGCTGCCATGCACAGTTCCATTTCAGTAAGGACTGTGTTTGTGCTGCATCATAATGAACACAGCCCAAATATAAGAAGGAAGGGGACAAATCAAAGTAAAAAACCAAACTCTGCTGGATTCAACAGTGAAAAGCTAGTCGTGGCACCTCCTAGGTCCAAGCTGTGTGAACAACCATTGCTGCCTTCCAACCTCATATATGGAATTGGGGAATAGGAAGAGAACAGAAAATGTATCTTTACCGACATTATGGCCTCTTTTAGTAAAGTAAGCAATTTGCCAGAAGGCAACAAAAGAGCTGATGCCATTCAGCTTACTATATACAGGGCTGTCTCTGTAAAAGCACTGTGCTTTTATAAGAAGGTGAAACATGGAGAGATCTAGCTTTTAAGGATCTAAAATAAAAAGTCATTTTCTCTCTCAGCTTTACTCAGATAAGCAGCGCTATTCTACTCATGCCTAATTCATCATGCTCAGCCCAGCAAATTAATAACTGTTTCCCCACTTAAAGACAAACTGTTCTATTTGCTTGTTTATAAACTGAAATAGTACACTGATTAGTGAAAAACAGACCTTTATTTAAGAAAGGCCTCAAAAGAGGAGCCTACTCCTCCAAGAGAAACTGCTGCCCTCTTGATGTTATTTTGCAAACACTTTATGCAGTAAAACAATGCCTTTTATGAAGGTTATGCATTAGTTACACCTAAGGGAACTGCACAATACATACAGCATATAAGTCTGTATTAGGTTAACAGCATGTTAACTACCTATCTGGAATTTCACACGTGCTAAAAACTGCTAACATAACAACATCAGTTACAGTTTAACATTCATTTATAGTCAAGTTACCCATTTAAAGGCACTTTGTTTCAGCAAACAACCAGCACACGTTACAACTAAGCTAGAACACAACTCTGAGGCACAGGCTTGCATCGACAGCACAGGCAACAGCTTTCCAAAGCAGCCCTCTTCAGAACCAGCGCCTCTGAGAGGTAAAAACACAGGAGCAACGCTCAGCTGTCCCAATCACACTCAGCTCTCCCTGAAGCTGCAGGTTGAGATTTCAACACCAAACGGGAGCACAACCGAGAGAGGCCCGGACTAGCAAGCAGGGTGCTCGGGGAGCCCACACCCTCCCAGGCACCATCACTGCAGGGCTCTGCCCAGATAAGATCGTTCCTTCCCATCATGCTCAAAGACCGAAGTTGAGAAGAAGAGAGGAGAAGAAAATACTATATGTATTTATTAGGGGTAATGAGATCATCCTCTTACCTCTGGGGATGTGACAGAGCCCGGACTGCATTACCAGGGCAATTATGCCACGGCCTCCTATACACTGCCCCGAGGTGAAGCCCCCACGCCAAGGCGACGTCGAGGGAAAACGAAAAGGAAGAAAAAGGAGCGGGAGGAGGGAAGGGAAAAGCCCGAAGCGGTTACGGCCGACGAGTTACACAAAGGCAGAGGCGTCGAGGGAACGGGACAGTGCCCTGCCCGGTCAAACACCAGGCAGCCGCGGAAGGAAGCGCATCAACCCACAGGGCCTGGCCGGGACGCCCCAGCCCCCGGGACGCCGCCTCAGCCCCCCGGCCCCGCCTCAGCGTCTCCGCCGCTGCCGCCCCGGGCCCAGGCACTTACTGGAGTCCAGGGCAGTCCGGGAGTCCCCGTGAGGAGAGCCGGACCCGCCGCCTCCTGCCGCGCTCCCAGCCCGGTTCGGTTCGGCCCGGCCCTTTCTCCGCCCGCCCCTTCTCCCTCCGAACAAACTTCGCCGCCGCCACTGACCGCGGCGACACGGCCGAAGCCCCCGCCCCGCCTCACCCCAGCGTGCGCGTGCGCATGCGTTGAGGCCCCGCCCCCGGGCGGTGCGGCGCCGCGGTGCCTTCTGGGAAATGTAGTGCGGGAGGCGCAATGCCTGGTGGGAGTTGTAGTCCTGTGGTCTCTCCCGCTCCCTCTCGCAGCTTGCAAAGCAATTACTTTGATTTTCATGTTTAATTTAACGGAGAGGGACCAGCAGGAAAGGAATTAGCAGCTGGGTTAGTGGAGGCTCTTCCCCTACACTTCTCCCCTCACAGAAGGCTTGGCTAGTGCTGCCTCAGAGCTTTGTGCCGTCAGTCACTGTGGTCCTGGTGGCAAACAGCAATTTCCAGTAATGACATTTAACCGGTTTTAACCGGAAGCTGACTTCTCTCCTAAGCGTATACTAAGTTTATACTTACTGCTTTCTGAAATAGAGGGTTTTTTCTTAGTTTAAAGCAGTGATATGGATGCTGAGGCACTGGCACAGGGTGCCCAGAGAAGCTGTGGCTGCCCCATCCCTGGCAGTGTTCAAGGCCAGGTTGGACACAGGGGCTTGGAGCAAGCTGCTCTAGTGGAAGGTGTCCCTGCCTGTGGCAGGGATTGGAACTGGATGGGCTTTAAGGTCCCTTCCAACACAAACCATTCCTCGATTCTATGATATCCCTAAATATAAAAGCCGTTTGAACTCAGCCGTTGCCTGTCAATACATCTTTGTTTCAAGCTGGCGTTTCACAACCGTACTTCACAACGAAACAAAAGCTGTAATCAGGGCACAACAATAAAAGCCAAAGTCAGCCGCAAACAATGCCTCACCATTCCCATGGCAACTTTTCCCTATCAAACCCTGGCGAGGTCACACGCACCAGAGCTGCGTGAGCCTGAAGCTTTTCAGCCTGCTCTCCATTCACAGTTATTCACACATTTCTATGATGATTTTCACTTAACAGTGTTGTACTGGAGTTAATGTAACACAATTAACAGTAGCCCGCACAGCATCCTTCCCCCGCTTACGTCCCAAGCTGACATTTCTGACAGAACCAACTCACTGAGCACCTGCAGGATGTGGCCTGCCCTTGCACTGCATAAGGAAGGGCCCCTTGCAGAAAGAAGATGTCCCTTTTGCAGTCAAAAAGCTGTGCAATCAAAAGCCTTTTCCTGATGCATGTGCAGAAGGTGGCACATGAAAACCGCATCAGTCTATGGTTTGCTATGCCTTGACTTTCTCCAGCCTCCCAGACAAGGTCTGAATAACCATGAGTTGTGATAATAGGGCTCAGGAAAGGAGGAAAAAAAGAGATTATTACACTTAAAAGGGGGAATATATCCATAGAATCATAGAATGGTTTGGGTTGGAAAGGACCTTAACATCATCTAGTTCCAACCTCCTGCCATGGGCAGGGACACCTCTCTCTAGACCTGTTTCATTGGAATCAGGTAGCAGACGTATTGTAGTTTACCATAGTTTCCATCATGGAAGACCAGTACGACCTTCCTTTTGGGGTGGCCTAATGCTTCCTGTGTTTGCAATTCAGCAAGGAGTCAATTCTGTGTAGAATGGACTATATTTGCTTAAGATGACATGCAAACTTCTTAAAATAGCCAGACTCTGTAAGTTGCACTGTTGGCAAAAGTATACTCATGAACTATGCACGTGGTGAGCCAAAAGATGAAGAGCTCAACCACAAACCAATGTGAGATGGAGAAGTCAGCTGCCACCAACATGGATTTTCCCCTATGAGTTACACAGAGAGTGTGGGTGAGCCCAACAGGGTACACCTCAGCCTTAAACCCTTTAGGTATCCATCTTTGCTCATAGAAACATAAATATAACTATAAATATAATATAAATATAATCATGCCTAATGCCTTGATTTAAAGCAAAACTTACTTTCAGTAGGAAGATGATAGTAGTTCTAGTGTTACGCTATTGTACTGGTACCCAGGCTACTTAACGCTCAGCTGAGCTCACTGACTTTGAAGCAATTCTATGTTTCTTAGTATTCCTTTCTGTGGAGTGTGCAAATGTAGCAGTTGACAGACAAACAGGTGCACTTCAGCTCTGAAGGGATGAGATTACGCGGCTGCTTTCCCGTTCTTCTGCAGTACGAAGTAGGTGTGCAAAGATTGCAAAGGACAGAATCTATTTTTTTTACCTACCCTGCAGCCTCTCAAAGCTTTCAGGCAGAAAGTCTGCACTGCTGCCCCATGCAGTGCCGCTGCCTGCAATTTAGAGGTTGGCTTGGAGCCCGGGGTATTGCAGTAGAATTCTGAGACAGGAACTCATTTCCTCTCCAGTTGCCTCTATTTGTAGTTCCCAAAAGCTGGCAGGTATTCTCACACCAGTCTTCATGCCTGGCAAAAAAATATTGGCAGGCCCCTTCTGTACCCATCCTTTACTCAGGAGCTACTTGTGATTCTCATCACTGAAACGGGTAAGTGAGTTTGGACATTGATTCCTGCTGGGATTCCAGTTACTCAAAATATAGGCTATAATAAATAACATTTGGTGGGTGACCTGCGGCAATACACACATTTAAGAGCAAGTGTTTATTTCACAAGGTATGGAAACTCCCAGTGAAACATATGTGTGTAAAAGTAATACCCAAAGGAGTAATATGTATCTCTCTATGTGTATATGCAAATACACAGATGTAAACACGTATATCACATATATACCCCATATATAATATCACATCTTGCATGTCATAGCAATGAAGCAGAAATACTCAACAATTCCAAAATATTCCAGTTCTTAACTTTTCTCGTTGTATTTTCATGATGGGATAATTTTACCCCGCAGAGGAAGTTCAGCAACTTTATACATAGGCAGAAATAAAGAGCTGTGAACAAAACCTCACTTCATTGCTCTAAAGAAATTAATTCTGCCTTGGACAAAACGGTTTTGTTAAAACTAATAGTTATGTTACAGTGGAAAACAGGAAAAAGCCTGGCCAGTGAATTACTAAGTGTAGAGCAAAATGCTTTCACTATATTCTCTTTTTTATGGTTTCAATATTGCAGATTCCATCCACATGCAGTATGCCTCCTGTGCACTATTTTAAGAGGGGTGTTACTGACTCAATGGGACTGCTTTTCTTAAAGGCTATGAGCAGGCAAGGTCATCACTCTGCTGACACCTTCAGCGTTAGCAACCAAGGAAAGCTATTCAGTCATTAAACTTTATCCCAGAGGATGAATGTCTGAGTTTTCTGCAGTGATTGATTAGGTAATATTAATTAATTCAATTATTTGCCATAATGTGGAGGTAGACAAAAGTTCTTCGAGGTTCCTGTCAACAGGGCCTGGGGAAGAGCCTCCCTTCATACCCCAGGGTTGCTGATTGCTGTGACTTCAAACACATGACTCTAGATAGACTCTAGGTAGACGATAGGGTAGACTCTAAGAAATGAGGCTGTCTTCTCCACCTCAGGAGTACACCCTTCAGTTGCAGACAGTTTCTGAAGCTTAAGAAGGTAACACTGACCGCTGAGCCATCAGTAGCTAATGGGTGAACTCCATCCTCTCCATCCCTGCAGGTGTTCAGCTGAAGAGCTGAAGAAGGAGGTTTCCCTACAGCCATTGCCTTACAGTGAAACCGTGTGTGTGATGGGCACCTTGAGGGCAACACAGACAAACCTCTTCATACCTCCCAGAGGGAGGAGAGGAGCAGAAGCATTAAAATCCCTGCATATATAAGCACAGAGTTTAATTCAAAAGAATATTTGCAATATGCAGCCTCTAAGTGAGAGCCAAAACTTCATTTCTTCTGCTGTAACTATGTTGACAGAGCCTGGAAATTTAATCTCACATGGAGGGTGAATTCATTCAGCTTCAGCTGTCAGTCACTGGATCTTGTCATTAATGTGATACTGAGGTAGAAAAGCACCCTGATGTAATTGCTGTGTTTAAGTGCTGATACACAATGATGAAGTAATTTCTCAGCCTTTTAAGTACTCCACTGCCATGAAAGTCATATTTAAACACTTCGAGTTCATTAGCAGTAGGAGTTTAATATTCTTATGTTGCAGTTGTTTTCCTCATTCCTATGTGCATAGCATTATGCTAAAATACATATGATGATTCTTTATTTTCCATCAAACAGTGAATTTTTATTTTCCTTCCATCAGTTTTAGATATAAAGTTTATTACTGAAAAACAAAAAGCCCTTTCCCCTCTTATTCTGTTTTGGCCCAAAGACATTCCACAGTAAAAAAAAAATGTGAATTGTCTTTAAAACACAGTGTCTTTGCAATAAAAAGTGTGAAAAGTTTTCTTCAGTTGGGGACTATCTCTTTCATTCCAAAGCTTAAAAAGAGGAGAGCTTAATCTTCTTCAGGAAAGGGCGTATTCTCCCCTGAAATATATGCAAACTGCCTTGAGGGCTTTCAGCTTGCGTAGTGGTTGCAGCCACTTACTCAGCTCAGGATGGTGCTTTGCTTCTGTCTGTGGCTGGGTTTAGCAATGTACACCTCTTGTGAAGGATTTGAGGTGTGCGCATGAAGATATACAGCAGCGTAAACATGATTTATTATTATTAGAAGTGATACCCTATTGAAGCATGCTGAATGTGAGACAGAGGTAATCAGATACACTATTAAATGAATTCTTCACTGTGCATTATATTACAGAGATAATTTACATTTATATTATATAGTATAGTGCAGAGCAAAGCAGATGGTTCTACTTTTACCTGGAGCCATAACATTATACTCCAGTGTACCAGCTCTGAGTCTCAGAGTGACAGTCGCAGTCCAGGATGGGTGGAAGTAAGAAAGATTTCATTCAGTTATAGCAAGATCCCAAAGTACATTGCAATGCCCTGCCCTTGGCACACCCTTCTGACTTAACTGTGGCTAATACTTCCCATGCTGGGGAATTCCTTGGTGATGGCACTCTGGGTTTCTTCATCTGGCTGTGCCCCGTGGCAGGTTGAGGCAATGTGCCAGGCAGTGAAAGTCCCACTGTTTGTGCCCCTCTTGTCAGTATCCACTTACGGATGTGCTCCTTCAGCATGGAGCAGTCCCTACCAGGATGCCCACATAAATGGCAGAGTCTTAGACCAAGGATCTGCGGGTGGAGATCCAAGCAGCAACAATCTGAAAACCAGTAATCATAGAATCCTGGAATGATTTGGGTTGGAAAGGACCTGAAAACTCATTCAGTTCCAACCCCCTGCCACGGGCAGGGACACCTTCCACTAGAGCAAGGACATGCTGAGGCACTGCAGGAGCTGTTCTCCTTTGGGAGCAAAACTCAGCATTGCCTTCAGCATGGAGGACACAGCTTTTTCTGGTTCAAGATTGATGTGCCAGTTTTGTAAGCCTTAAGGATATATGCTTGAAACATCTTTTACTTTGAAAAGCGAAGAGCTTTCTTCTTTTCTGTAGTCCGGGAGCAACTTGCAGGGCTGGTAAGTAACTGATACTGGTGGCTGTTAAAAAATGGACAAGAATTGAAGTGTATGGAGACCCTTGGTTAACAGCTAACATTGTAACTTTCAAGCTTATAAAACAAAATGAAAAGGCAATTATTAAAGTACTGTGAAAAGATAAGGATATCTCTGTAAAATCCACTGTATTACATTATACAACCACAGATAACGAACATAACAACTCTGTGCCTACATTTCAAAAGGAAAATAGAAACTTTGGTTGCCATTTCGGAGTATCTGGAACGAATGCAAAAATCTTTCCATATTCAGATTTAGAAAATGTGTGAAATCATGAGGATCTGGTGACATTCCCAAATTCTGGCTTTTTAGCCCATTGGTGTCTCCTTCCCAGGTTGTTCCCTGAGCGCTGTTTTACATCTCCAGCAAAAACATTTTGTAACATCTTAGGTTGGTTTCTGAGCAGAAGAACTGAGATCATTTCACCCCTAATCACTCCTCTAACTTACTTGGGTGATGCCTGTCATCCTTCTAGAACAATCCCAGTTTTCCCACCTCATTGCTTCTGAGGAGCTCCCAGGATTGCCCAGCATGATTTGCTTTTTATACCTCCTGTTATGCCCTCCTGCAATCTCTGCTGCCTCAGTAATGCCACTTTTTATTTACATTGGAGGAAAGATTAAAATTGACCTTTGCGATTAAAGCAACCAGAAATTTGGTCCTGAACTCAACTGAATCTAAGTGCATTTAACTTTAAACTGCTCTAATTTTGAATATAGGAAGGCAAAGTCTTTGCACATTGCATGCAATGAGTTCCTGATGTGAAGTGATTGCGAATATTTTGTCATCAAAAACTGCTCAGCTGGAGTCTTAGCAATTTAAATTACTTGTATCTTTATTCCATTCTCTCTAGCAGTTACGCTTTCATTGAAGTCAGTGCAAGAATAAAGCTTTTTTATTATGGCCTCATGGTAACATTGCAGTTATGACACTATCCATAAGATCCCGTTGCCAACAGTACCTATCCAGAAGCCACCCTGAACTGGCGATGTGGGGGACCCGGAGCCAGTGCCAGTTCCAAGGTGGGGAATGGGGTTTAGCATTGAGATATTAGCCCCTGTGCACCTGGCAGAATGAGTACCTACCACAGGGCACAGAGGCAACAGTGGCCTCTTCTTGGCCACCAAGGGTGTTTTGGGAGATAGTTTTCCTCTGGACCCCTTCTTCCAAGCCCTGTAACCACCAGCATACACTCAGAGCTGAACATGGATGAATTTGGACCACTGCTAAAAATGATTTAACTGACAATGCACTCTGCACTGCTCCAGATACTGCTCTAGCTTGTCTGGCTTTTCAGCATTGCTTTTCTCTCCACTGATTTTCCACTCTTGCTAAAACCAGCTCCACAGGTTGTGGCAATAGCTTCAAGGGGTTGTGTAAACAGCAGCATTGCCAGGTCATCTGCAGCTCTGCTCAGCCAGTGGCAACGCCAGCATCTCTGCTCCCTGCAATCTGTCATCCTAAAGCAGACAGATGCTGACAGATGTTCTCATGCCTAATGCTACCTTTGCTGTCAAACTACCGTGCTCATCCAGCCATAATTTATCTAAGTTAGCCAGGTAGCTTCATATTTCAAAGCTAGAGACCCTGTTTCCATGGTAAGTGGATTGGAGTTTAGTTTTTCCCAGTACCTCCTGACAATTCCACAAGGTGCATTGGACTGCTCTGTGGCATTTTGAGCAACTGAGGACACTTGGTCTAGTGAAAGGTGTCCCTGCTCATGGCAGGGGGTTGGAACTGGATGAGCTTTAAGGTCCTTTCCAACACAAACCACTCTGGGATTCCATGAGTCTACGTTTCTCATGGCACATGTTGGGAGAGAGCAGAGGTGAAGCTAGGGAGCAGCCGCAAGCCACACTGGGACACAAACCTGCCCTGTAGGGAACAGCCCTGCGGGGTTGCCTTATGTAGTTGCAAGTAGTGGCACGCTTATCTACCAACTTCCAAGCCTGGAACTTGTTTTACACTTTGAGGGTAGTGGATAAAAAAGTGTTTCATTCACTCAGCAAATGGATCCCTTGTTTGGAGTTATACAGTCATTTATCATTTTGCACCTCTTTCATTTGAGAAATTAGCAATGGAGACAGGGGAGTTTAAACATTGCTTCTCCTGGGAGAAGCCTGGGATCATGTTATGGCTCTTTGATCTGCAGGAGCAATGGTACTCACAGCCTGGACCCATGCCTGTCTGCTGGGGAAGCATCCGCCTCCTTTGAGGTTAGGGAGCCTTTGAGGTTAAGGACTCCTGTGCCCTTCATTTAAGCTTTTTAAATGAAGACACTCCTGTTAATGCCATAAAAATGCTGTTTACTAAGAAATCAAGGACTAGCGGGCTGTGATAGGAAGCCGGTTTAGTCCACAAAATGCAAGAGCCGCGATAAGGAAGAACAAAGGACAGAAGGAAAAAAGGCAGAAATCATGGCTAACAATTACATGACTAACCCACTCACTCCTCTGCAGCGATTAAACATTAAACTCCCACAAGCTAAGTAAACAACAAAAGAAGTACCCTCTGAATTCCCCCAAGGCTTTGTCTTTGTAGCAAGGTTTGAACTTGAGGGATGAGTGCAGTCCCATCCTTTGTTGAGCTCCCCTCTGCAATAGGGATGTCTGTACTGCGGGTGTCTGTAATGGGGGTGTCTGTACTTGGGGTACCTGTAACGGGGGTCTGTATAATGGCGGTGTCTGTAATGGGGGCATCTGTGGCCAAGCTGGCTTCAGCCTGGGGTTGCAAGCACTCTGTGCATATAGTTCCTATACCATCCCTATAGATGCAGCAGGGTATCAAAAGCTCTGTCCCTCTGCAGAGCAAGGGGCTCTACCTCATCTGCATGGGTTCTAGCCCAAAGAGGCAAAATGGTACCTCTTTTTAATTCATACAAAGCAATCACTTGAATTTACACCTCCTTACCTGTTATAACCCCACTAGCCTGTCCTCCTTTAGCTTCATTTTATTCATCAGGCAGATCCCAGGCACATGCAGATTGCCTCTAGCCTGAAATTTGGCTTTTGCTACACATACCGTCTCCCCTGTTTGCCAGCACTACTTTAATTATTCCAACTTCAAAAAGCACAACGAGATTTTAAATCACCCCAGATTACAAAGCAAGGAGCCGAATTTACTTTTACAGAGCAGCCTTGCCAAAGCAAAGCCCGCAGAATGGGTTCTCTCATAGGTGGACTCAAACCACCACTTTATCAAAGAAAGGAACGGAGCAGCCGGCTTCCCACGCGGCTCCCGTCCAGGCTCTGGCTCCTGTCCCCACAGGAACCCAGCTTCCCTCGGGAATGCAGCGCCTGCATGCACAGGCTTGCCAGAGCAAAGAGATCTTTCTTTCCAGGGTCCCACAATGTGCTTGCTTAACGAAAAGCTCGGCTTTCCACCTCCGCTTTGGTCTGCCGCCCATGTTTGTGTTGTGGGCTGTAAATGGGGTCAGCAGAAGTTGCTGAGATTGTGATTCAGTTTCTTCCTGTGGACACCAGTGAGTCACTGCAAGGAGGGTAGGGGATGGATTACTGGCAGGGAAGGCTCTGAGGTGGTGTTATCCCAGAGGAAGGTGACTGGGGCAGCTGGAGAAATGGGAATGAAAGTCGCCAGTGGTGACAATGAAGACTTCCCCACTGGAGCATCTCCACTGTCATCTGAGCAGCAAAGCAGCAGGCAGGTACCCAGGGAAGTCTGGAGCCATGATGAGACTGTGAGAGAGCTAGGATATGATTCCAAGTCACCACTTTTAGGCATATAGAGTAGGGAAACGGAGGTGTCCTGGATGCACACTTGTTCACAAATACACCGGCTTTGTTAAATCACCACGATAAAAATGGTGACATGAAAAATCAGATGTGCAAAAAGGATTTCTGTTTGCAAAATCTCTCTCTATATATCCCACTTCCAAATCTCACCTCTGAACACCACCACTTGGAACGGAACAAGGCATCTGAAATCAAAATGAGAAGTATGTTATCATAAATGTTTATTTCTTTGTGGCCAAATCCATGTGGCACTGACCAGGATGGGGCTGTAGCACAATGAGACTATTCCTCAGCAGAACTGAAGGCAGGACTAGGCAATTGCACCTGGTTGAGTTAGGTATAATAAGCTAATTCAACCACATGGAAGGCTATATTAAAACATATATAATATTTTTCATGTTTGTAATAGGCTATGGGCCTATTTGCAGCTGGGGAATATAATTCAGTTAATGAGAAGTGGTATATTAGGCTCAACTGCTTAAACAAATGCATGTGCAAATAACAGTGCTGGATTAAGGACTTAGTTTTAAGGAGTGAAAATGTACAGCTTTAAGGGATTTAGAGAGCTGAACATAGAATCATAGAATCATAAAACCAACCAGGTTGGAAAAGACCTTTAAGATCATCCAGTCCAACCCTTACCCCAGCACTGCCAAGCCCACCACTAACCCATGGAACTGAGGGCCTTGTGTATACAGTGTGTGAACACTTGCAGGGACGGTGACTCCAGCCCTGCCCTGGGCAGCCTGTTCCAATGCCTGAGCACCCTCTGGGGAAGGAATTGTTCCTCAGCTCCATCTAAACCTGCCCTGGTGCAGCTTGAGGCCATTTCCTCTTGAGAGAAGCTGTGGCTGCCCCATCCCTGGCAGTGTTCAAGGCCAGGTTGGACACAGGGGCTTGGAGCAAGCTGCTCCAGTGGAAGGTGTCCCTGCCTGTGGCAGGGGTTGGAACTGGATGAGCTTTAAGGTCCCTTCCAACACAAACCAGTCTGGGGTTCTATGAAAAGGTAAAATAGGAGAGAAAAGGAAAAGGGCAGGGAGAAATGAAAAAAAATAAGGAAAGGAACTTACAGAGCAGACATAAAGCCAGGAGCTTACCAGGAAGAAAACAAAACCAAATGGAGACTCGGTTGTCCCCTTTCAGATGGCGATGGTGAAACAGCAAAACCTCACTGGAGCCCAGCACGGTCACTTCAGTTCATCTCCCCTGGAGAGCCTCATAAAACCAGCACTATGTACCCAAAGATACGGAAAACGGTGAGTACCAGTGAGTGTAATCTGTTTTCTGTCATCGGATGGAGGTCATGACTTTGATATTTTCCACCAGACTGGCCCGGTTTGAGTGTCAGGCTGTTTGTTTGTTTACAAATAGAGAACTGTCTCCGACATCTGTCTGCATTCTCCTAGCAGCTACCTCATGTTTCTTGCAACTTCCCACCCTTGCCCACAGACCTTTCTTGGAAGGTTAGCTTCGTTTGTGTTCATTAAAACACCCTTCAGCTGAACTCAACACAACACCAGCATGACAGAACTGCAAGGGGTGAAAACTGCCTTAGCCTTTATGTAATGTTTTGCTAATTTTAACAAACAGGTTGAGTGGTAGGAGCTGGTGGGGATGCTGAAAAGCCATGAAGAGATTAGTTATTCGTTAGATTATGACATAGTCAGATATTTCTGGAAACGTCTGGATTTCTAGAAATACAGATGAAATCATAACCAGATCAGAGCGCAGCTGTGCAGAGAAGAGGAAGCTCTGTTTTCACCTCCATCGTCAGGCCAAAATTAGTCCAACACCAGTTGGAGAAGTGATGTGCTCACTTGGCTCTACACCAGCTAGAGCAGAAACCTGTGAAATGGCCACAGGCTGGGGTTGGGTATTGAGTCCCTTGAGCCCTTGGAGCACCTCCTAGCTCGTCCCTGTGTGCATCCCACAGCAGGGTCAACCTGCAGCTCCCCTCCTGGGGCATCCCTTGGGGTTACCTGGTGCCGCAGCAGGAAGGAAAATTAACTTGGGAAATACACAGAAACCACCAGGTCAAAGCCTTGAGTGGGAACTTTGCAAAGAAACAAGTTGTTCTCTACATGGCCAAGTAATCCAGCTTACATATTTCTGTCTGACCCTTACCCCCACCCACTGTGGGGTTCCCATGTCCTCCTGGCTGTCCCTTGGGGCGGGCAGCCAAGGACCACATGTCCTCACCACCAGCATCCCAACACACCATCTCTTCTCGCCATCCCCTGCCAACTTTTATACTATAGGCAGGGATGTCATTATCTTTGGGATGTCTTGGGCTCTTGCAAATTTGATCTTAATTAGCCAGCAGGTTCCGATAAAAGGTATTTTAGCCTTAATTCTGCTTTAAAATTGGCTTGTGTTAAGAACACATGAAAAATCGTGTGTGAGCTTGGGAGCTTACTGCCTACCCAAATACCTACTGCTATCCCTAAATGGTTTACATTTCCTACAACATGCCAATGTTATAACTGTGTGACAAATTGAACAGGGGGTTTATTGAACTGTCTCTAGGCACAGTTTACACGTAAATACTCAGCCAACTGCTAAAGCCTCCACAGAAACGATTGCCTTAAATTTCCTTTCAAAATTGCAATTTAGTGCAAGCACACTGCTATTATATTTTCTTTAACAAGCAAAAAATAAGCTTTAAGCTGTAGAAATGTGCACATGCTCTTGGGCTGACTGTTTTCCTGAGCTCAGAATTACTATGAAACATGTATTTTCAATACTAAGAATCTTGAGACTAAATGTATTTAGAGGAATGAAAGCCTGACCAGAATGATAAATGAATCAGGCTTAATCAGAAATAAACAGTGACCTATTCATAGCAGCTTCAAAAAGGCAAGAATTTTGCAGATGTTGTTAGGTCAAGTTATATAAAAAGACAGTTTACAACGGGCAGAATGTGTGTGCTAGAGTCAAGGGAAGTCTTCACAGACACATGTTTTTCCCATAGCTACGTGACTTTATTCCCCAGTAGCCTGGCTTCATTTGGATACATGCTCCTTGTCATCTCTGACCATTGCACCATCCCCTTCATGTTGGAATTGCTGGAGAGCACAGTGAGTACTTGGAGGGACACAGGAAGTTGACATTTAAGCTTAAATCCCTTAAGACACCCCAATCCGTATTTAGGGGAGGGGTGCCCAGTGCTGAGCAAAACCTGCCCCAGGAACCCTTGTGATGGCCAGCATAGGGGTGATGGCTGCAGTGCCCTGATTTTGAGCAATGTCAAACATTGTTCTGATGTTTCTATCAATGCCTCCATGGTGCCTGCTCCTTGTGTGTGGGAAACACTTTCCCAGAAGGCATCTCTGGCTCCCATGGGCAAGGCCTGGAAATGAAATGCTGAGAGCCCTGTGTCTGGAGTCCAGCAGGGCTCATCTAGAGCTGGAGCCCAGTTTTCTCCCATCTCAAGCGATGGGAGAGTCAGGCAAAGGGCTGCAGTTCAAGCAGCTGGGATAGAGCCAAGATGAGCTTTTAAAGTGCCCATGAATTGACATGGGTTTTCATTTGAAAACTCTGATTATAGAGCATCTGCACTGAAGCCCAGAACCTGTCCACTGGCTTGGAGCCCAACACATGCTCCACTAAACCCCATTTAATTTATTCTAAATAAATAAGTGGCATCCTTTAGGGCGCCATAATATATCTCAGGTAGTGTCTCTGCTGTTTCTAAAGTAAAAGAAGAAGGGAGCGAGATTGATAGCTGATGTTTCATGCGCTAAAAGGCAGAATCAATCATAACACGGGTACAGGATGGCACTGCTGCATCAATTCTGGCTGAGCCTGCCCCTATGTATATCATGTGTTGCACGGTATTTCAGCTGTAACACTGACACTTTGGAATACAGTTATCCCACAAAGAACAACCTATACCAAAAGTGCGGATCTAATGGCATTAAACAAGATCCCTTGCTCTGAAACAGGCTGTGTTTTGTCCCCTCTGGAGGCAGAAGGGTTGCATGGGTGGCTGCAGAAGTCAGACCTGCAAGGACCAGAGACTGCCAAGAGTTGTGCACTGAAGTTCAAAGTGTAGGAGGGGGGTAGGAGGAAGGGGCATAGGCTGGAGGGTCAGAAAGGGTAAAGATTCACATGCAAACTCATAAGGATTTACAAGAACAGTTGCACAAATGATCTACATTAGGCTCATTCATGGGTTTTGTCGAGTTAGAGCCCACTTGCAAGATCCTCAGTCAAAAAGAAATTAGCAAACTTGCGGCACTGTGCTAGAGCTGAGTCATGAAAAACACCCCCAGACTTTCTCTTCTAGAGCCAGGTTTTGTCATCCAAGCCCAGGACTTAATACAGCGGAAATTGCCAATTTTCAACAAGAACCTACAGGTAATGGAAATGGACTGGTGATTGAATTGACCTTTCAAATGAACGTGACACAAGGATAAGCTGCAGTTGCTTATTTTCACTCTGTGACAAACTGATCACTCCCACCTTACTGAGCCCACCAGGTGCTAAAATCAGTTCTCGTTCAAGAGAGGAAACAATAGGACAGACTCAAGGAGATGGAAGAAGGTGAGCATTCGTTGCATGGCTTGGAATGGATGGACAGGAGCCACTCTTCGCCGGCTGCACCCAAACCAGGATCTGTATTAGAGGAATTTATCCAATTTATTAGTAATTTAAAATTCTCAGATGACTTCTGGCTACGCATTTGCTTTGGCAAAACAGCTGCAATCTCACTGCTTTGAACTTTAAGCAAAAAGACGGGTTTGGGTTTTCTTAAATGAGGATGGGACAGCTCTAGGCGCTTTGTTTTCCTGCCATGAAGCAGACAGGGTCTAATCTGTACCTGACATCTGAGTTTTGCAGACAAGGTGAAAAGAAACACGTTTGACTTCTGTGTAACTGTTCAAAAGTCCTGACGCAGACACACACACAGAGGAACCACAGACAGTGTCTCTGAGAGAGCCACTTGCAAAAGCTACGCAAGCAATTCACAGGTCTTCACAGGAACTTGGTATTTTGCTGGGGAGCATAATCTTTTCTAATACTGTTAATTTTTATAAGCCTTTGCTTGCCTGGTGGTTAGACCACAGGTCTACAAGTCATAACACAGGCGTACCAGCCCCACTCTTCGTTAGCCTCGTGTCTCACCTCAAGCAAGACACTTACATCGTTACATTTCTCTGACCCTTCAGCTCTAAACCTATCACATATTTGCCCATCTCTGTTGCCCAGCTGAAATAACATTTGCAGAGTGCTTTGGGTTGTCAGAGGAGAGACATCATTTATTAGTGTAATTTCTGATTCGGTTACACCCACACAACCTGCTTGTTCATGTGGAACAGTGTCATTTCTCTGACTTCCTCTCTGTGCAAAGGCTTGCTGTTATCTGCGTTAGGAAGTACGAGTAAGGAAAGAAGTATGCCTCTTTTTACAGTCTTTTTTGAGGATATATCTGCTTATCGTGTGCTTTCCCTTTCACAGAAGTCATTTTACTTTAGGCTAGGCTGAAACCCTTTTTTCAGTGAGTTACCTTCCTGAGACAACCAATCAGCATTTTCCATGAGGGCTGGAGTCCATGTGCCACCAATATCTTCTCTGAAGTGCAAAGCATCTCATTTTGACACCAATGGCAGTAAAAATTAAGGGAACTCAAATACTCCAAATTGCACCTTGAGTGGAATGATTCTTGTGGAAGCTGTCTATACTCTGGCATCTCTTGTAGAAAGCACTGGTGTTGATGTACGAAGTGTTTTATTTACAGAATCTGTGCTTATCAACCTATCAGTCTAGCTAACCGTGACCACTGGAACACTCTGCAGCTTCTAGAAAGAACCAAGTTCATTTAATGGTCATCTGCAGATGTGAGGATCAATGGACAATGACTGAAGAACTAAGTTTAGCAAAGAAACATGTCAGCGGTCTGTTGAATCAGCTCTGTAAAACAAACTTCTGGATGTTGATATAGGGTTTTGAAGTCTTACATGCTGACAGGCCCTGGTGTTTGCCTACTAACAGCAAAAGCATTGTATTTGTCATCAACTGAACAGCAATAATTGGAGACAGCATTTTTGTCATGGACTCAATAAGTGTTGCACCAAGGCTGATGTTTCTCTGGTACTCCTTGTCTGCCATCGCATTTTAAAACTCATGGACTATGACAGTTTTTATGTCCTATCACAGCCCAAGCAATTTTACATGCAATAAGCATTTACTTGCCACAAATTCCATCGGTGTTTAAATACAGCAAAAGTAACTGTGGTAGAGTTCATCCTTTTCCAAATGCCTTTTGCAAGAGGGCTGTCTCACTGGATTTTGGGTGAGATGATCAGTACCCATCTGTGTAGCTGACTCTCTGAAGAGGCAATGAATAAAATTCAGGCAAAAATCTGTAATGCATATGAGAAAACTGACTCCCAAATTTTGTGTGAACTGGTAACTGCAATTTAGGTAGGGAGATTGTATCCCCTGGTTACACGTGGCTTTTTTCAAGTATAAACAGAGATAAAGTTCACCATGGTGTTTTCAGTGGGAGTGAAAATACTGAGTCCCATGCCAAGGTTTGCAAAATGCATTTGATTTCCCTACTATTTTTGCTGCTAGTTCAAATTAATGGGATGCTGTAGAGTTTTGACCCAGGATCATGGCATTCTGCAAGATTGTTGTGTGCAGGGTAAAGTAGATTGTGTTTCTGTGAAAAGTAAAAAGAGTCTCTGATAGGGATTTCCATCCCTGCCAGCAATGCTGGAAAACACATTGGTGAGGACCAGGCAAACACTTTCTCTGTGTTTCTCCGAATGAGAGAGGCACATTCCAAATCTGGACACCTCACTGGTGTTTCCAGGGCTCGTACCACACCTAGACTTGGCTCTTCAAATGCAAATTATCAGATGTTTGGGTAAGAAGGAAGATCAGTTTTGGTTCAAAACGTATCTCCTCCATGCTGCTTTGGTGTTCAACCACCTTTTGAACTACTCCTGTGCCAGCCCAGCCCTGTAAGCACAGAGTTTCTCTTGGTGAGTATTGACACTGAGCCTAAGTACCAAGACATCTGGAAACCCCCGAGCAGCAGCAGGCTGGCAGCTCAACCCATGTGCTGCAAAGGAAACCTATTCACCACCATCACCAATATTATTAATCAGCCCACGTTTGCTCAGACAGGAAATTGTTACTGACCACTTTAATTTTACTAAACAAATGAAACCACCCCATTACTCATTCAAATCTAATAAACCACAGAACACAGAGGAGGAAGCGAGCACTTGAAAACGGCTTGGAGAAAAGTTCTCACTTGGTTTTGCCATCTAATTAAAGCCAGGCTCTTTACAGGAAAGGGAATAATTAAATGGCAGCAACATGTGTGCTAGGAGAATCTTCTCCATCGGCATCTCAACATGCCACTTGCTACCGAAGGCAGAGGGGCTTTTCCTGCTGATCTTTACATTCCCATAGCGTTACCTGCTCTTCAGGAAGAAAAGACTTAGAAAATACATTGAGTACCAGAACAGATCTCTTCTGTCATGCCCTGTTGGGTGGTATGGGGCTTTGTTAAGAAGACACTTAATGCCTGCAGATGTTCAGAAAACAACTTCCCAAAGCTGGGCCCTGGAAAACACCTGGCATCCAGCTGTTTCATCAATGCTTTGGCATTTCCTGACCATCAAGCGTTTAAAACATCAACAAAATATCATTGCAGTTTTAATATTTGCAGTTCTAGAACTAGTTCAATACGTGATATGATTTGTATGCTTATGTAAATATTGCCTTTGCAGTCAGAAGGCAGAAAAAGCATGAATGTACTTGCACCACAGAGAGCGATTGCTGTAATTGTTTGCCTTTCTTCTCAACATCAAATTACTACTTTAAATGAAAGTAATTTCACAAACAGGCAGAAATGCTGTTTTTTTTCTTTTTTTTTGCTATGGGAATTCTTACTTCAGCATAAAAGCTGTGTGATGAAGCTTCATGTTTAACTGATTCTACCTGAAAGAAGACCTCATGAATGGGAATTATCCCTTTGTGGGTTTTTTTTGGCTCCTAAAAGATGGTTAAAGAAATAAAACACTGGTACCAGATAATTTCAGTAAAGGGCAAATACCATAGAATCATACAATCCTGGAGTGGTGGTTTGTGTTGGAAGGGACCTTAAAGCTCATCCAGTTCCAGCCCCTGCCACGGGCAGGGACACCTTCCACTAGAGCAGCTTGCTCCAAGACCCTGTGTCCAACCTGGCCTTGAACACTGCCAGGGATGGGGCAGCCACAGCTTCTCTGGGCACCCTGTGCCAGCGCCTCAGCACCCTCACAGGGAAGAGCTTCTGCCTAATATATAATCTAAATCTACCCTCTTGAAGTTTACAGCCATTGGCCCTTGTCTGATCATTAAATGACCTTTTAAAAAGTCCCTCTTCAAAATAGCACACAGAAACTTACACACCACATGTATTCGTAGTGCTGCAAAGGCCACGAAGGCATTTCCAAGCAGATACAAGTTTGTTCCTGTCTGTACAACACGTCCTCTTTGGGATTGCTGGTGTTTGGCTCCTTCATGCTCAGGGGGACAGACAGTCCTTCCTGATTTGGAGCTGGCGTCTCACCTGGTTTGCTGTACACAATCTACTGCAGCCTTAATCCAACACCCACGGGAAGGAAGTCAGCAGGAAGATGTATTAATTGCATTGCATATGAAAGAAGCCCACGTATTTGGTCCAGGATGAACTGGTGTCTCATAAGAGAAACATTTCTGCTACCATGCATGGGCCATGTTATCCGCACGATACTTGTATGGAGCCCTCTTCCCTTCCCCACCATGGACATGCAGCAAAATGGGATGCAATCTGCTCTACTTCCCATTCTTCAAAATATTGTCCCTACCACTTTAGTTACTCTTACTTAATTTGTTTTGCTCTTTGGAAGGAATTACAGATTTGACATCCTAGAAAACAGCTGTCATTTTTACAGGAAAAAAAAGTACGTGATTCATAATTTTCCAGAAATATGCACATTACGCATGTAGCATATTGGCACCTCCTGAAAACCACGCTAAATCTTGAAACTTGGACCGTATTGTTTCTGTTTCTCGGCTTTACATACCTGTTCAAACACACACCAAATCTCCCAGATCACAAGGAAAAAGTCTTTGCGCTCTCTCATTCCATCGCCGTTCTTGGGCTGAAAGGAATGTGGTTGCACCTCATGAAGAAAAGGGCTGAAAATGGTGCCATTTTGTGATGGCATTTTCCAGTGGCACAGAAGGTCCAAGCTGATGGAGTGTCAGGAGCTGTAGGACAGACCTTTTTGCTAAGCCAGAACATGGAAAGGAAGTTCATAAAGTAATTCTGATTCAGTGCTGAATTTCAGTAATAACTTTTTTCTTGCTTGGTTTTGTTTCCTCTTATCTATTTAAAAGCATCCTCAGCTCGCCTCACCAGGAGCCATGAGAGAAAACACTGGTAAAACCTGTATGTTGTGACCCTGAGGAAGGCTGGTAAGAACAGCAATGGAGAGGTCTCATGGCCAAGACGACCCTTGGCTCCATCTTTGTTCTTGTCATTTTGGGATGAGAACTTGCACATGTTGTACGGAGTGAAAAAACCCTCACAAATACTGGAAAAAAGAGTTAATAATTAAATACAGTGAGTGTTTCATAAGGTGCCAGTGGACACACTCAGTCTCAGAAGAAAGAGCCGGATGCTTTGAATAATGCATTCTTCAGAACCTTCAAAATTATTTATGAAGTGCATGTAAGGACAGCAGTAGTCTATCCACTAAGCTAAAAATGGCTTGCTGTCTGTCCTCTACTTTTTAGCATCATTCGCAGGATACCTTGTACCATAAGGTGTACCACCAGAGCTATTTTATACATGCAACAGGGAAGTAAAAGCTTTGCAGTTCAGAGGTTGTTTAGAAGCTTCTTCTGGCCCAAATCTCACCAGCACTTCAAGGCACTTTGTAAGGATGCAATGCAAAAAGCAGTAATCACAGAACCTCAGACTGGTTTGTGTTGGAAGGGACCTTAAAGCTCACCCAGCTCCAACCCCTGCCACAGGCAGGGACACCTTCCACTAGAGCAGCTTGCTCCAAGCCCCTGTGTCCAACCTGCCCTTGAACACTGCCAGGGATGGGGCAGCCACAGCTTCTCTGGGCACCCTGTGCCAGCGCCTCAGCACCCTCCCAGGGAAGAGCTTCTGCCTAAGAGCTCATCTCAGTCTCCCCTCTGGCAGGTTAAAGCCGTTCCCCTTGGCCTGTCCCTACATCCCTTGTCCCAAGCCCCTCTCCAGGTTTCCTGCAGCCCCTTCAGGCACTGGAGCTGCTCTAAGGTCTCCCCTTCAGGAGCCTTCTCTTCTCCAGGCTGACCCAGCCCAGCTCTCTCAGCCTGGCTCCAGAGCAGAGCTGCTCCAGCCCTTTGATCATATTTGTGTTTCAAGGAATAACCTCCAACATTTTCTATTTCTGTTCTGCAAATGATTCTCCCATCTCACTGTCTAGATCGATGCCACCCTAACATCCTGTGTTACTACGTATTATTAAGACAGTGGCATTTCCTTGCTCTGAAGCTGTACATTCCTATCGCTTCTTGCAGAAGAATAACTTTGGTGTAAGTAAATAGCAGCCTTCAAAGGGAGATTTCACTGCCGAGCTGTTTAACCTGGCTTGCTGCAGCTCTGGAAGTCCCTGAACACTCAGTGCCAACAAAGCAGTTTCTCACCAGTTTTTCCCTACAGATCCCTACCCAGCTGTGCTTTCAGTGAAGGGGACAAGGGAGCCCCATCTAGGGCTGGTTTCCCTCTGTAAATGCTTTTTTTGCCACCCCTGGGCTGCAGGAGCCTGTGAGGGCACCCCAGCAGCACAGGTAACAGGTTTACCAACACAAGAACCTCTTTATGCAAGTGCTGAGGCTCCTCTTCCTCTCCCATCACCTCCATAGCAGTTACAAGGAGTGATGGCATGATGGTCTGTAGCCTTTAAACAAAGAAAAACCACCAAGCCCCAACTTTCAGAGCATTTTTGGAATCCTTTCCAGTGAACCTCATCCTTCATGTTTGCTTTAACAATTGTTTAAGCAGTTTTTGCTTGCTTAAGCAACTAGATTTATATCCTGGGTCAGTAAATAAACCTGTAACTGTGCGCTTTCCTATAGTTACTTCTACCATGATTATTGCAACATAAAACAAGTAGGGGAAAAATCACATGAGCACAAAGAAAGCTCATGTCTTTAATGGGAAAGATCAGAAATTACAGATCTGGCTGGATGGACCCATGCTTAGCTCCAAGATTTAGGTTTAGAAGCATCTCTTTAAGCAAAATGATGTCCAAGTTAAGAATGTAGATGATAAAATATGAACCCAGAAAGTCTGTGGGTTAGATTTCACAGAGATTTGGCTGGAGCTGCTGGATCGAGGAGCTCTGTCTCCTCTGGTTTAGACATTACACAGCAGAGCTTGTGACTTTTCCTCTGTTCTGGAATGCAACTTTGCCATGAATACTGGTTCTAACTACAAGGTGCAAAGGGATCTTTGAAAATACACTTTTACACTGTCCACCTGTGTCCAGAGCAGGTAAGAGTTTAGATGGAAAGTGCCCCCCTGCCCAGCAGGAGCTGTGCTGCACACAGAACTGGAACTGGGACTTCAAATCTTTCCATCTGAAAATAGGAGCTGGTAAGGTTTAAATCACAAACACACAATAAAACGTACTTGAAATGAGTCCATGTAAACGAAGGGATTGAAAAACAGCTCTGTATCTCTGTCCTATTTCCCTTTCCAGGAAGGAACATCTCTTGGGTAATCTAAAAACAAAACAAAGTAGCAGAAAAACTTTACTTAACCTCAAGCTAATTTCCTATCCGGCCTAAATTTAGCTGTTTAGGTCTTGTTTGGTGTGTGTGCCTCCCAATGTACCCACTCTGAGGGATGTTTGCCTAAAGCAACTGTTACAGCACCCTGGTTAAAGCCGGCTGGTTGAATTTCACGTCTTAGCATTAATTTCTAACACGAAATGTCACCGTGTGTCTGGAGACAGCAGAGCTGATGGCTGGAATTGCGCTCACTGGAAAAGCCCAACCACCCACATAGCAAACAGCTGCTGGGAACTGCCTTCCAGTGGCTCCTATCTCGCAACAAGGAGGCAAGAGGGTAAAAACGTTATCACAAAAGCTTCTCCACGCTTGTTTTGACACAGACAGTCATTAATTCAAGGAAGATCAAGTCCGGGACCAGCCCAAAACACTTGGGTTATTTTTCCGTGAGTCAAGAGTTATACTCAAAACAAAAATTAGCCTACAAATACCAAGGCCACGCTGGTGCAGTGAGCATTTCCCAGCACAGGTCACTGCTGCCAGCCTCCCGCTGCAGGAAAAGAAGTGATCTGACAAGTGGTTTGGAATGTGTTTAAAGCTTGATTCATTCCATCTGTTGCTGTCTTTCTAGAACCTTTAATTTTAAGGGCAGAAGTTATTTGTACTGCTGGAAGCTCAAGGTTTATCAATTCTGGAAGGAGGATAAAACAGTAACAAGTGCATTTAGAAACTCAAATTGAGAGCAAGAGGTCCTTCTGGATGTAAGGGTATGGAGAAGATGGAGATCACAGCAAAGTGCTTCTCATACCTGACTGAGGATCACATTGTCTTCGTGGTGTGAGTCTTTCCAGGGTAAGGAGGTACCAGGTTACCAAACTGTCACTGGAATGATGACTAGGTAGTGCTGCTGCTCACCTCAGTTCAGTGACACTGGAGGAAGAAGAGAAGACAAGAAACTATTTTTAAGCATGTGAATTAGAAAATAGAAATAAATCACAAGTAAAAGGTAATGCCTTTATTAAAGTACTGCTTGAAGTTAATGTTACAACAAACTCTGTCTTTGACCCTGTCCAAGTGAAGTGATTGAAATGGAATGAGAAATGCATCCACAGCCTGGCTAGAAAGGGTCATTTCAGGCACGTTCCTGCATCACATCCCCGACAAATACCCTTTGGGCTGCCCTGCCACATCCCCCGTGGCACAGGTTCACAGGCTCAGCACTGCTGCGCAGGTTGTTTCTGCTGCTGCTTGGTTTTCCAGCTTTCCAGCCCAGCATTCAAGGTCCCTGTTTTGCTACAAACCAGAATCTGAACGCCTGAAATGAAATAGCAAATAAACTGAGTGGCACAGATGTCTTTTCCTGTTGTGCTGGAAGGAGCACTGTGAGGCACTGGCACAGGGTGCCCAGAGAAGCTGTGGCTGCCCCATCCCTGGCAGTGTTCAAGGCCAGGTTGGACACAGAGGCTTGGAGCAAGCTGCTCTAGTGGAAGGTGTCCCTGCCCGTGGCAGGGGGCTGGGACTGGATGGACTTTGATGTCCCTTCCAACACAAACCAGCCTGGGGTTCTATGAGCAGCACTTGGCACAGGCACATGCACTGTGATACTGAGTATCCCACTGTTGTCAGAGAAATATTTTTTCTTGTTCTTTTTTTCTTATTTGTAGGTAGAAAACATTAGAATCAAAAATTAAATTGCATAAACCACCCTTGTTAAATTTGACCTGTATTTTCTTCATGAAATGCAAGGTACATTTAAGATTTTGCTGTTCATAGAACCCTAGATCCTTAAAGCTCACCCAGTTCCAATCCCCTGCCACGGGCAGGGAGACCTTTTACTAGACTAGGTTGCTCCAAGCAGCATCCAACCTGGCCTTGAGCACTACCAGGGATGAATTGTCTGGGCTGTAAATGAAAGGAAAGCTGTACTACACATAATGCCAGCAATTTTGCCTTCTGTAATCATTAACACTCTTTCCCAAGTCCTTAGTTGCTTTACTTTGCTCTTTTTATTGATATGAGATTGCAAGGCCCTGTCTGATTTACGTACCTGTATAGCCTCTGTTAGATGAATGGGACTGTGTCAGATGCAAGCCAGGACTGAAGATGGTTTAAGATTGTTTCCACTCTTAGAGCAGTCGCTTCTCTTTCTCTCTCTGTCATTAACAAAGAAACACAATTATAGGCAGAACAAGGAGCAGCAGCTTGTTACTAGTAGGAAACAATCTGGCAGAGATCTGTGGCAGTTGATTCAGGACTGGGTTTGGAGTTAAGTGCAGGTGGTGTCAATGACTTAAAAGAAAAGCTATAATACATAACTAAACTTTTGTCTAGGAGTTATGAATAGGAAACACGCGATGCGAGATAAAGAAGTCTCTCAGCTGGCAGAAAGTGCTAGAGATCACAGTGACACTGAAGTTATCAACCCATGGTGCTTAGATGGCACTCAGCAAAAAAGGAAATGTATTTTCTCTGCTATTTCCCCAAGTAGTTGTGAGAGGAGCAAATCAACATCCGCACAAAGCAAAACCGACTGTTTCTGATGCAACTTCCCATATGTTTTCAATCAGAGTTTTCCATATGGTGCCTTTTGCTGGTGCATTTTAAGGTGATTTAAATGCTCTGATTACAAAGAATGCTTATCTATATATGTATTTATGGGTCGGCTGACCACTGCCACTGCCACAGCTGCTCAAGGAAATGAAAGACTGATCATTTTGTTGTCCACGTGGCTCTGCATCCACGGGTCCTGGAAACACAGGTAGTATTTTGCAAAGGGCTCATTACAAATGAGGAACAAGCTGTAGTTCCATCGTATCTCCTCCTCCCCTGTGTTCTGAAAGGTCACCGTTGGCTGGGCCCCCTTGCAGCTCGGCTCAGAAAGTGGTGAAGGAACTCAGAAGTTATTTTTCCCACCAAAAGAAGAAAAAAGAACAATAGTGCACCACTTCCATTTTCTGAAGAGGAAACAGTGATTTGTCTCAGCCGTGCTACTGCCTGGGAACTCAGCAGCCTTTGGTAACAAAGGAGTTAAACAACAAGTTCATCTTAACGCTGGGGGAAAACATGTTTGAATTGCTCCTTTCCTGGGTAAGTAAGCATTAATGCTTCCAAGCACCTTTTCTCTTTGAGGTGCGCTGTGGCTTGGCTGGTTTTTATTGACTTCCACCTCAGGCCTCACACAAATCAAGTGCCACACCTGAAAGATGCAGCCACGCTGGAAAATCTCAGCCGAAGGAAAACAAGGACCGCACTGAAACGCTCTGAAATTCAGCCTCCTGAGCAGACGTGGATCCCAAAGCACAGCTTAATTGCATTATGTGGGCTTGCCCATCCAGTGAGCTGTGGAAACCCAGACGAGCATCCAGCAACTGGGTTTTTCACTGTGACCTTTTAAAATCTTGCAACAGCAAAAGTGTCACTGGAAAAGCCCCAGATCCTCTTTTTCTCTTTTGTTCTGAGCCAGCTCCTCCAAACCATACTGCTAAATAGCACTCCAGGTCTAAACGCAGATCTGTTCTGTCGCCTTAGCACGAAATTCTATACAAAAGCTGTGATTTTGATGAGTTTCTGCCATTATTTACTCTTTTCCACCCAGAACCTCAGACCCTCACATCTCAGACAGTAACAGTACATGTGCTGATGATGGCCTGGTCCCTCTGGATAGCATCGCCTCTCCTCGTGTGGTTATCACAACTAGACATAAGGGAAGGTACGCACAAAGGCACATTAAAATATGGAAATGGGTTAAGACTACTCCAAAAGGGCACTTGTTCAGCCTTAGATCAGCCTCACATCAATCAGCCCAATAAAGTGCAACTCCATGATACTACTTTTCCTTTGTCCTATGTGACACCTGCCTGTTTCCCTGCAATGGATGGACCTTGTCTGGGCATGGACCTTGCTTAATCTTGCTTAGGATTACCTGTAACGATTGGTGCCTTACATAGTTTGAGTTAACCAATTCCCCACAGATTCACCAGTTATTAATGGTCACCTTCATGGAGACCTCTGATTCAGAGCTCCAGAGCTGTCATTAACTTGTTCTACCTAGGATTAGCTGCAGTTGTCAAACAAACAAAACTCTCCATACCTCTAAATCCTCTGACAGAGCCGCAGGTCCGAGGCAGCATCTAAGCAGAGGAGGTGGACACTTCTGATTCATTTCTGTCCTTGTTACCCTGAGGAGCTGAATCTTCACACCTCAGATTGGTGTGAAAGTACGTTATTGATAGACATCTGCGATGTTCACTGGGCAAGACTGAGATGAGAAGTATCATAAACCTGATGGTGACAGTAAGTATCATGATCTCAAAAAAGTGCTTAACAGCATATTGCAAGAGGCAGTAGGCAACCAGAAGACAGAATGTGCGAACACCTCCTTTTTGAGCTCTGCCACAGGGGTGTAATGACAAAATGGTTCTTCAATTACTTATTATAAGACTTTATAATAATGTTTATGCCTGATTTAAGATTGCTTAGGAAGTTTTAACCCTGTCATTTCATTGTTTTTGTGGACCTGACTTTGCCAGTCGAGTAAATTCTTCCCTGTAATGTGCATCCTGTACTCACAGAGCGTTTGATTGGAGCCAACTGTTGGCTTTACAAAGAAAGCTGTGTGAAAAGTCTGTATTTCTCACTGCAGTAACAATGAACAAAACCCCAGCTCGCAGGTAGCAATATATACGCTGTTCTACGCATTGTTCACGTTCTGAAAAGGAAGAGGAACGGGGCTGGGCTGCTTCAGAAATGACAGAAATGCCATTGAGATCTCATTTCCTGTGCAGGGGCTTGTGCGAGCTTCTGTTGCTGCAGTGCTACGTGGGTTTGAATCATAGAATGGTTTGGATTGGAAGGGACCTCATCCAGTTCCAACCCCTGGCATGGGCAGGGACACCTTCCACTGGAGCAGCTTGCTCCAAACCCCCTCCAACCTGGCCTTGAGTACTGTTGTGATTTGTATGGTCTTATACATCCTCCCAAAATCACTCAGTCAGGAGCAAGAATACTAAAAATGGGCTTGCTTTTAATTAGAAAGAGCCCTAACAGCTCAAGCAGATTGAGCTGAGAACAGTCCCTTTGAATGGGGAGCAGAGATCTTAGTACTCTTGATGGTGAGTAGAAGAGACCTCAGGACACCTCTGCAGCTAGAACAGCCTCAGTGTGCCTGGTAATTCATCCCTGATGTGTCCAATGATGGTCAACAGGCCCCTGGTCTCCTTGCCTCAAGCAGTGCAGCATATGCCCAGTTGGACATCAAACCCTTCTGAAGAAACTGTTTAAAGTAGTCTCAGCCAAGCAGACATAGGAAAATGTTAGATGCTGTTTGCCTGCTGGTTGTACACACTGCCTTCAGGATCATTAATCAGACTCCAAAAATGGTGGGATGGCTTAAGATGTTGTTTGTAAATTATAATCTAGGGGCTCTGCTGGTTTAACTCTGGCTTCCTGTGATTCGAGGTATTTTAGGATGGTACATGGTGATCTTGTTGCTTCCAGGGAGCGAGGCTTTAAAACCCATTCTTCCTCCCAACTAGAAATCATAGAACTTGTGAAGAAATTGCAACTTGGCAACAAAGCACAGATATTGGGTGGCTTTTATGGGATACCACTGATAGCTTCTACTTCCCTCCATCCGCTTGCATCCAGCATAGAAAGGCAATTTCATTGCACCCAGTCTTATGGTTACAAGAGCATTAGTCACATCAGAAATGCCACTTGCAAAGTAGAAACCCATCTTCAAATGCAGAAGCCCTCCTGGAAGCACAAACAGATAATGTTCACTTCAACAAAGAGAAACTATTCTGAGCAATATTTTATAGATTTCTAACTATACTGGGGCCTCCTCTGGGAGATTAATCTAATCTTCTCTTCCTCCCCTCCCACCAGAAGTGATGGCCACCATAAAAGAGACCTTCTTGATCCCAGATGTGTTCCATTTCCTGCAGTAAAAATTGAAGTCATTGCCCTTTTCATACGTCTCTGCCAAGGATGGAGATGCACTGCTTTACTTAGGAACTTTCTGCAACTGCTTTAGTTCCAAATGAATAAATCATTAGGATTTGATGAGCTAGCCAGCATTTTCTAATTTGTTTCTACTGGCAGAAGCGCTGCAGCGAGTTACATCCAAACAAACTCGGTGGCAGCATCAGCTTTATTATGACCTAAATGTCTAAATCTAATTTAAGAATGCGACTTGCAAAGGGTTCAAGCAAGGCTTTCAGAGCTTGGTCCCACTTTTATTTTCACTCCTTTAAGTGAAAAGCTGATTCATGGCATTTATGTAGTCTTTGTATTCTGTTAATGTACGGACCCGCAGCGGAGTCCTAACCCAAGCAGAGCTGAGACCCATACACAGTCATGCATGGGGCAAGACCCCCACATGTTTAGAGAAGCTGCTTGTGATAGAGATGGAGGAGGATCAACCCTTCAAAGCCACAAATCATTTAACATGGTGGGAGGCAAGGCTGTAGGAAGAGAGAATATATTTCAATAGCTCACCTGAAAGCATTGAAGAAAAAAGGGCAAACCTTCAGCAGTTGTATAGCTCAGGAAATCCTGTCTCCAAGCAGCCTGTTATTGCTTTTGATCCCAGAACTGACCTTTCCAGGTACATTGTACAGGTAGCAGTGGTTAGGTTTCAGCTCTTTGGCTTCCAGGAGGATTTTGGCGGATTTTGCTGGGCTGCTTTCAGGGTCCATCCATTGGGCTGGAGTTTAGGCAAATGGCACTGCTGTAATTGTCTGGCAACTGCAAACACTTACATAGAATAAAGAATGGTTTGGGTTGGAAGGGACCTTAAAGCTCATCCAGTTCCAGCCCCTGCCACAGGCAGGGACACCTTCCACTAGAGCAGCCTGCTCCAAGCCCCTGTGTCCAACCTGACCTTGAACACTGCCAGGGATGGGGCAGCCACAGCTTCTCTGGGCACCCTGTGCCAGCGCCTCAGCACCCTCACAGGGAAGAGCTTCTGCCCAAGAGCTCATCTCAGTCTCCCCTCTGGCAGGTTAAAGCCATTCCCCTTGGCCTGTCCCTACAGGCCCTTGTCCAAAGCCCCTCTCCAGGTTTCCTGCAGCCCCTTTAGGCCCTGGAGCTGCTCTAAGATCTCCCCTTCAGGAGCCTTCTCTTCTCCAGGCTGCCCCAGCCCAGCTCTCTCAGCCTGGCTCCAGAGCAGAGCTGCTCCAGCCCTCGCAGCATCTTCATGGCCCTCCTCACCTGCAGTTAATATCCTTTAAAATGCCACTAACGAGAAGACCTCCACAAGATCCTCCTTAACCTTTTTGCTGGGGCTCTTCCAGCTGTCCCTGATGGAAGTGGCTCCTGGGGCTCTGCCCCTGGCGATTGGATCAGATTTTGGTTGCCAGGTTTTGGTCTGATTTGCTCTTTTATCATCTGGAATTGGTTTATTCCAAATTTGGGGTTCTGAGCTTAGGTGGGCTTTGGTGCCCAGGACTGCTTTGTTCATGTATATCCATATGTTTTCCACATCGAGGTTATATAGGCATTTAAAAAGTGCCTTATTATGTTGTATTGTACACACATTAAAGAACATAAATTCACAGACAATACCATGTTTCTGAGTCATATGAGAAAATACACTCCTGAAGAGTATTTTAAATAATTAAGGTATCATTCTAGAGTAAAATTAAACACATTAATAATGCTGATAAAATGTAAAATCAGTGTCAAAAGGGATTGTTACTGTATATAATGTAAAGAAGCCACGAAAGAGCATGTTTAGTGTCTTGAATCACATTGTAGCTTTGGTCTTATGTTTTAGGGATTTCACTGTATGATTTCCTCTTCTTTTAAAACTGGTGGTAAAAACACATCTCGGGTCAAAATAGTAAATAATGAATCACCCACAAATTCAGCTCATTTCCTATCTCTCGCTGCAAAAATGTTGATTCCAGGCATGGGAGCAGAGCTTGGAGCCAAACAGTAATTTCTTTATGGTGTGCGTGACTCATAGGAAAGAACGCCTCATGGGGATAGCAGCAGAAAGAACCAAATAGTAAGAATAAAAACCCATAAGTAAACTTGCTTTAAAGGAACAAGCATCAAGTAAAGGGCAAAAGGGCAGAAAGGGCCCTCTCAGCTGTTTTTGCATTGCTTCTGTGGTCTTGACGGCGTCCTCCAGTTCCTATGCCCTGAAATGTGGTCACCCTTCCCTAGCTGCTCCCCACTATCAGAAGGGGCAACAGCCCAAGGAGGAAAGGTTTGTGGCCCCATGGGATACGTCAGGGTCAGCCCAAGCTCCTCAGCTGGTTAAGGAAGCCCAGAATCAGACTTATGGATTCATTTACAAGGCACCGGGAAGAGATGTTTTGTTTTCAGTGCATGTCCATAGGTTGTCCATGGTGTGAAACCCTGGGAGCTGACCCCATGAGTTATAGAATCATAGAATCATGGTTTGGAAAGGATCTTAAGATCATCCAGTTCCAGCCCCCCTGCCATGGGCAGGGACACCTCACACTAAACCATGGCACCCAAGGCTCTGCCCAACCTGGCCTTGAACACTGCCAGGGATGGAGCATTCACAACTTATGTGGCAGTGATCCATGGTGGGGTGCAGGGCCAGCAGATAGCATCTATTCTTTTGGGGTCTTTAATGTCCAATACCTTTTTAGTAACCTTAAGTGTCTCTTTTGCATTACTCTTTCCTTACTCACAAATGTGAATTTTTATCCTCCTCCATAGTTGCCTTGTGATCTCTTGATGGGCCTTTAATTATTACAAATATACCTTGCCCCCTCTGGGATGTATCTCCTAACTCAGGCAGATTTATTCAGTGGGGTAGATCGATATTCATCCAGCCTATTTCATGAACTGATTGTGAAATGAAACAGAATCAACTCAGCTTTCAGCAGCAATATCTCACCTGATTTCATCCCTTTTCCATTTATTTTTTGTTCCCAGACTGCTAATGGATGATTAACTCCAACAAGTATTGCCGTGTACATTTGCATAATTATTTATGAGTAATTAAAACATCTTGCCTCCTGTTCCAGAGTCAGTATCACGTGGCCAGGAATGCAAAACGAGACAGTGATGCAATGTTAAAATGTAGGGTAGCTTGTTCCTGTAGGGTAACTACATGCTTCTTTAATGTCACGTAGTTAAAGCTGTGCTCAGGACCAATTAATTTCAGCCTATGAAGACTAAGAAAATGCTTTGTATTATCTCAGTGCAGATCGTTCCCGTCTCCCACGCGTCGTAGGAGCTCTCAAAAAAATGCAATTCAGGTTCCAGCAAGATATAATTTGGGGCCTGAGGCTAATTTCCTGTTGAGCACCTTTCCTTCGTAGGGATGCTCCTGCAATGGGCATTTCTATGCTGTGGTTGCTATAAGAAATAAACCTGTTTTCTCTGGTTGTCTGTGAATACTTGAAAGATGAAATAAAAACGTGCACTTTTGAGCACTTATTTAAGAGGTAGTTGTTGAGGATGTAGGAAAGCATATTGCAAAATTGAAATCTGTGGTTTAAAAGCAGCTTGAATTGGAATTGAATTAATTTCTTTCCACTCAAATTCACTTTCTTACCTGCTAAAATACAGTAGAAGTGTTTCATAAGCTGGATTTATCTGGACAGCTGGATTTATCCCTAGGAAGATCCCACCAGAGAGTTGTTTTCCGTAGGTGTAATTCACGGAGTAAATAACCTGTGGGAACAAAAGATTTGTTAATAAAAGATTGGCATAAATGATCTAGTCCATATTACCATGCAGGGAGAGATAAGCCATAAGCCACCATTTCCAACCATGATACATTCAGAAATGGTAGGAGGGGAGTTATAGGCTGGATATTTGGGAAATCCTAAGACTGTATGTCCACAGTGACTCTTGCCCTGGGAGGTGTAATATGGATCAAAGGACTGATGTCTTGCCACGCGTCTACTTATTGAAGGTTCCATCTAAAATACACTTACTGTTGGACACCAAACTCTCCAGCACCGAGTAGCTTCTCACAGACCACAGGTGAGACATCCTGGTTCTGGGTTGCCTTGTTTTGACTTGGCTGCAGGGGTGACAATGCCGTCTAGAAGACACTGAAAGAGCAAGGGTAGCAAACCTTTCGTTTCAGACAGAATTGGAGCAGCAGCACTCATACCACCCCCTTGGTGCCCATGGCAGCACTAGAAACTCATTGACCACCCACCAACCTTCAAGCTTATTGAGTCCAGAAGGCTATTTCATAGACACACAGAATGGTTTGGATTAGAAGGGACCTTAAAGTTCCAACCCCCTGACATAGGCAGGGACACCTTCCACTAGAACAGGTTGTTCCAAGCCCTGTCCAACCTGGCCTTGAACACTGCCAGGGATGGGACAGCCACAATTTAATCAGGTGTCCTGATCAAAATGATTAATACATCAGATTACTACTGTGCCTTCATAGATACTAGAGACATATTGTCCTTGCTTGCTTATTAAATTGTGTTTTCCTCCAGTATAAGAAATAATTTCTGGTTTACATATGGCAGCCTGATTAATAGGGAGGAGAAAAGTGATAGATGATTTGTGCATTAGAAGGCAAAGGAAAGCAGCTGGAATAGTGAGACTTACACCATGAGTTGCCGAGGGCGAGAGGATTCCAGATTAGCCAGGAAGGAAGAGTGCGGACTATGGGTGATGCATTTTGGCATCAGAAGGATACTGGGAACTGCAGAAGAGAGGTTCTGACACAAGCTCAGGCTGCAGGTGATGAAGTGCTAGGAGCTCTGTAGTCCATATCCAGCCCTAACTCAAGAGGCAGAAACCAGGGAACTCATCCGATCTGGAGCAAGCGAATTCTCTGTGTGAGCAGTCTCAAGCCAGAAGACAGAAAATATCCCCGGATGAGCACAGGGAAACCAAGCCTTGCCAGAGAAACCCTACGTGCCAAGGAGACTGCTCCAAAGGTGAGCGTGTGTGTGGAGGACTCCAGTGGCCGCGGGTGTTTGTGATGACAGCTGGTGTCAAGGAAGAAGAACTGATTTTTCCAGTGGAAAAGGCGACGTCAGGATGAGTTACATCAGAAGTTGGGAAAAGCAGACTTTGTAGTGGAGGAACCTGACAGGAACAGCCGCGTGTTTATGGGTTTGCTTAACACTTGGTGGTAAAATTGGAGCATTTGGGCTGGGGAGGAGAAGACAATCGATATAACTGGTAACTGTCACCTTAAGAGTCTGAAAGAAATGGTAACCTCTGCAAAAGGAGGTAAAGGGGGATGCACAGCATCTATAGACAACATATAGGCGTTGGGTCCCTTTGAATTAAACATCTGAACTGTATTTGCCTGTGACTGCAGTAACCCACGCTTGCTGCCTTGAGTGGATCATGGGATGGCAAGAGACCCACAGCCCTCATTACAGTGAAGGAACAGAGGGGCTGGTAAATGACATAGGTGGACTTTAGCATCAGTCTTCACTTGGGTATCACTGAGATCAATGAGGATGCTGCATTGCACTTTTGATAAAGTTTGACTGCCTACCCTTTCATTTCAAGTTTGTTAACATGCATGTGAGTATTACACATGGATTAGGGGGTGGCTCTTGTTTACCAGGACTTGGCCTGTGTTTATCTATCAAGACCATTCTCATTTTACTGACTTTCAGATCCTCATTACATATTAAAAGGAGGAACCTGAAGGGAAAAAAGCCCTTTATGATATGTATCTTGTGATGGAGATGGAGGTAACACGTACCTTAACTCAGTGTTTGTGATGAGCAGGCTATAGCACTCTGTAATCACCGCTAACTTTCATTAAATGTGAGTTTCTTTCCTATTAGAGCAGAATTAACCAGATGGGATTTCATTAGAAACAACCCTTAACATCAAAACACTGCAGCTGCAGGTGGAAGAGCTTAGAAACAACAGCTGAGGAGTCTGACTGTCAATATTTTGAACCTTCTACAAACTGGTTCCTTTTAAAAGGGCAGCAACAACAAACCTCCCAGAAGATTTTGCTTTCATGTTTCCGTGCCCATCGTCATTTCTTTGCTGTTTGTTTGTTTTAAAAGGCTCCACTGGTGGCCATGGTATGCTCTGTTACAACACAGCCTTTCCAGACATGGAGGAATGTTTATAAACCCGTGGGGAAAGATTTAGCTATCTTTTATAAATAAGCTATTTCTGTACCTGGGTGTCAAAGATGATGTTCTGTTCAGAGCCTCGGCCCCTCTGCTCCCGGTCACTGCGGTCATGTTTACAGGGGAGATCTGGAACTGTTATTTTATGGTGGCCCCTGTTAGCTGGAAGACATGACCACGAACATCAAAGCTTTCGTAACAAGTAAACTCTTAGCGATGCCAATAGCACACGGAATAGTTGTAGGAGATTGAAATACTGCTGGGTAAAACAGCTGAACAGAAAGGTTTCAAATATGTATTTTTTGAGGTAAGATATTACAATCAGTGCAGTGTAAGGGTTATGACTTCGAGCACAATCCATTACACCTGTCTTACGTATTGATGTTTTATTTTGGCCATTCAACAGTGTATTTGCCTGATTCTACTTTATTGCACTGGCATAAAGACAGAGCCATTCTGTGTAAGTGAAAAACCACAGCATAACTGGTCCAGACACCAGCCTGGCATCTCTGCTGAAAGCATAAGCTCTAAAAAAGAGAAGGATGAAGCAACAAACCAGTCCTCACCCCATGAAGAAAGGCTGGTGTATGTTTGCATCCCCAGGGAAATGCCATCCCGTCTGTCCTAGAGCTGAATGTCTACCAGATATCATATTTGCACACATTGGCAAGGAACAGGTAATAAATGCAGGCACCTGGTTTAGGAAACAGGTCTTCTGATTTAACTTTTCAGGGGGTGCTTGCAAGGTCAGGCAAGGACAGAAAGTAATGGGTCGATTTGTGATGTAGCCCATCATTATCACCCTCCTAAAGAGCCCTGAACACCTGCAAACGTGGTTTAGGATTTTTGGGTAGAAATGCAACTCATGGCCTCAAGCTGCACCAGGGGAGGTTTAGACTGGATATCAGGGAACATTTCTTCCCTGAAAGGGTTGTCAAGCATTGGAACATTGGTGGAGTCACCATCCCTGGAGGTATTTAACAGAAGTGGAGATGTGGCACTTAGGGACATGGTTTAGCGGTGACTTGGCAGTGATGGGTTGATGACTGGATTTTAAGGGTCTGTTCCAACATAAAAGGTTCTGTAATTCCTTGATTTTATGTGGGGAACTAGCTCCTGAGTTCAATCCAGGTTCATATTGGAGACAGCCCCATCCCTTACACTTGCACAGCACTAAGCACATCAAGGCTTGGCTGTGCCTGGCTTGGCTTAGGCTGGTGATGGCTACCGTGAGGGTGATGTGTGTTCAGCAGATGACTGCTTTCACGGGATGCAGTAGAAATGGCCAGTGCACAATGTGTTTATCATGAAGCATTGCTTCTGAGCACAGTAAAATAATGTCACACCTGAAGAAGAGGGACCTACAAGCCAGTCTAGGCTGGGGGATGCAGCACGCAGGGCACTAAATACTAGGGCAGGTTCCTCAGTCTGGTTTCCAGGGTTGCTGAGGAGCAGGGGTCATGTTAAGCAGCCTTTTGAGGTGGATGAATAACTAACAGAGAGCCCAGGCCCCTGGGAAGAGGTTTATTTGCAAATCCCGGGTACCATCTGCTGGCGGGTGATGGGAGCGCTGCCTCTGCCCCATCGCAAGAAGCATCATTTACTGTCGAGTTGATTTCATCACATCGGTGATGCTCATGAAATTCAAACTCCATAGAAAAGAAATTCGTCTACTGAAAAGATCTCACCCCGGATAGACATCAACCGATGGGCGAAATATTCAGCCTCTTAAATCGGGGGAGATGCCGTCGTTAACAGATTTCAAGCTTGAGTTTTGTCAAGTAACAGAATACAGTCACTCGAAGTGGTGTTATATGCAAGTCAATGCATGTAAAAGGATTTCCCGAAGAGCTTCGAGGCATCTAACAGCAGTTTAATGCTGGTCAAAGCATCAAATGATCCCAAGTGAAATGATCCCAAGCTGGTCCCTGGTTTTGTCACCTCGGCACCCCCCACTCCAAAGAGTGCTCACAGACCACAGCAGCATCTCTCTATCTCGTCTATCCAGCAGCTACAGATGCAGCTGAGCAAACTCCTCACTTCTTCATCATGGGCTGACACCTGTGATGCAGAGGAAAAAGCAATACTTTAAAAGCATATAAAAAGGAATGCTTCTATTTTATAACCAGAAATCATGCGTTTAGAAGGTAATTGTAATGGTTAAATTGGAATGGGGGAAGGACTCTGGTTACTAACAGCTGTTTGCCAATAAAACATTCCCTGGCATTTGGAAAACCATTTTGAGGAAACCTCAAAAGATCTTTTCCCATTACCAGCCTCCAGAATGGGTGTTAGGTTTCCTATTATTGTAAGCAAAGCATGGGAAGCTTGATACCCTGCGTGGGAGCCAGATGCCAGGCCAAGCCCTGGCAGCAGCTGAGGAACAGTTGAGCAGTGACCAAGCACTGTTGCCAGTTGGAAGAAAGAAGGAATTCCTGAGAAAAAGGCGTTTTCATAAGGAATTTGAAGAGGAGTTGGGGTGACAGGAATATAAATGAGTGGTGCCCTGATTATTTTAGTATATGGTGGGGAAAATCAGGGAGGGGGGAATGTTTTAATGATACTGAAGATACCAAAGAGACTGAGAGTAACAAGAGAGGGGCTGAGGAGAGGGAAGAGATGTTCTCCAGAACAAGTGCCCTCAGCAGATCTAGGGAAAACAGAGAAAGATGGAAGATTGTGTGAGATGGTCTGAGCTGGAAGCGAGGTGTTTGCCTGAGGAGTTTCCAAATCCTCGGATGAAAGGTGCTTTAACCTTGTTTCTAAAACACAATATTCCATTCCCAGGACCAAACACATGACCCCGAATAAAAAGTCTGTCCCATTTTCTGATATCATCAGTATTTATTTCCTCAATTTAAATGTCATCAGTATGAAAAGGGAACACAAATCCTCCAGTTCTTCAGCCTCTTGGGTGGTGTCAGTGGGTACCTTTGGTGCCATGGTTTAGTGTGAGGTGTCCCTACCCATGACAGGGGGGTTGGAACTGGATGATCTTAAGGTCCTTTCCAACCCTAACTGTTCTATGATTTATCCATATATTCCTTGTGTTTATATATGATTTTCCATAAGGATTGATCTCTTTTTCCTTGACTTGACCCTGAAAGTTCCTCTAATACCCCTCCTGTCTGGGAAGCATCAGGCAGCTGTGAGGTAACGTAATGAACCAAAAAGAAGTGATTGCTGATGAACCTAATCACTCAGTTCTCTATTGCTGTTTGGTATCTTGTCAAAGGAACAAATCATGAACGTGCAAATTAAGTGTGATTTAAGGACACTTAAATCTGAACAGAATGGGACTGCAGATGGGATTGTGGTGCCTTTGATTCTTAATTTTCAAACCTCCTGTCAATCCTTGTCATTGATGCCATTAATTGGATGTGCAAAATAAGGCTTCCCAACCAGACAGCTGAATAAAGCAAATAAGGCAAAAGCAGATATATGAGAGACACTGATAATCACTGTCTGTAAAAAGAAGCCAGCCTGGTTGCTGCTTGCCAAGAGGTTTTTGTACTCTGATAATTCAAGAAAAACATTAAAACTTGAAATATTTATGTGTTACTTCTAGGTTAAATGTTGGAAAGCTGGAGAGGGGCTTTGGACAAGGGCCTGTAGGGACAGGCCAAGGGGAATGGCTTTAACCTGCCAGAGGGGAGACTGAGATGAGCTCTTAGGCAGAAGCTCTTCCCTGGGAGGGTGCTGAGGCGCTGGCACAGGGTGCCCAGAGAAGCTGTGGCTGCCCCATCCCTGGCAGTGTTCAAGGTCAGGTTGGACACAGGGGCTTGGAGCAAGCTGCTCTAGTGGAAGGTGTCCCTGCCCGTGGCAGGGGCTGGAACTGGATGAGTTTTAAGGTCCCTTCCAACACAAACCATTCTGTGATTCTATGATCCTATGAAATATCAAGCCAAGAGGACTTGCTTCATGCCTGTCATCAATAGTTGTTTTGTTGTGCTGCAGCAAGGCAATAGAGACAATCATTTTTTGTGGTTCTCTCACTCTGGAGATGCTGTGGGTGAGGCTGTCCTGCAGAGAGACCCAGAAAATAACCCCCTGAACAGGAAAGTGAAGTAAGATCTGGACTGTGGGTCAAAATGCCATTCAGTTATCAAGGTCACGACAGTAGTACAGAGGTGTTAGCACAAGAGAAGTAGGAGCAGCCTAATGTGTATCTCAGGGATAGCAACATCTATAAAGTACCATGTGTATGATGGTGACCAAATCTGCCAGGTGGAAGAACCATGTAGGCTCAAATGTTATACAGATGCTGTTCATACTCACTTGGGTTTAGCATGGTCATGTGGAAGAGTGCTCCCTAGAAGAAGGATGCCCACACATATGTGATAGACACCTCCACAGTGGAGCTGTAAAACAGCCTAACTGCTCTTCAGCCCAGCAGATTTTGCAGGTTCTCTAATGATAACCTATGCAAAAAAATAGGCTCATACTCACACTAATTCAGTCATTAGAATAAGCTGAAGGTTTATCTGAGTTTGATGTTTGGATTTAAAGTGCTTCCATTGATAACTTCACACTATAAATCAGATCATTCCTTCCTCATAACATAATTACTGCAGATCAAGATTGTTTCACAACATGCAGATTTTCTTTCTGCTGCTGCTGATTCTTCTTTTTAATTCAACCATTTTTTAATTCAAAATATCCCCAGCTTTCAGAAACAAGACGTTGCATCCCTTTTAGTCAGGACGTAAGATGCTGAGAGAAAGGCAGGGATTCCTTTTCCTGCCCGGGATGCAGATTTGTAGCCTGCTTTCATTCCTGGGCTAGCTTTAAACCATAACAGAGCTATACTATATCATTGCATATATGAAATTATATGCCTCGGCTATTTTAAGAGAACAGCTTGGCTGCAGGATTGGAGGTATTGCTAGGGAACGGGTCCAGCTAAAAGCGTTTCACGGATGCTGAGCAGCAAATGACTGGCTAGCACAGCTCCTGCTGCCTGCCAGCCCCGCTGCAGTGATGGGTAAGTGAAAACTGGTTATTGCTGCCATAAATGTCCCTCTGTGTCATTGTGGTTGGTTTTGCTGTGTGCAGTTCCCTTGCCATTAGTGAGCTCATTGGGCTTCGCATGGGTTAACACATTGCTTTGTGTATGCTGCTATGTTTAAAAGCAATTAAAAAGCTGAGCGGTAACGCACAGCACGCTCCCGTGAGCCTCTGCTAACCAAGGTGGTACCTTCAGCTAGCTGCAGCAGTTTTGATTCCACGGAGATACTCAATTCCAGTTCAAGTAAGTGTATTATTTAAACGATATTTTACAGTCAAAAAATACTACAAGGCAAATAGCTCTTCCTGAGAACCACCCCAATTCAGTGGCTGAAAGCTCTTTTCATTTTGTCCTGGCTGGAAGCCTGGATTATATTCTGTAAAGGCTCCAGCTTCCATACCCATCCTCCTCCTTCTCAGCCCTATTTCTCCTGTTTTTTGTCACAGCCCAGTGCTGAGGATTAGCAGATCAAGCACGCAGCTAACACCTCTGGAGGTCTCTTAATGTATCCTGTCCTTCTGCAGGTGTGAGAAGCTGGGCTGCTCCTGTTTCATAGAATCATAGAATCGCAGAGTGGTTCAGGTTAAAGGGACCTTAAAGCTCATCCAGTTCCAACCCCCTGCCACAGGCAGGGACACCTTCCACTAGAGCAGCTTGCTCCAAGCCCCATTCACTTGAAGATAATGCAGTACAATGAGCAACAGCCAGTCTTTCACATGACTTGCAGCCAATATTCCGGAGTAAGATGGATCACAACCCACCACAGCCAAACCTCCACCAAACTCATGCTTGAATGAGCCTTCCCTAACAACCGGTTCTATGATAAAAGGAAAAAATGCATTAAAGTTCTGCTACTTGGATCAGGGGAAATAAAGTGCAATTTCCAAGGAGCATCTCCTCTCAGGTCACTGTTTCTGACTTGGATCAGCATCTTCTGTGGTGTGCATGTAGGTAAAGAGAGTTCCGTTGGATGGGGTTTCTGGGTACATAACCCTACAGAATCAAAAGAGAGGAGGAAAATGTAAATATGAAGAGCTTTCAGATCTGCAGAAAGACTTATGTGCCAGTTTCCTTTTCCAGTTTTCTTAGGTGGCATCAGTAAAGACTCACACTGAACCCCAAACCCCAAACCTTGCCTCACCTCTGCCTTTATTCTGTCACTGCTTTAAGAGCATTATCCAAAGCTAAACATAGTTGTACCATTTCTTTTCCATTGTAAGCTTCTATTGTTTCAATATGCAATTCTTCTATTTTTCCACAAGCAGCAGAACTGTTAAGATGTATTTGTGTTACCTGGCCAGCGTGGAGGCCACAGTGGTACCTGCAACCGAAGAGCTCATCCTGTGTGTGCCAGCCCCACCATACTGCCTGGAGACACCACTGTGCCTAACCTAAAGGGCTAGAGATGAGTTTTCTGTTGACTAAGTGGAAGTCTATTGGTTAGGTGACACCCTGAGGAGTTTCTCTTGTGAATTATGCAGCAATGCAATGAAGGTGATCTTACACGGGAAGAATAAAGAGTGGGCGCGCTGATGCTCAACAACTCCCTCAATGAGCCCCTGACTTGGCACTGCAACGTCTTCAGACTTCTCATGCAGAACTAGCAGAGTCTAATCTGATCTAAAATGAATCCAGATTCCCAGCAGCATCCGGCAGGGAAGCAGGACAAAGCTGACATCCAGACGGCCAGCTCTGAGAGGGGACCTGGAGCAGACACAGGGCTGAGACTCCTGAGGGTCGGTGTCTGTCTGCAGGCACCTCGCTTCAACCAGGGCAAGCTTCCAATGGCACCAGCATCGCTAAAACTCGACCTAATTTCAGCCACCGGTTCCAATCCCGTTTCCTCTGCCTGGCTGGGGCTTGTGGCCACCTTGACCTCAGTTTCCCAGTTATGAAAACAGCATGAATGAAAACGCTTCTGTAGTTGCTGGGCAAAACTAGAGCAAAACTGTTTAAGGGAAAAAAAGAGAGAACTATTTTAAGAGCTATTTTAAGCTCTGTGGCTGACTCTGCATTGCTGGAGAGCAGAGCAGCCTGCAGGCCATCTGTCTCCTAGTAAACTGGGCTCTGAGTCTGGGCACAGAAAGATCCTCGAGCACCCCATGACTTAGAAACCAGCTCCGGGTTGGGGAGGACTGTTCCATTTGCTGGCTCAAGACAGCCTGTCCATGGGCTCATAATCCTCTCTTCATCCTCCAAGCTGAAAGCGAGGATTTGCCCCAGATAGCTCGGGTTTGTTGTGCAGTCTGGAGCCAAGGTTTGGATAAGCATAAAAAGCTTTGGATAAGCCGTGTTAAAGTGAAGGTCAGATGAGATCACTGCACTGCTGATCCTTCATGAGCAAGAGATCATTTCCAGTTTCCACAAGAGACCCTGACTTTTGAGGGGACAGAAAATAGCTTTTTCAGGGACTGCTTCTCTCCAGTGTTAACAGGAGGTGTCAAACCAAAGTTTGCTTTCCATCCCCTACCTGTCACCATCCCCAGAAGAGCCTCATCGAGGCCAGCTCTAAAAGCCTTCTTGGCTTGCACGGCACCTAAAGTATCACAGCTGAAATCGCCAGCAATTGGAGAAAACTGCTTTGACTGCAAAACCACCCTCATCTCAAGAGCTCTGCACCCGGAACACACATGGATATTTTTCACACACATACCCATCTTGGGTTTTGACCCTGTGGCCGTGCAGGGATTCAAAGGAAGATCTACTAAATGTAGAGCTGCATCGGGAAGATTCTTTAGCAGAAGCTCCTCCCTGTCCTAAACCTGGGGGAGAGCTATAACCAGACCAATGGGACAAACCATTGGGTTTCATCTGCTGCTCAAATACGAAGCAGCCTGGTAGAGCTCTCCTTCCCATGAGCTTCTCTTATACTGGATGACAGGAATGCTAATAAACCCTCTGCCAGTGCCCCATGGGCACAGCCCTGCTCAGATGACTTCCCAATGTGCATTTTTCCTGGCTCAGTTAACTGCCCCACTCAGGGATTTGCTTCATCCTGCTAACTGGTGTGCTCTTTCCAAAGTCATATTCAATGAAGCTGAATATGTAACAGAACCAGACATGTTTATCCAATACGAGGAGTCATAGCTGGCTGGGAGAATGTGGAAACCTCAGGGATGGAGACTGCCAAATCCTCATAAGCAGCGTTAAGAAGTGTCCAGAAAGACAGCTCTCAAAAGTAAAGCTTAACCCTTAGAAGGACTAAATGAGGGGAGAGATTAAAGCAGAGGTTGTCACTAGCTGCTCTTACCTGCATATGTACAGCTGGTGGTGGCAGCTTTCACAGATGCAGTGAATTAGAGATGAGATCACTCGAAGCACCAAGGCCATTTCATACTGCAAAGGTGCTCATTGCTCTTCTATGACAGCGTGTTGCTTTATCAGGGTGTCTTAACCTTGCCCCTGCAGCCCCAGCGAGGCTCAGCTCTCACAGCTGACTGTGATCTAAATGCATCCTGCTTTAAACAGAGCTTCTGGAACGTCTGGAGGTGGGGTGGGAGCTCTTCTACTGACACAGGCATTAGCCATTAAGTCTTCATCTGCTCAGCATAAAGTAAAATATGCCTTGCTGATAAAGGCTGAAACTAGTAATCATCATAGAGAGGCAATTTAGAGATTATTGTGCAATTAGAAATGTCATTTCAGAGACACATATGTGAGAACTTGAAACTCATAAATACACGCTTTTGGAGACCTTTTTGTTTGATGAAGACCTGCAAAAGGGGTTAAAACCAAGCTGCTAAAGGGAGGTGAACATCCTCAGGGTCAAAAGAACAAATCTCAAAGCCAATTCTGTAGACATGGACCTGTTTGCACTGAAAGTCAGAAACTGAGGGTGAGTGGCATTGCCTAAAATAAGATGACAGACGCGTCAAATGAAAGCAATGGGAATCAGCGACTGCATTTGAGCACTTGATCTTTGGCCAAGTCTCTGCCAGTGTTCAAACGCCTCCCTCCCTTGAGTGTTTTAAGCAAAAAATGGAAACCATTTAGGTGAGGATAAAGGGCAGGAAGTCTTCAGAAAAGGGAAATGACTTCAAGTGAGAAATTCCCCTTCACCTTTAAACATCATCTCATGCTTATGAGTCTTCTGAGCTAGCAGCTAGCAGGGTAGGTTTTTGAATGAAATGGTGCCTGCTGGGCTAGGTAAGGTTGCAAGAAGAGGTGCAAGCAATTTCAGCAATAGAGAGCTCCTTCACAGTGCTAACTATGGAGCAGAGCTGCCCAGAGAAGCTGTGGCTGCCCCATCCCTGGCAGTGTTCAAGGCCAGGTTGGACACAGGGGCTTGGAGCAAGCTGCTCTAGTGGAAGGTGTCCCTGCCCGTGGCAGGGGTTGGAACTGGATGAGCTTTAAGGTCCTTTCCAACCCAAACCAGTCTGGGATTCTGTGATTTTATGGAAATGCTCAGCCCCATCCTCCCACTCTCATTCCTGTGCTTTACTTTTGCTCCAGAAAAGTGAATTATGAGTCTCCCATGGAAACCTGTCCCTATGGCAACGCATGGGACTATCTTGATGCAGACATGCCAGCACTTTGACAGCCCCTTCTTTTTGTGACACTTCTGATAACACCCTGAGGTTGTCAGAGAGATGATGTGAGACCAACTGTGTCCAAGAACTTGGTTTTGCAGGCTGCAATTTTTAGCTCTTCCAGCCCCTGAACTCTCAGCCTGTGTATCACGACTGCAGTTCTGTCTGAGATGTGTTGCAAAATCTGTGTATTTGCCTTCCTCAGCAAAAATCCACAACCTCAAATGAGATGTTTTTAACAAGACCTACTTTCCATAAAGCCCTGTGCCAAGCACCACAGGCTGCTCCTGTGGTTCGTGCCGAGCTGGATCCCTGAGTGGCTTTTCCCTTGCTTTGTTCGGATGCTGATGAAGTTTACTTGTACCTGCTCCCCCAGCATGATGAAGTTCTAGCTAAGCTCTTCATACACACTGCTACTTGTATTAACGGTTATCATTGCTTTCACTCTGTTGTGAGTAAATATCCTACATGGAAGCACATCGTAAAGTCACCAATTAAAAATGCCCTGCGTGCTGCTGGCTCCTGATGATGAATATGTTTATATGTGGGTGATAACCTCAAGCACCATGAACGGCAGTCAGGACTTCTGATTTCAAAAGCATAAAACTACCTCCAAGGGCAGTCACCAGCCACAGCCAACAGCCCCAGGCAACATCCTATACATCTATAGGGTCCAGAAAGGGTGAGAGCCTTTGGGGTAATGCTGACAGTGAAACCTGTCATGGCTGGGCTTTGACTAAGACATGAGGGCACGAGGTACAAGGGTGTTCTTTGGTTTAATCCCTGCAGAACAGAGCCACACGACTATATCTTCACGTGAAAAGAAAGGTTAAAAAGAAACTGTGGTCTGTGAACCCAAAATATAACACTTCTTTCACCAAACAGCACAGCCAGCATTGAGGTAAATCTTCTCCAATGTAGATTTTAAAGCTCATAAGCTTCCAGAATTGCTTATTCCTTAACAAGAACAAGAAACAACTTGAAACTTTGCTCTCCCTGTGGGAAAGGCAGGCCTGGATGAATACTGACACAAATTACATGATACACTTGCGTGAGAAAGAGCAGGGGCGCTTTGTCAGATCTGCCCTCCTGGTAGGTCCCACAGGCTATTACTGTCTCTGAGAAGACTAGGAGAGTAAGGGAATGCTGTCTGCACTGCCAAAACCAAGAGGATATAATGAGAAACCATGGAAAATATGATTGGGGGCTGCCTGTATGTCCTACAAGTTATAACAGAGATAAGGGGGAGCAGCTTTAAACTGAGAGGGGAGACTGAGATGGGCTCTTAGGCAGAAGCTCTTCCCTGTGAGGGTGCTGAGGCCCTGGCACAGGGTGCCCAGAGAAGCTGTGGCTGCCCCATCCCTGGCAGTGTTCAAGGCCAGGTTGGACACAGGGGCTTGGAGCAAGCTGCTCTAGTGGAAGGTGTCCCTGCCCGTGGCAGGGGTTGGAGCTGGATGAGCTTTAAGGTCCCTTCCAACACAAACCAGTCTGGGATTCTGTGATGATTCTCTTGCTTATAAATCAGAAATTACAAATCTCTTGCTTTGCAGATCCTTTCCCAAAGGCGAGAGAGTAACGTTAAACTCAAACCCAGTACTTACCCAACCGATGCACTACAGTGATTCGACTCATGATAAAGAAGTCCTGTCATTTTCTGTTACAGCAGAAGGCATTTCATTATCGGTTTCTGCTCCTTTTGTCCCAACTGTCTGTTTGTATTAAGGAAGACAGACTGTGCCACTGCTGCAGGAATAATTAGATTTCAGAACAATCAAACTAAATGCAACCACTTTCTACTTCACATATGACTGGGAATCGCTCTGCACAGACATGGCAATGGAAACTTCATATTAATAGTAGAATTTAAAAAATATTCCTTCTTTTTTATCCCATTTTCTTCTGAGCTTCTCTTCCTGTTAGCGTTTATGCCAAGAACCATTGTGGAAGCCCTCTGATATCATCCATCCATAAGTACAGTTTATTATTTCTAGGTCTATACATGCACATGTCAAGTTCATCATTAGGCAGGAAGAATGTCAGCCCTGTGAAGGCAAACATTACATTATGCTGGGTGGCAGAATCAACCCGAGGCAGTGGGAGGCTGAAGATCCGAGTCCTGGCTGCAGTCAGGAGCGACAGATGGTGTTTGTCAAGAGGATAGAGCCTCACCTTCGTGTTTCATCAGGGAAATATCACAGTAAGAAAACCATCAATGTTCACTAGTTTATCAAACAGATTTAAGAAATACATCCCACAGAAAAAGAAGCTGGAATTCCCGCTGGAAAATGGGATGCAGTGGGAAACCCCAAATAGAAGATGCAGTTTTGTCTATCAAGAGACATTGTCAGCCGTTGCATGTATTTTATTTTCTCCTTAAGGAAGGGCACTGAGCATATACAGGGATGACATTCAATATGGGTTTATCGTTACAGAGCAGTCCGAAAATAAAGACATAATCCTGCAGCAGAACAGATTGAAGGAACTGGTTCAAGCCGAGATGAAATGAAAAACACTCAAATCAACTTAAGTGGGTTTTACGCAGATACTTAAGCCTAAATTAACATTCTGAGCCAAGATCTGCTGCATTATTGCAATTTTTGTATTCAACAGATTTATCAGACTTGTGCCTAAGTGCTACAGAGAGAGCAGAACTGCCTCGTCTGAGAGCCCACCGAACAAACCCCCAGAATAACAGTCCCAGTCTGAAGCCACGATCTACGTGGGATGTTGGAAGGTTCCCCGAAGAGGAACAAGTACAGTGAAGCAAGGACAGTTTGGTCCAGGTGACAGGCAACAGCTAAGGCAGGCTGGAGTTACGCTCTACGAGGAGGTTTCACCGATTTCACCTGAAGAAGTTCTCTAGAGTTTGCAGCCTTCATAACACCTCTGTGAACGCGCAGGATTCTATGACACACTGAATTTTCAAAGAATTGTACCCCCAAAAAAGTCACAACACAAAAACTAGGAAAAAACCCTACTTAGCCACGGATTTTGAGAGTTCCTTAAACTTGACAACTAAATATTTCCCCAAATGGACACCTAAAACTAGAACTCGAAAGACCACCTCTACTTCAATTACACTGGCTGGACTTTAGCCAGTCCTGTGCATGTTTGGTGTCAGAGGTAAGACCAGATCATTACTTTTTGACATTAAAATCTACAAATTTCATTCATCTGCTTGTCTGTCCCCCTGAGTTTTGAATGAAAGGAGGTACCACTCTGCTCTCCAGCATCACAGAGCCAAGCCCCTGCTAAGTGCTATCACATTGTGTGGCATGTCACTTCTAGTTTTGCCTTTTCAACATTACTTCAGAGGACCACCTGCCTACTAGCTAGTGATGCACTTTGTGCTGGAAGATTTTAGCTTGTTTTGAATGTCTGCCAACAGTAAACAGCATTTGGAAGATTTTTGCCCTACTACAAGGCTACTTGCAGCTAAGATTTCTCCTTCCCTAAAGAGTAGGAAAATGTGAGATATTCACAGAATCAACCCCTTACTTTCAACAAGAAGAGGGCAGTGTTTCTTACATATAGAAGACATTTAGCAGATGGAGCAACTTTTATCTGGACATCTGTCAGGTCTGCCTACTGCTTTTTGCCTACTGAGAAACGGACATGGAGTAACATGGAATACATGGAGTAAGCAATTCGGAAATATAATCATTCCTTTCTAAGAAGGCAGACTTGTTGCTTCAGGATACTCTTTCCCCCCACCTCATGTCAGCTTCAACAATGGGTGCCACAGCAATGTGAAGATGAGGAGAGGGAAGTAGCCCATGGAGGTGGTGACCCTTGAAGCCAGGCTCCTTGCATTGCAGTTGTTCGAGTAGCAGCACTGAACGCTCACTCCAGGTGCTTTGGATCCATCCCTCTTTGCCCGTTCGCAGAAGGATCTGAACGAACAGGACTTCATAATGCCACCTAGAACAGAGACACAGTGAACCAAAAGGACCTTCATGGTCACGATCACCCACTCTCTGCACCCCCTCAGCAGGAACCTGATCATCCAACACCGAGCAACAATATTAGGTTTGGCCATTCCTTAGAAGTAAATTAATACCGTTGCATCAGTTTACAGCACACTAACCAGCTCCCACTTAAGTTAAATAACTGTAAGTTATCTTAGATGCAACTGCTGCAGCTTAAATATACTTGAATGTGCTCAAGTGCAGTGCCTCATTAGTTTCTTTTCCTTCCTGATTTCCAGGCAAGTCCTTTAACTTATAAAGTCCTTATAAACAACAGATTTAAGTAAGAAGTGAGTAATACTTAAACTGCTTTTTTACAGCTTTCACGTAGTGTGGCTACAGCTCATCGTGGCACATCATACTCGGTGGGATTTTGTATCAGATTTCTGCTAAACCAATAAAATTATGGATTGAGATTTATTAATAGGGTTTCATAGAATCCTAGAATGGTTTGAGTTGGAAGGGACCTTAAAGCTCATTCAGTTCCAGTTCCCTGATACCGGCAGGGACACATTCCGCTAGAGCAGGTTGTTTAGTTAAGAGAAACATTTCTCTGTGTTTTTTCTCCTTAGATTACTATAAACTCTTCCCTTTCCAACACTTGATTGCTTATTTCTACTATGAAATATGTAATGAGTCTGAACCGACTTACTTGCTTGTCCTCTAATGACCGCGCACGCATCTGAATGCCCTGGACATTGCTGAGTTCCTTGTCTGTTACACTCTTCATCACTAGAACCTACACAGGTGTAACACTGCAGTGCTTCACCTGGCATTAAGGAGAAAAAGACCACTTTTAACAGTAGGGTTTACAGTTTGCAGAATGTATTTTAAATTATAAGCTATACAGTCTTCCTAATTTTGTATGCATAATATGGAAAAAGTTGCAAAAAGGTTTAAAAAAATATAAAGAATTGCAAATTCTATTAATATTTCTTTTTGATAAGTGGTCTAGATACTGATTTTAAATATTAAAATAAAATTAACCATATATTACTTAGTTGTTACAATTCAAATAACCATCCACACCTTCCTGTAACATCTTTAGAGCAGAGGCCACTGTAACAAGTTGGAGCATCATGTTTTTCCTCCCTCCTTCATGATCTTTGGTCCACAGTACCATAAAATAGGACATTTTAAACACAAATAAATATAACTATGATCCAGATTTCATTTCCTCCTAAAGTATGAGTTCAGCTGGAAGGCACACTGCACTTTAAGTTTTGCTTTTGCTTAAACATTACAACCGTAACACAAACCTCTTTCTTTCCTTGGTTCCAACTACACGGTTGTTTCAAAGACAAGCATGAATTTGAAATCCCTTTCAAATACCATACTTGCAACTTGCAGAGCAGAAGGCACACTTGCTATTGTTGACATAGATGCTGATGTTTATAATTCACAGCAGAGGTGATATTCTGAGCTGCTAACCACATCCACAAACTAATCTCAAACCAAACAAAGCCAGGAGAGAAAGCCCAGAACAGCAAAGAGGCTCAGCCATGCCTGAAGTAGGAAATGAAAAAGAACTAAGGGAGGAAAGAAAAGGGAGTTGACTTACTTTTGAGTACAAAAAGGGAGATGACAAGACCCAGGCTGAAGACTGTCCACATCATGGAAATGCAAGAGATGCACCATTAAGCAAAGAAAGCAGTTTGTTTGCTATTAAAGCCTTAATGCTTCTCTTACATACCTAATCCTCTGCAGAGGATAACTTACAGGATAAAGAGGTGTCCAAGAATGCTACTTATCGAGCTTATTCTGGTTGTACTGCTAAGCACACGTACTTCATCTCCACAAACCCAGCAGGCAAGTGCTTCCAGGGGCAGGAAGAAGAAAATGCATCCACCTTTCAGTGACTGATGTGCTTAAAAACCACTGTTCCACCACCACGTGTCACTGCCTTTGACTTGTGCAAAGAGCCTCGTCACATCTCCCTATGGGATTTGCTGGATCAAGGTCAGAGCATTAAACATTTTGGAGGATTAAGCCTGTGCTTGAGACCTGAGTGGTCCAAATCTAGTGCATACATATATACATTTATAGAGACAGCAAGATATAGGCACAGATATGTGCACATAAGTGGTATATCCTCATGCCCCACGGAGTGTTCCAAGTAGCGAGAGACCCCCAAGGTGCTTTCTGCAAAGGAATTCATTAGTAAGAGCTGCACCAGAAGTAACCAATTGAAGTCCATAAACCAGAACCATTCTCATCTTCAACTTTCAACGAAAAAATTTATTTACAATAGAGAATTTCATTTCAGTGACATGCATTTCCTTTTTTTTTCTTCCATTTTTCATTTTATTTTACAAATCAGCAAATGCAGATAAAGTTTATGCTCCTTAAGGCAAGAGTCCCCATGCAAGTAATACATGTTTATATTAAATCCAAAAGACATCCAACATGGGAACTCATGTACAAAGGGAAGGCTAGGATCAGCAATTTGTAATTAGAGAACTTGACAATCTCCCTGATACAGGAACTTTGAGATCAACTTGCTATGAATTATACTATGAAAATGCAAACAATAGCAAGAAATTCTGATAGTCATCTGAGTACTGCATACAATTAAATCAACTTTATTTAGAAAGAAAATACAGTAGTGCATACGAAAAAGTGAAAATAGAACCTGTCCACATAAATGTATGGACATCAGTGTGCCAATGGTCATATTGCACTCAATATTGAAGTCCAGAAATTTGGTTAGAAGTTAGCTTTTCCCCATTTTGGCAATCAGTTCATCACAAATCTTTGTTAATTCTTCTATCTCTTTATTCTGGAAAACAAAAGGCATTAGTAAGTGTTATGAAAAATATCGTTGCATTAAGATTAGGTTTTGTTTTAATTATCCAAACTTTGGGAAAAGTTGGGACAATGAAGTTTTCTCCAGTACTGAATATCTCTACATATGTGTGTGTATACACATGCACATATAAACACATTATGTGTGCATATATATATATGCTTCTCTACATGTACAGATATTCTGTATTGATTATCTTATAGATATTCAGTACAGAATATCTATGCATATAAGCATACATATGTATAGATCTATACATATAGAGATATATATATGCATATGTAGTACAGATGCCTATACTTCATTTAAATACTATTATTACCTTATTTCCACATACAGCTCCTCTGACTTCAATAACAACTTAGCTCTAGAGCAGACAGCTTTATAGAAGTCACTCCTAGCTCATGATAATAATACATAGTGTAAATGTGTCTCTAGGTTGCACTTCTACAGCATTACTTTCACCCTGTTTTCCAAGGGCTCTAAGCAAGTACAAGCTGTACCGTACTGAAAGCAAGCTCCTTTGCTGTGCCAGAGAACAGGAGATATAAACAGGGATTTCCTATACCCTTTTTTGCCTTAAGCTGTACAGATCTATGTATCTGACCATTTTGTCTGTGTTAACAGTGGAGGCACATAAGTCAGCACTGAAATTACGGTGTTTACTTAATCACAAAATTAAGTGAATTACACTTAATTACATCCCATTGACTTCTGTATTAAAAGAGCTGAATGGCTGCTTACCTTTTGTTCCAGTGTTCTTTCCAATGCGTCCACTTTGAGCTGCTCTTTACGAAGGCTGGCCTGGTACGCTGCCTGCTCTTGCTGAGCCTTGCCTCTCACTTGTGCAATTTCAGCATTGGCTCTAGAAAAAACAGAGGTTTGTGTCATGTCAGGCTCTCTACAAGGAAGGAGAGGAGGTACCAAAGGATGGACCACGTCTTAACAGATGCATGTCTTTGAAAGTATTGAGAGACTTGTCCCTAGAGGCTTTTCATGGCTTTTCTTAATGTGTGTGTCATTCCCTTCAGCCTTATTTCAGATGTCTGTGTTCAGGTGACAAATATCACTTAAGTAGAAGTATTTTATGGCAGCTTCTAAACATGATTACTAGAACTAGACTCGCTAGTCTAATTCTAGACTAGTCTAGACTGGACTAGACCTGCTAGACTAGACTGGGACAACAGCTGGAAAGCAAAACCAAGTTTTACTTTGTTTTAGGCACCGATCAATCCTAGTGACATTTTGGAAGCATCTTTTGGGTCTAGGGGACTGTATGGAATTCCTATAAATGCTTAACTGGCCATTACATGGAAGCCTATAGATAGAGATCAACCAGAGCTGCCTCTTTCTGGCACTATTCTCTCTCTCTGCGTGATTATTCCTCATCACCCTCTGCCCAAGTCAGGCTGATCCAGCTCAGATAACTGATGTTACTGGGTAGAGACTAATTCTGCACTGAAAGGGCTGAGGTGCACTTACATGTTCTGTTCTGCTGATTGATGCAGGGGCACTAATACAGCACAGGGGCAATAGCAAATCTCTGGGGGCAGGAATACGGGCTGCAGGTGCGAGCATCTGAGCACAGCCCTTCACAGCTGCAGAAACCTAGCTAATGGGTTCCATCTCCATCTTCCCTGGAAAATGGAATCATAGAATAGTTAGGGTTGGAAAGAACCTTAAGATCATCCAGTTCCAACCCCCCTGCCATGGGCAGGGACACCTCACACTAAACCATGGCACCCAAGGCTCTGTCCAACCTGGCCTTGAACACCGCCAGAGATGGAGCATTCACAACCTCCCTGGGCAACCCATTCCAGTGCCTCACCACCCTTACAGTAAAGAACTTCTTCCTTATATCCAATCTAAACTTCCCCTGTTTAAGTTTGAACCCATTACCCCTGTCCTATCACTACAGTCCCTATATAAATAAGTTAAAGAAACATGAAGACATTTGATAAAGATAGAAATTTAAGGTGCTCTGTATGATGAGGAGCAGCTAGAAACACCAGCACATCACAGGAATCCTCATTATGGTGTTTCATTCCACCCTTCATCCCATAGCAGCCTGTGCTCTGTGTACTGAAGGAGCAGGTTTGGGATGCAAGGTCCAGCCGCAAGAATACTCCTGCAGCATGAACTCCAGAAGAGAGATGTGTACAGTTCCTTACCTGTCCAGTTTTTCCTCTGCGTGAATTTTGAGTGCTTGATACCTCTGCTCTTCCTTCTTTACTCGTGACAAATACTCCTGCGCACATTTCTTTAACACTTCTTCATTCTAAAATGAGAAGATTACATTCAATGTAATGTAAGACAAGAGGCTGAAGTGGAGGACAGGCACCTACCTGCGGGAGTTACACTCAGATATTTTAAGGGCTGCAGTCTAACACTGACACCCACCATGGAACATCTCTCTGATGCACTATTACACAGCCAAAAAGCTTTACAACTCTGTTTGCATTGATACATGGCTGCAGTCCTTCATCGGAGGATAATGTTATATCACACACTTTAGACATAACCTCTGCCTGAGGAATTCACATCTGAGGTTTGAACAGAATGCTCAGACCAGAAGCCAGCCCTGACATGGGCTCAAGTCATAGAATCCCAGACTGATTTGGGTTTGAAAGGACCTTAAAGCTCCTCCAGCTCCAACCCCTGCCACAGACAGGGACCCCTTCCACTAGAGCAGCTTGCTCCAAGCCCCTGTGTCCAACCTGGCCTTGAACACTGCCAGGGATGGGGCAGCCACAGCTTCTCTGGGCACCCTGTGCCAGCGCCTCAGCACCCTCACAGGGAAGAGCTTCTGCCTAAGAGCTCATCTCAGTCTCCCCTCGGGCAGGTTAAAGCCATTCCCCTTGGCCTGTCCCTATGTACCCTTGTCAAAAGCCCCTCTCCAGATTATGCGTCACCTACTGCAATCACAATGTCACAGATGGAAGCAAGTTGCTCCTGTGGAAAATCTCTATTTCTAAAGCTGATCCAAAGGGAAAACACAAATGAGCAGTCACGTTCTCCCTTCCGCAGCACAATGCCTTCTAATGTGCATCAGATTCAACTGGAAACAAAGTCCTGCCTTCTGTTAAGCAGAACTGGTACACGCAGGACCCTGCTCCATGTTGCTCATTGAAGGAGGGGACTTTAACAGGACTCACCTTCCGAAACCCCTCCAATACTTCTTTCATTTTCTCGTATCTCCTGAAAAGATCTGCCAGGGATTTCTCCACTGAGTTCAGATCTGCCAACGCTTGTTCCTTCTCCACTATCAGCTGCTGGACAGTGTGATGGGAGACAGATTTCTCTCTCTGTTCATCCTCTGTTAGAAAGAAGAGAGGGGGAGAGAAAACAGTCATCTTCAGAAGGATAATAGTAGTAAAAGAACACTGATTTCACTATCATCTATAGCTTCAACTCTACCGTGTTCTATGTTGTGGATTAGTAAGTTTGGAGGATCCAAATAAAAGTCACTTTTATAAAAACCACACAATCCTGTTTTGGAAAAAGGCTGCTAAATACATTATAGCTAAATATTTTGATGGTGGGGAAAAATGTGACTATAAGTCTGTACCATTGATTTACTGCACTCTGAACTCTGCTGCTCCCATGAAAAAGGCTGATGCTGGATTTCCCTCACTGGCCTGAAGATGCACTAGCTGAAGGAAGAGACATTTATGCATATTACTAGCACTGGTAATAAATTATGGGCCGTTGCTGATAGGTGCTTGTCATCTCCTGGCATCTCTCCTAATCTTCACAAACAAGGCACTTCGTTTAATGGAATTCAACTCCAATTCTTCCCTTGGAAAAACAGTGTTTTGCAAACTCTCATTTTGTAATGAGAGCAGGTGGCAGGAAGGAAATCTAACACTAGACAGAATTCCCAAGTTCTGGTCTGCAGAAAGCATCTTCCAAGCCTCTCCTGTGTACGGTTAAATTTGAGGCAGGGACAGAGGCAGGGACAGTATATTACCATTTTCCTTTGTGATGGAAACTAAAATAAGTTCTCCCATGTAAAAATCACAGGGCATTTCAGAGGCTACAACTGTTCTTTCAGGCCTTTATAGGTTGGAATATAAAGAACTAAACAAGAGTTTATGTTCTTATTTGAATAGAAATCTTAATCTGAGTTAAGCATTTCACGGTGCTGCTCAGCTCTGAAATCTCAGAGTTGATAATGTCAATTCCCAAACTGAGATTAATCTCTTCCTTTTGCATATTTACCCCTTTTAGACACCTTTTTTCCGAGCCTAACCGATCCCAGAGCAGTGGCAATGCTCACGTTGGCCATGTTCTGTGCTCCTCTGCACACTCTCCACAGCATCTTGCTTGGCTAGAGCCTGACCTGAGGTTATTTTGCTCTCTGTGGCATAGGAGACCAAAAGGACCATAGCAGCTCTCAGGGTGCACTGAGTCTGCAGCACTGGAAATCACCTTTATTTTACTGGTGAACAAACACCTTGAACAGACAAACCCAGAGCCCTCTAATACCGCATCACTTTGATAACATTCAACATTTCATAGTAAATTAACATTCTTTTCTATTTTGCTTCCTTCGAGGCACCCTGTGAGCAACTATAATGTCAAAATTAAGGTATTCTCAAGGAAAAATGAGAAAACCATTTGTCATCCTTTCATTCTAAACCTGAGAAATCATCCCCTTGTGTGTTCCAGCACACGATGTGGTTAATCACACACTCTAGCTTAATTCCCAAACACTTCCCGGCAGGATCCTGCCCTCTGGCAAAACCTCTGCTGTCACAGCTCCGTGCAGGAGGGATCCGTTTGCATGATCACGTAATGTACTTAAACGCTTTTAACGTCACAGCTTCCCTTTTTCTGCTGTCTGTGGTATTTTAGCAGCTTCCTTCTTTTTTGTTTCCACACGTCCATGACTCCCTCAGAACTACCAAGCTCTTCCTGTCCCTCCCAGTGCATCCTTCTCACTCCTCAAATACTCATCCCAGCCCCACTTCCACATGGGAATTAGGGGCGGGTAGCATCCAACGCTCCCTTTCTCCTCTCCCTTTCACTACATCCTAAAGGTGTCCATGGAGAGAGCTGAGGCCCTTATTAAACCTTAAGGAGAAAACTGGAATTTATACTGGGGACATATAAATTGAAAAGAAGGAAACTTTCATATAAATTGGAAGTTTCCAGTGAGCCTCAGGGAAGGGGCATCTGATAATCGCAGTTAAGAAACATTTAAACCCAAAGTGGTTAAATACTACAGAAAACATCTGGCTGGATGGGGACAGGAAAATCTATGTGATATTTTCTAAGCTATAGTTTAGCTTTAATGAGAACACTGCTTAGTGGAGCGGCGCTGATTAGATTCTGCCAGTCAAATCTTAGTTAAGCAGTTACAGATACTTCTTTATAAAGATATTTATGAGGTTATGTGATTAAAATAGTTCAATTCAACAGCTTTGACATCTGCAACACACACTGTCCACGGCTCACCAACGATAACAACAGGATGCTCAGGACTAACACTATCCAAACTGACAGAATCAGAGCACCGCCGCAGCAGATCCGCTTTCAGGCTCAGCTCAGAATTACTTACATTACTTAATGGGAATGAAGCAAACAGAGAACAAAAGCAAAAGAAATGAAAAATGCCAAATGCAGGTGTGAAAGTTGGTGAAAAGCTTTACTTACCAGGCTTGCCTGTTTTGTTTTTGCAAGCAAATAGCAAGAAGCAACAAAAACGGAAGCAAAACAGAAAATCAGGAATTGTTAGGAAAGCAGAAGGTAATGCAACAATTTGTAATGCACAAAGCATAACATCCGTTTGGTTTTCATAATGAGAATTTAATTATATATTTCAATGTATAAGGAGAAGGACACATTTTTAACAGGAAAAAAAAAAACACCCCAACATTACAAATCCATCAAGGAAAGGGATTTTGGAAGAGAACTGTGACTGGTGTGTGTAGCATGGGGTGCAGTGAACATTGGGGTTCCACAGGCTCTGCTCCATGGGGCTGTGAGTGCCACGCAGCAGTGAGGGCGAAACTCGGGCAACAGTCAGCAAAGCAGTAGCACAAGCAGCAGCAGCCTGGAAAGCCTGTTCTTTTTAATCCCCAATCAGGAGTAGAAACAAGAACGTGTTGGGGGTTGAGGCAGTGTAAGAAAAAAAGGAAAAACAGTGAAAGCACCAGTACAAAACTCTGCAAAGAGCCACTAACAGGGGTGTATACACCGACAGCTTGCAAGCGCTGGCTGTAGAGAGAGTGGCACCAAACTAATTGCATAGGCTAAATCGGGTAATATGGGGTTCTATAGGTATATGACAGCAAATACTAGACCTCCCACGGCCCTTGAAATCAAAGGGAAATGGTCTGCAATGCATACTTTCAGTGCCTTTTTAGGCAAACATACACAATGGTATCACAATAATTACCTTTTAGCAGGCTTCTAATACCTAAAGGGGCTGCAGGAAACCTGGAGAGGGGCTTGGGACAAGGGCCTGTAGGGACAGGCCAAGGGGAATGGCTTTAACCTGCCAGAGGGGAGACTGAGATGAGCTCTTAGGCAGAAGCTCTTCCCTGTGAGGGTGCTGAGGCGCTGGCACAGGGTGCCCAGAGAAGCTGTGGCTGCCCCATCCCTGGCAGTGTTCAAGGGCAGGTTGGACACAGGGGCTTGGAGCAAGCTGCTCTAGTGGAAGGGGTCCCTGCCCGTGGCAGGGGTTGGAGCTGGATGAGCTTTAAGGTCCCTTCCAACACAAACCAGTCTGGGATTCTATATATTGTTAATATGGAATATTTTTAATAGCCATTACATATACCCATGGCAACCTATCAACCACCCTGAATATTCATTAAAGGGCTCTGTGAAATGGGTTCACTCTGTAATGCCCTCCTAACAGGGCTGTAGAAACAGCTCAGGAGGGTTAAACGAACATATAAATAAACAGCACAAGCATTTCTTTTGTTAAAATGCATATTTGCTTTAGCAGGAAGGCATTATTGTGATAATAGTTCAGTGAATATATGCAAATAGCACACAGACAATCACTGTCCTCTGCAACTGGCATTTGGATGAACAAATCCCTTTAGCAGAAGGGACAGTAATTTACAACAAATGAGAGGAGAAAGTGGGACAACTGGATCAAAAGTTTACATTAAATGCAAGGAGAAGAGGCCTCACATTTAATGTAGAATTTGCATATGGCTCTAATTAACACATGCTTTCTGTGTCACTGGTGTTGCTTCAGTTCCTTTGCAAATGGGCAGCAAATCACGTTATTTACAGCCATAGCTCTTAAAACCTTGCCCTAGCTCATTTGAAAGGCTCTGACTGATAGTCTGAATTTGAAGTTTAAAGATTTTTCTATTGCCTTATTGATCAATGCCCCAATGTTTTAATTATCTTTGATTTCTTTGCACCAAGAGGAAACGGTAACAGTCGAATTTACTATGTATGCCTTGGCCTTAGGACCCCTAATCTACACCTTCTTGTGACACTGTGTCCTTACAACCTGATTATTTTCTTTTTAATCTGTTTCTCAAACCCAGATTTTGAATTGTTATCAAAACCCCTTCTGCTGCTATATGCATATGCTTGGGAAAAAAGGACAGCTCCTATGTTTGCCCATACGAATGGCCAGCCTCAGGGATGAAGCCATAGCAGCACACATTGAGTGTAAACCAAAACGAGTTAAGTTCTTTGCATACTCTGGACACTCCTACTTTAACACTTGCATGATGAGAACGACAGACACTACGTCAGAAGGCAGGCAAGCTGGCTCAGTTGTACATACAGAAAGCAGCAGAGGCATAACACCATAAAGAATGAAGCCAGGCATGTTATCATTATACACCATACATTACTATGATTATTGGTATTGCTGCTATTATCATTATTAAATTGTTTTATTCATTTATTTATAGACCCATTTTCCCCTTCACTTAAAAGGGGACTGGGATGTCTACCATCATCCGAGAGATGCAGGAATGCAACAAAAGCACCAGATATTAAACTACTTTCCCCCCTTTCTTTATATAAATATAAGTAAATGTGCTACAAACATAAATACAACTCAAGTATTAGCTAAAGAAAAAAAAAAACAATTTAAAAGAAACAACAAATTTGGGGGTCACATTGTACTGACTGCAGATGAGGGGCCCGCCAAATCTAAAAGGGGCAAACCAATAGGGTACACTGACAGCTGTAATAAAGATCCTTCCTGTTCAAAAGCTTTCAGCAGATGCAGGTATGCCCGTTGTGCTCCTGGCATATTGTACCCTCGGTGACAGCTCTCTCAGGGGGAATAGCAGGAATAATTTCTTTCTGTTTCCCAATAAACACAGTGCAAACAGGCTGCATTCCTCACGCTCCCTGCCCATGGATGTAATTCGCTTTTCTCCTGCATCTCACAGCTCAGGTTTAACTCCGAGGAGCCTCCCAATGGCTTTTACTATTTCACAGCTCTTTGCTGCCTTACTCGAGCTTGCCCAGATGAGCTCAGTCCTGCTTTCTCCTCGGCCACTGCTTCTTTTCCTGCTTTCCCCATCAATTTTGGCCATAGAGAACCCATGACCCCACTCAGCTGGGAGACAGCTCGAGCTGAAGCAGCACAGGGCAGCACAAGCCACTGGTGCTTTCCATAGCCAGGCTAAGGAAAAGAGCTTTGGAAATCTTATGAGGCAGCTTTAAAATCACATCCCAGTGGCCAGACTTCCTGTGCCAAGGAAGCACGAGTCCTGCAACAGCTGGTTTTGAAATGCTGCTTCATGTAGTGTTTTTATTGGTGGGGTATGCTGTTAACAAAGGTGTTTTCTAATTATTGTGAGGCCAAATATGTCATAAAATAGACCTTAAAGGAGATCTCTATGTCAGTAAGTAAGTAAGGAGGTGGATTGGCCTTTCATAATCTCTCAACTGGGATTTGAGTTAATCTAGGTTTTGGTTTGACCAATGCACTTAGCACAGATAATCCTGGTTGTTGTAAAGAGCTAAGTTTGGTATCTCCCATTAAACAGCCAGGATGACTAAAGTGTTTTTAGGTCATTGACAGTCTCTCCCTGAGATACCCATGAATTCCGGGTAAAGCATTTGTAATGTTTCCTATGGGACTGTTTCCTTTGATGCAGAAGAGAAAGCCCTGACCTTTCTGTATTACCTGGACTGCCTCGGGGCCTACTTTCTGTAAAACAAAGCCCTGGCTTTCCATCACAGCCTGGCAGCACACACAGGTGTCCTCAGATGCATTCCCAATTCCCAGCAGCATCGGCAGACGTAGCCAGCATCAGAATGAAGCCCACAGACTTGAACCACATCTCTAGGCTCTCTTCAGAAAATCAGAGTGGAGGACAGCAGAAAATCAGAGCAGAAACACCTACCTATCATCTGAGCAATCGTCTTCTCGTATTCTGAAACTATTTTCCTGTAAGAGGGAAAAAACCAAAAAGCTTTTGGCAAACATCACAGAATTCATAAACATCACAGAACACCATAATTGCTAATGTTTACTTAGAAAATAATGCTACTCAGGAACTGAACTACAGCATTTTAAGAGGAGCATATAAAAGTTGGACTTTAATACCTGAATAACAAATAAAACTGACAGTTCAAACATTGCACCTGATTTTTAATTCTCCATGTAAATCAATACAGCTCGGGGCAGAATAAGCGATTGCTTTGAAACAAATCGCGTTACTTGAAGCATGCCCGTTACCAATCATGGCTTTGATATAAACATAAGCACACTGGTCTAATCCAAGAGTTGCAGAGTCTGAGTTTTCCATCACTCTCTCCCCACTTCCCCATGTTTGTGTTTGCTTATTTCAAAAGTAAATGTTAACCAAAGTTATAATCTGTAGCAAGTAAACCCAACAGAAATATAACTGGACCTCATCCAAAATATATCTAATCTTCCACTCTCCAAAAGTAACTACACGATCCATTAGCACTTCAAAGAACAAGACCAAAATACCCAATTATGTAGCACAAAATCCATCGTGTCCTAGTTCCCAAATGTGTTTTTGAAACAGAAGTGGCAAAATGTAACTTTTAAGACTATTTTATTTCACTACTCACGGTAGGCTTTGAATTCCCTTCTTGAAAAGAGGTTAGCCAAAATAAGCAGATTAAATGTGATTTAGAAAGATGATCCATCCCTTCTCAGAGCCAAATAAAGCTAATGAAATGGGACTAGCTTGATCTGTGCTTTGATTCATGAGCCACACAGGACTGTCTATGAAAAACAAAATTACCCCACACTTCATCAGAAGTGGATATTCAAAATAGCTCACTGGTATTTGAATACGTCTCTTTTGAAGCCTTAGCTTGCTTTCACTTGCTCCATTTTAGAGAACTTGGTGAGGTTACAGAAAGGATGTGGGAAAATGCTGAGAGACAAAAGTCAGTAAGGAAAGGAGAAACCTGTGGAGCTCCAGGATAACTAATGCAGTAACTCCAGCACTGCACGAATATGAACCACAATCAAGAGTCAAGAAACCCCCTGAGAAGGGCACTTGACCCAAAGGTCAGTAGGGTATTACTTGCCCTGCTTCTGTAGAACACTCAGCAGAGCAAGGGCTTTACACCTGCACATCCCCTGACCTTGCTCAGGCTTCAGGCAGAAACCATTTCTGGTCCTGGGGCAAGAACCCATCTCCGCACAGCTACAGCCATTGCCTCCACTGGGATCTGCTTGGATGCTGTTTTCCCTGCTGTTGGTCCTGTTGTTGCAACTTGCTTTTTTTTTTTTTTTTTTTATTTTTTACCATAAATGATACTTTTGAGAGCAAAGATAGCTGCAAGGGTCTTCCCCTAAAAGGTAGGGATTGGTTTCATGTCCAAAGAGGATTACCTCAAAAGCCTGCTGTAAGCAACAAGGTTTTTAAAGCCATGTCATATCCTTGTAACACCAGACACTTTTAGGATGCTTTATCATCTTAGAAAATGAAGCCAAGGACTCAGGGCAATGAACATGACATTAAACACTTTCATGACTACAGCACTTCCCAGCCTAGACTGCACTATGGCAGTCAGCATTATCTCTTTCTAGCTTCTCATAGCCCAAGTCCTTCTCCCCAGGACTGCTGCATCTAGTCTCCCTCAGCCTGTATTTGTGCTTGGAATTGCCCCAACTCAGGGCAGGACGTTGCACTTGGTCTTGTTGATCTTCATGACACCCACACAGGCCCACCCCTCCAGCCTGTCCGGGTCCCTCTGGGTGGTATTGCTTCCCTCCTGCCTGTCGACAGCAACCACACAGCTTGGTGGTGTTGGCAAACTTGCTGAGTGTGCACTTAATTCAACACCAGCCCCTGAGGGACACCACTCGTTACTGGTCTCCACTTGGACGGTGAGCCACTGACCACAACTCTTGGAGTGCCACCATGCAGGCAATTCTTTATCCACCAGGTGGACCATCTATCAACTTCATATTTCTCCAATTTAGAGACAAGGATGTCATGCAGGACAACGTTGAACGCTTTGCACAAGTCCAGATAAATCCCTTCACTCCTTGCTTATCATTCTGTGATACCTAATGGCTACATCTCTAATTGCCCACATGTGGACAGTTTCAACATTTAATCTTCCAAGAGAAATCCTTCTTTATGCACACATGCATATTTTAGCATTTTGTGACAGTATTAGTCAGGGTTTTTTTCACCCATGTGTTCCAGGAATGCACCTGTGGGAAATTTGGCTTAGATAATCTGTCTTTTTTCCAAATCAAATGTTATGGATGGTGTAGACACGCAAGCAAATTGCTATGAGGAAGAGGAAGGTACACATCTACATTGTGCCAGCCACTCGTGTCAGCCCCTGCTCTCCTTTCACTAAGGAATAAGCAACCTCTGTCAGTGCCCACTGACAGCCAGGAGACGCGTGCACCCAGAGAACAGACCAAATACTGCACTCGAGTGTGTAGTGAGCGCTAAGACATTCCTTACACAGCTCCTAATGTTGTTCATTCCTTGTTTTGCTTCCTCGGTTTGAGTGCTTGCAGCAGCTCCTTTCCGCTTTGCCTCATTATGCATTTGAGGGCAATGCCAGCGTTTTGTTTTCTTGCCCAAACCAGAGCACAAGACAGGAGAGAGCTCAGCAGGGTGCTGAGATGCTTTCTGAAAGAACTAAAGCCCTTGCCTTCTGCAGATGCTTCTCTTAAGTTCTGGCTCCAAGCCCTGTGCTGCACTATTCAAACCTGCCATGTGCCACTCTTGGCATCCATGCTGGCGTTCGCTGAGTTCTGCACCACAGCTCCCTTTTACCCTTACTCCCAGAGGGCAGTTTTCCTAGATATAAGCAGGAATTACATATGCAGGTCATCACTTGGCACGGCTCATTTGCTTTAGCTTTAAACCTCCAAGTTATTAAATTTTAGGTGCTAGAAGCGATGTTGAAGAAAATTCTGTCTCGGAAGCAATTGCAGACATTATTACTGAAAAGAAGGATGCTAAAATACTGTGACAGTTTCCTTTTATTTATGAATTAAGGAGGGGATGGCTTTTCTGTTTGTCTAAAAGTAGGAAATAATAGGCTTTAAAGACCCCGTGAAATACCTTTATACATTCTCTTTTGCAAGTGATAATTTTCTCTGATTCCCATTGATGAGCAGGTCAAGCTCATTGGTAAAATGAGCAAAATCCAAGGTAACTATTGCTTAACTAAAATCAAGCTTTGTATGTGCAGGAACTGAAAAATGAACTCAGTTCAAAGAAAAGGATGCAGAATCTCCTTGAAAGTCAAGACTTGGATGCCAGTGTGGTTCCTTTGCAAGAAATGGTTTTCTACAGGCAACTGGGTTCTTGTCTTTTACTGTTAAAGAAACTACTTCCAATAATATCCTGTACTACTCATACCTATCTGCAGACCTTCACAGTCTTCCTCTGTTGGCAAAACTATTTGTGGAGAGTGGATTTTAAATTAGCATGTGCATACCTCTGCCAGTTCTGTAGGTGGATTCATCCACACAGGCAACAGAAACATCCCCATGCAATCCATGAGAGAATTCGCAGCACAAACTGGAGGCAATTCTTTGCTATCATTAGATTAAGACCTCTCCTATCTCAGTATTTTGATGATGCAAACAAGATTAGCAACACAGAAGTTTGCAATGAGAACCCTAAACAATGGAGCCCACCATGCCACATAATGGGTGCCAACCATGCAGAGCAAAGATAAAGTATCAGTTTAGGATCATCCCAAAGCCTGCAGTTAAAAATAACTGAACAAATTCAGCTAACCCAAACAGTTGTATAATCATGGTACTTGGTGTGCTGTCCGCAGGCTGAAAGGAGACTCAGTGTCAGTGTGTGATCAGTGACAAGTTAATAACCCACCTCATTTCCATCACTTCCCTTCTGCTTTCTTCATATTTCTCTTTCCACTCAGATACTTCCCTTTCCTTGGACACAATCTGAAACAAAGAAAGCAAAGGGGAAGAAAAACCCAGTAAAATCAAGTGATCCATTAAAGGGGAAATTAAATAGCTGTACAATACTCAATTCAGTATCAAATCCTCATTAACACGGGTACAGTTTCCAAGTTCAAATATAAGCATCCCGATGATTTTTTGCTCTTTTAGCGGTGCAATTAAAAAAGTTTGGATGTGAAATCACACTCAAGTTTTGGAAAGCTAACTCAGTGTTCTTGTTTCATATTTCATTCCTGATTATAACAAGGACACGTGTCAAGAAATACTACACCGTGTCTGATTTGACCTGGTGCTAAACCTTAACCATTTCTGTACAGGGGCTTGGAACATCTCCCCTGGTTTGTCCTCCAAGAGGGCTCTACTGCTTCTGTGTGTGCATTTAGGGCTGATAGCCCATGACATTTTACACCCAAAGGTCTGTGTTCCTTTATGCTCCTTTCACACTATCATAAAATTTGGAATACTCTAACATTAGATTGCACCCATTTTTAAACTGCTACTATTAGTCGGACTAATCTCATATGTAGCTTTGTAAAATATACTATTTTACGCCTATTTCTAGCACCTGACTATTTTCATATACTTACACAGCAATGTCAAGATGCGCAGAGTACACTTGAGGTTAAGCCCAATACAGATTTATGTTCATATAATGCCTGCTTTCCACTAACGTCCCATAAAGTAAAACTTACAGCACAGTGCCTTTTGCCTCTAGCGTGGCTTTAGCACTGCGGAGAATGGCTTCAGGAATAGAACAAGTGTCCATAATACGAACGGACTGGGAGAACACAGGAAAGAAGAAAACCACAAGGGGCACATATTTCCTCTCTCTTTCCAAACTAGGAAGAAAATTACCTCTGCTCTGGCGAGTCGTAGTGCAGAGTCTAAGTCTTGCTGGGGGTAGAGGAGACCCGTGGTGCTTTCTGCATCCGCGGCGCCGATCCGGGAGTACAGAGCGCTCTTAGAGATGGAAACATCTGCTGGGATAGCAGGTTCTCTCTGTGTGTTTGTTTTTTTAAATACAAAGAAACGAACCATTAAATACGTGTTTAGCTCATATGTTCTCTGGCTGTTGTGCCAGGTAGCAGGGTCCTGGGCTTAGCACTAGAAACCTGCGCACTACTAAGTTTTATCAGCAATAAAACTGACAAGGAGCTTTGAATGTAGCAATCATAAAACACATTTAAGAGGCATGGTAAGCATCAGGAGAGCCATATTACCCTTATAGAGAGGAAATAAAGGCAGCACCTTGCCACCGATGTTTTAAAGTCCTATATTAGAAAACTCACTACTTTCTGATGTGGAAATTTCATCGAAGCTTCCACAAGAAATGCATGACAGCAGAGGGAGTTAGAACTGGAGGCAGAGAGCTTGTTAAGAGGAATTCTGCATCCGTATAAGTAGAGTAAGAAACCAGAAGCAAGAGGAGAGCTCTCTTACGTCTGACCTGCTGATATACCGTATCTACCATAAACAGTATTACATTAAAAGTGTGAACATACAAGTGACATTGCTGCACCACCGGTATTTACCATGCGATTAGTAAGTTAAAGGAGGTTTTATTTGCAGCTGCTAATTTTGCTCATGTCCAGATTAATGCACTAAGAGAGCAGCATGTGAAAGGAAGAAGAGAGCAGAAAAGAGGTATGTGTCGCTGAGATGCAAGAGATGTCTTGCCAACAACTCTAGATACAACCAATCCGAGTTACAGCACATTCAATTCAAGGAGACTATAAAAGACACTTATGAAGATACTAAACAATAAAATCACCACATTTTAGACACCATCCATAGCAAACCCCTCTGCAGCAGGTGTCCCACCACAGCTGTATGTCCCTGTCTCCCCTGCCTATGCTTTGCATCTCACCATCAACCAGCTAACCCAGGTGCTTGGCTGCGTATTGCCACTGGAAGCTGTATTAAAAACTACATACAATGCTCACTTGAGATAAACATAGGAGTGGATGTTCCAGATACCACATCTGCGGACAACATGGAGAAACCACACGAGCAACATTAAAAGACTAGGCACGCAAAGTTAATTAGGGCAAGAATAAGCTAAACAGTACTTTAACCTCATCACGCTGTGTCTACATAAGAGGCTTTCACTAATTTGCTTTGTATTTTTTGTTCATTTTTAAACCTGGGAGGGAATTGACTATTACTTCTCCTCTTTATGGAGCAGGCCATCCCTTTTATTGCTACATTTAGCCATGAACACACAATATAAGGATCGAATCGAGTGTAATTAGGAGGTACAAACTCAAATCCAGTGGATTTTCCTACACAAGATCTATCAAAGTTATAATAGATAACTGTACAATAATAGCCTGTATACTTGAAAGTGTCTCCCAGTATACAACTGTACAGGAAAGAACACAGCTGGGACACAAGCTCAGACATCTGTGTAAATGCATAAATACAAAGACACATGGTGCTGTCCACAGATCCGAGTAAAGGTGAAAGGGTCAATAAATAAGACTACTGATGGTTCAACTCAGTACCCCAGCTTTCAAGAAATGTACTTTGTTTCCTTGTCAAACATAAGGCAAGAATAACTGAGAGATAAAAAAAGAGCCATTAGATCATCAAAGCTGTCCTTAAAAGAAAGGCCATCCTGAAAATCAATCTGTTGGACTGGATGTATCCTATTTCAAAAGCCTCCTGCAGCTCCATTTGCTGGACCTCATAAAGAGATTGCTGGGAAATATTAATTGTGGCAAAAGAAACACAAGTCTCCGCAAGCTCATGTTAAAATGTGTCAAAGTATTGCCAGGATGATGAATATTTTAAAGAAAACAGAATATTTAAAGCACTGAATACATATTTATACGGTGCTCAAAGCACCTCTAATATTTCTTGAATTCCCTCTTGCATTTGAGTGAATTGCACAAAATAATAGCAATAATGACATGCAAAACTACTCAAAATTGACACAGATGACTGCAAAAACTCTTGGAATTTAACCACTGAGCAGAAATGCTTGCGGCGGTGACCCAACCAGTGTTGTCCCAAAGCTGGAAGCGCTTCACACAAGGAGGAACCAGTAAAAGACCTCGTGGTTTCACTTCTAAACCCAGTTTTACACAGCCCCAAACCGATGCACGATCCAGGGGCTGTTGTTTGCTGCCTCCAAATAGTCTTATGCTGAGAAAATAAAGTAACCTGATCAACAGGGTGATGTTATTACCCAAAATAAATGTCAACGCTTCAAGCTGAACACTTAATTGCTGAGAAGGTAAGCAGTTAAGTGGTGGAATAATGAGAATAGGGATTTATAAGTCACTGAACCTCACACAGAAAGATTAAATTCTGCAGGGGAATTGCTACTAAATGTAGGTCACTGAAATCTTAGTGTAAATATATGAGAGCCCAACACGATGCTGCTTCTCTTCCCAGCATCTTTCACAGAAACCAGATATCTGGCCAGAAAGGGAATAAAAGCACATTGATGAACCAGCTGCGTTACCTCAAGTCCAGAAGGTCAAATGGAAAGAAAAAAGGGAAAGGCACTGGAATGAAAATGAAAACTCATTTTTATCATACTGTTCAGAGGAATATGTATTTAGCCCTGATGAAAACTGGCTTGCTGTTTACAAGTACTCAAATAGTGCTGGGTACATATCAAGTGATCTACTCTTTTAACTAATTGATTTGTGTGCGGACAGGTCAAGGGAGGCAACACAAGACCTGCTTGTGCTTGCAAGTATGTTGAGGAGCAAGCAAAGTACGAGCATAAAATTCCCTGCCTGCGAAGTTTTCCTATGAAGAATGATATCCCTCTTTGAAGGAAATATTCCTCCTTCACTACCACAAGAGCCCCCTCCAAGCTGTGATGCACTAATTACATTTGCATCAATCCCTTTCCCTTCAGTTTCTCTCCTTTCCTTGGATCTTATTTCACCACCCAACCCTACATCACCTCAGCACTTGTAGGGTGGTGGACACAAACACTATCAGCTTTCTGTTCTGTTTTCTTCCCTTTCCCATCCCTGGAAGTGTTCAAGGCCAGGCTGGATGGGGCTTGGAGCAAGCTGCTCTAGTGGAAGGTGTCCCCCTCATGGCAGGGGTTGGAACTGGATGAGTTTTAAAGTCCTTCCAACACAAACCAGTCTGGGATTCTGTGATGCTATGATTAAAATTGGCCATGGGATGTCCTAATGGTGAGTGTTTAATATAGAAGTGTCAATTAGTCTCAGCGCTGGAAGAGAGAAATCTGTCGAGAGGCCAAATAACTTCCCTCTGCCTCAGAACAGCAAACTGCACACCCTTATTCTCAGCCCTAGTCCTAGCAGAAAATGCTTGCATTTTGCATTGACCTAACTTTCCATAAACAAGTGCTTGTGCCTTTATTTAGCATCCTATTCTTGTTACCCATCCTGTAATGGTTTAGCAAATGTTAAATGTAATTATACAACGTTAAGGAAAGAACTGAGGGCAGCCAACCGAAGGGAACTCTGCCAGTTAGCATCCGAATTTAAGTCACCGCAATCATCTGGTGGGTTCTGCTAACCTTAATCCAGGCCATTGGCCGCTGTAGGTCACAAGGGCTGTCATCATAGGTTAATTTAACATTAGCAACCTCCCACTGAAATAGTAAAGTTATACAAGGACAGGAGTCCTTCCCAGCCCAGCATGACACCCACAGCATCCAGCTAAAAGCATTCCTATGACTGGACCAACATGGGGCTTCATGAACATTCAGATGTGTCTGATTCCCCGTCAGAGGATGAAGTTTTGCTCATTCTCTCTTCATCTCTGCTTATCATTTTTGCTATCTTTGTTATACATTTTAATGCACTTTCTAAAACATACAATCCAGTCCCTGTTTCTAAGCTATATGCAGTTCATAAGCTTGTTCTAGATAAAAGAAAATGCTTTAATGATGTTAAAAAGCATCTTTAAACTATAATTGCACAAAATCAAATACACATTGTAACAGTTTTGCAGCTCAGAATCTGCCCTGGGTAACACACAAGAATTCACAAGCACCCAGACCTCCTCTTTTCAATCTAAAATTGTACAATTTGTGAGTTTCTAAACTGCTGGCCAGTAGCAAAAATGCAGATGTATAGCGTATAACCTTTAAAGAGCATCTAGGTATTATTGTGTGTCTCATCTCGAGTGTTTCCTGGTGCTGGAGGTGCTGCTGCAGCACAGTTCAGGGAGGACAAAGAGGTAAAGAGAGAATAGGGAGGCAGAGAGGATCCTCCCTCACCCTCTTCTGACACCCAGGGTGATGGAGCAAGGGGATGCAGTCATAGAGCTGCTAGTCCTCACACAGGAAAATGGTATTTAGCTTTTACTCCTTTGTTTTTTTCTGTTTCTAATTAACGAAGTTTGGTTTCTAATGGAGACAATGGCACTTTTTTTTTCTTGATGAAATAAAAGATTCTAGCCACATACTTTAAAACACCCATCAATCTGCAAGAAATTGGCTGCCCCATCCCTGGCAGTGTTCAAGGCCAGGTTGGATGGGGCTTGGAGCAAGCTGCTCTAGTGGAAGGTGTCCCTGCCCATGGCAGGGGTTGGAACTGGATGTTCTTAAGGTCCCTTCCAACACAAACCATTCTCTGATTCTGTGATTCATGAACACAGACACATTGTGTTGGGAGGCCTTTTTATTCCCTTGGGAGTTCTATAGCCCTTTAAAACGTACTGTAGTGTCCCTTTCTTCAGATGCCTGAAGGCAGAGATGATTGAGTTTCTCCCTTCTAGACTCTGAGGGGTCAAAGGGTCTGATTTCAAGCTGAAAATACCAACAAAAGGCAAAATGACCCTACGGGCAAAATCTGTATCAGCTCTATGAGAAGCAGGTTTGGTATTGCTTTGCCATCAAACATCTTAGGACAGATCTTGCTGTAGACAAATGACAAACAGCCACCTGGACTGCAAAAGGTTTGTCTCTTGCAAAAGGTCTGGGCCTGCTTCTTGCCTTCAGATTTGCTTTTTGTTACCCTGGAGGTAGCAGTACTGTGTGAGAGGAGCAGGTGACAGCGTTTCTGTGTGCAGCACTGCTTTCAGCATGCTCTTTGGTGTCACACTGGGGTGCGCACAGCTTAGCACTGCACTCTGAGAGCCTGAGTTACCTTGTTAAAGACAAAGCAGCACTCGGTTTCTTAGTCTGTGCACACTCATACACACATGGCAGGCACAAACCAGATACCTTGGAGCAGAAAGAAGACAGGGCAATCTGCCTGGCTAGTTTCAATGCTTCTATCCTCATTGCAGCAAACTCTAACTCCTCCTGTCAAGTGTTTGGTTGTGAGCAATCCGTAGAAGAAAAAGTATTAAGAACATAGCAAAAATGTTTTAACACATCTGAAAATGGAACGTTATATTTTAATGCAAAATTCTGACAATTCCTGGGTGACAAACATATCCCATATTTCTTTCATGGCTGGAACATTGATACAAAACTCCAGTTGCTGGTTAATTTTGAGGTAGCTGAATAGACAAACAGCATTTATTAGGGTAAGTATGAACAAAACTTCAGGTAAAATAAATGTTTTCCAAAGGTAGAGCTGTTTTTCACAGACTCCTCACCTTTCATTTTCATTTTATGTGGATTTATACCAGCTGCTGCTCTCAATTCAACCTTTGCTGTCTTAAAATTTCACTATATATACGCTAGAAAATACACCCTGACATACAGGTCTGCAGATCAATTTGCTTTTCCTAAAAGAAGTCATGCCAAATTCTGCATTAGATTACTAGGAAAATAAAGCCTAATTTTCACTTCAGCAGAATTAGGGCCTAAATCTCTGCAAATGAATCTCTGCATACAGACCCACTAAGGCCAGCTTGCAAGACAACTCTCCACTCACCGAGTCCTGTGTTCAAGCTTAAAAGATATGCTTTATAAAGACTTCTGCAAAATAGACACATCAATGGTATAGCTGAAAGTGTGGATGAAATTTAGGATTATGTATTATATGAATGAAATCAAATATCTCTGCTCCTTACATTCCTGAAAGGCCAAAGTTACTTTGGGAAGAATCAAGCCACTATTCTGCTTCTATCCCACCTCCCTTCCAAGCCTCCCCCCACCCCTTTCTATAGCAGTGTATAGAGAAACTTAAAGACAAGTGACACTTATATTTCTGCTACAAACCTGAAGTTTCTGAGCAAATACTGGGGGGTTCTTTTCTGCTAAGTCAGGATCTAGATACTCAGGCTGCTCACATATTGAGGTTTTCTTAGATATCCTATTGAGAAGAGCATCAGCAGAGACAAAGGAGTCTTCAGGAGATGCCTGAAGGGTAAGGAGGATATAGAATAAGCAACAGAGACTTTGCCCAAGTAGTTCAGGCCACAAGCAACATAGGTGTTTTGATTCCTAGTAATTTCATGCCCCACTGAAGACTACTTTTGAATACATCATTCATAGGTAACAGATGAACATCAAGAACAATTCTTCCTAATTCAAAAACTGAGTAAAATTTCAAAGACTAACATGAAACAGGACCTCTAAAGCAATGGCTCTCAAACCATGGACCACAGCCCACTCTTGATGCTTTAAGTTTTCAAAGTTACCATAGGTTTTGTTCATAAAACAGCTCATGTTCAGCTCAGGCATCTCTAAAGCAGTCCAAAAGCTTTGAAGACCACCAAAACTGAGGGGATCCTCTGCAAGACTGGTATTGCAGTCTTCAGAAAGTCTTCTGCTGCTTACTGGGGATAAACTAAGTTGTGTTCACAATCATAATGTGATCAGGATAAATACACAATAGGAGACTGGAATTAGAATGACACAAACGAGAGCACTGGGATTTGAGTACCCAAAACTCCCTGCAGTGAGGAAAGTATTCGAAGCTCATAAAAATTGTTTTGTGAGATGGTATCAACCGCATCCTTAATACAAATTAAGCACAGTATTTAAGTCAGCTTCTTCTTGTTTTGACTCCCCAGTAAATATATTGTCATGTAGCTTGTCATGCCTAGTGCTGTAGGCATTTGTAAAACAAGTTTGCCTGCAAAAGTGGAAGCCTGGAGGGAACCTTCCTGGATTTGAGAACCAATGCTCTGAAACCTGGACACAGCACAGGTGGGAAGCAAGGAAGAGCTCACCACTAATTCAAGTCCAACCCAGAGAAAAAAGTGAATTCAACCACTGAAAAAAAAAAGTGATTTAACTGGAAACTGGAATGAGTCCTAATGATCAAAGAAGTGAATTTTACATTATCGGATGACAACAATACAGTTAACAGTTTATAGGAAAATGTGAAAGGGTACCTGTCCTTTACCAACAAAATCTTGCAATTTCACAGTACATGCAACAATCATGTCCCTATGTTCATATCAATCAACCCCCTTATTTTATACACAAAATATTTCTTCAAATATTGGGTTAAAGCACAGTGTAGAAAGGCCTGTGTGAGAAAAAACCCCAACACTTCAAAGTATCAACTTGCAATCGGTTATCGCAAGAGAATGTTGATTTACTGTAAGAATTCAGAAAGTTGTTTTGACTTCCTCCAGTTCCATCAGCTGGACTCATTTGAGCCCTACCACATTATGCTACCAAAATCTTCAAGTATCACGTTGAGTTTCACTCCACTTTCAAGATCCGCCTTTATATGACATGAGAAATTTCTGTAGGAAAATGATTCCCAAACCCTTATCATGAATTACTTACTATTTCAATAGCCTCTGGAGCCGTCCCTAGGGTCATAGGCTCTAGATCTTTCTGCTTTGACTTGTCAGGTGACTGTAAGTGTGCCTCTTGGCTGGCAGCTAGGACTCGGGAAGCTGGATGTTGTATTTTCATCCCAGAGGATTGCTGGGCTTCAGGGTCTTCAAAACTTGACCTGGAAGATGATTGTGTACGTGTTTTCAGGGTGGAGCACAAGGTCCTTACAATTCCACCTCTGGTAACAACCAAGCGAGTCCTCTTCATGACTTACATGTGTATATCTATACATATACTCACACTGCTTCAACTCAACTTCATATCATATCTCATAACACTCTGCAACACCCTTTCAAAGCATTGCACCAGAGTCATCTAAATAAAGCCAGCTCCATCAGAAAGGTTACGCACATTCCTTACATATTTCTCACTTGCCTTTTCACCCTTTCCTCACTGTGCCCTACCCCTCTCCCAACAAACAACTTGCACAAACAAGAACAGACATCCTTAACAAGCAAGGTTTTGGGAAGCAAATACAACCCCCACATCCTGTTCTTATGAACCAAGCTCCTTGTTCAGAAAACATATCTAGGAAAGGCCAAGGGAAAAGTTGCAATTAGGAGATTTCTTGATTGATATAGAAATGACCTCAGTATCTGAAATAAAGCTGTGAGTAGGAAGCCATTGTCTAGTGAAACAGTCCCCTCTGTGAGTCTATTTAATAAGAATATTAAGTAGAAATACATGTCCTTATTCCTTCCCATTACAAAACTTCTGTACCTTTGCCCTCTATTCTCTGTCACATATGAACACAGATGGAAATCTATTTTTAAACAAACAAGTCAGCAACACAGAGGCAGAGAGAGGAAGGATTGCCTGTGTATGTGCTATGATGTTAGCCCATTTCCCTTCCATCCTTATCCAGCGCTCAATTTGCTTGCAGAGACATACCCTGAGCACGGTGTTGTGGAATCAGACAGTCTGATGGGAGGTGATTTGACTGGGCTCTCCTGCTGTGCATCAAACATTAGGTATAAAGACTGTTTCTTCGGGGTGCTGTCATCCTGCTGGCAACAAGAAAAGAAAGAGTCATTAAGCAACTCAACCAATCTCCACTAAAGCTAATTCAAGTCAGTGAAGCCCTAGGTGACCAAAAGACTTGACAGACAACTAATAACATAAGGGTGTAATATAGTCTATGCTAACTGACACTGAGGTGATCCCTTTAAGGAAGAAACCATTAAAGAACAAAACCTAAACACCTCACTCTTCGTAATAGCTTTTTTTCTCCCACTTTGGGGTTAATCAGACTTCTGGTCCTGTCAGGCAGGAGGCATCCCCTGACTGAAGTGTTACTAAAATATTCATTGAAACTTCTCATCAGTTTAAGCACCCGACATGCACGCTTGACTTTCTAACTTCCCCTGTGGATATAGCCCCGTTGGACCTAGTCAAGCTATCAAGCCCATGATTTAAATAGAGGTAAGGCAAAATAGCTGATAACATATAGTACTGCATTCCGCAGTCCACATTCATTCTGTATTTTCTCCTTCTTCTTTCAAGCTTTGCCCTCATTTTCTTAAGACAGCTCAACAGCTGCTGTAGACAGCTCTGCACTCTACCCTGCTGGAAATACTGATCTGTTTTTCATCCCCAGGAAGAACTACTATGATGCTGACTTAAAATTAAATAACAAAATGGAACAAGCTCTACAGGACGCAGGACAACAAAGCACATGCAATTTACCCCAGTTATGCCAATTCAAGGGAACTGGTTTGGCAAATCTGCTGCAGGCACATTATAATTAATTTAAGAGGGAGTGAGGCTGACTGCACTATCAGGATAGTGTATTATGACACAGGAATGCAAATGAATGGAAATGGAAGTGAGAACTTACAGGCACAGAGGAGCCTATTTTCTCCATATATTCTATTTCATATGAGTTGCCATACTCCAAATCTGCAACAGAAAGAAAAAAGAGCCATTAAATACACGAAATTACTTTTGCAGAAGTAAATGAGATCTCCTCTCATTCACAAGGACCACTTCCATCCCGCCCCATACTCTGCCATGAGGTACTAAAAATAGAATATACAGAGAAAAAGCAGAAGAGGCACTGATTTTCAACAGTGAGCCTAGGACATGTTTTAGGCAAATTAATTTGCCTGGAAAATTTCAGCTTTATCAATTTGCTGAAGATTCTGCCCCAGGGGCCAGAATAATAAGAAAGTTGCAGAGTGCTGTCAGAGCACAGATAATTTAGCACAGATAACTTTCTTCTATGACGCTATCTCATCACAGAAACCACAGTTTTCAGTAAACTGGTGATGCTGATACCAGTTTCCTTTGATGTACACAGAAAGATTCAAAGAGTTGTTGAGAAATTAAATAATTTCTATTTCTTAACGCTCATCACCCATTTCTTAATTAAGAAGAACTACTGTGGTATCGCTTAAGATACAAAGATACATAAAATACCTGCATGCTCCTTGAAGGGGTGAGACAACAGCACAGCTTTACTGGGCTGTTTCCACATTTTAGATTCCAAAGAAAAGCCTACGGCAGCAAGATTTACAAAGAACCCCAAATCTAAACCCTAATAAGAATGCAAATCTTTATTGCTTCCCTACTTCTAATCTCCTAATTCCACTGGAGGGAATAACCAGTGTTTCTTTCCAATCCATTGTCACCCAGTAGCTGATATAGAGGCAGATGGATAAAACATAGAGAAACGGGAAAGAGAGCAGACCTTCCTGCACCCAAATAAATGCGAAGACTTTGATCAAATACAACTTAATTTAAAAATTAAAGACGTAACTGATTTGTGCTAATGCTCTATTTAATGCTTCCATGAGTTAAGTTAATAAACCACTGTACGCGTTCATTTCCATTGTAGAGAAGTTCCAGTGAATGGCACACTAACATTTACTTTGTGACAAAAGTGCTCAAATTCTGCTAGATTTGGGCAGCTTTTCAAAAGTAGGGCTTGTATCAGAAAGGCATCATTAAAACTTTTGCTTTCTAAAGACAAACCAACCCTAGGGACAATCTCTCACCTGCTTTTGTTAAGAAAAGGAGAAAGTTTAAAAGGGCACAATGTGAGGTTACAACGCTCAATATTTTTTACAGCACATTCCACAAGTCTATGCATTTTGTCAAACAACCACTGAAGAGGAACAGCCACAAACTCTTACTACCTGACACATGGGAGGTAAAACATCCAAGTGAAGAGAATGCAATAATAGCACGCTCCTCATGTTTAAATTCCTAGCACCACATGTTTTTGATGGTAACAGGGAGCCACGAAAGACAGACAACCTTCTGGTATCATATACAAGCTCCTTCCTAGCAAAAGCCAAACCAAACCTGAAACCATGAGATTTAAACCACCTACTAAATGCAGAATTGCAGGAGAAAGCATGAAATACCAGGTAAGAGCATCCAGGCTTTAGTAACTGCCTTTCTCTATTTCATTTACCTACACATAAACCCAATGAGGTGCATTATGAATGTATGTGGGGCAGCTTTACAACCCCAGAGATCAAGTGGCGAGTGAAGGTACAGGTATGCTCATTAGGCAGGAGATGTACCGGCACTGTCCTCTGCTGGCACAGACATTCCAACCACCTGCAGGGCTGGTAGCAGCTTTGCAATTGCAACCTAAGCTGCTTTTTTGGGACAACACATATTTAACTTTGCCGGTTTAAAAGTCCCCAGCAGGGCACAGATGGAAATACTTCAGCTAGAAACAAAGGGAATAACACGGCTCGCTAAACGCGGTTTGTTTCGTCTCACTGCTCTCAGAACTTGCCAGCATAATTAGGCTCTACCTCCTCTCCTAGGTTTCTCCTCTAAGACATTATCTCCCCTCCAAAATCTTAGGATCTCTGGTTATCTCTATACATTCATAATTACAAATGCCCAGGATACCCCATGAATAAGATAATTACCTTTTAGAAATACATACAACAGACTTACTAAGTGATGTCCTCCAACTCCTCCTACAAATAGCTGCAAGATTACATCAGCGTTTGCTGATAATAATTACTGCTTATTTCTGGTCTGTGCCACACGAAAATGGCAGCAGTTACAAGCAGCGTACGCAACAGATGAGAGCTGGATGGAGTGGCTGACTCAGTAGTTGGGCTGTATCCGTGTAAACGCCGTGTTAGGTTACAGGATAACACTCATACTGGTGTCTGGGAGGGGTAAAAATACCCGCACGGAGGAACAGCCCTGGAATTACTCAAGGATTTCTCAGTGCTTCAGGAGCAAGACTGTGAAGGGGGGGGGGGGGGGGGGGTTGGAATTATTATTTGTAAGAGACAGGAAAAGCTGAAGCGTTGTTGATTATAATTAGGCAGTAATCTGAAACTTGCCTGCACCATGGAGCACACAGGAGACAAGACAATTAGCATTTAATTAGGAGCTTTGCTCACTTTCTTCTACCTGCTTTGATAGCTAAAATGATTCCCTTAGAGTATCTCTCACTAGTCTTTTGTTCCATTTCCTTCCATAGCATTTCCTTTCTTCCCAGATCTGGGTGACTTTCCTCAAAAGTATTTGTTGTTTGTTTTTGGTTTTGATACAGGCTAAATGAATTTGTAATCTAATAGTCATGATTTGACAGCAAAGCCAAATGGATTTATTCAGACTGAAATACTTCTCTGTACACAGATAAGTAACACATTTCCACAAAGCCCGGGCTACACAAACACACATGCTCGTGCATGCGAACACATGCGGTCCCATTAAAACCACTGTGATTATCCCTGCCTTTTAACGTCAAACACATTTGACCTAGGAGTTTAGCACTTCTTCCTTAGGCAAAAACTCCTCAGGCCCAGTGTAAAATGGCATGAAGTAGCTTCAATGGCAGACTAGGACATGGGTTGAAAGGTTGGGCAGGGAATAAATTGTGATCACGAAGAACGTTTCAGCCAAGTTGAAGTCATACATTCTTCCCACCCACAAAGCTGAAAAGCTGCCCTTGGAGCAGAGCAGATGTTGCAAAGCTGTATTCCCTCCGGGGACCCTAAGGAAGGCCACACACAAGTTTAAGTTCTAAGTTCTCTCTTTCCACATTTCACAGACCTGCAATGACAGTTCTCGTAACAGGAACCTCCAGCTTTAGCTCACCACTGCTCATAGGCAGGTACGACAGGAGAAATCTGGATCAGCTGATTTAGAAGGAAATCTTATCTGGCATGTCAATGATAACTACCTTATGCAGGGGATATCCTGGGCATTTTTGTGCATACAGATACCTGGATCCTAGGAACCTGGAGGAGAGATGGCATGTGAAAGGCTTTAAAGCAATACATAAGCTTTGAGCAGAGTTTTAAGGTGGGACTGTCTCCTGAGGCCATCTCCTGTTCAGGTTAGAGGAATAGGCTCAAGCAAAACCAGTAGTTCAGTGACTCTGGATCCAACAGCACTAACTGAGAGCAGTATCAGAGCACAGTCTCTTGTGAAGGCACAGAGAGGACAAGCAGCATGTGCAGAAGAACAGAGCATTCTACAATTAACCATACAAAGGAAGTGAAAGCCTTTCTCTGAAGACCCCTTTCGTTTTCCTTTGATCTTCCTCTCTGTTCTTCCTTGAAAATTCAAGATCAGACTATTGGGGTCTTACACTCAGCTCCCCATAACTGACAAATTCCCTGGATTGGTCCAAAGAGCATAATTTTTAGGGTTCCCAAATAATACAGTTTCTATTCAGCAAAGTACATGCCATCATCCTCGAGCAACCCAAACCTTCTTCTCACTAAATACAGCATCAGCTGGATGCAGACAGTCCTTTATAAAGCATACCCTCTGTAGGAGAGCTGAACTTGGTCTCATTCACAAACGTAGACAGATCAGAGGGCTGGGGATAATCCTGCTTATCCGTGTTCAGGTCCACGGTCATGCAGGTCCACTTCTGGCTGGTCACTGAAGATGCCAGCTTCTCCTCATCCGTTGCATGCACCACTGTGGATATGACGGGAGGTGTTTCTGGAGTAGGCAGTGGAGTGGGATCCTGCAGAAAACAAGTGCTAATTAATTCTATTATCTTTCATTAACATGTTGAACTCTCTGAATCCCTTTGCCTGACCACAATCATCTTTTTAATTCCATACTCTTTGCTGCAGCTCTGTATATCTAATACTTAACAGAAAATACACAAGTACTTCATTTGGAACTCTACTAGCAGCAAGTTTTCCAAGCATAACTAAACTCTTTGATGATACACACTTGCATTACAAAGGCTCCTTGAGAACAGGGAAGAAAGAGAAACCAGAGCTGATTAAAGCTGTTAGGCACTTGACATAAGTGGCACACATCACCCATGACTGAAGTCTTTGACTGCCAAAACTGACTTTTTAGGCTTCCCTCACAGGGGCAAACCTTCATAGGTCTGTGAGGTCACAAGCCCTTTCTTCACTTCTGTGCTGCCGAGCAGCACAAAGAAAAGGATAACAGGATAGATGGATAACAGGAAGATGAACAGCAGCATGGAAGGAGCTGTGGCACATCAAAGCAGTGAGGCCTTTGTAAGGCAGAACAGCTTTTGTTAACTTCTCTTCCAAGAAAACCACCTGCAGGTAGTTTACAACAAGGAATAAAACCATCCAAGCACATGTTCCTGGTGGATCAGCCCACTTGGTTTATCTCTGTTTCCCATCCAGCCCACCAATTTGATGCATTTAGTTTCTTACTTTCTGATCTAAAAATTCCAGGGTAGATAGCTATGCCTGTTTTTCAGACAATTGAAGATATTTATTCATATCATCACTCTATCACAACATAGGGCCTTCTGAAGTGTATTTACTAATACTCTAACTGGGATTCCCAGAGCAAATATTAGATCTAATATGCATCGCACACACACTTGTAGAGACTAAAATGTTAATTCCTTATGATTATAGCCCAGTGTGCTATACTTGGACACTAAAATGCTCACATTCTTTACAAAAGCTTCTTCTATTATTAAATGTAAAATTCTACAATTAAATAAATCAAGTTTCCCTTTATTTCCCCTACAAGAACACATGTTACACGCAGCAGAATAAGGCAGTGCTTTACCTGAGAAGGAGGATCAGAGAGTGGGGATCTTTTTGGCGATTTTTTCACCCTAAATGTATCACTGAAAATGAAGTTAAAACCGTTAATATGGTAACACCAGCGAGAATCAGGTCATTTCACGCTCAGCACGAGAGCCACAGACAATGCAACCTCTATAAGCCCATCTGCTTTAAAATCTCATCCATTAGGCAGCAGCAGCACAGAGAAACATGCCATAGGTACATATTCTTGTCATGCATTTGGAACAGGCCTCCATTCCCCAGAAGCTGAGAAAAGCAGGATTGCCATATTTTTCATGCTAAGCACCGACACATTTACAGAACAGAGTTGCTGCTCGATCGCAATTCAAATCCCTGCTCCAGCACAGACATCCTCAGCGCCCTTAAGCAAGTTATTTAGCTTCTGTCTGCTTCAGTTTCCCATCTGAAAATTAGGTCTAAAACACATCTTAACCTAAGAAATACAACTGTGGTGAAGTTGAGCAGTAAGTACCAATGATCCCATAAACCATCGAGACAAAAATTGGTATGTTCTAGATGAACTACATGAAACCAGCTGAGGGAGATGCTGTTCTGATCAGAGCAAAGCTCTATCATTACAAATGTGCACAAACAGAGCGTTTTTAAAACAAATACAACAACAAATATGGCAATTTTGCTTCCAGTTTCCTTGACAGCTCAACGTGCAGAGGGCGAGCACGGACACCGGAGCCCTTCAAAACCCCACAGGTTTCAATCAGGCAAAAGGAATGAACATACATTATATCCTGGCGTATGAGTTTTGCCTTTATGCTCATTCACAATTGGCTTAAAATATTTTCTAACCAGGAAATAAACGAGTTATCTGCTTCTTCTTTTGATGCATTTTGCTAGAGTTATTTAGACACATTTATGTTATTAACTAGAAAAAGGGAGAAAAATCTCACAGCAAACTCACTGATAAAGACTTGATGTTTGAACTGAGATGCAGTGGCAAAAAATTCTGCCCACCAGCTCATGCCTGATCAATGACAGCAAGATCAACACTAGAAATGATAATGGCGGGTTTCAATCAGCTGAGAGTAAATCAATACCACATGTAAAGGGGAAAATAAATTGGACAGCGGAATATTGGTGTGTTCAATGCTACTCATTATCCAGTTTTGATGCTAGAGTTATTCAGTATTATTCCTTTAATCAGGAGAAACACTTTATACAGTATTTACAAGAGACCAATTGTACAGTGGTGGTGTACAATGGTAGAAATACAACTATCATATTTTAGCTAAGGATACAAAATCTATACTGTTCTTAAAAGAAGATCTTCTTTGATAGGCAAACAGATAAAGAGGCAATAGCTTCCTCAAAATCATTCACAGCCAGGCATCTTACTGAAAACAGCTTTCACATGTGCCAGTGAAAAGGAATAGTTAACATAAAAGCTTCATGCTCAATAGCAACCGATCATGCTGCAAATTAAATAAGTAAAATTAAAAAGCCCATAAATCAAAGAGGAAACTTGAATTGTTAGCTTAGAATTACTTACAACAGAGAACATACAGACATCACATCTTCTACCATCCTAAGACAAATAAGACAAAGAAAAGAGAGACAGACAGAAGGAACTGACAAAAAAGATAAACCTACAAATACTTGGTTAATGTTAATGTGTTAAGGCAATCTGATCATGCATATTTTCTACCTGTACAACCTTAACCTCTACTTTTATTGTGAAATACATGGGGAGAAAAAAAAAACAACATTCAAGTCTTTCATTGTTCCCAAATTCAATGTTACACTTTTGACCCGCTTTCATCTTACAAAGCACATTATTCAATGCTGTCGCCTCCAAGTTCCTTTCAACATGCTAACCATCCCTGCCTTCCCTGATGGAAGCCACCTGCTTTCATTTCAAACCACAGTATTTGCTATAAGGGATGTAGAACTATTTTTCAATGGTAGCTAAGCTTAAGGAAAGAACATAAGTTAGGCAAGGGTTTCTTCATGCTTGCTGATTTGTTATGACAGTACAGAGAAAGCTACTTGACCACTTCAAATCATGTACATTTCATAGAATCATAGAATTCCAGCCTGGTTTGTGTTGGAAGGGGCCTTAAAGCTCATCCAGTTCCAACCCTTGCCATGGGCAGGGACACCTTCCACTAGAGCAGCTTGCTCCAAGCCCCTGTGTCCAACCTGGCCTTGAACACTGCCAGGGATGGGGCAGCCACAGCTTCTCTGGGCACCCTGTGCCAGCACCTCAGCACCCTCACAGGGAAGAGCTTCTGCCTCAGAGCTCATCTCAGTCTCCCCTCTGGCAGGTTAAAGCCATTCCCCTTGGCCTGCCCCTACTTGCTCTTATAAAAATTTCTTTAATTTTCTTTAAATCTCATCTATTTTAGCTCTCACTCAATCCTAACGGTGTGTTGTGACAGAACAAATGGATTGCCTCAAAACCAGAAGCAAACCTTGTCAAACAGTTAAGGCAAAGAAAAGGTTTCTTCTACTTATAAGCTTGGCAGCTTCTGTCCAGTTCTTCTCACGTGCAAAGCTCTTGAAAGTTGGCACCTTGTGTTTCTAAACACAGCCTCCGGTCATCCAGCAGCTTTGAGAGCAATGTCTATACAAGTCACTATTTTTACCCTTCACTATAAACAAGCGCTCAGGAGGCATCAGCTGCTCTTTGTTCAGAATCATCTGAGCAACATGATCTGTCTCAGAGCAGCTCAGCACTTAGGTATACAGCTACAGAGTAATTTGTGTCGAGCTGTTCTCTTCTAAAAACCTCATCTTTTCACACGGAGGTCAATGGTTAGACTGCTGCAGGTTGCATTCAAGAATAAAACCTGGTTATTTGTCTTGATTTAACACAGGTAAGGCCTAGCAGAGTCCAAATAGTACAAACTTAGCATTGCTGTTCTCATTATTTATGCCTGGCTTCTTTGCCTCCTATAGCTCTAATCCAAAAATTGCTGTATTTCCATATGAGACACAGATTTTCAAACTGGTCCGCAGGGTTTTCTTTCTGCACCTCCCAACGGTACTAATAAAAACCCCTGGCTTTGCAAAATTAGGTTTTAAATTCCCTTAATCAGGGTTTAGGAGTCCTGGTGTATCACAGTTCCATTTCCTAATTCAAACACCTTCCTTTCTGCCCCCTGGATCTCAAGTGGTTTGCAGTGGCTTCTCTCTCCTGTCCCACATGGGAGCATTGCCAAGGGTTTTACACCCCATCTCCTTGCCTGACATGGTGTTATCCTGCACTGGACCCTCCCAGAGAAGAAATGCTGAGGCCCGTTTTGAAGGAGAAGAGATACCAGAGAGAGGCAAAAACAAATAAAAGCCACTGCTTCCCCTGGCATCCCCCAACATGCTTTAGGGTAATTTTCCTCTAGAACATATTATGGCTGCAGGCTGCCCCGTGTATTAATATGCAAATTCTCTCCCTTTGAGAAACCACTTGTAGAAGTAGGTTACGGGGCTGCAGTGAGCAGACACACAACATGATGCAGTGAAAGCAGTCCCACGGAAGGGCTGGGAATCCCTACAAGCCCCCTGATCTAAGACCTTGCGAGCCCTGCTCTAGGGTGATTTCACTTCTTCCACCACAATAAAGCCCAGCAGTGAGCTCTGTAGAACAGAGTTCTCCCAAGGATAAATGTGTTTCAGCAAGCCTTTTGTAAAAACTCATGTTTCCCCTAAAATTAACAACTTGGAATTCATTCTAATGTTCACAGATGATAGGGGGACGTAAGAAGTTTACACTGAGGGTCTATCAACTCCGCTGCAACTACTGGAAGGCACAAGGAGACTTTGGCTGCCTGCAAGTATCAGACTTGAGGACCTGGTGATACCAAAATTCCCCTCTCTCCCTCTGCTCTTGCCCAGTCAGATTCAAATTGCTCCTTTCTTGCAGGCAGACTTTGAAGTCCTTTTGGTTTGGAGCAAGCTAGCTTGGAGTGGAGGCTTGAAAAACATGTCAGCCTAGAATGCGTCTCAATTCCTGCCTTAACGTCCACTAAATTTCAGGCATACCTGAAAATCATATAATCATAGAATAGTCAGGGTTGTAAAGGACCTTAAGATCATCCAGTTCCAACCCCCCTGCCATGGGCATGGACACCTCACACTAAACCATGGCACCCAAGGCTTTGTCCAACCTGGCCTTGAACACTGCCAGGGATGGAGCATTCACAACTTCCTTGGGCAACCCATTCCAGTGCCTCACCACCCCAACAGGAAAGAATTTCTTCCTTATATCCAACCTAATGAAGCAAAAAATCACAAAAAACAAGCTTCTTCCACAAAAACCAACTCAACCATACTGTGGTCTATACTTCCCCTAAGTCAGAAATGCCCCTAGAAAGTTAAAAATGGCACAAGCTTCCTCAAATCTGGCAAGAGAGGTGAATTAGAAGCCTAGAGGTCAGCAAGCTGCTCAGAAACAACTGAATAATCTTCACCTCACTCTGTAAGGGAGGTCATGTTCTACATAGAATCACAGAATAGTTAGGGTTGGAAAGGACCTTAAGACCTCAGAGCAGCCTTCCAGTATCTGAAGGAGGCCTATAGGAATGCTGAGGAGGGACTCTTTATTAGGGACTGTAGTGTCGGGACAAGGGGTAACGGGTTAAAATTTAAACAGGGGAAGTTTAGGTTGGATATAAGGAGGAAATTCTTTCCTGTTAGGGTGGTGAGGCACTGGAATGGGTTGCCCAGGGAAGCTGTGAATGCTCCATCCCTGGCAGTGTTCAAGGTCAGGTTGGACAGAGCCTTGGGTGCCATGGTTTAGTGTGAGGTGTCCCTGCCCATGGCAGGGGGGTTGGAACTGGATGATCTTAAGGTCCTTTCCAACCCTAACTATTCTATGATTCTATCATCCAGTTCCAATCCCCCTGCCATGGGGGAGGAATATGCTTCTTCTAATCTAGAAATAAGAGCACCCTTTAACTTACGTTTTTAATGGTGTCTTCTTCTTTTTCGCAGGTTTATTCAAGTTGTCTCCTTCTGTTCCATTTGTTTCATTGGCACTGGCTGGTATCTCAAAGGAAGCTGGAGATTTAGAGGGCGAGCTGGCTATCTTAGAAGAAGACTTGAAAGGGTCAATAGAGTCCTCGCACATGTCTGGCTCAAAACTGTACGTTTGCTGAGGCAGTTTGGGTGATTCTTGCATTTTTGTACTAGATGAGAAAGGGTTAAAATTGGGATCATCCCACTTGTCAATATCAAAAGTGTAAGAGCCTTTTGTGATAGGGATTTCGTTTGGATCAGTGGGTGACTTAGTTGGTGTGGTAGGAGCATTGTCAAGCTTTTCCACTGACTTTTTAGTCTTTGGCCTCCTTAGTGGCATTTTAGCACCAGGCTTTTTACCTGCTTTTTTGGGAGGAGGAGTACTCTCCTGCTGGTCTTCACTCACCCCTTTCTCTTCAGAGTAATCAAACTCCAGCCTCACCGCAACACCTTTGACTGGAGGGTCTTCTTGTCCTCCAGTGTCTGGTGGAGTCACCTCCTCAGCCTCCGGTGCCGTTGTAAGAGGTAGTGGTTTCTTATTGGCAGGGGGAGAGTTTTGTACCTTGCTGCCTCCAGTGCTAAATGCACTAATCCCTTCCAAACTGTCTGGATCCAAAGGGTGGGATCCTTCAGGCACAGGCGGGGCCTCCTGTTTCTCAGCAGAGATTTTAGAAGGTTCAGTACATTCAGGCCTTACTGAATCAGCCTTAGCTTCAGATGCTGTTTTATCCTCACCTGGGTCGCAATCAGCTTGGCCAAGGTCAGGTGGTTCTTGAGGCGTTTCCTTCACCAGTGGAGCATCCAGAGGTTTTTTGGCTGGCTGCTTCTTTTTTAAGGAAGCCGGTCTGGATTTCTTTGTTCTCTTAAGAGTACTAGAAGCACTGCTTGAACCAGTACCATACACATCCGCTGCCGGTGCTAATGTCTCACTGTTGCCAAGATAAGATGCTCCATCAAAATCACTCGCTTGCAAGCTAAGAGATCGAGACAACGTAGATTTGGAAACTGGGAGTGAATCAGTGGATTTTCTTCGCACATTTGCTTTGGGGTCACGATTCTTTGATTCTGGAGAGCTCGGTCCTAAGGCATGGAGAGAATCAACCAACTCAATGTTATCGAAGTCCAAGTTGTAAGTTCCACTGCTGGCTATTGGCTTGTCCTCGTCAAAGACGGTGGAAAAAGAGTGGGAAGGGGGCCGGAAAGGGCTTTCTTCAACTGGTTCGCTGTGTGACACATCAGTTACAGGTACAGCTTCTGAACATGATCCTGTGGGAACAAACAGAAAACTCAGTGATTTTTAAACACTTTTTTTAAACTAGAACTTAGTGAGTTTTACTCAAATCTAATATTCCTACAAGTAAAAGGGGAAAAAAGGGTTAAAATCATACAAATGGACTAAGCAATTATTAAAGGACACACAAACTAAAGGGACGTTTCCAACATATGAACTAGATGAAGGGAAAAAATGGTTCTGTTCTCCCCAGAAAAGGACTCAAGGCAAGTTTCATGGAAACACAAAATATGCATTTGCAACAGCCTCTACAGCACCTCTGCTAAACTAATTATCAATTAGTTAAAGAGATGGGGATTACCATAACATGCTAAACATGCCAAATACCAGAAAAAAATAATATCAAGCAATTTATTACTTGCATTTTCTGCTATTACAAAGAGTTCTCACAACTGTGTCAGAGCTCTAATGCAGTATGCTCCCCATAAATCGATGGGTGCTTCAGCAACTACATGTTGACCTTAAGGTTTGTTTCCCATGTGCTATTTTTACCAGTTTTCCCAGAGGAACATGGCTTCCTCTCCACAATCCATCAGTGCTGCTCCCAAGGAGTCAATACACTCTACTTAGCCCTCATCATTCCAAGCTCATAATGAGACATGACTCATTAAGAACTTCACATAAAAGAAATGATGGTAAAGGTAAAAAAAGTCAATTAGACTTTTTTTTTAGTCAATTAGTACTGTAGAAATAGTCTCAATTTAAAATCTTCCTTTAAGAAGACCACAGGAAGCTCCCTCCAGATATTTATAACAGATTTCTCCAAGTGTAGTTCTAACTCACTGACGAAAGGAAATTTTTATAGAGGGAATTACATGCTGAAACTGTTAATCCAAGCAGCTTTTCATTGTAATTAAAGGTTTGCTTGTTGAATGGAAGCACAAAATTATTTATAGGAGACTCCTGACTTGGAGCATATTGGAAAAAGTAGAAAAAGAGACAATGCATATAAAAAAGTAACAGAAAATAGACAGGTAGGAAAGGATTACGATGATGGTCTTTGCTGCCTTCCAGCTCATTAAAGTTGATTGCTCAAGTGTTTTATAAGCCCTGAACGTGGTTTCCTCCTGCTGTCACTGCTACTACCTGAACGTCACAGAGTCATCTGTGTCTTTGTGTGTGACCCAGTCAGAGTATAAGAGAGGTTGGAAATCTCTCTCTAGCTCATAGTTCCAGCTGGAGAGCTCAAGCCAGCTCCCCTGAGCTCTTACTCATACACCCTGGAGCAAAATGCCCCCCTGTTTCCTATTGAAGCAACACAGCATTCTTCATGTTGTCATTTTTATAAATTATGCAATTATAAAGAAAATCAGTCAAACAAAACTGAGTGTTTTGCTCATCCTTAAATGATTTCAGGGAATTGTCTATGCATCTTTTTCTTTCCAGTTCTGACATGTTTTGCAGAAGAATTCCCCTTTTGCCCAGCTATCTTCATCAACATTGCTCATAAAAGCTTTACAGACAATCAATGATTTTAGTCAGAAGCTATGAATGGATTAAGAACAGGAAAGAAACCATGTTTTTCCTTTGTTTCAGAAGAAATTATGTCTCCATAGAGATTGCAAGGATTATTATTTATGGATGTAGAGGACAGAGAGGACTTCAGGAAATCGGACACAATTCCCAAAGCAACACCTTCAAGCGGCTGGATGTATTTGCAGAGGCTGTCAAAGGATGACAGCTACACAATTTCTCTTTTAAGACCGTGGAAGTTTACTAAGTCACATCAATTAAAATGATCTTTTAATGTGGTTTTTTCTGCTAAATGAATGCCAGAAATGTGGCAGGACTTCATGAGAGTTTCTTTTTCTCCTTAATTACCGCTGGGTCAGGCTTGGGTTTAGCCCAGGCTGGGAGGCCATTAATTAGACTTGATTTGCCAGCTGAGCTGGTGCTCACTTCCCACACACATCACTTTCTGACACTGAAAGGTCTTCTACTAAGGGGACTGCTCAAAGAGTGTCATAAAACTCCAGCATTAGGATAATCTTACATTGTACAATGAAATGGGAATGGAAGGTGTTTGACGGGAGTACATGACAATAAACACTGGTATAGCTCTAACACATCGGGAGTACAAAGTAGGTCAGCATGAAATGAAAGGGGGATCTGAACAAGAACTTGCCTGCAATTACTCGTTGGTTTCATTCCAGTGCACACCAAAGGCCCCAACAGGATTGAGGCCCCTGGCTCAAAGTCACTACAAACACGCATTTAAACAAAGTAAAATCAAATAAACCAAAGCAGTTTTTGTCCTTTTACATCACAGTTTTTGAGCTATTTAAAAACATTTTTGTCTTTAAATTAAAATAAATTCCCTTAATGGTGGAGTGCCGAGATATTGTTCAAGTATCTCTAAGACAAGGGGAAATCCAAGAGGCTTGAAAATGGAAGCTGCTCCGAGGTCTCCCCTAAAGGAGCCTTCTCTTCTCCAGGCCGAACCAGCCCAGCTCTCTCAGCCTGTCAAGAGAAGCTTCTGAATTTACAAAATCATTTAGTAGTGCTTTGTAAAGCACTCCTTTAAAAATACTTTTGTCATTTATTCTGAAAGAAAACTGCCATATAAAGGTTATTTTCAATTCTTCTCTGTCAGGTTTCAAGAACATAAACACTGACGAAAGTTTTCCATACCAAAAAATCACTTTGTTTATGTCTGGATCATCATCTCTCTCTATTGGAAAGCCTGACCTCATTTTCACTGGCACAAGAAGGACTGAATATAGTCCCCTATATCCTGACTAGCAGGCTGTAATGCATAGAGGGGACTCCAGCTCTCACATCTTCCCTGTGTATACAACCTGAATTCATTAATCAATTGGATAAGGTGCTGGGGGCAAAGGGGCAGAAGAGATGCCCCTGTCTAGGCAGGAATTCCTGGCTAGAAACAGGGAATATTTGGGAGGAAGGGCATGGGGCACTTTCTGGTGCTCAGATAGCTGGAACAAGGGACAGAAGAGACCGCTATGAGAACCTGATAAACAATGATAGTTTAAAAATACCACCAAAATATTAATAATACTTAAAAAAAACTCAAAATCATTTGTCTCAAGAATATAACCCACATCCCCCACAACAAACAAACAAGTTATGAAGGAATGGAAGGCACTAGTGACACTTTTTGGGGTTCAGAGGCAGCTTCCATATATTCTCTGTTACTCATCTTCCCCTCCAGACTTGCCTACAGACCAAGTCCCCTCTCCTGCTCTGCTGCTGCTGGACTGGAGCCATGCAGCAGGTTTTACCCCACTAGGAGCTGGCACAAGCCCAGGATGAGCTGAGCTGTATTTCCCTTTCATCAGATTTACTAAGCCCGTGTTGAAGGCAACCTAATGAAAAACTCTTCTCTTGGCTTTCCAGGAGTGGGGTCCAGCTGCTGCGTTAATGATATCACGCAGCACAACTGCAGCCGTCTGCATGAGTAATTATTATCAGATATAGATGAAACAACCCTTTAAACACTTCCTATGGTCCCTCCTTCCACCCAAACACACTCTCTGTCACCAGCCTCATGCAGAAGACAGAGCCATGTAGCTGGTGAACCAGAAACCCAGCTGGACATCCCTGCCTCTCCCTGGGTGTGCCAGGCTCTCCAGTTGCCCATATTCATTACTCCTCTTTTATTGAACCCTATTTATTTAGCTGTATGGTATCAATGAGGAGCTTTACTTCCACTACCCATAAGCCCAAGGAGGGGACTTATTCTCTCTGTGTGCAGCCACACGCATAACCTATGAAGTAAATAAACTACAAGATAACTGTCACTCCAGCAGCTTATAAAGCAGAAACTGCTTAATTCTTTCCTTGAGGAAGCATGCAAACACCTAAGCTGTAGTCTTAGTATCAGTCATTTCTTCCCAATATTTCCCAAATGAATGCTTTGTGTTGCCCCCCTGCAGCTGAATTCCTTCCGTATTCTTCCCTTCAAATCACCCTGCTGTATAACTGCATTTTGCAATGCTGAACATAGCTCAGTTTGTGGCAATTGGCCTCCCATGGACATACCTTATTTGCAAGTGAAATGTTTTCATCTCTGCCAAGCAGTGCCCTTCAGTATAGCTCACATCAGCTAAGAACAGATACATTCAGTTCCCTACCTTCGCCCAGAAATATGTCAAAGAAAGGAGGGGAGATATGGGATGAAGCGAGACAAGAAGTACGTGTGCCAGGGAAGCACATGTGTAATCAAGGGTTTAAGGATAATCTATTGCAGTAATTAAAACCACACTCCAGTCCTGTTTAGCATATGTGCTCTTTTGTTCTCTCAGCACTTATTTTGTGATCATTAGATTGCAAAAGATTAGGAAAGGGAAAGAAGATGGAGAATGAGAAATGCTGATGCAATGAAGAGGGAACTGTAGGAGCAAGAAGGAAGTGTCAGGATGCCCCAGTATTTAATGCCTGTTTTGTGGAGCCAGCTTGTTGAAGATCTTTCCAGCTTCTTATAAACTTGTCTCATAAATCAGGCTCTTAAAGAGAATTCCTTAATGCATAACTCCCAGAGATGCTTTAGGTGGCTCGAGACACTTGCAACACTCGTTTGTCCTGAAGGTTTCAATCAAAGCTGGACAGCCTTTATAGTACACACACACCAGCCCTGGACATTGCTCTGCCTTCTGCTAAGCACAAGCTGCTTCTGGAGTGGAAATGGAAGCATTAAAACGCGACCTGGGAGTGCTGTACATCATCCCAAATGAAATACAAGCAAGCTTCAGTCTGCTGGGAGGAAAATTACCTTTATAGGATTTAGCCAGGTGATCCTTGACTTTCGGATAGGAGAGAAGACAGCACAATGGGGAACTCGATGTTAAACTGCTGAGCTGTCATCTGACAGCCCAAACAAAGCTGTTTTGGGCTAAGGGAGTGCCTTCTACTCCCTCATATTCCATTACTCAATTTGGAGAACAAAGAATACTTTTTTGGGAAAGGATTTCTTTGGGGTTTTAAACATGATATTCACATTTGAAAGGTCATTTTCCCAGCGTGGACCCATTTTATGTACATATATTATATGCATATTCACACATACTCCCATGTTCCTCCTATAAATCTAATATCAATATTTCTATCATTCCAATGGGCTTTTTGTTCATCTTCTGCTTCAGGTGACAATGCATTTGAAAATGACATTATTAACTGTTCTAGTTAACAGTGCTCACCCAGATACCTCCATCTGTAGCTCATACCTCCTTTTTCTACTCATCTGACTCTGTAAAGATCCTATGGACTGAAATGTGATTCAAAAGGAAGAAATATGTTTCTACAAAGTGCCCCTTTTCCTTAATACTTGCCAAATGGAGAGATTCTTTATCCCAGGAGGTGACAGGGTTGTTCCTCACAGCATGGATAATGCCCAGCATACGCTAACTAATCCTCTAGAAGATACTTTATCAGCATCAGTTCTTTGCCTGTGCTCGCACAAACACCTCCCTGCATCTTCACCCACCTCAGTAACCTGTCCCATACACTACACGCTCTTTACCTGTGTCTTCCAAGGGCAGCTGGGGTTTGAGTTCTTGTTCTGCTATGTCAGCTACAATTGCTGCTGCTTCAGGGGGTGGCTGTGGAGGTGACGGTGGTGCCTTTACCGGTGTAGTGGACTCCGGGGTCTCAAATGCTTCTTCAGAGTCAGAGCTCCTGGGGAAAGTCAAAGGAGAGACGCGTGAGCAGGGTGAAGATGAACGTTCATCACGCTTACAAGGGCAGGGCTTTCGAGTGGATGGCACAGACCTCAGCTATAAGGCTAGCTCTGCATTTCCCAAAGGAGATTTCCCATTGCAGTATGGCTTCCAGAGCCGGGTATCATGGCTGTCATCTTCCTCATATACCAGTATTTATGTCACTTTGTGTTACAAAAGGGAACACCCACTTGGAAATAAATCTGTTCTGCAAGCCCGATTTCCAGTGTGAAGGTGGCTCAACCACACAGACACCACCACTGACTGCCCTGTGGTAGCGTCTACAACTTCCCTTGGCACAAAAAGAAGAGAATTTCACAGGTTCATCAAAACCCTCATCCAAAATAGCATCTCATTTCTGTGTGCGCTCCTACAGGTGAGAAAGCAAACACGGAGATACCTGAGGTGCAGCAAATCCTTGTGCATTCTTCCCCATGGAAATACTGCATTCTATTTTTAGCAGAATTCTACCCTGGCCCTTTTCAAACAGTAATTGTATGGCTTTGTTACACAAGGTGAGACAACCTGTAAAATGCACAGAGTCCTGGTATTATCAATAATCCTTTTGTAGCACTGTGTGCTCACAAAGGCACAAACCCCATAGGGACCACAATAGGTTGGTGAAAACCCAGCAAGGAAACAGCAGCACAGAAAATGGAGCCATTCAAATGAAATGCAAGGCTGAGAGGAAGCAACTATACAGAACGAAGGGGAACCTAAACATTAAGTGAACATTTAAACCATACAAGCACAAAGCATTTACTCTTACTGGAGATCAGTGTTAGAAAATGTACTTTTACATCTGAAAATCATAGAATCATACAACAGTTTGGGTTGGAAGGGACCTTAAAGCTCATCCAGCTCCAACCCCTGCCACGGGCAGGGACACCTTCCACTAGAGCAGCTTGCTCCAAGCCCCTGTGTCCAACCTGGCCTTGAACACTGCCAGGGATGCGGCAGCCACAGCTTCTCTGGGCACCCTGTGCCAGCGCCTCAGCACCCTCACACAGAAGAAAACTATTGATCTTATTTGTTCTTAAATGAAACTGAGACCAAATTTTAGCTTTTAAACATTTCTTCTCGAAGCCTATTTTTGGGAGCAAGCAGTGCAGTAACAATGGTGTCATATTCAATACGAACTGAACATATATTGAGTATACATTCAATCAGCTTGTCGACTGGGTGCAGACTTTTACTACAGGTGTGTAACAGAGTGAATTGAATATGGCAGTTTCCCAAAGGACAGGACTGATTTGCTTATTTCCAGCAATTCTGTGCATGGCTGCAAGTCTCCACTGCCCCAGCACAATGGGGACAAAGTCTGCCATGAAATGAAAAGCCATTTCATCCCCCAGCAGCGCTGCCTGAGCCATCCTGAGTCAAGGACTCCTCTCCTTCTGTTCGAGTTAAAAGATAACTCTGAGCTGACAGACTCTGGTTTCCTGAAGCTCATGGTTATTTTAAGCAGCAGAAGCACAAGTACAGGGTTTTGCATTCGGTTACATTTGCCTAAATCGACCTTAGCACAAAGCATGTGGTGAGCTGGGGAAGAAAAGACCCTGGTGTCATCCCTGACAGCTTGAGGAGCACAGTGGACGTGATTCTCACTGCTGCCTCTGCAAAATCCCAGTGAGAGCTCCCACCTCTTCACACACCATCAGGGCACACACTGCAGCCCAGCACTGAGCCCTGTACAAAGCAGAAGGATTCCTACCAGCAAATAGCTTTGGATATTTGCTTTACTTGGGGACACTGGGGGCTTTTCTTCTCAGCAAACTTATGCCAAAGTACCTCCTGTATGAAGGGAGGCTGAAAAAGCTGGGGCTGTTCAGCCTGGAGAACAGAAGATGCGTGGAGATCTCAGAGCAGCTTCAATCCCTGAGAGGGGCTACAAGGATGCTAGAGAGGGACTCTTCATCAAGGACTGTAGCGATAGGACAAGGGGTGATGGGTTCAAACTGAAACAGGGGGGATTTAGGTTGGATATAAGGAAGAAGCTCTTCCCTGTGAGGGTGCTGAGGCGCTGGCACGAGGTGCCCAGAGAAGCTGTGGCTGCCCCTTCCCTGGCAGTGCTCAAGGCCAGGTTGGACACAGGGGCTTGGAGCAAGCTGCTCTAGTGGAAGGTGTCCCTGCCCGTGGCAGGGGTTGGAACTGGGTGAGCTTTGAGGTCCCTTCCAACCCAAACCAGTCTGGGGTTCTGTGTCACTGTGGGACCTGTTCAAAAATAGCATGTCTAGCTTTCGATTACATCTGTTGCTGCAGCTCCTCAAAATACTGTCTTTGTGTCATTGTTTCAACCATAACATTCAGCAGGCCCCAGAACAGTCACATTGGAAGAAGCAGCCTGCAGCATTTTACATTATATCCTTCCAAAGATGCACTGTGTTTGAAACTCTATATATTTTAAGTTAAGAATAGCTGCAAACAAAAAGCTTCTGTAAATAAAGCTGCACAGCAGGTATTCAACAAAATAATGCTTTCTCCTCTTTCCAGAGCTGGCGCAGGAAACCTCTAAGTTGGATAATCAAAGAGAACTGGGGTTGTGTGATATTTTCCCAGTAGAGAAATGTTTCTTGTGTCATAAAAATAAACCTAGAAAGTTACCATCTAAACCAACAAAACAAAAGGTAATTCATACCGCTCAGGCTTTCACATAAGGCTTCATTGTGCTATCCTTAGTTAATGTTTTACTCTCTTCATTTTGAACTCAGAGTGTTGCTCTGTAATACTAAACCAATAATGTTTAGACTCCTTTGTTCCAACCTGCCTGTATATAGCAGAGGTTACTCACAGTAAATATCTAAATGTATGAAATATAAGGGAAAGGGAAAAAACCTCTGTTTTCATGTCCTATTCCTATTTGTAACTGCTTCGTTAAACCGCCTTGATAGAGCAGTCCTCCTTTATTCAAAGGATGGAAAGACTCTGCACACGTTTATCTCCCTTTTAAACAAGCTACCTTTGCTTGCTCTCTTTTTTTGCTTGAGTTGGGCATAAGCATTTGAAGTAAAGAGAAACGTCTGCTCTTTTCTGCTCACTGTATGAGCTTCCCCTCTGGAGAACCTCCTGAGTCCATGCCCAGAGAGTTGTGGTGCCTGAGCTCCAGCACAAGGCTTTGTTTTGCTAATATTTAATAATTCCCAAAAGACTCTGATTAAACACTCCTAATTTTCAGCAGCACCCCACTATAAGCAGCACTGTAATCAAGTAAGACCTGCCTTAACCATAACCCAAACACTGCTGAATTTGTTAGGTGTAGCAACTGTGCTGGCAAAATACGGTCTTTAACAGAGAAATAAGAAGGGAAGCTCAATAACAGACCAACATTGTCATAGCCTGGGATGTGGGAGAGAGCATAAAGCCTGGAAGCACGTACCAGGACCACGCTCCAAGGCTTACGTTACATATATCCTGGAAAAATCAGATCCTGTGTTCTGATTTCCTTAGTGAAAACACCGATGGTCTCACTTGCGTAGGGTATTTTCTGAAGACTACTTCTAAGACTACTTTAAACTGCAAGAGAAGTTTTTCCCAGAACAACAGGATTTCCTGTAAAAAGGAAATTACATATTTGAGCCAGTTCTATTCATAATGTGTTTTCTCTGAGAAGTACAGGGAATACACCGAACAGGAAAGTTGTAAAGTTCATGGGCTAAACCACACTGCCAACTTGTGATACGCCGTGAGAATCGGCACCAATTCAAAGCTGCGCAAGGAGCAGCCACCATGGATCCAGCTGTTGATCCAGCAGTGGGCAGATGATAACAAGGGCTCTCACAAAAGGAAGAGCCCTTGTATCATCTAGAATATTATTCTGAAGTTCCAGCCAAGGATGCAGCAAGATGAGATGGGAAAGGTAGGTTTTACAGATGGAGAACTCATCCGATGGCCCCAGCTCGTGACGTTGTGGAGATGGGGATGCAAGTGCGGAGTCTGTAGGACCAGTATGTGGGCCAGTGATGGAGTAAAAGCTACAGGAAGGAACATACGTTTATGCATCTGTTCAGCCAGCTTGGGAAATTAGCAGGAGCTTGCCTTCATAAGGCGGCGTATCTTTTCTATTCTCCTCCTCTCTGTGCCCCCGACATAGATATTGGGCCCAAAGCTGTTCAATGACTTCATAAGCAATCCTGATGATGGAATCATCCAGATGATGAAATCATCCAGATCCCTTTATCCCTATCAGTGTTCAAGGCCAGGCTGGACAGGGCTTTGAGCAACCTGGTCTAGTGTGAGGTGTCCCTGCCCATGGCAGGGGCGTTGGAAGTAGGTGACCTTACGGTCCTTTCTAACCTAAACCATTCTGTGATTCTACCAAATGCAGCCTGATTAAGTCTGTGGATGATACCAAGCCGAGTGGGGGAGTGGATACTTTGGAAGGGAAAGCCACCCTGCAGGATGACCTGGATAGGATGTAGGAGTGGGCTAACAAGAACCTAATGAAGTTCAACCAGTGCAAGGTCTTACACCTGGGTTAACACAATCCAGGAGTGCAGCACAAGATGGGATCTACTTGGGGAGAGCAGCTCTGTGGGAAGGGACCTGGAAGTCCTGGTTAGACACAAGCTCCATAGGAGTGAACAGTGTGCAGCTGCGACAAAGAAAGCCAACAGGAAGCTGGGGAACATCAACAAGGGCATCACCAGCAGAGACAAAGATGTCATTATCCCACGTACTCAGTGCTTGTCAGGCCACAGCTGGAATACTGTGTTCAGTTTTAGTCCCCGCTGTACAAAAAAGATGCAGAAAGGCTGGAAAGAGCCAAAGAAGGGCCACAAAGAGGTTCAAAGGACTGGGAAGCAATATGTGGAAAAGTTGAGAGAGCTGGGTTTGTTCAGCCTAGAGAAAAGGCAGCCCAGAGGAGACCTTATCACTGCGTTCCAGTATTTAAAGGGTGGCTACACAGAAGATGGAGACTCCCTTTTCCAAGGAGTCACATGGAAAACATAAGGGGCAATGGGCACAAGTTACTCCTGGGGAGATCCCTACTGGCCACAGGAGGAAACTTTCTCACAATGAGAACAATCAGCCATTAAAATAACCTCCCTAGGGAAGTGGTGGCCTCCCCAAAGCTGGACATTTTGAAGATTTGGGTGGTCAGAGTGCTGGGACACCCAGTCTAGGTCACACTTTGCCTAAAAAGGTTAGAGCAGATGATCCCTGCGGTGCCTTCCAACCTGGGATCCTAGGATTCTGTGATCCGTATTCTTTGTTCTTTGTAAACAGGCACAAAAGTTACAGATTGTAGAAGCTCCAAAATGATTAGTTGGTAGCAATAGAGTACAAAATGTTCTTTCAATCCATCTCTTTCACCTCCCCTCTCAAAAGATAGCCAGTAAACAGCAAATGTAACCACACAGATGGGGTCGAGAAGCAGGGGAGAGCTGAGAAGCCAAGATTGATACCAGACCAATACAAATCTGGCACCATCGCATCCGCTTGTGGAGCGGGAGCACTCCCACTCTCAGCTGGACGCTTTGAGGTCTTGCCCAGCCTGTTCAATAAATCTCCGGAGGAAATACAGAAGGGAGTCACTAAGGTTGACTTCTCTTCTTCACCTCTGGCCTTGCAGAAGTAAAGCCTCATAAGTTACACAGCCCTTCTGTGTAAGCCCCAGATGCTTATAATTTTATGTCCTCCCTGATTTCAGAGTGAAAAATTGCCCTTTGGTCACTGCAGCTGGAAGCACAGTGAGCAAGAATGGGATTTCTTCATTGCACATCCTCACTGCTTGCCCTCTTTAGCCACTGGAGTGAGGTCATCATTCCAGTTGTCACTTGGAAACCTGATTCATTAAGAAGTAGTTTCCAACAGAGCTGTGGCCGTCAGCAGCATCAGCAACGCTGCTATGTGTCTCAGGTTCTTCTGGTATTCACACTACAGCGGTACAACCAGCGCGAGCGTGCACACCGGTTTTACTTCACAGGAATGAAAGGGAGGTCTGATATATAAAATTAATGTAAGAGCAGGGCTCTGAAACAAGGGCTGAGGCTCAGCAGCATCGCTTCCTATGGAAGGAACACAGGGGAACAAATCTGGAAGCGGTATGTGCTGAGGGACCTCCACAGGATTTTGTGGAGTTATTTCACTCAGAGTCAAATCTATAGAGTTTTATTTAGATATAGCTTTAGAAAAACAACCAGAGCATAGAATAGTTAGGGCTGGAAAGGGCCTTAAGATCATCTAGTTCCAGCCCCCCCCGCCATGGGCAGGGACACCCCATGCCTAGCTACTTCATGGAGCACTGACCTATTGGTGTGCAATATGGATAGTCTGGAGAGGAATGGGTATGTGGTATGAATTTTTGGAGCCAGGAGATGGAACTGCATTATGGAGAAGAGCTTCCTGTACTGGGAGTGGGGAATGGGCAATGGAGTCAAAAGAGCAGCTCTCCCCCCGCTGGGGTTGTAGAATCACAAGTAATGACATAAAGAGCAGCTTAAGGGGAATTTGCTCCATCAGAGCTAAGGTGAACACCACTGTCCACCTGTATTTAAATTTGTATATATTCTTCCAAGCTTTGCACTTTGAAAGAAGTGTGTTACATTTGTCTTATAAGTGGAGTATGTCTCAGAGTAATTGAGGTCTCTCACACCTGCCACTGATGCCCAGGAGCACTCCATAAGCTCATCCTTCTCAATGGTGCTAAGAAACTCTATCCACTAATTAGATTCACAGAATCCCAGCCTGGTTGGAGTTGGAAGGGACCTTAAAGCTCATCCAGCTCCAACCCCTGCCACGGGCAGGGACACCTTCCACTAGAGCAGCTTGCTCCAAGCCCCTGTGTCCAACCTGGCCTTGAACACTGCCAGGGATGGGGCAGCCACAGCTTCTCTGGGCACCCTGTGCCAGCGCCTCAGCACCCTCACAGGGAAGAGCTTCTGCCTAAGAGCTCATCTCAGTCTCCCCTCTGGCAGGTTAAAGCCATTCCCCTTGGCCTGTCCCTACAGGCCCTTGTCCCAAGCCCCTCTCCAGCTTTCCTGAATCCCCTTTAGGCACTGGAGCTGCTCTCAGGTCTCCCCTTCAGGAGCCTTCTCTTCTCCAGGCTGACCCAGCCCAGCTCTCTCAGCCTGGCTCCAGAGCAGAGCTGCTCCAGCCCTCGCAGCATCTCCATGGCCCTATAGCCACAGAATACCCACTGAACGGATATTTTGTCTTCCTTTCCACCTCATCTTCAGTTCGAGGGAAAAGGACTGCCCAAGCACATCCATCACCTGTCACCATCATCATAGCCATATAAAACCACACTCGAGTTATCTGCAGATGTGTTTCCCTGGGCCTTAAGAATCAAATGACAAATAAGGGCACATGAGGCATCTGCTCCCAGGAGGCCATCGCAAAGTGCTCAGTTCCCATTATGAGATTTCAGTACACCAGAGGTATAAGCAGGGCTCCAAGGCAAACACGGATTCCAAAGCCATGATTTGGAAGGACCCAAATGAGCAAACACTGCTCTGTTGGTACATAAGCACCACCTATGGCAATACCTAAAGGTGACGCACAGATTCCATCACACCTGGCCCTCCAAAGCATCTGTAACTATAGTATCATAAAGGTAAGGTATAAATTTCATATGAGTATGTACTGAACAAGTTATCATACACAACGAGATGAATCTAAATCAGGGAGGAAAAAATCCAAGCCTCTTAAAATCTTCAGTTTAGTACTGAAGATGAATTATGATTTTCATTCTCGTAAATCCCATGGGGAGATGTGGTGGAAACAAAAAGGAGGAACAAGTTCTGTAGTCTCACCTCCATCGATCCTTTTCAGAGCTGATCCTCATAAAACCTGCATGAATAATTCAGGTCTGGTTGACTGATGAGATCAGAACCAAGGACACAGGACATCCTTCCATTACTTCTGAGGTCAATTCGGTTTGCGTGTTACTTAAGCAGGCACATAAACTGCCCTGGGAAGAGCCACACTGGCTGATAGATTTTAATAGACACTTGGTACCATTACAGTTTCTAAAGACAGAGAAGCAAGGCACTCAGAAATGCACATTAATTTCAGTCTAAGCTCTTCCACTGTACACAGTCTGACACAACCTTTTCAGATATCCTAGTGCTGTTTTCAATGGTTAAACTGAATTTTTCCATGTAGTTCTTAAAATACCCCAAGCCAAATAAGCAACAACAAAGAGAACACCGAGGCAGGATGTTTCAGCAATACGTCTCGCCTGGTGAAGATCAATCCTGCTCTCAACTCTGCCACTGAACTGCTGCACATACATACTCTTGGTCTGTTCAATTCTGCCTCAACCTCGAGTCTGTCTTACCCACTCAGCCTGGGATGTCTTAATGGCATGAATGGCCTCTTGCTATGGATGTGTGCAGACTCCAGAGCAGGGGAAAAATACTGCTCAGCACATATTACATTTGAGGGTTTTCTCCTTCATTTATATAAAATTTAATAACTGACAACCTCATAACTCACCTTGTGGCATCACTCACGTTGCAGATGCACAATACTGTAATACGGAGATAAAACCAATCTTTCCTCCTTTCTTTCCCCCCCTTATTTCTCCCAACTCTTACAAATACAGCTCTGGATCATAACTCAGAATCACCAAGACAGCCTGAATGGTAATTCCTTTCCTGGCGATCACATTACCCCTTCAGGCCAGCAGCCATTAGCTGACCCAAGGGCCCACTCACAAGTACCACGGATATTCTACAACTACAAGAAAAGGTCATATTTTCATCCCAGCACTAGGTTAAGATCATTTCAAAGATGTGTCTGCTTTGTATGCTATCATTTTTGTACAGTATTTGCCTACTCAGTGACTTCCACCTAACATGACATCCCACAGTAATTAGCTTCTTTTAACATGATTGTTACTTGTGTCATTGCTCACCTACATGGCTTGAATATAAAACATCCCTACAGATGTTTTATATTCAATTTTACAGACTCAAAGTCTTAATATTAAACCTGTACAGTGACATACAGAAAGCAGGGATGCGATGGTAGAGTCATCTGGTTATTTTGGGTATTAAATATTAATATTTGGTGTCTGAATTAGCCTACCTATCACACTCAGCATCCAAGCATCTGCTAAACATATGGTATTAAAACCCAACAAAAATACAGTGAGAGGCATAAACCTTACAATCAGTACTGCCCCTCTCTAATAAAATACACCACTGAAACGACAAAACTTCTCCATAGAATCCAACAGTACAGAAGACATTCTGCCCAGCAAAGAGCAAAGGCAGTAAGCTCAGCCCAGCCTACCAAAGCTCAAGGGTGATGACTTCTCAAGGACCACTGAAAGCCATCTGCCTTACGCCTGTCCTCCCATAGGGAGTGCTCTCAGCGCTGGATCTGATGCTTACATTGAGTCAGGAGCCAGGGGAAGTACAAACGTGTCACTTACATGTCACCAGACTCCATTAACAAGACAGTTCCTTTAGGGACGTATTTCTGACCATTAACTATTAATGGACTTCTCTGGCCCTGTTGTATGTGTGTTGAGTGACAAGATCACCTACCCTGTAATTACATAAACTCACAAAACTGCTGTGCTGTAAGGAGACAAACCACAGAAGAGGTCACAGGAAGAGGATGCAGAGATGGAAACAGTCAGCTCACCAACCCCGTCTTCAGCCCACATCCTAATCCAGTTGTGCCACTGGAGCATCACTACTGATTTGCGCACACAAGATGAGGATCAAGCCTTGTAAACAGAATCAAATCATGTTTGGGAGCCCCAAGGTGGCCACAGAGTGACTACCAGGGTGTAACCAGAGCACACTGGTCTCTGAGGTCTGGTCCAGTTAAATGCAAAATGCTCCAGACTGTATCAAAAGTCAGTGGGAATTCACAGCTTTGTAGTGCTGAGCCTGTACTAAGCAAGTCCATCACCTTATGGGGGAATACTTTTGCCTGCTATGTGGTCGGTACAGCATATGACCAGAACATGTATCCTATGTGTGCGTACCAGAAAAGGCGATTACACCTTGTGCTACTCACCTGCATTGCAACACCAGTGCCATGCATTATAGGTTTCTGAGTTGGAAAGTCTGATCATCAAAACAAACCCACAATTTCATCACAGGATTGTTTCAGTTTAAACTGAAATGATGGAGACTAATTTTAGTCTTTCTTTAGAACATTCACTATTGTTGGCCTATAGATTTCTCCATTTTTACTTGAAAACTGGAGATGGCTCAATGAAAAAAATAGATACAACTCCAGTTTTTTTAATCCCAGAGATTTAAAACCATTTTATGGACTAAAAATCCCCGAACTGGGACAAAGTTAATTTCCCAGGTACCTTCATTCTTTACCCTGCTATCTTTCTGATGCATTAAAGCCCTAATAAATACGGTAGCCCTAATAAGCAGATAGCAATTTAAGAACACATCCAATCAAAGATGGGAGGTTTAAGCAGGAATTGTGTTTTCTATTCATGGGTTTCTGCAGCAAAAGCAACATTCCACAAATTCACCCACAGTTTGTTCCTCAGCAGGGGCATTCCCAAGATAAGAGCAGGATAAATGTCACATGTTCATTTGATGGCCTGAGCTACAATGCAGCAGAGAAGCATCTTTTGCAGCTCTCACTTAAGAATAAAGCTTTTATCAAATAAATCCCATTCCACCGAAACAACAAAGAGCTACTTTAGGGCAATGCAATTACAGAAGAACTCGCATTGACACTGATGTGTGCAGAAAGCAGGGCAGGCACTCCTCTCCAGAGGAGGATTTTAATATTATTTCAGCATAAATAGTCCTACAAGACCCATGGAAAACATGGCTCCCTGGGAAAATAATCACTGCCACACTGAAGGTGACACTTCCTGGTCCACAAGTGATGTGTCATGACAGGCACAATGTTTAACACAGGGACACAAGGGAGGAAGATCATTCTGCATCATGTGCAGAAGCATCCAGAGCTGTTCTGCTTTGTGCAGCTTTCTGCTTCTCCTCCATGCTGTGAGCCCAAGGGTGCACCATCCTCTGCTGCCCCAGCACATCTGAGACGGTCCAGCTGAAGGGTTGATGATTTACACCAGCGTAAATTTGGTGTGACTGGGGGAATATGGCTCAGTTACAGAGCGCTGCTGTTCACTGCTCTTCAAAAACAATCAACCTCCAACGTCAAGCCCATGGACAACTCGGTGTCTGAGCCGAGATACAAGAATCCTTCTTTACATAGGTGATACAACAGAAATAAAACACTCTGGCTCCCCTTCTCCCATCGTAATGTGGGACTTGAGCAATGGAAAATACCACCTCGCGTGTTATCCAAACCACACGGATCTGTTTAGAAATGTGTCTTCCAGAAGAGATTGCAAAAAGCAACTTGTGAATCCCTGAAACATTAATCACTTCCTCTAAAAAGGCCAATTTTTCCTCACAGGATGGTTATATTTAGAGAACAGGATTAGAACCGCAAGTGGAGAAGAATTAAAACCGCCTGATCATCTTCAACGTACCGCTGATTTTTGGGTTGCAGCCTATTGTATTCCAAGTAACCTTCCTACCATAACCGATACGGGAAGAAGGAATTATTTTTTCCTGCTTTTTCTGCTTGTTTATTCAGCGATTTTGAAAGCATTTTGTGCAGAAGCCAAATTCACACTCCCCCAACAAAAGCCATTTCCTGCTTTCACACAGCAACCAGAAAGAAATGTCTTGAGCTGTGGGAAACCACATCTGAAGGGAAAAGAGGCTGCGGGATATAACATGCCGTACTTACAGCAGCACTTCAAACTACTCAATTCATTTTTTTAACTGATTAGCAAGAAGTCCCCCACATTGCTTTAAATCATGTTCAGTTTTTCTTCTTTAGTGCTTTTCCTGGGTGTGTTTTTCAACACTACTGATAAAAATGAATAATGAAACAAACCCCCATCCTTTCTGGCCTGCCTGCTCTTGCCTTTTACTGGCTTCAGCCTCCATAATGACAACATCGATGTTACAGAAACAGGGCTCAGCACTGAAGGTCTTTTTAATCCCTTCTGCTCTTTCCAGGCAGATGCTTTGTTCTCAGAGGACCAACAGGAAAACACCACTTAATTAAAGGCACTCATCTTCAGGAACCACAATAGCAAATATATTAACGTGTCCCTAAGTCACCAGAGGCTGCTGAATATTTGAACACAAAATCTCTGAGGGAATGAGAAGGAACAGTAAGGATGCAGGATACCCCAATATCCAAGGTAGAAAAGACCACAGATGGGAGAAGGGTGCCCAGAGAAGCTGTGGCTGCCCCATCCCTGGCAGGGTTCAAGGCCAGGGGCTTGGAGCAAGCTGCTCTAGTGGAAGGTGTCCCTGTCCATGGCAGGAGATTGGAACTGGATGAGCTTTAAGGTCCCTTCCAACACAAACCAGGCTGGGGTTCTATGATTCTATGATAAATATAGTTATAACCAGTTAATACATAGTAATCTCAGCCAGTACTACACTGTTCACCCTAGTAGGTTAGGGATTGGGATTTGAATCAGTCATCGATGTGTAGTATTTAATAGCCATGGCAAATACCTTTCCTCCACCATTACTACCAAGCTCTGAAGTTTTAATCCAGGAAATAAAATCCTGTTAACTGTCTCCTCAGAAAGCATTCAGAGGCCTGTGCTCACTGCTTTATAGCATCTTGCAATGGCTTCAAGGGGAAACAATCAATAATTCATTGGAAGCCAGAGCCATAGGTTTGAAATTGCTTTGTTTGTTAGAACAACATTTTAAATGCAAGAAGGCTTTCCAGAGCCACATCTCTGCCCTGTCACACTGCTCAAAAGCAAGACGAGGGAACAAAAAAGCGGCTATGATGTGCAAAGATGAGTATATGACACCTGTAATGCCTGACAGACAGGCTTATCTTGAGAGGCACAGAGATTTGTGAATATAGTGAGATGTAGCAATCAGAATGTGCTCTTGTAATGCTTGTGGTCCTTCCTTTCAGGAAAGAGATAAGGATTACATGGAGGGTGGAGAAGGGAGGCAGGGAGTCCCTTTGCTAAAAGGGGAAGAATGGAGAAAAGAGTCCCTCTGTCCCCAGCCTGACCCACGTTCTGCATATTTTACCCTGCACGTGAAGCTGTGCAGAGCTTCTCACAGACCCTCACTAAGCTTTAGTCCTCTCCTTCAACACGTGAAGCAGCTGCATGGATAGAAACACGGCCAGGAAGCAACAGGAGCAAAGGACAAAACAAATCTCAGTCTCTTAACAACAATAACAACATAAACCTCCTACGGGGCTATGACAATTTCATCTGCTGACTGAGGGGTGGGGATGAGCCTCCTGCTGTAGCTCTGGGAGGTTTCTCCTTGACTTCAGCAGAGCTGCAGCTTCCCCTCTCCCAAGGGCGCACTTGGTGCTGCTCCAGCTCCCAGCGCAATCAAAGCATCCCCTTGGGTAGGTGCTTTGTGAACACCCAGCCCCGGGAAGTGCTGACACAGCACAAGAGAGTCTTGGACAAAGCAATCCCTGCTGTGCAGTGGCACCTCACCAGCTGGCACCCAGCTGTACTGCCACAGCTCAGCTAGGTGAGGAACCACGAGCTAAACCTTCCTTTCCCTTTCCTCCCCTGCGTTGGAAGGGGACAGTCATGCGCTTGGGAAGTTAAACGAAGGGATTCAAGCTTCTTGCTCATCCTCCCCCTCCTTTAGCAACCCAACCCTTTTCCTAGCACAACCCAGGACTCATTTCTAATGAGAGCAATAAACTGTCAGTAACAAGACCAATAAATGCAGGTTTCTATGCTGATGGAAATCAAAACTCAAAAGCAGGAGCTTCCGTGAATCTAACTCCTACTAGGTTTCAGATGCAATCTGGTCCATTTTCAGCCCTAGAAACAAGCTTCTTTTGTTTGGAAACACCCTATCTCGTAAATTTGAACATGATTCTAACTATTCTGCTTAATCAAACTCAAACTCAAAATGGAAAGCCCCAGATTTTCCCACAGTTTGCTTTCCATCCCAACAGAGCCAACAGCCCCAGTTCTTCCTCCTGGAAGCAAGTGGCTTCCCAAGCACCCATTCATCTCCTAGGTCCTCACAGCAGAGGAAGAGGAGCTGTAGCAAACACCACTGCGTGGCAGCAAGAATCAAAATCAAGAGAGCTCTACAATGACCCTGAGCTCTGTCTCAGAGGTATCTACGGTTGTTTAAACCCATATTCAGTTCACATGCTATGTGTTCAGACAGTCTACGCTGCAAACTCCACTTTGGTTTCTACAGCTACAGAGGGATCTTGCTATCTTGTCTGGTATCACCATCAATGACGGCTCTCAGGCCAAAAGATGCCCTAAAAGAAACTCAGACTCTGGTGGGAAAAGGAAACTAATTCAATTTTCCCCCATTAAGCTGGCTCTCTGGTGCTAATGGAAGTACAAAACATGAGACCCAGTGTCTGCTACTAAATCCAGGTGGCCATTTCAGCACGTTTAATGATCTGAAGGGAAATTACACCTTTTTCTTAGTTTTTCCATAGGAAAAAATACATTTCTTTGTTTCTTGCAGCAAACACACCCATCTTCTCAAAGAAAATGCAAACTGCATTGAAATTGTAGCTATAATTAAAACTCTGCCTTTTGCCACAGAAAAGCCTGTTTACCCAGGCTGAATACGAAGTTTGCTAACTAGCTAAATCCTTACAAAGCAGCAGAGATGGGTAAGGAAATAGTATCTAAGACACCAGCAAACACAAAAACTCTACAGGTGTAAGGTCTTAACACAAAGGAAATGAGTTTATAACAGACAGAACCACTTCCTATGTCCTATAATCACGTCAGAGAAACATTAAAAGCACCCAGACTATTACCTCTTGGAACACACAGGACTGAAGAGCACCTTTGATTTCAATCTAACAAGCAGTTACTTGGACTGCTGGGTCAAGCATGACAAAAGCAGAAGCAGGCAGTGAAACAGTTCTGACTGGAAGTGACAGCCACAATGCACGTGCAGGAATGCCTCTTCATTCATGGTTTCACTACCCCACATCAGCCTGTATTTTTCAATTTGCCCATATGTCATAACGTGTAATAGATGGCAGCAGCTCTGTTATGCAGGGCACACTGTTGAGTAGAGGGAGCCTTACAGCATACATGGATTTGCCAGATGTGTGGCTTGCCTTGCTGATAGAAGGGCAAGCGATTCTAGGGTCTTCTTGTTTCATTTTCAAGTCTAAACGTGACCTGCCTACTTACAGTGGCAGATACTGCAGCTGATGTAATAACCCCTCATATCAAAGGAAGTGCTGTCATTGACTTCAGAGATGAGATCCTTTGGAATCAAATAAGGGAGGCTGGAATAAAAGGCGGGGGAGCTTGATAGAAGAATCTGCTTGTTACTTCTGGTCTGTTTTCTCTTGAGCAACAGACAAGTGCCACAGAGATGCTGCGAGGGCTGGAGCAGCTCTGCTCTGGAGCCAGGCTGAGAGAGCTGGGCTGGGTCAGCCTGGAGAAGAGAAGGCTCCTGAAGGGGAGACCTGAGAGCAGCTCCAGTGCCTAAAGGGGCTGCAGGAAAGCTGGAGAGGGGCTTGGGACAAGGGCCTGTAGGGACAGGCCAAGGGGAATGGCTTCAAGCTGAAAGGGGGGAGATCCTACATCTTGCAGCAATTCACCCAGTTTAGTAGACAAATCTAGTAGACAGAGGATGCTCTACTTATTTTGGGGATGCTTACTGATGGCTGTCAATAACAGGGAGAACAAATTTACGTAGAATGCTGACAACAGGCAGAAACATCTGTCAAGGGATTAACCCCGACTAAACACCAGTTCAGTAACAGAAGCCTCCCCTCCTCACAAGACTCAAATTCTTTTCAGTGCTTTCAACATGTATATATCCCACCACTGGATGGGGCTTGGAGCAACCTGGTCCAGTGGAAGGCGTCCCTGCCCATGGCAGGGGGTTGGAACCGGATGAGCTTTAAGGTCCCTTCTAACCCAAACCGTTTGATGATTCTATGATATTCATTAAGGTGATTTTCCTATGTGTGAGCATTCAGAACTGTGCAAATATTTTACCAGAATAATTTCTTTCATACTTTTAAGAACCATTTGGTGGATTCTTTTAAGTTTAGATAGAAAAAATGACCAATGTGGCAGCAAGCAAGGGCTGTGTTTCTGTATATATGCACATATAACTTGATACATACATGCACATATACACACCTTCATACTGCTGCTCACATCCCTGATGCACAAGGCTGAGTCAATTCAGTTTACATTTTCCTGAGTCTTTCCAGCAACCAACACACAAATGGAAAAGCCACAGAGCAGAAGAAACACTGACAAGCAACCCAGAAGGGCACCAACATCTTGGCCTGCTACCAATGCTCAGTAACATTCAATTTCTTTCTTGGAGCCTGGTCCAGCTCCCACTGAAGTCAGCAGGCATTTCACCATCAGCTTCAGTGGGAGCTGGCTCAGTCTTCAGTCATTTTCCCCTTGGATTGGCAGGGGATGAAAATGTTAGTGATGCAGCATGGAGAGCTCCTGATGGCAGGAAATGACACATCATCAGCCCTTTGGCTGATCAAGTAATGGGCACTGAATGTAAACCCTGCCCAGCTGCCGTGAGGACAGCAACCACAAAGGTCCACACAAGGAAGGTGTGGGTCATGCCCGTCAAAAGGAACGCTTTCCATCAGGGAAAGAAAATGACATGGAGGTAACAACTGGGCAAGAGCTCCAAACGTAGCAACATTTCCTGCTTTATAATACTTAAAAAGTATTCCCAAGAGATAGAAATACATTATTACTAAAAAGAAAACCATTGGTGTATAGGCGATAGCACTTGTCGAGCTGAATTGTGTTCACATCCTCAAAACTGGTATGTTGGCATAGCACAAAGAGTGCACGTGAGGGAGGGTACGGCCACAAGTGCACTCGATGCGAGTGTGGACTCTCAGAACCACTTCACACAAGCTAAACTTCATCACGCTGACATCTACTTTTATTTCAGCCATTCCTATGATCTGATTGAAACGTGCCCTTGATTTAGCTCAATCTATGACCACAGGGTGCCCGCTGCAAATTGCAAAGCACATGACAGTGCTCAGAATGTCAATGGTGAGGTCTGAACCCACACCACTTTTATCTGCAGTTAACTTTTATTGTCACGGGCTTCCCTTGGGCTTTCCCCTTTTTCATCATTCAAAATCGACTCTTTTTTTTCCTCACCCTTTCAATAAAAGGACAATTGTCTACTGCCGGTGACTGAGTCACTGACATTCCACAATGAACAACAGAACACCCCAGGCTGTATCGATACTGGGTTTATTACAAATACTTCTATCCTGGCTAAAACAAATCACATTAAAATTGGGAATCTGGCATACACTTGCAAAAAGAGCATACTGAATCACCAATAAACGCTAAAATCTTAACCTAGACCATTTTCAGCATCAATTTCTTCCTATGCCCTTCCCTAGTGTTTAGCAAAGAAGTTCATCACAGGACACTGTAGTGTCCTAAACCAGCAGCTACTTAGGGAACTCGCTTGTGTCTCTGCCTTTTCTTGATGCTAACATAAATCTATTCCAGTAATGATTTCTGATTTACATTCCTCTAAACTGATGAACTCAAGGCAGCCAAATCCAAAGCTGTTAAGAGGCTTCCTCCATGATCATAGAATCACAGAATCCCAGACTGGTTTGGGTTGGAAGAGACCTTAAAGCACACCCAGTTCCAACCCCTGCCACAGGCAGGGACACCTTCCACTAGAGCAGCTTGCTCCAAGCCCCTGTGACCAACCTGCCCTTGAGCACTGCCAGGGATGGGGCAGCCACAGCTTCTCTGGGCACCCTGTGCCAGCGCCTCAGCACCCTCACAGGGAAGAGCTTCTGCCTAAGAGCTCATCTCAGTCTCCCCTCTGGCAGGTTAAAGCCATTCCCCTTGGCCTGTCCCTACATCCCTTGTCCCAAGCCCCTCTCCAGGTTCCTGCAGCCCCTTCAGGCACTGGAGCTGCTCTCAGGTCTCCCCTTCAGGAGCCTTCTCTTCTCCAGGCTGACCCAGCCCAGCTCTCTCAGCCTGGCTCCAGAGCAGAGCTGCTCCCTCGCAGCATCCTCATGGCCTCCTCTGGACACTGGGCTGTCAGTCTCTGCTGACAACCAAAACAATGACTTCAGGGATGCTGTAACTGCACAGGCAGTCACCCAACTTGCCTGGGTCACAACCAGATGTTTTTGCATCTGGACTGACATTAAGGAATTTGCTTGTCCATGCAAAGTGATTTAAATGTAACCTCATTAAAGAAGTGCTGGTAAAAGTTACATTGATGAGGGTACAAAGTCAAAGCCTCAGACTAGAGGTGATTACCACGACACCCATGAGGATGCTCTTGTTTTTGGAAAACAGGCCCATACTTTCCCAAGGATAAAGAAACATCTCCATTCTTATCTCATTTTAGAGTATTTAGTTAGAGTGAAGAAACCAGCACATTCTTTAGTGCTTTATTTAATACAAGATTAATAATATCTTTCACAAACTCTTCCCAAGGACATCAACAGTTACTGAATGAGGATTGTGCTAAAAGCGTATCTGTTGATTTATGTCGGGCCTTAAAAGATGATACTGAAAGCCCACAGGAATGACTAACTGCAAAAGATGAGTATATTTATGTATAAAAGGAGTCACTGAAAGAGCTGACAACATAATTTACTCATGTGCCCCCAAACAGATACACATGCATGTATGTATATATATATAAAATTCAATCAATATGTTTTTCAACAGAATGAATTCTTAAAAGGCTGTGAAATTGTGACTAAAAGCCACTGAACCCTGCTGTAGCTACAGCTCTTCTTGCCCAGTCCTTGGCTCACTGTTAAAAACCGACACCAATCTGTGCAGATGAAAATGTAATTTACAGTACTTGAAAGATAATGAGGCACCTTTTTCTTCCATCATACCCTTAAAACAGAGGTAGATCAGTATAGAGGGATGTCAGTACTGTGTAAGGTAGAACTATACAGGAAAAAACTTAATTGGGGAAGCTATACATCAAAGGAACAAAGGATGCAGAAATGCTGTTAGGCCTGTCTCTTACAAATATAAGACAACTGTATCAGGCAAAGCTATCTGCTCATATACTGGAATAGGACAAAGGGGAGTATATACCTCCTTGTAAGGCCTATTAGAGAGGCAAAACTATCAGTTACTGCTCTATCATTCCCTCCATAAGACTCTGAAGCACTTATCTCAAGCATACAAAGGATGTCTCAACTATAATCACATCTACCTTAACAAGCAGGCATTCCATTAAAAAATATTTAAGAAGTTGGTTTATAGACTATACCTAGTGCATAAATACCCAAAACTGACCAAAATCCATGATCAGAAATGAACTCAGTGTTCAGACATGGTAGACAAATGTGATTTGTGTAACTGAAATAACAATAGGAGACAAGGCAATTCTTCTAAAATCCATTCAGAAGCAAGGTCCATGCTCTAGCATGTCAGCTTAAGAGTTTGGGGTGGAGGGTTAGGAGTAAAAGACTGTTGCTAAGTAAACTGACCAATCCTCAACCAATAAATGACAAAGTCCTATTTACAAGTGGGAAATGACTCTGCTATTTCTGCATGCACATATATGTTTATGCCCTTCCATATATGATTTAGCCATCTGAAAAAGTGGTAACTTGTTCTGAACAAGCACTGATTGTTTGCTTTTTCTTCCCTCCCCCCAGCAAATCTGTTGGAGTTGGCCTTTAGTGAGAAGAGGTATAAGGACACCTTGCTTATGATTCATCAGAGGATATAATACCATGACAAGGATGGATGCTGACAAGAATGATGTGACCTGAAAAAACAGTATCTATATAGAGAAAAGCAGAAAGAAGCTCTGAAAACCCCAGTGAAACGCAGTTCCATGCTGTGCATTGTGAATAGAAAACACCGAGGTGGGGGGTTTGGGAGCGGGGAAGGGGTTGGGTTTTTGTTTGCTGGAAATGGTCATTGTGTTTGATTGATTATGCACCCAAAACATAAAAAGACAAAACATATGGTACACATCTATACCCCAACAGCGACGAACGGAGGCGGTCAGCCCAAGCGAGGTGCCTTCATAGTGGGAAAGCATCATTAAATACAACCTGTAATATGCAGCAAACCCTTAACTATGTCTCCAGCTGAATGCAGTCAGCACTAAACAAAGGCCTCGTACACAAAAGTCAGCTCCTTAACGCACAGGTTAAGTGCAGAAAGGGCTGCAGGCCCAGTGGTACAGAGGAAGAAGGGAGCAAAGGGATTGCACACTTACATGGCCTCTGATGGTTCCCGGTGCAGGCTACCTGTCTGTGCCTGCTGCAGAGACTGCGAGCCTCCCATCCTCAGCGTGCCCTTGGGTTGGAGCTAGAGGCGAGCAAGGCCAGCTTCCTCCGTAATTCCACCAGCAAGGAGCCCCGGGAGCTCTGGCTCTGTAGAGGCTGCAATACTGCAGTGCAGATGGAAACAGCTGCTTGCATCAGTGGCAGTATAAGCAGAAACACTTCAGCAGCAGCTTCTCTTCTCTGAACTGTTGCCAGTTTTGCCTTTTGCTGCTCTTTTTTTTTTTCCTTCCCCTCCTTTCTGTCCAGATGAACCCTATTTATAATAGAAAATAGAATCCCAGCCACCGTGACAGGCTGATCATCTGCTATACATCAGTGGTCCAAGCCGCTACGGCGTGCGAGCGCCTCTGACACGGGACTAGCGGCGACTGAAGCCGGCTTCAAAAACAAACCCATAAAATAAATAAATAAAGACGAAAAGCAGACCCTCCCTTTAAGCACACATTGTCAGCTACCGTGGCTCTCCAAGGACCTACAGGCAGGACCATTATATTGTGTTGACTCAGCCGATTTGAAATGCAAATGCACGTGTGCACTGGATGCCGCGCATATATTTCCCTCTAATAACAGGCACGTTGTGCACATGGGGGTGACTGAAGGGAGCGTTAACAACCGGAACGGCTGCTTTCATTTGGAGCCTTCAAACAAATGAGCTCATCCCTCTGCAACAAAAAATGGAATCTTCCATGAGGAACGTAGGGAGAATCTCATGAGCAGCCAAGGTAAACAAGGCAATGTGGGAGCGGACCCTGCCTGGCGCTGCTCCATCCCACAGATCCCTGCTCTTAACTGCTTTGCTTCTGCCTCCACGGACCCCCTCGCTGGACGATGAGGTGGAGAACCGGGGGAGGCTCATCGTCTAATACAGGTCTGTAAGCCCACAGAGTCAAGCAAACAGCATCCCAAAGCCTATGAATTAAGCTTATCCTTCTGCCACAGCGGGGGTATCAGGGGACTGGGAATTCATATGCATAACAAGCTGAAAGGGCTAGGCACCATCCCTCTCCACATCACTGCCTTCAGGAAATAACAGATGCTTCACGTACAAGTTATGATTCACATCATTAAAGGAGCAAAAAAAAAAACAACAAAAAAACCAACCCATCAGTTGCACTATCATCTACACTAGGAATTAAACTCTAGGGACACAAACGGCCTGAAGTTATGTACCAATTCTGGGTATGTGACAGGGCAGAGAGGTCAAAATGATCAGAGAAACCTAATTAGAACATACTGACTTCCAAGCACTCGTCACAGCATGGCTTTAATGTTTTAGTGGAGGCCTCACTAGGCTCACACCTTAAAACAGCTTTTGGGGTTCTCCTCTATTTCCAAAAAGGGGAATCCAGTGGTATTTGCTTGTCCTACAGAAACAAGGACTGCTGCATACATGTGCAAGGCTCTGTCTCTCTGGGTGCACCCACAATAAGTCGTTCTTGGGATAAGAAGAAACAAAGCTGCTTAGTGAACATGAAGCACTAAACAGAGACTGCCTAAAATGAAGTCTGTTTTATGAACACCACCAAAATAAATGTGCCTTTTTTCTCTATTTTTTTTTAACTAAGGGGAAGAGCTTGTGAGCCAGCACTTTGTGTAGCCACAAACTTCCAAGCAAGTTACAATATCGGGGTTGTTTCATTTCTGGTGAAAGCCAAACCCTCAGTTTTAGTGTCTCAGTGCTCAATGCTCATCTCGAGACCCCCCAGAGAAGCAGTGGTTCTACCTCACTCAGGGACTGAGCTACAGCACTTCTGGTGCCCACTGGGGGCTTAAGCCACGGTTCACCCCCAAGTTCTGATGCCACCTCGTCCAGTCATCACTGGGCTGAACCAGCCCAGCTCCCTCAGCCCGTCTACAGAGCAGAGCTGCTCCAGCCCTTCAAGTACCTTTGTGGCCCTTCTCCAGACTCACTTTAACAGTTCCACATCAACAGGATCCAATGTGGAAAAGTAAGATTAGGAATACAAAAAAATCAAATCAGCTGTTACATGGAAATTTCCAACAGTGAGTACAGTTACCTCTTGGGGATGGATCATGTTTAACAGCTTTAAAATTCCAGGCTGTGATGGTCTTTCAAAAACAGATGTGCTGTAGCTGAGCCTTGGACTTGCACGTGTTTGTTGACCAAGGGATGCAAGTGTCACAAATACCAGGCTGCAATCTCTGGCCAACACTCTGCAAGAGGCCATTCTGATTTGGCCACAAAGCTGTTTGTGGACCAGCCCTAGGCTGGGACATGGAGAGGATCCCTCATTTTGCTTGTTGCTACATCCACCTAAATCCACCTATTCTTTAAACTACTTGAGATGCTGAGAGGATTACATCACTGATTTCACTCCTTGCACTTCAGAGAGAGGGGACATGTAAAGAAGCATCATGCAACCACAGCATCATGCAAAGCTGCTCTGACCTTTGATTTCTCTATGGGGCAGAAGCAGAGTCCAGAAGACCTTGGGTTGAACACAAACATGGTATGATCAGCAGCACTGGAAGGTTTTCCCTGCAGCCTACCCTGATCAGTACAAAATAATAGGATGAGAAGGAAACTCTCCCGTCCCTGCCTGGCCCCAGTCCATCCTCTGGGCCTGCCAAAGAGCATCAGTTTAGTACTAAATTTAGCGCTGGCTTTTAAAAATATAAGAACTGTGTTGACACTAAAGTACCTTTTGTAAGAACTTCTCTGGAACCTGAAAAAGAAGCAGATGTAGTTCAAAAAGGAAAAGAACCATTAAAAAAGAAATCCCACTGTGGCTTCAAAGGACTTAAGGATGCCCCAGGCATTTCAGCCTTGGGATGAACAGCCACATAGCAACTTAGTGTGATCCCACAATTGAAAAGGACTATTTAAGTATTCAGTCCCATCCCTTGAAATTTACCATTTTCTCTTTCTGCCTGTTTCATCCATTTGAGCAAGAGCCATATTTTGGCCTATACCACGTTAATATTTTATTGAAACCTGATGTCTATTGGTTAGCCATTTAAAACACTGTACAGGCTCCTAAATATTTGGTCTTACTACGTTTCATGTTTATATGTAAATTCAGACTTGGGTCACTTACACCCAATTTGAAATTTTTGGCTTCCATCAGAAAACAGAGCTGGACACGACTGGGATAATGTTTATGGTATACTGAGATTTATATTCTGCTACTTTTACTCTTGGCTTCACTGTCCATGGCACGAGGCATTTACACTAGATATAAACACACACAAAAAGAAACATCAAAGAACCTACTGAGAGAAAGCCTCCCTCACACATCCATCCCCCTTGGGAAGCAGAGGGTGAATAGTAAGCTGTGCCTCCTAGCTGCAATGCGTTACTGATGTACTGAGCAGAAATGAGCACCATATAAAGCCAACTGCATAGACAGAGCAAAACCAAACATCCCGATAACAGAAAGTGGTTTCTTCGGTATCCTGAAGGCTGCTGCCAAAGCTCTGAGGAACAGAACTGACCACAACAAACAAAAAAAGATGGAAAAACGTAAAAAAGGATAATTATTGTTTAAACATAATCTCTCCCCCCGTATATATTTAGGTGATATTGCCTTTGGATCCCAAAGCCTTGAATGCAGCCTGGAAAGGCGATTTTCATAGAGTCACAAAATGGTTTGGGTTGGAAAGGACTTTAAAGCTCATCCAGTTCCAGCCCCCTGCTATGGGCAGAGACACCTTCCACTAGAGCAGGTTGTTCCAAGTCCTGTCCACATACAACACAACACACCACAAAACAACACAAGGAGATCCTAGGTGTAAAGCTTCACAGATTTAACTTGTTCTTATAGATCAAATGCTTTGATAAACACATTGCCTGCTCCGCCACTTATCTAGATCAATGCAGTACGAGTTCTTTGCATTGAAATCCGGTTCATGAACAAACACAATGTCTCAGGATATTAAGCCTGAGCACACAGAATATTTCCATCAGCCAAGTCAAAGAAAAATGGAGTGACAAGTGATGATACAACCAGCATAAACAGAAGATCACAGGAAACAAATGCTAGAATGGGTTTCTAAACAAATTAAAATGATAATAAAAATCATTTAAATAAAGTAAATAACATTGCCCTCCAGCCTCATTGATCACTGGATGGTTGCTAAGGTCACTGCTTAATCTAAATTGCAAGTGAGATTAATGGCATTGAGTTATGAATAACCAAGATGCCTGCTTAAGTTATTGAAAGTTCCTGCATGGGAAACCCACTGCAAAGATAACAAAAGGGGCCCCTGCACGGTGCTATTCAGGATGCCGGGGGGGGGTTACAGGCTTTCAGAGGTCGGCAGTGAATTACCATCAGTAACGTGAGAACTAAACGCACCACAGGATTCCACATACAAAAGTGGTCTATGAAATTAAGAAGCCACACAAACAGGGAGATGAGGTTTCCAAGGGCTGAGCGCACCCTCAAGCGCGGGAGCCTCCATGGAGCCTGTGCTGAGATTTCACAGAACCCAAGACTGGTTTGTGTTGGAGGGACCTTAAAGCTCATCCAGCTCCAACCCCTGCCATGGCAGGGACCCCTTCCACTAGAGCAGCTTGCTCCAAGCCCCTGTGTCCAACCTGGCCTTGAATACTGCCAGGGATGGGGCAGCCACAGCTTCTCTGGGCACCCTGTGCCAGCGCCTCAGCACCCTCACAGGGAAGAGCTTCTGCCTAAGAGCTCATCTCAGTCTCCCCTCTGGCAGGTTAAAGCCATTCCCCTTGGCCTGTCCCTACAGGCCCTTGTCCCAAGCCCCTCTCCAGGTTTCCTGCAGCCCCTTCAGGCACTGGAGCTGCTCTCAGGTCTCCCCTTCAGGAGCCTTCTCCTCTCCAGGCTGACCCAGCCCAGCTCTCCCAGCTTTTCACCAAAGGAGCAAGGGGCTCTGCCTTCCATACAGATCTACAGAGGAGACACAATTTAAGGCTCAAACACAGCCAAACCCCTGTGGAAAGCTCTTCATCCCACATCATTTCAAGCAACCTCTAGCCTGTCATTTGCTCCTTTGCTTTCCCCTCCTGCCAAGGCACAGATACGTTAATCCGGGATTCCATTTGTAGCATGCTGCTTTATGAACCAGGCCTGAATTCACTGGGTCACAAAGAAAACTTTAAGCCCATTTCCCTAATTTCTGGCTGAGCCTTTGGGCTGGCACCACAAGCATAGCCACACCAAAGGAGGGAATTTGTTTCACTGCCCAGTGTGCCTCTGCAGACCACAACCATGAACCAAACCCCAAAGCTCTGCCGACATTTCCATGCCACAGACTAGGGGATCTTTTGCTTGCCTAATTCTTCCTAAGCCTTTAAACATCCCGAGATCCCCAAGAGAGCTGGAGCCAGGCTTGTTAGGAAAGGAGGTGCCTGAAGCCAGGAGGGGACTGACATTTTTAAGGGCTTTCATGTACCTGCACTCATCTGACAAGATCAGTGTGAACAATGCACCATGGGGGCATCTTGCAGCAGATCTCAAGGGGCAGAATTCAAAGGTCTCTGGGGCTTAGTGAAGGAATTCAATTCTGAATATGCAGAATGAAGACACGGGACAGGGACAGGATTCCTGCCTGGTTCGAGTCTTAGCTGCGACTGATGGGTGCTCAAATGATGCTTGGGTAACTTCTGAAGGAATTTATCTTGCAGGCAACTTGATTTCAAAAGAGGTAACAGAAAACTGGTTTGGGGCATTTCTGGTATTTTCCAGTGGTTCTTTCTGCTTCTGTTCATAGAATATTCAGCATTAGGGGTAGAGTGCCCCAAAAACCAAGTCCAGAGTAGGCCACGAGGATGATCAGGGACTGGAGCACCTCCTGTATGAAGACAGGCTGAGAAAGTTGGGTCTGTTCAGCCTGGAGAAGAGAAGGCTGCATGGAGACGTCATAGCAGCCTTCCAGTATCTGAAGGGGGCCTATAGGGATGCTGGGGAGGGACTCTTCATTAGAGACTGTAGTGATAGGACAAGGGGTGATGGGTTAAAACTGAAACAGGGGAAGTTTAGATTGGATATAAGGAGGAAGCTCTTTCCTGTGAGGGTGGTGAGGCACTGGAATGGGTTGCCCAGGGAGGTTGTGAATGCTCCATCCCTGGCAGTGCTCAAGGCCAGGTTGGATGAAGCCTTGGGTGCCATGGTTTAGTGTGAGGTGTCCCTGCCCATGGCAGGGAGGTTGGAACTGGATGATCTTAAGGTCCTTTCCAACCCTAACTATTCTATGAAAAGCACAGGCTAAATGGAAGCATAACATTGATTACTGAAAAAATACAAAATGCACCTGACTGAGCAGCTTTAGCCCATGTGTTGCATGGGATAATACCATGCAAGAGTGCCACCCTCCTGGCAGTGCCAGGCTCCTGTGGTGCCCACAGAGCTGTCACCCTTCATGCATAGTGCCAAGGAACAACAACCCAAGCCAGGTGTATTACAGAGCTGTAGAATGGGTTGGGAATGGACCTTAAAGCTCATCCAGTTCCAACCCCTGCCACGGGCAGGGACACCTTCCACTAGAGCAGCTTGCTCCAAGCCCCTGTGTCCAACCTGCCCTTGAACACTGCCAGGGATGGGGCAGCCACAGCTTCTCTGGGCACCCTGTGCCAGCGCCTCAGCACCCTCACAGGGAAGAGCTTCTGCCTAAGAGCTCATCTCAGTCTCCCCTCTGGCAGGTTAAAGCCATTCCCCTTGGCCTGTCCCTACAGGCCCTTGTCCCAAGCCCCTCTCCAGGCTTCCTGCAGCCCCTTTAGGCACTGGAGCTGCTCTCAGGTCTCCCCTTCAGGAGCCTTCTCTTCTCCAGGCTGCATCCTGAACCTCCATCCTGGGTCTGTACTGCTACAGTTTTGTAGGATAGATGTGAGATGATTAATGCCATTCTCAAATTCCTTGTGGATGGATTAATTAGCATAAGGACATCCTCATTTTCATGCTGCTGAACCTGTTCTAGCAGCAAGGAAATTACCATAAATCGCCTGAGGGAACCTGTAAAATACACAGTAATAACAAGCAAACACAGGGCTACCATCGCCCTTTTGTCCACTGCCACATACAGAGAAGCTTTACAACACACACAAATAATTGCTCTCTTTGAGCAGGAACACGCAGGCAGAACGCACCCCAGAGAGCCCCAGTCCAGAACAAAGCCATGGTTAGAAACCCAGAGACGTTTCCCACTTCCATCAAGCATCCGTTTATGCTTTGCCTTTTAGTTACTGGAAGCTATAATTTGTTGAATTGCTGCTGGTTTATGGAAGCTGTCCTCTGCCAGCATACAACATGGGGGTCTCCAGGCACCCTGCCCACCATACACAGGACTGGCTCCCCCCAGCCTTGAGTTCACATGGAGAAGCCTGAAGGATCTGGTCCCCAAGTGGGAACCTCACTGTACCAGTCCCACAATCAGCTACAAGCAAATGCACTTAGTTCACAGCATTTTGGCTTGAAACACAGCAGACATCACAGGACTTGGTGCTATTACTTAGTAATAGGCTGAAAAAGATCTATACTGAGCAACACACAAAGCATCCTCCTGCTTGGAGCTGAGCAGTTCTGAACACGTCCCTCAGGAGGCACAATCCCAGACTGGTTTTGGGTTGGAAGGGACCTTAAAGCTCATCCAGTTCCAACCCCTAGCCACAGGCAGGGACCCCTTCCACTAGAGCAGCTTGCTCCAAGCCCCTGTGTCCAACCTGGCCTTGAACACTGCCAGGGATGGGGCAGCCACAGCTTCTCTGGGCACCCTGTGCCAGCGCCTCAGCACCCTCACAGGGAAGAATCTCTTTTGAAACCCTGGAATGGAGGGAATGAATGAAGAGCAGGACTGTGGCTTGTTCCTGTCCATTTCTAACAGATGGGCTGATTACACGGAAGGTATCTATTTTTATGTTGCGTTGCTTAAGACAGTGAATGCTTTTTGGGCTATCAGCCACAAAGCCTCGTGAGAAACTCCTGGGATTTAGTTTCCAAGACCTAAGTGACTTCATTTCAATGCTTTCATTCTGTTGCTATTACAAAATAACATCACTTCACATGTGCACTAGCGCCCAGACACACATTAGAGGTATCCGGCCATCCTCTTCACTATATGCATGTAAAAAACCCCAAGACCTCAACCCAACCCCCCAAAAAGGGACTCTGTATCCCTCATTTGTATTTCCCATCTATTCCTTGCTCAATGCGCTTGTAAACTTACCATAACAACACATCCCTTTCAAAAGGGTTAAATTAACTCAAGGAAAAAAGCCTTGTGTTTTTGAATCCTGTGTAACCCCTTCCTGGGTTCGATTACATCACTCAAAGCAACTCAGTCCAGGATTATCAGTACTGGTCACAAATGAAGGCAATCCATAGGTTGTGATTTACTTTGTTTTACACCAAACCTCCCCAAAGGTGGGCAAAAGGAGAACACTCCTTTCCAACATGTGATCACACAAATAAAACCCAGAAGTCATAAAGCCTATCCTGTTTTTCCATGCAACACCAAACATTCAGCTTCCTCCCTGGGAAGTGTTATGAAAACAGCCAACGGTGCAGAAAGCAGAGCTTTCCCTGAAGACTGTTGGGACTTTCTGCTTTTGGATAGCAAGATTTGTTGCTGGGCACCAATTGGTTCCAGGCTTATTTCAGGAAAGTTAAATATGGCAGAGATGGCTTCTTCCAACCCAAACCGCTCTACGGTTCTATAATTTAATTTCAGAGATTCAGAGATCAGCAGAAGTCCTCCATCCATCTCCACTCTCTCAAAATGATCTGACTCCAATATGGTTTAGCTTTTGAAAGAAAACTGCTCCCATATCCCACAACAAGGAGGAGCCACCCCTCCAATCCCATCAGCCACACATAGCATCACATGGGTAGCATTCAAGGCAGGTAGTGAGGCTACAGGTGAGAACACTGGTGAGGGTGCTGAGGCCCTGGCACAGGGTGCCCAGAGAAGCTGTGGCTGCCCCATCCCTGGCAGTGTTCAAGGCCAGGTTGGACACAGGGGCTTGGAGCAAGCTGCTCTAGTGGAAGGTGTCCGTGCCCGTGGCTTGGGGTTGGAACTGGATGAGCTTTAAGGTCCCTTCCAACCCAAACCAGTCTGGGATTCTATGACATGCACAAACACAGCATTTGCTTTTTGCTCTGCAGAACAGATTACACCCTTCTCTCTCCCTCACAGCCCAACTAAAAGGGATAGATCAGAGGCTTTCCAGCTCTATCCGCAGAGTTTCCATAAAGGATAAGTTACACTCCCTAGCAATATTTCAGCACTTCTCCCACATTATGAAGTGTCTGTGACACAGCCCATAACGTGCCCATCACAATCACACAGGAGGCTGAGGAAATGCCTCAAGGGTCCATCCAGCAGAACACTGAGCAGTGGCACAGCATCTGCAGAAGTTTAGAACCCTGATGTCCAGGCATTTGCCATAAACGCGACCAAGTGAAACATCACCAATTTGCATGCTATTATTTCCCATGGCTGATTTGCCTTAATACACACGAATCCCATAAAAACGTGAGATAGTCCAAGTAGTATTTACAAAAGGGCCTGATTATAACAGCAAAGAGCTGTTTGGATAGGAATATATTTGCTTTTCAAGAGGATGCAAGAACTATGCTTTATCCCACAGATCTCTCCAATTCTCACCTCTGCATGCATCTTACTTTCCATTAAGGTCTGGCAAAGTCAGTTTTCATGTAACAAATAGATCAAGCACCCAAGTTCAGGTTTAAAGAAGGCTGTGGGTGACAAGACTGCTGCTCTCAAGGCACAGGGACGGTTGACAGCGTACATTTTAGTTACTGAGGCTGGATTTTGATTCTGCATTAAGTAATTCTACTAACATCACTTAATTGCATCATTCTTTACCCCATCCGGGAGATTCTTATGCACACACAGAGACATGCTATTAAACACACTACATCATTATCAAAACCAAACAGAGGCACAAGCCAATCTAAATGCCTGAGCCCAGCAGCTCAGTTCTAAACTTATTTCTCTTCTCTTTGACGCTGAATTGCAGTGAAAGGGGGAAAGAAATCACCATGTGTTTTGGTGGTTTCTATTTGGATTTGTAAACAACAGGCATCAGGGACTACGCTAACGCACACACAGAATGTGAAATGCAGAGCAGTGTATCCATAAACGTCAAGCAATTTTGGATGACGCTCTGGAAAGAGCCAACATCTTGGGGTATTTTCTAATTTACAACCTCCTGTGACCATTTCTTTCCATTTTTAGAGAATGGCCGTGGCATTTCATCTTCATTTAGAAAAACCTCCGAGGATTACAGAACTTGCACAGTGGTGCAAAACAGACCTTTGAGCACTTCAGCTACTCGCCAATGACACACAGGTTAAAATGTATGGGTCCAGTACAGTTCCATGGAGGAACATTACACAGAAGACTTGGCACAAGTGTGTTACAACAAGCACATACACTACTAATAGGGAGGACACCATTTTCTGATCAGAATAATCAGAACTTTAGAACAAATAACTAACCAACATGCTATAATTAACCAATTAAGTTCATTAAATCGGTTATAATTAACCAATATGTTATAGATATTATACTATGGATTAATTTTCATAGAATCCCAGACTGGTTTGGGTTGGAAGGGACCTTAAAGCGCATCCAGTTCCAACCCCAAGCCACGGGCAGGGACACCTTCCACTAGAGCAGCTTGCTCCAAGCCCTGTGTCCAACCTGCCCTTGAACACTGCCAGGGATGGGGCAGCCACTTAATTCACTGTTCCACAGCAGAACATGCCTATTGTGTATGTTTTCATCCACGATTCAGTGCATCCTCCTGCTCACAGTGGCATTTCCGAACAGAGCTTTGGTGCAGTAACTCTATTTCCCACGGAGTCTCCTGCCTTGAATGTGTTTGTCACCAGCTGCCATTCTGTATCTGTGGGGTGGAGAACACAATTCTCCAAGGAGTGCCTCTTTGATATTCTCAGCTGTGCTGTGACCTTTTCCATTAATAGGAGTCACAGTAAGGGCATGCCTTTATTGCCAAGCCACAACAGGAGACTGGTTAATCACACACGAGACAGGCATCATGTGAAGCTCTGACATGAATATCCAAGCACATGTCTTGTCTTGACTGTATCTGAGATGGGAGGACTCAGTTTGGGGGTTTTCTAAGCCAAAGTGCCCTAGGCCATCTATCAAACACTACTGCACCGATCAATGCGTATCTGAAGGAAACATCTAACTTTAAAATTAAGATAACTCAACATTTCTTCAGCAAGAGCAAAACTCAGCTGAACTTCTTCCTTCAGTACTGACAACTACAATGCAAATAGGTAGTGTGGGGTGGGAAAGGTGCTGGCAGCATCTGGAGGGGAATGAGTCCAACAGTCCCCTTGAATATGACCTCCACTAGCAAAATTTCACCAGAACAACAACAAAACCCATGACACACACACAAAACAAAGCCAAACCAAACCAAGCAACAAAAAACCTCCCAAAATTTGAACTTTAGGAGAGGAAAATAGTCAGAAAAAAACACCTAAAGAAATATTAAATATAGGAAAGATCAACATAGTAATAACCAGTGTAGTACAAGCTCCCTCTTCTGGCCTTTTGCAGTAAATATACTGGCACATAGATACTGATAGCCTACCATTTGGTTTCAAATCGTAGCAACAAAGTGTTCATATAACCTAGACAAAACAACTGTTATTCAGCCTCTCCCACACTGGTTATGTTTTCTTTAGACAAGGATACACAGACATGGAAGTGTATTGCAATGTATGAAATAACACTGCACAATACCTCTTTATTTCCCTGGTGAAACCTTTGGTTTCCTCAGCAGGCAGCTCTACACCATCACCAGGGGCCGTAGGCAAAGGTACATCCCCAGACACGAGGTTATCAGCTTCTCTGCAGTTATCAGGCTTGGAGGCACTGCAAAAAGGTTATTAAAAATAAGCTGATGAGTATCAGAAGTGCCCATGAAGCTTTAATGGAGTCTCCTTAAAAGATGAACTTTGACTGGATCTAACCTGAGCTCTAAGGAGTGCATCACTGCAGCTTGCCCAGAGAAGCTGTGGCTGCCCCATCCCTGGCAGTGTTCAAGGCCAGGTTGGACACAGGGGCTTGGAGCAAGCTGCTCTAGTGGAAGGGGTCCCTGCCCGTGGCAGGGGTTGGAGCTGGATGAGCTTTAAGCTCCCTTCCAACCCAAACCAGTCTGGGATTCTATGATTCATCCCCTCCTGCAGATTACTTCTTCCTACAAACCCAATTTCACTTTATTGCTCAGATGACCACATAGCCAGTAATACTGCAAAGTTCCGATAGCTCTTATAGAGCACAACATTAACTGCCAGAGGAACTGAACTGCAGATGAAATTAGTAAAACAAATAAATCACTAATAACTACTTTGCAGTTCATAGAATCATAGAATGGTTTGGCTTTAAAAGGACCTTAAGATCATCTAGTTCCAAGCCCCTGCCATTCTCACTTGCTGTACAACTTGCATTTGATTAAGTGACTTGTCTTTTAGGAATAAAACCCTAAAGTCTAGGTAGGACTAAAAAACTCTCTTATTTTAAAAGCTCTCCCTGTGTTAAAAGCACAATAATCCCTGAATAGGTTGCCCAGGGAGGTTGTGAATGCTCCATCCCTAGCAGTGTTCAAGGCCAGGTTGGACAGAGCCTTGGGTGCCATGGTTTAGTGTGAGGTGTCCCTGCCCATGGCAGGGGGGTTGGAGCTGAATGATCTTAAGGTCCTTTCCGACCCTAACTACTCTATATTTCTATGATTCTATGACATGAATGTTAACATTAAAGGACTGTAATACAGCTGTGTTCGTTAATTCCTACAAGTCCCTCCGCTCAGCACAGCCCCACAGGCCCCAACCTCAGAAGCAGAACAGCCCTGTCATGATTTCCAGAGCATGCAAATACAGACTGGAAAGACCAAGTTTCTTCCCAGGCCCCGTGGGGCATTATAAGCAGTCATTCCTGCTCTTGTTCTCAGCAGAAGGGCTCTGGCACACAGACACCAACGAGGATACAGGAGGAAACAGGCACCAGCCCAAATCCAGGGCACGTAGGGGAGGGTTGCCTTGCCGTTCCCTCTCCTCAAGGCAGACCAGAACATAATGCACCCTTAGAGCTCCATTAACTTGGTTTCCTTAAGCAAAACCCAAGGTGGAAAAAAAGCAGCACAAAGAAAACACTTCTGAGCCTACTCATGCTCTTTAAGAGCAGGCTTAAAGAGCCTGCTCTTCACACAGGTACATCGCCCATGTATCCAAAACATCACCCAGTGAGAAGCTCACTTGCATCCTCCATCCTTTTAAGCACACCGGTAACCACACTGCTCCCCTTGCTCTTGGCCACGGTCATTAAACTAATCACAGAAAAGGAACTAAATAACCCATGACTTCATGTTTCAAATGCAGGAGTGGTGTAGGGTCTTGTCACGCCACACTGTCCTTTCCTGGGCACCTCTGACATGCTAGAAGGACACTGATGTTGTAACAGCACCCACAACAACCTTTCCTTGTGCCAGCTCCTGCTTCCAGAGATCCAGACACAAAGGTTTAAGGAAGCATTCACGGACTCAGGCCTTGGCTGAGAAGTTTGTTTGACGTTTCCTGAACTAAATATAAGCAGTTATCTTTGCCATTCCTGTCAAAATTTCCTCTCCCCTTCTCCCAGTAATTACACTGTAATTGCAGATGGTAGATTAAATTGTGGGACTAAGAGTTAGCAAGGTTCAGGGACAGATTGTATACATGTTTCTAAAGAAAGGCACAAACAGAGGACAAACATAAATCACATCCCTAACTTCAGGTACAATACATAGCAGCACAAGGACAGTTATTCTCCAAAGAGCGGCTCCATTAACTTAATAAGATCACAAAAGCTCATTCTGAGAGTGGTTTACCTTGATTAGCTCATATCCATGAAGTTGCTTTGTGCCATATGGGATACTCACTTATTTCTCACAAGAAATTCTCTCTCCTTTATGCATCCCTTCCTTATTTCTTTCTTTCCTTCCCCTTCCTTCCCAGTTTGTCCAAACTGCTCTGACAGTGACATAAACTTCCTAGATTTTTAGTCACATGGGGTTAAATAAATAAATACACGCAGAGGACTTGGCCCTTTGCTACAAATGTCTTTATTCTAATACAGTAATGGCATCAAACACATACAAAGGCCATGCGCCTCTACAGGGGCACAGGGAGGCTGGAAAAAGTAAGATTTTAAAGCAAAAAGGAAACTGCTGACAATAAGCAAATACTGAACATCAGGTTGGAGAGTATACAGAGAATTGCAAAACCCAAACAACTCACAAGAGGGCCCAGCCAAGCAAGGATACCGAAGGCACATAGGATGATGGACCTTATATTATGCACACATAAACCCTTCCCTGTTAACTGCTTTCAGTAGCACCTGCTTCCCTCTCACCCACAGGCCCCACTGCCCATCTACAGCCCTTCAGCATCCCCCTTTAAGTCCTTCCATTTAAAATAAGATGATTTTCAGGGATATGCTTTCACTAATGTCATTCCTAACATTCTGCAGAGCAAAACTAGCTCTCAAAATACAGGCGTTTTTGGAAGAGCTCTGCTCCCTGCCCTGCACAAAGCATAGGGCTTATATTTAAGAGGTATGTGGTAGAATCCACAAATTATTTCCCTTCGTCTTTCATCAAACCAGCCAAATACTTGATTCCCATACAAACAGCTCCTGCCAAGTGCTGGCTGCCTCACTTGTGCAAGTAGACTTTGTTAAAGGTTGGATGGGGCTTGGAACAACCTGCTCTAGTGGAAGTTGTCCCTGCCCGTGGAAGGGGTTGGAACTGGATGAGCTTTACTCTTCAAGCTTCACCTCTTGCTGATCATCTTGTATATGGATAACCTGGGTATTCCTGCCTGCTTGCGCTGCTGGCACCAAGGGGCACACCGAGAGCATCACAGCCCCCAGGCTGTCAAACACAGGACTGGGAAAGGTCCATTTGCAGAGAAAGCAACACAGCTTTTAGTGCATCTGACATCACCTATCGTAAATTCCCTTAGGACAGCTTAATGTCCCCTCTGCAAAACAGGAGCTGGGAGGGAGGCCGGCGCCAGCTGAGGTCTAGAACACGCCGTCATCCCCCTTTTCATTCACAACAGAGCTGCGACAGCTCTGCCTAGCCTGGACTGAACACGGTACTGCAGCAGCAGCTCGACGACCTCGGCTGGAGGCTAAATGCAAGAGGAGAAGCTTTCCTTAGCTGTGGAAATGATCAGATTGGGTTTCCCTGCCTGTTACCTCAAAATAGCTCATGCAGCAACAAGTGCTTTCTAAGCTGCCACCTTTTCCTGGGCATTTGGAGGGCTTTTCTGCCCACAAGACAGGCTGCAAGTCACGGGGAACAGACAGACACTGCTCAGACACGTTTAGCACCTCTACCATAGAGCCCAGCTAAACTGTGGTCTCATACAGCCACTTCTCTGCCTGCTCTGCCTTTCCAATCCAAACACTTCTCCTACAGAAGTCCTCGTGCAGGGCTCTGCACCTGCGGCATGGAAAGAAAGATGCATCTAGCCAAAATCTGCTGGTGCAACATGTACAGGCAAATCAGAGCGAACTTGGCCCTTCAGTTTCACTGCTAAACAAAAACGCTTGGCAGAGCAGGCAGTGAACTTCTTACCTCGCCCTTTTCAGGGCACTCCCCTATAGATACACTAAGGAAAATCTCCTCACTGAGCAGATGATACCGTGCTGTCACTGATCAATCTGTTATCAGCAGGGGAAAAGAAAGGCAGACAGTCATCCTCAAGGAGCAAAACAAAGATACAGTTTCTTGACTGGACAGATGGAGGGACAACCTGATCTCTTATTATGCACTGCCATCTGGAAGACATTTAGCACAAGCTGACCCCTACCTTATACGCACCATTATTTTTTCCCTGTCAAAGCACACACCATCTGCACTACGTGACACTCCTGATAGGGAAATACACGGAAACAAAAGGAACTTATCTGTAAATAACTAAAAATATTAGGAGGAAAACAGTAACTGGAGTTTCCTTTAGACAGACTGCATCGTGCCATCGAGTAGCCCTAGTAAAAGAGTACAGTGCAGAGGTACAATCACCAAGCATTGACACAGAGACATCGCATGAGATGTTTTTCTGGAGTCACATTGAAAAGTTCTGGTGCAGCATTTCTATACAAAACACCAAAAAAGCAGAAGCTCTACCCCGCCTGCTCTGGGGCAGCAGCACAAGAGGGACGTGGAGCTGTTGGAGCGAGTGCAGAGGAGGCCATGGAGATGCGGCGAGGGCTGGAGCAGCTCTGCTCTGGAGCCAGGCTGAGAGAGCTGGGCTGGGGCAGCCTGGAGAAGAGAAGGCTCCTGAAGGGGAGACCTTAGAGCAGCTCCAGTGCCTGAAGGGGCTGCAGGAAACCTGGAGAGGGGCTTGGGACAAGGGATGTAGGGACAGGCCAAGGGGAATGGCTTGAACCTGCCAGAGGGGAGACTGAGATGAGCTCTTAGGCAGAAGCTCTTCCCTGTGAGGGTGCTGAGGCGCTGGCACAGGGTGCCCAGAGAAGCTGTGGCTGCCCCATCCCTGGCAGTGTTCAAGGGCAGGTTGGACACAGGGGCTTGGAGCAAGCTGCTCTAGTGGAAGGTGTCCCTGCCCGTGGCAGGGGTTGGAGCTGGATGAGCTTTAAGGTCCTTTCCAACCCATTCCATGATTCTATGATAAAAACCACAGGGCAGTCAGCAGTGTTTGTTAATACTGGAGGAGAGTTGCACCATGCCTGTTTCAGACAGAAGCTAAATCAGGGTCCAGCTGCATTGATGTTAACCCCTTTTCTGCCAGTCAACTGCATCTGCAGGTGGGCATAAATGGGAACTACCACTTTTCTGCTGCTGGGGCACCAGGGAACACCTCTAGAGAGAAAAGCAGCTAGCAAGCAACACCAGCCTGGACAGGAAAGACAAGTGCATGGAGAACAGCTCGGCTCCTATGTCTAAAGCTGAGCAAGGGTACAAAACAAAGGGGGAAGAAAAACAAACAATCCTGACCAGAGTTAACTTGTGCAGCTTTGTATAACAAACACAAAAACTAAACCCAACAAACACAACTGCTTCCAGCCAGATTCACTCCAATGTATTTCTCTCTCACTTTCTTTCAGGAGCTGAAAAGCTACCTCCTTCCATGCTGAATATCCCTAGTTTGCAACCTTTTAGCACTGAACCCTTGGGAAAATCCCTGCACCTTCCTTAAGGTCAGGATACAGAAACGAGAGCCAGATCCTGTGGTTGCAGCACAGTCCATATGCCCTCATCCCTACTGGGCTCAGCCACCCTGTGTGGGTAACTGCAGCTCAGCACCAGCATTCCCAGCCTATGCAACCGGGATGGAGCAAGGAACGGCCAGATTAACTTTTGGACACTGAAAAGGCATTTTAAAAGACAGAAGTTATGAAGTAGGTCAAAAGAAAAGATATATTATAATTAACTTGAAATTCCAGCTCCAGAACGCTAACAGTGTGAATTCATGAGGTTTACAAGAAGCAGTAAATTAGAACACTCTAAGACTGCTCTTCCTAAGTGTTTCCTAAGGTGGCATTTAATCCTAGACAGCTTGAGTGCCTTTTTCCCTGCAAACAGCAAACTCTTACCCTAAGGGCAACCAAATCTCCTATTTCAGCCTGTAGTCCAGAGACCATATGCAAATCTCCATGGCAGTTCTGGTGTTGGTCTCTTTTCATTCCCTTGCATTCATGAAGCAGCTCAGAGCTCCACCTCAGTTCCTGCTCACTCCTTTCTAACAGCCTCGCTATTATGGGCAACAATCCATTAGTAAGAAAGCACAGAATCCACAAACCCCCATCATAACCCAGTTACATTTGGTAAAACCAATGAAACACAACTCTGAGCAAGAACTTACAAGAACTGGAAGAAATCCACATCGCTGGCTTCCCACTGGAAGCATCTCTAGATCATCTTACCCTGACTGTAGGAAAAAGTGTGTTTCTCACACAGTCACTCCACCAGCATTAGGGAATAACCAGCTTGGGGACTGGTGGAAGACCAGTACTGGCCAACCAGCAAAGTCACCCAGCTTTTAAGGTGGATTGAGCAAACCACACCAGCTCCTTTTGATAGCCTACTATTGCTAGTTCAGCTAACAGATTTAATGCTAGCTTAAATATATTGTGTATATGTTTACATTCCACTGAATTCACAATGACGGAAAGCCAAACACACCCTACAAGGCTTCCTCTGCTGTTGGCAGTCAAGACAAATCCATGCGTTCAAAGAACCTGATGACCCAACTGCCACCAGCATGAATAAAGCAACAGCGTCCCTTCTCAGCACCAGTAAAAGCAGGCAATAAACTCCATATCCAACAGCGAGATACCTGAAAGCTTTATAACCAGGAGAACTTCTCAGACTTAAAGAAAATGCCCAAAGGATCAATTACCTTGAAATAATAACTAAAAAACCAGACTATAAGCACCTAAAAAATACAAGGTCTATATTGCACCTTCACATGGCATGACTACATGGCAGTGATTCAATCTCAGAGGGAGGCAAACAGCATTTTCCTTTGAAGGGTCTGACAGAGGGAGATTTAAATGATAGTCAAGATTTCCACTGACAGATGCTCCACTGCCTACAGACAGAGTGAGCCAGCCCATCAGCAGCTGGCCATACCAGGCATACATCCAGCCAAGAAGAGGGACAGCAATATCCCTGCTCATGCTGACCTCCGTGGTCCTCAACCCACCCACACCAGGGAGCGGTGTGCAGCTGCTCCCCATGGCTCTATAACCATACCTTGCTGCAGTCAGCTCAGTAGCATCCAGGGGCTCAACATCTCCAAACGTTGCAGTAACAGGTAAGGGTTGCTCAGAAGGATCAAGGGGAGAGGCCAACTGTATAGCATCACCTGGCCCAGGACGGCTGCGGAGAGAAAAGACACAGAAAAACAGCCTTAGAGCTCAGAGTTATTGCAGAACTACTTGCCAGTCTGAAGGCCTCTAGCACAAATATGATTACTTTTGTGTTAGGAAATGCAGTGAAAGTTGGGGTTCTTTATGTAAGCTGCTTTTATGAACAGCTCTACTCTTCCCACTGGACCAAAGCCACAGCGTTACAGCTGCAGCAGTGACAAGATAGTACAACCCAACAGCAAATTAACCCCATTTTGATCCTGATTTTAAAAAGCAAATGAGCAAACAAGCTGCTGCTTGAACAAGAGAAATTGCAAGACTTATTGCTCAGAACAACATAACAACACATAGGGAGCAGAATCGGGCTTTCCCCTACCATGGAGCTGTGTGGGACTCCTCAGTGGGAGCACAAAGGTATCCTGGGTGACCCAGGCAGACACCCAGGCTTGTCCCATCCCCAGGGAAAGCAGGATGCAGTCAGTGCAAGCACTATATGGCTAAAGGAAGACAACTTGGAAACACACCCTTGAATCAATTAGGAAAGGAGCCTGGCTGAAGAAGTGGGTTTTGTTTGTTTGACAGACACCAAACCATGGAACCCCCTGAAAACAACGTTTTTGTTGCCTCCTTCAAACTGACTCATAGAATCCCAGCCTGGTTTGTGTTGGAAGGGAGCTTAAAGCTCACCCAGCTCCAACCCCTGCCACGGGCAGGGACACCTTCCACTAGAGCAGCTTGCTCCAAGCCCCTGTGTCCAACCTGGCCTTGAACACTGCCAGGGATGGGGCAGCCACAGCTTCTCTGGGCACCCTGTGCCAGCGCCTCAGCACCCTCCCAGGGAAGAGCTTCTGCCTAAGAGCTCATCTCAGTCTCCCCTCTGGCAGGTTAAAGCCATTCCCCTTGGCCTGTCCCTACAGGCCCTTGTCCAAAGCCCCTCTCCAGCTTTCCTGCAGCCCCTTTAGGCACTGGAGCTGCTCTAAGGTCTCCCCAGATGATGTTATTCTGGTAACAACTGCAGGCCACCATCTGAATATACTCACACGTCACATACTTATCTAAAGCATTCTGTTCATATGGGGAAATGATGTGTCAAGCTTGTTTTCTGATTTTTTAATTTCACTTTTAATTAATTACACGCTGCGATCCTCTGCAAGCCAGGGTTTCTGCTCTTCATTTCCAGAGCTCCCGCAGCATCACTCTGCACTCGGCGCAGTCAGTTTGTCTGTGGTGTCCCTAGCAGGCCAAGAGCCATTCTCCCCAACACTACGGAGAGCAGGGCTAAGCCATTGCATCAAATGAGGTTCTCAGATGACAGCCCAGAATGTTCAACTACTTTTTAAACTCGTAATATTTTACCTAATTACAATACTACACAATCAACCATCCACTGGTTTAACCACACCTGAGGGCTCAGCCTGTTGTGGGAAGCTTTGAGCTAAGATGTTTACAACTCCTGAAGTCCTCTAACCTAGTAGCATGAAAGGACTCATCACTAAGAGCTGTATACACTTACAGCACAAACTGGGCTACCCCCCTCTACTCTGCCTTACAATGAGGGTTTAGAAAGTAGATCTTGGCAACAGGACATTGAAGCTTCTTTCTTATACACATAAGGAGGATGTATGATCTTAAGGTCCTTTCCAACCCTAACTATTCCATGATTCCATATGGGCTGGTCTCATTCTGGGTACTGACAGAGCACGAAGGGTCTTTCCTGTGAACATATAGAAAGTACAGCCCAAGCCAAACCTGCAACTGAACGTGTTGCACTCGGTGAGGAGGGAAGTGTTTGCCCACCACCACTCAATGTCTGTCGCATTATGAACTCCCAGACACCTATTTTCATACAGTCTATAGACAAGGTAACTTGAACCACGGGCTTGGGGAGTTGATGGAAGCTGCTCATTGCCAAGCCACCCTGTTCTGCGCAGCACAAACAATGAAGCCATCCAAAAGCTGCTCAGACGAGTTCCACAAGTGACATTCCTGGGCATCACAACTGCCTTCGCCTCCCAGGCATCAGCCACCAGGTCCTTGCTGTAAGTCATCTGCAGCAACCAGGCCTTTTAAGCTAATTTGTCTCTAGAATCAAGTTCTGTAAGAAGGCCACGAGCTTTTTCCATTCCATTGCCTGGGTCAAGTGTGGAGGTGGATCTACTTAAAATCACTTCCAAATTCCGCTTACGGCAGGCATGACTGAAATTCCTCTCAAAGGAAAATACCTCGCAGTTTAACACGCAGTTGCTTACTAACAGCTGCGGCAAGCAGCACTAAATCCAGCCCAAAGACCAAGGGCTTCAGTCTGTTATTAGTGTGTCACAAGTGAAAGAGGCTGCTCATCAAGTGTCCTTAGGCTCCTGAGTGCCATAATTTCACTTTCGAGGCCTCTACTTATCTGTGAAAAAAGAGTTTCCAAGTCACTGTTAGACAGGTACACAAACAGCAAGTTCCAGACAAAGCCTGACCCACAGTAGTCATTAAATACCAGTGATTGAATAGAAATAACTGCATAAACCCACATAATTTCTTCTGTTTCAACACAGAAAACCTATGCAGGAAGCTTTCAAACCAAGTCAGGAGACCTCCTTGTGGCCTTTCAGTAATTAAAAAGGGCCGGTAAGAAAGATGGGGAGAGTCTTTTTAGCCCGGCCTGTTGTGATAGGATGAGGGGTGATGGTTTTAAACTGAAAGAGGGCAGATTCAGGCTGGATGTGAGGAAGAAATTCTTTACAATGAAGGTGGTGAGGCACTGGCACAGGTTGCCAGAGAGGTGGTGGATACCCCATCCCTGGAGACATTCCAAGGCTAGGCTGGATGTGGTTCTGGGCAACCTGATCTAGTTGGAGATGTCCCTGCTCATTGCAGGGGGTTAGGACTGGATGAGCTTTGCAGGTCCCTTCCAACCCAGGCTATTCTATGACTCTATGTGTAAAATATGCTTAAAAGCACAGTTTACAGACGTGGACACAGCACTAAGTAGAGTCCCGCTGCTCAGCGCCAATCCCACAAGGGCTATGTGCTCTGCTGCGTCCATCTGCTGTTCTCCGTTACATAGAAACGTAGAATAGTTAGGGTTGGAAAGGACCTTAAGACCATCCAGTTCCAACCTCCCTGCCATGGGCAGGGACACCTCACACTAAACCATGGCACCCAAGGCTTCGTCCAACCTGGTCTTGAACACCGCCAGGGATGGAGCATTCACAACCTCCCTGGGCAACCCATTCCAGTGCCTCACCACCCTCACAGTAAAGAATTTCCTCCTTATATCCAACCTAAACTTCCCCTGTTTAAGTTTTAACCCGTTACCCCTTGTCCTATCACTACAGTCCCTAATGAAGAGTCCCTCCCCAGCATCCCTATAGGCCCCCTTCAGATACTGGAAGGCTGCTCTGAGGTCTCCACGCAGCCTTCTCTTCTCCAGGCTGAACAGCCCCAACTTTCTCAGCCTGTCTTCATACAGGAGGTGCTCCAGTCCCCTGATCATCCTCGTGGCCTCCTCTGGACTTGTTCCAACAGCTCCATGTCCTTTTTACATCAGTGAGATGCAAATTTCATACTGAACTTGTAAGGCTTTGACACTGGTGCTAGAGACAGAAGGCAGCTATGGGATTGGCATTTTCTCCCTCTCATGTTTTTCCAATCAGGAGAGCTGGATGTGGCTCCCTTTGAACAGTCAACAACAGCTCCAAGTTTACTCCAATAAGCATTTCAAGCCCTGCTATCTCCTAGTCCCAAACATGTGGTTGCTTATAATGAGATAACAAGAAGATTTATAGATCCTGCTCTTACTCCAGAAATCTCTGGCACCAACAACGTCAAGGGAAGACTGAGAACTCTCACCACCTGACATTGTGTCTTCAAGAAACAAGATGTTGCTCACTGGGTACAGCAAGATCAGGCTGGATGGCGCCTGGAGGAACCTGCTCTAGTGGAAGGGCGTTGGAACTGGATGAGCTTTAAGGTCCCTTCCAACCCAAACCAGTCTGGGATTCTATGAGACAAAACCCTCTAGATTTCATCATGGCTTTCTAATAACTTGGACCAAAGAGTAAATTTTCAGAGCCTCACTTTACACATGTGTAAGAAAAAATAGTGTGAGGATTAGCTACTTCTGGTATGTTCTTATACTGCAATTCTTTGTAAGGGTAAGAGATCAAGCAGCATCTACGCCAGCTCAAATTCATCCATTCAAACACATTGTACCTCACAGAGTTTCAAGCACTCTATGAAGTAATTCCCTCAGAATATTCCTTTTTACCTTCTCATCCTTTATCTGCAGCTTATCTCATGCATTCATTGAAATAAACTTCATGCGTTGAAAATCCAGCAATAACCTGCTGTGGTAGCTCTACCCAACTTTGATATTCTAGGACTGTAGTGACAGGACAAGGGGTAACGGGTTCAAACTTAAACAGGGGAAGTTTAGATTGGATATAAGGAAGAAGTTCTTTCCTGTGAGGGTGGTGAGGCACTGGAATGGGTTGCCCAGGGAAGCTGTGAATGCTCCATCCCTGGCAGTGTTCAAGGCCAGGTTGGACAGAGCCTTGGGTGCCATGGTTTAGTGTGAGGTGTCCCTGCCCATGGCAGGGGGTTGGAACTGGATCATCTTGAGGTCCTTTCCAACCCAAACTATTCTATGATCTTCATGATTATTTGGGCTCCTCTCAATAGGACTTAGCAGGAGTAGGGGGTAAGCAACTGTTACTCAGATTAGACATCAACATTACCAGTAAACTAAAACTATCTTGCTCAGGAAACAACTCGGAAGTGCTGCATAAGGTACCAGCAGAGGATTAAAAACAGACAAAACCCTCTTTCCTCCCCACCCCGTGCTGCTTCTAATGGGGCAATTTAAAATCCGTTTGAGTTATAACAGAATCTTAGGGAAAATATGAGATGCTGAGATTGAAATGGGAAATTTGGCTTTATTTCCCAGTGAACTAAAGGAACCCATACTAACAAATAATGTCCCCAACCAGGCAAGTCCATACACCAGCAAGAGATTTACAAGCTCAGATACAGGGATGACTGGGGATCACTGGTTACTTTTGCTGGTCACTGTGCACAGATACAACCAAAGCTTTACTTTTCCCAGCTGAATACACACACACAGTCAAAAGCTTTGAGTTTGGCCTTTTGTAAACCCAACAAAGACTTCCTTATGCATTTAAATAGGTGATCTGGGAAAAATCTTCCAAATTCCTTCTGGACTCTAAAGGAGTAACTATGCCTTAAGTGCCTCACATCAGCACTTTGTATTTACAAGGTGGGAGCTGGGTGCTGTGCAAACACAGTAATGAAGGTATCCAAGAGATGAACTGGCATGTGTTAATCAAACAAACAAAGTCACCCTTGTACAGGCAACATGAGTTAGATGTACAGCACTGTGCATGGTGGCGTTGCTGCACTCAGGCAGAAAAGACAGAGAATCAATAGAATCCCAGACTGGTTTGGGTTGAAGGGACCTTAAAGCTCACCCAGTGCCAACCCCTGCCAAGGGCAGGGACACCTTCCACTACAGCAGGTTGCTCCAAGCCCTGTCCAACCTGGCCTTGAACACTCATTGCCACCAAGTACCAGAACTGGCTCCTGGGAGATGTATTCCACTGCCTGGGGTTTACATGCTCTTCCTCTGAGCGAAGAGCAGAACAGGTCTGGACGCTGAGTGATGGTGCTCAGAGCACCCAAGGAGAGCCAGCCCAGCCCATAGTGGCTCAGGCAGCCCCTGAGTCACACCTGTGTATCCCAAGGGAGGGAATGCCACCACCCTGGCTGAGCAACAGGAACCGGACACAAGGCTGGGCTTCCAGCAGCAGAGGAGTCCCTTCTGACTGCAATCTTCCATAGTGATAGAGCAAAGACAGAAAACAAGCTAAGTGCATTCAGGAGAAACTAAAGCACCTTCAAAAGCCTTCCTGAAGGCAACACCCCACCTGGGAAGAGCATCCCAGCTGCACGGAGCAGGCAATCCCTACAGGTAACCCCAAACTACCTGGCCAAAAGAGGATGAGAGCACGGATGCTGTCAGACACTCCATGCACGTGATGGCAGTGAGGAATTCTCAGAAGCAATAGTTTTCTGGCAGTGCTTGTGGAAACCCTGACAAGATAGAGCAGTTATCTTGGCAGGGGATGGGGTTTAGTCACTCGTTACCTGAGGGCCTGTACTTCCTCTCTCACCCAGCCCTTCTTGCTTAGAAATCCCTTAATTCTCAGGGCACGTGTATTCAGACTGACGAGCGATGGGATCAGTCATAACCATAAAATAGAACAAAAACTAGATTCTTTTTCTGAGCACCTCACGTTGCTGTGGTCACATTAAAACCTAAACCTATGGCGAGTTATTACATGAAACAAATACAATTAGTACAGATTAAAAGACTTCAGGGGACTGAAACGCGCGTTCCAGCGTTACTTCCTTCGCAAACGGAAAGCAGGACAACAGAAAGCCACATGAAAGTGTGAGGAGTATAAATCACGCCTGCACGAGATGAATAAGCATATTTGCTGTAATAACTGTCAACCATTATAAAAAGCCCATCCCGTCCCCACTTTTAGAGCCTCTGAAGGGCTCTCAGTCGCATCCTGATGTCATTGCTGCCGCATTTAAAGTTTCCAAATCCCGGTTTAGGAAACCTGAACCAGAAGTTTCTCAGCGCGATCAAACCCCCCCCCTAAAAACGTCTCCTCACCCCCGGACACTCTGGCAGAGCACAAACCCAGCCACAAGCCACAAACCCATCACCCGAGCAATCCGGGGGCGGTCAGGAGGGTTAATCCCCTCGCAGAGAGATTTGTGAGCGTTTTGTGTTAGCTTTCCGAAGTTGCTCCAAGAGGAAAATAAAGGAGGAAAGGAGAAGAAGCGCAATAAAGTTCTGAGAGGGAGAAAAGCGGGGCTAAACAAGAGCTAGCTTTTAATTGGCGACGCAGGCTGTAACAGCACGTTGCTTTAGTTATTTCCTCGCCTAACTTTATCCCCCCCATACACACACCTCCTTCCCCTTCACCAAGTGTCTTACTTACCAAAGCCAGGAAACAACCACCACCTTCCCTCTTCTCAGTCATCCTCGATTCCAACACAACAACCCGCAACAGGCTGCCGATGCAACACCCGTTCCCTCCGCTTCCACCATCCCTAAGGGGGTGTGTGTGTGTGTGTGTGTGTGTGAAGCGGGGTAAGGAAGTGCCGATCCCGGCTGCTTTAGGACGAGAAGTGGAGCTTAGAGAAAGGCCGGGGAGTGAAAAGAACTGGAGCTGCTGAGAGGAGGCTCCTCCCCATGAGGCTCCCCGAGGAAAGGCCGTAGCCACCACCGAGCTCTGCCGCGCCCCGAAGCTTCCCACGATGGGGTCGGATGCCTCCGGGGCGGCGATTCGCCGCCCCGGAGGCATCCGACCCCATCGTGGGAAGCGTCTGGGAGCCTCCGAAGCTTGGGCATGCAGCGAAAAGACTGCAGGGAAACACAACCCCCATCCACAAGGAGCTGAATCTGAGGCTCCCACGTGGGTTTTGTCCCTTTTTTTTTCTTCTTCCCTTACTGGAATTCCTGGCCGGAGTTTTTCAATCACTGCAGCGCTCTCATCCTCTGCGGGAGTAGGGGATGCGGCCGGATTAAGTAGTAAATGCTTGCGGGTGTATACAGATAGCTCCTCAGGTTTTACACATCGCAGTGTAATTGGGGGGGGGGTTGGCTGCTTCGTGAAGTTTCAGGAAGGTGTTTGGCCCAAGTTTCAAGGTAACCTTTTAAAAGGAAACTTTTAAAACTCCTTAACAACTTCCACTGAAACTTTATTTCTTTACAGCTATAAATCCACCCCAAACCCTTTCCTTCCTAGTCTAATTTCTACTGGCTTGGAGCAAGCTGCTCTAGTGGAAGGTGTCCCTGCCCATGGCAGCGGGCTGGAACTGGATGAGCTTTAAAGTCCCTTCCAACACAAACCATTCTAATTCTTCAGTTAAATCCCAGCTCTTAAAGTCACACAGGTTTTCCTTACCTATAAGAAAATGGAATGGTTCTAATTAGCTGTCTGCCCTTATTAATCTCTTTGGTTTCCTACGGGTTTATCACAGCACAAAAGAGTGGCTTCACAGGTAATCAAGTCTTTGCATTGAGATATACACCCAACTGCATATACGAGCTGCCAGCGCCCAAGGAATTCATTGAGTCTCTACACAGGGAGATCACTATCATGTTTATAACATGTCATACACTAACTGGCTATGCTATCTAACCCACAGCAAGACGCTTGGTAGATTCATTGCTACCAAATACCCAAATGAGATACTTCAGATAAAATGCAGGGGCTACAGGGGCTGAATTTAGCTGAGTCAGTCCCCCAGCTGACCCCATGTTCACACTGCCCAAGCTCTGGACACTCGACTGTGGTGGCAGCTACACCTGCCTGGGTGATAGAACTAAAAGAAGGGAGATTGAGGTTGGATATAAGGAAGAAGCTCTTCCCTGTGAGGGTGCTGAGGTGCTGGCACAGGGTGCCCAGAGAAGCTGTGGCTGCCCCATCCCTGGCAGTGTTCAAGGCCAGGTTGGACACAGGGGCTTGGAGCAACCTGGTCTGAAAGCCAGGGACAGGGATTTCCCCTGGATGTGCTCATTGCTGCCTTTAACAATTCAGATACCTGTGCAGGCAACAGAAGGATACACCAAATAGCCCTTGGAGACCAAATCACACACTGTAATGGGTGAAGATACTGAAAAACACATAGAGTACCAGCATCACCTGGGCTGTGGGGTACAGCCTATCGAGGGGCGCACCATGCATGGTACAGGGAGACTTCATTTTATCACACCACCAGGAACCAGTACTGACATCCATCCATCCACACTGACAGCAAGAATTAAGATCAAACTGAGAGTTAAAGTTTCTGGGGAGAGCAGCCCCTTCATATCCTGCCTCCCAAGCAGCAGGAAACCAGGCATGGAAAAAGTGACTGTGATTTCTGATGCAGGTACGAGCATTCAGCCACCCTCTCATTTTGGGGGGAACTCAAAACACTTTTGTCATCTGGAAACCATTTCACAAATCGCTTCTGCAGGTACAGGAGCCCTGGGGGGGGGGGGGGGGGGAGGCAGACCCACAGAGAGCAATGTTCGTTAAAATACATGTTGATTTGCTTTGCAAGCAGCACTTGAGTCTGGCACAAGGCTGTGGACATAAGACGAGCTACGTTCCTGCTAACAGCAAATAGAGCAGTTTTGGAGTAGAATGGTCATTTTGCTCAAATAATATGCTTCTCCTTGTTTATCCATTCACCTCTTGCTGTTCCAAACCCCTTTCACCTACTGCTAAGCAATCTCAACCCACCTTTGCCACAAAAACCATTCCCACTTCCCTCCCAATGTCCTCTGCTATTTAAATACAGGGAAACTGATAGGCAGCAACTCCAGAGCACAGTGCTGAGGTGTGCTTGATGTACATTAGGAGAAGGCTTGGGGGTGGCGAGGGAAAACAAGCTGAAAAGCAACAGGAAAAGCAGAGATAAGCAGCCTCCCAGCAAGGCTGGGGAGACAATTACAGGGCAGGGGCTGACGCTGAGGCTGCAGCCTGCAGTGCTAGGTCTGGGAGCCCCAGATCAAAGAGCTCCAAGGGAAAGCATTGCAAAAGAGCTCTCCAGAGCTGGATCCGAGTGGTGAGCGTGATGATGAGGAGGACTCGGAGGCAGGAGACATCCTGGATGATGGCTCTGCTGGAGTACAACCCTTCCCTAGCTCCCAGGGAACAGTTAGCCTCAAGGAAAGGCCAGAGGGCAGCAGGATGGCTTATACTAGGGGGGGACTGTTGGGTTATTTCAATGTGGATCCCAAATGGTTGTGAAGAACACCAGGATTTTGCATTTGAGTGAAGGATTTTCTCTTTGGTAGATCCCCACTTTTTCCTTTTCTATATATGCACGTGTCCATTTACCAAGCTATACGTGAGAAGTTCGGTTGCTATTTCAGAAGTGGAGGAAACCTTACAAGAAGTAATCATCTTTTTACCTTGGCGATGCCAAGTAGTTCATGACACAGGTACAACAACGCTCCCGCAGTGACACTGCAGGTGCCTGACGTTACATAGGCACATGCTGCTGGGAGGCAGCTCCTAACTGCAGACCAACACATGGATCTTCTCCTCGGGCATGCAATACTTCTACCCTGCACTCAGGAAAATGGGAATTTGAATTGCAGAGAGACAAAAGGTTCTTAGGTAGAGTGCGTCCAGAAGTGCTGGATCCCAGGACGTCCTTTGAGGTGGTGTTTTCAGAAATCTGGACAATGGCTTGAGAAATGTTCATAGAATCCTGTAATGATTTGGGTTGGAAGGGACCTTAAAGCTCATCCAGTTCCAACCCCTGCCACGGGCAGGGACACCTTCCACTAGAGCAGCTTGCTCCAAGCCCCTGTGTCCAACCTGGCCTTGAACACTGCCAGGGATGGGGCAGCCACAGCTTCTCTGGGCACCCTGTGCCAGCGCCTCAGCACCCTCACAGTTGTCAGATGCCATCGCAGACACCATCACTCAGGCTGTGCTCCACAGTCTGGGTGCTTTAAGACTGTGGGTGAAAGCTTCCGATGGACACTGTACTGCCCAGCGCCTGGGAATTCAATCTGAGGGTTTTCCCCATCAACCACGTCACTTTTGCCAAACCAAAGCATCTGGAGGGGAGGAAATGACTCTGCCCTCAAACAAACCTATGAAAACCCCATGAAATTGGCTTGGAAAGAATGTTATATGAAATAAATGTGAAAAACAAAAACCCACACAGTTTTTCATTCAAATTTGCATTGTTTTCTGAGAATACAGGATGAACTTGGACCACATTGCCAAGCTTTTCCTTGCAAGCGTGAAAACAAGGCTCCCTCTTCTCCAGCTCTTAAATGGAGGTCATGACTAGTCTATAAGCAAATGCTACAGTATTTGTGCTACACTTGCAGGAAAGGAGGCAAACCAGCAATGCCTATACTTGTTCTGAGCCATAAAGCTGCATCATGTGCCTAATCTTTAAGATATGTGTGTGTGTGTGTTTTAAATTGTTCTTTGTGAAAACTCAGTGCCCATTTTCAGGCCATTGAAAACAAAGAGCACCGTATACATAGACTTCAGTCTGGTTACAATTAAAGAGGAGTTTCTCTTTTGCATCTCCTAATCAGAGGTTCCCAGTCAGACACTGCAAAACCACAGACCCGGTTAGCTGCAGAGCAGCCTGGCTGGGGTATCCTGGCTGCTGTAACAAACACCTGAACTTCAGATTTCCACTGCTTTCCACAGACAAATTGCCCACAGCCATCATTTGTGATGGTTGGATATTAAGGTTGTGTGCTTCCCAGTGAGTTTTATTGGCAAGGGATGGCTTGCCAAGTTTTGGGATGGCTGCCTCTGTAACTTCCCAAGCAGAACTTTACCTTCAGCTTTGGAAAACGGGAGAGTTTAATGTTAACCCAGTACGTTTTGGAGGACCAAAGGGATGGGAAAGTGCCATTTTGCACATCTCCTAATGAGGAGGATTGATTTTTAGGAAACCCCAGGCTAGACTTAAAGCCTCACAAATTCCAGTGGTACCTTCCCAAGCAAACCAAGTTTACGTGGCGTTCCCAGCAGAAGAATAGCAATTGGAAAATGCTGCGTGCAACCCAAGTTTCATGCACCATCACAGCATTCAGAATAAGAACAAGAGAGAAGATGTTGAAAATCCTGGAGCCATTTAAATGTTCAGCAAAACTCACTGTGTTTTGGCTCATTAAATGCCATTGTTGGGAAGGGGAGATCGGAGTTTGAAGTGTTCATTTATTTCTATGACGGGTAATTTTTCCCCTTAGTTGTCAGAACCTGTATGCAATGCATACATGCTTTTTTTTTGCATTCATTCCAGGAAACAAATCTCTGTCTGCTGCAGAGTTATTCTTAGCTGGCTTTGATATTTCTATCAGCAAGGAGAGCATAACAATGTTATCATGCTAACAAATACCAAAGATTTTACATAAGCTCTCGAGTGCCTTAAATAAGAAAAGAAGGCTTTATTGATTACACTGTTTGTGTTTCGTTAGCCAAAGGAACTAGGGAAAACAGGCTGGAAAAGAATAAAAAGCAGCTTGATAAGGTTCAGTCTCACGAAGCAAGTGTTTTCCAGAGCATCCTGTACAAAGAGAAGCCAAGCTGTACAGGTTTGGAAAACACCAGGTAGTGCAGGCTAATGAATCATTTCAATCCTACTTGTCTACCTGCAGCCTGTTTTCCTAATTGGATTTATCAGGTGAAACAAGAAGACACCCCCTCCTTGTTTAAGCAAAGCTGGATAACCGGGAGCACAGTGCTTCTAGGATGGTCTGGGTGCAATAAGATCACAGCATTCTCCCTAGCTGATGTGTTAGAGGCTCGGGTCCAAGTTCTTTGCTGATATCACTGCTCTGGAGCAGAGATTTCAGCCCAGCATTTACTGACTTTTAAGGGTAGGCTGTGGCTGCAGCCTTCTCTCACACAGCTGTTGGAAAGGAATGTACCAAGAGGTGAAGGAAGTAAATGAGTGAAATCAAATGGGGGGACAACTTTGTCTTAGGGCACTTTTGGGCAGCTGGTTATTTTACTGAGGACCACGGGTAAATGGAGCAGGTACCGAACAGGGAAGAGGAAGGGTGAACAAAGAGTTGGTCAGGAAATGCTTAGTCTGGGAGGAGATCCTAAGGACGTTTCAGCAAGAACAACATTAACGTAACATACTGGGGCTGGTTCTTGACAACAGCATGGTGACACTCAGCATGTCACAGGGACCTTGGAATTCAGAACAATTGAGCCTTTTGTTGGAGCAACTAACATTTCTGCTCTTAATGCAGAGCTTCTTATCTGCCAAAGGGAGTCTACGATAAGAATTAAGCTGTCAAGGTGAATGGAGATGAACAGGCCTGAACAGATCCATAAAACAACTGGAATGGAGGTACCTAAATAAGCCCCACTTGTTATTGGCAATGCACATGTGGTCTCCCATGGATCTGAACCAATACTGATAAGTCCGGCTCTAAGGACACCAACATAAAAGACAGCAGGAAGGAAAACAGAACGCAAATGACAAACACTCCAGAGTTCTGGCTCCTCGGACGTGTTTCCAGAGGAGTCTGTTGTGGAGCAGCGCTGGTGTGATGCAAGATGCCAGGACACAGAGGAACTGGAAGGAAGCCACATCCAAGTCATGGAGAACACGCCTGCGTCTGTAATTGCTGTTCTCAGAGCTGCCCTCGCTGGGTTCAAAGCTGGGGCTGATCCTGCTTTGCATATTCTATTAGAAACAGGGACAGTGGAACTAGGTCCGTGGTATCCGACTTTGAAAGAGGCCAGAAGTTAGAGTTGGAATAGAGAAAATACAGGGATCTGTAGGGTATGCAAAAGCCATTTTGAGAAAATAGCTTATTTGGAAGAAGCCAGGTTGAAAAATGCATCTGGGGAAAGCTGAGCAGAGAAAAAGAAGTAATCTGAAAGTAATTTTTAACTTAATGAGGAAAGAAGACAAAAATTGATGCTAAACTGCCTGGCCAGATATTGGACAAAGCGTTACAGTCCCCATGCTGGATTCCTTTAGCAAATGCCTGTATTTGATTGAATAACTCTAATTTCTTGAGAAACACAGAAGGATGTGTTGAAACAGCAGCTCGTGTATCATCCACCATGTCAATGCCTCCCTCACGAGTAAGTGGCTGTGGTTCTCATGAGTGTTACAGAATGCTTTCAATGCAGCAAGAAGTGTCAGCAATTTGGCAGGACCAGAAATGATTTAATTCTGTACTTTTGTAGAGCAGAGGCATATGCAAATAGAATTAGAAGGTAACCAGCATGGTATCACAGACCTAGTTTTCCATTGGCACGTGCTTTGAGTACAACAGGGTGTACTATCAAATCAGCACTTCATAAATCATGGAATCACCGAATCCCAGCCTGGTTTCTGTTGGAAGGGACCTTAAAGCTCACCCAGTTCCAGCCCCTGCCACGGGCAGGGACCCCTTCCACTAGAGCAGCTTGCTCCAAGCCCCTGTGTCCAACCTGGCCTTGAACACTGCCAGGGATGGGGCAGCCACAGCTGCTTTACGCTAATAGCTTACACTGCATAAAACAGCATCAATTCAGTCAATGGCAGCCCTTAGAGTAGGTGATAAAACTCCCTTTAACTTCTTAGAAAGCCATGTGAGATGTCTGCTGGGTAAGAGTGAAATTATCCTCAATTTACTCTTCCATGAGCAGAAAAGTAACAAAATACCACAGACTTTACACGCGGAGCTCCCCATCCTGTTAATGTAGTCAGGGGCCGCAGGCCGAGCTGCTTGTGCCTCCAAAAGCACAACTGCACTAACTCGCACCTACTGAGGACAGCAGGGACAAGTAAGATGGGAGAGAAATAAAGAGACAGAACTCAGATGCAAAGGGAGAAGGGCAGGAGAGGCAAATAGCCTGATGAATTTTATGCATTCCATTAATGTGTGAATCACCTTCAGCTGTTTTCCCCTTTGTTTTGTGATCCCGAGATGCTGCACACCTGAGTTAATTTGGAAGTTAAAAAAAAGGGGAAATAAAGCTGTATAATCACTGTTTAGGTAACTTTCCTTTTAACTCCAAACTCTTGTTTTCAGACGTTAACAACACAAAGCCTTAGTGCTCAAAACCCACTTGACTGAGCTGAAAAGCAGTTCCACATTCCATACCTCATCCAGCAAGGCTGTTAAAATATTTAATACAGTGTTTGTTAAGCAGACCAAAAAGACCGGGTCCGTATTTGCTAAGGAGTGAACATTCTTTTCTGACTTACTGAACTGGCCAATTTTTGATGGCAAGAACAAAGCTTGAAGCAAATCCAAGCGTGCGTGTGGACCCACGTTAGGGATCTTGTCTGACCTATGCACAGCGCATTAGTGCATTAGGCAGAAGCTCTTCCCTGTGAGGGTGCTGAGGCGCTGGCACAGGGTGCCCAGAGAAGCTGTGGTTGCCCCATCCCTGGCAGTGTTCAAGGCCAGGTTGGACACAGGGGCTTGGAGCAAGCTGCTCTAGTGGAAGGTGTCCCTGCCCGTGGCAGGGGTTGGAGCTGGATGAACTTTAAGGTCCCTTCCAACCCAAACCAGTCCAGGATTCAACAGAGTGCCTCCAATACACTGCTATAGCTGGGGAAGGACCCTCCTGGTGTTTCTTGTGGTGCCAAAACTGCTAGGAAACCCTTGTCCCCCAAGCAGCTCGGTGCCACATCCTCCTCTCCCTGTACAGAGTAGCTTTATGTGTCACTGAAATAGTGAGGAGCAGGTCAAGGTACAGACAGGGAATAAGGTTCAAGCACCACAGAACAAGAATGAGCACCTGGATGAGTACAGCTATGAAAGCACTGCATCGTGTGTATTGATTTGCACGGACAGGCAGGAATAAGAATTGCTTGTGCAGCATAAGCTCCAGCAGGTCAGCTTGCTCTGCAGGAGCACCAGAAACTCTACTAATGCCAAATGTGTGCAGTGCCCTCTTGCATGTGAAGGCCATATAGCTTAGCACAGTGAGCACAGCACCTTCTGCTGAGGGTCGCAAGCACCTCACCTTACTGCAGAGTGAGTGCCACTGCTTGCAGCTTGCTTACGGCTCCCTGTGCTCTTCCCTCGCTAGCACACCCAGCCCAAGCCGCCTCTATGAGCATCTCTGCAACACCCAAAGGCCTGTCGATAACCTGAACCTTTTGCCAAGCCAACAGATCAGCGCAGGGTGCGATCTGTTCTATGAACCTTACAGATACACACCTGGGAATGACTTCACAGTCTCCACTTCAAAAAGCTCTCTCAGCACTTTTCCCGAGAGACAATGGCATTCCACATGTACCAGCTGGATGAATTGCAGGAAGTTATCAGGAAACTCAACGCCACCTCGAAACATCCCTGAACATTTGCCATCACTTCCAGTTGTGCTCCGTGATCTGTTCAATACCTGCCATAGCCGTGATGCAAACAGGAGCATTTCAGTGGCATGAAGTGTAAGGACTCCCTGTACATACATTAACCTCTTTTATCGCTCCGTAAGAGAATGAAGATGTATGGGTGTAGACATTACAAAATGAGAAAAGAAATCAAGTCCTTGTCTTCCTTTCTAAGCAAAAGGGAGCAGCTGAATGCCCAACAGTAAGTGGGAAGGATGACATTTTGATGCCCATATGTGGCCATCACAAACACAGGTTTTCAGGCACAGAGTCAATAAAGAGAAATGTCAGGACCATCAAAGAAAGGGTTATTTTTTACTCCTTTTCAGTGCACAACCTCCTTGCCAAAAATAATTGTCCTTTGCACTGAAGGTTAAAGGGAATTTATTGGTTCTGTTCTATTGCCTGCAGACACAAAGGCTCTTCTTATTAATGACCACTGTCCCACTCGTGAAGGAGGTAGGGGCAGGAGTTACCACAGACAGTTCTTGGATCTGCTCTTCATCACAAGATCACCGTCCTCCCAATGGCATAGCCACGAAGGGAAGAAATTCCCCTATTCCCTCTACAAGAAGAAATCCTAACAAGGATTTAGAGTCAGGTTGCACAGCTTCATTCCCTCACCCACCATTCAATGGGGTTCCAATGTGAAAGATCTCATAAGAGATGAAACTATACAGAAGCATTGAAGGGGATAGAAAACAATGCTGAAATAATGCAGAACATGCAATTTCCTTCTTCTAAATAACACATACTTCTTACTGCTATTTATTTTGAGAGCTGGGGAGGATTCATTCCCCCTGGAATTCTTTCCATCAGGCACAAATCCCCCCAGCCTCTCAGAAACACGCATCTTGTTTTGCATGGCTATAGGAATTTATTGTCTGCAAGGATGAGAGGACAATAAACAATTGGAAACCACTCTGCAGCACCAAGTGTTGTGACTGACTGGAGTACACAGGGTATGGAATACAGCTTGAAATTCAACTATACAAACCCAGTTTTAAGCTCAGACCGGTCAGTGTGTTGGACCCACTGAAGAAGACAGGGCAGCCAGCTCAACTAATGCTTTGTATAATATAATAGAATATATATGATGCTCTTTTGTATTATAAATACCTATTCCTTTAAGAAACAAGCCTGATCAAAAGCAGAGACTCCCCTGCACCTCAGAGGGTCCCCACTGTGTAAGTCTACAGTGCTGCAATCACATTTGGCTCTGCCTGCAGCACCTCCCACGTGTGTATGCGCACTGGCTATGTGTGTGACACCCAGAGGAGCAGCTGCCTGTTGATACAAACCCTCACGCTGCAAAAACAGGTGATAATGAATTCCTAAGGCATATGCAAGCATTAAGCAACCACTCCATGGATTGCCAGCAGCTGTTTCAAGAGCCCTGCCCTGCTTGCCGTGGGTATTTATATAAAGAATGATAGCCACCCTGATAGCAAACACATGTGTAGACACATGCACGTACTGCCCTGTAGTCCCTGAAGGCTTCTGAACCAGGCCTGGCCAGTGATTTGGTTGGTAATTTCAAATCTGCCCACTGTGAAGCTTCCCATCATAGAAAGAGAAACGGAAAGGAGCTAGAGAGAAGTAATAGGGTCTAATTTCCTTGTTGGTCCATAGGTAGATCCTTAAAGAGAAAGTCAGAGAGCTGTTCAGACTCCCAACACTTCTAATAGTCTTCTAATACACACTGTGCTCATGCAATTAGGTCGTATTCAGTCTCCATCCCTGATATAGAACAGGAAGAACCCCCCCATTTTCACAACAGAAACCCTTCAGGTATTTTCACTTAGAAAAGTTTTATCACTTGAACCTTGGAGGAATGTGGCACTGAGATATTTCCCCTCCTTATTCAGCTAATATCATACAGTTTTTTGGTAGTACTTAGATTCCATCTACACATACCATTCATTGAGGCTGCCTGGAACAGTTTAGGTTTCACTGCACCTTTCTCTCTGCAGTTGTCTCTTAGTAGCTGTGGCTGCCTCCTCCTAAAAGGAGGAGAGGGACAGCCTGCAAGAAGGCTGCTGAGGTTACAGAGGAAGCAGTGCTGTGATTAGATAAAGGGGAGTCACCTGCTCTGGCATCAGAATGCTTTGAATTAACTCCGTATCAAACTGAGAATGGAGACAGCCAAGTGAAAACTCACCCAAAAAGTGCCTTAACTTTATTAAAGCAGTTACTGCTAGGTCTGGAAAATAAACACTCAATTACTCATAGGCTCCACAAATCCCTGCTCAGAAGAATTCACATCAGAAACAACTCCATGTCATTAGAAACACTGAATAACACAGGGATCAAAGGCACTGCCAATACAATTATATTATACGGGAGGATAAGAGGGCGGCCTAGACAACTAACTGTGAGTAATTAGGTTGTACTGCAGGCTTGAGTTTAAATACTGCCATCCACCATGTGAATGCTGCAGGTCTCATTTAACTGGGTCACCAAAAACTTTGGCAAAAGCCCACTGACTTAAGGCTAGGCAGTGCCATTTGTTTGCCTAACTTTAGGCTATGAGATGTGAACACTGGGAAGCGTAAGCAAAGCCACACAGGTAAGGGCAGGAATCTGGACCAGCAGATGGAACAGGTAAGGATTGTGCTCCTTGGCTTTTAGGACCCCTCTGCCACCCAGATGATGGGTATCTGCCTTGATAACTGCATCCCCCTCAAGCCCCAGGGTCCTGACAACCATTCCACATAGTAATTTAAAGTAAATACCTTTCAGTAGGTAATCCTGCCGCAGCGGTTTCTTGCAGTTCAGTGAAGTCAAGGTTCTTAGGCTCAGTCAAGGCAAGCGGGGATAGCTTTCTTGTGCCATCCTGAAGTGAGCTTTCGTCCTCTGGATTCATCCTGCTCGGCTGATTTTCAGCATCAGTGAGATCTGTGCGTGCAGAACCCTCGCTCTGCTCCATCACAGGAGTGGCTGGGGAGTGATTTTTGTGCAGGTCTGTGTCCTGCTCCTCAGTGCTCGTGTTTATGGCCAAGTCACCTTCACCAGTGACTAACATCCTTGCAGTACCTGTTTCAGGGATGTCTCCAGTTTTTATGTCACCTGCCTTTGTTGTGCTTAGCACCGTGTCACTGTTCTCTTTCACACCTCCCTCAGTTATATCGCTAGGTTCTACTGTAGAGTCAGTTTGCAAGCAATCATCCTGGCTTACTTCGGTTTTTAAGTAATCTATTAACCCATGCACAGTCCCTTTCTCTTCTTGCTGTGCATCTTGTGGATTTTCCAACGTTTCCAAGCATTTCCTATTCACTGGATCATCCTGTATCCCCTGCACGTCATTGTGAGACTTACTATCATGCATGAAACTGCTGTGAACGTGGGTCTCCTGATTTCCCCCAGGTGATGCATTCAAATTGCCTGGCAATTTGTCGTGATTGTAAGAGCCTCCCGGGACAAGTGTTGAAGCTGCCATATCAGGGATGCTCTTGGCAACATCCGCATCACCGTACTCGCTTTGCTCCTGCTCGTTTGCCTTAGGATCCTGGCACTGTTCAGTAGGAAGATTTACATCCTCTTCAGATGAAACTGGTTCTGTGTTACGCTCGGTAATAAAGTTATTTCCCTCTGCGGTAGCAGCATCTTTTAAGTCCCTCTTCTGTGCATCGCCTGCCGAGGTGGCAGCTCCAGCGGGTTGTTGCTTACTGTCAGACCATGCAAGGAAGTTCTCAGCTGCTGCCCTACCACATGAAGCTGGTCCTTGCTTCTTTATCCCTAAGCTTATTAGCGATTCGGGATCAGCGCCACTCGCACACTCGCCTTCCTCTCCTTCCATCTCGCCGCTCGCTGGACACTCAGTGGCTCGCTCTGGCTTTCGCTGATGTTGCAGAGGGCATTCAGCAGGTGTGCTGCCATCCAACGCAGGGACCACTTCTAAACACCTACGGGGCTGCTTGTTTTCCTCAGCATCCTGCAGACTTGCCGTAGGCAGCTCTGCCGCTGCGTTTCCTTGTTGCAGAGATTTCCCTTTGCCAGCTCTGCAGGAAGCCTCAGGAGCTAAAGGCAGCTCTTGCCCCTCTGCTTCTGAGGTGCCCTCGGGAGCTCGTTCGCCCACCTTGATTGATCCTGAACGGTTCTCAGCACCGCACACTCCTCCTGTATCCGTGGCCACTGGCCTCTGCTTGAAGCCTGCATGGTTTTCAGGCAGCCGTTGGGGTAACTCAGCACTCAGCGTGCTGTGCACGGTGCTTTTAAATATCTGGCTGATGTGCTGCCTAAAGTCTGGGAAGCTGGAGCCGATGTCCAGAGAGCTGCAAGTCAGAGCCTCATGCTCCCTTCCAGAGCTCCCTGCAGCCTGCTCGCAAGCGCTGAGCTCTGCCCCAGTTATGTTATTATTCTCCTTTGAAAGCTCTTCCATTTCTTCTGAATTCCCAGGTTTCTCTAAGATCTCACCGTGCTTGTCATCTGCCCCCATACTGGATGCAATTTCCTCATTACGGCTTTCTTGTGATGATGAAAGGCTCAGCAGCTTCCCTTCTAGAGCGGGGAGTGCGCGCAGAGACTCTGCTGAACTGTCACTTTGCTGTGCTTTGAAGTTTACCTCGCTTTTTGTTTGGGGGGATTTAATTGCAGAGATTTCTTTCTTCAGCTTCTCAGAATTGAACTGCGATAAGTTTGCAGTCCTCTGCCCCACATTTACAGTCTCTGGCAGGGCTGAACTCCTGTCTCCATCGCCCTGAAAACCTCGGTCTGGAACATCTATTTCATTCACACACCTACCCCCTTCAGAGCTGTCTGGATTTGCTGTGCCTACACTAGGTGAGGGACCTACATGCACAGACACCTGAGAACCTGCATCAATCTCTAGATCAGAGTTCCCTTCTAAGGCATTTTGGCATGCTACAACTTCCAGCTCATTATTCAGTGCTCCCCCCCCGATACCACTGGCTGTATGGTTTCCAGGTTGCTGGCCAGGATGGCCGAGTGCAGAGAGGGCTATAAAATCTGCTTGACAAGAACCAGGCTCCTCTGCTGTGTTTTGAAGGCAGCTGGGTTTATACAACTTATCAGTGGGAATTGCTTCCCTGTGTGCCTGCAATGGTGAAGGACATCCCTTTTCCCCTGGTCTTTTATCACCCTTCACATTGCTTGTTGCTGTGGCAGCAGCACTTTCCTCCATGTTTCCATCACTCTGGATGACTCCCCCATCACCAGTAAGAGTCTTTTTGAGGTTCTTTGCCATTGATGGCATTTTCCCTTGAGTTTCTGTATGAGATATTTGAGGATCATTTTTCCCGGGATTATCAGAAGTATGCGCTGGTTCCATACCGCTTGGCAAAGCCTGTGACGTGTTAGTGGCACTTGCTGAATTCCCTGTCCCTGGAAGAGCCTTTATAGCAGCAGCAGCAGCGTGGCTTTCACCACTATTATCCTCTATCCTGCCTGGCTGTTCACTCTTGTCAGATCCTTTAGCAGACGTATCGCTCTGACATGCTGCTTCATGCTGACTAGCTGAGATCAAAGAATGATTACCCTGCTCGGGCTCGTTGGAGTTGTGCTGACTGCAGCAGTTTTCTCCTGCCTTGAGATCAGTTTTGCTTTGCTCATTGCAATCTTGCAAATTAATCATGGCCACACCAGAAATGCTTTGCCCGTGTTCACACATCTCCGACACCGCAGCGCTGCTGTTACCCTTGTCCCTGTCTGTCGCCGTGTCCGGAGTCGCTGGATCTAGCACAGGAGATTCTTTATTAAGGTTGTTTGAAACATCTAGAGGTGTTTCTGGTGTGCTGCTGTGATTATTAAGTTCTAATGGCAATTCAGGGTTTACTGCCCTTTCTTTGTGTTCCTGATCACCTGCTCTTGTGACAGTTGTCAGACTGCTTTGGTGCTGCTGTTGTTCGAGTCCTGGGCTTGAAATCCAGGCACTGTCCTCAGCAGCAGGCACTGACCTCTCCATTTGGTCTGCATGGGGAAGAGCGCTTGGAACATCTGTGTTTTCCTGCAGTTCTCCAACACTGCACTCCAAGGTCTCCAAAGAGCCACATGTGCCACCCTCTGAGGGACAGTAGTTATCACTGACACGGCTGTCACCCCCTTCCTCCATGTGAGGAGTTAGTCCTGAAGTGCCAACATCAGCTTGGGTGGCTTCTGAACAAGCCACTTGCTCCAGCTGAGCTGGCACCAGCACATCCGACTTGCATTTCCCTTTCAGTGCCAAATCTTTGTCCTCCACGAAGCCTTCCCCCACAGCCTGGTGCTTCTCTTGTTGAATACCCTCATTTTCATCACCACCCACAGCACCGCGCTGTGCAGCTGCAGGTCCCTGCTCTGAATCACTGCAAGGCACTGCCGTGATGGGACTGTAGTGCTCTTTGCTGTCTGAAACCCATGAGCTCTCCTTGCCTTGTAGAGCCATGCGGTCCACAGGCCCTGCCAACTCATTTAAGCCCTGGAGCTCGGGTTTGGATTTGGAGTCAGATTCCAACACAGTTTCTCCAGCAAGAGCCTTTTCCCAGGGCTCATCCTGCTTACCCTGCTTAATACGATTGTTCTCAGAGCGGAGGGGCAGTGAACTGCATGCACTGGCTAAACAAACTGTGTCAGTCCCGTTACAGCCTGGCTGGCCCGAAGTTTTGTCTTCTGCCTCAGTGTTAAAGCAATCAAACCCCAGTGGGCATTCCTGCCTTGGAAACTGTGGGGAAGTCCCAGGCTTCTTCTCCGGGCCTGTGGCATCTGTTTTCCCTTTACTCATTTGCTGTTCAGGTTCACAACCAAGAGACTGTGAATTGTCATTGGGTGATTTAAAGCCTAAAGTCAGAGGCTTTGCCACAGCTTCTTCCCCTGGGTCACCTGTTGAAGTCTTCTCACAAAGACCCAGTACTTGAGGATTGTGTCCCAGCAGGGTATTTTCCATGTCCTGGTGGTGGCTACTAACAGGGTTCAACAGTTGCCTTTGTGCCCCACTCGACCCCTCAGGTAATACATTGCTCTCTGTCACGTCTGTTGTGATTTCATCTCTTTCTCCTGTTACACTCGCCTTGCTTTCCTTTTGATGCAGCTCTGTGGATCTGCTCAAAGAAGCGCTTAATGCATATTCTGCCCGCAGTAACCTGTTATCTACCAGGGAATTTTCCGCAGCAGGCTTGATAACAAGTTCTGGTTCAGAAAGAGCAGTGCTTTCTCTAGACACAGCCTCAGCTTTTATAATTTCATTGCTGCTGGCTTCATCTTTTGGGCTTTCAGTTGTGACGGCTGAGTTTTGTTCTCCCTCTCGCTGAAATGATAAAGGCAGAATGGAACACTCGGCACTGACAAGCTCGTCCTTCTTTTGAAGCTCTCTTTGACAAGTGGGTTTGTTTTTGTCAGAGGCTGTTTTCACCACTTTGCTCCTCACTGCATCTTGAGAGCCATTTCCAGGCACATATTCCCTCGAAGGCTCTTCAGGCTTTGGTACCAGGAAGACAGGGTTAGGAGGCACCATGAAAGCACAGGCTTCTGATTGCTCCCCTTTGCTTGCAGACAGAGCTGGATTTGCCTCATTCTCCTTAGCTGTGGTTTCAACCCCTATCTGTAGATTACAGACTTCACTGATGCCGGTGAAGCCTTGAGCATTCACAATTGCTCCACATTTTTCACTGTCTGAGCCTCCTGTTGCTGGATAATTTAGGATTAAGGTTTCTTCTTTCATTAGCAGACCCTCCCCACCATCTGGGTTCTGTCTACCTTGCTGCATCACAGCCTGCTGCTGACCTGCTTCCAAACCTCCTCGCTCCTGCTTGGCCTCCTGAGCAGGGATATAATCCCCTGCTTCTGTACCCTGGGGGCATGTGCTGACATGTGGGTCCCTCCTGCCACCCAGCTGCTCGCTCTGCCAGAGCCCTCTTAATTCACTCAGACTCATTTGTGAGGCTCCTTGCATTGCTGTGATTACTGCAGGAGGGCTGGACCCCAGGCTTGGCTTGCTGGGGTCATTCTCACTATTTTCCATACAAGCGGCAGCAATAGTGTCACATTTAGGGCCTCTGTCCATGGATTTGGAAGTTGTTATCCCCTCTTCTTTGTCATTGACTTGACCTGGTGACAGCAGGGCTTCATTGCAGGTTGAGGTTGGTAAAGTATTGCTGCTTGTAAGATGTGTTGTGGCACGTTCTTCAGCACCTGCGAAAGGCACTGAGACAGGCAGACTTCTCTCCCTTGCTCCTGCAGCCTGCTTTAAGCACTGAGAGTCTGTTTGTCCTCCTTGCTCTTGCGAGGCAGTGTTCTCTCCCGTCACCTCTGAAGACACCATGCTTGAATTTGGGTGGGTTAGGTCTTCAGCACTGTAGCTACTGATGCCTTTGTTGCTGATGCTGCCAACAATGGAAATGTTTGTTTCATGTGAATAAAGGAGCAAAGACTATGAAGCAAAGAGTAAGAACAATCTGTGCCACTGATGTTTCAAAGCCATGCAGTACATGCGCTGAGAAGCTGATAATCTGCTTGCAGGAGCTAAACCATCAGACACACATTACAGTGATTTAAATGCTCATACACTGAAAAATATGTCTCAAATCCACGATGCTCATGGCATGCATGTCAACCATCCCAAACTCTTAGTTAAGTGAAGGGAGAGGGGACACACACCTAACAGAGTAAGGGGACTACATGGAAAAAAGGCTGGAAAAAACACCAGTACCTCAACGAAAGGTTTATATATTCTGCCTCTATGAAACTGCCTTATGCAAAGCTGAAGGCCGTACAACCCACAGTAACTGCTGCAATTGGGCTCTACTTTTATTGTGTAGCAGATTAGGGCCCATCTGCTGAATGTTTTCTCCAACTAATGAGCACAGTTGAGGTCAAAGTTCTCACCCTGCCAACTGAAGACGTTGCCATACAATGACACACACCCTATGAGGTCATTTTATTGCAGGGTTTGATTGCAGTGCATATAAGCTATAGCGTATATAGCTATTTGTATGATCTCCTTCTCCACCCCATTAAAGATAAGAGAGGGAAAAAACGGCAGCAGAGATGATGGGGGTGCACTAACTGCAAGAAGGAGAAGTTATGTTAATGTTTTCCACGTGCACTGTATGGACACCAAGGTTTGGAGGTGATGAAACGGGTTACCCTTGTTCTCTGCCTCACCTCCCCTGGGAAGCCTGGGCATGTTTTCACCACCTTAGCGAACATGGAGTGAAATATCAACTCAAAACTGGTGTAGAATTGCACCTAGGAGCACGGAGCATCATTTACTTGAGGTAATAAATCTCTCCCACATACACCCAACAACCAACCAAAGCAAGACACACAGACAAGAGACTGCCAAATGCCTGGAGGTCAGTGGGATGGCAGCACACTCTAGCTCCATAGCTGCACAGGGAGAGGTGGTTCATCATCATCATCATCATCATCATCATCATCATCATCATCATCATCATCGGAGCTTAGCCACAGCTTAGCAGGAACAGCCTGTGTTGCAGATACACAAAGTACCCTACAAACTGGAGCTATCAAAGATGCTTAAAACCCCTTCTGGAAGCATAGAGTGGGTTTTAAGTCATCTCCAGAAATCTGGGAAGCCTTTCTCTGCCCAAGTTTTACACACAAAGTACTTGCTGGAGGTGAAGTGAGTTAGTGACCGGCTCTCATGTCCCTGCAGTTCGGTGTTTAACCCTTCAGTGACCGTTGAGGCAGCACCAGAGCCCCTTGCTCTGGCGCTCTGCTACAGCACACAAAATACACTTCCAGGAGGGTCAGAACCCCTCTTTATATTGAGGACTGCCCAGAGCAATGAACAATTTCTTTATGAATGTAAAATAGACCTTGAATCTATCTTAGATCCTAAAACCCTTCTGCAGAGTCACTGCAGTGGAAAATAAACTCATCTTTAAAGAGCTATTGAAATTTGCCTATGTTAAGGATAAGCCTCAAATCTAAGGTAAAATGTCTAAATCATACAATTCATACTGTAAGTTTTCCATATTATAAGTATTTGTATCTCAGGGGAGACCTTAGAGCAGCTCCAGTGCCTAAAGGGGCTGCAGGAAACCTGAAGGGGGGCTTTGGACAAGGGCCTGTAGGGACAGGCCAAGGGGAATGGCTTTAACCTGGCAGAGGGGAGACTGAGATGAGCTCTTAGGCAGAAGCTCTTCCCTGTGAGGGTGCTGAGGCGCTGGCACAGGGTGCCCAGAGAAGCTGTGGCTGCCCCATCCCTGGCAGTGTTCAAGGCCAGGTTGGACACAGGGGCTTGGAGCAAGCTGCTCTAGTGGAAGATGTCCCTGCCCGTGGCAGGGGTTGGAGCTGGATGAGCTTTAAGGTCCCCTGTCTAATGCCATTCTGGTAGCAACAATGTGAAGAGTCATAGTAGTAAACCTGTGATTTAGCAGGTTCAAGTGCTGGTGACAATCCTAGGAACTATTCAGCATTATGGATCGACTGAGTATTTTTTTCTGGAGCTGGATAATGCTGAAATCTGATTCATTTTACTCAGGAGTCGATGAAGGAATTGGGACAACTTTGTAATGAATATATGCTGAATAGAATGAAAGTGACAGTGCTGTGACAGCAGCTTAAGATATCACTTTCAGAATGAAGTAGTACATATTCATCATCCGCGCTACTGGAGCTTGCTTCAATGTTTTATTCAGGACAGAGTATAGAATTGAAAGATTTGAGTTTTCATTCATAATAAGATACGTCCAGACTGACCTGTTTGGATATCTCCTTCTGATGTAGGTAACAAGGAAAACTACACAAAGGACATAGCCTGATTTTCCTTTCCATTTTCTGTAATCTCGCTTTTCTGTCTCAAGACACTGCTGGGGTTAGACCAACATCTGTTGGGAATGGCTTAAGCACATTGATCCTGCTTTAGGGCAGAAGGATGGAGTAGATGACCTCCCAAGGTCACACTGAGTCCCATTATCGTCCACTGTTTTCTAAAGGGAATAAAACTACAGGGAAATGACACCACATGCTGGAAATAATTCCCCTGAGGAAATCCCAATCTACATGAAAATATAGCAGCAATCAATAGTTACCTGCAGGGAGCATATATTTTCAGACAACCCATTCAATACAAGCAATATAAAGCTGTGACCCTAAAAGTTCTGCTTCTCTAAACACAGGACAATAAAACGTGTTCTGCTTTGTGGTTACTTGATCCTTTTTGTTTGCAATCTGAGTAAGTCTGAGATTATTGAGGGGAAAATTCATTCTTATTTAAAACAAACCATGCAAACAGCAAAGCATGAAAGAACATCAGAGTTTCTCATAACTCATGTGCAGAAGGAGGGCAGAAAGAGTCATTTTGCCAGGAATAATTACTGCTCATAGGTGATGATATGTTTAAAACAAAAGAAAAAGCAGACACACAAAGACCTACGTGCACGTGTAACTGAGATATGCAGGTGTCCCACTGCTCCCAAGTGTCATCAAAGGGAACTTTTCCCTTGTCCTAGAGCTTAAGCATACAATTAAGCATTTGCAGGTTCAAGGCCCTAGCCATATGAATGCTAGCCTTCCACTTACAACATCAAATAACAATAGTTAAAGCCTAATATGCCTAAACATTTGCTTTGAATGAATAATTACTGAGAAATTGCTCCTGCAGCAGCACATTGCAAATGTTATAATGAGTTTTTAATACCCGTCCTTAACCTCTTCCACCTTCACAACATACTGTGGCAAGTCTGAATTAACCTCCAACAGTTTAAGAGTACTGCCCAGTCACTAAGGTGTTTATTAGGACAGCGCTGCCTGGTTTGTGTTTAGGGTGTGAAGCTGTAAAGGATGTTAAGAAATCGATGACTTAAATAGATCTTAACTGATTAAGAGCAATACCCAATCTACCAGCCAGTAACACTTGGAATCACATTGCTCTGTTTTGCAACCCACAACAAAAACTAAGGGGACAAAAGACAAAAGCAGCAGAAGGCAGCAAAGCTGTCTGGCATTTGCTGTCTGAGGGGGGCTGTGGAGGGGTAGGGATGCTCAAATACATTACATCTATTTGATAAACAACGAGAAATGTTGATCTAGCAACAAAAAATCATAGATAATTCAGATTTTCCCTTTCTTATGCCTTTGCTCCCCTCTAAACCACGCAGCAGTTGTTGAAAGGACAGGCAGCCTTTCAACCCAGTCACACTTGGGAGGGAAAAACACCAAGTGCTGAAGCCTGTGAAACCCAGAGGTCACATACGGTTGCCATCCACACTGATGTAACTCAGAGCCTGAGCGATTGTATTCCCAGGAGTGTTAAGAGCCTGAAATCTGAGGATGAATTTAGAAAGCACTAAAGGGCACCAATGCACAGGCAGCTCTGCGGCCATGGCACATGTACAGCTGCTTCTCAAGTGCTCCTGCTCTGCTTCCCCCGACACACGAGAGATCAGCGCCCACATTTGGAGTTTACACACTGTGCTAGAGGGCTTGAGTTAAAGAACCCTGCGTTTCAATCCGTCCCTAAGAGGTACTGCAAGTTAATGAGGAGCATGGAAATCACTTCCACATTCCCTTTAATAATAATAAGGAAGAAGTCAAGAGTTTCAGAGGCAGAGCAAGTCGCTATTTGAACTCTTCAGTGTAAACAGCCACATGAGAAATCCATCACGGCCAAAGGGCTGCTAACAGCAGCCAGCTTCCCCCACCCTCCCCGTACATCTAAGCTTTCAGGAAAAAGTGAAGCAGGAATAATGATCCCTATGATCCCCCTGGGAACTGCCCTTCCCTTCCCTCCCTACCCCCCCCAGCCACTTTTCACCTCCTTGTTCCATCCCAAATGCAGGGCCTGCAGTATTTTAAGCATCCCAACTGAATGATTCTAACGCTAAGAAAGCCAGGCTGAACTACTGCTGCAGCGAGCAAACAGGGGCCCACCATAGGATCGTAGAATGGTCTGGGTTGGAAAGGACCTTAACATCATCTAGTTCCAACCCCCCCAGCCACTAATCTTCAGTTCCAGTTCCACAGCCGGCTCCTGGTCTCCATCTAAGATATCCGGACAGTCAGCAGGAAGCATGGCACTCAATGGATGGTCCTGCAGGATGCAGTGGTTCTGTGAGTCCCACAGGATCTAAGCACAGCATTCCGGATGGGAGAGCAGCCAAATCCATCCAAGAACAGTGCTTATTCCCTGGACTACTTTTATCCTGCTTCTTCCTAAACCTGCTGGAAAGGCCTCTCTGGGGTGGAGTTGTCCAGCTATGGATTCCCCAGTTTTCCTCTATGTGCCCCAGGATAAGGGATGGTGACGTCCCATGCAGATGCCATGCACAGCCTGAGCCTTGCTGACTATTCTACTTCTTCAGCACTTTGTTTCATATGAGAAGTTGCCAGGTAGATAACTGTTGATGGTGTTGCTTATCAGCCTGAAGGACTAATGAGGTAAGAACAGGTAAAAAAATGGACTGAAACAGAGTGTTTTAAAATAAAAATGACAGATATTTTAAATTCTAAATCATAAGAACTTAAAAGTGACTGAAACAATTGCTGGGAATCTGTGGAGGGTGGAAAAAAAGCCACCCAGAAGACCGGAAGAAAGCAATCATGGTAGTTTTCCACACAGAGATAGTCCATCCTAATGACGGGTCATAGGCTCCTAAGACTGTAAGAGTTCACGTCAGGGTGGAAAAGGCACAATTCAGAGCAGCATAAGGGAGGGAGTTAAAAATAAACAGCCTGGAATGGGAAACTTCAAAGATTTTCCGTTTATTGTCTTTGTTTCTATTTTGGCAGGACATAAGATAGAAGCCACCCAAAGCAGATGTGTGCCAGCAGTTTCAGGAGTAAGGCTACATAAAGAGTAATTGCCTGAGCTCCTGTCCATCTAATATGCTTCCTGGAACAGGAATCTGATGGATCTCTTCGAGCTGACTCACCCATGTAACATTCCTCTCACGCAAGTCATGGTTTTGCATGGGGAAGTGTGAAGTTCTTTTAGCCAGCTACAACACGAGACTAAAGGTTCTCGGTACTCACGCTTTGAAAAGGAATAAAAAAATGCCATTTTTGAGCAATGCATTAAAAATAAAAGACAAATTAGTTATAGAACATTATAGTGTCACAGAACCCCAGACTGGTTTGTGTTGGAAGGGCCCTCAAAGCTCATCCAGTTCCAACTCCTGCCACAGGCAGGGACACCTTCCACTAGAGCAGCTTGCTCCAAGCCCCTGTGTCCAACCTGCCCTTGAACACTGCCAGGGATGGGGCAGCCACAGCTTCTCTGGGCACCCTGTGCCAGCGCCTCAGCACCTTCACAGGGAAGAGCTTCTGCCTAAGAGCTCATCTCAGCCACCCCTCTGGCAGGTTAAAGCCATTCCCCTTGGCCTGTCCCTACAGGCCCCTGTCCCAAGCCCCTCTCCAGGTTTCCTGCAGCCCCTTCAGGCACTGGAGCTGCTCTCAGGTCTCCCCTTCAGGAGCCTTCTCTTCTCCAGGCTGCCCCAGCCCAGCTCTCTCAGCCTGGCTCCAGAGCAGAGCTGCTCCAGCCCTTGTAGCATCTCCACGGCCTCCTCTGGCCTCGCTCCAACAGCTCCATGTCTAAAAATGACTGTGCTAATGTAACGAATGCACAAATGCTAAAGCAAGACTGCACTTGCTGTAGCCAAACCACAGATACTCAAACCCCAAGATAAGAGACCCCACCCCACAGTCTCTGTTACTACCCTGACCCATTCTAACATCCGTCTGGGCAGTGTAATGTGCTGGGTGGGTGACAGATGCACTCAGTCCCATTGTTTCAAACCACATCAATGTGCAAGTACTTCTTCAGTCAACACAGTCTTCCAAAAGGCCCCATGCAAGTATTGCTGATGCTGATGGAAACCATCACACCCCACACCTCAGCTCCAGCATCTGTTATCTTTCTGTTCGTGCTTACTGCTCCTACACCTGCTTATAGCTGGATCCTGGACTCGTGCCTCTACTAAACTCCAGACCCCCAGAGAGAAAGTTATCTGGCCCAGTTCCTTCTCAGACAGCATCTGGCTTCAGATCAGACTCTATTAACCAGTTATCTCTACCATCACTGCAGCAGGAAGAAGAGAGATACTTGCTACTTGGAGATTAAGGAATAACTGTTTTGGAAAGCTGTTGTTCTGAGCCCTCCATTATGCTAAATTACACACTATTCCTTTATGAGGAATAGCTGGTTTTGGAAAAGAATATCATGGAATCAATAATTTGAGGGTTAAATTCTGCTGCACCAAAGTCACCAAACAAACAAAAGAAGGGATCTTGCTTGTAAGTTTAGTACACGTTATAAGTTTAGTACACATTTAGAGGATTTCTGTGTTCTCAAAGGGGACTCCACCAGAGGACAGGCTATTCCTTGTTGTGTTAAGAGCCATCGTGTGGTCTTCAGCCAAGACCTTGTAGTTCTGTTTCTCACAGTGGCCATTTTCGCTGGCCCCCAGGATGAAGATACAAAGGTCCACCCATACAAAGACACAAGGCAGATGAGCAGTTCTACAAGTCTCAAGTCAAATATTCGGGTGATGAGGCTCTGAGACGTTTGCCATCTCCTTCTAGTACTGACAGTGATACAGGTCTGTCTGTGGGCTGCATTAAATGGTTACCCATATCTGAGTAACTAGAGAAGCGTGAAGCTGACACCTTCTCCTTCACACCACCAGAAAACCCAGCAGTTTTCATCCTTCTTCTTTCCTAGCTGTGCCTGCACACACATCTCATCAAGGACTGTTTTCACCAGATGGCTGGGTGAGAGCAACAGAGTCCTGCTGCATGGATGAACACAGCTTCATTCCTGGCTGCCTGATACCATTTTGACACCTATTTCTTTCTTGGAGGCAGTAGAGGAAGGGTGACCAGTTGCTGACTGGGGTAAACCAAACTGCTCTTCCCAAACTTCCCTCCTTGATGTTATATGTTTTGAACTTTAGAAATGAACCAAATATTATAGGAGTGATGCAGAGCTATTTCCTCAGGCTCTGAGGCTGGTCCCTGCTGGTTTTGTATACCTGAGTTCCTTACGTTTCCACAGATGAGTGGAGAAGGAATGTCAGAAGGTTTAAGTCCCTGCATGCATCTTGCTGCTTTCTGGCAACATCTTAGCATCTCTTACTCTTACTACACAGTGCCCATCGTGTCCCTACCAGTCTTCTGGTAGCAGTTAGAAAGGTCTTTATGGGCATCTATTGGAGAAAGTTGTGTATAGATCTTCCTTGAAATACAGACAAGCAAGTAACTGTACAGAGATGCTTCCTGAGAAATGGGGAAAAAACACACAATTTCAGCCCCCAGAGGTGAGTTCTGCTGTTTCATTCACAGGACAGGAGGCAGGTCCCAACAGATGGCATGAACACTGCGTTAGGTGGATGCTGGAACTAATGCTGTCAGTGAGAGGATGTATGGGTGTTGCAGTTCTAAGAACACAGTTTAATACCTGTCATTTTGTAGCTTCACAAACAACTCTAATTTGCAGGAATGTTACTCATGATAGGCCCACTATACAATTCAGCCATTAATAATAGTCATTATTTTACCCCTTCCCATTATATAACCTGCATACTGAGAAGAATAGCAGAAAATGACTATTTTACTGTCACAAATCAGAATGCATCACATTTGAAGTAGCTTACAAGAAATGTATATTTTCTTCAGCTAGGACAGCATGGTTATGCACCATTACACACCCATACAATAGTTTATGCCCAATACCATTGAGAGAAACTAGAAACTGGAGGATACATCTAGCATTTATCAACTGAATTAAGGGAGGGAAGGCAATACTAGAAGGGACCCACGATGATCCAACTGCCTGACCGTGTCAAGGCTACCAAAAGCCTAACCATGCTTTTAAGGGCATTGTTCAAATGTCTCTTTAAATACCGGCAGGCTTGGAGCATGGACCACCTCTCTAGGAAGCCTATTCCAGCAGTCAACCACCTTCTTGGTAAAGACATTCTTAATCGTCATAATTTCTTATAAAAAAGGTGGTAGAAGAGTTTATTGCCTGGGATAGCATTAACTTACAAGCATTTGAAGTATTTTTCTTAGCTACCATTTTTCTGGTTGTTCAGTTATCAAGTTTACATCTTTCAGGGGCAGTGGCAACCAGAAATGGTACCCAGGAAGCAGGAAAAGGCCCAGATCACACATACTCCACTTGAAAAGGATTCAGCAAATCCTTCTGCAGTGAAGTCTCCAATCTGACAGAAACCTGTGAAAACAGCCTAAAAATCCTATATATTTATCAGCAAGTTACCGCTATTCCTTCTAAGTTGTGTTTATTATTTAATCCCAGGTAACACTCATTATCTGGAACGTATTCACCCTTCTGTTAAAATCATGCTAGAATTAGACAATCCACTTGCAGCAGATGGAAACCCAGGTAGCATGGAAAAATCCAAGCATTCAAGTATTAATGCTTCAGAGAAAATACTCCCTTTGGGATGTTTAATACAATCCAGATCATGTTACCTTCTGCCGTCCTTAACAGCACTGAAGAATAACTTAACTCTGAAAGTAGTCCCATGTATTTAATCGGGTGAATTTTAAGGCATTTTAAGGAGTGCAATGCTAATAAACATTAGCTGGGTTGGTACCTTTTGGTAGGTTGGTTATACAGAGCTGAGCATGCATTTCACAGCGGTTACAATTACACCTTACTTCACAATTATATATGACTACATAAGACTCTCCAGTGTTTGTCTCAGAGGAGAGTTTATTAGTGTGAGCAGAGGCATAGAAAGCTTAGGTCAAGGGTTACTACAACAGCTGGAGCCTTGTTTATAGATACACAGTTAAGGCAAGGAAGTGGGTTTAGTAACCAGTAAGCAGTCTTGTTTTGTCAGGTTATTTTGAAGGCTGTGACGCCACCATCCATCAGGATGATAGAGCTTGAAAATCACCTACACAAGAACAGAACAGAACAAACAGCCCCCAGCCATCAACAGCAGCAGTGCTTCAATTCTATTCACAGGGTGAAACTTCTTGTCTTACCTTGTAGGCCTTGGAATTGATGGAGATACGCTCTCAGCCAGCTGCACAGCAGCTGGAAGATCTGAGGTGTCCTGACCTCCAGGTCTTTCAGGGCTCTTTTCCTGAGGGCTCCTTTTTAAACCATGTCCATTCCCAGGAGGCTGGCCTAGTTCTGAGTCTTGTGGAGCACCCTAGGATGAGAAAAAGAACAATTTAAACAGCTACTGCTGGTTTGGAGAGTACAAAAGTGTTTGTTCTGCCCATTGATGGACAACCTCTGGGGAAGTTTTCATTACTTTGATGGAACTTGCAGGTTCCAAAGCCAAGCCGTTTTTTTACTGAATGACAGAAAAACAGAAGGAAGTGGTTGAGCCAAAAATAAGCACTAGGAAAAGAAGAAGGAGAGAAGAATGCAACAATTGTTCTGAAGCAGCCAGCGCCTTTACTGACCCAAGGAGGGTATCGTCTTCTCTTTTTCCAAGCCTGGCAAATGCTTCCTTGCTAAGCAAGTTTAAAATGAGAAAGGATGGAAACAGCTCATGAACTTTGTCCCTCATAATATCAGCAGTATCTTTGGAGTCAAGTTAAAGTCAATGTCGGTCAAGACCCAGCACTTGAATCCAAGTCCAGATTCTTCCCCTCCCACTCCAACAAAGCTCGGAATACCTCTGAACTGAAATGGAAGGCCTGGTTCCTCATCATGCTGCCTTTTGATAATAACAGCTACAGGAAATGCTGCAGTTTCTTCAGCAAAGGTTATAAAAATGCTATAACACTAATGTGACAACTTCTTTTGGCAGAAGTACCTTTAGAAGGCAAAGAAGATCTGGCAAGAGCTACTTTGAATAGTAGCTGAAGATGCTCTTTCAAGTACAACAAAAGAAGTGGAAACAAGTGTAGAGCAAAAATCATGTTTGAATGAAGAAGCCCCATTTTAACTCCTCAAGAAGTAGTGAAATAGAAGGAAAACTGCTTCATCAGGTGACCTTCATCATACAGTCACTGTTGTTTTAAGTCATTGCTGTAACTGTAAGAAGCCTAAAGCACCGTCAGCATAAAGATACCTAAGTGTATGGACTGATGACAGAAGCACTTCTGAATAATGTTATAGACGGAAAGCACAGAGCAGAGTTCCAACTAACCTCTCAGGGTGCTTTTACTCTCAGTTTTAGGTTTATTTTGTTCCAGAAGTAGCCAACAAATAGCAGTGATTCACACTCCTTTGTGTGAACACGGTGTGCGCTCGCACAACCAAAGGGTTCTTGCGATCAGAGCCAGGAGGGAGAGACACCCAGTGGACAAGGCAAGCCCATGTAATGAGAAAAGGAAAAAGGTCAGGGCACACTGAAAGCACAAACAAGGCTTCCTTTAGACTTAGGGCAGCTTTGATTAACTCTCATATCCTCTGCCTTTCCCCGGAGGAAGCCCTTCACTACAGCTTTGTTTGCAGAAGTCTCCTTTATCATACTACTTTCCTCTGGGATCGACCAAGGGCTCCTGGTTTCATGATCGTTCAGGACTTACCCAAGCATGTGCTGACATCTGGCATTTGGAATATTTATCTAAGTATATATGCTGGCCCCAAATCCACAATATATGGCAGAAAACGCCTGGAACATCCAGATTCATATAGGGAAATTTGTTTCCTCCAGCCAGAAAAAGAAATATAAAAATAGAGCTTAGCTTACAGAGCTCTGTTCTGCTTTTGGTGTTATGGCTTGGGCAGCCTTGGTTTTGCTTGCATGAGAAAGTCTGCATGGAGTAGATTTCAGCATATGTACATGTGTGCAGAGAGACAGAACTACGAAGAAAATGCATTATTAAATTGATTATTAGGGAAAATAAAACCAGCCAACCAAAACAGTGAATTCTGGGGTGCTGGTGTGATGATGCTGGAGCATATCCATGGCCAACTGCCACGCACAGACCACCACTACACCCCAGGGCCTACCCCACTTGCCAGTTAGATATAGAAAACAGAAGGCCAAGGTTGGGTTGTTGAGCCTGGTAAAGGATCCAAGAAGACCCTAGAGCAGCTCCCAGTGCCTAAAGGAGCTACAGGAAGCCTGGAGAGAGGCTCTGGACAAGGGCCTGTAGGGACAGGCCAAGGGGAATGGCTTTAACCTGCCCGAGGGGAGACTGAGATGAGCTCTTAGGCAGAAGCTCTTCCCTGGGAGGGTGCTGAGGCGCTGGCACAGGGTGCCCAGAGAAGCTGTGGCTGCCCCATCCCTGGCAGTGTTCAAGGCCAGGTTGGACACAGGGGCTTGGAGCAAGCTGCTCTAGTGGAAGGGGTCCCTGCCCATGGCAGGGGCTGGAACTGGATGAGCTTTAAGGTCCCTTCAACCCAAACCTGCCTGGGATTCTCTGAAGTGGTCATATTTATATCTTGGCAGAAGAGGAACTCCTTCAGCTACATCAGCTCAACCCACAGACAGTCAGTCCTTGGAGCAAGCACTGGCCTTGACCCACCAGGGAAGGAGGACAAGAGCATGGCAACAAGTCGGTAAACTCACAATAAGGCAGCCATGGTGCTGCACTCTTACTGAGTTAATGCATCATGTCTTAATATGAGAGCTATGGTTGGGTCACTCTGGGGGGTGGGCCACAAATGAATGCCTCATAGTACCAGCCACATGAAGAGCAGATTTCAAGCCAATTGTAGACAAAAACGACCTCCTTCCCTTTCCCAGCAGGGCAGGGAATGGAGGGGGAACCACATGAAGAACCTGAAGAAATTAGGCCAATTTGCCCAAATGCCTCCAGCAGTTGGCAAGAAGGAAGTGAGAATTAATTCATTATTACTCCTCCTCTCTACTGCTGCCATCTCAGATTTTCATCAGCTGATTTGGGTGCTAGGCAGGAGGAATACCCCACAGGTGTCTTCAGAAGATGAAGAGCTGCATGTTTTGTCGCCTTCTAAAGCCTCTGTCATCTTCCACGGCAGAAGGGAGCACAGCAAGGAATTAAGTCATTAATTTAGTGCATTTGCATACTGCACTCCTAGTACCCACACACTGCTTATAATTAATCTCTCATTCACAACATCAGCCACTTAACTCAAAGGGCTCCTTTAGGTTAAATCCTCTGTTCTACTGACCTATAGTCATCCCACTTTTGAAGCCACAGCATAATAGGGATGTCTTCTAAAGTGAGACTCCCTTCTGTGCAGAGAACCAGTACCTTTTGCATTGCATCCAGAGCCACACATCCAACGAGACACATAATAACTACTAATAACAGGCTCGGTTAGGGCATTAGAAAGAAACACTGCTCATCAGCCTGTCATATCATAAATCCAATAGCCCATTGCTATCAAAGCTCAAATAGCACCAACAAAGACAAAGAGACCTAACTCGGGCATTACAGCTGCTGGATTTTACTTTTACTATTCATATGCCTAATTCACAACTACATAACACAGACGTTTATGTGCCTGCTATACCTGAACACCTCATGTCATCAAAACTAGGATGTTTCCATATTAGACACAGAGAAGGGCCCATGTCCCAGTGATTTTATCAGCTGTTACACCCAGTTTTCATGCCCAAAAATACCACACTGTGAGAGGCAGATTGACAAGGTAAGGATCACACCCAAACAGGATCTGTCTATGCACTGTTTAGAAGAATCCCTTTAACATTTTCCATGGGCTGATTGATTGGGGTTTTTTGGTTGAGTAGTTGGGTTTGTCTGTTTTGGTTTTAAATAGTTTTGTGCTTTCGGAGATCTAACAGTTGAGAAGTTACAGTTCATCTCCCAGCTATCCTTAAGCACTTGTCATTGGCTACAGAAGAATATGACACTTCTTCCATATCTGAGCATGACCAGATTTAACATACATTCATAGATCCCAGGTTTTAAACGTAAAAGAAGCTATGAATACTACAAGGTATAGGAAAGCTTTATCTATTGGTCTTCTGCATTGAATGCATTCATTCAGTCATCACAAAAGAACATCTTTGGTGATGTTCTGTGAATCGATGCCAGCCACGCCATTTTTCCATCAAGCTTTTCAATTTAAGCTGGTTTTACAAATCAGGTGCTGAGCCAGCTCTGCAGAGCACGGGTTTTATTTGTAATTAACATCTGTGGAAACAATTAACGACTGTTTTGTTCACAAGCATCATCAGAAAGCTGATAAATTGCTTTGGAGCTTTCAACGCATACGCGAAGTGATTTACCGCAGGGGCTTGCAGCTAAGTTTGCTCTATATTCCTTTCAAATACAGCATACTCCTTTTTGAAAGGATTCTGAGATTAGACAAGTCCCTTAGTTGAAAGACTGAAAGAAATAACGCTATTAATAGTCAGAATACAGAGGTTCTCAGAAGTTTTAAGCCCAAGATAATTAAAAATACCCAACAACATAAAAACCCCAAGTCTGACACACAGAGTACAGAAGCCAGCGTGCTATTTAAATGAATCAAACTGATTCTCCTGCAATATGCAATGTTATTTGCACTAAACCCTTCCACAAGTGTCGGAGTCTGCAAGAACACCAAGTAAATCTGCAGGATCGCTTTATTGCCCTGATGACTTTGAACAGGAGCTTAAAAGTTAAACAGTAAAAAGCAAAAGGACTCTATTAAGGCTGCAGCCAAAGGATTATGTGTGCTGCTGTACTCTGGCTGGAGTTACCATACCAGAGAGAAATTCCTTTAGTGCTACATGGGAGCCTGTTCTCAGCTTAGCTCCCAAAACACTGACACTCCCTGCCTGGTTTAAAGCCATAGCAGCAGCATTAGGCACTGCCACGGCCTCATCCCATAGCTGTTTCAGGAGCCTCGTGTTTCTCAACACACTCCTGATCACAAAACACAAAGGTGGGTCTGGTTTTAAGCCCAGCGTTCACACTCAACACCCTCCACACAAGTGAACTTGGTTTGATTGCCCTTTCTCCTTTCCCCCCACAAAAGCTGCTTCCTTTTCCATCTGCCCTCTGTGACATTCCTCCATTTAACACACATCCTTTTATAGCAGTTGCTGGAACATGCCATAGCTCTGACTAGCTGAAAGTAATCTTTGAAGAGTTACATTAAGTTTCCATTCCCACTGACTCCCTCTGGTTATTGAGGGGGAAGCTGGAAGGAGCCTTTACAAGTCTCAGTCAATAAAGCAGAACTTACCTTTTATTTTAATCTGTGTCTTCCACTGCAAGGTGGGGTTTTCAATAGCTTGTTTTAAAGCCAGCCTGCTACAAGTGCTGGTTGGTTGCTCTCAGCCACCACCTCCTGCACAGGGACAGGAGCGCAGGGGGGACAGACATATCACCCCTGGTCCCCATCGGGGACAGCAGGTCACACAAGTCTTCAGCCAAACACCTCACATACGTGTGGTTGCACAGGGCAGCATCAAGCAGAACAACTTGGTGTTCTGTCATAGAATAGATAATGGTTTGTGTTGGAAGGGACCTTAAAGCTCATCCAGCTCCAACCCCTGCCACGGGCAGGGACACCTTCCACTAGAGCAGCTTGCTCCAAGCCCCTGTGTCCAACCTGGCCTTGAACACTGCCAGGGATGGGGCAGCCACAGCTTCTCTGGGCACCCTGTGCCAGCGCCTCAGCACCCTCACAGGGAAGAGCTTCTGCCTAAGAGCTCATCTCAGTCTCCCCTCTGGCAGGTTAAAGCCATTAGTTGGAATTAGTTATGATCAGGTGTGAGCAGCAGATTCTTTCCTTAAGGGAGATTCCCTATCGAATTTTGCAGTTACAGTGGATCGTTTTCTTTAATCAGTAATGGTGCAGGTTGTGATTGCTGCTGGCTTCGTTTATTTGTCTCTTGCAGGAGTAGAATTTTAAGTTCATGCCTTTTCTAACCAAAATCCTCAGAGGGACAGGAACACAAAACTTGGCATTTGGTGAAGTCTCATTTAATATATTGCTTAGAAATAACAAGAAGCAAAGCAAAGTGTGATACGGTAACAATGGCATTTGAAACATTCTGGTTACAGCATTCTATTGTAAGTATATACCTACGGCCTTTTCTTAGCCAAAAAAGGGTTGTTTCCCTCCTGAAATGACTCTGGCTATGAACGTGAAAATAAGCACTGATGTGTGTACATTTATATACAGACACCATCTTACCCTTGGTTTAGCATTCCTCATGGAATTACACAGCTTCCTCTCAGGTACAGCAACAGCCATTCAAACCTTCGGGCTTCATCCCTGGTGTTTGTGACCCTTCCAATCCACTGAGGGCACCAAACTGCCTTCAGATCCTTGCCATGTCAACATAAGTGTCTTCTCAACAACTGGCTGCTATGGGTAAGCTCAGTCTGAATGTACACAGCATGGGTCTGCAGTGGGCTGAATGAAGCACAGCTATGTAAGGGGTTGCAGGGCTCTTGTTAACCTGGTCTTCCCATCTGTGTATGTGACCTATCCTCAGCAGGCAAAGGGGTATTCATTGTTATCCTTGTAACTCCACTCGTCTTGCTGCAGCTCCTTATTTTCCTTTGTCCCTCTCCTGACAATTGGATGAAGGCCTAATAGGTATCTTCATTATTTTCTTAAGGGTGGCAGGTATATGAGATATAGAAGGAGAGAATAATGTTCGTGATCTCGGGGATGTTCATCACAGAACTTGCCATTTTCAGTCAATAACACTTCAGCTAAAGCAGCTTTCAGATGAGTGGTTCTTAGCAGCCTAGCAATAAAATGGTTGGACTTGATGATCTTTAAGGTCTTTTCCAAACTAGTTGATTCTATGACTCTATTTTATTCTAAAACAGAAGATGCTGTTGGATAATACAAGTATTATTGGGAAAATCATCTCTGATTTGAGCTCTAGGCTCTGCTGCACTCCCCAGCCAACAGTATTTGCTTGCCTAGTTATTTCTAACTACCCATAGCTGTGGAAAATGTAGGTCTAACATTTTCACACTGTTTCTAAATGGAGAAATGCAGTAAATAATTATAGAGGTTCTTTATAATATATTTTTCCTTCTCATCTGTACCCATAAATGTACATTTCCCATTAGAAATGGTGGTGGCTTTACAGACGCAAAGGAAGCTTTAAGCATTAATTCAGAAGAGAAGGAAAAGTCTTCCAACTTCCTTTTCACTGCGCTTTCAAATGAAGAACCCTGTCACAACTTTGAATATTTAATCCTCTTTCATCCCTCCTCCTTCATTCACAGGGAAGATGAGAACAAGTAAAATAATTATTCTTTGCAGTGAGAAGTGTCCCAGGATTTGCTGCATTTGCATAAGTGGAATGGTCTTTTTTTTGTGTAAACTCAAATGTCCTTTTTGTGTAAACTCAAACAAATACTCAGAATTATTCACCATACAATATTGGACCAGTAGAAATCATCCTTGGAAGTAAGCATTAATGAATATGGTGACTGGAGGTGTGCTAGAGTGATGTAAGCATCAGTAATGGGCATGGTGGCCCATAGCCATCAACACCCCATCGTGGGCAAGTGCGGACTGTAAGGATGAAGAACAGTTCTGTGTTGGAGGATAAGGAACAGTTCCCTGTGCACTTCTGATGTGCAATGGATGAAATGGAAGGAAAAATGAAAGCAAATAATAACTTCAAGACTGAAAGCGGTGAATCAGGGAGGATACAGCAAACTCAAAGCAAAGCCCGTGTAGGGTGATAGTATTTCCTCACTGAAGTGCTAGGGGCAGAATTATTATGCAGAAAATCGGGGATGTATTTTTGTTCCCAATGGAATATAAACAATGGAATGCACACAGATGTTATTGCGCTATTCCAAAAGTATGTAAACACACAGTATGAGCACCAGAACTCAGAGGAATTTGCCCAGTTATCATCTGTGGGAACGGAGACTGAAGGCTGGGAAGCTGGTAATGTGCCCAGTGCATTCTCAGTTGATCCCCGTAACACTGAGATCTCAAAGAAGATCCATGCCAACTAACTAGATCCATCATTCCACACAGGCATAAGGAAGCTGAAGTCTGGGAAAAGTAATAATGCAGAGAGGAAAATCCCAGCAGGACGCTTCAGACAAACAAATAGACTCTTCAGAAGTCCTGCCCCCTCTGGCATGTGTTGCCTGTCTCACCCATTGCACAGCACAGAACAAGAACAAACAAGATGATAACCACACATTAAGATACATGGTTAAAGAGAAACGGACAACAACATAGATGTGGAATAACCAGATTTGTTTGGCTCTTTACTCATGCAGAACACAAAGAAGAAAGGCTAAAGTGAAATACAGAGAAATAACTTCTGTGGAACTGACCGAAATTCCCTCTTCAACTATGGAGCAAAACACACGCTGCTAGAAATACATGTAAGCAGCGTTGTTCACCTTTAAAGGGCTTTACAATTACCTGGTAACTTTGACTTATTTGCAACCATGAGAAAGGCAGTGAAATGGGACAGCTCAGAGTGGCAAGAATTAAACACCTCAGTGAGAATTCTTGTATGTTAGAAAATGCAGCTTATTCAAACTTCAGAAAATGTCGTGTTTGTGTTTCCAGTGATAGAGAACTCTGTTTTTTACATCCTCCACCCACCCCTTTTAAATGAAAGCAAAAATGTCCTGGCAATAGCATAATTCTAGTAGATGAGTGGCCATGACAAAAACCAGACATGGAAGTCAGTGCTAACCCTTCACTTTGGGAGCTGGTCCCTGAGTTAACTGCACAAGCCCCTGGAGCAGCATGGACAAGGCTGGGTTGCAGAGCTCATACACCGGGCTCATGCTTCTTCACACAGACCATGTCCCTCTCCTGCTTCACACATTTTACATAGCAGATGTGTTGGTCCTACTCAGTTTGGGTTTGGTTGCAAGTGTGGATTTACTAGATGGAATCTGAGCCCAGAATACCAAGAGATCTAGGGCTGAGGAAGTGCACAGGTATATCCCTCTCCATGAAAATATCATAGAATAGTTAGGGTTGGAAAGGACCTTAAGATCACCCAGTTCCAACCCCCCTGCCATGGGCAGGGACACCTCACACTAAACCATGGCACCCAAGGCTCTGTCCAACCTGGCCTTGAACACCCCCAGGGATGGAGCATTCACAACCTCCCTGGGCAACCCATTCCAGTGCCTCACCACCCTTACAGTAAAGAGCTTCCTCCTTAGATCCAATCTAAACTTCCCCTGTTTCAGTTTGAACCCGTTACCCCTTGTCCTATCACTACAGTCCCTAATGAAGAGTCCCTCCCCAGCATCCCTATAGGCCCCCTTCAGATACTGGAAGGCTGCTATGAGGTCTCCACGCAGCTTTATTTTTATTACAGACATGTAAATGACTTCTGAGCATTTGGCTGTCCAGAAATGCCAGGGAAAAGCCTGAGGATGGAGCTTGCCTTTCCTCTGTCCTACCCAGCGCATCTGGATTTTGCCATTCCAATAAGGCAGGCACAAACTTAAAATTTTTGGCAGTTTGGACTTTGTGTACTGTTACAAGCCAACATGATTAGTATAGATATAAAATCACTTTGTTAAATCACAGAATCCCAGACTGGTTTAGATTGGAAGGGACCTTAAAGCTCACCCAGTTCCAACCCCTGCCACGGGCAGGGACACCTTCCACTAGAGCAGCTTGCTCCAAGCCCCTGTGTCCAACCTGGCCTTGAACACTGCCAGGGATGGGGCAGCCACAGCTTCTCTGGGCACCCTGTGCCAGCACCTCAGCACCCTCACAGGGAAGAGCTTCTGCCTAAGAGCTCATCTCAGTCTCCCCTCTGGCAGGTTAAAGCCATTCCCCTTGGCCTGTCCCTACAGGCCCTTGTCCCAAGCCCCTCTCCAGGTTTCCTGCAGCCCCTTCAGGCACTGGAGCTGCTCTCAGGTCTCCCCTTCAGGAGCCTTCTCTTCTCCAGGCTGACCCAGCCCAGCTCTCTCAGCCTGGCTCCAGAGCAGAGCTGCTCCAGCCCTTGCAGCAGCTCCGTGGCCTCCTCTGGACTCGCTCATGCAGGTCCAGATATGCCCCTGGCCCCAGCTTTGTGTTATCCAAGCATTCTCTTTGCTCATTTCTACTACATTTGGATTATGTTTTCCTCAGAGGCCGGTCTTTACAACACAATTTGGGTATTTACTTTTTCTATAACTGTCTCCTACACTCTTCATAGTAGCACATCTATTCCACAGATCTTCCTTCTTACTAAATGTGTTCTAAACTTAGCTCAGGCTCTCCCACCTTTAACACAAACCATGTGTACAGCTTCCAAATGACTCAGCAGAGAGCTGGAGCTGGGCAGTGGTGTTCCTTGATAAATGCATAAACAAAAACAACAACTCATGTCAATAGGTTCTGAGTTTAACACCCACTGAGCTATTTTAATTGTGTTAGAGCTGGAAAGCAAGGCAGCAGGCAGAGGGGGTCAAGTAGAGGCTGTTTCTCTAAAGCAGAGATTGCTCCCATGGAAAAGAGTTAAAAGAAAACAGATTTTTTTTTTACAACTTGCTGAAAACTGAAATGAAGCTGCCTTGAGAATCTGCAGCCAGTGTCAAAGAACCAAAAGCCAAAGCAGATGCACAAGGAAAAGAAGAGCCAAGCCTGATGCTAACATTTCGAAACACAAACCATCGAACCAGTTTCATCATCCACTGCCTGCCGTGCTCTTTGGCTTGGTGGTAGAGGGATGGCTTCACTGGCATTGGGGACTTCGAACTGAAAATGAACTCATTTAAACACATCAGTGGCTGTACGAGTCCTCACTGTTCATTAACTGCTACTTTTCCAATGGCTGTTCAGCAGCTTAAGAGGCTTTTAGGATTTTATTACTACAGCCTTTCAGTATCTGAAGGGGTACTGTAAGGATGCTGGGGGGGACTCTTCATTAGGGACTGTAGTGACAGGACAAGGGGTAACGGGTTCAAACTGAAACAGGGGAAGTTTAGATTGGATCTAAGGAGGAAGTTCTTTACTGTGAGGGTGGTGAGGCACTGGAATGGGTTGCCCAGGGAAGCTGTGAATGCTCCATATCTGGCATTGTTCAAGGCCAGGTTGGACAGAGACTTAGGTGCCATGGTTTAGTGTGAGGTGTCCCTGCCCATGAATGTGTGTCCCTGCCACTGAATGATCTTAAGGTCCTTTCCAACCCTAACTATTCTATGATTCTATGATTCTTGTTATTTCACAGTTAAAAGTGTCTTTTAAAGTAAGTTGGATGTTTAACATTTATTTTTATTTGCTTTGGGCTTTTGTCTTGAGTTTTCTTTTTTTGGGGGGAAGGGTTGTGGGGGGGGGTGGTGGTTTGGTTTTTTACAGTCTGAAAAGGAGACCAGAAGCTTACTTTCCTTATAAGAAAAAAAAAAAAGAAGGAAAAAAGACCTTTTTATTAAACTTAACAATCACAGAACCCCAGACTGGTTTGGGTTGGAAGGGACCTTAAAGCTCACCCAGTTCCAACCCCTGTGTCCTGGGTTCAGCAGTAGCAGTCATGTTTCTCCTCCTTGGTAGCTGGTGTAGTGCAGTGTTTTGACTTTCGGCTTGGGAACAGAGCTGATAACAAGGATGTTTTGGTTTGGCCAAGGACTTTGTGAGCCTCATGCTCTGCCAGGGAGGAGGGGAAGCCGGGAGGAAGCAGAGACAGGACACCTGACCCAAACTGACCAAAGAGGTATTCCATACCACAGCACCTCATGCCCAGGATGTAGCTGGGAGTGAGCCGGAAGGGCTGGGAGACGGCAGGGTTGGAGGAGGTATCGGTCGGAGCTTGGTCGGGCTTGGGGGGCGAGTTATCGGTCAGCGGGTGGTGAGGTGTTGTATTCTGTTCCCTTGTTATTTCCTTTATCATTATTATCATTGGTGGTAGCAGCAGTGATTTGTGTTATACCTTAGTTACTAAACTGTTCTTATCTCAACCCGTGGGAGTTGCATTCTTTTCGATTCTCCTCTCCGTCCCTCTGGGAGCAGGGGGAGGGAAAGAAAGGGGGGGAAGTGAGCGAACGAATTACCTGACTGGGTTTAAACCACGACACCCTGCCACAGGCAGGGACCCCTTCCACTAGAGCAGCTTGCTCCAAGCCCCTGTGTCCAACCTGGCCTTGAACACTGCCAGGGATGGGGCAGCCACAGCTTCTCTGGGCACCCTGTGCCAGCGCCTCAGCACCCTCACAGGGAAGAGCTTCTGCCTAAGAGCTCATCTCAGTCTCCCCTCTGGCAGGTTAAAGCCATTCTCTCTGCTGGTTCCCTTTAGAGAGTCCACTTTGCAATGCACAATGTACAGCAGATCTGCTGAGATCTGACGTGGAACCAAAATGAACGCTAAGGCATTTTAGCATCTACCATAACATATGGAAAAAGAGTGGATGAAACATGCCCTTGTATTTTGACTGTTGAAATTAAACAATTACAACTTTGCTTCAAAGTATTATCAACGTAGTAACTCTGTACACCCATAGCCACAGCATGAGTTGTTTTCATTTCAAGAATTAAGAAACAGATCACCAAACACCAACATCAGTAACAACATACTCTTCTAAAACGGGCCTAAATTCCTGGATCAGCACATACATCTTGCTAGGTCGTTTCTAAACAAGGAGGAGCTAGTCTGTGTCAGGGTTCTGAAGGCACCACAGGTATTACCTGGCTCTCAGGGTCAATCCCCACCCTACCAATTACCCTGTTTTAGCTCCCCCAGGGATGTCATCCTCACTGATGCTGTAGGATGTTGGTCTCCTGCTCCACCACAGCCCTACCCTGCCTGGATCTCTGCTTACTGACATCTTGGTTCTATCTTGCCCTGTCCATCTCCTCAAGGATGTTCCTGATGCCCAGGGCTGGGGGTTTCCCTGGCTGCTCCCCAGCTAGGGGAGGAGGGATGAGCTCATCCCATGGGACTCCTCCATGGCTCTCCTGTTCCCCAGGGAGCAACCACCCGCACAGTGCCCTGATGCTATGTAGCAGTGTCATTGCCAAAGAAATAACAAACAGAGAATTGCCTTCAGTTACCATTAATGACTGAATGAATGTCTGAATTAATGTAAATGACACTTCAGTGTAAGTGTAACTGGGAGCAGAAGATAAATGTGGGGTGAGCTGCCTGTGAAACCAATGTTTGTGGGGTTTGCTCTAGGCTAGTAGGGAAAGGAAATGCAGTCACACTGTTATACTCACCTGGTTTTCTGCACTACTGTTCTCATTGCCCATTTTGATGCTGATGTCCAGTTTCGCACAGCAGTTAAAGGAAGATCACTGGAAGAAAGGAAAAAGCTCTAAGTCTTCCATAAAAACCCCAAACCATAGGAATTTTGGAGGAATGTCACCCCAGCAGCTGCCCCTCCTGATGTTCAGTCTTCCAATGATTTTAAGTCATAACTCAGCAAAAGAAAACCCCTACTGCTTTAACTTTGTAATGTCTTTCCCTACACTTACTCTGAAAGACACTCCTTGAAACTCAGCTTTGTTGCTCTGTTTCTGGATTAGCTCATGTCACCTGAACAGAAAGGCGTTTTCCTTGCTGAACTTACTTTGTATGGACAGCCCATATGAAAGCCTTATTGTTTTAACTGTGTTCAAACCACTTGTATTTCTTGGAGATGCTGCACTGAGCTGTGTGCTCACCTTGTCAGAACCACAATGTTAAACCTGTAACAGGACCAATTTCTATGTACCCTTAACAAAGGGTAAATGGATTGCGTTATCCTCATCACTGGAGTCTTTCCCTGCTTTTCTTAGGCATCGTTCTGCTTACAATGTTATGACTTAAACACATTTTCTTTACACATAACAGGATCTGCCCACCTTAATTACTGTTGGTTTTACTATTGCTCTACTCTGAGCATTAGAACTGTAACCAGCAGTGTCTCCCCAGGAATCATTAATTTATGTGTTTTTTGGAAAGGATATACTCTATAATAGAGTACATAATAGTACATAATAGAGATTCACTCTATTTTACATTTACTTCTTCTTCTAGACATTTTGGTTTTGGGCTCAGGCATTTAAATTCACTGCATTTATTGTTATTACTGGATAGGTGAAAAATACACACTCTCTTTCACTCTCTTTTTTCTTCCCCAAAGAATGTGAGATTGGTCTGCAGCTTATGTCAAGAAAAACTCCATGAAAGTCAGGCTGTGAAAGAAAGATTGCACTTTGTTAGCCAAGGAAACCATAGAAGCTCTTAAGGAATGTTAGTACTTATTATTACAGCACACTTTCTTAAACTTGAAAGGTTATTTTTCTTCACAGGAGGCCTGGAGAGAGGGCGAAGTTTGGTGGGGTGCTTTCAAGCTATGCTCTGTTTAAACCTGAGTGTCTTCGGGGGATATGCTGGTGCTTGAACTTGCTCCTGTTGAAATCACTGCACTTGCAGTGATTAATTAGCGACACCAGGGTTTATCTGCTGAGGTTACTGCCAAATCCTCTCCTGTTTTAAAACAGCACTGAGCTAAGTTGAAGACTGTATTTAGTACTCTCAAAATCACTATTCCCCAGGTATGAAGTACTCCATCATGAAGCAGTGCACACACACAAATCTTTTCAGACCCAGCTCAGGGAAATATTCCAAGACAATAGATTAAGATTTTAAGTATTATTGATATAAAAGAGTATTCTTACACTGTTAGAGCAGTTAACCATGGTTTGAATGCACAGTAGTAACTTTGCTACAGCAATGTGCTTCCCTGAGCAGCCAGCACATCTCCTTAGGAGCAAATATACTTCTGAGTCCCTGACCTAAGGAGCTTTTCTCTTCCCAGCTCTTTTCCTGATTCCACAGACATCATGTGAAAACAGCAGGAATCTGAAGCTCTCTAAACCATCCCCTCACAAGCACTTGCAGGAATAACGTGAACTGGGGAATAAATGAAACTCTCCAAGTCCCCCATGGCGTTGGTTAATCGAGGCGTGTCTTGTGCATCAGCTGTGCCCAATGCAAACTTTGCTTATGGAGTTCTTACATAGATTAGGCAGTGTGTGACATAATGTTGCTCTCTTTGTTTTAGTGTAAATTCACCCTAGTGCATCATATCCCTTCAATGCTTCTGCATCAACTCAGCAATGTACAGCCTGTTAAGAACAGCAGCTGCTAATAGAGGGCAAATTTGTAATATTCAGTTGAAAGAGAAAATACTTCCTTTAGGTTTTTTATTAAAACGTAAAGAATCAAAGGCAAAGATGACAAAACCACCACAAATACCCACTAACAGATTACCTCATGCTGTCTACTTTCTCTTTTCTTTCCCTAAAATATGAAATTTCACAATTGTCACCCAATTTGCACATTACCATCTGCTTAGTAATGAAGATAAATGGCACAAATAGGGAAGAAAGTCATTATAGATTCTCCAGTAATGAGACAAGTGATAATAAGAACACATGAATTACACTGCCGAGTAACTGAGATAATTCTTCAGATTGCAATGTTATTGTAATCCTTTTTACAGGCATGATTTCGAAGGCATTTGCTCAATGCACAGGTATTGCTTAGGTTGCAGACTACAAGCGCTTTACCATACGTATAGAATTTCAAATAACAATCAAAAACATGTTAAAAATCCATTCATTAAACGAACATAGGTTAACCAAAATAACATCTTTATCATCTTCTATACTATGTGTGACAATTTACATGTCATTATTAAAATTACAACGCTATATATCTCAAAAATTGCTCACTAGCACCCAAGGGTCTGATAAGCCCATAAAACAGTAAAACAACTGCTTTCCTGAAGGCAAGCAAGAGAACGTTTAACTTTACACTTACATTCCAGGATTACTCTGCAGCTATGGATTCACTGGTGCTTTTAGAGCACGTCTTCAAACCGTTCCATCTTCACCTCCCAGGTTTTCACCTGGTTTTCCTCCTACTTCTCCTCAGCCTGACATGAAATGTAGGCTTTCTGTCAGGGACCCACCTTCATAACCTGCTCAACAACCAACTTGCCTCCACCCCAGGCGAAAGAAGAAAACAAGTTATACTTCCTCCACCCGGGCCTCCCCCTGCTCCTGGGAGACTCCTATGGCTCCGCATGTCAGAAGCTGAGAGCTGATGTTTTTCACAAGAGCAACGTGGATTTTGGTTAAAACATATTTCACTTCTCCTGTTTCTTGGCTTCTGGTAGAAGCAGCCCTTCCTGCACGGCAAAGGTTGTTCAGTGAAACAGGACCAACAATACCTTGAGGTTCATGCACATGCTTTCAAGGGAAAACTAGCAGTGAGGGGAATCTCTATTCATTTTGTGTTCCAGTTTCTGTGTTTCAGTTCTTTCATTTTCTCCTGTTACTCTTGAAAGCTCTCAGAAAGACAAGCTAACAGATGTTGATGTTCCTGTTCAGGTTATGCTGAAATCGTTTCCCACTTAATCATCCTAAAGGGTGGAGCCGTGACAAAAACCCTTTGAAATGTGATGTTGCAAGAAGTACTGGTTTATGGGCGAGCTGATTGTTACTATTAACACTCACTGTCCGCTCCAGCAATGCTTCCACCAACGGGTGCTCAAAACTGTTGATAGCAAAAGACTGTGTTTATCATTAGTGGCAGCTCCAAGCGATTAACAAGTTCCTGTAAACACCTTGTTGGTGCCACACAACACCCTGAAGAGCTGTTAGGCAGCATTACTGACTCCAGCATGGAAAATTCCTATCTAACATGAATAAGAGGCAGGATTTCATTGGGTAGCTCTATGTTGTCTGCTGTTTTCCCTGTGGTTGTTCTCTCTTCCACCAAGTCTTGGTCTACAAACATCTGGCTTGAAAACATAGAATCATAGAATAGTTAGGGTTGGAAAGGACCTTAAGATCAAGTAACATGAAGCATGTGAAGGGCTAGAATGAACAGTTCCAAGGTGAGGTGATCATAGAATCAGAATGGTCTGGTTTGGAAAGGACCTTATGGTCATCCAATTCAATCCCCTGCCATGGGAAGGGACACCTCCCTCTAGATCATGTCACCCAAGTCTCTGTCCAACACTGCCAGGAATGGAGCATTTACCACATTTTTGGGCAACCCATTCCAGTGCTTCACCACCCTCACAGTAAAGAATTTCCTCCTTATATCCAATCTAAACTTCCCCTGTTTCAGTTTGAACCCATCACCCCCTGTCCTATCGCTACAGTCCCTGATGAAGAGACCCTTTCCAGCATGCGGTTGGTGATCCAGCAAGCCAAGCCTCCAGCACTATTATGCCACCTTAAGCCATTGTTACTGATCAAAGAATTCCATAGATCAGAAGTAAACTACCTGCATTTCCTGAGCTTTTTCAGGTTATAAAGTGCATGTGAGTGGGTTTGGTGGCGTGTGGGTAATACAATATGTGAAATAAATCTGTGCTATACCTCTAAGAATTGAAAGTGGAAAAGTCAGGATTTACAGTGAAGCTCACAATCTGACAGACGTGGAAGTGGTTCTCATGTCCCCTTTTCTTGCTCTCCACAGCCTCCTTCAGAATCCAGAAAAGCTGAAGTTCATCAAATCAAAGTTTTAGCGTGCCTCTGCCTTAGAAAACAGAATAGGGCCATTGTAAAATTCGTTGCCTATAGAAAACATATTATGCAATGTTTTTGTGTAGGCTGTCTGCCACGAGTTTAAGAACACAGGTCCTGTGGGAGCTCAGGAAAACACAAACCTGGTAATATATGCACACTTCTGCTAGCCGCATTATTTCCTCCTAAATAGAAACTGAACTTGGTGCTATTCCATTTCTAAAGCTAAGGGCAGAGCACACCTCAAAGTGAAAGCGAAGAAGCTGCCTCACAAAACAACTGTCTGGAGCAAATACTGTGGAAAATGACCTTTTGGTACGGGATTTCTGATTGTGTATTGCTATCAACAGGGGCAAAGGAGAACCCCTCTGGTTGTCTAAAACTGTGTAAGGTTTGCAAAGACACGCAGACAACTTCTTCACTGCTGCCAGAACCATAAGTCATGTGAAATGAGGGGCGCGACAGATGTGCTAGCAGGCAGGAACCACACTGGACCTATAACAACTCTGTCTGACAACACTGGCACTGTATCTTCGGGTCAGTTTTCTGACCCACTCTTGTGTATGTTAGGATACACTCAGGTCCTGTCCCAAGTACCCCAAGTAGTATCTATGCACTGCAGATTGTTCGAACCCATGCAGGGGATGCTCTTAAGTCAGTTTGTGTAAGCCAATGCGAGAGCATTCTTCATCCTCTTTGTCTTGATTAATTCTCTTTGATTTTATGACAGGACTGGTGGGAGAAGCAGTACTCACATAGGCTGCTTTCTGTTATTTGCTGGAATTCCCTGTGGCTCCTTATACACTCTTCGTGCTCATCCAGGAGAGACAGTCTTCTCTTGATCAAAGGAGGATCTAAACCAGGAGGACTGGGAGACTCTAATCAGGGGAAAAAAAAAACACCTCAGACTCAAAGGTAAGCTATGTAGCATGTTAAGGAGTTAGGCATTCCAGTAAGATCCAAATAACCTGTTACAAGTTTAAGCCTAGTATACACAGTATTTGTTATACTTACCAATCACACACTACTCAGCCACGTTAGCTTCTCACACACTGAATACATGCTACCTTAGGGATTTATATGAGACAGTTTAGTTTGAGCTCCTTTTACTTTATGGTATAAAGACTGCCAAAAAAAGACAAAATGTTTTTATGTTCCTTACTTTCACATGACTGATAGTGCACATAAAGCGTTGCAAAGCTCTGCTGGAGCACTGAGCACACCATTACATGTCAGCTATTCTGGTGGGGGGGATTAAGAGTTTTGCTCTTCTGTGATCTTGATGTAACTAACACAAAATCATTCTTAGTTTCTCCATATTAGAACAGTGTCATATTCTCACAGACTGGTGGGTTGGAAGGGACCTTAAAGCTCATCTGGTTCCAATCCCTTGCCACGGGCAGGGACACCTTCCACTAGAGCAGCTTGCTCCAAGCCCCTGTGTCCAACCTGGCCTTGAACACTGCCAGGGATGGGGCAGCCACAGCTTCTCTGGGCACCCTGTGCCAGCGCCTCAGCACCCTCACAGGGAAGAGCTTCTGCCTAAGAGCTCATCTCAGTCATCTCCCCTGTTTCAGTTTAAAGCCATTGCCAGTATCATAAAGATCAACAAGAATGACTGACCTATGACCTTCAGCCCTTGTCTTCTCACAGATAAAAAAGAGCAAATATCATGACCTGGGAGGGAAAACATAAACCGATAATGAGAATTAGTAAAGATGTGATGAATTAAAAGTGCACAACGCGATGGGAAAGATGTCACTTGGCAACATCTGCAGCTGGATCTGCTGTGAAATCGTGATGTTGCCTGGCAACAAAAAGCTGAGCTGGCCTTCTGTGAGAGCTGTGGAATGGTATTTCACTGCCCTGCCCCCAGGATAACCCAAAATTGCCTATTGGGGTCGCACCATTGAATACAGAGTAGCACCGAGGATTTAAAAGACAGAAAATGAAGCAGCTTCATTAAGAGCTATCTCAGTCTCCCCTCGGGCAGGTTCAAGCCATTCCCCTTGGCCTGTCCCTACAGGCCCTTGTCCCAAGCCCCTCTCCAGGTTCCTGCAGCCCCTTTAGGCACTGGAGCTGCTCTCAGGTCTCCCCTTCAGGAGCCTTCTCTTCTCCAGGCTGCCCCAGCCCAGCTCTCTCAGCCTGGCTCCAGAGCAGAGCTGCTCCAGCCCTCGCAGCATCCCCATGGCCTCCTCTGGCCTCGCTCCAGCAGCTCCATGCCCTTTCTGCTCTCACCTAAATATGGTGATCCAGAAGTATTTTGTCTTTCGATGGGGTTCAACCTCCTCATATAGCTAAGGAATATGGAAAAGTTTTGCTCATGTTCACGGTAATGAAGTACTTGGATGTGGTAATGGTAACAGGAATAGAAAGATGTGATCAACCTTTTACACACAGTACCCTTAGAAGTGATTTTAGAAAGCAGTGACAGACATAAAGTGCCTGCAAGACTTTAGCTCTTGTTTTGGTCTGTGTACATAGTTCGTCTTCCATCCTTCAGCTCTTTTAGCCATTCATGGCACAAAAGGTGTAGAAGAAGATTCATATTTCCTTCGAGCTTAACTGATTTGCCCAAGGTAAAAAACCCCAAACCACCAAGTGGCAGCACTAGGATGTCAGCACTGGCTTCCTCAGCACGCTCCAGTTGCCAGCCTGTGCTGGAATTTGAGTTATGACATTGAAACTTCCATTAGCAGGTGCCTTTCCTAAAGCAACAGGGGGGTGCAAGTTAATTTTATGTCACATTCTATCTAGGAACATGTTCCCACCTGAAAAAAAAAAAGAAGTCTGTGATTTCAGCTTTTAACAGAGCTTCCATAATACCTTATAGGGAATAAGAGTGATTCTGGACGTTTTAGGTGTGATTGTGTTACCTGAAAGAGACATCTATTGGCACCCTGGACACTCTGGGGTATCCTGCTTAACCCCTGAGCTGCCTCCCTGGAAGACATGGGTCTCGGATCACTCTTGTGTTTCATCTGTCAGACCCATTAGGATGTCGTGGCGACCTCAGGGTGTGCAAAACGGTGCTCGGTGCCTCTGTGGATCTGAATGATCTTTTTCTCATGCATTGAGCATTAAATGTTTTGAGCACATATATATTCCCTTTCGTTTGCTCTGATTGTGGATGTCAAAGTAGTGCAGAGGATCTAGTCTTTACAAGTGACGCCAAAGTATTTCATAAAACATATATGATCCAAGAAATAAAATGCACTTATTGGGAGCATTTCTCTTTCCAAACCCCACTGATACCAGCAGTTTTTCACCAGATCCATATGCAGCACTTAAGCCAGTGGGAAGGCTGTTGCTCCAGGTGGAACACAAACCTCAGTGCAGTGGCACTGACTCTCTGCCCACACGCAGTATATGGATAAAGGGTGGGAAATTCAGTTCCTAACACCACAACCAGCTAAGAGGGCTCGGGAACTGTAGGACAGGCTGACCTATGTCCATCAATCTGTGCCTAGCATTGGGCAGGACTGGAAATGGTTTCCTTGATATTACTGACTGCCTTTTATAAGCAGCTGATTATGATTTATAAACATATCTCCCCCTTACTCGCATTACAACACATATATGACTCTGTAATTCAGGTTCAGAGCCAACTTGGCACAGTGCATGTGTGTTTTGACACTGAATGCACACAGTGATTCACTCGAAGTGAAGGCTCCCCGTACCTAGAAGTCAAAGCAGAGGCAGGAAGAACATTCCTGACTTGGGGCAAAGTGATGGAAGCAGTGGTGGGAGGGCTGAGGGGAAGGGTGGATTTCAGAACCTGCCAGCTCTCTGTTCCCTGCTGTGTTGTCCAGTCACAGCACTGGGGATGGTGGGACATGACTCAGAGAGACAAAAATCCATTGTGTCGAGGCAGAAAAGGAAACAGAAGCAAGGTGGAGACCAGCTGATTTAACACGTCTCTAGAGGCATATAAAGCACAGGAAGAATACATCATGGAGTGAATTATTTCTTGCCTCTTTTCAGGTCCTCCCTCCTTCAAACTGTTTTTCTTGTTTTTCTCTTTGTAGACTTCACCTCTTTCTTCTGTCCACACATTTCCAGACTGGTCTGGGTTGGAAGGGCCCTTAAAGCTCATCCAGTGACAACTCCTGCTATGGGCAGGGACACCTTCCACTAGAGCAGCTTGCTCCAAGCCCCTGGGTCCAACCTGGCCTTGAACACTGCCAGGGATGGGGCAGCCACAGCTTCTCTGGGCACCCTGTGCCAGCGCCTCAGCACCCTCACAGGGAAGAGCTTCTGCCTAAGAGCTCATCTCAGTCTCCCCTCTGGCAGGTTAAAGCCATTCCCCTTGGCCTGTCCCTACAGGCCCTTGTCCCAAGCCCCTCTCCAGGTTTCCTGCAGCCCCTTTAGGCACTGGAGCTGCTCTCAGGTCTCCCCTTCAGGAGCCTTCTCTTCTCCAGGCTGAGCCAGCCCAGCTCTCTCAGCCTGGCTCCAGAGCAGAGCTGCTCCAGCCCTCGCAGCATCTCCATGGCCTCCTCTGGCCTCGCTCCAACAGCTCCACGTCCCTCTTGTGCTGCTGCCCCAGAGCTGGATCAAGACTGCAGGGGGGGTCTCCCCAGAGTGCAGCAGAGGGGGAGAATCCCCCCCTCAACTGCTGCTCACACCCTGGGGGTGCAGCCCAGCACATGACTGGCATAAGGTTTTCTCCTCCCTTTGGACAAGGAACCCAGTTAAAATACAAGGGAGAGCGAAGAGTTGCCATAAGGTCTGGTCTTCTGAGAACGGCAGAGCAGAGGCAGGGCATAAAGGCGCTCAGAAGGTAACAGATTCCTTCCTCCTTGTTCTCCTGGAGCTGTGGAGCCTGAACCAGCTGTCAGCAACTGTCTCTCCCTAATTGCCTTGGCAGCAGTATTTAATCTCCCGGTTGCCTGGCCCGAGGTGTGTGTTGACATGTCGGAGTCGGCAGGTTGCAGCTGCTTTCTGTGCCGTGCTAACACACTCCTCATGCCCACACAAATGTCACAGGAGAGGAGGGCTCATTCCTGAGCTTCTGGACAGGCTCCAACACTCAGGGACGTTCCCTGGGTGGAGGGGAGGATGCTTATTGATCTTTTGTGCTGGCTCAACACATGTACATAATCACGTATACACACGCATGCATACATACACACGCATATATATATTCTGGATATAGAAATGCATATATCCTATACATATATCCCTCATCCTTAGCTTGAGACCACTTGGCCTGAAGCTGTTTTTCATAATTTCATGATATTTTTTGATCACGAGGTGAGAATAAATTAAGTTCTAAACTCAGCTACAGAATATTTAGCAGTGAGCAATATTCACTGTGTTTCATCAGTACGGAGGGCAGGCTGTGCAAATAAGCCTCTCAGGAGACTTGCACCTCAAGACAACTTAGTAGTCAGACCAGGGTTGGGTTTCAACGCTAGTCCAAGCAAATAGACTGGACCTTTGCAGGACTAACTCTGGGAAGTGAGACACTGGCCTCTGAAATAATATTGTAGTGAAGATAGTGTTCATAAAGCCATGAATCCTTGTTTCAGCAGCCCATGCTGAAGCTGGCTGAGGAAAACACCTTAAAATGAAACTTGCCCAGTTTCTTCAATTTCTGCGCCTTGAAAATCACATTAAGCAAGCACAACACTTACGTTATGTGCTGGAAGCAGGTAGATAGGATTACTTCTGCAAGTTCCTCGATGATTCACAAAGCAGGATAACACCACGGACATCCTACAGAAGTAGGAATTGAGGCTCAGGTGGATTGAGTGATTATGCCATTGATATATTGCGCAATCCTGGACTAAGCGGGAACCTAGAGCTAGTGTTCAGCCCTCAGAACATCAGTACAGAATGAAAATGGTCACTGCTTTAATGTGGCATGGCTGTTCTAAAAGAATATATGTTACATGGAATATGTCCTGGATGAGGGACTTTTCTCAAGGAAGTTACCCTGATTTAGCCCTGCACAAAAAAGACCTGATCCCATTTTAAGGCTAATCAGAACTGTAGAACGACTTCCTTAGGCTGATTTGGAAGGGCCAGCCAATAACAATTTTGTGCTTAGTAAAATCACAGCTGTATCATTAAAGATTTCATAAAGGAGGAAAGAAAATGCTAAAATCATTTTTGTGTTTGTTTTCAAAGGATAACAATTGCATAATTACAAGAATGCTTCTTTACTGAGATTACCATTATTCCAATGTTTAAATTGAATGTAATAAAGGAATGTTTAAGAAGAATGTAAGTTATAAACCCATTTTCCCCTTGACTCCTTTCATTCAACTAAGCAGGAATGAAAAACGAGGTTGAGAAGACACTTAAAGACAGTCCTTAAGGTTTTTATGATGATCTGGTGATAATGAATGGTGCCTAAACTGCGTTATCCTACTTGAAATTGTAGCTCTTGATGTTTGTGCTAGTGGCTTTTTTAAAGATGATCTAATGCCGTGTTGGTGGGAAGTGATCCATGGGCGGTGGAGATGCAGTTAAATAAGCTGCTCACTGTTGTTCCAGATGGCACAAGTCTTCATCCTTTTGACAGCCATAAACTCAATCATCTTCACCTAATGACAGATTTAAACTCATGTAGCATGGTGCCTTGTCTGGCTGGGTCTACACTATTTATATGTGTGTTATCATTTCCAGTAATATAAACAATATCTAGTTTCAGAAGCTCACTCTTAATTTACAGGTGATGTTTTCCACTGGAATTTCTTCACCATTATGGAATACTTTAGTCACAGGCTTTGCAGTACTTTAACTCAATCTCAATTTTCATTTGGGGAAAGTTTTCAGGTTTTCACAAATATATCTTCCAAAATGAATGTTGCTAGGCATAACTAGACACTATATTGAGATTTTTAGGCAAGGATTGTGATACTGAATGAAAAATTGGGAAGGAAATCTTCAGAAATCATCTACAAATTGCTGGAATGTTGGTTTCCTGGGTTTGCAAACAGCCTGGTTCTTAAAGATGGGAATTTCCCCTTTCATCTCAGTAAGATTTTACCATCTTAACATTTTAACTCATAATAGAGTATCAACTCTAGTTATTTTGGTTTGCTCATTGTAATAGATGGAACTTGACAGATGAACAGATGAAATCTGATTTTGCAGTTCATTTCTATTGTTCTACTATTTATCTACTGTCATTGAGCTGTATTTTTCACCCCTAAGAAAATAACAAAAGGCAATAAAGTGAATGGAAACAAGCACCATTGCCCTGATTCTTCTCCAGCTGCACTTGTGCCTATAACCTTAGCACACAGTGCTACCACTGTAATCCAGTGACTGGATTCATATTTGGATGTGGACTCAAAAGTGAAAACGGTAATTCACTGGGGCACAAAATCCCATGAATCAGCACCGGTATCTTAAATGATGGCCCGAGACCAGAGCAATGTGAAATCAACACTTGAGTATTTTAGCTTGACAGATTTTTGTGCAGATTTCATCTTTGAGATGGAAATATGAAGTGTTTATGCAAGGCTTATGACTGTTACATGTTTATGCAAGCCTTAAGACTGTTTCTTTTGGATATTAAAGAGCCACGTGCCTTTTTGCATTGCACGTCCTTGACTTGCTGGCAAAAATGCCTTTTCTTGTTAGAGCAAGAGCTAATGCTCAAAATAGTGCCTAGGCTAATGATATATGCAGGTTCACAGGTGGAACTTTTGTCTCACAATTGTTTTTAACTCATCACAAAACACTTTGACATATTAGTAAATGGAAAAATAGAAAACTCCTACTGCTCACATGAAACCATGACCGAATGTAGGGATCTAAATATCAGTTCCCAAAAAGTGGATGCCAACCATATTTCAAGTCAGTGGAATGAGCACAGACTGTCCAGTTTGGATTTAGTATACAACTGGAGTACATACAGTCCTACCTTCTGTTATGAAAGGGCTGAAAGTGAATCAAGATTGTCATCTTCTTGTATCTAGATGTGATCCTTTTTTCCTGTATGAGCAAACTCTTACATGGGGAAGTCCTACACAGCTAGAAGGGAGTAAAATTCTTCTCTAAATTATGGTAGCCTATAGGTCGACTCAAACCTCTTTAAGCTTCAAATGTAAGAATACAACTTGCTATAGGAAGTTATGATGAGACTTTAGGATATGTTGATGCAAAAGGCTTATTAACTGCAATTTCCAAAACTCTTGTCATCATTTTACCACTAGAAATGGTTTAATAGTGCATGATTCCAGTACTGGTTTGGGGTTGGTAAATCTTCATGCAGGGACTAAATACTGCGTGTATGACAATGAAGAAATGTTAAGGCTTGTTTATTAGAATGCAAGAATATCACCCTGCTCCATGCTCCAGACACACATCACCTTGTGATAGGAGCATTGCGATGATTTAAGATTGCATGAGAGAAACTGAATAAACACCCTTGACACTTTATGTAGACCATGAATTTAAACCTCCTGCCCCATTGCATCATGCAGATATTTTCATATGGATCCAATAAAACTCTGCAATGCTCCAGATTTGTGGGTAAAATCAGCTCTTTCTCATAAAGAAAGTGGTTAAGTATAATTTTCAGTTTACAGTTAGAAGTGGCATGGAAACTGTGAGTAATAGACAATGCAACAAGTAGGCACGCAACTTATTCCAATAGCTAGTAATAATTACTGTTGTTTCAATTGTATCAATATGCTGTGTACATAATACACACACATATAGAGAAATACAAACCAAAATCTAGTCTAATCACAAGCTTTCTTGTGAGGATAAAAGATAGGGCAACAGCTCACATTAAAGGAGGCTAATAGTACCAGAAGTGAAAGACAGCTATGTGTAATACATCACACATGTATCCCCCCAAAGGGTTGAATAATTCAGTCTAACCACGCTAAACCAAAATAGAGCACATTAAAACCTAGGCATGTCCAGTCCAAACCTGCAGATTTTATTAAGCTGTGCTGTAAAAGCTGGGATTTAGATAATCATGAACTGCTTTTTTGTACTTCCCCCCCCTTTCCCTTACTGCAGCAATCTTTCTGTTTCTGGCTTCAACCAGTAGCTGCTCATAACATCAGTTTGTTAAGATCAAAAGTTGTTTGTGCTCCAGAAGATCTAGATACATACTCTCTGTGTCATTTGGAAGGTGATTGAAAACCTGACCCTGAACCTTGAGCACATGGAAATGGGGCTGTTTGGCCAACACTTCATAGAATGACAGAAAATAGGGGCTGAGGGAATATTCCTCCTCTATTTTACTGTGTACCTCCCCAGATTAACTCCATTTTTATAGGTCTGCTGGAGGAAGCACGTTTTGGGAATGGTAGAAAATGTTCTGAAAACATATTTTCCAAAGAATTCCTTTGAAAATATATGCCATTTAGGCTGACTTGATCAATTCCTCAGTCAGATCTATCCTCCAGAAACAGCTAGAGTGTTGGCTTACTGATAAAGTTTCCAGTTTTCTTTCATTGTCTCTAAGGAGATTATCTCGTGGCCCTGCTTTTTTACTTACAATTACACTGGTCCTGTTCCCTTCTAAAATATTTCTGTTACAAATATGGCAACTGTTGGCATACAAACCCACTATTAGCATGCCATCTATCACATTCTGTTTGACAGCAAGGAGTGTTTACACTACACACCCAATCAGGTTGCCATGAACTAGCAAATCTTTTCTGATTACTTAGATTCAGAAAAGCAATTTCATCTAACAAAAGAAATCCTCCCCAGCACACAGCAGTTTACCCATGAAGCAAATGAACATACCCTAATCCATTTGCGAGGACTCAAGAGCTGGCTGAGTCTTGGGTCTGACCAAGAACCAAGAGTTCTAGCTGGATCATATGCTTGCTGTGAAACCAGAGATGGAAATGAGTCTGTCAAGTCCTAACTAGCATTTTATGACAAATTTAATTCAGCAAGATTATATTGTTCAGTATGCTGTGGGGCTTGCTCAGGCTTGTGTAGTGTGTGTATGCATCTTGACCAACTGATACATTTTCATAGTATGCTGCATTCAAGAGCTTCCAATGAAAGCATATAAAAATTAAAGCAAACTTTGTTTCACCATGGGATTTTTAGAAGCCACTACTTAAAAAGGATTATGTCAAGAAAAACCAAAGCTATAATCTGTGGTGGCTCTACTTTTATACTGGCTGTCAGCAGTATATAAACCATTAATTTCTGCAACTGAATGTAGAGTCAACTAACTGAATTTAAGCTTTTTATTCAGCTTTAAGCCCAGATCACACATGTAGGGTAAAATTTTACTCTTCTCAGACTTGTTACGGACTTAAGGGGCTTCTACAAATGTTGTTCCACTGGCATCAAAAAACACAAAAGATGATCTGAATGTTTTTTGTAGCCTGTGTAGTGGCTCCCACCTCCCCCAGAATGAAAGTCCACCAAACCAAGCTTTCATACTGACCACACTGAGAAAAGGGCAGTGATTGGTATGAAAGCTTGGTTTGACTTCCCTCACTGAAAGAAGCAGCACAGCACTCATTAAAAGCTGCCCAGTGTTACAGGTCAATCATTCTCTGATACTGCCATTCTCTCCTACTGCCATAAAAGATGATGGATATAAAAGAATCTTAAAGGAAGCTTCAGGTGGTAGGAATACCCTCAATATTCTTCAAAAACATCTTCCTCCCATCCAGCTGAATGGAAGTTGCCAATGGAGACAGGGACCCCACCACAGTCTGCAGGAGACTGACAACCTGAACCTTCACAGGGATGTTCCCCCTCGTCCCCCTTCCACTGCCTACTCTGCAAGCTCTCCAAACCATTGCTTCCATTTCTATTTCTATCCTGCTTGGTTTGTATCAAGCCCCACAAAAGAACTATTAAGCCATCTGCAGTGTAAATTACATTTTGTATAAGGGGAAACAGTCTGCAGACATACCCGTGAGTATGATTTATAACATGGGAACCAGAGGCTCTTTGACTGGCTTTGAGCAGGTGTCCTTTCTGATGAGCCCCACAGAGCAGCGCCCATGGGACAATCCAAGTACATCCAGTCACTGACAACTCGCTTTACTGATGAAATAACCAAGCTATAGCATGACTTAAATCAGCTTAGATCAGCTTTTTCCTAGGCTAGGTTGCTTTCCAAGCTTGCCCTGGAATTGTCAAAATGCTTGATGAAGAATACTAACTAGATATTTCTGGACCATGTGCCAGCTGGTTACTGGGCTCCTTAAGCCAGGGTATCCAAGCCTGACATTGTCAGATCACTGCTTTAAAGATGGAAAGAAGCATGAATGTAAATGCTGAGGCAGAGGCAGATATAGATGTAGATGGCAGCTTACTGAAAACCAAGCCAGTGAGGATTAGACCTTCCATTCATAGGCCCAATAGACTTTTCTGGAAAACTACCAGCCCTTCTACTTTTCTCCTTTCCAAAATCCCTTTAAAATGAAACTTATGGATATATGCATTAGCATCTACCTAGTTAATCTTTGAATCTATAATTAAAAGGTTTTGACACAAAGGGATGGAAACTTTTTTCTTAACTCCTACATGTACAGCAGGTTCCTAACACATCTTTTCAGCTGTGTAATGGGAAAAAGGTTCATTCCCAGGTAATTAGCAGCTTGATCCTGAATAGCTGAATCATGAGAAACAAATTTAAGCGATAAGCATTCTATTCTAGGATATGATCAGATTTTGTCAGGAAAACCGACTCTATAAAAGAGGAGCATGTCTGCCATTGTCATCCTGTGTCTGTCAATATGATTGTTAGATAAACCTATCTTTTTAAAGGCAATTATTTGAAAAATAGTTTCCAAAACATGCCAAACCATTGTGGTAACATAAGCCCTGTTCATTAAAAATGTTAATTGAAGTGGCCATGGGTTTGCATGTTCACAGCACGTTTCAATATAATGTCATTCATGCTCAAGATAACATAATCAAATTCTTCTTAATCTCAAATTAGTGAAGCATTATTTTAATCCAGTTAGTTCATCAAGTGGGAAAGGCAAGAAGTGACTTCAACCACCTGAAGATTTATAAAAGGTTTGGGTCAGCAGAGCCAATATTTATAGAATCCCAGACTGGTTTGTGTTGGAAGGGACCTTAAAGCTCATCCAGTTCCAACCCCTGCCACGGGCAGGGACCCCTTCCACTAGAGCAGCTTGCTCCAAGCCCCTGTGTCCAACCTGGCCTTGAACACTGCCAGGGATGGGGCAGCCACAGCTTCTCTGGGCACCCTGTGCCAGTGCCTCAGCACCCTCACAGGGAAGAGCTTCTGCCTAAGAGCTCATCTCAGTCTCCCCTCTGGCAGGTTAAAGCCATTCCCCTTTTCCTATTCCTACAGGCCTTTGCAAAACGTCCATCTCTAGAATTCTTGTCCTGGAAGCGGCTCCAAGTTCTGTTCAGTGTTGTGCTTTACAGCCCGAAGCAAACTTTACTATGCATGAAAGGACAAAAACATTATAGTCAGTTCTCAAACCATCTGCATAAGCTTTCTAGTGTCTAGCCAGCTAATTTTATCTCTGAAATTCTGCATGAGAAACACACATTCTTCTCATTACATGGCAACTTGAAATCAACAAGCAATCCTTTCTGAAACAAAGCCTCAGAACTATCTCTGCAAAAAGAACAGCAGTGGAAAAGAGACGTCTTAAAAAGCTCCAGCATTTCCAAATAGCTATTGCAGTCTGTAATGTTGTAACATGTTTTCAAACAGTTATTTTAGGACACGCACACTTAAGGATCAGTCTCTTGGTCTTAGAAAGATCCGGACTAAGTAGAAAGATCTGGACTAAGTAGACATCAACCTGTAGACTGCTGTATAGGTTATGTGGATTGTAAAACAAGCTAGACAAGAGATCAGTAAACTATAGAACCTCAAAGGAACCACTGTTCTTTTCTGGTAAGGAGAAAAGTTCCCTTTTACTTGTAAGACATTCCCTTTGCCTTTCTGTAATGTCTAAATGCGATTAGTAAGCTGGTTCGAGCCTAGGCATTTTTAAATGTAAAGAACTAATAAAAACTTACTTACCCAGTTTTCCTCTAGACTAAAACTGAAAATGTACCACTTTGTCCCTGATTTTATAACCTTCTGCACTCCTTCACTCCTAGCTGGTGTATGGATCCCCTTTCTCCCTGGATCACATGAAAGTGTTCTATTAATGTGAATTGGCTTATGCTTGAGAACACTATGCTGGACAGCTATGAAGTGTAAGGAATCCGAGCCAGGGAGCTGTAGGGCTATGACACATCAGTTCTTCACAGGAATTCTCAGTTGCTGGATGAGAACAACATGAGATAGGTCCCGTACACTGAGTGCAGACTGTTGTTGCTGTTAGCATACTGTTTGCTTAAGGAAGTGAGGCAATTTCTATGGTACACCAATGTAACTGGGATTTTACCCTCTGGGTTTTCACTCCAGCACTCTAACTCCTAAGTATCAGGCTGTCCCTCTCACCTGAATAACTTAGTCAGCAAAGTTTGAGAGAATGAATCAATTTAGCACGTGGCAAATATATATATCCACAGCATGGCTAAAAGTGACAGAAAACCGTTGCAAGTTGGCACTGCTGCACATTATTTATAGAATCACAGAATAGATTGGGTTAGGGTTGGAAAGGACCTTAAGATCATCCAGTTCCAACCCCCCTGCCATGGGCAGGGACACCTCACACTAGACCATGGCACCCAAGGCTCTGTTCAACCTGGCTTTGAACACTGCCAGGGATGGAGCATTCACAGCTTCCTTGGGCAACCCATTCCAATGCCTCACCACCCTCACAGGAAAGAATTTCCTCCTTAGATCCAATCTGAACTTCCCCTGTTTAAGTTTTAACCCATTACCCCTTGTCCTATCACTACAGTCCCTAATGAAGAGTCCATCCCCAGCATCCCTATAGGCCCCCTTCAGATACTGGAAGGCTGCTATGAGGTCTCCACGCAGCCTTCTCTTCTCCAGGCTGAACAGCCCCAACTTTCTCAGCCTCTCTTCATACAGGAGGTGCTCCAGTCCCCTGATCATCCTCGTGGCCTCCTCTGGACTTGTTCCAACAGTTCCATGTCCTTTTTATGTTGAGGACACCAGAACTGCACACAATGATCCAGGTGAGGTCTCACAAGAGCAGAGTAGAGGGGCAGGATCACCTCCTTCGACCTCCTGGTCACGCTCCTTTTGATGCGGCCCAGGATACGGTTGCTTTCTGGGCTGCGAGCCCACACTGAAGCCGGCTCATGTTCATTTTCTCATCGACCAGCATCCCCAAGTCCTTCTCCAGAGGGCTGCTCTGAATCTCTTCTCTGCCCAATCTGTAGCTGTGCCTGGGAATTTTCATGAGGAATGCTTTCCTGGAGTTCAGAACAAGCACCCAAAGTCTGGGAATGCTAGTATATTACCTGGCAGGAGGGAGAGAAGGAAAAAGATCTCCTGACTCCATTCCATTCTTCATCCCTTTGCCTCTGTTCAGTCTTCTCTTGCCCCCATGGTCAGAAAAGAGGGAAAGCAGCTTGGTTCTTCTTTGGATGGACAAGATGGAACTTTTAGCCCACTCATTTGAGTGTTGTGGTTGAAGTTAGAGCATTACATCTGTGAGCCTTTAAGGGACAAAACCCATGAGGCCACTTCAGTACAGAGTTGTCTTAACTACAAACCCCTAAAGCACATGTCACTGGAATAGGAAAAGCCACACCACTCATAATTTACTTTCAAGCAGAGCATGTTTTCAGTTACATGGTACTTTTGGAAAATCCTCCCTTGGAATATATTATTTCAGAGAGGAAAACATTATTTCTTTCCCAATAGGTTGTGAATTACAGGCCTTTAAACACATGTAACAAATACATATTCCCATCAGCACAAGATGTGAAGAAATGATTGCTGTGGTGGGATTAAGCCTGTCACAGAAGTGCTTAGGTTTAAGTCAGTTGTTTGCATGGTGTTGGCAACGTCTAAGAGAGGATAACTTCTAGAGATTGATATAAGGAAAAGTGAATCCCTCTGAATTTTCTGGAAATACAGAAGTTATTGGCATATTAATATTTCAACATCTAAAGAAGTGCCATTCAGTTATGCAAAATACGGGCACAACTTGGCTTTTCCTTCTGCAAAAAATCTGGCATCGCGCTGCATTTGCTTTTAATTCCTTTGTTGCTCCATTAGAGATGGACCACCAAGGCAACAGTGGTCTGGCTATTCTCTGCTCTGAGGCATCACTGATGTATGTATATATTTCCTCCTTCTTCTTGCATTATTTTCCTAAACTAAACTGCTGTTTGATTCTAGGGGCAAAATAGATGGTTTTGAGCGTTTCAGTCTCCGCCAGCTATGACTTCCACATGTTGTTGTAGCCACCTTGTGTCAAACATCTACTAAATGAAACCTTCCAAGTCATTAAGGAGTTCCTGGTACCAGTGAGGGTCTGACCTTGCCAGGGCTTTTTTTTTTCTGTGGCATCCCACAAGATTGGGCCCCAGGATTTTTTTTCAGAGTTCTATTAATAATTATTCTTTCATATACCTCTGAAAAGACTGTTTTAAACAGGCACAATATATACCAGGATCTGATGGGCTGTAACCCAGTCCACTCTGCTGAAAGAGTATTTGGTGCCAGATTTTTATCTCCCACAGGGTTATCTGTAAATATGAAATAAAAGCTTCTGCAAGAACTGAGTGTACGAACTTCTACATTGCTAAACCATTTTTGTTTAAGACAGCCATGCTCATTAGAAGAAATTGCCCTCATCTGTGTTTGCTGCAGAGCTGGCAGCTGAACAGCAAGAATCTCAGAGGTTTTGTTTCTGATGTTTCCCATTAGTCTCAGCCCCATTTCAGATTACGAGGGTTGTCTTTATGTCTGGAGCAGCCATCACTGGGCAACAGGTCCTGTGTTGCCACGTTCTTGGACATGAGTTATCTCTTCATCCTGAATAGTAGCATTTATTTTGGTGTATTCAAGGGAAATTCAGAAGGGTTATGCTTTAAAATCATAAGCAACACACTTGGGCAGTAACTGAACTGTCCCATTTAAAAATGTGCCTTTCTCCACTAATGCCAAGGAACACCTGCTAACAGATCAGTGATATTTACATCAGAAGACCAATATTTCAGAACTGGACAAATTATTAGATTTGATACTGAATCAATGGTGGTAGATCCATGGTTTATTGGCTCTAGATGAGATGTACATCAGATTGGCATCTGAGATGCACAGTGAACACCACTTCTCAACATTCACTTCTCAGCATTGTAAAGAAACCCCATTCTTGTTTTGGATTTGCTGACGATAGAGTTGCCTGTTGCTGAAATACGGTATCTACAGGAGCTGTTGTATATCGAAGTATATAGAAAGTATGCAGCATTAAGAATTATAATTCAATTGGAGATCCTTTGCTAAATGCCAGAAACTTAGTGTGCATTTCTGCACTCTTGAGAGGAGGCAGAAGAGGGAATGGTGAAATCTGCACACAGTGAATCTCTGCTAACACATTTGAAATATTTCTCTTCAGATTCCTCTATGTGAGTCTTCTCATTTCAATATGATTTTGCATAGATGCATGTATGAGAACTGAATGAAAAAAATAGTCTTGGTGGGTAAAAACAATTTGAAAGCTCACGATCAGCTGGACACAGACCAGTTTTTCCTGTTTTCACTGTTCACAAGACCAATTGGCAAATATGCACAGTAATATCCAGGAAACTAGAGATTAATCATCTGGACAAGCAGAACTCAAAGTAAAAGCTACAGGGGAATGTCTGGCAATACTGCAAAATGTTTAGCTCATATTAAGCATAGTCAGATGATATTAAAAAATTGTAACTCCCATATACTCCCATTTGTTAGACCTGTATTTGCATCCTGACTTCTGGACTCACAGGCAGGAGAAAGTCCACACACATTAAGGGCAGGTAAGGTAGTTACTTAATACTATCCCCTTATAATTCCCCTTCCTCTGAAGCTGCTTCTATGTGTTTCTGGGTGTTGCGAGTTTACAGAAGACAACAGCTTTATTGTGGCAGGTAAGGTCTGAGACATGAGAGGTGATATTGCATGTGCTGTAAATTAGTTTTCAGATAAATAATGTAACGCTTAAAACAGAGGCAGTGGAATAGGAAGCAGAATCTGCTGGCTTCATTATGCCACTTCTGGTTTCCAGCTGTTAAGCTATGTTTGAAAATCAGCTACTGCTCCTGTTTTCCTAAGAAAATAATTGCCAGGGGGATGCCATATGACTGTGAATGGGAAGGGAATGCTGCTTTGAATCCTCTTAGATAATGCACAATATGCCCTTCCTATAGCTGAGACTGGTAACCCGTCCTATGTAGCCTGATACACTGGTTTTAGCCCTCACTCTTCTGCTCTTCCATGCTTTTTCTGCCTGTATCAGGATGCTGCTGCCTACAACACTGCTACAGCACAGGTCAAAAATCATTCACTTGATAAGGTAGCTCGTGGACAACTGTTGCAGCAAGAGCTAGAAGCACAGGATCTAGTTACTGCACAATGCAGGTACTTCTTCCTACTGAAATCAACAGGAGTCAAGAGCCCAGACATCTGTGTAGATCTAAGGCAGGCCTGCAGAATGTACATGCAGAATCATCTGTGCTGGCACAATGGCTCTGCATCACCCTCCAGTTGTGAGACAGTACCCAAGGGCTGTGCTGACTGACACCACCACTCCTGAAACTCTGTTCTCCTGTAAAAAGATGCAGTTATAGCTTTATACTCTATCCTCCCAGACTCAGTTTCTTCAGCTGACCCAAGATGACGTGATACTTGGTTATGCTGTTTGATACTGCCAGTCTGTCCTCTGGAACACAGAAGAAGACAGAACAGAAATTAGGAATTCTTACAGCCTCCACCATCTGTCTCACACGTAGCCGCAAGGTGTGCAGTGTGACTGGTCAACGTGAAGAGCAGCAGCAGGCTTTTCCTATCATTCCTCCCACTTCCAAGTGACATGCACAGCTTCAGTGAAAGGTTCTTTGTGGTGAAACTGAAAACTGAATTCAGATTAACCACCACTCATCTATGTGGAGTGGTCTTATTTTACATATCAATACAAGCTACAGTAGAAATGTGACAGAAACTGTTAAAATCCTTTTATAGTGCACAACATTCTTGTTAAAAGTGAATTTATAGGCTGCATGGTATTTGTTGCACTCTTGTGCTTTTTAGTGTTTAATTATTGGTTAATGTGGCTTGCCTCTCTAAGAACACTTTGTTAGTGTATTGTATATTTGAGACAAAGAGGCATCTGTGGGATATTTTGCTCTTGTACCTAATGAGTGAAAGGCCTTTCTTGTCTAAGTACTAGGAAAGGTCAAACACAGACTTCAAGAAAGCAAGAATCATCTTCAGAAATGCAAGATTAGTGTTTGCATGAGACCGGACACAATAGGGTTTCCTCAGCAAGGTGTTGAGCCTTTCACCTCATATTGAACCTTCCACCACTTTGCATTTTGTACTGTATTCCAAAGTCTTTGGAATAGGGAATATTCCTTACCACGTGTGTACTGCATTGTACAATGGGCCCCAGTCTTGTTTGGATCCTCTCTTAAGACTTTCTGTGTTAGGGTCCAAAAGCATATTACTCATAATGAATTTGCAATGCAAATTCAACAGCACCCTATTAGTCACATAGAGTATAAGAATAGAAAATTGTTCAAGAGTCCAATTCAATAACTTTGGACTGAAAAATTAAGTATTTTAAGCATATTCTGAAAGACAGTTTATGCATAGCTGCACTCTGTAGTCCAGCAGAAGCACTGGTTTGGGGAAAACAACGTAGAACCATGACTGTACAATGAATCAGTTTGACCTATGAAGATGGTTTAGAACACCTGATGAAAACACTTTAATAAAACACCACAGTAATTAAAACAACACAGTAGTATTAATCACATAATGAAGTGCTAATGCTGTGTATTTATATTTTGTAGGATTCTTTTGAATCCTTGAACAAACTTGAAAATTAAGCTGAGAAAGCTGCAAATAAATTCCTGATTGAAAAGGTGCAATTTTAAAGTCATCAGGAAAGTACCTAGAAATCAGCTTTTCATGTACTATAGTGTTATTCTAATCTTCTATTATAATAAAAAGTTATATTGATCATATTAAGTGTCAGCCATTGCCTTTGAAACAACGTATTTGGTCGACATCCTCCTTTAGGATAGCTTTGTTGGAGTAAATGGATTCACACAAGGAATTCATTTTGATGGGCAGTATCATTGCATGGATCAGAGCATTTGCGAACTTGCAAAGAGTTTCCCATTAATGGCATCGAGCCACAGTAAATCGTGCTTCAGGTTTTGCCTCAAGTTTCACAAGTGTGTTAAATTCTCATGGGAACCCAACACACCTCTGGGTTAATGCTCAACTAAGTTATTAATCTATAAGAAATTTAGGGGATGACTGACATGCACTATGAAGAAAAGAAGATTGTGTTTTGGGAGTTCAGTGGGATAGAAATCCCTGCTCCTGTATGTGTTCTTTTAAAACGTCTGGGATTCATCAATGCAACTAACAGTAAGTTTTTGTTGTTTTGTTGCCCTCTTAATAAAATGACTTTGCTTTTCAGTTGAAATTAGGGAATATTCATTCCAATGCCTTTTCTGTAATATGAAATGCATTTCATTCTGTATCAATAACGTGAAAGATTCCCAGGTTTGAAAATCTAAATGCTAGTGTTCACTATACCTAGAATGCCTTCTTTGTCTAACTTGTTAGGTCAATATACATTAACAATGAGAGTCAGCTGGAAGATGCAGGAGTCTTGCAACTGTGAATCCTGTGTAAGAGAATTTGCTTTAGAACCAGTACAAAACTGGCCTTAGATGGTCCAAACGATGATGAAGCCGCTTCTTTTTGTGTCTCTGGCTGCTATACCAGACAATTTCCAGCCTACTGAAGACCTCAAGAAGTCACTGTGAAAGTGTGAAGGTTCCAGACTCTTGCCTCCTGTTTCACAATTTACTGAAAGAGTAGAAACTTCAATGCAATTCCGCTACTATGTTTGACCACCACGTGGTATGTTGAAGCAGAGAGTATTGTTGTAACATCATGAAATGAGTAAGGGGAGTTACTTGCTGTATGTAACCAGGAAAGCAGGAATTAAACCTTTAGAATATATGGCTGGTTTGAATTACTTACAGTTGCCCAGAGAAGCTGTGGCTGCCCCACCCCTGGCAGTGTTCAAGGCCAGGTTGGACACAGGGGCTTGGAGCAAGCTGTTCTAGTGGAAGGTGTCCCTGCCTGTGGCAGGGGTTGGAACTGGATGAGCTTTAAGGTCCCTTCCAACACAAACCAGTCTGTGACTCTATGGTTATAGCAATTTGATATTATTACATATTCTTTTAATACTCATGAGCATCTTCTGCAAACTCTATACTCACAGCTGACAGAGAGTGCTAATGATTGCTTTATCTGATTGGTGTGATAATAGAAAGCAGAAGTCTATTTTAAGGAATTCTTAAAGTAGGATCATCAGGATGTCAGAAATAATCACTCAGCACACTTCCTAAATTGCTGCTATTTATACAAGAGAACTATGAGAAAATAAGAGCAACGAGGGGCATTACAAAGCCCACTGCTCCAAATCGGAAGCCAGATTCATCATTACACTAAACTCAATTCTAATGGCACTGGCAATGGGAAAAGAATAGAATTGAGAGGAGAAAACATATATTAAAGCTTTATTTTTCTTTTAGTCTGCAACATACAATGCTCATGATTAAATGAGCATTTAATTGCCTGATTTTCCAGACTTGTAATGCTCTGTTGGATAACTTAAAAATACTGAAGTCACATTTCTCCCTGTTGAATTACTAATACACATGCTTACATTTAACTCTGCTTTATTGTCTTCGGTATAAACACCACCACTGATAAATGATTAATTTAGGAGTCTATTCCTCTTCAAAGAATACATTTGTTACTTTATTTGCTGGAGCAGAGAGCTTAGTGATTAACCTACACATTTATATGGAAACATGTATTAAAGATGCTCCGCCAAGGGCATCATCCTTTTGTCTGCAATTTTCACCTCTTCTGCTCCTCAGACCTTAGAGAAGCTTAAAAGCAGGTGAAAGACGCGTTACCATCAGGTTCATCCTTACATTTCCACTCCTCGATACAGCCCTCTAGGGCTTTCCTGCTCAAGCTTCTAGAAGCAGAAAAGTCGCTTAATCCAAGGAGTAACAAGCCCCATCTCGGCCCGCGTGAGCGGATGTCTCGGGCATTTATTCCAAACAGCTCAGGCGCCGTTTATTTTTGACCGAGACAAAGACAAAGCTCAGGAACAAGGACCGGCGCGGCCCCGCCTGCTGCATTCCCTCTCATTACCTCAGAGTGGGGCTGGCGCCCGCCATGCCCACAGCCTGCGGAGGCCTTGGCCCCACCTCCCGCTGCTGTTTGACCCTCCCGGGCCACCGTCGCGCCCGGTAGCGGCGTCTCCGCGGCCTTGGCGCGCTCGGCGGTGCTGGGCCGGCGGCGGCTGAGGGCCTGCGGCGCCGCGCAGCGATGTCGGGGTCGAGCAGCAGCGATGGGGTCACCTCTTCCTCGGGGAGTTCGAGCTCGGAGCGCGGCCGCGCCTCGCTGCCGTCCACCTCGCGGAACGGCGCCGTGCCTCAGCGGCGGCTGCAGGGGCTCTCGCCGGGCTCCGCCGACAGAGACATGGAAGAGGCGGGTGCGGAGGACGAGCAGCCGCAGCGGCTGGAGGGCGGCGAGGGCGATGAGCAGAGCAGGAGGATCATCCGGAACCAGTACCGGGAGCTCATCTACAGCGTGCAGCGTAAGCCCGGGAGCGGCGGCCGGAGCCCGGCCTCACGGTGTGAGGAGCCCGTAACGCTCCCCTGGAACACCGGGTTCCTCGGGCTGCTGAAACGATGGGCCTGCGGTTGGATCCACATCTTGCCTCCCTGGAAGCGTTTACATGCCCTGGGATAGCAAGGGTATGAGGGATTTACCCGCCCCAACCGCATTGATGCGGCGGGCCAAACTGTCAGCTTTAGACCTGGAGCTAAACGCAGAGCCTTTAATTTTGTCTTAATGGTGTTTGAGCTTTAATTTGGGTGCAAGTTATCTGCCCGGCCTTGAAAGTTGTTCGTGGGCTTTCCGAAAGTGCTGTGGGATTTTCAGCAGCTCTCTAGATAGACGTGACAGCACTTCCCATCTGTGTCGTTGGAGTGTGATGGTTTTCCCATAGAAACATCATGGTTGTTGGAGTATGCCGTGCTGCATTTAGCATTGTGTGGTGCTGGTGTTTTCTGCATGCTCAGTAAATGTGTGGTGGTGTTTTACAAGGGAATACAATGCAGTTCATGGATTATCCGGGCTGTGTTTATGCAGAAACCAGCAGCGGTATGTCAGGTCACTGAGATGGTGTAAGTCTTTAAAAGCAGCGTTGTGAGTAGCTGTTTAGAACTGGACCTCTGAAGCCGTGTTAAATCGTACATAGACTGTGATATACAACTGACTGTGTTTGGCATGGTGATTTTCAGAAGTCATCAAGCATTCATTTGGGGGGTTTTGTTTGTTTGTTCCTTGAAAATCCTTAGTAACCTAAAGGTAAGATGAGTAACATGGTAGCTGGTAGCAGCCTTGACGCAGATACAGGTGTTTTACTGGAACCATGAGGGATCTGCTAGCATAAATTCATAGAATCCCAGGCAGGTTTGGGTTGGAAGGGACCTTAAAGCTCATCCAGTTCCAGCCCCCTGCCACTGGCAGGGACACCTTCCACTAGAGCAGCTTTCTGCAAGCCCCTGTGTCCAAACCTGGCCTTGAACACTGCCAGGGATGGGGCAGCCACAGCTTCTCTGGGCACCCTGTGCCAGCGCCTCACCATCCTATGTATGTATAGATACATCCATATAGGATGTATCTATATAGATATCTATCTATATAGATATCTATCTATAGATATCTATACTGTATAGATCCAGTATAGATCTCACACCATTGAAGGAAATGAAAAATTACTTCAAACTGAGTTAATGCATACACATTAATAAAAACGGAGCCTACGTAATCTTGCAATTAATGTACTATAACTATATTCTGTATTTTTATGTGTGTGACCCAGCCAGTTCTGATTAAGGTGTAAATCTGTATTTCTCGATGCTTCTATATTTAAGTAACATAAGATTTCATTTGTTTGTCCCCCAGAAAATCGTGAGGATATGCTGAGTTCAAAAAGCAACAGGCTGACAGAAGCTTTGGAAGAAGCCAATAAACTGTTTAGTGGAGGTAAAACAAATTCTGTGGTCCTTGTTAGAGGCCTTTGCTTGACAGTTGGCCAAGTGTGAGGCGATGGTGCCTTAGAAACAAAAAAGGGAAGGAGAATGTGTAGTTGAAGAGGAATTACTCGAATATGTTGATATGAGAAAACTAATATTAATTTAGTGTTTTTTGTGCTTGGAAGTTCTCACTGCTTTATCTTGACACTGCAGAGCAGTATACATAAGCAGTAGATAAAGAAGGTATCAGTTAGTGGGTTTCATTTCACTTAGATAGAAACCATCTCAATAAAGAAGGCATTTTATTCTTTGGGGTGCTGTGTTATTTTTCCGTGCTTGCCTTTGGCATTGTCATCCTCTCCTTTTCCTTTTTTCTTATTTTTTGATGCAGATACTATTATAAGGATTATGTAAGTACAGGTGTTAGAGGTCATTGCAATAAAATGATTTATAAGGCTTTATACCTAAGATAGTCTGTATGCTAAATTTTCATGTTGTTTTTTTTGACAATTTCATCTTATTAACATAAAATCTTTCCTGTAACAGTTTCCAGTGCACGAGAGGCTGCCCTTGATGCCCAGTTTCTTGTCTTGGCATCAAATCTAGGAAAGGAGAAGGCCAATGAGTTGCACTGTGAAATGACAACATTTGATTCACTAGTATTTGCAGAAGACTTGGTAAGTTCTAGACTGAATTTGCCAACAGTTTTGCTAGGGGTTTGCCCTGTTTGTTTTAGAGCAAGTTTTCAGGCAGTACAGGACAGTTCTGATGGAATTTAACTCTTCCTGTGAATTTCTTTGATTAACTTTCTGTTTAGTGTTGGTAATTGTTCTAAACTATGTATTGAGTATTTCCAGTATGCAGAGGGGAAAATATAACTTAAAATGCAGACATCCCCTCCCTTTGGTGCATTGGAACTCCTTCATCACACTTTGGTTTGTGTTCTTATGGTAGCCTTGTACACTTCCTTTATGCTCACTGTTTTGTAGCTTCAGTAGCGCTGAGTAATTACTTTATTCTCTCCACTGGTTTACATGTTTTAGGAGTTCTTAATGCCCCACGTCACTGACATGACATGGGACTTTAGATTACTTGCATTCTTTTAGACTTGACATGTTTGCCTCTTTGTACTGTGACTGGGTGGAAGAGTCACTTTAGAATAGCTTTGAAGAAGAATTTGGGTTTTTCCTTCCTCCCCTCCCTGAAAATTTCTTCTTGTGTTACAGCAGATTAATGAGGAGTGTGAGTCTTTGGTCAAGTGTAGAACTCTGCAATATAAAATAAGCCCATCAAGTTAAATTGTTTTGAAGTGTTTTTTTCTGGGGAAGTCTGGCTGCTGGCTGTAAGGTTGAGTCAAATAAGCTGTTTTATGATGTTGAGGAGCTAAGCTTCCTGGATGTGTGTGGTGTTAAGAAACTGTGAGACGCCTTAGCTTTATAGTGCAATTTAAGTAGTCCTGGAATGGTTTGGGTTGGAAGGGACCTTAAAGCTCATCTAGTTCCAATGGCCTGCCATGGGCAGGAACACCTACTATCCTACATGGTCGTTTCATTGAAGTTCTGTTGGAGCATAGGCAGTTTTATTTACCTATAGCTCTTTTTTTCCAATGCTTGCTGTGAATACAAGTGTGTATGTGAGTGTTTTTCTGTTTTCACAGTATCTGCAGGGAAGTCGAGGTTCTTGTGCAGTGGTATTAAGTATTAATCTAGCAAAACAAAACACTGTGATACAGTATTTCACCATTAAAGTATTTGCTGATCTTTCTCTAAGTGAATTTTCATTGCAGGTTTTTTTTATCTTCTAGTTAACTTTCATGGGTATAAATCGCATAGAAGCAGAAGAAAATGATAATGATTCTGAGAGCATTTCAGGCTATTTGCCTAGTGATGCCTGGCATAAACTGGGAGAAGAAACAGAAAAGTACTTCAGAAGAGCACCTTCTTTTCACTACATGTAAGTTTATTTAAGTAAATAGTATAAACTGCAGCACAAGTCAATGGCCTTAATTGATTCTTATCATTAATGCCCTGGGCTTGAGTAGAGTTTAATCTTGGGTCACAGAGTATCAATAAGAACTCGTGTGCTCTTTGTTCTTATGGTATGGTGAGCTCTTTGTCTCCAAAATCTTTCGTAATGTTTCTTTTTCTGATTTTGATTTGTCTTGGCTACAAAATAGCATCACTTGTATCTAGTAGAGAAAACAAGATATTCTTTATTTACGTGCTTCAGACCAAACCCAGTAGAAGCGATTGTCTTTCTTTCAAAAGCTGACTCTTCCCTCATCTTTCTCTTGCCGTACAAGTTGCAGCCAGAATCATGAATACAGGAAGCCTTTTCCCCCCACCCTATATAGTTTTGGAAGGTCAGTCCCTCAGGGTCTGTATCTTGATGATTCTGTTCTCAAGAAGAGACCAACAGTTCTTCTTGTATATCTGTGTTAATGGGTTGTCTTTTAGAATCTTGCATTCTGTCTCTGCCTTCAGAAGAAATCACCTGATTACTGGCAAGTGGCCTGTGTACAATCAGCATCATCTCTCGTTTTGCGTAAGCAACCCATTGGTAGGGGCCTTTTTAGCTGCTGTCAAGTGACCCTTAGTCACCTGGCTTATAGACAGCTCTCCAATTTAAATCTCTCATAAAGACAGCCATAGCAGGATCTAGTTGAATTAAATATCAGCAGTAGAGTTGAGAGAGTATTACTTAGTTGTCTATGCTTTCACACTTGTTCCACCACCCAATAAGTCTCACTGTAAGAAGGCTGTTGAATCTACTAATTTGATCATACAATATCTGATATTTAATGGTGGATGGCTAATTAAGATGATTCCAACTTGGCTTTGCACGTTCAAACTCTAAAAGATAAGTGTTTTCAAAACCTTTTTACTATTTTAAGACAAAACTGGCTGCAAGAAAGACTGTTTTCTCATTAATTACAATTTTGAATTAAGTAGTGATGGACTTCTTTTTACACACATCTCCTTTTAATGGAGGATGTGTGAATACAAAGTATTAATATAATAAAGTGTAGTTCTCAGTTTAGGAAAAGAACTGCTAGTTTCTGACTCTATTCTTGATGGGCTCAAACTTGAAGAGGGGAAGTTCAGGTTAGATATAAGGAAGAAGTTCTTTTCTGTGAGGGTGGTGAGGCACTGGAATGGGTTGCCAAGGGAAGTTGTGAATGCTCCATCCCTGGCAGTGTTCAAGGCCAGGTTGGACAGAGCCTTGGGTGCCATGGTTTAGTGTGAGGTGTCCCTGCCCATGGCAAGGGGGTTGGAACTAGATGATCTTAAGGTCCTTTCCAAGCCAAACTATTCTATGATTCTAAGTGCTGTAAAATATTTGGGTACCTGCTGAACTAACTTGAATTGAATCTCAGTTCACACTCTCTCCTTTAGGCATCTAGCTTGATGGAGATTCAAGGCACCCAAAGTAAGGAGCCTAAGTTCCTTATATAGTCAATGGAGAGAGGCAAGCACTTCAAGAAAGTGCTGAAATCTAGCACCTATATTGCATTGTTTAATGAGAAATGTTGGGTCTCTTCTTAGTGTACTGAATGTTATTATGATAGACTATATATGAAAAAATTGTAAACCTGAACTTACAGAAACTAAACAATAGATAAAAAAGAGATAAATACTGTATGGAGAGAGTTTTCAGACAGGAAAGTCAGTAATAAATTCAAATGGAGATAGAAGAGCGTAGGAAGTTAATTTCTTACTCAGTTTTCAGAAAAGGAGATTTAAAATTTTCTGTTAAAGTTGGAATAATTGCACCAAATTTTATGCATCTGTTGTTAACTCTGCTATGAGGCTGCCAACATATATTGGGAACAACCTTAGGGGATGGCTGTTTACAGAAATCTGCGTGTGCTGAGGCTTTATTTTTAGACATCAGTCATTACTTTGCATCTTTTTCAGCAGATCAGTTACTCACTTTGTGGATTTCTTAGCATATCATATATTTCCATATATGTTCTTTTTATCTTGGTTAGGTTGGGATCTTTCAAGTCTGATCCTCCTGTACCAAGGCAGCGGATTGAGAGGCAGAAAAAGACTACAGGAACAGAAGAAAAAAGGGCAATGCCTGCTCAGGTTTGTGAACTGTTATCTTTATTGATGATTTCTTATGGCACAGTTATTACAACTGACTTGTAAATCTTTCTAGTTCATGATGGTTTGGGGTTTGTTGTTAGGAACTGTATAGTGCTAAAGGATTCAGACTAAAGAATTCAGACTTCATTATTAGGATTCTCAATTTGTTTTGTGTGGACTGCAGTATTTCACTGAGTGGAAGGAAGTAGGATTTACAGCCTGTTTTTACAAGTTCAAATTACTTTATTTGCTCTGATGCTTGTTGCTTTGAAAGGAAATGAAACTTCTCTATATTAGTGCATTTTCAACTTTTAGTTAAAAAAGCATCTAACAGTCTACTTCATTTGCACAGAAATGCACGTAACAACAGACTAATTGACTCCTTTAATCACTATTTTCTCTGCTGTTTTCCCATTCCTTCTGTTGTACTCTGGCAGAAAGGCCGAAGTCTGAGAATACTTCCAGGGAGGCTTCCTTTGAAAGAATTAACCATGTTGATACAGGGAGCCTCTGGCTGATAATGCCAGTATGTAGAGGCAACGTCATAGAATCGCAGACTGGTTTGGGTTGGAAGGGACCTCAGTGCTTATCCAGTTCCAACCCCCAGCCACAAGCAGGGACACTTTCTGTTGCAGCAGGTTGCTCCAAGCCCTGTCCAAACTAGCCTTGAACACTGCCAGAGATGGGGCAGCCCCAGCTTTTCTGGGCACCCTCATAGTGAAAATGTTGAGTATGGCTTTCTAAATGCAGCCTACTTCAGAATAATCCAAATAGTGATAGCAAATATTCTGATACAGTTTGTACTGGGAAGAAGAGGAGCTGGGGATTTAACTATATCTAACACAGATTTATATATATGTATGTGTAGAAGTTTCTGTAGCTTGCAGGGTGGTCAAAGGGAAATTGTTAACTAACAGGAACAGCAAACAGGTTGCTGAGGACCGCTTGAGAAGCGTATTTGGTACTGTGCAGGTTACAGTCCTTGGAGGGTGCTTTGGAGTCCCCTGCTATACAGCTCATGAGCAAATCTGAAATCACAGTCGTGTCCTTTGACTATGTTAAACTTCACTTTTCTTACATGTAAACTTAGATGCTTTTCTGAAAAGATCTTTAACTTTTCTTTCTTTTAATGAATTGCTATTCTGCACTTATAAATGAACTTCTACAATAAACTCACAGACTCTGTGCCATTAGGCGTAACTTGGAAAGTTATAATTGGAAAGTAAACGTAGCCCTGTAAATAGGCTGAAAACATACAAACTACAGCCTTTCAGGTTGATTCTGTAAGATGGGAATTGGTTCCTAAGCCACTGTGTAAGTTGTCTTACGTTTCATACGTGTGTCTGTGACTCTGCATAAGTGGCATAGAGAGAAAAATACACCTTTTAAGTTAGGTGTTCATAAAAAGCCCTTTTCATCTTCTTGTCTTGCTACAGGGGTTATTTGAGGTGACACTGTGTTTCTTTTTTTCCAGTTAAAAAAAATGGAGGAGTCTCACCAGGAAGCTACAGAAAAAGAAGTAGAGAGGATCTTGGGATTATTGCAGACTCATTTTCAAAATGATCGTAAGTATGATTCCAGTAAGCTTTTAAAGCATTAATATAAGAAGATGAACGCTCTTAATCTACAGTTAAGAGTGATTAGACTATAACAACAAAATCAGTTGGAGTTTGCAAGTAGAAAACTCTCAGACAGGTTGAGAGGGCTGGGCTTGTTCAGCTTAGAGAAGACCCTGGGGAGACCTTAGAGCAGCTCCAATACCTAAAGGTATATACCTACAAGAAATCTGGAGAGGGGCTTTGGACAAGGGCCTGTAGGGACAGGCCAAGGGGAATGGCTTTAACCTGCCAGAGGGGAGACTGAGATGAGCTCTTAGGCAGAAGCTCTTCCCTGTGAGGGTGCTGAGGCACTGGCACAGGGTGCCCAGAGAAGCTGTGGCTGCCCCATCCCTGGCAGTGTTCAAGGCCAGGTTGGACACAGGGGCTTGGAGCAAGCTGCTCTAGTGGAAGGGGTCCCTGCCCGTGGCAGGGGCTGGAACTGGATGAGCTTTAAGGTTCTTTCCAACCCAAACCAGCCTGGCATTTTACGGTTCTTCCAGGATTCTATGAAATCTTCATGTTGAAGGATACAGACTATTTTTATGAACACTAATTGACTGCTGTTTGCTGCAAAGTAAATTGAAACCCTATCCTCTCTCTCTTACTACAACATGCCGTTTTTCAGAGGGGATCAAATAGTTACCAAGTATGTGTATGTGTATGTGTGTGGCAAAAGATGGAAGAAAATAATAATCTCTAGGAACTGTTTCTTTCTTCAGGCAACTGAGAATTCAGCTTTGTAACTAAATGGACATAAACAGTCAATCAGCTTTTAAAAGGAGCCCTGACTTTATGTTTGCATGTATTAGGTCTGTGTACCGCCTGTTTGGTTTTTTAACAACCCCTTTTTTCCATGTCCAGCTAGTACACCTATTTCCTTCTTTGATCTTGTGATTGATCCCAACTCCTTTGCACGCACTGTGGAAAACATCTTTCATGTGTCCTTCATTATAAGGGTAAGGCATGACATGTTCTTGAAATCTTATTTTGGATATTGGAGTTAACTAGAAAGATGATTTTTGTTTTTATGGCTTCAAGACTGACAGATTAGGATTTAAATATTAGGAATCCTGATTTGTTTTCTACAAACAGTCTGTGATATTTTAGGAATTGAATAAAAAAGAAACCAGAGTTGACAGTGTAATATTTTTTATTAGATTTTTCTATTATAGTTAATTTACCAACAAAACAGTAACGAAACTTTTGCTGTTATGCACATCTCAAAAAGGGATTCTGCCTCACGTTATGTTAGATTTTAGAAGAGTAGTCAGGGAGTATAGAAGTGTTATTGAGGCTGAAGGAAAGTATGTTAGTGCAGTGTTTAATATACCTTTCGAATCTGTAGATTTGCACTTCATACTTAGTCAAATAACATGAATTTGGGAAAACAGAAAAACTTACAAATATATTTGTCTAAATTTGGGTTTATAGTGAAAAGTGATGTGATCATGGAGGGTTCAGTCCAGTATATTTAATGAATAATGATTTTTAATAAAACAGATTATTTTTCTAATCCAGGTTACCAGTTGTCCTATATCAGCTGCATTCTTTGTGAATGAGTGAATGCTGTGTTTAAACTATTCTTATTTGGTATGCCAGTTAAGACTGTATCAATACATGTACTTGTTTATGATGTAATATATTAAAATGTGAAATCTCAGTGCATTACCTTAATCATGTCTAACTTATGAAACTTTAAATCCTGTCTTTTCAGGATGGTTTTGCAAGAATAAAGCTGGATGACGATAAATTGCCAATAATAGGTAAAATCCAGCTTTAAAAGACTTAATTATTGGGGTTTTATTTTCTTATTGAAAAGTAGCTACATCTTGCGTGTTCACGAAGTTTCAGGTGTATTTTTAGCTGCAAGAGTAGAGATTTGGGGATATCCAGTGAGTGCAATTGAAGGCATAAAGAGATTTATGAGAGGAACCAAAAGTATTGAGTCTGTTTAATAAAAGGAAAGGGAATAACCCTTTATTTCAAAGTGATATTTTCACTAATACATAAACGAACATTGTTAGGTTTTGCTGAGAAAACAGATTTTTAGATGCAAGAAGTCTCCTTTACCTGTATTGGGGAAGTGCTGCATCTTCAGAACAGTTGTAAGGGAAATGCTATCCTATGTAGGAGGTCTTCAGCTTTCATTCTCATGGGATATCAGTGGGATTACAACTGGTGGGATTTTGGAAAGGCTGAAATACTTAGGACCTTCTGTGACTGAAATGTTAGTTCCTCAATTTTTAGGAGTTAAGACTAAAGAAATTTCTTCAGGAGTGTGTGATACAGGCTATTGCTGGAGACTATCTTCATGCAGCATGTATCATTGATTTGCTTTTTGTGAAGCTTTTGCACTCCTGGAGGAGGCTGACTTTATGAGTATAAAGACTCTGGAAATGCTGTATTTTGCACAGAGCCTTCAGAAGACAACGAGGAAAGGGAGGATGGCCATAGTGCTGGAGCGAGGAACCAGGTTGTCTTGTCTCTGAACTATAAAGACTGGAAGGTATAATAGATAGCTCTCGATACTTCTGATTATTTTTTGTTGTTAAGTGTAGGACTATATGTACTGCATTGTTACATACTCTAATGAGGACAGGAGTTCCTGTATTATCACTGCATTTAACTTTATGGATTCCAGAACAATCACAAATCTAGTGAATGCTTTTAACTGCAAGAACACTGAGAACTGGGATAGCAATTTCATCTTTGATCCTTGAAGCCTGCCCAGTTTAAGTGCTTTTAAGTTGTGCAGTGACTTGCTTTTACTGTTTTGTATAAGGACTGCATAAATAGCATCTGTTTCTTCCCTTCCTGAATGATAGTTGCTTTTAGAGGAGTTCTGTGTTCAGTTTCCTCACTGCTTGCTGTTTGTACTAGATCTTAAACAAAAAGTAGTTTTTAGCACGTACAACTCCTTTCCTTTGTCCCTTACTCAAATATACTTAGTAATTTGAAGTAGTGCTTCAGTATGAGAAACTTTATTACTTACATGATGGTAACTTCAACGAAATGGAAATAATTCAGTTCTTGTAACTTACATGCTTTTGTCATTTCTAACCAGGAGATTGTAGAAACATTTGAAATAACAGAACCGATGATTAGCCCTCCTTATCATAGCAATGAAGATGAAATGGAGACAGATTAATTCTTCAGGTAAGTTATTTTAATCAAATTAAATAAGGATACTTATTTTTTTTTAGTAAATCAAACTAAATAAAAAAGGATACAGTGAATGAGTTCCTTATGCATGTTGAAGAACTGCAGGGAAACTACCTGTGACTTATAAATGTAGAAAAACTGTGAGCAGGGCAACTTCGTAACATCTGAACATTGTTGACGTCTTAATGGAACAAAGTAATCTGATCTTCTATGCAGTAGTTAAATGAAAAAAACCCTTTATTTAGAGAAGAGATTCAGAGCAGCCCTGCGGGGAAGGACTTGGGGGTGTTGATCAATGAGAAAATGAACATGAGCCGGCTTCAGTGTGGGCTCGCAGCCCAGAAAGCAACCGTATCCTGGGCTGCATCAAAAGGAGTGTGACCAGCAGGTCGAAGGAGGTGATCCTGCCCCTCTACTCTGCTCTCGGGAGACCTCACCTGGAGCATTGTGTGCAGTTCTGGTGTCCTCAACATAAAAAAGACATGGAACTGTTGGAACAAGTCCAGAGGAGGCCACGAGGATGCTCAGGGGGCTGGAGCACCTCCTGTATGAAGACAGGTTGAGGAAGTTGGGGCTGTTCAGCCTGGAGAAGAGAAGGCTGCGTGGAGACCTCATAGCAGCCTTCCAGTGTCTGAAGGGGGCCCTCAAGAATGCTGGGGAGGGACTCTTCATTAGGGACTGTAGTGATAGGACAAGGGGTAATGGGTTAAAACTTAAACAGGGGAAGGTTAGATTGGATATAAAGAAGTTCTTTCCTGTGAGGGTGGTGAGGCACTGGAATGGGTTGCCCAGGGAGGTTGTAAATGCTCCATCCCTGGCAGTTTTCAAGGCCAGGTTGGACAGAGCCTTGGTTTAGTGTGAGGTGTCCCTGCCAATGGCAGGGGGTTGGAACTGGATGATTCTTAAGGTCCTTTCTAACCCTAACTATTCTATGATTCTATTTTTACATGTGTCAGTCAGTTATTTTTGTAGCTATTTTTGAGTTATTTTTTGTAGCTTTATACTCGGAATGCAGTGCTGTGAAGAATCATAGCTTAATTTTTGTACCTTTTCTTTTAACCTGTTGACAGGTGATGTTGTTAATAGATTAGTGTGAGGGACTTGTGGGGAAAAAAAGAAGGGAACACCATCAGGTTCCCTCTAAAATCCATTCAGCCATAGCACTGAATTTTTTTATTGTCACAGTTGTTTGCCAAGTTCCAAATCTTAATGCATGTTGTCTTAACTGGCTTTTCTCTTTTTTTTTTTCCTTTCTTTCCCCCTAGGTGCCTTACAGAAAATATTTTAAAGCATTTCATTCAGAAAGTGTTTTATATGTATATATGTTGTAAAATTATTTCTATTAGAACATCTTGACACTTCCTATGCGCTGGTTTGTTTCTACCTGTCACGGGGTTATTACCATATACTGTCTGTTTATTATGGCTTAGTTTGCTACTTTACATAAAGTTTACAGATGCTTCTAAGTAAAAATGAAATGCTATCCCCCTTCATACATCCCTCGCCTCTCCCCAGTACCGGCCTGCAGGTGGAATTTACATGGTTAACCATCTCTGCTGCGATAATCCTGTTACCTAGGTGAGGTTGGGTGCTGCAGGAGAAACTGATGATGTCTTTCTGATCCTAGTCCTCTGAAAACCAAGGTTTGAGTTTGCAAGTCTGATCTCAGTGGCACATAAAAAGTCTTCCTTCCTTGGACTTAGTTAAAAAGACATCAGGTGTATCTGGTTTTGTAACTAAGGCAGGACAGCTGTATGTGGCCATTATATTATTTTTTTAATACAAAATAAATAATGTTTAGCTCCATCTCCAGAAAATCCTCTTTGGAGGAGCACTGTCTGGAGTTTTTAGGACTTTTTCCTTTATCATCAGGCAGGGTTCTGATCAAGCAGCTGGGGTAGGAGGTCCTGCCGATGCTGTCAGAGCGTGTTTCTGGGGGTGATAACGTGGGCAGGCCCAGAGGGTGTGTGAAAGCACAGTTCCATCATCTCTGCTCTACACCAGAACGCGGAGCTCTTTTAGAGCAGCTCCAGCAAACGGGGCCAGGCCTCCTCCGAGGGCCGCCTCCACCTCGCTTCGCCCCGGCGGGGCGCTGCGGGCAGGGCCGCTGAGGCGAGGCGAGCCGGGCCGCCGTACGCCATGCCTGTCGCCGTGGTGGAGTACAAGGGCTGGAAGGAGGGCTACCGCTGCGGTTACTGCGCGTCGGAGCAGGGGAAGGTCTCCGCCGGTAAGCAGGAGGCGGCGGGATGGGATGGGACGGGATGGGACTGAGACACCGGTCTCCTGTGAAGGGGCAGCGCCGCCGCCCTCACTAAAGATGGCGGGTCCGCCATTTCCTGTGGGCGCTCCCCGTGCGCTGCCCGTAGCAAAGATGGCGGCGGCGGCTGTTTCCGGGTGGCCCGGGGTGCGGTGTATGGCGGCGGGCAGGGCGCTGTCCTGAGCCGGGCGGCGGGGCACGGCCAGGGGCTCACCGCGGAGATGGCGGCGGCCGGCGGCTCTCCGAGCATCGTCGAGTACTTCGGCGGAGAGGATGGCTACCGCTGCGGCTACTGCAAGAACGAGACCGGCAACCTCTCCCACGGTGCGGCCCGCGGGCCGGGCGGGCTGTGAGGGCCGGGACGCTACCGGAGGTAGCTGGAGGCCACGGAGCTGCTCCAGCCTGGGGCTGAGGGACGCCTGTGAGCGGCGGAGTGCAGCAGCCTCCGTCCTGCCGGGGGCGAGCACTGTCCTTCCCCCGACGGCGCCCGCCGCCCCCTGCTCCGGGCGTGGGGGCTCCGAGGTGGCCGGGGTACCCGGGGCAGCCCGCAGAGCCAGGCCGGGCCGGTGTGGGGCCGCGGAGGCCATGGGCTCGCCGGGAAACCTCGCCTCATGGTCGGGATCGATCAGAGTGCTTCTCCAGGCTAGGGTGAACCACGAGAAATAACGGGAAAGCTGTGCAGAGCGTGAACTGTTTAATTGCTGCGATCATAATACGTGCACCCTAAGTAAGGATGTGGTTAGGGTCTCTCCCTCTCTCGGTGCAGTTTTACTCCTGAGGCGCAGCTGTCCTTTCTGACCCTTCACTGGCGGCGGAGGCTCCATCTCCACGGGGTTAACCCAGGGCGCAGTGTGTTGGCCTGGCCAGGCTCGATGGCTCTGGATCTGTGGCTGGACAGGTTTAGCTTAGGGACAGCTCGATGGGAAGTGGTGATGTGCTTTCCTGGGTGAAGAGGTGACACACATTCCCTGAGCTCTGCTCCACCAGGCAGCTGCTGTCCAAGGGGGTCCCTGGGAATGGTGTGCGTCAGCTTCAGCGCTGCTCGGAGGAATTCTGGCTCGGTGTTTCCAACAGATGAGAACAAGATTAAGGAGCAATTCTGTGTTATTTTGTTGATGTATCTCTGGCAAAGATAGCAGGCAGAGAGGTGAACTTTTACCATGTACAGTCAGAGCAGTGTAGAATCAGAATAGCCTGGGCTAGAAGGGACCTTCAAAGCTCATCTGGTCCAGCCCCCCCTGCAATGAGCAGGGACATCTTCAACTAGACCAGGTTGCCCAGCTGGCCTTGAATGTCTCCAGGTATGGCACATCCACTGCCTCTCTGTGCCAGTATTTTACCACAGTTTGATTTGCAAGTTGGTTTGCATCTCAAGGTCTTAGTTTTGGTGTTTTTACACTTTGTGTGTTGAAATCAGTAATTTATGACATACATGAATATGCCCAATCCTTGAAAGTCATTTATTTGTAACTCGCCGTGAGCCACTCAGATTTACAGTCATATTTTTGTATATCTTCTTGTGTTTTAAATCATAGCCATGGTCAGTCAAGTGTGTTGAATGTATTATTTACCGCAGGTATGTGGGCACATTCGATGACAGTTCAAGATTACCAGGATCTCATAGACAGAGGATGGCGAAGGTAAGTTTAAAACAAAAGACAAAGCCCGGTTGACTGGTTAGATAGAGTTTAGAATCCAGTTTTAAAACTTAGGTCTGTGTCCTGGGTTCAGCAGTAGCAGTCATTTTTCTCCATCTTAGTAGCTGGTGCGGTGCTGTGGTTTTGACTTTCAGCCTGGGAACAGCGCTGATAACACCGACGTTTTTAGTTACTGCTCACATGTTTAGTCTGGCCAAGGACTTTGTGAGCCTCATGCTCTGCCAGGGAGGAGGGGAAGCCGAGAGGAAGCCGAGACAGGACACCTGACCCAAACTGACCAAAGAGCTATTCCATACCACAGCACGTCATGCGCAGGATGTAACTGGGAGTTACCCAGAAGGGTTAGTGTACTGCTGGGTCGGGCTGGTGGGTGAGTGAGTTGCATTGTCTTCCCTTGTTCTTTCCTTTATCATTATTATCATTGGTGGTAGCAGTAGAGGTTTGTGTTATACATTAGTTACTGGACTGCTCTTATCTCAACCCATTGGAGTTATATTCTTTTGATTTTCCTCCCCATCCCTCTGGTAGCAGGGGAAGGGAAGAAGGGGGGGAGTGAGAGGGAGACTGCTTTGGCTGACTGGGCTTAAACGACGACAGTCTGTGAAAACAATTGACTAGTTTCTCTTAGTAATTGCAGTAGAACTGTCTCTGCAGTGCTCTTTGAAGTTTTGTAACACGGTTGAACAGGAAAATACTTACAGAATCCCAGACTGCTTTGTGTTGCAAGGGCCCTTACAGCTCACCCAGTTCCAACCCCCTGCCACAGACAGGGACACCTTCCACTAGAGCAGGTTGCTCCAAACCCCTGTGTCCAACCTGGCCTTGAACACTGCCAGGGATGGGGCAGCCACAGCTTCTCTGGGCACCCTGTGCCAACGCCTCAGCACCCTCACAGGGAAGAGCTTCTTCTTAGCACCTAATATTTTAGAAAGATAGTATTTTAATACAGTAGCAGAAAGCTGAAGAACTTGCTTCTTGGTTTCTGTTACTCATCATGTAATATTTTGATATTATTTTAAAAAAAAAAGGTTGGTCTTACATTTATTTTGTAGTATGAGCAACAACAAATGGATGCATATTTATTTTTATTTTTAGAAGTGGAAAATATGTCTACAAACCCATCATGAATCAGACATGTTGCCCTCAATACACGATAAGGTAAGAAGCTCAAAATCTACTACTGTGATTTGACTGCTTCAGATACGTTCAACTGTTTGTATTTACTGCTTTACATACGTAACAGCACTTGAAGGGTTTATCTCTTGTAATGATACTTTGAAGGTGAAATAAGTGATGTTGGGTTTGTGCATAGGCCCATCAGTGGCTCTCTGATAGTTCCCTGTAAGCAACCTGCTAAGTGTACACCCTTGCCTTTTGCTTCTGGGTTGCAATCAAAAGAGTCCTGTGATTGCTGTCTTGCTTGCTGGTTTCAGGTGGATTATAATGTCTGTATCCTACAAACACTGTCTTAGTAGTCCAAGTAAGAGAGGCTGTCAGTTAAACAGGGTATGAATAATTCTAGATATGCTTTTCCTGTGTAAGTAGTTGGTATCAATGCTGTATCTAAAGATGAATAAGTGAAAGAATCTATTGCATTAGCCTCCTAGGAAAGCTTTTATGCACTGCCTGAGGTCACCTTGGCATAACATGGCATAAAGAATGACATTATGCAGTACAGGTATTATGTGTGTATAGGATATTATGCAGTATAATGTTATTAACTCAAAAGTGGTGATAAAATATTTGACCACTTCATATAATGAAACTTAAGAAATAGAAAATATGTCTATAGTGTAAATTTTTTAAGTGGCTCCTTAACCTATATTAGTCTTGAAATAATCTTTCCCAAAAGCAGTGGTGGTAATCTTTTCCTTTTAAGGTGCCAGGCTTTGCATTTTCAGACCTCCAAATCTCACAAGAAAGTTCTGAAGAAAATGCTGAAGTTCCTTTCCAAAGGGGATGTTCCGAAAGTAGTGAGTGAAGGTAAAGAAATTCTTCATGTTTGAAAATGAATACTGATGGTTGAAAAGAAGATCAGGTACCTGCTTGAATGATCAAATGGCTGATATGCCTTGATCCGAGGGCTGGAGCAGCTCTGCTCTGGAGCCAGGCTGAGGGAGCTGGGCTGGGTCAGCCTGGAGAAGAGAAGACTCCTGAAGGGGAGACCTGAGAGCAGCTCCAGTGCCTGAAGGGGCTGCAGGAAAGCTGGAGAGGGGCTTGGGACAAGGGCCTGTAGGGACAGGCCAAGGGGAATGGCTTTAACCTGCCTGAGGGGAGACCGAGATGGGCTCTTAGGCAGAAGCTCTTCCCTGTGAGGGTGCTGAGGCGCTGGCACAGGGTGCCCAGAGAAGCTGTGGCTGCTCCATCCCTGGCAGTGTTCAAGGCCAGGTTGGACACAGGGGCTTGGAGCAAGCTGCTCTAGTGGAAGGGGTCCCTGCCTGTGACAGAGAAAAGGAAGAACAAGCAGGGAAAGGAGGGTTTTTCTTTCAGGTGATTCAACAATCACACCCCATTTATCCAACACCAAAGCCACCTATTTTCAGTTGTGGTGGAACTTGTGTTTGTTTCTGAATCGTTATAGTTTGCCTCTTGTGTGTATGTGGGGCTTTTTTTGTTCTTTTTTCTTTTAGTTGTTGTTTGCTTGAAGTTATGGCATGAAATTAGTTGAATGACCCATTTTGGCGGAGAAAACTGTTCTATAGTAATTCAGGGTTGTAAAGGAAGTTTTCTGTGTTTTGACTATAGAGTTGTAAAGTTTAGCATTAATGGTGCAAAGTGTGAGCTGTGATCATGCAGATTGAAATTCACTCATGCAGTTGTTAATTACTTACAGAAGAGCCTATGGATTCTCACATAGAGGATGTGGGCGCCTGTGATTTTGCCTACAAAGGTGAATCACATGTCAGTCAGTCCGAACTGACTCCCCTGGGTGTGGATCACGCTGAGAGGGTGGAGAATGAAGATCAGGACACAGGAGAAAAGAAAGAAGAGGGCAATGAGCACAAGGTGGAATCAGATTCTCTTCGGCTACATGCAGATAAAGGGACACCAGTCCCTGGAGAACCATCACGTTCGGCTAAAGGTGTTCATGCACCACCTAAGCCAGGTAGTAATTGGAATACACTGTCATGACTCGCATATTGTTGAAGTCCTTTGTTTAGTCTTGCCTAGCACATCAGTAATAATTTCTTTCTATTTCCAATACTCTTCCCAGGTTATGGAATTTTATGGTGTAAATTGACAGGTGCTGCATGGTACTTCTTTTCTTAGTTTTTCCTGAAAGTTGCATTAATTTTCATTATATTTATTTATTGAGAATACATACCTACAGCTGATAGTTTTCTGTGCGGTGATTGAAGCTTATCAGACATTGGGACCAGTTTCCAATTTGGGATACTTTTGTGTGCAGAATAAGATGTACATCCAGCTTTTCCTTTCCACTGTAGGATGTGGTGATTCAGGCTTTATGCACCTTGAGAAATGGTTCATAGAATCATAGAACATTTCAGATTGAAAGAGACTCATGAGGATCATCAAGTCCAGCTCCCTGACTTGGATTCCGTGACTGTGCAAGACTAAGAGCTGGATACAGCTTTGGCTGCAGGAGTGCTAGTTACTCAGTTAGGTTAAGGCATAACTTTGCCTCTTGTACAGCAGTAGGAAATCAGTTTAAGACACAAGAAAAACATCTTAGTGTTGTTTTTACATTTCTTCATTTCTGTAGGTTGTCTTCTTCTAGTACAATTTGTATTGTTTACAGCCTAAATACACCCTTGTGAATAACTTCTTTAAGACTATATTTTTTATGCTCTTACAGACTACTTGCCACAGATCTAACTGGCACTGGAAACACATAGGGTATATTGTTGTGTTGTTATTTTGTAGGGTTAAAGAAAATTGTATAGCTTTCTGCTGATTAAAACACCCAAAGAAGTAGAGATACTTCTGGTCCTCTATAAAAAAATGACCTTTTCTAGGTAAGCAGATTTAACAGATTAAAAAAATCTGTTTAGGAGCTTTCCTTGTTTTATGTATTGCTAACTTTAGATTAGAAAAGCAGTGTTGCTGGAGGATATGAGTAGCCCCGAGAAGAAGGACTTGAGGGTGCTGGCTGATGAGAAGCTTCCCATGACCCAGCTTCAGTGTGTGCTTGAGCCCAGAACCCCCACATGTGCTGGGCTGCACCTCCAGAGTGTGAGCAGCAGGTTGAGGAAGGGGGTTCTCCCCCTCTGCTGTGGTCTGGGGAGACTCTGCCTGCAATCCTAATCCAGCTCTGGGGCAGCAGCACAAGAGGGACCTGGAGTTGTTGGAGTGAGTCCAGAGGAGGCCATGGAGATGCTGCAAAGGCTGGAGCAGCTCTGCTCTGAAGCCAGGCTGAGAGAGCTGGGCTGGGTCAGCCTGGGGAAGAGAAGGCTCCTGAAGGGGAGACCTGAGAGCAGCTCCAGTACCTAAAGGGGCTACAGGAAAGCTGGAGAGGGGCTTTGGACAAGGGCCTGTAGAGACAGGACAAGGGGAATGGCTTTAACCTGCAAGAAGGGAGACTGAGATGAGGTTTTAGGCAGAAGTTCTTTCCTGGGAGCTTGATGAGGCACTGGCACAGGGTGCCCAGAGAAGCTGTGGCTGCCCCATCCCTGGCAGTGTCCAAGGCCAGGCTGGACACAGGGGCTTGGAGCAAGCTGCTCTAGTGGAAGGTGTCCCTGCCCGTGGCAGGGGTTTGGAACTGAATGAGTTTTAAGCTGCCTTCCAACACAAACCATTCTTTGTCATGCATATTTTCAGGACACTCTTATTTTTTAAATAACTAATGAAAAACTCTGATTTACTAAACTTCATTTGGGTAACAAACGAAGTGGCCACAGACAGCAGATGGCAGCCTTGGGTAAAGAGTCTGTGTGCAAGCCTGCCTTTTCTTTGAAAAAGGTGAGAGATACGGGTTTCAGTTCTGTGACAAATAAAATTAGGTAAAACTTTAAACACTGGAAACACAGATAAAGAAAGCTTGAGTCATTGTGCTCTTTGGGTTTACTTCTATAGAGGAGAAATACCCATAGAATCATAGAATGGTTTGGGTTGGAAAGGACCTTAAGACCATCTAGTTCCAGTCCCCCCTGCCATGGGCAGGGATGCCTCACACTAGGCCATGTCATTCAAGGCTCTCTGCTTTTTCCTTTCTGGGGGTTTAAAAGGAAATATAAAAGTGAATAATAAATGTATCAGAAAGCTTATTTAATTAATCTTCAGTATTTTTTTTAGGGTAGATGGTGTCATAGGTCAAACGTAGTTTAAAATTTTCCAGGTAGAAAGATGTTTAGTTTTCGTCTTGGAAAATGTAGACTTGTTCCATAATCATATTGTTTAATTGCATTTTTATTCCATTATAAGCAAAACAGGTCATTGTCCTCTAGGAATAATGGCCTGTTTCTGCACAGTTTCAGATGGAAAAGAAGGTTTGCTTATGTCTGCATGCACATTCATTGTTTTAAGAAGTTTTTCTTGCTAGCTTTCAGCTTATAGGAGACATGAAACAGATCCTGATACAGATGAAATACTAATTCTTCAACTGTATCATGAGTATTTTAAATAAACTCTTCCTCTGACTTGTTTGCCTGTGGACAGGGCACATAAGATCTGTAATTTCCTCATAGGATTTGTCCTTTTCTGGTGAATAAGTTTAGCTCTATGGATGAAACAAATACTCCAAAACCTTAGCTGAGAGGTAAGAACTCTAGATAATGGGGCTGTCTAAAGAGTGCCAAAGTCGTATTGACTTGTTTTCTAAGTCCATGAGATGCTCTCAGCATTTCAGCTCTCATGGAGAAACCAGACTGGGACTTGTCTGGGTGAGCCATTATGAGCTTGCTACTAGCTTACCCCAGGAATACACTTACAAGCTCTGTAAATTCTGTATGGTATGCACATTAAAAAGAATAGTTTATATCCTTACTGATGCTTAAAGATTTATCCCAATACAAAGTATTTTGCCAGTTTCTATGATGTGTCTATTGCTAAGGAAAGATTCAGGCAGTGGCTCTGAGGGCTGCAGTTCTTTGCAGGTGAAGTAACTCTTACCATATCAGTGAGCTTTCACAATACCAGTGCACTCACTGTTCCCTGTCTGCAGAGAGGTACCAGTGTTCTCATTGTCCATGGGAAGGTTTGAAGTGGATTGAGGATAAGAAAGATGTCAGTTTTAGCTCAGAAGTTACTGGTAAGAAGGAGGAGAAGGAAAGAAAGATCTAGCTATGCTTTCATAGGAGTGCTGGGAAAAAAACAGTTTCTGTGTAATTTCCAGGTGTTCAAGAGTCAAGTAGGATAAGCTGTAGTTAAGTCCTGGTTTGTATTCTTCTTTACTTCTTATAAATACTAGGGAGTTGGAAGTGTGTTTCCTCCTAATGCTTCACATGAAAGCACCTGACTGTCCAGGGTACTTGTCCAAATGACAAGGTAAGTCTTTTGAAAGCTGCCAGTGTCTTTTGCCAGTACATGGCTTTCAGGAGAAAGCTAATGGCTAAAGACTTCTCCAGCACTTTGTCATCATATTTGTTACAGTTTTGGTCTTGTACAAGATGTATGGCACTATTTCCCTGTATGGGCATAAGTTTTTTACACTCACATGAGACTTTTAATATATAGCTCTTTTTTGGCCTCCAATTCATCTCCTACTGTCCTAAAAAGTAATAAGAAATGCAGAATTAGAGTTACTTTTTATTACACTAGCTGCCTGCTGGCACAGTTTTGTGTGCAGCTTTCCTCTATACGGAACTTGCAACAGCAGCTCCTAAGCTGAGGCAGATATTCCTGGAAAATTGAGTAGTCCTTCCACCGCTGTTTGCAGCGGTACAGCAGATTCATACAGCTCTTACACAGCTTCTGGAGTGAGGTGGGGTGTTGGTTACAACATGGAATAGCAAATCCCTTTGTGCAGTGATGTCCAAGTTTTAGGTAGGAATGAGAATGTTAGGATAGATGTGTCTTGCTTTTTGTAATTTTTTCAAATTTGAATTTATGGATTTACAATCAGTATTGAGTTGAAATTATATTGTTTGGGGAAATTGATACTTCGCAGAATCATAGAATTCAGACTGGTTTGTGTTGGAAGGGAACTTAAAGCTCATCCAGTTTTAACCCCCTGCCATGGGCAGGGACACCTTCTGCTAGAGCAGTTTGCTCCAAGCTCCATACAACCTGGCCTTGAAAGTACTTGTAAGTAGATTATTTGTTTGGTAATTTCTTTTCAGTGCTTATAATGGGTAGCATAGGACCAGCCATCTTTCATTTATTATTTATTGAAGAAGATTCTGTGTGAATTTTTCTAGTCCTGGCATTCTCCTATCTTGGCTTTTTATCTTATATTTGTATTATACGTATAAAATTATTCGGCCTCTTTGCTGAGGAATATAAACCACTTGGCTTTCTGTTTGTGCAAGTGTTTGGATTCATTATGCTTTAAAAGCTAAGTTGTTGTGGTGCTATGTACTGTTTTCCATGGTGATCCATTTAGTGTCTAGCTTTGACTTCTGTTCTAAGTAACGTTTCACAAATAGAACATTATGGATTGTTAAAGACAGAGGTAGATTGATAAAAGTGGATTGATTAGTAAAAGTAGGCAATCTGAATATATTTTTTAAGCAAGGATGGAAGCTTGTATAGCCTTTTAATCTTCTTTTATGTGACATTAGTTGCACTGGCAGGAGGATGGAACTAGATAATTGTAAGGTTCTATCCAACCCAAACCATTTAATGATTCTGTGAGAGTGGCGCTGGTGTTGGCAGCATTTCTATACGCTGAATAAGGATTCCAGGTCACAAAAAAGAAATGCTTTTTGTGTGTGTGTGTCTTTTACGGGTTGTGGAGCCACCTGAGTTTTGGAGGTAGCTGTGAGGTTTTGTGATTGTGTTTTTTCCCTTCAGTATTTCAGGCTTGTCCTATAGGTATTTGGATGTAGTACACCATCGTACTATGCATTAAATAGGAGCTTTTCTTTGTGTCTGAGAGGGGAATGTGGCAAATTGATTTAAGGACAGACTTAGCAGGAAGTCTTTCATTTTAGTTGTTAAATATATCCTTGGCTCTGGGGTGGAATCGTGGTCGAGGTGTTTCCATGGTAAATTGCTGCATTAAAACAGCTTTAGGAAAGAATCATTGCAGCTGAGCTTGGCACTGAGCATGGTTGCAGTTGTAAATGTGAAATACCACGTTGTGTTCAGACCACAGTGTGCAGTTATTGGTGATTTTAACCGTTTCTTGTCAGTGACTATATAAGAACTACTTGTTTGTTGCAAAACATGATGTTTAATTCTTTGCCTGTGCCCTCTAGGGAAAGGGGCTGACCTGAGCAAGCCCCCATGCCGAAAGGCAAAGGACATACGTAAAGAAAGAAAACTGCAGAAACTCCTTCAGAACCAGACGTGTACAGTGGAAGGATCTCAGCTTCAAGCAGCAGATCAAGTTTTCCTCTTGCAAAACTCTAAATCTAAAACAAACCAGCCTAAAACCATTGAAGACTTCGTTTTTGTCTCTTTACCTGATGATGCACAACACAAATTAGAGGTAATAGCTTGTTCACTGGTGTTGGAGGTGGAGTAAGGAAAAGTCTAGTTAAGGAGGTTTTAAAATGCTTAGGTGTTTAGAATCTGTGACTTTATGGAATGAGAATAGTTTAAGTCTGGAACTGTATATGGTACTGCATTTTATATATATAAATATGTATATTATATGTATATTGCAGCTGAGCTCTGTGTAACCACAAGAGGGTACTCGTGCACTTGCAGTCAGTTGTAACAGAGCCCTGTACAGTTACCAAAATAACTTGCAAATTGCTTTCATACAGTGTGACTTGAAAATGAAAGACTTTGAGTTAACCGAGTGTTGAATGATGAGAGATTCAATATTTAGTTCTGCAGTGTATGAATGCTTAAGCTATCTATGCTAATGAGTCTTGACAAGAAAGCAGTAACTGTTCATAAAATTAAACAGATAGGAAGACAGCTGCTCTTTGTAACTGCCATCAGTATGTGTTGATGTCTTTGGAAGCTGTAAAAGTGATGGTAGAAAACTTTGCTAACTATACTGGTTGCCAGTAAATCTATTAGGAATATAGAGACAGTAAGCTGGAAGACTTGGACTTCCTAACTTTTGTTAATCATAAACCCTTTCTTTTTTTTTTCCCTGAAAGCTGTAAAACCATCTGAATATAGGTATTTTCCTGTAGTTACTGGTTATCAGTGATGGTATTGGAAAATAACTGACAAGAAGCCATGGAATTGATCCACCTTGCGAACTCCTTCAGCTTTGCTGATGAGTTGTATAGTAACAGACATATGATGGCTTTATCTGATCATCTGCATTTAGAAGATGCAGGTAGCATTTAAAAGGAGCATGGTTCCAGCAGTGCGATTCTCTTTGCTGCTTACTATGCTGTCAGGTGCAATTTGTTTGTTACCTAGATCAGAACCAAAGCTTTTTGTGAAGATAGAACCATACTCAAAATTACATGGGTTTTTGAAATGACAGTGTCCTTAAATATGCTTGAAAAGAAAGGCCCTGTTCAGGTAAGGGCATTCTTTTGGTTAGGGAGCAATCATTTTTACTAAAGAACAATTTTTAATGTATAGATGCTATAAATATCTTTTTATGCGTGTAAAGGTGATGGTGGGGAAGATGATCACTTCCTATTACAGTTAACTTATAATTAAATATGGAAACACTGTTTCATCTTCCTCTTTCAATTTGAAAAATGCCAAGGAATCCCCTTGGGATTATTGCTCTAAAACCAGAGTCTTTAGACTAAGAGCATGGGAGTGTTCCAACTACCATGGGTCTTTTGAGTATTTTTCAGTGTAGTGTGAAACTACAAGAAAATCTCTCTACAATGTCAATCTGCATAGTACTTCTTGGTATTATTTCCTGCAAACTATTTGTGTAGTTCTTCTATAGGCATTTTAGTTCTCTTTAATTTGTGCTTCGTAAATTTTGTATGCTACTCAGTGTATATATTAAAGCCTTCAGTGGCCTAAAAGGAGCTGAAAATTCAAAGGCTATTTGTTAATATGAATTAAATTGTGAAGGTCCTTGTGCAGGAGGTCAAAACTTCTCTCTGTTGTGATGTTTGTGTATGTATATAGTTATTGTATGACATTGTAATAATTAATGTGTTTAACTTCTTCTGAAGGTGAGGGTGGTGAGATCATCTCCACCAAGTTCACAGTTCAAAGCCACATTTCAGGAGTCTTACCAGGTCTATAAACGTTACCAGATGGTTGTTCACAAGGACCCACCTGATAAACCAACTATAAATCAGGTCAGAAGGCCAAATGCATTTTGGGCAGAACTCAGCTTCCCCTCTATTTCATGTGCCTTGTTTCTAGTAGAAACAAATGTGGATTTTATATCCATTGTATATTCAGGAGTGTGTAAAATACTGTGTCAAAGAAAATCGACATCCTGAAAGTGCAAATTCTTTTGATACCTTTTTGTGGGTGCCGCAGATACTTGGTTTTAGTTGCAGACAGAGAAGTTAAGGAAGTTATATGGATGCTGCTGGGTCAGAGGTAGAGAGGATGAGGCTGTTGGAGGTAGGTGTTGTGGGCCTTAAAAATACAAATCACATAAGAACTAAAACCAGCTGGACATTTAGCTTAATAACTGGTCTCACTGGCTTTGGTTTGTAATGCTTCCATAAGGATAATCAGGGCTAACAATTGAGCACACATATAAATTGTTGGTGTAAAGGTCACAGAAGCTGCATAAATTTCCTTAACTTTCAATTTAAGCCCTCCAAAATGTAATCTCTGCACTCCATCTAAATCGCACATTGTTTTCTTCTTATAATGCCCAGGCAGAGCATAATAGTTACCTGTCAGGCACACCACCTTTCTACTATAAGAACAAAAGAAAAAGAGCTAGTCAGGAGTTTGGAGACATATGTGGGAAGAATACGTAATTGTTAAAACAGGGCAATGAGTTATATGCCATTAAAAATAACGCATCTTAAAAGTCCTTGAGGCTGTGCAGTGAAAATACAATGTGTGCTTGGGTTGTTAGATACTTAGTAAAAAAAAATAGGTTATGTAAATTGCTTCTTTGGAGTGTTGTACCATTTTTATCCTTGAAGGTATCAACAGTCAGTTTAAGCTTAGTTTTAGTTGTCAGACTTTCCCCTGTAGAAGGTTATGACGTTTAAAGAAAACTGATTTCAGAGGCTTTGAAGTGGCTAGGAGGAGATCTTTCACTAGCCTTACCTTCAGAAGCGTGTTACCTGTTGATATGCACTTAAACCAGTCTGCTTGTATTTTCCTTGCTCTGAAGGTGAGGTTAGTACCTGTCTCCTTTGAGGACCCCCAGTTCAAATCATCCTTCAACCAGTCAGCCACTTTATTTGCCAAGTATCAGATGGCTGTACACAAGGATACACCTTCTGAGTGTGGTGAGAACGAGGTACAGTTCACTGCATGCACCTTTATGAAAACATGGTTTTGAATGCCCAGTTAAATGATGGGAAATGGTGTCTCTTAAAGAGTGATTCTAAATGTTAAGGTATTGGAGTTTCTGTCGGGGGTGGGGGAAGTGTTGTGGTTTTTAGCAAGGTTCTGTTGCAAGGCTCCAGCCCAGGGGAAGCTGAGCTGAAAAGGGAAGGGTTATGCACTATCATAACTCAAAACCTGATGTTAATGAGTTAAATGGAGCTTGTATATGTATATGGTTGTAAAGAGGTCTGGGACTGAGACTTTCACTGGAAAAGGGTAATAATACGGAAGTGCTTTTTTTGATAGAGCATCTTCTGCTTTAAAGCTGTTGGGTACCTTTTCCATATTTCTCTTTTTTTTTGGTGGTCTTGCTTAATTAAACAGGTGGAGGTTTTAAAAATCTTGAGTTTCATTCACATGTCATTGCTAAGCAAAGCCCACTTCCCAATTAGAACTCACCTTGGCAGTAGAAACACTGCAAAAACATTCCCACCAGCTGCTTGTCTGAGATTCAGTGAGAGCAGATTGCCTATGAATAAAGCCTGTTTTTGAAATGGTGCTTACAGGATGCTAATCCTAATTCAATAATACTAATAGGAGCACTTGTAGGGTTCTAAAGAAGCAGCAATTCTCTATTTCTCTGGCAGGTGGCACAACATTTTCATCAGTGGAATTAATAAAGTTGCTACCTCAGATCTGTCATTTCTGTTTACCACAGAAGTCCAACTTCAGTATTGCTCAACTATCTACTCAGACTTTAGTGTTCTTGTGAGCAATACCTTGTGAGCAGAAGTGATGCCCAGCAAACTGTGGCTGCTTTCCAGGTAGAATAAGAAAACCCCGTAATCAGTTTTGGCTTTAGTTCAGAAGAGTGTAAGGAGAGCTTTTTTGTGAGCTCTCTGTAATGCTACTGTGGAAAGCCATAACATTTATTTCCCTTTGTTTTGTGAAATAATAGGGCTTGTAACTGTAAGAAGTAGTCTGTGCTCTTTTTATAATTGCTGATCTAATTTGGATTAATGATAATAATGTAAAAATTGAAAACATGCCAACAAAGATTGAGCTATTTACTAGATTTGTACCAGACTGATTTAGGGACTTGATTTGTCTGCTATGATGGATGTTTTTCAGCTCTAATGCTCAGATACAGCATATATGCCCCCATGCTTTTGCTCTGAGTATCTGGTTGCTGCAGAGTGGCTGATAAGAACTTCATATACTTATTCTTTGTTTAGAATTATGGATTTATTTTTGAATACAGTCATTACATTATGGTGAATCAAGGGCAGAATCATGATGGCTGCTTGCAGTTCAGTTCTGAACACCAGTTAGCTCCCAGTTTAGTTAAGCTCTGTTTGGGTCAGAGTGTGTGGTTTGGTGTAGACTTGGGTTTAATCACCCACGGAATAGGGAGGAAAACTTACAAAGATGTATTAAGGACAGTTGAGGTTTCTGCTCTGTTAAGGTGTGAAGTCTATAGTGCGAATTACTGTTGAATAGGAAGGAGATTGATTTTATTTACTTCTAACAGTTTAATGGATTTTTATCCTCCTCTTTTCCCTTGTTACTTACCGAAGGTAGTTCCCTACTTTCCAGTGAGAAGATAAAGACAGTTTGTGCAGGCTTAGTGTAATATTCCTGGGGAGACACAAGACCTTCTCTGAAGCATCTAATAAATGTACAAGCTCAGTCTGATGCTGATAAGTTTTGATTTAGGTCTCTCTTTAGCACTAGCAAATTCTGTTGTGTGTTCACGTGACTGTCTGGTTAAGAAGATCTTTTGGTCACTAAAGCTCTGTCACTTCAGTCAAAGCATTTTGTATTTGATCACTGCAGGAAGTAAACTGAAAAATACTTTACACAAAATGTATTTTGAGGTAGTTTAGGAGCCTTTTTTCCTTTTCATACTGTGTGGGAGGAGAATTATCTGAATCGCTTTAAGAACAGAAGGTACCAAAGAGGGTAAAACTGATCCAAGTTATTGAGGTGAAGGGTGGAAAATGCTGTTTGAAAGACCTCAGACTTTTTCTTCTTTCTCTTTTTTAGACTTTACTATATCATACAGACATTATGGAGCCAAGTAGATTTTTAAGTAAAGATAGAATAAAATCCTGTCCTATACACAGTGCTTTTTATCAGGGGAGTCACAAGTCTGTGTTGGGCCTTAAAGTGGCAAACACCCAGGAATTTGTTCTGCATCTAAAAATCAAATATAGCTTTTAATCTGTGCAAACCAATCTGTGTATGGGGGATGAACCTCCTTTTTGGGGAGAGCCCTGCATGCTTTTGTGTCTGAAAAGTTTCTAGCTTAGGAAAAGTATTCTATATCTGGCTGAACACTTCATGTTCAGAAACCTGTCTACATTTAAGTTGAGAATTCACCAAAAATTGTTATGGGCACATATGAACTTCTTTTTGGAATATATTCTTAGATTGGATTGTTGGCATTACAATATACTGTCAGCCTATATTAGCTGCTAGACTAGTTTAATATTGTCATTATATTAAGAGGCAATTTTAGGAATAGATTTAGAATATTGGTGATTATATAAAAATAGAACTAATGTGGAAAGTTATAAACCAGTTCACAGCATTAACAAAAGGTGTGTGAACCACGAAGTTTGAGTGTGAAAGCAAACCCTCTTCTGCACCCATGTAATCTATATACATCTTTCATCAAGATTTTTATGGGAGAAAAGGAAATAGATGATTTCCAGGACAGGGAATCCATGGAATATTTGACACTAAAGGTGACTTTGGACTACTGGGTGCTCTCAAGTGCCACTTTGAGATCAGTGACAAGTGGTGTTTCAGTGTCCTTTGACAGTGGCTTTTCCTGAATTTTGGCTCTTCCTCCTTGCTTCTTCCTGCTCTTCTTCTTCTGCATCTCTCATGGATGTTGTGGTAGCACTAATTGTAGCGATTGGTCATTAAACAGAGTTCAGTTTGACATTTTGCTGGGGAGAGTCCTGCAATGGATTTCAGTGATGCAATGCCAGTTCCTGATAAAGGCAGTGATTTCTGTTTGTTCTAATAAAAAGAAAGGTAGCAATTCCACAGTGAAATAAACTTTTTCTAACTAAGTCCCAAAGTTGCTGCTACCCCTGTGGTGATGAAACTTGTCTTTGCTATGGAAGCGTCATCGCAATGCTGAGTACCATTCTCATTGGCGAGTTGAGAGTTTGATGAGGTAGAATGATATCTGGTATCTGTCTAATAAGTTTATATTCTGAGTTACTATAATGCTTTTAAACTGACGAGAGAGAAGATTTAGATTCAATATTAGGAAAAAAATCTTTAATATGAGGGTGCTGAGGCGCTGGCACAGGGTGCCCCAAGAAACTGTGGCTGCTCCATCCCTGGCAGTGTTCAAGACCAGGTTGGATGGGGCTTGGAGCAAGCTGCTCTAGTGGAAGGTGTCCCTGCCTGTGGCATGGGGTTGGGACTGGATGGGCTTTAAGTGAACTTCCACCCCAAACCATTCTATTCTTTTGTGATCTAAAAGCTCTCAGCTAGGTTAGTTCTTTAGCTATATTCAGTTATTGAGCTAAAAAAAAACCCCACAACGTAGTGCCTGTCATACCAAATGGAGTTTTACACATAACATTGTCCTGTAAAAATTTGAAATGAAGCATTTTTTTCTTCCTGCCTCTTTCCTGGTGAACTTAATGGTTGCTCTGGGGGCAGCAATGTGATAACACCTTGCCCATTACTGTGATTTTGAGGCTTTTTACAGTAGTCTTTGTCTTTAAGAAACATGGCTCAAGTGTAACTGAAACAAGTTATGTAGCAGTCACACAAGTTAGAAAACATTTCCATAAAAGATCATAAAAATTCTACAGTAGTTCCAGAAAGAGCAAGAGTTGAACAGTTTATTGCTGTTTAGACCTCGTGAAGCAAACGTTTTATTTCACATTTCATGAGTGTTTTATAATGACAAACTTGAAGGAAAATAGAATGTGTCTCCGTTCCCTCTGCAAAGCTGACTGGACACTCTTTGCTTTGTGCTTAACTAAATATTTGTCTTGGAAGTAAGGAGTTTCACAACACACAAAAGAGACACTGTTTGAGAAGGTGCAAAGAATTACTGAAATAGGTGTAGTGGGGTTTGTTTTTACATTCCCAGTGTTTTTTGGATTTGCCTCCCAGAAATCCACTTGAACTACTATAGAGAACTGAGTGAGTAGTGTGGGACATGCCAAGGAGCACATTTGGATCCATTTGAAAGCTGGAAGCAGCAGCCGGTTGCACACTTTTAGGTCTCTCTAAGCTATTTTCCTCTTTGTTTTGTAGCATTCTAGTGAGAGAATGCTTAAAAACTCCTTAGGTTTGAGGTTATTTTTAACCTGCTGTTGCTTGGCGTGGCAGCCATATACTTTTATAATGCTCTTGAATTAGTTCTTTTATCATTTTGGGTGATGGCAGCAATAAGCTGACGATTGGCTCTTCGTGGTCGCTGCTGCAGTGAGCTCATGTTGCAGATCCCTGATAACGCTGATTTAAAGTATTCCTTTATCAACCTGATTCCTCCCATTTACTTGCAAGACCCTTGTGAACTGTAGTGCTGCAGGTTCTTGGATTTTAGGCTTGACATGCCTAAAAACCCAGAGAACTTGCTCATCCAAGCAATTAAGTGGCTTGTTCACAGTCATATCATTTCAATTCAGATTCTTACTGCATCAGTTTGTGTTGTTTCTCCTGGTTTTGACGCTCAGTTTTCTATATAGCCATATGAAATTAAAAAGTCTTTACACTGAAACTAACAAATCCCCATTATTTTGTAGATAATTTTCTTCTGAGCAGACAAAGCCCCAGGGACTTTGGTCACCCCATGAGGGAATTGAAATCGTAGTTCTGAAATGTACATTCTGTCCCATCAGCAGTTATTTCTATTTCCTTAGTCCAATTCTTGTACTGAAAACTACATTTGAGACATCCATTTGAACTTTGTCTCTTTCCTTATGTGCTATGTTTTAAAGCCTCTTTCTTCACCTTCAGGTCTGTAGATATCTCTGAAACTGTATTTTGTTAGCATTCCTGTATTGTTGTAAGTCACTGTTGAAAATGCTGAATAGAGCCAGTTCCAGAATAAGTCTTATCTATCTCTAGACCTTAGGCAGAAGCTCTTCCCTGTGAGAGTGGTGAGATGCTGGCGCAGGGTGCCCAGAGAAGCTGTGGCTGCCCCATCCCTGGCCGTGTTCAAGGCCAGGTTGGACACAGGGGCTTGGAGCAAGCTGCTCTAGTGGAAGGTGTCCCTGCCCATGGCAGGGGTTGGAAGTGGATGAGCTTTAAGGTCCCTTCAACCCAAACCAGTCTGGGATTCTATGACAGTTCAAAGCTGTTTTTTCCTGAGCAGGCTATGATGTGTGACATCAGTAACTCTTGCCTTTAGAAAGTTCCTGAGCTACCAGGTGAAACTGTTCCAGTTTAGCATCCAAAGCACCTGAACGTCTTCCTCCACTTTCAAAAGGCAGGAGGTGTTAACACCCTGGTTTAATTACAGCTTTTTAAAGCTGTGCATGTGCTTTTACTTGAGCAAGTACTTTTGGGTTGAACCAAATCTTCCTTTTTTTTTCCTGCCCCTCCTGCCTTGATTTACTTCTCAATGATGCATTCATCCCTTAGTTTTATTAATTCTATTTAAGTTATTTCCTGTTGTTCTGTTAGTTCTTTCTGGCAGTTGCAGTTAGTTTGCACCAAAGTAAAAATGTTTCATATACATTGTACAGTTTTTGAAAGACTAAAGTTTATGTAATTCAGTTGAAAATTAAAATTGGAAAAGCATGGCTTTGTGAAAGGAATTCTGATTGTGCTTGTGTAACAGATTGAGTTATTTTACATGCAGCACCACCTTTTGACTGTGTTTCTCTCATGGTTTATTGAATCCTTTCTGAATTGTGTTCACAATAAGCTTGAGTATTAAATGAGTTTGTTAATTTAGAAACTGAGTCTTGTGTTTACTTCAGTTTAAATACATGTATAGATTCCATAGGTCCCTGGCTTAGGAAGAAAGGGATATGAAGTTGGTCTAGTGGAAGGTGTCCCTGCTTATGGCAGGGGATTGGAACCGGAGGAGCTTTAAGGTCCCTTCCAACACAAACCAGTCAGTGAATCTGTGATTCGAAAGGGAGAATAAGTGTTGAGAAGGCAAGGGCAGAGGTCAACTGATCTAAACTCATTAAATTCTCCAGCTTTATGTCAGTTAAATTCTCCCTTAACAGAAAAACCCCAACAACAAACACAGAACAAAAGATTGTTGGGATTTTGGGTAATTGTTTCTGAATAGATTTCTAGAGAAGATTGAGTCTTTTGAAGCTTTCTATGACTTAAGGAGATTGTCTAACCTGAGAACGTTAGCAAGTTTCAACAGGTAAAAGCAGCAAGACTTGCAATGGTGTTTTTTTCCCCATCAGATTGTGATACAAATTCAAGCACAGTTAAGTTGTTTTCTAGCCAGCAGTATAGGTAGCTGTAACAGTATATACTCCCCAGCAAGCAGAAGTCATGCTTTAGCTACACTTGGAGTCCCCCTTTGCCCTCAAAGCCAAGGGATTGTTCAGGAGGGCCTGGAGAACTGATAAACTATTTGAACAGTGCCGTTGGCTCCGTTTTCTCACCCAGAGGCTTTAACTCGCACTATAAAGCTAAAGTTACAGATTAAGAACTATTGGGGGTCTTCTGACATGAAAATTAGTAGCACATGGTTTATTATTTCTGAAGCCTGCACGTTCTAAACTCGCTGGCTGTAAGGACTGATGCAGCCACAGTGTAGGAATTTGTAACTCTGTTCTTTATTTAATGGAATGGAACAATTCAAATTCTGAATTACTTTTTATTTCTCTTTAAGTGTTATCTTTATTCCCCTTCTTGTTCTCTCTCTGTATCCACCACATCAAAAACCCCCTAGACTTGAATTAAGATACAGCATTCAATTTTCTAAACTGAGTAACTTAGAGGTGTGGTGACTAGGTCTGAAGTGGTTCATTATAGGAAATGCACAATCTCCTGCTTTCACCTTTATAGAAATTAAGTTTTCTTTCATAAAGTCTGTGTTCAAAGGTTTACCGTTCATCCATAGCTCAGCTACTGCTACATGTTTGAGGGGGGAGAAGTCTGAAGTAGATGATCTTAAGGTCCTTTCCAACTTTTAACTATTCTGTGATTCTGTAAGTAAGACTTCTACAAAGCCTTGATTATTTTAGCATCAACAGATGCACTTCCTTAGAGACACAGTCTTAGAGGAGGTTCAGGTTGTGTTCGCTTCGAGCTACAATGAGTATGGTCCAGTTAATCTTTGCAGATCAATATATATATAATCTACCAGAGGCTGTGGTTTTATTGCTGAGAGCTGTTTTATAGCACCTTCTGAAGAAAAAGGGTAGTTACTTAGGCTGTGTATGAAACTCTGTTCTAAGTCAGCAGCTTGCTTTGTTTGCGCTTACTGTTGCTTTCCTTCCTCTCCTCCCCTTCTCTGGAAAAACCAGGATGACTGGCGAGTAATCTCCCCATTTTTGGTATTCCTCTTTAAATGGAATAATCTTCTTGAATTAATTGAAGAAGTTCATAGAGTTCTTGACAACAGTCATGTTTTTATAGGTGTCATGTTCTGTTTATCAAACTTTGAATTAAAAGTTCTATTTGCTATTACTTTGCAGTTAGCATAATGCTGGTATATTAAATGTAGCCCTTAGAGGAGGGAGGATTAATCTGTGTAACACACATTAGCTTTTTAACAAAGGGATGTTTTGGGGTTAAACACATACCAGAAGTTTACAACTTTTAATGTGGAATCCACCAATAAGGAAGTATTTGTATCAAATAAGTAAATGATGGTAAATAAATACCTATTATGTTTTATTACTGTTAGGATCTTGAACAAGATCCAGCTCATTAAATCTTTGCTTTTTGGGTTGATTATCAGCAGCACATCACTTTGTATTCAGTAAAGAATGTAGGTTTGAAAATACTTGCACTTTCAGGAAGTTGATTTTTCTTTCTTTTCCTTTTGTTTCCTTTTCTTCTTCTTCCTCTTTAGACTTAAAATGGGCTTGCTTATGATTCTGGATGTAAATAGACTTAATAAATGTAAAAGAGATGAAGGCCCTAGTCCTCTTGCTTTAGTGATGGGGCAGGTACCAAGGGGATGGTGGGAAAAGGCTCTATATTGCAGGCAGGGAGAGAAGGGTAATGGGTAATTTAAAATGAAGACACCAGAAACAGACCTGTATTATAAGGTGATAATTCACCTCACGTTTTAAAAGTACCTTGGATAGTTGATTATTGTATCTATTTGTACTTAACAAAATAGAATATGGGACTTAAAGTTTATTTTACCTCTTAAAAACTGATGGCATTCTTCAAATAGATGGTTTTGAAAGAGTGTGTTTGACTGTTACTGTATCCTGGTGTGCTGCTAATGTTTTTCTTCCTTTTCTGCTTTGCATATTTGGACTGTCTTTCTGGGCACCTATTTCTGATGAATCTACCTCGATGCAGTTCACACGATTCCTCTGTGATTCTCCTCTGGAGGTATGTATCCATTTTAGATGCAAGTTTTGAAATGAATGTGTTCTTTCCTTTCCGCTCCCTGGGGACAGCAAACCATTATGATGTAGGTGGTATAGATGGGTAGCACAATGCTTATATCATCACTAACTGGTGAGGAAGGTCGCATTGTGTTTTCAAAGGAGTCTCAGAACTCTTCTGCTGGATAATCAGCTGGATAATAAGCTACCACTGAATTTCACGTCACTCCGTTAAGAGCCAGGAGCAGAAAGTGCTGTCTTTTCTGTTCTTGGTTTATTTCTATGAAAGAAAAAAATATATTACTAAATAACTTCCTAAACTTGAATTTGACTGCAGTCTGAGTTAAAAGTTTAGGGGAGATGCTGTTGCTTCATTTCAAACAAGCAAACTGCTATGGATTTCTAGCACTGTCTTTCTTGTTAGTCTTAAAGAGTTAAGCACTGTGTGACTGTAATGAAATTGTCAGGTTATAGTAATTACGCCAGTAATGTGATCTGTCGCAGCTTGACTGAATCCATGTGTGGAAAGTTTGTTGCTTTTCTCTGCCGAGTCCACTGGCCTTTACATTCCTGAAAGCTGAAGAGTAATAGAGCTCATTAGACTTTATAGGAAAAGGGCTTTTATCACCTCGTCAACTCAGGCAGCAGACTGCCATTATATTCTTCATTCCGTATGGCTACATAGATGTTGATGCTCGCTTCCCTGCCAGGTTTATACCAGTATTGTTACTTACAGACACTTTTTATTGACATTTCCAAGCTTGAATTCAATTTTGTGTGGCACCACTACACATGTCTTCAATTAGATGAAGTTAAATAAAAGGGGTTGTATATCAGAGGCCAGGGGATTCTTGGAATTCTTGATTCTGAAGCAGTTGCCACAAGCAAAGGTAGTAAGTGTGTAGTCTGTTTACTCTTTTGAAGAAAAATAAGGGAAGGTTTAGATTTTACTTTCAGTTCGTTCAATTTGTCATTGTTTGCACTGTCAATGTTGTTATTAGCTGCAAATAACACAAACACCCAAACTCTTCCTGGCTTTTTTTTACTTCCTCATTTTAATATTCTCTTCAGTTTATTTTGGCTATGGGCTCTGGCACAGAAAATGAGTAACTTAAAGATATGGTGTGTAGTAGCAGAAACGGAGGCAATTTTGTAGCAGTAAACAGGATAATGTAGAGGGAACTGTTTGGGTAGGTTTTATTCATCCTTTCTTAGAGGCTGCATTTAAACACTTGCCATTTCACCACTTCACATAGGCAAATACTACCTTGTTTGGAGGGGTAAAGCTACAGTGTCTAAGAGATGCAGGAGTCTTAGCCAAAAACCAGTGTGGCCTCATTCCCTGTTGTTGCCAAGGTGAGGGTGTTATGGCAGAAGGGCACAGGGAAAATATGGACTGCTTGGGGTGATTCCTAGTTTTTGCTGCTTGATTAGGAGAGTGTTTGGGCCCGTAGTTATATCTGCCGTTGTCCTTCCCAGGTTGTTCCATGTCATTATGATGCAGCAGTTGGAATGAGTCTCAGTGCTCAGATTTGTCGTAACATTCCACAGTTGAATGATCGTTTTATTTTGTTTAAAAATCCTTCTGTAATTGCTCTTTTGTCTTTTTCCATCTTGACTGATGCTACACCCATTTATGAAATAGATGATTTCATAAAACTGCTCTCAAAAGTATCTTTTGGAGTGAATTGCTAATTTATACATGTTGTTTTGGATGTGAGTCTGGCAGTGTTTCCCCCATGCATTTATATTCTGTGGGTTTATGAACATTTGATATTTCCTCTGCCTTTTTAATCATTCAGTATTACGGATTTTTCCTATAGTTGTTTACACTCGGCTCTTGTTCTTTCATCTTGAATACTTTTAAATCACCAGCTCAGTTTGCTGCAACATTGCTCAGTGATTCACCTACCAGTGTGGGGAAAATAATGGATTCAGCGCGATGGAAAGTGAGCTGCTTTCATAGCATCACAGACTGGTTTGGGTTGGAAGGGACCTTGAAGCTCACCCAGCTCCAACCCCTGCCACGGGCAGGGACACCTTCCACTAGAGCAGCTTGCTCCAAGCCCCTGTGTCCAACCTGGCCTTGAACACTGCCAGGGATGGGGCAGCCACAGCTTCTCGGGGCACCCTGTGCCAGCGCCTCAGCACCCTCCCAGGGAAGAGCTTCTGCCTAAGAGCTCATCTCAGTCTCCCCTCTGTCAGGTTAAAGCTATTCCACCTTGTCCTGTCACTCCATGCGATTTCCATTATGTAAATGATTATTTGTTCTCACTTTATTGCCTATAATCCATGTTGAGATGCTTTTGAATTTTAAGGAACTGAGAGATGCTTGTGAAACTAGATCTTTGTCCTTTGAAAAGCACATCAGCTTCTGCTCTGCATTATTTGCTTTATTGGTATGTGTTAATTATTAGGGGATCTAATAACAAATGTTAATGTTGCAAATCTGTGATTCCCAGGGTCATCTTCTGTAGAATGTCATATTTTAGTCAGTTCAAGGCACTGCTCAGGATTAAAATCAAAACTCATTTCATTTGGAGATCTTGGGAAACTGCTGTTTTCTTCATCCCACCATGATGTCTGTGGGGTGATACTCAAAAGTCTCTTGCCACTGAAGTGCCTTGTACCTTCACAGCTTCACTAATCTTTTTAGCATTTTAAGCTTGCTATAACTGTCCTGATTAAATAGCTGACAGTATAGCTCACATACTCTACTTTTCCAGTAAGGTGCGTAAGTTAGCTCTGTAGACAGTGTCTTACATTTTGATGCAGTGAGTTGATTAACTTTGTTTTGATACAGAATTTATCAGGTTGGAATGAACCTCTCTAGATCCAGTTAGTCCAACACGAGCAGGTTTAGCTAGAGCAGGTTGTTGAGGACCATGGGTTTTGAATATCATCAAGGATGGAGGCTCCACAGGCTCTCTGGCCAGCCTGTGCCATAGCTTGACCACCTTCTTGGATAAACCCTGTTTCCTTCTGTTCAGATTGAGTGTGTTGTAATTTGCAAGCATTGCCTCTTGTCCTGTCAGTGGTAACTACTGAGAAGAATCTGGCTCCTTTATCTTCATTCCCTCCCATCAGGTATTTCCAGATGTTGATAAAACCTCCCCATGTCACCTGTCCTTGAGGCTGAGGAGTTGCAGCTTTCTTAAACTCATTGTATACAGCAGATGCTCGAGCCCCTTAATCATCTTTATTGCCCTTATGGACTTGCCATAGTAAGTCTGTATTTTAACTGCATGGGGAAGACGCATCAGTGCTGAGCAGAGAGGAGAGCTCACCTCACTTGATGAGCTAGTGCAGCCCAGAGTGCTTTTGGCTTCTTTTTCATCTGTGAGGGTGCATTGCTGGCTTATTTTAATGAAAACATGCAGTGCTACCTCTGTGCTGACACAGTATTTGTAGGCTGCTTTCACAGCATCTCCACTAATCCCTAATGAAAGGAGGACATAGTACTGAAAAGGAAATATGTTGCTAACCAAGAGATAGAGATCAGCCATATGGCAGGTTGTGTGTGTGTACCTTTGGGAAAGGAACTGCTGGAATGAATCAGTTTACTTATTCAACAAATAATTTCCACTGGAGTGTAGAAGTCCAGGGTTTCCTGGCTTTTTTTTCTTTTTTCTGTGTAAGGGATAGCATGGATTTCATGGCTTCCTCCTCCCTCTATCCACAGCAGAGGATAAAATGGAAAAGGTCAAGATTGGGAGTCTCATGAAACTTTAGAGAGAAAAATAATCATGATCATGCAGTTAGTATGGTCAAGACCCATTCTGGGTAAGGGTGCGGTGCCTTCTGCAGTTCACACTGGTCTGGCATGTGCGCTAACAAGTGTAATTTCCATAATAATAATAATAATAATGAATTAATACAACATCCCTTAAAAGCAAAGACCAATGTGCTTTGGAGAAAATTGAGCACTGTCATCATCACTGAAATTTAATTATAAGCAGTTACTGCCTGGGGTGGGCTAATTGAGGCAGTATGTAGTACCAGTTGCTATTAAGTATTTAGGTTTTAATAATGCGTTGTAAAATATGAGCAATCAAATGTGTCCATGGAATCTTTAGCTGGCAAAATATGAAGATGGATAGGATTAAGATGGGATGGAATATATTGTGGTTTTCTCTGCATTATAGTCTAATCATTGGAGAGAAAATGACTTGTTTCAAGTCTGTTTTGTACTGGATTTAAGATGTGGTCTTGGGAAGAAGTTCTTTATAGTGAGGCTGGTGATGCACTGGCACAGGTTTTGATTTTGGCACAGGATTGATTCCAGGGCTAATATATAATTTTGGGTAGATAAGGTAAGCCATTATTGGTGGGGCTTGCTCCCCTGATGTCCCTGGTATATCTTATATCACCTTTTACGGATGTGGTCATATCAGTAGTGTGAAGTGGTATAACCATAACCTGCTTCGGGAAGATGTTTCTTATTCCTGACATGTTTCATGTCAAATTCTCTCTATGGTGCCTGAGAAATCAAGTTAAAAGAGCCAAGTATTCACTGAAAAATTGAGCAAACAAAACGCAAGCATTGTAAAGGGTAAAAACTTTTGAAGGAGGAAGAAAATGTTACTGTTTTCAAAGCCTTATTTCTTAATGTAGTGGAGAACCCTGAATGTTTAACCTGAAATCAGTGCTGTGCTTATGCTGTTTGTCACAGAACATAAGCCCTTTGTGTTCATGACCTTTCACTGTAATTGCATTAGGGAAATAACTGCAGTTTATGCTTTGCTAGAAGTTCTTGACTGATGCTAACACTTCAGTTTGCAGAAGTGACCAAACCCATCCAATGCCATTTGGAGGTTTGGGGTTGCACACAGACACAGCATTTATTTAACTTCAGAAGACTTTGCTCTGAGTGAAAACCTTTTCCCATGTTGGCTTAGGCTGTCTTTTTTAACATTCATTAAACCCTGTGTGTAGAGTTCTTGACAAAGAAAGAAAACGTGGTTTAACTGAAACTTGCTTAACCAAGTGTGTGTTATATTATCAATCACATTTCCCCTGGGCTTGCAGGAGATGATTCACTTTTTCTGTCACCCTAATGGCTGAGAGGAGAACTTGGAGACAATCTCTTACTTAACTGTGTCCCAGCTTTAAAGTTTTGCTTCTGACCACAGGATTTCATTTGGCTCTACTGAAAAGTTATGGATACGGTATGAAACCATAACTGTTGAATAAGTAGGCTTTGCCTGAATGAGAAGAAACCCAGTTGCATACACTGCAGACTGAGCTTTCAAACGTTTGATTGTTTCATTTTTCCAGTATTGGTAGTTCTACATCTAGTTTTCTGCCCTGTAACTGTATAAAAATGCAAACCCTTTATTGTATGGTCTTTATTTTGGGACTTCTTTGTTGGGGAAGTCAGTTGAACTGATTTTTGTTCACGTGATTGATTCCTTTTGACACATGTGGTACCAATTAGAATAACTTCCACTGCCCATCATCTCTTCAGTCTGCGCTACTGTATCAAAATACTTGATTAAACCCACCTTCTGTTGTTGTAATGCAAAACAGTTGGTAATAGTAGGCAATATTGTCAGATTTATGGAGTGAGAAGCGGCTTTCTGAAGATCTGGCAATGCAGTGAAAAACATGACTAGATGGATAATTAAGTTGAACGCAGTGGAATTTGGGATTAAAGTAAACTTGACGTGGGAGAAAATGGCATGCCAAAGTTGGTTGTGTAATACAGTTTAAATTAGAAGATCGTTTTCTTCTTAATTTGAAGCATCAGGTTTTGGCTCTAGGTGCTTTACCCTGTCTGGAGACATACTTCAGTGCACATCCAAACCCACAGCGCACAACAATAGCGAGTTCCTTAGGGGGTTTGTAGAAGATGCTCTGATGTGGGCTGACAAAGAAGTTCCACAGATTTGTTTGCAACACAATTCCAGGTGCTTGGATAAAAGGTGTTTTGTTGGTCAGGAAGAGTACAGCTCAGAGTAAGCTGATCAGTTCTCTTTATAAATGCTTTTCTCAAGCAACTTTAGTGGCCTCTCTGACAAACTGATTTTTCCAGTGCTTGAGGACATGGGGGAGAGAAACACTGAGGTCCTTGCTGTGACAGTGTCAGAGGAGCCAGGAAGCCAGAGCCTGCCTTGGGAACAGCCAGCGCAGTGAAATGTCTGTATTTCACCTTTCTGCCTTAGGGCTTTGTCTCTTGTAGGAGAGTAAGGAGGTCAAAGAGTATCTGCAGAATTTGTGTGTAATAACGTGTTAATAACTTGATGAATTGCATTGTTTTATCATGCCACTACTGTAAGTGGTGGATGGCAGGGGCTATTTGCAGATTCCTGGCTGGTAGGATTGCTGCCCAGAGAAGCTGTGGCTGCCCCATCCCTGGCAGTGTTCAAGGCCAGGTTGGACACAGGGTCTTGGAACAACCTGCTCTAGTGGAAGGTGTCCCTGGCCATGGCAAGAGGTTGGAACTGGATGAGCTTTAAGTTTCCTTCTGACACAAATCAGTCTGGGATTCCATGATATGTAGAGTTTGCCCATCATAAATACAGCAAAGGTCACAAATATGAACTACTGTTGTTTTACCTGCTTCTCAAAGTCCTATTTTCCCTTTTCTAAACACAGACAGAAGGAGTAATTTCTTACAATATTTATTTCTGTGTTAACGCTCTTTCTCAAATCAGTTTTTATACTGAGAGTCTGCCTGTCAGACAATCACATCCCTCTTCATTCTTTTTGCTCAGGCAGAGAATGCACCAAATGGACCAGAATGTGGCTATGGCTCTTTCCACCAGCAGTATTGGCTGGATGGGAAGATAATTGCTGTTGGTGTCATTGACATCCTGCCCTACTGCGTGTCCTCTGTCTACCTGTACTATGATCCAGACTACTCTTTCTTATCTTTGGGAGTCTACTCTGCATTACGGTAAGAGGACTTTTTTGTTATCTATAATAGTAAGAATTGATACTTGTTCCTCAACTTGAGCTTTTATTTCCAGTCTAAGCACTGGTAATAGTAAAGTATTTGTGGTTTATTTATATTTACTTATTTCTTATTAATTCTCTGTGGTTGGTTGTATTCCAAATACGCTTGTAATTGCCATCCTTGGACAGGGATGGATCTTTCTAGTTAGCTAAATACTTTTACAGACTAAGAAAACACTCAGAAACAAAATACCCAGTTCTTATTGCCCTTGCAAATAATTTAGTATTGCTTGGTCTCAGCAGGAAAAGCCCCTGTTTTGTTTGAATAGAAATAATTTTTCCTTTGACCTTTTGCTTAGCCTAGTCACCAAATGAAATGAATCACTTTTATAGTTTTATGCACATAGTGATCATAAATAAGAGAGTACCTAAAACCTGTTGTCTTCTGAATTAGTAGTCTCCTGTTGTACTAGCAGTAGTACTTTCAGGTATGTTAATCTCATTATCTTTGTCTTCAGAAAGCCTGATGGGACAGAGTAATCTTATGAATGTTAAAGCCTTAAATTAACTATCAGTCTAGTCATGCAAAACAGTAGGGGTTGTGGGTAATGCTTTTCACTGTGAGTAAAACTTGTCTGCTAAACCTCAAGTTCCTATTCTTCTTCCATGAGCAATTTTACGATTTCATTGTTATTACAAAGGAAAAAAAATAACCCTAAAGAGTGGAAATATTTGTGCATCTCCAGTGGTCTGTGTCTAAAAGTCTGAATTATCACTTTCCTGAGGCATTCAGTGGCACTGGTGATTTTAGAAGATTAATCAAAATTAACAAATTTACGTAAAATGTTGGAACTCCTGTGAGTTAGAATTGTTTTTTTCTGTCAATGGTCTAGATTTTTAGAAGTGTTTTATTAGATCTGTTAGGATTTTTTATTTACATAAGCTAGATATTACTGCCTGTAAGAAAGCTGGAGAGGGGCTTTGGACAAGGGCCTGTAGGGACAGGCCAAGGGGAATGGCTTTAACCTGCCAGAGGGGAGACTGAGATGAGCTCTTAGGCAGAAGCTCTTCCCTGGGAGGGTGCTGAGGCACTGGCACAGGGTGCCCAGGGAAGCTGTGGCTGCCCCATCCCTGGCAGTGTTCAAGGCCAGGTTGGGCACAGGGGCTTGGAGCAAGCTGCTCTAGTGGAAGGTGTCCCTGCCCATAGCAGGAGTTGTCGCTGGATGAGCTTTAAGGTCCCTTCCAACACAAACCAGTCTGGGATGCTGTGATATTTGAAATTAGACTGATTATTAATTTTTCCATGCAAGAAGAGCATATAGCATAAAAAGTCAAGTCCTTGTAAGAGAGTTAGCTTTTAGTATTTGTACATATCACATTACTTTATGTAATAATAGACTGACATAATCCCTGCTTATGAATTCTTGAAATGATTTTGAATTTTCTACATAATAAATTGAGAACTTTGTGGGCGCAACATGCGTGAATGGCTCAACTAGAGAAAAAGCAGCTTATAAATTCTGCAGCATTTAAGGCAATAAAAACGAGTTCCCAGCAGTCTTAGGGGGAGCCAGTCTTGTTCCCCTTTCAAAAAGGGGAAAAAAGCCTGGAGAGCTAGGGAGGATTTAGGAAGTTGCAGAGGAATCTGATACCTTCAAAGCTGTTGCCAATTTTACTCTGAGGAGGTTAAACTGCATTGCAGCGCTGTCACTTCCACTTCATGCTACTCTGAGAGTTTTTGCTGCTGAGTCGTAGAAAGGATGGGATTTGTGGATCATTTTGAACTATGTAGGCATGTAAGTAAAGAATGAGGGGCGAAGAAGCTACTTGTGAAGTAGCAGACTTACCAAAGGAAAAACAGTCTTCAAGAAATATTGAGTGATTCTTATTCTTCTTTGCATGAAGAAGTTAAACCTTCCCCTTGCTACCTGAAATCATGAGTCGTAGACAAGCGTAATACTCATCACCTCTAGTTAGCAGGAGGACAAATACTTGAACTACTTTTGCAGTTGGGTTATGTAGCACTGAAATACTGTCTGAATTTTGTATTGATGAAATGAATACAACTTCCTCCCTAGCTGATAACTCTTGCCAAGCGCTAACAGCCATCATAATTCTTTAGATGTGTACCATAACCTAAAGCTTTAGAAAAAGAGTAATTGAAAGTCTGTAGTCTCCTTTCCATAGGAAAGATTTAGGCAGAAAGAACACAAGTAGACGTATGTTACACCATACAGTGACATCTCATCACTGCTCCTGGTGAAAAATAGAATCATAGAATCCTAGAATGGTTTTAGTGGGAAGGGAGCTTAAAGCTCATCTGGTTCCAACCCCCTACCATGGGCAGGGACCCCTTCCACTAGAGCAGGTTGCTCCAAGCCCCTGTGTCCATCCTGGCCTTGAACACTGCCAGGGATGGGGCATTCACAACTTCCCTGGGCAACCCTTCCAGTGCCTCACCACCCTTACAGTAAAGAACTTCTTCCTTACATCTAACCTGAACTTCCCATGTTTCAGTTTAAGTTCATTGCCCCCTGTCCTATTGCTACAGTCCCTGATGAAGAGTCCCTCTCTGGCATCCTTATATATATGGATGTAAAATGGAGTTAGAGGATGCTCTTGCATTGGATCATAGCATATGCTTCTGAAAAGCAGAAAGAGAAGAATGTTTTAGCACTCTCCTATTCACCTTTGCCTGGAGTGGGGTTGGCTGAATAGATAAATGAAAGATAGTGCAAGAACTTGGGTTAAGAGTCCTTACCTAGAGAATATCACTGAAGGCTGTAGCCCATGCAAAGACATTGGCAGTAGTTCTAAGCTTTGGTATCGTGCACTAATTCGCTGGCCTAAAGCTTTGTTGCCTATGGTGAGACTTGTTGCTGCAGCCCAATTTTTGCCTCGTTACATTATGGTTTACTTTCTCTTCTGTTCAATTTGAGTCTTTTCATTTTATTAGATCAGATACTTTATAGTCCAATGGGAAAGAGTGTTAGGAGGCTTTTGAAGTGCAAAGATAATTTTCCCTTTTAGTGTTCCAGCTTTTTGAATTGCAGAAAGGTATTTAATTAGGTCCAGGATAATCTGCATGAGACAGTAAGCTTGTTTAACTTCACGCCATGTCTTAAAGATTATCTGGATGAAGTGCATGTTTGCACATTTTGGTAGTACATAAATCCAGTTTCTGGAACCCGTTCTTTTTACCTGGATTTGCAGATACGGAGTAACTTATTTCCAGACATTCTCCACTTCTTGAAAAAATTTATATAGATACAGAGTTAGAATGAACTCATGATGGTCTCAGCAAACTAAATGCAACTGAAATGTTATGTTTTCAGTACCTTTAATCATCCTGCTAACTAAATATTAAGGGATAAACCCCTGAAGTATTAGTGTATGCTCCATATATGCACATGCTCGTACTTTCTTATCCCTTCGACATTGAAAGTAAGAACCAACATTTATGTTTTAGCAAATCTGTTACAAAAGTGAACTGCAAAGTTGCAGATGCTGTAAAAGTTATCATTATACTGGGAGCACCGGCTGAATCTTTGTGATAATGCTGCTTTCCCTGTGCCAGTAAAATCGAAGCAAACTTATTTTGGAATAAATTGACACTTCTGTTTCAGAATAAATGGGAAAAATCACACAATCAGACATGGGGTGGGTAAAAAATACCTTTTGTTGCATAAAGATGGATGTTTTTACATGTAAATTGCTAGGATGCAAGTAGTTGAACAAACAAGAAGCTGATCCTTGAAACTTGTTTTTTAAATATATACTGGTGTTTGCCTGAGCTACGTTAGACAGTCTGTGTGCAACTGCTGGGCCAGTTCCTGTAGAATTCCAGTGCATATGAACATTAACAAGAAACCTGTTAAATAGAGGCTCTTACTGGCTTAAAAGTCAAATAAGAGTGACTAAATTGACAGGACAAAACACAAAACTGAAAGTATTTTTAAGCCTGACATGGTCTTTTGCATTTTAGTGATGTGTTTAGTTGTGTTTTATGCATCAATTTTCAATGTATTAACTTCTTCAGCATTGGGTCTGAGTTGCTCATCTTCACTCTTTCTTTCACAGAAATCTAGTCCTTTAAATAGGTCATGAGCCAGGCTGCTGTGAAGTATTTCAGTATGAAGAGGTAAAAGGAGTTTAAGGATTGTATTCAAAAGTAATTAGTCTTTTTTTTTCCTTTCACAGAGAAATCGCTTTTACAAGGCAACTCCATGAGAAAGCTCCTGATCTCTGCTTTTATTATATGGGTTTCTACATTCATTCATGCCCCAAAATGAGATACAAGGTAACGTGTGATCTTAACTTCTTTCCTTAGTGTACTGTTAGTCAAAGCTTTTGACAGTGTTCATAGTAAGTATAGAGTTTTCTAATTGTCAGTTTGGATTTTAATGTCAACTTTCTATGGTTAAATTTGAGCATTGGTCACTATTTAACTTGGCTTCCAGTTTTTTTTCTCTTTGTCAAAATTTAGCTGCATGTGGTATTTATTACATGTTGGCTTAAAAGCAGTTCACATGGAGAGGTTTTCAAGGCTGTCAGATGATAGTTTGTCATTTGATTACCTGGCTGTCTCATGTTTACAGTATATTCTCCAGTTTTAGGTTTACATACCTGTGGCAGTGCTGCTTGGTGCCTATGGGGAGTGATAACGTCTTCCTGGTCTTGGCTGTACTTGGGCTTCCCTCTTTGGTTTTTTATTGGAGAAAGGGGACTTGCTCTGCTGATGAAGCCAGAGACAAGCTGGGCTAGCAGCAGTTCTGAGCCAGAAAAGCAGATTTTGGGGGGAAAGGGTCAGGAGAATCTGCAGGACATTTAGAATAACCGATCTATCACCAAACCTCCTTTGTAGGTCCTGTGAGCTTCAGCTTTGTTTAGACCTGAGACACCTAAAGGTGTCTCTTTCCTCTGTATTTTTTGTGACCATTATGAATGTGGTATCTTTTCTTTGTAAATATATCGTTGCTTTGTGACTATTATGATACAATTTTTAAAAGGGCACTTAGTGACAGGACAAGGAGGAGTGTGTTTATACTGAAAGAGGTTAGATTGAGATGAGCTCTTAAGGAGAAGCTCTTCCCTGTGAGGGTGCTGAGGCGCTGGCACAGGGTGCCCAGAGAAGCTGTGGCTGCCCCATCCCTGGCAGTGTTCAAGGCCAGGTTGGACACAGGGGCTTGGAGCAAGCTGCTCTAGTGGAAGGTGTCCCTGCCCGTGGCAGGGGCTGGAGCTGGATGAGCTTTAAGGTCTTTTCCAACCCAAATGAGGCTGGGATTCTATGATTTTTCAGAGTACTGACCATTGATAAATATTTGAACACTTACACATAACCAAAATTCCTGTTAATAATATGGAAAGATGCATGAAACGTAGAGTAAGAGGTGCAGTGTTTTCATTTCCTTTCCCCCCCCTCGTTAGGCTAAAAGTCTGCAGTGCTTTCAGCTAGTTTTCAAATAGCCCCAAAATTGTGAGGTTCGTTGAAGTGATGATTGTGACACAGCATTTCAGCTTTATTGTGGCCTGCAGTACAGGTAACCATGATGGTTGAGTCTTCAGAAAATAACAAACCCCTACCTCTCCTTTTGCTAGGTGTTTGTCTGTCCTTCCCCCCCACACCCCTCTTTGCCAGCCTGAGTTTATCATCTCAATCTGCTGGCCAAAGAAAGAGGATATTAAGTTTTAAGAGAAGGATAGTGGGTGAGTTGGAAAACACTGCCCCTTTCATCTAAGTCATCTTAAAGGCTATCATATCACCAACTTGAACCAGCTCTGATTATTTGTTCTACTCTTTGGAAATACTTAAAAGTTTGGGATTCTTTGTTCCTGTGGAGACACTGCAATTTAACATCCCTTGTCTGTTCTACAACCTACGTAGCTCAAGACTTGTGAAAAGTATGCATCTAGTTTACTAGGGCACAAGCAAATCTGAGAGACAAATCTGACTATAATGGGAAAAAGCATCCCAGTTCTGAAAGCTGTCATTGCTAAGAAGCTTGGGTTTGAGTCTTTTGTAGTAAGTTTTAATGAAAATGTGAACTTCGGAGACATGGATTAAACATAGCACGTGTCGGAGGCAGTGTATTAAAGTAGCCAGCAAAAATATGAAGATTAAATGCTGTAAAATTGAGAGCTGACCTCAGCAGCCACTATGTATTTGTGTTATATCCCAAGCATAAGAGGGACGTGGAGCAGTTGGAGTGAGGCCAGAGGAGGCCACAAAGATGCTGCGAGGGCTGGAGCAGCTCTGCTCTGGAGCCAGGCTGAGAGAGCTGGGCTGGGGCAGCCTGGAGAAGAGAAGGCTCCTGAAGGGGAGACCTGAGAGCAGCTCCAGTGCCTGAAGGGGCTGCAGGAAACCTGGAGAGGGGCTTTGGACAAGGGCCTGTAGGGACAGGGCAAGGGGAATGGCTTTAACCTGCCAGAGGGGAGACTGAGATGAGCTCTTAGGCAGAAGCTCTTCCCTGTGAGGGTGCTGAGGCGCTGGCACAGGGTGCCCAGAGAAGCTGTGGCTGCCCCATCCCTGGCAGTGTTCAAGGCCAGGTTGGACACAGGGGCTTGGAGCAAGCTGCTCTAGTGGGAGGTGTCCCTGCCTGTGGCAGGGGCTTGAACTGGATGAGCTTTAAGCTCCCTTCCAATACAAACCAGTCTGGGGTTCTGTGATTATATATTGTAATGTGGTGTCTTTTCTGTTGAGCTTGTTCTGTTGAAAATAATTGTATCAACAATGAGATTCTCGCAATTCTTCTAGTTTTTATTCTCAAATAATGGAAATTGAATAAATTGTAATGGGAATATTGTAACATGTTTTTTCTATTATTATTATTTTCTCTACAAATGATGAGAATTTCCGGGGCAGGGGATGGGTAGAAGAAAACCTATACATATGTATTTAGAACACGCACAATAGAAAGTAATTCTCCATGCTGGGAAAGGAATAATTTAATAAATGAATTTCAAGGGTTTCCATGTTATTTTAGATTTCTTTTCCTGTGTATATTTGTTTTGCAAGTAATACACTTGAAAATCAGGTTGACACAAGTTCTGTAGGGTCACTTTACCCTCGCTGAAATAGTACACAGAAGCAAATTTTAAAGCTAAGCTCTGAAACGTGTCTGGGTAATGCTACAACTCCTGTGAACTGATTGGCAACGGGAAAGAAGGATGGGGAAGTACTGATGTTGTGAATTAAGTAATTTCAGTAGTTCCTGGTTGGCTTACGTGCATTATGTTCTGAAGACTTTGCTTTATTACAGTTTAATAGACATGTTGAAGGCTCCCTTTCCTTAATGATATTAGTGGGGAAGAAAGACAGGCTGTTGTTAAACTGATGTCAGGTAAGAAAAATAAATGCAGGAAAGAAAAGGAAGCAATTGGAGAGCTAAACACTGGTTTTACCCTTTGCTGGTAATTTTCTTTGCAAATTATTTGGCCTAGGATATTTAGAAATTGAGGCTATCATAATATCGCTTAATATCACATAATATCACTGCTTTATATAAGCAGTGTCTGATGGAGAGCACCGTAAGCAGTGTCTTGTTGAAGCACACATGCACGTTATCCTTATTTACAGTAAACTCACAGGATTTTGGAGATCTTTGAAAGTTTTCCTTCTTCTAGTCACAGATGGTGATCAGTGGAAATGCCTAAGCTGACATTTGCATTTGGTTTCTGATGGAAAAGCAGTACCAGACTGCTTCTAGCAAAGATTCCTGAGCTTGACTACTGGTTTGTACCAAACAGCTGTGTATCTTCAAGCTGATCAAACAGGGGTAGGGGATGAATAAGGAGCAGTGACTTTATGATGTTGATTTAAGCAGTTTGACAGTGTTCCACTTTGCATGGAGTCAAATTCAGTATTCTGTGCAAAATGTAGTTGGAATAATTGAGGAACTTTGCAATGAACTGTTGTACTCCCATTGCAGTCCAAGACTGATGCATTAATGTTGTGCACATGAGGACATAGCTGGATGTTTTGCTTTTAAGTACATATGGTTCCTAGATGGGAGATATAGACATCCAAGCATTGAAGCCTTTTTCTGCATAGGTACTTTCTTGGAATGCAAATTATAGACATCTCTTCTGGATTCTAACTTGTTTTGGGATGTGATCATATATACCAGTCACTGGGTCATATACAGGAACAGCTCAGATCACCTTGCTTGTGTTGGATGTTCTAAGGAGCTCCAAGGCATTGATAGAGTATTTTGTTGAAGTATTTGTTTTTAAATAGGGCTGCTGACATGCTTGTTCTGTTTTTAATGCAGTTCTTAAAACATTGCCAGTATCTTTGTCCTAGAACGTTTCTCTGAACAGTCACCTTTGATATGGCCAGACCATCCCACCAGTTGCCCATAGTGCAACAGCTCCATGCAGCTGCTGAGTACTTTTAGCCACCACTGAGCAGGTCAGGGAATGAACTGACAGTGAGTAATACACTATTAGGGGTCAGTGTGTGTGACGTTTTCATCTGCAGGTTTTTATTGCCACAGAAAGTACAATTTTGGGCATTTATAGTGCAGTGGAAGATTGGAGGCCTGGAAGAGGATCCTCAAATCAGGATTCCTGTGGCTCAGTAGCAGAATTTGAGGATTCTGAATTATGAGGCAGGAAGATGAATGGTTAAAAAGTTTAGCATCATAGAATCAACCAGGTTGGAAAAGACCAGTAGATCATCAAGTCCGACCATTACCCCAGGCCTGCCAAGACCACCACTAAACCATGTCCCTAGGGGCCTCATCTCTATGGTTTGTGAACACTTGATAGTGATTCTACCCCATGGAAGTGGATGATGCTTCTTAAAAAGGTTGTTTTTAAAAATAAAGGTTTTTTTTTTCTGACTCAACTATTCCCTTCTCTTTGTTCCCAAACAGCTTGCATTTGATTTCAATGTGATTTTAAAACAGTGATGGGGGAAGGGAATATATTGCAATATTAGGCTACTTTTTAGTTCCCAGCTTCTCCTAGATTTGTTCCCATTTATGGGTTAATATTTATGAACTGGTGAAATAAAATCTACATTAAATTGAGACAAAAGGATTTCTGTGTCCTATTAACTATGTTAATATGGAAAAATGCTATGAAAAAACCTTAAGCAATGGCTTTGTTCCATTTTTTCCGGGTAGGTCAGGGTAATACAAGAATCAAATGGTTCTCTGAAGAAATTCATGACCTTGTGGTAAAACTTCTCAGGCTCTGTTAGATGTGGTAGTTCTTATGTTGGAAAACAGTCTCCTGGAACATTTTCCTAGACTCATAAGATGCAAAGTCTTTTTCCTAATGCATTTTGGAGTGTGTGATAAAATCTTAAGTATAAGAAAGTATTTTACTTGAGGATGATGTTGGTCTCAGGCTTGCTTCTGATGCGTTTAAGGACTGTATCTGTACTTCTTAATGCTTTTCAGTTAAAGGCATTTGTTTCCATGGAGTTATAGAAATAAAAGAATCCCCTTTAGTGAACAGCCATATTAGAGAGATGCTTGAGAGGCTCTTGGACTATTTTCCTATACTGATATTCTATTTTATCCCACATCTTTGCAAGTAACAGATGTAACTGCGTGGTTTAATGTTACTAAATTCACATTCTCCAGTTACTGCGGACTCCTTGAGAATCCCTTCTGTACTTTCTATTGCAGTTCTTTCCTATTGATTTTGAGTTGTGGTGGGTGTCACTAAATAGATCTTGGGTTTGTGCTTCTGGTGTAAGCAGTAAGTGAATTTGCTGTTGTGCATTTGTGATGCAGACCTCTGTGGACCTTTAATCAAATTCTCCTCTAAGTTCTTGTGTTGGAGAGGATTTGTTGGTGGTGTTTTCTACCTGTGTTTCCTTAGTTCTGAGTTTTTTCAGTGTCAATATTTGCATGCAAACAGTGCAATTGGAGCATGTATTGTTACTTGTTTTGGTCAACGATCTCCTTTCCCTGAAGCCACTCCACTAAGCCTGTAAATAACTACCAGTGTACTTTGAAGTACATAACAGATCTAATGTCTTCTTGTTGTGTTATCTCTGTGTACCATTTTAAGACCATTCTGTGATGTGAAGAGGTGTTTTGACTGAAATCTTTATCCAGACTTGTATGCAGGCCAAAGTAAATGGAATTATTTCAAACAGTCTCCTTTGGTATCAAGGCATGGCCAGACTTCAGATAGACAGAGTACTATAAAGGGTTCTGAAATGTCAGAAAAGAAACAAAAGGCTGATTCAACTGTGATTAATCATTCTTGAACTAAATACCTCGGCCTGACTGTGGTCATAAGCGGTGCCCCTGGAATTTTATGGCGCTCGAGAGCCAATTTCTTTGGCTGCTTTCAGGAATTCCAGCATCACAGCTCCTACAGCAGTGAAACGCATCCAGTGGTAGCCTGGGTTCCACGTCCATGGGGTCCACAAAGGTCTGGCTTCTGACTCTTTCACATTTCTGACTGTGGAATTAACCTTTTCAATAAGCTTGGGTTTGCTGTGTCAGCTCGACTATGTGAGGGAAAGAGGCTTGATGTGACGTGACTTCACGTGATCCTCAATGATTTTGGGGGTATAAGCACACACCGTTAGGGTTCTGCCACTGAGTTTTGCAAGCTGTGTCACTAGTTCCCCACAGAAAGAGCTGGCATTTCTATACCTCCATGTGCTCTTTCTGTTCAGCTTGTATTGAAGGTGCTACCAGCTGTCAGCCTGCTTTTCTTACTGATACTGCTATTTACCTTGAAATGGGAAAACACAATAGGCTAAGAGTAGATAAGCTCTGGAAGACTGGAGCTGTTCTGCTCAAGTCTGTTAGCACTTGTGCTAGTGGTTTTTCCAGGATTAATTTAGTCAGTTTATAGGAGTAAATCTGCATTCAAATTAATACAAAAATTTTTTTTTGCATATAAACAGGTCATAAATAGTCAACTAAATATTCTGAAGAGTCAGTACTTGTTAGCGAGAGCCAAGTTGTTGCTTGCAATAACTTGTAATTTGGTAATAAAGAACTGAAATATTTGGGTTGCAAAACCATTATCTACTCTTAAGAAAGCAATAAAAGTTTTGGCAACACAGTGGTTTTGCTCTTTTTGGCAAGACTGTCGAAAACAAACAGCAAAGTAATGGTATGTTTTTGTCTTTGTTTATAGTAATAATAATAAAATCCTGAAAAGTATAAATTGTAGAACTGAGGGGGGAAAATCAGTTTTTCTCTGTCTTGCTAACATGACTTTTACCTGCCTCCCTTCTTGCTTCCTTCCATTTCTTCACTGGAATCACAAGCTGAGATACTCCTCTACATTAGCATCATCAGCTAAAATTGATCATTCATTTCTTCAGAGCTCTGAACTTACCTCCTATGTTCCTTCTAATTATAGAATCAGCATGGTTTGCATTGGAAGGGACCTCAAAGCTCTTCTAGTTCCAAACCCCTGCCATGGGCAGAGACACCTTCCACTAGACCAGGTTGCTCAAATGGTTTTGGTTAGTAACCCAAGGAAGACTAATTTGAATTACATTGGAGTTTTGGGTGTTAAAACCCATTTTGATGGGTCTCATAAAGTGACTTGCCAAGACTTCCAAAAGCAGTTTGGAAGATTGACTTGGTGTACATACATTAAATGCTTCTGAAAATGAAGTTGCCTTAACATTCTGTCTGGTTGTAACTAGTGCAAAAAGTCCTTATCTCTCTACATATACTTTATCAAATGTGTTTTAAGTAGAAGCTTGGCTGCTTTTTGGATCTCATAGATCATATATTCACAATTGCAGCGTCAGGTTGTGAAAACTACATTATTATGAGCATTGAAATGCAGGAATCTGGAGATGCTCCCTTCTGGAGAGCAGCAGTGTTATTGAATGCTATCAAGTGGATTTCTCCTGAAAATATAATTATTAAAAGCAAAATACCAGTTTCCATGTCATTTTCATAGCAGGTAATGATAGCGAATGTGGTTACTTCTTTGTGTTCCCTAAGCTGCTGTTGTACCCTGTGTGTAGTTGTAAATTGCCATAGTTCTTCCTTTGTGCAAGTGTTGAAGCTGTGCTGTATTTCACACAGCGTTTGCAGGGATAAAACCAGTTGGAATCCCATTTTTCTACTAGGAAAAAGCAGAGATCCCATCCATGGCTTTTATTCTTAACTTTAGTTTTCCTTTCAAATTATTTGCAGTCAGGACTTAGATTTTGGTCACTTAGAACTCTCTGGGAAAAATGTGAACGTGTGGCCAGGGCTTTATTTTACTAATGTCTGAAATGTGGATTTCTTTACTTGAAGTTTAGGGTGATTGAAATGTAGCAGGACAAGTGAAAATATATGTGTATTTATGCCTGATTGTATTATCTGTAGGCTTTTATCGGGCAGAAAATGTCTGTTGCACAGGTCTCTGAAGTAAATGAGTCTCTTTCTCATTACTGTAGTGCCCCTTGAGAAACTAGTGTCCAAAAGCAGACGTTTTGGGGTGTATGTTTTACAAGTTTCAATGGAATTGATCTGAATGTCATTGTCAGGGTGAAGTTGTATTTGTGAGGCAAGGCTTTCCTGCAGTTTCAGCTGTCTACCTGTAACCTTTTATTTGATGGGTCTTTGATTACAAAACAGATTTCATCAAGTTGAGTAAACTTTATTTTGGGGGCTTTACTTCTCTATATTGGAGAAAGAAATGCTATTAAATAGAAGTAGGTCCTCTTAAAACTATTTGTTATCTTCTGTATGAGGCTTGGATCAGGTTACGTTATTTTCATGCAGTCTTAAAACCCCAAACACATCCCTCCACCCAAACCCAACCATCCAAAGAACTCCCAAAAGAGCCAGTTCCCATAGAAGTTATTTGAGAGGAAGGTTCAAAGTGGCTTTTAAGTAATTCCATTACTGATTTAAATATCAGGTAATTTAAATATCAGACTCAAATATTGGTGATTTACTGATTTTGATGATGATAACTTTGCTTATAATGATTTTGATATCTATCACTAAAGGATTTGCATACGATGGGAATATGTTGTGCATAAGGAGGTATATGTTCAGGTTTCACAGTTCAGATGTGATAGAGATGGTATTAACTACCTGCAAATGCACATCAGCAGGGATAAGTTCTACACCTTTCACTTGTTACAGGAACTTTGTTCACTTGGGATAACTTTCCTGTGGTGTTTCTTTAATAAATGTGATTTTGTTAATCTGTGCAAGGCTGACGTACACTAAAATCTAACCTTATTTTCATGAAAGCACAAGAATAAGAGGTGTGGTTTGTTAAATTATAGGCCAATTCTATACTGGTGGATGCTCTCAGAGTTATTAGAGGTAACTTGCCTGTCCCTGTGAAAAGGAGCGGCTAAAAAGATTTATTCAGGATCATGTGAATAAGCCTGTGGCAAACCCATCTTCTGCATGATACTAGCAGCTAGAGATTTATCATGTCTATGTCTCTGCATAGTCATAAATCCATTGCTTAGTGCTGACTTGTACTGAGTCTTACTTAAAGGCTTATTTGGGGGGCTCCGTAGCATCCAGTAGCAATTAAAGTGAGAACTGTAAACTGAAATACAGAGACAAAAGAGCCGTAGGTTTTGTTTGGTTGATTTTTGGTTTTAGAAGGGGAATAATATATTCTTACAATTCATGTGTCTTTAATTTTTCTCCTTCACCTGAGGAATCACAGAATCAAGAAGTTGGGAAAGACCTTTAAGATCATCAGGTCCAACCACAGTTCACATTTCAGAATATTCCAGTTGCAGTTCTATAAATCCATTAATCCTTGCTGGTTAGTAAGTATAAGAATGCACAGAATTAAGTGTATTTCTGAAGTTTCTAATGAGAAAAATGAATTACTCTCGTGCTGCTTTGTTAGCTTCACTTCATTTATTGTTGATTTAATCAGTTTTGGATGGTTCTCAAACACTAGTTAACATTCTTTACTTCTGATTCTTGTCTCTCTACCTGCCCCTTTGCGGGGATTCCCAAAAGTGAATGAATTTGAATATGCAAAGATGGACATCTTATAATGCAAAAGGTTAAACATATTTATGAAGATAATGCTCTTCACTTTTCCTAACATAGTCTCAAAGTGAAGTTGTTCCCAGTCATGCCAGTTTTCAAGTTCTTGTGCTCTTTAAATCTGTCCCTGAAGTGCAAGTCATGGAACCACTGGTTAGTTTTATCTATTTACCACAGTTACTGAATCTGGCATTGCTTGGAGTATTGGATCTCTCATTTAACTTCAAAGAGGATTGCTGTTACTGTAGTCTTCCTTATTTTTGCAGTTTTGCTGATTATATTAGCTCTAATTAGGCAGTATTGTCAAGTGGAATTTATTTGGTCTGAAAGCCAGGAACTCCTGCTTTTCCTGGCTCTGCTGTGTTTCACCTTGTGGTCTATACAGTAGGAGCTGGCTGACAAGTCAGTTGATCTCCACAAGAGATGTTTTTTCTCCAGTTTTCCAGGAAAGATTTAATGGTAGATACTTTAATGAGGTCTGGTTTTACTAAGACCTCGTTAATTTTACTGAGGTCTCAGTGCACTTCTCTGAGGTGTTACATTTAATCTAGATGACAATTTATGGTTTTGAATGATTATTTTCTTTGTCTGAGTTTGTTTGGCTGCTGACTGTACTGAGTCTCCAAGTGCATTAATGAGGTTCTATTTATTCTCAATCCTGATAATTCCTGTAAAGGGGAATGATTTGGAGCCAGGAGAGAAAAATGGAATCAAAGCAAAGCAGACTTCTCAGGGGCTATGGGGGATTATGGAGTCCATCCCCTTACACCAAAACAGGTTCAACTATGTGTTAACTTTTAAGACCCGTTGGACATTCGTATGCCAGAGGTCTCGCCTGACAAACTTATACAGGTCTCCATGTGTCAGTGGCTGTATACATACATATTCGTGTGCTTCACATTCATATGCATATATATTCATGTGCTTTAGGGGGCCTATAAGGATGCTGGGGAGGGACTCTTCATTAGGGACTGTAGTGATAGGACAAGGGGTAACGGGTTCAAACTTAAACGGGGGAAGTTTAGATTGTATATAAGGAAGAAATTCTTTCCTGTAAGGGTGGTGAGGCACTGGAATGGGTTGCCCAGGGAAGTTGTGAATGCTCCATCCCTGGCGGTGTTCAAGGCCAGGCTGGACAGAGCCTTGGGTGCCATGGTTTAGTGTGATGTGTCCCTGCCCCTGGCAGGGGGGTTGGAACTGGATGATCTTAAGGTCCTTTCCAACCCAAACTATTCTATGATTCTATGATTGCCATTGAAATGCTTTTCTTTACTGTCTGACCTGAACTTTTCTTCTGAAAGAATGCTACATTTTCTCTGCCCTACCACTGTGCACATAACCCCCGTGTTATTTCTCTTCTTTTTGTAAGACCTCTTTCTTTCTAAACCTGATGTCCACCTTCATGTATCTTCCTGGCCTTCATTGCTAAAACCCACCCCAAGCACCCACCAGAAAAACCCTTTCTTTTTTCCACGTCTCATTTTTAAGTCATTCTTAATGCAGTCGAATGGATTTTCATCAACAGATGCATTTATGTCCTAGGGAATTATATGTAAAACTAGGCCTCAAATGCTGAGGTCAGCCTCTACCATTTACTTAAATAACATGAGTTATTTCCTTCATTGTGCCAAAGAAGATGGTAGGCTCTGGAGGCAAGGAGAAAGGGTGGAAGGGAGAAAACAATGGGAATTGTGTGGCTACAGTTTCAGAATGGGCTAAACTGGGACATGGGCTGAGGTATTTTTAGTGTCTGTGACTATGAAAGCACAGTTCTATGGGCTCTTGAATCTCTGATGTTCACTCTGGTTTAGCTAAGTCTCTGTTAAGAGTTACGTTTCTCTTAGAGGAGGGAATATTGCATCAAATGAGGTGGCCACAGCATAAAGGGGTTTATGGTTGTTACTTACAGTGTCTTTGGAGATCTTCTGGATGAGTTTTATCTTCCTTCTTATAGTAAAACAGTATTTCATATCACAGAATGGTTTGGGTTGGAAGGGACCTTAAAGATCATCTGTTACATTTATAATATTATAGTAAATCCTGCAAATGGCATCTCAGAGAAAGTGATATATTAAGAACAAGCAAAACCCAGAACAAAAGGTGGAACAATACTGGATTGCAGATGATGGCTACCAGTTGTGTTTTCACACCACCAACATATCACTGGTTGGTAGCAGCCAGCCTTATTCAGATGGAAGTCATTTAAAATCAAATCTATGCTCTTTTTAATTGGTATTAGAAGCAGTAGTTGAAGTTGGTGGAGCCTGGCAGGCTCTTGCATGGTGCAAAGACTATCATGAGGGCCCTGGAGCTCCGAGAGATTGCACAGAGCAGGACCCCAAGCAGGAGGGCCAATGGAGAAGTATTTTTGTGACAGCTTCTTTAAAGCTTTTTCTTAATCTAATGAAATCACTTCCCAGGGGCTTTCAAAGGTTACCTTATTGAGGAGGCCTGAAGAGGCCTGGGAGCTTGGGAAACTGTTGTCTTTGAGTGTGAAATGAAAAGAAAACAACCACCAAACCCCCCTAAACCTCTCTGCTGTTTTCAGACGCTGCCCTGAGGTTTCTGCTTATCGTGCTAGAGAGTTAACCACTGCTGCAGACTATTTTGTTCAGTTGTTTTCAACTGAGTAACTGAACTGTTCCAAAAGGAATGTCTGAAACTGTTAAGAGCGATTATTTGCCGTGTTAGATGCGAGAAATAGTTTTGGGATTCTTACTACAAAGGTTTCAATGGAATAGCTCATCTTTTTTAATAGAACATGATACTGTTTGCTTCCTTCCCCTTTCTTGTTCGGAATCAAAATGTTGTCACAAATAACACTGAGATTAAATGACCCACCCCCCAAAAAAGGGTATTAAAATGGTCCCATTGTCAGCAAAATGAAGAAGAATGGGTTTGGGGAGCAAAAGTACACAGGAATCAAACTCTGTTTGTCCCAGCACAAATGTGCTGCTGTTCTATGAATGGACAGAAGACAAGATGAGCTTTTTGTTCTGCTGATCTCTTGGGGTTATTTATTTATTTAAGGTATTAAGGCTACTGTTCTGAAGGCCTGCTTAGTGCTAATATGGCCAGTACGGTTGATCTGTGATTTATTTTATGAATTACTTTTTTCCTACATTCTTTGCATTTTAGTCTCTTTACCACTAGGCATTGTGTGGTGGTTATTCGTTGTTTTTAATGATCTTCAATTCAGGGGGGAAAGGAGAAAGGTGGAGGGATGTTACAGGATATTGCTGCTCGTTGCATCCTCCATGTGTGTCATACAGTGGCAATGAGGGACCCTAAGTACAATGCAGTAGTGCCAGCTGAGAGCCCAAGAGCCTGTCTCAGGTTCCGACTTTGCTTCTCGGCTTGGACAGTTTGAGGATCATAGAGTCAACAGGGTTGGAAAAGACCTTTAAATCAAGTCCAGCCATTCTCCAGCACTGCCAAGGCCACCACTAACCCATGTCACCGAAGGCCTTGTCTACTTCACTAACCTTGAAGGATAGTGAACACTTCCAGGGATGGTGACTCCACCATTGCTCTGGGCAGCCTGCTCCGATGCCTGAGCACCCTCTGGGGAAGGAATTGTCCCTGATATCCAGTCTAAACCTCCTGTGGTGCAGCTTGAGGAGGTTACCTCTTGTTCTATCACTTGATCATAGAATAGTCAGGGTTGGAAAGGACCTCAAGATCACCCAGTTCCAACCCCCCTGCCATGGGCAGGGACACCTCACACTAAACCATGGCACCCAAGGCTCTGTCCAACCTGGCCTTGAACACTGCCAGGGATGGAGCATTCACAACTTCCCTGCACAACCTATTCCAGTGCCTCACCACCCTCACAGTAAAGAACTTCTTCCTTAGATCCAATCTAAACTTCCCCTGTTTCAGTTTGAGCCTGTTACCCCTTGTCCTGTCACTACAGTCCCTAAATATACTTGAGAGAAGAGACCAGCCACCTTCTGGCTCCATCCTCCTTTCAGCACTAAGATTGGGTAGGAAGTTCTGCATAAGGAGAAGCTTTGGGGCTGCTCCACCACAATTCCTGCTAAATTAGGCATGCCACTGAGAAAGGATTCAAAAGACAGCACTGGTGCAGCCTGAATTATCCCAAGGTAGTATTTTATGTGTTTCTCTTCAAGCATTTTGTTCTTCTGACAGAGCTCATTTTGTGAGACCTCACTGAAGCTTGATTTTTAGAAGATAAACTGGTTTCTTTCACTGTGTCTGTTTTACTGTTTGTTGCTGATGAGTTAATGGATTTATAAACACAATATGATTCTCTGTTAGTGAGGGATGGTAAAGAAACTGAAGGTTAAATGCCTTGGTCACACTGATGACTGAATTGTTATCCCTCAAATGCCTGTACTAACAGCCCCACCTTCTGATGGAGTTTTAAATGGTAGTACGTTTACCTCCTTGTGATGTGGGAAGAAGTTAGTGTGATGATCCAACAAGGGTACACTAATATTCCTGAAGCCACCACCCGTTAAAAAGCTGCAAACTGCCACTAAAGCCTCTAAAAGCTCTAGTATGCTACAAGCTAAGTTCTGATGGGCTTTCCTTAATCCTCTTGTCTCTCCGGTGGTTGCATGTCTTCAGAGCAACAACAAACGAAGCACCTTCTCCTGAGGGTCTCCTAAAGCTGCAGATGTTGTTCAATTCCTGGGATTTATGAACCCTTTCTGGGTTTTCAGCCAAATCGTTGCCTCCTGGCTGTGTTTGGGCTGTACACCACCAAGAGAAAACTTCCCTAAAGGGGCAGCTGGAGACCTTCTGCAGGGGAGGTGATGGAGCTGGAATGTGCCACGCTTCTGCTGATGCTCATCAGCACAGCAGCCTCCCAGCACCCACTGCACATACACTGAAACACCTTCAGAGGCCACCAAAGCTGAACAGGAGGCAGGGGGGTTTATAAGCAGTTTTGGCCACTGCTCTTTAGATGTGTCGGTCTAGATTAAACTGTTGTGTCAGTATTCATCGGCATATGATGCTGAGCATACAATTATTAATTATACTTTGGTCTCTATTTTAGAAATGTGTTAAAAAAGCATGGAAATGTGTGAACCTGCTTCTGTGTTTCAAGATACGCACGTACACAAATACAGTGTGGAGCTTTATGGACTTAAAATGAAGCAAAGTGATTGCCTGGGCTATTTTTAATTAGTTTGAACTCTGAAAAGTGAGGACTAGGAACTGTTAGAACGTTAACAAAGTGCTTGATTCTTATAAGTGAGTTCTAATTTTAATACTCCCCTTATCCTGTATTTGGATGTATGTTTAATATGCTAATTCCAGCCCATTTGCCTTCAAACTTGTTTTCTTCTGTGAAGGTGATTAGAAAGAGAACAGTTTCCAAACATCTGGCGTTAAGAGAAAACTGAAGTGCTGATGTTTCAGCTCAAAGACTTTGGGGATACATAATGTTAAACAGTACGTTTTCCTAAAGGTGGAAAGAGACATTTGTGTACCTTTTAATGGTGGTAATAGAGACGAAAGCATAATAGCAGATCTGCTCTAGTCAACTATGAGAATAGTGTTGGGCAGTCTTACAGAGCCACAAGCATGCACGTGTGCATTTACATTGCTAATAGATACAAAAGCTGCATGCAGAATTACACTGCAGAATTTGCTACTCTGATTTCATTTTGTTCAGCTTTGTATAATAAAAGTTGACTTATTTGAAAATAATTGGAGTATTATAAATTTATTTGTTTACAGTTAAGGAGAAAGAGTTCATTAACATAAGGAGGTGTTTGAAAATAAATCATAGAGTCCTAGAATGGTTTGGGTTGTGAGAGACCTTAAAGCTCATCTGGGTCTACCCCTCCTGCTGTGAGCAGGGACACCTTCCACTAGAGCAGCTTGCTCCAAGCCCCTGTGTCCAGCCTGGCCTTGAACACTGCCAGGGATGGGGCAGCCACAGCTTCTCTGGGCACCCTGTGCCAGCGCCTCAGCACCCTCACAGGGAAGAGCTTCTGCCTAAGAGCTCATCTCAGTCTCCCCTCTGGCAGGTTAAAGCCATTCCCCTTGGCCTGTCCCTACAGGCCCTTGTTCCAAGCCCCTCTCCAGGTTTCCTGCAGCCCCTTTAGGCCCTGGAGCTGCTCTAAGGTCTCCCCTTCAGGAGCCTTCTCTTCTCCAGGCTGACCCAGCCCAGCTCTCTCAGCCTGGTCAATGTCAAACAGAGCATGCTAAAAGGGTGCAATTGTTTTTACTGTATTATGTCCTCAGGCAGTTGTTATTCCCTTCAAAACAGCTTAACAAAAATTCAGAACATCTCTTCATCTAGCCATATTTTCTATGTCTTATTCCCACTTTTGTTTAGTGGTCCTATATTTGGATTCTTCCCCTAGTTAAATTTAGCATGGTCTCAAGACCTTGAAGCTTAGGAACTGGGGCTGTCCTCAGTATTTCTTCTGGCAAGTAATGCAGCTGCAGCCTGTTTTACAGCCTTGAGTGTTAGGTGGAGAAGAGGAACAGAAGCTGGTATGGGTTGAGGTGGCAGTTCAGATTCCTCTTTTGTAAGCATTGGGGTGTTTGGCTCGTGCAGCAAGTGTTTGCAGATGATGTAGGGGAACCATGATGCTTGACTGTTTTGTTTTACACACAACCACTTTTGGAGACCACATAGATTGTCTCATTTTGAGGCTGCTCAGTGCGATCAAGAATGGCTTCAGTTCTGAACTGGGGTTTGGGAGCTCCACATGCTGAGATGGTCCCAAGGTGAAGGGGATGCTCTCCTGCTGAGAACGGACTCCTCGAAGAGCACAGAGAGGCTTTGTTTATGAATCCTGCTCTCCCAGCAAACAAAGCCAGCTTGTGTATCAAACCCTGCACAAACAAAACGGGCCTAAAATTAGAATGCTTATTTCATGAGTACAAATCTACTGTGAAAATAAACAGTTTTAGGGACAATAGAAGAAACTTCTTCTAAAATGCACTTCTTTTGATGGCCCAGAATTTACAGACAGATACTTGTTGATAACTTTGTACAGATAGCTGTTGTTTTACTTGCTGTTAAGATTTAAGTTCTAACACATGCTTGGAACACTGGTAAAGTGAGCTTTTTTATTTATTTCTTCATTCTTTAATCTGCAGATGTAAGGGAGACAAGTAGGTTTGGATTTTTTGGCAGAGGTATGTTACTCTGTTCTCATAAATCGTAAGCACTTAAACACGGAGTTCTATCATTGTCTTATTTTGGCCTTCATATTTCCAGTCTGAATAACATCTTTCTCTGTGTGTTAATTTGAATTTCTCAATAGTGGGTAGACTGAGATGAGCTCTTAGGCAGAAGCTCTTCCCTGTGAGGGTGCTGAGGCGCTGGCACAGGGTGCCCAGAGAAGCCGTGGCTGCCCCATCCCTGGCAGTGTTCAAGGCCAGGTTGGACACAGGGGCTTGGAGCAAGCTGCTCTAGTGGAAGGTGTCCCTGCCCATGGCAGGGATTTGGAACTGGATGAACTTTAAGGTATCTCAGAACTCAAACCAATCTGGGTTTCTATGAATGTTTTTTAGTCAAAAAATGAAGCTTTTACTGCTAAGCATTCTTGTGCTGTTTTCCCTACAACATTAATCCTTTCTATTATCCTAAACCTGTTGTTAACACTTCCTTGTGTATGTGTACCAGTGTTGTTGAAGTTTTCATTGCTAGGTTGTGTGTAATTCAGTGTTTAATGGCTAAGGGTAAATTATCTTGCTTTTACTAGGTGTTTGTATTGTTAGACTTAAAAATCATGCCAAGCTACCATATGTTGCTAAAAAGCCTTAAAGTTAAATATCTTGTACTGTTCTGAATTATCAGTTCAGTGTATTATTCCTTGTTCTTAGATGAATGGAAGAAAATAGAAATGAAAAAGGCTGGAGTGGCAGTTTTTCAAGTGACATTGTTTTTTCCAACATGATTTAGTTGCATAAATACTGTAAATGCTTTTGAAGATCCCACATAGCGTATCTTAATCTAAAGCCAGCATCCCCCTTCTGAGCTCTTAATTAGGAGTATATTTCAACATGGGAATATCAGTGTTTCACGATTTGAAAAGCTGTCAGTTACTCTAGTATTTATTATGTCTTCAGCTATTCCACAAGCTGAGTCAGTAGCTGGGCATGAAGGTGAAGTATGAAATGATTTGTTCAGTGTAAGGCTACCATCAGCCCAGCCTTCCCTGCGTACATCTTGTTTTCTTGCCCCCAGAGCCTTGTCTGGATAGATTTCTGGCAAATTTCTATGTGTTTCTGGCTGAGTTTTTGGAAACTCCATTAGAAGAAGAAGCAGGACTTTGGGAAACTCCAGTGCAGGGCTGTGTTTGCAGTGGTGGTGTGATGGGTATGGGTGGTAATGCAGTGCATCGTGTATGTAAGGCAGAGCAGGAGAATGGGAACTGAGTAGCAGGAGTGCTTGGAGCAGCTTGTGGCTCATGGATGAGTGGGGTAAAGGCTTGAGTTTTGGAGCTGGCAGAAGAGAAGGTTTGGGGCTCCAGGGAAAACTATTTAAGGAGAGTCTTTGGAGAGACACCGGGAAAGAATGGGAAAGCTTGAACGCTCATGAGCACTGGTCCTTGCTGGGGAAAATGGCACAAGGTCTTGAAGGTAACCACAGAACAAAATGGCTGTAATGGGAGGTTTGATTTGAGGATAGATATACAGGCAAAGAATTGTCAAAAGCATTACAAATACGACGAAATTCCAGGGCAGGAAGAAGTGCAGGTTCCTGTACAATCTGTTGGTGCATAGTGGTGGACAGTTTTATCTAGAACCCAAGAACATACAGTCGAGTCAAGTGTGTGTTAGGCATCTCTAGAAAGAGTAAATTGGAGACTTCATAGATACAGTATGTATTTTTCAGGTATCTCATTACAGAATATACCTGCTTTTCCCTTTTGTCATAGTTTAGAATCACTGCTTTAAAAGATGAGGGAAAACCCAGATTTGAGTTGAAGTAAGTCATGAGTAAGGGTAGCAGGTGTAGTGCCTCTTTGCTTTTAATCATCACAAAGGATTAAAAAGTTCATTTGCATTGGTTTACTTCTTGGCACATCCTAATCCCAGTCAGTGTGTTCTAAAATAAGCAAAACCTGATGCACTCTGCCCTCACACCCATTTCTGTTGTGCTGGTGATTCAGTTCTGGTGCATGTTAATTTTCTGGCTGCCTGTGCAGTTGTACAGAAATATGTTTTAAAACACGCTCATTTTCGCTTACATTCTATCAATTTAATGTTATGTTTGGATTTCTTTTTTTTCCCTATTAAATAAACGTGGTCTGTAGTGTTTTTATTTTGATAACCAGATAGTAGTAGCCTCTTTGACAGGGCATTAATTTAGCTTCCCTGTGGAGCACGTCTGTAGGCTCCGTAGATGAATGCTGTTCTTTTAGCTGTGACTCCAGCTAGTGCAGTGTTAGTGAATGTTTAAATCTATTTGATATCAGTGTGACAGCTTTGTGTATGTCAGTGTAGAGTGAGTGTGATACTCTGCATATTTTCCCTGTGATTATTTCGCTTTATGTTAAACGTAAGAAAATAAACTTTAATACTTCATTTCATACGTTTAATTTAATGAAGTAAAAAAAAAATGCTCTCAGTTTACGGCAGCTCTTTGAGAGAAAGATATGGGATCCACATGTTTAAAGCACTCACTTCTCTTTCCTTTTTCTTTCTGTTCCTTTTCTCCTCTTGCTGCTCACAGCTGCCAAAATAAACCCCTTTTGAGATAGACCTAAGTCAACATCGTTGGTGTGTCTCTAACGAAGCATTCCTCTTGAGGCCCCTACTTGGGTTTTATCTTTTTGTCGTAGTTTTCTTTTAATCTCCCATTCCAAGTTTAATGCTGGGGTCTCCTTAAGAATTTCTGCTGAGATTTAAAGTAAACAAGTTCCATTTCAGTATGCATGCGATTTTTATTCCCCAAGACCTTTGTTTGTTGGGGTAAAAAGGCAACGTGTGTTACATTCTTTTTTCTGTAATACACTTGATACTGTTTTAAGTTGTGGAGAAAGTCGGCTAAAATGCAGAGAAGTGAATATTCATCAAATGTACAAGATGAACTCTTCTTTCTTACTGTTCTCAGACTTTCTCAAACTGTGCTGCTTTTGTTAGGATTCTTGAGTAGCTTTCTCTCTAAGTCAGATGGATGCTAATGTCCAGCTTCCAAAGTGTATCTCTGTGGTATCATCTTTGATTAGTTCCCGACTGGATTTTTACTGGCAATTTCCAGTAAATATTAACTGGTTTTATGTGATTTTTCTTTAAAATCACAAAGTCATGTTTTTTCTTGTGAATTTTTTGAACATACAACTGAATTCATAGGGAATTCAATAGAGAATTCATAGGGAATCTCAGTCTCTAAATATGTACAAATACACCCTGACTTAGAAACATTAGAGCCATCAGCGGTCTTGTGCTAATGTCACTGTTCTGCCAGGTTACTAATGCTGATACTAAATATTAGTAAATGAGAAGGATAAAATGGCAATATTTGAAGTTAAGCAATATTTTAATATTCTTGGTAACAACCTCTGGAATTCCAGCCAGGAATGTACAGTAGAGTTTTCCTGTAGGTCCCATCTCATATCGGTATCTCTTCTTTCTGTATGTCACAGTTTATATAGCAACATTGAAAGCTCATCTTAGTTTGAATAGCCTATTTTAATAAAATGCCATGTGTACTGCACAGATTAACAGATATAAAGAAAAAGGAAATGATTGGGGAAAAATAGGAGCCTTGGGAAACCCAAAACAGCAAACCAGCCACATCAGTAGTTTGATAATGTGAAAGTACTTAGAAAACGTGCTTGAAAAGTGACCTGATTTTATGTAAGCTTCTTGAGTAGCTACATACTTGTAATGCTTCTCTTTGTTTCTCAGTTTCAGGAGTTGTCTTCATACTTGCCTGTCATGTGGATAGTTTTTCAGCTTTGGATAAACAGTCAGCCAGCTTAGGGCAGTTCAGAATCCAGAAACTTGCTCTTTCTGTCATCAAAAGCCAGGAACGAGGGTACAATAGCTGTCACAGGGTAAATAGTGTTGTAGGGTAAGTTACTGGTCTTGAAGGGTTCATTTTGTAACGTTCTGTTTGTTGTCTGTATGGTGTGACACACCATATAGGTGGCAAATTCAGCCTTGTAGCATTCACTGTTTAGATAAAGCTTACCAGAATGTAAGAACAGCACAAGTGGAACCTGTGTGTATGTATGTGTCCATCTTTCGTACTCAGGGAAAAGAATGAGTGAGAACAGATGCAGGGTGGGAATAGGCACAGGTATTTAATAGCTTGTGTCCAAGTTACTGCAGTTATTGCACCCATTGCCTAAGTAAATCTCAAAATACAGAGTCTGAACATAAAAGGCTGACAAATGCCCCCCTCCAAAACTTGTTAAATTACCTTTTCATGAGTATTCCTTTAAATATGTTTGTCTGTCTAGTCACCGAGGAGATTTTACAAGTGTAGTTGTATGATGTAATTCCTGAACATACATACATCTTTTTACCTCTGTTGTGCAACCCTAATTAACTGTGTTTATTCCAGGTACAGTGGCTTTAACATGGTGAATTCACATGGAGTGGCTTTAGTTACTTAGAACAAGCAATGGAAAACTCTCCCTTACTGGTCTTTATAAATGAAAACCAACAAACTCTTGGCAAGAAGTCTTGGAGGGGAGAGCAGTGCTTGAAGGTGGTTGACAGTTATAAGCCCACAGCTGTGTGATGTCTTTAGCTCTGGACAGTTGCATCTCAAGCTAATAAACCAGAGATGCTAAATGCCTGCTGTGCACACATTCCTGCAGAAACCCTCTAGGACAGTGAAGCTGAAGTCTCTTCAGCATCCTAATTCTATTAACATTCAAACTTGAAACCAGAATTATCTCACTGATTAATACAGTGGTGTCAGAGGGAATCTGTTTGAGTGTGGTCATGGCTATGCGTTATCTAAGCAGCACTTTGTTGGCTTCTTGGATCTTGCAGGTGGCAAGTTTGTATATTGATGTGCAGCAGTTCATAGCTTGGATCTTGTGGCATAAACATCCACAGCTTCCCCTTAGGGTGTTATACTCTGTGAGTGGAGGGAGAGATAACATTGGCGTTTAAAAGAAGGCAGAAGAGCTGGACAGAGTTAGAGATTAAGGGGGTGGGAGGGGAAAGCCTGTCCCAGATTTCCTCCTTTTTCTCTAGCAGTTCATAAGCCTTTTCAGACACCTGTTGGCCACTTTCCAGTATCAAAAGCAAGCTAGAAACTGTTAAATATTTCAGATAACTTCTATGAAAGAAAACAAGGTGAAAGCAGCTGTTTCAAGTGTACACCGAGTCACTGAGTTCTGAAGATAGACGAATCCAAACAATTCAGGAGGTACCTGGGAATACCATGTGTCGGGAAAACAAACAAATTATAATGCTTTCAGAAAGTATTTTGATGAGGGGAAGTATTCCTTTTGTAAGTGCTTCTGTGCAGACCATAGGCTGAACACAGGACATAAATCTCAGCACTTTATATGCTTATATATATATATATATATATATTTACCTTAAATCTGAGTGATATTTAGAGATGACTTTTATTTAATTCCATTTATGTGTTGGGTCAAGAGCATGTAGAAAGTTAATGGCAAAATAATGGCATGATAGTTCAAGGATATTGAGCATAGATCTTGGCTGTCTTCCGTTTTGTCTTTTACTTATTATCTTAATCTGGTTTACACTTAACCTGAGGTATTTTATTTACACAAGGGACACTATGAAAAAAACCTTCTGAAACACTAAGATTTTCTTATACTGAGTGAAAAACAGCTGGGTAAGAATAGATAGACAATATTTGTAGGAAGCTGTTTTGTTTCCTAGTAGTTATAAGACCTTATAAGAAACAAGTGCCACAACCCTTTTCTTCTTGGAAACAGTTTATCATTAGTTATTTCTGTTAATACTTCACATTGATAGGGAGATAAACAGAAAAGAGGTGAAAGCTGGCAAATTATCCCATTGCTTTGGTCAGTTTAAAGATTGTTGGGGCACTGGCACAGGGTGCCCAGAGAAGCTGTGGCTGCCCCATCCCTGGCAGTGTTCAAGGCCAGGTTGGACGGGGCTTGGAGCAAGCTGCTCTAGTGGAAGGTGTCCCTGCCATGGCAGGGGTTGGAACTGGATGAGCTTTAAGGTCCCTTCCAACCCAAACCATTCTGTGTTTGCATCATTATTAATCTTATTAATAATTAATCATTATTAATCTTTGCATCATTATTAATCTCATAACTAATCTTCTATTTGTTTAAACAGATTCAAGTAAAAATGTGACTATGAGGTGAGAGTGAATTTACACAGGTTGGTTTTGGGTGAGGGTGTTTAGTTGTTCTCCTAAAGTCTTTCAGGCCTTCCACAGACAGATCTCATGCGAGTGGCATGGATTCAATCCCAAACAGATTCAGATGTCCCCGCTCACCTTGCGGCCACAGCACAGCATGGTCCAACCTCCCCCTGTGAAAACAAAGCAGCTCCAGTTACTTGCAAGGACTCTCCCGGGGATCGATAAAGTCCATTTCTGTTTATGTAATGAAATCAGGGAGCAGGGGTCTGCTGCAGTATTCTGCTGATGGGATTCCAGCGGGGTTGTCTTTCAATGCAGAGACTGAATTTAATAAACCCGTACCCCTGCATGCTCTTTCTGAGCCCGTGCTGCCCCGTTCTAATGGATCGCTGTGCAATATTTGGGGTTACTTTATTTACCTAGTCAGAGAGCTTCTTTTTAGGCAGCTGGCTGGAAATGGAGCTGGAGGAAGTCTTAATTCACTTTTAATAAAAGATCAATGGGTTTATTGTGAAAGAATAGATCACAGATGTAAACCCTACCTGATAAAAGAATTAAGCGTGTGTTTAACCTTCCTATTTTGTTTTTTCAGTGCTACTGGTGCTTGACCTTCTTTGTTTTTGTGGCTGTTCTCTTTCTGGGTAGTTTTACATTTGAACTGTTACTCACACTACAAAAACAAACTCTGCTGGTGTTTTTCATCTCATGTGCTTACCAGATCGCTCAGATTTTGCAAAATATTTCAGAAGTAATCTCCAGACTAAAGTCTCATTAAAACCTTTGCCCTTCCCGTGGAACAAAAGTTCAGAGATGTTCTGGTCGATTCTGATTTGGAAACTGTAAAACAATATCATGGTGTGAAATATTCCTTTAGGTTTCGCAGCTTCACTGTAAAATAGAGTTCCAAAAGCTTTCAATTAAAATAATAGAATCATAGGACAGTTAGGGTTGGAAAGGCCCTTTAGGATCATCCAGTTCCAATCCCCCTGCTGTGAGCAGGGACACCTCACACTAAACCATGTTACTCAAGGCTCTGTCCAACCTGGCCTTGAACACCGCCAGGGATGGAGCATTCACAACCTCCCTGGGCAACCCATTCCAGTGCCTCACCACCCTCACAGGAAAGAACTTCTTCCTTATATCCAACCTAAACTTCCCCTGTTTAACTTTTAATCCATTACCCCTTGTCCTGTCACTACAGTCCCTGAGGAAGAGTCCTTCTCCAGCATCCCTATAGGCCCCCTTCAGATACTGAAAGGCTGCTCTGAGGTCTCCACGCAGCCTTCTCTTCTCCAGGCTGAACAGCCTCAAATTTCTTAGCCTGTAAGGGAAAGCACCTTAAAGGCTCTTTCTTTTATATTATATAGGAGGGAAAATGCCCAAAATAGGGAAAATGAAATGTCTTGGTGGCATTTTTTATTGAACAGTCACATTTATACTGCAGTAATTTGACTTGATAGAAGAAGTCACATACTCAGGAATTTATTACCTATACTAATTTTCAATATTGTTTTTTAAATCAAGCCATTTGATAGATTAGTCAATATTTATAAAGATGCACTTTTTTTCCTTTTGTTTTCTTTATGTCTTTCTTCTACCTTGTGCTCTCCTGCTGCTTGAACAAAGCAGTTTGGATGTTTCCTCTCTGTGGCCCTTTCCCTCTGTTTCAAAGGAGAGGTTGACTAGGATAGCTAAAGGTATAGAATAGCTTACGTAAGAGGATGCAGTACAGAGTTTAGGTCCCGTCAGTCTGGTAGAGGTACCATCATGCATAAAATCATGAGCAGCATGGTGATAATGCAATGATTGTTGACTGCATTTCTGGACTAGAGGTAGCAATGAACTACAATTTGCAGATTGAAGGAAGTCAAAGCAGTTGTTCAGGATTATTGAATGGCAGAATGCATCATTACTAGAGTTATTTGGTTGCGGAAAGATCTGCATTGCAAAGTGTTGGAGGTCAAGAGAGCATTGGCAGGATAACACTATGTGTTTACACTGTTCTGTTAAGTCTTTGATGAGTAGATGGCTGTGAGAGATGCAATATTTGACTATCCTGTGAACATCCAGTATGACCTGCAGTGGGTGTTCCAACAGCTGAAAATGTGCTCATATTCTGTCTCAAGAAGGGTGTTTCTGGATATCCATGAAAGTTTTAAACAACATCAGAACAAATGAAATTTAAGGAAAATGTATTCTCTGTTTCCAAAACCGTTTCAAAATAGCCCATTTTATGTCTTGTTGGATATTTCTTGACAAAATATACAGACAGAAATATGTGCAGCTGTACATGGGCAGAGTGCATTTCAGCAGCAGGTGGTACTGGATTTAAGATACTGAAACATAAGATAAGTGCTTAGGGATGGTCTGTAAGATGATACCATTTGTTGAAAGATTTGTGGTCTAAGTATTCCCAAGATGATCTGGACAAGCATAAACAGTGCTACTGTGCAAGAGCTGTTATAGTACGAGATAAAAGAAAGCACAATGTTTTCAGCTGTGGAATTTTACCATCGATGGAACTACTTGTGAGATGTGGGCGAATTGAATCTGGAGCCGAAGAGAAATCCTTTTCAAAACCAGTTTTGCAAATTTGATGAAGTTTGACTGTGATAAATAGCTCTGGAGCAGTGCCCTTCAGGAGATCCCTTTTCTGGTTTGGATTTATGTTAGGTGTATACTGCAAATCAGCCATAGCAAGAGTGACAACGAATGTAAGTAATACTCTTAGAGGCAATTTTTAATATTATGCAATTGTTTTGCAATGAATAATGAAATGTGATTATTTTTCATGAAGTAAAGGTGCTCCCGTGTACATGAGGCAGAATCTGGCTGGGATCTCAGGTTCAGATGTTTTCACACTCCAGAAATAAGGAGAGAGGAGGCAAAAATAAAGTGAGGTGGATTCATAGTTGTTTATTTTAATATTGAGGTTTCTGTAAGAAAAGAAGCAAATCGAGAGTAACTACTTAGGGGTGGGAAAAGAAAAGGCAAAAGTCCTTGGAAATCATTGCATTTGATTTAACAAATTCTGCGGATTCCCTTTTTAATTCTATCAATACAGACACAGTGCCAATGCTCTTCAGTGGGAAATGCTGCAGTATGTCTATGTGCTACCACTTCCTTCCTGGAATGAGTCATGGGATGTGGGTTTAACCAGTAGTGTAAATAAAATGCCTTTACGGGAGAAATAGCTGACTTCTAGTGTGTTTGGAAGTGCTTTTAGATAGAGAGGATATTGAAGATCATCAACGGCTTGTTTAATTTTTACCTTCTAATTACCTTATGTGTCATCGCCGCAGCCTCATGTATCTTCAGGGGTGTTTATTAACAAGATTCTAAATTTGAAGGAAGGAAAACATCTAAAGGAAGTCACCTCAGAACTATTTCTTCCTCTTTCCCTCCTAAGTAGGGTATTTGGTTGCCCAAAATTAATACTGAACCTACAGTGATGGATTGGATAATCAATTCTTGCCATTACTCTTTTGCCCAGTACTAAAGAAGCTCTTTCTTGTTATAACCAAGCTAGTAATCCTGCAGTGCAGTTAATTTTATACATAGAATCATAGAATGGTTTGGGTTGGAAAGGACCTTAATATCATCCAGTTCCAACTCCCCTGCCATGGGCAGGGACACCTCACATTAGACCATGTCGCCCAAGGTTCTGTCCAGCCTGGACTTGAACACTGCCAAGGATGGAGCATTCACAGCTTCTCTGGGCCACCTGTTCCAGTGCCTCACCACCCTCAGAGTAAAGAACTTCTTCCTCATAGCTAACCTAAACTTCCCCTGTTTTGGTTTAAACCCGTAACCCCTTTTCCTATCACTACAGTCCCTAATGAAGAGTCCCTCTCCAGCATCCTTGTCGGCCCCCTTCAGACATTGGAAAGCTGCTCCGAGGTCTCCATGCAGCCTTCTCTTCCCCAGTTTCCTCAGCCTGTCTTCATACAGGAGGTGCCAGCCCCTGATCGTCCTCGTGGTCTCCTCTGGACTTGCTCCAACAGCTGCATGTCCTTCTTATATTTGGGACACCACAACTGCACACAGCCCGTTCCATTTTATGACAGAATATGATGTTATAGGAGTAATGGGGAAATTTAGGCTAGGGCAGCATGTGAAATAATCTTCACGTGTTGGACTCACAAATGTGATGCATTTCAAGATGCAGGGGCAGCGTCTTGTAGGAAAACTGTACGTGGTTGAGCAGTCTTTACTCATAGCTGTGAGTGCATCCATACAACTAGGTAAGACTAAATTGCCACCTTGTACTTGCTGTGCTTAAGCAACAGATCTGAATGATGCTTTCTTGGCTATTTCTGCCTTCTTTGCCAGTTGAGAAAATCAACAAGAAATGATGTTCTATTTTTTTCTTTTTGACTGACTGAAAAGGCTTATTTTTTCTCCCCAAGTCCATAGATTGTTTCATTTGAGTAATGGTGACTAAAAGTGTTCTTTAAGCATTACCTTCACATACCTTTCAACTGTTTCTGTTTAGATAGCGTAATGTTTCAAAGCAGTTTATTTAATAATGTCATTTCCATTCCCTGGGTTTAGAGGATTTTCTGAGGCCTGGGGGTTTAAGCTTGTGCATGGAATGGGAGGGATATTGTTTTAATTTAATAAAAAAAAATGCATTTAATTAAAAATAGCAAAAATAACCTCAAAAAGCAACAACAGTAGTTACAGGGAATGTTTTTCAAATGAGAAAATCAAAGTCGTACAGACTCATTTTGGAAAGATACGTCAGGTATGTGACAATGCTCAGCATGAAGCCTGGTTTGGGTTTGGTTGGGTTTTTTTCATGTGGACAGTTACAATTTTGTTCTTATGGAGGTAATTTTTGTATTTCTCACTTAACAATTTACAGTTGGTGGGAGATACATAGTAAAGATGTTAATTCTACTGTAAATATCATAGAATCAGAGTGGTTTGGGCCTTAAAGCTCATCCAGCTCCAACCCCTGCCACGGGCAGGGACACCTTCCACTAGAACAGCTTGCTCCAAGCCCCTGTGTCCAACCTGGCCTTGAACACTGCCAGGGATGGGGCAGCCACAGCTTCCCTGGGCACCCTGTGCCAGCGCCTCAGCACCCTCCCAGGGAAGAGCTTCTGCCTAAGAGCTCATCTCAGTCTCCCCTCTGGCAGGTTAAAGCCATTCCCCTTGGCCTGTCCCTACAGGCCCTTGTCCAAAGGCCCTCTCCAGGTTTCTTGTAGCTCCTTTAGGCACCAGAAGCCTGTGAAGATTCAAACATTAAGAGAACAAAAAGAATTGGGGATCTCTGCAAACGTTAAAGACAGGTTCTTCTGATTCTCCAAAATTGGGTATTGTTGAATAAGATTTTGTCTTCCAGAACAGCAAAGCTTGTGAATGCAACTTAAAAAATCAAGTTCTTATCACCAGATTGTAGCCACAGTGATTATCTGTGTCCCTTCCCAAACCTTGGTCAGCTTCGTTCAAGGCCACCTAGCCTTTTTTCACAGTAGATGTTGGAATAAAAATCAACTTGACATCAAGCTGATCAACTTCATTACCTATTTAAAGTATTTGACAAGAAGAACTCTTAATTGCATCAACTGCAGTGTGAATTCTTATAATGCCCATTCTAATGCTGTTCCTTCAAGACCTGTATAATTGAGATCCTTAAACTTTTTCATTCTATTTAGTGTCTTTTTCGAGCTGATAAGTATAAGGAATTTTCAGTTTAAAAATGGATGTGGTATTTCCAGCATATGGCTCTGCACATTGGGAGGGTATGGAGAAAATGAATAATGGCTCAAAGATAGAGTTTTGACTTAAGTTACAGGCTGGTGAATAATCTTATTTCAAATCAAAGGAAGATCTGATTCAAGGAGGTTATTATTGCTGAGGTGGTGATTTTTCACTGCAGCTGAAGGGAAAATAATGATGGCTGCTTAATTTCTGGGAATGCCTGCAAAGAATGTCTTTTTAATAAATCAGTGGAAAATGGTAGCATTTCACTAATCATTCATTACCTGTAAGCTTTTCCAGGAAAAACTCCATGAATTACAAAGAAAATGCTGCTATTTAAGTAACAGTAACCAAAATGCTCCATCACTAATGCAATAAAAAGAGCATCCTTCTCACTTTTAAGTGATTCCTTTTCTTCTATTAGGACTTTTGATTTGGTCTCCATTATTTGCTGGAATTGCCACCACTGGAGATGAGCTGCTTTTGGAGGTGCTGAGTTTTTTAGTGTCGGCACCAGCTGAGCAGAACTCTAGAGGATAACTTAAATACCAGCATTTCAGTCAGCAAAGCCAAAACCTTTCCAGTTCTTCTTGAATACCATAAAAATGTGTTATGTTAATTTTACATTTTCATCAAGTGCCAGGGCTGAGTTTGTATTCCTGAGGTGGTGCTGAAATTACTGAAGAAGTAAGGCTGTGATTTCAGTTTCAGTGAAGCCGTTTCTGACTCATTTGGTGTACATTAGATTAAAACTATTCCTTGTTCATAGGAAAATCTGGAAAGGTTTAGCCAGAGTGTTCTTGTGCAACTGATGCGATGACTCTCTTTTTCTCCTTGTTTTTATTTCTCTCCTTTCTAGGGTCAGTACAGGCCCTCTGACTTGTTGTGCCCAGAGACGTACATCTGGACGCCTATTGAGCAATGTCTCCCGCTGCTTGAACACTCAAAGTACTGTCGATTCAACCAGGATGGAAAAGCAGGTAAGTTTATAAATAATGCTAAGCCTATACATTGTCTGTCTTGCTTTTATAATGTATGGGTGTCATCTGATGCTGAAGCATTATGGAAATTTTCCCTGTGAAGGAGAAAAAGTATAAAATTCACAACTCCATTAAGCCTTAGCCAAAAGAGAGCTTTATCTTCTAACCTAAAATAAGCAATGCAATGTTAAGTACATCCTATTTTCCAGCCCAGGTATAGTTTAAAATAGCACCTATGCGGATAATTTGTTATTCTGTGCATGAATAATACCCATCAAATAATTGTTCCTCCCTTACATTCCAGTCGGATGAATGCATAAAGAAAGGGAATTAGAATTAATACAGGAAGGTGAAAGGCCTGGGGAAGCTTAAAGGTATCAAGTGCTTTTGTAAGAAACAGACTGGCAGATTTAGTTTAACAATCTGTCAGTGAGTTTGAAGAGCGCATTGAACAGCAGAAACACCTTAAATGTCTTGAAGTGGATGGGACATAGGTTTTTACATTCTGTACAGTAGGTACTTCGTGATTTGCCAGCATGGAATAGTGGAAAATATTACTGACCAGAACATAATACAGTAATGATACTGTAAAACAATGCAATCAAATGGAAAGAAATACATGGACTTGTAGCTGCTGACTCTGTGGGCCGAGTGCAGGCCCTGAGGGAGCTGTGTTAGAGATGCTTGGGGTGGTGCTTGGGTGGAAAGGAAAAACTGATCAACCATTTTCTATTAACTACAAATTGCTGAATATCCTTTTCCTGAGATTTTCTCCACTGAATAACAGTTGGGAAAGGTTGTGGTATTGTTCAGAGATGTCAATGATTAAGCTCAAAAGTATGTAACCCCATGGGCTGTTTCTAGCCATCAAAATACAGATTTGGCTGTCTCTGAGTGGTCTTCAACAACTGCTTCTTTTTACTTTCATGGCTATGGTTCAATACAGTTTTCATTCACTGTTGTTGGAAGGGCAGGGTGGAGGTACATTAATGGAATTTGGAGGGAGATGTCCCTTCAGCAGGTTTGTGAACTGGAAAAGCTGCTTGAGTTCCTTGCTTTTCCTTATCCTGTGTGTGCTGCTGTTTATGCTGTGACTTGGTTGCTCCACTGGAACGTTATAAGAACCACAAAAATGAGGTTCAGATACAGATACTGATTTAACACTTTTAGTAGCAGAATCAACTTAAGTGTGCAAAGAGCACAGAATGTTCTTCAGTGGTGGTTGTGCAGGTAGACATTTGAAGTGGTGGGAAATAGACTGGGGAGCATGCTTGAGTCCTCTCTGGAAACAGCATTTATCACCATGGGAAAAGCTCAGTGTGTAAGAGGTGGAAATGGGTGGCACACCATGTCTTGATCAACTAGAATAGTCATTAGGTTGGTGAGAGGATGTTGGAAGCAAATTACAAAGGTAAGAGGAAGAAGGGAAATGGTTTTGGGGGGCTGATGATGTTCAAGATACTCTTGGTATTCAGAGAGTGTAAAAATGACAACTGCTGCCTTTGAAGGCGTAAACCCTAAACAAGCAAAGGGGCATCATCATCATCTCAATTCTGTTGAATCCCTGTGGCATACCATGCACGTGGGAATGTCAGGGTCTAAAACTTTGCATCATTATCAGCACAGAGTCTCTCACTCCAGACATTACTGGAACCATGACATACGCCCTGTGGCTTAAGGAAATTAAAACACAGCTACACGTTGAAATGCATTGGGCCTGCTGTGAGCTTATCGTCATTTGAGGTTTAAGTGGCTGTTAGCTCTAAGGAAGCTATTTCTCAGCTGTAAAATCAGTTTCCTTCTTACTTCTTTACTCTCCACAATAGTCAGTAATAGGAGTTTAATGAAGCTACAGTGACTTTAAAAGAGCAACAGGAATGATCATGTGCTTTATTCCTCTTGAATCAGCTTTCTATTATACCGCCCATAATTATGTCAGTTAGGCAGATTGTGATTTATCAGGAGTGGGGCTTCCAATGTAGAAAGTGAGGGCAAGACCCAGTCAACACCTGGGGGAAATAGTGCAACTTGCATTGCTGCCTGGGGCAGTGAAACAGTCCCTAGAAATGGTCATCTTTTAGTATTGTCTGTAATGTCAGAACATTTCTGAAACATTACCTCACACCAGCTTGGTGATCGTGTTTGGTAACTTTGAACTTCTTTTCCCTCCCTTTAAAAGAGTAAAAAACACCTAACCTAATAAATGTACCAGTTGCAGGTTATAAAAATGCATCATAGAGCAGCAGTGAGTGCTGCTTCAGGAGAGAGCCATCCAAGCCTCTGCAATAGGAAAAGGATTTCTGAGTATTCATGCACATTACACTGCAGAGCTCTTTCCTATAATCAGATTTATTTTTTCTTTTCTGGAAGAAAGAACAGAAAAAGAAAAAGTGCTGAATTTATTTTAAAGTATCAGACAGTATTAATTGATATTTGCAGAGCAGTTTTGCCTGGTTTGCATTATGTGGTTGTTCCGATCTTGTGCATTTTCAAATGGTTTTTAAAGTGTATTGTTTTCCATCCCCCTCTCCTCTGACGTCTGGTACTTTTGTTAACAGTTTGAGAATGAAGAAGAGGACAGGCAAAACTAAACAGTTCTTAACTCTTTATAGCACAGGGTAAGTCTAGAAATGTGTCTAACAGTTAATAACTTAAAAAAGCAATGCCAAGAACCAGAATAACTGTATTGTTTTGGATGGCAAATCATGGGCACCTGGTGATTGAAACAGATCCAACTCTTCACTACTTCTGGCCAGTGTAATGAGATCCAACCTTACTTAGCCTCAAAACTCTGCAGTCACACAGAGCCAGCAATGAGGTCTTGTGCCAGCTAACACCCAAATGTGATAAATAAACTGCTAGTGGGCCTTTTATGTGCAGTTCCTAACATGTATTGAAAAATATCAGCTACTTCAGGAAAAAACCATGCATAGAAACACTCAAACAGCGTTGATAGAATAACAGAATGGTTTGGGTTAGAAGGGACCTCAAGATCACCCAGTTCCATTGGCAGGGATGCCTCACACTAGACCATGACACCCAAGGCTCTGTTCAACCTGGCCTAGAACACTGTCAGCGATGGAGCATTTACCATTTCTTTGGGCAACCTGTTCAGTGCCTCACCACCCTCACAGGAAAGAACTTCTTCCTGATATCTAACATAAACTTCTCTGTTTCAGTTTGAACCCATCGCCCCTTGTCCTGTCACTACAGTCCCTAATGAAGAGTCCCTCCCCAGCATCCCTATAGGCCCCGTTCAGATACTGGAAGGCTGCTATGAGGTCTCCACGCAGCCTTCTCTTCTCCAGGCTGAACAGCCCCAACTTTCTTAGCCTGTAAGGGAAAGACTTTCTTTTATATTACGTAGGAGGGAAAATGCCCCAAATAGTGAAAATGAAATGTCTTGGAGGTGCTCCAGTCCCCTGATCATCCTCGTGGCCTCCTCTGGACTTGTTCCAACAGTTCCATGTGCTTTTTATGTTGAGGACACCAGAACTGCACACAATACTCCAAGGGAGGTCTCACAAGAGCAGAGGAGAGGGGCAGGATCACCTCCTTCGACCTGCTGGTCACTCTCCTTTTAATGAGAAAGGATTATTAGAACTTTTAGATAAATAGAGAGATGAATAGATAAATAAAATAATAGATTCTTTGGATACTAATGCATTCTGAATATTGAGGTGGTGTTAAACTTCATTTAACAGACTATTAGATGGAAGCACAGATAGAGTTATATTAAAGAAAAGAAGAAGTTAATTAGAGGATTGCTCTACAGATAAATACTTGTCAGTGACTTTGACAACATACCAAAGCTGGTGAGCAAAATACAGTCACATGATGGTGTCTGCTGACATACTCCTGGGTATGGTCTGTTTGTCATATGAGTTATTTTCCTTCTCTCATAGCAGTCTTCAGGGTTTTACTTTGTTGGTGCTTTCATCTGCAGCTTTGTCCACAGAACAAATGAAGTATGAAAAGAATTACAAATAATGTACTTGGCATCCTGGCAATGCTTTTATCCTTCCACAGACCGTTTTTTCTGACAATAATCCAGTGCCGTGTCTTTTTCTAACATCTGTTGAGATTTTCAGTTTGTTTCAGCCTGAGAAAAATGCGTTCATGAGTAAAATCATTATGAAAATCTACTTTTGGGATGGTAGTTAAATCAGTGAGAAACCTCAGTTCTGTATCCCTGTCAGCGCTGGACTGTCAAGACTTTAAAGAAGCAACTTCAGATAAGGGCAGCTACAATCTCAACCTAATGTGGTGGCTTCAAAGCCTTCATAGTTTTATGGCCTTCTGACTGCATCATACATGTGGGGTGCACGTTGTGCTAGCCAGGGTGAACAGGGTGCTGTTACCCACATGAAAAAGGTAGGCTTGATCTGAATTGCCCATGCCAGTCTCAGTGGTGGAAGCAGCTTCCCATCTCCCTGTGTCCACTGCTTTGAGCAGAAGCTTCTAGTAGTGCAGATCAAAAAGGACTTTTCTTGCCTTGACTCATTTGTTTCCTGAAGTTGATATATTGGCTGAGCTGATACACATCTGTTCAACTTCCTGTATATCTAATAATAGAGTGATATCAAAATGGAATCAAATGGAATACATTAATTGAAATGAAAGTACTTAAGTGTTGAAATATACACATAACAAAGACATACGTAGTCTCCTCTGTTGGCTTTGTGTGTTCATGGAGGTGAGACACTCTTTGCTCCAAAGAGTCTAACACAAACCACGATGGATGCAAAAAGATGGTATAAAGAAAAAGAGAAGCACTTCTGGTTTGTCTGGTCAATTATAGTAATAGACTAAATTATAGTAACATAGTAATAGACTATATTATAGTAACATAGTAATAGACTAAACTCTATGAATTTTCTTATAAACAACACAGTGAAGGAGAGTTTCAAAGAGGGATCTAAGGAAGTACATTAATTACCTTTTAGAGGTTATGGATAAATCTTTTGCAGCATGAGAGGTGTAGGAGAAATGAAAAATACAGGAGACACAAAGAAGCTTCCTTTGAAGCAGTTTTGCTTCCTTGAACTTCCTTTGGCAGTTCATACAAAACTATTGATTTTAAATATAAATGGAGACCTCAGAGCAGCCTTCCAGTATCTGAAGGGGGCCTACAGGATGCTGGGGAGGGACTCTTCATTAGGGACTGTAGTGATAGGACAAGGGGTAATGGGTTAAAACTTAAACAGGGGAAGTTTAGATTGGATATAAGGAGGAAATTCTTTACTGTAAGGTTGGTGAGGCACTGGAATGTGTTGCCCAGGGAAGCTGTGATTGCTCCATCCCTGGCAGTGTTCAAGGCCAGGTTGGACAAAGCCTTGGGTGCCATGGTTTAGTGTGAGGTGTCCCTGCCCATGGCAGGGGGTTGGATGATCTTGAGGTCCTTTCCAACCCTAACTATTCTGTGATTCTGTGATTCTGTGATTCCATGATTTGGTAGCTGATCCGTGCTTTCCATGCATGGAAAGACGGGGAAGTAAATTTTGCACTATTTCATACAGAGAGAATGATGAGGACTTGACAAGAACAAAAGAAAGCTGTTGAAATAAGTAATGGTAAGATTAAAACTTGAAAGTCCATCTAGATATTTGTAGAGATGAATGAGAGGCAGATTTTTAGATCCACTACATAGAAAGAAACTAGATGTGAAAACCCAAAGAGGTCACAAAGCCAGTCATATGCCAGAAATTTGCCAGTGCCTAACAGTTCAGCAACCACTTTCCTCTCACTCTTCTTGATGCAGACCAGACATTGCATCTGTCATCTCCACATAGCAATAAAGACCTTGCCTTCTTCCAGGAGAGGCGTGGAAGTCCTTAGAAGAATTGAGGCTTTAGACTCTTTCCAGCTGGTCTGAGCCAAAATGACGATAGGCATTGAAGTCAAGCGAAGATAATTTGTCTTTTCTGTGCTTTTCAACGATCTGCCTGCAGCCCCCCAGGAACTGGTGGGGCTACATCTACACAAAAGGCAGATGGCGAAATCCAAAGTCTTCTAAATTGCCTTATGTTCACATACAAGTCTTAACCTTTGGAAACCCCCCAAAACCAAACCAACACATGCACTAAAACTGGTGCCTGAACTCTGCTTTCCAGGAGTGCCAGAGTCCTGGCCACTGCACATAGCTGTGTAGAGGTCAGAATTTAAAGTGAGAGGTCTCCTTTCAGTCTTGCAAGAATCACTCTGTAAAATAAACCCCATTCAACCTTACGAATAGAGTTGATACTAAATCACTGTTTGAACTGAAGAAAATTAAGATTTACACTCTTCTTCTGTAGTGGTATTATAACTTTTATTACAAGATTTTATCATTTATTTCAAGCTTCTGGAAATACAAGCTGAAAAAAAAACCTTTATTTCCCCGTTAGAAACAGATCTTTCTGAGCTATTACAGAACTAATTCCATTTTCTTTGCTGCATACAAAATGACAATTTCCACAGCTCTGCAGCATTGTTATTCTGCACATAAGAAGCTAGAGCAGCAAAACCAAGCAACATGCCCAGTGTTTAATAACTTCCGAATCCTTTTACTAGTGACTTGATTATGTATCTTAATGCTTCTTGCACGAAACTGAGGGCTGTTAGTTCTAGTAAATAGAATTCTTACCTAGAAATCTGCAGGTTTGGGCAGTTCATACAAAACTATTGATTTTAAATATGTATTTGTGTGGATAGTGCTTTCACCAGAAAGCAACTGTTTCAATAATGCTGATTTCTAGTGCTGTGTTTTACAAAACCTGTAACTTTATGCGCAGTTTAAATACTATTCTTTGCTAATGAAAAGGGCATATTTCAAACATGTTTTACATTTATTGTGTTTGTGAAGGCAAATATTTGGTTGATTTTTTTTTTTGTTCCCCATCATGTCCAGTGGCTGTTTAATTTTAAGATATATTAAAAGAATATAGAATATTAACATGATCCTGGTCTTGCTTCTCCTCCTTCTGTGAATGGAAAAGCCATGATCACATATTTATATCCACAAAGCGAACTGCGGTTGCCATTTGGTCACGTCTCATAGTGTAGATCCTTGGCAAAGTGATGGGTACGTGTAGGGGTGCAGCTTCAAATCTACTCGGATGGATTAATGCGAAAGACAGTATCCATTAACGTTTATAAGGGTAGTTGTGATGCGGATTAATGTTTATAAGGAGAAATGCAATGAAGTTCTTGAGACGATGAAAATGTGGTCACAAAACCTTCACAGATGGAAAACATTAAACAAACTGTTTAGAGCTGTGCAATCATCTGATTAGGGAGAAATTGCTGGTGTGCTCTAACCAACTGCTGTTTATAATTCTTTAAAGATACAGTGTTGTGTACTTTGGCAAGGTAGGAAACAGTTTAAGTTTTGGTAAATCATGACCTAAATTCTTCTAAAGAGCTAACTTTCCACTGTCTTATCAGAGGTATTGCTAATAAATGTGAATTCTGTAACCAAGAAAAAGAGAGATTTATCAGTTCTTTCTAGCAGCTCCTTTCGAAGAGACACATCTTACAAGTTTGTATCTGTTTCTAATTAGGTTTATAAACACTTAGAATCATCAGAATGCAGATTTCTAAATCCAGTGTGATCCTTGAGCATACAAGATATTTAAACAACGAAGATAGTGCCAAGAAGGTATAGCCAGATGCAATTTTCCCTTTCCTTTTTAGTATGTTTGGCTTAAATTGAAAGGACTGTCATGGGGTTTTAGCCTCATACACGAAAATACGCTCAACTATTCCACTGCTTCTGTAACAGAAAGGTAGTGCTGTTAACTCAATCGGTGGCTCTTAAAAACTGGCACTGCATAAATTGGTGTGTGGGGGTTAGAAATGACACTGAACCATGAGCTCTGCAACGGAGTCTCCCAAAGCAGTCAGTTGCAAGGACAGAAAGGTCTTTAAAATGTGATTTGAAGTATGGTCATAATATGAACTTCATTTTGCATTGTTCTAGCAAATCTCAAACTTTGCTAAATATTTCTGATTTACAGGTTTGTATTTATTGATCTTCTAAAGAGATCTGCTTCTGACATACATGTGGCAGAGTAAACCAGTGCCTCTCGAGAAACACCATTGTCTGACTTGGAATTACAGAATCACAGAATGGTTTGGGTTGAAGGGACCTTAAAGCTCATTGAGTTCCAACCCCTGCCACGGGCAGGGACACCTTCCACTAGAGCAGCTTGCTCCAAGCCCCTGTGTCCAACCTGGCCTTGAACACTGCCAGGGATGGGGCAGCCACAGCTTCTCTGGGCACCCTGTGCCAGTATCTCTGGATTTGCTTCTAGTGGAGTTCATGAAACAATTGGCTTGGACTGCAGAATTCCCAAAAGTGTGTTTTAATCCCAAATGACTGTTATAAAAATTGTGTAATGAACAGATGTATTTTGAAATTACTTATTTTATTTGTGGACTTTGCTTGGAAAATAAGATACCCTGACATACTTCTCACATTGAAGCGATGGTTGTGTGCTGTGCTGAAGATACTTCTTCACCATTTGAATCAATATTCAATACTTATATTGAATATTGCCTCTCTAGAAGAATAATTATGCTCTTCTTGGTGGCTGGACCAGAAGTGAACTCATTGGTTGGTGAAGATTAGGGGAATGCGGGGAAGGTCAAGGACTGCCAAATCTTGTAGGACTCGTTTTCCATACGCAGAAGGTGTTAGAAACACGAGAGCAGAACTGAAAAATGAAATAATATGGGATAAGCAGGGAGATCATGCAGATTTGGGCCATGCCGAGGATAACCAGCATATGGGCTTCATTTCAGAACGCGATAAAAGCTAAAAGCTGTAATTAGCTGCAGATACAGAGCAGCTGTGGAAGCGATACCACAGGCATGTGCCTTGCTCAGCCACACGCCACCAGCCAGCAGGGCAAACTTGTTCCAGGGTCAGACCTTTTGTAACGGCCCTGGGTACCTCAGAACATGTTTACTGTCTGTCCTGGTGACATCATCCCGACTTCTCACATGGGACATAATTGCTTCCATGTTTTAATTAATTTAGCCAGCAAATTGATTGCTGTAATCTGATTTATTTAGTCGATAAGCTACTGCCAATTGCTTCAGTTTTTTGCCTGTCTGATGTGGAAACATTTGCAATTGGAAATCTCAGCTTGACTCTTGTATTTTTGTTTCTTCCTCCTCATTTATCAATCTTTACGATGATTTTCCCTTCTTTTGGGAAGATCCTTTTCCTGCTTTCTGCCATTTTCACTTCTACACAGTTTAAATGGTATTTAACTCATTTAGTCTTTCATATTTTTTTCCTTTTCCATCCCTTTTTTTGGAGCTGCAACTCCTTAAAGCATAACCCTCATAGTTTTGTATTATCTTTTATCCCATTGGTTGTAGTGGCATTGTAAGCTGGGGGCTCATTATTGTGTTTTGCTGTTAGTTTGAAGTGTCGTTAAAACCTGGGATTAAAAGTCTCTGGAAGTCTGGTTGAAAATGGAGTTCTAGGAAGCTTTCTTGTGAAAGCCTGAAGTCATCTTTAGCTGCCCTTCACTGTCAGCTGGCTCAGGGTCAGTCCCTCGGGTTTTTCCTTCAGAAAAAGACATAAAACAGCTAAAATTTTTTATTGTTGCATAAGTGTAATGAAAATCAGTATCTGAAAATATGTTTATAAAATAGAATCAAAAAAACTTATCCAGAATTGATGAAATTCTGTTGATTTTGATGAATTTTTCTAGCTCATCCATGGAGAATGTCTTTAATTCCCTGGAATCAAGGTTATAATCCAGAGGGTGAGGGCAACTATTAAAGTTGCAAAGTGCTTTTTCTTCATTTGTGCTGTGCAAAATGACTTCCAAAATATATGAAATGAGGCAATAACTTTGTTTCTGCAATTTTAGCTGCTGTAGAGACTAAAGCACTTTTACATGTCATCAATGGCAGCTTTGGAATCGTTGGAAGTTGCAGAAATTCACATTTTTGGAAGGAGGTCAGTACATCTCCCTAGTCACCATTTGTGTCACCAAAGCTTAGAGTGACTCTTCGTGTCATTTGATAGATGGAAAATCACTGATTTTAGTGAAGTGCAGGATTTGGCTCCTTGGGTAAATCTTATTGAATGACAAAGTGTTAATAGTTGACATTAGTTAATTTTTATTATTTTATTATAACTATTATTATTCACAGTAGTTAATAGTTGACATGAAAATGCAGCTTATGTAGTGCTTCTCCTTTTTTCCACATGCAAAATATGCTCAGGAAATAGATGGAATAAGTTGTTCTGTTTCAGGTGTCAGTGCACGTAACCAGTTTTCAAGTTCTACTAGAGTTAGGAATGAGATAAGCATTCTGCTTTTATCTAGAAAAATATTTACTCATGTTTTTCATAAGAAATGAATGAAATATTTCATTCATCCCTACTGGAAGTGTTTGCGTGGCACTTGCTTTCCCTCCCTCATCTTTTCTGTTTCAAAATACATCCTTAATTTAGTATTCTCAACATTTAATTCATGGATTTAATGGCGTGTTTAATGTGTCTCTCCCAACAGTAACTGAGTCACTTCTGGTGATGTTCTTGGGACAAGTAAATTCTCTGGAAAGACACGTGTACAGTTTTAATTCCCTGATAGTGATTGGTGTTCCTTTTTTTGTGCTGTTTCCAACTGCTTGTTGGATTTTGACCGTGATTTTTTCTGTCTCTAAAGAGAAATGAGCAGCTCAAAATACTGAACATTCCTGTGTTATTCTGAATACCCTGGATACTTTGAGAAGCAGAAAAACTCGGCGAACAAAGGTTCTGAGAACCACAGGGGAGATGCATCTGATGCAGAATAAAGCTTGGTCTGGCTCATCAGTGCTGACCCAGAGAAAATAAACCTTCCCAGAACGCAGGAATCCGAATTAGGCATTCGAAGTGCCTGCAGAGTCCAGCAAAAATGAATTGGGGCAAGAATAAGCTTGTAAAATTTTGACCAAGCAAATCTGGATCTGCAGAACCCCCTTGTGCAGTCTGCTGATGGGCTGGGTGCTGCAGTCACCCCCAGTTTAGGGAGACAGGCTGCAGGACAGCACTGGACTAGTGTCTTGCAAACATTAAAACTGAGCTGTACCTGCTGCAGTTCTGCTTCTGGTCCTTACATGCATGGAATTATAGAACAGTTTGTGTTGGAAGGGACCCTAAAACTCATCCACTTCAACCCCTGCCACGGGCAGGGACGCCTTCCACTAGAGCAGCTTGCTCCAAGCCCCTGTGTCCAACCTGGCCTTGAACACTGCCAGGGATGGGGCAGCCACAGCTTCTCTGGGCACCCTGTGCCAGCGCCTCAGCACCCTCACAGGGAAGAGCTTCTGCCTAAGAGCTCATCTCAGTCTCCCCTCTGGCAGGTTAAAGCCATTCCCCTTGGCCTGTCCCTACAGGCCCTTGTCCCAAGCCCCTCTCCAGGTTTTCTGCAGCCCCTTCAGGCACTGGAGCTGCTCTCAGGTCTCCCCTTGAGGAGCCTTCTCTTCTCCAGGTTGAACCAGCCCAGCTCTCTCAGCCTGGCTCCACAGCAGAGTTACTGAAGCCCTTGCACCATCTCCGTGATCTCCCCTGGACTTGCCCCGACAGCTCCACGATCCTCTTGTGTTGAGGTCCGCAGAGCTGCATGGTGCATTTAAACTAAAGGCGTATTTCAAAGTTGACTAGATGAGCAAAAAGCCCATTTAAAACAAGAAAAACAAACAAAACACCCAAGCCCAAAAGCCTCCTGAGTATGCAGTTAATATTCTTCATTGGCAGTTCACATGCTCATTTCTCGTGTCTGAAATAATCAAGAATAATGACAGAGATACAACTTCAAAAGAACTGACTAGTTCATTTTGTCTTCTGGAAGAGCATCTAAAAGTGAAATAGTTATCTTTGTCACCCTGCCATCCACTGCATTAGATTCCTTGGGTTTTGTATTAGTGTCTTGGCTTGGAAGCACCAGATACTGTTTTTCAGATGGGAAGTTGTTCATTCTCATTTAAGTGACATTTTCCCCAGGTACTACTTGCCTTTTTTCATAGTGCATCCCTGAAAAGCAAGTCTTGGAGAAATATCAGTATCATTTAAGTCCAGCCCTTCAGTAGCTGTTTCTCAGTCACCATATTTCATGATAATAAATTGAGGTAGGCTGGAATAAGTGCATTGTATGGGAGCTCCTCATAAATACATTGGGAATTTTATACTTATTGTTTTTATGTGCATCCTTTCATATGTGTCCAAACGTGGATTTTTAGTCAAGTGTGGGTTAGGCAATGTAGTCCAAGGGCTGTATTTGCAGGTAAGCCAGAAGCTATTGCTGGTTGCTGTGAATTCCAGCTGAAACTGAGAACTGCTCTGAATTGCTGTATTCACAGGAAATGTTTTCCATTGGCCCCTATTCATGTTTACTACTAGAATAATAAGAGTCAAAACACAATGAGTTATTGTTTCCGTGTGGCACAGCAGGGCTGGTGGCTTTTGAATGCGTTTCGTCAAGTGATTAGTCTGCTCGCTTCTCAAGATTGAATTGCAAATCATAAACCAGTTGTATGATTTCAGGCGCAAAGCCCAAAAGTTTTGTTCAGAAAGCATCTTTAGGATTTAGCCTTGCTGCTGCTTCCTGTCTTAACCCGTTTAAAAGTTCCCTGTAAGTTATACTTGTAAAACTCTTAATTCTTCTGTCTTCATCTTTTAAGGATCATTGATAATATTATGATGAAGTGCATTTTCCCCCTCTGAAACATTCTTTTTTTAAACAGTGATTGCAGAAGTTCCTGTTTTTTTCTTGTTAGAGGACTTGCAAATAATTGGCTGATTGAGAATATCCTGAGTGTTTTACTGTACTCCCTTTGTGACTTGTGCTGTCTGGATTTCATTAAGAATCCTTTTCATTGAATTTTGTTATTGTAGTTTATGCTTCATTTTAACTGTAGTCTTATTTTGATTTGAGTTAGCATTTATACCCCAAAGCATACTGGTCTTTAATAGTTCTTAATGTATGAGTCTAGTAATACAGAAGCAGTACGAGAAGAAACGCATTTCAAGTCACTGTCGTATATAAATACTACTATGAATGGATATTGCTTATCTCGTCAGTGGGTGTTGTCATTTAGGTTTTGAGGATGATTTCCTCCTATGCTTTGCTGTTGAGCACAAAGAAATAATGCTTCAAATTGAGTGAGAAACGAGCTTGAATTCAGAGGTCAAATCCGTTAGACTTGTGACTGAGGTGGAAATCTTCTATTTCCAGTCATTAATATCGCCTGTAGTTCAGTCATAAAATTGGAGAAGTCCATTTGTTTCTTCCCTTTAAAGGTTTTGGTTTAAAATCATTGCTCATTGACTGTGACAGGGTCATGTAAACCAGCTGGAGCTTTCTTTCAAAAAGCATTCCACAAGGCTGTAGTGTTTCTCAAATCAGTTGACATGGCCACGGTGTAACCAGCAAAGGATGGGTGCCTCTTTTGATCATTTTCACACCTAGTTTGAAAGCTTTGGGTTATCAGGAAACTTTTAACTCCTTGTAAATTGAATGTTAAACCTGTTAGTCTTCTTTGGTTTGGAAAATGTGAACACTGTGTTCATCTTTAAATCCGTGCAGGTCCAACACCTTCAAAATTGCAAATGAAAAACCAGGAACAACTTGAAACAAACCCAAAATCCAACGTACCCTTTTGGGCTGTCGGTCTGTAAATGCAGCCAATGTCAAGTGTTAATCTCTGTATTTTTTCCTGTAGATTTAATGCTTAGAGATAACAGTAGCTTTTCTGAGATTCCATTTTTAAGCAAAATGGAAGCTAATTTATAATGTGAGTTATTTAGGTGGGTGTTTCCTTCAAAGACTGCTTTCAGAGTGAAGCACGGGTTTCAGTTAATGGCACAGGTTTAAATACTTTAGATTTTGAACTAGGAGTGGTTCTTTGCCTGTTTCCTTTCTTTCTTCCCCTGTTTCATCCTGCTATGGATGTTCCCTGTGTAGCGTCGGAGGAGAAGCACAAAGTGAAGATGGCCAAATGCTTTCTTTGTTCCGCGGGGTTGAAGTAGCATTTAAGGAAACTGAAACTTATAATCAGAAACAGCGTTATTTCAGGGGTTAGCAGGAGCACCACGTTTCGTTTTTGAATTAGAAATACCAGACCTCAGTAAGGCTTCTTGCTAATTCTGAACCCATTCTGCACAGAAAATGTAAGAAACATTTCCTGTGACTAGTGTGGGGCTGGAGGAAATTGGCAGTTTTCCTTTTTCCTATTTAAAAAATGAGAAAGTCAATAAATTTGTCACTTATTTTTTTATCATTTCTTCACTTATTTTCCTGTAAGTGGAAAAACGCACTTTACAAAAGATGTCAGCTTGATTGCAGCTCTAGATTATACCCCTGACAAATCTGTCACGTTTGTGAAGAGTATATTAAAGGGGATGAATGAAGAGGTACCATTGACCCGGCACCCATCACGCACGGCTCTGAAGAAGAGTGGTACAGAACACTGCCGCTGCAGGTTGTCCTTTGATCAAAACCAGCTTGACCCAAATCAGCCACCACCAAAAAGCTTGGTTTAGTAACAGTTGGCTACAAAAACCTTTGAGCTATCGCACACCTTTTTCAATGTGACCTTGGCTCCAAGCCTGTGTAGAGTTGCGGAGCTCACTCTGCTCTCTGAGTTTCACTTGCATGGCTTTGCACATGCTTACCCGGCTTTCTGAACAGATGTCGCTGGTTTTCACTTCAGCTTATATTGGGTAGTGATCATAAAGATTAATGTGCTTGGAGAGTAAAAAATATTTGGCTGTCTGCTTCCCAAAATAATTTCATAGATACTAATCAATTCCTAGGCTGTAATCAAAAAATTCAGGTCATGCAAGTTTGAATTTCTGCATAAATCACACCGATGCCCATTTTGCTCTTACTCCAGACAAAAATGGTCGTGATTTCTCCTCCTTTATGCTGGTATTTCGAAAGGAATGCATATCAGCGTTTGAAAATCATGTTTTGGTTTCGGGAGGGAGCTTGCAGGTTTGGGGGAAGTCAGTGGGGTGTGCAGAGAAGTAAAACCGGAGCTGTACAGGAGCATGTCAGACTTCCTGCTCTTCACATTCCCCCTTGTCCCTGGAGTACAAAAGCATTTCTGGGGCTGATTGCTGGATGAGGCTGCCTTTGAAGACCGCTGTTGTTACTTTTAGCTTATTGCTTGGTGTCGCTCAGCAATGTGTGCTCTTGCAAAGGTGCGTGCGTGGAGCTGGTCCAAATAAGCGAGCCTGTATCTGCCTGACAGCACAGCATCACGTAGAGGGGCTTTAGATCGCTTCTATTTCTTACTTTGTTTTTTACCCGTACTTAGTAATGTATCTATATGCTTTGCTGTTTCAGAAAAGAAATCCTTCATGTAGAATTGCATTAAATAGTGATATGAGGAGAGGGAACAAAGGATTTTAACACCTCTTTGCAAGTTTTTTATGGGATCAGGGTGGCAAGGTTGAATTACATATGAAATCTCTCTTATATTAAAATTTCAATAGCTCACTGCTATATAAGCAATTTTCTGGTTTAGGAGCATAGGGGAGAAGAGAATGAGGTGACAGTTAATTTATTCAACAAGAATTCAGCTGTATTGTTAGCTTTGAGACTACCGGGATGATATGGCTCTGAAGACAGACAGTTGGCATCTGCGGTTGCTCAGTTTCCTAAAATGTATCTACCATCCAAACTGCATTGTTAGATGTACCTGAATTAAAGGGTAAAACATTTTATGTTTTCTATGTCAAGTGACAGTGACAGTGTCTCTTCGGAAGGCTACAGTTAATCAACAGCTCCATGAGAGGATAATCTGCACAAAAGGCAAAGTCCCGCATCCAACAGTTATGAACTTGGAAAAGGAATTTTGTCTTCAAACCTGTGATGTTAGATTAGATACAAGGAAGGAGCTCTTCTGTGTGAGGGTGCTGAGGCACTGGCACAGGGTGCCCAGAGAAGCTGTGGCTGCCCCATCCCTGGCAGTGTTCAAGGCCAGGTTGGACACAGGGGCTTGGAGCAAGCTGCTCTAGTGGAAGGTGTCCCTGCCTGTGGCAGGGGTTTGGAACTGGGTGAGCTCTTAAGGTCCCTTCAACCCAAACCAGTCTGGGTTTCTAGGATTGTATCTTTGAGAGTTGTATCAATGCACCAGCTGTTCGTGAGGTGAAGCACAGGCTAGTGGGAGACTCGGGGGGTATAAAATGAGAAAGTGTGAGAAGGTAAAAATAAGGCCGTTTTGGGTTTTTGATGGTAACAACACTGTATCCAGTAATGATTAAAGCCACCCTTTTATTTCACAATTGTTCCACCACCTGATGAGTCTGGGTCTTTCCAGAAATGGAAATCACTAACTGGAATTTACTTATTAAAAGCATGGAAATAACTCTTTTTGATAGAACTGTTTTTCTTGTTTTGAACAAGTAATTCTGTTTAATATGGCATATGATCTTATTTTGAATTGGGATTCCTCCTGTATCCCAGCATCAGTCATGCAGAGAAGGCCTGTTAGAATTCAGTTGGCATCTTGTTAAATATAAAGCAAATTTTATCCCGTGCCAATCAGCAGGAGCAGATATTTGAAGTTTTAATTTTGGGAGGGTAATTTCTATCTTTAAACAATGCTGAAGCCCAGTCTGCTTTTATTTCCCGTTAAATTCTCTTAAATCTATTCTGTTCAGATTTAAATCACGAGTAAAGGGAATACATTCCTGAATTCGTACAGTGTTGCCTCCAGAGCAGTAGCAATTGAAAGGTGGCTGAATTTTAACTCATGGGTGTGTTGTTATGGTGACACAAGTTCCTATTTGCCTGCTCTAAAAGCTTAACGAGGTACCTGAGATTATTCTACTGACACTTTACATTGCAGTGAAAGGTTTCTTTTTCAGATGGAGTTTAAATTGTGTATATTTAAGTACTTTTACAGAAGGTTATTTTTATCATTAAAGTTTTTATTTTGGGGGGAGTCAATGGAAAAATGTCTTCGTAGACACTTGGACTGTTATTCAAAGCTTATTTGCAGAATCTGGAATCAACCTTAATGTGTAAACCAAATCTAAACATAGTCCATCAAATGTAAGTTTGTGAGACCAAGCATATCTGGCTTTCAACATTTCCTGATGACAAACTCATTGCTAAGTCTTTTATATATGTAGTTTATACACAGAACTTACTGTGGTAAGCTTAAAACATGTCTGAAGTATTTGTGTTATAGTGATTTTTTCACTATACTCTGGGAGAGCCTTCTCCTTCCTGCCTGAGGGTTGTGTTATAAACCTGTGCCACAAACCTGGCCAGGAGAGGACTGATCTACAGCACGGTTTGGCAAGCCTTACTTCTCCCCAAAAAACACTTGGCTACGGTGCTTAAACAAATTTGATGGAACCCTGGGTCAAAGCAACAGTTTCATATGGCTGTAGAGCTAGCATGGGCCTTGAGTGCAAGGAGGGCAATTCGCTGACTGCACTGGATGTCATGAGTAAAAGTAGAGTAAGAGTATAAATGCTGAGCAACAACAGAGTTCAGTTGAGCCAGTAAGGCTATAGTGAAACTAAAGTTACAGGAGCTTTAGTTACTTTAAGAAGTTGAATCTGATGCCAGGAACATTACAAGCCAAAGGATGAACTCATCCAGAGTGTCAAGCTTCAGTACTATTAGAAAGCAATGAGTATCAAACAGTGAGTAGTGAGCAGCTTTGAAAGTGCTTTTGGCATGAGACCATGAAGGCTGGGCTTAGCATAAATCCATTTCAGGACACAATCTTACATTCAGCCTAGAGGTGCAGTAAATATAACCATTCCAATTTAAGAAGTTAAAATAACTTTACACTTGTGTCACCTCCAGAAGCTAAACTGCAAATTTTCCCTTGGTGAACTTTCAGAGAGGAGGAGGTTCTAATAGCAGTGGCAGGAGGGCTGGTAGTAAAACCAACCTATTGGGATATCAGAAAGGTGTTGGCCACACATCAAAAACCTAATGGATTTCAAAGAGGGAAGGAAAGCCATAAAGTGTTTTTGACTTGGTGTTTATCTAAAGCAATTGCCAACAATAATTAGGGGAGAATGCAAGCTTAGCAAGTACTGTTCAGATTTTCTTCCTTCAAACCACGTTTTCTGAGTTAAGTCTTAAGAAATACATGTTGCTTTCATGTTAGGAATCAAAACACAGATAAAAGTAATGAAGTCATTCTAAACTTTGCAAAGCAGGCTTCGTTAACTTGCACATACTAAATTCAAGCAATCAGCAGGAAAATGTTGATAAGCCATTTCTGTGGATGAATAGGGGCAGGTTCTTAAGAATGTCCTGGAAAGAAATGAGTTTCATGACCTCTTTTGTCTTCATTAAAGCCTAAAGAAGGCCCAAAAGGGAGTATTAAGCTTTTCCATAGTTCAGGCTACTTTTGAGTAGAGATTTGTCTTACAGAATTCTTCAGCTTCTTACAGACAAGTTATTTAGCTTACCTGTGGCAAGTCTAGTGAGCAGGTATGTAAAACAAAAAGAAGAGAGAACTTGGTGACCGCTCTGCTTCCCAGAGCTCATGTCACATCCTTTGCACTTTGGATAATTGCCATTTGTGAAACGTGCTCAGAAAGTTCTGCCTCTATTTATTCTCTTACAACTAAAACCTATCTTTGCCCATGAAGCAGCTATTTGAGTTACCTGTTTTTCCGTGGCAGTTGGTTTGATTTTGAGTCAGCCGATGACCAGCGGGAGGCTTCAGTGTCTGTGTTGTAAGCAAGGAACAGCGTAGAGTGGCTACTGAGATCCTGTTCAAGGATCCTTAAATGTTCTAACCTAAAAGCAGAAAGTATATGAACATAACCAGTATTTTAATTTGAGGGAAACTGATGCAGTACTTAAAGCTAAACACTTATACTTACCTGTACTGGCTCTTCAGTCGGAAGAATGTCCTTATGGCTGTGCTGGTTTGGGCTGGGGTAGAGTTAATTTACTTCACAGTAGCTAGTAGGAGGCTATGGTTGCATTTGGGTTGGAAGCAGTGTTGATCACACAGGGATGTTTTGTTATCACTGAGCAGTGCTTATGCAGAGTCAAGGACTTTGCTCCTCAACCCACCCCACCAGTGAGGAGGCACAAGAAGTTGGGGGGACATAGCCAGGACAGCTGACCCCAACTGACCAAAGGAATATTGCAGATAATACGGAGTCATGCTCAGTATATAAAGCTGGGAGAAGAAGGAGGAAAGGGAGGACGTTGGGAGTGATGGTGTTTGTAGGCAAGATGGAGCCCTGCTGTTCTGGTTATTGCTGAAGGAGATTGAATGGGAAATGATGAATGGATTTCTTGTTTTGCTTGTGTGCACAGCTTTTGCTCTACCTATTAAACTGTCTTTATCTCAACCCACGAGTTTTCTTGCTTTCACCCTTCCAGTTCTGTCTCTCATTCCTCCAGGAGGGAAGGAGTAAGGAGCTGCATGGGGCTGAGCTGCTCATTGGGGTTAAACCACAACAATGCCAAAATAAGATTGGGTCTTTGTATCGTTTATGTCCCTAAATGCTGATATTCTAGTAAGCATCTCTTCTCTGTTACTGTTTGAATTTGTATGGTTCCATTCTCAAACTTGTATTTCAGACTGTATTCAAGTTGACTCTCACATTGCCAGCTTTTTAAACCTGAAGTTCAGGAAAGTCTAAAGGGTTTTTTACCAGTATTCTGTAATGATTGTGTTAAATTTCCCTGCAATGGCCTCAGGTGTGTGGCATGTTCTCTTGCTTTCCTTAAAGAGTTTTCTAGCACTTTAGAGCCAGTTCTTCTGACACGCAGCAGCAATATAACATTATTATTCAGTGTTAGTAGCATCGACTGGGTTCATAAAAACAAGGAAGTTTTAACTTGCTCAACGATGCTCTTATGTGTATGATTCTGGTTAAATTAAGTCACAAAGGGTCTGTAGATGAGGTTAATGAGATTCAACTGCGGTGTGTGTATATCTTTTGAAAGCTTGAGGAATTATGTTGTGTTCATCCAGCTAGTCCTTGCACTAACTCTGTTGGGGGTCAGACTTGAAGTAAAGGCATGTGCTTAACTTCATTCTACTACAGGAGGACAGAAACCTGTATAAGTGATGCAAAAAAGATGGGGTAGGAAGGCCTGGGAGTTTTACATGGGAAGGTAATTTATTGCCTGATGCTTACCTAAAGACAACAGCATGGAGGCTCCTTGCTGGACTTAATACACTTTTCACAACTGGGGCGAGGGAGCACTCTGTGCTGGTAGATATTGGAGGAGGTTTTAGTCATTAAGTGCAATAGGCAACAACGGTGAGTTGCTTCTGGTCGGTTGTGTTTGAAAGCATTTTCACAGATAAAGTTTCACTTCTGTCAGTGGGCTCCAGGGGGCATTAATGTGAATTTTAAAATTAATAAAATTTAAATAAATAAAATGTAAATATATATAAATAAAATAAATACATATAATATTTTTATATATATAAATAAAAATAGAATAAATGTGAATGTGAATTTTAAAATATGGCAGTGGAGGCATGCTCCGAAATATCACCATTAGAAATGTGTGATGCATGATTTATCTTTTCACGCAACACAAATACAGTTACTTTGCAAGCTAGGTTCTGCTTCCAACCATGATTCAAGAAGACTGCTCTGCAGAGCAGCCCTGCTTTCATCTGCTGTTCATCTGCAGATTAGTTTTATTGCTTCATACAGCTTTCATTATGCCTGTTGTAGTTGCATGCATTAAGATCAGAGGGACTATCTACATAACTAATTTTTATGTTCTCTGCTTCTCTTCACAGTTGATGAAGGTCGGATCAAGGAACTGGGCAGGGTGAGAGTGCTCCACAAGAGAACCGTCATGCCTTACAGTGTGTATAAGAAAAGACGGAAGGGACCAAGTGATGAAGCCAGTGTCCAGCAATATGCAAGTCTGGTTGGACAGACCTGTTCAGAAAGAATGTTGTTGTTTAGAAGTTGAGGAATGGTGAAAAGGCATTTTGACGGCGCCTCATTTTATTGCACTGCCACTGGGTGATATGTACTATAGTTGTGTGTTGGTATGCCTCCTCAAATAGCAGTATGAACTACAGGTATATATCTAGGCTTGTGTGAATACATGGTACTGTGTTTTAAGGCCAATTCCAATAAAATTTGCAGTACAGCAAGGCTTTAGCAATATAAGGTTAGAAAAACATGCTTGCAATATATTTTAATGAAGTAGCTCTTGCCTTTCTATGCATTTTGAATAATTCTGAGTGTCTAAGCAAAATGAAAAACAGGTGTCTTTTTTTTTTTTTGTAGAGACAAAGGTTGACTAAATCTACATTAACAATAATTAAAATTACAACTGGTTTCAAATAGCACCTTGGATATCTGTCATTAAAAATTGCCATGAAATTCATGCTCACATTCGTATGCTCCTAGACTCTTGCAAAGAGAACTGGAACGTGCTGTGACTTTCTAACGTGAAATCTGGCATGGTTTGGTTTTTATTTCAATAGTATATTTAAAAACAGGAAGAAATTATTTTCACTGCACCTTCTTCATTTGTTTGAAGCAGTAGGTTAGTGCCTGAGGTCCTGGTGAATGTAGGAGTTCACAGTGGATTCTTAGTGGCAGGGGATGCAGTGCTTTGGAAAACTTTCCCCTTTAGAGATGAAACAGAATAGTTGCACTATAAATATACCAAAGATACGCAGCCAAGAGGCACAGTGGGTTTTTGGTATAAGCCTTATCCTTTGTCTAAAAAGAGTGGATATTTTAGTATCAAAATTTCCACTAATGTGAAATAGAGCTTGGAAGGTTTATCCTGCAGCTCTTTGGTGCACATTTCAGAACTATGCTAAAAACGCCAGACATGAGGTACCACTGCTGGGGTTTGTTGCAATTGTTTTTTCTTCTGAATTGCATGGGAAGGCTTAAATATCATATTCCTGCATTTTTTACTGTTTTGTTCATGGTGCAGCAGCTCACAGGTTAACATCTTGTATGTTAACGTCTTAATACCATTGTATTAAATACTTCTGTTGGAAACACAGGAAGTTGTGATGCTTTGTGAAAGCACTTTATTAACTCATACCTGAATGTTGTCATTAGTAGTCTGCGTGCCTATCAAGTCATAAAAGTTATAGGTATTTGAGTATAATTCAGTAATGTATAACAACATTGTAACAATCCCAATGCATTTGTGTTTCTTCATGGATAACAGAAGCTAGTATTTGCCTTGAATCAACTTGAAGTTTCCTGTTAACTCCAGAAAAAAGATTCCTGTTCAAGAATACATGTGTAGATGGTTTACACCAGAAAGGAACCAAATTCCACTTTACCCTCTGAAGCTTACATCTATCATTCATGGGTTTGATTTAATTTTAAACACTTGGCCAATATTATTAATCATTGATTTGTATGTGAAACAGGGGATTCAAGTGCATCGCAGATTTAACTTATTTTCCATATCTTTTTGATCATTCTAATAGCATTGATAACAGAGTACAGCTTCAGCAGTGATTTCAGAAAGTCATTGTGTTTTATTAATTGGGATGTAGTGTATTGATCTGCTCCCAGCCGGCAACAAAATTGTTTCATTCTGTCAGCATTGTAGCTGGTATGTGTTAATCTTTTGCCTGGTACCAAGAAGTTTCTGTATACTGTACCATGTAACTTGTCCATGTCTTATCTAAACCTGTTGCCATGGGGGAACCATTAAATACTACTATGAACATTAGTATAAAGAGTTCATTTCTGTGGAGAAGATACTCTTGCCATTCAGTGAAATGTCAACTAGTATAATGTTGTCTGTCTACACCGTATGTTGAAAAGCGGTGATGCCCGTATGGCCTAAAACCAAAATAGGTGAGAAAACCTTTTTGTATGATATAAAATCAGTTAATGGGCACAGACTTGCAAAATCCTAAAGATTATCAGTTATGGAGATTACCATTTCATGATGGCCTCGCTGTGCTCCTGGAGAAGTTAAAGTTTCTGTTAAATAGCACAGGAGCAGACATAATGTCACCACTGAGAGTTCTTGAAGAGCTCCGTCTTTTTGTGCCCACTGTTTGCTACTGATATGCCTTCTAGATATGTGTTAGACTGCTGTCTGATGCTGTTTCTCTTGGGGAGCCTTTAATGACTGCAGTTAAGGAAAAGTGACATAAGATTGAAAGGTGATTACAGCATAAGGTTGTTGTTAGTGTGACCAGTAAAGGTAAATGACCATTTCCTGTGAATTCTGAAATGGTGCTTTTGCTTTCTGACCTCCACTGGAACTGCAGCACCACGTCATGCTGGGCTTGGGACTCTTCCTGAACTCAAATAGGTATATATCTCTGTATATACATATATATACATGTAAAAATTCAGTTGAGTTCATCTGATGTATTAAGGTGAGATCTGACTCACTTCTTTAGTGTTATTTCAGAAGGAAATCAGTGCAGTATTTTTTCAGGACTGATACCTCTGCTTTAGAAGTGGAACAGAGTCCAAGGATGAAGTTCTGTAAACTTTGCCACTGACTTCAGTGGAGCTAAAAATTCACCACTATTACAAATTTATTTAATAAGATATTGTCATTGAGAATTACTGAATTTAGAGATATTTAATTTAGTACAAAACTATTTTATAAGAGAGGGTTTTTTTTGTGTACTTAGTTTGTGAGAGTTAATCCCTAAAGTAAGATTGCCTTGTTCTATCATCTGTTGATAAATGAGCATGAAACAGTGGTAAGAAAATGCAGAGCTGTGACCAGGGCTAAAAATACCATTCTTTGTTTTAACTGGAAATAAATGGGTAGCTTGCTCATTTCCAGCATCAACACGTTTCAGTAAATGCAGAAGAACCCGCATGTTGAGTTTGCCCTGTTTGACTTGCAAGTATAGAAAATAAAGTTATTTCTAGTCTCTGTGAATTATTCTAAGTACTAGCTCTGAGTGTGGCTTCTGTATTACTTTGCAGCTTTTTGCAAATGGAGACTAGATAGGAGTAGCTGTTTATTTTAGTTAGGCTGTACCATTTGTAGTTGGTTGAAAATAACCCTTTCACTGAAATAAGGAGCCAGACAAACACCACAGAAATCTGTATTATGTGTACAAAGATAAAAACACTGATTTGTTCTCAGTGAATGAGGCAGGATTCCAGCTAATTCTGGCTTCCTGAATGAGATTTTTATTGAAGCCCAGTGCCACCGCTGCTCAAAATTTTGGTGAGTCTCTGGCTCATTGGTCCTTTGGAGTCTACATCCATCAATCTTTTTGAAGCTCTGTTAATATTATAGAATCCTGGAATGGTTTGGGTTGGAAGGGACCAAACCCCATCCAACCTGCCCTTGAACACTGCCAGGGACGGGGCAGCCACAGCTTCTCTGGGCACCCTGTGCCAGCGCCTCAGCCCCCTCACAGGGAAGAGCTTCTGCCTAAGAGCTCATCTCAGTCTCCCCTCTGGCAGGTTAAAGCCATTCCCCTTGGCCTGACCCTATGGGCCCTTTTAAAAAGTCTCTCTCCTGTCCCTGTCAGGTGATTGCTCTGAATTCCCTCTCATTCTGTTAGTCCCATATAATCCTTCAAACATGTATTATGTGCTCTCCTCCTGAACCTTTCCATCTCCAGCATCCCCCGCAAGCTTAATGGTTCTTTTTGCTCATTCTGTCCCAGTCCTGCTACAGAAAGAGTCTGCGTTTGAAAGGGTGTAGATAATATTTAGGGCAGAAATCATCACCACATTTCAGGGACATCATCAGTGTTTCCAGCAGCATCGTAGCCACATATTGTACCCAATATATTTAGAAAACTGCACCTTCAGAACCTCTTGCATATGATCTCACCTACTGAGCATAAAGAAAGACAGATTATGTTTCCACTTGCCAAATGATTTGTTTTCCTAAGCTAGTCGAAGTGATGGAGCATTTCCAAGCCCTGACTTCGTGGCTTTCCTTAGGAGGCCAGGGTGGTGAGCTGTGTTCCTCGGTCATGCTGGAGCGTCAGCTGAGGAAGGTGCTGCAGAGGGAGCACTGAGGAAGGGTTGGTGATAACCCAGCGTGATGGAGAGGAACCAAAGGTGGCTGCATTAACAGGTAAGGAGCCATGTGATTTGCCTTCAGTTATGAGAGAGGTATTAGTCTCACTGGGGAAATAAAAATGCACTGTGGAAAACAAATTGTCTAAATAACACCATTTACACATGGTGTTAACCATGTATGTTAGCCGTAGCTGCTAACAAAATGAGTATAACAGATAGGAGGGTTATAATAAGCTCATTTTATAGAAGTGTTTTTGGAAAACATGGTTAATAAGTCACCAAGTATACAAGCACTTGCTAAACAGAACAATATAAATGCATAAAATAGTATTTATAAATTAATCTGCTGTGTGCATTTTATAGCACATTTAAAGCTCATCTTGAAAGCTTTAGTTTTGAACAGTATTAAAATAAGTAGGACTATAAATAGATTGAATTAGTGTAGAAGCCTACGTATAGCATATGTTAATGCTATCAATATTAATATGAAACAATGCTAACTCAAAGCAGTGACTCTTACTGATCATCTTAGACAAGTAACAGCTCAGAAGCTTTCTGGCTGCATCTCTTCATGGTTATGTGTTAATATTTTGATGTTTATTCATTCCCTTATTATAAGTATTCCCATCAGATTTTTGTGCTTCCCATCAGTTATTTCCACTTGGGTTTTGACACATAATACATGTGTCTGCCAAAAGTCCTGCTGAGAGATTGCTATCAGGACAAAAGAAAGTGTTGGAAAGTCTGTTAAGCAGTGAGAAGGGGGCTCCGCAGGGACAGTCAGTCTGCAACCTTTGTGCTGCACAAAAAGCAGGGTTTATTTACAGTTTAGTCTGCTGCAGGCTTTAAAACAAATGTGTCGGTTTTCATTCATTTCCCTTGGTCACTGACATCTGATTGTCATTGTCCAAGAAGGATCAATGGAGCGTCGTGGAGTGTTAAAGAGAAATAATATTTTCAGGTCAGTGTACTGCATCCATGGCAAAAAACTTGAGAATGAAATTGCATGAACTGGTGACAGAGGGGAGATTTAGGATGGATATTAGGAGGTTCTTCCCTGTGAGGGTGCTGAGGCACTGGCACAGGGTGCCCAGAGAAGCTGTGGCTGCCCCATCCCTGGCAGTGTTCAAGGCCAGGTTGGACACAGGGGCTTGGAGCAAGCTGCTCTAATGGAAGGTGTCCCTGCCCGTGGCAGGGGTTGGAACTGTATGAGCTTTAAGGTCCCTTCCAACCCAAACCAGTCTGTGGCTTTGTGATTTCTATGGATTCTGTTGAAATTCTCACTTGATGTCTGTGCAGGAGCAGAAGAGTGCAGGCTGGACGGGACTTCCAAATCCTGTTTGCTGCTTCTCCTCTGTCTTCCCTTCTTGAGGCTGAAGTAGAGTAAGAATATGTCCACCATCCCTCACATGGGTGAACCTCGCTGTTTGCATTAATCTCTAGTGAAGGTGGTTCAATAGGCTCCTTAGAGTGATTTTTCTACAGGGAACAGTATCCTTGTTATTGAAATCTTTAAAGCCTGGTTTCTAAGCTTCATATTTTTGGTTGCACGTGAACCTGGCTCATTTCGACCTACCTGAATATGAAGAGTGATCATGGAGGCTCCTCCTTGCAGCAGCTCTACACGCTTTAGAAGACTGTTGCCAAGTCAACCTGCTGTTTCTTTTCCCTAAACTCAGTGATCCCTATCACCTTTCAAAACAGTCATTTTATTAAGCTATTTCATTGAGTTTTCTGAAGTGTTCTCCCCCTTGGACCACTTTTTTAGTGTGGTGCCCGGCTGCCAACTGCTCCAGTAACAAAAGTCATCATGATGTCAGTGTTTTATATCCGCAAATAAATGTTGCTTGTCCAAAATAATAATTGTCACAATCCTAACTTTTAAACACGGATCCCGGTTCTGCTCTACCACACGTCAGGGAAACAGAGTGAAAAGCCAACCCTTACTATACCAGCAAACATAGTTTTTCCTCTCCTTAAATGCTCCCGACCTGAAGCCAGCAGAGGGCATGTTCCAGCTTGCAAAGTTCATCGTCGCGCTAACCCTGCTCCTTGTTTGAGGAGCTAAATTTTCTGGTTCTCTTTTACTAAGGTCTCGTCCTGGGTTTTAACTTTTTACTCTGCTCTTAATTGTGGTGTCTCAGAAAAAAACCCCACAAATGTGATCAACTGAAGTTGAGAAACTTCTGTGCTTCATCGGTAGAATGAAGCACGAATTTGTTAACAATCAGGATTAAAAGCTATTTCAATAGTGTAGCTTTTATAACACTAGATTTATTACATATACTACCTTGTCTACTGCTGCAGTTCAGATCCACAGGACACTTAAGGAGGGGTCCACCTGGAAGAGTTACCTATCACAGAATGCTTCCCATGTGGTTCCAATCAAGCTCAGTGCAGTAGGAGCATTAATAATGTCTAATACACTGTTTGTTGCATGCATTTTGACAGCTGCTCTCTCTATGGGATTGCAACAGCTAAGTCAGGGCATCCCAGGAAAAATGCTATCTCCAAGCATGAACGAAGTGTGCTTATATCTTCCGATTCAAGAGGTGTGCATTGTGCTCCCTGACTAGTAACTCTGCGGTTGCACTTTCAGTTACTAACAGCTTGTCTCTGGTCTTGCTGAGGCCTCTTTTCAGAAACCAGATGATTTTTAAGTCAAATACAAAGCTTTACTTCAAAAGGCCAATATTCACTTCAAACCACCTTCGTGTCCCATCCCCGTCCCCCCCTCCTTTAAATCTCTGTTCTCAGTAGATGTCTTGGTGAGGTTTCTAGAGCACTGATTGTGAAAGCTTAAATAAGTTAATCAAAAGTGCATTATTTTTCTTCTTTCTCCTACTTTCACTTTTTCACCTAAGTTGTTTTGATACCTGGATTTCTTTCTTACCTATGCAGGGAATAAATGATGCCAAAACCAAGGTTTCTAATAGTGAATGTAGACGTCAGGAGACTCCAATGCTTTCCTTGATTGCCAAGGGCATTGCAACCCATTTGTTTTGTGACTGTATTCATCTCTAATGCTCAAGATGAGAGCAGTCAAAGATATAAGCTGGAAAAACCACAGTTCCCAGTTTTGAATTGTTATTTCATAGCAGTGCATTAGTGCTGTTCCCAGAAACCTGGAGGAGGCTTTGCTGTGACAGCTGCTGCGTGTGTCCTCAAGTTGAGATTATCCTCATCCCTGAAGTTTATGCACTCCATAAAATCCCAGATGTCTTGTAAATACTGCCTTCTTTGCTGGCTTCAGTAAAGGGAGTGAGTAACTGCTTGCAAGGTGGAAGGCTTTGAGGAGCTGGGGTTCAGTTATTGTGCCTCTTAAGGGACTAGGATGCCTTGAGGCTCACACTGACCATCAGGGAGAGGGGACTCCTCCCTTAATGGCCTTTCAAATCAGCACATTGGATTTCCTAGCTATTGTATAGAACAACATACAATCACAATTCTATAATATTCTATACTGTATTTTTATACTCTTCTTGCTATGTTAGCATTTTTGAGAGCTTGTGTACTTTATGATACCTCTTATAGCTTGTTCTCCTAAAAATACTTACGTGAAGAGGCATTGTCATTCTTATGTGAAATGGGAACTTCCATAGCATTAGGAGGCAGCAGTATTCCTGACACTTCCCTCTTTCAGTTGGAGGCTGACAGCGCATTTCAGCCAGGAATAAATTAGCACATTCTTACCAAGTAGTAATAAGGGGATACGTGAGACACTGCCTGCTCAGCGAGAATGAACATGGCAGCAGTCTGACAAGGCTCTCATCATAGAATCCCAGACAGGTTTGGGTGGAAAAGACCTTAAAGCTCATCCAGTTCCAACCCCTGCCACGGGCAGGGACACCTTTCACTAGAGCAGCTTGCTCTGAGCCCCTGTGTCCATCCTGGCCTTGAACACTGCCAGGGATGGGGCAGCCACAGCTTCTCTGGGCACCCTGTGCCAGCGCCTCAGCACCCTCACAGGGAAGAGCTTCTGCCTAAGAGCTCATCTCAGTCTCCCCTCTGGCAGGTTAAAGCCATTCCCCTTGGCCTGTCCCTACAGGCCCTGATTTTTAATATATTAAATCTATATTTTCCTTTATTGCCTTGTATTTTAAAATAATAATAATTATTAATACAATGGGAAAAGCAGAACACTGAAATAGGAAAACGATACTTGCTGGAATTAAAAACTGATGTTCCTGACAAGGCAGAGCTCTCCTGACAAAACCCTCCTCAATCCAAAGGAGTGAGGTTGTCAAAACAGACCTCCCATTTACAAAGAGGAATGCAATTTCTATGCTTGAAGATTTTTGATGCTTTTTGATGATTTCCCATTTACATTTTCTTTGGGGTCTTTTGTTGTGTCCTCAGTTTTGCTTTTGCACACATGAGCATCTTTCAGTTCGGTAGAAATTGAGACATTTATCCACAGCCAGTCATTCTAAAGCATATTTAGTTGAGCCATGTGTGTTCTCCATTATTACCTTGCAGAGTGACCTCCTAGGAGAGAACAAGGCATTGACATTTACAGTTGATAATCTATCGATTCATGGTGGAAAACAAAGGCAATCAGCGGGGGGGCTGTAATTGTTTCATTAGGTACAATGAAACAACACATTGTACATTGATCCAAAGTGCCTTGGAGCTACAGCTTCCCAATGTCATGACTCTCCCCATGGGCACCTTAGTTTTCAATTTGCTGGTGCTTGGAGGTGCTTTGATAATCACAGGATTCAACCCCTTGCATAGTTGTTGAGGCCTTTACAAGTGACTCCACTTTGCTCCAAAGCAGGGGCAGGGAAATCAAATGTACCGGTTATCTGGCCTTAGTGAGCCTCAGCTCTCTTCTGCATGGGGTCCATGGAGTATAATCGTGTTTTCTTACTCTGCAAGGAGCAGAACTGATACGGTGGATTTAAACCCAGCCCTCTGTCCTCACTTGAAGTCCTGCAATAGCTGGTGCTGTGTAGTAATGCTTGAATATTTAACAGAAGGCTTGATTCTGCTCCAGCAAGAAGGAGGTTTCCCAGCTCCTGTTCCAGCCAGCATCTGGGAGCCTTTTCAAGCTTTGCCATGCCATTGTTCGTTAGTGTATTTTATAGTAAGTGAAATCAGGATTGCAATCTCCTGAACCATCTGGTGGCACTACAAATACAACAAGTAAGTGTCTATGCCTCTTGGGTTTCCTGGAGATAAAAAGCATCTGGATCAAGAAATAAGCATGTCTAGTGGAAGGTGTCCCTGCCCATAGCATGGGGTTGGAACTGGATGAGTTTTAAGGTCCTTTCCAACCCAAGCCAGTCTAGGATTCTGTGATTCTATGTACTATAGCACAAGCTGTGAACACTTGTCCTTCTCAGAATGTTGAAGTTAGGGTGTAACATGAATTTATAGCTTGATGGTTTGTCTTATTAGGGTGTAACATGAATTTATAGCTTGATGGTTTGTCTTAATTATCACCTCTGACTTCAGGAGCTCAGTCGAATGACCACACATCTTGTGACCATCCCTTTTATGAAAGCTTTCACACATGGCCATGTCCTCTTTCCCTCTGCACACCTGCAGCAGTAGCTTTGGTGTATCCAGGCCATAAAGATCTCATTCTCATTGTACTTCTCAACAATTTCACCTTTAGAAAAGTGTGTGGAAAGATGGTCTCTGGCTGTTAGATGCAGTATCTGAGATTTCTCAATGTTCTTGTTGAGTTAATCCTGTTTTTCAAGGATTGTACTGATAAGAAAAGCCATAAATTACCTGCAGCATTTCCTTGTTGTTCATTTGAACCAAGAAAAATGGAAGAGTTTTTGTCATAGAATCCTAGAATGGTTTGTGTTGGAAGGGCTGGATGGGGCAGCCACAGCTTCTCTGGGCACCCTGTGCCAGCACCTCAGCACCCTCACAGGGAAGAGCTTCTGCCTAAGAGCTCATCTCAGTCTCCCCTCTGGCAGGTTAAAGCCATTCCCCTTGGCCTGTCCCTACAGGCCCTTGTCCCAAGCCCCTCTCCAGGTTTCCTGCAGCCCCTTTAGGCCCTGGAGCTGCTCTCAGGTCTCTCCTTAAGGAGCCTTCTCTTCTCCAGGCTGACCCAGCCCAGCTCTCTCAGCCTATCTTTTATGTGCCAACTAGTTGCTAAGTTGCTTGCAGTTTTAAGTAAGGGTCTCCTGGTTTGGGCAACAAGGCTTTTCATAGTAAGTGTGGTTACATTGGAAAGAGAAAAGCCTTCCTAAATCCCCTCTGCAAAATAGCCAGGGCAGTTATAGCTCTTCTCATAATGATGGTACAAACCTTCACTAAACTTCTAATGATTCTGATGTTTATAGCTTGGAATATTTCACACATATGTTCCAACTTTGCATTCACAACATTTGTTAAACCAACAAGTCTATAGCAGACATGATAGCTACCATCAGGAAACTTGTTTGACAGTTTAAACAGACAGCATCTGTGTTTCCTACATTTCATAGTACACAAAAAGAACGAGGATTGCCCGTAGCTCAATTAATTCAAGATGTTGTCGCAGGCTGGAACTCTGTTTTGGAGATATTAGAAACATCTAATTGAAAAAAGGGATTTTGCTCTTGTATTTGGCTGAGTTTCATCAATATCACCTCCTCGGTGGGATATTACTGAGAGTTGGTTTGAGTTTGGGGAATGAAGATAAATTGGCGTACATGAGGGCTGCCCTCCTGTGCTTCAGCTATGTCTTTGTAGAAAGGGAACTTAGGACTTTCAGACTTCAAATAAATGTAAGAGACTTTATTGGGTCCATAGAAAGGTTTGTGTTGGAAGAGACCTTAAAGCTCATCTAGTTCCAACCCCTTTCCACTAGAACAGGTTGCTCCAAGCCCCTGTGTCCAACCTGGCCTTGAGCACTGCCAGGGATGGGGCAGCCACAGCTTCTCTGGGCACCCTGTGCCAGCGCCTCAGCACCCTCAAGCATCTTTTAAAATAGCACTGAAATTGTCACCATTGTCAACAAAAAGGCCATCAAAATAAGGGAAGGGAACCCAAACGTATCAAAACCAAGATGCTGGGATGTTAGTGCTGTGAAATCAGGGCAGTGGTAAGGAAATCAGAAGTGAGTTCTCTATCTGCATGACAGGAAGTATCCTGTGTGTGCATCCTTTATACCGTGTAATGACAGCCACTGCATTAATGATCAGCCACAACTGTCCTTCTCTGTGTTAGTGAAGTACAAACCAGAACTAAACCAAATACAAGGCACTGCGCATCGAAACACTACCCAGTGCTAACACCAGCGAATGCAGGTTAGCGTGGTCCATTGATGAAGGACACTTCTTGTAGGGGAAAATTGCATTGCATGGCTTGGGCTTAACATAAACCACATAAACCGATGCTTAAGGCTAAGCCATGAGGGATGTTGTGATGAAGTGGACTCCATGCGAGCCAGGACACCCCAGTGTGTTCCAGCATTGCTGTTCACTATAAAGGATATAAAGCATCGCAAGATTTTAGTTAGAATTAATAGGACCACATTTTGGCACCTGCTGCAGAATCTTAAAGTTCTGTGTTGCCATGAAGACCTAAGATATAGTGAAAATTTCCTCTTCTATGACAAAATCCCTTCAATTTACTCAAAAAGTGGGTGGAGGGATGAAGTGGGAATTTTTTCCCAGAAGCTGTAATCCTGGATCAAACTGTGATAGCTGTGTTGAGTGGTATCTGAGCCCATGATTTCATCTGTTGGCTTCAGCAAGCAAAGCTCTTTGCAAGGTAAGAGACCATTCAATGCGTTACATCTGAGCCTCTGATTCTTGCCTCCAGAGCTACTTGTGTCTACAGACACAGGTTTTATAGGGACTGTTCATTAGTGCCTCCGTGTGTGCTGGTGTCACTCACTGGGCACACCAGTCCACAAATACACCGGCTTTATGTTGGTCCCTTTATTGGATGTCAGCTCAGAAATCCTTCCCCACACAACTTTCTGGCTTCTTTAATCGGGGACACGCAGTGAAATTCATCCTCACTTGTCTGAAAATTTATGGGTTGACCCAAGCACTGTCTCTGGGGATGACTCCTTGGGTCAGTCAAAGTGAATGAAAACCAAATGTGTCTGGTTTTCATGTTTACCTTTTCCATAAACATAGCACATATGCAGTGTGCAGCTGCTACCCTGGAAGGGTTTTTTTCCCCTGGTATTTGGAGGATCTACACTTTAAGAGCATATCCCATTGATAGCGCTGTAGAAAGAACAAGGGATGCTGGACCGCCTCACAACTCGTTTATCAAACTATCTGGAAGGCTTTCAAGTGAGGTATGACAGCAGTGAAGCTGGAGCTAAGGCAGCCAATGTGCAGTGCACTTCAGTAAATAAAAACTAACCAAAAGGCAATGCCTTCTCCCTCTGCTTCTGCCGACTCCAGGAGAAATGAGATGAAAGGTGCAGGACATTTCCCTGGGGGTACATTACCATTTATTGTTATTGATCAGGGCCCTCAGTTTGTGACCTCAAACACTCCTGACAGTTTCTTCCCCCTCCTTTAGTTGCTCCTCAGTGCTGGTTTTGGCTTTGATGGAGTGGTTTGCTGTTGTTTTCAGCAGTGGAGGCTCCTCAGAGCCAGAGCTGCTGTGATGCTCTGGTTCGCTGCACTGTGGTCAGCTGGGCACAGCACTAATGCATGGAGCAAAGCCTGACAAGGGGAACTTAATGCTGAGCCACTTAATCCCTTGAAGGCACCATTCTTCCTTCTGCAAAGCAATATTAGGCAGAGGAATCCTGGTTTTATGGCAAGTTGATGGCATTCTTGAATTTAAAGTGGAGACAAATCCTATTTTGCCACAAAGGTGCCGGATTCTCCAGTGAAGACAAAAACCTGGTGTAGGAACTCGCCACAGCAACGTAACATTCACCAGCCTAAATGTTCCATCTCCTGTGGTTTAGCCCCTGTTTGCTCCCTTCGGAGTGTAAATGAGGATGCTTTTTCTTCTGGGTATGTTTTGTATCATTAACCAAGCCTCTGGGTAGTGAGATGCCATAGAAGATGCAATTGATGGAAGGGAAAGACAGCATATAATCCATCTACAGAGAAACCAGCCATAGAAGCCTTAAGATCCAAGTGCTGTGCGTGGCTTCGTAGTTGGCAAAACATGTAGCTCCTGTTGTTGAACTGCAACCAGTCTCTACATCAGGTACCTCGTAGCTCTGGTTATGCAGTTCACTGGCCCACCTGGTAGAGCAGAACTTAATCTTTGCCTGAGCTAGGGGAAACCCCAAGCTGGCTTTGACCTTGTGTTTTCCTTTCCTTGTTTTATTTCCCCAACAGTTTCAGCAATTACCCATGTCCTTCTCCTTCCTCTTAGCACGATGGTTCCCTTTCAAGCCCCACTATTTTAGGGGTCTGGATGAGGTCTCTTTTCCCTGCCCTCTCCTTGTCCCACCCCTGGCAGAGGGCTGGGAGAAGGGACACCTATGATGGCACCCATCAACCCGGGGGAAGTGCACGTAATGAAACCCTTTCCTGGTTGAATAGGCTTGCAGAATGTCACCCAATTCCCCCAGCCAGCCAGGACCTTTCGGAGTCATTCTCTGTCCTTTCATTGCCGTTGCCATAGCGAAAGGCACTAATTCACCTTTGTGTGGAACTTAATGAAGATCAGCCCATCGTTCGCTTGTCCTTAGATCATTAGAAATGCTTGTGCTGAATATCACAGACAGGCTTTTCACAATCTATTAATCTACTTGCTAAAGAGTTGCTTACCCCATTCTCTTGTGTGGGATCCTTACAGGGCACCAAGGAGCTGCTGTACTTGCTTTGACTACAGTTGTCCGGAAAAAGGCAGAAAGGCTCACAGTGACTGGGGTTTAACTTAAATGCCGAGGTGCTTTGCATCCCTTGGGATGAGCACTGTCTGCTCTTCTGGAGCTGCCTGGGAAACCCCAGCAAAGTACTGGGAAGACTGAATTGGCCTGGCACGGATCACAAATAGTCTTTTAGGGGCTAAATTAAAGGGGCTATTTTACACATACCAAGGTTTGCATTTGGGCTGCTCAGCAAGCTAACAGGGTGGCATATTGGGCAGAGCCAGGCTGCAAGTGGCGGTGGGCTATGGGTCAGTCTACCTGGCATGCATGTTATTGGAAGAGAAAATGCACTAATTTACCCTTTAAACTGAAAGAGCTGCTTTTGGTTTGGAGGTATACGGACACCACTGCTCCCATCAGAAGACCTGACTGGGGGGATAACAAGGATAAAGCCTTGTTTCTTGGTATTCTCTAAAATCAGGGTAAAAAGGCAGGAATTATGGAATCGTATCATAGAATTCCAGACTGGTTTGGGTTGGAAGGGAGCTTAAAGCTCATCGAGGTCCAGCCCCCTGCCACGGGCAGGGACACCTTCCACTAGAGCAGCTTGCTCCAAGCCCCTGTGTCCAACCTGGCCTTGCATCCAACTTTCTCCCTACTGCATTTTGATTTAGCTGTGGAATCAAAGGAACAATTGAGAAATATTAATCTAAATGTTGTCTTAGATCACAAAACTCTTTCTTAACCAGCAACGGCATCCCTTCCCCAAACCCCAACGAGCAGCTGAGTTCTATAAAGTTACTGTAAGCAAATAGAGAACATAAAAAATCTAACCTTTCAATTCAAAATCTAGTGCGTTGCTTTAACAGCTGCAGGTAAGACACTGTCTGTACCTACATCTGTGAGCAGACAGTGAGGAAAAGGTTATAGGAACAACCATGTTCTTAATTCATATAGGCAGACACAACTGGGAAAGGAGGAGGCAAACAGGTAGAAACAAAGCAGTGTGAGCACTGGCATGTGCATCAACCTCTTTTACAGCGAGCATCCCTGCGGCAGGCGCATTTTGCTTCCTGGGATGCCTCAGCGATGAACGGATGCTTCCCACGTTCAAGCAGCAGCTCCATCCTCTCCATCCAGACTTGGATCACTGCAAAGGGGTTCATCCAACCCTCCAACCCCCCCCCCCCCCAGATCCAAGCTGTGGCGGGGGATCCCCTTGGCACGGGGTGGCTGAGCTGCAGGCAGCCCCCGAGCCGCGGCAGGGATCCCCGCATTGTGCTCCGGGTATCAATGCTCTCAATGGGATTAGAGCGGAGAAGGGGCGAAAGGCTGTGGGAAAACCTGCGTGTGTCATATTTCTGTCGCCGACAATGGGGTTAAAACAGTTTAAGAGCAACTGTTGGGGTAGCTCCATTTGGAATTATGTATTCATGAATCTGCATAATGGCCTTTCAGCCGCCGCATTGTTGTTTAAAGCGCAGGCTGGGGATTGTGAGAGGGGATGGGATGGAGGCGGGGGGAAGAGGGATGGAGAGTCACAGGGGGTGGAAATGTGGAAAACTAAGACTTAATCAAAGGAGAGTGACAAATTGCATGGAAGGAGATTTTCTTCCTGCTTATGCTGTTCCTATGAAACAAGTTTTCACCTGGAAATGCTGACTCCTCTCCCAGCCTTGTAATACTTGTGTTTTCTCTCTTGGCTAAGTGCTTAGAGCCCTAAGAGGGAGTAAAGCAAAGCTATAACAGCATATACCTGCTCTGCTGATCCTCCTAGCCCAGGTACTACTGGATTTTCCTGTTTCTTATACAGGTAAGATGAGCAATGAGCTACCCTGGTCTGCTTAATGTCAGGCTGCACAATAAGGTGTCCAGGAGAGAAAGAGACATCTTGGGAAAGGGTTGAAAAGATGGGAAGCAGCCACAGGGGCCAAGTCACTGGTCAGTTTTGAATGCCAATACACATATCCTGATGCCACCTCACTAACATAGCTGCCTTTTAGATGTGTTTGAGGACTTCTCTCTTATAACAATAGCTGTGGGCCCTCAGGAAGATGAGTGCCATGATGGGCAGGAGTGATAGGAGGTGGTGGCTTTGCCATCAGCCCTGCCCCAGGAGCCAAACCAGGATTCAGTATACCAGAAACTCTCCTTCTTCTGCTTGCTTAATGGGTACAACACAACACTGGGATTCCAAATACATTTTCCTGTGAGCAAAACTGAATTTCTGTTATTTATCCCCTTTTTTCCTACCCCAGACTATAAGGGAAATGGAACAGTGGGAAAGTATTTTCTCCCCCCTCCCAACCCATTCCCAAATGCATGAGCCTCTAATCACGCTGGTGTAGACCCTCCTCAAAGCCTTCAAGACCCTTGCTCAGTGTGCCAAATGTGCTCCTGGACTCGGAGAACACATCCCCTTTATTCCACAGCGCTGGAAAGCTGAGGAATTCTCTTTCTGCTCCAAGTCCATGTACAATTTGCGTGAATGTGCCCAAATAAACTTGCTGATTTGGCACAGCGAGCATAAAATTCATTACTAAAACACACACTATAAAGTCCCCAATCAGCTAGATGTGGCTCTGCGTTTCTGCTTAACAGACGTGCACATTGTCAGTTGTGACAGCCTCTGGAATTTGGCCCAAAGCTGCAATGGCTTAAAGCACAGGGATTTTCCATAGCATCTATTTTTAGTAATTATATAGGCCCTGCTCAAGGTAATACCTGCACTGCTCTTGATGTGCAATGTATTTATTCTCCCTGTGAGGTCGGAAGGAATGAACACAAGCCAGTTGAGCCATGTTGTAGCTGGAAACTGGTGGGCTTTATGCCTCTCCTCTATAAGTGAGGCACAACCACGACACACAACAAGTCTGAGGCCTTTTTAATGCATTAGGTGCAATTGAATGCATTTCCAAAGCTGTCCAGTGTCCCCCTGCTATAGGTGGAGTTTAAACAGTATGTGCTGTGCTGTTCTCACCCCTCGTATTCTTCTTGTACACGTTCTATGTGAAATACCACATTTATGTAGGTTTAAACATCGTCCATGTTGCATAACAACACTATTTTCGTTTCCAGGAGCTCATAAGCTAAACAGGGGATGCATTTGCTTGAACTGAGCTGTAAAGTGACTTTCTGGAAGCAGATTGTGACTTGGTTTTTGTTCTTTCCCTGCCCGGAGCAGTGGCTGCTGAGCCGGTCCCACTTGGCCTGTCTGGTTGTGCTCCATCACGTAGCTACATTCACTGTGTGAGGCTGCTGCTGTGATCCCGCCTGTGGCTCTCCTCCATAGAGCCACATCTGGCCCTGTACCTTCTAACTTCTTCCTTTTGTGCCATCTGGGATGAGTTTTTCCCTCCTGCCACTCATGTTGTCTTCTGTTTTGCCTGGACAGGGTTTTTCCTGAGTTAGTACCTGTCCCCTGTGACTCATGTTTTGCTGCTGTTTGGCTTGTTACCCTATGCCATCGCCTTGAGTTGCTAGTGAATGAATAGGCTCGATCCCAAACCAGGTTTTGCCTTGGGCTGGATTGTTTCAAGCTGCACAGACTCATCCTCCTGTCAGTTGTGGTACCCTTTGAACATCTGCTTTCTGCATCCCGTACGCCGGACCAGCAGATAAATCCTCTGGCTCTGCTCAGATTTGAGCGGTGTCTCTGCATCGTGATGTCAGCTCTTGCAGCTACTGAGACTGCTGTAAAATTCCTTCAAATAAAACCTGGGCTTGTATGTACAGCTGCTCTCTCACCTTCCCTCTCGTGGCACTTGATGGATTTTGGCCAGTTCCAGAACATGAATGCTTTTACTGTTTCATTCGCTCGCTGTGAAGCTCTGTTGGGCTGCCTGGAGATGTGCAGCTACTCCAAAAAGGTGGCCAGACCCTGGCTCTGCACAACTGTATCTTCCTCCTCCGTTTCTGAAGCCTCAGAGACCTATCTCCTGTTTACTTTGGCTGCATCCCATGTGTTTATTTCATTGTGCTCTGAATGCTTGAGACCAGCCTGCCTTTCCTCGCTGGAGCTTCCTCCTGCTTTCCTTACCCCCCAGCACAAGTCTGCTGTGTGTTTGCTCTGCCATGTAACTGTTGTTTAGTGTTGTTCATTAAGAATGGGTTTGCTTCTTGTTCCAAGTGTGCCAGTGAGTTGGCTGTTTCTCATCTTCAGAGCAGGAACGTAAAGGGTCCTTGTGTCTGTTCATGTTCCTCCGTTGATGTTCTCCTCAATAGCGTTATCTGCCTCTTCAGTGCTGCTTTTACCATTCAAATGATGCTGCGAGGGCTGGAGCAGCTCTGCTCTGGAGCCAGGCTGAGAGAGCTGGGCTGGGGCAGCCTGGAGAAGAGAAGGCTCCTGAAGGGGAGACCTGAGAGCAGCTCCAGTGCCTAAAGGGGCTGCAGGAAAGCTGGAGAGGGGCTTGGGACAAGGGATGTAGGGACAGGCCAAGGGGAATGGCTTTAACCTGCCAGAGGGGAGACTGAGATGAGCTCTTAGGCAGAAGCTCTTCCCTGTGAGGGTGCTGAGGCGCTGGCACAGGGTGCCCAGAGAAGCTGTGGCTGCCCCATCCCTGGCAGTGTTCAAGGCCAGGTTGGACACAGGGGCTTGGAGCAAGCTGCTCTAGTGGAAGGTGTCCCTGCCCGTGGCAGGGGTTGGAGCTGGATGAGCTTTAAGGTCCCTTCCAACACAAACCATTCCAGGATTCATTCTGTGATTCATTCTGTGAAGGCTCTCACAGTCCTTCCCCAGCCCTCTGTAAGCTGGATCTCCTTTCCTCTGAGTTTAAAAATGCTTTTCCTATTGGAATATGATAGTTGTGCTCTACCTGCCTCCATCCCACAACGACTCCATCTCAAGCGCTTGTTCTCCACTAGTGGCTATTGTCATTCACTCCTTCTGGGTTATTCAGCTGCCACTGCCATGGGAGGGCACTTCTGTAAACTTAGAACAGTTCCTCTTAAAACTGTCTTCTGCCGAAGAGAGGTTATTCCTGTGTCCTACAAATGATCCCACCTCTATTTGGCAAAATATTTGTCTTCCCAACTAAGCACAGAGCATTTTGTTTCCCTTCTTCATGATCTTCCTGTAGGATATATGTGAAAAGAGTGGTACTTCTCTCCAGCCTCTTCTGTTTGAGATCACAGGGCTCCCTGAGCTCTTCCATTAGTTGTTCATTGCGCCTGGCAAAGGCACGTCATCGCTTCTTCTCTCTTTTCCATTGTGAGGTCGAAAGAAACTTTACTTTCCTTTTCTCCTCTTTATTTCCCTCCTGGTAAGCTCTGAAGTCAGACCCAGTTCTTGCTCCCATTGCTTGCACAAGTGTTTTCACTCCAGGAACTCAAGTTGCTTGGCAGCCTGAGTCCGTGTGGCTGAGTCCAGACTTGTTTTCTTGTTAACCTTATCTGAGGTTCACTAGTTAGAGCCTTTGCTATCCTTGCATGCCTATTTGTCACCCCTCTGATGTGTGACAGATGTGTGTGAGAGAAGTCCGTGTTCACAGACTATCCACGCTGGCTCACATGAGAACTAGGGCTCCAGTACACAATCGTATTTCCCTGTGTCAGCAGAAATTTGGGCCCAAGCCTTGTGTGTGCTCCTGACCTCTCCCAGAAGTGGTGCAATTCATCTTAATGCAATCTGCTGTGAGAGGGGGTTTTGCTAATTCTCATTATTTTGCCTTTGCTGAGGGCTAAAAGCATGCACGGAATGAGCTGTAATGCCTCAGCTGATGGGTAATAGCTGATCATGCACTGAAGTCATGTGAGATGTCCTGTGAGATGGAATCATAGAATCATGGAATCATTCAGGCTGGAAAAGACCTTTAAGATCATCGGGTCCAACTGTTAACCCAGCACTGCCAAGTCACCACTAAACCATGTTCCTCAGTGGCACGTCTACATACCTTTTAAGCATCTCCAGGGATGGTGACTTCACCACTTTGCAGGGCAGCCTGTTCCAGTGCTTGACAACCCTTTCAGAGAAGAAATTCTTCCTAATATTCAATTTAAACCTCCGCTTGTGGCCATTTCCTCTTGTTCTTTCCTACTTAGAATTATAAAATCAGAATAGTTAGGGTTGGAAAGGACCTTAAGATCATCCAGTTCCAACGCCCCTGCCATGGGCAGGGACACCTCACACTAAACCATGGCATCCAAGGCCTTGTCCAACCTGGCCTTGAACACTGCCAGGGATGGAGCATTCACAACCTCCCTGGGGAACCCCTTCCAGTGCCTCACCACTCTAACAGTAAACTTCCTCCTTATATCCAATCTGAACTTCCCCTGTTTAAGTTTTAACCCGTTACCCCTTGTCCTATCACTACAGTCCCTAATGAAGAGTCCCTCCCCAGCATCCCTATAGGCCCCCTTCAGATACTGGAAGGCTGCTATGAGGTCTCCACGCAGCCTTCTCTTCTCCAGGCTGAACAGCCCAAACTTTCTCAGCCTGTCTTCATACAGGAGGTGCTCCAGTCCCCTGATCATCCTCTTGGCCTCCTCTGGACTTGTTCCAACAGTTCCATGTCCTTTTTATGTTGAGGACACCAGAACTGCACACAATGCTCCAGGTGAGGTCTCTTGAGAGCAGAGTAGAGGGGCAGGATCACCTCCTTTGACCTGCTGGTCCCACTCCTTTTGATGCAGCCCAGGATACGGTTGCTTTCTGGGCTGCAAGCACACACTGAAGCCGGCTCATGTTCATTTTCTCATCAGCCAACACCCCCAAGTCCTTCTCCTTGGGCTGCTCTGAATCTCTTCTCTGCCCAACCTGTAGCTGTGCCTGGGATTGCTCCGACCCAGTTGTAGGACCTTGCACTTGGCATGGTTAAACTCCATGAGGTTGGCATCAGCCCACCTCACAAGTGTGTCGAGGTCCCTCTGGATGGCATTCCTTCCCTCCAGGGTATCAACCGAACCACACAGCTCGGTGTCATTGGGAAACTTGCTGAGGGCGCACTCAATCCCACTGTCCGTGTCAGCAACGGAGATGTTGAACAAGACCGGTCCCGACACCGATCCCTGAGGGACACCACTCGTTACTGGTCTCCAGCTTCAGACAGCATTGACCACAAGCAGCAGTTGAGGACCACAGCAGCCTCCTTGCTTGCACCAGCTGATAGCTGTGCCAGGAGGTGATCCACCTCCTGAAAGGGCAGGGATTCTCCTTTACTAAAGGTCTGTGCAGCACTCTGTGGGCTGCAGGCTGGGTTGTAGCCCTCACGTGATACTTGGGGTCAGTAACTATAATACCTGTATTCAAATTACAGCCTTGACAAATCCTTGCTACTGATCCCCACTCAAGGCCTGTGGTTATGATGGATTATGAGGCACCACAGTTGTGATTTGAACTGTTCTCTCTCATTTGCCTCTCTAAGGACAGACTGTCTAATCCCCTGGAATTCCCAAACAGTGGGAACAAAATGTTCTAGGCTCTGTGGCTTGGTGCACAGAGGATTTACTGCTGGGAGATGATGAACATTCTTGAGGTAGTTTAACATTAAATGAAGGAAACATAGCATCAAACTGTAGCCTTCCCAAACAACTTCTGTAATGGAATACCATGGCTAGATGTCTGTGACATGTTTGATTTCCTTGAGGCTGGATTTCCAACTTTCTTTAACCAGTGCATGAAACCTAACAACCAGAGATGTGCTTTTTTGGGGGAAAGTATGAATACCTCTCTGGCAAGACTTGAGAGGAAAAATGTAGGTAGGTTGTAGGGCATAGGCCAACAGGCTTGTCACTTTGGATGTAGAAAATGAGGTCATAATGATGCTTTTTTTCTGCTGGTTTTAAACAGATTGATGGATAAAATCTTGTGCAGTCTTGCAAGCTGGTTGTGTCACCTGCATCTTCTGTTTATTCAATATTGACCCACTCCTGAGTGATTTAAGGGAATGGAAATAGGAAATGAGGAGAATAATTTACCAGATAATGGTTTGCAGTGCTTTTTCTAATAGTCGCCTATTTCTAATTGTCTCATGAAGAATATGTTTTACTTTAATACCATGGTACATCCATGACATTTTGGACAGTTACGTTTCTGCTATGCAGGAGCATATGAATAAAGTAGCGAGATTGCACTGATTTTAATGCAGGTTCTATTTCTCCTGAATGGCAGCCATTCCATTCAGGAGAGTCAATCCAGCAAAGAGTTTGCATTGCAACTGCTTTGAAGAAGTAGTACTTGACTGCTTTCAACTGGCTGCATTGGAAAAGCAACACTTCAAAGAAAATGGTCCTTTTCCCAAGAAGTTCTTAAAGAATTGTGATTTATACCAGCAAAATGCAACAAGGGATTTTATTCTCATTCATATGTAAGAAAATAGCATTAAAGTGGTCTTTCTGAAACACTCTTTTTTCATGCAGTTACAGGCTTGCATTTGTTCATGGCCCTGCATGTTTAAGCAGTGGAGAGCAGGAGAGGCTTCTTAAAACTCTGGTTTAAAATGGTATATTGAGAGTTAAAGTACAAGCCCACTTGGATCTAGATAAGGCTCTGGGGATCTTCTATAACGAAGAAAATGAGTTAGACAGGAAAGTAAACATTTGCTCATATAAGAGTGCTGATGCACGTTTAAAAGCCCAGACTCTGAAATCCTCATTTTAACAAATTTAACAAATCCTTGTTTTTTTTCAAAGTAAATCACCTCTTTCTATCTTAGCAGTTTTGCTTCATGTTGACTTAAAGCCACTCTTGTGTTTGGCACACTTGACTCTCCCTTTGCTGCCACTCCAGCCAGGGACAGATCTCTCATGGGTTTCAATAGACCCACATCAGCCCCTCAACGAAAAGCCCTCTTCAGCAGGAGCAGAAACTGCTGTGGTATTTCTTAGGTGTGCCTTGTATATCCCACCTCATGGCTCTGCTTTCATTACCCTTCATAGCTATCGTGTCCCAAAGTCACCACCCCAAACCTACTGTAATGGGTTTCTTAACCGTTACGGTGTTGTGAAGCTGATTCCCAGAGGTATTTCATATGTAATCGACGGTCTTCTGCTCCTGCCTACCAGTTGACCATGTGCTTTCACTGTAATGAGGTGATAGTCGCAGCCTGTGTTTCTGATGTAACAGATTCAGATGCGTTTTTAACTCCAACAACTGAAAATGGAAGCAGCTTTAACAACCAAGTAAGTCCGAAGTTAGCTACACTGTGCAAGGTGTTGGGTGAAAACAGTCTTTGTTAGAGAGGGAGGAGTGTTTTAGAAAGGATAGCTACAACATTGTGTGTTTTGTGGCATCCTACTACATGTGCAAATGCAATTAACTCTCTGTATCTGGGTGCCTGGACCTACGTATAACTGAATTTGAATCTGATCTTACACTGAGATACGTTCATGCAGTCTGGATAGCTGGGAGTAGGATATGTGAATGCATACAGTGGCCAGAAATTAATGGCATTTGCCTCCTCAGTAAGTCAGACACTTGAAATACTTTTTCTTCACTTTTTTTCATTGAACTTAGATCAGAAAAGCCCAACCCAGGTCTCCCCACTAGTTGTATTTTTTCTTCCTAAGACTGTGCTCGCCCTAAGCCTGAATTTGGCCACTTTGTCTTTGTCGGTACCATAATGCTCATTTTCATACTTTTGACTTCCTACATATGGCCTAGTGTCCTGCAATGTCATACAGTACATGGCTTGAGAAGTACCCAAAAGACCACATTGCAGGAACTGGTTAACAATCCTATGTTGGTCCCGTTCCCCCCCCCCCCCCCCCCCAAGTTCCTTGCTGTTTAATGAGGAAGTTGCCTCTTCATATTCCTTAAACTCTCTTTTGTAAACCTCTGTGGCAATTCCAGAAAATATTAACACCCCCCTACTCCTTTATGTTGGCTCTTTTGAAGGTGGAATGAATCCCATGGGCAGTTTGTTTTCTTCTTGAAAATGTCTATAAGATTGGATGCAAAAAGCGCATCTTAGAGTGTTTTAATTAATTGAACACGTTGTTTCAGGGTATATTATTAACTGTGTAGATCTACCTTAAAAGTAAGCAAAACCCTGTCCAAAATGGTGATTGAATAATATGTACAAGGCAGTAAGAGAGATCTGCTGGGTGAATAATCAGACCTGATGGCGATGTAGAATCGCCTCTCACCCTCGTTCCAGTTGGGACTTTTCATCTGGCACAGCCACGTCTCTGAATCCCTCCAGATACAGTATTTGCAAACTTAATCAGGAGCAACAGGTTTTTCTCATGACCTATTGTATAGTCTCCCTTCTGAATGGGCTGTTGTGCCGTTGCATCTGCAAGCGGCTCTGGCTGCAGCATAAAGAGCTCCGCTTTGCCCTTGTGCCCCTCTGTATTTCACACTGGTGCGTGGAAATGGCACTACACATCTCTGCTTTCATCTGACACCGAATGGTTCATTTTCCTCTCTATTCATGGAGGATTTAATTGCCCTGCACATCAAAAGCGGGATATCCCCCAATTACCATCCTCCTGCCTAGAAAATAGCTAACTGCCTACCTCAGGGAAGTTGCCAAGAGATCCAGGCACCCGGAGGAGAATGGAAGTGTCCAAACACAGGCCAGGGGAGCAGGGAGAAAAGAAACTGGCACAGACAGGCAGGTGTTAAAGCTCTCCTTTATTTTCCGTGCACCTCCATCTGCAGAACATTCCATCTCCTGGAGCACGGTGCTTTTCAGCAGCAGAAAGGGACATACACAACTGCCTTTGACAACATGCTGGGCTTATGCCCTTCTACCCCAAATGAAGATGCACGGTATTACTACTTTAATGGTGCAGTGATTTAGCGGTGATTTTACAAAGCAATAGATGCCCCTGCCCTAAAAATACTTCTCTCCACCTTCTGCAGCTTAAGCTATTTGCCAGTTATAAATAATTATTGATGAAAAAAATCAGATAGATGCAAAACGAGTCAAGAACTAGGATTTTTTTTGTGAAAAACTGCCTGTCAGGTTGCTATAGGGCTGTTGAGCACGGTCTTACAGACAATTAAAGCTGCTTTTTTTCATCAAAAGGCAATAATCCTCCCTATTCTCAAAATTTCAAGAGAAAGCCTCTATGTTGTTTCTTCCTCATCACCCCCTTTTCTGCCTGGATTTCTTTTGTACCTGTTTTACACGCTTACTAGAAGATGAAGCTCTGTTTGTTTGTCTCTGGTAGGGTTTTTCTAATACAAATCTAAGTCTGACTGCATTTCTACTGCATGGGAATCTTGCTGGGTGCTTGTAAAGGTTTTCCCTTCCAGCCTTGCTGCAATGTCGGTCTCAGCCAGAAACAGTGACTTAAAACATTTGCCATCTCGTACAGGAGACAGGAAACTTTCTAGGCTGATTATAGAGATACGGCTTCAAAGGAAACTAGGAATTCAGAGAAGACTTCACTGGAGCTGCATATCAAGGTAAAGAATGCCTTTGAATTGGTAAGCAATGAGAAAATTATTCAAACTCCCTAGAGCTAGCCTAAATAGGACAGTCTGGGAAGAAAACTGGCAGTGACTTGAAACCTGTCCAAAGAGACTTCCAGACATGAAACCCGACTTCTGGTCATGTCCTGCATCCAAACCCTTTCCAGGATGCCTAAGAAATGCTTTGCTGGAGCCAGGGAACTGGCCAAGTGGTAGCTGGGTAGATGCAAGAGTGATAATTGGCATCCCCACATGGCTGGGGCTCCCAGCCATTTAGGTTAGCCCAAGTAAGACTCAGTCTTGACCCTGTCCCTTCTTCCTTCCACTCTGTCTTGCTGTGTTCAACACTGCTGCCTCCACTACAGCTTTTCTGAGTAACAGTTCAGAAAGAACTGGGCTGCATCAAAAGCAGCGTGACGAGGAGGTCGAAGGAGGTGATCCTGCCCCTCTGCTCTGCTCTTGTGAGACCTCACCTGGAGCATTGTGTGCAGTTCTGGTGTCCTCAACATGAAAAGGACATGGAACTGTTGGAACAAGTCCAGAGGAGGCCACGAGGATGATCAGGGGCTGGAGCATCTCCTGTATGAAGACAGGCTGAGAAAGTTGGGGCTGTTCAGCCTGGAGAAGAGAAGGCTGCATGGAGACCTCACAGCAGCCTTCCAGTATCTGAAGGGGGCCTATAGGGATGCTGGGGAGGGACTCTTCATTAGGGACTGTAGTGATAGGACAGGGGGTAATGGGTTAAAACTTAAACAGGGGAAGTTTAGATTGGATATAAGGAAGAAATTCTTTCCTGTGAGGGTGGTGAGGCACTGGAATGGGCTGCCCAAGGAAGTTGTGAATGCTCCATCCCTGGCAGTGTTCAAGACCAGGTTGGACAGAGCCTTGGGTGATACAGTTTAGTGTGAGGTGTCCCTGCTCATGGCAGGGGGGTTGGAACTTGATGATCTTAGGTTCTTTCCAACCCTAACTAAGATGTGGTGTGTGTGTGTCTAAGCCCATGCACAGGGTACACCTTCTGGCCCTGATCCTGCACATGAATAGTGTCCTTCAGGGAAACGGCATGTTTATGTGCTTCAGGTTAGAGATAGTCGGTATTAGGGCTTCTGATGACTGCACACATATGTTAGTGCGGCAGTTTCAAGCGTCTGACTAGACATTAAAAGCTTAAAAGTGTAAGGAAATGGAGAGGGACAGCAGTTTTCTGTGGATGGAGGCAGGCATGAGGAGATGGTGTGTTTCTGAAGAGTGTTTCAGCAGCTGGGAAAAGGGCCATCTGTCAGAGAGTTACGATAGTCCAGTCTAGACAAGAGTAGTGCCTGAGCTGGTTTCCAAATCCTGACAAATTAAGGTATGCTACAACTTGGAAGTATAACTCAGATTTTGACAGAGATTTCTGATGCATTCGCATTGGTGCGCACAAGCAGAGGGAAAATTCCATTTGGTTTACCGTGTGGATTTATCCCTGTGGTTTGTAAGGTGACTTTCAGTCACTAGGACCACAAACATAGCAGGATGTTTGCAAATGCCCAATGCAGGCTAATGGAAAACCCTTCTTTCCTCTTGGCACTAGCTAAAAAAAGCCACTAGCTGTCATTCAGAGCTGGATTGCAGAGAAGCAGGTGGGAAGCAGAGGCATCACCTCATTGGACTGTGTGTGAAGAGGCAAGTGTAGATGGAGATCATCTTCATAAAAAAGATGATAAAATTCAGACTAAAATCATCATTCTGGTTTCCTGAATATTTTTCCCTTGCTACTTTTCCATGTCAGACCCCCACTGACCCTCTTCCCTCGTCTTCTTCCTCCTGAAGACAGGGTGATGGGCAGTACATTCCAGTACCTTAAAGGGGCTCCGATACCCAAAGGAGCTCCACTACCTAAAGGGACCAACAAGAAGGATGGAGAGAGACTTTTTACAAGGGCCTGTAGGGACAGGCCAAGGGGAATGGCTTGAACCTGCCCGAGGGGAGACTGAGATGAGCTCTTAGGCAGAAGCTCTTCCCTGTGAGGGTGCTGAGGCGCTGGCACAGGGTGCCCAGAGAAGCTGTGGCTGCCCCATCCCTGGCAGTGTTCAAGGCCAGGTTGGACACAGGGGCTTGGAGCAAGCTGCTCTAGTGGAAGGGGTCCCTGCCCGTGGCAGGGGTTGGAGCTGGATGAGCTTTAAGGCTCCTTCCAACACAAACCAGTCTGGGGTTCTGAGATTCTAAGATCCTGCAGAAGAAGGCTGTATTTTTGCTGGGATAACGTCCTATCTGGCCAAGCATCCATACTTTCACATATCATGAGTATCTAATATCCACACTAAATACTCAGCTCCCATTTGCTTCTGAGCATAAGACAACCATCTGTTTATTGTCTCAGAAAAAACCCTGCATGCTTTTGTAGGTGTAATAACACAGTTTCATTGCCTGCAAGGGGGTATGGCTCTTCTTTTTAACCAAGACTAAAAAGACTCGGAGACATCAGCTCCAGCATCCCCTGTTGTTGTCAGCTTCTTTCAAACTGTCCTGACCTGTTTCATTAAAAGCTGTTCCCCATCCACCCTCCCCGAGTGTTGTGTTTAACGACAGCTTTTCCCTGCTAGTGTTGGTTTTCATTACTGGTCTTTGCACTCCCAGCATCTGGGAGCAGCGAACAGAGCATATGTTCATATAATTTATTTATATTTAGGGAAAGTGTGGTGTAGGTTGTGCAACGTGAAATTCCCCTTTGGACGGCTGTTTCCTTGATGTGTTAGCACAGTGTTTTCAGAGCATTAGTGTTTCCTGTAGTAAAGACTTGATTCACTGTTGTGTCATACCATGGATCCCCCGATACCCCTGCAATGGTATTTTTAGTTTCAAATGAGGGTTCTGATGCTGTGGAAGGCGCCATGGTCAAAAAAACCCCTCTGTTTGGCTTTCCCTAAACACCTCCTTATATCTTTGTCTTTTGGATCTTGTGTGTTAGTGGAGAATGGGGTCAATACTCTTCAGAATAAAACTGGATGGCATAATTATTGTTCCGGCTCAGTTAAAAAGCTTGAATGTTTCCATATTAATGTCTGTCATTCTCTTTTTCTGGATGACAGTGCTTCTGATTGGGAGCTGCCAAGAACAGTTTGAGCATTAAGGATGCATGAGTTAAAACACAGTCTTTTTCTTAAGCCGGTCCATTTGAGTGTCTTAGAAATAGGAGTCCGTATCACATTGGAACTGCCAGCGACGGCAGGGTTTTTCCTTTGCAAAATGGGGGCCTTATAAATAGTTGTATTCATTGGAGTTAAAATTAGGTTTCTGTGGTGCTGACTTGCAGCCAGCTTTCCCCACAGGGCAATTTATTTAAAAAAAAGAAAAGCCCTAAAGCAGGAATGTGCAGATGACATCTTCGGTGCCCTCGAGAGTCCGCTTGGACCAAAGTTGTCTTTGTATTGCCTTTGTCTATGGTGCCTTAAAGTGTGGTGGTAAGCTATCTTCCCCGTCTAACATAGGGAGTGTGCAACACTTTTATCCATTTTGAGCTTTTACAGGTGTATTCTATGGGATTATATTGTATTATATTATATTATGGAACTATTGGAACAAGTCCAGAGGAGGCCACGAGGATGATCAGGGACTGGAGCACCTCCTGTATGAAGACAGGCTGAGGAAGTTGGGGCTGTTCAGCCTGGAGAAGAGAAGGCTGCGTGGAGACCTCAGAGCAGCCTTCCAGTATCTGAAGGGGGCCTATAGGGATGCTGGGGAGGGACTCTTCATTAGGAACTGCAGTGACAGGACAAGGGGTAACGGGTTCAAACTTAAAGAGGGGAAGTTTAGATTGGATATAAGGAAGTTCTTTCCTGTGAGGGTGGTGAGGCACTGGAACGGGTTGCCCAGGGAGGTTGTGAATGCTCCATCCCTGGTGGTGCTCAAGGCCAGGTTGGACAGAGCCTTGGATGCCATGGTTTAGTGTGAGGTGTCCCTGCCCCTGGCAGGGGCGTTGGAACTGGATGATCTTGAGGTCCTTTCCAACCCTAACTATTTTATGATTCTAGTATACTTAAAGAAAAGGAATAAGATTATTCCTCGAACCATTGCTCATGGAATCATAGAACCATAGAATAAGTTAGGGTCAGAAAGGACCTTAAGATCCTCCAGTTCCAGCCTGGTTTCAGCTGTAACAGTTATTTTTCTTTCAGGTAGATATTACAATGCTGTGTTTTGGCTTTGGTCTGAGAATACCAAACATAGTACTGCTACAGTGAAGAAAAATAACTGCTACAGCTGAAAAGAGTCTTCAGGACTTGATCCATGAAGGTACCCTTGGTACTCCCAACTGCTTTGCTTGGATTTAAAGGAACAAAAAGAAGTTGTATATTTTTTTAAGAGAAAATTGTAAACTTTATGAATGGACCAGTACTTGCATGCATCACTGAGCAAGTAAACTGGAGTTTGTTTGTGTTTGTGTTAGCACTGTGGTTTCCTTATTTTGGTACCCTCCCAAGGCAGAGGTCCTCTGTGAAACTGAGGACTTCTCAGAGCTGAGAGATCCTCAGAACTGCCCACTTGGGTAACAGCGAGTGTCCTTCCTGCCCTTCGGCCAGGGTCAGAAATAAATCTTGGACTTTCTCCCAGGCAGACATTGTCCATTTTGCCTCTCCTGCTTTCTCCTGGCACAACTCCACAACACCTTGGAGCGTGGTCTGCCAGCATACCACCAGCATCACTGGGAGCAAGAACTTCCCCCTGTCCAGCTTGTCGGTGTGAAACTGCTTATAGAAAAGAGTTTCCATGGTTCAAGCACACATAGGAAGGGAAATGTGGTGGTGTTGAATTTCACAGGGAGGAAGGATCCACTTGCTGAGTGTTCTACCCACTTCTGCTTTTGGTCTGCCAAATGACCTTTTGGGCAAGTTACAGGTAGATGATTACTTTCAGAGAACCCCGGAGTGTTTTGTGTTGGAAGAGACCTTAAAGCTCATCCAGCTCCAACCCCTGCCACGGGCAGGGACACCTTCCACTAGAGCAGCTTGCTCCAAGCCCCTGTGTCCAACCTGGCCTTGAACACTGCCAGGGATGGGGCAGCCACAGCTTCTCTGGGCACCCTGTGCCAGCGCCTCAGCACCCTCACAGGGAAGAGCTTCTGCCTAAGAGCTCATCTCAGTCTCCCCTCTGGCAGGTTAAAGCCATTCCCCTTGGCCTGTCAGTCTATGCCATTCATTTGATTTCTTTTGTGAAAGGTCTAGTGGATGTTGGTGGAAAAAGTGAGTTAGGGCTCAGGTGTTATTATTTGATCATTAATTTGTCCATCTTACCAAGTATTTCAAGGGGATGAAATACAAATACTTGTATCCTTGTCAGTATCTGCTCTGTGCAAGGCTTCTTACCCTTGAAAGCTATCTACTCATTATCAGTCCCAGATGGTGTTGCTACACCTGCAGATCCATTACAAGTAAAACCAGCCTCCACATATGCACATTACATTATTTGATTTTTCAGGGAGAAAAATGTACCAAATGAGGTTACATTTCAGCCCTTGCTTCTTGGTTTCTGCTACCATCCTTTGATTCACTGCTGTGGCTGAACGTCGCAGGTTTCCCTGAGCAAAGTGCAGCCAAGGTGGAGTCCTAAAGATGGCCATAAATCAACCGAGGTACAATAGCTCCCTTTTTGACACCTCCCATAAGCCCCTGGTGAATTCCACTGGGTTAATTTGCAACATACTACAGTTTAAAAAGCAAACCCCACATTTTGAGGGCAACGTTACTGAAGAGTTATTCATGAAGATCAGTCACCCAGAAAAACAACACACATCAAAGCAAGAACCTTTAAACAGGACCTAAGTTACCAACAATTACAAAATGAACGCAGGATGCTTTAGTATCAAGGGAACTTCATACACTTGACAATGATATTGTAAGTCAGTATAACTGCAGTGGCTAAATCTCCTTCCAGCAGCGGTCTCTGCCATGAGGTTGTAGATGTAGTACTACATCCCCTGTCCTCTGCTCACTCCTTGGTTCTGAAGAAATACCTTGTGTTCTCTACTTCCCAGCTTTCTATTTTTCATTAACATCCTATTAAAAGGGGCGAGAAACAGCATGTTTTGCTCCATAGCATGCAAACCCCAGCTTATCTAAGAGTTTTAAGTGTAACTATTTTTATTTCTCTTTTTAACTATTGATATTTGACTATTTATATTCATCCATTTTTACATATAACACCTAACTTTGGTTCATCTCTATTGGCAGTTTCGGTAGACCAACAGCCTCTAAAGCCAGGTAGTTTATTTGTATGAAGGAATGGGCATATGAAAGTGTACAAAAGGTATAGGATCAATAAACTGAAAGGAAGATGCTCTGAGAGTCCTTTACATAGCTACTGAGATCTGTGATTTTTCTTCTGCTGTCAGATTTGCTTAGGCTTTGAAGGGTTTATTCTAAAAATGAGCTTCTCTCTATTGAATCTAATTAATGACACTGAATAAATGTGAATAAATGGATAAAGCATTCTCCACTCTTTTGTTTTTAAAGCTTTGTCTACAGCAAAGCCTCTCTGCATCTCGAGTGGAGAAAATGAACCATTCTGCCTTCTTTTTTTTTCAGGGTATGACAGCTAAACTAACATTTCTGCCTGCCAGCTTCTCTTGGAGTGTGAAATTGAATCAAGGGCAGGAAAGACTCTGAAAAGCAAGGGTTTCTTTTTTTCAACATTTTAGGTGTGCAGAAGGACCTGTTTCTGTTTGCATTACGTGAAACTCCTAGGGAGGGCTTAGAAAGCTCCCCTGTGCTTGTTTGCATTGGCACGCAGAGCAGCAGAGCTATTGAGCATCTGCCACAGGGCTCGTGGTTCTTCTGAAAGGGGCTTGGGGAAGAAGGTTTGAAAGGGCCGAGGGTAAACTTGGATTTAGCCAGCTGGTTGCTTCTTTGGTTTTGGTTTGTTCGTTTATTTAATGAAGAAGATGGAGTCTGATCAGCTCCTTGGGCCAAGCCTGCTTCCTAACCTGGCTGGAGCCTGCGTGGCGGGTCGTCTCTCCTCTCTCCGGCCGAGCCCGAGCGCTGGCATTCCTAGTGGAGGCAGAAAAGCCTTTCCCTTCCACACACAACCTTTGGCTGCTTCGGTGCCAGTAAAAATAAGAAAATGGCACTGCTCAAATAGCAGACCCCCCTCAAAATAACTGTGGCCATGAGCTGAGGGCAGAGACTGCTCCTTCTCTGTAGCATACGAGAGATGATAAATCATTTGCGGGATCATTTCTTCCCCGTGCCCCTTTTATAAAGAAAGGGTTCAGCGTTTTGAGCAGTTTCCTTCAAGGAAGTGCAGAAGAGCTATTAAGCACATATTTCTCTTGGAAATGTTACTGGAGCCTTCTAGTCCCCGCAGTGGAGAAAAGGAGCGTATTAGAATCCTCTCCGTGAATGGAACCTCGCTGCGCTGTTTGGCCGGGTCGTTCTGCTCAGTCTTATCTATTGTTTATCATTTTTAGCTGAAGTGGCTCCTCTGGCAACAAGTAATTTTTCCTAATCAGACAACCCAGCCTGGGAATTTCTCTCATTTACTCCACAAAACGCTTCAGTAGGTGGAGGAATAGGGAAAACTGAGGAATGCTGAAGCGCCTTTGCACGCCCCCACTCACTGGCATCCTGAGATTAAAGTTCCTCTTTTTCTCACCACAAACCCCTGACCCCTCCACTTTCTTATAACTCAGCATCCTCTAGATGGCCCTTAGGCACAGCTTACTGCGTGATGTGTGCCGATAGCGTGATAATAGAGCTTCCTGCTGTGAGGGTCTTATGGATTCTGTGAAATCCCAGAGGGATTCAAGGAAATCTGCATTAGAATGCGCTGTTTGGTACAGGTCTGTGCACTGAGCGGGTACACAAAAGGTAACGGAAACTAAATGTGTCAGGCATCATCTTTCTAATCCAATGTGGGGTCTGTTTAATCTCTTTCAAAAGATGTCTTAAGAACTCCCAGTGTCTTCATTGAGCACTGGGCTTTCACTGCTGCTGGATGGGGGCTGGGGCTGTTGTGTGTTGGGGCTCTGCTGGCCACTGCTCCACATCATGGGGAGCTGCCATAGATGGAGTTTTGCTTAATTAACACATAGAGGCACGTCTGCTGCTAACCCATCCTTGCCGCTGGCTTCAGCCTGGGCAGGAGGCTCTGGTGCTTGGTCTGGAGGGAGAGACTGTAATCCTATAAACAGCTCATTGAGGGGCAGGAGGAGAGAACTGGGGATTCATCCCCTTTCTGTCTCAAGTAGGAGAAATAGGAAAGCCCTCAGGCCCCACAGAGCCAGGGCAGCAAGTGTCAGACCGTCCCAGCTACAGCAATGCCAGCACTGAACTCCAACACCTCACTGTGCCTATGCTTCCCCAGGCACCAGATCACTTTATAAGAGTTTAAGACCTGCTGCAAAGCCCTCTGGCTCAGACCTCAAGCTCTGGACTCAGAGCTGGACTCAGTTTATGCTTTTCCCCATATAAATTTCAGTCTCCTAAGCCAGCTATGGGAAGCTGAATGCCATGGGAAAGTGGAACGGTGTTTGGAATGATGGGGGAAATGTGTGTTGAATAATAATAAAGTCTTATGACCCCAAAAGCTCTAGCAAGGCTGCAACTCCTGTTGGCTTCTGGAGGTGTATTGTGCTTGTAGCATAAGCCCCACTGCTTCATGGAGCAGCCTTAGGCCAGGCTGGACAGAGCCTGGGTGACATGGTTTAGTGTGAGGTCCCTGCCCATGGCAGGGGGGCTGGAACTGGATGATCTTAAGGTCCTTTCCAACCCTAACTGTTCTGTGATTCTATGTTATGTTATATGTTCGTTATTGAGGAATCTGGGGAGGAGAGAAGTCCAGGTTCTTTGGTGGCTTAATATGGTGTTTACCAATTGTAAAGTCAGAGTAACATACCAGGAAGAAAATGGATGTGTTGAATAAGTAAAATGGACAAAAAGCTGGTACAGGCAGGCCAAAACTTTATCAATATTGATCTTTGTCTGCTTGCGTAGCTTGGCAATAATAACTTTTGGCTAGTTTGGACAGCATAATACGTGAGCACAGAGAGTAAAAATAAGGATGGATAGTGAGAACGATGTTCATCTTTATTGTATAGCTCTGAGTGAGCCTAGGAAATAAATCTGAATTCTTAAAAAGGCAAAAATCAGCAAAGGAGACACAGTTCAGAGAAGAGTGCACATTCTGCAGTAATGAAGAGCTGGCTGCACTGGTCGTGACTCAGTTGAGCTACATTATGTCTATGTATAAAGCTATAGACTTTGGGAAGACACAAAAGAAGGGAAGAGGTAGGGGAAAAGTGCAGAATCCCTTTCTTTTAATCTACCTTCTAATGTTTGGCTTAGCTTTAGTATAAGTAATTGCAAAAGAACAATGTGTATTTGTTAACCAAGCACTAAAGCTTGTATATAAATGTCAATAGAAAGAAGAAAACCATAAGCCTTGTGAAACCAGTCAAGCTCTGTCTCTTCTTGTTGGCACTGGGATCTTCAGTTTTGTCCAGTAGCAGTGTAGCAGGTCTTTGTGCTACTGGGACAAAGGAGCTATGTTTTTCCAAGCTATTGACCACTATCACCATCACTAACGTGCACTCCCTCAAACAGATCTGCTTCTTGGGTCCTGATCTTCCAAAGACCCACCTGCAGTCCTAAATTACTTTCTAAAGTGGTGCTTAGGGTGGTGATGTGGTGGTAGATACACCAGGAATGCCCACCAGGAAGAGGCTGAAGCTGTTACTATTGGAACCAGTATGTCTATAACATCATACAATAACTACTCACAGACATATACCTTGGGACAAACTCTGGACTGTAAATCATATAGTCAATGCTCTGGCACTCATCTTCACCACTCCAGGGCAGAGGCCCCAGAGTTCACCAACAGGGCTTTTAATTACCTTCATACATTCTCAGTTGATGACAGGCAACTGAACCATGCAACATATTGCCCTTCTGTATATATGCTGGCCTTTTCTGATGGCATTGTGTGGTCAGAACTGGTGGAAAAAATGCAATTGCAAAAGAAAATGTGAAAATACATTGAATATTTTTAAAAATTCCAGACTTTCATAAAAAATAATTGTAACTATCTCTTCATTTATTTGTTTTAAATAGCGCTTTCATGTGTTGGGACAAAGGGACATTGTATTAATTGTGAAGTGTGAAATGTTTTTCTTGTTTGCTTGGGACAACAACTGGGAATACATGGATTTGCCTATTCACGCTTTATTGTTATGACAACATTTTTTCAGTAAGTGTTTGAAAGCCAGCCCTATGAAAGGAGTAGAGTTGGCTATAAAGCTGGAGGAGTTTCATGCTTTTGTTTTAAGCTTGCGTGTAGGAGCTTTGTCAAGATTGTGAGGCTTTCATCCATGGTGTCTGCCTGACTCAAGGGTTCTTTTCTTGTTCAAATATCCTTTAGTAAAAGCCATTCGACTGAAAGGCTGTGCAAACACAAGCTGGCTATGATAAGAGTTCTACATGAAATCTTTAACATGCTTTGTCAGCATGAGGTTTTTTCAGCTGTGTGCCCTGGTAAATATTCCCCCCCTTTTCCCCCTGCGGTAAGTTCTTTTTCTTGAAGTGCATTTCTTATTTATAATTGCTGTAATTTTGTGATGGATTTATGACAATACGCCATTATGCTGTAGGTGAAATGTTAATCCACTGTGCATTAGTGTTACTTGAAAAATACTGCCCTAGTGCAAGCTCTGTTACTAAAACAAACTGCATCAGAACTTAGGTCCCAGCCATGACTGAGTTTGCAGTGGATCTATTTTCTGTGTCTCTCTTTCCTAAGTTATCAGTCTTCTTTAAGCACTGAAATGCTCAAAGCCGATGGCAGGGCGGTTGGAACCGGATGATCTTAAGGTCCTTTCCAACCCAAATCATTCTGTGATCATAAGGAATCTAATGCTGCAACTTTGCTAAGCACAGAAAAGGTGCTGGAGGAGAACACATTAATCAGCCTAATCAAAACTGAAAGACATGCTTTTCCTTTCAAATGTCATATGCAAGTACGTGATTGTGCGAGCAGGAACTGAGGACAGAAGGGCTCATTTAACCTTGTCTCAGCTCTGTAACACCCAGGATAGCTGGTGAAACAGAAAAGCTGGTTTTCCAGTGAGAAACTTGCAATCATGCCACATACAACCTATTTACTCCAGTTAGTTTGAGCCTGCAGCTGCTTTATAGGAAGAGCAAGAAGTAAGGTTTTCCTTGGAAAACTCTTTTGCTTCACTTCTGTTCATTCCTGGGTTCCTGTTTTAAAGCCTGAGCTTTTCCAGCTCCTGTTCATCTCCACTCACCTTCGCTTCTCTTGGTCTGAAGTCTACATTGGCAAACAGCACTAAGACAGGAAACAAGGAGAAATTTTACCACATGCCTCTGCTAAACTCTAACTAATAATATGCTGGATATTTTCCACTCCACCCAAGCTGTATAATTGTTCCCCATATGAAATGAAGTTAATTCTGTGTAATGTTTTGATGAGTAATTTTAATCAGGGCTGTGGAGAAACTGCTCTCAAGTCTGGAAACGTCAGTGCTTCCTGTAGTAAACAAATCTTGTGGTTTTAGCATTTCACCTAATTTGATTTTTCAGTTGACAGAACATGTTCCTCCTCTTGCCTTATGGTCTTCAAGACTTAGGAGCCCTTTTGTAGCCCAATTTAGTTTGTTTCTTTAACGTAAACCAGTTAAAGAGGAGAGAGAAAAAGGGAGGTTTTGTCTTTTCCTTTGGCAAGTTGGGAGGAATCTTGACTGTGATTTCTTTAATTTCACCAGCCCTTCATGCAGCAAGTGCATGAGTCTGCTGTGATGTCCTCTGAATACAAGTAGCTTCTTTGCAAAGCGCACGCTGGATCGGTGTCTTGTTGGAAGAACACATAGGGAAACTGATGAGTGTGAGTTGATTTGACACCTTCCAGCACATGGCAATGACTGCAGGCACCTGGAGCCAAATACATTGACCAAGTAAATCTCTTGACTTCTTGCAGTGGCTGCCAGGATGAATGTGGTCCATAGGGCTTAAGCAATCGTTACTGCATGTCCCAGGCTACTAGATGCTTTCAGGACTCCTAAATACAAAGGCTTTGTTCTAGTTTAGCATTTGAGAGTGGTAAGAAGTTGCAAAATGAGTGTCTGGTAAAAGTACTTCTATTGCATAGTGGTTAATAAGGAGTTCCTTGCAGTTTGAATTAAAACCCCTGATCTTTAAGCTGATAGAGGGTAGGCTCAGATGAGCTCTTAGGCAGAAGCTCTTCCCTGTGAGGGTGCTGAGGTCCTGGCACAGGGTGCCCAGAGAAGCTGTGGCTGCCCCATCCCTGGCAGTGTTCAAGGCCAGGTTGGACACAGGGGCTTGGAGTGAAGGGGGAGCAGGGCATAAAGAAGCACAGATCACTATGGAAGTAGCATATGTATTTGTGTGAACACCCGACACTGGTCACAAAGGCAACTCTTGGAAGCAGATTTCCTGAGAAAAAGTGAATGGTTGCAAATCAGGAATTCACATTTTAAAATTGCCCTCCAGTATTTCCATGTAAGTCTTTAGATTTATGAATTTTTTATTAATAATCTTGTTTCCCAGAATGTTTCCAGACGGGAAACACGAGTAGGAAAGTCATGGTCATTTTAATGTATATGTGTATAAAGGAAGTCGGTGGTGTGATACAGGGGTTACTAACATTTAGCAATACCCCTCCATTTACCATCGGTAAGCACCATTTCACACCCCTGTTCGAAGTTTAAAGTACTGGTCCCATGAGCCATCCTGTCTCCCTCTCTTATTAAATTCTTTGTCATAGATTTGTCCCTTGCCAAACACATTACCTGCTGCTTTCAAACTGAGAATCTCCAGATGTTATTTTTTTATGCTAAGGCAGATTTAATGTTCCCCTTGAAAAATAACCACGGCAAACAAAAGATGCTTGCTGCTACAGAAATGACAGGTTTCTTTTATTTGGCAGGTTTTCAACAGGCTGAGAGTGCAGGGAGTGTCTGCTGAAGCCCATGATTCCCAAATGCTGAAAATCTCTTTTCGTTCCACACTGCAGCAAATAGGGATGTGCTTTAGCTACTGTGCAGTATCCATGGTGCAAGCTTACCCTGGTGAGGGCAACAGGGAATAGACTCTCCCACCTTCCCTTACAAACATCTCTAGAAAACATTGCATGAGATCTCCTCAAGTATTAAGTCTATTTCAGCCTTTATTTGCTAAGGGAAACCACCTGTGAACGTTTAACTTGATGCATTGGGCTGTGACATGCAGCAGCAGCATAGCCCCAGACTGCAGAATGCTCCACCTGCCTCGCATGGATGGGTCAGCTACAAGCTAGGGAGGAAAAAGGTTTCCCAAACGATTGCTGTCCATGTGGAGCTGGGTAGGGATTTATGGCACATCTGAAGCACTCGTCAAATGCTCAGCACAAGAACTTGGGATGAGGAGATGGCAAAACAATCATTGGGCTGAAAGGGATTCCAAGGCATGCACGCTGACAGGGTGAATTGTGTGTAAAACGTGTGTTTAACAGAATAATACAACATTGATTTTCTGGTACCTGGATGATTTCACAAGTTATTTTGGCACTGCATTTTTTACCTAAGCTGTTTAAGGAGATACTGCATATCCTTGAAAACCCCCCTTGTAGCTCAGTCTTTCCTTGTCCTTCAGTGCATAAGCATACCCAAGCTGTATCCATTTCCTCTCAAAAGCATCGTCCACTACTGCTCTTCCCTGTGTGTTGACCTGATCTATCTCTTACTACATGAAACACTGACTTCTTCATTCAGATTCTCTCTTTTATCACTGGCATTTTCTTTGGTTCTGTTGATAACACAGCCACAGCTAAACAGGATTTGATAATATTTTAATATACTGGTTTTATTAACTTTTAAGATTCCAATGTGCATTTTCTACAGACAAAGCAGGTTCTGATTCTGTTTGCTACATCGGGGTTTACCTTTGGTGAAGCTTAGAGCTGTATGTCAGCTGTATCCTTTGATCTCCCTCTTCCTTCACCAGTAACCTTCAGACCAAGCCTGCTGGAGTCAAAGCTTGGCTAGAGGACATCAGTCTGGCTGCTTCATTGATGTGCAGAGACACCGGCTCAACACCTGCGGCACACAGCTCGGGACGGGTACCACATATTGTAACCTTCACTTCCCAGAGCTCCCCTGCCTACACGGGGACAGAACAGATTGTCAGCTTCTGCTGTAGCCATCTAATAACCCACCATCTGGTTTTCATTTTTAATTTAGACACAAGCAACAGAGCCGGGTCGAAACCGCCGTTCCAGGTCCCATGGGGGTTGATAGAAATTCTTCTGAGTTTAATAATTAAATAAACATGAAATAATGGTTTAATCTCTCAGCAGAAATCCACCGAGCTGTGCACGTGCCTGCCATGGGCAACTGCACCCTCATTACCTCATTCGTTCCAGCCCCTGTGCTGTTAGGACTTGCTCCTTGTCACATCTCAAGTCTGTTACCGTGATTTCTTCAGGGCAAGGACTCTGTGTGTTTGCCTGGTAATGTATCTATGGGAATAACATCAAGTACTAATGGTATTAACAGCAAGTGTGAAAGGTTATTTGGAAACTGGAGTTGATTTTGAAGCTTGGCTCTTTGGTTCATCTGGAGTAATTAGGAAGAAAACAGGGAGAAAGAAGAAACATCCCCCTCAGTGTACTTAAAATTAGCATTTGAAATCAGAAATGCCACCAAAGCCATGATTGCTGTCAAGGAAATGCCCAGCAAAATCAGCAGCCATTCCTGCACTGCTCATGATCCCTGCTCAAAGCAGGGACACCAGGACATGTGCTTCCCTTTGGTGTCTCAGGGCTATGAGCAAGGTGAATGCGATCGGGTGGGCATAGTGAGGATCCAGCTAGGAAGGTGGCAAACAAACAGCTTGGGTACAAAAGGAGGAGAGGTTGTGCTGGACACAGAGGAGAAGCTGTGTTGGTTGTGTTGAAAAGGCTATTTGGAGACATAATGCCTTCCAGTATCTGAAGGGGGCCTATAAGGATGCCAGGGAGGGACTCTTCATCAGGGGCTGTAGTGATAGGACAAGGGGCGATGGGTTCAAAATTAAACAGGGGAGATTTAAATGAGATATTGGGATGAAGTTTCCCTGTGAGAGCAGTGAGGCACTGGTACAGGCTACCCAGGGAAGTTGCGAATGCTCTGATCCTGAAGTGGTCAAGGCCAGGTTGGAGCAACCTGCTCTAGTGGGAGGTGTCCCTGCCCATGGCAGGGGATTGGAACTGGATGGATGAGCTTTAAGGTCCCTTCCAACACAAACCATTCCATGATTTTATGATTCTATGACTGCAGCAATGACTTTGGATCCTGGTTTGGGGATAGCTCAGTCTTGCCAGGTGGAAGCAATGACTCAAAGGGACTGCTCCTCCTCCTGATTCCTCTCCTGTCCAGACGTGGCTCTCTCCATACAGCCTCTGTCATCGCCTTCTCCTCTTCAGCCCTGTTGATGCATTCCCAACCTGCCTGCTGGCAGCCCAGGATAGGCGTCTACCTGGAAAACTGAAGGAGCATTGGTCTGAAGGAGCATTGGTATAAAGGAACACAGGATTTAGGCGTGAGGCTTTCAGGGACTGTCTCAGGTTACTAAGGAGTGAAGAGATATCAGAGTCAAGCTCTAAAAACGACTAAGGTGGTAGTGTTAACAGGACAAAGAGAAAAGGGAAAAATATATCCTCCTGGTGTACATCACTTGGAGATATAAAAGCTGAGTGACCTCATGTCACTCCATGGACTTTAACAGCATCATGCTGCTTTACACAGACCAGAAATGATTGCTACAGATACTGCTCTTGGAGCAAATGCTGGACTTCAGCTTCTGTATCACTACCAGTTCCTCTAAATTCATATAAAGTGAAAACATTGCAGATTACAGGGCTTGATTCTAGAATTAGTTGTGCTGACTGCGTGTCACAGCACATAAACCTGGCAGATCTGAGCGCTGGGGCATCTCAGCTCAACTTCTGTTTCAGAAGTCTGACTTTTCCAGCATCTCCTACTGCTATCAGAATGAATGAAGGTGTTCATCAATGGTGTCAGAGGGTTGAAAAGCATTTATGGGCTGAACAGGCAAATGTTTCCACAGGAAGACAGTGAGTGGTGCAGCCCTTTGTTCTTCAAACTTCATGTTGTGGCTACAATGCATGTTGTGGGTCTATGGTACTCAGTTTTTGCTGTTCTGTCTCCAGTTTGGGGAGTGAAATGCTACCTAGAGTTTCCCAGCAGCATCTCAGACAGTCTTTGGTAAAGAAGTGGATGTCAACAAATGGGGTAGATCCTTGATATGGTTGCAGGGACTTCTGCCTTGTGCCCCTGTTCTCCTTGGGACAGTAAACAGAGCAGAAGCCAAGGCTCTCATGGAGTGAGGCTGGGTTGCAGGGATGAAGCAGAGCTGGATTTGCTCCAGAGCTGCATCTAGCAAGGCCTTAATCTAAAGACTTCTGGTGGGAGAAGCCATCATGGAACTGGAACGGCATGGCTGGATGCTGGCAGAGAGACAAGAGACATCTCCTTCTGGCACCATTAATAGTTTTATCTGTTTTGCTTCTCCCTGCCATGCCAGCATGGTGAACAAGCTGACAGCATTCGTCTGGTGCAAGTGCCAGCCGAGAAGGGCACCAGAGCTGCTGAAAGTCATGGGGAAATTATGTGGGGCTGGGTCAGACTTCCCTCTGGGTCTTACCTCTGCTTTAAAACCTGGAATGTAGTCTTGGAGTCGATTAGAGAGAGCTGCTGCCTTCCTCCAGCTCCAGCCCTACCCATGAGACAGCATCCGAGCTGCTGAGTTGGAGGGACTATTGTCAACCCAGTGCCTCTGCTGTTATTTCCCCCCTAGGAAAACAGACATGTGGCTCTGTGCATGGCAAGAGAGGTTTTGAGCATTGCGTTCAGGCCTGGACCTCTGAATGGAAACACTGAGCTCTGCTCACCACTGAGCGAGGCTCCGTGCAGCTTTCTGCCCAGAAGCTGTGTCTCCCGTGCCAGCTCTCAGCCGTGCCCAGCTTTCCCAGAATATTGTGCTAAACCATCCCGCTTTCTGCTCCTAACTGCGAGGAGCTCAAAATCAGGACGAGGATGTGTGGGTATTGCCATGGTCCGGCTTTGTTGGTAGGAGTACACCATTGAAAGTATCTGCTGCGGAGGTGATCCTGCAGAGGTCAACTGATGTGAAGGGAACAGCTTTTGTCTGAGCCTGCCAGACGAGGAGCTAAGAGAGATCTTTGTTTTCTTTTCTTAAGCATTTCAGCTTCTGTCTGACTCTTGCAACCATCCTATTATTTGCTGCATCATCCTTCATCTCAGCGACGTGGAAGGCAGCCCTGCTGTTTAATCACTTGCCTTTACTGCTCACTTGTGGCTAATACTTGCTCCTCAGCATTGCGAGTGGAATGCAGTAGCACTGCTTTGCATTACCGCCCTGTAGCTGAGAACCAGGCCAATATCATCAAAATTCAAGGCATTCCTTTCCCAAAAGCACTTTACATGGAGAAGTACCCTTAACTCTCTCTAGCCCTGAGTACCAGGCTTGAGGGCCTCTTTACCTGCCAATGATGCTGGGCAAGCTTACAGCCCAGATAAACCCCAGGCAGCCGGGGAATGGGCTCCAGTTCTTGTTTCACCACTTGAAAAGCAACTTTCAAAAACTGGTTGGAATCCAGCCTTTAATTTTGCACCCACAGATTTGAACCCATAATCAGAAGTAGGCTGGGATCTCATCTGCTGCAGTACTAACGCTGTCAGCACGCATATTGCCTGCCTAATCCAAAGGAGCAGTTAGGTAATTAAAAGGCTAAATGTCTTAAGTTTTTCCCACCACTAGTTAGGAACAGGGGATGAAAAGGCATTGGGTCCTCTGCACATGCCCTGGGTAAGCAGATTCTTTTACCCCTTGTCTCCTGGTCATTCATTTGGTATCTGTAAGTGCTCCCTGCAGCTTTCCAATTTATCCCAGGCTGCTTTCCTAAGAGGGGCCCTCTGATGTGCTACTCCAAATGGAATTATTCTTCTACGAAATCCTAAATCCACTCACTTCCCAAAATGAGGCTTAATTTAGAGGGAATTCTTTCAAACATATTTATTTTCTTTTCTGAGTCCAAACTTCAGGAAAATTTCAAACGCAGCACATGCAGCATCCATGATTTGAGGCAGTGCCTTGGGCATCGCTTCCAGGGGAACACAGCCCAGCAGAGAATTGTCACTTTTACTGGCATTCCTAAGGCAGCAGGATTTGGAGGAGAGCATGAGAGATTTTATGGTGCAGCCTTGTTGTTCTTGTTGTCACTGGGGCAAAAGAAACCTGTTATGTTAAAAACCTGCAGCCTCTGTTCTCTGCTTAATGATGGGGAAAATGGTCCTGAGGTCTGCTCCCTTGCTTGAAATGTCACTCCACACCTGAAAGGAGAAAATAAGGGAAGTAAAATGGAAAGAAGGAATGTGATTTTACATTTCTTTCCTGAGTGTATAGAATGAGTATGAAAAGGGAAGGTATGTTTTTGTTGGGACACGAACTGAATAATCATTAAAATGTGTGTTTTCTGCTTGACAACGTCATATTTAAACAAGTTCATTCACAGAGCGATGGACTTCATCATAGAATGAAGTCGAATGGAACACAGTGATTGGGCTTTGAAGTAGGTAATTCTCAGAAGCACTACATTATGTTATTAAGAAAGATCTCGGTCTCTGCACAGAAGCAGCTGATGCTTCATCAGGTTTTGGATGTCTGCTCACCTCTCCTGGGGAGGATGAGCTCAGTGATCTGACTGGATTCCAGCTGGAACTGAATGTTGCCTGGGTGTGATCCCAATGTCCAAACACACTAACTGTGGATGGTGGCTGGAGACTTCTTCAGAGAAGCCAGCTGATGCCAGGAAGACATCACTTCAATGAAGTCATTGGATGGGAGTCGCGTTTTGCTCTCAGGCTGTGGTCTCGGCCGCCTTTCTCAGTCTGGATCATGATTAATGCTGTGTCCAAGCTAAAAATTAAGGCTATTTTATAACTGGGCATTGAATTTGCTTCTTCTGTTTCCTGACTCATTTGAACCTTTGTCAGGCAAAGCCTTTTTCCTCCCCTGGAAAAGCCCTGTAAATCTCTTATCGTTCATCCATTTTGGTAAGCTGCTGATTTTCCTCTCCATCTTGCCTTTCACTCCGGGACGTGCAGCACATGTATATTTGTCATAAGCACATATTTCTTTCTATGTCTTGAGACCTGTTTTCTTCTTTCCATCCTTTCGCATTCATGACTTTGCTTTGCTGCAATTTAGATTGCAAAATCTATGAGGTAGAAAGCTGACTGCAAAACGCAGCCTCGGTGGTTTGCAGACAAGTAATGCAGAAGGCAAACTGTGTATTTTCATGGGCTACCAGTGTGTTTTTAGGAAAAGCTCTTTTTGCAGATGGACAAACAGCATGGAAATTGAGTGGAATTTGTAATAAGCTCCCAGAGATTAATTACTTTGTGCTCTTTGTCACATTCAAACTGCATGGAGCCCCAAGATAATGTCAGATATCGTGTAGGCAGTAGCTAGGTGGAACACCCCTCACAAAGCCTCCAGGATGTGGGTATTCATACTGTTAAACCTAATGGTCATCAGTTTGCTAGGAGCAATGGAGTGCTGGAGGTACCCATCTCCCCCAGGAGCTGCTGCAACAGCACCCTGGTCTCTCACAGCCCACTGATGTTTCCATAGAGGGATGCTCACTCCAGCCTCTTGGTCCACTTCCTACTAAGGATAATTGGATTATTGCTTGAGGTTTTCTTTCCACTTGCATTTCCACTGCTTCTTAAATGCCATGTGGTATTTACTGCACATTTACTCAAGCAATACTGTTGAATGCTATTACTTGTCCCAGTGGTGGAAGTGGTGGGGGTTTTGTGAGGCTGTGCAGGCTCCTTCCACATGAAAGACCCTGTTCTTAGGAATATCAGGTTTTATTATTTATTTAAAGGATGTTTTCATGACACTGCAATTTCTAACCCAGCATGGCGAAGCCATTAAATAATAGCGGGTCTGTTTAGAAGAATGTGTTTTATTTGGCACATTTGGGGAATAGCGGTACAAAGGAAGAAAATAAAGTTGCCATGTTTATGGCAGCTGGGTTCTCTGTCCGTTGGTAACCACTTCCCACAAATAACTGCTTGCTGGTGCCTACACATGATATTTTAAGATCCGAGCTCTTAAAAAGAAGCCCATAACCATCAGCAATATTTAGTGCTGTACAGCCTCCTGGCCACCACATAATGACTGCAGTGTTTCTTATGAAAATGAAACTCATTGCATTCTGGGCTTTACTTTAAGACCTCACATCAATCACTCAACCTCAGGCCATGCCTTGCACCTTTTCGTTTCCCACAGCCTTGTTCCTTCCCTTATGTTAGTCTTAAAAGTGTCTTTTCTACCTTCTTCCTTACTGCCTCCTCCTTGAGGAAATAGGCTCTCTCCAAAGCTCTTTGCTGAACAATCCTTTTGCTTACCTGGAAAAGAGAAGGAAAACTGGTCAAGCCTATGCGGCAGACGCACCTAGAGCACCCTTACTGACTGTTTCTTACAGCAAAACAACCTGGGCATAAGTAGTGGAAAGATCAAGCAGCAGGTTAGACAAGTAAAGGAAAAACCATTTTTGTCCTCAACAGAATTAACTGTGGGACCCATTGCCAGAGGATATTGTGAAGGCCAGAAATAGATATTACTTTTTAAGATGAACTAAGTAAATGAGTGAAGGTTGGATTCATCACTCCTTATGCAATGCAGTGACTCAGAGGAAACAAGCCACTGAGAAAGCAGCCAGGAAGTTGGTAGGAGCTGTGAGGTACCAGCATCTGCTGCTGGTCCTGTGGGAAGCAGGATGGGTCTGACTCAGTCACTGTTCTGTGCTTTTCAATCACGCCACCCGTAAGGGGGAAAACAATTACAAACGTAATTACAAACTGGTACAAGCTGTATAAATGCAGTTCAGTTAAGGTTAGGATCTGCCTTACTGATGAAATGACCCAGTTGTTTGACTTTTAAATCTCTTCGTTTCTTTCTTTCTGCCTAATACTTTCTTTCTCCTGCGCTGCTGTGATGAGTTTTGTTTGCATACTCCTCAGGGCTGTGACCACGTCTTTCTTTCCATAAGGCTGTCTCATGCAACCAGAAGCTACAGTAGCTTTATTCATTCAATTTTACTTTCTCCCATTCCTTGGCAACCCCATATGCTGCAGCTCTCCTTTCCTCCTTTCTCTCCTCCTGTCTAAGCAGTGCACAATAAATACTGCATCAAGTCTGTAGTGATAGGACAAGGGGTAACAGGTTAAAACCTAAACAGGGGAAGTTTAGATTGGATCTAAGGAAGAAATTCTTTCCTGTTAGGGTGGTGAGGCACTGGAATGGGTTGCCCAGCGAAGTTGTGAATGCTCCATCCCTGGCAGTGTTCAAGGCCAGGTTGGACGAGGCCTTGGGTGAGATGGTTTAGTGTGAGGTATTCCTGCCCATGGCAGGGGGGTTGGAACTTGATGATCTTAAGGTCCTTTCCAACCCTAACTGTTCTATGGTTCTAAGTCTTTCCACCACCCTCCTGATGAAACTGGGGTTCAACAAGCAATGAGGTCAATACTGAGTGTTTGACTCTTCCCACCAGCCTATTTTGCTTTGAAACCCTCCCACGCTCTGGTTGTTTTGAATCAGGGTTTTTCCCTGGGATCACTGAATTACATGGCATGGCATGAGAATATATATTGCAAACAGAACACAAGGCTGATCTGTGGCTGTTAGATGCCTATACGGTGCCTTAGCATTACTTGGATAGTGCAGGCTGCATCAGCTGGATCCCCTGCACTGAGGCTGTGCTCTTTCATAGAATCCCAGCCTGGGTTTTGTTGGAAGGGACCTTAAAGCTCATCCAGCTCCAACCCCTGCCATGGGCAGGGACACCTTCCACTAGAGCAGCTTGCTCCAAGCCCCTGTGTCCAACCTGCCCTTGAACACTGCCAGGGATGGGGCAGCCACAGCTTCTCTGGGCACCCTGTGCCAGTGCCTCAGCACCCTCACAGGGAAGAGCTTCTGCCTAAGAGCTCATCTCAATCTCCCCTCTGGCAGGTTAAAGCCATTCCCCTTGTCCTGTCCCTACAGTCCCTTGTCCAAAGCCCCTCTCCAGATTTCTTGTAGTTCCCCTTTAGGTATTGGAAGGCTGCTTTCCTATCTAGGATTAAGATAACACAAAGGAAACGAAAGAAGAGATAAGCCACTGCTTCAGCAACCTCATTTATCTTGTTCCTTCTGATCTGAGATGCTGGTACACAAAGAGATACTGAGGAGCTTTGTTTCAGTGCCTTGCTGAGGATGCCGGGCGGTTGGGCAATGCTTAGTGCTGCTAGTCCCCAGATGTCCCGATGCTGCAGAGCACAAATGCACCCACAGTAAACAACCATGGACAATGGGGACTCTAAGGAGGAGGAATGGGCTTGTACCAGGGCTAGTAACTGTACCTGAAATAACAAAAGGGCAATTCAGCTCCTTGGAATGGCGTACTGTGGCACAGTGAAAAGGAATGAATGAGGAAAGATTAGCAAGGCTTGGCTTGTGCAGGCTGGCACATGATAACATTATTGGTTCTGTCATTTGATGCTGGGTGAAGAATGCAGAGAGAAAGTGCTTTTAGTCAGCATATCATATTGGTAAGGTTATTTTCTGGTACTTTCTGCTCCATTCCCTTTTTCTATCCCACGGAGTCATTCCTTTTCTCCTTTTATCTGGTGATATTCCCGGTTATCAGGCAGCGACACGACCACGGGATTCCTAGCATAGCAGAGCCAGTGCTGACCCAGCGGGGATCAATACACTCAGAAATTCCAGGAGTGGCTTAGCAGCACTCCGGGCAGACTCTGAACACATCAAAACCTGGATGTGTGGCCTGGGGCATCCGTAATGGAAGAAAGGGAACTGTAACATCTGAGGGAAAAATGGCCTGATGAAGCTTGTGGAATAGCTCTGCTTTAGGAGGGTGAGTTTACGTTGGGAAAGGCAGCATTAGGCACCTGGGCTTGAAGAGGTTGGTTTGTACTCTCTGTGACATACTTTGTAAAACAGAAATCTTAATGTAAATAGTAGCAGATAAAGGCCCTTTAAAATGGCCCGTTGCCATGAAGAAAAGGAGCTTGGGCAAGCAAACAAGAAAACGCAGCTGAGAGAATGAAGGTCCCATAACTCACAGTGCATTTGTTTACTTACTTTGGCATGGGGCTCAGGTGTGAGTTCATGCTTTGTTTCTCTCTGCAGGCTGGAATTAAGCCTGCCTGCTCCTTGCCATGCAGGTAAAATAACTCGAGTACTGAAGAATATTCTTTAAAGCTGTGCTTTGCCACCTCGTTTTAATGGAAAGACACATGCCTCTTGGAAAAAGGCGTCCGAGGACCAGCTAAAGTTAAATAAATGAAGCCTGCAAACGGTTTTGTGCAAGCCTCTAACAATGGTTTTCATTTATCCTCCCCACCTCTCCCTGAAATGAGCTGAAGTTTGAATGCTCATGGATTACTCTCCCCAGTTTTGCTTCCTGGCATAGATCTTTGCACATTTTCACCTCTCAGGTGCTGCAAATCCCCGTGGACCCTCCTGACTGCAGTCTCTTTACACGCTCTCTTGGTTATATTGGTCCTTTGTATTTTAAACCTTGTAAGTTCTTTTTAATACCTACTTTTTGATCTTCGACCCTTTTACTGAGAGTTTAATGGTACCTTCTCTGGGGACACAGAGAGTTTGGGAGAGGGCAAAGTGTAAGAGCAGTAGCGAGGGTGGTTGAGCAGCTCTATAGCTGCTGGCTATAGAGGAACTGATTTTGGGGAGGATTGGCCACATCCACCCTTAGGAAAGGAGGCTTAGTTTCCAGAACTAAATCCACTTGTGGGGAAGCTCCTCCTGGAGCTCCAGGTGAGAGGAGGTGTGTTGGCTGTGTAACCCAAATACCTCTTCTTTGGGATGGATAAAGCAGAGAAAAGGAACACTGAGTGCGCTGAGAAGCAGTGTCTGGTGTGTGGACATGCGGAGTGCAGGAAGGGAGAGGAAGAGCAGGCAGCTGCCCTGTGGACGGTGCACGTATTGGTTAATGATGGTAATAAAACAGGATTAGCTGCTACCCCTGGATTGATGGCCATGGCAATTGCCAGGCACCCAGCTTCCCTTCTGCGAGTAAACAAAGGTGGTGGCACGTGGAAGTGAGGGTTTTAAAGCCAATTAGCTGGGTGTTAAGGCTCCTCAGACAGTTAACGTTTCCAACCTGCAGCCTCTGTAAATGTGTTTGCCCCATTAATACCTGTCACTATCGATTATGCAATGCCCGCTCAGCTGTTTGAATGCTTGTTTCAAACGGAGCTTTATTTACTTAGAGTGCTATCAGGGGTTAGGGGGAGCTTTTCCAACCTGAAGATGTGTTTTCTGCTCTGTAATCTGAAGGTAAGAGGTTAAGTGGGAGACTTGAGAGAGATGCTGGTGATGCATTTGTGCATCTTTGATTCGATGCCACAAAACCCACAGGAGACCCATGCATTATTGGTGTTTGGAGGACCTGGTTCGGGTCTCACAGATGGGACTGGGAGCTCCCACCAAAGCAAACAGATCCTGAGTCATGCAGGAGAATTCAGCTCCTGTTTATGCCAGCAACGGGAGAACCATAGCAGCAGGAAAACAAACTCCAGGAGAGAAGGCAGGCAAACGAGGCAGCCCTGGGAAGAGGGAGGGAGCTGGAGCTCCAAAGGGGTGCCAGAGGGGACACTGAGGAAGTGCAAGAGGGGTGAATGTTCCCTGCCAGCTTGATAAGGGCAATATTAATCAGGACAAGTCTTAGAGCTGACTCAAGCCTTTTTTGCTGCATGTGAAATGGGAACGTTTGCTTTCACTGCTGTTGATTTTGATCCTTTTGTGGCTGCCGCGTCTCTGCTGAAATCTGTGTGGCACAGATGGCTCCCGGTCATTTGTGTGTGAGTCCTTTCAGGAATAACACGCTCCTTCGGGACAGCTTTTCTTGGTGTTTTCCTTAAAGTGACACCTGTTTGATGTATGAATCAGAGAGAGCCATAAAGAGCGGGGCTGATAGGTGAAAACCCTTCTCTTGATCTCCCCGTGCTGATCTTTAATGCTTATTAAGCTTACAGTATCACAATAACTAACGAAAGTGGCATTTCTGTGGTCAAACTGAGAGGCTCCCAGCTCTTCACAGCTGCGCTGCTGACATGTAAGCAAGCATTTCCATGCAGGGCATATGGGGCGCACCGCAGTCCTGGCCACTGGGTAGAGCAGTTTATTTTGGAAACTGCTAATGGCTTTGTTTGCACATTTATTCCCTTTGCTGCAAACTGTTACTGTGACCTTTTGTGTTACTATGATAAGAAGCTGTTTTGGAAGAAAGTAGGTCTGGTGCTTTGGAGACCTGGGAGCCTTTGGAAGGGCCTTCAGTCTGTCTATGCAGAGGGAGGTATGATGCTGTTTGCAGCTGCAGTCCATAGGCTGGGTAGTATTTGCTAGGGTAAAAAGCTAGGACAGCTTCAAGTTGATTTCCAGCGGAGCAAATAGGTGCATGTGGAGGGGAATGCGTTCCGCCTCCCATCGTCACTGTGGAAGCCTGCAAAGCTGTCCGATGCTTTGTAGTAAAGGGGTTTTTGGTTTCTAAAAGGAGAAATAGCAAACCATCCGGACCATGGAGCAGCAGCAGAGCTCACGAAGCGTTCTTCCATCTTCAGACCATCTCTTAAACAAAAAAAAAAGAGTTTAAATGTTAATTTTTATGTAGGAAGCAAACTATAAATTGTGCTTGTTCTTTATTTTGGCACTAGAGCTGCAAACAAGGCATGTCATATTGCCTTCGTAAATTAGCCCTATACAATTAGCTCTAATTTACTTTCAAGTTCTGATAACGTTGGTTTCCATATGTCTCCAGTTCCTGTCATTAAGAAGAATCTAGCTATATGAATCATAATTGATGGCAGGGAATACTGCATTATGAAGACATTCTTACTGCAAGCCCTATGTATATTTTCTTGGTTAAATAAGTAGCTTGAAACGGGTCACTCAGGAAAGAAAGAACAGTGCTTGCTGCTTTTGCAGTGTCCTTTTCAGATCATGCATATAATCATATATAAAATGAGGCATATTTCCCTAGCTGCCATTCGAGAGTGAACAAAGCTTGTTATTAGATGTCTAGCCTGGTTTGTTTGATTTGAACTGCAGTCAGAGGGATGAGTGCATGCTTGACATTTCTTCTGCAGTAAAATGTCTAAAGCAATGCCAGCCCAGGCTCCATGATGGGAAACTACTAAAATCCAGTCAGTATGTTCATGAACAATTCTAACTTTTAATAAAATTACAAAGTGTGTTACCGCTTTTGGCTTGCATATGTGGCCAAAGATTTTTGATATTAGAAAAGAATAATAGGGTGGGTTTTCTGAGATATGGAAAAAAATACTAGTAAAATCCATATTTGTTTTATACGGCTCAGCCTGTTAATATTGCCCACTCTAAGGATTATATGCCCTCAAAAAGAGAGGAATCTTGTCTACAGCTGCTGTGGAGAGCCTTTATTGCGAAAGGTGATGGAGAAAAAGTGAAGAACTTACTTAATGAGTACATAAGTAGTGAGAATAGAAGACAGACCAGGAACACTGACTTTAACTCAGCTCCTTGAACCCTGGAGGTACTTTAAGTATATCCCTGAGCTGATCCCTGTTGAACAAATAATGTGAGTATATCTTTGAGTTTTATTAATGGGGCTTACACATGTGTTCAATCAAAATGTATAATAAAAGCTCTGCTGAACTGGGGCTCTGGGTTTGCTTTTTAGGTCATGGATAATGGTATTTGTCCAGCTTGTCCTGATAGGTACAGAGAAAAGCTCTCTATGTGTTCAAAGTAGTACTATACATGCTTAAAAATATTAAAGGGAAAAGACAAAGCGTATTTCTCCCTCTTGGATTCCCTGGAGATGCCTGTCTTATTTGGCTGATGGTTTGCCATCCTTGCTGGTGCTTCTCAGTGCATCAACTTGCCGTATGGGGCTGCTTAAAAGACCTCTGACTTGCTTTCTCTTTTAAGCTCTAACATCTTCACACAAGGATGCTCTATTTCCAGCTTTTGGTCCAAGCTGTGGTAGGAAGTGACATTTCACTGGGGTTGCTGCGAAGCCACCACTGGCTTATGGGGTCTGCCTAAAACCGGAGCAGAATAATGCTGCTTATCCTAGAACTGTAAACTCTTGCTAATGTCCCAGGAAATGAACCAAGGAGACATCTCCCCATAGCTGTAAAAACCAGCAAACCCCAAACTAAGGCAGCTATTTCAAGCTTTTTGATGCTACTGCAAGGGCTTAGAGGGGCAAACAAACACAATGAGCTTCCCACTAGGGCATCTGCACTGTAGGTATGGCCTTAGTTTCTTCATTCCCCACCCACCCGCATGCAGAGGAGAGAAAAGGGGGATAAAAGAGGGAGGAAGTCTCATACACCTTCCAAATCTCTGCTAGGAGACTAGCAGAACCTAAACTCTGACGAGAGCTTAATATGGCTTTTCAGTTCTGGCTAGGACAGAAGATGCTATGGATCAATACCATAATCAGATATTCACCACTTTAGATATTGCTGTGCAAGCTCCAGGGATTGCTCGTGTATCTCTTACTTAATGGAATTATTTATGTATCTTGAGGTACGTACAAACCTTTTTCTGCCACAGCAATTAGTTAACCAGCCAAAAAGCTGATGCAAATGGCAGCCAGCTAAGACCAGAAATCAGTGTGCAGCAGTGGCCTTTATCAGCAGCTGAGAAAGTTGGGGCTGTTCAGCCTGGAGAAGAGAAGACTGCGTGGAGACCTCAGAGCAGCCTTCCAGTATCTGAAGTGGGCCTGTAGGGATGCTGGGGAGGGACTCTTCATTAGGGACTGTAGTGATAGGACAAGGGGTAACGGGTTAAAACTTAAACAGGGGAAGTTTAGGCTGGATATAAGGAGGAAATTCTTTCCTGTGAGGGTGGTGAGGCACTGGAATGGGTTGCCCAGGGAGGTTGTGAATGCTCCATCCCTGACAGTGTTCAAGGCCAGGTTGGACAAGGCCTTGGGTGCCATGGTTTAGTGTGAGGTGTCCCTGCCCATGGCAGGGGGGTTGGAACTGGATGATCTTAAGGTCCTTTCCAACCCTAACTATTCTATGGTTCTATGATCATGCACCTTTATTGCTGGCTCTGATGGAGCTCTGCCAAGGCTTCCTCCAAGACTTGTTGGACAGGCTGGAGGGATACTCTACACCAAGTCTCTACAAGCTCACCCAAGAGTGATGTGGCAAGAGGTATCCTGGCTCTGCCTCTTTCCAGCAGCAGAAGGAAGTGATTTCAGAGTTCCTCCTTTGAGTTCATGCCACACAAACATGGATATTTCTTCTGGTAAACAAAGAATGTGTGAAGCTTACTTCACCTTGGTAAATACAGTGTCAGCATAAGTAAGCCTGATGCTCGTGCAGAGTTCATGACTTTGAGAGGCTGGTCTAGCAGCTGGGGAGCTGCTGATAACCACAACCTGTTTTTAGAGTTTTGGCCTCTGCAAATAAAGGTGGTAGCATTAACTCCATCAAGGCTGATAGAGCAGCACAACAGTAGAGATGTCGATGAGATCAGTGCAGAGAAGATACTGGACCAAAAGCAAAAGGCTGACATACAAGATCCTTTTCTAAATGAAGGAAAGGCAATAAATCCTGAAAGTGTTAATGCTGACTGCACAAGCACATGGACAAGCCTGGGACAGCAGAAACTTGTCCTCCCAGCACTCACCTTGGGAGAGTGTCTTGATTAGGATTCTGCCTCTCCACCACAGCGTCTTTCTTGCTTAGGGTTTTTACTTTCTGGCAGTTGAATGGTATAACTAAATGATAGTTGTAGGCCACTTCCAACTGAAATATTCTGTTTCCTAACCCCTTTCTGTTCTATTTTCTAATACTTCCCTTCTCTGAACTTAAGTGAGCCATTTTCACTATGAGGGTGCTGAGGCACTGGCACAGGGTGCCCGGAGAAGCTGTGGCTGCCCCATCCCTGGCAGTGTTCAAGGCCAGGTTGGACACGGGCTTGGAGCAAGCTGCCCTAGTGGAAGGTGTCCCTGCCCGTGGCAGGGGTTGGAACTGGATGGGCTTTAAGGTCCCTTCCAACCCAAACCATTCTAGGATTCTAGCCTGGCTCTATGACACCAATGTGTCAGTAAAAGCACTGTCGTGATGCAGGATCTTCCATGTATAGGCAACCTCTTGGTAGAAGGTCTCCCAGGCTGCTGAAGGCTATGTGCCAATATGCCGAACAATAGGGATAATCAATAAATACTCCAGATGACGATAAGTATACTGGTGGCAAAATGACACTGATGGGTTATGTAATCAAACTGAGTTACTGTCGTATATGCACAATAACAACAAATCCATACTTTATCCCTAAATTATGGAATGAATTGGGTAGCTGGGAACATCTATGGAGTGACTTCTGAATCCAAGTCTGGATTGTGAACACAAAATGCAACTGGGTTAGTTTTACTTAAAGAATGAAAACAAGATGTCACGGCTCACTGTAGCTCATGCGGCAAACCAGGGCTCTTAGTCACTGTCAGTTGTTTTTTCTGGTGGCTGGCAGCTATCACTTGAATTTTTCTAGCTAACTAGATTGAATCCCAAATGTGTGCCCCTAATCCATTCGTTCTGGAGAAGAGACTCAGCTCTTCGTGCATAAAGATGTTTTTTCATCACTGGAAGTTCAGCTTTCCTTCAGGTAACCCCCACTTTGGGATGTCTTTAAACTGTCTCCAAAGCCTTTACATAAAGGCTCAGAGACACTACTTGCTAGTAGTAGCTTTCTTTAAGACTGTGTATCCAATGTTTTACTATTGGTTTGATGTCTGGGGGCAGCTTTGCTAGTTTTCTTTTCCTGAAGATGAATCAGGTCATCCAAACCAGACATTACCATGAGGATGAAGTCTTCTGTAAACAGAATTATGTTTAATGGTCCCACATCCAAGTGGTACTCAGCACTGTTGCATTTATGAAGTATAGCGCAGACTTCCTAATAATTTGATTAATAGTAAGATGGTTTGATGCTTTTAGCCTCTGTGTAAGAGCAGGGAGCTGCTGCCCTGCCATTTCTATTGTCAGCTGTTAGTCTGTGTTCACCACTCCTGGAGCGCAGTGAAGTTTTGCATAAGGCTTCTGTTTTTCTGAAGATCAACTAATGCAATTTGCATGTGTTTCCATTCTTTTTATGTCCTGGCTTTCTTGGGGGAGGTTGTATGTTTGGGGGAGTATTTTGGTGCATTTTGATTAAAAAAACCTAACAAGCAAGTGTTTGACAAACTGACCCTTGTGCCATCACTGCTTCCTCTTAGGAGGTTTTCAGTAGTGGTCCGATAGCATTAAAGCTGGAGACGAAGGAAGACAATATGGCCCCAATGAAAACTAATTGGAAAAACTCCCACAAACTTCAGCAGAATCGGGATTTAATCCCTGCTATTTTACAGTGAAGCAAAACTACACGGGAGAGAAGCCTTAAAAAAAAAATCATTAGCAAACAGTTGAGATCTCACATGTTGAATGTATTTAATTAGAAGGATTTTTCCAGTATCTCTAGAGAATTTAGGGACATTCAGTGGGACCTTCTTTTCTGTTTGGAAAATACTTTGCCCATTGTGGGCACTAGGAGAGGAAAAAATTGAAATAAGCTGTCTCCAGTTGCAGTTGGAAATGTAATACAATGGGAGCGGGCTGAGACCCACAGGGAAGCCAGTGGCAGCACTCCCATTGACCTTAATGGGAGCTGGACCACATCCCACATGGCCTCGGAGACATTTGTGGGAAAAAAAAGTCTACTGTAAAACTGAAAGATGAGAATGAAGAAACACATGAATTTCAAAACTCTCTGGCTCAAGGAGGGTCAGCGTCAGAACCCACTGAAGCAAACACGGAGGCAACGGTCAAGCTGACTTTGTTTGACTCGGTTGCTTCCCTCTTTGTTCTACGGAAGATCTTCTCTGTTTCTTAGCTACTACTCTTAGGATATACCTGTCCATGATGCAGATAATGTATGCTGGCAACGCTTCTCCTTTGTGTAATTGGATTTTATCCAAAACCCTGGGAAACACTCATGTGTTGGAAGGCTTGTGACCTCCACTCTGGCAGTTCCCTACCTATTGATCCTCAGCGGTGTCTCCCATGGGATCAGCCCGTGGTGATGTAAGACCTGTGAGAAAGAGCTGGGTCACCTTGCAGCCTGGGAAAGGCTGGCAAAAAGGGGTCTTAGGGAGATGAGGTCTCAGTTACTGCAAGGTGAGGTGGACCATGGTGGTATACAAACGGTGCCATCTCACTGGCAGGAAAATGAGGAGGAATTTTCATTAGAGAGAAAATATTTTCTGGGTTTGAAATGCAGCTGAGGAAAAGCATAATATAGAAAAGGCATCCGTGTAGAGGAAAAAGGAACACCTGAAGAACTGCAAAAAGGTGAAAATGTCTTTTGCATCAACAGTTCAGGACAGCAAAGCCTTCAAGCTGCTATTGCCTGCTTGCTATTTTGTGAGATGATGGGAGATCTCCATTGTGGTTCAGCTCCCAGCGATGAGGTGTCTGATGCACAAGTGTGGGCAATGGAGAGCTAAAGACAGTATGAACACAGACCCTCATCTTGGGTACCAGAATGAGCTTTGCTCCATGTTTCTCCAAGGGCATCAGTTCTCCAAACTATGTGAAAAAGTTTCTAGAGCATTCAACAAAGCAGAGCTCACTCACACCAGCTTTGGAGGAGATCAGGAGGGTCCTCACCCCCAAACCGCGCTCAGATAGGCAAAGACCCATTAAGGCACAGCAACACACAGAAAGAACCCAGCTCCCAAGAAAAGGGCTGCTTGCGCTTCCAGAAGAACTTGCTAGAAGCCACAACGCATCTTGGAAGGAACGGGGATCGTGTTTCAGCCTTGGATTTCAGGCACACGTTGTGACAGCCCGCGGCAGACATGCCAGGAACTTCATTCCGTAAATCACATTTCTTGCAAAGGAGGCCTCTGTGCTCAGTAGTAGTAGCATTTGTTTCTTCTTTTTCTTGGCTGCTTTGCTTGGAAGTAGTGTAAAGACTTAACCCTGGTGAGAAGGACCTGCAGAGAAATAATGGAGTATGTGAGAGCTCCGGCTTTTGCCTTGTTAAATGAAACTCAGTCTATATAAACACCCTTGAAAAAACCCTCTGGTAATGCTGCAAACACAGGATTCAGCAGCGGGCTGTTTTCATTTAGCTTTTTGGCAGCATTTTTAACAAGAATATGCTTTTTTGCGACTTTCAAACCAGACACATCATCTTGGATGAGCTATAATGGCAATAAAAGCATTGCAAATATCTCTATTTCTAACCCAGGTTTTGCTGGAAACATCTTACTACTTAGAGGAGAAATAGAGCCATAGTGCACCGAGCGCAACAACTCGCTTAGAAGTGAGCCTGTAGTGAAGCATATTCCTGTCTTTACTCGCACTCCACCTTTACTCTTAGTGTTCCCCCTTTGGTTTGCTCACACCATCTTGTTATGGGTGGTTTTCCTTTCATCTAGCCACAGCGCAGAAACTTCAGAAGCTAGTGATCTGAGGTACCTTGCCTTTTCCCTCTGAAGTATGTGTTTGGTGTAATGATGTTTCATATACACCAGGGCTAGCATCTCTGCAATGATCTGTTTGTAGGGCAAAGTCTGCTCAGTTGGTTTCTGAGTTTGAGGAAGATCTTTGCCCGCAGGCAAGAAGATGCTCCAGTCTGGAGCAAAGTCTGCTTTGAACACTTCTGAATAAATATTTTGCATAAAGATGTATACATGGGGCTATGATGTTCATCATAACTATAGTGGTGACCCTAAAGAAAAGAATGTAGAATATATCAGTGGAGATGGTCATCATACAAAGGTTTTAATTAGCTAAAGCACCCACTGATTTGTGGAACAGAGGCAAGCAGCTGCAATTCAAAGTGTCTGCCTTTACCAGAGATACTGAACCCTGTCACCAGCCCTCACAGGCACCATTCTCTATGTATCTAGCTGCAGCCTGAGGTTAGGGAAGAATTCTCCCTCACTACCACCTATGAGGATATTTCAGAGTCTTTGTCAATAGCTAGAAACTTTCTAACTTCAAGCTAACTTCTACATTGTCTTGTCATTGCCAGCTGCTAAGCTTGGCATAAGTTGCCATTGTTAATCTTGAGCAGCAGAACTCTTATTACAATGAATTACAGCCTGCTTTTTTATTCTGTTCTTCCAAAATGGACATGCCCTTCTTCGTTTAAATGGTCCTTTCCAATCTTATGCTATCAGCAAAATCAATCAACACGCTTTTATTTCCCATGCCAGGAATATTAATGAAAACATATAATATATTCAGCCCCATGATCAAGATTCTGGGAGCTCTCCTCTTTCAGTTCCCCTTGCAGCCTTACTGAGAATTTCCCTCTGCCTCTCTTTTGGAAGCCCCCCAAAACCTGATGGATGAGACTGCTGGCTGTTCACCAAGCCATCCCTGGTGCCTTGTGCCCTTGTAGCCTGCTGGTTACTGAGCATCCTGCTGAAAGGTAGTAACAGTGGGTCACCAGGCTCGAAACAGTCAAGGGTTTGATTTTTGCTTCAAGTATTTTGCTATAGAAAATAGAATAAGAATGTAAAGAATCCCCCCAGAAGTCATATTTTCCATACTGAGTACTCTTTTAGTATAGAAATGAGGACTATACCCACCTGTTGACTTCAGAGGCTATGCCTAAAAAGTCCTGAAGGCAGTCTGGAAACAAGTGAAGGTAGGAGTGAATGGTGAGATGACTTAGGTAAGCTAAGCTCTGCATTTCCCAGTCTCCTGAGGGGGGCTAAAATATCCTGTAAGCCTCTTCAACCCTTTGACACACAAGAAACAGGTTCATCCATAGGCCAAGAAGCCCGTCTTTTTAACATAAAGATGACCAGAAAACGCAGAACGCTTGAAGCTGGGGCTGTCTCAGAGTCAAAAACCACATCTTAATAATGAAGATTTCAGTGTGAAAATAAATTGCCTTTTGCACAGAATTGTTGGTTTCTTAAGAATCATAGGTAACTGGATGCTTATCACCAACAGCCCTCCAGGACCTTGTTGATTTGATTAAAACATAGGCTTGCTGCCCATGAAGGTATAGATATGGTAGGTCATCACCGTGCCAGTACAGCTTTTTTCCTTTGAAAATGTGGTATCTGCACAAAGGAGCTTGCCCTGCTTTGGAGCAGAGCTTCCCTCTGAGGATGCCAATTGCACCATCGTGCTCTTCATGGATGTAAATTCCTCTGCAGCAGCTGCAGCAAATGCAACCACTGTCGACCATAGCAGAAATCAGCACCTCCAAGCTTATTGCATGTTGCCATGCACAAAACCAGAGACCTTGCCATGCTTCTGTCCTCCTTCACCAGGTGAACAGCTATCAAACATCAATGAATCACAGCGGCTGCAGGATATTTGAGTGTCACAACCTGAAGGAGGAGTGAGAGTGTGGTACTACTGTTGTGCTGGTCATCATTTTACCTGTTTCAGTGTGCCATAAGGCATGCAGTGAGTTAACGTCATGCTGTGCTATTGCTTGGAGTTACAAGTAAGCCGCTTTGCATGAACACTGCCCACACAGCAGGGAGAACTGTCAAGCTCCAACATGCCAGAGACACTAAGGCACACCTATTGGAAGGGTGCTTTGCCTCCCCCTTCGCCTTTCCTTGCTTTAGCCCTCTAAAGTTGAATGGAAAATAACAGGTACTGCATTGTTTATTTTCAGGTTTGCTGTGCCAAACACGATAAGCATCCCCTGCACTGTGAAGTGTAGGCAGTCACAGAAACAACTTACACATGTTCCTGCTCATTTGTGATGGCATGGATACGGCCTTTTGCACTTGGGGCTTGTGGTGACAACAGGAGCTGCAGCCTTCTGTGTGCTGTGTGAATATTGCAGTTTAATGATGCTTGATGCAGCACTGTCTATTGTAACATGGGAGATAGGTTAGGAGGCCTCCCGGAGAGATGCCCATGCCCTTCTGCATGAGCTGTGATGATCTGAACACATCACCGGGAGCCAGGACCTGCTGAGTCACAACTTCACCCCAAGAGGAGCTGCTGGGGCTGTTGGCGCTGCTGTGTGTCTGCTTCCATAACCCATTTGTTGCAATCACCTCTCTCTTCTAACCTGTTGGAGTATTTAACTGAAAAATTAATATTCTTACAGTAGTGCTATAGGTGTGTAAGCACAGGCTTTGCAGAGGGAGGTGGGCAGTACCACGGTGCATGAAGATGACTTCTAAGAATAAGGGTTGTACGAGGAGCACTTGTTGCTGGGAATTAGCCCTCAGGGCTGCATCTGGCCCTGGAATGGTGCCATGGCTGGAGAGTGGGAACCAGAGGGAGATGGAGGAGCAGGACCGATGCCTGGCCCCAAAGGCTCTTTCCTGCCTGAAGCCACCAGAAGACCTGGGATGTGCTGTCCCCGTTGTTGGTCATACACCACTGTGGGTGCATGCTAGAAACATGCTCCCACCGCACTGATCACGCTTTATTTTCTTTCAGATGTCAAATTCATCTACACAAAAGGTTGGATAACCAACCTTAATTTAGGCTACTCAGGAAATTCCTCTTGTAAATTTACACTCAGTTTACCGGCTATTCCATGCGAACTCTCTCTGGCAGTATGCACATCATCCCCTGCTTCTCTGTGTGGACAAACCACCAGTGCAAGGGTACTGGTGTGGGGAAAGGGCTCTTTAATGAAGCAAAGTTATAATGAGGTTCTGCGGCTGAAAGCTGAAGCTGAAGAATTCAGGCCAGTAACAAGGTGTGCATTCTTGGCCACTGGAGAATTTAATATCTACAACAATTTGCCTAGGGACATGATGAATTCTCTCTTTGAAAACTTAAATTAAGATGGGGTTGGGGTGGTTTTTTTATTCCTAAACCATCTGGTTCAACCAGAAGTTATGGTCCTGATGCTGGAGGTACTGAGAGCAAGTCTATGACCCAGGTGATGGAACAGTTCAGACCAGACCCTGCAAGTCTCCACTTGGGTGGAATAAAGTGTTTTGAATGGTGTATTAAAGCATTGCTTACCCTCCTCTTTTGAATCTTAACCTGCCCTGCATGAAGAAAAGGGGGGAAAAAATGAGAACAAATGACATTTCCCAAATTTTCTTCTGTGATGTAGTTTTACCTTTATATCTATTCCTCCAATGACATGAAATGTCCTTGGCCTAAAAGGAATCAGAACACCTTTTTAGGGCTTTCTGATCTCTTTTCTTGTCCTGGGGAATGGGTTACTGCCTGCCTGCCTGCTAGAATACCAGCACTAAGGCATAATTCACCAGGAAATACCCCAGGCCAAGTAATGAACTGCACAGTACAGCAACCCTCTTTCTACTCATTTTCCTGCAAAAACAATCCCTGTGCTTAGATATTTAAGGAATGCAAAATAAAGTGGTGGTAGTGACTTTGAGCTATTAAGTATATTTTTCTACTCTTCCCCTTAGTATAATGCTGCATAGAGGGGAGTCTTACAAAAGCCCCTGTATTTGGCAGGGCACAGACCTCCCTGGCTGGAGCAGAACCGCTCCTTCTCCTACTCCTGCCTTGTAGAGGAGCTGTAGCTGCAACGCAGTGACATCCAAACCACTGCTACCTGCCCCGATGGCCCCTGAATCCACAATCCCCTGCAGATGAGCTGGGACAAGTATGGGCATGGAAAATGTTTGCTACACCCCTGGAAACACCTCAGCTGGCAGGAACTAACAGAGCTGTTACCACAGCTGTGCTGAGCAGTTAGTAGCAGGTTTTTGGTGAGAAGGAAGAAAAAGGCAAGTAAAAAGAGGAACTTTGTTTGATATAGTCCCATAGAATCAACCTCTGCAACCCAAGAGTACCCTACATACCCTTCCAGCACAGTATAGATCTACTAAATTGGTATGGTAATAATGATCTACGTTAACCCTTGTACTTATTTTGGCAGTTTTATACAAGAACCCTGAAGAAAAAGGGAAAGAAATGCGTATATTTAAGGTCTACTAATTCTTCTCTGATGCTAATGATAATGGTGAATGAGTGTCTACAAGGAGTGCCAAACTCAATTGTGTTGTATGTGAAAAATGAGTCTTCTCGTACTACTCTGGAATTGGTAGGCAAGCAAGAAAGTGCTTTTTGGGGAAATCAGTGCAGACATTCCAGTATTTCCCATGATTTTTACATGTAAATATATTCAGTCCGCTGGTCTGATGAACCCTCACAGTGTCCCTGCAACTACATCAGTCAGGCTCCCTCTCCTGTGGTTTAGGAAAGCATTCTAATAAATGCTGCTAGTTATTTTAACTTGTTTTACTGTGAGCAGAGCAGGGATAGAGGAGAACTGATTTACCAATTTGCTTCATGTGAAGCTCTTGTGGAAAGCAGGTAATGCCCAAGGGATCAAATACTGGGAAATGATTCTTTGATTTGTCGTTATGCTAAAGCATCCTTTTGCTAAATCCATCCTTTTGCCAATGCTAAATTATTCTTTATTGTGTATAATGCAGCTTCACAAATTTGTATTATTTCTTTTTAGTTTCTTGCCCAGTATCTATTGAAAGTAACAGAGAAAAAATGATGGTTTTGTTGCAATAATGGCACACGCTGGGGGGGGGGAAACTAGATTTACTGACAAGAATTTTCATTTTTGAAGGAAAAAGAACACTTTAGGGGAAAACTGCATAGATTTATCTGCTGGTGTTTACTGAAAATAGACAGAAAGGTTTTCCCTTACAGAAGTCCCCTTTACTGGCAATGATGCGCAGACCTGAGCTCTATTGGGTTGTGAGCTGGGAAAGCTCTTATGTTCTTCTGCCTTCATGGCTTTCAGCAGCAAGGATGTGCAGGGTGACATTTTAAGGTTGTAGCTTGCCAGGGTACTATATACTGCATTGGGAAGAATACACTTTGGACAGGCAAGGCAGAGAGATTTACACAAGGAATTTCAAAGCATGCAGCTGAGAACTACACGTAGGTAATTTTTGCTGGGCAGATGTTCCTTTATTGGTCTGAGACACACACTGCATTTTAAAGTGCTTTGTGCTGTTTGTCCAGTACAGTATTTAACAGAACAAACAGTTAATCTTTGGTGTCCTAGCCTTGACTCTGCCTCTGCTCCTCAGGCTTGTACTTACTCTAGAGCTAAATGTTTCTGCTGACAAATTTGCAGTGATTTTTCATATTGTTCGTGTGGTCTGGCACATTTCTACAAGGAAAACGAATACTGATACCAAAAGGGGGGTATTCATCTGAGGAGAAAGGTGGTGGCTATTTGGGTGTACCTTCCATTGGAAGAAGAAGCTCATTCTTATGTTTAAAATGAAAGGTTTTATTGACTCCAAGAGGAAAGAAGAAACACCTTTTCAACAAGTGAGCAGACCATAAGCTCCTGAAGATATGTGATAGTCTGTATGTTTATACTCCTTCACAGAGCAGAGCTGGAACCAAACAATATGAATAAAGACCATCAGGAAACTTCCAGTAGGTGAGGCACATGTGCAAGGGTCAGAAACCCTCATCATGGACAAATTAGATGGTATTGCCAACTAGAAATGAACCAAAAGTGTTATTAGCATACAATCATTTCTTCCTTCTGCTGCTCTTCTGATGAAAGAATTTCCTATTTCAGGTTTTAATCCAGCAGTTAGTAAAATATCCAGGTTTTAACCAGTGCTGACATGTAGAGGATGACAATCAACTGGGGCATCAGGTGTCACCCTTTTGGGATGTAGGAACATTGCATATTACCTATCCATGCATTGGTGTTAAATGTGATTACCTATCCATGCACTGTTAACGCTATCATAGAATCACAGAATCGTAGATGTGATATATAGATCATAGACCATTAAATGTGATATTGTAAGAGTAAAGGGAGAAAAAGCCTTGAGGTTCTTCCTAGCAAATAGGGTCCGCTTCCATAACCCATGCTTGGTAGAAGCCCGCACAACCAAGTGTGTATGACCGCATCTCACCCTAGCACGATGATGCTCTGAATGGAAAACTGATCTCGGTGAGATTAGCTGCATGAAAGCAGTACCCAGCCCTCACACACAAATAATTTCCACTGCTTATCTGCAAAGCCCTGCTGTGGTGTGGGAGAACCGAAGTCAAATATTACACTTTAAAGGACAATTACGTGTCCTTCGCTTCCTCAAGCCTCTCGAAAGCCAAATAGCGCTATCTAATCTAAACCACCCCGGCTCTTCTCCATCCCCTCAGACACATGCTGTGCATTACATTTCTGCAGAAATTCATTGCAGTCTGGTTCAGCAATGCCTTTGAAGTCCTTGGGAGCTTATCTGTACTCCAGCAAGCCAGGGTGTGTTCCCGGCCAGCTTGCAGGCGACCGTAAAGCACAGATTTATCCCAGAGGCCACAGGTGCCTCTCGGGGGATTTGTTTTTTCCTGCACATCAAGAAATCTCCAGAATTCACCCCAGAATTGTCCCTTGGCCTGAGGTGCTGCTGAGTGGGAATGGGAATGTAGTATGGGATACAGTACAGTGGGCATGGTCCAGGAGAGCTCCAAAACAAAACAAGCTCCAAGAAAGCACTGAAAAACCTCATAGCTGCCTTTTGGTACAATGGAACCACTAGAAACAAAGAGGGACTGGCAGGAGGCATCCATCTGGCTCCCCACCAACCTCCATTAAATCCCAGGGTTTCAGAGCACTGTAGCCCACCAGCATCAACCTTTTCCTCCCCAACTCCATGTCCACTCTCCAGACCCTGCTCTCCCTACCCTCAGGGTCCCACATCCACCCCCATTCTCACCCCTTTCCTGGTAACCATAATTGCCTTCCCTAAAAAAAAAGCTGGAAAATGGTTTTACTGCCACAGGACAAAAGGGGAAAAAAACAGAGTCTGACATTAATCCTGAGATGAAAATGGCTGAGCAAGTATTTATGTTGATTTAAGGCTGCTCTTGCTACATTCTTGAAACTGCTGAGGTTATCTGGTAATCCATCTGAATTGCAGCTTGCGGCATTTAGAGCTAATTTTCAATTGCGCTGCATTTAACTATTCTTTACCTGCTCGTGGTACATGTGGAAAACTGTACATTGGGTTTTGGAGCCCCTAACCTGGGGCTGTGCCTGCATCAGAAAATGGAGATGAGAAATTTGGGGGGCTTTTGACTGTTCAAGGCTGCTTTTCCAGTGCTGGGTTTTGGCTGGAGGAGGGATGCAATTGAGCAGCGCTGTCTGTTTATTTTCTGACTGTTTTGAGTGAACGCACGTCTCCATAGATGTTTAGAGAGCAGCAGCACTGGAGATGAGGTTTATTTATTCACAAGATATGTATCATGCAAACAGCTGTGAACTGCTTCTCCTCACAGCTCTGTTGGTGCGGTTCGACTCCCACCCCAGCAGACCACCCGAGGGAGCAGAGGTCTGCATCGCCTGGGGGCTGCTGCTTCTTCTACAGCAAGGATCATAGTGCTGGGCTTAGCAGCTCCTGGGGCTGGAGCTCTCTGCAGCAGGGTGAAAAGTGGCTGAAAAGCTGGATATGACCTGGCAGTGTGTGCTCACAGCCCAGAAAGCAACCGTATCCTGGGCTGCATCAAAAGGAGCGTGACCAGCAGGTCGAAGGAGGTGATCCTGCCCCTCTACTCTGCTCTTGTGAGACCTCACCTGGAGCATTGTGTGCAGTTCTGGTGTCCTCAGCATAAAAAGGACATGGAACTGTTGGAACAAGTCCAGAGGAGGCCACGAGGATGATCAGGGGACTGGAGCACCTCCTGTATGAAGACAGGCTGAGGAAGTTGGGGCTGTTCAGCCTGGAGAAGAGAAGGCTGCGTGGAGACCTCATAGCAGCCTTCCAGTATCTGAAGGGGGCCTGTAGGGATGCTGGGGAGGGACTCTTCATTAGGGACTGTAGTGATAGGACAAGGGGTGATGGGTTAAAACTTAAACAGGGGAAGTTTAGATTGGATCTAAGGAGGAAATTCTTTCCTGTGAGGGTGGTGAGGCACTGGAATGGGTTGCCCAGGGAGGTTGTGAATGCTCCATCCCTGGCGGTGTTCAGGCACAGGTTGGAGTAATGGTTTTAAACTAAAAGAAGGTAGATTAAGACTAGGTATAAGGATTTAATATTTTATGATGAGGATGGTGAAACACTGGAAGAAGTTTGCTGAAGAGGTGGTAGATGCCCCATCCCTGGAAATGTTCGAGGTCAGGTTGGACTGGGCTTGGAGCAACCTGATCTAGTTGAAGATATCCCTGCCCATGGCACAGGGTTTGGACTAGGTGACCTTTAAAGGTCTCTTTCAACACAAACCATGGTCATGTGGATTTTGGAAGACTTTTTCCTCTGGTGAAGTTAATTTCCTTCTCCCATCATTCTGTCTGTAATGAGAAGAGCTCCAAATGGGTGACAGATTTGTCAGATTTTTGGATGCAAGGCATTAGCAGGAATTTTCTCCTGGTCCCTTTTGGTGATCTCAACATCCAAGAAAAAGAAGCCTCAGTATTAAACCCTGGATATGGCATATCCAAGGACCAGACACATTTTCCTGGAGGACAAAGCAAATGGATATCTCTAACCAGACGGAATCACAGCATGATTTTCCTGTGTGATCTATTACAAATAACTTCCTGAGGAAGGTGGGGGTTAACCCCATTTTTCACATCCCTTTGGAAAATGCTCCTGGTCTGCTCCTTACCCCCAAACCAGCAGAAACCTGGAGGTCAGAGGCAGACTAGGGTATGCACACAGAAACCTTGTATTTCCACATCATGTCTTGGCTCCATCACAGTTTTAGTGGGGCTTTAGCTCCATAGGAGTGCCTGACACCCCTCCCTTGGCTTCTTTTCCCTGCCTCTCCCCATCCCAGGGAGCCCACTGACCCACCGCAATCACTTGTGGTTACTGCTGCCTGTTTGTTTGTGGAGGCAGGGTTTGGCAGTGTGTTCTTTCTTATCTGTAAATGGTATTTTTCCCATTGAGCACAATTGCAAATGCAGCTCCTTCGCTTTCAGCTCCATTTTTCACCTCTCGCTTTGCCTCCCACTCCCTCTTGGATGCACATTGGAGATCACAGTAGTTTCTGTTTAAAATGCTTCTGTGTTCTCCAGCATTTAATGGGGAGCCTGTTGCTACACGCTGAGCAGGGTGGGACTGACGAGTCCTTTATTCCTTTTTCCCCTCAGAAAGTAGGTTGCTGAATGTAAGGCTTCAGGGAATAAAATTTACCGGAGAGAAATTGCTGGCTATGTTTTTAATGCAGAGCTACCTCGCTGGCCAACACGGTGTTTTACCCGTTGCATGCCATGAAAAGCTTCTATTAGTGCTAACGTCGCTGGAGGTTCAATGTTTCTCCATTTCTGACTCCTCACTACGTCTTTCTTGTCTTCTGCGGTGAAAATGAAACTTGTTGCTTTCAGATTCATTGCTGAATTGCCCTTATTTGCATGTAATGAGGCTGAATATGCCAGTAGAAATCAGAGCCCCCTTTGAAAAGCTTTTTTTAGGGAGATTTATCATCTGTCCTTGATCTTCATGACTGCTCTTTTCAAAGGATATGCAAGGTTTTGGGACACATCCAGCCTGGGGAGCTGAGGAGAGGAGATGGCTTGTGAGAGGCCATTTCTTTTGAGTCCCTAATGGGGGAGGTCTATGAACAGGGTCCTGTGCATCCCAAGCTGGAAGCCAGGACTGCCTGTCTGTGCCTAGAGTGAGGAGCACTGTGTGGGACAGGGGGGTACTCCACACACAGTTTCCTCACAGGAAGCATCGTAGGGGTTTTGCTGGGATGTTTTGGGGTTTTTTTCTTGCCTGGGTTTATACTCTTAGGACCTGATCATCCCAAACAGCCGAGGGCTGGGGCTGGGAAGCACTGCTTGTGCACAGCCAGATGGAAGGCAGCACCAAGCAAGGTCCCCGAGCGTTTCACAACAGAGGGTGCGATGTGGGATAAGCAGCATGATGGCTCCACCAGCATGTGGTCAAAGTGATGCTGGCTGGGATGTGTGATCTGGGACCCAGCCATCACCTTCCCATGGCAGGGCTCGACCCAAAGCCCCATGTGGCTTTCCAAGTCTCCAAGCTCCTGTGCATCTTGCTCTCAGGCTTTGCACTCACTATTGTATCGGACTGAAGGAGCAACAGCACTAAGGCTTTATAAACCTTGTTTACAACATTCCTCTTGCCCCAGGCGCTCATGGTACCTGATTACCGAATGCAAGGTGGTCAGATAACCGAGTCCTGTTGGCTCTCCAGGGCTCTCCTCAGCAGATTAAAGGGGCACTATCTCCAGCTAACATTAACAACAAGCAAAAGCCTTTCTGCAGATCCACACAGACCTGCTGTATTCCTCCCACTAGAGGACAGTAGCTGGTGTACGCACACATCAGTAGCAATTTACAACAGAAGCAAGAATAAAACGGCCCTACCCTTCCTGTAGAAACATGTTCCTTTCTAGTGGTTTTCTCATAATGAATCCCAGTGAATATTTAACTAAGTCTCCCCTGTAATCAAGTTTCTGGCCTCCTTACTTGTATCCACAATGTAAAACATTTCCTGATCCATTGCATTCAGCAGCCCTGGGAGTCTCCAGCGATATCTGTTTCTCTGCTCAGTTGACATCAGATGATTGTTACTGGGTTTTTCTCATCCAGCAATCGCTGATACGACCTTTTCTGTCCTCTAAGAGATGGGAAGGGTCTTTAGCACCTCACCTTGGCCATCTAAATCAAGCGCCAGACCTCTTTGAGCTTTAAAATATCGCTGTATAGTCATACATATATGAATATTCATTGATATGTGTATGAATATTCAGTAATGCAAGTCTAGATTTCATGCAAAGTGAGCTCCCCTGTAACCCTCTCTTTAAAACACAAAGGAGTGAAAGAGAAAAGTGTGTTTCTGGGTCTGTGTGAGCAGGGAAAGAGGATGGTTTGGGTCTGCATGGCGACTTGGGAAACCTTGCTAGGGTAAAAACTCTGACTTTTGTTCAAGGAACTCCATATTCCTTAAACAAGCAAATCCCTATTTGTGTTTGGGCTTTACCTGCTTGACCGTTCCGTTCTCATCCCATTTTGTTTGGACTGCAGCTTGTGAACGTGGTTACAGAGTTAGCGAGCAAGGGCTGTTAAACCTTGATGCATCTCTGTTTATGTGGAGGCTTTCTTGGGCACGTCACTGGCTTCTCTCCAAGGCAATCCAGTTTCTCAAGTAAAATTGTGGGTACTTCAAATCACCTGGCAAAGGGGAGGAGGAGGTCATCTTACAGTGGGGACTGATAAAAGACATGGCTTTCACTGAGGGAGATGGGAAACACAGAGGAAGAAGCAAATTCCTGGGAAAACTACGGTAGGAGATAGAGAAGTGGAATTATGTGCAAGGGACAGGGAGAGAAGGAAGAATATGAACTGCTTGTGGAAAGCTGACTTAAAGATGGTTTGAGGGACGAGAAGAATGAGGCAGGGAAATAGCTGTAGGCACTTAGTGCTTTATTACCCGGGGTTGTGGAAAGTAAAATATCCAAAAAAGACTTTTATTTCATGTTTCTGAGCTGCTAGAGGGTGACTGTGCCCATTTGTGTCCGCAACTGGGCCTCGGAAAGACTGGAAACACAGAGCTTGGCACTGCAGTGAAGGATGTGGGAAGCAGAAGGGGTCTGCTGGGATTCAGTGGCATGGGGTGGCCCGGTCAGAGGACCCTGCCCTGGGCGAACAGATCGCTTCCACTGTGCATCCCTGCCGTGTAGTTTTCTGCCCCTTCCAGGGTTTAAGCTACAACACGAACCCTGGTGTGAGGCCAACTTCACACCTTCTGCTCTGAGGCTGTGCCTGAAAGTAAGAGCTGAACCCTGCGGTGCCACCAGAGAAGCATCTGATCTGATGTAACATTGCAGGGGAAGCTGCCACAACCACCAGTTGGTCTAGTTAGACAACAGGGCTTCAGTAAAACAAACCAGTGGGTATTGATCAACTGGAAGCAGGAATGAGAAGCGTGCAGGCCAACAAGCAAAATACATCCAAGTTCTGTAAGAGAAAGACAAATTGTCTTTGCAGCCTTTGTCTTCTCGGTTTTATAAGTCTGGCTCTGTCTTGCTGTGCCCTGCTCGGTGCTGAAAAGGAGTTTATTCACATGGTTTCTCTGAGGCCTGCTTTAAGGGAGCTCGCTGTTAAAACATCTCCAATGGATACTGCTTTCCACTCCTTTAGAACAGACACTATCCCCCAAGAGCCAGAGGTGCTCTACCAGGACAGCGTGTGACAAATTCTTCATGAGAGAATACATAATAAATTGAGGATTTTCTTTTATTTTGATTATTTAGTATTCAATATTTGCATTATGGAAGTGCCTGGAGGTTCCAGCTGAGATCAGTGTCCTATTGTTCTAAGCCATGCATAAAAACACGGTCAGAGATGAGGAGCTTACCATCTAAATAGATGAACTGGATAAAGGGTGGGAGACAGGAAGCATCTATTATTCTCATTTCATAGCTGGAGAGCTTGGACACAGACAAATTAAGCGCCTTTCCCAGGACTGTGTAGGAAAGCTGATGTAGAAGGGCAGAAAGCATCAGATGTCCAGTACCCCAGTGTAATACCCTGCTCATAACACACCACATTTCCTGTTTAAATACATCCTGCAACAGCGTAATAACAGCAAAAGATGGGGTTTTTTAGTGTTTTCCTTAAGACACACAAAATGAGAGGAGTACCAGAAAGGTTACATGGCTACAAGGCATAACAGTCTGGAGGGACTGTTGATACTCAAATGCCATTAGAAGACACTGACACAACAGGAGTGAAAATCATCTCTTTTTTTACCAAGTGCTTGGCCTTACAGCACAAAGCAGTGTCTCTCAGAAGTTTCTGCTGTGCAGTATGCAGAGGGAGATAAAAAAATTGATAGACAAAGGCAATTAATTTGCCACTTTCTGTAGCTTAACCAGAATGAGGTTTTTATTGATAAATCCTCAGTAAAATCATCCCTTTAAGTAATAGGAACTTCAGCCCCCCCCCCATATATTTTGCTGCAAAAGTACTTGGTAGCCCATCTGCTTTGTACTTTTATGGATAATTCTTGGATCTCCTGGCATTAAAATAAAGAAATTCTTATCTCAGTTTTCAGTTCAACAGCATCTTGAAGTAATCCATGGTGAGGACTAGTGATGGAAGCCTCTCAGTAGAGGTTCTTCTGTTAGAAATGGGTCGTGTTTATAAGAACACAAAGTGACTTTCCCCTAAGACACGGACAAACCTATAGAGCAACTTTGCCTGTCTTGGAGAAGAGAAAGATGTCAGAAGTGGGTTCCTATGATCTGCTTCTTTGGCACCCTAAAATCAAGCTCAAAGCTCTCAGGAAAGGCAGCCATAAATACTTTGGAAACCAGGTAAATATTTTAGCTGCCAGAGTGTGGGTTTAGGCACTTTAGAAGAACTTAAAAGGAAAAATCAATCTTGGACAAGTATTTAATTGCATCCATCACGGTCAAGCAAAAATTCTGGGGCAGGACAAGGGATAACAGGGAAGAAATGCTGCTTCCCAGCATCTTCTGTGGAGAAGCTGAATCCTCAGTGGGGTTTGTGACTGAATTGGGATCTAGGGGGTTTCTTTCCATAGACCTCTGAACTTGAATGTGTGGGTTTTCTTTATCTTTATTTAATATTCTGTGTTATATTCCTATTTCCATCAGATAGAAATGCGACGTGATAGCAGGTCCTGTGCCTGGAAAATAGAACAGTAATGAAGAATTGTCTTCCCTCGGGTACCTGTGGCCTCCCTTGCCATCTGTCTGCAATGTGGCAGGACCTGGGGCTCGTTCCTCGCTGGGATCCCATGGAGGAGCCGGTTTCTGTGGAGCCCTGCATACAGTAACATCTCCAGCACTTAAAAGAAATGTCAGGGGCTCTGTAAGGGTTAGAACTGAGGAGTGCTCAGAAGCTCTGCGCTGTGTTTTCATCTAAGGTGACTTTTCCCACATTACTCGAAGGCATTGGTTGCCTGTCTCACCTCATCTCTCTGTTGATGCAGTGCTTAACCTTCTACCTTCATCCCTAAAAGCCCTTGAGTTTGGGCTCTGGGTGGCTCCAGCCAGGGAGCTGCCTGAAATCAGGCACATCTTCACCTCACCCTGCCAAGGAAGAGGAGATGCCAAGTGGAAATGAATCCATCTCCTCACCTCTGTCTGCTCCGCAGCGGAGATGGGGCTGAGCCCAGCTGTGCCTTCCCTGTTGAACATTAACCGTATCCCTGCCTGCGTGCGGAGGGGGGACCAGGGTCCAGCTGACAGCACTGACAAAGAGCTGGCAGGGCTGAAAGATTCAATTTAACTTGGTTTCTCCTCCCTCGTTTCCATATGCGAGGGGGGGGACGGGGGGGAACGACACAGCACTGTTCCTGCTTTTGAAACTTGCGGTGCAAAGGAGCATTGGTGTCCTCATTTTCCTTCCTCCCTATTGATGTATCATTGCCAGGATGAAAAAGGACGTCTCAAGAGCCTTTGAAAAAATGGGTGACTACTCAAGACATTTTATAAAGGAGGAAGAATGGGGAAGAAAATAGGACTCGGTAGGGGGTAGAAGGAGCCTGAATGTGTGCCTTGTCTGTCTATTCTTCTGCTTGAAACCTGGAGCTGTTGTTCGTATTTCAGTTCAAACTGTCACCTTTAGTTCATGATGGCTTTACTGCCCTTGCTCCTGAACCTCAACAGATTGGGGCTTATTTACCTATTCACACTCTGCTGTGGAACCTCATTAATAGGCTTATTAGCCACACCATTCACGTGCAGGGGGGCTCACAGAAAAGATCCCAGCCACTTTGAGAGGAGGAGGAAAAAACTGTAAAGAGATTATGCTCTCATTCAGCCGCCTAACTGCTATGAAAGGCTCCCTGGGCCCACTGAGATCTCTTGAAGCCTAAATATGATGACAGAATTGATCCCCCCTCTACTCCCCCCCTTTTAATTCCAAACATGCTTCTGCTTTTCTCAGATGGAGGAGTTGGGCTGTTGTGGGCCACTTTAGGAGAATGTGGCTCATTTAAGAGAAAAGGCTGCTATTGATAGACTGCTATCTTTTCATCCCCCCAAAAGAATAAACTCTGACAAGTGCTTCCAGACATTGGGAATAGGTGTTCTGGCTTGTCATTTTTAGTGGAATGCTTCCTTCTCTTTCAGAGTATGCAAAGATATTGATGAATGGGGAAAGGTATCGCAGCTTCCTGTGCCGGACAATAATTTATGTGAGAATGTGTTAACAACGTTTTCAATGGGCAGTGGACATGCCGGAGCTGGGAAAATTGAATCTTGACTGTGACATCTCAGCTTCTCAATTAGAACATTCACATGCCTGTTGCTTTAGGAACAACACCAGAAAAAAACAATTAAACCTGTGTTTCTAATCAATTACAAATTTGTCTGATGTCCCCCATAGAGCCTGAATTACTGCTGGCGATGGTGGGAAAGTACTTGCTGGGAGGTAAGTATATGTTCCAGGGAAAACTCGGTTTTGGTATCTGGAAGCATGTAAATAGGGAGTCACACTATGCCATGCAGGCGCAGTCCTTGAAAACCCCCGTGGATCAATACTGCACACAGCATATAAAATGTACAGTAGGGCTATGCTTAAATAAAGTAGCTTTAAATTGATGAACGCTGATTTAATTTGAGGCAACCACCGCTTATTGATTTTGTTGTCAAGCTGACTCTCCAAAGCAAGCATTACACGGGCTCTGTATTAACAACCTTTTAGCTAATGGTATCTAAAGCAAATGTTTTATTAAGCATGTATCAGGTTAAGCTGGAGTGAATTTTGAACGCTGGTTTAATGCAGTTTTAAATCTGTTTGTGCAGGCGGATGATATTTGCACAACTATTGGACAACTTCCCCTGTTTGGGCACTATTAGTAAAGGTGCTCCGTGAGACACATTCACCAGGTGGTTGAAATCAGGCTTTGCACTGAAAGGCTCCTTAAGCGGAGTGCGGTTGTTCTAGCGGGTGCTCTGCGCTCATCCCCTCTAGTTTACAGGCCACAGGCCAGACAGGGCTTCTGAGCCAAAAGAGCTCCTGGAGAGGTTTCTTGGGGGGAAGCTGTTGAGCTGGGACCACTTTTGCATGAGGATGCCGATGCCGCCCCGCCTTGCGCCCGGGCAGCACTTTCCCCATCCTTCCTTTCCAAACTTTGAGCGGGGCAACACTGTGCGGGCTTCCTCCCGCCCCATGGCGGGGGTTGGAACTGGATGAGCTTTAAGGTCCCTTCCAACACAAACCACCTGGATTCCTGCTCCTTTCCTGCCCCTGTGTTACCCCCGTTCCTCCGCGGTACCCCCGCCGGGGGCAGCACCCGCGATCCCCGCTGGGGCAGCGGCGGAGCGCAGCGGGGCCGTGCGGTGCCGGGCGGCGGAGGAAGGGGCTCCGGCGGCGCGGCCGCCGCGATTGGCAGAGCCGAGCAGCGCCGTCCAGGAAACGGCTCGGGTTGCAGCGGGGGGAGTGACCGGGGGAGGGAGGAAGGGAGCCGGAGGAGTGCGCCGGGAGAGAGGGGAAGGGGAAGAGAAGGGGAGGGGGGAAGAGAGGAAAAAAAAAAGCCCCACCAAAACCAACCCAAACCACCACCCACCCGAGGGGGGCTGTTGGCTTGACAAAGCTGCTGGCGGCTGGATGGAGCGGAGCGGGACCCGCAGCGATGCCCGCACGGGGGAGGAGGCTGCTGGCGCCGGGCACGGCGGGCTCGCCCCTCTGAGGCGGTAGCCGCTGCAGCCGAGCGAAGGGACGGGACGGGACCGGGCGCCGGGCCGGCTCCTGCCTCGCCTCCCTCCTACCGCGTCCCGCGGGGGATGCGCCCCGCTGCGTTGCTGCGGGTTTGCCAGCCGGGGCTGCCCGCGGAGTGACCGCGGCTGCGGAGCAGTTTTCCTGCCCGCCGCGGGGACCCGCAGCCCGGCACCGCGCCTCAACCCGCCTGTTGCGGGCGACCGGACCCTTCCCTTGAAGCTTCCTCGCCGCAGGTAATGGCACCGAGCGGGATGGGGCGGAGAGGGGGGGGGGGGAAGGCGCAGCCACCCTGTAAGGTGGCGGAGGGCAGCGCTCGGGCTGCCGGTGCGGGGCCCCGCAAGTGGTGCACGCCGGCTCCGGGGCGCTCTGTGCCGGTGCGGGGTTTGGGATGCGGCGGGGGGCTCCGTTCGCCCCGTGCTCCCCGTTCTGACACTTGATGGTCTCTGTGGGGTTGTGTGTGCGGGGGAAGCCTGAGGTAACTTTGTGACCGGTGTCCAGCGGTGACAGCGGGGGTGAGGAAAGGCACGCTCTGCCTCCGAGGAGCATCCCCCCCGATTCGGAACGGGACCGCCTGGACCGGCCGCCCGCAGCCCGGCGCCGCCGGAGCAGGGGGTCCTGCCCGCCGCGGGGCTGGGGAGGGGGTGCCCGGGGTAAAGCGGGGGAGAAATCCGCGATGAAATACATATTTAAATGCAAAACGTCCCGTTCAAACAGGCGCCCATTATGCGTTCGGTGTGAAACGCTATCAACATTTAAAACTTCATTGTCTCCTTTGTACCAAATCCCTGTAAATCTTCCACTAGCCTTTACTCATTTTCATCTGAAAAGCCTGTTTGGGCTGAATAGACAGCAATCAGCAGCCTCGGGACTTCTCTCTCTCTCTGGAATGTCAATTAAAATGCAGATTTTTTTTTTCTTTTTCTCTCCCCCTGATCTTTTGGTGGCAAAAGACTTGAGAAAACCAGGATAGTCCTGGAAAGAGAATGAAAGAAGTTCGAACAATGCAAAAGTACTGAAGCTGCCAGCCGGTTCCCATTAGTCCTCCAGAATTAATGTTTAATAGCTGGGATGCTCAGATTTGCTTGGAGATCGAACTGCGATGTAGTCTTGTTAGTTACGTATCTGTGTGTATATGTTTATAGACGCGTGTATGTTTATGTGTGGGTATATGTGTGTGTATGTGTATATAAAGCTGTTAGCCCCAAAGCTGCACGTACCTGGATTTTTGTGATGGAGCTACTGGGCTTTTAGGGCTTCTTTGTGGAGGGAAGAGCCGTATTTCATTCAGAGTTTGCTATTCCCTGCCTAATCGAGAGAGATGCTGAAGGGCTGTACAGCGAGCAGTGTATTGATTCGGTTAACATACTCTACAAATTGTGCTCTCCCCGGGGAGTGATAAACATCTTATAAACAACAATGGAAGTAGATTAAAAAGAACACTGAGCATTGAATTTAATTAATGCCACTGCTGAACAAGTACTACTTGTTTGTGTGTGTGAGTGCGTTTAAGCTGAAGTGCAGCTTGGAGGAATTTGGTTGGGCTCCCAAACCAGTCTGCTTTCCCATGCTTGTCAGTTTGGCAAAGAAATTTGGGCAGGTATGTGACGAGGTGAAAATTGACTTGATGAGCGAGTGGCAAGGAGAGCCATCAATCATTGGAGCCTGACAACTCCTCCCCAAAGTGTAGGCTGAGAAGAGAGACAGAGTTCCCTTTCAAGGGGAAAAATAAACACTACGTGTGGCTTTCACTGAGTCTGAGACTCCAGGAGGGATTATGGTATTGTAGTCAGGAAGCCAGAATTGTGGAGGCCAAAAAGCATGCTGGGGCTGTGTTCCAAACATTGAGATAGAGGTACATAATTATCCAGCACAGGAGGTCTTTCCAGAGACTCGTCCCCCAGCAACTGTGGCGATTAAGCTATGAGAAGAATTTGGTTTCATTTCATCTTCGTTGGACTCAGCTTCTTTTGGTAAAGGGCAACCCTCGAACCCCGGTCGCTGTTGTGGTGGTAGAGAGTGGTTTGGCTTCACGGATGGGTCCAGAGCTCTGGTCTGTGCTTTATTATGCCTTTGCAAGCCACGGGTTTGAATTCTGTGGTGCCCTGTGAGTGAAGAGCCCCTTCGTTCTGCTGGCAGATGTTCAGCTGCAGAAGCAAATATCTACAGGTGAGAAGATGCATGGTCAGGTAGCCTTGTGGCCACTTCAGGATTTAGGGTGAGGATAGGAACCACAAACGTGCTTTCAGTGGTGTTTAATGTAGCTTAAAAATCTAAACCAGCTGAAATGTAAGCGGAATTAATGCTGTTGGAGTCTGGAATATAGGCGAGCAGTCTGGTATGTTTTCTTTTTGCAAAACTGTGATTTTCTCATTTATATACATTGCCTTTAATTGGAATTTACAGGATGATTTATGGCAATTAAATCAGCATTACATCCAGCCTGTTCATTAGGGTTCCTACCCGCTTTACAGCTGGATAAACTGAGCTACAGAGCCGTGGTTGTGGGTCTGGTGGTCGGGTGGTTGACCGGGGTGGCAGCATCCAGGAGGGCTTGATCCGATCCCTTCCCAGATGCAGTCCAGTCCCAGAAACAGAGCTCTCTTCAGTTCTACACCTGCTCAGTGCTTATTTAAAGAAGAGCTGGGCAAGCTCTTTGCAAATGTTTATGCAGTGGTCTGGTGGTGTTTTCACTGGAGGTTTAATAGTAGTTGCTAGCTTGTGGTCTGGGATGCTCGCGTTACGCTTGAATCTCTAAAGGAGGGACAGAGCTTTTTGCTGATACCAGCTGAGGGGGGAAAAAGCTTGCCCTGAAGTACCAGGGATTCACCTGAAATAGCATGTGTTAATTCTTTTCCCCAAGTGCCTTATTTATGTCATCTAAAATCTGTTCCTACTAATTCCAGATGTGACTGTATCTAGTAGCCAAGATAAAAGATGCTTCGACAGCATTTCTCTCCTTAGCTCTGTGAACTTGGTTTGTACACAGCAGGTAGCAAAAGGCTAATAAAATCTGAAAACACTTTTTTATGGTTGGCCTTATAAAGGGAGAATATTTGGCTGTGTTTCTGTGTACTTTATGCTGAGGTGCCATACCACATCCAAATGGCAGGGAGTTCTGGGAAGTTTGCCTTTATCTTTGCACTCCTTGCCTTTTTAAGGGTGAAAGCAGGAGGGGAAAAAGAGGTTTTATGTTATTTCCCCCCTTCAAGACAAGTGCTCTCGAATCTTCAGTTGGGTTTGGTCACATCTAAGATGAATCATTGGCCAGGTTGTATTATCCATTGACTGAGGTTTACCATCTTTTAGTTTTGAAGTGGAAAATCAGGTCTAATTTTCTGGTTGAGCTGTTAAATCACCCTGTGAGGATGTTCTTCTGACCCTCACCTGGCATCTTCCTGTGGTGGCAACAGGGTCCCATTAAGAGAGTAGTGGTTACTTTGGTACCACTTCCCTTTTCCATCAGCCTGTGCCTGGATTATCAGCTAACTCTCCATCCATTTAGATTAGTTTTACAGTGAATAAAGTACTTTATTTTTTTATCTTATCTGAAAAAATATAGATCAATAACCACTGTTGAGAGAGAAGAGAAACGTGTGTGCACACAATTTAGCATATATGAATGGAAAACGATGCTGGGGAGGTCTCCTGTGAAACTGCAGCCTGTACCATCCTTTATAAGGGTTTTAATTGCCTGTAATGGCACGTAGCTAACCAGCATCCCCACAAAGACTGGAGCCTTCCACCTGTACAGGACTCTCAGGCTTTAGAAGGACACTGAGTCAGAAGAAGGTGTATCCATAGGGGAGCTGGAAGTCAAATACAGTTGGAAGGAAGGTGGAATACGGTCGGAGCTGGAAGGTGAAATACAGTTTTCCAGATTATCCAAGTCTAAAGAAGTCTTTTTCGACTGGTTGTGCTTCTTTTTTTTTCCTTGTGGAAAATTACTGAGTTCTTGCAACTTCAGCTGGCTGCAGAGCTGCCTAGGTGAAGGAATGAAAACCAAGGCAAACTTACATAAACCTTCAAACAATAACATGAATATAATTTGTATAATTGTGGTAATTTCATAGCATTACAGGTTATGTGCCTGCACATGTGTGCGCCTCTCGGTTTGCTTTAAAACCTGTATATTTTTCTGTCAGTAAAATAGCTCTCTGAATATGTGCTGAGAAGTGATTTTGTGAAAACAAGGAGGACTTGGTTACGCCTCAGGTGATGATGGAAGCTGCTAACAGAAAATGAAAAGTCACTCACTTTTCACATATTCTTGAAGCTGGAAAACTGTTTTTCCCATCCTCCTCCTCCCTTCCCTCTCCCCTCAGCTCTGCTCGGGGCTTTCGGAAGCTTTTGGGTTTGTGCTTGAAGATGTTTTTGCTGACAGTGTTAAATCTCTCTTCTCCCCACAGCAGCAGCAGCCGTCGTTCCAAGGGAGGAGGTATTACCCCGGCCGAAGGCACTGCTTTCTCTCCATGCTTCTTTAGAGGTGTTCAGATGGGATTAAAGTCCACATGGAGATATGGAAATGGACCAGGAATTTACTCTAAAAAGATGGTCAGCTGGGATTCGGGTTGCCTTATCTGCCTGGTGGTGGTCACCATGGCTGGACTTTCCCTGGCTCGACCTTCGTTTAATTTAGTTGTTGAAGACACCACGCTGGAACCTGAAGGTAAATCACTCTTCAGTCCTTGATTCTGCAAAATAAGTTAGTTCTAAGTGCCTGGATGTCTGAAATAGAAGTCAACATCTTTATGTGCTTTGATAAATCTAAGGCAAGTAACAGATTAGCCCTCAAGAGTTATGTTTTTTGTCTTATCCTGCTCACACGTGGGCTGTGTGCATGCAAGCGTTCGTTTGTTTAATCTTATGCAAGCGAGTGGTGTCAGTGATTTCACTTGGGACTGTCATCACGTTGTATAATCAAAGCGTACGGCTGAAAGTTTTCAGGAGCGGGTCTGTAAGGGAACCAGGCAGTTGCACTTGCATACGTGTTACGTGTTGCCGTCTCAAGGAACGGAATGGCTGTATAGCTGCATGTCGTTGTGATTGTCTTAACCTGAGACGTTCGGAGAGAAATGAATGCCAAGAGCTTTTCAGTCCCGGGGCCTGAATGTTCAGTTTTGCCGGGCACTCTGCGAATGTGGTGTTGCGGCTTTATCAGTGTTTGTACTTTGAATGCATTTCCCCATTGCTGTTAATATCCAAGAACAACCGGTACAGTGTCTGGATTGCAAGTCTGGGAAGTGTAAATGCTGAGATTTGTATAGCAAGGACTGCAGTTTATTGCTGGGAAAGACCTTTACGTTGGAAGAGGTGTTTTGATAAAATCTCCTACTTTGAGCCGGCACCTGTTGATATGTTCTTCTAGGTATATCCCTTCCTCAGGCTTTGCAAAGTGCTTTCCTTCAACAAAGAGCTAAGGAGGGGCTGCTTTTTTATTGTCGCGAGCTGATTGTGTTTAAGGATGATTTTACTGGATTGTGTAGGATCCTTCCTGCTCTCTGAGCACCTTAGGGGGAAAGGGAGGCTTCCTTCATAAGGTTTCATCTGTCCTTTGGAGGAGTGATTACACTTCTAGGAACTCAACTGTCAACCTACTATAATACTCCATAGAGCATTTGTGATCCAGCAAGCTTGCTGGAAAGAATTTGGCCTTTACACATTCTACTACTCATGTCCACGGATACGGCTTTGTTTTTGTTTAATACATTTTCATGCAAAACTTATTTGTTTCTATCCACTGCCTCTAAAAATAGACGTCACCAGCTAACACATATTTAGAATCTGTTCCAAGTACAGTTTTATTGATGGCAGGGGATGAACTATTTAGAGACGAGGAGCCCTCCTCCCTAGCAAGTGTTCCTTAAAGAAGTTAACGGGGTATAGCAATATTGTCATCTGTCAGCCACAGAGATTGCTGATAGCAAAGATGTTTTATTTTCCTTTCAAAGGTAACTTGAGAATTAAGAAAATAAAGCCCAGCTCTCCTCACCACTCACTGTATGGGTTGTTAATTGCACATCTGGTGCCTTTTTGGCTTTACAGAGGAATGACAAAAGCATGAATAACCCTGGTTGCAGACTTGCTGTTTGTAGTGAGGTTCCCTAGTTTTAGGGTTAAATCAGAAAGAATGCGATTGCAGGATTGGTGGAGTGTTTTACGGGGAGAAGAGCAATATTTTCTGTATGATGCCTACTAATTTTTCAGCTCTTCAGGGGAAGAATAGCTTCTATTATTTTTAAAAAGCAGTTTAAAACCATGTTTCTTCCACAGTAAATATCCAGGGGGTAGAATCTGGGTTTTATCAAAGAGTAAATTGTTAAAAAGGATTTAAAACTTCTTCCCTGGGCAGGAATGTTACCGACATGAAACAATTTTAGATGTGAGAACCCGAACCATTACCAGAAATAAGAAAAGGAAAAACCAAACCAAAGACCCAACAAACAATTATTCTATGACCCAACAAAAAAAGTGCCTTGAAGTTACTGGTATAATAAGAGCTTTTATGCTGCAGAATACGGGGAATTGTGTGGGATTAATATCTGAGATTTGGGAAATAAAACCTCCTTTATGTACTTCGTTAAACCTTATGTTTTTACACAATCACCTTCTCTGGGTGCCATCACTGCCACCCACAAGCTTTCCAAGCCCAAAACGAAACAAAAAACCCTTCCAAAAACCTTTGCAAAACCCAAGTAGGCTTCTTTTTTAACTTAGTAAATACCAAACATTTTGGCCAGAGCTAATCTGAGGGGTCAGGTGCTCCAATAATGCAGGTTTTCAGTAGGGCTGCTGAGTGTGCAGTCATTAGAGCTATGACATTTCATACCAGCTGAGAAGGTCGGCAGGGCCGTGACCTTTGGTGACACATGTTGATCTGTTTTTCAGTCTTCCTTCATGGACCTGCCCTAAATTTTGTCCTTTTTTTTTTTTTTGTTTCATGTGAGGTGCTTTTCATTATTATTTATTGCTTTAGTGACTCAGGATATTCAAAAAGCTGTATGGAAGATTCAGAGGAATTGAGATTGTGGCTTTTTATTCCTTTGATTGCAATAGAGCTCTTGTCTCTTAGCTAAACCTAACTTGAGGGGTATTTGCAGCCTTCAGAGTAGCTGGTTAAGCATGTACTGTTAGTACAAGCAGTATTTATCTAATAGGGTACTTAACTGCATGGGTATGTGCAGGTTATGGGCAAGATGTCATGCGTCAAGGTTCTTTGCTTTTGGTTATCTGTAGTCAACCAGTCTCTGGTGGCACGCTTCTTTGAGGTGCTTTTATCAAATGCTGGGTTCATTGTGCTCTGAATCTCATCTGTGACCATTAGATATTGCTGCAGTCATTTACTCAATATTTACTCTGAAAATGGTATCTTGAGCCATTCTAAATTAGGACATCAGTGTTGGTATCGTGACTTCTTACCAGTGTGTGGATTCTGAGTGTTATTGGTTGTGGTGCTTTCTTCCCCCTAAGCTAAAATGAGAGGCTGTTGAGCACTGTGAGCAGAAACAGGACCTGTAGGAGTTGGTTTGAGGGCTGTCAACTCTCAAATTGTATCTCGCATCCAGTGTTTACATCAATGTTTTTTATCCTAGGGAGTATAAAGCCTTTCTGCTTTTAAATATTTGGAAATAAGCCTACCCCAGTGTGTACAAAGGAGCCATTCTCTTTCTGTGTACCCGGGCTATGAAGGCCTTTGATGATAGCCAACTTTTCGAAAGGGCTCTGACCGCACACATAGGTTGAAGGGTTACTTTGTGAACTGAATAATTAGTTTAGACATGTATTTGATAAATAGCAAGCTCTCCCTTGACCTTCCCTTGCCCAAGCTGTGTGTTATCGTTCTGCTGGGTAGTTAATTTAGGCCCTTCCCCATGTGCAATGCCTCGATGCTGTCCTTGGAGCACCCATTCGGAGCCCTCGCTTGGCGCACAGTAGCAATGTGTTTCAGTTCTTTCAATTTAGGTCAAATTTCAAAGGACCAATTTAAGCTTTCCACGAGGGACAGCCTAATTCTGGGTCCTGTGAAAAACACAGCGGGTCAAAACAGCCTTAAATTGTGCATTTGGGAGGTTCCTAGGAGCAGCAAGTGAAGGAGAGAGACCTTTAATGGGTGGTGTGTGCTTATGGTGGGCTATGAAGTGAGTAACCAGTTGTCATTTGGGTTTTAACTTGGTCCCAGCTATTTGCTGGCACAAAACAACACAAAACCATAAACACATTCAGTGCAGTACCCAAAGCAGTACCTTCATTTTGGTAAATACGCTGTGTGAGGACTATAACGTTAATTTTGGTGTCAATGTTGCATATAGGAGCGATATAACCTTAATTTTGATAACAATGTTGCATAATATGAGCACTATGCCTTTGTTTTTTGTAAAACTGCTGCATAATGTGGGCAATTTACCTTCACTTTTGTAGAACTGAGGGCAGTGCTTCAAAGGTTAGCGTCACCTGTGGTCACAGTGGTTAGCTCAGTCCACTGGAACATCCTTTGTTAGCCACTGCAACATGCCTGCATCAGGATGTGGGGTCTTGTGAGGGTCTTCTCTGGCTCCCAGGCAGTGGGCAGGGCTGCTATACAGAAGATACCAGTGGTGGGATGTCCACTGTCCTATGTGGAGTAGCGTGTTCCCCATTCTGGGTTGCTTTCATGGGGCCTCTCCATGCCAATGCCACCCTGCTGTGAGGGACCCCAGATGGTGGTCATCTTCCTCGGATGGTGGTGAAGCATTAGGATGCTCTTCCAATTTGGCTGGAAAAATAAAGCAAAAGGTTCACTCAGGGTTCCCTTATTATTGGTGTTTTGGGGTCTTTTTTTTACAAGAACACAGCGGCTTTGATATCTGCAAGTTCTGAGTAACAGTTCAAACTGATTAGTTAAATCAGAGTTTAGGTTTTGGGTTTGTTTAAGGCAATTATCACAGCTTATTATGGAGGAATGTGACATCCCCACGGCTTCGGATGAGGGTTGGATGCCCTTTCAGGGATCTGGTTCAGTAAGTTATTTGGCATGGTACAGGAATTGCTAGCTGAGATTCTGGGGAACTGTACAAACAGCCAGATTAAATCAGTCTTAATGTGCCCATTCTGCATTGAAAATCTGCAGCCCTTCAGCAGGGGCATGGTCTTGAGCTGCAAATTAATTGGGCATGGGTAGGGTTGTTATTTACAGGCTGTGTTGGTGAGACGCTGGGAGCTGGTAATGTGTCAGCATGGCAAGTATTTTACAAAGTAGCACAAATAATTGCACATTTGGGGCTTATCTGCCATTTTTGCTTTCTTTTTAAACCACTTGTATAGATAAAACCCCAACCCAATGACCAGCTCCAATGCGTGTGTAGTTTTCTAACTTTGAAATAGCTCTTCTTGGGCAGAGAACTTGCACCAAACTTCAGGCCATAGTAAGGTACTTTACAGGGAAGTCACAAGTTTTCAAGTTACCTTTGAAAGCAGAATTTCCAGTGGAAATGCTGACATTTCCAGTTCTTCAAGGCTGTGTATTTGAGAGAGGAGGGACTATTGTGGTGTTTTAATAAGAACCATAGCATAGCTCTTAATGAGCATATTTCTGTATCCAACTTCCCGACTTCAGTAGAAATGATCACTTGGCTTTAAATACATAGAGTCAAAGCTTGTTATTTTCTTAGAGTGAATATTTACTTCAGGAACAGATGGGGATGCGAGAAAAAAGATTTAACTTTCCCTTCCTCTAACATTAATAGGGAGATATTCCTCATTGGAAGTGTCATATTTTTAAAGCGTTACATATTTTGTGAGTCCTCAAGGTTGAAACTTCAGTGAAAGCAGAGACTTTCTTTGAAGCAGAACTCCTTAGCAATACAAATCCATGTTTTTAAAAGAGCCATCACCTGCTGAGGCAAGTTACATCTTGTCTATTTGTAATAGTGCGCTTGGTTTCACTAGAAGAGAAAATGTATTAGTGTGGTTTAAGAAGTACAAAATTCATGCTGAAAAAGACGTCAGGAACCCAAGGTATGTCTGAAATGATGAAGAGTCTGGAGTTTTGCACCAATGTGGCTGAGGGTTTGGTTCCCTGGTAGAGGATTCTCCATCCATCAGTGGGTCGGGTGGGAGCATCTTCTGCAGTGTCAGTCAGGAGGCACTGATTTGTGTTTGTGGTGGCTGTGGGAAACTGGGCAGTGCTTTAGAGTGGAGCCTGCCAGGGTAAAATTATCCTTACAGCAAACTGGGAACCAATCTGAAATTAAGACCTTTGAATTTCAGCTCGGCACGTTGCCCTATGTGTCTGTAATGTGGTTATTTAGGGGGGGAATTTGGCACAACGTGCCCCCAAAATCAGAGGTGCCGTCTTGCAGTACCAGGCACTAAACTGCCTCTTAAACTGGTTGAAAACGAAGGAACTTTGAATACAGGCAAATCTTAAATAAAGACCAGATTTGCAAGGGTGCAGCAGCCAACAGCTCCTGTTATAATTACGAAACGTGTGCTGGGAGCGCCGAGCTGTTCTGGAAGTTTGGCCTTTTGGGTTTCAATCGGAGCAGAGAGCGTCAGCGAAACTGCGTCTGCATTTACTCCTTGGCGATTGTGCCTCTCAATGAGGACGGTTGCAAAATGAGGTATTCCAGTTTAAAATTCATATCCCAGTTATGTACATCTCCAGGTTATCCATTTCCACTTTAATTATCATTCCTGGCTTTTTTGTTAGTATTTTTTTTTCCTTTACTTTTAAAACAACAACCCGTTTTTTGGGATTGGTTTTTCTGGACCTACTTCTGAGTATCGGAGTAGTCAGCACCTGGTATAGAGCTGTCTCTCGGGCTTCACTCTCTGCTGGTTCAGATCTTCTGCTTGTCACCACATAGATGTCATTATCCATATCAAGGAGAGGGACAGAAAGGCAAACTGAGTGCTAGCTGAATCCTACCGTGCCGCTTCCTTCTCTTGCCATGCTATTATTATTTTAATTGTGTTTCCAAAATGACTGTAAGTGAAAGCATTTGGTGAACCTCAGCGACACTGAGCAGTTGAGATCTGACCTACTTTCCTTCCCTTCCTCACATGCCGTTGCAAGTTGTGTGTAATTATTGCTTTTCCTCCCCCGCAAAAGAACTGGCTCATGGGGCTGGGACACAAACTGATGTGGAGCAGCCCCGCAAAGCGCCTTGCATTGGCAAAGCCATAAGAACTGAAGAGGAGGAGAGAATTCCCTTGCACCAACCTTGCGTTTGTGAGGGTTTATTGGAAAGGGCAATGTGCTGGGGGGCTGGAAGGGAGAAAAAGGAGAGTGAGAAGCTGGTTGGGGAGGAGAAAACTAGTATTTTGACTCTGTGTGTGTGTACATATATATATATCTATTTCGTGAGTTTCTATTTTGAAAGGAGTTTTGGGATGTGGTAGTTATCACCTCAGTCTTTCTCCCAGGGGGTTTGTGGCTGTTTGAGCAGGGTTTGGAGTTGGCTACGGTGGCTGGGCATGCCTCAGCAGTCTGCTCTGAGCAGGACAAGTCTGTAGGAGGTTAAAATGTGGTTGGATGGAACAGGATATGATCCGAGCACCATGCTCAGCTGAGTTTTTAAGCTTTATAAGAAGTCGTGGTGTAGAAAAACGACATCAGATTCATGATGCTCCTAAGGATGGGCTGTGTGGTAGGTTTGCTGCTGGCAGGACCTGCTTGCAGGAGAAGGTGCTGCTGTGAGACTGGCTTTGCAAGTTCGTAAAGTGCCCTGCTCAGTGTCTCTGTGTTGCAATGTTTAATTTGTTTCAGGGAAAGTAATACGGTTTATAATGCTGAATGTCACCCAACAGTTCTTAAAAGTCATTTCAAAACCCCAGCTGGAATTCTGAGCAGTTCTTTAGCTTTGTTCTATTAAATATAGTAAAGAAAAATAATCCGGTTCAGCTATTACAGCACTGAAGTACCCAGATTTATCTGATACTGTTTGCTCACCAGGGTATTTCAGACACGCAGATTAACATGGAGGCTCCTTAAGAAACCTGCCCCACTGCTCAGTAATAGCCCTTCTCCTAACAATTCAGAAGCATTTGAACCATCTTCCATTAGTATGGCAAAGTGCCCAGGAGCCACTGCTACAGCAAGGAGTGATGGAGGTGTCTGCAAGTTAAAAATAGCCCTTGTCATGTAAATGGTTGTGTGCCACCTGGAAGTGCAGATAGCCAGCCTGACTTTTAACTTCAGGGCTTGTTCTGCTGCTCTTGCCTTGTCCCAAGGTACCACTGGTGATTATTCTCTGTGTTGAGCCTGGAATTGAGTTAGCTCCGATACCTTTTGACTAAATGTTGTGAAAGGGGAGCCTGGCATGCCTCAAAACCTTGAAGTACTTGGAGAGTATCCTATGGTTTATGCGTGTTGTGGCGAACGCTTTCAAAAGCGCTGAGGGGCTGTTTTGGGGTATTGTTTCCAGTGACTTTTTTTCCAATCCCACTTTAGGAAGAGGGGGAAGATGAATTTCAGGGGAGCAGGCAAGATGAGACTTCCAGACGAGCTGCTAAAATTAAGAGGATTTGTATAGTCAAGTAAAAATGGGACCGTGTACAAAAGAAACAACTGCTGACTTGCTTATAGGGAATCTGAATAAATGTTCCCTGTATCCAGAACTAACACTTGGACACGAAATTGTGCAATTTTTAACCTCATGGTTGTAATTTATTTCTTTTGCATGTTGAATAGCAATAGTCCCGAGCATGGCCTTCGGCAAACCTGGAAGAAGTAGGTTGTGTTTTTATGTTCGGATTTGTGTTATGTTCTATTCTGTTTTTATGTTGCTCTTGAAATGCAAATAAAGAACCTGAAAAAAAGCCACAGATTGGAGGAGATGCAAGAAAACATTAAACCCAAGAAAAAGCCTTTGCGACTAAACGCGCTCATACCTTTCCCCAAAGCTCTGTATCTTACACGGAGCCTTTCCCAAGCAGATCTTAATGCTAAGTTGGACAATGGGGGTTGCTTAAATTGCTCTGTCACTTAGTTATGTGCAGAATAGAGACGGGAAGATTTGATGTGCTGCTGAAAGTAGAAATAATTAGAAAATGATCCTCGTCTTGGATTCTGCTTTTTAGGGAGAGAAGGTTAATTTTTTTCCAGCTTTTCATTTGAGGTTCTGGCAAAGGTGATACATTTCCCCTTTGCATTGTATAATAGATTACATGAGAAGCCTCTTCTGTAATGAGTTTGAAGAGTAGTTAATTATTTTTGAGATTGCATTACATGTGTGTGAGGTTTATATTGTACTCCCCAGTACACCTAGCACAGAGACTGCCGCTCTGTTGATTTAGGCACCTAGGGGAGCTTATGGCTTGAACAGAAGTGGTCAAGATACAGTGCTTGGAACTAAAGATTCAAATCCTGAAGGTGGCCAGTAGCTTCACATCGTACCAGTGGCATAAAAAGCAGCACAATAGTTTTAGGTTTTTTTTGTAGCTGCTCAAGGTTGTGGGTGTTTTCTCCCTCCGTAGTTACCAAGTCTTTGAGCAGAAGGCATACTGATGCTCTCCTCTTTCTTGTTCTGTCCCAAGTCTGGAGATAAATCCTATGGTGACTGTTGTATAAAGAAGTCTTCATCCTGTAAGGAGCAGGCTGTGAAGAATGGGGACAAACAGGAAGAAATTGCCAGGCAGTTCCCAGCAGCAGGAGGTGGCCTTGCTGGTCTCTGCTGTTTACTTTGAACTTGGCGTGCTCCGAGTCTTCCCTGGCTTGGCTTCCAAAAGCATAAAGCACACGGCCAAGCCCAGGAGCATGTGGTACTTGGCATTTTTGACACATATTGCGTGGTTGTGCAGCCATAACTCAATGATCACAACTATAAAGACAGGTAGGAGCAAGCAGGCTGCAAGTTGTAGGACTTTTTAATTTCTGTATGAAGCCTGGACAAGTACAATTTCTCCTTCTTTTGAGAAGGAGTCTTCCTTTAACTACGGGGTGAGACGCATCAACCCAGATGCTTTTGCCATTAAAGCCATGCTGCAAACATAGGGTGGGTACCCAACTCACCACGTATCAGCCAACACACCAACGTAGCAGGGGACCTCAGGAGGTTTGTTCCCACCACTCTCTTCAGCTGGCTTCTTCCTTGTGTCTGTAGCCAGGACTAAAGGCTGCCTGGGGGTAGTTACCTCAAGGAGTTGCAGTTCTGTAATTGCTCATCTGCCAAAGAGCATTACACAAGGAAGATAGATGTAATCACATGGGGATGACTTTTAGGTGCATATGCAGAGCTTTTTTTTCCTTGGCCAGGGGGTCCTGCAAGTGGTGAAACTCTTTGCCTGCTCACCAGAATTATTTATTTTTCTAAGTCTTTAGAGCTTAGGAAAACAACTTAGTGCAGTGTAACATTTTCCCTTACCCATGATGACATTGGCAAGTGTTTCAGTTGGAGGAGATTCGCTTCTTTTTAATGATCTTAGTATATGTAACACTCAATAGGAGTTGACATGATGTTGGAGGTCCACGCTTTAGCAGGTCGGTGCGGCTGGAAGCTCTACACTCGTTCTGGAGTCTTGGGAATGTATGTGGCAACACTTCGTTTTGCAAATGTTTGCTTCCAGAGAAGAAGGATTCTTCCTTCTGGTTTTGTCTCTTGTACCCATCAGATGACTGGGCCTCTATAGAATAAGGATAACAGGGTTAAATAAGATGCCAGGAAAAAAAAATATCTCAATTTATTTCATACAGTTTAGCACTTAATGGTTTATGGAGTCACTGCTTTCAAACAGAGCAGCTTGAGAGCTTGTTTTAAGCCTTGTGAAGACTTAGAATCTGCCACATAGTGTTTGTAACTATCATGGATGTCCCTTTGATGCTTTGTGTTTGATGAAGTTTTGCTATAAGGCTTAAATCTTTTTCATCACATCATTATATGGTAGAGGAGGAAGAATGATTCCTGGTCTTTGGAGTGGTGTTCAGTGATGAGGGACTTTTATATATTTTTATATATATATTTTAACTTTGGTGTTTTACAGTTCTAGCAGGAGTTGTAGTGATTTGGAAAGGAAAGGTTTTTATCAGAACAGAGGCTTCCTGATTATGTCTAGCGGAGGCAGAGCTGGGCATAGCTGGCAGCTAACTGGCGGAAACAAGCCAGCAGGAATCCAGTGACTTTGGAGAAGAAGATGGATGAATTGCCAATACTGTTTTGTCCCCCTTTGTATAAGGAGACATGCTTAGCCTTTGTGGCTTTGGTTTGCTCTTGGCTCATGCGTGATGGTCACCGTGGCCAAGAATGACTCTTTGCATTTTAAAACCATTGGCCGTTTAGAGTTTATCATCCATCATCAGAAGGAGACATGGAGCTACTCTTAGTGTTAGCCTGCCAACTTAAATTGAGGAAGAAGCCCACCAGTTTGTACCTGGGAGGTAGGAGGGAAGGTTGCAAGCTTGGCTGATGATACCTGGGCTTCCCAATCCTGCAGAGGCTACCTCTAGGGGAGAGCATAGAGGTTTGTGTTTGACTCCCAAAGTCATGGTGCCCATGGCTATTCTGCTTCAGGCACGGTTCGGCATCCCCATTCCGTGTTGCTCATCCAGTGTGGTCTTGCTTGATTTTCCTCAACGGCAGGAAAAACAGGAGACGAGGGTAGGAGAAGCAGGAGGAGTGGTAGTGTTTGGCAGCCAGGCATTCCCTGTGGGGACATTCAGTTTTGCAATGAACCTCTTGGATTCGTGACAGGTCAGGTCTGTTGACCCTTCTGGGCACGCTATGGTGAGTGTTTAGTTATTTACTAAAGCCTTTTGAAGAGAAAGTGGCTTGATGGGGTCTGAGGCTTTTGTGTTATGGAGAGTTGTGTGAGAATCTTTGCTGGGGTTAGCTATTAGCTGATTGTTTAATTATTTGGCTCTGTAACTAAGTAACTAAATGCCTTGAGCCTTGAGATAAGCAGCTCTTTGTTAACTTTTTAATAAATGGAGACAAATAGTAATAACTTAAAACCTAAGGAAGTATAAATCTCTCGTTTCAGTGACTGAATCTTGAACAGAAACATGATTTGGAATATAATTGCGTATCTCTTAACAATCTGAAGTAGAGCGTTCAGAATGTCCCCAGTCCTCTATTGTGGTCATGGCTTTTATACAAAGAGTATTTACTCCGTTTGATGGCTGGATGGCATAAACCATGCTGTGAGACTGTATGAGCAGGCAAAGAAAACGTTCACATCTTGTTTATTTAAGAGCAGCTTGGTTTTCCATGGTGGTATTGTTCAACAGCTCCACCTATAAAGTTTAAACACACTCTGTGCACCACTATTACAAATAAGGGTGTAGCTGGGAGAGGACAATAGCAGAACCAATGTGTTCTCCCTTGTCCACCAGTGCTTTGAGAACATCATCAGATATTTTGCACATGCCGTTGTGGCTTGTTGGCTTTTTGAGGGGTGATAGGCAGGTGCTATGCACATCAGGTAATGCACCTCTGCAGCAGGAACTATGCCACAATCATAGGGTTTGCAGGAAAACTTTCTTAGGAATTCCTTCTTCAGCCTGGAGAAGAGAAGGCTCCTGAAGGGGAGACCTTAGAGCAGCTCCAGTGCCTAAAGGGGCTGCAGGAAAGCTGGAGAGGGGCTTGGGACAAGGGCCTGTAGGGACAGGCCAAGGGGAATGGCTTTAACCTGCCAGAGGGGAGACTGAGATGAGCTCTTGGGCAGAAGCTCTTCCCTGTGAGGGTGCTGAGGTGCTGGCACAGGGTGCCCAGAGAAGCTGTGGCTGCCCCATCCCTGGCAGTGTTCAAGGCCAGGTTGGACACAGGGGCTTGGAGCAACCTGCTCTAGTGGAAGGTGTCCCTGCCCGTGGCAGGGGTTGGAACCGGATGAGCTTTAAGGTTCCTTCCAACCCGAATCATTCCAGTGTTCTATGTATCCCATGCTGCCTGCCTTCCCACAGCTCTGTAGAGCTCTCCCAGGGAAGGGCTGCTTTACAGGCTTGTGGTGATGACTGAAGGATGCAGTTTCAAGGCAAAGCTTTGGAGAGGGCTGGAGGAGCATGTGTTTGATATTAGATCATCAAGCCTTGCTTTGTGCTGTAGGCTCTTCAGGGCTATCTGCTCCTTCTCACATCTAGCTATTTTCACTGGGGGAAAACTCGGGATGCTGCTGCTGAGAACACTGGAGGGTGGATGCAAATGAGAGCCGAGCAAACTTGCAGCCTTATTTCCCTGTTATGCTCAAAAGATGTGGATGTAAGGAAAAGAATCCTAATGTGAGCCTTAGGGAAGCCATAGATTTGATGCTGCAGCATGCATGTTCAAAACTTGGCCCTAATTTTCTGACCAGCGTAAAAACGCTTGTGCAGTGTCCTGGAATGAGAATTAACTCTGCACATAGGTTGTTTATGTGCTGCTGGGAGTGTTTTAACAGTTCAGACTGGTTGATTTTTGCATTGAAGCTGATGGGCGGACTCATGCCTCCGAATCCCACCTGTTCTCTGTTTGCTTTTGGGCACCATTTCAAACCCACACTGGAAAGAGTTTATAGGCAAACATTATAAAAAGTGACAGTCTTAAGTGCTGCTACATTCTAGTTTGGCAACACAAAGGCTTACCTGAAATAACTCACTATTTCCAAACATGACTTCATTATTTCATGACAACACTTTGCTGTGTCTTCCCTGATACTCTAGAGAGAAAGAAATGGAGGAGGATAATATTTACCAAATGCTAATACCTATTGGAAACTTCAGTATGCTAGTAATTTTCTGTGGAAAAGGCATTTTTTCTTTCTCATTTTGAACTAAATTACTGCTCTTGAGTTGGGATTTGCATTTGTTTGAAAGACTCATTGTACATTTGGGGATAGGAGTTTTGAAAGAGATGGAATCGAGGATGGGAGGTAGAAAATTACCTTCTAATTGTATGTGAACAACTGAACTGCCCGGGAGGATGCAGCAACCTATGTGAGCATCCCGTGAGTTTCCTGGCCCTCTTTGGCAAAAGCCTCTACTGCACTTAAAGGAGTGTTATGCTCACCCATAGTGGAGTTTTACAAAGCTTAAACAAAGACATTTTCAGACTCCAGGACATTGTTGGCACAAGGCAAACGCCTTTAAAGAAATTTGCTTTGCAGGTAGAGCGTTACAAAGAGTCTTAAAAACTTCAAAGTAATTTAACTGGTTGGCTTCAGCTCCCTCCTTTCTTCCTTTTTGTTTTAATTTGGCAGAGGAATCTTAATTTAAAATAAAATCTCAAGCAGACTCAACTATACTCCTTACTGTTGCAAAACACATGCAGAAAGGAACCCATGCTTAGGTTCCTAACAGCGTAGTGTGGTACCCAGTGGAGCACCTGCATTGCAGATCTGTGGCTTTGTGAATGTATCATCAAGACCGAATTAGTTTATAAGGAGTGTAAAGTTATATTGGAGCTTGTCCTAGACTTTGAGATGGAACTTTGCACCCTGGAAAGTTTAGAGACCTTCTTATAAAACCTAAATCCAAGAATCTTTATGATCTCTGTAATTGGTCTTGTTTAGATGGTTTTATGTACTTCTTCTGGTCACCATCTTGGTGTGATGCATATGTCAAATCTGTTGTTTAAGAAAGCATATTTTCCCTAGAGAAAGAGGAGAAGCTGCTTGTTTTGCAAGGGCACATCCCTGGATCTGTTTTCACTCAGTCAAACTCCCACTAAACTCCTTGAAATGACATAAATCCAGGATGAGTGGGAGAAGAAATCTGGCACGTTCAAGCCTGTCAGTTTAACCCAATATTTAAATGCATGAGTGTCCCACTGAGGTGGCCACTTCTGGTACTTGTAGAATCACAGGCTATCTCAAGTTGGAAGGGACCCATAAGGATGATTGAGTCCAACTTCCCTGCTCCATACAGGGCTACCCTACAACCAAACTACTGACAAGAGCTTCAGCATTTCCAGACTCATGTCCACAGGCTAGCTCAGATGTGATGCTTGTTTCGGAGTTCTCTGTTGGAAATGTGATGCAAGAAATGACCAACGCCATGCCCTAAAGACAGGGCACACAGCTTTCAGGGTTTCAGTATTCTTAGACTCAAGGGTTTGCACTGAAGAGTCACCTACTTTAATACTCCCTCAGACTCCCTGGCAAACAGAAAGGTGTGTGTGTATTTATATATGCACATGGTGCCTGCATGGGAAGAAGGCTGTGTGCTGGTGAGCAGCTGTCTGTGCGATGTGATGCTCCTCAGGAGCAAACAGAAGATGGTTTCATGCTTCTTTCCTCTATTTACTGTTCCTTGGTGAGGTCCAGAGGGTCGTGGGATGGGGGATACTGTGGTTGTAGGGAGAAACCAGTTACAACAGCTGTCCCTATATGTGGAGCATTATCTGGAGCATCCCACTGCGGAGATGGTCCCAAGTGTCTGGGGCTGTGGTTCCCTCCCTCCTGCTGAGAGCCAGCCTTGGAAAAAGGGGTGATAAAGTTCTAGTAACTATAGGCAGATGTAGTTTTCCAAGGATGTTTTTTTTTTGAAAAAGACTGTGGTTTGGCATTCTTCTTGTTATTTGGTTATAAAAGGGAACTGGTGGATGAGCCATTTTGTTCTGAACTTCTGTGTACACTGTGACATCCTTTGCTTGTGTTCCTGGGTTTCTGCTGTATCCTGCTCAGGAGAGGATGTGAAATAAGAAATGAAGCATGAGTTAAAGGAAAAAGTTACTGTCCCTGGAACAGAGCTGATGGTATAGAAGGCAAAAGTAGAGACTTTGGGAAGGCTGCAGGGAATAAAATAAGGGGCGTCATATACGCTGTGTATAGGAAATGTTTATTGGGGGGGGGGGGAGGCTTGGGCATTCTTTTCTTCCAACAGAGCTCTTTTCAGTTTGAAAAAGAAAACAACAAACTTATAAAATCAGATGGGGCAAGGTTAAGTTTTAATTTGAATCGCAGACCCGAATGCTAAGATATAAACCTGAATTTGCTTCTTGACCTCCTCCCTCCTCCAAGTTCCTCAAAGCCCCAGGTTCAGCAGCACTCATCTCCCTAGAGCTGCTCACAGTGGCTAGTGAGAAGGGTTGTGCCTTTGCGTGGCACTTGGGAGAAGGCACATGTTGAGGCAGCGATCAAAAGGGAATGAGCTTTGTTTGTGGTTAACTTCTTGACAATGAAGCCTCTTCCATACCTGTGAGTGGTTCAGTTTCACAAGGCAGATTGCTGGGCTGATTTGGATGAAACTTTTTTGTTTAACATAACTTGATTTCTGTGCATGACAAGGGCCTTCACTGACTTGTGTTGGAAATTCTCTCCTTTCCTTTCTCTTCTTTTCCTCCTTTCCTCCCACCTTCGCAGAGCCGCCAACCAAATACCAAATCTCTCAGCCAGATGTATACTCAGCACTTCCAGGAGAGCCGCTTGAGTTGCGCTGTCAATTGAGAGACGCCGTCATGATCAGTTGGACTAAGGATGGGGTCCCTTTGGGGCCCGACAATAGGACAGTGATTATTGGGGAGTACTTACAAATTAAGGATGCTACACCCAGAGATTCGGGCCTCTATGCTTGCACTGCTGTTAGGACCCTAGACAGTGATACTCTGTACTTCATTGTAAATGTTACAGGTGAGTGAGTTAAATGTAGGTTTTTGCATGTAGACGCTGTAAAATGTGATATAAAGACACGTTATGCTATAATGTGAAATAACCCACTTGGGCACAGCAAGCTGAGCTGCGTTCTCTAGTTATTTAGGTATTTTCCTCCTTATCCTGACTGTGAGATACACTCTTTGTATATAGAATCATAGAATAGTTAGGGTTGGAAAGGACCTTAAGATTATCAAGTTCCAACCCCCCTGCCATGGGCAGGGACACCTCACAGTAAACCATGCACCCAAGGCTCTGTCCGACCTGGTCTTGAACACCACCAGGGATGGAGCATTCACAACCTCCCTGGGCAACCCATTCCAGTGCCTCACCACCCTTACAGGAAAGAATTTCCTCCTTAGATCCAATCTAAACTTCCCCTGTTTAAGTTTTAACCCATTACCCCTTGTCCTGTCACTACAGTCCCTAATGAAGAGTCCCTCCCCAGCATCCCTATAGGTCCCCTTCAGATACTGGAAGGCTGCTATGAGATCTCCACGCAGCCTTCTCTTCTCCAGGCTGAACAGCCCCAACTTCCTCAGCCTGTCTTCATACAGGAGGTGCTCCAGTCCCCTGAGCATCCTCGTGGCCTCCTCTGGACTTGTTCCAACAGTTCCATGTCCTTTTTTATACTCCTTTTATTTCACAGGATCTACAGTGAGGGTGTTGGAACTAGATGATCTTTTAAGGTCCCATCCAACCCAAACCATTCTGTGAATCTGTGATCAAAATGTGCTGAATAGCTCTCTGTTTTATGCCACGATCAGATTATAGTTGTGGCGATGATAATGCCAGTAGAACGAATACAAGGTCCCGTTCCCCCCCCCCCCATCAGAAGAGGAAAAGGGGTGTCCTACATCCTTTAAGGATAAATAACTCTGGAGACCCTTAGTTCTGTTCAACTGCATGTCTTTAAGAAAAAGAAGAATTAAAAGTAGAAAGAGATTTTTGGAGTCAGCGAGATCCCTATGGAAACTTTGCAGCATTTCAGGAGTATTAGCTAGTTTTGTTAGAATTTTATAAGAATAACACACATTTTGTGGCTGGATTTTCTTTTTCTGTAGCCTCTGCAGAATGTAACATCTGTTCTCCTGATAGATAATCTTAAGATGTAGCATATTGGTTTATTTGTCTTTATTTGGTTTAAAGACTTGATTATTTTTAATGTGCAGATGCTCTTTCCTCTGGGGACGATGAAGATGACAACGATGGGTCCGAGGACTTTGTGAATGACAGCAACCAGATGAGTAAGTAGCAGCCAACTGGCAGAAGTCACTAGCAAGATCCACGTGGAAAATAATGCCCCGTCTTTCACACTCCTGCCTTCAGAGCTTCTTGATTGTTCACTGCATGGGCTGTCAAATAGCGGTTTCTTTGTCCTTCTCCGTTTTCTGTTTCACATAGTTCATATCTTGGAAAAGAAAAAGAGAAATAAACTAATATTCTCCTAAACTTTACTGGTCTGCACTTTCTGTCTCCTTTCTTGCTAGCATTTCTGCGGTTTCCTTTCTTCCTGAACTGAAGTTCAGTCTTTGTCTGGTTTAGACTCTCGCAGATGAACTAACTTCCCCTCAACTTAAGCTGAAATGTAACAGAAGAACCAAAGATCCGGCTCACTTTGTTAAAAGGTGGTATGGAAACTTTAAAAATTAAGTTGTAATGAGGCAAATCCTTCAATCCTTAATCTCGGCAGAAATCTCCCCTGGGAGAATGAGTTTGGAGACAATGAGGTTCTTTTGTCTGCAAAGGACCTCAAGGTTTGTGGCATAGAAAGCAATCCAGCACTAAACCCACATTTTGTGTTACTTATGTGTGATGAAAATGGGCTAAAAGAGTCTTAAACCTATCTGAATGTTAAACTTCAGTCCCTTTGGAGAATTTGGAAAGCTATTAATAGGCTCTAAATAGAACAGTTGCTAAGGAGAGAAAAAAAAAGAAGGTAAAATTCATATTGGTTCCTTATGCCCCTATGTGCTGCTGCAAAATCCCCTCAGTGACTGCTATCACTTGTGCTTTGTAAAGTCAATAACACGCAGAACACAGAAATCCTTCATGGGAGATGTCAGCTAGTTACCAAACACAGTAGCCAGGTAGTATGTTTGCTCGTCAGCCTGATTAGTAGCTGGCAGCTATACTGTATGCTTGAAGTATGATAAAGTACAAGCCTGGCTTGAGCTCCCCTAGTTAGTTACTGTTATATACGACTGCCCCTGGTCTGAAGCTGTGAAACATTAGATGCTATTTAAAATGATATAAGTTGTTAGCTGCCTGTTTGGCCCCTGCCATCTGTTAGTGTGATTAACCCGGTCTGATTCACAGGTGCAGCTTGAAGTGGCTGAGATTAGGCAGCTGGAGGCTGCTCTGACAAAGAATGCGGTGGCAAAGATAATTGGCGAGTTTGGGAAAGGGACACTGCCTTTAAAAGGAGTTGTCTAAGCAAAACTCACCAACCTAGGCAATGTTAGTGTTCCCCTGGAAAGGACTCGTGGGTAGGAATTCCTTTTAGGAGACATCCCTATGTCTGTTATCACTTTAGAGCTTTTTTGGTGTTGGTCAGGAAAGGGCTTGTATGTTTTTGGTGTGTTAGCAAAGACAATTGTGCTTCTAATCTGTGCTGATGCTTTGTGAGCCCAAATGCCTTTTGGAAGAGACAGAAATGAAAAGGACCTGATCTCAAGGCAGCTATGCCTTATAAGATGGTTGTGCAACAGGGAGAAGTACCCAGTGGTCATAGTCATAGAGTTATAAAATGGAGCTCATCCAACCTCCTGCCATGGGCAGGGACACCTTCCACTAGACCACAGTGGTCCAAGCCATGTCCAACCTGGCCTTGAACACTGGAGCAGCATCAGCTTCTCTGGGCAGTGGTGTCTTGTGTAACACTAGTGACGGTCTTGTATTACGAGGTGTCATTGTAAGCTCCGGTTAATCAATCTTGGTTCAGGAGCTGGTGAAAGGTCACTGACGATTTCCATCTGCTGGGGATGGGGTGTGTGCTTCCACAGGGGTCAGTCACACTTTCCCTGCTCAAAGTGAAAGGTGCCTCTACAGTGTGAGCGCACAAGCATTTCAGGTGGCAGGAAGAGTGCAAGCTCTTGTGGTGCAGAAGGGAGGAAACATCAAGAAGACAGATTGCTCCCAACCAGAGCATTGCACAAACAAATCCTGATGAGATTGCTTTCTACAAGGTGCCCACAAACTGCTGCGGCTTCTCGCAAGCTGCAGATGGGTGCAGGGAGCAGCGCAGCCTTCCTCCTGATGTCTGAGGGCTCGATGGGAAGAGTTGGAACCAGAAGACTAAGTGTGGCACCACATCCCTGCAAGTAGTCTGCTTTCAATGAAATGTTGCATCACAGTAACTCGGCTGGATTAAAGCAGCGTTGCTGAAAGAGGGTTGTGATTTGGCAAGATTGGAGCTGTATGAAAGTTAGGGGTGGGACTTGGTGTGGTGCTTTCGCAAACCACTGAACTCTGTGCATCTAGCATCTTCTGAGAGCTCCTTCCCATCGGTGTTCCTCTTCTAGATTTTATATTGCGTCCAGAAGGCCACATCTCATTTAAGACACTGTGTTCCAAGACAGATTGAAAGGCAAGTAAGGAGTTCAGGGGTAGCCAAAGGTCCACCATGAGCATGCTGTGGGGCAGGCAGTGTTGTGTAATGCTCAAATAACCCTTACCGTGTTCTCCTGCCTATGTGAGGCAGAGCCTGGGGAAGTCCACGATCTCCCAAGAGCCCCTGGTTGCTGCTCTGTAAGAGAAGAAGACTTTAAGTGTTTCCTGAGCCATGGTTTGAGCTTTGCAGATCTAAACCGATTTCACTGATAATTTACATACAAATTACAGCTGCGATCATTAAGGATAAGCAATGGAAATTGGCCCGGTTATGCCTTTACTGATGGAAACAAAAGGCCATAGTCTTCAAAGGTTGTTGCTTTTTGATGAAACAATTCTGATAAAGTCCAGCTGTCCTGGCATGTTAATTATGATGTGATGAGGCAGGAAATGGCTGTAGTGCCTTCCACAGGAAACTGAGCCTTGGCATTCTCATTCCTGCATATTTAAAGCAAACCTTTTTAGAGCTGTTTCATTTACGAGGGTAAGTATTCCTTTAAGCTTTTTTAATTCGCCTCAGTTGCAGATATGTTTTTCAGAGACCAAGGTTTTCCAATACAAGCAGAGAGGCTATGGAGGAGATCTAGTGTCATTTTCAAGGCTGCCCAGAAAATACAGCTGCCCTTGAAGTCAGTGGAGGCTGTAAGTGGCTCGGTAGCTGCGAGGAGCAATTCATCCTCAGGAGAGGAGGGCACTTGTGTGTACACATGTGCGTTTGACCATTTGCCCTGTGTGTATTTATAAGCAAAAGGCATGCATAGCAGATTTCACTCTGCGTTTGGTGTCCTTTTAGCTTGACAGATACTTTAACTGTCTGAAAAAAGCACTGTGGTAGATTTGTTCCAGACTGCATCCTGAATAGCTTTTTATTACTTCCAGCTTTTGTTGAAGGGATTAGTGCTTGTGGGGAAGGTGCAGGATTGGTTCTACTGCAAAATAGTCCTCTCTGTCCACAAAAACGGGTTTGTTGGCAACTCGCTTTTTCCCCTTTGTTGCCCTAAAGAGGTGCCTTAGCTTGGTTTTGGAGGGCCACCTCCAAGGACCTTGATCTGGGACTTGGGTTTTGCAAAGCTAAGGGCTGCTCATCATCAGTTCCTACTGGCAGCAGTGGAGGATAATACATTGTTGGTGCTTGTTGCCTCATCTTGTTAAAAGGTAGCCCCAATTTAAGGGATTTCTATAATCTTGACTTGGTGCTGGCAAGGCAACGGCTCATGATGTGGTCCACTGAGATCTACCAACAGTGATTTATTCCGGAGACCCCTGGATAGCCCTGGAGATGCTGCTATTCTGCCTTAAATTCTAGTCAGGCGACTGGAAGCTTTAGGACTTTTTTCCTTATCGCCCTTTAAACAATTTCTTCTGGGCCAAGCAATGGTAAATTGGCACCAAGAACAAAAAGTATCTAAATGCGATCCACATGCTGTTCTTTTCATGCCTTGAAGACGCTCAGAAAGGATGAAACAAGGTTCAAATTCATGAAATCCTTTAGAGTGGAAACCCACTCAAGGGAGCAGCAAAAATAGGATGTTGCCTAGAAGTGTGTTTTAATTAAAGGTCAAATACAACTGGACTTAAAACCTTTGCAGGGGGTTGGTGTGGTCATTTTAGGTGTGCTATTGCCTGGTCAAGGAGCTCGTAGGGCAGGCTTGGAGCTGACTGCTTTAGTAGTCCTTTGTATCAGATAAGTCCAAGTGAAAATTAAAGAGTCCTGAAGTGAAGCAGTCCCCTGGGCAGCCTAATTTCAATTTCACATGCAGGAGATTTGCCTGATTAGATATAATGTATTTGCAGTGGAGTGCAGTGTGGGTCAGCAGGATATTTTCTCCACTAATGAGAGCTCCAAAAGCAATCAGGAATTCCCACCCGTTCCCCTGCTGCTTGTTACTGCTATGAGCTGGAGTCTGCACTGTTGTCACGGTGAACTTTTAACAGTGGTGCTGCCTATTTCCACCTGTCCTGTTAGCAAAGCTGGGATGAGCTGGGTGCTGTCTGTGAGAGAAGCTGGCACTATTATCTATTAATCTGTTACCTAATAGATAGATGATCTATTGATGATCTTTCATCATTAACTATGTTCGTTATTGGTTTTAGTGAATCTGGACGTTTTTCCTCTAAGGACAAATAAAAGCAGTAGAAGGTGCCTTTAGGTTATGCTAATTTAATCTATAAAGAGAAATGCTGTGCGTTAATCACTGTATGAAAGCACAAAATGAGGGCGAGTGTTATGGTTTGTGGATGTTGCTGCCTTTTTCTCTTTTCCCTTCAAACACACTGAGGAGCTGCCAATATACATTGCTACTACCTAGTGAGAAATGGTAGGATGTCTTGAAGCATTTTCAACATGTGATGTCCGCATGTTTTTCTCCAAGCTCCCCTGTAATTCGGGAGCCTTGCGGATTAAGCTGAGGACTGTGTGAGGGGAAGCTTTCCAAGCAGAGTCGTTTCAGCCCGGGGAGTTTCCTTTCCCCTTCTCTCCCTGGCACAGAACTGAGCTGCTTCTCTTTGTTCCTGCCTGCATCCTCCTGGCTTCTTCTCTGCTCCCAGCTCTTCCAGAGAGCAAAGTTTTTTCTCCCTGTGCATTTGTCATATAGGACTCTTATTGGAGCACTTCTCTTCCAGGAGCAGTTTTTTAGAGGGTGAGGGTTGATGAAAGAGGCATATATACAAGAAAACCTGAGGATGAGCTGCACTATAATGCAGCAGAAACCTGGTTACACGAAGCAGCTTGGTTTGGGGAGCTGTTGGTAGCTGGATCCTGACCAACTCTGATGCCATGTTGGAAGCTTCTCCAGAGCTTGGTCCATCCTGCAGAACAGCATCACCATGGGTGAGCTGTGGAACCTGTGCTTCAGAGGTTGTGCTTGCCAGTGACTGTACCCAGGCTCTTTATGCTCTATACGTGCAGGAGGGGGTGTGTGTGACAGACGTGATGAGTAGTGACCATGCTGGCTGAGAAACTGCTGGGTCAGCGTTGTCTTTTTAGGGCGAAATCTGGGCGCTTTGCTCTGTCTGAGGTACCGATATAACTGGTTTGGGTGGTTGATTGGCTTTGACCTGCCACAGTTTACTTTGGCTTTGTGGGAGTTGTGGGTAGGGCACAGTAGTGGTCACCTTGCATTGCCTTGTGCAAGAGTTTTAGCAGTCCAGAGAAAATAATCCTTTTAATATATCGGTACCAACATGTAATTCCCCCTTTTCCTGGTATACTTGTAATGTAATTAGGTCTTTGCGTGTGGTAGCTAATTCCTTTGGTTGGCTTTGTTTAAAGTCTTCTGTTGTTTTAATGTGATCCTGGTTTTAGCAAATAATGTTAACAGTGATTTTCCTTGCATCCCTAATTCACTTCAGTCTGTGTAACAAGTTCTTAGTATTGCAGTTAAGTTTTCAATAGTGACCGGATTTTCTACTTTGATTACATGCACAAATTTGCTTTGCTTTTCTGCTTCATTAATTTTAACACTAATTGCCAACCCACGTATCGTTCTTAGCATCATTATGAGACTTGCTTTTAGAATGTTGCCTTTATACCGAGACGTTGTTAAAGGGTTTATTCCTGTATTTTCTATCCAGCTGTATTTTTATTTAGAGAGGGGGGTAGCAGGATTTCTGAGTTTGCACTGATTGTAAGAACTGCTATAAATATTTGAGGAACGGAAGAGTTTATTTATAGTGGAGTGTTAGGCTGCTAATGAAGGAAATGAAACAGGGCTGAGAGAAATGGAGTTATTTTTCTGGACCCCTCTAGTCCTAAAAATTCCACACTAATCTGATTTGCTTCAGGAAAACTCGATTGTAAAAGAAATTAATGTTTCCTACTATTAAACATGAATCTTTAACTTTTAAAAATACCTGTTTTGGTGAGACAACTGAAGCAATGCCACGAAGACTGTGCAATGTAGCCAAAGTGGTGCATGGATGCGGAGCATGGGATAACCTTGTATATGGATGTATCTATCCAGATTTGCTTCTCAGGGGGTTAAACGCGATGGGTAGTTGTGTGTTTTGCTCTGCTGTGTTTCCTGTGCTGGTACAGGACAAGTGGTTGAGAACTTGGTTGAAAGGGGGGTTTTCCATGTATTCCGTAGGCTCCTCGTGTGGACACAGACAGGGCCAGGGCATGGCAAGGAGGGAGTGAGTGAGCCAGGAGAGCCTTGCCAGGCACTACTAAAAGTGATCATTTCAGTAAATGTAGGCTGAGAGAAGTATTCATTTTGTGCCTTGGTGTTGGTCTTGTTCAATTTGGGCTTTGACAGGCTCATGAGAGTGGGAAATCCCAGCAAAAATGATGAATGCTGTTACTGAGTTTTCCTGATCCACATGTGCTCATTTTCTTCCTCCTTGGTTAACGTTTCAGAAATACATTCCATTTGTAAATAGATTTCAGTAGTTTCTGTGACAGTAACAACACAGTTCACCTTGCCATCGTACAGTGTAAGTTTTAGCATGCTGCCAGGCAGGTAGCTATGTTTATCCACCTTCTAACACATGGAGAGAGGTTAAGGCTGATGCTTCCGACAGCTCTTCTGACTTGGTCTGTCTGGCTTTGCAGCCGAAGTCAAAGAATTCAAAGTTTGCTGAGCACTCGCAGTAACTCAGCTTGAAGTTAAGTGTCTCATCATTTGAGTCACTGAAAACTCAGTCCCTCTGTTTTACTTGACACACACAAACCAATGTGGTTAATTATTGGGATTTCATCATAAATGGTGTACTCAAAGCTGCAGACTGAGCCATTTGAAAAACTGGTCCACACTTGCAGCATATGACTTCCAGTCATGTACTCAAACCATGTTTAATATGTGCAACTCTTTATGTCCTTACGGAAGGGGCTGGAAAGGGAGCTCAGTTTCCAAGTACTGATGTTTCTGGGTGTATTTCCTTGCAACAGGGGCACCCTATTGGACACACACAGACAAAATGGAGAAAAGGCTTCATGCGGTGCCAGCGGCGAACACCGTCAAGTTTCGTTGTCCGGCGATGGGAAACCCAACGCCGACCATGCGATGGCTGAAAAATGGGAAAGAGTTTAAACAAGAGCATCGCATTGGTGGATATAAGGTAAGAACTCACAATGGGGTTTTGCGATTTCTCTCATTGACCAAGGCTGTGAAAAAAACCAAAACTGAACTTGAAGTCAACAGAAAACTTGGATCAAATGTAGAAGCAAAAAAAAAGAGTAATTGTTTTCTTCTGGGGACGGGTGGGTGGTTTCTTTGGCAGTTACTGAGCATTAATTCTCTCTCTATATATAACTTTTGTCAAAATCAGGCTTCTGACATAGCAGTGCAGCTAAGAATTTTATAGAGAGACTTATTTGGAAAGCCAAAGACTGACTTTGCAAAGTGGAGTAAGACTATTTTGCTCTATTCATTTTTGACTGCTTTGTTAAAAACGTGGCCATCCACCCTGGTGATAGTAAGCAGTTTAATAAAGGAAGGGTTGTAAGTCAAAAGTTGTTATTTTCTATAGAGTTTATGGTCTGTGAAACTGAAATGGGAAGCAGAATTTGAGGGGAAAGTAACAGCAATTACTTTAACAAGGGTTTGTTTGAATTTTAAGCAGCTTAGATTAGATGTTTCATTCTAAATTGGTGGTTACTGATTAAGAGAGAGGTTTAGGGAGGCCATCTCGCTCTGTGGGTTAGTGCATGGACCTTTAACCCCCCGGTATCTGCCTAGGTCAGGTCAGAAGTCAGGATTCGGTCATCTTATCCCACTCCTTGCACGAATGGGAGTGTGTGACTTCAATGGCAGGTTGCTGTTCAAGCACTGCCCTTGCCATCCTGCCTGCATTTGTGGGTTACCTGAACTTCTTCTGTGGAGCTTCTGCCAGTGGCGTCCTCACCCAGCATCTCGGGGCTTCTCTGCAAAGACGAGAAGTTTATGAGTTAGTCACTTTGTGTCACGCTGCAAGCCCCAACCTAGAACTTGTTCAGAGCAATTTCTAATGCTAATTAAGACAGAAGTTAACTGCCTTTGTCCAGATGACACAGTAAGCTCAAGACTGAGTCTTGGGGTACCTCACTGCTGTCTTACCCCGGTAACTGCAGTATCTTTGGGGTGCCACATTTTGCAATGCCCTGATGGAGTCGGGGTGTATGTTTCTTCGTGTGCTGTTGACTCGGATCCTGCTTGGTACAAAAACCCTAAGTTTTCCAGTGCAGAGGAGGAGAAGCTGTAGTCTCCTTTCCTCTCTAGCTGGATTTACTGTAGAAAGTGTCAATTTTTCCAACATTTGTGTTAGCACAGAGCGAAGCCCAGAAAATCTCTCTGCATGAACACTAATTATCTAAGTAGACTTTTCCATCTATGTTTGCTTACACCATAAATTACTGTTGCTTATGAGTGTACACCTGGCAACACCTTCTGCCTTTCATAACGCTGCAGAGTGTTAACGAATTGGCTCCAATTCAGTGATTTTCACCTTTCTCAGTGCTTTTCTAAAACCAAAAGGAAGGCAATTAAAAAACAACCCAAACACCAAACCCAAACTAATCCTGTCTTGGAAAATAATAGTAACTGTTTTGGTACTAACTGGGGCATTATTTAAACCCTTTATACCTCACAAAGGGGAAATGGAAATATCACTCCTGAAAATCATGCAGGAAAATGTGTATCTTACAAGGCAGGGATGGAGATACCTGATGTCTGGTTTGGGAGGATGGTCTTTGATGGGGTAAATCAGCACTTGTGGGGCTCTGTGCTGCCCCTGCAACCTTGTGTTAGGATTCTGCATGAGCTCATTTAGACTTGAGCCCGTTAAGTGCCACAGGTTGAATTTTTGCTCGTATTAAACATATACAATTTCATAGGTATGTATGTACTCTGGGACAAAACCACAGATGCCTATTTCTAAAGCCACCTGGATCAGCGAAGTATATGCCTGTAATTCTCAGTCATAACTTCTTACCTCTCTTTAGTCTGAGAGAAGTAAAGAGGGGGCACAGCTGTGGATTTTAGACTTTCTTGTTGCTCAGAAATACATCAAATGTTAAATGATCTGGTAGCATTTACTTAGAGGATCATAGAATCAACTAGGCTGGAAAAGACCTTTAAGATCATGAAGTCCAAACTAATCGTTGCCATTCTGCTTATCAAATCCATGTATATTCTAGTGTCTGTTGGTGGTTTAAATAGCCATCTTTTTTGTTTTCAGTGAATGGGTGTTAAAGAATGAGTCCTCCAGAGCTTCTGGAGCCTGTGTTCTCTTCTTGTAGAGGGGCAGGTTGAGGTCGTTATGGGCTTATCCAAATTTATTCTGGAGTAAAGAGAGAATTGTATTTTCTTGTATTGCATGTCTTTACTGACGAACTTGTAATGAAGGAATCCTCAGAAAGGACTGGTTTGTTTTCAGCCAGATATCACAGCAACTCAAGATAATTCTTGTATGATAGCTTGTCTTGAATCTGAGCGTTGCTACATGTAAAGCATTTCTGCTGGAACTCTCCATAATACTTTGAGCAAATAGAATAGCTGGAACCAAGCTTGGCCGTATCTGCCATGACCAGTTGATGTAACACCATCTGTCCTTTTCGGAAGAGGCAATCATCCCTTGAAGACTTTAAGAGCAATGTAAAAATAAGGAAAACATGAAGATTTCCACTAATCCTGCAGCCACCTCTCTCCTGCTTCCTTGAGCTAAGAAATCTCTTCTTTGTATGCTCTTTATCACAATCAGATAGTGGCCTGTAGTACTTTGTCCTTCAGACCGGGGAATATCTTGAGTCAATTTGCACTCAGTCAGGCTAGCAGGAGGGTGTATGTGCTGCCCAAGATAGCTTCCAGAGTGAAATTCCTCCACCGTGACTAATTCTGGGTGGTGAATTTCAAATTTGAACCTTCAATGATTTTTCAAGGTATACACAAAATTCTGACAAAAAATCATTTATTGAATGTCTAAGTCCTTTATAGTTGTGTTTTTATATCTGCCTCTAAAGTGATGATAGCTCTTGCTTGTGCAATTAAAGGCATTTTATAATTTCTTTGAATGAATAATCTACATCCTCCGTGAGAGACCACAGGAGCCTTTACTTTTCTATACACCACCCAGAAAGTAAATGTATTTCTATCAGTTGGTACTATTTAAGCATTAACAGGTGTGTGTGTTTTCACATGTGCATTTTGATAAACTTCATCACTACAGTTGTCTTAAACACATTTAGATTCAGGCAGGTAAATACAGAGTAAAGAAAGAGTTCTGACTCTATAGGAACTGTAAAAGCCTATGGCTTTTGCATGGACGTTCTGCATTTGTTCTCTCTACCTGAGCTGATTTTGTGGGGAATCACATTTTTACACAGTCCTAGAATGGTTTGCGTTGGGAGGACCTTAAAGCTCATCCACTTCCAACCCCTGCCATAGGCAGGGACACCTTCCACTAGAGCAGGTTGCTCCAAGCCCCTGTGTCCAACCTGGCCTTGAACACTGCCAGGGATGGGGCAGCCACAGCTTCTCTGGGTACCATGTAACAACACCTCACTACTTTCACAGGAAATAATTCCCCTATGTCAAGAAGAGGCAATGGCAAATAGAGAGGGATACTCTGAAGACCAGGTAATGGAGTAGATTCTCCAGGATTTTGAAAAGAAATCAATATGAGCTAAGATTTCTGGGAATAAAATAGTAGAAATAATAGCTGGCAAGGAGCTAGTCAGGTTGAAGAACTGGAAAGGTTTTTGAATGCGTCTGTGGACACATCCTTTTCTGGACTCTCTAGGCCTGGTGAGGATATTCCCGCTTTCAGCAGCTTGTTGCTGCCCTCCGTGATTTTTTCCTAGTGGATTAGTGTGTATGAGTTCCCTAATATGTCTGCCAGATAAGCTGTCATCTGTTTAAACAGCTTCAATGGACCCTGTTGGTATTATCTATGGAAACTTATTAGGGAATATTTGGAGAGCTGTAGCACTGGTGTCTTCAGTTAGAAGGGCCCTAGTGAGCAACCAGGAGGGAGCTTATGGCTTTAACCTGCATTACCGAAGAGGCCATCTATTTGCAACTTCAATCATAACAGTGGGGTTGGTTTTGTTTTGTTTGGCATTTGGTTAATGGACTTGGACTTGATGATCTTAAAGGTCTTTTCATAGAATCATAGAATAGTTAGGGTTGGAAAGGACCTTAAAGTCATCTAGTTCCAAACTAGATGTTTCTATGATTCTGTGATTTTGGTGCTGGTTGTAATGGCTCTAGTTTTACTCCCCAAGGACAGGCTTTGTTGGGACTAGGGTGTGACAACACGTTACTTGAAAAGACCATGTTAACGAAGACTGTATGATCATGGTGTTGGTTGCACGGATGTGGCACGACCATTGTGTTTCTGAGAATGAAAGGTTGAATTTGGAGTCTTCAGTGGGAGAAGATGCTGTCATCCCCAGCAAAGGGGACTTTTTCTGGGCATTCAATCCTGCACTTGTAACCAGAAAGCGCTAAGCCAACAAGCTGGATCTAGTTGAATCCAGATCCATGTCATAAATCCTGTTGTGTGACAATGTGTCTTATGTGCTTTGGGCCTCTACAGCAGTTGTTTAGCTTAAACTGAAGAGTTTCAAGCTGTTGTTTTACGATAAAGATATTATCTCCTCTTATTGGAGTTACAAGAAGGGGAATTGCACAAATACTTTTTAATATTGCCATCCAGTGTATCCACTTGTGGGTGTAAGTTAGTTATGTTTTCTTATTGGATGCTAAACAATTTCTTGTGTTTTCCTATCAAACTAATTACTTACAGCTTGTTAGGAATTTTTATGCTGTTTTAACTTCCATGCAGCCATGATTTGTTCTTCCTGTTTTGTGATCAGATTGGTTAAAAACCCTTGCTCTGATTCCGAGAAGCATGATGTAACTTGTAGTGGCAAAAGGTTCAGGTCACTTTGACCAAATCTCCATCAAAATAGCTTGCAAGGAAGTAAAATAGCAAAACTATGTAGCTGCTGTATTTGTTATTTTCCGGTGGTTTATGGCAGTAATTCTTCCTGACCCAAACTTTGACTTTCAAGGTTGCATAGCAGAGTAACAGCACAGTAACACTAAAACTCTTTCTAGCTTTATAAAATCGCTTTGTAGTTCTTGATAGTGTGGAAAGAAAATAAATCAATACACCATAACGGGACAATAATAATATAATCTAGCTAAAGAGCTAATTAATAGCTGGGGGCACTATGAAAACCAGGAACCCCTTACAGAGAGGACTCTTCTTCCAAGATCTGAACTGGAACTATTTTTCCTCCAGCAAATATGAGGGCTAAGCTCTTTGCGCTGGGGATAGGGCCCTGTGCAGCCTTTTCCTGCTGGATAGGGACCTCCACAATCGTCATTCACAAAGCAGGATTTCAGACCTATGGTTGTAATGATGTTTTAAGAATGTATAGTTACTGGAAGTGTTGCTGGTCCATAAATTCTTTTGGTGTACTGCGCTGAATTGCTACTTTCCATTTGGCTGATCAAAATGACTGTACCAGATTGGATTTTATTCCATTTGCTAAACTAAAGTACTTTGCAATTTCAAAGTTGTATGTTACGGCTACTTAATGTTAAGATTTTTGAGTGCTTTGTCAAAAATGTGATGCTAAAACAAGGGATTAGTGGATAACCAGCAAAAGGTCATTTTGGGAGCCAATTTATGACGCAGGATATATATATATGTGTACCAGATGACTCTATATCCTTCCAGTATTGGGCTGGATCCTATTTTCTGCAAGACCAATGCCAATGCTCCTGTTGAGTTCAAATGGGAACAGAATCAGCACCTTTAATACAAGCTGTCCGAGAAGGATTGTGTGCAATAAATGTATATCCTTATTCTCTGTTTCCATGAGGATTTTCTTCAGGCATTTTTCTGGAAGCAGCATCTTAATTTCTTTTGCTGCCCTGGGGTACCACAGGAGAGGTGTTGCCACTCCTCTGTCTGTGGGAGGGATCCCAAACATTGCCCTTTTGTGCTTTGTTTCTCCAAAACCCTTGCTGTATAATTGAGCTACTAGAAAGACAGAGATTTGATGTTAGGGGGTGATATCCATGCTGTATTGCTGGTGGGTAGTTAATATTATCAGATGATTGTTTGGAGACAGACGGGAAATGTCCTGAGGGTATGAATTCACTTTAGAGTGGATTGAGAGGTAAAGCCTGGTAAGGTGACTGCTGCTAATTGGAGCCATCCTTTTAAGCCTGGTAGGACTGAGTGTGCACCGAGGTCTGCAGTGCTCAGATCAGGGACAAGGTAAATTTATAGCAGAATGTGTGAAAGCTTTCACTGCTGCAGCCGTGCTGTACCATACCAGGCATAGCTAAAGTATTTCACTGTCCGGAACAGTTAAATGAGCACAGAATAGGTTCTTAATCATGGATTACAAAGGTTAACTATTCAGGAAACAGGTCTTTTGGAGGGGGAGAGAGTGAGACTATGCAGTGAAGTTACCACTCTCTCTGGTTACAACCCACCAGGTCCGCAACCAGCACTGGAGTCTCATCATGGAGAGCGTGGTCCCATCTGACAAGGGAAATTATACGTGCATAGTGGAAAACCAGTACGGATCCATCAACCACACTTACCATCTCGACGTTGTTGGTAAGTAAAGCTCTGTCGTGTGTGACGCTATGTTTTAACTTGATGAGTTAAAACATTTAGAACTAAGCTGATACGTTTCGCATTCATTTTGAAGATGACTTTGCATTAGTCTGAAGACAAGATTTCACTACATAACCAATTGCTATGTGAGGATATGTTCATCTGTCTCTTGTCTGTAGGACTAATCTACTTGTACCTTGCAATGGTGTAATGTCCATGTGTACAAGTGAATTCTTGTTTGTGTGATCCACCTACAAGCTTACCGTGACAACCAAATAATAAATACTGATGCAATTTTAATCATTAGTGTTACAATTGGATTACTACTTGTACAATTGTCCAACACAGATTTTAATAGCTGCAGTTATGAAAATTGTCAAGGGATCCTTTAGATTAGAGCTGAAATGATTTTTCTTACAATGAGAAGATAGATACTGACTTTGGTGAAGCTAATGCTGATCTGGAGCTTCAGGAAGGGTGCTTTGCACTCACAGCAGTATAACAGAGATCTGACCATAGCCTGTTGTGCAGGCTCTGAGCAGTTCCTGAAATGCAGATGACAAAAGTAATGAAGAAGTGTTTTACATGAGGACAAATCATAAACAACTGTGTGAATTCTTAGTAGTAGCAAAGCTGTGATTCAGCAGGACTATCAAGCACATGCTTAATAATGTTAACTTAATAATACCAAAATCCTGGTGGACTTTAATAAGGCTTACACGTATTTATTTAAGTGCTTAGTAACATTAGGGCTTGAACTCTTAGGATCTAGTTCTCTTTCTATTCACCCCTGCTCTTGCTGCTTAGCCTGGATGGGTATGAGCAGTTTTATTGACTCTGAAGGCATCTCTGTCCAAAAGTAATCAGTTTGGTTGTTACTGTGGGACCTTCTAGTAGTACTTTTAGAAGTGGAGTCTCATTTTGTCTGAGACCACTCAAATCTGCAGGAACCCCCAAATCCAAAATAAAGCAGGTGCCAGCTTTTCAGGCAGCAAGAAAGGAAAAAATCCCCGTGGAATTACCAGTGAGAATTCCCCATGGAATTACCATGAGAGCTTATCTGCTCCTCTTCATGGAGCACAGGAGGAAAAAGATAACTTTGTGATGCCATCAGACTGGAGCTCTGCCACCAGCCCTCAAACATTTAAGCCTTCAAAGCCAGTCTGTGAACCACCCACTTGGTTTTAGCTAGTCAACACTGAAAGCAATGAGGATTTTTATAGCCTTGGCAACATTTTTGTCATCCATAGTGAACTATGGGTATTGTTGAGGTGAACCAAGCAAAGCCATTTTGTTTGAGCACTTGTTTAAACAAAGTTTATGGAGGGTGCAGCAGCAACGGCTGTTAGAGGTGGTAGTAAATTGTGTTCTGTTGCCTCAGTCCTCTGCTGACCACCTTGCTGGAGGCAAGGGGCTGCTCACACAAGCTTGCTTTAAACTTGACTTAAAGCCTGGCCCAGGAAGTGTATAAGATGATGATGAGTTGTGGCATTTTTGAGTTGTTTTGGGTTTCATTTTTCTTAATCCTTTAGGAAACGTAGATTAACTCAATTGCTTAAAACTCTCTTTTAAGAGGTGACTTAGAAGGAAAAAGGCACTCTTGCAATATTGGGAGTTTTCCTTGCTGAAATGAAACTGGTTAAAAATTCCCCTTCCCTTCTCTGTCCCCTGCTCCTTTTCCTCGTTACTGCCCCAGCTCCAATCTGGCATGTTTTACACTGACCATAAATCTCTTCACCCGTTTTTTTCCTAGCAAATGTGTTCCTGGATGATGTGGTCACTTGAGCAAATATTTGTCAGAAGCCCTCTCACCTCCTCTCCCCCTTTGAGCCTTTTGAATGTCTTACATTGAGGAATATTATGCAGAAGTTTATTTTTCCTGGCAGTAAATTATAGGGACCTGCATGAATGAATGGAATGGTAATAAGGATTATGTCATTTATTTAAATGTCTGTTCCTTTCCTATAGAGAGGCAGAAAAGTAAATAATGGGGTTTTTCAAAACTGACTAGTGATTTGAGGTGCTGGGTACCAGGCTGGTGGCACCCAAAGGAGCCTTGATTTCCCCTGGGGGAATAATCAGCATTTTCTGATGCTGAGACCCTGTGGGGTATGAAACCAGAAGTCCAAAAGCGATTTTTGCAAGTCATGACCAGCATTTTGGAGTTCTGTGTAATCATTTTACATGCTTTTCGCATCTAATTTCATGAGTTCAAGAGTGTAAACTAAAATATCTATGCTCAATTCACTGTGAGTCTCTTGAGAGATACTGCACTGGGGCTTTAACCTGAAAGGGGGATTGATGCTAGAGAGCTCAGCCATTGCTGTGTGGCTGAAAGCTTGTAATAATCATGGAGGTTGGGCATAAAACTGCTGAAGCAGTAAATTAAGGCTGGCCAGAAGGGGAAACTCTGACAGTTTTTCTAGTTAAGACAGTTCTACAGAAATTTATTTTGTCTCTTTTTCTGTTTTCATATAAATTTTCAGTTCCCACAGGGTTGCGGAGAGTTATGGATGTTTGTTTAGAGGCAATTGCGTATGTAGACTGCATCTGACAAACTTCAGGTTGTAATTTTGAGGCAAGTTCTGTGTGGAAAACTGTCATTTGAAAGCCTCTGAAATTGCTTTTCCTATATGGTTTAACTGGTTCCAGAGTTGATTAAGTGTAAGTAATAGCAAATGGTATTAAATATGGCAACGTCTTACACTAACATGAGCATCTGACTATATGCTGTAATGTAGAGAACCCTCTGATTATGTCACAGATTTGGGAGGTATCCCAGCAAAAAGCGTGCCAAATAATGACACAATGCTGGTTAGGAATAGGCCAATAACTTTCCAAACCTTGAACTCTTCTGACAATTAAAAACCTGGAGCCAGCAGGGCTGAGTAGTTTTCAGTCAGAATGTAGGTGTGAAGTATTCTCATTTTTACCTTGTAATTACTTGCAAGAACCCTCTTAAAATAGTCAACTGGGCTCAGATGGTCTCATTCAAATTTACAAACCTGGCAACACCACTGAGCTGCATTTTTTACAATGGGAGTAGAAAATACCAAAGAAAAAAGCAGCAAGCTGTTGGCAGCCTCTCTGTATCGCACGGGATACTCGTGCACATTGACAATATTAACAGGGAATTGTCCATTCGAGTTGGCCAGGATATTCTGTGTTGGACAAAGTTATTCTTTACATGTTTGGGATACCCCGATCCACTGCCTTTTTGTCTCTCCTCCTCCATTTCTAAACAGGGACTTAAGAAGGCTGACTGCAAGACTTTGCCCAGGGATACAAACGGGTTAGACGCAGTAGTGGCAAATGGTGGCAATACAAAGCTTACGTTAGGATCCTGTAGAAAGGAGATGAGTTGATTTTAGCTTCTTATTGGAGTCCTACCCAAAGGCTTCAATTACTATCAAATACTTAATGTCCAAGGCAACGTGACAATACACAGTAATTGCTTACAACTGAAATGTGGAGAGGCTGGGAGAAGGAAATGTCACTGTCCATTTTATAGATGAAAACCTGAGCTGTGGAGCGATAAAATTTCTTGCCCTGGGTCACACAGGAAGCTGGTGGCAGAGCCAAAAAGTAAAGCTGGTACTTGAATCCTAATCCAGGACTTTAATTAAAAGAATGTTCTTTCTCTTGCACAGTTTAGCCCATCAGCTGAAGTGCCTTTTTATTCTTTTGTATTTAACAGTAGGTAGAAACTTGCATTTTTATAGTAAGCTTACTAATCAACTAACTCCTTTCTCATTAAACATATATAAAGTCGTGCAGTCTTAAGGGAGAATGAATGAAAACGATGTGGTTTTCACTTACGAGTTGTATTGTAGTGAATCCGGGTTGGAGGAAGCAACGTGGGAATGCAGCCATTGAGACTTGTATATAATTAGATCACTCTTGGATTGCAATTATCGCTAGAGTACAATTTCAGCAGCGGCAGTTCTGTTTAAGCATGGAAGTAACTAATTGAATTTATATTTTAACAGCAAAAGAAAAAGATTAGCCTTTGAACAGCCCTAGTGCAGGTAGCCATTTCTGTCCTATTTAATGTCATCATCCAGGGAAACAAAAGATGGTTTGGTTTCAGGTGGTGTTTGGCACTACCCAGTTTGTTAGCTTTCATAAGCAGCTGCCGTAGCACAACACCTCTTCCAAGAATGTATAAGAAGACTGCTGTTTACTATAAAAATGAACATTACATGTCACAAATATATAGTTTTAGAAAGGTCCGTTTGCAGCCAGGTTAGCTGTGCTTTGGCCAGTTTCTAATTTGCCTAATAGCACTGCCTTTGGCTCTCGTTACTGAGGAGTGAACTCCAGAGGTGGCCACACAGTTGTCCCTTACCAGTAATTCGTATTTTCATATGAAAACAGTGTGAGAACTACTTCTCATCCAGGGAGCACTTTAAATGACTCTCGGTTTAAAGCTTGTGCCCCAGAAATCTCATGTATGAGTGGTTTTACTGACGGGTGTGCAGAAAAATGCTTTTATTCAGAACTCCTGGAGGTTTTAGAGGGCTGGGGGGCGTGAATTTTACTCTGGCTTTTTACAGCATGTTGTTAAAAAAGATCTGATTAAAACAGAATCAACTTTTTTTGCTATTGGTGGTTCACTGTTTATATTTCCCTTAGTTTAGGCAGAAGAAAGAACTTTGCCTTTGTTTCTACTCAGTTTTATTTTTGGCTTCTCATGTGCTCTCAGTCTCTAGCTGCGAACATGGCACGGACACATATTTTTCTGTTAAAGACATGTTTCCATTTTGTCATTCCCGGATTCATAAAAACATATGCATTGTTATTTGCTTTGTGCCAAGGCTTGTTTTGTCAAAACAAAGCTCAGAAGTAGCTTGACTGAGCTATAGTATGTCCCTTAATTTCCAAAGAATTATATTTAGGATTCAGGTTACTGTGAAAAAGGAACTGACATCAACTAAATACATGCCTTGGACGTTGCATCACTGATGTCTGGCAGGACTGAAGCGTAGGTATTACAACCAAGCCTAAACTTGTATTTCTGGCAGATGTGCTTGTAGTTGTTGACTACCTCTTTACATGGACAAGCTTTGGCTTGATGTCTTCACCCAGGTGCTTGCGGCAAGGGACATGATGAGACAGGGGCTGAAAGCGTGAAGGAATCTGTACTGATGCTTGCCCTCAGGGGTTTGGTTAGGCCGAGAGGGAAGAAGACTTTATTTAATGTACTGATAAGCCCAAGTGTGGACTTTACACCTGGCACTAGGCTTTTGGCAAGGTGTGTGCACCTGAGAAGAAATTACACAGATTGTTTAGTGCTGGAGGCTGTGCGGTTTGCTCCTGAAAACAAAGACCACAGTGTGATGGTTCAGCTAAGGGAAAAGGCAAGCGTACGTTTTCCCCCTCCCCTTTCTTTATAAGGTAAAAATATTCCAACCCCCTGGTTTTACAGCGTTAAAGCTTCTGATTTCATTGGAGTAGTCTGGCTAAATTATGTTTTATGGACAAATACTAGTGTCATTACTTCATCTACTGAGTGAGCAGTGAATTTGTCATGTTTGGAATGCTTCCTGCAGAGTCTGCTGGGGGAGGACTGGTCTCCCTGTCCCACTTTCTTATTACAGCCCCAAGGCAGGTATTTCTCTTTCTTTTGATGAATGATGAACAGGATATTGTTTCAGCTCTGTTATTATCATTTTTAATCGTGCCTTCTAATTCACGCAGTATCCTACTTGTGGAAATGCAAGTAGGAATTTGCAGGAGTTGTCTGAAGATGCTAACAAGACTGTTGTCTTGTCAAATGTGCAATTGGCATGTGTCGAAAGCCACGTCTGTGCCTAATAAGAGAGGCTTTTTGGTCTGATCCAGTCTTTTCTAACAAACTTATTACTGAAAGAAATGAGTGTAATTGGCAGTAAATTGGTAAAGTTACATCCTCTTAAAAAGTGCTGTCACAACTATAGAAAAGTCATAAGTGAGCTGTGATACAGACTGGATGAATTGGCCATATTAAAGGCAAAAACAAGGCTATTGATCGTGCCTGCCTTATTAATGAGGAGTTTGCACCTTCATTTCTTCGTGTTGTCTGTGAGGGTGGGAGGAAATGCAGAGGAGGGACAGCCCCATGGCTGTAGTGGGATATCTGGCCTGCACTGGGAAAGATGAATCCCAACCGACCACCACACTGGTGGTTTTGGGATTGACTAGGATTAAGAACAACGTAGCAAAGCTGGAAGTAGATGGAGGCGACGCTTAGCAGAAGCCATCAGGGGTTGTTGCATGGCTGAGACTGGCAAGAGACAGGATTGGGAATATACAGGACTGAAAGGCTGTAGGGAGTCTTTGCAGAGATTTTCAATGTAGCAGAGGAAGAACCCTTGAGGGATGGTGTCAAGGTGAGATAGGTAAGAGGACAAAAGATCAGAGGAGGGCCATAAAGATTATCAGGAGGGTGGAACCTCTCCTATGAAGACAGGCTGAGAGAGCTGGGCTTATTCAGCATGGAGAAGGTGCAGGGAAGACCTTATAGCAGCTTCCAGTGCCTAAAGGGGTCATACAAGATAGCTTGTTAAGCGCTTTTGAATATTGAACTGAGATTATTTTTTTCCTGTTTCTCTTTAGAAGGTTGCATGAACATGGTGAAATCTTTAACTGTTCATGAAAGTAAAACTGATGCTGTCAGATCCTGAGTGGAGTTAAGAACTCAGCATGGCAGTGCATTGGTTGGAGTACAGTTAGTCTTTACCATTTTTGCAACGCTTGTGAAAGTCTAAAGTTATATATCCTTTTAGGGCTTTGTAAGCACCGTCACAAATGAGGTGGTCAAAACAGTTGCTCTTAAGCTGTGTATTCTGCGTTTACAAGTGCATATACTTTCGTTGGTTAGTGTTTGTATCTGCAGCATTGTTTCTGCTGTTAGACTGGATTATATGCCCTACTGAGCACCATAATTTCATTGTAGCAGTTGGTCTCAAAGGTACTTTTCCTCTGATATCTGTGCTCGTGCACTGTCTAGAGTGTTCTGTGAAACCCACCCGTGTCTACGTTTGAATGAATATTACAACAAATGATGTTTCCTTCCTTCCCCCTTAACTTCAGTGGAATCTTCTCAGAAAGCAGTTCCGACACCCACTGCTCAGCCAGAGGCTGGTGATGGTGCTTCTGGCTCTTGGCTTCATGTAGGTGGTCGTCCAGATTGTATGCTGAAAGGCAGGAAAATGTGGGTGCAGAAGAGTTGTGGTTTAATCCCAGCCAACAGCTAAGAACCACCCAGCTGCTCACTCACTGCCCTGGTGGGGTGGGGGAGAGAATTGGAAGGGTAAAAGTGAGAAACGTCGTGGGTGAGATAAAGACAGTTTAATAGTTGACATAAAAAAAAATAATAATAATTAGAATAATAATAACAATTTTAATGAAAAGGGAAACAACAAAGAGAGAAATAAACCCCAAGAAAAATGAAGTGTTGCAAATGTAAAGCAATTGCTCACCACCAGCTGACCAATGCCCAGCCAGTTCCGGAGCCACTTCCTGATTTATATACTGACCGTGATGCCACATCATATGGAATATCCCTTTGGTCAGCTGTGTCTCCTCCTGGCTTCTTGTGCACCCCTGGTCTACTCACTGGTGGGGTGGTGTGAGAAGCTGAAAAAACTCCTTGGCTTGGTGTAAGCACTGCTTAGTAACAACTAACACATCAGTGTGTTATCAACGTTATTCTCATCCTAAATCCAAAACATGACACTGTACCAGCTGCTAGGGAGCAAATTAATTCTATCCAAGCCAAAACCAGGATAAGAAGGGAGGTCAAGAATTGTAGAAAGTAACAGAGAACAGCTTTCTTGGTTTGGAGCACAAAGCTTGTGTCCAAGCATGGCCAGCCTAAGTACTTGGTATGAAACCTATTGCATCTGGCAAACTTTACCTAGGTTTACTTGATTTAATAGAAATATAATGACAAATGTGTATAATCAGGGCCTCTCAAGAGCAGTCTTCAGCATCTGCTCCAACGTTTAGAGCAGGTTATGGATACTGTGTTGTAGAAGTGAGGGACATCTCCTCTCTCTTGACGTGGGACCACATGATAGCAAACTTCATCACTAAAGAAGGTAAAGGCCGAGTGTCTTGAGGCTGAGTCAGGATGGTCCAGCACAGAGCACTGAAACTCTGGGTGCTGGAGCTTCTCCTGTTCTGAGAGCCTGCACACCAGGTATGTGGACAGTCAGCCACTGGTTGGCTATGTCTAGCAGGGAGAGGAGGGAGAATACCACTGTGCTTCCCATAACTTCTTGCCTGTTTTGCTCAGTAGAGCCTATGTATAAGAAAAGGGGGAGAAGTGTGCAAGTGTCAGAGCTTTTAAAGGTTTACACAGTCTTTTCACAGTCTTTTCCATTTCACTTTAAAGGCAGAGCTGTTTGCAGGAAAGGAAACATGGAGGATGCAAAATATGCAGTCAGGTCACAACAGCAACAGCAATAATAACTCCCACTGTGTGCTTTGTGGCATCACTGGGTGTACTGGTTAGTTAAACCCACTGCAGCCGGGAGAGAGCATCATCACTATGGGAGAGATGCTATTTGCCAGGCGTACAGTAAATCTTTGGCAGAGCCTACTGGAGAGCCCAGTCCAATGGTGCTGGACCCCAGCGTTATCTCTGGTTATTCTCACGCAGCTGAGTGCTGGGAGCTGTGCACAGTACAAAGGAAGATACCTCTGTCTGTAAAAAACAATGCAGTCCCTGGAAACCACCAGAACAAAACAATTTGACCACTTGTCTGTGAGAAGCCACAAGCTGTTTTTCACATTCTCTTGTAGCCTTTTTGTTTTAGGGTGCACTGAAAAGAATTCCAATGGTAATTTCAGCTCCTCATTGTTCTATTTCCCATGTTTTTTTCACACCAAAGTGAGGCCTCTCCTTCCTTTGTTCAGACATGTGAAGCTTTTGCTTAAGCATGCACTGTGTGAGGGATACTGCAAGTGAACTCCGAGGTTAGTGTTGGAGCAACGTCTCTTGCTGCTATGGCTTTTTTTGCTCCGTGGGGCTGATGAAACCCACGCGGTGCTCCCCTGACAAAAGGGCTTTGCTCTATGGACAAACTGCTCTTAAAACCCTGTTGATAATTTCGTGTTGTAAAACAAGAGTGTTCATGTTGCCTGCCTTAGCCCTGGGCTTGCTGGGTGTACATGTGATTTGAAAGGACAGCTTTTAACTAGTTCTGATTGTGATTCTTTTCTCCCCTACTGTTTTCACTGACATCAGTGGACTTCGTATCAAGCCAGATAAGTCAGTCTGGCTTGCTTTCTTTTCCCTGGCTTGCTGCCATATGAGAAAGAGGTGTGCAGATGAACTTGTGCTGTAAAAGTGTTAAGCAAAGATGGATTTTAGCTAAGATGCACATAGGGTACCAAGCTGAAGCCATGCCATAGAGCTATCCAAAGAGACAGATGGGATAACATCAGTGGGAGCTTTGCCTGCTGGAGCAGCAGTGCCATTACTTCAAATTGGAGGTGAAGGTGGTGAAACCAAGGACAAAGAGTTAGAATGCACCTGATTAGTTTCTGTAAAGGTTTTAAAAGGCACTTCCTTTTCCTTAGGTGGCTTTGGAAAGTAGGAGAGCTTGAGTGGCACAAGGAATTTGGATGGGGTGGCAAAGACTTTGCTCTGGGTAGCAAATGGGTCTGCTCCTGTTGTCTGTGACAGTCTTCACTCTTTAGAACTAGAATGCTTTAATAGTCTTCAAATGTTTAATTGTATGAGAAAGTATTCACTGACAGCAGGGAATATATGGAGTCTGATTCCCTGCTGTCTCACTTTATGCTGACTGTTGATACTGGTCCACAAACCAAAGCAGGGATGGAGGTTTGGGCCCAACAGTTATGAATGGTGAAGTGTCTGACACAGCAGTAGAAAGAAATACCTCCAGTTTACATAAAAGGCTTCTAAATGTGAGGACAAAGGGAGCTCAGAAAGTGGTTATGGAGGTTAGCCCCTCAGTCCCATCTGCTTGAGCAGATCACTGTGCTGCTCCAGGCCTCACCATGTTCACCCATAAGGGCCAGTGATACCCCTTTGAGCTCTTGGCCACTGAGAAGACTTCTTCAAGTAGTATTGGGCTGACAGGAAATGCTGTACATGGAGACTCCTGCTGTACAGGAACATTGACTAGATGAACATTTGTTGGCTAATACGTCCTGATAAAAGATGCCAAAATTTGTAAGGCATGATTTCATCAGCACTGATGATACTGGTCTGATCCATAAGCTATTCACTAGTCTGCCTGAAAAGCTCCTGCTCTTCATCAAGTACTCTTGCCAGGGATGGACACCAGCACACTTTATCTCTTAGCGTTTAATGACAATGATTTGTTATTCCTTGTAGCCTTAAAACGTCTGATTTTGCAGAGTATGGGAAGAGAGCATTGTCCCTAACTTGCTGTGGATGCTACCTTAGCGTGCATGGATTACCTAGGAAGAGATGGTTTGAGGGGTGTGTATGTATGCACATTGAAATGGAACATGACAGTTCTGCAGCACTCCTGAGTTGGCCATAAACAACATGCAGTGCTTCATACTATGCAGAGAGGAAACCAAACTGATGTGCAGCTGCTTAGAAGCTGCTCAGCCCCTGGCTCATGTGTATGTACTGTATGGTGTTAATTAGTAGAGGCATTTGCCTACACCTGCTCCATTGTTCCTGGTCGTTTGAAAGCACAGCCAGCACTCAATCTTGCTCCTCCATACCATGGAATAATTAGTGGAGTTTCTATGTTTTCCTTCCAGCACCTCACCAGCAATTGCTTATTGCTGGAGAAAGGAAGGGAAGGTTTGGTTTGGCCCTTGCGTAGAAAGCTACCTCGAGGAGGAAATTCCTGTGGGGACTCCGACATCTGTCTGGTTCGACCCCTCCTATGCCACTCCACCTGGACCTATGGAGAGCAAGTGTGGTTTCAAATCGGGTCCTTTGTACGAACTTGGATAATGCTGGATTTATAAAGAAATCGAGTTGCAATTCCTCATGTGCCTTGGCTGCTCCTGGAGCTCTCCTCACGAGAACTCTATAATTAATCCAGCCTCGGAGTGCTTGTGAACTGAGGCCAGGTTTGCAGCGCATGGCGGTGGGATGTTTCATGAGGGACAGCGATCCTTGCAAACCGGTTCCTTTGCTGCCAGCTGGGGCAGGGTAGAAACTTGATAGGACTCCCCTCACTGAATGGTGAAGTATTGCTAAAAATTAAATATTTCCTTTAATGGTTGATATTTACCCCAATAGATAGTGATGTAATAGGGGCTGCAGTTGGCGCAGTGGTGTTAGTAAATGCCCTCACCCAACAGTAGGTATCACACCACCAAAACCCATCATGAGAGCCCGTAATAACAGTATGAATATGTACAGTCTCAATAGAGATGCCAGAATTTGAATATAGAGACACTGGTTTGCACAGGTAGAGAGTTGTTCTCAAACTGTGGCAGAAGTGGTCATTAGTGCCTCTTCTGAGAAGAAATGGTATTTCAGCTTTGAGGTGGCACAGGGTGCGTGACCTGTGGGAAGCTGGAGCCGTACCTGAGAGGTTTTACCTTCCTGTCAACTCCAAGCAGTGGTTAAGGCACCTGAGAAGTTACCATATAACTGCATTTTCTACTGGGGCAGTTTGGATAGTCCCTTGGGTATCATTTGGAAGAAGGCATGAAGAAGGGGTTCTGGGTGTCCTGGAGATGGGGCTCGTCTGTGGGTCATTTCGTGGCACAAGGGATATCAGGTAGATACGTCTCTAAAGTATCTGCCAAGGGCATCCCCTGACATGTTGCATTGTTGGATAGAAGAGGACACACGCAGTTAATTCAGAGACAGAGCCATGTAGCAGCATGTTCCCCCATCATCAGGGCTGCTCCCAAGCCTCAGTGGCCTTCTGGGAGCCCCCATGTTAGGTATATGACTCAGTGGAACTAGCGGGAGAGTGTGGGTGAAGGCAAAACATAGGAGAAATATTTCAGTCTGAGTATATGATGAAAAGTCTGTGATTTGATTTTTATAAATAGAAATATATATACATATATTTTTTTGAAGGCTGAAGAGTCAATCTTGCAAGCTTGAGAGGCTAAGCCAAGGCAAGAGGCTGTGATTGCAATCTGGCCTAAATCACTGTAGGATACTTTTGAGACCCATAATTTACTGGATAATTAGCATTTTCCAAAGCAACAGATGTTGCACGATCGGAAGGAAGGTGGTTGGGAATGGGCAGTGTTTTCATTGAATGGGGTCCAGGCGGCTGCTTGAAGGCTTCTTGAGCAAAATAAGCAAGTAGAGCCGAGCATGCTGTGCTGACCAGGGCAAATGAAGACGAGGGCATGGCAGGTCTGTGTTTTCATTTAAGCTGAGAGACAGCTGGGGCTGCTTCATTTTTCATTTGCTGATGTCTGGTTACACAGAACCTCTGCCAGGGGCTATCGATCCAGAAGTGTTGCTGGTGCACTGAGAGGCATCGTTTGAGGGAACCCCTCTGTAGCTTCACAGTGGCAGCCGTCAAGACGACTCCTTTGGAGTCAGTAACATTTCAAAACTGGTATTAAAGACTCTGATAAATGTGTCTCATTATAAACTGTGGAGAAGAATTGGATAACTTTTTCCCCATCCCTTTCCTTCCTCTCCCTCCCATTAACTGAGGATCTCTTCATTGTCCCCAGAGCTCATGTTTGGTCTTGCATTTGTTATTCAGCTTTTATTTTCCTAGCCCGCACTCGAATCCCACATTTGGAAGGAGAGGAAACAAGCAAAATCAAAAGGGGGAAAATAAGAGTAGTTTTCATTTATTTATTTATTTTCTTAATGAATCGGATGCCTTATGCAAAGCCCATTGAATTCCATGTGAGTTTTCCCCCTGACTTCAATGGGCTTTGGTTCTGGCTTTTAGCTCCCATGAAAGGTCCTGAACTGTCTGTGCTGGGGTGACAAGGAGCCTTGGATAGACAATTGCCAATGCTCTTCTCAGCCCCTGGCATAGCCACGTTGCTAAGGAGACTTGGCTTCAGGATGGGCCCCAGAGCTCAGCCCTTCCGGGGTTATTGTCTTCTCTCCCTGCCAAGCCACTCCAGTAGCAGCAGAGACACTCTTTCAGTCACAATATGCTCTACTTGGGCCTCTGGCAGAAGCAGATCCTGCCCTGCATCTTCCCTCTGCCAGCATGCTTGGCGAGCAGCCTCTCTTCCTGCAGTTATTCCATCCCTGCATCCCCTACACTGGGTCTTGGAGTGGTGGGATCGCATCCCTCTTGTTCTGTTGGCTGTGGAAGCAGGGGGTTTGGCTCCTACCACCCACCTCTTCACCCCAGTGTCTTCACCTCATACATTTGCATCATGACTGTTTGGTCTCCTGTTTGGTTTCCTGCTATGTTGGCTGCAGCTATCAGCAAGATTTGGAGGAGATAGAAAAAGCCAAGGATGGGAGAGAGATGAGGCCCTTTTGTAGGAATCTCCTGTCCAGGGACTTAAACTTCTTAAAGAGCCAATAGGACTCCTTGGGAAGCGTGCAGGCTCTGGTTGTCATTTCCAGGATGGTTCTTCCAGTCATTTCTCCTTCCATCACCTGTGGCAGGATGAGCCTGGGTTTGTCCAGCCTTGAGCAAAGGCGGCTCAGGAGAGACCTTGTCACCATGTTCCTGTGTTTAAAGTGGCTATGAAAAGGGGGGAGAATCCCTTTTTACAAGGAGTCATATGGAAAAGATGAGGGGTGACGGGCACAAGTTACTCCTGGGAGATTCCAATGGGACACAAGAGGAGAATTTTTCACAAGAACAACCAGCCATTGCAATAATCTCCCCAGGAAAGTGGTGGATTTCCCAGCATTGGACACTTGAGATTCAGCTGGACAGGGTGCTGGGACATCCAGTTTTGATCATGCTTTCCCTAGAAAGGCTGGACCAGATCATCCCTGAGGCCCTTTCCAAGCTGGTATTCACTGATTCCATGATTGGGCTCTCAGCTACCTCCAGGTGTCCTGCAGGGCCGGGTGCTGCTTGAGCAGTTCCTTCAACGTGCCAGTTTTGCGGAAACTTGGAATTTTCCAACTTTCCTGGATTCTTTGCAGTTTTCTTTCTTGGAGGAAGGTATTCTGAAGTTTTAACATTAACCGGCTAAATGACAGTTTCTTTCAAGCCATTGAGCAGGTATCTTTGTCAGTCATCTTTTCAGATAGCGAGTCTGTTTGTCTATAGATAAGCAAGGAGAATTGCTCACCCTGAGCACTTCCAAAGTGGTGTAAAAGTTAGCTGCTTGTGGCCTTGAGTATGATATTCCTCACGTGAGCAATCATTTTCACTCTGCCTTTTGCAGATAGCTGACTCCTCAAATGGGGGTGATGTTGGTTTTGTATCTAAACTTCAAGTTGAAGAAAGCAAGCTGGTGTCTTATCTCTTAAGGTGGGAACCAGCATTAAGCATGCTTTCTCTCTAAAAAGCATTCTTAAAGTTAGGCTGTGGGAAGAATTAGAGTACAAATGAAATGTAACATATGGAAATTTATATGTAATTATCAGTTTGGCTCAATTTCGGATCATGACACAGAAAATACTGTTCAATTTTAACCACTTTTAAACACCCATTACATTTGCTTTTAAACATCTATGGCATTTCAGTTGAACCAGGAAGGTCTGCTTGAGAAAGCAGGGCCTATCTATGAAAAACCTTGTAGATCTGTATGTAGTTCACTAGGTAACTAATATTTCTATTTCATTTATGGTTTAGTGTGCTTAAAGGCAGCTCATCTGTGGGGTGATTTTCCATATGCATATGCTGTTGACTTGATTTTGAAGTGTGTTTGCAGTGAGAGTGGACAGGCAGCAAAGATTTATTTCTTGAGGTTCTGATTCAATTTGGTATCAATGAGCAAGAGGAATATTGAAAACAGTAAGGCTACAGAGGCATGAGATGGGTTGCTAACTTGTTTTGTATGAAAACTCTGTCTGAGTCAAGTATCTAGAGATGTCTCGTTTAGCAGTGATCCTGGTTAGAAATATTAGGGGTTTTTTTTTAGGGCTAATGATAAAATTAGTTTCACCAACCTTTTAGACTCCTTTGCTAGTCTTTAGTAGAAAAGAACACGCTGTTTCCATCTAATATTTGTGTAGCCAGTTGTTTGAGTGATGATATCTGCTTACACATGTACAGCTTGTATTTTAAATGCTAAATAGTGATGTGAGATTTATGAATATGGTTTTGACAGCACCTATGCTTAAGCAGAGTCCTTAGATGCGTGTGGTTTGCAGAGAAATAGGAAAGACAGGGTAACAACCTGAAATGGCTATTTCTAAGAAATGATACTGTATAGGATCATACTTGGTCATTTGTAATTAGTGGAGTTTCTCCATATTTAGTTATTTTCCCCAATACTGAGTGTTTCTTGCTGTCTTTGTCATGAAACCCTGCTGAATTTGCATCACGATGGTTATGTTGTGCTGTTTGCCTGTGTGGGCATAGAAATATCCCTTTCTGATGAGGTGGGGGAGTCGACAAAAACCAATCATTGCCCCATATGTTGGAGGGCAACCAAAGTTTCTTTTTAGCACACTTACCCTAAAAGAAGAAATTTCACAACTGGCTACACATACACACCTATACATATGCACACACTTTATTTAGGTGTTTTAAAGGAATTTGGGACGTAGAACGTAAGAACTCTGCTTTTACTTCTTTGCTTTGCCTCCTCTTTTCTGGTAGAGGAAATGTTTGACAGTCATCAATAAAAGATTAAATCATTGATGGCTATCGGGGTAAACTAAACACATTTCATGTGTTGATGCTGGCATAGTAGGAACTTTTCCAAGATGTTTCAGGCCTCATTCTCTGGTTTGTTTAAGGGCAGAGAATAAGGTCACAAAGGAAATCAAACCCTTATGTGGAGAAATGAAACATGAGGCCTACTGACTTCTAAAAAACATTTTAAATAACATTCTCTAAGGTTTCATTTTATACTGAAGGCAGCTGTAATAAGTTTTGGAAGATGGTGTAAGGTTTCTATTAAAGAGAGATTTTTTTGCTTGCTGTTTTTGTACCCAAATGAAGGAGCGAGAGAGATGGAATTAAAGCTTATTTAGTTTAAGGTGAGAAACTACAAGTTCTCCCCAGAACTGTAAAATAGTAATTTATGTGTTCTACTGTAATTTGCAAATTAAAAAATAGATCTTTGTTCCTAGATCTTAGAAAATGACACACAGAGCCTTGGAATAATTTAATAACTGCAACAACAAATGCACTTTTGCCACAAGTAAAATAAGACTGCTGCTTTGTAGCATGCTGCCAGCGTAGCCTCACTGAGTAAATTCCCAGTAGATGTTTGCTGCACGCCAAATATACTGGGCTGTATAAAAGATCCCATTGTTCCATGGGCATCATTATTTGCTATTATACTCGCAATGTTTGCTTGTGAAACAGTTTATTGGAAACCAGTATGTTTAAAAAGGAATGCTTGGTTTGAAATTCTGTTGATTTGGCTCGTAACGTTCAAAGGTTTTACAGCATACAGCCTCTAAAAATAAATACTGAGGTCCACTGCTCCTTAACTTATCTTTGAAAGAATTCCTGGAGCAGGGGGGAAAGGACAGCTCAGGGTGGGCAGTGGGTGTTTCACTTCTAATTCATAGGTTGAAAGTATAAATAGGTCTGTATTAACTTTACGTTCTTATAAAATGAAATGGACAGCGCTGGGCTTGCAGGAAGAATCCTGGAATGATTTGGGTTGGAAGGGAGCTTAAAGCTCACCTAGTTGCAATGTGAAGATCTCCCACCTTAACACACCAAATGACCAACTACAAATCAGAGAAAACTGCATTAGTAGATCTGCCTTATGGCTGGAAACAGAGATGTGTCTGTGGCAGATGCAATGGCTTCTGGTCCCTCTTAGGAGATGTTTACAATCAGCATCTGCCCAACTCTGACCACAGAGTTGGAAGGAAGGAACCTTAAAGCTCATCCAGTTCCAACCCCTGCCACGGGCAGGGACACCTTCCACTAGAGCAGCTTGCTCCAAGCCCCTGTGTCCAACCTGGCCTTGAACACTGCCAGGGATGGGGCAGCCACAGCTTCTCTGGGCACCCTGTGCCAGCGCCTCAGCACCCTCACAGGGAAGAACATCTGCCTAAGAGCTCATCTCAGTCTAATCTAAGAAGGTGGAGAGTTCCCTGCTAGGCTAGTGAGACTGCATCTTTCTGAGGGTTTTCTGGGAAGAGTGACATTGTCCATCCCACTCACTGAATTCAAAGCAATTTGGTAGGCAGGGTGCTGTTTTGAGGACTTTTCCTTCAAGCATCACATAACAAAAAGCCTTTATGCTTTGTCCATTTGCCTTGCCTGGCACAAAAAGGCCGTTGATGGCCCTGATGATGGGGAGCTGGCTCCTGCACTGCCCACCACCCAGAAGATTTTAGGTGGTTAGATCAGGCTTAATGGGGGTGATGAAAATGTGATGATTTCCCCAATGACTATGAATATCGCATCCACAAAATTGGGCTGGTAATGCTGGCTTCACTGGTTCTGTGGGTACCCAGGTGATACAGGGTACGCTCGGTATGTTTAGTGATGTAAGGTTGTCCAAGAACGTTTGATAAATGCTGAAGCAAGTCCATGGATCCAAAGCTCTATCAGCTCACACTGAATATGCTGCAGTTTTCCAGAGGACTCTGTGTTTCCCTGTGTCCTGATCAGAATAAGAACAAACTGGTATTTCTGTTGCTGTGTTGGTAAAGCAGAGAGCAGCTATTGTGATAGCACTGGTCACAGCATTTTCAATAGTCTAGGTGCTTGGTGTGTGCATCCTGCTTGAGGACTTTCAGTGCTGAGGCTTCTACTAGTTTTGGGAAGTTCCCTTTCGTTGTTTTCTGGGTAGAGTGGCATTATCTGTCCTGCTCACTGGATAATAAAGCAGTTTGGTAACCAGGACTGTCATCTTGAGGACTTCTCATTCAATCATCACATAATCAGGTTTTAAAATGAATCAATAATTTTGCTTCTTAATTTGTAGAGTTTTAGTTCAATCAAAATGTTTTAAAATTCAGAGGTACTTATAATACCCAAGCAAACAACAAAAAAAAAAAAAATTTTACTTAATTCTTTCTGCACTGAGCTATGAAAAATGCTTAAAGTTTCTAAGCACAATTTCTCCCCTCCCCTCGAATAGCTGTTCTTTCTGTTACAAGTGTAGTGCTCAAGTCATCTCCTTTGAACTGCAGTTTTTGTTATAGGTTTTGGCCGCAGCGTTATTTCGGAGGAGTCAGCCAACAGGCTTACAGGGCTGTTTGGCTCGAGTTCACTTACAGTTTTCTTGGCAGCTCTGCTTATTTATGCATCTTTATTTCTCTCCCTCTCCCTCCTCCTCGCTGCCTCTCCCCACCCGAACAGAGCGGTCACCGCACAGGCCCATCCTCCAAGCTGGCCTCCCAGCCAACGCCTCTGCAGTCGTCGGAGGGGACGTGGAGTTTGTCTGCAAAGTCTACAGTGATGCCCAGCCTCACATTCAGTGGATAAAACACGTCGAGAAGAATGGCAGTAAATACGGGCCAGATGGACTGCCGTATCTTCAGGTTCTGAAGGTGAGGCTTTACAGATGCTGGAGATGGTGACGACCCCTTTAAAGCATCGAATGTACTTGGTGTAAATCCAGGAGTTTTGAGATGGGAACTTCTTGTGGAAGAGGAATTGTTTGTGTTAGAAGTGAAATAATGACTTAGATAAGCATTTGATTGTCTAAATGTTAATTATACAGTTTATAGACGCTGTTTTGCTCTTTTTTGCTTCTGTGAAGTCCTTTATCTCTGAATGTTTCAGGCGTGACTTATTCAGAAAAAAACGAAAACCCTCTTAAGACCACCATTGACATTTATGTATGGGTAGAACTCATCCAAAACATCCCTGGGACAATCGACTCCATTTCTTTCACGTTTCTTCAGCCTCTATTTCAAACTAACGTGACACCTGCTGTAAAAGCTTGTTGGCAGGGTTGGGTTTTCTGGATGCTGAGCCTGCAGAGATGTCCATTTTTTGCCGGTGTATCAGTGGTGGGGTTCTGAGCAAGCCTGACCAGGGAAACTCCAGAGTTTTTGAGCTGGGTAGCATTGCCAAAACTCAGCACATTGGCAGGCAGGGCAGCCAGCTCTGTACCATCTTGTTCTATGCAGCCAGTGTAACAGCCCAGGTCCTTTTCCCCCCTCACCGCTGTTTTCTAGCTCCTCGTGTGATGCTTTTGATTTACCCCCCCCCCCCCAAAAAGCCCAACAAAACCCCCAAACAACCCCCAAACCTTCAATGTTTTGACTCTGTGTGAAGCGGAAGGCATATTCTTATGACGTGTTGGTGGTGGGACCATAGATTGGTGTCCGTTTTGGGCAGCAGTGACATTGTTCTCCTGTGTTATTGGTCTATTCTAGCATTCGGGGATAAATAGTTCCAATGCTGAAGTGCTGACACTGTACAATGTGACAGAGGCGGACGCTGGAGAATATATTTGTAAGGTCTCCAATTATATAGGGGAGGCCAACCAGTCTGCCTGGCTCTCAGTTCTGCCAAGTTTACAAGGTAACAATGTTTTTTAAAGCAAGCTGGATGTAGAAGCTGGAAAAAATGGTGCTTTGGGAGACTGCAGGCAGCTTGTAGGATAACTCTTTGGCCTTGTGGTATATGTGTAATCCTCCTTTGGTGATGCAACTGGTATTACACCAGCAGCCATGGAAAAATTCCCACAATATTCTGTGTGTACCATAACCACTGGTTTCTTCATTCTCTCTCGTGTCTGTGTGTTTATGTCACTTTTGTTGTTGATTCTGCATACTTTGCAGTTCACGTACAGGGTACTCATTGAATAAAGTAATTATGACCTATATATATTTCCATATATATATACATATATATATATGAAGTGTTCATAAAGTACCCATTGAAGCACAAATTAGGTCAATTTAATCACTTCTAACTTCCCACATCACCTGTGAATGCACAGGGTGGGAGGGTTTCCCAGTTGTTATTCACACATTATTAACTGCATAATAACCCACCAATAATGCGACTACAACTCAGAACTACCTTTACTTTAAAATGGTCTGGTAAAAATGTGTTTATTCCCTCATCCTGTATTTCAAAGTAATGTCTTTGAATGGAACAGAGACAAAGAGTAACAAACAATTTCTCTAAATCTCCATCACAGAGACCTTGATGTCTTGCTGAGCCCATCTTTGGGCAGCTGGGAAGCTGTCTAAGATTTACTCTGTCTGTATGAGTTTGGATAATCACTGATACACAGATTGGTTTGGTGCATAATGACTTGTCAAGGCAGAGATTTAACAAGTCTGGAAGGAAACCTGTTAAAAAAACCTCCAACTTCCAGAATTTATTTTTCCATCTTTAAGATTTAGATCTAGTGGAAGGTGTCCCTGCCTATGGCAGGGGGTTGGAACTCAATGACCTTTAAGGTCCCTTTCAACCCAAACCATTCTAGGATTTCCATTTCCTGGTTCTGGAACCTTTGTAAGGTCCAGTTTTTCTCTCCATTTGAGAGTCACAACTGATCTTTTGTTTGAACAAGAGCTGAGATACCTTCCACTGTACTTCTAAGCAAACCACCAGATATTACCAGACTTGTATTAAAACAACATTTGGCAACACTGCACAATGTAGCATGTTTATGTGAAGTGCAGTGGATGATGCAAGGGCCATGCGCTGCTTAAGACAGCTACTAAGTTGTGTCTTTTCAAGCAGAATTTGCCTTTCTTTTAATCCTTTCAGACTATATTTTTATAGTAAATTCTTTCCTCTGGAACAGGTAACTACATGTGAAGGATCCTGCGTTCTGTCCTACTTTGTTTTCTCTTTGTCTTTCAACTTTCTTTTATTATAAAAGAAGAATAATAAAAAAAAAAGCTTTGTGGGTGAATTTTTCCATGTCATTTGATTGCATGCATGTTTAGGTGGTGAGTTTAGGTCTGGTGAAGGGTGTCGATTACTTTCTGAGGTGAGCTGGGACCTGTTGGTAAACGCCTTTTGGATGAGGGATTGTGGATGGGGAAGGAGCTTTGCATCTCTGCATCTCTACCTTTACAAAGCCCTGTGGCTCCATCTCCCTATCCACAAGAATTCTTTCAATGTCTAGCTTTTTCTCTTGCTTCCCTCTCTTGTTTTTTTTTAGGCTGCCGGTGTTAACACCACGGACAAAGAAATTGAGGTTCTCTATATACGGAATGTAACTTTTGAGGATGCTGGGGAGTATACATGCTTGGCGGGTAATTCTATTGGGATATCCTTTCACACTGCATGGTTGACAGTTCTGCCAGGTATACACTGCTCTCTTTCTGTGGTTTTTCCTCTTTTGTTTTTCCCCTTGTTGATTGCTGCAGAATTAGGCACGGCTTCTGTCTCGGAAATGGAACTTTACAATGATTTTTATTTAAACGCAGTTGTCTCAAGCCAGTGAATTGTTTTGTCACACATTTGCAACTCCAAAAACCTATCAACGGCAACAAAATAAAAGGGTTGGGGGAACGGCGTTTGCACTGAATTGAAATATTTTTACATCTGTTAAATGATTATCTGAAATGCTGAGGAGCTGCCTTTCCTTAGCACTTCAGTGAGATGACTGAAAATCAGCACATTAATCATTGTAAACTTTTTTCAAGAGGATGAAAGTCAAAGCTTCCTTTGAAGCTTTGGGACTAATTTGGCCACAGTTACGTACTGGTTCATTAAAATACCTGAGCTATTCAGTGTATTTCAATTCAATTTCACCTATCATCCAAATTCTGATTTTAATGCCAATGGATTGTGTACAGAAGCAGTGTCTTCCATATCTTGGGAATCGGCTCCGTGCATCTTTAAACATTGCATGCTCTAAGAAAACAAGTAGTCGTTTGCTTTTACTGCAAAGCATGTCTTGCTGTTTTGGGGTTGATGGTGTTTCTGTCCTTAAAAGAAACAAACATCAATGTGCTTTATTGCCTGAAAATTGTTATCAGCTGTTAAAGATGTAACTGTAGTTGGTTTTGACACTAGTCAAATCTTCTCGTTTATAACTGTTGGCAGCTGCCTTAGGAGGTCCTTTGAAAAAAGAACATGAACCACCTGAGGTTTGCTGGGTCATCTTGTGCTTACCATTTATTAATCGTTAATCCTAAGTAAAAGGTACAAAACCTGCATGTGCATATGGCTGAGGTTCATATTATGGGAGTGAAATGTTCCCATTTGCTGCAGATTTCTTACCCGTTATCAAAATATACTGAACAAGGCAACTCTATTGCATCTCACTCGGATGTGAACACCGAGCCTGCATGGCCTGTCACCGAGCAGGCAAAGCAGTACTTGTGTAGAGCTTGCTTCTGCAGTGTTTGCATTTTGCGAGTGCTTGAAATGTATTTTTTTAACCCATTTTTGGGGATGAGATATTTTTATGAGCTTAGAATGGGGCCCAAGAAAATCTCAGCTTGAAACGTGCCTTGCTTGCGGAGTGACCGCTGATTGCTGTGGAATGCCATTTATCTGGGGGGTTGAATCCCAGATAAGGGATTAACGACAGTGTTTGCACATATAACTGCCTTGAAGATAATTTCAAAATACTTTCAATCAGAGTAACAGCCATGTAGAACCACTCCCACCAAAATCTAATCTCATAGGGTTGTAACCACTGATGAGGTTACTTGAAATATGCAGTCCTCATGCAGGACTCATTAATTAATGTATTGGTAGCAATTCAGCTTCCACTTGCCTTATGCTTCTTAATCTCACACTGGGCTCTTCAAAGAACCTCAGGGGAGGCAGGCATCCAGTATAATGCAGCAGCCAGGTCTTTGAAACCCCCCCTGAAACTCCTAACCTGAGTTTAGAAGCATGATGAGGCATGATTCATCCTGCCTTCCCTCCGTGTTTTGAGATTCCCACTGAAAACTTTGGATAAACAGGCAATGCAGACTCCAGCCCAAATGTCTGTTTGCACATTTAGACTGTTTTAGGCTAAGTAATTCAATATTTTACCCTTAGATGTGTCTTTACGTGATTAAAATTAACTACAGGGCTTTTGAAGTTTGACTTGAGCCACAAAATGAACCTGAGCCTAGTTTGAGCACTCCATTTTTTGATTCTCCCCTAAAATTATGCTCAATCATCCACTTTTTCAATGCATATGCATCTACCTTTCTAGGCAGACACATGTATATGCCTGTATGTGTATAGATACATGCACAAGCTCATGCTGAATGGCAAACTGAGAATTCAAAGCAGTAAAAGAGGACTTGCTCTGAGACTGCAAGATGGCCTAAACATGCATAACATTCTGTATGTCACACAGTCACTGCAAGAATCGCTGGTATTTTACCATGTCAGGTTGTTCCAAGCACTGTGTTGAACTGTCTTTGTTACCATCTGCTAACTCTGTGGCGTGATTGTTCCCTCCTAAAACCTTCCAATCCAGCTCCTGAAAAAGAAAAGGAATACCCGACATCCCCAGACTACCTGGAAATAGCAATTTACTGCATAGGGGTCTTCTTAATTGCCTGCATGGTGCTGACGGTCATCCTGTGCCGCATGAAGAACACCACCAAGAAGCCTGATTTCAGCAGCCAGCCCGCTGTCCATAAGCTGACAAAGCGAATCCCTCTGCGCAGACAGGTAACAGAAAGTAGATAAAGAGTTCAAAAAACCTTTTACCAAACAACTAAGCCAGCACATCCTTAGCTTTGAGTGAAAAGCTTTGGAACGGGGAATAAAGAAACATCACACCAAGTTGCAGTGAGGATGGGATTTCGTCTGGCACCTTGGAGGCTGGCATGGGAAGAAAGTACATCTTAACACAGCAATGTGTGTCTCAGGGCAAGGGAATCGGGGCAGGGATGTTAGAGGAGGAATGAAAAAAATGGAATATGTTCTGTATTCACAGGCTATAGATGGAAAAAATGTATTTAAAGTATTTCAGGGCCTGATCCCACAGCTCATTGAAGTCAATGGAAAAAATTTTACTGACTTAATGGACTTTGGAACAGAATCCTATTTAATTGTGTATTTATAATGTTTCTAAGGTGACTATTATTGTAGTAACGAGGTACCAGATACAGAGAGGTATTTTTCAGGAAGAATTTTGGAGACTGGGTGTAGGGAATTTCGTAGCCAAGCATCCAGAAACAGCCCCAGAATAGACAAAGACTGTAATAAAATAAGAATTGTGGAGATACTGCATCAGCTCTTGGACAGTTTGATAAAGATGCTGATGCTTTTGAGTGAAGAACAAAAGCAAGCTTCAGATTTAAAACCAGCATTGCATGAAATATGTTTTACAATTGCCTGTGGCTGGCAATGAGTGTTTCTGGAGAGGGCAGTACCACGAGCAGCAAACCAGTTGAATGAGTAACAGGACTTTGGCTTTGTCACAGGCCATCCGTTGCCAGAACAACCTCCATTCCCACATACCATCCTCTCCTGAAAGACTTGTTTCTTTTGAAGCTGGAGTTTAATATGCTTTGATTTTCTTGCAGTAGGTCTTCAGGATAGACCTCTGAACCCACCAGCTCCTACCCCAGGCCTCACCCCTGTGAGGTGGAGGGATGTCAGCCCCTGAGGCCGTAGTTCACCTCACTATTGAAAATAGGGTCCATCTGTAGGGTCTGCATCCAGGCTTTGCTCAGGGGGTTTGGATCTGAGGGTTTAATTTGGGTCCATCTACACCCTGAATAGGTTGTGCAGAATTTCTGCAGCTTGTTTTTAACCTGTCCAGAGCATTATTAGTGTCAGGGTACATTAAAACTACTCCTTCATTGTGGCTAAATGTTTGAAATTGAGATGCACCATCACACATAATAGGATGGAGCTTGGTCTTGGGATTTTGAGCAGTATTACTTCATTTCCTTCATGGTTTCTGAATGTCCGTGGTTAAAATGCTGCCAAGTAGTAATGCCTTAGCCAATCTTCCTCTAAAGTGTAGTGTTTTGCAAAATCTTGAGGTGGGGGACATGGACTTTGTCTGACCTGAAAAATATTTGGTTTGTTTTATGCACAAAAATGTTAATTCTTATTTCATCTGACTTTTCCCCCCACTTTTTTTGGTAATATTATGATTTTACTCATTTGCTTAGAAATCACCGGGAAGAAGAGGGACTATGAGTGTATCGGAGTGATAAGCCCTCAGCTCAATTCGCACATCTCTATGGCTAAAAATCTGTAGCTTTCAGGACAAAGAAGGCTTTTCTAATGTTGTATACTTAACCAGAGAGAGATACATATCAGCTGCTTAGATAAAAGGCATTTATTAGATTTCTGCCTGAATACAAAAGCATCATAATGACTCAGATAAGTTGACGGCATTAAAAATACCTCGGGTTTGGTGTGAGCTCAGTTGTGTCAGTTGGAAATGGTTCCTCAGGGGGAGAGTGTTATTTCATTGCGTGTGACAGCAGTGCCAACCACTGCCCTCAGTTTAATTATTTATCATTAAATGATGCAATATGGACCTTCTCCAAAGCTATTGTTTCACAGAGGAAAAAAATATTTGTCTTACACCATGCCTGTCAGATAGGATTTTATTTATGTCTTTTGTTTTTCTGGATCTTCTTCGCCAAAACAGCATTTTGTTTTTAAAAGTGGGAATAATGGTCCGAGGAGCAGTATATACGTTTGAAAGCACGAATCCTATTTCAACCCCTAAGCAAAAATTCCACTACTCTCAATTCTCCCAAGTAGTTTCTTGTGAACAGGAGTTTCTCATTGAAGGGCTCTCTGCTTTCATATCTTCAGAGAGGGAAGCGTAACTGCTATAAGCATTAGAAGAAATCTGTATTTCTGTTCTGATGATTTCACTGGTTATTTCACTAACTGCCTGTATTAGCTTGTAGAAGGAGGATAAAGCAAGCGATCCCTGAAGACTTGCTCATCAGCAGTGAAGATTCCTTAATTTTTCGGTTAGCATCGCCTTAGTATCTAAGGCTGCAGCAATTGTTTGGTTTCTGCATTTGTTTTACAGCTGGTTTTGGATATCAGAATTGTTGTCAAAAATCGAGAAACATCAACAATAATCCAGGAGATGTTATATTGCATGGGCGTGTGTTTCTGGATTATTCAGCTCTGTTTGTTTTGCTGTACTGCCAGCTTTACTTTTTGTTTTGGTTTATTTGCATTTCAGAGGTCTGTATTGAAAGCCCGCTGCGGTTTTGTCACTGAACCTTAATTTATCTATTGGTCACAGAAGGTTCTCCCTTGCCTTTGTGCTGTGTGTGTGAGGGATAGAGAAAGTGGCTGAGTTGTTGAGAGGATGGGGGAGATGCTCGTGGCAGGTAGACTGTGAGCTGGGCAGTGATCTGGGGCTGGCTGATGGGTTTTGTTGGAATTCCAGAGAAATGAGGCCATAGATTGGGGAATTCTTGATATTGTTTTCAAAGCTTTCTGCTGCTGGGTCAAGCTCCCTAAGGAGTTGGATATGAAAATAATCCTGGTTCTCAAAGAGGCATTTGCATGACTGTGATGCCATCTCATCTAAGCAGGAGAAGAGTCTTGCTGAGTAACATATGGTTTGGTTTGCAGGACTAGATTCTCATACACTATTTTGTCTGAGCTACTACAGGATTTTATCATTCCCCACATGCAGGCATTTTTTTCCCCTGCCAAAATGAAGTTCTTTTCACGTTTATAGGAGGGGTCATGATGAAGTCAGGGTTTATCAGTTTCCTCCCCCTACAAACCTCAGCCTCCCTAGATCTGGTACTTGGTTTTCGAAATAGAAACTGCTTACAGGGAAATCCAGCAAACAGTTCCTCCTTTTTATATAAAAGCAGAGATGTGCACTGCTCTGTTGGTATTGGCAATGTTCTGTATTGAAGTACAGCTTGAGATGGAGGGGGAAGGAGTATTTGTAGGATTGAACATCACAAGCTGATTTGCAGTATAGGCTTCGAGAGACAGGGTCACTGAACCAAAAAGGTACAGAGTAGCCTTTAGTAGGATATACATCTATTTTGTAGAACTTATTTTTTCTCTTCTCAAATAATTCTAATTGAAAAAGACAAAAAGACAGTCTCTGGTGACTCGCCCAGTCAAAGTCAAGTATGAGTGTGTGTCATCACTAGAGCATTTCATTATTGCTATCACAGTTAATCTGTCAACTATGGACCCCTCGACTTGGGTGCACATATATGTCTTAAACAGGGAGGAATGATTTCTTATGCTCAGTCTTTTAAATACGTTCCCATTAATTTATATCTACTGTCGTTGTTGAGTCTAAGCCTTCATAAGATATAGAGAGTGCCTTTGTGATGAACAAAGACTGATTGGTTTAAAGTAAGATTTAAGCTCACCCAGGAAATAGCTAATTCAAAATGATGATATCAGCTAGAACCTGTAAAAAAAGAGAAGTGCTGTGGAGCAAGTAAAGTAACATGGTATTTCACATAGTTTTGAGCTGTACAAATGTCATTCATTTTAATGACTGGACTCTGAACTACAAAGATTAATACACAACTGTGAGTAGGATAGGTAGCAAGGAATTTACCTTAATACTTATTTTAGTTTCTTGCTTTATCCTTGGAGTTCTCTGTATGGAAACCATTGACTTGCTCAGTATTTGTTATGTTGTTGTAGTTGTATGTTGTTATAAGTGTTTCAAAAGGAGTGCTTTTCATGAAGGGGTGATGATGTGTACTTTAAAATGTCAGTACCTAACGCTAGGAATCCTCAGTTTTGTGTGTAGTGCATTTAACCTTCTATTTTCCTTGATCCAGTCACTTAGGTAGACTGATTCCACCAACAGCTAATAGCGTTACTTACTAATTATATTTATATACATATATGCATATGATTTCAAATTAACTTTTATAGCAGAGCCTTCAAAAAGACTGACAATTATAGGAAATCACTGCATGGCTGCTAAAATCTCACAGCATGAGTGCCAGAACTGACAGATCTAGGCTTTGGGACATGGTATAAATCATCAGTGGAGGAAAACACCCTTCATAATCAATTACAGACAATTACACACTGCTCTGCAGCTGATTTTGCCACATGGCATTTAAAGATTCCAGCAAAGATTTGTTTGTTTTAAATGCTCCACTGCTTAGAAATGCTTGTAAAGCATTAACTTAGAGCTGATTAAATACAGTGTGTTGGCCAAAGAAAAATACATTGGGGATATAATCATGCATTGGTGCCTGATGTTTGGACACAGCGGGCTTTTTTCTTTCTGAAGTACAGATCTGGGGCTGAAGTCCTATCTTGGGCTGGTACTTTTCTTGGTTCTGGCCTCTTAAAAGCAGAAAGGAAGCACACAAAGAATATTTTATGGTGGAGATCTACCTTTCTGTTGAGGTTGAGGTCCTGTTCAGTGTTTGCTTAAGTCACTCTGACTTCTGCCTTGCTTTAATTGAGCACTCAAAATAGTTTTCTTAGTGTAGTGTTATCACTTAAAACAGGTGTCACCAACACACTGAGTAGACCTTGAAGAAGTCTGATTCACCTATATCAGATGTCCTTCATTGCTTCTCTGCTCTGGCTTGCCTTTGTTCCTTTATCTCCGAGGAGAGATAAAGGTGGTGAGCTGGGTGACTGCCCAGGAGTTCATGCATTCTGACTAGGTGTCCAGCTGCTGCTTCTTGGCACCTTATAGACCTCAAAGTGGCCCTGAAGTCTGTATATTGGCCATGTACAGTTACAGGCTTGAGGCAAATACTCACTGTGGCTTCTATTAGACCTGTGTCCAATGTACCTTGAATCTTTGCATAATGAAAGCAAAAAGAGCATCCACATACTTGAAGGCAACACCACATGCTGCAGTGTAGGGCTCATGTCAAAAGTGTCACTGGTTCTTGAGCCTGCATGGTAGGAGGTTGGAGAGCAGTGCTGCAAGGAGCAAGGTAGAAAAAGGCTTTCTATTTATGCTCTTACTTAAATGTATACATTGAAGTTGACCATGTCTGCTGACCTTGGAGTAGGTGGAGTTTTCCTTATGGTTTGATAGTGCACTCTAAGGCAACAAAAGAAGGTGCTTAAGGGATGAATTCAAAGGTTAACTCTTGACTACTGCAGAAAAGTTGTAAGGCCAATTTTGAAACAGAAAATCTCCAATCACAGGCCAGCCTGGATTGGCTTCATCTTTTCTGGAGCAGATTTTTATAGCCCTTGAGCTCCTGTAACTCCTTGTACTGCTCCAGTTAATCAATCAGAAGAATATTCCCTGGGAGTACAGTCCATTTTTCTTCTCCCAGACAGTGAGTTAGTGGTTCCTCTGGATTTCTCATCATTCCTATTCACGTTAATGCACTCTGGTTACCTACAGCATCTCTGGCCAGTCATCCAGTTATTGTGTGAAGTAAACATGAGCAATAGGGTTAGAAGGGAAACTGGCAGAGTCTTTCATCTGTTTTTTTTCTATACTTTATTACTATTTAACTTCTGTGTTTAAAATGCATCACCAGAGTATTTCCGTTTATTGCAAGTTTACACTGGTAGGTTTTAACCATGCTAAGACTGTTGAATTGTAGGGTAAGAGCTAGGGAGAAGATGAAACTCTGGCAGAGATCTGAACAGTGTCTAATACAAATATGGCATTCATGAAGAAAAAGACCCAGAATGTTTTGGGCCATTTCTGATACATAAGGGGTATCTAAATTTGGCAGTTTCACTTCCATGCTTGCCTGATGTCCCATGAAAACAGTGGCTATAATGACAAAGAAAGGCAAGGAAATAAAGGCAATGTTAATAAATACAGGAGAATCAAGACTTGCATAAAGGTCTTGGTAGAATGGCTGGGAATAATGGGTGGATTTTGGAAATGTGAGGGAAGTGATCATAGAGTATGAGTAGGTTTGTAGTGAGAGGTGGTAAAAATGGAATCCAGAAATAACAGGAAAATGACATTTAGGGGAACTCCTGGGGGACAAAGGAGTTACCATATTGTTTGTGGACATTTGCACATCTCGTACTGCTGAGCTGGTTCATTTCATAAAGCATCATTTTAAAATCATAATGAAAATGAGCAGAAATATAAGCAAAAGTCTGACTCCAGCCCTGGTTCTTATGCTGGCTTGCCATAAAGCTCCAGCAGATGTGCTCCCCTCTGTAGACTGGGTATGCCAACATCTCTCTCTTGGACCCTGCTCAGTATTCATTTACTGATTTATTTAGAGCTACGTAGTCTGCCTTAAGAGCAGTTTTCTGTTTGTATCCCAAGTGGTCACCGTATCTGTTATCCCAGAGAAATGTGCCAGGTACTCTAGGTTTGCCAAAATAAATATTAAGATTGAAGATGGTGGAATGAACGAGTGGGGTCCAGCTTTCCTTTGAATGGTACTCTAATTTGTGCAGTTATGCTTTCTTGTTCCATAGACACCTTAGTGTCTTGCATACAGAAACTGGAGCTCCTGATATCAAGAAAGGTCTGTCAGCTGCAAAACTGATTACCAAGGCTATTTTTTTGACAGCAATCCTTAACACTTTTTCCTTATGAAACCTCTTTCCAGTCTTCATCTCTAGTCCTAGAAAAAGGTGTCAAGAAGCCAAAACCATTTGATGAGATGGGTTTGAGGATCTCTTCCTGCAGAAAGACCTCTTAAAACAAGTGGTCAAGAGTTACGAAGAGAAATCTGTTTAAGAGCGTTAGCCTTGTCTTGTCAAAATACGTTGTGCAAGAGCGTGACTTGAAAAAGCCTTCCAGCCCCGTTCTGAGGAGCTTGAGTAATTCCATGGGCTGAGATGCTGTAATTGCTAATTGGGTTTAATATAAGGAAGCAGTAATATGGACTTCTCAGGTGTCATGGAGACAAGAGGATTTTGTGTTCATAACCCTGTAACACTGATTTTCACTTTAATGCTATTAGGATCTATTTGCTTATAATTGCTTTATCTAGTTATAAGATCTGTGGAACAAAATTGTAACCTGGTAACATTTTACATATGCAACCCTTGGTATTACATGAGCAAACCTGGTGTCAAAGTTGACTCCAGGCGAAGGGGACGAAGGTCAGCAGTGGTAGTTGTTCTGATGCTCTAGGCTTTCAGCTTGGGCAGGGTCCCAGCAATGCTGGCTGAGAAGAATGTCCTGCCACCTGATGTGAGGATGGTACCAGTGATGGCACTGTGAAAGAACCTGCATCCTGCTTTGACCACCAGGTTTGGGCTTGGCCAAGCCTATCATGGCCTGAAGAGAGAAGGAGGATTCACACTTAAAGGAGGGGAAGGCTGTCAATACAGGCAGTTTTGTTTTGTCTTCATGTTCACATGAAACTGAGGTCAGCAGACAGCAGGTTGCTGCTTGCAGGTTTGGGGAAAGAGCCTTATGGAAGATTCACACCAAAACAAGTTTTGTTACATGGGTGGAAGAGCTGCCTCCTTTTTCAAAGCAGTTATCATCAAGTGTCTTTGCTCTAAGGAGAATGTTGAGACCCATGAGAAATCATACTCCAAAGTGAATTACATTTCAAAACATTGGACATTATTTTTAGGAGCTCTTCTCCACACTGCCTGCAGAATCTTTAATTAAGAATGTAGTTAACTGAACTTGAGTATCCCCCAATTATTGTGATAGCTTTTTCATGCTTTCGATATTGAATGCTTAGAAACTATAGAATCATAGAATCATTTAGGTTGGAAAAGACCTCTGAGGTCCGCGAGTCCAAACATAAACCCAGCACTTCCAAGTCCACCGTTAAACCATGTCCCTAAGCACCACATCTGCATTGCTTGTAGAGACCTCCAGGCCTGGTAACTCCACCACTGCCCTGGCAGCCTGTTCCAATGCTTTTGATAACCCTTTTGGTGAAGATGTTTTTCCTAATATCCAATTCAACCCTTCCCTGGTGCAACTTGAGGGTTTTTTCTTCTTGTCCTATCACTTGCTAAGTGGGACAAATTCAACACCCACCTTGCTACAACCTCCTTTCAGGTAGTTGTAGAGAGCAGTAAGGTCCCCTCTGAGCCTCCTTTTCTCCAGGTAAACCACGCCAGGTTCCTCAGCCTTTATCATAACACTTGTGCTCCAGGCTCTTCACCAGCTTTGCTGCCCTTCTCTGATGAAAAATATAGGAGCCTTTGCAAAAATAGTGTTTTAAATCAAAAATCCAAAATTTGAATTTACTTTTTAACACCAAAAAAAAAATAGTAAAATTGTCTTCAGAGTGAATGCATTTAAAACTTACATGGTTTTTTGACCTATGGGGCAGACACAGCCTTGGCAGCAATTAGAGTTACTATTGTGCTTACAGGGAGGGAAAATATGTGAGAATCATGCACTAGCAACAGGACTGTAGGTTCACTTCCTAATACCACTGTTCTGAGCTGGCTTGGTTAGCAGGTGCTGCCGGATTCTGGATTTTGGGTCAGAATTACATCTCTGCCTTTCTTTTTTGCATCTTGTATTACAACTATAGGTGTCAGCCGACTCGAGCTCCTCCATGAATTCCAACACGCCTCTGGTGAGGATAACCACTCGCCTCTCCTCGACTGCCGATGCCCCCATGCTGGCAGGAGTCTCGGAATATGAATTGCCAGAAGACCCAAAATGGGAGTTTCCAAGGGATAAGTATGTAGTCTGTTTCCTTTCGCACTACCTAAGCACGTGATTTGTAATGTGTCCTTTTAACTCGAGAAACCCTGGGAAATCTCAATTACCCAAATCTCTTGAAGATCAAGATGCAATTCAGTTATCTGAAGTCACTTTGTTTAAATAGAAACTAGATTTTCTCTGCCTGTTCTGGTTTTATTTTCAGATTTCTTGTGGGTTTTCAGATATTCTGCTGAAATGCATCTCCTCTATCAGGAGAAGAGTGAACCTCAAATGTTATCTCAAATTATATATAGAATCATAGAATAGTTAGGGTTGGAAAGGACCTTAAGATCAGCAAGTTCCAACCCCGCTGCTATGGGCAGGGACACCTCACACTAAACCATGTCACCCAAGGCCTCGTCCAACCTGGTCTTGAACACTGCCAGGGATGGAGCATTCACAACCTCCTTGGGCAGCCTATGGTCTAGACTGGGAGAAATAGCCACATACAAGCATTGGTGAAGGACAGTCAAGATTTCCTCAAGCAATACCTCTGTACATTCAGCCGTGTTCTTCAGTTATTACTTAGTTAATATTTATAGAGCAGGTAATACAATATCATGTAGGAGATAAAGTCTAGAATATGGTATTAGACAGCCTTTTCTTTCTGTCAAGACTCTGGGTAGGACTTGTTTTGATCTTATGTTAGCCTGTATTAACGGAGACAGTGATTTTTGATTTAGGGGGACATTTTGCATATTGTATGCATATACATAGAACTTCTGTTGCTTAAAAGCATTAGGTTTCAAGCAGAGCTTGCTGAATTTTGATATATGCAAATTCGTGTGGCTCCGTAATGTTTTCTTCAAAGTCTGTTGACTAATATGCAAAATGAGCTTCTGAATAATCTAATTAAAGATGTAACCCTATTCTTTAATATGAAGAAGACATGTAAAAGAGAGATAATATTAACAGAGGTGGAGCTATGATTATATGTTAACGTTAATACTAACTTGAAGAAGTCTTTAGGTGGCTTTGAGAAAATAACCCCTTTTATCATGAGCAGTTCTCTTTGAAAGCTCAGGGTTGTAACTTGTGGATGGCAGAGCTGTAATTCTGAACCTTCTGACAACTGTTCTGGAAATCGTTTTAATGATGTAGCTGCAAAGCAGTGCAAAATGCTGTAATTGCCACCTGCAGGATTCTAGTCAACAGTGGGGGCCTGTATGTGTGCTTCTGTCAGCCCGGACCCTGTGGGGATACACTAAATGCGGAAAAATTTAGAGTGCTAAACATTTCAAACCAGCATTCAGCGCAAACGGCGGTGGAGCAGATTTGCAATGAAAGGAGGCTATTTAGAGGCAGTTTATTAGGTTGGGGGGCAGGAGGCACACAATGAGGGGTTTGTTACTTTAGTCCTAGCAGGGCCATAGCACATAAATTAAGCAGTTTCCAATGCAAATGTTTGTTCTCTGCCAAGATCCTAAATTCAATTTTAGGTCTGGAGTGACCTCAGCATAGCGTACGCTGCCCTTCAGTCTTTGCACCTTTTAAAACTCGCGTTTGCTTTAGAAACCGATCCAAAACAGCTCGAGGAATTCTAACCAAGGCAAAGACCGCATCTGACAAGGAGTCAGCGGGCTGCCCTCCGGAGGAGCCGCTTCTCACTTCTGACTTGTGCCCAAGTAGATAAGCAGGGTTTTCAAACCACCAAGCCTTGGTTTAACGCTCTCCTGTGGATGATATGGCAATCTCTCTCTGTATTTCACTGGGGAAGACGGAAGTCCATGCTTTAAGAATGAGTCCCTACATACACTGTATCTGTGAATCTTGCTTTTGACCATGAAAAGCCAGTTCTGAGGAACTTGGTTATGAGAATGCTTATCGGAGTCTGCCCCCTCCTCTGGATAACATTAGCAGTATCAAACTCATCGACCACCCTCCGGATTTCTGCTATGGCACTGCTTCTGGTTGTTAGATGATATTTTCTGCGAGTAAAGGAGCCCAAATCTGGCCCTTAAGCGCTTGGGCTGGAACAAAAAAGATTTTGCCCAGAGGCTTTAAAGTTTCTTTTTGATTCTATCTTTTTATCTTCATAAATCTGAGATTGGCATCTCTGTGTCTGTTACAGCTGAGTAGGTTTTGCAAGCAGGTATATGCTTTGCAAAATACACTTTGCACAGCACACTTAACAGCTGCTCCTTTTAAAAGGTTTCTGATGTAGACACTGTGATTATAACTGAGTTTCAGTTTCTTCCAGTCTCTGCTTCCTGCTTTCTGAGCAGAACCCAGGTGCTTGCAGGCAGGAGGCATCTTCTGTTACCCTCCTACATGACACTCGTGGCACCAAAGAGCCTGCAGCCAAGAAACAGCCTCTATGCTAGACCCAGCTATGGGTAAATAAAGCATCCTGTCTTGCCCCTTAAAGGATCAAAGGGAATGCTATATCAAAGAGGATGTTGGATCTTGCTGGGGTGGCTGTAAAGAAGACAGCTTGTAGGGGATGCTCGGATGTGCCAAGTGCTTTGTCCCATGTAGGTACTGCCGTGCAGGGAGAGCATCGCCTCTTTATGCATGGTGGGACTTGCAGCAGAGAGCAGAGCTGGTGGCCGTGGCAGCTCCTGCCAGCTCTTCAAGGCACAAGAGCATCAGCATCACTGGAGCCTTAACCCAGTCCCTCACAGCAGTAACCCCTTCTGAGCCTTCGCTGCATGCATGAGCCACCTGGGGCAAGAGCCTTATGGAAGATACACCTCCTTTTCCAAAGCAGTTAAGTGCCTTTGCTCTAAGGAAGACATCAAGACCCCTGAGAAATCGTACGCCAAAGTGAATTACATTTCAAAGCATCAGGCATTAAATTATATTTAGGATCTTTTCTCCGCATTGACTGCCACTGTCCTCCTTTCTCTTCCCCTCATCTTCTCTCCTTCAAGAAGGCAGCTGGGTGGCCATCTTTTCAGCCATACAACAGAGAAATGAGTTTGATAATCACCCCCAGACCTGCTGTCTGGTCTGTCCTGGCTGATTCGTCCAGTGCAAGGCATCATTAGGCAAATCTTCACAGCCTGTGTCCCCAGACAGAAAGCAAGAATGAATTTTGAGCTAAAATTATGCTGCCTGAGAGCATATTTGATTTTACTTTCTGTTTGCACTGTGCCACCGTATCACAGGAGTTAATACCTAAAACATCCCCCTGATCTTAATACCACCCTTTGCCCAAAGAAACTTCTTTCATCTCCTTGTGGTCAGTGTGAAAAAGAAGACGACTGGCCATGTTACAAGGACAGGAAAAGCTCACGTGTTGATTGCTGCCCTCTGAAAGCTCTGCCCCTCCATGCTGTCTCCCTGCTACAGCCTCCTAGTACAAGGAGAGGGAGAGCTTAAAGGCTGGGTTTAGCAACTGATCTGCCCTTTTGAGATGCTCGCTATCCCATCCCTAAGAAAACATACTGCGGCGCACATGAAAACTGATGCATGCACAGAGTCTCATTAGTTCCATATGATAAATGCTTCGTGCTGCAGCAAGATGCTGAAAGCTTTTTATATTTAGCCCTGGAATTTCACTGGCTGCATCCCTTCACCAGATGCTGAGTGTTAATCTCCTGTTTGCACCTCTAGGCTGACGCTGGGTAAACCCCTGGGAGAAGGTTGCTTTGGGCAAGTGGTCATGGCCGAAGCGGTGGGGATTGACAAAGACAGGCCTAAAGAAGCAGTGACTGTGGCAGTCAAGATGTTGAAAGGTAAGAAAATTGGGTGATTAGGGATCAGAATGGGCGATATGGCAGTCTTCATCCACGAAAAGCTTCTTTTGTGGCATCTGAACTCTGTCATCATGGGGGGTCAAAGAGCACATAGCTGACCTCAGCCTTCAGCAGTTTGGGGTGTAAATCTGTGCCTTGACAGCCTGTTTATCTTGAGCAGTGAGTATTTAGGAGGCAGAAGATATATTAGCATCGTGTGGGTCTCTCTGCTTTTAGTTTAGTTCATGTCAGAGGCTGTCAATATGTGTATCCCAGCCCATTCAGTCCAGGTGGTTGAGGCCTATTTATTTTGCATTTAATTATAAGGTTAGTTTGCAGGAAAGGCATAGTTATTGGAGGCTTGTTAGCTAAGGACAGCATTTTCGTGTCTGATATTACTGCTGCCTCTTAACATACAACGTTGAAGAGTTGGTCAGTTTATCAGAGACAGATTATTTTTGTTAGGACATATGACATATGTAACATATGACTGTATGTAACATACAGCGTAAACAGGAAAACAAATCCTGTATTCTTCATTCAGAAGCACATGTTTTACACCAACTGGTGAGCCTTTGTGAAGTTCGGGGTGGCATGCTTAGAAAACACAAACTGAACCTGTGTCTTGTACAGATGATGCTACAGAAAAAGATCTGTCTGACCTGGTGTCGGAGATGGAGATGATGAAGATGATCGGGAAGCACAAAAACATCATCAATCTCCTTGGAGCCTGTACCCAGGATGGTGAGTAGAGAAAAGAAAGTAAAGCAGGACTTTCCAACAGGTCTGCAAAAGTCTCATTAATCATAATTTTTCAAGAGTTTTTTAAGGAAGCAGTCATGCCGTGATGGGATTTTTAGATATTTCCTTAGCTTAGCAGCAATATTTTAACTCCTGTCTCTCATTATACTTGCAGCTTTAATATGAGAAAGGGTACTATATCAAATGAAAACTCTCTAATCCCTTGCTGCAGGGGGAAAAATGACATTTTAGAGGGGCTTTACCCATGCCTGTTGTTCTGAATTGTCAGTCCTGCTTTAGTGGAGCTTGTATCCCATGAATCTGAAATGAGCATTTTTACTCTCTGAAGACCACAGTGTTTTTATTAAAAGCTAATTATGTCACGTAAAGTGATGCAGAATGGCATAAATCTCTGGGAATTAAAAAAAATCTTAAGCACTTTCCCTTTGTTTGAGATCTCACAGCATTTTCTGATTGAAAGTGCTTGCTGTTCAGTACATGGCATGGTCTGGAAAGGAACAGTCACAACCCCAGGGTTTAGGTACTTTCAGACACTGTAGCTCTGCTGCTATCCTGCGATGGAGCTTTGGGCCAGTCATTTGGCCAGGTCTAGACCTCCTTTTGTTTCAAGTTGTCCTTACTGGCTTCGCAGTTAAACATTTATTGGTTCAGTTCATTCATTATAGAACACTAAAAGCTTCTTCACATAAAAACACTTTACCCTCTGACCTTACTCTGGTTTTCACACGCTTCTGTTTACCCAAAGGTCCATTGTATGTGATAGTAGAATATGCTTCCAAAGGAAACCTGCGTGAGTACCTGCGAGCACGCCGCCCCCCGGGGATGGAGTATTCGTTTGATATTAACAGGGTACCAGAAGAGCAGATGACATTCAAGGACTTAGTGTCATGCACCTACCAGTTGGCAAGAGGCATGGAGTACCTGGCTTCACAAAAGGTACGTAGAACTCAGCAAATACTACACAGAGTACATGATGTGTGTGCTTGTTTGGCACTTTCTGAGTTTGGTTTTGTTCTCGTCTCGTTTATGTTCAGGCATTTATTGGGATAAGAGCCCTTCTAAACTGAGTTGCATAATCCATGCTCTTGGAGAGCGGTGGGAAAATTCATACACTCGAACTTTTTAATCACTGTTTAACAATATTGCTAAAATGAGGCGCAGAATGGATCACTCAAAGTAAACACTGTGTACGTATCTGCTGTTTGAATTCATAAGCACAGGTGGTCACTTGATTACACAAGTCACATTATTCCACCCATGGGGCAGCAGGCACCATTTGCCTTCTGTTTCCAGTCAAATCAACCAAATCATTTCATACAGTGATGTGAAATAAATGACTTCAGTTACTTGGAGGGTTTACAGAATGATAATAGGCAGAGTTAAGAAGACCACAAGATGCCAGGGCAGAAATGAACAGAAGAGGGAAAAATAAATGGAGTGAATTAGTCACTTAAATTGTGCACTTTACTTAAAACTGGTGTTTGTCAGGAAAGCAAGCTTATTGAAAGAATTCATTTATCCTGTCGTGTCCCTAGGCATTTATTTCTTCAACTTTTCTTTTTAACCAGTAATTTGATTAAATTATAGTTATGAAACCTGCAATATCCCTGTATAACTAACTGTAAACATACTGCGGCTTGGTGGACAAGCAATCATGAATACCCTGCGTGGTGTTTGGGCCCAGTGGCTAAACCAGAGCCCCCGATATTGATGATAAATACTTCCTGCAAGGTGTGGAGTGGTTAGTGGGATTTATACTAATTTCCCGTCATGTTCACTCCCAAGTATGGAGCTGTTTTTAATCTAAGACCAGAGCCGAGTGGAACCCTCCATTCCTGTTGTGTGGAGTCATGATTTTACTGCTTTTCTGCATTTGTAGAGGGGGTGTGTGTGTAATCTAGGTCTAATTTTGCTTTTATTCTTTAATTTTGAAACAGTAATTCTCAGCATAGTGGGGTAGTCAGGGCAACATGCATGAGACCAGGGCAGAAATCTAATGGAGTAAGCATAAGTACTGTGTTATGTAAAGCGCCTCTGGGTATCCCTTTTTAAGAGTAATGAAACATTTTCCTGGCAATGAGCCATATCCCAAGAAAATAGAACTGTTGTGAAGGGAAAAGGAAAGCTTTTGCTTATCAAACCTTGAGCACAAGCATCCACCTGAGAAGCTCTGAAGCGCTGTTGTAGAACACTACCAAGAAGGGGTGAGCTCACAGAGATGCACAGGGCAGAACCGTTTCATCCTTGACGCAGACCCTTTGCAAAACCACTTGGTCAGCACTGCGCTGAACTTGACAGAGTGCGAGGCATTGTACAAGGCAGAGGGGAAACAAAGGCAGCACATACTAAGCTGTGCATTCCAGTTCTTCAGATATCCCACCACTTCTGTTTGCATTTCACTAGTTCTTTTCCCCTTAGGGAACTGAAATAGTAAGAGCTGGTCTTCTCACAGTATTTCCATCATGCAGGAAGGCCAATGTTCTTCTTATTTCAGTCCAATAAATAGGTCACTGAGACTTCAAAAGAAAGAAGTCAAGATGATGTTTGGGCACCTACTTTTTGCCTTACGTAAAGTTTTTGCCTTGCAAGCAATTGTACTTGGAAACAATATCCCATTTCCAAAGTCGGTTGGATGCTTTTTAGAACTCTTGGCATGCCCTCTCTAACCTTCCAGTACCATGCAAGCACCACGGGGGAGCTCCAGGAACAGGGACTGGTCCAGATTGTTGCAGAGACAGCAAATTGTTAGGGCCAGAGGGTAAGCTGGGAAACCTGTCAGATATGGAAATCAACAGGGGGACCATTTAGAAGATAGGAAGAGCATTAGTTGCAAAAATGCAGGATATGAGAAGTATATTGACAGAAGGTGTCAGGATTTGACTCACTTGGTGTTAACGTTCCATTTGAGATGCTCTACGGTACCCCCAGCCTTCTGTTCTGGAAGGGCTTGGGTCTGCTGCAGATCCTGTGTCATCCCTGCTAGTCTCATCCAGATACCTTAGATATCCTAGGGTATCTCAGATGACATCATGAACTTGTAGTTGGTTGACTGCTTTGAGCTCATAGTGCCTTACATCTATAAGAATAAGGACAGGGAAGTAGGAAGGCTGGCCTATGTAGTTTTTGCTGATGGTGAATTACAAGACTGATTTGATGCTGAAAGCATGTACTGTTGTCTGGCCCTGTGCACATAAAGGCATTGCTGGAGCAAGTTTTTCTTGGCAGTTCCCCATGGCTAACCCAGTGAGGAGCAGAAACTTCATTTTACCCATGCAGGATAAGAGATCTCAGCAAATTGCTGGGACAGGTTATAATGCAAGAAAGAAATTGGCTCTGGTATAATTTTTGCAGTGGTTCAGTCCAGCATGTCTATGCACATGCTGAAATAAAGAGTACAACACAAAGGGTAATCCAAAATGATGGGGGGAGGATATTTGACTTGAAAAGAAGTAGAATATCCTGGGAGGACTCCAAATACGGTGTTTCTTACCATGCCATCTTGTATGAACCCTAATAATGCTACTTAAACACAGGAATAATATACTTCCAGTGTCAAGAATCAGTTATAAGTTTTCAGGATAATGCTGACTTGAAGGAAAAGTCTTTAAGGAGACAGCTTGGATACTGAAACTAAATGTGTTGTTTTACAAGCAAACAGCCAAGCCTAGACTGTTTTGGGCTTCTTCTTTCCTTATCATAACTAAATTGTTATAGTCTTAGGTTTGAAGTAAATTCACACACTCTAGACATCTATTTTAAAGTTCTGTTCTGCGGTTATACTTCATATTAAGATCTTCTATATTAAAAATGGTTTCACTGCTCCACTATCAGGTTTTAGCTCTTGTGAGATGATATAGTTTAAGAGAAGCAATGTAACATTCATTAATAGTATTTGTAATGAAAGTGCTGCAATACCTGTACCTGGGCACATGTAATGGGGAGTGAATCACAAAGAGCCTGGCATGGTTTGTGTCAGCACCCAGGCTTTCAGCCTTAGCAAAACACAAGTCTTAAATAAACCAGGCTTTTCTAAGAGGCTTCTTAGGGCTGGTGTTCAACTTGGAAACACCACATGAGAGGATGGACTACAGTGAGAAAGACAACCTTATTTCATGGGCTTTTAGTAAATGTGTGACTTTCCCACCTTCTGATTTGGGTTAAAATCCGTAACGGAGACTTACTTACAGTGTGGAAGCAATTTAACTTTTACAACAGTTTATTTCAGTGGGCCTTTTTTATTTCCCTTTTCTTTCCAGTGTATCCACCGAGACTTGGCTGCAAGAAATGTTTTGGTGACTGAAAATAATGTCATGAAAATAGCAGACTTTGGTTTAGCCAGAGACATCAACAATATAGATTATTATAAAAAGACTACTAATGTAAGTGGATGGTTCTCTTATCTCTGATAACAAGTGTTTGTTTCAATGTTTCACTTAAAAACTGTGGTTGTAAACTTAATGGGCTTCTTGTACAGCAGCCTCACTTTTCATCTCGGACAGAAAACGGGGATCAAGGTCGTAAGTGTTTCTGTCCTCTCTTACCATGACGGTTAGTTAAAAGATAACCAAAGAGGCTGTATGTTGTATGATTTATTAGAAATTCTAAAATACAGGAATTGCTTTTTGTGTGTCCCTGACTCCAGTCACTTGAAACAGTGGGAATGTTCCTGTTGGCTCCAGCATATTTTGTACCAAGTGGAGAACCTTGACAAGCACTGCATGAACAGTGCTAGAAATCACCCTAATACAAGTCCTATTTCGGTGTTGTAATGCCACATACAGCTTTATGCTTTTTGCCTGTATTTGTTATGCTATGTGCAAATTACGAGGGTAGTATCAAATTGGGGCTACAAGTTGAGAAGACAGGTTTTTCCTCCCTGCTCTGTACCAATTTGTACCAAATCAAGAGCATAGATTGTTTCAGAGGTAGTTACTGATGCCTAGTTTGAACATCTTACACCTGTTTTGTAGGGGTGCTCATCAGATCTTTCCTAGCTCATCAGATCTCTTAAGATCTCTTAAGATCTGATGAGCTACATTTGGGTTTTGATGGGAACTTTGCAGTTCCACAGGCTTTACTATTTTGTATAAATATTTATTAACAGTCACATATAAGGGCTTATCTATCAAAATAAAGCACCAAGTAATTAATAGCATTAAAATGATAATATCTGCCTGCTTCCAAAAGACAGAGCAATCAGGTGTGGGTACATCAGTACTGGAAGGAGTTGAACCTTCTTCCTATCAAATGTAGTGCGACTCCTGGGCTCTGAGCAGAGCTGTCTCTATGCAAAGCAACAGGCAGTTGTGACGGAGTTTTGGGTCACTGCGAAAGGTAGAACATAAACCCCAAATTCTTATTAAAAACCTTATTTTTGCAAGCAAGCCTATTTTTCAGAGGGTTGTTTTTTTTGTCTTTAAAGAGCTGCTTCTTGTATCGCTCTCCCAGCAAGCAATCTGGGAACTTTTTGGGGAGCCCTCAGTGCTTTTAATTTTATCTTCCATGTTTCTATCCATTTTTCTTCATGCTCTCTTTATTTTAGCCCATTTTGCTTTTTCTCCCTCAAAATTTTCAGGGAAATTCTATGCTGGTTTGCATTAGCAGACTATTCTCTAAGAACTGATTAACCTTTTAGAGAAATCAGGGCTGAAATCATCCTGTAAATTGCTGCTGGTTTAACTTCTCTTCCCTTCCCCTCCTGACTTACAGGGACGGCTTCCAGTAAAGTGGATGGCTCCAGAAGCTCTGTTTGACAGAGTTTACACGCATCAAAGTGATGTGTAAGTGGCCTTATTTGAGTGGGGTTTTGAGGGGCGGAGGGAGGGTTGTTTTGGTTTGCATTTGTGAAAGTCTGTGATATTTTCAGTGTATTTTGCTGTTGTCTTTTACCTGTAGGAGTTTTCATTCTGTTTCACATATTAATAGATGGAGCAGGACTTGCCCTTAGAAAGTGAGGATTTTATGGTAGACTGCTAACCAGTGCTCTGTTACTAATCTGCCCAGCTTCAAAGCACATGAAAGGTGGAAAATGCTAACCTCCTTCTGTCAGTGCGGAAGTTTCCCCCCTTGAACTTATTTATGGATGTGCAGCTACAAAGAGTCTATCTAATTTGCTTGGCTTTTGACATACTCTGGACTTCCTTCAGGTTAAAAAACATGAGAGGGAAAGAAAGCAAGCAAAAGTTCTTATAAGAAGTTGTGCTAAGTTTAGGTCCAATAAAACATAGGCTGGATATAGTGGGAAAGCTCTCTCTGATTTTCAGAAGTGTTGGTGTTTCCCGTGTAGCAGAAATCACTGGACTCTGACACTTCAAATCTTTTAATGTGTGCACAAAAGTCACTGGCTGATGCAACCCGACTGCTCAGGATTTATTCTGCTTCTTATTACTGTTTCCTAAGCCCGTCTACGGTACTCGTGTGCACTGTGCTTGAAGTAGATGTGTATATTTATGCAGTGCAGATGAAGATCTCATGGTTTTTATTTCTCCAAGAGAAGCTGTTAACTGTAAAGGGCTGGATGTTTCCCAGCACTGCTTTAAAAGGTTATGCATGTCAGTGCAGGGTTAAAGGGAAAAAGGGCAGGGTGGAGAAAATAAGGGGTATCTCCTCATTCTTTAACATGGGTCCACTTTTTGAGCTGCGCTGCCCTTAAGAAAAGCATTTATTGAGGTTTTTCTTCAGTATTTACAAGGAAACTGTATACACAGGTTAAGGGTGAACCCCACTTTTGTTTTAAAACAACATCTTGGCAAAAATATGAAAGTGAATGTGAAGTAAACCACTTCACTGGTTCAGGATTGAAAGTCAGTCCGAGCTCTTCAACAGCACATGGGTTTCAGTGCTGGAACTTGGAGCCTCTTGGCCCCATGGTGGCTTTGAAGAAGGCTAAAGATAATATTATTGTAAGTTTGTGCAAACAGTTTGCTAAAATACACTGCTCAAAGCCTGGAGAGCTGCAGAGAAGCTGGGGAGCCAGTGCAAGCTGTGTGCTGTAGCTTACCTGGCAAAGCTGCCTGCCAAAGAGCCCTGGTTTGCCAGCGAGGTGGGCGCTGGAGGAGGTGGCAAGCAGGCAGGAAAACTGGCTTTAAATGATCCTCTTTCATTTCCTAACAACAATTAATGATAAAAAATAGGCGAGCAGAATGAGGCAAAATATTTTTGTTTTGAACAGTCTGCTTTTTTTTTCCAAAATACCCTGCCACATCACTGCAATCCAGGTCAGCTGTGAGTGCTCTGTAAGTAATTAAGCTGTGAAGACGTGGTTCTTTGCAATAGTCCTGGAAGCTTGGGTGCTTAGAGCACAGCAAAGGCAGAGAGTGTGTTTCTGATCTTTCTGCTCATGTCAGTCACTATTTCTATGTGCTGCCTAGACATATATCCAATTAATTGACTGATATAGTGAGAGGCCAAGGGGAATGGCTTTAACCTGCCAGAGGGGAGACTGAGATGAGCTCTTAGGCAGAAGCTCTTCCCTGTGAGGGTGCTGAGGCGCTGGCACAGGGTGCCCAGAGAAGCTGTGGCTGCCCCATCCCTGGCAGTGTTCAAGGCCAGGTTGGACACAGGGGCTTGGAGCAAGCTGCTCTAGTGGAAGGGGTCCCTGCCCGTGGCAGGGGTTGGAACTGGATGAGCTTTAAGGTTCCTTCCTTCCAACTCTGTGGTCGGAGTTGGGCAGATGCTGATTTCATCATCTCCTAAGAGAAGCCAACAGTCATTGCATCTGCCACAGACACATCTCTGTTTCCAGCAGTAAGGCAGATCTACTAATGCAGTTTTCTCTTTGATTTGTAGTTGGTCATTTGGTGTGTTAATGTGGGAGATCTTCACGTTAGGAGGATCGCCCTACCCGGGAATCCCAGTGGAGGAACTTTTTAAGCTGCTTAAAGAAGGGCATCGAATGGATAAACCTGCCAACTGCACCAATGAACTGTAAGGACCCTTATTTGCTATACCAGGACTGGAGGGCATAAAGTGTACTGAATTCACATGGTTAATGCTTCTCCCAGCAGAACTGTAGATATACATGTGTGTAAGATAAGTAAAGGTATGAAAAGGTCTTCAGGAAATGTTTGACAGAGGATTTAAGCATCTTCTTTACACACCCTGCTGTGATCCCATTGAAAAAAAGAAGAGATCATCTACTATCCTGTCTTCATCAGTGTTTTTACACCCACATTTGCTTTATTTTAATCTCGTTAACATGAAAATGCCTAAATGGCCACTAATCATATGGAGGGTACATCAGGCTGGTTTTGTACACAGCAAAGCACATCTGGGAACTTCTGCGTTAGCACACCGTTATCTCCTGGTGATGGAGGGAGGGTGTTTTCCCACTCTGATATTTCAGTGGAGCCCTTAACTATTTTTAATTTATTTTTTCTTAATAATTTCTTTAATTTCTTCACAAAGCCCACAATCCCTAACGTGCACAAATATTTAAGCATGAGTAATTTAAAACCACTGCAATTCCTGGGAAAGAAGGCTACAGAATTGGGTCCACAAAAAAAGCAATTTAGACACTGGGTGGGGAAGAGATTCAGGAGTAGAAACGCACCTTTGAGGAAAAGGAATATCAAACAGTTCTGGCAAAGTCAGTGGTCAGTGTACAGGGTTGTGGGTGCTTGCTGCTTTGCTTGTGATGAAGAGCATTGTGTGTGAAGAGATTTGCGAGGAAACGCGTGATTTTAATTAAGCCAAGAAAATGTGTGTTTCTTACAGCTATATGATGATGAGAGATTGCTGGCATGCTGTGCCTTCACAGAGACCGACTTTCAAACAGTTGGTAGAAGACTTGGATCGGATTCTCACTCTCACAACTAATGAGGTAGGTAAATTGTTTCCCTCCATAAGCTGCTGATCAGGACAAATGCTTCAGGAGACAGATGGAATTTATTCAATTATGAAATCCTGCTCAAGTTCTCTTCTTGTTCTGTTTGTCGTTGTCCTCTGAGGTTACATGCATGAAATCCTCGGTTTCTTGCCATTATGCCTTGATTTATGTAACTAAACAGAAACACATCTTTAAAATGTTTTTGTTTATTTCTCATTGCATCTTTTGATGTTTTTAGAGTGGCAGTATCGAGGGACTGCATGCAGCAGGTTGAGAGGCGATATATGTGTTTCAACATGAGGTTCATGTCAAGGAGATATGTAGAGTTCATGGTGTTTTTCAGTTATCGACCCGGTTTGATTCCCAGCCATGATATCTAGGTCAGGAAAGGAGAAACTGTTGATGGTAGATTTCAGATTATATGTCTGAGAGTGAATTAGGTTCACTGAAATAGCTCTCTGTGGAGGGAAGGAGGACCCATAGGGAACATGTGAACAGTCATCCAATTATCCAAAGGTCCTGCCTAACACTGCTTCAGGTTGGGATGTATGAATGCAGAAAGGTTTTATTTGAAGAGCATTCTTTCAGAGGTCTGAGATATTATTAGTTTTAGCAAGGAACACACTGATTAGGGTATTCACACAGGAATCGGCTCTCTTATCACTAAAGCACATGCACCTTTGAGGAAGATCACAAGTGATGGAAATGTTGATTCTTTTGGTGGAAACTTCTTTTGAGAGGAAATGCTTGGTGTCTCAGAAATGTTTTGTGAATTCCTATTATTCTAAGAAATGATATCTATAACGGGAGGAAGAAAAAGAACAAAACACTTAGGGAAGTAGCAACAACTTGATTTAACAGTTTCAAAATAAATTTCTCTGACTTGCTGTTGCTTCTTTATAAGGGAGAAAAAAGTAGGGAAAAAAAGATTTGGATTGTTCTTGATACATATATGTATTACTTTCTGATTTTTCATAATTGTCAGATAAATAAAAAAATGGATTATTATGCAGCTTTAAGAAAGTCTGTGTGCAACAGCGATGACAGGAGAGCCTGAGTAAAGAGACCCCATTTTTTATGACCATGATTTGTTCAGTAGATCCAGTTGAAAAAGAGACTTTTGCTTCAGTAGCAGCTATATATTTGCCTGGATTCTGGTTTTAAGGCTTACTCGAAAAGGTGGCACCTTCAGGAGTGGCTCAGAGTTGGGGTAAGAATATGTGTGTGCTCCCTTTGGAGTTGGTAATGCAGCTCTGCATATCATTACCATTCTCCCCTCATCCAGACGGACTGCATCTTTTCCTGCCTACATTATACATGATTTCACAAGACTTGTTGGAGGTGGGCTGGCTGCCACTGCAGAGTGCTGGGTGGCTTGGACTGGATATGCACTTGCAAATTGAAGAGGGAGGTTCTGGGCTGCAATTCTAAGCCTGGGAAAGGATATTGCTTGCTTTCTTGTGTGTGTTTAACCATCTTGCCTTCCCAAGTCATGGGGCTGGAAGGATCTGAAAGGTAACCTGAAAAGGCCTTTAGGGTTCTGTCAATTACTTTAGACTAGAATCACAGGAAAAAAGGCTGGGAAAAGCTCAGTACATCCAGTCCATCTGATCGACCTATGGCAGGATCCACTATACGTTTGTCATCCCTGACAGATGTTTATGTAACTTGTCCTTAAAGATCTCCCCTGCTGTATTTCTGCATCGCCCCTTGACAGTCTATTGCTTTGTTTCATTAGCTTTATTTCCTGAAAGCTTTTCCTAATCTCTAATCTTTCAACATAAGATATTGCTTTGTGTCCTATTTACCCTGGACATAGAAAGCAAATTATTTCACTTGTGTTTGCAGCACGTTTTATGTTCTTGAAAACTTGTCATGTTCTCACTCAGTACCTCCTGAGAACTCTAGTGTGTCTCCCATTTTCCTCTGTAGCTTTTGAGATCTGTAATCTGCACAGGTTTCCTGAAGTCGGGTCCATCATGCTTCAATGGGATGGTACTTCTGCTTGTCCTCTCTACAGTGGCACTTTTCCTTTCCCCCTGGAATGACACCGTTGGTACAGAGTCAGCCTAGTTTACCCAACTCATTTTTTAGGGCAGCCAATAATATCTTCCTCTGCATTTGTCCAAGTGATTACTTCTGCTTATGGAAATGTCTTCCTCTTCTCCATAATCATCGCTTGTTGGGTTTTTTCACTGGTGTTTTTGGGGATTTTTTTTGTTTGCTTGTTATTTTTTCCCCTTCCAAAAGACACTATTTCTGATGCTTCCATGGGTTGCATGGAATGTTTCCTAGAGCCCCAAAAGCAGAAGTTACCCAGAGTCAATCTCAAGGGTATATTGTTGTATCAACACCAGGAACCAACCTGATACTGGGAACTTCTTATGCCCCTTTATGTGGCTCTGGCCCTTGGCATTGGATAAGAAAGATGGAGAAGGGATAAGAAGCCCACCTTAAATACTGAATTCATAACTGAATCGCATCAAGTCTTTTGATGTGACAAGCCATGCCTGATATCCCATGAGAAAGCCCTGTTTCTTCAGATACTGGAATACTTTCTTCTTCTGTCTGTCTAGAAAATGGTTGATTATTTCTGTTCATGTAGGACTGGTTTCCTAAGAAATACATGTCATGATTGCCCCTGTGGATTTTTTAAAGGCAAGGTAGGCAGTAATCACAGATCCAAACTGCCTTCTCTTGCTGGCTACTGTATTTGTCGGCATTTTAAAACTTATATTCACTGCTTTTAAAATGGTGACCATTTTTTAACTATAATATGGTAATGATTGAATTTCTGATTTAAAAAAATGTGTTAGCTGAAGAACTAAATTACCCCAAACCGAAGCACAGCAGCATAAAATACTGACTGAGGTGGAAGACTTGTCTCGTCAGTACGATCATAACTTGCGGTTTAGCAAATGAAGAGATTGCATTTAAATGAATGCAGCTGCCTTTAGAAGTTGAAAGAGAAGGAACATTTCAAGGGGAAAAATAACTTTATTCTCTTGCCAAAACTGTTGTTTCTAGCAAAAAAGCCTTAATCCAAAACTTGGATTCAGCAGATATTATTTCCTTTTTTAATGACTGCTTTGGTCATAGCTACTCTGGGACACACACGCATATGAAAACCCCAAAATCTAGTGACTTTATTTTCCTTTTTCAGCTCTTTTTTACATGTATGCCACTGCATGTTTAAACACAAATTTAATATCACAGAATATAAAACAGAGATTCAAAGTGACCAAAGGAATATAAAGTTGGAAGTATCCTTCCCTCACCAAATCATTACCATGTGCTAAAGAAAAATGGTTCTATTTAGGATGAAATTTCATTTTTATCATTGCGAGTGAAAAGTCCTCTTTTGATGTGGTTGGCAAGTTTTATTTCCAGTGGCGCGGCTAATGCTGGTGATGTTGGACTTCAGAAAAGTACTGTGTTATTGGTTTGGGTTTTCTTTCTCTATCCAAGCTTCTTGTTTTATGAGATATTAAAGCAAGAGGTGGGTTTGAATGCAATTGCATTACAGAAATGTCATCTTTAAACTCCTCTTTCACCCATGGGATGATCAAGCCAAATCAGTGCAGCAGTAACATGCTATTGTCAGTCTTACTGTCTAAAGTGTGGTTTCTTTCTTTTGTCATAGGAGTATCTGGACCTCAGTGGACCTCTCGAACAATATTCACCTAGTTACCCTGACACGAGGAGTTCGTGTTCTTCAGGTGATGACTCTGTTTTTTCTCCTGATCCAATGCCTTATGAACCTTGTCTTCCCAAGTACCAACACATGAATGGGAGTGTTAAAACATGAAAGTAAGTCATACAGGTGAATAAAGAAACAAGAACATCAAGCTACCTACCATATACAAAATGAATTCTTTTCTCCAGGACCTTAATGTTTCTGCTTGTACATATGAAATATGGAAAAAAAGAAGAAAAAGGAGAAAAAAAAAAACCACAAACCAAACTTGGAGGAAAGCAGTTCAAAACCTACATAAAGAAACTCAGAATTCACAACTTTTAAACATTCCCAGCAAGAAGAATGTTTATGAACTGTGTCTAGATACCCTTTGCTATCAATTCTCTGGCTTCCTGTAAGCTGCAACAGACTTTCTTTGTACAATGGACCAGTTGGACTTGAGGCAAACTCTGGGTCTGCCTTTCTTGTTTATTTTGTAATATTTGGAGAAAATATATGTTGGCACACACTTACAGAGCACAAATGCAGTATATAGGTGCTGGATGTATGTAAATATATTCAAAATATGTATAAATATATATTATATATATTTACAATGAATTATTTTTTGTATTGATTTAAAAATGGATGTCCCAATCCACCTAGCGAATTAGTCTCTTTTTTAACAGCTATTTGCTAAATGCTGTTCTTACACAGAATTTCTTAATTTTCACCATCCAAAGGTGGAAAATACTTTGCTTTCAGGGAAAATGGTATATCATTAATTTATTAACTAATTGGTAATGTACAAAACAGTTAATCGTTTATAGGGTTGTTGTGTTTTTATAATTTAAATGGCATTTCTATGCAGGCAGCACAGAGAACTAGTAGATATAATGCTCAGACTTTACTAGTTTTCAGATCTTTTAAAAAAAAAGAAATATTTACAGTATATAACTAATTTGGGGGAATTAAACTTTTGATTTATTTGTGTTTTAAAAACTGCAGTGTCAGATGATTATTCTTATCAAAGCCAAATCCTTTCACAAGAAAGTCTTTTCTTCTCAATACCTGTCACTTTAACAGTTTAACTCTTTAGAAATGTTTCCCGTGGCCAAAAATCAAAATCATTCCACACAGACACACACATAAAAAAAAGGAAGAAAATTTCAAAGAGGGTTCCTAAAGTAAGGAAAGACATGAATTTGTCTATAACCATAGCAGAACATACTGCTCTAAAAGGAGCTGAGCTTCTACCCCTGAGTTGCACATGCATCAAATTAACTACAATTCTCTTCCCTGAGTTTGGATAATAGGTTCCAGATCTTTTGGCCTGTATCTTTCGCCTTTTAGACTATCCTTCTATTGTAACTTAAGTTAAAAAGAGAGTTGTTGTTTATAATGACAATTTGCCATAGGAATATCAGCATCTTTTTAAGGGATTAATTCATGCTGACTCCAGTATTTCCTTCTGATCCATTCCATAACAGTAGGTATAGCACTGGCCTCTGCTAAAATATCACTGTTGTTTGTATCTTTTTACAGAAGCCTTGTGTTTTTACTTTCAGAACACTCACACTGATATGGCCATGCAGTATGAATGCAAATTACACTGTTTTTTGTGGTGGTGTTTTGTTTTGGTTGTCCTTTTGTTTTTAAATTGGGTAAAAGAAGTATTAAAATCTGTTAACTTTTGTACTGACAATAAAATGTTTCTACAGATATTAATGTTAAAATTACAAAATAAATGTCATGCAGCTTATTTTTCCTAATCCTTTGTGTCATACAACATGGTTTCCTGAACATCAAGTGGTGGAACACATCCAGAAATGCTTCCTATCAGAGGGCCTATACTACCAAGCTGTTCATTCAGGAATGATACTTTTGCCTCTGTCTCATAAAATGTCTGTTCATGAATAATACAGATTATTTGAGTAAATATATGTACAATCTTTGGTGTTTGTAGGGTGGGATGCTCTTTGCTGGAAGCCAGTTCATAGTGTAGACATAGAATATTTTCTCTTGTTAGTCTGTATCCTTTAATTAGTGAGATTTCTCACTCATAGTGGAGAAGCTGGAGGGCCATTTGTATAGGAGATCTTAAAAAAATTGAATGGAAAGAGAATAATCATGAAGAGAGTACAAAACTTGGGGGTTTTAGACTTGAAAACAGAGGGAAGATACACCAAAATAGCTAGAAATAGAAAAAGTTCCCATTTTCTGTTTGAGACAGAAATGGGAAATTCATGGTCACGTTGCTGTTGCAGGTTAGCCAGAAAAGGGTTGTTGAACCTGGTCTTTACCACATGCTATAAGAGTACTCCAGACACCAAACTAATCTTCGGTTTCTTTTTGTCTGTTTCTATTTTGACCAGAAATCTTATGCCAATCCCAAGAAACTCTAAAAAAGTGCTTGTTAAAAAACTGATGATTTCCAACTAAGAATTATCTGATTGAAGAATTCCCACTGGCTCTACTAAAAAATAACAATTCCCTTTCTTCACAGCATCTATGACTATTAGCAGCGATGGAAGCTGCTGTCTGACTGAAACCACAGTAGTCTTAATGACATATGTCTGGCTTTAAGATTCTCCTGAAGGGTATGAGAAGAACTTGAATCTTGCTCTGCTTCTATTAAAATGAACCTAATTGATCTTTACTACTTTGTCTTTTAAAAATAACAGATTGTAATGCTCAGAATCGTGATGGAAAGGTGCTATTAAATGATGTAAACTTCTTTGGTTACTCTGATTTTGTTTAAAAGAGTTTGTATGCTTTTCCTGCGTTAATTTTCCAGTTTAGCTCTCAAAGATGTAGATTTACACCTTGGGGATAGACCACAATTTCACAGACACTGCCTGAAGTATATTTATTATGCAATTGTCTTAATTTTGTAGTGTAAACCCTGATTTAAGCTTTTATTCTCTCGTCCTATCTGAAGACTTTGTTCTCCACTGCCTACTGTTTAATTTCCTTCTATGAAAACACTGGCTGTAGAGCAGAGCACAGAAGGCTCAGTTTCTGGGGGAGAAGCAGATCACCCTCTGTAGGGTTGCAAGAGGAAGATAGGCAGCAGAAAATAAGATCTGGCATTGACATTTGTCCAAAGGGGAAATATTCTTTATTGCCATGATTACTTTTGGCTCTTTCATGAGAAGAAGGGGTTAGGAATTTGGATTACTATCTCATCTAAAAATAAAGTTGACATTATTAACAGCAGCAATAATGAAAAGTGGCATTATATCAGGAAATGAATTTATATTGATGTGGATAACGAGGATTATGTTCAGTGTGTACGCAGTTTCCTGCAGCACGTAATTGTTTCTTGTCCTGTGTTAAGTATTTGAATCAACACAGCGTAACATAAGAGAAAATATGAATGTAGAAACCAGGTTTGTTATGGTTCAAGTTCCTAAATAAGTACATATTGCCTGTTTGGTTTTGGTTTTTTTTTTTCCAACTTTTAAACTATAATATATATACATACATCAGATAAGAATATTACATCTATTCTGTCACTTTTTATTGATTTCATATCGTTCATATTCAATATATGTTTCGTTATGCTTTTACAGAAGAGTTGACCTGTGTTCTGATTTTAAAATTTGTCAAAAGAGAAGTAACTTCACTGTTTTATTTCTGGAAGTAACATGAGCAAAGCTGTGTACAAAGTAGTAATTTTCACGTCTAACCCTTGAGAAAAGAGCACCACAAAACCCTGGGGTCTAGAAACTATCCTTTTAGTGATTCAGTGGTCTCAATGTCACTCATTAAACCAAGAGAAGGCTAAGAGTTGTCTTGAAAGGGTATATAGACTGCTGTTAAAGTATTTCTTTAATAGTAAAGGTCTCTTCCGTAAGAATTCCAAGTCAGTGCCTAAAATATGGAACAAAACCCATCCGGGCTAAGTGGAAAGGCACACCTTTTGGATCGTAGAATAAGTGGAAGGAGCAGCTTACCCTTGGGTGCCATTGACCTTCCCCCAGTTGGATCTCGCATGGCTCAACAGTGAGCAAAACCCAGCAGTTAGGTAAGCTGGCTATAGTATTTCCTTCTGTCCTCCAAGTCTGAGATGGGAAAGCTCATGTCATGCAGATCTTCAATGGCAAGCTTTGGAGATTTTCTTTAGTCCAAGAAATTTCAAGTGTGTGCATAGTGCTGCTTGAAATCTGTGTGTTATTGTTAAGTGAGGGTAAGGAACCATTAGAAGACAAGTCCTTTAGCAAATCTTGCAGAAATCTTCATATGCTTTAGTTTCATTTGGAAGTTTTTTAAGTAGCTTAACATGTTCAAGGGGAAAAAAACTGGGGCAAAACCAGTTGCTATTCATAGAAGGTAAAAAAAGGCAACCAACAAATGTTCTTGAAGGGTCATCTGTCCGCTCGGTAACCAGGAAGTTCTGTATCTATCTGCATCATTTGATCTAATTAGTATAGAAGTGTTTCATTGATTTTTCCACAGTAAATGTAATAGATTTGTTGTGATGGATGAAGCATAAGTTATCTCCAGCAATTTGTGCTTGGAAAGATCGTCAGTTCTTCTGCACCTGTAGATATGTCTACTTCCGAGCTTTTGTTGGTGTGAGTGCTAAATGTTACAACTAGCTTAAATGCAATAGAATTTATAGAGCAAGTGTTCATTTTTATCCCCTTTTACCTATGCAAACTCCTGTTAACCAGTTTTTCCATAAAACTCATGCAGGAGAGAAGATGAAGGCAGTCATTCTCTTCACCATGCACAGCAACAGAGCAGGTTAAGAGGCACCAGTTCATTCAGGGTGTTTCTATTTGAATTTTAGAAACAGTTTCTTCACTGAGACCGCTTGGACACTGGGGTAAGCTGCCTAGAGAAGCAGTGGAATCTGTCTGGCTGCAGATATTCAAGACTTGGCTGGTCAGGGCCATGGATAACCTAATCTAAGGTGCCGCTTTCAACACGAGGTTGGCAAAGATGATCTCCAGGGTCCCTTCCAGCTGAAACTTTTCCATGGTTTTGCAAATCTGAGTTGTTGGCCAAAGGTAACCCAGGTCTGAAGAGGAGCTCTGGAAAGCTGCACTGGCTAATGCTGAGGTTGTCAGTGGGATGTATTGTTCAGTAAATTCAATTTAATGATGCATTTAACAAGAGAGAGTTCCCCCTCTATTAAGGCATTTGGATTTTAAAAGTCAGGTCCTGGATTGCTTTTTTGATTATCACAGCTGGCCAAAATTTTTCTGACTAAATTCCTATGCAGTGGAAAACCACTGTTTTGTCAAAAGCTCTGTAGAGCACGAGCGTCTTGCAGAAGATAAAGTATTTTGACCTTTTCAGAATGACACGACCCTGTCGGCATCATCTTGTCAGGAAGAAATGAAGTCATTTTATGTTGCAACTACTGAACAGCAGACAATAATAAGGTCAAAGTAGGAATCTAGTATTTTGATCTTATTAAAACAGAGTGGTTGGACTAACTTGAAGTGACACCCAAGTACTGCAAATAATTGCACTTTTAAAACCTTTTATTTATTATAAGAATATTATAGATAAATTCCAAATGCCAGTATTTCCTGAGAAGTACACTTCTAGATATCAATGAAGTTTATATTGCTCAAACCCTATCAGTATTTTGACGTACTTTTACCTGATGCTCCAGCTGTTTTGCCCTACAACCAAGCTGCTGTGAGTGGGAGCAGGAGCTAGTATATCTCAGGAGAGGGTGTAAGGAGCCTGGTATCGTTTTCACTGAGTCAGCAACCCGTACTGGGACCAGGTTGCCTGAATTACTGTACAAGCTTTTCCAATGCCTCAAAGGACATCCAGGGAGGATTAATATCTTTGTGGCATAGGAGCAACTCATCTCATCTGCTGTGGCATATGAGGCAATAAGGAGAGAGTGGAGAAATAGGACAGCAATTGAGAGCCCCAGTGTCTGGGGAAATCTATGTCCCGTTATACTGGAATGAAAGGAAATTACAGTTTATTGGAAAAAAATCAATACAGCCAAGGACTGTGTGAAAAACATCTCAGAGATGGAGCTGAGGAGCAGTATTTTGTCTAGACATGTTTCCCTGGCATGACTGTAATTTTCTTTAAGGGCTATTCAGCAGCATTACAGTACTTTCTTGTCCAGAAGTTTGCTGCCACAGAGATGCACAAACTGACAGCTGAATAGTGCTGTAAGGCTAAATTCAGTAAGTCAAGGATCTGCCATGGGAATGATGGTTTGGATATTCAGAAGAGCAGGATTCATCCAGGTCTGGAAAGAGTGGGTGTGACACCACCGGAGAAAGTGGAGTTGCATCTTCTTGCATCATGCTTGGATTTCAAGACTTACGTGTTAGGAAGCTAATGCCAGAGCTCCTGAGGAAAGTTGGACCACGTGTACCTGCAGCAGTGATGAGGTTTCCTGAGGAGGTGAGGGAACTTCTCTGTGCAGCCTTTGTACTGGTGGTGCCTAAGATGCATGTAAAGGCTTTCAGCTGAAGGGAAAGTAATGGTCTACCACAAGCAAGAATTACGCTGCAAGAAGAGAGGTGAGGGAACAAAACTTGTGCAGTTGGCACTGGCTCTTAATTCAAAGTGTTCCCTTACGAAACTGCTCATTTTCTCCTCATCAGCTCCAGGAAGCCGCCAACCCAAATGCCTGTGTGCTCATCTCCTGTGAAGCTGCCAATGGGTTTGAAATGAAGCTGCCAGCATGCAGCTTGCCTGGTACATCCAACTTTGCTGAAGCATTTTCTTGCATGAATACTTATCTTACCAGTTTTCTTGACTGTATTTCATTTACTTTTCAATTAGTTTGGTTTTTTTTATGAAGTATTTGCATTTTTCAAGTCACAGATTCGGGAAAAGAAAAGAAACCAACAAAGCAGACCCAAGGGTTTCTCGTAGGGAATTATATAGGCAAATTTTTATGACTTATATTTTTCCAAATTCATATTTTCCCTCTCATTTAAAATTTCCAAGACTTGTTCCCTGACAGCTGTTATAACAAATGGTGGACTTCTTCAGCTGATGTAATCCAAGACTTCGTTCATGTCAGAGGAGATGTAATATTTATTTATCCACTGGCCAATGAAGTATAATGCACTGGTTTGTTTTTTTTAATGTTCAGTAGCCCTTTTTCAGTATTTTTCAGTTAAAATAGTATATTTCTCTCTAATTATCTGTATAGACTAGATCTGCACAAGACTTTTTGTAGGTCCAGCCCTACAGGTTGCTCATATCATAAAGCTAATGCCATATAAATGTTCAGTAGTCACATAATAGTGACACATCTTGACAGAGTTCTGGAAGGGCCAATAAAAATGTTACTAACCAGATTAAAATGCTGAAGGAAAAATGGTTTCATTGCGAGTTAAAAGTTTTGGGTTTTTTTCCCCTTTAGTATTTGGCAGTGCTTTGCTTGCTCTTCGTTTGACTTTTTGTTTCATTGTTCACAAATACTCTGTGGATCCTCCTCTGATTTAACAGTTGGGAAACAACAGTTATATTCAGGGTGGTTCCAACAAGTCTTAAAACCACCTCAGAATTTCATGCCTGGTCTCTCTTTTGGTACCAACTGACCTAAATATGACAGATGTCACTTGCATCCAGACTTGGTTCTTGTAATCTCTATTTTGCTTCATATGTAAGTTGGCTTTACATATGTAGTATATGTGCTGAGCCCCCTTTATTCTAGGTGTTGCAATAAAGAAGGAGGAAAAACCTCCTGTGCCTTTCTTTAGACTTTGTTTCTTTCATTGGAGGCAGATAGGAAAGAGGCAGCAGCCCCTTGCTTTTCCTAGCACTGCGTTCATTGTCTCTCTTGCTGAAGCCTTCTCCACCTCGCACCCACAGCACACACCACATTGGTAGTTAAAAACCATACACCCTCAAAGACTTACATATTTTGTTGAGATTTCTCTGTAGCTCGACTACAGACAGCCATTGCTCCATTAATCACCCCCCTCTGTTTGACAAGCAGTAGATTTATGGCACTGCGTGGATGGAACCGAAATGCTATTAAACACTATCAATCAGTCCCGCTGAAGCTTCCAGATTCTGCTCGTGGAGTCCTTTTCAAGCGTCATTAGAGCTGGGGCTTTGAGAAGCATGGAGTGAAAGCAAAGAATAGATGGCAGTTTATCCAAGGTAATTTCAGTCTCCCAAAATACACCCCAAAGGTCTAAATGTAGTTTTAAAGAAATAAACAGCAAGGGGAAGACAAGAATCTAGGGGGTTGCTTTTGGTCCTGGGGTAGGATTGAGGGTAAAAGGAGCATCAGATGATGAAGTGGTAAGTCACTGAAGTTGTATGGTTTCTGCAGGCTCAATGTCTGCTTTCACTCTGAGTGGCACAGCAGCCATGAATGCTGTGTTCCTTTTGGCAGGGGAACATTCCCACTTCATTAGTTAATAGCAAAGATATGATACAAACATGGTGAAGATGCACGCTGGGTTTGTAAATACTTTCTTAAATAGCTTTGGTGTTCTGGCTTTCCACAGTGTCTCTGTGTACACCCAGACCTCAGCATGTGACTTCCAGAAAAGTACCATCAAGCAGAAGTAGCTTAATTTAATCTATTAATCTATTATTTATTTATTTACTAGCAAATGCAATTCTTTTTCCTCAAAGCAGCTGCAGTATTCATATAGTCAATTCAAAGAATTTTGAGGGTTTATTCTCCCCTCCATTGTGTATTGTTTGAGGGGAAGTGCTTAGTATTCCATGAGGTTATACACGTTAACAAATGCAGCGTCAGTATTGTTATATTTGTTGTGACTAGAAGCATGTGTAAATTGCTATGTGATCTTCATGTAACATAAAAAGGGAAAGACGCTCAGATGTTAGTGTCTGTGCTCCTTATGCAGTCCACGTATCGAGCAGATTCTTATATAGGAGATTAAGGATATATTCCTATACACACTGAGGGGGTCTCTAGAGCTTTTTAACCCAATAGGAAAACAAATCTGACAGTTGCTGGCACCTAATTCTGCGTTTCATATTCAAGAAAGGAAGGCCAGTAGTCATTTTTGCATATTTATTTCTCATTGCAATCCCATCTTTATCCAAACGACTTCTGTTCTGAATCTGCTATGGAGCCAGCACACAAGACTTACCATAAAAAAGTAAGAAGGCTCTCTCTCAGCAAAATCTATATACATTTGATGCCATTGAATGTAGGAATTTTGCCAGTAGCCACATGATGAAGTTCCTTATGGTGCCAGAGTGATGTGGTGAGGAAGTTGTCTGCATCTCTAAATCCCCACTTTATGCTGTTCTTTGAAAGGCAAAGGATATTTGAAGGGTGTGACACGTGACAAGAATCTGCAGGAAATTACCATTGTGTGTTTCCCCTCTGTGTACTCGACCATTTCATGATAACAACTAGTTATGGAGAAGCTCCGTGTGAAAGGAGCGTGTTGGCTCCTTTTAAACATGCACCCACCCCACAGGAACACGACGCCCCAGATGTGCAGAAGATGGGTCCAGAGCTGGCCAGTGGGTAACATCCTCACTCATAAGCCTGCCAGCCCAGCAGTAAGGAGGTAGAGAAAGAAGCTGCCTCTCTCCATAAACTTTTGTTCCCAGTAATTAATAGAACAACGTTGGAATCTCTGGAATCTTGTGGTAAGTGGTGTGATACGGTAAGCATTCACACTGGATGTATCCTAAGCTTAGTGTGGTAGAAGGATCAGACTCTTGGACCACAGTCTGCCACTGCTACCAACACTCAATACCCAGCACAGGCTGCTGCTGTTTATCTCCACAAATGGGCTGCTGGAAAAAGGTACTACAACACCAAAACCACATCTTTGAGAGGAATGTTGCTTGTAAAGCTCACATTCTCTCTGTGAACACCTCCTCTGCTCCTTGCAGTACAACCACCACCAGCTTCTTTCCCTACAGCAGCAGTATCAGGGGAAGAAGCAGCTGATGGGGGTAAAAGTGTGCTCTCCCACATTAGCTTTTTTCCCCCCAAAAGGACCCCCATCCTTGTTAAAGCTCCCCAGTGTGTGCCTGACCCGCATCAACACCGCTGGCTGCAGGAGCGAGCAGCTTTCATCCTGGCTGCCCCTTTACCTCCTAAAACCAATCTCAGTTTTATTTTAGATCAAGCCCCCCCCCCCACTCCAGTGCCTCTGCTGTGTGATCTAAAGATAGCTACTGCATTGACTATATAGCACGGACACTGCACACATGCTGCTGGATTTTGGATGTGTTTTACATTTTCCAATTGTTAATTTTATAATGTGTCCCTCAGGTCCCTTATTAATGGACAGCTTACAGAGGAGGTCTGGGTTACTGTTTACCACAGCCCTCAATACTTTGGCATCCCTTGAGTCAAATTGAGCGCTCAGGCTTCTGCTTGCCAAGTTAAATCCTTTTAGCATTTTTATAATCTCCAAACACACGTTTCTTCATCTCCCGGACTCGGTCTCTGCAGTTCAGTAAGCATTTGTTGTTTGAAATCAGATCATGATGAAATCTCTTAATAGCTGCTCTATGAAAATATTTTGTTTCAAAAACACTCCAAACTTAATTGGAATGAAAATACCAGCAGCTGGATTGTAGTTTGAAGTTGTAAGTCTGAGAAACAGCTGGAACAGCAGGATTCAGAGAGGCGTTTCTAAATCTTCCTCTTTCTACAGGAACGTTTCAAGGCTGCTGTATTTTGGCAGGCAGTGAAAAGGACCCACTTGAGTTTAGCCTTCTCTGACCAGTACCGTATGCTGCTGTTAGAGCTGTCACTTAGCTTTGCAGCTAGAGCACACAAAAAGGTTTCTGTCTTGTTCTAGGTTTTATAAGGGATCTGATGTGCTCCATGTATTACCAGAACATCATTGCCATTGCTGCCATATCTGAACAATGACTTGCTCTAGCAGGGAAATTAATTTATTCTCAGCTCATCTAATAAGCTGAAAAAATACACTATAAAGAAAGATTTTGGATGAGTTTTTCATTGGATGAGGGCTCACTCCTGCAATTGTATTGAGTCTTCACTCGTCCTAAACCAGAGATCTCATGAAGCTAATACAAGCATTCATGAAGTTGCTAGACAATTTTTGTTGTGTTTTATTTATGCTTTGTTGGAGAGGCTGTTAAGGTTCAAACAGTTTGAGACGTTGGATACGCACACTGGTTCTGTACAATGAGTTCAGTTGGCAAAATGTAGTTCTCTGTCCAGTTTCTACTAGATAAAATTCCTTCCAGCACAAGAGCTAATTGGTAAGGGTGGAGGTAATTGCCTGGAGAAATCATCTTCTTAGGGTAGGAGTAATCCTCACACACAGCACAGCGGCTTTCTGTTTGCATCTGAAAAGACTGGCTCTTTGACTTGATCACTGTAGAACATTGAATTTTAAGCAAAGAGGAAAATGAATTTATAAAAAAAAATGGATTTTTGACATTGGGGCTTTAGGATGCAACCCCTAACAAAACCCTAAATTAATTGGAGCAGTCTTTAGATAAATTCTCATTGGAGATGTTTACTTTCAAGTTACACTTTTGACCAGCATGCTGTCTGGCTGCCTGCTGGTCATTTTATAACGTTAAAGACATAATAATACAAATTTGGCACATAATGCAATGAGAATGTCAGCACCATCTGAAGTCTAAAAGGGTCCCATGCACTTGCCTGGGTGCAGCATCTTCCTTTCTGGCATTAACAGCTGAGCATAGCTGCAGAACAAAATGGTTAAGGATATAACTTCCAGCTTGAAGGAGTTGTCCTTGTTTTAACTCTTACTGACCAATCTAATTATCCTAAGGAAATCACAACTATGAGAATGAGGAGAGAGGAAGCAAACATGTTTTAATGCAGAAGGAGAATGATTATCTTATGTTACTTTAGGTCACTCCACCCTGACATAGCGGAAATCACGTATTAGAGGATAACGTGTGCTCCATATATGTATTTTGCTTATTCTTTCTCAGCAGTGTTATTTCAGTGGCTGTAAGCAAGTTGTTCTGTGCTTCAGGTATTTAAGAAAACACTATTTTTTTCTGGCTTTTTAATTCTTCCACCAAGCATTTGATTAAGTGCATGGACACCATACCTGCAGGTAAGGTTGAAACTCATTAGAACTGCAGTCTCCACTTTTTTTCTGGTAGATTTTCTAGGGATAAAACTTGGGAGGTGTGACTGGAAAAGTATCTACCTTGTTCATTTTAATGGGCTCTTTCTGAAACTCCTCCATGGAGAGGTTCCCTCTCCCTTACATCACTGCTGCAAAATCCTGGCATTAATTCAACAAATTCCTTTAATACTTGTGTTATGCACCACCTTTGTTACTGCTGAAATCAAGCTGAGCATAAATCATGCCCTTATATACAGGAATCAGAGCTTCTGTGTAAATGAGGTGGCGGTGGGCTAGGGAAAAGCGGTTTTGGGTGCATTGACTGCCCCATGTCAAGCAAGCCCCAGGTACAGGGGCACATTCAGATCTAAGCAGGACATACCACAGGTCTGGGTTATCTTTCTGGGCCCACGTCTATGCTGATGCAAACAGTGCTCAAGCCAAAGTTGCTCTGAGGAGAAGGTCCATAACAAATATTAACAGATCGCTTTTAGCTGTTGTCAACCGATTTTGGAGGGTTCTTTTGTTTTTTTTTGTTTAATCACCTTCCAAGTTCTGTATTATGAAGGAAGATGCCTTTCTGGACAACGCTGTAGACAGCAGGAGTGTCTCATCACTTTGGCAATGTGAAATGGACACACATTAAAGACGTGATGCAGACTAGACCTGGTGAGTATCTGCCAAATATTCTATGAATATTTATTTGGATTTTGAATCAAATTCACTTTGGCCTTGTTCCTCTTTGTTTGGAGCTCATACACTAAGAGCACTTGCAGTCTTACCATCCCTGACCACCCATAAAAACATTTAAAATCATTTGCTTCAGCAGAAGTAAAGGTTTGGATTTGCCACATTTACATTGCAGGTATTTGCCCAACTCTCACAAAAGAAGGGAGAAAACAGTGAGTGCAGTGCTTCTAGCTGATCGCAATAGCCTCTGGAGTGATAATGTGGAAGGGATTAATGTTGATAATTTTGCCTTGGAAATACAACAGAAGGTTAATTTTGTAGGGAGAAAAAAAAACCCAAAGGGAAATGTATTTGTTTCTGCCTTTTGCTGAAGGTTGTATTTCACCTGGACAGTAGTCACATCAATCCTTCAATCAGGTGGTACCAAAGGAGAGGGAGATGTCAGGTGAAGGCATGTGGGTGGAAAAGGGGACATGGGACCTTATAGCAGTTTAGCTGGCACTGGAGAAAGTTTCTGTTGTTGTAGGTGATCTTTGTGTGTCTCTGTTTAAGCTGTGTTGAGGGGTTTTGTCGCCCAGGTTGTCTTGCATACAGGAGTAAATGTAGATGTTGGCCTAATGGTCTAGGGCAGGAAAAACTGGTAGCAGTGGCTGGAAAAGATAGCTGGGGAGGCAGGGATGGATGGGTTTAGCACAAAGCATTTAGCAGCTCTATAAACAATCGATGAAAGAAAGGAAATAAGAAATATAAGAAAAGAAATCCTAGTGTGGTTTTAATAATGAGAGCATCCAAACAGGTTGTGATCTGTTCATGGAGCCTCTGCATTCAGGGAAGTTAAAACTGCCAAATACTTTATTGCTTTGAACGTTCATTTCAGAAATCAAGGTGTTTATTAGAGTCCTAAATAAGCATATAACCAACGGATAAACATGAGTTTCAAGAATAACCAACTGTCATAAGGCCGAAAGCTGAGATTCACAGTTGTGGTCTGTTAAATCTGTTTTCCTTTATCCTTCTGGAGTAGTCACAGTCCCAGATTGTTAGATTAGGTTTACCTTTCAGAAGAGAGTGATTTACAAGATGCATTTTATGATGCACATCCCAGAGCTAGTTGCACTATCCCAGCAGAGTTGTACTCTGCTGAAATTAATGTGAATGCCATCATTGTATTGATTAGTTGACTATGACTGCAGATATTTGACGGTTATGGATTCTTTCCTGGGTCATATTAAATCTTAAATTAAGTTTCTGAATTACTGCAGTAAAGAAGAGCATCAGCACGTATAAATGGATAAAAGCACATAAATGAGTAACCAAGGAAGTTGCATCAATTTAAGCAGCCTGTTTGTGAGCTGTACTTTATTTTGTGCCAACTGCATCTTCTTACATCATTAAGTTATTGTCGTGGTGTTTGGTTGTGCCCATTCAATTATAAAATGATTTTTTCATGTGTTAATGTTCGAGTGCTGTGAAGATATCAAGCAATAATCAAACCTTTTCTTCACGATTGTGAATATACCCTTGTGAAAAATGGATTTAAAAATCCACTCTAACCTTTTGCTATCGGAACACAACATGTGTCTGACCTCCCGACCTCACAGCTGTATTCAGGGAACTGTATACTTCAATGATTCCTTTTATACAAACCTGTGTTTCATCAATTTTAAAAATAATTATTCTGAGTTTTCATAGAAATGAGTCAGAGATGCAGCATGTTCCAACATGTAAAGAAAACTCCCCAGCAATACTACTAAAATAACCTTAGTTAAGAACTTACTTGTACAAGAACCTTATTTTTACCAGGACAGAAGACTTATTTATGACTACTTCTCTTATCATGGTGAGTATGGTTTAATATGCCACTTTTAACTACAGCACTGCTGTTGCTCTTTAAGAGTAATATCCCATGAAATAGATGTCAATTCTCAAATACTTTAAGGCTGAGAGGCTCAGGTGAATTATGCTGAAATACAAGGAGGTTTTTATGCTCTAGTGAGGCATCAGACCAGCTGACAAACAGCTTTACATTGAATTGCGTGCAATTGCCTAATTCCTGCTAAGGCTCTTTGAGAATCCTGTTCTACAAGGGTAGGTATCTAAAACAGTTGCACCTACATTTCTGCTTTCAATTTTGTGACTTCTGTCCCTTCACTAGCACGATGTCTAGCACAGCATCACAAATTGCTGTACCAGTGCAAGCGATAGGCAATGAGCAGTGATGTAGAGATGATAGGAGTGTGTGAAAGGTGAGAGAGTAGAGGCATTTTAAATGGATTTGTTTTTGAAGGAAGACTGATGTTGTTGTGTCCTGACTGCCAGACAAAACTCGCAAATGAAAATGTAATTAATTCAGAGCATTGAATATAAAGATGTAAATATATATACAAAATCACACTTGTAATTGAAGTACTTCTAGTGGACATCTGGAAATAGAGACATTTGGTTTGAATTTTGATGGTATGGCAGGACTTCTAACAAGAGCTTTAAATATAGGAAAGTCGGAGTAATATTCCGAGTTTCACTTTTACCTACGTCATTGATGCCTTTTTTTTTTGTGCCTAACACTGCTTTAAATAAAGCAGGACTGATCTGTGTTTTCAATGTCAGCCTTCTCATTCCTTTCTGACTTACAGAGTGATGCTCACTGTTCCCATCCATCATCAATTTCTCCTTCCTAAAATTGCCCATAGAATCATAGAATAGTTCGGGTTGGAAAGGACCTTAAGATCATCCAGTTCCAACCCCCCCTGCCATGGGCAGGGACACCTCACACTAAACCATATCACCCAAGGCCTCAGCTTGCACATCCTTGCTCCCATGCAACTCCCACTCCGTTCCACTCACAGCAGTGCACTTGCTCCAGAGCTCAGTTCGTATCCGCAACATCTTGGTTCAGTCCTCTACCTATCTGCTTTGTGAGCTGTGTACTTCCAGTTGCCAGGGCATTTAGAGGTTATTGGGGGATGGAGGAGAAATAAACCAAGGAAAAACCCAACAACCCTATGCATCTTCAATATTGTCATATGCTTGACATGTTACTTCGTACGGTACCTAGTATAATGAGACTGTACAAGTTGCATGGGTACAAAAATGAGCATTACATAGTCAATAAATCATGCAAGGAATGTGGTATCTGTGTACTTAATCTAAATTTGTTAACACTGGCAAGATAAAGGTCATTTTGACTCCATGCCGACTCTTGAAACTGGGACGCTGTTCAGAAATTTGAGGTTTCTTCATCCAGCTGTGTACATGTGCCTTGTTATCTAATACTTTAATTGCTAACAAAACAGTGGGTAGTGGAGAATATACTGTTCTGTGTCAATATTTAAGCAGGACTTTACTTATGGCTTAAGTTTATTCACCTTGGAGAGAGCATTTTTGCCTCACTTGAATAATTGGGCTAAGAAAAAGCAGGGTTTCAACTTGCTCCGGTGGTTTGCACTTACTATAAGCAAACAGAAAAATATGTGAACTATTTCTGAAACATGTGTTCTTCAGGTCCTTTTTCTTCTTTCTTGAGATTTCAGGAACTGTTGAGACCTCACAAGGGTCTTGGACATTTTCCTTTCTCCTTCCCTTTCCCAATGCTTGAGGCCGATTAAACTCTCTGGCTCTGATTAATATTTTCCTAAATTCTCAACATTTCTCTGCAAGGATTAGCAATTGTGGCTGTAACTGTCTCTCCTTCCCTTCTCATAACTCCTTCAAAAGCTGAGCATGGGGATGGGGACTTCTGCAGGCATATGAGCAAAGGAAGCTGAGAAGAGACAGCAGAAGCTGTTCAGGTTTAAGTACAGAAATCACCAATCTCCACCCCATTCTCAGTGGCGTTTCTCAAGAGAAGTTATCACTTAAAGTCTAAAGTTTGTTGTTTTCCACACCCGAAAGTCTGATTCTCGCAGTGGAGCAGGTTAAAACAAGAGATACTATCCTACTCCCATGAAGCCATAAGATATCTGGAACAACAATTAAGGAGAAGGATATAAAGATGGATATTTTTTTCCAAACTGGAGCTCTCCGCATGGAAGAAGCAGTAACATAAAGCTGTGAAGTCTGACTCGTGCAGAGGCTCAGGCTGTATCAGTTTTCCTCAAATCTGTTCACAGGGCTAAAGGATCTGTTTGTTTTTAATACCTTGTGTTCACCAACCCGTGATAACATGAACAGAGCAAGTCTTGAGGAAGTTACATACTTTGAGCACTCCTTTATGCTTCCTGAAAGTTTCTCCGGAGTTGATCCTGCTTCAAACTTCCCCTTTCATACTGTGCTACACTAGGACATGAAATAAATATGTAGTAAAATGAAACTTCTATATCAAGACACCGAATGTGTATTCAGTCTTTATCCTCCGAGATAAGACAGCGTTCCAACCCAAATGTATCATAGACTATGACTCTACTATGCATCATAGGACCCCAAAACAAGGAATCTAGGTACCAGACTGCTGCTTTTAATACAAGTCTCATTCTTAGTTTTAAGACCTGGCTTACGGCCATAAAAGTGGTGGTTTTGTTGGGTGAGGGGCTTTTTGGGGTTTGGGGTTGTTTCTTTTAAGCAGAGTAACTATGCAAAGAGCACATACACCGTAAGTTAAAACCATGTGAAGATAATTGAGGAGAGGAAGAAGAGGCAGCAAGCTTTGAAAAAAGAAGCTTTTCTCCGCAGAAGATGTGCACATATGCCATGCCTTTAAAAATCTCTGCCATTAGGCTTATTAGGAGAACTGAATGGAACTTGTCCATGTGTGTCCTGGAGTAGATAAGGCTCTAACTATCCCTTCAAAGGCAGTTGGAAAGGCTCAGAACAGTGTTTCTGGGGTCCAGACTGGTGCTTGTGGTGCATGAAAATATAAAGGGAAGTAGAGTGAGAGTCGGATGATCTGCATTTAGCAAGCTGAACAACAGTTTTCAGGCTTTTTCTGTGACAAACAAATCTCACCTTGTCTTTCAAGGTGAGTTTTGGACATTTTTCTTAGCTAGATTCAAGCTGTGGAGAAACACTGCTTGGCTTTTGTTTGCAAACCAGCTCTTTCTTCCACATCCTCTCTCTAATCCAGATTTATCAGTAATTTGGAGCAATTCTTACGGATACACGTGTAATACCAAAACAATCCCAGAACACTACATTTAAATGTTTAATTGCTTTATAATGATTTCAATTCTTATTCATATATATTTTCAGTAGGAGTGCTTATAGAAAGGGCACTTTTTACTTTGCAAGGACACTACATTATGGCATGATGAGGATCTAAAGTTTGCAGTGGCAAAGTTAAAATATTTTCTGCTCTGAGAATAAAAATTAAGTCTGCATGAATAAGATGAATATTGCTAAACCTGGATATGTAAAACGTCTTGTCTGTCCTCCCTATCCCTAATATTTAACCAGGTGCTAGACCAGCTAAAATCTGAGATCATAGAATCATAGAATAGCTAGGGTTGGAAAGGACCTTAAGATCACCCAGTTCCAACCCCCCTGCCAGGGGCAGGGACACCTCACACTAAACCATCTCACCCAAGGCTCTGTCCAACCTGGCCTTAACCACCATAGATGGAGTATTCACAGCTTCCCTGGGCAACCCATTCCAGTGCTTCACCACCCTCACAGGAAAGAATTTCCTCCTTATATCCAATCTAAACTTCCCCTGTTTAAGTTTGAACCCGTTACCCCTTGTCCTGTCACTACAGTCCCTAATGAAGAGTCACGCCCCAGCATCCCTATAGGCCCCCTTCAGATACTGGAAGGCTGCTCTGAGGTCTCCACGCAGCCTTCTCTTCTCCAGGCTGAACAGCCCCAACTTTCTCAGCCTGTCTTCATACAGGAGGTGCTCCAGTCCCTGATCATCCTCGTGGCCTCCTCTGGACTTGTTCCAACAGTTCCATGTCCTTTTTATGTTGAGGACACCAGAACTGCACACAATGCTCCAGGTGAGGTCTCACAAGAGCAGAGTAGAGGGGCAGGATCACCTCCTTCGACCTGCTGGTCACGCTCCTTTTTATGCAGCCCAGGATACGCAGACAGATCTCTCTTACTAAGCTTCTGATGCTTAGAACTTTAGAGTTTATGTTTGGAAAGCTTTCTTGTAACAATGAGCAGCAACCTTTTCCTCTAATGAGGCCTGAAGTTCATGTAATCACTCTAAACATTGGTGCTTTAAGTTTTCTTAAAAATACCAAACATATTATAGAATTACGGGTGTGGGAGGTCATCTAAAAGGATGAAATGAGTAAGATCTCCAGATGTTAAAGAAACAACATAGTTATAAGAAGTTATAAAAGCCAAATTTAGATGCTGAGTTTTACATAGATGTATTTTCTTTAGGATTTCCTGCTGAAAATGATAGATCCAATGTCCTTTATCACATCAGTGATTTTGACTTTGTAGGAGAATTGGTGTATGCTGGCAAGAAAGGTTCTTCCGATATCGCCCATGATAAATGTTTGGACACAAACCAGTTTTTGTAGCATTAGGAAAAAGTGGTTTGCCTCTAATCCTAGTACTTTCCTTCCTGAGTTCTCTGTGACATCTTGCTTTTCAAAGTCAGTTTTTGTCTCAGCCTAGCAGAACTTTGAAACATAGGTTATAAGGAATGCTGTTCCTTCGAATGCAGTTAAATCCATGGCATTTAAGATTTCCTATGTCATTAATTTAAAATGTGCATTTTTGGGTCTTTTCCCCACTTTTGGGTATTGGCAGTCTGAAAAGAGCTGTGTATTATACTGTGCCAGTTGTTCTTAATCATTCTTGTGACAATATTATCCCTGTAATATGGCCAAAGCAGAGTCTACGTGGATTATCTGACACTTAATTACCTGAATTACAAGATATAAAATGTACTTTGAGCACTCATAAGGTATGTAACCAAATTATCCACTGCTTTTGTGTTCTTCCCCACTTTGTCCTTCTTCATGGCTTGCATTTATGAACTGTTATTAAAAAAATATCAAATCAAACCCAAACCAGGAGATTTATGTTTCTATGCTGGTTTGGATTAAGATAGCACGTAAGAGAAATATGAGAGTCGGTTTGTGGGTTAACTTTGTTTCTCATCTTTTCCCACATTGTATTTAAAACCAGGGCAGACCAGTTGCTCTGGAGCATAAGCCTGTGGGGTTTTCATATTTTGTGCCTTCTAATGCATGTGATTTTTTAAAGCAGTGCTAGATGAATTACTTGATTGACTTCTGTGTGATTTCTTGTACCTGGCTCATGCAGAGATGTTCATGGTTTTCCCACTCCTGAGCGATGGAGGTGCATAGATCTGCATTTACAAACCAGTTCTGATCTCAAATGTGTTAACTCAAATGTGGATACAGGGACACTAAAAATCTCTGGATATTCCTAATTAGGTGAGTGCTTCAGAAGAAGTATTTGTGCAGTATTTCTAGAAATCTCTATATCTTTCCATGGTTGATTTGTTGCTGTCACTAGATGAATGCCACATCATTTGCAGTGCTAATGCTGACTTGGGGACAGCTTTGACAGAATGTCTACAGAGGCCAGTTCTGCTATTCCCACCTTGATAAGCCAGCAGACAGTTCAGAGTGACAACATTGGCATTATCCAGACTTCTATATTGGGGAAAAAATAACATAGTAAGCTCCTACCCTTTCTGTTAATTCTAGTATAGTTATTCCTTGGGAAATAGCCCTATAGAGCCACATTACCCTCAACTTCTGTGCTGTCTCAGCAAGCAATTATTCAGCTGATGACAAATTATTCTACGCATCCTCATAGTAAAGTAAGGTTCTGAGAACTTCTTTATGATAATTCCTTCAAAAAAACCCCAAAACCAAAACCAGATCTGAATGTAGTCTTTGTAGGTTAAGAAGACTTCGTGGGTGAACAGTTCTCTTCTAAGCCATTGCTCTTAATCTTCCCTGTGTGTTACATGCTGTTCTTAGGCAGTATGTTCCAGATAATGGACTTTAAAACAAATGGTTTAACTTGCAGAGACTATCTTAAAGCTAAAATCATGCCAAGGTTTGTGTTGCTTTGAGACTTTAATCAGCCACCTTTTGCATTTAATTGCTATTTTGGCAGGCTAGAGAAAGGAAATAGAGATTTTTAGCAATTCTATATCAACATGAACCAAAAAGAATGATAGCCAATGAAAAGGTCTTTTTCTAACTCAGAGATTCTCTGCTTGCCAAGAGTCAGAAGCTTTTTGCAAATATCAGAGGTGGGAGAGGAGTTTTTTTTGAGAAAAGCTTGTTAGACTCCTTTATAATGGAAGACTTTATGCAACACAGGTAAATGCATGATATGCTCCCATTTAGAGGACATCCTGCTTAGCACATCACACCTACTTAATGTTCCACTCCAGTGGACCAGCTTCTTGGAAGGCTTTGTGGAGCTCTGATACGCATTGAAAGGTAACAAACCTGTTATCCAACTTACCTAGGTAAGTTTACCTCTATATCTGTATCCTAGGTTGTATTTCCTACAGTAGACGTGTGCTACTGACTTTCACCTCATTGCCTAACAGCACAAGCATAGCTGTGGCCAAATGCGTTGTTATCATTAAGGTCTGTGCTCTCCTGATTCATCCAGTGAAAAGCAGTTGTGCGGTTATTAATCAAGAAAGATCTGTTTGTCATTAATATCCACTTCACTTCAAACTTATTTAAGTGTTGGAAACCTCAGAAGCTGCTATTCCAGTTGCTTATAATGTGCTCTTTGTTTTCTGTTTGGCTTATCTTTAAGCACAATACAATCCGAAGGAAGCACACCCACTCCCTAATGTTTTCCTTGGGAGCCAGAAATGTGTGCTGCAGCATATTTAAGCGGTTGCAAGTTAAAGTGTATGTTATGAAAGGTGCGGGGGATGGTAGCGGTGGGATGCAGGAAACGATACTGAACTCTAAAGGTTGCAGATCCAGGCTAAAACCAGAGTCCTGACAGTTCCCAATTTGAAACTGTGCAGCTGAAGTCAAAAAGCTCGACTAGCAAATGCAAAACCGATCAGCTCGCCTTGCTTGATGGATGGCTTTTTAAGGCTGGTACACCTTGTGGTCCGAATACACCCAGTCGTCTAAAAGTTCAGCAGCTAAACTGAAACTAACCATTGTTCAAATACTTTTGTAATGAGAGAATCTTGTTTACTTTAACGGTTTCCCTTCCTAAGAGGCATGCTGGTTTTTCCCAGCCTGCAATGTTTCTTCTTTCCTTATAGCGTTTCCCAAAGTGATGTTATCCCTGACTTCTTGGATCGTTAATTCTGAATTCTTTGTACATCTTTTGTTGTTCTTGCTTTGTTTTTTTAATACTAAACCTTCCTTAAAAGCCCTAGATTTTACTTTAGCTAATGCTAAAGCTATTCATACAGAGGGCTTATTCTTTACACATAGTTGGCCTGGGAGGCTACCTAGGTAGTCCAGATCCGGTGTGTACCTACATATATGTGTGTGTGTGTATATATATATTTTGCTCTTACCCTCCCATATACGTATATGATGTTTATATATATCTATATACACACAAACTGTTTAAGGATTCTGCTCTAAGGATTCTGCTCTTGCAGGTGTCAGACACGGCACCACTGTGTGTATTATTAGCCACTCCTGCATATGGGCAATGGTACCACAGCCAAAAGCTTGATCTGGATGTGAATTCAAGCTCACACATATACATGCATACCCCCTCTCATGGCTCATCTATGAGAGGACAGCAACCTCCTGCTATATTACTTACTAGAGCTCCTCTTTTTTCAAGATGCTAAATCTCTGCTCTGAACATCTCCCTGCTCTTCAAAGCTCTGTGGGATCCTCCATACCTGCAGTCTCAGCCCCTACTTGCTTTTGGCATGTGACTTTTCTTTTTCTGCTGCATTTAGAGTAGAGTTCCAAGGTATCAAATCAAAAATGACAAAAAAAGACTGAATTAAAAACAAAATCCTGCGTATCTTTTGTATCCCGTTACTGCTTTAAAAAAAACCCAAAAAATTAAGAAAGACCGAATTGTCTACAGACACCAGATACAAGACCTTATTTAAGAATCTCTTTAAATTTCACAAGGACTCAATTTCGATTCTGAAATTCAAAAGTCATTTGCGATTTTGGCTCAGAGTCACAAATAAATATCATTGGAGGCTTCTGAAAACTCAATATCAAAGCTGTTCTTGCAAGATCTCTTATTTAACAGAAGTGTCTTACAAACAGTTTAAGGAGTTTTTGTTTTGCTTTCTCTGAATCAAACTCAGGCCTGGGTTTAGATTCAAATTGTAACTCTGAGTTTTCATTTCAAATGCAATCTGTAAACCATGGCAAGTTTCAGGCACAGTGGTTTTTCTGTTAAATAAATAAGCATTACTATTTAATTGATACTTCTTAACCAGAAAGGTCAGCCCCATTGTTTCTAAAGCTATTCGCTGTATATGAATCTGAAACATAAATCATTAGTACCAACTGTGAAAGCCATGATGCAGTCAAGCACTTGTCACATGGAATAGAAAAATAAACAAGTTATTCCCCCAAGACCTCTGTGCTATTTAGAGCTGAATGAAAACCTCATTGAATAAAATCATCAGTTTGAATACACTTGTTTTGTGGATACTACTTGAAAGATTATATCTTACTCAAATGTATCTACATGTAAAGTACTTGACTTTTAAAAAGACTCTAAATGAGAAATTAAGCATTAAAAGCAGGTTTTTTCAATGCACTTTTAACACCAGCTTGATATTTGTAATTTCTGCTAACGAAAAAAATCTTACAGAAACAAAAAAGTTGGATTTTCTTGCATTTCTAGTATCCCGTACGGCTTCATCTTTTCTGGAGAGGGAAAGAACAAAGAAGAGAAGAGAAAAACCTGATACTGGTAAAGGAAAACTGTCATTTTTCACTTTTCAGAAGCCAGCCTGAAATATTTTGAACTGAAATTGAAGTATTTTGTTCAGTGAGAAATGAAGGGGGGAAAAATGCTCCAATGCAGATCTATAGGTGTTGAACAGCTTCTTCCTTTTGCAGCCCTGCCTGCTATTGGTAGAGCAACGCTGTCTTCCTTTCTTTCTCTCCTAGTACAGAAAAAGAGTTTGAAAACATGAGATTTTCATTTGACCTGTTCTCCTTCTGCTATTCTTGCTCCATCTCTTTGGAAAAAATGCTAAGAAAGAGAAAATATATCGCTATTAGAAATATGTGATGTGACCAGCCTTTGCACCTTAGCTTCTTGACATATATCTGTTGGTCATACACTTTCAGGAGAACAATTTGCTGTAAAATATAATCCATCTCTCTCACATATAAGCATTCAATAAAGTTGGCAATGTCCCAGGGAGGAAGAGGAAAGCTGCAAGGCACACCCATGTGTGCAATATCACATACACCATCAGCTAGCGTAAACTTTGTTCCAGAGCAGGGTTGCCTGAAAGTTCCATGGACCGGTGTCTAGAAAACCTTCCAAAACAAGGCTTCTAAGTGGTATTCTTGGGTTTTTTCCCTGGGTTTGAAAGATTTCCTTGGTTGATTAAGTCATACAATTGGTAGAGGTTGCCTCTTGCTTTTGTCCTTCCATGGTCTCAGCTACAGCACTTACATTCACTTGTCAGGGTTTCTTTTGTAGGAAGCGATTTTTTTATTTCAAGTTCATTCTTGCTAAGTCTTATTTCGACTAGAGACAAGCATACTGGCCTAGGAATGCAAACCAGAAATGACTTGCATACTGGGTTGTGTTTAAATACAGGTCCCATTGCCTTTGTCGCTTACCGTCTTCTGTTGGTCTCTGTTAGTTGTGCTCATTAAGTTTGCCTGTATGCCAGAAGTGTCTGTACCTGCTGGTGTTTGCTTGTAGACGTGTGTCTGAACAGCAGTTAAATACCTCCTGTGACATTTTGATTCTTACTATATCTAGCAAGAGGCAGGGGGGCAGAATGCCATGAAATATGGGACACTTCAGAACAATCCAACAGCAAATACTCTTCACTTAGTGTATTGCCTTGGGATGCCAGTGGCAGTCGAACCAGCCCTGTATTTGCAGCCACTGCAAAATGCTGATGTAATAAACAGTCTCTCATGCTTGCAGCTGGACCCGGCTGGTGCAGTCCCAGCAGCCAGAGAAGGGAAAGGGGCTGGTCTGCGCTGAGGAGTGGGTGCTCAGAGCACCCTTCTGGGGCAAAAGCTTAGGGAAGCCTCATGCAGTTCAACAAGGCCAAGTGCAAGATGCTGCACATGGGTCAGGGCAATTGCCAGCACAAACACAGGCTGGGCAGAGACTGGATTGAGAACAGCCCTGAGGAGGACTTGGGGATGTTGGTTGATGAGAAGCTGCCCATGACCTTGCATCAGCATGTGAATGAGCCCAGAACCCCATCGTGTGCTGTGCTGCACCCCCAGAGCATGAGCAGCAGGTCATGAAGGGGATTCTCCCCCCTCTGCCCTGGGGCCCTCAACACAAGAGGGACGTGGAGCTGTTGCAGTGAGTCCAGAGGAAGCCATGGAGATGCTGCGAGGGCTGGAGCAGCTCTGCTCTGGAGCCAGGCTGAGAGAGCTGGGCTGGGTCAGCCTGGAGAAGAGAAGGCTCCTGAAGGGGAGACCTGAGAGCAGCTCCAGTGCCTAAAGGGGCTGCAGGAAACCTGGAGAGGGGCTTGGGACAAGGGATGTAGGGACAGGCCAAGGGGAATGGCTTTAACGTGCCAGAGGGGAGACTGAGATGAACTCTTAGGCAGAAGCTCTTCCCTGGGAGGGTGCTGAGGCGCTGGCACAGGGTGCCCAGAGAAGCTGTGGCTGCCCCATCCCTGGCAGTGTTCAAGGGCAGGTTGGACACAGGGGCTTGGAGCAAGCTGCTCTAGTGGAAGGTGTCCCTGCCTGTGGCAGGGGTTGGAACTGGATGAGCTTCCAGTACAAACCAGTCTGGCGTTCTGTGATTCTATGACCTGCTGCAAGTGAAGCCCAGTCTGTGGACAAGACAAAGTTATGTCTCTCCCAACCTGCTTGACAAATCCAAGGCTGAGAAGGGGTGAGTGACATGTCTTAAGTGCATCTCCTTCCCTGGGCAACCGTACCGTCAAGAGACCATTGCACTGGTGCAGTCACCACTGGTAGGGAATCCGGTGGTGGTATCAGCGAAGAACCTGAGGAGAAGATTGTGACAGATGGTGACTGTGGGATGGCTTGTTAAAGTGAAGGACTGTGCATAGATTGGCTTTGGAAAGAGCAGTTGTGAGACCATCCTCAGGTTTAGCAGGATTTGGGTTGTGAGACCAGGTGGGCGAGTTTCATTTCTTGCCTAGATTTTATTTATCTTTACACCTGTTCCCCTAAAAGGGGTGGTTGAGTTTCCTTTGATGTTGTCTTCTACTTAAGTTAGTACAGAAACAATTATTTTTCCTATATTATTTTCATAGCCTAAGTGAACGGTTAAGTAAGAGCCTTGTAATATTTCCATAATTAAATCTCTGACCAATGAAGGCAATTCACTTGAAATTACATCTCTTCTGAAGTACCTTAGTGAATCAGGGCCTGGTTTTGGCTTCATTTGTCAGGCTGTTTCACAAGCAGAAACTAAGTGGCCTAAAGCTTATAAACAGCTTTGAGTATTGGCTACGTGCTCTGCTAGAACAGCATCCATCACGACAACGTCAGGGATGCAGCGGGGCGTTTTGTCTTATCTTCTCTCCCTCTCAGCAGTCGTGTGTTCTCATACCTAGACGGTTGGCTCATTAAAACAAGTGTGTTATTGCTGAGCATGAAAAAATAGAAAGAGAGGCGCTGTTTTTAAGACTTGGATTTATAGCTCCATGTTGTAATCAGACATCACAAATTCTTTCACAAGAACTATAAAACAAGTTTTCTCATGAGAAGGAGAAAAGGGGGGGGGAAGGCGACCATGCTGTCCTCCATTAAACAATTCTGAGTTTCTAGTTTAGTGCAAGCTCGAGGGGAAAAAGGGGACGTAGCAGTAAATCATCTGAGCAGCTCTCAGCCGTAAAGTTTCTTGAGCAGTCAAAACTGCCAGGGCTTGTTTGGATGACTTATCCTAGGCAGGGGGGATGGAAGAGGGTTTATAATACAGCTGCAAACTTTTGCTGTCTCTAGTGTCATTGTTGTTTACATTACGCAAGAATGTGCTACAGAAACCTCCTTCCATTTCAAAGGTGACATTTTCCTCTCTGACCTTGTTTTGAGATTATTTCACCCAGCCAACGAAGCAGAAATCTGGAATCGCCTCAGCACTGGTTAAGTCTTTGCAGAGGATGGGGAGTTGGGTAGGGGCTGCAGCAACCCAGCCTGGTGAGGCAGGGTTGGATGTGGGGAGAGACTTTTGGGCCTGACTGGGGTTTGGACCCAGCCATTGAACGCATTGCCAGCAGAGGTGGTATGGGCTGTTATCCAAATAGGATGATTGACTGAGTGATTGCTTTGTGTTGAGGGTGGAAGGGAGAAGGGTGCCAGTTGGCTTGGGTGACTGGTAGCTCTTGGATACCTTACCTGTTCCTCCAAAAATGATGCCAGCATTTTACACTAAATCGTTAGATCCTCTCCATTAAAGTAAGGCTAAAATGTTTATTGCTTATCTCCATCAACAAAATTCGATCAAAGAACTTCATCACTGTGCTGTATTTCAAATTGCTATTGCTGCAAACTCTGTATTGTAGTTGGAGACACTGTTTTCAGTAGAAGACAATACTCCTATTTGACAGTGCAGTGATGTATGTGATATCAGAGCATGCCTTGGGGAGCAGACTACAGTAATGTATGCATGCAGGGGTGCAGGCTGTCACTGCCTGGATGAGCTATGCAAATGCTGAAGCAGTGTAAGAAAAATACACCTGGAGACAAGGAGAACTTGCCCAGAAGGGTGTTACATAGTACACCTTGAGACAACTCAATTGATAAATTAGGGGAGGATAAATATATCTTCAATATAGGTTTTAGATTAGTAACTTGGGAATTTGTGAGAATAATAGTAGAATTTACTCATAAACTGTGTTTTGGGGGGAAATGAAGAAAATTAGTCCCAAACCAGGACTTCATTCCTCTTTCTTCTCCTGAAATTCTTTCTCCTTACTCTTTCCTCTGAGCACTGTTATAAGAAAGATGTCTCGTATCCTGAGACCTCTGACTAAAGCTTGAGATGAGTATCTTTTAAATTAAACAGAACTCAGCCTGACCTGTTTCTGTCTTAAATTTCTTAATAGTATGGAATATACCCTTTAAACAATCTTAGACCTGTGCTTCCCCCTTCTCCCCTTAATCTAAGGTATGATTAGTGTTTAATGGACCTTGAAAAGCACCTTTATTTATAATGGCGACAGGTTGCTCTTGTCTAAATATGATCTCCAGTTTTCTGTTTCCTCTTAAAATGCAACCCAAAATTGTGGGACACATACTTGGTTTTTATGTTCATATATGCTAGATATTTTTAAAGAACCTTTTTTTTTGAAAATAATTTAATATTTATAACTACTTATACACCCCAAACAATAGCCTCCTTTATGCTGAGTAGCATTGATAACACAGTATCTATTACACAGATATACCAGGGTATCAGGTGCCAAGAAACACTTTTCGTTAAGGAGGACATATGAATCCAGGACACTTATTCTTCATCTAAAGAGACAGCACTCTCATACTCGCTACACTTTGCTGCACAAAGAGCTCAGAAGCCCTCCAAATGTCAGCCTGTGTGAGTTGAAACTGATGATCTGTCTTGTGTGATTTGCTGAAATCCAGGGATAAAAGTAGCTAGGACCCAGTGCTTTAAGAACATCAACTCAAGCAGACAAAGGCCCAAAATGTGATTTCAGTAGCATCTCTTCTATAGAATAAAACCTTATGCATCAGACCTCAGGTAGAAACTGCATTGGTTATGTGTGTGCATCTGCTTATTGAGCACAAAGTTTTTCTACAGAGTGATCTTCCAAATCACGCAGCCCCTCTCATAGCTGCCTAGCTCAACTCAGACTAGAAAATGAGAGATGAAGCTTTCAGAGCTGGTGGGATGATCCTGTGGGAGAAGATGAACCGTCATTACCTTTGTTAATGATGGTGGATCCCTGTGATATGATAAAGCCACAGCGCCTGCATAGAACTACCTAATTAAATGTTTTAGGAATAAATGACAGTGGGATTACTGGTTTTCTCCACACCGGCATCAAATCCTAATACAACTGGCCAAAGTTCAGATATGTTTGCATTGCTAATATAGCTGGGACTGATTTCTATTAATAATAATGTTATTGTAAAGGCTAGAGGATCCAGCTGAGGCTGATGCTGCTCTGCTCTCAGTAGCATACAGGAAAGTCAAGCAAGTCCCGTTATCAAATCTGGAAACAACAGTAACGATCTCCGGAGTCTCTGTCCAGTTACTTAATCAGAAAACAATTCTTTTTCAATATATTGTTTATTATTTTGAATAATGCTCAAACTTTAAAGTACAATATCTGCTCACCTGGATCATGTCATGTTCAGCTATGCTAATTTTCTAGTAATTAGAACCCCTGGGGCTGGATACCATCTGTTTTCCACAGCTCCTATCACCTTAATATCTAAGGGCAGATTTAAAAAGTAAAAAAGCCCAAATGGGATTTAAGGGCCTAGAAAGCACGGATTTTCATGTTCATCTTACTTTTGACGCATTCAAGGTAGTTGCTTTGCTTTGCTTTGCTTTGCTTTTCCCCCCCCGACTTCTTTCGAAACACAGCTAGTCTGCTATCTTTTTCTCCCTCATCTGTGCCAAATCCCTAAAGGTGACTTAATCTGTTGAGAGTCCCTCTCAATCATTATGCTTTAAGCTTTAATATATGACTCAACAGATAAATATTCAAAAACAGAGCAATTTCTCAGTGCTTTTTCACTAAGTAAGCTAAGCAGGGTGACAAGGCCAGAGAAGTTTTGATTTGAGAAGATCAAAATGGAATGTGGCTAGCTTAGGCAAAATGAAGGTGGTAAAAAATTACTGACTGTACAACGTACCCAGGTTTGCTTAAAATATATTTCCAAATTTGAATAATTTGGGCTCTCCATAACTGGAAGATCTTTCAAAAGGGTTCTCTATTTTTAGTTTTACAGATCATTCGTGCTATTTTTAAATGTTCTGATATTACATCATTTAACTCTGTGAAGTGATTACAGTGGTAGGCAAATTTGCATGGAAGAATGAGGCAATTTAAAATGTGTCATTTGATAAGAATGAAGGGGAAAGTGAAAAATATTTATCCACATATAATGTCTTCTTCTCAAAAGACACTAGAGATCAAACCTGGAGAGATTAAAGGAATCTAAAGGTCAAATAACTAATACCTACAGTAGGTTGCAAGGTGAAATAATGATTACGAAATGACAACCAAAGACAGTGGGAGAACTATGATGCATAGCCAAGGAGAATAAGGCCTTTTCACTCTCCATGTTCATTTTTCCATTCCTAGAGCCTGTTGTACTTGATGCTCCTATACTTAATTCTCCTCTTCTAAACACTTTCCTCATAATGATAGCTAGTTTTAAACTTTTAGGTTAAAATATTTAGAAAATAGTCATATAGTTGTCTCTAATGGTTGGTGATGTTTAGATAACAGTAGCTTAGCACTATATTGTGTAGGCACACATATGTTCATTCCTCAGAAGACAGGGCGGTTATGCAGGCGTGACATTTTTATTGATTGCACCACATTAAATATATCAGAAGCAGCAGAAGATCATAATAGGTTCTTTTACTAGTCCTACTTACAAGAGGAAAGCTCAGTGCAAGGATACAAAGGTGCTACCTAAGCATGAATCTCTTCAGATCAGATTTAGGAGAAGGAGCCTGAAAAGATGCCCAAACGAGTCTCTGAACGTCTTCACTACTGCCAATAATGATGTGAAATATGTATTGAAAACTATGTGTGTATATTTGTGTATAGATACTTATATTCTAGCTTGTATGGTAAAGTGATGGTTCTTATTGCTGGTTGCTGATATTTGAAGTATTTGAAGTATTTTTTGCACTGCTCTTTTTAAAATAATGCTCAAGTTGTTTGCACATGCATTACTGATAAGGCCAAGGATTCTATTTTCACTGCTCACTGAAAAATGTAAAAAATGTGAATCTAACTACCAGGGCTACACGCATTATCTGGTAAGAGATTAATAAAAATCCTTTCCCATCTTTCCCTGTCACATAATAGACACAGACCAAGGATGCTGTGACACACGTTACCAGCCTGTTGACAGAGAATTGGAGAGGTGGGTGCCACATCTGTATTACACATCCTAGACCCTAACTGCTAGCTGTGGCTTTAATCATTTTCATTTTACTAATCATAAAAAAAGCTAACACAATGAATTAATCTAAACAGAGATTTAACTTCAATATTACTGAGGCATGCAAAAAACTCCTGTGCAAGTAACTTAATTCTTCAAGTGGGATATAGTTAAAACAGAATGAATTGTGAAAGCCTTGAAGAAGAATAAGGCAGGGGTATTTAAAGAGGAACTTCCCTTGAACATCCAATGCTATTTGTCTAGAGACGAGCACTGAGCAGCAGTAGGTGTCTGAAATGCTCAACCTGAATTGTTTTGCCCCTTTAAGGAGAAAATCTAGTTCAGACAGAATCACAGCCTGGGTGCGTAGTAGAGAGCTTGGAAAAGCTTCGCTGTCGTCATTGTTGTTCTTATGGCCAAAGACTGTACCAAATAAATCAGAAATTTTTGTCTGTTGCACTCTTAGCTTTCTGGATGGAGTCTGTATTCAGCTCAGGTTGCAGGCAGAAATGCTCACGATAAGGTTGCTAAGACTCAGGAGCATGACTTCTGTTTGGGATGAAACGATTTCAGCTTTAGCCCACTCGGACATAGCACATTTCTCACTAGTTGTTAATTACTGAGATCAGTGTTCAGAAATATTAGTTTCTTGATTTTTACATTTTGATTTCCTTATATCTTTGTGTGTACATATGTATCTCTTTAGTTATACTCCTTGAGCCATCTCAATAACTTCATCAGGTTTACTGAGGAGGCAAAATGCTAATATTTAAAAGTTTCATGAGCTGATCCACTTCTTGGTCAAGTAACTTGGGTTTTGTGACTCAGAACTGTCAGTTGCTCAATATTTCTTGTGTCAGTGACTGCAGTTAACACAGAAATAACTTCCTTCTCATCAGGATTCTGCCAGTGATAAATACAACATAAATTAGGAGCACTGCACCTCATGTTATGCTTTATTTTGTGAAATAGATACGGGGGTAGAGAAATTCGTCGGTGGAGTGGTGCTTTTTTGTGCTTTTGTATTTTATCTGGTGCTAGTTGATTCTCCAAGTTGTATAAGAATAGCAGGACATGAGGGCTAATGCTGTCTAAGAGATAGTTAACTCCTAATGTGCTGTTGTGCGTAGTGTTTTGCTACACAGCCTTCTGTTGGTCTGACCAGCCACTTCCAGGTATTTATCTGTGGACTTGTAAATAATCCAGGGACCCTGAGCAAGGCTGTAGAGTCCCTCACACCTTATATGGCTGGCATTGCAGCATCAGTATTAGTGCAGCGCCTCGCTGACAGATTGCTGCTCTGACCATGGCGAGAGGTCACATGTATTTCTACCTCCTAATTTGCCCGATGAGAGACTATTGAGGTTGAAGAGAAGCGATTGCTCCACTCCTGCTTCCCTCAGATTGTTCTTTCTTTGAGGACAATTTCCTAAACAATCTTGCTGCTCTTAATGAGAAAAGCCCAAAGTGTTTATTGTAACCTGCTTTGAACTGTTAGCAGCTCCAGAGGAGGGAGGTCTTCGAACAGAGCCCGTCTTGTGCCAAAATGAGAGCACTCAGCGGAGCGGGGTTGAGGTACAGAAGCAGAGCAGCAAGGGAACAGCGTTAATAAAAACACTGCAAATGAAACGTTAGCGCGGGGTGGTGAAAAAACCCAATTTTATTTTGTTTTCACACATTAGGTTTTGCTTAAAGCAGACAAGTACCAGGGAGAGCGTTCTGAAAAGAGGCTTTGTATAGGAGCTGGGGCTCTATCCATCAGATTTGTCATTTCAGGAATGCAGCCAGATGTATTGACTTACTAGCAATTGCATTGGTGCCATCTGGCCTGCTGGAGGCTGTATTAAAGATGGAAAAAACTGAACAGAAAGAAATGAAATTTGTTCATCATGCCATTACCCTAGCTGCTTATTTAAAGAGAGGAAAAAATGTAACTTCTTGGCAGGGGGTATGCTGTTTGAAAATAAGATATAAGGTTTTAAGGACCGCAAGTTTCAAAACCAAGCCCTGGTGTTTATACGTAGACTTGAAAGCTGGGCCTCACTGTTGTCATTTTGTGTATGTTTTTTTTTTTAATGGAAAAATGCTTTCAAATCCTACTGTTCCGAGCTGTAGAGCAAAAAACACCCCCAGTCCCCTGCCTGGTCCACTGCAGCGTTTATACTTACTCATTCTCAGTGGTCCTCAGTACTATTTTAGCTGTCTGAATTCTCTCCTTGTCTCAGGAACTGAAGTTTGTAGGTGTTGTACTTTCTATTGCTGACCTAGGAATGTCTTCCTAATATTTGGATCATTACTTTTCTAACTTACCGGCATTGCTCTCTAAGGAGAGCTACTATTCCCAGTCCAACGGTAGCAATAATACAGCCCTTATTTTAATACTGCCACACCTAAATGTGCTTATTTTAATTAATGAATACCAGGTCTAAAGTATTTCCATACATTTAATAAGCAAGATGTTTTTCTTAATATTTGGAGGATCAGGGCTAGTGTTAATCTTTATTGACAGAATAAAAGTGAAACCATTTTCAGTATAGAAATGCACTGTGGCTAAGGGGTAAGAAGTGTTCCCCAGCCTTATTGAGTTATTATTTGAACTATACATATATTCATATTTAGTTCTACAAACAGTCTCCCTGAATCAATAGCTGGAGGCTGCCATCTTTCCGGGAGGTGATTCCGTTTGTTTCACAGGATAAAACTGTGGGTCTGAATCAGCTCCCACTGGAGTTAATGAAAGTTGGACTGGCTCCTGTAAGAGGCTGTGAAGCAGTTGTTTGTTAGGCATTTTCAACCTTTGCTGAAGGTCAGAAGAAAGACTTGATTACTGGGAAGTATAACAGTGTAGATGCTAAATTAGATTCTTTTCTGTTCTTCAGTACTCTCACAGACATACTGGTTAATTTACTGTCACAATAAAAGTTGTTTACAATTACTGACAACATGATGAAACAAAGGACCAGAGTCCCTTCTAAAACATATATTTCAGTTCTGCTCTGTTCTTTTTGCTTCTTTTGTTTTTGCCATTTAGGACAGAAAGCTCTTGAGGGCAGGGAAGTGGAACTTTGTAAAAGGCTGAGCTACTTGTGGGTGAAGTCAGTGTTTTAGCACTCCTGAACACACGTGTTAGAAGAATACACAATAATTTTAGGATTTCTGTGACCATGAAACCTCCATTATAGCACTGCCAGGGTCTTCACTGTGGTTTTTTTTTTTTTTCCAACAAGATGAGAAATCCTGGCACCAATACTGGAAAAGTCAACAGTGACTAAATACTCTTAAAAAAAGATGTAATGTTCTTACTCATAGCAAGCCATGGAGGAGTGTGAAAAAAGACCAAATTCAACCCTCATTAAACAACAGAATAAAGACTTCTGTCCACTCTGGAGAAAGCTGGTTTGTGCTTTCTAAGGAAACACTGAGCAGCATCACCTGAGCAGGAGTGTTAGCTGGTGCAACATTACGCTACCATGTCCATAGCCATAGAGAGCACCAATCTCTTGGTTTTTATATAGATATATCTATATTTATATATATAAAGTGCCTATTACCATATTGATAAACATTCTTTGGAACCACTCGGACATGGGTGAAAAATCCCCAATGTCTGAATCATCTCAGTAACATGCCTTCTCATTCTGCATTTGGGAGAGTGTCTACTATATCTGTGACACTCCATCTCCCTGCATCAGGATGGAGCAGCACAACCTCAGCTGATGAAGTGGACTTGGGGCTGCTCTGAGCAGCTGCTGTTTCTGAATGCCCGATATGTTTGCTGAAGAGCACTGTGGGGTTTTGTTGTCACTCAGTTTTTAGTAATGTGAAATGTTCTGGAAGTCGATTTAAGTAAGGTCGTGTCCCATGTTTCCCCTCCCTACACTAAAATTCAGTATCTCTGGTAGCAATGTGTGGATTATTCCTCCAACGGATTAATTAAAGGACTTAATCTCTGTGCCTTTTATTTTGTAAATTCAGAATGTTGACATTATTATTGTTAACAATAGTCTTATGATTATAAGCAGGAAGACAGGAGGGCTCAAGTGTATGACACATAGGACAAAATGCTGTTCTGGCCAGGAACCGCACACTGAGCGGAACAGCAAGGGTACAAAATATTCTGGGAAAAGAGAAACGTTGCCATTTCTCTGCAGGGAGCTTCTGCCCATGCAGAAGTTACCACCAGATATTGGCAGCTCTGCCAGGAACAGAAACATTTCCAAAGCCCTGTGGGTGAGTTTTGAGGGGAAGAAAGCAAATCATAGGTTTGAAAGTTTGAAGAAAAAATGGAAGAGTGACAAGAGGAATTGTCAGATTTACATTATGAAAGAGCTTGTGAAATTGATTTGGGAATAATAACTTTCCTCTCCATATTTCTTGGTTTTCCTCAGGTGAACTAGAAAGTAGTCCAGCTCACTTGAAATTGGAAAGATCTTCAGAAGTATGTTATGTTTCCATATTTAATCTATGAGAGTGCATAAATATAACGCACATGAGATGTGGGCATACATAAATAGCATGTGCGTATGCATTATTAAGTGTGGGATTACAGGTAGTGCAGTTTTAAAGCATGCTGAGTAACACCAGCCTCTCGATAACAGTAACACTGGCTCTCTCGGTAATACTAATGCAAATAATGCAACCAGAGAAGTAAGAAGAGTAAACAAATTAATAAACAATACTAAGTAAGAGCAGGTAATTAAGTATACTGTGAAGAATAATGTAAAGTAGTAAATCTTCCACATTTTTCTTATTCATTTAGCATATACATATGTTATATAGCTGCACAAATGGAGCATATACCTTCTCTGTATTTTTTTAGCAATACAGCACCCATAAGATAAACTAAGGATGACAAAGGGGTGTGTGGGAAGACAGGAAAACTTATTCCTCACTGTCTAGAGTTCTTTGCTGTCTAATTCCTTTTTTTCCTGCCCTTCTAGAACCCTGTAACAGAGAAAGCTGCTAGTGCTCGGAAGGCATAGATACCATCTTATCTGGTGAGTTAGATGGGTTTTTTGTATGGGTTTGGAAAAGTTCATTGTACACCAGAGAAGACTACGTGGAAAAAACCCTTTAAAAAGTTTGTAGAAAACCTGGAGCAGCACAGCATGTGCATATGTAAGTATTTAAACCAAATACAGAGTTGCGGTAGCCTTGAACAACTCTGAAACCAGTGGATGTTTTCTTCTTGAATATGAGAACAGTATTTTGTCAGTCTGTTTTTTATTAACACAAACAGGCTAGTGGCAGTGACATAGGTAGTGACATAAGGTGTATTTACGATAAATAATGGACTGCCAAAGGGGAGAACTGTGCAAGGGACAACTTTCATGTGTACTTTTTGGTGATGCATGACCTACCCTTATTCCACAGGCCTTTTATCATCTCTACACGAAAGAAACATGTTTTAGCCAAGATTCATGTGGACTTGATAGCTCTATCTTTGTAGCTTTTTCTACAGTACTCCCCAAAGGGCTGATACTAATATGTAGTCAACCACCTTTAGGCCATTGTTGGGTCAACTTGGACAAAAAATAGTAGTTTCCGAAACTTAAAACCCCTGTATCGGTGACAAGAGAAACAAAATCAAGTGTAAGTCCAGGCAAAACAGCTGGAGATGGCTGGCAGTTTCAGTGGCAATGTGATGCAGATTGAATGCCTTGTTCAAATACAATCTCCACAGAGACCTGTTGACAGCTTGCGCTGTTTCTGCTCTTGATGTTGGTATTCTGCACTTTCAGAGAGATCCTGCTGCCCATGAAGGTATGTCTAAGAAGTCAGAAACTTTAAAACATTACATATAACACAAAACTCTCCTAGTTTAATTCCAAAACTCCCCTAGAAATGAATCTCGTGAGGTCAGTGAGGGGAAGGTCCTGGTGCCACTGTGCTCTGTGTGAAAATTACACCGTGAATTCTGCACCAAGATTTTGCCCATTCTACTTGGAGGAATGAAGCTGCAGTTCTTTAAGAATATGGTTTTTTTCAACTCCAAGTTTCCAATATGCAACACTAACTTGATGTATTAGGGTTAAAATTACAAATTCATCACCTAATGAGAAATAGATCCCAAATCTATCACTTGTGCTACACTGCCAAAAGCAGATCCTGGTAACTGAATTGGCTGTAGTCATCTTTCTCCTTGCTGAAGTTCAAGCTCTTATGTTATTAAATGGTTTATTATACTTAGGTGATGTACTTAATTTGCTTGTTTTAAGGGACTGCTTGCTCTGGTTTCTTTTTCAATTAAGTGACCACTCTAAGTGCATTTAACAGTCATTGACAGTAGTACTTTGAATTACAGATCTAGTTAATCTTACGCTGCTCTTTATCCCCACAGCAGCGATAGCTCCAGAATCCCATTATTAAGCACAAAGCCAGCCTTAATTTTGCAATTAAAAGGAAAGTAATTTGATGATGCACACACAGACCGATGGGGCACGTGTGTGCATGTATAAACACTGGAGTATCATATGGAAGCTCTTAATGAAACCCTTATGATATGAATAATACTCAAGTTACAAGTGCTACAGCTTATCTGTTATGTGTGGTAGGTGATAATAACTCTGCCGTTCAGTCAAGGCAGGAAAGCAATTTTAGTAAACATAATACCTGAAAGCAATTTTCAAATTATTCCCTGAGTCCTAATGTATAGTAATCTCCATCACAGTTAGGTTATTTTTCAAATCCTATTTCTTTTCTACCAAGCATGCTGCAGGTTTCCCCACATTTGTGCTCCTGCCTTTTCCAAAGGCTGAAATGTACTCCTGCATCGCTTTACTTTTCTTTGTCTCTTTTTGTACTATTTACCTATGGACAGGGAAAAATTGTCCTTAATCTCTATGCATGGTGGGGAATGCTGCTTTTCCCCTTCTCTTTAAGTACCCACAGGGACAATCCAGTCTTTCACTATTGTAATTACTGCATCAGACAGTAACAGAACAGTATCAATATCATTCTAAAAGACATGGTTTTACTATTCTGACATAAAGGCCTTAGACTATCAAAATTCTTTTTTAACCATGCCAGGAATATAATTGAAAGCATATTAGCTGTATGGATATAGAAACCTAGAGGAATTTTGTTGGTCTTGTGGTTAGCTAAGGAAAGATGTGGAGAGACGTTTAAACCAAGAGTTTCTAGAAGCCATACATACACGTTCCTGAAATTTGAGAGAATGCATTTGACAATAATGCTCACTTTGAAAACTGGGTATGAGGCTCTTTAGGATTGTTCTTGTGTGCCTTTGGCTGCCTTGGTAATATTTTTGGAGAGAGAGTTTTGGTCACTGTTCTGGATTTGTTCAGGGAAGACAACTTGGACCTTTTGGACGTTGATGCACTTCTAGCTTGACTGCAGTTAAATGCTCTTCAGGTGATATTTCAGCTTAGCTGAGATTTTTTTCCCAAGCAGAACCTCTCTCCAAAAGTTGCAGTCAATGCGAACTTTCCTTTCAGATCAAAGTGAATAGACTGGCTCTGTGTTATCACCTGACAACATTATCATTGGGAATATTAAGCTGTCAGCAACAGATCTGAAGGAATCATTTTCCCAATCTGTAGTGAATTATAGGGGATGGGAGTCTATCACACATAAAAGTCTTTCTATTTTCTAAGTCTGTGCCTAATTCTAATACTTTCAATCTGACCTCAGGCTGGATTTCCCTCTTGTTTTAAATCATGCTCAAGACACAAGACACCTTCTAATAGCTTAGTTACAAGATTTGTAACAATTCAACACATTTGTGTATGTATTTATGGTATTTTTCATTTTAGATGTATTTAAATCTGTATGTGTATGTCTGGAGAGAGCAGTCTTTTTGCTGAAATGCTCACTGCCTCCCTGTTATAGATCTTTCCCTTTTTTGTTGAATTCCTGATTAATATGTTGTTTGCATCTCCTAATACTATCACACACATCATTTGGGACTGAGTGGGGGTCAGTGTCAAGTGGAACAGGATTAGGATGTGGGAGGTTGCTAGCATTAATGCTTAGCTACTAGGATTAGGATAAGGCTATAATTGAGCAGTTCAACTAACCTGGGATTCATCAAGAGATTTGCAAAAGTACATTACAGTGGTCAATGAAAGGAACTTTTAAACTATCAAGGCAATGTGGTATTACAAAGCTCTAATTGCAAAGAGGCAGGGTTAAGCAGTTATCACGTCTCACATGTACAAACGTAAGATGGTTTTGGCATTGCAGTGTGTGTTTCTGCTTGTTTAGAGATAGAGGGACAATGAGATATGAAAAAGTGTTTTGTCTAAAAAGTTCAAAAAATGGCAGAAAGACAATAGTTTCTAATGAAATCCCATTGGAGTCGTTATCTCATAGAATTTAGAGGGACTTGGAAGTGATACTAAAAAGTAAAATATCTCAAAGGACCTTTAAAAAGGTGTTTTAACTGAATGAATAACTGCAGCAATCTGCTATTAGCCTAGACAGAATTTCACCAATTTCTCTAATCCTGCCAATTTGCAGGCTATGGAGGTAACACTGGCTAGAGCAGACACATCAAAATATAGAAGTGGTGCATAGGTTTTGTGGTGGTCCTCTTGACAGGGATGATAAGTGCTAACAAACCATAAAGATGGTTCCCTTTGCATTGACAGGTCACCCCAAAGCTGAAATGGTCCACAATGGTGATAAATTCCTCAAAACTGCATCCTGTTTTCATCCAAATCTGCATTCCAGCCACAGTGTAGTTGGCAAATATTAGTGCAGAGAGAGCAATTTCATTGTGCAATTTGTCTTGGCTGTGCTCATTTTTTTTTTGGGGGGGGGGGAATGGGAATGAAATAGCAGCTTTTGATGACATCATAGCTATGGCCGAGATTAAAACTGCTCCCCTGTGGGGTGTTGGTGGGATTTTTGCTCTATCAGCTTCATGGACATGTATATTTGTGCTGTACTGGCAGCGGGCCCGTTTCTATGATTGTTTTATGGGGTGTCCAGTGTTATTAAGCCTCTCTGTGTTTTTTCCCCTTTCACTTTTTACTCCTGAGCTGCATTTCTGTAACCAATTTGCATTACTTTATGTTCAGTTTCATATGCCATGTGTCAGCTGAATTACACTTCACATCTAAAGATTCAAAGCCTTTGGAATCCTTCTTGGTGACTATACTGTATTTACTTTTCACTCGTTTGTGTGCAATTGAGGAGTTTAACAAGTTTTCGGCTGTTTTCCATGACTGAGCACATCTCTGCACAAGATGGATTAAAAAAAGAACCCTGTAAAGACCCAAAAAGAGAACATTTAGGAATAACTAACAATGCAATTTGTACCTTGATCTATAACAATCTTCCTGTGTTCTGGCTTTTATGTGCATTCAGCAATTGCGTTATTCTGTTGATTTATGAGGAAAAAAAAAGCCTATTCCTTATGTCCTTGAAACGCAACACACAGATAAGTCTTGATGTTGTCTCAGGAGAACCAGAGGGGTACTGAAATATACAAATCATTAATAAATTATCATCATAATAATGTCAAGCTGCTTCATGCTGGTCTCCATGAAACCCGTAATGGGCTTGAGGTTGTAAAAGTATGTATCTTTTCTTAAAGCCTTAAAATATTTTTACCATGGTTTCTGTTTCAATTTAGCCACATTGATGCATTTCTAAGGTTCAATAAACATAATGTAATGATGTGGGCTCTATCCCATTCCCAGAAAGTATAAATTTCTAAAGATTCAGCAATATCACCAAATCTTACGTCTTACTTTCCATGGGTTCTCTTGATTCCTGCATGGGCCACCCATGAAGTTACCCAAATGTGCAGTACTTTGTCTGAGGGTTTTGTGAGCTGCTTTATTTGGGAGTAGAATAGGTATCTCAAGTATGATTCCCTCTTTTTATCCCCTGTGTCTGTAAAGCACAGATAACAGAGATAGCCGTGAACGACTTAATTTTGCTCTTCCATCCAGCTGAAGTCAGCAGAGTAAAGATGGTGTAAATAGGGTCAGAGTCAGGCTTTTAGACACGATAAATTTCCTTATGCTAGTGGCAGTATGTTCAGAATGCTTTGTTCAGAATGCTTTGAAGTGCTGGTTTGTCAGAGTTCACAACAGTTCATTTCAGCTCCAAATAAAATATTATCTGACTTTGCTGGCTTTCCAGCACCAGGCGATGTAACAGTAGAGCTGTTCTAATTCATTTTATGAATCCAGTTCTCTTACACTAGTTTCTTTATTGGAATTCATACAGAGCTTTCTTTAAACACAGCTTTTCACTGAAGAAAAACAAAAGAGTGTTTATATAAGACAATAGGGCAGACATCATTTACTGTATAGAGTTGATATTGAGTTTATGCAACTAAGACAAAGGGAAATGAACACCCCCATGTGGTATAACCTCTGCAAGAGTGTAGCTTTGTTATTTTAAGGCTTGAAATGACATACCTTTTAAAGTTTGAATTATTGAAGAATATACTCTACAACACGTACTTTGTTCTACAGAATGCAAGCACAATAGTTTCCTTATGTCTTTGAATTTAGAATACATTCAAAACACGACAACTGCCACCTTTCTGAAGCAGTTTGCAATGTAGCATAAAATCCCAGTTCTGTGACTTAAAGAACTTTCAGCAGTTGGTGTGTTTTTATGGGGGGATGTCTAACAATGTCAGCACTAAGGCTTAAAATAAGCCCAATTGCCGAGCAGAATCCCTTTAACATTCAGCTTAATTCTGATGTCTCTATCCTCCTTCCTTCTCATCGCCTGCTTTGTGATCTTCTGAGCAAAACAGCCTCTTGGGACTTTTTCAAAGGTTTTGAAGCTGTGCGCAAGAAATGGTGAGGACAAGGAGGAATTTCAGGGCCTGTGGACATGGAGGGATCCAATGGACTACAACTTTTCCACTTTTATCTTCCAACTCCTTATTGTTTTGCAGTTAAGAAATAGCATCCTGAGATAACTGGTTAAAGCATAGCAAAAGATAAACTAATCTATTTATTAATAGGATAGAAATGAATTTTTCTCTTAATACTTTAGTGGCTCCAAAAAGTATACCTGACTGCAAAGAATATGTCTATTATATGTTAGAGCTGCCAATCATGTAACCCCATAGGACTGACCTCACTACAAGCTATTATGAAGTTAGAGTAAATCCAAACAAATTAGTGAACAGTGTCTGCAAGGTAAAGAATTTTTTTCCCATGTTGATATGTTTGTGAAAAAATCTAAGTTTAAAAAAAGAAAAGTAAATTAGAGGAAAGGAAATCTGAAAAGAGCTAATATCAGGGATGTGAAGGATAGCTATAGTTGTGAGGCATGAAGATGACTTGGTTTTGGTGCAGACCAGATTGCCCGTCTCTGGCTTCCAGAGTCATATCCAGGTAGTTGCTCAAGTGATTGTTCTAATACAAGCAGGGATGAGGGGGAAAGGAGCAATTAGTTAGTTTCCTCTTAGGAAGAGCCCTCTGAACCACTTCCCTTCCTTTTGGTCTGAAATAGTCTGTGTCTTCTGTCCTGCAGGTCATTAATTTACTATATAAATGCCCTTCTGTACAGAGGTTAGGGTACGGCTTTATGGGTACCTCAGGAAGTAACATCTAAATCTGAACGTGTTAGTTCATCTAGCCTGAGTTCAGTACCAACTAGGTAAATCACATTTGGATCATAAATGTTGTATCTACCTATATAAAGAACACATTTTCCAATGTGAAAACTCTTAGAATCTCAATAGGGTAAGTGGAAACCTGTGGAGGTCATCTAGTCCCAAAGCAGTCAGCTAATGCAAACCATTCATGACAGTTTCGTGTAGTTTATTTATTTATTTATTTATTAAAAAGGAGGGTGGGGAAAAGGCATATTTAATATTCTCTCCTGTTAAGGCTGTATTCCTCATGCATGGGTATGAAAGCCTCTGTTTGTGTTTTCCAGTAAACTGTGATGGACCTTCTCTGTCCTTTGAGACAAGCATTGGTGAGAAAGGTGGAAAGACGTTGGCTGACTAGCAACAAATAATGTAGCCTGCAGCCATCTTGCTACAGATTACCTGTTAAAACATTGGGTATATAGGGGATAGATCATCTGGTTCAACTGGCAAGTAGAATTACTGCCCTTCCCTGCAAGCAAGAAGTGTCTGTATATGAATGACAGTGGAGTAGTAACCCAAGCAAACTATGCAACAAAGCCATGCTTTACTGAGCTTTCTCACAGTATAGAATTTGAATCTAAAGAAGACATGCATATAGGGAATGTTTTCTTATGAGGGATGCACGGCATCTATCAGTGCTTCAATTGCTAACAAGTAACTAGAAATGTATTGACTGAAACGTACATAGAGTGCGCATCTTTCCATTAATAATTTTGAGTTTTCTCAAAACAGGCAGGTTCTGCAAAGCCATTTCACAGATCAGCTCCAGCTTGGCTATTTATTAGTCAGAATTTGCAGACTTGACTCTTAAATATATATATGGAAGTTGTGCTTGATTTCTATGGAACGAGAGAGTAATTTCTCAATTGTTCTTCTCATAAGGGCTGAATGCTGAAACTTTACCTGTGTCAGCTGCCTCCTAACCAGCTACAGCAAGTTTATTTTTAGCCAGTGAGAGACTGAAAGTTTCATTTTGAGAACTTCAAACAAAGTATAAATCAAGATCGTTTAGTGATAAAAAAGCTTGGCTGGGGACTTCTATTGGCTTTTCTATCCGAAATACAACATCGGGGTTTCTTTTTTTCATGGGTACAAATGTTATTTTTCAGTGGCTGTCAGAAATGGTCTGTTTCAACTTCTTATACAATTGACCATTGTGATAAGTCAGTGAGTTTATCCTTTTTGTCCATTAGACTGAATAAACACTGGGATTTTGTTCATCTTTTAAATCCATTATATGGCATTTCCCAGAGGAAGTAAGCTTTGTATTTACTTGTGTGGCAGCTCTTAGGAATATGGCATTTGAAATCATTCCCTTTTTTTCCCCAAAACCCACTTCCAAGAAACTAAGGGTCTGGCTTTATATAAAGGTTTCAAGGGCTAAAATAATTCCTTACTGTGAATCCACACGCTAAATTTAATTAAACGCAGGGCTACTACAAGATTAGATCAGGAGATTGTTTATATTGACAATGCTTTCCACAAAAAGTTTTGACAACCAACTGCTGAAAATAGCTGCAGAAAACCACCAATGAAAACCAGCAGTGAAAAGAATCCCCAAGACTAATTCACACAAGAGTAAAGAAGGAATAGCCGAAGACCCTATCTCAGCTTAGGTTAATGCTGGCCTCTTCGTGGAATAATTTCTTTTGATGATCTAAGGGAGCATTCTTGATGCTTTATATGCTTTATATACTTGCTATTTTATATCTATTTAAAGCTACAACAGAGATTTGAGTGTGAAATACTTTTTCAATGTGAGCCAAACACTGAATGAGGACTGTACAAAAAAAAAAAGTAGAGATTTCAGAGACACAAATAGAATATTTCCATGTGTGACAGGTATTTCTTTGGTAAAGTCTTTGAAAAGCAGAAACAAGACAAAAAGATGGAGGTGCCACAAAAGAGAAGTACTTCATTAGGACCTACCAAAAGTGGTATTAGGTCCAGTGATGTTGTCCTTGGTGTTTCTAAAGGTCATTTGACCAATAGCTACTAAAAAATAAAAGTGTCAGGAAATATTTCTGTCTTGGTGTTCTGTCAGATTGAGTGGAAATTCGGTTGCCTAACATAAATATATTCTGCCTTTTGAGATACAGTTCAAAGCCAGAATACTCTGAAAAGCCTTGTTTTCCTTGTCTTATGTCTGATTTACAATTCCTATGAAGGTGTCTCAGATGCTGTTGAACATCCCAAATAGCATGGGGTGCTTACATTTAGGCAACTGACTGCTGTGCTAAGTTACGGACTGAACAGTCAGAATTTCTCTGGAGCAGAGCCATAATCAGGAAGAGAATTTCCATTTGACTGTCTGACATATTTGAGTTAGTGTTAAAGAACCTGGGGAAGTTTCTTCTAGGAATAGAATCAAAATAATTGGAGTGTGGCACCAGCTAAAGCTCAAACATTTGTTCAGTTTCTTGTGAGGATTGAGCTTGTCTTTGGTGAGTCCTATGCTGGAATGGTCATTCTGATAGCAATATTCTGGAGAGAAACTGGTTAGCCAAAAGGTATCTTATCTTGAACATGTGCTTAACTTTTTCAGGACTGAATGTGAGTAGAGAGGATTAGCTCACTGGTAGGGTGAGCCTGCTCATCTTTAGCTTCTAAAACAGAATGAAAGGACTGATTATTATTAAGACCACATTTCAATTTACGTCCCTGCAATGACACGACAACTTTAAACTTTTCTTCTGCTTAACAAGGTCATCAGAATTATTTATGTTGCTAGTTATACTGCATCTGAACATAGACAGTGCTAGTTTGGAAACCAGAAATGCCGAGTTCTGCAACAGATTTTTGAGATCCAGTTGGAATAAAGTGCTAAAATACCATTGAGTACTAGAGCACTGATTGCTTTGGAAGTATTGACCACTATCAAACTTTGCACACATGTAGTTTAAAGAGTTTTAATATGACCTGCGTCCAAAATGAAAAACATGAAATTCTGCTTGAAACCTAAGTTCAGGTTTTATCTGTGGTGAAATGAAATGAATCTTTGCATTTGACCACAAACAATTTTCTTTCTTCTTGCACTTTTGACTCATTAGAAAAGAATCATTACAGATACTTCTTTTTTTTTTTTTTTCCCAATAACTCAAAAATTCAGTTGTGTGCATAGTTTTGTGTGGGACAGACCCCAAACTAGTTCCAAAAGCTAGCAAATCCCCAAATCCATAATATCTCCAAATCAAAACCTCTTGCATCCTTCTTAGGCATGCTTCGATACCTCTCACTGATTTCATAGAGGGAGAGAAAATAAACAACAAAGAACTGAAGAAAACTGATATATGTACTTACATCATGAAAAGATGCTGGATGCAAAAGGTAGGATTTACAAAAGTACATAAGCGTAGCAGGTCTCTCAATAGTTTTAGTAAATCATGGACACCCAAGTTGTCCACAGACCCCAGGAGGTGCAGATATATTTGAGCTGTCCCCAGGTGAATCTGCAAACGAACAGTGATGATACTGCATTGCTGGTAAGTTTTAGTACCTTTAATGAGATGCTTATAAACCTTAATTTAAGTACTTGATAGGGGGGTTGCACTACCATTTATCTGCCTATAAACTGAAGGAGACCCAAGATCCAATTCACTGGGAGTTAGGATACTTCTGAGGAGCTGAGCCACCTAAGTCAGATGTTTCTGATAATTTAACTCCAAAGGATTAAGGATTTTTACTTCATTCTCATTCATCAACAGCTGCTAGAAAGCTGTGTTAGAGCTTCCAAAATATGAAGTAGGCGTATGCTGTAAGCTGCCATAGAATCTTTTCTGTATTATTGGTACCATCAGTGCCTGATTAGGCATCATATATTTGCCATCAATTAATTTAGTCTTTCCCATTCTGATTTGATGTTTTAATGTGCTGGCATGAGAACTTGATCAGCCATTCCTGGGATAAACAAATGCAATAACTTTTTAGATGGAAGAAAGAATTCAGCCAAGGCCAGTGCACTTGTAATTCAAACATTATCTGTATTTAACCTTTCCCTGCATAGGTTAGAATCTCATATTATCCTCTCAAGGATTTTATTCTTGTTTTCCTAAATAATTATCTGGACTACCTGACTTTGTGCTTGGCTATCAAATTTGCTGAGTTAGGAACACTGAGGAAAGGTTAATGTGTTCTCCTGCAGATGATTATGTCAGAATGGACTAAGTCTGTGAAATATAAATAGCCAGAATGCCAAAGCAAATATTCCTATTCCCTTGAACTCATTAACAAAAGTTTATTTTAGATGTGATAGGATGCAAGCTATTACTGCAGAATGGAAGAGATGGATAAATTAGGATGGAGGGAATTCATGTGTAAAGCAGGTCAGTATCCAGTGGAACTTAATACTTCCTTACTGAAAATTCAAAAATGGCTTAATTTATGTACACATTCTTAGATACAAATATTTTATTTGATATTTCACCACTTACAGGTAGAGGTTTCTTCTTTCAGTCCTTTCTGAGTTTCTATCCTGAATGGCAATAAGGAAAATCTATTAACTGGCTCATATTTCATGCTAAAAGGGGAATGACAGCAGTAATTCAGCATAACCAGCATATAGAAGGGTGAACACCATGTAGAAAGTCATGTAACTTATGGAGCTTAATGTTAAAACATGAGCAGCACATCAGAATCCAAGGAAATATCTGGTGCATTTTTGTTTCTTTCCAAACTGTAAGTCTGATGTACTTTGTTAACAGAGTGAGCTGCCATTCAGTCTCAATTAAACTGCCAGAGCTGTAAGATAATAACAGCAGGAAATGCTTGGAAGATAAATTCAAGATGGTAGCTACAATGGGACTTCTCTGAACTGATTAGAGTTGTAACTATATTGTGTAGCGTACTTATAGTAAAGCTGAAATAGACTTTATTTTTCATTAAAGCAAGTAGTAGAAGAAAACACCTTATCTCACTTCCCTTCCATGCCATACCCAATACATTCACTCTTGAACTTACTCTGTTTATAGCTTGCAAGGGACAAGGTTTATTTGAACTGGTTATGTTTTGAGTTCATGTGGGTTTCTGCCTTCAACTGCAGAATGTACTCCACAAGTTCTTGTGTCGCTCTGCCTGGCTATTCTTTTTGTTGCCGTGCCAGGGTTTATCACCACTCACTTCTGGATAGTGTTAATGGTGCAGTCACTTCCTCTCTGCCAAACAACCGTAACATTCACCAGACTTCCCTGCATGTTACGGAGCAACTCAAGTATCATTACCTGAAATGGACAAAAAAATTAGAAATAAAAAAGTTAATCCTGTTTATAGAAGGAATTTTGATAGATGCTGAACACCCTTTTGACAGATTAATGAAAGGAAAAGTAGTCATTTTGGATATCTTAGCAGAATTTCAGCTGAGTGGTGCTTCACAATACTCAGGTTCTAAGAAAGAATTTGTTATGAAAGCTCATTTTTTACTGCAACAAACTGTATTTTAAAGGGAAATGAAAACCAAGCTAACGAATGATGGAGAAGTGAAATCAGTGATGAGCCACTGCCCAGTGCAGTGTCAGCAAGTAGTGTGGTCTGGCTGAGAAGAGCAATTCTCAAACAACCACAATTCCCAAGTCATCTCCTCTTTGTAACACACAAAATGTTATTAAGGGGGCCACATGGGAAGAGGTGGGAACTGTGAAACCTGTCAGTAGATGCCAAAGCAGACAGAAGTGTTTGTGTATATGCAACTGAAATTCTGGGGAAAAAAAGTTATTTTGCAGATTCCTGAGCAACAGAAATAGCTGTAGAACTCTGGTTGAAGATAAACAGTTTTACCACAACTAATCTTTTAGCAATTGGTTAAAAGACAGCAATGTTTACCTTTGGAAAACTACCACTGTGCTGTCAACTCCACCAGTTAGAGCAACTTTCCAAATTTACATCTTCTTATTCACTTACGCTTGACTCCATGCAAGTAAATGGCTCCCACTCACTCCTTACAGTTGAAGGGAAAGGTCATAAATCAGAGCCTTCTAGTCCTCCATGATACCAGATCAAGCTAGTTCAATACACTGTCCCAGAGAATTCACACCTTTCCTTTTGATATGGCATGGAAGATCAATGTCTGAGAGCGTCTGCTGGGTATAGTAGCCTTGTTGCAGAGCAATCTCCATTGTGTGAAGAACAACAGAGGCCAAAATTCTAAATGAGAGGTAGATAACTTTTCTGTGATCTTCATATTTCTTTTCCAAGATGAACTGAAGTGGAATTTCGATATGTTCAGAGAGGAATGTTATTCTAATGCATTCAAATTTTTGAAGTGAATTTTTCTCCTGAGTTTGGGCTGGAAAACCCATCCCAGACCAAAGAAAGCTTCCTAATGGAAATTTTGTAAAATCCAACCTTACTCATAAAAATACTCTGTCTGACCAAATCTGCATCTCATGAATTTGGCCAGCTCTATTTTGGAAAGCCGATTACCTATAAGGTTCTTTCCTCATTCGTTCACCAGTTATTATGTCTAAGAGTATGAGAAGAAAGAAGATGTTTCTGTATCTCTGGAATTTATAGCAGCTCCTGCATTACTGTAAAGTGGACAGGTCAATAGATGTCAGTCAGAGCTTGCAGAACTGAAGGTCTTTATCATCAGGTTGAAACTTAGATGTGTACACCTTGCAAAAGCAGATCTGAAGTATGGGAGGAAAACAAATGCATCTCTCCACCTTCGGTGCTCCTGTTTTGCCACCTCATTGGCAATTCTGACTCACTTCTAACAAGGCACTGGCATCCTTTTCCCAGTTCAACCAGTCCACTCCAGCCTCCTGGGGAGGAAGAGATCTGGTCTCTGGAGAGTTTACATAGCCTGAGAACCCAGCTCGGGAGGCCTTCATTTGACCAAGTGTGAACTAACAAAGAGTATGTCATTTAGGCAACCCAGGGGTGATATGCTGCTTTAAACTGCTCTGATCTTCAGCCAAAAGGGGGGCTTTTGACTCTGTAAACTCAGGAACCAGGATTTTTGAAGGAAGTTAAGAAATGTCTCCACAACAAGTTAATGCTTATAATGAAATATTAGTGTTCATTAGATGATGTTTTCTTCGGCTCCTGTGGAAAAACTCTCAGCTTTAATGACTAAAAGGAGCTAAATGTACTGTTTTTCACTACACAGTAGCACCTGGGTTGGTGTGATTTACAACCAATTGTCAGCTTATTCTACTGTGTTTCCTTTTTTTGGTGAGTTAAATGGGAGTTTAACATATTAAACAGACGTTGCCTGATATACCTGCTGAGCTCATTGAACTATTCAAGATTCTAAACCCCTATAAAATGACAGTGTTCACAAGTGATTAGAGATAATTATTACTGAATATTTTATATTCATTTAAACAACATGGTAATTGCTTTTACTAAGTTTCAACCTCAACGTAATACCATGTTTTAGTGGCTCCAATGTTATAAGCTTTAAATATTCTGGTACTTGTCTTAGAACTATGTTTGGCAGTGAGGTTTTGTGAAGAGCTATACGCAACGAAGACTTAAATGCATAATGTTATTCATAAATGAAGAATGCTATTCAAATGAAGAATGGTTCTCAAAATCAAAACGTGACCCATATTTTAAGGGACATGCAGACAGTGTTTGAGATTAATGTGTTCATGTGCTTCAGTGTTGCACTCCTTACATTAGCAACTCTAGAAGGACTCTCTGAAGCTTGGATGGTCACTGAAAGCCTTGTAAAGACTTTACATGCTTGGATGTGAAGCCTGTTGGATCTGAGTAAAGCCTACGGAGGTACAGATCAAAAGGCACTATTGACTGTTAGAACCGAGATTAAACCTCATTTCACTACAGAGGTGGGAAAAGGGAGGAAAACCAGTAGATGTGATATTCCTTTAGTAATACTCTTGTAGGAGATCAATACCATCTGCAGAATTAGCTGGGTATGGACAGAATGACCTGCTAAGCCAAGCTGCCTTTTTCTTTCCAAAGCCTGTGAAACTAACCCAAACCAACCTTTTAAAATGCAGTTTTATGACCAGGCAAAAGTTACAGTGTGGAAAACATACCAGTGCAGCCGTATTTACTTGCTTGCCTTTTGTGGCAGTGGCTGAGGATAGCCTAATCCTCTTCCCAACAAAGTAAAGAAGAATAAAAAAGAGACAAACAAAAAGCTCGAACAAAGTAAAAATGTCTGATGAAATATTTTTCACTTCATGCAAGCACTTTAGTAAGAGTAATGCCACTTGAATTTAGGGCTGCTTATTCACTAACTGTAAGCTACATAAGTGGTAGGAAGCTCGGGCACTCTGTCCATAATCCTAAGTGAAATGCAGGCCCTTTGCTTGTTTGACTTAAACTTCTGGGATCAGGTTTGAAGTTTTGCATAATACCACTCTGGTCTCTGAGTTTTTTCTTTACCATGCAGGTAAGAAAAGTGTTCATGATGAGGTCAGAAAATACCTGAGGTAAGATGAGTACCTTGGTTTCTTTCTTATTTCCCATAGATTATTTATTTTTTGGTTATGCTTTGCCTGTATTACATTTGTTTTAGTGCCATGAGACATCGTGGTCTTGCAGGGGACTTCAGCTTAACAGCTGTGTGCTGAAAATACAACACAGTGGAGAGGAAAAAGTCTAGGATGCCTCTGGAATGTGTGGAAGAGAACTTTCTGACACAGCAGGTGAGTGAGCCAATGAGAGAAAGCAGCATACTGGGCTTGTTTGTGAACAGAGAAGGTCTTCTGGGTGATGTGGTGGTTGGAAACCATCTTGGGCATAATGATCATGAAATGATAGAGTTTTTGACACCAAGTTGGGTGGGAATGTTGATCTGCTGGAAGATAGGAAGGCTCTACATGGAGATATGAGCAGGCTAGATCGATGGGCTGAGGCCAGCTGTATGAGGTTCAACGAGGCTCAATGCCATGTCCTGCGCTTGGGCCACAACAACCCCATGCAATGCTACAGGCTTGGGAAAGAGTGGCTGGAAAGCTGCTTGGTGGAAAAGGACCTGGGGGTGCTCATTGATGGTGCTGAACATGAACAGCTTGTGCCCAGGCAGCCAAGAAGCCACCAACATCCTGGTCTGTATCAGCAATAGCGTGACCTGCAGGGCCAGGGCAGTGATTGTGCCCCTGTACTGGACACTGGTGAGGCTGCACCTCAAATCCTGTGTTCAGCTCTGGGCCCCTCACTACAAGAGAGACATTGAGGTGCTGGAGCAGGGCCAGAGAAGGGCAGTGGAGCTGGTGCAGGGCCTGGAGCACAAGTGTGATGGGGAACGGCTGTGGAACCAGAGGGGTTCAGTCTGGAGAAGAGAAGACTCAGGGGGGATCTTATCACTCTCTACAACTCCCTGAAAGTAGGATGGAGAGAGGTGGGTGTTGTACTTTTTCCCAAGTAACAAGCAATAGGATGAGAGGAAATGGCCCCAGGTTTTGTGCTAGAAGAGGTTTAGACTGGATATTAGGAAATCTTTCTTCACTGGAAGCATCAAACATTGGACCAAGCTGCCCAGGCAAGTGGTAGATTCACAATCCCTGTAGGTGTAGATGTGGTACTTAGGGACATAGTTTAGTGGTGGACTTGGCAATGTTAGGTTTACGTTTGGAATCAATGATCTTAAAGGTCTTTTCCAACCTAAATGATTCTATGATTCTATTATAACATTTTACTTTATTCTTCATTGTTTCAGTAACCTTGCTGTGTACATATTACTTTCTTGTGATGCTGCGAAGAACTAGGCATCTGTTTAGAGGAGGTGATTAGTAATAACCTTTATTAGGTGCTTGTCCAACAATTCAGAAGCCTAAAGCAGATTAAAGTTGAATAGTAGCATGAAATATGTTCACAGAATTGTCATCGATTAGGTGAAACTCACGTCCTTGCTGAAAAAGTTATTTGCATGAGTCAACAGGTAGTAGCACATTTCCTCCTAGTGATAGATACATTTTCTTAGCTGAGCCTTTTATTCATGCCAGAGGCATGTGTTGGCACAGTTTGGCAGGGTTTAGAGGAAGTCTATGAAAAACATGTAAGAAACTCTTACAGGAAAATGTCAGTGAGACCTCTCCCTTCCCTCAGATGTGTGCCTGTGCATGACCCAGAACCTGCTTTGAACTTCACCTGCAGTGCTTACTCACAAAATGTATTTTAAAGCAAACTGTTTCAAGTTGCTGCTCAAATGTGATGGATGTCACCTTGCAAGAAAATACAAAAGTCCCTTCATGTGCGTTGCTCTCATTTATTCATGAAGAAAACTAAATGGTAGCACCCCTGTGACTCAACACTTAGCATTGAGGTTTGAGAGAAGCTGGGTTTTTATCTGAGGAGCAACTTCTTTGTTGCTCCTCAGATATCACTTGAACTTCCTCTACAGTTTTCTTGAAGTGGAAGAAGCAAATGTGTATCAAGGAATTGATAGTTTAGTGGTTAATCATTGATCTCTGACTGAGGTCACACCAGTTTTTAGTACATTCAGTCTGATAATCGCGGTCTAAACTCTCAACCTTTTATAGATACCTCATTGTGCACAAGTAGAGCTTGTAGTTTTGAGCAGTTTGTGTCACAAGTATAGCTGCTTCTCTTGCAGTGGTTTTGGGTATGTTTAATTGTAAGCTGTTGCTGAGAGCTTTTGAGGAATGATTTTTAGACAATAGGCTGTTTTCAAGATGATGTTACTTTCAGGACATCATGCTTTTCCCAAGCACAAGTTCCTTGCTGAGTACAAAAAGTGTGCAGGTGTGTGACATACCAGAGACAAGTGGGAAGGGCAGCTCAGGTACTCTTAGGGATGCTTGGGAGAAGTGCTGGAGTGAACAAGGTCTGCCAAAATCTCATCAATAGAGACCACTGTTTCATATTAAATATACTGCTGCCACTGTCTCAGAATAAACCTTGTGTTGTAGCCCTGATGTATTGGTGCTAGGGGCAGTCTTATGCTGTACATGGGGTGCATACCTGGATTTCCTGCTGGACGTGGATGGGAAGCACTGCCTTACGCTCCCTCCTCACTCCCCTGTGACCAGTATGAGCAAGGAGAGGGCTCACATCTGCACTAGAGGTGAGCTGTCTTCTTTTGAATGCAAACATTGAGACGTGCAGGGCAGTGGTGCTAAAAAGGGAGATGTCTTCTTGGCAGTGACACCCAGCTCTGCCGACTTGGTTGCTTTAAAATCTCTGGCTGTTATCACGCAGGAGTAGTTACTGGTACAATATCACAGCTCCCCGGCTGGGTGGCTTCGAGACCTTGGGCAGCAGAAGAGTGCTCACAATCCCCAGAAAGCTTCCATTAGAAGCTTTGCAGAGTTGTGTGTGGTGAATTTATACTGAAGCTTGGAAAGAGAGCCCAGTGCTTGGGAAAGGTGTTTTTTTCATGTAGTTGCTACAAACCACAGGTTATACCAGTCTGCCACTACAGCCATCTTTTCCACCAAGCAAACACAGAGCTGTGGTTTCATCATTGAATCTAATTGTGTGAGAGATGTATACACTATAAATAAGGGTCTTGAATGTTGAAACCGTAAGGGTTGATATCGAAAGAATGCTTAGATTTGGCATTGCACTACTGTAATGATAACTTCCTGAAGTACATAGCATAAATTTAGGAGCTTGGCCCCCCTGGCTCCTTGGTCTCCCTTCTGGGGGGGGGTACAATGTCCTGAGTTGAAGAAGGTGCATGATCAGCCTCAGGCAAAGAGAGCATGTGAAACTGGCTGCTTGTTGAGTCTGTGGGCCAGTAAGTGAATGGTAGGTTGTCGTGGTTTAGCACAGCTGGTAATTCAGAACCATGCAGCTGCTCTCTCACTCTCCCCCTTTTCTTACCCCTGCTCCCAGAGGGATGGGAAGGAGAATCAAAAGAATGTAACTCCCATGGGCTGAGATAAGAACAGTCCAGTAACTGAGGTATAACACAAACCACTGCTGCTACCACCAATAATAATGATGATAAGGGAAACAGCAAGGGAAGAGAATACAACTGCTCACCACCCACTGACCAATACCCAGCCTGACCTGAGCAGTGATCTAGCCCTTCTGGGCAACTGCCACCAGTTTATATAGTGGGCATGATGTGCTGTGGTATGGAATACCTCTTTGGCTAGTTTGGGTCAGGTGTCCTGTCTCTGCTTCCTCCCGACTTCCTCTCCTCCCTGGCAGAGCATGAGACTCACAAAGTCCTTGGTCAGACTAAATGTTACTGAGCAACAACTAAAAACGTCAGTGTTATCAACACTGTTCCCAGGCTGAAAGTCAAAACCACAGCACTGTGCCAGCTACTAAGAAAGAGAAAAATGACTGCTACTGCTGAACCCAAGACATAGGTGTCCTCTGGTCTTGTTAGGAAACAGAGTGGTGAGCTGTGAGGGTCCTCCACCAACAGATGGGGGCTCATGAGTTTTGAATGCCAGAAATCTGATAAGTGAAACTGAAGTCAAAATTTGTTGTGATTCCCCTTCCCTCCCTTCACCCCACCTCCCACTATGGCTGGGAGCAGATATGTAGGTAGCTATGTGGTCATACTGATATGAGCTTTGGGATCTGCCTTCCCAGTTGTGGCCAGACAATCAGAGCTCCTCTGACTTTACTCAGAGCCCTTGGGATTCTCTGGACTAGAAGCCAGGCAGATACCTAGTCCCAGCTGTACACTTTCTCAGTTGGGTTATAATGGCCCATCTGACCCATGGGCAGCCTCTTCTCTGTCACTTGTCCTTGTAGATGTGCTTTAGGTCTTCTGGGGTTTTAAATACCTGTGAAGTTCAGCATTGTTTCAGGGAATAAAATTCTGTGGGTGCCACTTTGGAAAACAACTTTCCCAAAACCAAATATTAAAGAAATGACTGGAAAAACAAGGCACACAGAGTCTTTTCCTGCTGGTCCCTTGTATGGCTTTCCCCTGCGTTTGCTTCCCTCTATTCAGTTAAAGATAAAAAAAAAGCTATCCCAATCTTGGCAAAAATCACTCTGTTTGCCCTGTTTTTTTTTTATTATTTTCTCAGCAGGAAGGCTTTGGAGCTGTTCAGAATTTTATAGGAAAGATGCCAGAACAAGGGACCAACTAATGGTGTGTGAACTTGCATAAAACAAGAAGAAAAGTAATGCCCAACCTTCTCTCCTCCTGGAAGGTCTGTTATATAACTCATGGTCTCGCTAGGTTTTCTTGCAAAAACAGGATGTAGCGAAATCCTTTAAGATATACAAACTTGCTATTTTGGTGCTGAAAATATGGGAAAACTAAGATTATATATTCCATGGAGAATGTCATAGGTGGAAAAAAATATAACGTATTAAATGCCTGATTCCCTTTAGGGAGAATAGGACAGATTCGAGACAGATGCATGTGAATAAATCTTCTTTTAATGAACGACACTTAGCTCTGCTGGGCTGTATCAAAAATATTGCCACGGTGTCTGTGCAGCTTCAGCAGCAGGAAGCTGAATTGCCAAAGAGGCAATATCCTGAGTCCGATCAGTGTATCATAATCAAACAGACACTAAGCAAGAAGGATAGGGTGTCTCACAAACCATATTGGATTAAACAAGCTTGCTAACTGTCTGTAATTTCTATGGGTTCCAATTACTGTCTTAAAGGGCTAGACAGAAGCAGGATCATGCAATGCATTATTTTGGAAGATCACCATCGCCCAGAACATTGCCCTTACTGTAATATGGTGACAAATGCATCATGATAGTTAATATTCCATTATAGAGCTCATTTTCCCAGGGTCTATAACTCACCCGTAATAATTTGCTGAAGGTTGAAACTTGGCAGGCAGGGCTGCAGACCGGGAATTAATTTTGGTAACACTATAATAAGTGCTCTTTAATTAATGTTAAATGAAAATGGAATTCCTAAGAAATTACACACAGCAGTCATGCGACATGCTGAATGAATTCATCGTGATTAATGGCACTAAAATGAGTATCAAAAGTGGTAAGTGGGATTTGCCTTTTATTAAAAAGTGTTGCCAGCATCGTTTTACTGATATTTGGCACCAAATTGCTTTTAAAGGGACAGCATGAGGAAAGCAGCACCTGTTTATAAAGGGAAAAGAAAGTGATCGGGCAGGCCTTGTGTTAGCGTGCACATAAGTGAGTCTTAATCCTGTGAGCCCTGGTTACTTGTGCAGTCTGGAGTCATTCTGAGCTAGTGCTGGTGACAGCTCTGCTTTGAGTGGGAAAATTGGACTGAAGAACTTTATCAGTTCCTTCCAGCCAACATACCTATGACTGCATGAGTTATAGTAAAATTTAGGGCCTGGATTATATGGAATTATATGTAGAGATGGAGAATGTCTTTAAGGCATTCTCTCTCAAAGTAAAGTGATGATAATCCCCATATTGCAACCAGGGGAAGAACGAAGCAGAAACAAAAAACAAAAGGTACTATCCAAAGAAATCAGCCTTTTGAACAGCCAGGAAATAAAAGGTGAACCTGTTTATCTGTGTTATTTCCTATGTTTGTGAATGTCCCATCCATATTCTTTATATAATAACACCTTTGTCTCCCACAACTGAAGAGCTTTCTAAAATTCAGAGACTTTTAAGATACATTTCACTGCTCAGAGATTAACATTTATCTATTAATTTTTTGTGTTAATTTTATTAATCTTTGACAATGGCACTATAAAGCCAAGAAAATAGGCTTGGAAATGCTTAACGGAAATGCATTGATGAATAATGGATGAATCACGAATGGTTTGATGAATGCTGCTACAGTTTCTATGTAGGAATGCTGGGCGATTATTTGGGCTGCCAGATTTCCCCTTGCTAAAGGTTTAGTGAAACTGCTATGTAGAGTGCTCTGGAAGGCAAGGAAGAGACCATCTGGGAAACAGCAAAGTTCATTAAAAGGGGATGTAGGTATAAATCCCCTCCAGCCCCCCCAAAATCTCTTGTTATGGTCTACAAAGCAGTATTCCCAGCACAGTAGGTGTTAGAGTACCTCATGCATAAGTCCCTGTGAGCTAGACCATGGCTTCAATGAGGTAATAATATGACTCATCTGCTCCATCATATGGCTCTGCCAGTGTATCACGGTCTACCCAAGACAGCATCTCCTCATAGTGAGAAGCCATAAATCACCTGAATTGTATGTTCCATGAAGCAGCATGGCAGATACAGTTTGCTAACGAGCTGTCCTGAAATAAATTTATCATGCAGTTCACAAAGTGAAATATTTGCGGTTTGGTTGAACTTACCCAGAAAGAAATAATCCAGTTAGGTGAATAAGAAAATCAGCATTTCAAGAACAAAATGTTCATTTGGTAAAACCATATATATATATACTTATCCAAGACAATTTCTGACCAGCCAGATTGCTGTTGCTCAGAGAAATGGTAGAACTTATACCTAAATTGTCTGTTTCCTTACCAGTAAATAAATGGCAGCGTTTTTGTCAGGCTGTTAAATGAATTACTTGCTTATATGGCATTGATGGCAGATACAGCAGTCAGACTTTATGCTTCTTCCTAAGCCATTACAAAAGTTTCTGTTGATTGCATTCATATTACTTCCAGCAGCCCAGCAAACCTCTTTCTTTCTCCTCACCACTACTTTATGCTTATGTGATATACAGAAATGTCATATGATCATCCTTACCAATATATTCTGCTCTGCCTCTTGTAATGTTAATGTTATCCCTTCAAACATCCCCAATCTGGCAGGAGAACGTCCCACTAAACACGGACACACTGGTGCCAAAGAGAACAAAACAAATGATAGTAGAAGCATAGAATATCTCAAATTATAAGGGAACCATAAAGGTTGTTGAGTCCAACTCCCTGCTTCTCATAGGCCTACCCACAACTAAACCATATGACTTAAGAGCATCGTCCAGATGCTCCCTGAACTCTGATAGGCTTGGTGCCATGACCATTCCCCAGGAGTGTGTTCCAGTAACCAGCCACCATCTCACTGAAGAATCTTTTTCTACTTTCTAGTCTGAACTTCCCCTAAACCAACTTTATTCCAGTTCCTCGTGTCCAGTCATGGCTCACCAGAGATAGAGTCCCCCATCAGCCTTCTCTTCTTTGAGCTGAACAAGCCAAGGGACCTCAGGCATTCTTCCTAAGTCTTGACCTTGAGATCTTTCACCATCTTGGTCACTTTCTTCTGTACACTCTCTAATAGTCTGATGTCCTTATATTTATGTGCCCAAACTTGCAATGTAGAGAGGTACGATCAGCTGTCTCTCTCTGAATGTACACTGTGGTTTTTCTTGTAAGGATAATACTGTGTAATGATAAATGAAGAACAAGATAGGTTATATTATTTTTTTGTGGCAGATGTGGATACGCTAGAGTCTAGAGGAATGTTTGTATTCATAGAGGATCTTTTTCTGAGCCAGAGAATCCGAAATCCAGACAGATTTGAAAGGAACCAAATCACACCACCAACATTACTGTGTCAAGGAAAGAAAACACACCGGAAAAATTAATAAAAAGAAACTTTTGTTGTCAGTTACTGCTGACATAAGACGTCACCAGCTGTACAAGACAACACAGTTATCTGGAATTGTGCTTTATAAATCAAAACACAGAAGATATCTTTACTACAGATCTTCCATATTTCACCCAGCCTATGGGTGTCTTTCTTTTCAGTTTGTATTCAACTTAATTGCCCCAAATTACCTGTTACAGTGATCCTTTTCCTTCCTTCTTGCTTCCCTCTCTGTAGCAGGGACCGCTTTGTGCTGGGCAGTAGGAGCAGGGCAATATGGTGTTGTGGTACTAAGTCATGAGAGCACTGTACAGTGACTCCTTAAGATAGAAACGTGTTTCTGGTGTCAGAAGTGACTTTCTGTTTTGGATGGTGTTGTCCTTGTTCCTCCTGTTTTATTTTCTGCAATGGCTCTAACGCATTTTTGTATTTTCCTAATCAATGTTTTCCATACCTTTTTGCTATTTGTGCTTTACAGTCTATTATTTTAATGGTGAGCTAACAGTTTATTTCATTGGGAGTTAACAGTGTAGTAAAAACCATATTAAAACATACCCACATCATCATCTTGTTAAAAGCAAACTAAAAAGGAACTCAAACTGACTGTTTCAGTAGTCTCCAGGCAAGATAATTTCTTCAGATAAACAGCTTATCTCTTTAGATTTTCAGAATGTTTCTGCTATTGCAACCAACGGTGCATTAACCAGGAGAAATCAAACTAAAAGCACCAGACTTCAACAGATGGCTTTCGGGTCCCACATGTACACCTCTGTCCAACAATCTGTTTACAGTTCAGGTTTATTTTCCCAGTGATCATTTATTTGGACAGAGATAACAGTGTTGCTTTCCCCAAAGAATGAGTGATATGCTCTATGGGGTGAAGGAGAAGGCTGAATAATTTGGGCTATGCAATGTTAATTTTAATGTTCACAGTATCGTGCATTCCCTGAATCTTGTGGAAGCCTGAATAGAGTCTGTTGAAAACTTAAACCTGCTCTCCACAATGCATTCGAGGCAGATATGTTTTAGAAAAGCAATGCAAAACCACCAAAGTGGTCAAATAGAGCCAGACCAGTGGTCTGTGCATCGTGCATTTTCCCCTTCCTGGCAATCACTTGTAGGAGAGGCTTAAAGAGCTTGAGACTACAAAAAAAATATAGGAATATGACTGCAGGCATCCAAATTTTACTAGCAAGAAGGAATGTGAAAGGGAAGAGAGTACTCTGAATTAATGTTAAATTTCTTATGTTTTACATGCCTTCAATAGTACATAGTTAAAAAATAATCCTTTGAAAGAAGAGAGGAAAATAAATCTGCCTTAAAATAGTGAATGTCTCTCAGAGACCCAGCCTGCCCTGCACACGATCAGAATCAGTTGCAAATGCCATGGTAATTTTCTTCTGGAAAATCCAACCACATTTAATTTGCAATGTCTTCCATCAGACCACCACATTTTTGTATCTCAAGTTGTATGGTCTGGAAATGGAAGTGAAACATCATATATGCCATGAATGAATGAATGAAAAGTAAATAAAGACTAATATCCCATTTTAGCTTAAAAAAATAAGATTATACCAGACCACATTTGTTTTCCCTTACTCCAAGAGTATCTTACATGCCCAGAGAAATGACATATTTAATAAAAATAACTTCAATTCCTTGTGGGTACTTGAGCTTATTTCACTGTAAAAGTTTGCAAGAAAAGGCAAAAAGGATAAGTCAGTCCTTTTGTGTCTCAACATAGCGCGTTTGAAGTTGGGGGAAGTTTGTTGCTGGTTTCTGTGTGTTGTGTCTGCGAGACGTGGGTCAAAATCAGACCTTACGAAAGCTCCAAGTCCTTTGCAATGCATGTTGCACAATAAGAAATACTTTCCTGTTGAGTGGAATAGCTCAGGGGTACAGATCTTACCCAGGGTGGAGTTCCCAAAAAAGCAAGACTGGAAAAGACTGGGCTGGCTGGTTACCCCAGGGGCTTGCTCTGTCACAAATGAGTAAGTAGGAGAATGTAATCTGAAGGTTGAACATAGCTGGAAAAGATCCAACAATTTAAACATCGGTGTGGAAAATAATTACATACTGACAGGTCTCCAGGGCAAAGAAAGAGAGACAAGGGCTTATATTAACTCGTCATGGTGCCAACAGTCAATCGTTGTTTAATTGAACAGTATTTGTAGGCATTTTCATGGTGTGACAAGAAATGATACTTGTATTTATGTTATTGTTATGTAGGAGATAGAGGTGTTTAATGGGTAGCAGGAGGAATTAAACCAGGATGGTAATGGAAAAGTAAAACTTCCCAGTACCACAGAATTTGTAAAGTACCTTGATTTGGGTAAAACTGTCAAGCTAGTTATCAAATGTGGCATATAAAGCATTAAGCAAGGGAGCAAAGGAAAGGGAAGTGAGCACAGTGGGAATCAGGTTATCTGGGAACTTACTCCAAATGAGAAAATTCAGCTGTTTGTTTGCCTGGAAGGCTCAATGGATAGGGTAAATTGTTGCTAAATTTGAGGGTCCCAGAGCAGGTTATAGGAGGTTATTCTCTTGATCTAATTCTTGGACTGAAGAAAATACACAGTACTCAGTTAAGATGTATGTAAATGAGACCTCAGTTCCACATGTTGCCAGGTTTCTGGATCCTTGTTTTAATACTGATGTTGGAAACAACAATATCTAGTGAAACAAGATGCAAACCTGCTTCAAGGCAAAGTGGAACACATTGCCATTAATCTTATTTCAGCACTCGTGCCAGAAGCTCTGAATTCCATGAGCACCGTTCAGAAGGTTATCTGATTGTCCTCCTCAGCACACGGCATGCTGTAACCTATAGCAAGCAAATTAAATATAATCATATCAGTGCACTGAAATTACACTCCTTTTCCATATGGGGGCCTGTGGGCAATAATCATGTTGTTATCCATTTATCTGTTTCCCTCTAGGAAGTTTTCAGTCTAACTAGCCAGAACAAATTCGAAGGCTCTGTCATAATTTCAGGAATTGCTGTGCCAGAGGGCTTCTAACACCTCTGGTATTTCTTGCTTTCCAGCCAGGGAAGGAGGGGCTTCTAGGATTGGTTGTTTTGGGTGTTTTTTTTGCTGTTCCCATGTAATATTTCCTTGTATTCTGTTCTCAAGGTGGTGAAAAATAAGGCTGCAGTGTTTAGCCGATGCCCGTGGCATACTAACAAATATATTTCCTCTAAATGCTGATATTATACAAGGCTGAATGACATCACGTTGCTGCTTCCAGTTCATTCTTCCCTTACAAGGGCAATATTGTACGGCGAGTAATTTGTCAGAGATACTAAAACCAGCTTGGGAGCAACAATAATTGTGAATAGGGTGAGTGGGTGCACTGTTCTGACTTGTTTCAGGGGCTTAAATTTTGGAAAACAGCCTAAAAAAATATCAATTTAAAGAGAAAGAAAAAATTGAACCTGGGGCATTTGCTAGGGCCAGACATTAGTTCCATTTAGACTCTCAACCATCCCACACTTAATTGTAGGTCTGCTGCATTAGCTTGTAGGAGTAGTAAAAGCATGTAATTCAATCTAATCAGATGGGCAGAGGAACTGGGTGCTTTGTGCCAAGGGGAGCCCCTGGAACAAAAGGACAAATGTGGCTGCAGAAAAGTAGTTTTACCATAGGAAATTCTTGCAGGACTACTTGATCTGTGCAGAAAGTGGTGCAAGAAGCAAACTACCTAAGGAAATGATGGTGTCTAAGCATTCTTGTCCTGTCTCAGTGGGGCACCAGATGAAGTCCCCACAGAGCCCTCACTGAATGAACGTGCATGGCTGGGTTTTCCATCTCACTCAGGTTTAATTGCCTAAAAACTGGGTGCTCTCTGTGCCTTCAATGAAATAAGTGTAGCTCGTTCACTGTAAGCTTGGTGTAAAAGATGTAACGGGAGTTGTCCTTTGCAATTATTCTTGATCCACTGAAAGGAACTCTGATGATGAGTGTAAGTCGGATGACTTCTAGGGACTTACACCCCAAGCTGTCCATCTGGGACAGCTGTAATTCCTACTGTCGCAGGAATTAACTTTCTCCTGCAGATGATCTCTAGATGTGGTCTCATTATGAAAGCAGAATACTGTGCAATGCATGTAAATCATTCCTAGGAAAAAGATATTGCTGGGGAATAATTCTGTACTGAAAAAAGGACACATGACATGACCAAGTAGCCTTCCTTTAGTCTCTTCAAGACATAATATTGCCTGCATGATAATTTCTAAAAGTGATAAATGTTTGTCTGAAACTTTTCTTGAGGAAATTCTTGGCATGTTTTAGAAATTTGATGAAGAAATCTTTTGATATTTCTACACTCTGCTTTCCTTGATGTTATCTTCTTGCTGAGATGTGAAGATTGATGTTATCAGTGAAGATTAATGAATGGAGCTTATCGAGATTTCAGTTATAATGTTGCTTTAGATGTTCTGTATCTACATTGGTGTGTTGAATATCAGTAATCTTTCCTTTTTCCCTCAATCTAGTTTAAACATTTACAGAAAATGAACACCAAATCAGTGGGTAGGAATGGAGGTTGTCTTCTAGAATATTTTAGCTACCTTGAAGGTGCAGTGGTACAGTTCTGATGGTCACGGTAGATGGTTCATGTTTGCATTTAAATCAAAGTTTCAAAGAGACAGTTGAAAAATATAATTTTTCTCCCCCCTGAAAGAAATGTGGACAAAAGAGGAATAATAGTTAGGCAGAAGATTAGGGAAATAATTTGAGTAAAGAGAGGAGGAGAAGGGAGAAGAATGGAAAAGAAAGGTGAAAAGGAAAAGCAGAGTCGTTTGGCTTTAAGCAGAGATGTCAGTTCCAAACCCAAGCAAACAAACAAAACCTCAAACTGTGTTTAATTCATAATGGAATCTTCCAACCAGAAATCAGGGGAATTTGAGAAAAGCAAGCACTTTTCCTTAAAATCTCATATTTCTTTTAAGGTAAATATAAATGAGCATTGTTTTGCCTGCCACTCTTCACCAATCAATTTATCTGAAGGTCGGAAGACAGCTCTACTGATAGGTCCCTTATTGAAAATTAAGTCAGAGTTCAGCGAGTTACTAGAACAGAAAATCACTTCAGATGGGAGCAAGCTCTTTTGGATGGCAAAGGCTGGCTTGGCCAGGGTCCCAGTCCTTTCACCAGTAACCCCTCAGGAGGTCAGCCCTGCCAGTATCCCAGACGCCTCTTCCCAATCCACTGAGGGCTGCTTCTTCTCTGGCATCAGAGAGGAATTTCCTCTACCTCTCTGCTCCTTCTTTCCTTTTTCCGTGTGCCCTCGTTGGATCAATTATAACATGGCTTGTAAATTACAGCATCACAAAAATTGACGCTAGAATTATTTAGGAATAGGAAATGTGAACAGATTAATTGGAGCATTAAAAAGGAGAACAATTTGATCTGTCAAAGTACAATGACAAGTCCTATGTTTAGGAACAATGAGCATATTATAGATGTGCTACACACTTGTTTGAGTGTGCATGGTTTGTATAAACATCCTTAGCCCAGAAGTTCTGGCTTTATCTGCATGACACTTTTGTTTCTTACATCCTATAAAGAGACCATTAAATAAAGTAGAAATTCAAGGGGAAAACCCATGACTTTGATTGTGATATAATTTGGTAGACAGTTAATTGGTAATTAAAGACTGGGTTTGCCTTGGACAGAGCTTCTTATTTCTTAATGTTTATCTGATGTTAGGTATTAGACCAACACTTCAGGAAGTAGAAGGGTTTTCAGTAGTACTGAGCACCCTTTGAGGCAGAACTGAAAAGAAAATAGAGCTTCTATATGCTGATATTTCCACCTTTATGTTTCAGTTTTGGAGAAAATATCCTTAATTGAAAATGCTCTATTATGAAAATGAATAGCTTACATTATATATATGAAAACCCCATAGTTTTTAGATTAGAATAGTATCTCTAGATAGTGAGTGTCTACTGGGATATGTAATTGAGACCCTGTATTTCCCCCTAACTTTGCTCTCCAGCTGTGCTATAAGCCCTTGATAAACTATGTGGTCTTTACAACCAGCTGAATCTCTGTAGCAGCTCATTAAAAATTATTTAATTGAAACTTATTTCTCTTCAGGTTTTTTGACCTAGTCTTCCTATGCTGTCAATTAATTCAGAAACCTTGTAGATTCTCCTATAAAAAGAACCCAGTCATTTGTCTTATTTGCCCAGGTAACCTATGCTATCATTTCAGCTTAAATTCATGATGCATTTCTGAACAGCTTTAACTTTTTAAACCTTCCTGTAGAGATGGAAAAGTAGGAATGAAATGTTATTATGGAGCCACCTCTGTGCATTTTAAGCCCTTAATATTTGTGCATACCTCAAGTGAGTGTTGGTGATAAATCGCCATTGTCCTAGCAGCTGAAAATACCACAACTTAGTAGGCAGCTCAGGGACAGCATCTCTGGGGAGAAAGAGATGGCTGGACATGATGGTGATTTCTAGATGTGTTCCTAGTCTGAGGAAGGAGTCCCTGGCGCCCTGGGAACACAAGCTCTGCCAGCTTGCAAAGGATGTGGCTTGTGTCCCGCTCTATGTCCAGCCAACTGCTGCAGACAGAACAGTGGAACCAGTATGTCCCTCTCTCCCACTGCAGGATCTCATCCTGCACCAAGTTTTATATAATCAACTAATATATAACCAAATTCTGCACCAAACTTTAATACAACCATTGAAGCTTCCACTCTCTGGAGCAGGTGTGGAGCCAAGTGATATCTGTGCTGCCAAACCATGCTGTGATTTACCCTTGAACACCCAAGTTTTTTTAATTTATACCTTTTTACATGCTCTGAGTCCAACTTTTGTTCAGCTCTGTTGTTTTGGCAAGGAAAAAAGACGTTGCTCTGTATGGGTGATAAGCGCTGGCTGGAGAAATCTTATGGGTCACTTTACACATTGAGTTTGGGTGCTGAAAGTTAGAGAGTTTTTGTATTTAAAGAAGTGAAAGTCCTGGTGTCTGACTACTCACTGGGATGGAAAACTTCCTGCAAAAACATCATCCTGCCTTTTATTGATATTTTTATTCCTCTCTGCAGAGATATTTTTTATTTCTTTTAAAACAGTAAGTAGGAAATAGTTACTTATTTACTCATTGTTCTAAGAGATAGAAAGAGCGACATTGTAGTCAAGTTTAAACAGAATAGATATTGGTGGTATCTACAGGTTACAGAGAAAAAGCAAACTTAGGCTATACTGGTACTGAGAGGCATTTGTGTTGTAGCTAACATGACACGACAGGTTTGTGGTGCCGTTCTGTGTCTGAAACTTTCCTTTTTCCTGGAAATATTTGTTTTTCTTCTGTAACATGTTTATTCACAACAGCACCAGCCAAAAAATGTACAAAACAACTGTAGAAACTGCTGCTGGGCTGTGAACAAAGACCGCGGGGTCTTCGAAATACAGAAATGTACTTCTGAATCTACACCTTTGATCTTAGATTGGCAGTGTGGTTTTGGCTCACTGTGCATAAACTGACCCCGATCTGATTAGAGGAAGGTTGATCACCGTACTAGGTTTGAGCCCTTCTATGTACTTCTGGGCTGAGGTTCACATTTGGAGCTGGTCCAAGCAAAGTCTTCATGCGTCAGTGAATCTGTAGATCTCACCAGACTGCCTGTATATCAAGAATCTGTTCTTTTAAAAACACTTGATTTCTTAGATAAAATTTTGATGCATAGTGAAGTTTCTTGTTGTGGAGCCACTGGAAAATACGCTGCTTCATGTGAATGAAAAAGAACAGGATTAGAACTTTGGTCATGGCCTGTGCAGCACTAATGTTAGTGTAAGAGTGGATGGGGTAGTGCTGTGTCTATGTTAGAGAAATTTGATAATACATTGAAAAACAGGCTCCTACTGTACTTTTAGCCTTTAATTTGAGTAGTACAGTGATGCCAGGTAGTTAAGAACAGAAATGTTGTGTAGAAGCAAAAATTTATACACAGCTGGAATGTGGGTTTATAAAAAATGAGTGGTGTTTCAGAACTACATTCAGTTTGGTCTATAGGATACACATATGGTTTTGAGAGCTCTAAGTTCCCTGTCATTTTCTCGTTGGCTGCTCCTTTTATTGTTTCTTGTAATGATAAGGAAATGGATCGTCTCAGAATAAATGAATGCCATATGTACCAAATGTACATGAAAATGCCAGCTTTTGTGTTCTGTATCCCTAAACCCCCACTACAAATCCATGTTACAGTGGATTTCTCCATACTAACCAGCAGCTATTCTTTAGCTTCTGTACAAACGGTAGTCAAACCTCTGCTGCTGAAGAAGTTGCTGATGTCTCAGTGACAGAACCTACCCTGCATGTGCGCTGCTCTTTTATTGCTTACAGAGAAATAAGTGAATGGGTCATTAAGTTTCCAAGGTATACTATTTCTGTTTGGACTGAAACAGCTTGGATGTGCTTTAAAGCAAGTAACAGAGCATTAATCTTTCCATTTCTCGTCTATTTTTTTCAGGGAAATTTGTTGCTAAGTAACGTTAAAATTCTGCATGAAGTCGCAACAGCTCTGCAGCAAATACTTTATTTTCTCGTATTTCCATGTTGATGTGACATCCTTGGTTGAGGATGAAAGATCTTGCAGTGCAATAATGATTAGAAGCTGTTGAAAAAGTGCAAAGAAAAAAACAAAACCCAGGAAATTTTAACTCCTGTAGCAACGCCTGGTGCTGCTTTGAAGCTCTTATTTATTTTCTATTTACTGGGTTTATATTAGTGTCTCAGTCTCATTGTGCCAGATGCTAACTAAACATAGCCAGGGGATGGCTGTGCCCCTAAGGGATTATCTTTTACACAGAGGGGTGATTGTGTCCTTCAGACTTCTCACCTGTGTCAGGAGACAGTTATGGTAGACCTTTAACCTTAGCTGTGCTACAGCACTGCAAAGCCAGGAGTGCATGACTGTCCTGGTCTGCTTTTGCCCCTTCACAGATTCCTCCAGCTCTGTCCCATCCTTACATGGGGGTTTTGTGTTAGAAGTCAATCAGGAAGGAGAATTTGGACTCTGGGACCATAGCAGTACTTCAGTGCCTCATCAGGCTTTCAGTGAAGTCCTCTCCTGGGCAAAAATCTGTGGAATTGCTCAAATCTGCTGATAAATGGTGTGCACGATGGGGCAGTGAGCACCACCAGCATGCACATAAGACCAGTGGCACCACCGGAGCAGGCTGCTCTTGCTTCTTGCACCATCTACACAGCAGAACCCACCGTGAAAGTCTGGCTTAGGAAGGGTTTCATACCTGACCACAACCAGAGCCAGATCCCCCGTGACCTGTACTGTTACAAGGGGAGAGCTCTCTCCAGTGAACTTAATACAAGAATGTTTGCAATGTTTTAGAAAGGAAACAAACGTTTCCGGAGAGGGTGGGCAGAGACGTTGCAATGTCCATATTAACCCAAATGGCATGCTGCAGATTTACACGCATTCTTATTAAATATAAGAAAATTGTTATTAAATATAGCATGCACTAAACCAAGAAGACTATACGGATGTTTAATAGGGTTGCGTGTAAGTTCCTCTCTGAGACCCCAGGATTTATCAGGGAAGGATCATCTTTTCAGTAGAAGTTTAGAACCATGCACTAGGATAACATTTCCTCTCGCAGGGCCACACAAAACTATTAAAATGTTGGTATTCATTAATAGATGCCTTAGGATTTTTCTGTGCAGGAAGAACAGTGAACAAACTGCCTCTCTGTACATCTGCCAAAGCCTTCTTTGAAGCAGCAAACACTTGCTAGGATTTGTATGTGTTGCTTGAGGAAGTATACCTATGCTTTTGAGACAGAGCACCAGTGTGTATACGGATACTTCACCAGGTAGTTTACCAGAGAGGTTATAACAACCCGTGCTGTAAACAGACATACATTTTCCAGAGCAGGAAGAAGAAACCCAGGAGGAAATCAGGATTGCACAGAATACTGTAAGTAATTTTAGCAAGCTGAATGAATGTCCGAAGGCTGACAAGCATTAGGCCTTCATTTTCACAAAGCTTTTAAGCTCAAGCTTAATTGTAAACACATGTTTATGAATTTTGCTAAACAGGAAGATACTTGCACAAAAGATTAATTTAATAATAATATAATAGCTGCACAATAATAATTTCTGGTGCTTTTCCACTTAGAAATCTGTAGCTAATGTAAAAAATAAATAGCACAAAGGAAACAGAAATGATTTTGCCTTTTCATGGTAAAAAGAGTCATAAAATCAGAGAGGTCATGTGGTAAGTGTGATTTACCTGAGCTTTAAGTACTCTGAAAATGAAACACCAGGAACAGCATAATCAGTCAGGAGAGCAATTAGGGACTCCATTACCACTCAAGAGAAGCAACAGAGACCATAATCACTTGCCCGAGGAAATGGTTTTCACATACACGCCGAATTCGGTGTGTTTATCAGCAGTGTGTGAGTAAGGGAGTGTCTTAAGCTCTTGACAGGAGCAAGAATAATACATAGGGAATGGGGTGGTTATTTAGGGAATCTGTCTGTCATAATTTATTCTTCTGCTTCATATCTGGAAGTAGTTGCTAAAAATGTTCAAAGCCTGGACTTGCTGAATGTGTGTGGAATGCTTCATTTGCTGACAAGGTTTGTGATGTGTCCCGCAGGCTGGGGACACCAAGGAACCTGTGTTGAACAACAGGATTTGTTACGGTGGGATGCTAGACAAGCTATTTCTCTCCCATCTTTGTCTCTTTAAGGGGAAGCAGGAATCCCAACAGGGGCAAAGATGACAAACCATGCTTTCTGTAAACATCCATGTGGTGGACATTTGGGGAGGGAAACGGCTGATGACTCATATTCATATGTGCTTTATATGTACTCTCATACACACATGGGAGATAGTGAGTACAGGGTCTAGTTTAACTCCAGGCTAAGCATGTTGTTCTATGGTAGAACAATAGAAAGAAATTGTTTGAGTTGGAGGAGGATTGTGGACAACCCCAAATGTGAAAATCTAAAGCATCGAGGAAGTGCATGTAGGGCTTATTAATTATCTTTGTTCATTGTGTATCTTTTATGTTGATGCATAAAGTGCAACAGTATTTTAGACTACCATACAAAGTCTGTTCTATTCAAAAGGAGCATTTCAATAGCTGGAGCTAGGGGAAATGGTTAACAGATATGATAGGTATGACCTAAACATATATGGATCCCTCCCAAGAAGAAGGACTAGATAGGTTTCCTTCTGGGCTGTGTTGCTAAAGGACTTGGAGTACTATATAGGCTGAGAGGAGTCCAGCTATTTCAGGATCGTAAACCAAGGGAATTGTCCACGTGGCTAAATTTTAGGACAGGTTTCATGTGACTGGAGACAAGATCTACTTGTAGCTGTTGGCTTAATTTTGTGTTTCTGTTTACAAAAGTGAATATTAGAGGAAACTTTAGGCATGACATCCTGATGCAATGCTTTTAATGAAGAACAGCAAGGGACTTTGAAAGTATTGGAAAAGGCTTTGTAGCAGGAATACCTAGCCAAATGTGTACACATCCATAGAGGCTACAAAGTTAATGACTTTGGTATCTCAAGCTAGAAGGTCTGAATGCTTTCATTTTCCTACCCTTTTTTCATTTTGATAATATGAATGAATGATTTTTAATGGCCATAAAAGGCCAATAAACAGCTCCATGGTGGCACTCTAGTGTGATGAAAGATACTAGTCAATATTTATAGAGGATTGATATGGTGAATAGACTGACAGCAGCTACAGGTCCATAATTCTCTTATCAAGTCCTTCTTTTTGCTTAGATGTTTTTCTTTCAGTGTGGTTTTTATGCATTCATCAAAGATACTCTGACATCTAGTAGCCCTACTGCTCTGACAGGATTGCTGGACATCTGGAAATATGGATGTGCCAAGTGCATTAGCATATATGCTTTCTACAGTTCATGCACCGTAAATCTGCACCATCCAGGAAGTCTCTCCTTAGGTCCCATGTGTTGAGCTTTGCACATGCCCAACAGCTGTTTGCACATCAGTGGCTTCCTGGCAACTTCCTGGAAATGTCTTGGAGAAATAGGAGAAAATGGCATAAATCTCACTGTAACCGGGGTATAAGAAACTCATTTTGCTGTAGCACACATGTGTAAGACCAGCATGTCGTAATTTTCAGGACTGGGTTTATAGTGAAGGAGAATTATTTAATCACATATATTTTTTATTTCTGGGCAGCAATGTTTAGAGGAGATCTGACAGGCAAACTAGAGCTGCATGGGTAGAATTTAACTGTGAGCCTTAATCTAATGGCCCAACTCAGCACAGGCTCAACTTCAAGCTCATAAGTGGTTTCTTGCCAAAGTTAAGCACACATCAGGGCATTCAACAGCAGGCAAGATTAAGGTAATAAGACTAACAACATGTGCACACACAGTAAAAATAAAAGATTTTGGGAGCAGCAGCTATGCTATCAATTGCTCCCTGAGAAATACACTCAAGCTTTTTTGGGCTAGTGATAACTGCTGAATTTTAGTTTTGTATTTTTTTTTAATAACACTTTCAAACTGCATTCTTCCAAAATAATTTTGTGTAATGATGGAAGGAATATTTTTTACCTCCATATTCTTCACCTCCATATTCTTCCAGTGCAGTTTTTGTTTAACAGTCTTCTCTTGAACACTAGGAGAAAGAATAATGTATGTTAAATAGTGATCTTGCCCTGGTGGGAAGTAGCTTTGTTGTAACTGTCATACAGTAGAATGTATCAGGATGCCCGAATATAACACATAGGTTAATAATTGAGGCAGTGGGAATGCTGAGGTCTTTGCTTTATAGCCGGCTTTGACCTATCACAAAACAAGCTTCTTCGTGGTGCTCTTCCTGCCTGGAGCAGACTTTATCCTTAAAATGGATTTTATTTGTCCTTTCATCATGAATAAGTTTGGCCAAAAGGGCAATTCTAATGTGCACATATTCCTGCTAGTTCAATGTACTTATTCTTTTAATATACTTCTTGGGTCATTTTTTCCTTTTGTGTTAAGCATGATCTTACTGTATCACTTTTCGTAACTGGCTTTCAGCAGATTCAGTGCGCTGCAGCTTGAAGTGTCAGACTGTGGGTGGTCCATTTCATTTGAGGCATTTTGAGCCAAATGTGAATAGAAAACAGCTTTTGTTCTGCAATTTTGGACTTACCCTTAAATACCTACCAGACTGTAATCATCCACACATCACCCACTGCCAATAAATAACCTCTTTTATTATCCAAGTCTCTAGATGGGGAAGAATATTTTTTGCTGAATTCAGCTAGAGGCAGCAATATGCAGGGTCATCTTTCTTCTTTTTCTTTTTCCATATGAAAAGCTTAGATATTTTATTAGAGTGGCAGCAATGTGATTATTTATTTTGTTATACATGAATAATAATGCCAAAGTTAAAACATAAAGTGAAGTTTAAATGTTTCTGTCTTTTATACTGGTATAAAGCACAGCAGAATCTGCCCAACAGAGCTTTCCACATGTATGGGGCCAGAATATATGTGCAACATGAAAATTAAGAAAGCACAGATTTTGGTACTTGTGATGACATAGTTTTACGGGAGTACTGAGTGAAATCCTAGGCTGCATGGGTGAGGCACAGTAGAGCTTCCTAAAATAGAAATGCTCTCCAGCTCTCTGAAAGCTCATAATCTAGGTGTCAAGTAAAGTCAAGCAGGTGGATGAAGGAGGTAAGCAGTGTGGAGAAAGCTGGCAGATGAATTAATGTGGTAACATGCATAATTTAACAGAAAAGCAGATGCTTGAGCTAGCTGTTCTAATCAGATTTGACTGGGAATAACACATAGCCATCCCAGCAAAGCTAAGTTTGAAGAAAGAACTTAAATGGGTATAAACATGAATTTATCCTTCAGGTTTTCTTCTCCCTCTCTACCATGACATATTTGGAAAGTGCCTGTTTTCCTGTCTTCTCGGATTCCCACAAGAATACGGAGAGGGCAGTGTGCGATAGCTCGACCACACTGCTACAACAGCTCTTGATTTCAAAGGGTTCTATTGGATTCTGTTGAACGTTTTCATTCGCAAGGGGTTTTTCTATTACTTTTATGATACATCGGAGTTACACTCGTGATGCTGTTCCCCTTCACATAATCTCACAGCTCTGATTTGTGGCTCCCGAGGGAGTCCTTAGAGCACAGATGAAGGGCATGGGGTTAAATCTCATTTTACTAGGCAACCTGCTTTGCATCATTTTCTGGGTTTTTTTCACAGATCAAGAATGTTTTTTTGGCACACTGTACATAAACAAATGCTGTTCTGGTTGGAACCCTGTCTAGTAGTTAAAGCAATGGATTGAGAGCCAATGAGTGATTGAGTCAGCTTCTGGATTCCTAGTCCAGCATTTTCTATTGATTTATTGTCTAGCTTTAGACAATTAGCTAATATCTTTCTGTCTCTTCTATTCTCTCTCTTATTTTGCATGGGTATAATCATACCGCTCAGACCTTTTCTCATCTCTTTTTAAAAAGGCTCTTTTACATCAGTTGAGAAACTTTGTCCAAGACCAAGGCCTTTCTCCTGGCCTGGGCAGGGTTTCTGTGGTGCAGGTGCTGTGACAGATTATAGCAAGGGACCCTTTTGCAAGTATGGGTACAGGGGGTTCATGTCTTCGTTGGAAGGCAGGAGCATGACCCATTCCTGGGTTCTCAGTGTTACCTTTGGGCAGGTCCTGGATGCATGTTACTCCAGCCACATTTGGAAGGCAACAAAATTTCTAGATACTATAGATATAGCTTCTGTAAGCTCACTCTGGTGGTCAGGGAACCACTGGTTGGTAGGTAGGTAGGTAGGACACACGGTAGGGTGCACTTCTTTGGCTGTTTGGCAGTGGTCTTGTTGGCAAAATGTTCCTTGGTGGATTGCAGAGGTGTTTAACTAATCAGACAGTCCTTAGTGGTTTTGAAACTGTAGTGGGCAGTGGGGAACTTGGAGGCAAGGTCATAGTCCCCCATCCCTATACCTGATAAACTGTAAGTCTGTGCTCCCCATCAGGGTTTGACTAGATGATCTCTGAAGGTCCCTTCCAACCTGTACTATTCTATGACTCTATGATCTTCAGATATAGCACTAACTCTGCCCTGAAAAACATACTTGTAAGTTTCTTTGAAAGGCTCTCCCGAAAGAACTAAGCTTCCTAAAGAAAAAATGCATTCAGGGTGACGAGGTGGCAATTACATGCAGTGCTCAAACCTCAGCCACATTGAGATGGCTCTAAGATGATGCACCTCTGGGTCTTCATACCTCCTGGCTCTCTCTCATAACCATGCAGGAATCTACTAGGTCATTTGTTGCATAGACGATGGATGACAGATCAACTTGTATCTTGAGGGCAGGTGTTGGAAAACCAGGTCTTCTATATGCTGAAAGCCTTTTTATAAAAGAAAGCAAAAAGACCTTGAATTGCAATACAAAAACATTGGGATTGTTGATAGTTACTGTAAACTGTGCCATCAAACGTAACAAGCCTTTGTACACATGCAGGTATGATTACATACCTCAGACTTGTATATGCTTTCTATAGCAATAGTACCTTTCTTGACATGTAATAGCATTGACTGACTGAACTTTGAATTAATCTTGCCCTTCTTAGGACATGGAGTGCAATGAGTTATGGGAAAGGTGTCTTACAGGTACCAGTTAAGTCCTAGATATGCTGAGGTGACTGCCTGCTGCAAACTGAGCTGTTCATCAAATCCAAGTGGCTGTTCTTGAGATATGATGTCAATAACTATGTCCCACCATTCCCATCAGAAGCTAGGCACTATATCTAGCTAAAAGCTGATTTGGCCTGATGGAGCTGGGCAATGGAGGTGCTTCACCCTGAGAGGAGCCAGACCACTGAGGCAGCAAAAAAAGTCCTATGTCAAGGTGCATCTACAAAGCTGTTCAGAGCTGTGTGCATATGGACATTGAGATGTTCATATGCCCCTTGAAATCAGCAGCAGCATGCTCAGTGACCAGCAGGCTTTGTATAGAGTCTCTGAGTTACTGTGAAAGTAGTGGAAACATCCTGTCATGGCAGCCTTTGCCACTGAAAAAGAAATGACTTTTTTAAATTAAAGTGGTTAAATGATAGTAGCCAATGACAAAAGCCAAGCATTTTGAGACTTGCATCAGATGTCAAATATATTCATGTTCAGATTTCATTTACGTGTTTCGGCGCCCTGCATCTCTCAAAACCAGATGCTTCCAAACCATCCCTTCAATCTGAATTCTGCTACAATAACAAAATTAAGCAGTTTCTAATAAAACTCTGTCCCAGAGGTCTTGCAGCTAGAATGTCATCTCTAAAGCAAAAAGCCTAAACCTGTAGATTTCACGCTTACTTTTTAACTATTCCAATGTATAGCATATCCCGTCCATAGTGCTAGATACTTTCTTCTGCAGCTATAAAACTATTTGTGCAGCAACTGGTCCCACATTAGCTTGTTCATTTATTGATTTCTGGAAAACGCTACAGAAATATGGTAAATAAATCAAAAGAAATTCTTATCATTCAATTCAGTGTTATCATTAACAAAACTAATCTGGACAATGTAAGAGCTACAAATTGCTGACTGCGTCAAGAGGTTGATGTTCACACTCAAGTACTAAGCCTTAGCTATAGTACTTGCAAAGACAACTTTGAGATAAGAGATGACATTATACCACGTACTAAAATCAGCTTTCTTTAAGAGTTATTTAGCTTTGATTTGAGAATTTTCTCTCTTTGCTAAGTCCTATTGGTTGATACCTTGAAAATATCAGTTAAATTACAGTGGTGCAGAGGAAAAGAGATAATATATTCAAGGAACATGCTAGCAAATAGAAAATGGCTCACGTAAAAACATTGCCTGCTTTGGGCCTTTTAAAACAGAAAGCTGTAGGGCTGTTCGGGGTCATGCAACCTCACACTGTTCACTATCATACTGATTTGCTAACTTTAGAAGTTCACAGCTCTTTTCCTGTGCAGTAACGACATATGTGATTCATAAAAACCTTTGCCTTTAAAGCCATACTTCAGCCCCACTAAAATCAATACTATTTAAACAACTACTTAAGCATTGATCAATAATGTTTAAAGCTAGAAGGAAATATTAATATGTATAGTCTGACCTGTAAAGGACAGATTTATAAGATTTCCCCACAAGCCAATAAATTCATCTTTGGCTAAAGAACATCTATGAGAAGGCTATTTGAGTCTGATTTGAAAGCTGAGACTTCTTTCACTAACATGCTCCAACTCTTAGTTATCCTTAGTGTTTTAAATATGTTACTCTCTGCCATTTTGCCTTTGTTTGGCTTCAATGTCCTGTCATCACTTCCTTTCTTTCCCCAAGCAATATTTTCTCTTTCTTGTACAAATGCACACTGTAATCTAACTACTCTTGATTTTATTTTTGATAAGCTTAAGAGTGAGTTTCGTTTTAAGTACTTCAGTATGCTGTATAGCATTTCACTTACTATTCAGAAGTAAAGGGAAGAGATGTCCAAGCTTGGACACATGGACATGTGGGCTGGGAGCACAGCTTTGCAAATCAGTTTTGCTGGCTGGAGGTAAATCCCCACCTGATAGATATGGAAATGGTTGTGGACGTCAAAAAGGCTGCACCGCCGAATCTAGCTAGAGGAAAAGAATTATATATGTCATATAATTTTGACGTTGATTCAGGGCTTTTTGACATCTAAGAAGTTCTGGGGGGAAAACAAACAATCCCTTGCAATTTAATTTTGTGTCTGTGTGACTTTCTCCCTTAAAATCTATTCCAGTCCCATGGGTTCTTCAATAACTGCTGATCTCCAGGTGACTCCACATTCCTGCCCAGCCTTCTCCTACCTCACACTTCTCCTGTGGATACACAGAGCAGCACAGGGCTGCTTCTCAGCGCTGAGCTGAGTTTCCCGACCATCTCCTTGCTGTGCAGCAGCGGTGTTTTTCTTATGTTGCGAAGATAAACTCTAAGAGTGTGAAGAGAACATGCTTATGTATAGTGGATGTGGTTATTAATATTCCTTTATGCTTCTTGAAATGGGGAGTGTAAGCAGAGGAGCAGACAAACCTTGTGATGTGTTGTCAGGCATGATGAATCAGATAGACCCCCTTGGTGGTTTGCTAGCACACAAAACAGCTCTGTCTGCAGTGTGTTTCTTTAGTCATCAGTGGTGTGCTGGTTTGAAAAGGCTGCAGTAGGAGCAGTGATGTATAAGAGTATTTTGAGAGTACTTCCAAACATCAGAACATTATGTGCTGGGTGATGTCTTGATTAGCTCTGTAGAAAAGCTTTCCCCTTCCCTTTCTGAAGTTCTCCTTCAGTGAGGAGAGAGAAGGAAATGAAACATAAACACTTAAGCAGAAAAGTAAATCCAGCTCCGTGTCAGGTAATTGGCATTAATTATGAGAACTGTAGGTCAGTAATATGCTGAAGGATATTTGGAATACTTCTCAGGGTGATGTATGTGTTCATCTCATCTGCCCAGAAAAGCCTGTGTAGCAGATACAGCCAGACTGTGTGGCTTATCAAAGGCTATCAGAAAAACAAATATTTTTAGAATGGTTCTTCAACCTATTTTTCAAACCGAGTATGGAGCAACGTGAGGGTTTCTGCCTTAATCAGTTTGCAGTAAGAGCGAGACCTTACTCCACAAATCCCATAGCAGAGCTCTATGTGAAGCAATCAGGGATCAGTGTGGAGGAGGCATGAGGTGAAAATGAATTCACAAGCAGTTACTAAGCGCTTCAGTATCACAACAATATTTATTAAGTGTATTGGGCTGGAAAAAAATAATGGCCATGCCTAAACTGTGGTTCTGGAAGCTGTCCAATGCGACCTGGCTCCATTGGAAAGCTGGCATACTTGGGTGTGTTTTCAGCTATCTCTGTCTAGTCTGGGTTGGGATTTGCATCTAGTTTTCTGTTCTTCTATTGATGTGCCACTTTTATGCAGCACCCTCTGGGATCACTCTGCCATCTCTCCCAAATGCTGTTGAGCAGAAAGGCATGTGAATGTCCCATGGGGTCTTGTTATGGATAGCAATATCATCACAAATTTATTAGAAAGCTCGCTGAAGTTCACCAAAGTTTTAAGTGAAAGTGTGCCCAGTTTTGAGCTTGGATAGGCCAAGAAATGTTTCTGTATTCTGTTCAGTCTCAATTTAATACAAACCACAGTGCAAAGCATGTCTAGGAGCACCTCCTTTCATATGGCAAGCACCACATTGAAAGAGGAAGGCACTTTTGCAGGTCATATTTCCCCGCTATCAATTGACTACAGGGTTAAAGGTTTGGATTTAAGAGCCTGTATTCTGTGTAGACTCCGTGTAAGTTCAATGTTGAGTTCCATTTTGGAGCTGTCCAAAGCCCAACTCTCTAGTGTTATCAGTTAGATCTGTCTTTAAAGCATCGTACAATTGATGCTTAAATCAGAAATCAATACACAGTTATTTAGTAAAGTTCTGAAAGGTTCAAACTGCATAATTCCTCTACTAGAAATTCATTTTCTCTCTGCTTAATGTTACTCCTTATAGCTCACATTTTACTAAAACCTCTGTATGTGCTCACATATATGCTCAATGTCACATTACATCCTCTACCATTGAGGTACCGTATCTGTTTTACTGACGTCTTCCTGTTCCATGCCATTAAACACTATTGCTGCAAGTGATAAGCAGAAAGCGAATTGCATGGAAAGGTCATCAAATGTGATTATAATACACGGCATATGATATGATGTGACAATTCAGTAGTGTCATAAATCCCAATTGGATCTCCCCCTCAAGCACTCAAAAATCCTCAACTGTGTCTGAAAAACATCATGAGTGGTTTAAAACTTTTGACTTTTTAAAAAAATTTATATATATTTATATACATCTTTGCCTCATTTTCTAAACTTGTCACATATGCTTCAAATTGCTGAGTTTGCTGCCAGTGATAGGTGTCAAAGTTTGCTTTCATAATAAAAGTTAAAAATGGGAATTACCTGAATTATTATACAGGCAATCTCTTGATTGCAGAAGCCTGCAAGTACCACAGGGGTTGTGGTGGGCACTGCTTGATAATGGACAGTGTCTGCTGAATAATACTTTCTCAGGACTCAGCGTCCTCTTTTCCCTATCTAGAAAGAACCAAGAGTAGTGGAGAGCGGAACAGAGCTGAGGCTGTTCCTCCTTCTTCTCAGATACACCACAAAAGGGAAGGAGAGGGTGCATGAACCCACGGTCTCCCTTTTATTCCTCCTCTCTGTTTCAGCTTGTAATGAATGAGGAGGAGGGTGCTTTTTTCCCCCACCTCTCTCTCAGCTGGCTGGGGAAAAACATGCAGGCAGCAAAGATGTGTGTCCTCCCTATGCAGAAACCAACTTACTGGCCAAGCTTCAGAGGAGCCCCGCTCCAGAGCTGGGGTCAGAAAGGTGACTTCCACTTTTAGCAGTGGTTGGAACAAACTCGTGATTATCATTCTTTCTCTAAAGTCAGACAAATAAAGCTACTTTCCACTACAACTCACCCACAAAGCCATCTCCAAAAGTTTGGCATGTAGCTTAGAAATGTCCACAGGGCAACACTAAGATGAAAAGAGTTAACTGTATATCCATGAACACCTTCTTCCCCTTGGCCTGTGCTACCTACCCCCTATTCCACTGACCAAATAGGTCTTCACCAAAAATGGAAGGATACAAAACCCCTCACCGTGCTATAGAAAACCCTAGAACACTGTGAGAGGGGCCCAGGAGTGATAAGAGGGACAAAAGCAAAACGCTCATCAGAATGAGTCCTGTGTGGACTGTGTGAATTCAGAATGTTAAAACCCAATCCCTAGAAAACTGGTCACTTCTAACAGTTAATGACCTGCTAGTCTGCTAACCATCAGGACAGGAAGCTAGGAGCAGTTAACACTTTCAGAAACACAGTTGTTGCTAACAATAGTAACAAACCATATCTTGGACTTGTTATCGTACACGATGTAGGAGAAACGTAGTAAGTGTTCAGAATGACACTGAATAATTGCAATATTAAGGCATAGAGGAGATGAGGACTATAGATACAATCCAGGAATAGAAGTAGAGCATTACAAATATAGTGGGCAAGCAGAATAGCACTGGTGTGACCCAGAGTTAAATTTAAAGCTGGGGTCAGAACATTTCCTTCCTGCAGTAAACACGCAGGAAGAGAAAGAAGAAGGAAAGGGGGATGCAAGTAAGTGCTGGCAGTCACTTTATGGGCTTACTATTTGCTTTCCCTTCTGGCTGTCAAAGCAAAAGATCTTACAAAGCTGTGATACTCCAGAGAATCCAAAGTTTCCCAGGGAATGTTGATTATGAGAATTTATCCCTCCTGAAGGTCTCCATCCAGCAGCTCACAATTCTCTACATCCTGCGTAATAGGAGCCTCTACATGTCCCTCTATATGTTGCCTCCCCGAAAGAGAGAGGTGTGCAGGATTTCCTTTTGTCTACTGCTAAACCCTGAGCTCTAGGACAGTCTCTTCCTATTGACTACAGTTTTTGGTGTTCTGTATGTAGTGACCTGACCTCTTGCTGCTCAGTATTGTAAGACTGCAAGCTGAATGCTTTTATGTATTGTAAAAATAGACCTCTCTGATGACTAAAGGAGGACCTTGAATGCCTTTGCTTCCATTTACCTCTCCTTTCAAGAAGTCAATTCAATTATATTTAAAAACGTACAACTCAATATCTTTGAAACCTTGACACATAAACTCCTCCACTTTGATTCTTCCAGACATAATGACTATCAACATGAACCTTATCAGGGCTTTTAATAACTCATTATTTGTATATAACAAACAGCATTATTCAAATGTAATTTCTGGCAGCATCACTACTCATGCAAACTTTTCAGGTACTGTGAAGGCCTGGTTTGAGATTAATGGTATAGAATCATAGAATCACACAATAATTTGGGTTGGAAAGGACCTTAAGATCATCCAGTTCCAGCCCCCCTGCCATGGGCAGGGACACCTCACAATAAACCGTGTCACCCAAGGCTCTGTCCAACCTGGCCTTGAACACATTTTGTTCCTGGGACACTTTTCTTTCTCTTTCAGCCAGATGCCAAAAGAAGATTTCTCACTATTCCCTGTTAGAACAGTTGTATTAACTGGCATAAGCACGGGGACAGCAGAAGCAAGGGAAATAGACCCTGGAGTTGGTGCGGAGTCAAATCTGGGTTCATATATGTTTCTTTCATACTGAAGCTTCAGAAATTAGGAGTGGTGATTTATAAGCTTTTGACAAATTTCCATCTGCTCTCATTCCATGTAGTTTTTTTTCCCCCTCAGAGTTCAAAGGCTGTCTACTGCAGAGCAGCACTGCCTTTGTGATATATCGCTGTCTCTGAGGCTGTCATTCGTTCTAATTTTAACACTGACGGAGCTCTATGCCTTAATTCAAGAACCACCCCCAATAGCTCCAACAAGCAGGAAATCTATTCTGCTAAAGCCCAGGTTTCTGAACTCTCATGTAAAACAGCATTTGTGAAAGTAAACCTAAGGACCTTCAGAAAAAGTTGAGCATATTGTTGGAGATTGGAGAAATATTAAGATGATGTCATTTAGTATAACTTTTCTCCTGACTCCTACCTTCTGCTACAACAGTGATTTCAATTTTTGACTGTGTGTAGCAATCGGCATTTAGCAAAGAACAAAGCATGGGGTTTTTTTCCCAACTCTGCATTTTTGAGGTTTCTGTAACTGCATATTCCTCAACTTTTCACTCTTTTATTGTGGAAAGTTACAAAGCCAGACATGGAAAAAGAGAACAGTGTTTAGTAACTTGTTCTACCTTTATTGGTTGAACATTCATTACAGTAGGGATTATATAGCACACACACAAAAAATGAAGTAATAGATTCTAAACATCTAATAACAGGACGTATAATTTAACTGATACTACTAATGCTGACCACAGTTCCTTCCTCAATTACAAATATAGAATTCCCAGTGTCTTAATAAAGGGAAAATATAGGAAAAATTCATCATAGTCAGTAATTAGCCTCTCTAACATTAAAACCCCCTTACCTTATATTTTAATATTTCTGGGAAGAAACTGAAGTGCATTATTCTTTTGATCCTGCAAACATATCAAAATCAACTTTTAGAATTTCTTAACATTTTCAGATCAGACCTTTTTTTTGGAAACAATTCCTTTACTAATATTTAGTTATTGTAAAACCAAATCTACTATTTTTTTTTATAGCTAGAAGTAAAACCAGAAAATAAATATCAATAAAAGCAATAAATAAATGAACATTATTTCTCTCTTCTCTTCCTCCTTCTCTGCCTTCCAAACCCAACATGAGTTTTTCTGGAGTCCCACATGGGGAAAACAGCTTCCATATTGTTGAGCAAAAAAGGCTTTTCCAAGTTTTGGCCAGATTTCCCTGGTCTTCGCTCCTCAGGACTGCCAGCTACAGTTTCCTTTCCCCCTCTGATTCTGATGCACTCTGAGAGAGCTGTTAGTGACGTGCTCTCTTTTAGGTGCAAAATGCAGAAGTTATCTCAAATACATTGATCTCCAATGCATTGATAGGTTGTGCAGCCCTGTTTTCCAAGAGGATTGCTCCCACCTTCCTCCTCCTGCCAAGGGATGAATGAAGCTGTGAAAAACAGCAATTAGAAGCTGGAAAAAAAACCCGATCACAGGGTGCAAGAAGTGAGAATTCACAGTTAAACTGTATTGCTCAGAGAGAGCAATAGGGAGGCAGAGCTTTTTGTGAGATTAGTCCTGTTAGACAGCAGATAGAGGAATACTTTGAACTTGGGCTGGATGTAAAACGCATGAGGGCTACCAGGGCTGACCTTTTTTGAATTATGATGATCCTAACAGAAGGAGTTAAGTGAAAACTGATGGAGGGAAAGCAGGACTGCAGTTAACTGAAAAAAAGAATGCATTTGGTTGTTTGAAGGTCCATATGTAAAAGCAGAAAATTTCAGTAGATATCCACAAATAACAAGGGGCATAATTTATCTGAGGCACCACCCTTTCAGTTGGCACAGCCACAGGAGTACTAACATGGACTTTCTTTCCCTAAGTAGTTCCTGGGCCTACGTTTTCTTCTTCTTTCTTACTATGGCACAAATAACTTCAGTCACAGCTTCCTTGTAAAGTTAGGGCTTCAAATAGCTATTAGAAAATTTCATAAGCAAAAAAAATTAACTCATTTTTATACTCTGTTTTCATGGCTTAGCATTTCATTTCCAGAACCTAGTTGATCCTATGATTCTAAGTTGCAACAGATTTACTTCTACACTCCCAAGTGCTACTGGCAATGTTTTTACTATATTTATTGTGATAACAGTGCTTAATAATTATAGTATTAAAGAGTCTCAGTTATAATCCCTTTATGACAAATACCTTATGAGAAACCATTTTTTATTATTGAAGGATAATACTGTAAGCAGCAGTTACTTTGAAGGGCAATATAGAGGCCAAAGGTAAAAAAAAGGCCAGTGAGATTCCTAAAAGGTTCTAAACAGCAACTGAAATTATTTTACATTTTAACACTCGTTTGTTATCTGAAACAGCAGGAGTCAGTTTTAAAACCAAAGCTGCTTAATGCTCTTTAATTGACAATTAAACTGTGCAGATTTTTACTAACATGACTCTAAATGTTTCATGAAAGCATATTCTGACCATCTGAAATACTTTGTTTAATAAGGTTCCACTGACTGTCTTTTTCATATGCTGCAAACAAAGTGCTCTGCTGCTAAGCTGGACAGAATTAGGCACAAGCTATACAGGATTCCAGAATTAGTTCCACTGCACGACATATGTTTTCAGGAATGGAAAAGCACAGCATGCAGCAACATGCAAGTGATTTCTAGGAAACTCAGAGAAGACTTGAGAAAGTCTGGATTGCAATCATGATACACACGGTTCTCCTAGTTTCTGCTGGAGAGAAAGCTTTTGTGAAAGGAGTTTTATGTCCAGCCTGTCAGGTTTAGTACATCTAAATAATTTATAAAGCTCTAGGAGGTAATCTCTGACCAGGCTTAGCCATTGGAGCTATCATAATATTATGTAGTGGGTCAAGTTTCCATACTGTAAAGGGAGACCTTATTTGTCGGGCTGTGATACAGAAGTTAGGACTTCAAGTGCAGACTTTGCCTATGAAGTTCAAGTGTGTTGTAATTTATTACTTGCCCAATGCAGCTAATGTAAGTGTTCTCCATTTTAATTCAAGGTTGATATTTGACTAACGAGCAAGGCTTTTGCCCATCTGCCCTTGTGCTTATGTATATTAACTTCCTTATCCTTGCAAGTGTTCAAGAAGTTTTATTAGGAAAAGGCAAATGTCAAAAGTGTAAAGCTACTTTAATAAAACGGACCGAGATCAAGTTTCCTTGCTGGCTGCCTGCCACTGAAAATCCCTTTGTTAGCTTTTTAAAATTTCCTGTGACAAATAGAACCCTTTTCATTTCTTTCTATCAGACTGCACATGTTTAATTAAAATGTGAAAAATTTGACTAAAAATTTCCCATGAAAACTTTGGGAGTACTTCCCTTCTGAACCTGCATGATTTTGAGGTTAGCATTGTTTTAAGGACAGTTCTAAAACTCATGGTCCAAAAAGCATGAATGATCAAGGAAAAAAAAGATTAATTATATTGCCAAATTTTAGAATGATTTAATCCTCTCATTTTCCAGGGGGCCTGATGAAAGTTTCATGGAAAACAAAGACCATGAGCTACTGGGGGAGGAGAGAGGGAGTAAAAAAGAATAAATATGGTAAATGTGAACACAATGAAATGATTAAAGTAAATGAAAGCATTACTGTGCAGCTGGAACAAACGATTGATATAGTGTGCACTGGACTGATAGTCGTAGGAAATACTCGTTGTCCACATAGCTGCTTTGATTGGCAATATTGAAGTTAACATAAGAAACTAGCGAGATCAAATGCAGCGTCCAAGTAAATGTTCCTGTATTTGACTGGAAAAAATAGTGATTATGGTTTTGGACATCCACTGTTTAAATTACACTGGGTTACTATGACATATAAAATACTTGGCATGAACAAATATTTCTTACTGGAGCAATTAGACTCCATTAAAATGAAGTCTTTTAAAATACTTGGCATGTCTTAATATTTTGTGCATGAAAAGAAACATGATCAGGAGAGTAAATAAAGTTTTGATATCATATACATATTACAAATATAATAAAATATTAACAGAAGGGTGAAGCACAAGCTAAATTTCTCTGCAGAATGACCTTCTATATGGTAACGAGGCCGTGTGTTTAATGTCACTTAATAATGTAGTGCATAGAAGGGCAGGTTTTAGAAATCCCAAGAGGTTCAACATGTGATCTCCTTGGTCCACATCCTGCATTTTTCTGCTCTGTTGATGTGTATTGCAAATCGACTTACAAAAGGAGCACAACTGCCAGATAAAATTTGTTCTGGCATCCCTGGCGTCTTGATAATGGCCATCATTCTCATGTGTTCTCTGTTTTGGACTGGTTGGACCTATTCATTGTGGCCCTGCGTGCTCAGGAAGAAATAGTACTGAAAATGATGCCTGGTCTCAGTGCTGTCATTATGTTAGGTAACAAAACCTGAGGTCCTGGAGAGATAAGGTACTTTACAAACAGTACCTCAAGAAGCAGGAGATAGAGACAAGCCTAACGCAAGCAAGTGTGGACTCATTCCAAACATACTTTCTTTTTATCCTCTAATCACCCTTATTTGATTCTCTTTGTTCCCCTCACCTCCAAAGAAACAAAATGACCGTGTGGTCCTTTCCAAATGAGGAACAAATAGGGTTCAGTAGAAGATTTTGCCAAAACCAATAAACAGAAGTGGCAGTAGCTGCGTTAAAATCCTATCATTTCCAAAAACACAAAAGGAGAATTACTATGGCCTAGCCTTGGGCCAAATCCACTAATTTTCTGCAGTAGGGTGTCATTACAAATTTAAGCAGGGTCTCAGGAGTTGATACAAACCATCTGAGCACAGAGCTGTAGAATTACAAAGGCATTCCAGTGTCTCTGATGAAAGGGATTAACAGGGAGGCCGAGACAGAGGTGGGAAGCCCAAAAAGGTACGGGAGGCTGAGACAGAGGTGGATGCTGAGAAGGTGTGGGGGGCTCCAAAGGTGTGGGAAGCAAAATGGGTGTGCGAGGTCCAGTCAGAGGTGGAGGTTAAAAGGATGTGGGAGACCAAAACAGTGTGGTGGGAAACCAAAATGGTGTGGGAGGCCTTGACAGAGGCAGAGGTCAAAAAGGTGTAGAAGGACAAACATTTGTGGGAGACCGAGAGAGGAGGAGGCTGAAAGGTGTGGAAGCAGTCAGATAGAACCTTCGTTCCCAACAAGTACATTTAGTCCTATTTTTTAACCCTTCTAACAACTGCTCAGTTTTTGCACGCTTTGAAATGAAGTTATCTCGAAAGCATAATGCTGGATCCAAGACTACTACTGTGAGCTCTGGATATAGAGAATCAGAAATTATGTGTACATTGAGTTTCCCCTACATTGGATTATAATGGAGAATAGGTGAAGTATGGCCAAATTCAGAATTAGGCCAAAATACAGCTTCCTTTGGCTCAAGTTTAATTTAAAGACCAGTAGCTTGTGTTGTTTTCTGGACATCTCTAAGTATGGACTCTTTTCTTTGGGTCATTGTTCAAGGTACTGTCCTCTGTGTTTTGTGGAAGTTAAACAAAGGAAGTCCTACCTTTAGCTATACTGAATGAGAGATTAAAAATATATGTCCAAGAATACCACTGCATTCTTCATCTTAGATATATAAAAACTAAAAGTAGATATATACAGAGCTCAAAAATATATTCCCAGATACGTTATTGCTGCTACATTCACAATAGTTTAATTCACTGGACTGATTTTTAAAAACCACCTCTATTCTTTCATTAAAGATGAAAATCATAAAAGTGTGCTAGGTGAAGGATATTTTTTCTCTGTGACACTTAGGAAAGGGGGAGAAAACTATGTGCAAATAATACTGTGTGCTTAATTTTAGCTAGGTGTGGGCAAGCTTCACTATGTCAGTTAAAACTAAGCATAGAATAGCCTGTGTGTATGCAGCCTTTCACCTTCAAGAATCTCAGAGCACTTTAAATACACCAAAAACCTCTTCACCCCAAGTAGTCACAGTGCTGCTCAAAGGTACAATGAAGCTGTTGTTCAGCTGCATGCAGAAATGCTACATACCGTTGGAGGGTAGGAAGTTAAGAATAATACACTATATTCAAATATAACTTTTAGGAGTATTTAGGTAGGCTGAATGTAGCTACCTGGAATTTAGCCACAAGACTCAACTTAACAGCCCTGCTCTTGTCAAAAGTGGAATAAGATCTTTAATTTTTCCATTCCATTTCCATTAATCACCACAAGTGGTCATAAGGTTTTCCACCCCAGCCAAGAGTCAAGCTTTCCAACAGCACACTTCCTTTTACCACGGAGCTACATTAATGCTGCTTCAGAATTAAGAGTGCCTCCTACTGAACCTCTAACACACTTTCCCTTCATGTCAGGATTTCCCTTCTAAAAATTGACCATCTAGATGGTGATCTAAACATCTACAATGCAATGATAACACAAAACAAGAGCTTGTGTCCTCTTAGAGAGGCCATTAATCCATCTTCAGGAAAGTTTTTAGGAAGATTTCACTCCTCTGACAGGCTCAGCTTAATATAAACCAACAATTTCCCTAATCTATAGTAATTTGTTATTTAAAACACAAAGAGAATTTGGATAATTGAGAAGATAGAAAAGAAAGCTGAAAGTATAGAGTGATTTAGCCATACGATCCTAGTTTCTTGAGGGTTTTTGCTGGGTTCTGAGTCTAATTAGTGTCTGTATGTAAAGCAAAAAAGCAAAGCAAAATGATAAAATCCTCTAATTATGCAGCCAAAAATATCTAATGTAAGTATACAGAGACAGGAAGGAAAAAGACTGATGATATGTGTCATGATAGGGAAGGACACTTCTGTAGCTCAAGAAGGCACAAAGACTTATCAACAGAAATATTTTGCTGTGAATTTCAGTCTATGTAAATGATTTCCTTGCCAGATGCTGCATTTAATTAAGATAGTTTTAACATAAATTGCCTTTATTTTCTTTTTTTTTCTTTTGCCAATTAGAGGATATTATTTACATTTATGGTCAGAGAGACTGATGGTTCTATAACATTCAGAATAATTGCCAGGGCCTGATTTAAGGAATGATCCTAATTGGATAGTTCTGTACTTTAGGCTAAAAATCATCTATTACGTCTTGCATTTGTTCCAGTCAGAGGACATTATGGCCAGTGTATCCTAGCAGGACTGTCAAGTGTCATCTCTTCAGGCTAGCAACACGCACATCTGAAACACAGCATTTGCAGACACGTGCTTTGCATTTGAACTAGAAAAAAGTACTGTGACAACTGTGGAAATACAGCTTTTTGCAGATAAAGATTTTTTTATACAATCTGTAATAGCTTCTGCTTGCAAAGAAGGCTTCTATTTTATCTTCAGTAATTCCAAACAGTTTTACTGTTTGGATAACTTGGAAAAGAAAAAGCAGAAATTCAGTGTTTAATTTTTGGAAAAGACTTATTCAGATGTTTCTTTTCCCCCTGTCTGTATTTGTATTTTAATAGCATCTTAGCATGTACCATAAGAACTGGTCTTTGTTGACTAGCTGCTGCACATATCCAAACTCAGGAAGGCTTTAAAAACCTCAGAGTTTTATAACTCATCTCAGCTTGGTTGGTTTGAAACACATATACTGCTTTGAGATCCAAGTTATTTCTGCATGGGGCTGAACTCTGGTGTTTGAGCACACTGGCCTGTACTTTCTTCTGTCCTGTGGACAAGGTGGTGATGAAGATCCTGGGAGCAAATAGTTTGAGATAACAATTCGTAAGGAGCCTCAAACCTGAGTCTGCTCAAGATTTCCTGAGTTGGAAAGCACTTTGAAAGCCTTCCTCAGTGGTGAATGCAGTAGAAGCATCAGCTGTAGCTGGTAAAGTTCCTTCTGGATACTGTGAACCATGATGATGCCCTTGCTGTGTATGTTTTCTATGAGCACTGAGTCACTACTGCTGTCCCCATCCAGAGCAGCCCTTGGTCACAAGGAGATGTAGCAATCATTGGAAGGCTCATCGTCTTGAGTTCTTTTTGTTCCATGAGTATCTCAAAGGAGATGAAAGTATCGCAATAATGCACCTTTCTGAGAGCTGAATTCAACTCTTAAATTTATAGGTGTTGTGGAGGGTGTTGGATAGGTATTTCCTATCCAACCTATATTATCCTATGCTATTTTTCTTATATGTTGGATAGGTACCCCCAACATCCCAGAATTCTTAGCTTTAGGATATAAAAAATCCAAGCCAAACATCAAAAGTGATGGGTAAGCCTGCCTGGCATTCTCTTATTTCTGAAAGCACATTAGTAATAAAGGTTCTTGGTGAACAGTGCAAATAATGCCGTTTTCTAAGGCAAATCCCACATCTATTTCGTTCTGTAACAAGAACATGGACCAAGCCAATATGAAACCAGACTTGTTACCGTAAATTCTTCTGGAAACCTGCTAAAACAAATTGAAAAGATGGATTTAGTAAGGATGGACAGAACTGAGGCCTTTTAACCGCAGGAGAAAATGAGAGCCCACCTTCCTGTTACATGACCTTTCTGTAGTTTGCGTAATTCACCACTGTTTGTGTACAGATGACCAGATGTTCACTTTGATGAAGGCTATTTATGCATGTACTTAAATCAGTGAGATCAACATTTGCATCCTAAGGTGCCAGGAATGCACCTTAGTAGATCTTGTGAGGGCTCAGCTCACCCCTGGGGGTCTGGCACTTCCAAAGATGAAGCCCTTGTACTGAATATGGATGATAAACAACTGTGGTTGGGAAGTTCATAAAGGTGTGCATGAAATGTTGTGCCCCTTGGGGGCTGTTGGTCTATTTGCCATCTGATGATACCCCTTGGAGGTCAGCGGGAAAGTTTGTGTTGACATTGTGGGCACCTTTGAGCTCTCCACACAGCAATCATGTAAAATACATCTGAAAACACTGCTTCATCTAATGCTGTTTTGAAATAATTTCCAGACCATTAATTACTGTCTGCGAGCTCTTCTTTCATGGGGCCACTTTAATGTTGCTGAGTCATACAACTCAGGTTTTCCTCTTCACTGTTGCGTTTCCTTAAAGCATAACCTTGGTGACGTTTGTGCCAAGAGGCGAATGGCTTGGTAACCGGATTTGACCTCTTAAGTACCCTGAACAGCCACTTCTCTCAAGGTAAATACTAAAGTACACTTAAATAAGACTGCTAAAGTTTGTTTTCCTTCTGATGTAGCCCAACACAGGTATTCAGAGAGGGTGGTCAGAGGGTTGAGCAAAGGCTGGAGCAGCTCTCCCATGGAGCCAGGCTGAGAGAGCTGGGCTGGGTCAGCCTGGAGAAGAGAAGGCTCCTGAAGGGGAGACCTGAGAGCAGCTCCAGTGCCTAAAGGGGCTCCAGGAAACCCGGAGAGGGGCTTGGGACAAGGGATGTAGGGACAGGCCAAGGGGAATGGCTTTAACCTGCCAGAGGGGAGACTGAGATGAGCTCTTAGGCAGAAGCTCTTCCCTGTGAGGGTGCTGAGGCGCTGGCACAGGGTGCCCAGAGAAGCTGTGGCTGCCCCATCCCTGGCAGTGTTCAAGGCCAGGTTGGACACAGGGGCTTGGAGCAAGCTGCTCTAGTGAAAGGTGTCCCTGCCCGTGGCAGGGGTTGGAGCTGGATGAGCTTTAAGGTCCCTTCCAACCCAAATTGGTTCGTGATTCTATGACCCAGCAACCGCTAACTGCATTCCAAGCTTAGACAAAGTATTTATGTAGACGTGTATCTCAGATGTTGTAATATCATGTCCCGTTAGCTATAACCCTGGTGTACATGTCTTTGAACTGCTTCACAGGAAGAAAAGCACTCAGATGTGGCCAAGAAAACAGCTACTAGTAAAGGTGTCCTGGCTTCAGCAGCAGCAGCAGTCATTTTTCTCCTTCTTAGTAGCATCGGTTGCATGATGTATAAAGGAGACCCTGCCTTTGAATATCAGCACAGACCAGCACCTACCTATCCCCCCCCCCCCCCCGAGGAAAGATGGGACACCTTAATCCCAGCAAGGGAGAGGAGTGAGGAAACAATGCTTGTACAGGCTGACAGCAGTTGCAGCTGTGCTTTAGAGATCACATTCAGGTGGAAACTAGTGCTGATTTTATGGGCACTTCTCCGTTCTAGCTCCATGTGTGACAGATTAACTTAAACCGTGTGTGACTTTACACCTGCCTGCTTGACTATAGGCTGGAGCAGGATTTAAGAGAAGCTTTAAGCAGCTCAGGTCCCTGTCTGTCAGATATCTGTCTATTAAACGAAGATGTGACTCCAGCCTTTGCCATCTCCCAGCTGAGACATACATCTGCCTGCATCCTAATTTGGGCATAACTGCAGTGAGCCAGGAGGATGTACTGGGTTAATGCCAGTGCTCATGCCTGGATCACACAGAGTCTAGATGGAGGCTGGGATAGTTGCTGTGCCTCTGGCCTGCAGAATCAGGCCCTGTGCACTATTCTTGTGTAACCTCGACATTTTGGTCTGAGAGTTTTGCAGCAATCAAGTATGTTAAAGCAATTGCTTCACTTCCTCCTGTAAGGAGAGGAAGAGGGAAGTTGCAACCCTTTAAATTTCAGCAAAGGGTAAATTCACAAATTCACCTATAAGCCCTTTTTATAGTCCTTTCACAAGATTGTAGGGAAAAAAAAAGATCCCACAGTAATGGTATAAAATGGGAGTACATGCTTGGGGGCAGTCTTGATCAAATGACACTTAGTCACACTGAAATGAGCTTGGATATGTACCTCATGCACTCCAAGGTAACACGTGCCTCATAAGATCATGCATTTTGTTATGGGTGTTAAAATCTCCTTTTCTCTGTTTCAAGGACACCAGCGGGAGGGAATCAAAACCTTGCAGAAATGTGTTTTCCCAGCTTGCTATTATTCCCAGAAGTTACCGTCTTCCTTCTGTTGTGCCTAATTCAAAAAAGCAGGTTGATCCCTTCACAAGCATCGACCTGTTGTGCAACATGAGAAAGAGTCAGCGCAATCACTTATGTCCCACGTTATCTTGGATCAAGCTGCTCTCCAAGGGTAGCCAGCTTGAATGACTCGCTTTGTTGTCCACAGAGGAGAATCACTCTTCATTCCACTGTCTCTCTGCCAAGATGTGGCTTCCAATGAGGTAATTGTTTTGACAGTTTGACAGAAAGCCTCAGAAACATTAAAAAAGCAAACAGTCCTGCATTTCTGACGACTGGGGCCGTTTGCAAAAGGAAGATGAGATGTATCCAAACCTTTTCTTAAAACAAGAAGACACTGCTGAATATTCTGGTTTGATAAAAAGGCAACACGTTACAAACCTGGTGTTTGTAACCGGCTAACTATTTTGGTGACATGGTTTTAACTTGCCATGGCAGGGGGGTTGGAACTGGTTGATCTTCAGGTCCTTTCCAACCCGAACTATTCTATGATTCTATTTAAACTTCAGTGACTACTCCATAGCTGTTGTTTTTAACTGCTGTGTTTCTGGGATGTTTGAATCTTCATTGCTGAACTAATCCTATGTATAAGGGAAATATAATAATTTCAAACCTTGATAATTGTTAGTTCCATATAAGACACAGTGGCAAGGTATAAATTAGTTTTCTTGGAGAGCCTCAGACTTTTTAAGCTGAATCCAAGGTTCTGCCTGTATTGGGTCATTTATGTGGCTGTGAAAGTGAACCCTGAACCAGCTCAGACTTAGCCTGGGTTTACTGCTCACTGCAAATGTGAGCACCAGCCTGGGCTGACATTGTCCCTGGGTACAAGCTAGGGTTTGTGATTGGGTTTATGCGGCAGTTTTTTGCCTATAGGTTAATCACTGAGCGTGTACTGCAGGTTTTTGTATGTCCTCAGTGCTCACTAATATTCTGCAGGATCGGAGGCTTTGGCATCTTGGGGGCTTTACCATTTTCAAGGCAAAGTGTGCTTTTCCGTATGATGTTATCCAAGATAAGAACTGTTAATGCCAGAAAGGGAGAAAGAAGGTATCCTTAACAATTTCTTCACTGATGAAGATTTGGTTATCTATCTGTAGCTTCAGAGGTAGGCATACGGGAATATGAATATGCACATCTAGAATATGCATACATGCTGTTTTCATTTACAGTCTCTGACTACAGTGACCTCTGGAGTTTCCCACCTTACTGTGTGAGGGTCAAGAAATGTGGTGAGACAGCACAGACCACACTTGAGCTCCGATTTTCTCTCCAGTTCTTCTAGCCACTGTTTTTAGGGGCAGAACTGTGCTGACTGATCCTTAGTGCAACTCCATTGCTCTTAAAAATCAATGTGATCAAAAAGGCTGCTACAAAATTCCTGATATAAACTACTGCATCTGCCAGTTCTCACAACACAAGTCGTTTGGTTTAAATCTCAGGTTCTCCACCACTTCAGGTTTTATCATATATCTTCTTAAACCCTGCCCTTATACCTGGTAACACTAATGGTGCAGAGTTCATGTTGATTGTATCACGATCTAATCTGCAGTTTGTTTGAATATGCATCACTGTATTTATTCTCATTATGGGAATCTAAGGCTGGGGAGCGTGGTGGATGTTTTGGGAGCAGAGATTTTGCTGGGTTCCTGGCAGGCTCTTTCATCTCTCCAGGCTTGAAGCCAGCTTGCTTCTTTGAGGCTCTGCCTTTGCTTGTTCCTTGCCCTAGACAAGGTGGGGTCTGGACCACATTACATGTACTGAAAGCCAACTTCTGCTTGCCCCGGGCTTAGGGAGCTGTGTACTGCTGTTAGCTGGGACTTCTGTGGCTGGCAGGTTCATCTGGGTCTCTTGTCTTCAGGTAGAATGAAACCCCAGCCCTACAGCAGCTATGCTTTACAGATGAAACTTTAGGAGCCTTATTTCTTGATTGCAGATATCTAAGGTCATGGTCTACCTGGAACCACCAGCTTCAGAGATCAGGAAATTGTAGGTTTTCATTGGGAGGGGACTGCAGACTCAGGCCACAAAACAAACTCGTGTTCCCCCACCAGTCTTCCAAGGGAAAGCTCTCTGTCAGAGCATGGTGATGTGGAAAGAAGAGGTTTATCCTCTGGACAAAACGAGACCTCCCAGTGTTCATAGCTCGACATACCTCAAAATAATGGGCTGCTGTCTTCTCTGTGTGTCCTCCACATGTAAGGTCTTTCTACCAGGCTTTCTTCCTCCCCACATCCATGATTCTTTCTGCTGAAAACGCATGTTCAGGTCTGACTGTTTAGCTCTATGGAATTTGCAACTTAACCTCCTTTTTGCTTCACATCTCTACCCAAGTTATTCCTATTCCTTATCTCCAAATGGGACTGCTCCCCTTAATGGCAATTCTCATGATAAAAGAGCTCGTACTGGATATTTTTAGAAAGAATGGAGCAAGATATGCTGGAAAAGGCAGGGCAAGGAGCTACTACTTTTTCTATGTCTTCCCAGGAGCGACTGCACTTGTTCCAGGAAAGGGCTGTACATATTTGCCCTGCTGACTTTGCCAAGAGCAAGCATATCTTTCCAAAGAAGGCTGGCAGAGTATGTATAGGCATTAAGAGAGAAACGAGCAGATCCAAGGTGTTTGACTTTCCTCTCTCATGCCACCAATAATTTCACACCCCTCTGTATGGATTTCAATGTGAATGCTTTGGTACAGGCAATAAAAGAGCAAAGCAGGGAATTGATATGAGGGTTCAATCATGATGGACCAGGATGCTGCAGGCTTTGTGACACTTTAAGATGGTGAAAGGTGCTGCCAAGCCAAGTTGTATTTTTTTTTACCTTTCAATATTTCCCTTAGGAAGGCTCTTTTTAAAACCATTGACTTTAAAGCTTTGGTTCATGTAGTAGCAAACAGCAGAGGGTTTGTTAGCAAATGGACTTGTCATGAGGAGTACTGGGCTCTACCTGGTAGCGCCTGTCTCAGCCACATGTTTGGAAGCCAAACAAGGAAGAAAGGATGTTACCCTGGGTGTTAGGTTTGCCACTCACCTAGACATACCTCAGTCACCACTAAGTCTAGAAGACTTAAGCCTATGCTATGTAAAATAGGTCTGGTCCGTGGCCACAGACACTGGAACTAATTTCTATTCTTGCTGTGAGTCTTGCAAGTACAGCAGTAGCTGAAGGACTGTGGAGATTAAATGGAATGAACCGTTCTCAGTGCACAAGCTGAAAGCTCAGGGGTTGGCTGCACAGCTCTGACTGGTGGATGCCCCATGAACAGATGACTTTTGAGTCATGACTCAATTAATAATTGGATGGTGTTGTGTTTCTGGCTGTGCTCAAACATAAAACTACTGTGCTGCTACGACTGCTTGTGGTCATTAAAAGACCCCACAAGCACGTTTTGCAAGAGTGTGGGTGTTAGTCCCTGTGTTCTGGCTGGATTCCCAAGTGCCTTTGCCTGAATTCCCACCGCATTTTCAACTGGATATGTTATTTCTTAGTCTACTCTTTACAAACACAGTGCTGCAGTTAATAAGGGCTGTGTTACCACCCTCTGGATCAGTGTGTACCAGTGCTGGGTGAGGTCATCCCTTTAAGTGCAATTTTTAAAGTGTACTAAGATCCTCCGAGATGTGAGATGCAAGGAGGTCTTTTTGTTTTCATCTACCCTTGGCCATTTCAAAGACTCAAAATGCCATCTACAATAACAGCGCTATATCTTCCCTTCACTTAGCACGTTTAATGTAGCACACTTAATGTTAGAAAACCATAAACCACCAGGCTTAGCACTGCTATCGCCTGGCATGGTTTATTTTATTCTCTTATGATCCAATACAGTGTATGTAAAACAAGAAATATTAAAATAAGCAATCAGATTCATTTTGCTTGCTTTTGAAAAGTATTTAAAGACTTTTCTGGATTTAAAACTGTCGCAGTAACAGTTTCTGACTTCTCTCATAAAGGGTAAAGTGAGGGCTGAAATTGTCAGACGTGCACCAAAAGGATCACTAACAGAGGTTCTTGGGTCAGGCATTGCCATGGTTGGTGCTTATTCACCAAAGCCTGCCACTGAATTGATCTAGGCCAAGGAGTCTAAAAAGTGGCACATTTTAAAAGTGATTATGTGATTTAGGGAGGAGTTTTTCACTAGTTTTACTGTGGGATGTGTCCTCCTAAATGACTTGCGATGTTTTGATAGTCACTAATACCCTAAAACATCTGCAGTTTCTGAGAGGCTACATCCCTGGTAGTACTCTGATGAGGAGCTTTGGAGACCATCTCCCATTTGTTTAGGAAACTAGACCTGCTTTGGGGAAAATCAGCCTCAGTTTCTGTTTTTCATAACTGTGACCCTAACTTTCATCTTCCAGCTTTACTGTGATGCATGCTCTTTTTACTTCATAGTGGCATGGGTCAGGATGAAAAGGGAAATAATCAAAGAGAAGCAGAATCTCAACTTGCATTGCTGAAACTTTATCCTGTTTATTAACTCTGCTCTCTGAGCCACAATATATTGTGCTTGGATCTTGTAACACTCCATTTTAGACAGTAATAGTCAAAGTGAGTGTTTTAACCAGAGGTGGAGGGTTTTAATATAAAATGTGCCTTTCCTTTAAATTGATTGCAAATGTACTTTCCAAATATTTTACTTTGTAAAAAGAAATCTTGGAGGAATTCCAGTGACTGGTACTTTCCAGGCAGCTAAAGGCAGGTAATTCCCCTTTCAAATACAGCTTGAAAGGTTTTGCAAATCCTGGCTGTATCATTGGGAGCAATGGCCACTACGGAAGAGCGAAGTTAGTCCTCACAGCTCTCACTCCTGTGTGAGAGGTGAGGCTCCCATGGCGAACACGAGGCAGAGGATCCTACTTGGAATTGACTGCAGGGAACACACACATGCTAGTGATGCATAGTGTAAATAGCAGTGGTTACAGCTACAAAGCCTCTCCCATAAGACTGGGGCTGCTCCTTGTGCTAGCTAATCCCATGGAAAAGCTGCAGATGGTAATAACAAGTAAATAAATAAATAATACTAACAACAGCAAAATCAAACCCAGAGAACACAAAGTCTTTTATCACATATATGACACAACTCTTCCCACACTGTAATGCTTCTGTAGGTGTCCACTAACCTCAGGGTTTTGGTTGGTATGGACAGAAGACTTCAAGTGATTTGTTAAAGCTATTCAGAAACGCAGGGGAAGGGAGGAACCCATATTTCAACCTTCAGCCCAAAAGACAAATGACCCCTCTTTGTGGTCTAGGCCTTCCACAAGCTGCATTTCTTTCATCCTATAATATTTGAATCAAAGGGTAAAATGGGGGAAAATAATCCACTAAAATAATTTTCTGTAGCACCTGATTTTCACTGAGTCTCTCTAACGGTGTTGAAAGAAACCAATTTCTCCTTCCTGAAATATTCAGCAAAGCCTTCATCAAACAGATGGTTGAATATAGGCACCATTTCCATCTTCATTAAATTAACATCAGGCATTTGAAAAATCAGTCCTTTAATAACGTATAAATATTTTCTTCTTGTGGTAACTGCCTGATTTCCCTCACAAGAACCGGCTTCTAGTTTTTGTAATAAGACCAACTTATGATGGAAGAGCTGCCAGTGCATGTACACTTGCAGATGTGTTCTTTGATAAGACTTAATTAGCCGCCTTAGTAATTTTCTACTTAATGTGTTTTTAACATTCTTCAGAGATTGAAGTGAGATATGTGTGGGTTAAAGAAAACAAGCTATTTATCCATAATCTTGCCTTGATGATCATTTAAGTTGCGTAGACTAAATGCAATATAGAACATCATTTTCCCAAACCTGCCTATTAGTCCTGCAAAAGAAACTGTATTCCTTAATTTTCACTCTACCATCTCTACCAAATATGTATTGAAAAGAAAATTGTTAGTTAGAGTCATAGAATCATAGAATAGTTAGGGTTGGAAAGGACCTTAAGATCATCCAGTTCCAACCCCCTTGCCATGGGCAGGGACACCTCACACTAAACCATGGCACCCAAGGCTCTGTCCAGCCTGGCCTTAAATACCTCTTTAATCTCTCTCTTTAAAGCATGTTTTAAATCTCTCACTTAAATCAGTGATAATTTTTATTTTGCTGGGATGGGCATTCTGAAGCAGATACATCCACAAAAAGTGTTTTCTTATGACTTCAAAGGGTTCATGCACTGAGCCACTGTGTACAGCAAGTCAAGAAAACCAGTTGTTTCTCTGAAAGCAGTTATCAACAGCAGTGTCTCTGCACAGAGCATGGTGATTTCACACATTCGCCCTCTCAGGATATAGCGTGACATGTTGACTTTATACATCTTTTTGCTGCTGGGAGAAATGGGAGAGATGAGGATAAAAGCAAGTGGAACAAAACCAAACCAGTGCTGGGAACCATTAGACCCGTGTGCTGGGTCTGCGTGCCTGGCCCTTGCTGACTTCTCCCCTCAACCAAATCATTATGTTTCATTAACGGTTTCCAGTTCACACTTGCTTGTGGTTTATGCAGAAGAAAATGATGTCTGATTACAAACACAAGATATTAATTCTCACACAGGTTCTGCATTTGCTCTGGGTGTGGGTGGGTAGGTTTAGAAAACAAATCCATTTGTACCAGAGAATGCACTTTTTATGTTCTATTTTAAAGACAGAGCCCAAGCCCATGTTTTCATATTTTTCAAAGACTTCCCTGCCATAGGAAAAGGTTCATCAATAGGAACTGGTTGTCACCTGTAAGAAACACACATCAGTTTTGAGGGTGTCATGAAAACCTTGGAGGCAATGGCTTGTATTCATGGGCTCGCTTTCCTCTGTTCCCTGCCACCCTCTTCGTGTCTGTTTGATGGAGGTGAAAAAGATAATGAGTCTGATGGATTCAGCCTCCTGAGTGAATTGCTCATTGCCCACCTGACAGATGCTTTCATCTGAGATCTGCTTGCCATCTTACTGTCCAACTTAGCAAGCTTCAGCAGCACATAGAACTATTGGCTTTATTAACTGTCTTTATTCAAGTGCATGTTATGATAATGAAATCAGTTATTGAGGAAACTTCAATTGCTTTTACATGGTAAGGCTGCATTAGTAGTACTTATCTCATTAAAGTTCTGAAGAGGGAGGACTGAGGTAGATAGCAAACACCTGCTGCCTTTCATGTTGCCTTGATATACCCCATGCCCTTCACCTATCTCTGTCATTAGGCACAAGAGTCCTGGTGAAAATCATGGATTGCTTTTTAATGTGCTGTCTGGTGAGGTTTGCTCAAGAGATCTATTACAAGGTATGAAGTATCCATATATCTGTATTTCTACACAGGTCCTTAAATGTGCTGTGCTGAGTCACATTAACAGATCATTAAAGATAGCTTTGCATATTCCCTCTTAGGTTTTGGATTTGCCAGGCCTGTGTAGCATGGATATTTGTTTTCTTTGACCAGAAGTCACTCCTCTTTTGCCATGATTCTATTTTCTGCCCATTTTTTCAGTGCATCCCATCTCCCTGTAAACTTCATATGCAGGACACAAGGGGAATCACTGATTTCTCTTTTTCTTTGTCTGTAATAGATACAGACACTGAAATTCCCTGAAGCAGACTCAGAGACAGCAGGAAAGTTTTAGAGAGGCACTTCTGTGTCTGGAGCCCCAGGATGGTATTCATGGTCTGCTCTTCAAATCAGACACTAATCTTCTAGTGTCCCCCCCTGAACTGGAAAAAGCATCTGAAGAAAAGAGTTAAAATGTTCAATGAGAGCAGTGGTAGGTGGAAATAGGTAATGGTTGCTTATATATGCATAGTAATATCTTTTATAGTATTTTTACCAAGAGAATTTTCCTTTCTTAGAATGATAAATGAGAATAATCTCAGGTTAACAGCTTCAGGGTCTGTTCTACTACAGATATTTCTACAAAGCCTCTGTTAGCTACCTCACCAGGAGCAGTGTATGCATATAACGATAATAAAGCCCTAAAACCTGCCATAATTTGCTTTTTCCCCTCATTATGCACACACATGCACCATCAGAACTACTGGAAATTGTGCATATTACTGAAACAAGGGAACTTTCTGTGTGTGATTATAAATGGAGGGAGGGAATCATGTTAAAGGGAAAATATACGTATTTAAATAGGAAGGAACTGCCCAATCTCTTCTGATGTAATCTAAAGCATTAATAATACACTTATTAAAATGGTAAACTGGGGTCTGCATAAATTAAAATACTTTAAATTGATTTTTTTTTTAAGGCTCTCTTGGAAGATGTTTTATTTATAGAGGTGAACCTGGCTATAGAAAATAAAGCTTGTTTCTCAATATGTTTTATATTGTTTCAGATATCCAAAAGAACTACATTTTTTGGGGGGTCATTTCAGCTTCTAGGTAGTAATACAAAGTTATAGAAATATTCTGTAGCAAGTCTCATCTGTTGGTCAAACTGGAACTCAAAGGATTAGTAGACCAATTATGTAGGTTTTCAATAGCTGTTGAAGTAAAAATAGGATATTCCAAAACAAAAAATCATAACTGGAGACAAAGCTAACAAGTAATGTTGTTTATCAGAGTAGTGAAATTCCACCTATTGTAATGTTTTAAGTGATTAATTTCACAAGAGTTGGAAAAATCTTTAAACACAACCTCATGATGTATTTCATGCACAAAGAAATGTTATGTTGATTTATAGGAGGTGTAAAAATAGACAAAGAAATAATAGGTCATATATTTGCCCTTGTAAGTGTGTAAAATTAACTTTTCAGTGCAAACTTATGGCATGTTACTCTTGGAAAACAGGGTGATATTAATGCAGGTACGAAAAAGTCTTTCACATTGAAGCACCATCTGTTATCACCAAATATACTTTATTTCCCTTTAAGCCTTTTGCTGTGGTCGGGTTCTTGTCATGCATATTACAAAACTTGTCATAATCAACTGGGAGATGCTCTGCAAATTTAGCTAAAAGAACAGTCTGCTAGTAACAAAGATGATAGGAAACAATAGTCCTGCCAGGTTGTAGCTGTGTATGTACATAGATGGTCCTTGTCTCTTGTGAATGAGTCTCCTAATTAAAGCAACCAAACACAAAAACTTGGCTCTCTAGGCAGTGGAACCAGTGCTGTCCAACAGGTCTGTGTAAGGTCTGTGTGTCCCAGCTCAGCAGCAAAATGGAGCTTGAGAGATAAACTACTCCTTCTTGCTTCTATACGCATGCACATCTATGTATTTCATTTCTTACCAGCACTAGTGATCTCACTTTTGAGTTATATACCTTTACGCTTTAGTCTGGCCCACTCCACAGTGGAGACATCAATGCAATTTGATCCCCCCTGCATTGTGTAGACAGTATAATTCTGAATATTATAAGGAAATCATATGGGGTGAAAATGAGAACTCCAAACTATGAGTATTTATGTTGCTCTTAATGCCAACAAAGCATCAGTCTGAGGTTGGCTGCAGAGGTTGTCAGTTGCTGTTCTTGGTTATCAACTAACATTTCATTTAACTGAGGAATAGGTCTTTTGGGCCATTTCCAGGTCTCCCCAGGATCCCTATAGGCATTGTTGCTGGAGGGTAGAAAGGAGGGCCTGCCCTGTTTCTAAAAGCCCATCCTATTACACCTTTCATGGATGGGTGAAAGCAGCATAGTATATTATAATGAACTTGTAAGGTGAGAAACATTTTAAAGAATTCAAACACAGAACCACATGGTGAATTACACAGCACAGTAGGCCCCTTTCTGTGTTATATACAGCTGCCAGAGCTGTTCTTGAAATCCCAAATAACCCATGGAGATAGGGCATAAGAGACAGCCCTGGGTTATGCAAGACCGTTATTCTATACCTGTTTCTGATCTCTGGTAAAGTAGGGGAAATGGAGCCAAGCTGATGTTCGAGAACTAAGATACTTTAGGGAAACACAGGAGGCAAGAAGAAAATATGAGAAGGACTAGAGGTGGTTGTGGGACTACTGTGGCTTTCACTAGGAGCTCTGTAGGGTTCTAGATGCCCCAGAGGCAGCAGGATGGCAGGTAACATAGAACTGCTTCTGGTACACAGAGTCCTAACCCATCCACATTTTGAGTCACCATAACTGGGAGTCAGTATAGACTTCATGTGGAACTTATATCCGAATTAGAATCATAGAATCATAGAATGGTTAGGGTTGGAAAGGACCTTAAGATCAGTTCCAACCCCCCTGCCATGGGCAGGGACACCTCACACTAAACCATATCACCCAAGGCTTTGTCTAACCTGGTCTTGAACACTGCCAGGGATGGAGCATTCACAACCTCCCTGGGCAACCCATTCCAGTGCCTCACCACCCTCACAGGAAAGAATTTCCTCCTTATATCCAATCTAAACTTCCCCTGTTTAAGTTTGAACCCGTTACCCCTTGACCTATCACTACAGTCCCTAATGAAGAGTCCCTCCCCAGCATCCCTATAGGTCCCCTTCAGATACTGGAAGGCTGCTCTGAGGTCTCCACGCAGCCTTCTCTTCTCCAGGCTGAACAGCCCCAACTTCCTCAGCCTATCTTCATAGGGGAGTTGCTCCCATGTGAGACATAACAATATTTGAAACAAAAAAATTGATAGTGCCTACAAGGAAAATACAAGTAGCTTGCTTGGACCCAATACATGTTCAGGTTCATTAGGTTTCTTTGACTTAGTACACTTCGTGCCAGTGAATTTGTTCATGTTGCTTGTCACAGAGAGAAGCCCTTACTCAGCTGTTGCAGCCCCTACTACACCACTGTGTAATGAAGCATATTCCTCATTTGTCTCTGGCAAGCTTTTTCAACAACAAAACTGAATATTTGGCTTTGTTATTGCTGGCAAGAAAGTAGACTGTTGTCCTCTCATTGGTAATATTGGTTGGGTTTCTCACTGCAGACCTGATACCTTGCATAGACAGCTTTCTCAACAAAGAAGATGGGAAATGTAGAATCTCATCCACAGATTAGGATAATCTGATTAGGATAAATTGCAGTGTATTCCTTATTTTTTATTCCTTTGATTTTAGTGTGGGGGGGGTGGGGTTATTGTATGAGAACTATTTTGATGAGCTAGCTTCTCTTTGTCTTGAACGCCATTATTTGTATTGTGCTGTATTTTCACTTCTGGAATAATAGAGAAGACCCAGGCAGGGGCTGTAATGTGTTCCTGAGATACTTCCCACGACTAATGTTTTCTGGTGGGTAACAAAAGAATGACCAGTGCCTTTTCCCCCTTGTGTCCTTTCACAGTGAGGAGCTGCGGTTCAGCAGAACAGACTGAACCAGATGCTTGAATCTTTTCCTGTTGAGCATCAGACATGTTTAAATCTTACTGGAACTAAAACTAAGCTCTTTGCTGTAATAAAGCTTATAAATATAATCTTAATAACCCAAAGAGTACATTTTAATTAGAAGCAGAAGAAATTCAGCAGAAAAATTAGGGATTGAGTAAAGTCATAGGAACAGTAGCAGTATTGCATGCACACCACTCTTTCATAGGCTCTCCAGAGCAATAGATAAAACACAAAGAGCTGTCATGTAAAGGAACTTGTAACTGAATCAGACCACACATGTAATACCTGAGACAAAGGCTTTATTTTTAGGAGAAATGGGCCAATTCATTGGTATTTGGGAAACCATCAACGTACGAGTTCAAGGAAGATGTCTGAGGAGCAATTTAAAGATGAGAAAGGCACAGAGTGACTGATAGAGGGACCTTTTACAAGGGTCTTTAGTGACAGGACAAGGAGAATGGCCTTAAACTGACAGAGGGGAGTTTGAGATTAGATATTAGGAAGAAAATCTTTATTTATGAGGGTGGTGCCACTTCCCTTTGGTGGCTTCTGGTCGTTGTGACCAAAGCCTCCCCTCAAGTGCACACATACAGGTCCTGCTGCTTCCAAATGCATCTGGAGGAAGAATTAGTCCCATACCCACAGTGAGTTTGGTTTCAGAGTAACTCAAACACATTTTGCTTGCATGTGTCCCTTATTACCTCCATCATATTGGCACACGTCCTTTATTTTCTCCTTCCTTCCTTCAACCTCGGGCTGAATAATGCAAGATGAATCACTGATAAAATGGTATTGTAGGAAAGAATATGAGAAGCAAACTCACTTTCACTGAATAAAGAGAACAGATCCTGCCTCTTGACAGGACCAGTATGGAACTGGTTTCTTTCTAACAGGTAATCTAATCAGTAGTGTCACAAAACGGTTAGTAACACATCAGAAAATGTCTTCTGGAAAGGAAGCACGTTGCTTAGTGGTGTTGCACCCAGGTATTATGGGCAGAACATAATTTTTAAGTACATTTCAGTAATCTGGAAGTTACTGTTTAATGAGTTGTTGATAGAGCTTTCATACACAAACTCATCCATTAAACTTACACTGCAAAGAAAGTAAGGACAGCTGGTGAAGTTTATCTGTACTGTCTGGGGCTTGAGGAAGGGTTATTTTTTGTAGAATCATAGAATGCTTTGGGTTAGAAAGAACCTTAAAATAATGAAGTTCCAACATCCTGCCATGGGCAGGGACACCTCACACTAGAGCAGGTCACCCAAGGCTCCATCCAACCTGGCCTTTGAATGCTATTTAGTACAAATAGAGACAAAACAGGCGCAAATTTGAGGGGATGGTTATGTGTTCGAAATGCCAGCAATACAAGATGTTTATTTAACGCTGAGTGTATGGTATGAGAAATACACAAACACACACATATTTCTAGAAATTATAACACAATTGCCTTTGTTTTTAAAGGAATTATTTTCTTATTCATGGTTTGTTTTAATTTACTTGCTTGTAAATTATTTTGGCAGGTTCTGGTGAAATGTAGTAAGGGAAACTATGCATTTCCATGCATGTAAACCAGGAAAATGATGTGACTGTGGACAAACAATGTCTTCCATTGTAAGTTATTTGTTTTTCTCACTGTTGCTAAGCCTTTTGTAACTAAACAGGCATTGTGATCTGAGAGCAATTTGGTGCCAGTGGTGCATTTTAATGATAGAAGCAAATCTTAATAGCTTGCCTCTACCACAGAACAGCTTTGAGGTTGTCAAAGAGCTGAAGTTTTCCTGCACCTGAATATCCTTGAATAGACAACTTTTTGTGGAGAACTTCAGGAAAAGAAAGAGAATCAGTGGTAGAAGGGGCTGATCAAACACACGGCATGTCTCTGATCTTTGGTCTTACTGGAATTGTGGTTGCCAACATAAATTACAGCTTCCTGGAGGCTGCTCTGAGTTATACCGGGATGATGGGAGTGTGTTTATAGCATCACGTTGGTTTGGCTCTTCCTTCCCACTATGCTTTTCTCAGCTGCCAGACCTTAATTACAGAGAACAATTAGTTCTGCTACTACTGCAATGAAACATATTCACATGAATTGACAAATGGGTGATACTGTTTAAAATCAAGTTTTAATATTTTCTATGGATTTAAAAAGATTTTTATTATCTGGGCAAAGGCAAATAGCTGAATTACAAGAATACAGTGCTTTTGTACGTGCTCAGGAACTTGCCTGCTCAAATAGTTGGGTAAATATAGACAAAATGGAATGCCTTGTCTACAGACACAGAGTAATGTGTCTGTATTTATAATGCATGTATTTCCTGAATGAGATACACAGATAGATGAGTACATTTGTGCAGACGTGTATCTTCCTTGCTCTCATCCACACCCCCCTTTTTCTATAAATATTGTTCTTAAAGGAAATAGACTTTGAAAGGGGCAAGAGGCTCTAGTAAAGGATTTAAATATGTAGAACCCTTTTTCTTCCTCTTTGAAAGGAGCAGTCAGTCATAGCTCTCATTTAAAGTCAACCTATGAAATGTCTCTGAGGAGAATTTCAGACTCTCTTTCCAAACACCATGGAGCCAAGTATGGTTATTATCTGAATTTAATTCAAATCATATGAACCTTCCTGGTTTTTGCCATACTAAAGGCTTTTTTCTCCTTTTCAATCTGGCAATGCATTCATCAAGCTATGGGCAGACCCCACTGACATAGAGGAGTAGCTTTGTGACCTTTATGGCTTGCAGAGTATTACAGGTTCAACACATATTTATGATTTTTTTAAAGATACACTAAACAGCCCCATATCTATACAGTAACAGAACCTCTCCATACAATTAGCTTTGTGTGAGTTATAAATGAAAAAGAAAGAAAGCAGAAGTTTGAAGAAATATCCCTAAACTACTGTATCTAGATAAATGTTCCAGCCCTTCCAGGAGAGCTCACACAGACCCTCTCTTCCTCTGTCTCCTGTTCAGTCCAAGAGGTGGTTTGCTTGGATGAGCACAGGTTGTTCATCACAGCTCTGAGTCCTCATTCTGGCTTGGATACTCTCCGAGGGCAATTCTTCTCAGTTCTCCAGTATTTTACAAGAGGATAAGAATAATAATTACCCACCTACTTCACTGCAGCCCTGTCAGGCTGAATCAACGTCTTCTCAGTGCCTGGGACATGTAAAATGCTATATAAAAATGTGAAATAATATTACTTCCCAACCATATGGCCAGAATTTGCTCTCTTTGGAGGAATGAGGATGGGGGATAATTGCAGCCTGAACTTTTCAAATGAGCCACTCAGGAAGGGCACAGTCAGCATAGCAGCAGCCACATCCAGGGTCTCCAAAGACCTCTGTGTTTACGGACACTCCATGGTTAGAGGTCCTGGAAATTTTACAGACCTGTTCACTCCACCTCGACAAGTATGTAGAATATTTTCACTTTAATACCTCTTGCATGGGAAGTATGTTGAACATGCTTTCTCAGCACACTGCGTATCCACAACCTATGCTATGGATTTTCCTGTTTCTCCCTTCCACACAACCATGGCTGTGTCTGCTGGGCTTTCCGGCTTTGGCATTGTAGCTGGGTGCTCTTCCAGCACTTTCTTCTGCCCACTGCCCATTTCAGTGCTCCTGTGAGCCTTGTTCCTTCCGATTGTTGTCACATGTATTGCTCTGGATTCATACCCTTTCATTAATTCCCAGTTTAGCATGTTTATACTGCTGTTCCGTGAAGCCAGGACTATCCAGTTTCTAGGAAACAACTATTATTTATCCTTTGGATACTGCTTATATTGCTGTATTTCAGAACAATTTTCATCCGTGTTATATTTCACTGAGCGGATGCTTTAATAAAAATGATTTTAAAATTATTATTGCATCATAGCAACCCCCACAGCAACACAACAATATATGTGGTTGGCTTGTATGTACCAGGCGGTTGCAAAACATGCACAAATTGAGATGTATTGGCAGTAATGATAACTAAATGCAGAAAAAAAAACCCTCATGTGAGACCAAAGCAGAAGTCTTGGAACTGAATTTGAGCAACAGACTTCAGAGAAGCTCACAGCAGAGGAGGCTGCTCAATCCTCCCCCTGTTACAAGCCCTGTGCTAGTCTGAGCTCTCTGCAGCTTTCTGGCTTCAGGTTTGTAAAGGTAGGTTGGAAGTTTCGGCACCCAAATGCCATTCAAATGAATACAGTTTCTGTGCCCTTTGGCCTCGTGGCTCTATCTTGATGTTACTTATGGTAACGTAATAATCTTCTGTTTGGAGGTATTCCTTCTCAGGTCACACAGCAATGACTTGCACACCTATCTATAGTCTAGTGTGGTATCTTTCTAATAAAAGAACAGTGACACAGTGAAAACAGTCATGATCCGTGTTTGATAAATAATAAACATTAACCTTCTTTCAATAAATGGCCTAAATACTAGGAAGCATGACGTGCCCAAGCAGGATTTTAAAAAACAATCATTTTTTTCACATTAGTCCCATAATAAAATCACCTGGGACCGAGCAGTACATGAATGATCAAAATGTTTCCCATTAAATTTCCCTAACATATATTTAGCACAAACTAAAATTTGGCTTTATAGGCATTTTATAAACTTCTCGGTGGAAAGCCTGAAAGCTGACCTTTGATAATGGCTGAATTCCTGTTTAAAAAGGGGCTGAAGGCTCATAACATAGGTAATTATCTAAGAGCTGGCAGTACTACTTTTCATCTTTCCTATAAGTGTAGTTGGAAAGAAAGGTATGTTTAACACTATTTTGTACAATGAGCCTTCTTATTTCATTAAAGCCAAGGGATATGAAGAGTGGATTACACGGGCCAAGGTGAGATTGCCTGCTCCAGGGATACAAGAGGCCAAGTGTTTTATAAAAGAAGGCAGTTCTGTATCCTTCCATTCCTTCTTGGAGAAGATCACTACTGTAGGATCTATGAGTCAATACTCAGCTCTGGTCTAAGGCTGCTCAGGTGGTCAGAGCCTTGTCATGGGCCAGTGGGAGCACTGGTGGGTGCCCCAGTCCATTAAGCCTCTAACACCAGAGCTAAATAAATATTGCTGTAGCCCTGCACAATTCCCCCCTGCTTAATATAGTCTATTGAAGAAGGAAAACCATGAGATGGTCTTTCAACAAAGAGCCAACCAAATTTTGTTCATAGAATGATCATTAAGATCATCTTAATCATCTAGTATTTTAACATAATGGAAATGGACTTCAACACACGTTAAGGACAATTGTACCAAAACCCTGAGAAGATGTTACAGGTTATCTCTTGGAAACAGCTTTTGGGATAAGATCCAGCAGATACGATGAAACATATTGCAATCTGCCCATTAATTCAGGTTCTACATTGTTTGATGATGGTAAATACTTATAACACCACTTTGTTTAAAGCAAGTTTCAGTTCAGGCAAAATCTGAATTTGGTTTTGGTTTTGTTTCTTAGGCCCCCACAATTTAGTAAACCGTTGTGAAACAGAATTTTGGCAACACAGTTCGACCACGCAATGAACAGTGATCTTGCACTCTGGAGACATGCCCAATACTTCACTAGTGCAAGCACTGTGTGCACACATGGTATCATATCAGTGCAACCATTGTGTACTTTCAGTGCGCAGTTGAGAGAGAATTTTTCATAAGTTACTTTTCTTTGCCCATTTCCTTCATGTATATAAACCTCCCATGGCAATTCTTACACATGTGGAAATGGTAATGTAAGTTCTTTTACTGTTCCTGCTGCTGTAGTATCTGAGCGTTTCACTGTCTTTGACATGTGACCATGGGAAATCACCTAGAAATCTTTATCTCATTTGGGCAGCAACAAGGAGAATTAAAATGTGCACATAGCCTTCCAGCTAGTTCTGAATTAAGTCCTGTGCATTGCAGGTTTAGGAAGAGTAAGAAAGACATCCCCTAATGCCACCCAAGCAGGCAGTTGCCAAAGCAGAACTGAAAAGGGGGTAACCAAGAGCAGGGTCTCCCCATGATTTTCATGTTCATGGTCATGACAGAGGAGCAGACTCTGGATGGGTTGTGCCAGCCCAGAGTTCTTGCCCCTGAACAGCAATGGAGTAGGAGAGAGGAAGAGGTGGAGGACTTCGCTGTACGTCTCCTCACCTGCTTATCATCTTCTGTAGGGATACTCTGGCTTGGGGAGGGACTAGGGTTATCTTAAGAGCAAGAGAATGTAAAAGTTTAGAATAATTATACACTAATCATGTTCAGGAGAGATTAATGGAAAGTAATGAAAATGGTATGAAACCTATTATTATATTTAGGTTTTTGTATTTCTTTTCAAATATACCTTTCTAATGGGTATTTTTTTTTAACAGGGAACATTTGAATTCAGTTATTACTGTAATAGAGTTTGCCAGAGTTCTCATGGCAATTAGTGTTTCCTCCTTGATTTTTGAATGCCAATCCCACCATTCTCAGGGAAGAAACCATGCTAAAAGTCCATTGTTAAAAATCAACAGGCTGATTCAGACTGGTTATATTTAGGTTATATTTAATTAAAGCCAGTTAAGTCAATGCACCTTATGTAGCAGAACAAAAAAAAAAGAAAAAACAGGAAAAAGTTATTTGCACATTGGCTCTTTTTTTTTTCCCTAACTTCCAGCTTTGGAAATAATATATTAAAGCAATCATTGTACTTCTTGGGTTTATTTTAGCACAGCCTGTACTGAATATAAATAATTGAAAAGGAAAAGAAGTAAATGGGTCAAAGCCGATCTCACCTACACCAATAAAAGAAGTTCGATATTCAGTAAAATTCTGGTAGCATTGAGATCAGTATAAAACCTCTTCATTTTTCCAGGCTTTATTCTGAACTTTAATTGCTCAGTTTAATGCAAAATATTCAGTGCAGAGTGATCATAACGGTGTCACAATAATCTGTACCGAAAGAATAGATATTCACTTCAAATTTATATGCATCTATAAAACATAGAGTGTATGCATATATGGGTAAGATATTATATAGAAGTTGCAAAATATGTAGTTCATGAGAAACCAGGGAACAAAGGAAGTGCTACCTAGTGAGGAGTCTTGAGATTTAAATAGCTCGTGCTGAAAATATAACAAAGGCTGCGTTGTGTGATTATGTGCTAGGAGCAATAAGGATATGAGTGGGAAAGCACCCCCCTTTTTATATATATATATGTATGTATATGTAAAATTCGGAAATACATGCTTTAAAATCTCTATGTGTGTATAAAAAGAATATTTTATTTTTATTCTAGCACTAAAAATAACTTTTGTCTCTTCTTTATGAGGAGAAACAGTATGAGAGAATGAACTGAATTGCTGTGTTATGTGCCACTAGTAACATTTTTGTTCATTCATCAGAACAGAAAACTTATTACCATAAGTAGTACTGATTATATGTGTTAAAAATTAACACTGGTATTTCATATCATTTTGAACTTGAAGTATGAATGGGGTTTGGATCAGAATGTATTCTATCAATCTGAACTATTTTATGAAAAGCATGGAAAATTATACACTTTATTTGCCTTGGGGTTGTATTTCAATATAATCAATTGAGATTATGGTGTTAGTTCCAGGCCTGAGCAAAATCCCAAGAACATCTGACTGTAGAAAGTCCCATCTTGTTCCATCTTGTGTTGGATCCTGTAATTGCAGAACACTGCGGCAGCTCTTCCACTATTTCGGATGTGCCTCCTGGTTCGCTGTGAAGGAGAACTAAACTTCCACCCATTTCCCACTTAAATCTCTCCCATATCCAACTTAATGCGTTGTGTGAGATCAGCTTTGGACAGTAAAGAGAGAACTTTCAGTCTGATCCGCAGTTAACTGATTGATAGATGTGATTCATTATTGACCTTATGTATAATTAATACATATTTTTCACAAGCTGGAAAAATTGGAATTTAATCCATCTTGCATCCTAATTAGGTGCATTAAAATTAGCTGGGAGTAGGGTGTTCCCAATCTGTATTCAGGACATGCATTTTGAGGCTTGGATCTGAAATCCAGTTTGAGCTGTCTACAGGTCTACTGCAACCTTCCAGAAGAGCTTATGCTTTTCTTTTCCTGCAAAACTAGCCATGTGGCCCTGAGCCAAGGTTTCCTTGCTAAGGGCTGAATGAGCCTTTCAGACACTCTTGGCGGACCTCACAGTAATACACACGTGTATCAAGAGGAAAAAATAATCCTGAGGACATGGGGCAGATGAATGGAGCTGTGGGCCAGTTCTAGTCCCCAGTTTCACAACTTCCTTGATCATTTCCTAAGCAATTATGTGGGTGTAAGATCTGACCACTGGTTTTCCTCCCTTCTCTTTGACCACGGCTATTTTCTCTGTTGTCTTACTATTCCTTGCTGAACTTATTTGTACTCCTACCCTTCCTCTGGCTTTTTTTGTATGAGTCTGCCTGCCGAGAGTCCCTTGTAGTAATCTCAGACTCCCTGTGACCTAAGTCCTTAAAATCTTATTCCATCCTTTCCTGTTATTCAGAGCTCACTTCCTTATAACATACCAAGTGCTTCTTCCAAATGGAACCTTTTTAGGTAGTCCCACAATTCACGCCGAGCAACATCTCCTAAAAGAAAAGTGGATACGTAAAAATAGGTCCTTATTATGGTGCCCTTTATCTGTCTTTCAGTCCTGCTGGATGTCTGTGTAGCAGAACCATTATGCTAAACAAATATATGCTCCACGTATTCAAGGTCACATTGGTTAGCTCTTTTCCAGTTACATAGCCTGTTGCTGGATAAGGCTTGCATCTGCAACAAAAGCAAAGCATTTTGATTCGTAAATACATAAATAATTTAATGTGGTCATGGAAAGAAAAGGATTTAACCAAGTATGGCTTTAATAACGCTAACTAAATGTCCATGAGAACAATCTGGAGCTGTAAAGAATTCTGACTTTTGTGTTTGGGAATACATTTTTGATTAAGGCTTACTGTTAGCAATATACCTGTAGAGGAGGTTTGCTGATGATAGCTCAGGACCTGAATCCTGGACCTGGAAAACGTCTCCAAAACTTGAAGCTTTGGAGAAAAGAGGTAAATTTGAAAGATTTCCCACCGTTTGTCTCAATCCCAAACACCACCATTTATTTTCCCAATACGTAATTATATTTTGTGTATCAGATCTTATAATGCTATAGTTTTAAATATCATCAGTGGTGTAATAGGACTTCTGATTCCCATGTCTTTCCTCCAGGGCTCCTGAACATGCATAGGTGGCTGCTTATGTGACACACCGAGCCAGCCACTAGTTTAAAAGCTGGTATTTTACTTCCATTTGTCAACTTAAATTATTTTAAGACTAGAAAGTTTCCTTACGACAACATGCAATTGAAAATCTTTAAGAAACATCTGAAATGTCTACCCAGTGAATTTAACCAAAAGCTCCCTTGCTTGCTCCTAGGTTTTTTATGGCTATGAATTAAATTTATTATACAGTAATGAACCATGCAGGATCTAAACTGACCCAGGATTTACTTTAATGGATCGTTAACTTGTCAAGTTCCCCCCTTTTCTTTCTCCCTCCTGATATTTTCTTGTCTTGCCAGAATTCTCATTATCCCAACTATTAATCCATTTATTAACTTTGGACAAGGATGTATTGCATTAATGAAGACTTAAAAATTAATGATCGTACAAATTAAAAGTCTGCTGTAAAAGAATAGAATACAAATAGGCTCTTTAAGATATGAGTTGCATTTACACTCCAAATGAATGGCACATGAAGAGTGTGATAGTGATTCAAAAGTCAGTTCATACTACGCAAGGTTTTTTCCCAACTTCAGCAGCAGATGTACAGAACTCAGTGTGGTAGACAACTATTACAAGGTTGTCTTTCCATAATGTTACTTTAAAAGTAGTATTGTAGATCAACCCCAAAAATAACTTCCATAAAAATGTCAGCTGTGTTTTTCACTCTTGTATGTTTCAAAAGAAGACATTCAAATTGTATTTATGTCGGAATAAAACACTGGAGCCAGTGTAGCTACCGACAACCTCCCATGTTGTCCCTAGTTTTCCTAGAAAGTGTGATCAAATATTTAGGACATAGTTTTCCTAGAAAGTATGACCAAATGTTTCGCACCTACTACTGCTGAAAGTTTGGAAAATATATGTAATAGGAATCACAGTGCACTGCCTGCTCAGATACTAGCCCACATTACATGTGTAAAACAGGGAAATCACTACACTGGACTAGGAGTGAAATAACTCATGGCTTAATCAATGCATATATTTATAATCTGTAAAGAATTTATTTTCACTTTCAGTAAACACATCCCAGAAGACACTACTGGGAAAATAGCTGAATCAACATGCACACACTCATTACTTTCTTATGGCTGTGCTATTCATCGTGCCTCCTGTGAGACAGCAATGTGCCAGAACAGGTATCTGAGAGTCAATAGTTCTGTGTTAGCCACATTTAGGAGAATCAGGGAGGCTTTTTTTCTCTCTCTTCTCTGATTTGATCCATTCCTAAATCTGTTACTGTTAAGGATTTGGGGGTTTGCGCGTATGTTTGTGTTCACATCAGTTTACATCACAAATTATTATCGCTCTTGCTCCCACTGTATCAGCTTTGTGTAAGCTATAAATACCTAATAAGAGTAACTGATGTATTTTGCTACTTTACATTCATGACAGATGTCATAATGTCTGTGTTATACTACAAATGAATATGAAGTGACTTGCGTTTTGTGCTTGTCTGATGTCACTTGGAAAGAGCAGTGCAACTGGGATGGCTTCAGGTTTCATGGAGCTTGAGTATAGAGCACAGTAGAAATGTCAGTGAACCAGCATCTACATGTTGGCGTGCACTTTCTAGTCTAAGAAATTGTTTTGTAATCTAATTTACTAATTTGATTGATTCTGGAATTTATTAGTTAATTCAGTTTGCTGAGGATTTGATCTCTTCTTGAGTAGAAGGATTTTCTGGCTGCTAAGATGAGTAAGCCTTCACCATTGTGACATGTCCTGACTTCATGCTAGAGGGAAATTTGGGTACAGGCCATTTCTTTTTTCACAGTATGTTGGGTTTCATGAGAAGGAAGGCCCAGTATGTGTCTTATAAGTGAGCCATAATATAATCTGGCCAAGTCCCCTGTTTGAGCTACTGGAGAACAAGTCTTTATGCAGAGAACATGACAGTCCACCCTGGACATTCAGCATAGACAAGTCTATATTGTGCAATGTACTTATAACAAGTTATAAAGTGTGGACTGTGCATGAAACACTCTTAGACCAACCACAGCAAGAGGAAGTTACACCGAAGTTGCATAGTTTATCTCCCTTTGAGCAGAATGTCTTTAATCTAGCAGATGTTCCCCACCTTTCTGATCAGTAATTAATAGCTGGAAGGTGTGTCTTGATCCAGGCTATTCTCGTGCATCTTCTGAATCCCTCATATCAACACCATGGTTTCTTTTCTTTTACCTTATGTGGGCACTAATTCAATCAATCACACCAGGTTTTATATTTCTAAGAGGCCGTATCAATCTTAACACTGGAACTTGCTGGATCCAGGAGCTTCTCTTGATATTGCTTTAATGAAAATGTCTAATAAATTCCACCCATACGCTCCACTCTATTCTCACAATATCTATAGCTTTCAGTTAGTCTTCTAATGAACATGAAACTACCTCAGCAAGTCCATGACCTGAAAATGACTTGCAGTCATCTCGTAACCATTTGTGCTGAACCACATCACAAGTTATTCTCCCTTTCCAACAACTTGAACATCAGTGGGAATAAGCATCTTTCCCAAAATCCCTTGAATACAGGCTGGAGGCAAGCAGTCTCAAAAGGGTCCAAGGTTTCAATGCTTTCATCTTGAGGCTACACAGAACTACTTAAGAACTACATCTCGGTCTCGCTCATTTTATTCATTTTAGCAATTGAATGTAAGTTCTTGGCATGATTTCAAAGCATGTTCTTTAAGTTAATAAAATTATAATATTAAAGGGAAAATAGTAGTCTATTCTCAGTGTTACAGCTCCATTGTGCAGACTGGTGGACTTTCTGCCAGGTCATCTTTGTTACATTTAATCGTAGATCTCAAAACCTCATGCATACTGTAGAAAATTAAGAGCAATAAGACTAGTAAATTGTAGTTTGAGGGTATTTATTACTTTTTGCTCTCTTTGGAGAGATTTACTCTCTATTGGAATAAGCAGGAGAAACAAATAAGATGAATGCTGCAACGTGTTCACCAGAGTTAGGAGTCAGGGATTTGGGATTCATAGGTGGCAGTCTGGAAAACAGCTATTTTTCTTATCAAATGCCCTAGAAAACTTTACTATATTTCTGAATGAGGTATTGGCACCATGGACATTGTGGATAACGGCATTATCAACTCATGCTTGACAGCAGTTCCCAAATGCCTGCATTGTTAATGAAGGTGATGTTATGACGCTCAAGCCCCTGGTTGTTAACATAGGACATAGCAATAGCTAAATGCTTCTCTAGATGTCTGAATCAGATGAGAAAGTACACTGCTTTTCTTTAATCGTTGATCCTTACTACTACTTCCCTGATGAATTGAAACACCCATTTACAGAGCCTGCCTTAGAGAACCTAAAAGAGAAAGTGATGTATCTTGCTGCTTCTTTCTGTTTGACCCTTGTAGAAAGGGTTCCACGGTATGAGGAAACAGCTAAAGACCTTTTAGACCCACCTCAAAACCCCCAAAGAAATATAGACTTATTAGACTACTGCGTTGTATTCTGTCCTTGATGTGTTTTCAGAGATTAGCTCATCATTTCTTAATTCTTCTCATTCTCCTCAGGTTCAGAAGTTCTTGATGCTTATGTTAACATAACTAAGGAGGCTAATTTTGCTTTTTGTCTAGTAACAACCTTGGATCTACCAAGCTTTTAAGAGCCTTTAATTTGCATAACTTTTCTTCAACAGCAGACAAAGAGAAAAGAATAAAGCCTCAATTTTAGGGTCAGCCTTTCCAAGATTAAAAGGAAAAGAAAGCAGCTGATGAAAATGTCGAACTGTTTCTGCAGAAAGGGTAAATATTGCAATACTTTAAGTTAAAACTTAATTTCCTTTCTTCTTTCTCCATATCATCCCCTGTAGTACTGCCAGAGTCGGATTTTTTCTTGGAGTGTTTGGGTTGTTGTACCAGAATTGGTTTTATTTATTTACTGGATAAAATAACCCCAAAGGTCACTTGTCATCATGAACACAATTTACAGTAATCTGATGGCTTCTTCCTTAGACGTTTGTCTCTCTTTATTACTTTATTGGTGATTAAATAACTTTAGGAATAGAAGTAGTTCAAATACTAGACTGAAGTTGCAAATTCTATGCTTTGGGGGTACATCAATCCTGTGACAATTAACTTTTAGGTGCTAAATAATAAGAAAAAGAAGATGCTAAATATTTTAGCTGATGTAGCACTGAGGATTTCACAGGTTCTAGAACAATAGAACAGCTATGTCTCACATCAATGAAGTCATGTTCCTTGTATATAAGCACAGATGCTTGAAAATCATTTAGTTTCTGCAATTTACGTAAGTTAAATAAGATTTGCCTTTAATAGATGGAACACCTGTTATTATTGCCCAAGATACAGATTCATATTCCTTTCATTTGATTTCTCTTTCAATAGTTATTTAATCTGCGTAAATGAATTTATAATCCATTATGCCTTACTTGTATTACATTCTTCTTTATTTATCGATTGATCCATGTGGATAGGAAGTAGGTAAAGTACTGTTGTGAAAGCCTGCTTTTCCTGAGGTTCTCCTGGTCCCGGCTAAGGTTGGAGGTACACCGATTTGTGTTCCTAGGAGGACAGTGGTTAGGAAAGACACCATGAAAGCAAAACACTCTAAAATAATCTGTGGAAGGATTTGCCTCCTCCCAGAGAGGTTCCATTAAGGAATATTTGTACAGTAGTTTGTATGCATAAAGCAAGAAGAAGATTGCTTTGTCCTTTAACTTCAAAGGGAGTTTTTCTACCCTCATCTTCTCTCTGTAACAATGAAGTGTCTAAACTGCAAATTATTCAGAAGCTGGAAAGTGACTCTCCAGCCACTGCAAGAAATTCCAGTAGCAATATTTAAGTTATAATCCCATCCATTGTGCTGATTTCTCAACTAAGGTACAAAGGAATGTGGATTGGTCATGAGTCCAACAGTTACAAGTAGAAAAATGCTTGAAATATTAGCATTTTACTAGCATAAATTAACATAAATTATTATCATAATTTTCACAGCAATGCAGAAAAACACGCTGCTCCTGGCCACCACATGATGGAAATACGCTTTGTGCTACAGAAATCTCTAAAGTTGCATGGAACTGAGGTCTTAGACCTTCCCAGTAAGTGTGGCTATGAGATTCTCCATGTCCCACAGCTGTAATGTAAACTTACAGGAGGTGGGGTATTTCATATATCGTAGGGCTTAGTAGCAGACATGAGCATATGCTCACATGGCGCATTGTGAGCAGACGTGCCCTCACTTTACCCAGTCTGAGCTGACCGAGTGCCACATAGCTGTGGTCAGGGTGGCACTGGGCCCATGCTGACACCATGGGGAGAGGCAAAGCTTGGCATCATTACAGCTTTGGGCAGTTTACTGCACGGGCACAACAAGCTGGTGGTTGTAAGGTCTCAAAGAGGTAAGATGCAATATCTCAACATACCTGTAATTGCTGGTGTTTGTCCCCAGCGTAGTCTGCACAAGTTTGTTGTAGAAGGAACAAGGGGACTCTCCTACTGCATGAGCTGATTCATAGAGCATGGGGATGTCCCTCCCCACCCAGGTTAATCTACTCCTGGTCCTGCCAGAGCCTTATGCAAGGATTGAGTTGATGTAGATGCTTTGTGCATAGAAAGCATATCCACAGCATACCCCTCTGTGCAGTTGGAGTCGGGCATGCTCCATTGAGCCGACCCTCCCAGAGCATCAAAGTGTTCAAGCTCAGAAGTAAGGATGGAACTTCAGGGCTGCCAATTGTTTTTAGAGCACCTGGGTGTCAAAATTCCTCTGAATTGTAAAATTGTAGCTCAAATTTTTGTATTGCCTAGAAATTCTGAAACTAACTTGTAATAGCAATGACTTACTCTATATGGAAAAAAAAGCTGCTTCTCTTAAAGACATTTATTCTAGTGGTCTTTCATAATGACATTTAGAGAGCTGAGCCTTCAAATATTGAATATTAGTGTGTTAGTGTGTGTGAAAAGCCAGTGGCTCTTTTCTCACCTATGTGCATCATCAAAATTGTTTCTACAAGGAAGGTAATATGCTTTCAATTATTGCTCTGATCTCCCTTGTGGGCAAGGGAGCGGGAGAAGCTTGCTCTTACATATAAGCTGTTGGACCTGTAGCCTCATAACATTCAATATGTACAGAATTCATCCTGTAAATCAGAGCAATTTATCCAGTTCTGTGCTATAAACTGTTACATTTCCAATAGTTCATTTCTTCCTTCTATATGTTTTCACATAGTCCCAAGCCCCTTTGGGGATGCTTGAACCTGAAAAAAAATGTACAAGGGAATATAAATGATCTGCCCTTTTCCAGCTGACTAATGCGAGCCATAAAACACTTTAAATACAAAGGAGACTTAACATCTGGTCAAGTTTACTCATCATAAACACACCTGAATGAAAAGCACTTCTTGTTCTGTGGAGCAGAGCCAAATGAATGATAGACTAAGACAGACGTTTTATGTTGTTATTTGCAAGTGCTCTCTTCTTGCATTTCAATGGCTAAATTAGAGGTAACTCGATAGTAAAATATGCAGGTAGCCTCAGGACACATCATACATTCTTTTATTCTGAAACCTTTCCATAATTAAAAATGAAACCTAATTACAAACTCCCCATTCTTTTCCTAAAATGTCACAACATTGATGTTTTCAATGTCACTGTCCAGCCGATACAATAACACCGTCAGGTCTGGAGCAGCGATGCAAGATTTGTTTCCTTAACACAATTTATGCTTCAACAACTTTTTGCTTGGGAAAGGGGATAAAAAAGAGGCAGTATTAGAGATGGCCGTATCTGACGTATCAGCCGTACTCTGGTAATGGCTTAAATTGCGGCTTTCCTGGTGTTTTCAGTTGCCCCGCTGGAAAAAATACAGGTTTAGATGACAAAGTCTTCTCTTTTTCCTACGTCTTGTCCCGGGCAGGCTGCTGACGGCTCGCCAGCACCGCCCTCTGTGCTCGGAGAAAGCAGACAGCCACAGCAGCCCAGCAGCAAAGAGTGCTCCGAGGGACCAGGCGAGCGCAGGCTGAATCCCTGGCTCTGCTCAGTAGGGAGCAATCCCTTTGTGCAGGGATTTGTAGCTGCTCCGAGCAGGGATGCTGCTCATGGCAGGAGAGGGCTGTCAAGGGGATGCTCAGGGCTCGCTGCTCTGATCGGTGGTCCCCCGTTCTCCCCCAGAGAACGCTCATTCTCTGGCATTAACAGATTTGATGTTGTAATGGTGCTGGGGTAGAAAGCAAACACAGCTTCTCTAACTGGTGAAAGCATAGAATCATAAAATATATAAGCATAGAATTATAGGATATATAAAGTTGAAGGGACTTATAATGGTCATAGTCCAGGGCCCTCACAGGACTACCTGAAACTGAACAATACAACTAAGAGCATTGTCCAGATGCTCCTTGAACTCTGGCAGGCTTGGTGCCTCCCTGGGAAGCCTGAGAAGAACTTCCCCTGATCCAGCTTCATTTCCTTTCCTTCTGTCCCACTGCTGGTCATCAGAGATCAGCACACACTCCCAGATCACCTCCACTGTTCCCCATGAGGAAGGTGTAGACTGCAATCAAGTCTATCAGGTCACCCCTCAGCCTTTTCCAAGCTAGGCTGAACGAGCCAAGGGGCCTCAGCCGTTCCTCCTAAGTCTTGCCTATGAGACCTTTCACCATCTTGGTTACTCTCCTCCGAACACGTACGAATAGTCTGACATCCTTTTGATATTAAGGTCCCCCAAACTGCACCTAGTGCTGGAGGTGGGGCTGCCCCAAATGCAGTGCAGAGTGGGACAATCGCCTCCCTTGATGGGCTTGGCATGCTGTGCTTTATGTACCCCAGGACACAGTTGCCAGGGCACACCGTTGACTCATTCGACTTTCCATCTACTCAGACCCTCAGATAACTTTCTGTGGGGCTGCTCTCCAGCCTCTTGTCCCCCAGTTTGTATGCATACCACCCAGGATTACCCCATCCCAAGTGCATAATCTGGCACTTGCTCTTGTTAAACTTCACATGGTTCGTGATTGCCTAGCTCTCTAGTCTACCCAGATCTCTCTCTAAGGCCTCTCTACCCTCAAGAGAGTCCACAGCTGCTCCTAGTTTAGTATCATTGGCATACTTACTTTATGTACGTTTGACTCTGGCATTCAGATCATTTATAAAAACATTAAAGAGCACCAGCCCTAAAATTGACCCCTGGGGAGCCCCACTGGTGACTGGCTGCCAGTAACCCTATTTACTGTGCCTGACCCATCATCCAGTTGCTCACCCATTGTATGGTATGAACACATCAAATGGTGATTGTGTTTGGGGAGAAAGAAAGGGGCATTACTTTTCTTAGATCTCTTGAGATATGCCTCTGGAGTCAGGTTCTGCTGGTGCAATTCAGGCTGTTCACAGGCAGCCCTGCTGAATTCAGTGGGACTGTTTGCAAACTAATGTAGGACTCTACATGAGTAAACATGCCCGTGTCTGTCCTTATATAAATACAAATCAGCCTGGAGACTGTAAAGTAAATACAAACAAAATTCCTTTAGTCCAGCTCAGGAGCAGAAAGAGGAATAGGGAATGGCTGTTTTCTTCCCCCCATCTCAACCGACATAAATGTACCCCTCTAGACTTTACAACGCATTATTTAGTGCCTATTTCTACCTAACCCAGAGTCTATACCAGCAAGAAAGACCTTATCTGTCTTCAAAGGAAGATTACATGTCTGCTGCTATAACCTGCATTTCTTCTTGCCCTTCTTGAGAATCATTGCTGGCATTTAAATCCCATGTGCAGGCAACTGTGTTGCCAATGCATCATTAGTGCAACAACAGCATTAGGTCTGGTTCTCCCTGTTCCGCTTTCATCTACTGCCTTTTGTCAGCCTGATTATAAACTTCAGGGACAGGAGTCTTTAGTCTGGGTTTTGTAACCTGGTGTAATGCAGGTTTGGTCTGTGACTGAAGCTTAGACAAGTAACACATTTAAAATTCAACCCCAGTAGTTTATTTCTTTTTTTATTTGCAGAGGAATAAAAAAAAAATATAATTGGAAAAAAAAAAGAGCAAAAGTTTCAAATTGTGTGTATTTTGTAAAACCTTAAGAAAACAACCTTAAACGGCCCCAACCAAGTTGAACAGTATTCTTTAAGAAAGAAAACAGTCCTAAATTAAGAGTGGAATTTTAGCCTCAGCTTTGAATTTCCTGGCTTTTGTTGGTTTCTTATATACCCTCATTATTTCAGCAGTGTGTTGTTTTTGGTCGGACTAATGTTTAGAAATTGTTCCATCCAACCTTTAGATGTCTACTGTTTGAGAATGATTCATTTCTCTTTTGACTTCATGAACAAAATTTGCACAGTGGGTCTTTTTCCTGCCCTTGGTGTGCCTCTCCCTGCTCCAGACTCCATTTCATTCTCTCCTAATAACCTGTGTGACTGCCCTGCAGCTCCAGAGCAGTGTGCATTTCAAGCCAGGAGCTGTACCTTTGTGGGGATGTGGTTTAAGGAGACAGAAAGTTATTTTGCTGGCCCAGGATGAACAGCCTGAATGAAACACACCAGCACAGAGGTACGAGTTGGTGCTCAGATGGGATGCTGGTAGCAATTCTGAACTCAAGCACTGAGTTATTCCAGTGGGGTTTGAATAAATGCTTGAGAAGAGAAAATGCACAAATGTAATTTAGAATACATTTATTTTTTAATGATTTCATATTTGGTCAAAGGTATTCCATAGTTTGCACAATAGTAATTGTGCAATAGTGACAGTGATTTGGGCTCCTTGGCTCACTGGGCAGACTGTTGTTAGTGTTAGAAAAACAGCTATCACTTCCTGCTATAAATGCTCTGAGCCAACATGAAGTATCTGGAGTGCTCTGTTCTTTGACAGCAGGTTATAGATAACCCTCTAATTTAAATTTATGAATGCCAGGGATCATGTAGTATCCAGAAGCAGACAATTTATAGCTTGCCAAGAGGTATCTTCCTGATATGCATAACCAGTGCAGGGATAAAACCATGTGGCAAGCCTTAACTGAGCCTTCCTTAGCCCATCTGCTTGTTGTAAAGGGGTATGTGCAGCAGCTCATGTCCTGGGAAAGAGGAAGAATTGCTGGGCACCGAGCAGACAATGCAGCCAGCGCTGCCAATACCTCTGATATCATCTTCCTCTCCTGCAAGGAACTGCAGGGCATATGTGCCCCACTTTTATAGTAACAGTCAGGATGCCAGTCCCATGTTGTGTTCAGTAAACTTTACCATGCTGCTTTATTCAGGTTTTTTTGGAAGCTAAGGACTAGCAAAAGACAAGTTAGGCAACCGATCACTGAATTGTCAGAAGGAATGTTTGTAATGCATTATACCACAAATTAATAGGATGCATTAAAGAGATGCTGTTTGTGAAGAGTGGTGTAGAAGGCCAGTGTGGAACATGGTTAAAAACAAGAAGAGAAATAAAAACAATGAAATGTGACCACTGCTGATGCAGAGATTCCCCTGGGTTTTTGTTTGAAAAATTCCATTTTTAAGGTTCTAACAAAAAGGAACAAAATTCTTGCTGCAGTTTGTTTTGCAGAGTTACATTTCCAAAATCTCTCAGCGCGCCTGATAGTGGGTTCTGAGCCACAGTCTTCAAATGTCCCATGGAAAGAAAAATTGCTGTCGGTTAAGCATGGGCTTTCTCCTGGCACTGCACCATACCAAGTCTTGTGATCTATTTACATTGAAAACTTGTGAAACTAATGAATGAACCAACACAGAGGGCCCTTGTCTGCAGGATTTCTGAATTGCGCTGATTTTCTTATTTAATCCTTTAAGACTCAAAGTGTTCAGTTTGAACTTGGATTTAGTCTACAGCGATGCAAAGTTTTTTGTAATGCTAACAACAGATGTTAGCAATATACCCACGCTCAGGAAAAAGTTTTGTATGCGACCAAACTCAAGGTAATTGCCACATCATTTGGTAAATTGGCATTACAAACAAGTCTCCGGGGAAGTAATGGGACTCCCTCTGTATGTCATCACTTTCGAGATTTCCACAGGAAAGAGCTTAAAGCTCTTCTCTCTATACTGAAAGCTCACATGAAAAAGCTTATAGTGGGGTTTTGCTATTTCCCAAGAACCTGGAATAGCCTCTTTTTACTGCTACAAGCACACTTTCACATGGCACAAGCGTTTGTGTCATGTTGCCCTTCAAAAAAACCTCGCTGTCTGCCTTTTATATGGCTAAATGTGTTATACTACCTATTAAACAGTGGCAAACTGTGGAGAAGTAACAGTACAGAACTTAGTGCTTTTTGTCACTTAATTAGCCTCAATATGCAAGCTGTGTAGTTTGTTGGTAGCTGTTAGAGCTCTCCTATCGTTGTGGTTATTGCCAATGCCACTCCGGACTGGAAATATTAAACAGGAACAGTACTTTTATTTTCTCTGGTTAACACAGCCAGTCAAATTACCTCTATATGTCACAGATGCTATTCCAACATTATTATATTATGAGGAAATGTGTTTGGAATGATGTCTGGCTATCAGTATTTTGCCATTAGAAGAGAGAAGGGAAGACCAATGGAAGATAGATATTACTACCTACACTGTAATGAGTCCCTAAGGAAAGCTAAAGGAGTAGTTGTAACAAGCCTCTGGATGGACCAAAAAAATATGAGTCAAATCTCATCTGTTCTCCAACTTCTATCTTTAAACTGTCAACACCTTCCATGCTTTTTTGGCTCAAAATGCCTGTCTTCATCTCAGCTAAGCTCCATATAGCTCTTCACTTCCTTGCAAAGTTTTCAGAAAGCTTAAGAGGCTTCTTAAAGTGTCGTTTCGTATGTGGCAGTAAATCCAGCTGAACTGGATGCACTAATGAATTTGTCAGAGTATTTATATGGCAGAGATGTGGGGAAAAGTTCATGCTGTAATCTGTGCATCTCTAATGTGTAAGTAATTGCCAAAACCAAGAGCTTGGTGTCTCTACCTGATTAACACCTTTCTATAGAAACCACCTGACTGCTAACACCAGAAATTGAGCCATTATTCAAGGCAGTGAATATTGAATGACACCTAGAAAGGGGATCAGTGTATGATTTAATCATGGACAGTTTTTATTCTGATAGGAAAATTCAAGTCTTCATATTGAAATAACTCTCGTCTCCAACCCCCCAAATATTTTCCAGTTCAAATAGTCATGAAATCTGAATTTCTCCCTTTGATGGAATAATGATGGTTTCCTGTTCTAGGTGTATTCCTCTTTTAGGTGTCTACCTATGCCCAAATTTCTAGAGCTGGCTTGGGAAAAGGGCAATTGCAACAGCCAAATGTCCATTTGTTTTTTTCCATGCTGTTTGGTGTCCTTATATTACTGTCAGCACTTAAGATGTATAAAGAAAAGACAGTATGAGAAATGTACAGAATATTGAATATTAACATGCGATACAAAACAAGGAAATAAGTATTCCCTGAGATGGTAACAGGAGACATGTAGTGGAGGACACTGGGATGAAGCTGAGAACAGTTACAGAGATAGCTGCTCGGCATGGCATAGTGTCCTAGTAATTGCTGGATAACTCCTGTTCTTGGAGTATTTAAAGAGAATCTGCAGGATCTGTTATAAAGTTGTGGTTTTGCCAAAACTCCTTGGTTAATTTATTAAGTTTTTGTGTCCTGTGGAAATGATATTCTGAATGTGAGCTGTAGGTGCTGCTTGGTACCCTGTATGGTGCTTCTCCAAAGTGGATATTAGCTCTTTGTGTTTGTTGGAGTTCACAACCAGGGTTTATGTGACACAGAAGAGATGAATTTTCAGAGAATTATTGGACCCTGCTCTGTTTTTCCTAGAGCAGCTCAGACTGCTGAATACTGCTGAGCAAACCCACCTGTAGGATAGGATGGAAACACTTGCAAACTCCTCGCCATTTCAGGCCAATAGAGAAAGAAGCCAAGGAGCTGTCGATATTTATATTTAGACCCAGAGATGCCTATTTTTCCTTCCTCTTTTCCTTAATGAGGAGGGGGACCAGACTGGGAGAGTCAAAAACTTGTTGAGCTTGGGACAGAAATAGCACATTTCTTTGCATTTACTTTTTCTTCTCACAGTTCCCTCCATTGACTTGGGTTCAGCTCTCGCTGCACCAACAAGCTCTGAGAGCTCCCATAAAACTCCAAAGGAAAAAAAGAGTGTGCCTGCCAGGTGGGCTTTTTTTTCCCCCAAGTGCTCACAGCTCTAATTTTCACCACATGTGAACAAGTGTTTGCAGTTTTAAAGATGTGTTGAGTAATTGCACATGCGAGACATCTTCTCTTTAATGTTCCCAGTGTGTTCAAAGCTTCTCCGTGACAACACCCCTGTTAACAATGGAGCTGTGGCCTTTAGCTTATGCTTAAGTGGGTACTGTTCTGCGTTGAAATATAATTGGTAGCACTTGCCTATTCTCATTCCCTTACCTTAGCTAATGAAAGACACTGCTATAATCTACTTCACTTAGGATCAGGGTCTGAGCCTGGAAAATCTCTCTCTAGAAGGAGGTGGAAAGTCACCTGCAACTGGGGGTACCGTTTCTTTTTGTACCAAAGCAGGAAACAAGGAGGCTTGTAGCTTCCTCTGTTAGGTGAGGCTGTAAAGTTATGTGCTGGTTTTACACTCCAATAAAGGGAAGACCCCCTTATACAAAAGGGGTTTACGATGTCTCGAACCGATGAAATGTGCAGGATACCTGGTCACCTTCCCTGTTATTCCTACAGAAATGATGCTCCAGCTCTTCAGTGGTGAGTGAATCATTTTCGACACAGATGAAGAGGGAGAGATTTATCAGTGGCCCTGGTCACTCTTTTTCCATACACCAATAACGAGGAGAAAGGTGGCTTAGGTGATGTTATTTCAGTGAATCACCATTCAAAAACCCTGCCTTTAGGGGAATCTCTCATAGCCTGAGCGAGCATCCTTTAGGACTGAGCGTGGACAGCATTGGCAAAAGAGCAACTAAGGAAGAATGGGTTTGGAGGGCTGATAGAGCTTTGGCACACAAATAAATTACAAATGTGAGAAAATGAGGTTTGAAAGCAGGTGAAGGAGCAAATGCAATTGCTGTGAGATAGAACTGAGATAACAACTGCTTTATGAGTTTCTAGTAGGTTGTTATTTTCCTGCCCAGTAATTCTGTTCCAAAGTGGTACTGAAATGTGTATTACCTCCAAAACTGACTGCCTTTAATCATTACTAGAAGTGGATTTAAAAACAATACATTGGTGAACCTATATTGAGAAAACTATAATTATTCTCCATTCCTCCACTGGTCTGAAAATGTATAGTCTAGGGTTTTATTCAAAATAACACATGGTATATAGCAAGGTAGATGCTTTGTAGATTTTAGGAGCTACAATTAAAAGTAATTTACTCCTAGTTATTTCTGGGAAGCAGCTGACAATAGGTTATTCTTCACTGCCCTCTGCTCGGGGGAGCCCTGGGACACCCACCTCTCCTTACTACGCTTGGAGGAACACCTGAAGTGCCTACAGCAATGACATGCTTCTTAAACCCAAGCAAATGAGCTACGAGCACCACTTATATTTGTATTTTTGCAATGATCAAAGGTTTCAGTCGAGACCACCACCCTACGGGCTGTGTGCTGTGTGAGAGAGGCACAGTCCTTGTCCCACAAGATGTGGCTGAATCAGACATGAAACAGAAGTCGCACAGCAGTGACCGAGCAGCCATGCCTTGGGGCAACCCTTACCAATATACAGGTTGAACCTCTCCAGAAGGTCACATATACAGAAGCGTGTGAGTGTGCTTTCCCTTTGAGTTAACACAGCTGCTCCCCAAGCTGCAAATGGAAACACTCATGCTGTTCAGACCCAGAGGTCTCCAATTCAATCTCTGTAGATAAACTCTCTGGAGATGTGCTTACAGTTACGGTGTAATTCAAAGCATGAAAAGCAAGTGAACGCTTCTAGATTATCCACACCCTCAGCAAGAAATCTGTTCATTAGGGTTATGACAGACCCAGTGATTCATTAGTTGGAAAAAGGTTAATATGCATTTGTAGATATAAAACAGAGCTGATCAGAACAGATTGAGTTCCCTCAGTAGTAGCTTATTACGAGAGAATTAAAGGTTGCAGTGGGATCTGCATCTAAAATTGGAGGAAACTGCTTGGCCAGAAACGCTTTGGTGCTATTATTGTTTTTAACTTGAATTACTCTTTTCCCTTGTTGGTATTTGCTCCGTGATGTGTGTGTGGAGAGCAACTGTAACACTTCTGCACAATGGTATAAACTTGTCATATTAAATTGCACTTGGAAATTAAAAGGTTTCTAATCAGCAGAGCAGTGAAGTTCTGGAACAGCTTTCCAGGAAAAATGGAGGCCAATAAATTTAGCCATAATGAAGCCTGAACAGTTTATAAAAGGGATTATATGACATAGCCCATAGAATACTAGTGGACTGAAGCTGATGATCTACGTGGCTCATTTTCCAGACTGTATTCCTATGTCTGTATATTACAGCCCTTCTTTCCCAATGCATTTTAGTGGATAATTCTGCAATCACTGCTGCATGAAGAATACTGGACAGTAAATCCCAGAGGAAGGTTTTATGGTGCCCCATATTTACAGCTGCTAAATTTCAGGTTAAAAATATACGCTACATCAAATTATTTTAATTCTATTTCTTTATGCAGGCAATTGAGGTGGTTGTTACAGGGCTGGAGGGAATCTAGCATAACATGAGAACAGCTGTAGCAGGTTTGAGGTCCAGTTAACCCCATGCCTTCTCTCCACTATGGCTGAAAGAAAAGACTTAATGTGCAGGGTAAGACCATGGTCGTACTTCTTAGAAGCGCTTTTCTAACATCCAACATTTGGATGCCTGGGGACTTCCCAGGAATCAGATCTAGTTCCTCTGGGCTTCCTAAGGCCTGCTCTGATTTTTTATCTCTGAATTCAAGCAGCCACTTTGTTCGCATGTGAAGACTTTTGACACCCTGATGCAAGGGCTTCCACAGCAGAACTGCACTCTGCATGGCGAAGCATTTCCTTTTGCTGCCTGCTTGCTTAATCTCATGAACAGAGAACAATAATGAGTGTCCAACCTACTGCAGTTGTGCTCCCTCATATTGCTATTCAGCTGTCTCTTTTCTAGGCTGAACCATCCTGATCTGCCTGTGCAGAATCCAGCTTTACCTTAATTATCCTTGCTAAATGTAGAAGGACTTCTCTTATGTTACCTCTTTCCTGAGACAGGGAGACACTGAAATTAAAGACAGCATTCAAGATTCACACATACCACAGATTTACATAAAGATGTTATTTCTTTGTTTTGTTCTCTATTGCTTTCCTAAAATCCTAACATTCAGTTTTCTTTCTTTCAATAGCTTCAGCATTCGGAGCTATTTTCATAGAACTTTCTATTCTAATCCCCAAATCTTATGCTTGAATGGCTTCAAGACCCCTACTTTAGATATTTTTTTCATGTTCTAGGTTATATTTTAGTAGAAAATATTTCCATCATCCCTTGCTATAAACAGAAGCTGCTCTTGAGCACGAATGAACTTTTCCCTCCTTCATTAAGAGACAGACTCAGTCCTAATGCAGTCCCTAAACCCCTAGCTGAAGTTAGCTATCTTAGCTTCCACTTTATTTCTGAGTCTGTTTTCTATTATAAAACAAGATACAGTCTGTATTTGTCTACAGTTCTGGTTGCCTCAACATCGCACAGCTGCATAAGGGTTACAGGTCTTATTACTTCTTGGAGCTCCCACTAATGGCTTCAGCTACGGAGAGTATCTTCTTAGTAGCATGTGAAACTTGGGATGTTATCAGGACTCTGTTTAGAGACCAGCTTGAAATTAACCATCCACTTAAGAACGTATTTTCTTTCTTTTTTTTTTTTTTCCCAAAAAGTGAAGTTAAATTATTCACAGTCTCTGTAAAAAGAATTAAAAAATGAGCCACATTTGGTGCTTTTTCTTAGGTGTTTTGTTCCTCATAGAAGCAATGGATTTCAGTGTTTACTGTCTCTTATTTAGGTTACTGGAGAGTGCTTTTATAAGCAATGTAGGAGTTTCCCCCCAATAGTGGAGTCTGTGAGAAATAGCAGTAGTCCAGAATGTCAGTACATTTCCTTCTTACTTAGCTTTATTTAGTCTTTACTACTAATTGCCATCATTTTTTGGCTGCTAATGTTAATTTTTGGCTGGTTTTATCCTCTGAGAGGTTGTTTCATATAGCTAGGTCAGCAGTTTACATACTTTATCTAGAAACTCGTGGTGTTCTTTCCATATTCTAAACAGCTAATGAAGCAAAATGGAAACTGGAGCAGACACACAAGAACTTCCTCAAGAAGCAGGCTCCACTGATTTTCTGCTAGTGAGTAAATCAGAGCTCACTAACAAACCTGTGAGGTTTTACCCTTATTTGTTGTATGACCTTACAAACTTCATATGACCTGTGCTGACCGTCCACAGAAGGAGCTAATTAATATGGTGTCGTAAAGTTTAACCAGTGTTTGTTATAGCTTCTTTAACCCTTGTGGGAAAACTATTGGTCAGTACAATGGTGGTCGCTGACTGACATTTCTATATGCAAGAGAATGGTGAATGATTTTTCAGGGATTTTCCAGCTATAGCTATGGAAGATCAAATATTCCTGATTGAATGCAGCTCACTGATATTAATTACAAAGGACAATATAAAAAAGGGTGGCTTTTTTACCACTTGTTTTACCAAGGAAAACATGAGCAGTCTGGTTTCCGTTACACACTCTCTATTCACACTTGTAAGGTTTCTTTGAGTAAGAAAGCCTAATGCTGTGAATCACATCAGTATGGCTGCAACATCCAGCTAAGATTTTTGTTTATCACACAGCTCCTGATTAAGTTTACCTTTTAGATGCCTCCATCTCCTGTGGATATTCAGTCTTTCCCCTCTCCATTTCAAATGCATGCAGAATACCAAACACAGACAAGAACATTAGTTATTGTGCAAAATGCTGTGCTCCAAATTGACCAAAGGAAATCGTTGTACATCATATGGCATGGTTTAGTGTGAGGTGTCCCTGCCCATGGCAGGCGGGTTGGAACTAGATGATCTTAAAGTCCTTTCAAACCCTAACTATTCTATGATTCTATGAAGGCAGGTATCAGCAGTTTAAACAGTGATATTGATTTAAGATTATAGGAGAATGCAGAATTTTTAATAAAATGGTGAAGCTTGTGGACTGGTTTGTAATTTTATAGCCATTTGGGCTACCAGTGTAACAGCAAGTAAAAAATGCCCTCTACTCTGCTGTCAGTGGTGACACAAAACTGCAAAGCCTTTCAGGCTCAGGTTTTCTCTATGTAAGACTCACCACTTCACTGATACAGAGCAACGTTTGACAGTTGGTGTTTAGTTGTAAGCAGCGCTAGCAAAAGATCATATTTAATTCAGTCTTGTAAGCTTAGGTGCTCTCCCTCATTAGTATTTCTCCTACCGAAATGGGTGCAGTTTGCCATGTGAATGTGTGCGTCAATTGTCAAAGAGGAGAATACAAGCACTCCGTATTTCTTCAAAGATAATAATAAAGTAAGTTTCTTTACTGGGGGAAATGTCTTGAGTACTTTGAAATAGTAATTTTATATAATCATAGAATCCTAGAACACTTTGGGTTGGAAGGGACCTTAAAGCTCATCCAGTTCCAACCCCTGCCACGGGCAGGGACACCTTTCACTAGAGCAGCTTGCTCCAAGCCCCTGTGTCCAACCTGGCCTTGAACACTGCCAGGGATGGGGCAGCCACAGCTTCTCTGGGCACCCTGTGCCAGCGCCTCAGCACCCTCACAAGGAAGAACTTTAAGGAAAGAAATTTTCAGTTACAGCTCATTTTTCACCACCAAAACCAAACCCAAAACCTAAATAACCCCTGAACACCAGCACATACAAAGCTCTGCAACTGCACTTACTCCTTTAAACACGACAGCTAGCACGGCTCATCCTGCGGGAGGTGGAACACCCAAATGAATATTTGAGAGACACATTTGAATATTCCTTTTGCAAAGCCAAAATTTGGATCGAGCTTTTAGGAACTTATTTGTGCTGCTGGGAAAAACAGTGCGGCTCTTTGTTTGGTGCGTGCTGAGGGAGAGATGCACAGATGCTCTTTCCTGAAAGGTTTTCTTAGCTGTCACTGCTGCTATTTAACAGCAATAATAAATGCTAACATTTTGCAGTTCTGAAGTCACTTTAATCCAAAGAGCACCAAGTGTGCTCAGAGAGACTCCTCTAGAAGGAACTGTGGATACAACTGCAAAGGGCAGGTTTTCCCCAGCTAGGACAAGCTGGACCAAATGCGTTTGCCTCAGCAGAGAACATGTGCTTCTGTGCAAATTTCTTAACTTAAATCAACACAGACCCAAGCCGAAGGAAAAGCCATGGCAGGAATGTGGCCTTAGTGATGGAATTACTGACAGAGCTGATAGAAATAAATCAGGGCACTACAACTTTATCTTAAAGTCCATTTCTCATATTCATTATGGGATAAAGGCTCAAAAAGGGGAAGGCTTTGAAATTCAGTGGACAGTATCCTATCTACCAGTTTGGAAAATACCCATTCTTTTAATTTCTTCAGGTTAATTTAAAGGAAATGTGAATCTTTCAATACGAATGAGGAATTAGCTTGTAAACTGTTTGGGACAGAACTGATGCCACTGTTAGAGCATTCTGTTTGAGTTCTCTCTGCATCACCCCATGAAAATAAATAATGTGAAAGGGTAAATGCTTTGCTTGTGATTTTTGCTGCTAGAAAAAAATATGAATGCAAGTCTAAAAAGTCCCTGTACTCAAAGGGATGCTGTAAGAAAACATTCAAAGTGTTGTACAGCGCCACAACTCCTCTACCATCAGACGTGACCCTCCATTCACCATATGACCTGAAGTGATAGAGGTTTTTGTGCTGGGCAAGCAGTTACTGAGAGTTCTAGGACTGTATGATCGCTATTCATGTCTGGGGAAGAACAACAAGGACAGGTTGGACAGGGCTTGGAGCAACCTGGTCTAATGGGAGGGAGGTTGGCCTGCCTGGCCCATGGCAGGGAGGTTGGAACTCGATGAACTTTAAGGTCCCTTCCAACCCAAACCAGTTTGGGATTCTATGAAATGTGGGGAAGTTCATATAGCCATTTTCATTGCTTTTCAGGTTAGCTTTTCCATGAGCATTCATGTGCCTGACTGCTCCTTACTACAGAGAGATTCTAGGTAGAGGTTTGTAAGTATGGGAAGGTGGGTATTCAAGCATGTGTGACTGTATTTTTGCAAGCAATTTGTAGTATTTATATCAGACTTTTTCATAGTGCTCCTTGATCTGGATTATCAGTTTTCTTTGTCATGCAAATAGAACTGGAAATGGAGTGAGGGGCTCAGGTTTTCTCTCCTGATTGACTTGATTTTAGCAACTGCTGTTATACACAGCATAGATGTGGGAAAGAGAAGCAAGTAAGGAGGCATGTGCCAGGGTGATGCTATCTGATTCAAAACTACAGTAAAAGAATTAGACACAACCTCGATGCAAACTGGGCCACTGGGACAGCCCCAGGCTTCAAGCCAGGAGTGCACATTACACAGCAGCTGTTCCGTGCTCCGGGGTCTCTCCTGTATCTGAAACCTTTGTGCATTGGGTGCTTCTGCTTGCCAGGCTGCTGGGCTCTCTGCAGTGTTGGTGCCACACTGGGAAACACACGAGTTCTCCATGTAGGGATAAAGAGCACAGAGCAAGGCCAGCCTAAAGCTGCCTCTTTTTACCCAGGTCCAGAGAACTACAAGGAGATAGCACGAACTTATATTGTATTTTCAGAAACATGGTGAGAAAAACACCTGAGTCCATCACTACTGTCAGGCCCTTCTTAGGGAAGCACAGGGATGAGCTTCCAGACAAGTATATTTTCTTCATTATGTCCTTGGTGCAGCTTTGGTTTTAGTAGTCCTTTTGATTATAGAGTAACCCACTGTTTCTATTTACCAAGTTTTCTGATTATAGAAGTTTTGACTAAAAGGAAAATAAATATGCAGGTGAAAAATGTGACCCAAGAGTTTGCATTATTCAAAGGGCTCATTATTTTTTTTGAATAAGCTTTAACAACATTATATATATATTTTTTTTTACAATATTGAAACTGGCAAACTATTCAAACCTAAAAAAACTTCTCATGGTTGCATTTAATTATTTCTACTTCTTTGAAGCTTAACATATTTTCACCATATGGCAAGCATTTAATTTTCCTATTTTTCTAGTGGAGATTGAATTAAAATGGTTGTTTGGTTTAGCAAAAAACCTTCAACCTATCTGTGTTGCAAGTCAAGGGTTATGGAGGCTTGTTCTTCACTATCATCCCATATTTTTCCTAACAGCTTGCTCCAAAAACTGGTGAAGTCAACAAAGCTATTGCCATCAGTAGCTTTGGGTCAAGCTCTATGAGAACAAGACAGTTCTCCACTCCTGCTGTGAAGCCAGTGACAGAACCATAATACATTAATATTACCATAGTTTACACAAAAATAGTGGCTGTGTGCCACATGGTGGGTGGTATTTTACCAGCCAGAGAGAAATTGAGCTAAGAGGAGCATAAAATGACAATGAGACAAGAGGTATTTTATACCCCAGTTGTCAGGGGAGACTCTCTCGTTGCCTAGATTGTCCTGTTTAACCCCCTACATAAAACAGATGTATCGCTTATGCCCCACAAAGCCTTCTTGCTTGAGCTTGGATTAATCATGTCTTCCAGGTGGGCATCTTAACTGGACTGAAGATGTTGAAGCATTTTCAGTAACTGGCTTATTGCAGTAGTAGCCTGCACCCATTACTGAAATATTCACCTAACACGCTTTGCAAACTGTAGGTGAAAAGTGCCCTTTTTGTGCCTCCTTGGAAAGCACTAAAATCATATTTGATCTGGTGATGACAGCATTGCACAGCACCACTCCATACAACAGACAGATTTGGAGAAACACCAAACAACTTTTATATCACACAAATGATCTGAAGGCGAAGTAAAACCTGAAACATTCCGAAAGCATCATCTTCTGTTTACTAACATGAGACTGGCATTCCTGGAAAAAGAAAGAAGTAAATACCATGTTTTCCTAGCTCAATGACTAACTCCCAACTGTAGCTAATTAAGGTTATCTAGGGCAGGATGCTGTAATACGCGAAAGAGAAAACAAATGATGCCTCCTAGATGCATTAAAGAAGACCTGGGCACAAGGTATGCAATGTTTTTAAGTCCCATATAGCTGTTCACAAAGCCATTCTTTCTATAAAACAAATTATGGTTGCCAATCCTTTACACCCTTCCATAAAGTCATGTGTTTCTTCTAAGCAAGAAGAATTTTATTGTTAAATCATATTGTTAAAACTAAAAGTTCCAGTTCCTAAAGCTCATTCTTCATTGGAAGGCACGTAAGCAACTTAACAAGGCTGCTCATGTGCTCTTATTTACCCGCATGCTTTAACTGCCATTCAGCAGTTGGGCCAACAAAAACAGGTTTATATGGAAATGCGAGAACCTCAAAAAGTTCTCATCTCTTTCATCATTCATTGTAGAGCTGGTGCGCAGCTCCATGTCTCAGCTTCTTGCAAGAGGTACTTTCAGGTGGCGCTCAAACCTGCTGCCTACACCAGAATCTTCATGCTGAGATTTAAATTAGGAGGCAATATTTCTCTTTATGCATCAGAATGCCCTCAACTGAGCAACCCTGCCATGAATGCGACATAAACTGTGATGTTCGTAGATTCCAGATTCATGCCTGGAAAGCAAATAGTTGCTACGGGCAAAGAACCACTCAGCAGGAAGAGAGGAGCTTTGGATTCCAGTCTCTGGATGCATGTTTGTATAAGGAAATTTAATTCAGTTCCCTAAAAATCATGTTTGACAGTCCTGTGTCCGTACATCTCTTCATCCATCAACCTACCCAATAATTTTTTCATTCTATGGTGGTTCTACCATCACAAAACTTGACAAGAGATTAGAAATCTCCAGGGTAGTAAATTTCCATATAGCATTACAAATGACTGGTTTCATCGAGGAGAGAAATTCACTGCAGGATCTCCACAAGGAGAAAGGCAAGAGTTGAAGCTCACCTAGCTGGCAGCTAGAATGGACCAAGTGGAAATCAGGAGCCCAACTCCCCCAGTGCAGTCTGAAAGTATTATTTATTCAAATAAATCTCTAGCTTTCTAAAGAAATATTTTATTTTTATAGATGTTTTTGAACTAATGATAAGATTTTGTGTTGCTACAGTGTGAAAGCTTAGACTGCATTTCACAGAGTGGGTGAAATTGTGCTTCCATTTAATGCACTGGGTGTTTTAGCACTGACGAGCCAGAATTTCTTGCCATGCTCCCTTCTTAAACACAAAGCGCAGCTGTGAATACATCTGTTGCTTTGTTTTGGTTTGTTTCTGATTTTGCATTGCTCGGTTTGGCCGTGGAGCAATGGGGGGACTCGGGGTAGGAGCTTGTTGCTGTATCTGTCATCTCACCTGAAGCAGTTCTCGAGATTTCTATAAACTGTATATTCTTTGGCTCTTCTACAGAAATGTGAGAATACTCAGATAGAGCTGTAACTGATGCTACATCCGCTGCTTGGAAAAGAAGATTTCATGTAAAGATTAGCCAAAAGAACAAAAGACCTTTCTTCACTTTCATTTATTCATGGCCTGTTCAGTTTACTTTTTATCAAACCTTTCTCAAAAATAAACCCTACGCACAACTTAATCTGTGTGGAAATGAACCCTCCCTTTTCAGTCGTGCTGCGGGAATGAACTGTGCAGGATTCTGAGCACTTGCTTGGGACATGGGGAACTAACCAATGTTAAAATGTAAAATGATGCAATTAGGCCTCGTTTTAAAAATCACAACATCCAAGCAAGCAAAGAAGCTAACACTGTTTGCTTTTCTTCCAAGACACCGTCTTTTTATTTCCATGGCTCTTTTACTTAAGGCTTATTTCCTCTTTGTCTTCTATGATAAACGATTTCTCATTATAATGTGGTTTTCATCCTTGAGCTATTAGATGTCACCGACTTGAACAAAGGAGTCATCACATAAGTCATTATATGACTTTCATTTTTCTATCAAAATCCTAAGGCTACTCTTGTAAGGGCATGAATTCCAGTCTTCAAAAACACATAGCATCCTTAATCTTATTAATGTTAATCCTATTTTATGGCACTATGGACCTTGCAGGGTAAAGCTCTTCACTGTACTTAAATAGTGATATCACTGCTCTGATATTACTGCAGTGAGGTGTCATTAACCAGTCTGCACCCCTTATAGTCTTAGGGAATCAAATCTGGTCTATAGGGAGGAAAGAAAAGGAGGCAGAGAGGAAGGGAAGGAAGGAGGGAATAAGGAGGGGAGGAGAGAAAAAGAAAGAAAGAAAAAGCAAGCAGGAAGGAAATTAAGAAAGGCAGGGAAGAAAGGAATAAATAAAGAAAAAGGACTAATTTGGGTAATGAGAAAAACCAGAATGCACTAATGAGGAAGGTACAGATTGTTCTTTTTTTACCCACAGTGCTTTCCAACCAGCTGCAGGAGGATTGTGCATATTCACAGGAAACATCCTGCTGTGGGATGTGAGGCTTATAGAGATATGCTTCTAATGATCTGACACCATTTAACTGCTGCCCGTAAACCAAAAGTAGCCTGCAGAGGAAACCTGTGTGTCCCAGTGGTAATCCAGCATAAATCAGATGCAGACACATGGAACCTGCTCTAAAATCTACAGAGGACATCAGACCTCATTTCGGCTGTCCTTTCTTTCAAGCTTTTGTGGAATGATCCAGAAAACTCTTAGGAAGCAAGGACACAGCATTCATGTTCTGAAGAGCAAATGACACAGTATCCTCATAACTCCACTTAGTTTAACATGAGCACCTTCCTATTCGCTGCAGCTCCCCTTGGAGCCATCACCTAGCTCCTCCTGTCCCACTGTGTGGCAGATCAATATGATCCACAGCGTTGATATGTGGCCTTATTGAATCTGAACCTGCGAGGAGGCCGGCATAGTACCAGCAGTCAGAAGTAGCATCAGATACACCATGAACTTTATGACTCACTAGGGAGTTATTTTGTACCAAATACTTCTGACTGACTAAGGCTGGTGATGGACACTTCATCAGGACATTGCAAACACTACTTTCCTTCACTCTTTACTACACGCAATTTGCTATCTAATCTCTAATGGTGGTGCTTGCAGAATGACTTAGTACCGTGCACATGGGCTGCCTGCGTTTCCCCTTTAAAACACTGTTTTCTAGGTGCTGTTGGCTGGGTGCCTGTGTACAGTATGTCCAGTTTGTTTTTCCACCAGCCACCACTGCTGCTGGAGGTCGCTCTGAGAGCAAGACAAACCCCTTTGAGCTTGCCTCCTGAACCCAGGAAGAATGAGCACACGAGCTCAGGCACTATTTACAGGAGGTTGCAGTGAGAAACGTGAGTGCCAAACAAGGACTGTTTTGTTTTCATGTTTTGCCTTTGTATTGCTCAGTCAAAACAAGTTAATTTTAAACCGAATGTTTAAAGCAAAGAAAGGGAAAACAGAGCAGCTCTTTGTGAGGTGTTATTTTTAGTTTCACCAATCCAAAATGACTGACAGAGGAATTCTGATTTCTTTAGGTTTAGACCTTGCAGGGTTATTTATCATCAAATAAACGTTTGCATTACTTTATAGACCTTGCTAGTCAAGGATTTACTCCTGATGAACACTCACGATCATCGTGTAATACAGCATAGCAGAAGCCAGCGCAGACAGTGCTACATCGCTGAGCTTGAAATTCTACACAGGAGCATTGAAAAAGCTTCTGTTAGGCAGAAGTCCCATGAGATTTCACCCCACTGGATTCCTTCTGTTCTTACTGGCTTTTTGTCCTGTCTCACTGCCTTATTTCTCTCACCCTGTGCAGCACAGAAAGCTGAAATGACATATGCTAATATTTTCTGATATAAGACATGACGTTCAGTCTCCCTTTCAGCTGCCCCAAAAGGACAAGAAAACTTATCTATGTATGCATTTGGGCAGAGTTTCTCCATGGTGTTTCTCTCAGAGTCATCCTCATCCCTGACCTGGGGGAATGCTCAGCTAGTCTCAGTGCATCAGCAGTGTCTACAAAAGGTCCTGCAGACAGATCAGGGCATGTTATGCCCTCGTGTCCTCCCTTCATTGCCCAGGCATTCTGCTTTGATAGCAATTCCAGATTGCTGGGTCTGATTCTCAATAAGCAAGAAGCAGTTCCATGTTAATAGTCAGTATGCAGCTCAGCTAAGCATTACTAAGCTAAGGAATATGACTCTTCCTAAACCTCTTATTTTTTATTCAGAAGAAGCAATCGTGTTTTGATCTGCTGAGCACAAGGATTTCACTTCAGAAGCCATTAACCAAGCGGTCTAATTAGTTCAGTGTAAGGTGCTTTGTTCTGCTATCAGATGTACCTGTGTCCACTTCTGACCCTGTTCTTGACATTCTGTGGCCACTGCTGAGCCATAGGTTTTATTAGCTCCACATTCCAGTTCCTGTACCCACTGTTTGTTCAGATGCATGGGCCCTGCCTTGTGTAGCTGCACTATATGACAGGTTGACTGTCATCTTTTCTTGCACAGCCTGGGAAGGGCATAACATCACTTTAAATTTATGAGTGCCATGAGGATGCTTTCAAGCTTCACGGCAACTACTTCTGCTTCTCCTGCTGCCTCAAAGACGTGTGTGTGTGAGGGGAGGGGGAACAGAGCCTGCTCCTGAATTGATGACCCAAAGAAAATGCCATTCTGAACAGTGGATGAGGCTTTCCCGAGAGAGGTGCTCAGTGTCAAAAATGATCTTTGTTTTACTGCCATAAAATTCATTCTGGCAGGTTGTGGCTAGGCTGGAGAAGAGCTCAGTGCAGAGGGTAGCGGAGGGAACTGCTTTCCTATCAACCTGTGTACCAGAAATATCTTAACCATAACATGCAGCTTCACCTTGAATAATTGGTCCAGGTACACTTAGCCATAAGAATGTACAGGTATTTCTATAGATGGGAAAGACTCCCAAAATACAGGTGGTAATAATTTGAAAACAAAACCCTCTGTATTTCTTCTTTTGTTGTTTCTTTTCACATTTACCAGACTGAATACATTCTGAAGTGAAGATGGACTGACACAGATGGATTATCCTACAGAGCTCTGAGAGCTAGCCCGACCTTTTTATACATGTGACACTGAAGCAGCACATACCATGACAGTGTAATTTGGACTAAGCTCCCCATGCGAGCTTTAAATCAGGTATCTGGGGTGTCGCTAGCACGGGGGCTATTGCACTGAATTGGTTGCCTACTGTAACCCCAGGACTTTGGGTGAATTCATGCATCTTCGTGACTCAGATAAAAATTCTTTGTACTTTTTTTTCAGCACAATGTGAACCTCATATCCTGATTTGATTTCAATATGAACACGGGTGAGGCTTGATGGATTTGACTGAATTTTGCTTTGAAGTCTTGTTTTCCTTTGTTTTCCTTAGCAAACTAAAGACACACTAGAAATGTGTAAAATACTCATTTCTGTGGCTGTGATATTAAATCTTGGGCTGTGGCTCTTGCAAACCAAACCCTGCGTTGGTGCTTTGGTGCATTTGCAAACCTCAGGCCATGTGGAGATAATTCAGCCAACACAGGCTGAGATTGTTGGTGCTGCTGAGAAGTCATCAGATCTCACTCATCTCAGCTGGCCTCCTTCCTTCCTCCCTTGCAATGCCTAAGTATCCTGAAGGTATGTATGCATGGGAGCGGTAGAAAGTGTGAGGAAGTTTTTACTGGGGAGTTGATGGTCTAATTTGAGAACCAAGGGTTAAGCTCCCACACTCATGTTCCTCTAAAATAGATATCAAAATCATAGTGAAAAATATGACTTGCTTTTAGCAGAAAAGCTAATCACTAAAATAGCTCTTTCTTTGCTCACTTGACACGTGTTGCATAGATGGTGCCAAGAGGAGAAGGAGATCCTTCATCTGCCCATGCAGAGATTTCCTTCAAAGTATCTCATCTACTGTGCGCTTCTTCCCACTGACAGAGGATGCAAAACTTCACAAACCGGAGACCACATCAGGGTGAGCAGAGAGCTTCAGTGCTTCAGGTAATAAAGAATGGGTGCACGGTCAGTAGGGAAGTCTCACTGATGCTGAAACCCAGAGTTCAGACTGGAGCATAAAAAGCAGAGGGGGAATGACTAATATTTTTCCTTAAATTCCTCTCATTCATCTACATGGGGAAAGAATGACAGCCTGTAAAAACAAAACTCAAAACTTGTTTTGTGTTTTTGCTGCTTAGATAGAACTGAAGGGTACGAACTTATATTTTTAGATATATAAATTAAAATGTTAAAAGTACTTGTACACAAAAATAATCCCGCAATAATTCAAGTCCTCAAATAATTCATATTTCAGAAGAGCCAACACAAACTCAGAAAAGAGGCAAAGGGGAGAATCAAAAGGGAAAACTATGGTGGAATATCAAGAAGGGGAAGAAACAACTGTAAGGAACTAAAGGCAGAGAGGAGGTCTGAGAAATAAGGCGTGCAGAGGTAAAGCTCTTATTGTCCACATCCAGGAGGATGTGGCTAAATCACAAGACTCCTTAGCTAATAAAAGTGTTGGATACATGAAAATACCTGCATCTTCCCATGACAGTGAGCTTAGTTTGGTTCTCTTCTTACTGTCTGTGAAGTAAACATGAACATAAAAAGGGAAAAGTTTATTTTGTTTCATTTCTTTCATTTCCACCCAAAGCAACTTTATTCTTTATACATTTCTTCACATGCCAGCGGTCAGCATTTTGACTTTGGCAAGAAGCAGCCTAAGTCAATAAGAAAGAACTCCAAGTGTCATGCACAACAAAGGCTTGGGTACAGTTTGCCAAATGACTGTAAAGTAAAACTTACTGAAAAGCAGGCAAAGAACTCGTATCTAGAAATCAAATCTCTGCTTGTAAAAGCCAGAGGTTAAATTCTCTTTTCAAAAAGCCCTCACATACATCTCTCAGGCATGTCCTATCCTTGCTTAAACATTTGAGAGAGGAAAAGTATCTGGGATAAGCAAGAACATTTCCATAGTCATGTGTTGGAAATCTACAGCACAAAATTGAATTATTTCACTCTTTTAAATGACATTTCTAATTTTCACTTATCAAGTCTTATGAGGTATAATACAACTTTTAAAGGCAAACAGAAAAGTCAAATAGCAGCAACAAAAGACACATCCCAGTGTGTATTTATTTTACTTTGCAATTCAAGTCAGTCCAATTGTGCTGCAGGGTATTTAGTTTATGCAATGCTGAAGTTTGAAAACTACACCCAAAATTATTTTTGGATCATATTTAGTGAGATTTATAACACAGGAATGATTGATTTATTTGCATGTTTTGACATTCTGTAGTTTGCTCAGCCCGTGCTCAAATTCTGACGCAGGCAGGCTTTAAAAACTCACATTCATAACAAAGAAAAACATCTTTCTTTATCTTCCATTTTCTAAAGCGAAGACCAAATCTTAAAAGTAGGTATTGATTTTTATATGATTTTGATTTTTAAATTGTATCACATCCAGTTGACAACCAGTCACTAGTGGTGTCCCTCGGGGCCACTGTTGTTTAATACCGTCATTGACGATCTGGATGAGGGGATCAAGTGCACCCTCAGTAAATTTGCATTTGACACCAAGTTGGGTGGTAGTGTTCATCTGCTGGAGGGTAGGAAGGTTCTGCAGTGGGATGTGGATAGGGCTGGTCCTGTTGGGCAATGGCTGGCTTCACAGTCCCATTAATTGTACCATGTGAAGTACTGGTCTTCAGAGAGATGGAGTTCAATACTTAATATTTAGTGGTTATGGTTAATTATACAGCTTCTGGTCTGAAAGAATGATGTATTAGGGCTTTTTCATACCATTTTCCATTCACTGGGAATTGGGAACAAACCTCCACCATCTCTCCCAGCAGCATGGTCAATATTGGGCACATTGCAGAACTGGGAATTTGACAAATGCCCAAACACAGCAGGCTTTTCCTGCTGTGTGCTGGTGCAACAAATGGCATGGTTAAGGGTAGCTTTTCAGATGTGCCCTGTTAGGGCTAATTCTGTGCATTGCTAGCAGTAATCATGCTCCTTACTCCCTTTGGAGCTCTTTAGAATCCTCTTGTATCTCAGAATAGAAATGACTTCCCCAAGCTGTGCAAATGCAAGGATCACTTGCCTTTTATCTCCTGCTCAGTCTGTGGAATAAAATCAAAATCAAAATCACCTGCTTTTGGTCAGCAGCCCAAAGATGTGCAGGTCTGGTTTGTTTCCCACTCAGGAACCCCAATGATATATCACGATTTAGGGGGAAAGCAGGCAGGGGAATCAGTTGTGCTGGGTGAGGGTGGAGGGCTGAGGGCTCCGCACCTCTATGCACTCACTGTGCACAGGGGACAGGAAACCAGAGCAGGTGCCACTCAGTGCAAAGTTCCCTTTCTGTGAAGCTCTGGCTCCATTTCACTCACTCAATTGCACAGAAGGGGCTGTGCAATACAGGGGAGCAGTGGAGCACAGCTGTAAATGCCAAGCAGGCTGGGACTCGCCCGACTGCCACGAGACCTTCCAGCTTTAGTACAACCTAAACCCGAGCACCGTGCATGCTTTCGGGAGGGAAATTATATCCCTCTTTCTTGGTTTTAGGCAATTTACAGTCTGTACTGCTTGTCATTTGGACAAGTGTTTATTCTTGTGACATCTAACCCCACTGCTGCAGGGAACAGAAACTTGTCCACTCAGTTTGAGGAATATAGAAGTAAATAACTCCACAACCAGCACTCATGAAATCTTCAGACTGACTTCTTTGTCCTTTCCCCTGTCAAACTTTCCTTTAAGTTAAATTCACAATCAAATGGGAGCTATGCTTCATCCCTAACGGGGTTCATTTTGCTCCACCGTGGCATGTTTATTGTTGGGTTGTTTGGGTTTTTCTTCATGGTAAGACAGAGAAGATACTTCCCTGGTATCATTTCTTTAGACCAGATCTGGCTTCACTAAAAATGCTTAACTTCATTGAATGAATAGGGATACATCTCTGCATATAGGTAGCTGAATTAAGAGGTGTTGCGTCAAGGATTCTGCTTTGATAGAAGGAGAAGAGTAGAAATAACACAGAATGGGAAAAGAAGATCATAAGAAAGCACCAGCCTTAGTCGTGAAATATCTCCCTAGTATTGATTTACATATGGAACATGTCCCAGAGTTTGTACTCAAACAATGGGGTACGACCATTTTCCAGCTGTAGTTTCAAATTATGATGTTTTGTTGCTTCCCACCTGCATAGATGCAGGTTATCTAATATGGAGATTTAAGACTTCATTCACATTTCCATAATTTTTGTCCTGTAAAATACTGCTTGCAAAACCCCTTGAATGGTGAGGGGGAAGTCTACCCATGGATATTATCTCTCACCTCCTGTAAGCCAGAGAAAAGACAATATATGGTGTAGGGCCTGACCCAAGAAATGCTGCTTTTCTTTCTGAATCACCAAAATGTGTCATTAAACAAAATCCATACTCTTAATCCAGTCCATCCAGATGGTGGTCCTGCAGCTCTTGTCAATGGAAATACATTTTATTTATCTTTCCAGCACTTGTATTACCGTGTTCAATGGAATCACTGAAAAGAAAGAAATGTCTTTTAAACTACTCTGGAAGGTTTGGGTATGAAACAGAGCTTCATAAAGGCTTAAATCTTGAGATCAGAGCTTCACTTTGGCCGTTACACTGCTATAAGAAATAGCCACTTAAGAGCTAGGCTTTTGACACCATCATAAATAAAACCATACCTGAAGAACAGTACTGAGTTGCAGACAGAGCTAGAAAATACATGGAAGCTAGCCGTGTTTGCATCTTGCTAATTCTATACCCATCCATCCAGTGGCAGGATGATTGATGTCATTTGTTTTTGACTCATACTTTACTAGCTCGCAGAATAACAAGAAATGCTTCTATGTGTTAGAGGGATTTGCAGTGTTTCCCTAACGGCTAGAGAGAAATAATTACATGTGTAAAAGAAACTCCATGACCTAAATTGGAGGATGCGCTATGTTATGTACAGAAGGAAGAACTGGGTGTGTTGTGTACTGTGCTCAAGGCTAACTAAATTCCTCAGCTTTAGCTGGTTTACCATTAATTACCTGTAATTATTTTTGTCCTTTCATTGAGATTTATGTTAGTCTGAATCATCCTTTAAAACCTAATTAAATCAGCTATTTCCTTTCCTCTTAGTCCCGCTCAGTGCTGAGTTTGTCCTCATTTTTTCATACTTGGGTATTAATCTATTTAATGTTTGTAGTAATCTCTGGAGAAGAGGGATTTGCCTGAAACAAGGTGATGAAAATGAATGCACTTCACTGATGTTTGAGGGGTTTTATGCACTCAGGTGACTAGGTTCTCCAAAGTATTTAGAGGTCTTGCTTGATACACTGTGAAAATCTGGATCTGGGCTCGCTATGATACTGTCCCACTGTTTATGTATACAGATTCCACAAAGGTTAATACTGTGGTCATACATTTCAGCCCTTGCCATGCCCCTTCATCACTCAGCCTGCAAATGATGCAATTCTTCACAGCTCCAGGTGATGAGCTTTAGGTCTAACAAGAGAATCCCAGGCTTACAGCTTCATGATAACCTTAGTTCAATCCTAATGTGAGAGAAAAGGTGATGGATATTGTAAGTGCAGGATTAATACTAATTAATATCAGGCACAGCTGCAATGGGAATTTTGACTGCACAAGAAAAGAACCACTTTCTTTCTGTCTTCTTTGTGTGTGTATGTATAGCTATAAAATATATTTTAAATTAATTTCTATGATTCACTTTTAATAAGGAGAGAAGACTTGCTTTCCACGAATTCCTTTCTAGCTATATTTTCAAGCTGCAGTGTATTTATTCACTTCATAGAATCATAGAATAGTTAGGGTTGGAAAGGACCTTAAGATCATTCAGTTCCAACCCCCCTGCCATGGGCAGGGACACCTCACACTAAACCATCTCACCCAAGGCCTCGTCCAACGTGGCCTTGAACACTGCCAGGGATGGAGCATTCACAGCCTCCCTGGGCAACCCATTTCAGTGCCTCTGACAATGAATCTGTACAAGCTTCATCCAAACTGAAGGAGTTGTGTCTGTGTAAAACTGGTTTCAGCACTGTACCTCCTGGTAGTTAGAAGTTAAATATACACATTTTCAGAAGCTCATAGAACATTTAAATGCTTTAAATGGATGCAAGTGTGGTTGTGGCAACCTCTGTAATATCCTAGGCCTGAGTTCATCACTGCTCTTTTTAATTCCTCTTATATAATTCATTAATATTAGGGAGTAACAGGAAGTCCTTAAGCAACAAGCAGAGAAAAAGACTTTGTAAACCAAAAGCAAACACTGGTAACTGGAATCCAGGACTTGGTCTTGTTAAAAAGCACAATAGGGGCACATGCAGACATAAAATGGTAATGCCTTTTAGGTTCTCAATAAGCAGGAACACAAGAAAACCATTAATCGTCTCCTAAGTTAAAATCCTCCTTATAATGATGAAATACTTTAGTGATTTTAAGGCACTCTCATCAAACTTTTTAATTTGCTCTTACATTGAAGCACCTCTTACACCAGAGTTACATAGCGTACACTAATTACCGATCCGTGCTTACAGCTCCACTGCTTTAAGGTGCCTCCTTCCCATGTATTTGTAGCTACTTCCACATAACCATGCCCTTTCCACTCATTCTACGCATATGCAAAGTGTGTTTTAAGTACAAACAACCCCTTCAGCACATGCAATCTTAGTTCTGATCTCTACCAAAAGGAAGAAGGGGATATGCTCTTTAGAGCTGAGTGAAGGAAGGCATGGCTAAACACAAATCCTCCAGTGCAGCAGCATCAGGCTCATGAAATCCAACAGGATTACACAAAGAATAGATATATACTTTTTTTTTCATCCAAGCAGTGGAGCAAGAATGGATTATTTATCAGTAAAAAACCCAAACCCAAACAACCCACAGTACTGTTTTGTGTAAGAAAGTAGAGAGTCAATTTAAATGCATTTGCAATCATGGTAGCTCCTTATGTATAGGTAAGGGAGCTTGAATCATTTAATGGACCTTTCTGATAATTTTCCCAGTGAATATCTAAGGAGAAGCAAAGTGAAATTTAGAATCTTATGTTGCCTTTTTTAAAGCTTTTCACAGATGTATTTTCAACAATATGAAATACATTTTTAATGCCCTTAATTGCTTGAAATGTTGTCTGTTAAAATAATTGGGGAGTAAATTGTTTTAGCTGGAAGTCAATGTCAAGCAGCCAAACCACCAGATTCTGGAGGCAAATAACAAAATTCAGTTCAAAGAGCAATAGCTTGTGTCACATAGAATAATGTTCACATAAGCAGGAATAACAGGTTTTATGCTGCTCATACATTTTGTATTATAAGAAACTACCTGATTGTGTGCAGCAAGGGAGTATGGATTTACACAGGATGATAAGAAAATGTCTCCAATCCTCCATATACTCTGAAGTAAGTCTGAACTTGCTCCAAATTTCCAGTCCTGTTTAATTTATCTCTTGCTACTCAGTAGATGAGAGTTGTCATGGGGTAATTCCAGAGGGGTCACAGCAGTTTCACCAGGGATCACTTTCTCCCATTAAGTGTCAGCATTGTTGACTACCAGACACAGGAAATTAATACAGGGGTGCACACTACAAAGCTGAGACATCATCTTCTCTCCAACACACATTTATTTCTGGCAAGCTGTGATATAGCCCTGAACTAAGTGTATTTCATGCATATAAATGGACAGAGTGAATATTCGTAAGGGCATCGCAAATAGTGTCTATTTTACTGGAACTATTCCCCAAAATTCCCTGTGTTTTCCTTAAAAAAAATATAAGATATGCATTTGAGTTGTTTTCTTTTTCAGTATTAGTGCACCTGACATTAAACACAAAGGGATCAGAACCCTGTATTGTGAGCCAAAACCTGAACCTGATGAAAATAGATATGCAGCAGCTTAATATCTGTTTACATCAGGTGGGAATTGAGAGCAGCACTGCAGACTGAATAGTGCATAATATGAAATGAGCTTTCTGCAGATATTGGGGCTGGGGAGCATACATAGCTGCGTTTCCTGTTTTAACGCTAACTTCTGCCTTTTTCCTTCTCAACAGGTTGGATTGAGTGGGGCAGTAGAGTGAGCTCATCCCTCTGGTAGAGTCCTGTAATACAATTTCTTGTTTAACTGCCAACGTATAACCTTGCTTGTAATTATACTTTAGGCGCATTTTGCTTAAGGAAACTATAATTAGTGTTGTAATGGCTCGAATAACGTTTGAAGGCTTTATTCAGAGCTAGTAACTGATGATCAGTGTGGCCTCTAGAAGTCATAGGGGTCTGAAGCATGAATAGATTCATTTTTCCTGGTACATGTCCAAACAAGAAAAAAAAAAGACAATATAATTCATGCTTTGACATTGATGGAAGAAGGAGGGGAGGGAGGGAATTGCAAATATACCTCAGTAAATTGTCCTGCTGTTGGATTGCCTAGAGCACTGTAAAAAGCTCATTCAGTTCCAGATAAGTCTTTTACTTGGCTGAGACCCTGAGATACATGATGGACCATCTTCCAAAACAAGGTGTGTATATCCACAGTTCTATCACTTATCAGAAATGTTCCCTTTCACAGCTTATTTTCTGTATTTTAAGTGGACGTATGCTGTCATCTGAGACTACATTATCAGCTAGAGATCAAAAAAATCTCCTTTCTAATGACACATCACATGCATATAACATGATTCGTTGCACCAACTTTCAATTAGCTTCATGTTAAGCTAAGCCAATCTAAGCTTTGCCAATCCCTTAGCTTCTTTGTATAACAGACAAAAGGGCAAAGGCACTTCCAGAAGGTGATTATCCCCATTTATCTTTGAACTCAGTGACTGCAATCATTAGGTTATTTTGGAGGCCTACCTACTACATAACAAAAATGAGATTTTAATGCAAAAGAAGCTTTGATTGAGTGGAAATATTAGGGGAAAACAATAACAACAGTGTTAAGGGCAAGGGCAAAGGGGGAGCCTAATTAAGCCTGGCCCCAAAGCTCAGGTGATGGCTACGGTTAGATTTCTTTCATCTAGACACCCTCACAAGATATACACTATTCATTTTACCCTATTAGAAGGATACTGTACACGTGTATTGTAAGACAAGTCACTGTTTTTCAAAGCAAAGTTACTGAAATAAAAAGATTTCACCTTCCTTCTTACATGCCAACACATGAAAGGTTTGAGGTTTGTTTTTCCTGTCACAAGTGAAGACATCACTAAAGCAAGCAAGTCGTTTCTTCTGCCTTGGGATTTAGCGGTTTTTACCTTGCAAACACAGCGAGCTGAGCCTGGGTCCTGGGTGGGGGAAAAGTTCCCATTAAAAAGACTTTCACACAGACACAGGCGTGGGTCAGGGATTTATTGATTTTATCAGCCTGTTCCTGCAGAAGCATACCAGCTGCTTCAGAGAAAAGTCCAGGAAGCCTTACAGAAGGCAATTATGGAATAACGTGCTGACAGGAAAAATTTCTTACTAACCCCCATTAATTAGAGGTTATCTTCTGCCCTGGAAGCATGAAGACTTACATCCTTTCCAAAAAGATTGTCACTGCTATTTATCATTTCTGATCTTCACTGGCTTTTTAACTGCATCTTAAACCACATAATTCTTGGTTCAGCTCTCAAGACTTAATGACACAAAACAAGCAGTGTTTATTTACAATAGAGACATAAACTCTTTTGTATAAATCATACCAAAAAATTCTTCCCTATATCGCAAATTATTGCTAAGGATAACAAAACTGGGTCATCTGGCGCTGGAAAATAAGCAGAGCTTTGAGGATTTCCCTTGTACATTCAGCAGAACATAATCACATTTTGTAACAATGAAATATTACAAACAAGATGCGTTTTTCTAAGTTCAAAAAAATCTGCTATTAATTATTAACTGGATCAAGCTTCTCTATACTTATTTGACCTTATGACAAATACGTTTGGGAAATTTCCATCTCTGCATTTATGCCTGTCCCTCTTTGGCACATGATGTTAGGGCACACACTCAGGCTTATGTCTGACAAGCAGAAATACAAACTAGATGATTGTAGCCCTGAAGCTGGAGACTGCAGACGTGTAACAGTGGTGAAAAACACCCAGCCAGAGTCCCTTACAATGTTTAAATATAACCATATATCACCCTAGGCAATTAAAATTGGCTTGCTCTTTCCCCTGATGCTAGACACCACTCACACTTCTACTGTTTTTACAACTGATCTTTAAAGCAGAATTGCAGCAAACAAGATTGATCATGGTGTGGCCCAGGAATTAGGCCACACAGCTGGCTTTCAGCCACTAGTGCTCCCAGTTCCATTTTCTACTTGCCTTTGGCCATGCTTCTTTCAGGTAAAGGGGTTTTGGGAGAGGAGGCTCGTTAGCTGACCATGCTTCTTATAATCTCTTTCTATCTCCCCCTGTTTCAAAGGGGGTTGTGTTTTAGTTGGTTTATTCTCAGTTTTTGGCTGGTGATATTCAGTACAGCCCTTGCTGCTGTAAGTGCAACACTAGCATGGAATCAACTGGTTGATTCAGCTGGGACTGGAGAGGTCTTGACCTGCCTCTGCAGCCGCTGGCTGGAGTGGAAGGATCCCCGCATCTCCCCTCTGCCTGGAACACTCTTTGGCTACAATGCCACAAATTTTGTTTTCACTTAGGAGACCCCTTATATTAAAACGGGTCTGATCCAGTCTCGTACCCTTTGAAACCTGTCAAGCTGTCTGTGGCTCAAATCAAAGAACCATTTTACATCTCTTGTCATGTATGTCAACGGCTGCCCTTTCAAAGCGTACAAATATTGCCTTTGTTCCTGTGACAGACGCCATCCTGCCTACACCTCTCAGCGCTCCTTCTGTGGTTTCTGTGATTCTTTTCTATTCTACTGGAACTTCCTGTCACATCTGTAACTAAACAGAAACCCAAAAGGAAATCAGCTTTCACCTGTCAACTGCCATGCGCATCTGACCTCCTCTTTCCCATCGCTTTCCATCAGTGTCTTTCATCGTTTCAAAGGCTTTTTTCATGTTTACTTCTTTTTCTATCTGCTCTTTTGGTAAGTGCCTGTCCTGGTTTTGACTGGGATAGAGTTAATTTTCTTCCTTACCTTTTTCCCTTTTGGCTGCAGTCCCTTTGTTGTGTTTATTGCACCAAACTTACACATAAATGTCGGCTCCTCTTTGTCCTTGGGAAATGCATCCTTTGGCCTCAGGAAGAGATCTCCCCATCTGTGTTGCAGTGGTGGCCTTCCTATGAGGAGGGTTACCTTTGGCATCCACCGCTGCTTACCAGCCCAGCTCTGCTTTTGTGCAACAGCTGTTTGGCTCACAATGCTCAACCGTGTTCTCCACCCTACTGACCTATGCAATAAAGCAGCACTGGCTTCCAAAAGACCAGATGGATGGAGTAGAGAGATGTGAGGGATTTTTTATGTGACCCCAAATACTCAGAATTCAAGCAGATTTGGCAGGTACCGTATACTCTATAGCAAAACTGCCTCATTCCATAGGCAGAGGAAGGAAGAAACTTAAGCACAAATTAAGTGCGTATTCAACACAATGGTTGCGCAACAGTTGTTCTGTATAATACAGCTTAGATTTACATACTCCCCAAACTTCCCAGTGTAAATAAACTGTAAGTCTATGCTACTTATGAGCGTAAAACCACACAGCACTTAAAACCAGCCCATGCAACTACCATAAATACACAAACAGCATGTGATCAGCGGCCAACTACTAATGTGGAAGATCAATACTGCTTGAAGCTATGAATCATCCACATTTGATCCTCTTCAAACCTGCATCAGATTGCTATGTTTATTACCAGAACTCGGTGAAATGATTTCTAATTTCATCCATGCAATGTATTTTTATATATCTAAAAGCACAGGAAGAAATCTTGCCCAACAAAACTTGCTCCAAGACTGGCCATTGACTTCCATGGAACTAAATATTTACCCACAGGATTTTCTTTCCTCTTCCACAGTTCAGGGCTTAATAAAATGCAGAGAAGCTCAGGAAATAGTTACTTTACTTTGAGCATCAATAAAGGGTCAGTCTTGTGGGAGTTTGGAGGCTTAAGATTACTGGCAAGAGAGAGTTTTCAGGGGGCTGCCCTCAAACTGCTCACAGCATCATTGCACTGCTTTTGCAGAAATTGTCTGTCTTTGGAGGCTTTTGAAAGTGTGTCTTCATAGTACATGCCCTGTTTGGTACTTTCCAGAGGAATATTTATGTTCATGACCTGACTTGGAAAACATTCTTAGATGCAGGGTTGGTTTCCAGCGAGGTTCTGCCTGGCTCATTTTGGTTTCCATGAAACACAAAGAGCTCGTGACTGGCCCAGGGTGATTCACATCATCTGGTGTTAGATGCCGGCAGCCTCCTGGCACTCCATCCTCCCATCTGACCACATAACCACATATCCTCATAAGTATAAAACTCTGAATTTTCCTGCTTTGTTCCATTTTCTGCATGCACAGGCCATGGTTGTTATGCCTTACACGTTATGTTATGATAATGCCCATAATCTGCGTGTTGTTCCAGCTCTGCTTTTCCCTTTGTTGTTTTCTCTCTGGATAAAACCTACACCTCTTTAAATTCAATTATATACTTTTTTTTCTATATGCAAATAGCATCAAGATTTGGCCCAATTCACATTCTTTGTTTTATCCAGTAGTCAGGCCATATAGTATAATTATATATATATATATATATATATATATATATCCATGCCCTAGTTACATTTTTAACATTGACATATAACAGTGTCACTGAGGCATTGCTTTGTGAGGACACTAAAAGGACTTTTTATTATTTTAGCAGTCATTTTAGTGCTTATTTTCATCTGACCCTTATCAACTTCCATCCAGATAGCTTACTCCTGCATAGTTAAATATATAAACATGCACCCACACACTTATCTCCGTGTTCATACACGTCCACACAAATAAACATTCCCAAACATTCCTGGGTGGTGGTGAACTGCTGTCTCTGAGAAACAGGCGTACGGACAATGTGGACCTCCACATGCTCATCAGAGGAAGTGGTAACCAGTAAAAGCAATGACATGGACTATTAGACACCTAGTACCAGAAACTACTGTGAGGAAAAGTGCAATTTAGAGTTGAGAGAATTTGCAGGGTGATGTTATATATATATATTTATGGCCATATTCCTGGCTTAGTTTTTGACATACACAGCAGAAAGAGGTACTTCTGAGAACTATTTTTGGTTTAAGTAAACAAAAAATGGGTGGCATTTCTTATTTTGAAATAAGGACTCGGAAGTTAAAAGGGATTTTCTGATCTTCCAACCACATTGTGTCTGTGTGTATGGGTTCACTCTGACAGATTACGCTCCTCCAAAGTATTCATGTGCCTAAGTCTTCTCGGTGTTAAACCCTTAGTGTTAGGCATTAAAGAACTCAAATCACTAGTTCTATCTACTCATAACATCATGACTTCATATATCCAGGTCTCTGCCTTACTCTCCCTTCAAACCCACAGAATGATGAGCACTATCTGACACTCATACAGATTCAGCAGGGTAGCTGGGGAGGAATTGCAGTCTAGACCCATCAAGTCCAGTTGGTCATGACTTAGAACCAGGAGATACAACCTAAATCTCATCTCCCACGAGCAGATCTCTAATGCTCTGTTTTATTAAGTGGCAAACTGACTTATTATTTTCTGATTAATCATTTAAAAAGAGTGGCAGCCACCATCCCTTTTTATAAGCAGACTAATGTATAGGCATGTGCTAGACATAATCTGGGAACAGTTGCCTCCTGGAAGCCTCATGGGATGAGGTGGGGAGCATGTACCTTTGGGGGCTCAGTGGAGAGGATGACATGGCAGGCTGCTTGGCAGGGTCAGGGCTGAGGCAATTCTAGGTTTGCAGAAGGGCTCAAAACCAGAGAAACTTTAAAGCCAGCAAGTGACAGCCGCTTGTAGCTGAGAGGCCTCTGAGGTGAGGCAATGAATGATTAGTGGTTTCCATGATCTCACATTTTGACTTAGCTGCCCTGTTAAGCCTCTGTGACTGTTTATACGGAGCTAGAGCCTAGAAACCTCCTCCATGTGAGGCAAGAAGCATGTGTCCTGAGTAAGAACTGGTCTTTCACATCCTTTTAACAGTTTTAGGGCTCTCACTGAACATCCTTTCATACTTCTTACGAGTACCTGCAAAAAGTAAAGCTGCCAGCACTGACACCTAAAAGGAGAAGGATGTTTACCCTTCATTATCTGACACCATGGTTTTAGGAGATCTCACTTTACTGACTCTACACAAAGTTTTCTAAACAGTGAACAAGAAGGATGATTATTTTTTCCTATTGTTGCTCAAACTCCCAAGTACATATTTCGAACAGCACATGCTCAGAACATTGGTGGAATAAACTCTGAATCGGGATTTGCCAAATTTCACACTGGTGCAGTTACCAAATTCACGAAAGAGACTTACTGATTTACATATCCAAAGTCTGGACCCTCAAAAGCCAAGTAAGATTTTCAGTTGTCCAATTTTCCTAGGTATTCGGTTTCTGCCAGTGAAGTTTTCAAAGTACCTACATACCTGTTTCTCATCATGGAGAAGACTGGAACCTATCTTCACCTTAAGCCATATTGGGCTTCATAGGATTCCCTGCCTATCAGTGCCAGGTAGACTTGCTCAAAACTTACCCATTTTTACAGAAGAAAAAAATGCTTCCTTTGATGTGCAATCAGATCTATAAACATGCCTGTTGAGACCAGTTGAAAGTCATTCTGTTATTGCAAGGGAAAATGCGGCACTTCCCTCAGGAATGTAATGACTCAAGTCCCTAAATAAGACAAAGCCAAATAAATAAAGACAATAACAAACCCAGGACACCTAAATTCCAAAGCAGTGCTTCAGAAACTTGTATTTAAGTCATTGCCCATAGACCACTGATTAAAGTACTTACCTGTAAAGTAGAACCCCAAGAATAATAATTTTCCTTTAGTTGAGGTGACTCAATCCTTACCTCCCACAGATGTGCTCTAACCCTAACTGCTAAAATGTATGGCTTTCTAAAGTGGGGAAATTCTCATGTGAAAAGTATTTCACTTTGAATGGGACAGCTAAATAGGCTTTGGGTAAGAGAAAGTGTTAGAAAATTAGGCTTTAATCTATGTTTAAAGATAGTAATATTCCTTGGAGGGAGGTTGGCTGGCCATACAGCATAAACTAGCAGGTAGGTTGCAGGTGTTGCCAGCAGGGGAAGGTGCTTCTGTGTTTCTAGACCAAGTATTTGAGCCATAAGCCCCATAGTGGGCTTTTTAATTGGTTGATTAAGAAAGCCTGCTTGAAGAAAGGTTGGGAGTAAGTGAGCTGCCCCAGTCAGCTTGTGTGAAGAACAGAGTTTGCTTTGGCTTCAGCCAGCAGCAGAGGAACTGACCCTAGCCCTCTTGCTGTATGATGCTGCTCTCCAGGCTCAGTCCTGTTGTCTGAGTGGTTCCTACAAACCACCTGGATCATTTTGCCTCTTTGGTTTCAGTGGCCACCAGCAGTGTCTCATTTCCGTTGCAACTCATGCCCTGGTTCTACCCTGTTGTGTGCACCCTCTGTTGGTACTCTGGCCATCTCTGATACCACCCTGGCATGGAGCCATCCATACAGAATCATAGAATAGTTAGGGTTGGAAAGGACCTTAAGATCATCCGGTTCCAATACCCTGCCATAGGCAGGGACATCTCACACTAGACTGTGTCACCCAAGACTGCCCAGCCTGGCCTTGAACACTGCCAGGGATGGAGCATTTATCACTTCTTCGGGCAACCTGTGTCAGTGCCTCACCACTCTCACAGTAAAGAACTTCTTCCTTATATCTAAACCGAACTTCCCCTGTTTTAGTTTGAATTCAGCACCCTTTGTCCTATCACTACAGTCCCTGATAAAAAGTCCCTCTCCAGCATCCTTGAAGGCCTCTTCAGATACTGGAAGGCTGCTCTGAGGTATCCACGCAGCCTTCTCTTCTCCAGGCTGAACAGCCCCAACTTTCTCAGCCTGTCTGAACATCCCAGGCAAATTTTGGCTCAGGTCTCATCTGTACACGTGATAACAGCATCATCTTATATGTGAGGGAGTCTTTGACACTTTATAGGCCCCTTAGTCATCATTTGGGAGCTACATATTCTCTGTGGGCTAATAGCTGAAGAGCCCAGCTTGTGTTGCAATGCAAATGATGACCTCTTCTTTTGGAAAGAAAGTTGCCATGATTGCCAAACTAAGTGTGATGTTTATATGTATTGCACACAGCTTGAGCACATCTAACTAAGTAGTCACCTCTCAGTATCAGACTGATAGATGTCTTAGTTTCTAAACCTCAAATGGATTGAAGGGTATAGACATCCTGTGTTTGCCCAGTTCAGGCCTTAGGACAAGCTCAGGAGCAGAGCACTAAGCAACCGCCTCATATCTCAGTGGTGCCAGTATGGATGACATGTCTCTCTCTTTCTTTCTTCCCCTGGTGATCCTTGGACTTATGCCTCCCAGGTTTACTGTCAGGCTCTTTCTTTAGTCAAACACTGATTCTGTTCTTATGCCTGATTTTGGTGGTGATTTCAAGTGAATGTCATGGTATGTTAAAGGTTGGCCTAAAAATTAGATACTGGAATGAGGAGCTTGAGCCTTCCCAAGAAACTTTGTCCCATGCCCACCACCGTGTCTGATAATACTTGTTAAATATTTGACCAATTCAACTCTGATTTCCTGTTTTCCTAAAGGCTTTTAAACCATCCTTGTTCTTAATACACTTTGTTCATAAAGCCCTGTGGGAATCCTACAATATCACTGCCCTGGGCAGGACTGCTTAATGGCAGAGCTAGTCTAAAGTTTGTCTTTTAACATGGCTTTTCTGGCCAAAGCTCCTGCATACAGCTGCCCACTCATTTGCTAATGTGGACAGATGCTTTGCAAATATGTTTGAGAGAAAGGTCAGTTCTGTATATCAGAAGTTCACAAGTCAAGCCGCACTGAAAGGCCTCTTTAACCTCAACCTTAAGCATCCTCAGCATATCATTAGGAAGATTTGCAAAGCCTTTAGAACGCCACTGGATTTCCTTATGCATGGAAAGGCCTGGCAGATCAAAGGAAACATTACTTCAAATAGCTTGTGACTTATCTTGCTTACCCTAGCATCAATGACCTCTCAATCATCATATTTTCTTCCATTAGGAGTTGCTTTTAAGATCAACAGTTTATCCTCCAAAGTCCTTGTTTTGACCTTTCCAGCTTTCCCAATATTCCTTGCTAAAATGTGTCATTAAAAGAAATGACAAACCAAACATTTGGCAAATAAAATGTGTTAAACACAAGAAAACAGTTGCAAGTCATAGTTACTGTGTGGTTCTGCTAATGAAGGGAGTAAGAATACGAGTGAAGTCATGTTTACTGTTTATAGATTTGTCTAGTACTTGGCAGAAACTCTTCACAAACACTGAGGTCAATGATATTTGACCTTCTCCGGCATATTCCAGCTAGGATGTGAATGACTACAGAGGGCTAAAAGGTTAGTCCCTGTTCTGCAGTCACATCCATATGTGTGTGTAGTCCTTCACACCCACACAGAGACCTAGAGATGTCAGCTCAGTGCTTTCCAGCTAAAAGGCCCACACACATGGACTGATGCGAAGCTCGGGTGCCTGCTTCATGAGCATGCTTTTTATAAAACTATTATTCATCAGCTCAGGGTATTAATCACTTTATATTTAAACTTCCTTCAGGGGCTTGTTATTTATTCTGTAGGTGTGTTTTAGCATGCTCGAATACGAAATTCACATTAATTTAATCAGCACTAAAATACTTTCAGGTTTATTGCTCACAGTTAAAGCTGAATTGAGGCATATACATGCAAGAACCATGGAATGTGGGTCTGTAAATAAGATATTTGACCTTTGCCTTTTGCAAAGTTACGGCACTGGCAACTCCTGCCTAAATGAATCATCTGAAGAATTAAAGATCACGTACATAATTGTTACTCCAACGTATCTATTTCAGTTCAACGTCAGCTGCCATTTCCACTGTAAGTCCCATTTTCATGGCTATATAAGTTGATGTTTTCAATTATATGGGGCTTAAACTTTACTTAGTATCCTTAACTTAACAAATAAGCATGGTAAGTCAAAGTTAAACCACTCTGTAGTCAGAGCTGGTTCAAACAATGCCATTTACTAAAAAAAAAAGATAAGATTTGTGTTCTAAGGTTTTTGTACAGATGGTGAGAAGGGACATGATAAAATTATGTTTCAGATCAGTTCAGTTTGAATTTAATGACTGTGACATTTTAACAGCAGTTTAAACTAAGTATTTTGTTACTTCCATTTTGTTTTTAATTAACATTCAAACACTGCACCATTCCCACAGCTGGAACATGCATCATCTATCAGATATGATCAATCTCTCATCCTTAGACAGATGGGGTATGTAAACAGTCTATCACTAATTAGTTGCAATTAAAATCAGTATCAGAGGAAGAAAACATACAGTCTTTATACAGTGGTCCAGAACCTTCTGAGTCAGAACCAGAGATATCGTAAAGAAAGAAATGTGAGCAATGTAATCCCAAAATCTTCTCATTTAACTCAATCATAGCTGTGTTCTAACCCTGACACTGACAAAGAAATGTACCCTTCATTCTCTGCTGCCACGTAGATGTTAAATTTGTCAAAACCCCAGTGACATACAAAAGCTTAGAAAGAAATTCATGAAACCTTGTTGTTTTCAAGAAGATAAATTACAGTTATTAGGGTCTATTTGTGAAGCAATATTTATGCTCTCACTTTATCTGTGTAGGCATGGTAGGAAGGCAAAGATGGACTGCAGAATTGATCCTGGTTTGATGATTAAAGGGACACACGCTTGTCACAACTAAGCCAGGTCTAACAACTGGTCTAACCACTGTTCTGAAAGCTGAGGAGTAAGTGTAAAGTCACAAACCAAAAGATGATACACAGAAGGAACTAGAAGGCAGACTAGCAAGGAACAAAGGAGTAAATAATTGTGCAAAATGTATCCCTGTTGGACACTGGCTGGATGCCACCACTTTAATAACTCCCATCTCAGGACAAAGAAGAGGGACATTCTGGGTAAAGGTACCTGGGATGTGACACTCTTCAGCAATCCACTTAATGCTTTCAGGCAATATTAGAAGCTGAAGGGAAGTTGAGAAAAGGCTAAATACTGCCTTCAGAGCAGGGTATCAGCCCTGAGGATCCTGGAATGCGGAATGTAGAATAGACTTGCCTTCATCTGTGCTAAAGGCTACATGACATGCTTGCCCTTCCAATCCTGGGGCACCCTAATTTCTAACATTCCCAAACCAGTGCTTCTGGAATGCTGGACATACGAGTGATTGGTCTGTTCCACTGGTTTGCAAAACCACTTGGAATTAAAAAAGGGATCACCCCACTGAATCTTAATGTCCCCTGAGAAGATCTGCCGAGCTGATTTAGGTCAACAGGAATCCCTGTGCCCACGAGTACTCCCTGAGGGTGAACCTTATTTGAATAATGTAGCAAAAAGAGAAGGGAAAGAAAAATAGATCTCCCTCTCTCTTTATATCCAAGACTTCATAAATACACACTCGAAACCCAGGTAAACTTTGTAAGATAAGGTTGATAAGGTTAATAAGTACATGACATATTCATGAAAAGACATTAGCACTAGACTGAACACAGCTTTACCCAAAGGATTCTGCCAGGGTTTGATTTTTTTCCCCTACATTTCCTTCCTCCTTGGCTGAATTCACAAGTGCTGTATTTATTTCCCCCCCTGAGGGTGCACTCACAAGTGCCTGGGCATGGCAGATGATAGCTAATCCCAGCCAAGTGTAACATCATTGACATCTAAGGTCAAGGTCTTCCTATCATAAACCCAAGCTTTTCACCTGTTCATCTGCTGTATATTTGTAGTCTGCTGGCATCGCTTTGCAGATCAGACTCGGGTGGAAAACTAAACAAATTTGGTACGTTGGTGCTTTCACTTGAATCCGATACCCATCCCTTTTCAGGTAGGGTATTAATGGTCCAAGTCTCTGTATATCGTGGCAGGTTTTACGCCTGGGTGGAAGCAGAGATGGTTAGATTCCCTGTACTCAACTTTATTTGGTGCCGAGACCCTCTCCTAAGGTTTGACTTAGCAGCCCAGTCTTCTCCTGGCCATATGCTAATACAGGATCCCCCCTTCATGCATGTCTGTCTGTTTGAAATGGTTGTCCTGGGGAGGCGAGCAGAATTCCAGCAGCATTGCTCACCGCCATCACGCTTTCCTACAAAGGGGAATCACAAACCAAGGCTGGCTGGTCCCCCCTTCCCTCCTGGTGCCTTTGTTCAAGTTTGCAAAGGCAAACGTACTGTGAGTGGCAGAGACCATGCTGTGCTGATGCATTTGGGGTGGAGGGATCAATTTTTCAACTCAGTAGGCTCCATAGATTGCTGCTCCCAAGGTTAATCCTGTACAGGCACTGGTACTTTCTCCAAAGCCTATGGTGCAGAGAGGGGAAGGAGATGCCTGGTGCTGGCACAGAGCTGATGACCCTTCTTCTGCAGAAGAGGGAAAAGATCTGTGTGGTGGGCTCCAACCATATATTATTGGCATTCATAAACCTCATTTCCTGCTGGGAACAGCCACTCAGCACTGAAAAATCAGAATTTCACAGTAGATTGTCACACAAGTTGGAATAAATCCCTGAGGCAGCGCACCACACGCTCTGTCCTGTAGCGTGGCATGCAGCCCTAGGAAGCCCACTAAGGGAGATACTGTAGAGACACGCTCTGTCTAAATGATCTTTTTTATACACATAAATGTAGGGGGGGTTTAATATATTGTATATATATGCAAATTTGTGTGTATGAGAAGCAGATAAGTACTCTGGGAAATATAATTCCCTACGAATGATAGCTATTATTAGGAAGAAATATGAGACCCTATTCCACCTCTGTACCATCTGTGTTAAGAAACAGCTTTAGGCATCTAGCATCACTAAAAAAAGCTGGCAGTGCATTTTTCTTACCCTGCTGCCTCCAAACAGAAAGGTATTAAAGGTTCCCTAATATTGAGCAATCAAACATGTTTGCCAAAACTGACCATCAGCTACACACAGTTCTGCTTTGGATTCTGTGAAAAGATGACTGAAATCTTTCTTATCATTTACTGCGCATCTTTCTCCTGCACTTATCTTATTTTAAAATATCCATCATGGTCTTGCCGTTGTATTAACAGTAGTTTGAGCAGATAAGCTATTTTCTTACTGAACTCTATATTGTGCTGAGCCAGATCTTTGCATTCAATTGCAGTGACCAGAGTAACAATCCCTCCTAGTACTAAGCATCTGGCTCTTTAAAAGTAGTGATGAATGCTTGAAATTTTTAGGTTTTCACTGTTCAAGTTTCTGTTGGATTCAGAAAACAAGCAGTAGTTTTCCAAATAAGTCTTTCTACAAGGCTTCTTTGCTCAGAGAGCTTTGCAAACACAGCTTGTAGAGAGAAGCAGCACTACAGGGCTGAGTTTGGTTAAGACATCGAACCCCACAACCAAATGGAATAATTAACTGGGAAGATGGATGTATTTCAGAAGATGTGAGAGCCAGGAATGCCTTCTGCCTGCACTGAAACTAGCAATACAAGCTACTGCTTACTGTAGCACAGAACCGAAGAAAATACTCTCACAAAATAATCTGCTATTATTATTAAGGACTAGATTCTGATCATTGTTAATGGACCAGGGACCAGCCTCTGGTACCACTGCATATTACACTTCTAAACCAGCATTAAATCACATCTCCAGAGTCAAGATCTTTCATTTGGGAAGCTCTTTAGCTGGTATGATTTGATTCAACTCTATGTATTGTGCATGTATTTAAACTGAATTATAACATTGCAGTTAGATCTCACCTAACTTTGTGTGTCCTGATTCATATTTGTAGTGACTGTCTTCTTGAAACCATAGTGAGTAGCACAGCTTGGGACATAACTATGCCTGAAAGCCGAGATGGAATATGAAGTGCCTTTTTTATCATTCTAAGAAGCTATGAACTCTTCAGTGTATGCTACTCTTTGTCAAGAGCACGCAGTGCTTTATTTTCTTGCAAGTTCTTTTACACCTGTACAAGGTGCCTTTTTCAATCTACTTCTCCATGATGCAATTCATTAGAACAACATTAAGGGGCGAATCTGAATGCTTGTCTTTGACTACGCAACCTGCAAGCACAAGGAGGGCAGCAGATAGATTACCAGTGTGAAAACAGAGGTGTGAGCTTGCCCTGTAAAAGTGGCAGGTGCATTGCATGACTACAAAGGGAAACTGCTCTGTTTGGGAACCCTGCCATAAACACAACGGCCTAAGCAGTAAGGGTTACAATGAGCTCATGTTTATTTTAATCTTGTTTGCTTCTCTGCTCAAACAACTCCCTGGATTGTTTTGACCTCAAGTGTTCATTCCAAAAAGGAGCTTATCTATAAACACCACCTGCATGGTAGAGCCCATCAGGAGCTACCACTGCCACTGTATTGCTTTTTTATCATTCATAATGTGAACATTTGATTGCCCATACAGCCAGCCTGCGGGCTGCCAGGCTCTGCAGATGGCAAACACATGTGTGCACAACATTTGCATTTTATACCTCTGAGGAGAACAGTCATCAAGGCTTTTCCACCCCTGCCGCTATCTTGGTACAAATTGCCTTTTTTTAGTTGCTGTTTTTTACCTATCCCTATAATTTCCAGGTGATACTGGTTTTAAATATTTGTGCTTAATTTTGGCATTGGTAAGCAGTTGGCCCACCCACTGGATTTTCCTGAAGCCAATATTTTATTGGTGTTATCTGGTGGTTTAATTCATTAGCTTCCCTCCCTAGTAAGGGCTTAACTTTCATCTTATCTGCTATTGTGTTCGTAGTGAAAGGAACTTCTCCAATGTTAATTCCTTATTAGCTGGGTTTGCATGGGTAGATGGTAAACTCAAAGGTTAAAATCAGCTCTCCTCCTCATGTCTGTCATGTCCTAGGGCTATGCAGGCATCTCACCCTTGTCAAGGCATTTGCACATGGACAATGACGTGCACCTCTGAAGATGGTGGTATCGATCATGGTGAGATCAGGAGCAAACCTGCATTTCATACCATGCAAGAGTGTGTGCTTTGGGTTTGGATTCACCGTGCTGTGTGTCTACAGTGAGGGTTTCTACTGGTTTATTGCCTGAAGATTCAAGCCTCTCCATTGACTTGTCTGAGGATATTTGCAACGGATGAGGACACAACTGAATTACCACAAACCCAGCTTTTCCTGTTGTTGTGATTTGAATAGCAAAAGTTGAACCTTTTCAGGGACTGAAGAAGGAAAGGTCGGAAAGAAACTCTACAGACAGCAAAATATGCAAAGCTCAGACCTGCTGTCACTGAAGCAGACAAACTCACTGAAATATTTTCTATCTCTTTTGGCTCTTGAAAAAGTTCTAATAAAATTATGATATTGGACATTAAAAATAAAATATTAGACTATTTACTTATTTATTCAAATGCCCATTCAGGTATGATATATCTAATACACAAAAGGGGTCTGTATAGTACTTTGTGTCCAGAGGAGTCATATGAGTCATGTAAACTTCAACAGATGGCAGTTTCAACACGTTTCATTACATAAAAGTACGAAGACAGTGATCTGATTACATGGAAGGTCTCACTACTTTAGTCCACTCTCTCATAGAATCATAGAATAGTTTGGGTTGGAAAGGACCTTAAGATCATCCAGCTCCAAGCCCCCTGCCATAGGCAGGGACAGGTCCCACTAAACCATGTCACTCAAGGCTTTGTCCAGCCTGGTCTTGAACACCATCAGGGATGGAGCATTGCTCTCAGACAGAATCCATAGACAAAGAGCAAGAACAGAACAAGCACAGATGATTTCCTCACACAAGCCTTCCCTGCTTCTGACCACTCTTAGTTTCAAACGTGGTTTCCATGATTTAATAATCCTCAGTGGATTTCAATTCCATGAACTTGTCCAATTTCCTCTTAAACCAGTGTAAACCTTTAGCATCTACAATATCATCATTCATGATTTTATACCTCATCATTACCTTTGTTGGCTGCCTCTCTTCTGGAAGAGTCCTAGTTGATTTGGTGGTTTCCAATGGAGCAGCTGAGAGCAATTGCCACTTTGTCATTCTTCAAATCATTTCCAGCTATATAAAGAAGAAATGTGACCAGGTGACCAGAATAGTAGATCATGTAGCAATTTTCCCATGTGAATTATTCTGTGCTGGAAAATAAGAGATATATGATTGTCTTACACGGATACAGTCAGTCCATAATAATCCTGAAGCAACTTTTTATCAAGCTTTCTAGGTCCTACATGATCTAATGATTAGACTGAGTGTATTGAACTTTAAATTACCACTACATGAATGTCTCAGCCATCAGAAGAATGATATATTTTGGTATGTACAGCATTTACAGGATTGAGAAAGCAACTTCTGGAGAATTCTTTTTTACTATGCCAGTGTTTTAGGGGCTTTCTGGTTATCAGACCCAATAGTGAGATCATTCTCAGATAATAACATCTAGTTTTTACTGTAGCTCTGATAAGAGATTGTAAGGTGTACTATCAGTATAACTGCCTTCAGGAACAAACGGATTAAACAAAGTATGAGCTGCTGGAGCAGATAATGGTTCCGTCCCCTTGACCACATGCTGTTCTGTAGACATACAGGGAATCCAACTGCCCAAGTGCTCATTTACTCTTCACATGACCATTATTTACATAACTAAATGTTATTTTTTTTATTGACTTACTGAGGACTTTGGATATCATAATTATATTCCCATGTTTAAAGCTGGGCTGAAAGTTTAATTGCTAACATTATAGTCACTCAAAGTCTGTCCTTAGAGCAGTGTGTATAGTCTCAGATACTCACTGTAGAACTTGCTATTTTTTTCCTTCTACATTGAAAAGAATAAAAACATTTTAAGTTAGCACAAGGCTATAAAGAAACCAAAGGCTGTAAAACTGCCAAATAATGGGTCTCATCAATATGTCCTGTTAAAAGCGCGACTACACAAACTAATGCAGACAGTCGTGGTTTGGTCTATCATCTGACCTAGCCAGCCATAAACCACATCTTCTTTGGAAATAATGTAGATGTACTAATATAAACTCAAGGAAAAGTGATGGCTTTAATGTGGCTACCTAGGTTTTGGTCTAAAGCAGGCTTATGTCTAGTCAGGCAGGTCTCAGGGTGGAACAAACATGATTATCCGCACTTGTTGCTTAGACTTGCACACATGTTTTAAAGAGAGCATGAAGTAAATGGTATGAGTAGGTCAGAACCAGCACTCCAACTCTTTGTATCTAAAAGGTATCTTTGTATCTTCTAGGGTAACTAAAATCAAATTAGCATTCTGTGACCATTATACTAAAAAAAAAGCAGAAAATGGCTAACTTGAGGTGCCCGACCCTGGTTAATTCTTTCATTGTTATTCCATTTCAGTTTTGCTACCTGCAAGCATCAGCTTTGTTAAGAGAAATAAAGACAGTAATGAAAATAAAGTCAGGAGGAAGGAAATGTGTGCATCTTTGTCAACGACTATGCATTGCCATAGTAAATACAAAGGGGTAGTTCTAGCATCCACTAGAATAGCATCACATTTGCTGCTGATGGTATGATCACTCAATTTTATAGGAGAAAACCAGGAGCTTTTCCCTGTGCTAAGTTCTCATTTTCTTAATCTCATTCACTGGCTGGTACCAGACACCACAAATTGGGCATTTTTCTTTCCAAGCCATGCATGGATGTACATACTGATTCTACCATTAAACTTAATAGAAAAGAATTTGACTCAACCATGTCAGCACATTTTTATGAGTAAAACCCTGGAGTCTCTTACTCAAACTCTTGGTAGCTTATGAGTTTATATGCAGCTTTGGTGAGGGCTTTTAAACAAGTGACTGTATTTTAAAAGAGTATTTGTCAGAATTCTGTATTATTACATTTTCCCAATTCTGTTGATTTATACGTAATCTTCTCATTTCCTCCCTCTGGCCTGTAAAAATGATCCTTGCTGCTATGCTGGTCATATAGCAAAAACCGGCCAACTTGAGTTCAAAGAGTTATTTGACTGACTCTGTCTTGAGAGTGTCCACTTGCCAAAAATTCACTTAATAATTATTTGTGTCTCCTAAATCTTCTTTCCCTAATTTTTTCCACTCCATTGAAGCCCTTTCTTGACCTAGATATATGCTCTAATTCAACACTATTTCCTTGTATACTTTACATACCCTTGACCTTGTATGCATTTTCTTTTCTTCTGTATAACATGTAGGCAGTCTATACATAACATCCTAAGAAAGATCTGTACGGCTTGCTTTTCTACAATTAAACACAAATTACAACACAAGCCCCTAATTAAGTCCCATGGCATAAAATGCTCTCAGCCCTCATATGGAGTTCTTTCCCTTGCACTTTTCTAGGGATGGGTGAAGACCCATCTTGATGCTTGAGGAAGCAAGCTCATCACTGGTTAACACTGCATAAATGCAGACCAACATCACTTAAATGTTTTTGTCATTTTTGGGCAGACGACTCCCTGTTCATTGCACAATAGTTTGGCATCTCACCTATGGGTAATGTCTTCATCTTTTAATTTAACTTTCATCTGGGTCTATAGAGAACACAGCTTTGTTCACACAGCTGTAAGACTCTCTCTGACTTGCAATCTGCTCCCACAAGATAACCTCTTCTTAATTGCGTGTGCTGTGGGCTTTCCTTTGACCAGTGGCTCTAGTTATCACTTTGCAGCCTGCCTGAAAAAAGGCCTAGAACCTCTTAATGAACACTTTGTCTCGGCTTCCTGTCTCCTCTGTCACTGAAAGACTAATTACTAATTTCCAGCTATGAATAATTTACATTACATCCTACTCTTAACCCGAAGGGTATATCCTTGAATTTATGTGTTTCAGATTTCTGCAGACATCTTCATGTGCCTGCAAAGGCTGCATTGAACACCTGCCTAAAATAAACAGTGATTTCCAAACAAGTATGTTTAAATATTTGACATCAGTCACAGAAATCAAGAAATTTATCACTGAGAGCTCTGCTAAATCCGGTGTTTCAGATTGTTCTTTTTTCTTATATGAGATTCTTTCAAAACGTGTAGTTTCCCAAATAACTAAACAGCTGCATTTCCCCACACACTGGCCCTTGATTAATCCTTTAGTCTTCCTCCAAAACCTTTCTGCAAAGCCTGGGTTATGATTATTGCCATAGATGTTTCGGCTGCTACCAGCCAACCCCATTATTTCATTATGCTTTTTCTCACAATCATCTCTAGTGATCTGGGCTGACTATGAACGCCCAAGGGGATGTTTTCCCAAACATGCAATTATTCCCAGTTTGCCACTTCAATTGCCAGGACTAAACCTCTGGCCAGTCTCTTGATTAGTTTGAATTAGAGCCTGTGGCATTGTGCAGTTGATCTCTTCCCTGGCTGACCTAAATTCCATCATACACCTGCCATTATGCATTTGCTTAAATCTGGAACAAATTCTGGTACTTGATGTACTGCCAGTCTCAGGTTTTAATTTGGGGAGCTGACTGGGTAAGGCAATTTGTCTCTGCATCAACTTGTGGACCTGCCACAGGACTACTGTGCACGTGCTTCTGAGTCAACAAAACTCAATGGGATGGAGGGTGCAGCCTTTGCCCAGTGCTACTCCCTCCTCAAGTGTGCAACAGCATAAGACTGCTTCAAGCACAGCTGCTCATTACGCTGCTCCTGCTTTCGGCTGGTGCTCCGTACACAGGAAGTTCTGAACGCATAAAATGAGCACAACACTTAGAAGTTGTGGGTAAAAAAGATTGCCATGGAACAAATACCTCCTGTAAAAGTCACTTGTAAAAGCAATCAGTGTAATTCAAAGCAAAAAGATGTTTCCTGGAGAAATATGTTCACTGGCTCTACGTAGTTGTGCTTAGCTAGAAGGGGTTTGTAGCCTCATTGGTGTAGTACTGTGTTCAGCTCTATGGCCCCCAGCACAAGAGGGATGTGGAGCTGTCCAGAGGAGGTCACAGAGATGCTGCGAGGGCTGGAGCAGCTCTGCTCTGGAGCCAGGCTGAGAGAGCTGGGCTGGGTCAGCCTGGAGAAGAGAAGGCTCCTTAAGGGGAGACCTGAGAGCAGCTCCAGTGCCTGAAGGGGCTGCAGGAAACCTGGAGAGGGGCTTTGGACATAGGGAATGGCTTTAACCTGCCAGAGGGGAGACTGAGATGAGCTCTTAGGCAGAAGCTCTTCCCTGTGAGGGTGCTGAGGCGCTGGCACAGGGTGCCCAAAGAAGCTGTGGCTGCCCCATCCCTGGCAGTGTTCAAGGCCAGGTTGGACACAGGGGCTTGGAGCAAGCTGCTCTAGTGGAAGGTGTCCCTGCCCATGGCAGGGGTTGGAATTGGATGAGCTTTAACATTCCTTCCAATCCAAACTGGTCTAGGTTTCTATGATTATGATTTTTTTCCTAATGTATTATATAAACTGTTTTGCTCTTAACTAACATAAACTACTATCCAGCCAATACCTTGAAACAAACTGTGTCTCAAAGACAGGAGGCAGCTAAGGTACTTGCAACAGCTGGTAAGAGCTCTGGGGCTATGAACTAGGAGTTTAAAGATCTCTTCTATTCTTGGAATATCTTAAAAAAAAATCAGAATATCATTTTTCTGATAAGTTCAGATTAATTTTAATAGAATCTGCTGAAATATAGAAACCAGAATAGATTAATTAAAATCAGGACAATGAGAAGAGTTTCCCAGTAGGGAGAAATATTCATTGCTCAGACTTTATGACACATGCTGTCACTGCAACATATAAATTCAAATAATGGTGCAAACAGAATGAAAGCTATTGACATAAAAAATTTAGAGAAGTTATTAAGACAGACAGCAAAATGAATTATTTGTGTCAGATGTTATCTGTAGTTTTTCAGGTAACAATAAATCTAAATGTCTCCTTATGTTTCAGAAAGCAGGAATTATACCGAAGAGTACATGTCAATACGGAAGGTAACACTGGAGACTGGAATTAAATCTTCCATGTCTCTATTTGAAATGTTCACCTTGTCAAAAATAGACAAGGAAATAAATTCTTTCCAGTTGTTTGCTATTTGGGCAGGGACTTGTCTTTCTATATGTGTGTATAGTGCAAAGCTTATTTGGGATATGACTGTCCTTTTAAAGCTACCATTAATAATGATGTAAATAAGCTGTTGGCTAAATTCTTAAGCAATTCTGCCCTAAATTTTTGATCTTTTTACAATTCAAAGTCAACACATTGATAAGACAGTTTAGCTTGTTTTATCTGACCTATTAGCATAGAAGTCTCGGGCTCCCATCTGTGCTGTGCTCGGTGTAGGCTTTCACTAAGGATTGGGGTAACACACATCTGCAGGAACAGAGCTTCTGGGATCAAACCTGATTAAATCTGATTGCTCCATTGCTAGATTTACTCTTGCAAACAATCTATTAAATGATCTGGCCCATTTATTTGCTTAATTCTAGTATAATTTAGATAATAACAGTTCTTCTATTTAGGACTATGCTTCCCAGGGCAGCACTGCACATTCCTGCTGGTGGTTGTTAGAAGACGTTGGCAATGGCCAAGTGTCCCTGTTCCCACAGCTCATGAACACAGCAAGATTAGCAAACAGCAGCATGTCTTACGAGCGAAGCTGTATCACAAGCTGTCTTTTAGACCTTTACAATTAGTCGTGGTGCGCTTACGGCAAAGTCTAAGTGAGATGAATGCATATGTTAGGGTTTTCAAAGGAAGTGAAGGAATTAGAGATAGGAAGACGGTGCCCACAGCCCTATATATTCCTGAAAATCCCAGCAAACAGATTTGTGCTCACTAACAAGGAGGATTAGGGTCTCCACATTGCTGGGGTCTTTCCAGTCAAGTACCCAATTCCTCTAGGGCCTTTTAGCATTGTAGCCTTGAAGGCAACTGAAAAAATACATTACTGAATCCATGCCAAGGGGGAAAACAAGACAAACAGCCTTCCAAGAGCACAGAAAACAAAGATGAGACAGGAACAAATAAACAAGGAGAATGATAGGCCTATTTCATTCTGAAGTGGGGCTTGCATAAAATAAATAGTGGTGAGATCACTTTCCAAGTGGAACATGAGAAAGAGATTGCGAAAGAAAAAGCGTTTCTCCATTAAATATCTGGAGTTAGCACTTTCACTTAAGCTGAAAATGAAGTTTCCAAGGCATCTTGCAGTAGACTGTACAAATGCCTAAGAAAGAGTAAAGGTGTCTTGGATCAGGCAGCACCCAATATGTTTATGCAGCCTTGATGGGAAGGGACGTGTTTATTCAAGCTGCTAGCCAAAATTATATGTGCTAGAGGCTGTTAAGGAAGGGAAAGAATTTATTATTTGTAACAGTGCAATGTTATATGTATAAGAAAACTCACCTAAGAAAAATGGATTGTAAGAAATTTCAAGCCAGGCTTTCACAAAGTGGAGAAGGAACAGGGGAGAAGAAAAACGGGGCAGGAAAATACTTTGAGTTGGAATCTTCATAGTAACTCAACAGTGGCTCAGTGTGACCCAGCTACCCTGCTACGTGCACCTCTGTCTTTGCACGCCTGTGGTCATGCTGTGCAACAGAGATCAGAGAGCCAACCTAGCTAAACCCCAAATATTTTTTCTTAGGGATTAGATTACACCCGGGTGAATTCCCTGAATCAAGGCACAGGACGTTTGCAGGTATTTTGGAAAATAATCTCTCTATATTCCTCTAAGAATGTGGCATCTCATCATTAACTCCAAAACATAAATGTAAGTGAAAAGTCCTTGACCTTGTGTGTTTGAAAAGTTGCAGAGTAACACTGCTTGATTCTGCAGGGACTCCAAAAGGCGCATTTGCTAGCCAGAGCCTACTCACTACAAATATCGGAGCTCTACCTCCTTGCTAGACTGAGTTGCATTTCACCATTGAAGTGTAACTCATGTGTAAGGGGCTCATATAATCTGCCTGAAGGAATTATTACCGCACTTAAAGCAAATTGTTTTGCAGGCACTGGGTTTTTAGTGTTGTAATAAATTTGGAGTTCCTTTGTCTTGCTTTATTTTGTTTTAGTGCATAGCATCCACACACTGGCTTTTATTCCCAAGGTGTTTGAATGCCTGATATTTTCAAAGCAAGAGGTTTTGTTTGCTTATATAAATATACTTATAGAAATTTGCATAGCTGAAAGCAGAGACAGAGAAATACACAGAATGAGAGAAAGCAAAGAGAAAATGAGGGGAGCAGGCTAAAGGAATTAAAAAACAGAAAAAGCAAGCTTCCCCTTAGAGTCACTGCTGCTCTTTGTCTCACATTTGTGATGTTTTCAAGGGAGGTTGAGATCGCGGTTCTCAAATAGCACTTGGGAAGATCCAGCTACCTAGCAGATGATTTTGTGGACATCATGGTCCAGTCCCACACAGCCAGTCGCCCTCTGTCTCCCTTGGCAGGCCACTGCCAGTGACAAGCATAGAAGCAGGGTCTTGCAGACCATAGGTTGGCTGAGTCTGTTTTTTTTCCACAGTAAAGAAGAGTGGAAATTCCCTTGAATATTATTTCAACATAAAGGAAAAATCAAGGTTTTAACAAGACAATTTCCACCACTTTCTTATCGAAATTCCCTTGAATATTATTTCAACATAAAGGAAAAATCAAGGTTTTAACAAGACAATTTCCACCACTTTCTTATCAAGCCAAACAAGGGGGGGTGTGTGTGAATATTTTTCTCTTCTCCCTTTTCTAGTAATTCTCTCACAAGGTGGTCGTAAACAGTTTGCTCTAATCCCTGGGACTAGATCCTTACCAGCCTCACCCAGCCCCGTGGGAATGGCAAGAGAGTTTTGGTTGATCTTATATGGATGGAGGCTATGGGTACTATAAGAAACTCCATGGCTACTCAGCAGATATCAGCAATGTGAAGGAGAAAGGATTTTGATGCAGGTTGTGGTTAGGTGTTTACCTGTGGTGTGGGGAATATGTTGCTTCACGCAGCAGTTTTCATTTTAGCATGTGGAAGCTGAATCCTTTGGGTTTTCTTCTCAGACAGACAAAATCTTTCTCTACTATTCTTAAGACACCAGTTCCTCCCACTGGAAAAGCCCAGACACCTCATCTTTAATTCTTTCCATCTAACCCACTTGGCTTCCCTATTGAAGCTATTTATTTGCTTGATTTCATAACTCAGTAAAATCAGAATTTACACTAAAATCTTCAAAACACTTAATGGAGAGGATTTTGTAGTTTCATAGACAGAGGTCTTAGGGCCCTTTTACTGTGTAGCTTCACTGAACAAATTTAAAAGCAAATCCAGGAAAGGATTTTGTTTTCCATGATTTAAGCATAGTTTTAAAGAACACTTAGCACCTGCTAGCTTTGTGCTTTGAGCAAATGTATTAGCTGTTGCCAATATTGTTTAATCTGTATTACCTTGTATTTACCACCCATTCCTCTGTAATAGATTACATTTAACATTAATTTAATGAAGAAAAATGGACCTGCAATTATGTTTTTTAGTAAACTGTTATATCAGCTCTACCTTTAAAGTCACAGCAGGTGGGAAATGGCAAGGGACGGTGCCCTTTGTAATGGTGCCTCAGCACCTGCCATGATTATCTAGTGCATTGATTATGTAGTGCATTGCTAGGGTAAGCTGGTCCTATCTTCACTGCAAGGAAAAAATCAGTAGAATAGGGCATCCTGGAATTTGTGAATGATAAATAATAAATTGATAATAGTTTAGTTAAATACGATGCACTTATAATGAACCCATCTGTTATTGTGGAGGATTGTACTTGATAAGTTATACATGTGTGAGTTTAAACCTGTTCACAGCCCACTGAGTATACAAACACTGAGTCTCTCTTCATTCAGCTGGATCAGATGGTGAGCTGAGACCAGTTTCACCTGTGTCTGACTCTACCATTCTCTTGCACACACCTTAAAAAAGCTGCTCAAATCTATTCACTTGCTAGATAGCAGTATCAGGTTAAGAAAGGACATTGCATTATACCTGGAACTGAATGTCACAAACCAGGATGCTGTGTCTGTGGTCCACCCTGATGAGCTTTTACGTCTTCTTCTTCCTGAACACTTGTAGATTCCAGTGTTCTTTCTCTTCTGTTTCTCTGGCACATGCTTGCAGTCGTACTCATTTGCAATCATCCTGCTCCATTCAGTATCCTTTCCTCAGAGATCTCACCCCAATGTTGTAGGGCTTCAGGACTGGGGGGAGAAAAAACCCGAACAAACAAAAACCAAAGACCAAACCCAAGATGCTATTATTACTTCAAAGATCCTTCTCCCATATTTCTATCCTTTGGGTTATCCTGTAGTTAAGCCCTTCAGAGACAGCAACTATGGGAAGGCTCCACAGCCAATTGCATTGTAATACATCAGTATAATGGATATATAGGTATAACAAAACTGTAACACAGTCATGTTCCTTCTGCCCAAATTCCTCTTTTCACTTCAGGACTGTGTCCTTCCAGGATGCTTTTTGTTCATCACCCTTCCTGTGTACAGTACCCTTCCATTTTACCACCTAAGAGTTTAAAAACCCCAAAGCATTAAGTGTAGCCACTCCCTTTTTTCCCAATCAATTTCTAGTTCCCTTTGGCAGCTGAGCAGATTTCACTCGTGGGTCAGAGTGGAATGAAATGGACAGAAATCATCTTTCAGACTAGTGTCAGCTCAGGTATCTGGGCACCAATGTCCTGGTCTGTGGGTTCTTAATTATATCTCTATGTGTAGGGATACCTGGTGTGTTAGAAACCTAGAGCAGGGCTATCCTGAAGTATGCCTGTTTGCTCACAAATTGGGATTTATAATTGCTAGAATCTTCTTCCTTAAGCCTTGGATGATCATTAGTCATGCTGGTGGATGATTCCATTACACACAGGTAGGATGCTGGAAAAGCTGAATTGACTGTTCATAAACGAGGAATCTTGTTTCAAAAACTTAAACTGGGTTAAAATGTCATGGATCTTAATGGGCTTCCAAAGTTTTAATGAGGTATGGCATATGTTATAACCTAAGGATTAGCTCATCTAATTTCTGTCCAAAATCTTCATTTAAACAGGAATTTGGGGAGAACATGTACATTCATAGTCGAAGTTGAACTGCTTTACAAAACCCTGTAGTGACTGCCTGTGGTAAAGGATCCAAATCCCTTCCATACCACTGTATGACACATACAGTGAGCTGGGAGCCCTGGGAAAAACTCTCTTATCACATGCACATCCCATACATTGCTCTGAAATGCTGGATTTGTATCATCACGTTCAAGAACGGAGAAATCACTAGAGACTCCCTTTCCAGGCTTTTTTCTGAATGTTTAGGAAAGCTTCTGTAAGTTTTACCCCGTTAGCCCTCACCAGAATGTCAAAATACAGAACTGCCATGAGAACATGTCAAAAGAACTAATAACTAACTCACTTTTGCCATAACTTAGCATATTGTACCTGGCAAGGACAAAACTATACTGGTGTGTCAGTATTTTCTACTTGAAATAACTGTCCTCAGAAGATTTTAGCAAAGAAAATGCTAAGGACATGAATAAATCCCTGTGTCATCTGATAACCCAAGCCACTTGAATCAAATGGGAGTCCCCAACACTCATGAGCCCTGAGTCTGTGCCTGCTACCAAAGGATTCTAGCTTAACAATACAATCCCAAGTGCACATAGATGAGAGTCTTGAAGACCAGCGTGTTGCATTGAGAAGGAAAAGCCTGGTTCATACATTGTTTTGAGATTTCTTCCGTGCCTTGTAGAGAACAGACAAACAAGAAGAAAGTAAAAATATACAAAAGGATCTTCCAAGAAAGTTTTGCAATGAAAGAAACTCACAAAGAATTTCCTTTGTTTGGAATAGTAAATACTAAAAAAATCTCTCCAAACAAACTTCTTTCAGTAATGATATAAGTTCACAGCGTAGGTCGTGAGATCCTGAACCATTAGTTCCATTTTGGGAGGAATTCCTGGAAGAAATTCCTCCTAACGCTGGTGAAGCCTGTTGTATTCGACTGTATGGCGAGGTTTCCAGCGGACTATAGGGTTTACACGCACCACCACTGTATCTGCTTATTGTAGTTCCTTCAGGAGAAAACAAGCTCGGCAGAGAAAGCAGTAACTCTTCACAAATAAATAGGAAGTCTCTGTTAGTTTCGATATCGCTCATGCAACATGGAGACTGCCATCTTGAGGTCACTAAACTAACACAGGAGCATCAGCTGGATCTGACGGCCCAGGTGAAACTATCTGAGGGGCACTGCCCCATTTCTAACATGCCTGGCAGCCTGCTTCAGCAGGAGGTTTTAGATGTGAAGGTCAAGTCCATCTGAAAGCTTGCTTTATGCCCATGGCATTTTTTCTATGCTTCAATATCCTCTAGTTCACTGATTTAATCTCGGTCCATTTCCAGGAGTACATAAATCATTGAACACCGTACTCCTGAATCTGTCCTAGCAGGATCTACCAAAAACCAAGAGGTTTAGATCAACATTTTACCTGTGACAAGTAGAGCTGATACCAATATGAATGATGTATGTGAAAAGGAGCCCCTAGAAAATGCCAGTCGCTGCCGCTGAACCAATGCTGACGTTGTAGGCTGCATGCTCTGTGAATGCAGCACATCTATTAAAATGCAAAGGTTTTTGCCCTGAAATGCCTGCAGCAAAAGAGTATTTTCACTTTTATTCTCTATTTATCAGTTTAGCTGAAAAATGCAAACCAGACATTTAAAACCTGAATTTAACATAAAGGGCACAAGCAGTGTTTTTCAGTGCCTTCTGTGTAAATCTCTGGAAATTTTCTACATAAAGGTGTCTGAATAATTATTTGTTTTCATCACATATTTCACTGAAAGTGTTTTGCTTTTTCCAGCCACGTCTTCAAGCCGCATAGCTGTGACCACGCTAATGTCCTATTTCTTCTGTACAGCTGGTATTTCACTAAAGCACTTTGAAAGAGTGGTCTATAAATCCAAGGAGAACATGGCAAATGTCAAAAGAGGGGATTAAACTGTTTTAAATGCCCAGAACGGCTTCCTTTCTTTTCTTTCTCAAGTCAGAGCCAGCAAATATACCCTCAACACTATTAAAGGGAACATGCAAAGGACCCTGTAAACATAGAGCTTTTTAAATCTCCATATTTTATAACATAAAATTAAATGTTCAAAGGTTTACTTTCTTATCTAATTGTTGGTGGGGGGGTCATACCTTATTTAAAATCACAGTTGTCACTATGCTTTTTCCCTTGATTTCCCATGTGGGGGACCGGTACCACAGACACTGTGAACACTTGCTCCTGAACAGAAGAGATAGGAATAGTAAAAGGTATAAAAAGTTACTTTAGAAGCAGTTTCTAATAGCTTCAAATTTTGGGCCTGCCAGCCAAGAACATGGATTCTTTATGAATACAGGGGAAGTATGTAATTTTAACAGATGAAATAAATGGAACTAAGCGTGTAATAAGGGTACTGTTCAGTATAAATGCAACAGAGACGGTCCAATAAAGATTACCTAATGAGGATTAGATTGCCTCCTCTAGTTACAAAGCAAAACCACATAGCTCTTAATGTTCTGCATTAGAAAAAAGCCCTCAGGAAATGCTCAAACCCAAACTTTTAAACATCAATCTCCAGTGTAGAAAATGTAGTCTTTTATTTACTAGCAATGATGCTACTAGGTACTCCTTGTATGAATATCAAGAATTCATACAGCCTAGTTTTTTACTGTCTTGAAAGCAAGTGAAGACAGCCACGAGAGTACTTCCAGATGTTAAATGGGCCCGCCACATTTCATAGATTCAGGGTTTTCTTTTTAAGGCTATTTATAGAACTTTGGAAAGAGCACAGGGTATCATGTTATTAAAAGGTAGGGAGGAGTGTTTTATTTTTACAACAAATTAAAGACATGACTTAGTTTTTTGCAATCACTATTAACATCTGTAGTCCAAAAAAGAAATAGCTCTATGTACCTATAACTAAGTCCCTACCATTGTATCAATGGATTTACACTAAGGAGCATGTTCTAAACTCAGATGTAGCAAATTATAAAGCATCCAAACATTCAACTGTGTCTGATGTTATTGTGAATTTCATGGAATTTATAGGAATATAGGCTGCTACATTCAGTGTAATGAACTTTGTGATCCTTTAAATATTAAATCCCAAACAACAAGAAGAATTAGAGAATGACCTCCTAGGAGTATTACAGAAAAGGGATATTTCTTTGCAATTTTAGGGAAACATGCTAAAAGATCACACAACATAGAACAGAGCTCACACACAGTGTAAAGAAAAGCAGGAGCAGTAGCCAGTGTGCACTGTTATGCTTCATACAACATTTACAGTCTCAAGAAGAATGGAGGAGTATATACAAATGATAAGAAGGGAGAGAGGGAGACGACAAATACCCACATTTTAAAATGAGAGTAGAGACATCTAAGACAAGGTTGAATTAATTTCTTTACCCTAAAGTTGGATTTAGTTTGATGAGAATTGGAAAGAACAACCATCATATTTAACAATTAACGTGGTCTGCTTTTTACATTAACAGGCTGTCAATAAGCCAAGGCAGCTTGGTAGCCTTGAATTTGCCTAGTTCTGATTAACTTATATCTTTTTATGCTAACATTAACTCATTCCTGGCATGTGCTGCTTTTGTAATCACGTCACAGATTAGATGAGCATGAAACAGATTTTGCCTATCAAGTTCTACTAAAAATTGTAGGTGTGCAGTCAGCAGCATACTTGCCAAAGGCAACAGAACAGTAAAAATAATGTAGAAAACAAGCCTTCATCTGCGTAGTTACACAGCACCACAGTCCTATTGTGTGACAAAGAACTTTTATGGCAACTGGCACGGTACCAAGAGTTTTAATGATCGCTCTGTGAGATGCCTCCATGGAATGATCATGGTTATTCAAAGCAGGTTCTACTTCATGAAGCTGGTGACTGTATAATAAAGTCATCTACAGGTCCTAACCTATAAATTACTCTTATTAGGTGATGAAAGTGGCTGCATTGTTTATGCACATATTAGTTCCGCTATACAGGAGCAAAAGTTAGTGCAGGTTCTTACAATGAGGTCAGTAAATCATACTTCTCAAAGCCTCATAGGCAGCAGGTTGAAGATGCATCTGAGGCCGAGCTTTAGTTCTCTTCCTTTGCTCATTTGCCCATGAGAACTTTAAAAAAAATATAGTCAACTTTTACCCCATCTGGCTACAGGTTCAACCTTACAGCTTCTGGATTTGCTTTTCTATGTCTCCAGCCCTGCCTTCATGGAAGAAACAAGAGACCCTCTTGAAACTTCACATAATTTGGGACCTATTGGAAGCTCTGAAACAAACCAGAAGAGAAGGATGAAAAACTACCATTCTAGCTATAAATAACTCTGAAAAAAATAAATTCTGCTGAAGAAAACTGACAACATCTGTTCTTGCCTTCCAGGTGCTTGAAACAACATTGTGGCTGAGCTTCGGGGATTAAGGGAAGAAACTGTATTTACCTGCTGCAGTTAGACATGGAGTCTTTAGGGATTCCAAAACCTGCCCGAAAATATGGAGGAGAGAGGAAATAATTTTTATGGAAAGAAACCCAGTCAGACCAAATTTACAGTTTTCCACTCCAACCGGAGAACATGCACGTAAGCCCAGTTGGTTGGGTTTCTTTTTACAAAGAATATTATTAACAGAGGTGATTTTTCAGCCAAGTATTAAGCTTGTTTTAGGAGACAGAAATCAACATGATTTAGAAGATAGAGCCCATGGACATTTGTTGTATAGTTTCTTACCTACAGAAGGGCAGCTGGTGCTGGGAAGGGCACTACAGCACTCAAAGGAATTTATCATTCTTCCTCAAGCCATTCTTCACATATTGATCCTAATGAAAGGAATTTTATCACCTACTTTTATCCTGTTCACCTGTGAGAGTGTCATCTGCTCAGTAACCTGTAAACATATTAACAGTCTCTGCACTGAGAAGCTTTTAGCTAATGTGAGTGAAATCCTTCAGCTGAGACACATGAACCTTTTTGAATGGGAAAGGTTACTTTCTCACCAGTGTGGTGGGAATTTGGCATCCTACTCCCTAACACAATATGAAAAAACTCAACCTGAAACAAACTCAGATATAAATCTAACAGCACCCAAATGTATCACATGATGGAAAGCCTTTAAGATCCAGCATGAACAGTAGCAGATGAACCATCAGCATAACCGTCAATGAACATGGGTACAAAAGTCTTACCTTTACACAGTGCTTTAATTAAGGGAAGTTTTACACCACAACGTGGATCACAAAGAAAGGCTGCATGCTTTCCTTTTGCATAAAGGGAAAATAGCTCTGGAATTAAATAGACAGACTTAGGCTTGTTGCCACAGTAAATCTCTCCTAAATCCTTTCACCCCACTCCAAGGGTGGGAGTGGGAGGTGAAGGACACGGTAGGGTTAGCCAAGACTTCCATTTCTCCCAAGAGAATTGGGATTGGTTCAGCTGCTAAGACAAGGAGCATGGATTTATGCAGCATGTTTGGAATAGCACTTGTGTTAAGTAATATATATTACTTAGATGATAAATATTTTCTTTTCTCAACCATGTATAACATGGCTATACATTTCTGGAGTAAGGAAAAAAAAAACCCCACACTTCATGGCGTTTAAGATAAATTCACACAAAGTTTCTGCAGTGTGCATGATGCTGCTCTACTGCAGTTACAGGGAGTTAGATGCATCCAAGGATCCCGGCTGATCCGTTTTTGTACACCTTTTGATAACGATGCCAGGCGCTTGCTAAAGTTACACTGCATCAAAAAGCAGTCAATGGAAATTTGCTGATTTGCACCAGCTGTGAATTCATACAGGCATTTAGTGGACATATTACATGCTGCTCCTAGTGGAAAAAATAAACTCAACATCGAAATTGCTTTCGGTATTATTCAGGTAGTCTGTGTGTATATAGAGTAACGTGATGACCTGTTGCTCTTTGGTCTTAAGAAATTAACAGGTAACTTCAAAGACAAAAAGTCCCTTCTGCCCCTCCAAGAAAAATCACGGGTAGTCAGCTGGTATGTTTTCCCTAGACATGTTTCTAGAATAATGGATGAAGTGATACAGAATCTGTAGGTGAATTCAAGTTATAAAGTTATAGCTGTCTCTATATAAGTTGGGTTATTTATATCAAGTTTAATATAGCAGCCACAGTTTCAATCACTGTTATTTTAGCTTATTTACTTAAAAATTAAAGAATGCCTTAGGTTGCCTGCCAGCTGTATCACAGCCACATAGGCTATCGTGCAAGAGATCAGTCATTTGAAATCAGTGCATGACAAAGCGTAGGAAAAAGAAATATTCCCACAAATGCAAACATTATGAGGAAAGTGCTTTATATGTTGTAAGCCACATAGTCAGCTGGTTGTTTTAACTGAAACATTCACTTCTTTCTCCGTGTTTATAAATAGCGTTATGAAGGGTGTGTGATATGCTCTAAACTACCCCAAGAATATAATTTTAATATTCCACAATTCACATGTTCATTTACATATGGTGAGAGAATATAATGTTAACATTCAAACTTGGAAGCCTCTAAAACCCATATTGTCTTGATGGAAATAATTATGATGAAAGCAAAGCAACAACAAAACTGACTTCCAGAATCCTGGGTGACAGAAGAAGTCACTGAGCTCAACGATGCACCAAAGCACAAACCTTTATCTCATTTGCTTAACTTGTTCAGGAAGTTCTCTAGTCTAAAAAATGAACTCATGCCTTTGTTTCTGTGACAGGGCAGTTTGGTTTTAGTTTAATATTGCTGGGGAGTTACCTTTCAGTCTGATCATAAGAGACACAAAAAAACAGTGAGGGAATAACTAGACACGATCCAATTAGTCAGGAGGTGATGTCAAGGCAAGTTTCAATTACAGCATGATTGTTAACTGTGGCCATGTTAGCCTAAGATAAATACACTCAGTCTAACACTAGACATGCTAATTTAAATTTAAGCCTTTATTGAGGAGCCACTATTACAAAGTGTTAGGCACAAAATGCCCAGAGGAAGCAATCAGAGCCATTGGCTGTAGTTGAGATGCTTACGGTGAAGATCACAGTGAAGCCAGCAGAGTTGTGGCCTGTTTCAGCAGCCCTGAGGGGTTCACACCAACAATGAGCCAGGAGCTGACCAGCCCGTTTGGCCCTGGCAACAGTCCCTGTGCATAAAATTGGGGAGGAGTGGACACAAGGCTATGGTCTGCCTAGAAATACCATTATACCAAGGCGAGCAGCCCTGGGGATACCAGCTGAGTGGGGGCTTCTGTAGCTAACCAGCAGCAGAAGCTTGCTTTTCAGGCCCTGCTGTGTTTTTCCATCCCTAGGATAAAATTCTGCTCCAAAGCACAGGGAGTTCCTCATGTAAGAGGCAGCAACACAGTCCCAGGTAAGAAAGAGGGCCCAAGTTTCAAGCAAATTCATGAGCAAAGGGAAGTTTACAGAAGGAGATATGGCTCTGAGAAAACATGAGTGAAGTGGGAAAGGTTTGGGAATAACACCTCCTTTTTAGTGTTAGGAGAGGAAAGAAGGTCCTGCTGTGGTCTGGTTATTGAATGTGAGAAAGCTGATGAGAAGGTAAGAGACATACACTAGGATCATAGGAAAGGGATGACTCTTCTAAACAGAGCTTGGGTTAATGCGCAGGATGACTTACACCACAGACCTGAGCCATTTCCAAAAAGGGTGGCTTCTCTGGAGAACAAAGCCAGTCACATAACCCATGCATGAGGAATTTAACATCCAAATAACTGCAAAACATAGTGGGTTTCAGGACAGCTGAGGATTTACATCACCAAGTGATTCAATGGGATCACAGATCAGGCAGTCTGTCTATCATGACCTGAATAGCTCTAGTGGGGAGGAATCTGGTCCCACTCTCAAAGGAGCTGAAACAGGCTGATTACTGCTAATCATTCCACTTCCCACTGTATTATCTCCACATGGTTTTGACAAGAGGCTGTGTGAGGCTTTTCCGCATGGGGTGTGCAATGTACCTGAAACAGCTGAATCACTGGGTGCCTGAAATGTGACTTTGAAGTTTTGTTGGCAAAAGACAGACAAGAAATTCATGACTGACCAGCAAAGCTTAGTTGACCAATAACTAAAAATCAGCGCAATCATTGTAGCAAACCCCACACTCCTGACAGTTCAATTTATTTCATTTGAGAATCCTCTGTTGAAGGATATTATTCTGCCATTTTAAGTTCCATTTAACATTAACAATTAACAGTACTGCTGCTAAGCTTAATTGATATATCCTCTTTTCTTGTTACATAAAGGCACAACAGTGAGTGATCCTTCCAATCGAAAAAACTAAATTTACTGCTAATCTAAAACATCTCCTTAATCTGAACCGTTACAATGAATTGAGTTGGCAATCATGATCTAGAAGAGATGGATCAATTAGCCTGCTTTACAGGGATAGAGTTTTATAACTCATCAGGATAACTCACAAACTGAATTGTAATCCATATAACCCTTATAGCCCATAAAATGACCTTGTTTAGACTAAGGCTTTTTGCCTTTTAGATGGGAAGACAAACTGAGAAAGGGCAAATGATAAATCTTCTCCGGCAGACTGACTGTAAATTCAGATGTAGTGATGCTAAGTAGGTGACAAAACATCTTCTTCGATCTTATTAAACACCAAAGGTATGTATATGTAGGCACTGAGTAAGCAAAAAGGAATTAATTTCAGGAATGCAGGCATGTTCCTATGTGACAACCACACTGGGATCACGAGACAAAAAGCCAGTGGTGCAACCAACAATTTCTGTAGGGTAGAGAGGATCATTTAAATCAGAAGCTGGAATTTCTTACACACCAGCAGAAATCCATTTCATGGTCAAGGTCAACCCTGTTACATCATTTTCTTCCACTGCCACCATTCTGTAACATTATACTTAAATTAGGTTCCAGAGGAGTCCTGCTTCGTCTGTCACAAACCTGGATTACACTGCCTGAGACTTAACAAGATTGACCTTCAATGGGTTGTGCATTTACCTTCTGCCATCACCTTCTCAAAAATGGATACAGCTGCCCATCCTAAGGTCTGCCAGGTTGCAGGAAAATATAGAGAAGTTATTTAGTTAATGTTGTTATGGGTTGGAGACTTAAAACCGATGGGCTGTTTTGTCTTGTGTGGTCAATAAATGATGCATGTTTTGCTTCTGAAAACATACTCTTTATAGAAAACAAAACAATGAAAGCTAATAGTACAAAGATGTTCTAGATCATATCACTTCTTTGTATGGAGTTTTGTATTTGTGATGTAAAACCAAAACAATCTGTTCTTGGGTTCCGTTTTCTCATGAAGAAACAATCTAACACAAAGTGAACTCTTTCCTCTTCACACAGTTCCTCTTCATGAATGTGATGGCCTTAGAAAGATTACTTTCCACTTCTTATTAACAAAGGTTTTCTTTGTTTCAGTGATTTCTCCATCTGACTATTTATATCTATTTTAGAATTCTAAACAAATATCATCACATCACATAAATTAAGAAGATTAAATAGGGGCAGCACTAAAAAAGGCAAGCCAGGCTTAACCCTGGTGTAAAGGATGAATTAAGCACAATGACATCAAACAGGAACAGGAAACTTTGAAAAGCAGTGGGTGATTACTGTCTCTTAATTTATGAGGAGGATTAGAGCATAGATGCTTGAAGAGAGTACATAGAAAGACTAGGCGCTTTTCACTACAGAACAACTACTCAATGTAAGACAAGGACATCCTCTGCCTACTTATCTTACTGCAAAGCACTCTTCTCTAGCCGTAGAAAGCCTAAAAACTTCTGGTGTTTGGAAAACTTTTTCTCCATTACATAGTAATGAGAAATTCAGCCCTCCCAATAAATCACTTCAACCTGCCCTTTTTGTTCAACACTGTGTTCCCTTGTTCCTCTCTTTATTATTAACTTCAGCTCCACAGGGCATTACCATATTTAACATCAAGGACTTACAACCTGTAGTCCATCACCCACAGAGCTGACAAAGGTGCAATGAAAGCTGTGCATTGCCCATGTTGTGCCTTGGTGATTTTCCTCTATGTGGTTTAAGCTGTAACTAGTGATCGATGTGATCCAGCCTGACCTCTTCCCAACCTGTCTTAGCAGCTCCCCTCTTGGTATGGCCCCTCTGACATTTCTTGGTTTAAATACATAATGTATAGGTCGACTGTTTTCTCTTTCGTCTTCCAAAAAGATGAAAGCATGAACGAGAGGAACGCAATGGTTTAAAGGCAGGGTATATCTGTGCTGTTTCAAAACACACCAGAACATTAGAAAATCACCAGGAATTTGAGATTATCATTACAGAGCTCGCTACGTTCAAGAATTTCAAAAGAACTCACCACAAGAACTGTTGCATGGAGCAGCCACAGCTGTATCACTGAGAAAACACAAATGAATCTTGCTTTTTACCTTTCTGAGTAAATATGTATCTACCTTTGAGACGCAAGCTGTCTCTTGAAACTCCCCAAAGGACCTTGTAGGCCCTGAACTGAGATTGCTTATAACTGCTAGCACAAAGCTCTCACGGCAGAAGGTACCACATCTTGACATCTCTGTGGCTGGACTTGGCTCCAGATTGAAAACAGTAATTCATATGAGAAAATGAAAAGTGTCGCAGAAATTCCTTGCTTTGATCTAAAATGAAAATGATGCTTTACTTTTATTCTGGCGATGTATCACACTGTATTAAAAACACATTTTGATCTATTGCAAAGTAACTTTCTGGGTTTTTATTGTCCTTATTGAGGCTTCTGGGAGTACTTCAAGAAACAAAGGAAAATTGAGTTTTCCATTTATTCATATCATCCTTCAGTTTTCAACAACACATTCAGACCACTAACTGACATGTTTTGTTTCACCACATCAAATTCCTGCATTCTGATAAACTACTGCAAATAGCTTACTCCTGTCTCAGCATGCCTGATACAGTATGTGTAAAAGTGTCCTTAGAAGATGGGAAAATCACAGTAAAAGATAAAAAAAAAATCAAGGAAGGTAGAAATGACATATTAGTGATGAAAAATGCTACTAAGAAGAAATATATTTTTGCTTGGCACAAATAAGAGGCTTCTCTTTCGTTGCCAAAGTCAAGTCAGATTACTTTTCAGAGTTATGCAAACCTCAAAGTTTTGCCTGGAGGAAATCCTGAAAGAGAATTTGAGGAAGGCTCATTCCAATTGCTGCTATTTGATCCACAAAGGAGAAATACTGCTGGCATTAGCTCAGCACGCCCTGGGATGCTATTGGCCTGTCATCCTTGAAAGGAGAGAAGCATTGCTGGTAGGGAAAAAGGCAAGTGGTCTCCATGCGTGACTTCCAATGAGCCCCAGACACAGGTTATTGGAAAACTAGACCTTCATCAAGCAGGGTTCAAAATCCAGTGTGAAGTTAGTTGGCTATTTTACATCAGTGCTGCTGTCATTTCAGTATTCTTTTGTATTTCAGCTCCAGTTATGGATCAGGATATTTTCATGCCTTTGTTAAACATAATAAAAACAACAGTTTCTGTGCAAAAAGATAGAAATGACCTTTCCTTTTTACAGTTCCAGAGTTTAGCACCAGCATGACAGGCTTTTGACAGCAATGGGACGTGTTTTGTTTGTTTGGCATTCCAGTACTTCACTGCGTGACACCGAGAAAGATGGAAAAGACACTTTTGGCACTTGCATACTTGAATCGTGCTACAGCTTGCCAGTAGAGAAGAAACAAAACCAGAGCCTGCAGGGGCATCCTGTATTGATGTCCATTAATCCAAAAAGAGTAATCAGTTGCCTGTCAGACAAGATGAGTTTAGAAAACATTTTAAGTAGCTTCTCTGCTATCAGTAGTATAAAGAGCACAGATCTGACATTTCTACAGTCTTCTAAACCAAAATAAGTCCACAGCACTTAAAGCAGGAGAACGGCCATTAGACTTTAAGGATTGTGTTAATACAGCATTAGTGCTTCTTAAGCAAAGCAACATTTCCCCAGAGCTCTGTTCCCTGTAAGTCTTTCTTCTTCCTGACCATTATCGTGTCACTGACTACAATTTGCGAACAATCTGCTGATAGTGAAGAGACAAAGAAATTGTTTAATCCTCTTATTTCCTTTCTGCCATGCTTTTAGAATTCCTGCTCTTTTCTGATGTGCCTTTGTTGCGGTGTATCACACTGACTGTAACCCTGCCTATAGTTACATCATTCCAGGTGTGACAGCAAGAGGAGAGTAATGTTCCATTACTGCTGGGGCAATAAATTCACCTCTGCCACCTGAGAGATTAGTCTAATCAGTAGTGTCTTACAGGACACAGATGCATAGCACTGCACACCTTCTGCAATGTAACAGAAGTGGGAAAGATGCCTGAGGATCCAAACTTTGAGAAGAAAAATTCTCTTACTCCTGCAGGACAGTGAAAATATTTGCACAAATCACAATATAAGACTTGAACCTATGTCCTAGAATGGGAGACAGACATATACCCTGTCTTGCCTTTCTTACAATGAGATATCAATATAGAGCCATCCCAAGTTGACTTTTCCCTATGAAAACCCATGGATAGAAACTTCAAATGGTTAGACATTTGATCGTCGTGTTTTAAAGACCTATCCAATCCTAAGGTTTGTAAATGTCCCCTCAGCCTCAAATAATCTCTTTAGGCTTTTTATTCCTCTATTTTTTATATATTACAATAGATGGAGGGGATCTTTCTTTTGCTGAGAAAACAGATGTAAAACAGTACAAACTCCATGCTGTGTGTTACAGTTTTCTTCTGTGAAAAGCAAACTTGTAAATATTGCATCCTGGGATTCCCTATTTATTACCTTGCAATTATTTCTTGATCAAACCTATCCAGTTTAGCACTAAAAGGATGGGTTTGCTACCGCTGGTCACCAAGAACTCAACAAAGGTAAAGCCTGATATTTTCTGGGTCATACTCTCTGAAATATCTTATAATGAGAATGTTGAAAAATCTCACTCACAGTACGGGAGCCAGAAACCCAGTTAGCTTTGCCTTCCACAGAACTGAGAAACACCCCTGAAGAGTAACAATGGGTTATTTAAAGACCAAAGTACATAGATCTGAGTCTAAGTAGACACAGGAAACAGATCAGTGACTCCTGATTGTACCAGGAGAGATATAGGTTGGATATTAGGAAAAGTTTCTTCACCAAAAGGGTTGTCAAGCACTGGAACAGGCTGCCTTGGAAAGTGGTAGGTTCACCACCCCTGGAGGTATCTCAAAAGGTATGTAGATGTGGCATGGTAGATGATGTAGATGGTTTAGTGGTGGACTTAGTACTAGGTTAATGGTTGGATTTGATGATCGTAAAGGTCTTTTCCAACCTGAATGATTCTATAATGGCAAAATCTGTACAGCAGGTTTTTGTCAAGAGGCCCTAGCTGGGGCTCATTCAACAAGGGTCTTTCTACCAGGTGTTTGTTTAAGCCTATAAAGATGCAGATTAGCCTCAGGCAACATAGGGCAGTGATATTTTTGTACATCCTATAATCTTTTATTCTTGGGGGACACGACCACATAGTGGCTTTGCAGGCAAATATAACCCAATTCTACCTCTATCCCAGTCTCTCTGCAGCTTTTTCCCCTTAGAATTACTCCCATACCAATCATGGCTACATAACCTCCTGTTGGTTTGGATCGGGGCAGGGGGGAGAGAAGCCATGCATGCTTGTAAAATATGATGCAAATACAAGCTAGACCCTGCAGCTAGCATCCAGGAAAAGGTTTTTGACAAAACAAACACACTATGTGGTCTGAGACCTCTACAGCTCCAAGCTGTATTACTGCCACGACTTCAGACCGCTGCTGTGATGGGTTTTATAGGGATGCAATGACATTAACTAGTGTAGTATGCAACCATGGTATTTTCCTAAGTTGTTACAGATGGAGATGAATTGAGTCAAACCCTCTCATAGCACTGGACCCTCTTTGTGGGCACAGGTCTCCTTCAGTGTGATCCCATTTATTCTAATTTACTGTACTTTTGGCTGTGTTCATGAGGATCAGGACACCCATGGCTTTCCTTTAATTTCTCCTCGAGCATGGGGCTGCCTTGCCACACATGCTGCTCCACACAGCAGTTCGTCAGCTGGGAAGGTGTCGACCATCTTACAACCAAAGGGCAAGTTTATAATGAAATGTAGAGGGGAATAAGAAATTTAAAGGCCTAATGTGTAAGATTTGTGTGAACTACTTTTGCTACCGAAACGCTGGAGACAGGCCAAAAGACGGATGAAAGAATAACATGACTCCTAAAAAATCTGGAATAATTTTAGACACTAGGTCTATTTAAACTTCCAAAGGGGACTCACCACTATCTATTCCCTAATCTAGAGTGAAATGGATAAAAGAACTCCTGACATAAGAGGATTTTTATAAAACATAACAAATAAAGCCTTGCCAAGACTGAAACACTGGAAGCTGAAGCTACATAAATTCATATTGGAAATAGAGTGACAACTTGTACTTGATGGCAGTCAATCACTGCAATAAATCATGCATGGGTTCCCCATTGCTTATATGTTTTAAACAAAAGTGGGCTTCTTTCTAAAATATAACCTTTTGTGGAATAATGCAGTTTGGCCTGTACTACATAGTAAATCAAATATTCCCTTCTGGCCTTAATCTATGAATTGTAAGCTTGTTATATAAAGTTACTCGTCCCTGTAGAACTAGTTTGTGTCTTCCCCACTCAAGGTAATGATATTGTCAAGACATCAAATGAGCTAGCCAAGACAAGGTGTGTTTGACAAACAATGTGCTCTTAGCTTGACATCTGTGAATCACAGCTGTACCTGCAGGGGTATTAGTAAGCCAGCCTTGAGGCTGAGAACGTAAAACACTGGGTAAACAGCTGGTGCCATGTCACACATTTGGGTGGAGGTGTGCCATCCCACCCTGTTCTGGAGGTGACAATCACCCTCTTTAACCCTTTCTCCACCCCTCTAATACCAGGGAGACAATTTGCATTCACATCTACAGTGACTATTGTGCATACCCACCCTCAATTTCACAAACAAAACATGCCTGCATCTTTTTTTCCCTGCCTTACAGATGTTGTTGCAACAGCTTTGCAGAGAAGTTACAGGTGGGCTTTGCACTCCCATTGCTTCCCACTATAGATGGTCCCATACAACAGAGGCTTGCAGGTGTTTCCCATATCTTCGTGGTTACTCCTTTTGAAGCTCATCTTGCCTACTGCTTGAAAAAAATCCTGCTTGGCAATGCAGGTTGTTTACCTTAGCTTTAACTGCCCACCCACACTGAACCAGAGCGTGGTTTATGTTATTCAGAAAGGCCACGGGTACAATGCGAGCCTTTGAACAGCGAGGCTTCCCTCCAGAGTGGGAGGCTCAGAGGAGAAAGGTGACCCAGGGATGTGGTCACATTTTTCACCTCAACCTCCCTTTCCAGAAGGGCAGTGCTGTAATAGTTGGCACCGACTGCTTTACCACCTGCCATCTCCTCAATGTCCCAGCAGAAAACTGCACAAAACCCAGCTTGTCTTTAGGTAATTGCACTTGTAAAGTAGAAGCAGGTCACTTCAGCATTACACATGGCATCTTATTAAGCACCCCATGATACATAAAATTAAGACAAATGAAAGAAAATTTCCTAAAACACTTCTGCAGTCAACAGGCTGGATAGTTGACTTGAATTTAGTAAGGTTATGAGCCCACGCTTCCTATGACCTTTTGGAAAAATTTTGATTTCATTTCATTTTGCTTCCATAATAATTGATATCCTGTGAAGCAATCAAAATTAAACAAGCAAGCAAAGTAGGGTATAGGAAAACAGACCCAAAATACATCTAACCTCGTGTCAATGAAGGCTCTACACTGATCACTTCTGATTCTTAACATGAGCTACTAACTAAGTTGGACTTGTGAAGTGGTCTGGAAGGGACCTGGAAGTCAGAGGGTTACATTGCACAGTATTAATTTACTTCCCTTTGATAATTTTGTTATAGAAGCAGCACAAGGTTGTTGGTTTTTTTTCAAGCTAAGGTTTAGAAACCACTGGGAGTTATTTGGATGCTGCCTTCCAAATTCGATGCTTTTATGTTTTAGTATCGTCATTCACTGGATAGGCCAGCACTTGCCAAATTCCAGCCAGTTCCTTTAGAAGCAGTGCCCAAAACAGGCAGGACCTCACTAGCACCTAATTGCTTTTGGAAAATAAACATTTTACTTCATATTTCCAATGTTCTGCCTAACAACATCATGGGTCTTCTGCCTCTCATGCATGTAAAGAGGTTAATGAGGACTTGGTTATCCACCCTGTCTTCAGCCAGCCATCAACAAATAGGTGGGAAGAGCTGCTACTTCTTTCCTTTGCCTAAACTAGACAGCTTGGTACAGGATTCTACCTTTTAAACAGTTAATGGCTGATGCAATAAATCCTCTTTCTACTGTGAAGTTTAGAAAGTTTTTGCACAGAAAAGTTTTGCACAGAAAATAGCACTGGTAACTGTAGAAATCTAGCAGCATGCTCCTGACCTTGAAGAGCAATTCTCTAAAGTTTCCATAGGACAGTAATCTACACACTTTCTTCCTCATTGCCTGCTAAAATAGGAAGCTCTTTATATTTTTGGTACAATAGATTCCTTGAAGTGTACATCTTTGTACCCAAATGCCCTGTAGAGCACATTCCTGCTATTCTGTGCAAAAAAAAAGAGGTATTTGATTTGCTTCCAGTTTGGTTAATTCTAAGCAGCAGTGAGACCTAAGAATGATGACTTTTAATATACTGGTGTGTTATGTATAGGAGTCCTAAATTTCCTAAGAAGTCTTTTATGATTCCCGGTATTGTAGTAGTAATAATAGAAGTTTCAGAAGAGTTGCATATGAGCAACTCTAAGCAGACAAAATTCTTTCAATCGTGCTAAATTAGTGTAGGCAGCTACCACAGACTCATGGGTCTAGTCCATATTCCTTAAACTAGGCTACTAACTTAATATGGATACTTAATTACAGTATATATCTGAAAGGTAAACTTTCCTATGCATTTTAGTATTTTGTATATCCTCAGATATCATCCTATATAATTTCTCTAAAGAAAGTCCAAAGGAAATGATGCATGGTGATGATAGATTAATGAATGACACTCTACTTTCCAAACTTTCTTATTCATCCTTTTCCCTTTAGATGCATTGGTCTTTATGACACAGATACCCAATCAGTTTTCATCTTTCTTCCATTTTCCTTTTTTTAACCTCAGGCATAGCAAGAGTTTTAATGATAAGATACATTCTCTTAGTCCCTTATTTAAAAGCTTTAAAAATTGTTCTTTTACCCACAAAGTACAGGCCGACTGCATTTGAAATAATTGACCTTAAACAAATCCAGCACATTCTAGCTCCTCAACAAAGTTTTCTGCACCATTGTTAATGAAAGTTTGGATGGACATGGAGAAAGAATGCGCTGCATAAAGATTTGAGCTACAGAACCACACACTTGACACCTCCATCCATAAACATGTTACCTCATTTCTTACAACTGGTGAGACAAGGCCGTTCCAAACGTTCTGCAGGGCCATGGGTTTACCTGTTCAAGCAAATGAAAGGTAGTGTTCATAACCCAGGGCTCTTGACCTGATGACAACCCACTTGCTCCCCTTCTTAAGAGACTTCTATGAGGGGAAAAAAACAACACTTTTAGTGCTTGTTTGAGTAGCTTTCACAGGAGAGGAATCTTGCTAACCTTGAACTGAATCTAAGAACTTGCTAACACTTTCCTGAATCTAAGAAAGGCTCCTTTATATCTTTCATATACATTATACTGCTGTATTTAAATTAACCAGAATAGATTTTGGATGCCTGGGCTGTCATTTCTGAACAATACTGGTCATTCTGTCTTAAGATAGACTAAAAATAGAGAATGGCTCCTTCTATAGCATGAAAGTCAACATAGATGAATAGAGAAACACATGGAACAATATAACTTAGGTATTACCTGGGTCATCTTAAACACTGCAAAATCTAACTGAGATGCCTGTAATTGGAAAAAGAAACTAAAGAACTGTCAGTGGGAAGGCTAACCTGGGTAAAACAAATCTGGTAAGAGAAGATGGAACTAATTTCACTCTAAAGCCTGGTGATTTAAATCCTCTGCTTTAAACTCCACAGATCTCACTGATGAAACAACAAAGAAAAGACATGAAAAAGTTGAATGGGAAATACACAAGTTAACGCTGTTTGACTACAAAGTAAAATTAGGCATCCAAAGGTGGTGTCATTGAAAAGGGCACATTTTCACACACATGTCCCTGAGAGAAAATCCTGTTGTTATTTCTAAGTGAGGCACCCATTGTTTGTTTCACAGAATGAGCACACACTGTAAAGAAACCCTTCTCAGTGAAACGCAGCGAAAACAGAGCAACAGTGTTCCACCAAAGGAGCAATGATGGACACCAGCTGAGGTCCATTTCTCATAAAGGACCTTCTGCTTTGAGCTGCTGCCACCCAGCTCCACCCGCACCCAGAAGCCACCCAGACTGATTATTTTCATCTGGGATTTAGCTTCATTGACGGGCACTAGGAACAGGAGGTCTGTATTAAAGAAAGTGGAAGATGGGAACAGAACGAAGCAAAAATGTAAGAATATTAGAGGCTTACAGTAAAGATTTAGTAGCTAAGAAGGGAAAAAGGGCACAGAAAGACAGAAAACCTCCCTAATATGTTAAGAATGTATCCAAAGGCCTATATTAAAAAGAGATAGAGCCATCAGATGGTTGACTTGTTGGCATCTTTGGTCAAATTTGGTTAAAACCCTATTCCTTAAATAGTATAGTAAGTGTATTGTCTGTATATGCCACTGAAATCAGTCCAGTTGAAACTTCATGCTCAGGTCTGAGAAACTATGAACATAGTTTTAGACAAATACTGATTGATAGAAAGAACAACAAAACTGAAATGGGTTCATGTTTATCATTACTGGAGAGCAACGTCATTTGGAGATCATGAAGTAAAAATATTCCATGTAATGTCACAAAATGTCACTTTGTTCTTTTTAAATTGGGCTTGTATTTCACCAAAGTCTTTGTAGAGACACCAAATTTGGCTCTCCAAATGCCAAAACCATAAGTGCAATTTATTCAAAATGCTTTTTGAAACAGCTGGTACAGAAAAAGATGACCTGTAATCAGATACTACAAAATCAAACAGAATCATTTCCACAGTCAGCATCACCTTCTTTCCAGAGTTAACTTGTTCTCACTATAGCGTTAATGCCTAGTCATCAACCAATGTCAGACTTGAAAACAAACAAACTGAAGTCTATTGGTCTTTCAAAGCCCTTTAACTTTATGAAGAATACATTTCACAGTAAGGCCCCTGCAGAATGATGTTACACTTACATTGCCTTGGACCTAGAGCAACGATTTCCATTTTCCCCATTTCTCTGCTTTATGACCTGCAGCCTCTTCCCCTCTCATGAGTGTGGGCCTCTTCAGCAAACTCTTGTTGCTGTCTTGTCTCCAGGGAAAGCCTTAGATGTACAGGCTTATCTTTGTGATTTAAACACAGCTACCTAAGGATGTGATGGATTCCCTTTATTTGCAGTCCTCCAGTCAAGACTAGATGGATATCTCAGTGACATGTTATAGCTCAGAGAGAGAGGTGCCTGATGCAGAAATTACAGGGTCAGATTCAAAGGCCTGTGTTATATGGGAGGTCAGGCAAGGTGAGCTTGTACTTCAAACCAGTGCACCTACACTATACATTTCAAAGGTTGCTGTAAAATTATGAAACTCACAAGGAATTTAATGTAATGCGTTTACCTTTTCCTTTTTCTGAGCTGTAACCCAAGGCTTTGCCTTTCCACCACATCAGTCTGAAAGGAAATTAATTTCCCTGCTCACTAGTTTTACTGAAATTATTTAAAGTCATTTCTGAGCTACCACTTACTTGAGCATAGAAACTTCCTTAACCCCAAAGCGTTCTCATTTCAACACTTCCTCTCCAACAAGAGCTCTACCTGAAACAAAAATAATTTCTCTCCCCAACCTCTCAACCCAGAACTCCCTATTCAGCTCTAAATGTGACCCTAGGAAAAAGGATTTCCCTCTCCTTTTACTTCATATTCGATATTTACTCACTTACCTGTAATCATCTAGTCTTTCATCAGAGCCTGGTCCTGAAAGGAGCTGGTTCACACAACAGTCACGGAGCATCACTGAAAGCAAGGAGGGTCTACATGAAGGGAAGCTCGTGGAAGGGTACTTCCACATTTGGGAAGTCTTCAAAGAAAGGATGGAGTGCATACACAGGCACAGCACACTGGCTTTATGGAGCTTCTGCCCATCCAGGATCTAGTAATATAAAATTTAAAACTCATTAGGTGCCCCATACCTGGCAGTGTTCAAGGCCAGGTTGGACAGGGCTTGGAGCAACCTGCTCTAGTGGAAACTCTCCCTGCGTGTAGTAGGGGGTTGGAACTGAATGAGCTTTCAGGTACCTTCCAAGGCAAATCAGTCTGAGTTTCTATGATATGGTATTTACGACATGGCAGTGGGGCAGAAGTTCTCAGTAGCCACTAAAGGGAAGGTGAAGAGGAAGCTGGGTCCACTGCATTAGACTTAACACAGTCAAAAGTGATGCCCAAAGGCTAATTTAGCTTGGCTGTTACTGTCCCCACCTAAAGTCAAAGGCTGCAGTTGATTACGACTCTTTACTCACCTAGAACCAGTCTTTGCTCTATAGCCAAGAGTGTCAGCTCAAGGTAAACACTGACAGTGTCCTATTAACACATTAGTTTCTCATATCCTAACATCTTCTGAAGATCAGGCAAGGGCAGCGTGCACCATGTTTAGCTTCTGTCCAGCTGCAAAGGAAGAGTAGGCACACAACATGCTGGACCTAACTGTAGGGTCATGTCTGGAACCTGAGGAAGCTCAGAAAGAGAAGGAAACAACACTAAAAAAACAAGCTTCGTGCTTTGTACCAAAACAAGCCAAGGAAGTGCCAGGTTATCATGAAACGGAAGCAGCTGAAAAATAGTAACAGAACTGATACTTGCAGCATTGAGAAAAGAGCTCATTCAGAACACAGCGCTGTGGGGAGACTGGAAACTGAAGTCATGTAACTCTAAGCAGAAACGGGATCATGCTGGCTACCTGCAAAAACACAACTGTAATGCAGATCTCGGAAAGGGAGAGCTGAGCGAGCCTCAGTGGGGGTGGCAGCAGCTGCCCAGGTTTCCTAGCACGGGGCCTTTATGAGCTGAGCACTTTAATGGGCATGTTTTCTTTACTATTTATTTTCACAGAATCGGCCTGATCTCATGTTCCAAGAATGAAACCCTGGCATGGAAGTGGCATATCTGCTAGTTAATGTCAACATTTGATGCGCAATCAGAGAGTAAACACGATTCTATATTGTGGTATAAACCGAGTTACTATTTGCTGTAAATCTGTTTTCTTTGTGTCAGATACATTAAGAGTCTTGTAAAACAGTAAAAGAATTTCATTCTTACTTAAAAAAAACTAAAACTACAAAAAGAGGACATGCTTCTACAAGTTCAAGCAAGGTGTTGTAATATGTAGCTAGAAATGAATAGCTTGAAACACCCTTTGCAGAAAATATCACAATAAAAGACCACAGTGATTTGCACAGCATGAAACTATTCAGGAGGGAAAGAGCAAACTTAACTGTGAACAAACTACCCTGTAGCAAAAAGAAATTCCCCCAACTTAAAAACAGGCAAGGCCAGACTAAGTTATCGTGCTGAGTGGGTACAGCTATAGAAATTATGCCATAAAATCATAGAATGGTTTCGGTTGCGAAGGCCCTTAAGGTCATCTTGTTGTAAACCCCTGCCATGGGCAGGGGCACCTCACACTAGACCATGTCATGTGTGAATAACCCAGTTTATCCACATGCTTTATTATCCTCTACTCTTCCCGACAAAAGATCACAGAGCATCATGTTTCAAACCATGATGTACCAAGTTGGAGGAGACCTGAACCACTGGGACCTCCACTGCTGTAAGAAGCTAGTGCTCAGAACCACCAGGATTTAGTCTAACGCTCACAGTCATTAATGGCAACCACCACTGGCACAGCTCTTCTGTAAGTCTTAGAGCAGAAACACCTGCAGCATACCCCACCCTGGCAGGGAAGTGGAGCTGGTGACCTAACAGCCTTTTCCACCTAAGACTTCTGGGGTTTTATGTATTGTCAGTCACACCTACGTGTGATATCGCTATAAAATCCCAGCCACGAAGGAAAGCTGGCAGAAGTCTTTGGCTGTGCAACTCCGTGGTTTTATGCTTAGTCCGAAAGACTGAAAGGAGGTAGACAGATTTTAGGGAACAGTATTGACGTTTATCTTCAGGTATCTTCAAAGACACAAAACGCAGTCACACAGACAACAAACTCACCTGCAGTTTGGGCTGCAGGACAGATGCAGCTTTGAAAAGAAACCATAAAGGAAAAAGCAAAGCAAACCATACTCCCTCTAAACACCACCTGTATGGAGGAGAGACTGATACAGCTTTGGTGTTCAAAAGGTTGGCAAGGACTTGCAGAAAGTCCCTACAGCAAGGCAAGGGAGCTAATGAGGCTGTGTAATCAGTGCCGGCTCTCTGCTGAGGTGGCCATGTAAATCAACAGAAGTGATTGAACATGGGTTATCTATGACACCTACCTGGCCACCACTACCCGGCCACTGGGACAGATCTCACTCTTGAGTGCATTCTTCTACATGATATACTGCAGTAGGAAAGTTTCTTTGTTTCAAGCACAATAACAGTTCAATAAAGCAATAACAGTATGCATGAGACAGAGAGGCAGAACTGTTTTCTTCTCTCCCACAAAAATCCTGTAATGGGAAAAGAAAATGCTGGAAATCAGGTCTTCAAATCATACACCAGTACTCTATACCTGGGACTGCCCTACATCTCACTGTATAATCATCAAGAAAGATTTGCTTGTATATTGCATAGATCTATATGGCATCTGTATTTTTCCAGAGTTTGGAAGTGTTTATTCCAAAGCATGGTTTAAATCACACTATAGAAAAGGGCCGCTCAACTTGTAGAGCTGAAAAGCAGAACTGCTGGGCTGTCTGAGGTATTTTAAAGGAGATTTCAGGCCAGGTCCCTCTCTACCATGTCCTCATGTTGGGAAAGTATATCCAGAGCTGACATGGCTTTCCCAGGTGTTTTCTACTGGGACAGAGTGCAGGGTGTGCAGTTACTCATGAGTGCATTCAAGTGTCCTAAGGTCTTTGGGTGAAAGGCGTTACAGACACTGAAAAAGTGTTTAATAATCAGAGCCCCGTGCCCCGAGCACTGCCTGGGTTCATGAAGGTCACACACCTCTTATGAGGTTTAGGCCAAAACACAAGGAGGCCAGAGCCAAGCTTCAGCTTCAGATGGCAGCAGGGACTGCCCGTAGCTGGGACTCTCTCCCAGGGAAACCATGGTGGGTATGTCCAAACTGCCTTTTGGGGTGACCCGTGCAGTGCGCTTGGGATGGGAACAGATCTCAGAAGGTGCACAACGGCATCTATCAAAGGAATATCCGTTCCAATCACCACTAAGTGATTGCTACCCAGGGGCACTCCGCTCAAGGCTTTCATTTTGGTTTTTGTGCATAATGAATTTGTGGGATCATGACTATATCATAAGGCGTATGCTGAGTACTACTGCTGTTATAATCTGCAGGCACAAAGTTACTGCGTGCAGTTCTTTGGAGCTGACAACAAATACTTTTTATCACAACAAGCTCAGCTTTAAGTAATTTCAGTGGAAAATACTGTTGAATATCCAGTTAAAAATGAGCACCCTAATGAGAAACCAGCATGGGGTCTTTCAACTAACTGGAAATACTTTGGCAAGACACAACACTCTGTTCTTCCTCGTTTGCAGTATGTCCTCATAAAAAGAAACTGGGCACATGTGGGCATTTTTCCTCTGAAGAAGGAGGATGACCACTTTGCCTCTCTCTTTTAAGCTGAGGATGGAACAGATTCAGCAGGTTCTTCTCACAAACACAGACAAATGAAATGGACACCATTCCATGCTATTACACTGTACAGACAGGTATGGCACAACAGTCAAGCTGTAAAACTCAGAAAAAGAGAAAGAAAGGATTTTTGCCAGGAGAAAAAAGAAGTAATTTCTATTTCTATTTTGCGCAAATAGAGACAATGGGAGAGCTGCCTTGTGTAAATTTTTCTTCTTAGAAGCAAAGCATAAAATCGCCATAAATTAAAAAGTCAGACCCACGGTAATAATTTTCTAGGTTCTTTCCCCCCAATTTTTGTGATGTACTTTGAGACTACAACTGCAAAATGTTTGATTTTTTTTCCTTATGTAAAAACCTTGGACAGGTTTCTTTTCCTCTTATGAGGGAGGAGTTACCCAAACCAACCTTAGATATCTGAAGGCGAGTTTATCTGCAACTTCTGCAGCTGGTAGAGAGAACATAAATAAAGTTCTTAGTTCTGCACAAAGCAGGAATGGAAAGAGCCTATCACCCTATACAAATCAACACATATGCAAGGAAGTATCCGCAATAAGGCTGGCTTAGAGAGTCATGTCAAAAAGGTATTAAGCACCCATTGTATACTCGATGTAGAAGTTCCCCACACAGGCAGTGCCTCATGCCAGTGGGGCACGGGTAAAAGCAGCCTTTTTCCTTTCAGGCAGCACTGGCAGCTGCTGGACTGTCCCTGCTCTGGGTAGCAGGAGCCCTCCAGTGCATCTGCAGTGGTGTTGGGACAAGCAGGATCTTGAGATGGGAGGCCAGGGAGGTTGCACAGCCTGATGTAAACATCTCAGGAGCACAAGGAGCTCGTGGAATGCATCCACTTCTCCTTCTTGCAGTGTGGTGGCTCACTTGGTTCATGGAATCATAGAGTCAACCAGGTTGGGAAAGACCTGGAAGATCATCAAGTCCAACCATTCCCCAGCACTGCCAAGGCCACCACTAACCCATAGCACTGAGGGGCTCATCTAAAGAGTTTCTGATCACTTCCAGGGATGGTGACTCCAGCACTGCCCTGGGCAGCCTGTTCCAATGCCTGAGCACCCTTTGGGGAAGAAATTGTGCCTGATATCCAGTCTAAACCTCCCCTGGTGCAGCTTGAGTCTGTTACCTCTTGTCCTATCACTTGTTACTTGGGAGAAGAGACTGTCCTCCTTGACCTCCTGCTTTTAATGCTTTTGAGTATTGTTTGCATGTATTTTTTTAGGTGTATCACATTCTCTTGTACACCAACTGTGTACAGGTTTCGTATCACTTTCGACAGCAAACTCCTTAATGCAATGCTGAACTGTGCCGTGGCACTGTGTTGGGTTCTTTTTTCTACCATTAAGAGAAGTTAATCATTAGACGACTAGTTGTACATTGGGACAGACTCCCTTCTTTGTCTTCCAGCGTTACTAAATGCCTTCTGCTTTGAAATGCCACATAAAAGTGATAGATGCCCTTTCTTTAAAAGTCAGGCATCTAGTCAAGTTATGTTTTATATTAGTTCAGTGACAAAGAGCCCTCCTTGTTTAAATATAGAAGCGCAAAGCAGATAAGGTTAAGTAAGCTGGCTGCTGTGAGAGCGCCAGGTCTGCTCTCCGCTCAGATAAGCAGCTGGAGGAGCAGGGGAGTATTCCCTGTGCAAGATTGCACCGTGTGAGTTACAGCGTGGAGACAAGGCTACGAGGCAAAACCAAATTAAGCAGAGGCCAAAGATGCAAATGGTCAAATATATTTGTGATAAAATGGAAGGCTGCTGGCACTTCCTAAGGACATTTAATGGCTTTTGAAAGACAGTTTGGCGTGGAAGCAGCTCCTTAGAACAACTTCAGAGCAAACACTCCTTTGTGCAGTGGAAAGGGTGTGTGCATGTGTGTACGTGTGTGCCTGAGTGTGCTCGCTTGCATGGGTGGGAGGTTTATCCTTCTAGTTAACGGTTGTGTTTAGAGAGCTTCAGGAGTGCTTTCAGAAGTAACGCCACCTCCTCAAAGCACACACACAATCCTAAACAAGAGATAGGTGAATGAACAGGGAGGCAGAGAAGCAGGACTGAGAGAGCAAGCAAATCCCCTTCCTAACTCATGAGGAACAAAGTTTGTCCCCAGAGGAACTGTAAGCTGTATTTTTCCTAACCAGCTTTTACAAGGCAAAACTGTTGCTCAAGAGAATGAACACCTTTTTGTGCCCCCCTGGAAGCAGGAGGCAGTCAAGTCAGGGCTCAGATAACGTATAAGCTATATTTACATGTCAAAAAACCCTCTTATTCAGGTTCTTGATTTACAATCCCTAGTTTTCATAAAAGTCAGTCATTCCTGGTGAAAGAATGTGGCGGAGATTTATAGGATCTACATTATGCCTTAAATCTTGATAGCATTTTTAAAGCACTTTCATGACTCATCGTAAGAAATGTTTTCCCTCTATTTGCAAGACATTACTGTGTAAAAACAGATCCAAATCTTTGCCTCGAAAACAAGAACATTTTAACCAACCAAGCTGCCATCAACTCTACTGCAATGCTAAACACTGTCAGCAATGGCCTTATAAGACTCTGCTCTCAAGGGTTCATCGTTTCAATGTAAATACGCTTTGTGCTAAGGCTTGTCTGACAAGATCTCTACCCGTATGAGCAGTGAATTTGTTTTCACCACCACAGTCAAAGTAAAATAAATCTCTGGAGGCTTCTGGAAGGTAAAGGGCCCGATTCTGTGCCTTCTCCCCCACATCAGCCTCCTCTTTGCTTGAAAAGTCTGTTTGAAATATATGTAACCTCAGGCTCAGTCCAGTTAAAAGCAGAAATATCCCAAGTACATTAATCCCATGCGTACATAGTAAAGAGACCTTAGAGCAGCTCCAGTGCCTAAAGGGGCTACAAGAAGCCTGGAGAGGGGCGTTGGACCAGGGCCTGTAAGGACAGGACAGGGGAATGGCTTTAACCTGCCAGAGGGGAGACTGAGATGAGCTCTTAGGCAGAAGCTCTTCCCTGTGAGAGTGGTGAGATGCTGGCCCAGGGTGCCCAGAGAAGCTGTGGCTGCCCCATCCCTGGCAGTGTTCAAGGCCAGGTAGGACACAGGGGCTTGGAGCAAGCTGCTCTAGTGGAAGGTGTCCCTATTCTATGACTCTATGACTACACCTGACAGAAACAACAGTGACGGGGAGCAAACAACTATCCCCCACATCCTCCCTGGCTACAAGCCTGACTGCCTCCCCCTTTCTCTTCAGTTGTATGAGGCTTACGCTTCTGACTGCACAGTAATTCAGCTTCACCAAGAGAGATGGACAATACCTCAACACAGAATAGCCACGAGCCTGGAGTGACCTGCACAATTCTGGGAGAACTAAGAACTGTGGAGGCAAGAAAGACCAGCTCACCCACCTCTCAGCTGATACTGTAGTCATGAGCTAGCCGTGGAAAAGATAAGCATTAGTGACAGCATCCACAGCTATAGCAACATGGTACCATCCTGGGAGGAGGCAAGATCTGCATGGAGGTAGACAGGCCAGGTGATGGGCACTTAATTTTCAAAGCCTGGCAAGACACAAGAGACAAAACAAAACCATCTGGATCACTTTCTAGTTACAGGTGTCTGAATTCCAGTGTCATGTCATCTTAAGTATGTGAATTTCCCCTTAGATTTTGCCATAAGAGTCTTCAAAATGACTTCTTGGAAATATAGACACAAACATATCAGGATCCATTTCATGGCTCAGACTGAACTTCAGTATTGTTGTTTTACATTTTATCTTTGGATCTCAGCCTTTCCTTTATGATAAAGGAAATTCAAAACGATTGAATTTTTGAGTTTTGTTTTGTTTAAAGAATATGTTCTAAACTTTGGGTTTTTAACCTGAAAGTGCATTTGAATGAGCGGAAAATATCCGTTATACACTGGCCTATTAGAAGCTAGAGTAAGCATACATCATAATGAAAACTATGTTGGGAACAGCAAACATTTCCAGTAAATTATAAATAGGCTTTAGAGCATTTTGAATAACATTTCAAAGCACTAGGAATTTTATCCCACTAAATCATGCATTTGCTCTGAGTCCAGTCTTTAACCATCATTCATATGAGGAGTCTCATCTGTAGTAACTGGATTGTGAAGGTAAAGACCACTCACTTGGGTACACATCTTTAGAGCTTGCTGTTATTCCCTTAAATGCTTTCAAATTAAAATTCTCCATTTACAATAACATTTGATACGAAAAACAGCTTCTAAAACATCCATCTCCACTCCAAGATAGTAAAACTTTAAAGGTAAAATCCAATCACAAACACAGCTATTACCTTGGTAAATAGTTAGATTTTTCAATAGTCTTTCCTCATATGTCATTTTTGTATAATAAAATAATAAATGATAATAAATATAGAAATAAAAATCATAATAATTACTAAAAATAATAAAAATTGATACATACTACATAGAAGACGGCATCAAAATACACCATCACATTGTGACACTTTACATTAAAAATATCTCCTCCTTAAAGTAATCAATAGCTTAGAGCTTAATAACTGGTAAATAACTAATTTAGCTTAGAGCTTAATAACTGCTAGGTGTTAAAAAGCAAATCATATTTTGGATACATACATGCCATTTTGAAAGCCACATAAGAGGCCAGTATCAACAAGTAAATCGACTCAACATTCCTACCTCCTACATTCCCAATGACAATAGACATCGATATTTGTATTCATCTATTAAGCTGAATCCTGAGAGAAGAATAAATAAAAATGAAAACCCTGGGGGATGATCAACAGAACCCAAATTACTTCCAGCCATCCAATATTCATAATACATACATACTTTAACAGGTATCAACATGAGATGTGTTTAATGCAATATTCAGAGTTCTTGGCTTTGGTCAGCCAAATAGTTAAACAGATGCTTAAACTGGAGGGTGTGAGGAGTCATACTGAAACTTCACATAACTCTGTGCCAAACACTTCAGCTCTAGAGACTGCTACTCCAGAGCATGCTTTTGCTGCTCTTCAACTATTTCCAGTGTTTAAAGTTGAAACTTGAGTGCAGTTTCTGTCCTTTCACTTCATCTTTGAATGAGCACAGGAGGTGAAACCAATAGCAAAATTCTCCTCTGCTGTTCCCCGTGCAGACTGGACAGTGAGGTCCACAGCCTAACCTGAAAACTCACATCTAGGAGCTCAGAAAAGCACAGAATTAAAGCCTCTGAAACCCTGATCAAGTGTTCTGCAATGGTGAAGGCACCTGAAGCTCCTTGAGTCTAGACAGGGACTACACTGCAAAAGCTCCATCTGGCACCATGAATCAGCTACTCTCTTTTTCCTACCCTACCTGATGGTCTCCATCTTACAGGCAGTAGTAGAGCACCCCTGCCAGGTAAGACCCAAAGTGAAACACTGCAAAGCAAAACACCAGCAAGAATTCCTGTCTGCTGTCTTCCAACAAGGTCCAACCAACAGACTCACTTTACCTCCTAGAAATCATAGAATCATAGACTAGTTAGGGTTGGAAAGGACCTTAAGATCATCCAGTTCCAACCCCCCTGCCATGGGCAGGGACACCTCACACTAAACCATGCCACCCAAGGCTCTGTTCAACCTGGCCCTGAACACCACCAGGGGTGGATAGCTTATATTAATTGGAATAGCTCCATCAGCACAGATTGGATACTCTCCCAAAATAGAGAGGTTCAGTAACTGAGCTCTGCCCCCAAAGACCAGTGGTGTACGTGCCTGTCTTTTCACAGAAAGAGAAGTGCCTCGAAGGCCACTAGTGTCACATCTGTCTCATGATTTCTAATATCTAGAGTCAAGCGGCTTAACACAGTGACAGAAAAACCTTCACTCACAAGGCCACTGGAGCATGTTACCCCAAGAGGCTATGAGGTCTGCATCCTTAGAGGTTTCCAAGACAGATTTTGGGAAGCCCTGCACAACCTGGTGCGATCCCAGAGCTGACCGTGCCCAGAGCAGGACGTTGGACTAGAGCTCTCCTGAGGTCCCTTCCAGCCTGAATTACCCTGGAGTGTTAAATAGTCATTCTCCTTTCCTTATCTTCCATCTGCTCCCAAACTAAGGTTTTTCTAAGAGTATTTTCATTTTTGTCTTAGTATTTTCTTCAATAAGCCTGCTGACATTAAAGAAAGCCCAGTTTAAAACAGAATTACACCTTTATGAATACTGTTAGCAATCTCACACATCATACACCAACATTTTGCTACTGTCAAACCCATAATCGTTTTTCCCCCAAAGTGAGCTGCCAGCTGCAGCTTCCAAGTGACCATTGTAATGAAACACTTTATTTTCAAGCATATCATTTATAGAAGCAGGAAAGGTTTGCCACCTCTTGAACACTCCAATAGCTCAGAAGCATACTTTTTTCCCTCTTAACAAAGCTTAGGTAATTCAAGTGTTTGATCTGTGTGGAGGAGTTTATGGCTGAACACATTGGAGTACCTGAATGCCAAGTGAAACTCAAGAGGCAACATCTTTTAAGCTAAACTGGAGAATGTAATGTATACAGGCAGCAAAAATATGTTATGCAGACAGAAAACTAGAGTGTAGGAGACCATGAGAAAGCAGTCACTTAACCTTCTGCCTTTGGACAATCAACTAGTGCTGTTCTTAGCATATGTGTACCTTGGTTTCCTTAAAAACAAACCTTATCTGGTATAGATTCCACCATCTCCCTTAGCAATCTTTACTTGAAGATGTTAAATTACAAGGATATTATCACATGTTCTGAGGGTTTCTTTCTCATTTTTCGTTGAAATGGGTCTCTTTTTTAGTCTGATTTTTTTTTCCTGTCATGTATATACCATCCAACCAGAGCTTGTACTCAAACTGACCTTGTGCTACTGGACATGCTTACATGCTGCCTCGCTAACGCATACATGTGAGGAAACCTATTCCCTGACAGCTTTAGGAGTTGCTCATTGGACCACTAAGAGCTGAGCATTCATTTAGTAAGCTATTATTAACATTGACAAGTAGGGGCAAGTTATCAGCTACAGACACAAAAATGCATACAACTTGTTGAAGCATGAGTTACTCTTGCTCTAGGATTGCATTAGCTCACACATTCCTCTCTTGAAAGCTTCCTTTCATTAAGTATATATTGTGTATGCCTTAAAGCTAGCGCTCCCTTTCTGGCTTCATCCAGTTTGGAATATGAATAAACCACTTCAGAGGAAGCTTTTGGAGATGATGAGAATAGTATTGGCTAAAGCCTTGTACTCCCAACTTTAACTTCATGTCCCAGTGCTGGCTCAAAGTCTGCTCATCTGGTTACCTTATTGCATGATCATAAGCAGACATTGCAAAGGCCTTTTGAAAGATACTGAGTCAGCAAAGATGTAACAGGGTTTAAGACTGAGTCTCCATCCCAGCTGCAGAGAGGCTGTTGGAGGAAATGGAAGAGGGAGGAGAAAGAGGTCAGGGAGGGGATATTGAATTAGGAGTGAGAAAGCATTCTGCAGTAGTTCAGAAAAACAAAGGTGATCTGTGTATTTTTGCCTCTCCCCCTCTCAAATGCAATGGGAGAGTAAACACTTCCAGAGATTTAGTGCCTTGGTAGCCAGCTACCCACTTGGCGTTCAGGTGCTCACAGGTATGTTTGACCTCTGGGCTGCTGATCTGAATCTGACACCGTCCTTTGACCAAGTTCCATCTCTAGCCATGATAATCCTATCCATAATGTCTGGTTTTGGAACCTGAGACTTCGCCATGAAAATTTCGACCCAAACAAATTGCATTTTCTAGTGAAAAACGTTTTCTTCATGTCAACATTTTCTAGTGAGAGCATGTTCTTCAGCTGTCACCTTCTGACCAGATCCAAGTGAAGTCTGGTGACAGGAAAGATGACTTCCTCATCTGGGTAACAGGATCAAACATCTGTCAACAGAAATGCTGGCTCATAGACTGCTCAGAAGTTATGAATACTTTCCAGGGCATAAGATAAGAGGTAATAAATTGTTTTTAGAAGACGGTAAAGAAATCTGTGGTTCCTTAGCAAACTGCAATGGAAAAAACACTTTTTACACTGAATAGACTTCTTCAAAACTCTTAGTATGCTGCAGGCACACTCCTGTCATGCCTAAACTTAGAATATGAAGTATGAAACAACACTGTAAATCAAACACCTGTGGATGGCAGACATCATCCTTTAATATTGCAGCTACCATAATAACTGGGAAACCTCACAGTACGTTATGGACACCCTGGCAGGAGAGATTATTTCTGTTTCCTCTTGCAATAGGGTATAATTCTGGAGTGAAGGCTTAGTAAAGAGCAGCTTTCCTCTTCCATTAGCTTCACATATGACTGAGTTAAAACATTTGTTGCAATTTTCCTGGAATCTTAAAGTTTAATTTGGAAGATGGTCATGGTAAAAAGATTCTTGATACATAACATGAAAATATGACATGAAAATACGATAGCTAACAAGTGATGATGATTTACTGGCAGGAAGAGATGACAGCTTCTGCTTTAAAAGAACCCAAACCAACAAACAAATCCGTCAACAAACACTAATGGTTCTACAGTGTTTCCACTCAATTTGAATTCGTGCTCTGGTTTTCACTTGGTAGAAAGGAACAAAGTGAGTCCTTGCCCCATCTTGCCAGATGCACTTTAGACTCCCTATTAAGCAGTCTGTAAACAATATTTGAAGTAAGTCATATTCCTTATAGATGTCAGTCACAACTGCCACTGGAAAGTCTGTTTTATTCCATGACCAGCCGTGTTGAGCATGCAGCTAACTTGCCACCTCATAGAAGAAGCAATGAAGGCTCCCTGCTTCTGATCATCATTCTAGGGGACCACACAGAAACAGAGAGCAATGTTATAGACCTGAATTTAGCTTACTTTATAACCACTGAAGCCCATTGAAAAAATAAAGGGATCAAGCTATGATTTATGTCTAGAAATATCACCGGAATGTGCAACTAATGACACATTAGAGCAATCACCTTCCATCAATTAGCAGCATAGGAAATATTTTTAGCATATCCATAGCTTGATTTTTCTGCTTTGGGCAAGTAACTTGCCTGACATTACAAAAGTCTGCTTGATGAAAGCCTTTGCTGAAGGAATCACTACCACTGGGAAGTTCAGAAATGATGTGCAGAAGCTGAAACCTGATCACAGTAAAATCTGCGTTCAGCTCTCAGACAGGCATTGGTAAAATGATGCTTCTAAGTGGGAAGGAGATCAGCAAGCCATTTGGCACAACTCACATGCAGTGTTTCAGCAGGGGTCTTTGAGAGAAATAGAATAACCATGTTACACAAAGGCACCGGAGATGCTGAATTTGACCGCTTGCATTGTCTTAGAAAACAGCCCTTTGTAGTTTGAGAACTTCAGTGGGCAATGATTAAACTGTGGAACCAGAGGGAGACAGCAGTGAAAACCGTGGGGCATGTATACATCCCACTGTGTCAACATGATAGAACAGCAGAAAGCAAGCCTGCTTTGAGCTGGGAGCTGAGGAACCCCAATAGTGCAGCATGAAGGAGCCATCAGCCTTGTGCTGGGGCTCAGACCTGGCTGACACTCAGCAGCTCTCCAGCTCTGACATACAGAAACACCCTCAGGTCAAACTCATGATGGCTGGCTAGAAGCTGAAACTGGACTAATTCAATGTTCAAATACAGCAACGTGGGCTTTTTAGCAGAAGATGTAATGTTAAATTCTCAATCTGGAGAAGGCATCTGAGTGATGGCCTCCTGCCTAACCAACAACCATGGGGCAGGTGAAGAATCACATGGCATCTTGGAAGACAAGCTGGCTTTTCTACCTTAGGAATTCATGCATATCAGACATGAACTTCATTTCTATCCTTTCCCAGTTTCCAGAGATGTCAGAAATCAGTTTATTTCATAGACTGTCAAGACTCCCTGGGAATTATGTGTATTTTCTCTCTCATACAGAATCCATCTTTTCTCTGAATAATTACGCCAGAGCTGAATCAGAACCTGCCAAAGCTGCAGAAAAGAATCCAACTCTTTTCTACAAAGCAAATATGAACTTGCTTTGCTGGTCTTTGCTTTTCTTCCCTCTGTGAAAAACTTTGCATGAATGAGTCCAGTGAAGGCGTGGTACATCAGAAATCTTTGGGCAGATCCTCAGCTGGTACACAATTGGCTTCAGAAAAGCTATGCTCAGTTACATCCTGAAGATGCATCACTGTGAATTTGAAAAGCTCTCCTGGAGATTATTCACCTCGTATGAATGCAACTGTTCCCATCATCTATCTCATTTTGAGGAGTTTAGCTATTGAGTCAGAGGACAGACAATAGTATGGGATTGAGCGCAAGCAATTAACTCTTCACTCAGCTTTATTACTGAGTCCTGCACTGGACTCCCACAGGGAACCTGTAACAATGCCGGTCAAAGAGAACAGAGCAAAGTTTTAACTAATTAAAAGTTTGGAAGACAAAACGAACCAGCAGCATTTTTCAAAAGACAAACCCAAAAGAACATTAATTGAAAGCTTTAATCCCAACAAAGTACTCATTCTGACATAATTACTGCCATAAAACCCTCTGCCACAGAGTCACTGACAAGAAAAACCGTCTTCAATTACCTACGCAAGCAGCATAGAACTTGAGAAAAGAGTTGGCAAGGGTGAAACCCGACAGAGATGGGAAAAGAAGGAAAGATTTTGGAAGGAATTGAACCTTTCAGCATAAGTCATTCCTCTGTGAAACCATGTTATCATTCAGAAGACACTGAAAGAGGAAAAGGACTGCTAGCAGAAAGCCAGTCCCTCCTAGGAGTAAGAAACCAGTGGGTAAAATAAATCACCAGCAACAAACTGGGTCTCGAAAAGCTGTCAGAAATACAGGTGATTAAAACTGAAATTATTTATTTCTCACTCGTGGCACATGAAATGCTATAATATAAAGAAAACAAATGAAGATCTGCATTGGGATTCCTCCATTCTTTCCAGCTAGAATAGTTTCTGAGATACACGACATTAAAACTGTCACTGTCTTTTGCTCCAGTCATGCTTATCTTGGCACTTATCCAAGGATGACAGCAACTCTTGGAGCAAAGCAATGTTCAGTCCCTGCCGTAGCCGTGCTTCATAAATGTTGGGTTTGGTTTGTACTAGTGGGGAAAAGACACGTGCTTTTTAATATAAACAAGGTTGAATGTATCTCAAATCACTTTGTCACTCACTATGTACTGGCTAAGAAGCTTTGGACCAACAAATAAATACACTTTCAAAGATCTCCACAGTGCTCTTTTCCACAATAGCAGTATTGCTGCAAGCCCCTGCAGGATGGAGTCCATTGGTATTGCACAGAGTACCAGCAGCTGTCCCAGGAAAACACTCCAGTCCATGCACGATGGTTGTTTCCTACTGACTCCTTACTCCTTAGTTACTGATTGCATGAACCATTGTCCATGTGCAATAGTTCTTTCCTACTGATGACTTACACAGACCTTAGACTGTAGTGATAGGACAAGGGGTGATGGGTCAAAACCTAAACAGGGGAAGTTCAGGTTAGGTATAAGGAAGAAGTTCTTTACTGTAAGGGTGGTGAGGCACTGGAATGGGTTGCCCAAGGAAGTTGTGAATGCTCCATCCTTGGCTGTGTTCAAGGCCGGGTTGGACAGAGCCTTGGGTGCCATGGTTTAGTGTGAGGTGTCCCTGCCCATGGCAGGGGGGTTGGAACTGGATGATCTTAAGGTCCTTTCCAACCCTAGCTATTCTGTGATTCTATGATTCCATGATAAAGATGGCTTTGACATGAGTTTTTACTGAAAACTTTATATGGCAAAGGGATATACTTATCATGGATAATTTTGTTGATGTATTTTAAATGTTTTTAACAACTGCATACCTACCCAAACATCCCTACAAACGTATGGCATTGCTGAAATCTCAAAACAAAACAATTGGAGCTCTTCCCCCTTTTTTGCTCATCAAGTTTAATTTTGGGTTTGGAAGACAGATGTGTACTTGATATACAGAGAGGCAGCCTTCTGAACGTTATATTTAGTTACTGTGAAAAATGTTCTTACTTTAGTAACACTAGAAACCCAGACAGGATAGAAATATTAGCAGATTTCTCTTCCCTTTTGCTGACCTTCAGTATCCTGAATGTTACACCAGGGTATCTGGATGGGTCCAGGATCTGGTAGTCATTCCCATGACTCCATAATGCAAAGCATCACATAGTGGCACTGCACCACAAAAAACTGCATACATCTCACATGCACAGACCCTGCCTAAAGAGACAAGATGTTCAATTACCAGCCTTGCTCTGAATATCCATCATGATGAGGGCTGGAGAACAAAGACAAAAGTTATTTTAAGCTGTAGAGAAGTTGCTTCAACTTGCTCTGCTGTAGGCTTAGAGACAGAGAGGCAAAATCAGGAAGCAAACCCATTCTATAGCTTCCATTTCATACCACTGCTGATGCTGGGGAACTATCCTGATGCCCTATCTGCAGGCAGCCCTACCTCTGCTAAGCCCACCTCCCCCAGTGTTTCACATTGGGGCTGTTCTGCAAAGACCCAACTTGTAGTCCCGTTCAACGTATGCATGCATTAGACACAGTGTTCAAGTGTCCATGCATCAAGCGTTAGATATGGAGTTCAAGCTTGGTTTAACTGGTTTTCTGGAGGTCTTAGTACACTGTTTTTTAACCAGGCTGCTTGTCTTTGTGAGCCTTCTGGCCTTTCCAGAATGAACTGTGACATCTATACTTACCTGTGAATAAATCTACCAAAAAGCCTCTTTAGAAGTTCTCCCCAACAGAGCAAGAAGCCATGAGAAATGGACATTTTAAACACAAAGCAAAACAGACTCGTTCAGAGCAGGTATTCCTGATTCATATGGGGATAAATGCCAAAATCAGCCAGACCTGTAAGCACAGATAACGGGAACTGATGCAGCGGCCCAACTTTGCTGCTGGGAGAGGGAAATTCATTCCTCAGACATCTTATAACAGGAGAGCGAAGCACAGACAGCACCAGTGAACCCAGAATTGCCTTTGGGAGGGAGCTCCCCTGACATTGCCAGTCTTTGCATCATCTTTATTATGTAAGTGATTTATCACTCTCCTGAGGTGCAACTGCTGTCTGTCTGGGCTGGCTTCAGACTAGACATGCAAGTGAAAGACTCAGCAACGCTCATTACTCAGAGCATCTTACTACCTCCTCAAGCTCCTGGCTGAACAAGTCAAAACCTCCCAAGAGCCAAGACAAACCCATGGGTCAAAGAGGCACCTTTCCTCCCACCCCATGGGGCCATCTCCAGCCAACAGCCACAGAAACCAGCCCTCCCTCAGACAAGTGATGCTCTTACACACTGTCTTCCCCTGGTCCCTCGGGCAAACACCAACCTGGACCCCAGAGTCAGCTACAGCTGGGAGGCAGACACTTCAATACGGAATATGAGCTCCTTATATACAATCTTTCCTTAAATCCCTCGATCCAGGGCGTGAGCATGAGCAGGTCTGCACTTTAAACTAGAATTCTTTGTTCCATAAAATCATCTTTATCTGAACAAAGCATCAGGCAATATTTACCTTCATGTTGGTTGCAAACCCTTCTTCTGCAGACACTGCAACAGTTTGTGTCTTCAGGTTTTTCAGGGCATTTTCTTCCTGATAAGCTATGATCTTCTCTGAGAAATGGTGTGAATGATGTGCAAGGTACAAATATACCATCCATGATCCCCAAACCCATCTAAGTCATGAGCCTGCAATAGGAAAAGGGCAAGGAAACAAAGGGGTTCTGGAGAGGTCAAAGGATGGCACAAGCGCTTTGGAAGTGCTGTCAGGGTAAAGGTGACAGTCCTTTCAACATCAGATTCATCGCTCCCCTTGTTTTCCTACCACTTTTGACCATGTTAGCTGAAGGAGATGCTTTGCTTTAAGCACAAGAGCAAACCTCCCTGTACTGGTCATCCACCTAAATCTCCACAGGGATACATACAGGGTTCAAAGAAAACCATGCTTTTTGTAGAGCTGGACCTCAGTAATCAGCACTGCCACATGCTCTTGTCACTAGTTACAAATATTAGGTGTTTCTACCAAAAAAAACCCACAACTGTTCTTTTACAGATGAAAAATGCAGGAATTGGTTCCTGCTGAAATAAAACTGCTCTGGGTGCAGAACTATCTCACGCAGGGCCTTAAGCACCATGACATAGTTCAAACTGGTTTCCTCTAGAGGGGATGCCCTGAAGCCAACAGGAGTATTCAGTGTGTGATGAAGCGTTAAAAGCTTCAGTAACAATAATCAAAGGTTATTTTATCGTACCTGTTTGTTCAAAACACACCGGTGCCTCTGGTTGGCTGTGCTCATGGTACTTCTCAGTTTACTTATATATGCTAAAATCATACTCTGATTCACAGACAGCAATTCGCTGCTCACCAGAAGCACCCATTCCAGCAAGGGACGAGATAGAGATCTTCGAAAACCATCAGAGAGAACTTTTCCTGTTGTAAATTTTCCCTGTTCCTTTCTTCTCCCTACACAGACGCACACCAAGTGTGATCTCTGCTGGTACGCAGTAACGCTGCCAGCGCTTTACTGGGGATTGTTGGCACAAGCATCCCCTCATCCTCCAGGTAGATGCAGGAGCGGGTTACGTTTGTCACTTGAACATAGGATTCACTTGCTGCAATTCCTGTGTGCACCAGATCTGCTTGCAGCATTTTCTAGAAGGCAAATCTCCCCTGTGTTGTAAATAAACAACACAGAAATAAACTGAACTAGACTTGACCACTACGAGCCGCTGTTTTAAAGCAAACCATGCCCTTCCTGCATTAGATGCAAAACCACGTTTTAAATCGTTTGTATTAATGCATTTTCAGGCATTTCTGACTTGCCAAATCAAAACAGATTTCAGGTGAGGTGTGGCCTTGTGGTTAACAACAACCCTAACTCCTACTTCACAGCTCCTAATTCCATCTATGCCGGTGTTCAAGGCCAGCTTGGACAGAGCCTTGGGTGGCATGGTTTAGTGTGAGGTGTCCCTGCCCATGGCAGGGGGGTTGGAACTGAATGCTCTTAAGGTCCTTTCCAACCCTAACTATTCTATGATTCTACTTCTTAACTGCCCTAAAACTGGATACTCTGAATTTCCTTCTTTCCCTTCCACACAGCCCGCAGTTATTTATAAAATGACACTAAAATCCGTAACTGGGATTGCTCCTGCTTGGCTGGTGCCTTGGAGCTGCCACTTTGTAAGGGCTGAACAGAAGGAAATCAAAACCCCAACCCTTCGGGTCACGTTATTGCACAGCGCAAGGGTCCCGAAAACCTCTTCATTTGCTGATCTCTGCTGCCCTCTCCTGCAGGAGCTGGAAACTCTCCTGCGATGGTTTGAACGGATAAGCCACGTTTATCCAGGCTCTTAATGGTGACCTACCTAAATCCCGAAGGGACGGGGCAGGAGTTTCAGGTTTAGGGGAAAACTGATGTTGAAGAGGCAAAGTGATGAGGACAGCTGACTGAATGGAGTAAGGAAGAAAATTATTAATAACAATGATAATAGCGACAACAATGAGTACTAAGAATCGATATATGCAGGTATTGATGTGTATTTGAAGGCTCTGCTAGGGAGATAACCAGCAAGAGAAAAACAAGTTTAAAAGTGGTAAACTTATCTTTAGTGTGTATATAATGCTCTGTTGCTCTCATGAGAAGCAGAGTAGCTCGTTTTCTGCCTTGGCTTTCTACTGCAGTCACAGAGTCAGGCTGAAGCACAGCGCAGCGCCATTCCCCACCTTGGAGATTCTCCAGCTATGGCTCAGAAATCGAGTAGCTCAGTCCTCCCCTTGCCTCCAGGTGGCAGAAGATGACATCTGTGGCTTACCCAGGTTACAGAAGAAAACATCCATATTATTCTCCATACAGGATCTGCACACTTCTCTCCAATCCTGCGAAGCCTGATCTTCATTTCTCCCCTCCATTCTCAGCATTTCTTCACTCACTGATCTGCACCATCCGTACTGTGCTTTTGTTTTTCGTTCTGCCTGCCTTTTCTGTTGTTATTTAACTCATTCAGCATTTCTTTGAATAAAAGCTGGGGAATCACTAAGAACTAGATGGCCCAGGAGATCTGCTTGGGGTAATTTTTAAGCCTGCTTTCACACTACCTATTGGGTTTGAAAGTTGAAGTTATATAGAACCCCAGACTGGTTTGTGTTGGAAGGGACCTTAAAGCTCATCCAGTTCCAACCCCTGCCACGGGCAGGGACCCCTTCCACTAGAGCAGGTTGCTCCAAGCCCCTGTGTCCAACCTGGCCTTGAACACTGCCAGGGATGGGGCAGCCACAGCTTCTCTGGGCACCCTGTGCCAGTGCCTCAGCACCCTCACAGGGAAGAGCTTTTTCCTTATATCTAACCTAAATCTCCCCTCTGTCAGCCTAAAGCCACTACCCCTTGTCATAATATCATAAGTTATTATCACAGCATATAGCATGAGATATATATAACACAAGTATATAATACTATCACACTGTATCATGTATCATACCAGAAGATATTATCACAAAGTACTGGAATTTCACAGAAACACAAACATTTTAACAGTTCAGAAATGAAAATGTGGTGGAACGGGAAAGAGAAAAATGTACTTCCCAAATAATTCTGGGACTGAGGAATTTGCCTGCAAAGCAGTCAGAGAAGATAAACAGAAGATTTCAGTTCAGCTGGAAGAATGTGCCTTGGCTTTTTGATGGGATGGTTGTGGCATAGAATAATAATAAAGCCGCCCTACACATTGGCTTAGTTCTACTGTGAGAAAAAAGCTGCTACCGGAAAACATCAGGAGCAGGCGATCACTGACAAATTACCTTCCTGCTCTGTTTTCATATTAGCAAGGTTGTTTTTTCTTGCAATGCATTAATCTGCCTTTCAGCTTGCTTTTAATCAAAACCAGGTTTAACTTTGTGGAGTGGAAAAAGAAAGCAGATGCTGAGGTAAACCACAGAATAGAACTGGAAGAAACAGTCACAAAGGAAAGTCTCTTTGGCTTGATAAGTATGTAAGAACTATTTTTCTAGAGGGAAGGGAGAAAGAAAACACTCCATTTTGTTCCAGTTTGGAAAAACGGCTACGCCTGCCTTCTTTTCCCAAATGTAGGAAGAATTAGCTGCTTCGCACAGTATTTTTTGCGCGTGACAACTCCTATTGAGTTGTGCGAGATGCAAAAATCAGGAAGTAAATGGTGATGATTTGCAAAATGGTCATGGAAATACAACTTTGGGGTTGTTGGGAATCAAGAAACACAGAAACAAGTACTCCAGATTAGGCAGTTGTTCTGCGTGGTGGTGCATGCAAACCACAAGTCAAGATACAGCACTTCAGCTACTGTACATACCAGTTAGTATTTCAGATGCAAGAAATTACTGAAATGAGAACACGGTAAGATAGAAGAGACATGGATATTTGCAGCTTTATGACTTGGGTTTTGGTTTTGCTTGGTTTTAGTTGTGGGGGGTTGCTTGAATTTTGGGGTTATATTTTCTTCTTTTTAATGACTTAACTTTTTCCAGCTACTGACGGTACCCATCATCAACACCTGATGTGTGCTACCTCCAATGCAAATGATTGTGTTGGTAACTTCAAACGCAGATGTTGCAAGTCAAATGTTGTCATTCAAAATCAAAACCAAACCCCTCACATAGAATCATAGAATAGTCAGGGTTGGAAAGGACCTTAAGATCATCCAGTTCCAACCCCCCTGCCATGGGCAGGGACACCTCACACTAAACCATGGCACCCAAGGCCTCATCCAACCTGGTCTTGAACACTGCCAGGGGTGAAGCATCCACAACTTCCCTGGGCAACCCATTCCAGTGCCTCACCACCCTCACAGGAAAGAATTTCCTCCTTATATCCAACCTAAACTTCCCCTCTTTAAGTTTGAACCCATTACCCCTTGTCCTGTCACTACAGTCCCTAATGAAGAGTCCCTCCCCAGCATCCCTATAGGCCCCCTTCAGATACTGGAAGGCTGCTCTGAGGTCACCATGCAGCCTTCTCTTCTCCAGGCTGAACAGCCCCAACTTCCTCAGCCTGTCTTCATACAGGAGGTGCTCCAGTCCCCTGATCATCCTCGTGGCCTCCTCTGGACTTGTTCCAACAGCTCCATGTCCTTTTTATGCTGAGGACACCAGAACTGCACACAATACTCCAGGTGAGGTCTCACGAGAGCAGAGTAGAGGGGCAGGATCACCTCCTTTGACCTGCTGGTCACGCTCCTTTTGATGCAGCCCAGGAGGCTTCAAAGCAAAAGCCTGGTTTCATGTTCTGCACAAGCAACCTGAAGCCAGGCTACCCGAATATCAGACCCTCACGTCTGCATTCACCTCTCTGTGCCTTAGTAAGCACACGGTGAACCAGGCCAGGGAACTGATCTAGCAAAAGGTTAACCTAAAAACCTCACAAAGACCTTTAAACAAACAAACCCCGTTATTTTCCAGCCTGTTCAGCCTCTCTTGTGGCTGTGCCCTACAAGCACCAGCACAAGAGCAAGAAGAGCACGGATGTAAAGGAAGTGAACATGGGCATGGAGCACACCATTTACTGACCTAGCTCACCAGGGACTGACTTAGCCCGGTGTTTGTGCAATCACCTAGCTCCTAGCTGAGAGGATGGACAGTGCACACTCTTTTCTTCCTGAAAAAGACATTAGATATAGCCAAAGCGCTGTAAAGATATGCCAGATTATTCAAAGAATTCAGAACAGAAGAGGAAATGTTTGGGGGGGAATTCTCCTATCAGTCAAGGGAAAAGACTAATTAATATTACTCATATCCAGGAGCACTGGATATCTCAACTTGTTCAGGAGAAACTGCAGAGTAACATCAGGGTGCTCTTGGTCAGCATCCATCCAGAGGTGTGGATGCTCAGAGAAACCTTTCTTCAGCACGTGGCTTCAGCATTAGGTTGAAACCCTTCCAACCAGGGCAGCTCTGCCAAATTTCCTCTCTCCAGACAAAACACAGCTCAGCCCTGTTTGTCTTCGGCCCCAAACTAGGGAGCAGAGCAACCAGTAAGTAGCAAGAGAAGGTTAAACGGCACTGACCTCTTTAATGAGAAAAAACATGCCTTGCCATCCCGAGAGACCAAGAAAAGACGTTCTGACTTTGTTTTCAGTTGGCAAAGGCCAAAACTAATTCAGAAGTTGTGAAGGTGCTTCTGATGAGGAGGAGAGATCAAATTATTCCCAAAATATGCAAAAATGTTCATATGGCTCTTGACGTGTGTAGTTCTCTGGTTTCAAAGATACTTCCTCTGGCAGGACAAGGAGTGGAAACCCTGTGCAAAAAGGAATGTAAAGCTGCTGTATTCATAGCTGTGTAGACGCCCCTATCACCCACAACCTGATTTAAAGCACCTTCTTTGCAAGTATTTTCTCAGGCAGATTCTCTTAAAGTGGACAAACTAACTTATTATTTAATAACTTGTATTTTCCATCCCCAGAGATCCCAGTTGCTCTCCAAACACTATGTCCATTGCTTTTGTACATATCTTGCTCCCAGGGCCATTCTCCTCTGCGACAGAAAGGTGGCTGCTTACCAAACCATCAAGTAGTGCACAATGAAGTTCATCAAGGAAATTGCTCTAGAAGATTGCATAAAACCTGTTCTGACTAAAAAGGATGAAAAGAGATTCTTTTAGCTCAGATGAAAACTTGCAAATCTATGATGCAATGGACAGCGTGGAACACGACTGATGGAGTAAGTCAGTGTGATCTGAGAAGTCTTGTGTTTTATACCTGGAGGTCACAAGTACTGAAATACCCTCTCTTGTATGTATAGAACTAAACACTGTGGTAATGGCAGAGAAGCTTCCTTAGCAGCAACAGAGCAAACCAAGGTGGGGAGAAAGGCAAAGGAGCCAGTGGTGCTCCTGGTATAACCAGGTTTGCATCTCTTCCTCCTCCTCCCCTTCTCCTTCATTTCCAAAGCATGGACCAGCACTTTCATTGCCATAGCACCATGCCATAGCTCCAACTTGGCTTAAGAGATGGTTGCTTTGTTTAATTTACTACTGCAACTTCTGTGCTTCAGTATCACAGCTTAGTAGTAGGGGAAAAAGCAAAAGTGGGAGGGTAGCACAGGGGCAGAACTAAAAGAGAACAGCCTATTCCAAACCAGGGCAATTTTGCTGCCACTCATCTGTGCATAACTTCATATTTTGCTCTTCATCTGAAAACCATCTTCTATGTAAATAAAGGGGAGAAGGAAGGAAGGGAGGAAGGAAAAGAAACATAAGAAAACAACAGAAAACCCCACGAAAATCAAAACAGGTGTTCAGACATGGGGTCCTGGGAACTGAGGCTGGAAGTGTGAGGTGTCCCTGCCCATGGCAGGGCAGCTGGAACTGGATGATCTTAAGGTCCCTTCCAACCCTGACTATTCTATGATTCTATTATTCTAAGATCAACTTTTTGACACGGTGAATAAGGAACACGAGAGCACAGTGATGTGATCAAAGCCGGGGTTCTTGGAAAATGACACCTGCAGCAGCAATCTTGCTAACTCCTCATAACACAAGATAGTGGTAGAGCTGAAGCAAGAGAAAAGAATTAAACAGTAAATCCAGACAAGAGACACAGAGCCTGAACACCCCGAGTATTTGCAAATGTGCTGAAATGAGGTAATATTATGGCAAGTTTCATAGTAGCATTAAACTGGTATTATGTCCCCAAAGCTGGATGCGCTGTACTGCACTTTGTGGTGAAAACTGTTCGAAAAGTTGTTGACTCCCAGATAACACAGGGACCACGTTCTACGGGCTCTCCAAGGGAACCAGTCCACACCTCCTGTTCAGACTGCGGTTTGAGATGCCATACCTGAATGAAGAAGAGAATCTGAAAGTCTTCCCATTAGGAACTGGAACAACTCTGGAGATGACAACTGAAAAGTACACTCAGAAAAGACAGGCATGTAGAAATACAGTAACCTTTGCCTTTGTATCAGTGACACTCCAGATCCTGCAACCATCAGTGGTAAAAAAGCATCCCTGTGAAAAGCTAGAAGCTTCACCAAGAGGGAACCATGAATGTTATGCATTACACTACTAAGAAACTGTGATTTCTAAAGACATTGTGTGCATGGTTCTTTTTATTTAGTTAATACCTATGACTGCTTCTTACAAGCTACTGTAAGATTTCATTCACAAGCAATACTCAGAAAAACGTCTTCAAAGGGTCACCAAAATGAGACCAGTGCCTGAAAGAAAACACTCATAAAAAGAAGCACAAACTTCCTTCTGCAACTGAAATTTGTTGCCTATAGCTTCTTACTAGAGACAGCAAGTGAAATAGGAGCCAGACACGTCTAATATAACCCTATTATCTCTTCCTACACTAGGGTGAAAAGTAATGACAACACACTAAGGTCTTTTTTAAAGCACCTGTGGTCATCTGGCTTGAACACTGTATTATACTATTGCTCAGTAACCCTCTGGAAAGCAGTCACTGCACTGGAGTTTGTCAGTGGGAAGCGCACTGAACTCCAGGCAGTATTTGCTAAATGAAGCAGTGGTGACAATGACATGGGGTAAAAAAGTATTTTCAACTTATGGATCAGATTCCCAGAAAGGAAACCGTTGAGTATGGTTTAAACATCCTTCCCTTTGCCACCTCCTGAGTCTGGAGTCTAAGAGACAACCTCGATTTACTTGTAACATTGCTGCCCTGCTCACAAGTCATTCTATGCTGTGTAATCACAAACTCCCATCACCCGTGATGCCTCCTGCTGCTGCTGTTGCATTAATACTTAAAAAGGAGAAAGTAGGAAGGTGGAGGAAGAAGTTTATGTTAGGAAAGGGGACCATGGGAATAAACCTAGTATCATAGAATAGTCAGGGTTGGAAAGGACCTTAAGATCATCAAGTTCCAACCCCCCTGCCATGGGCAGGGACACCTCACACTAAACCATGGCACCCAAGGCTCTGTCCAACCTGGCCTTGAACACTGCCAGGGATGGAGCATTCACAACTTCCCTGGCCACCCTCACAGTAAAGAATGTAATTGCTTATATAAGATTTTCAAGTCTGAAATCAAACTTAAGCTTCCCTTCCTCCAGCAGACATAGGGGGGCACCACTTACCTTCTGCAATTGCATTTTGACTCTGTTAGTTGGTTCCCTTCTCTGAGCATACACATTTTTCTTCCACAGTTACGTCCAAGCTAAAAAGCTATTTAAATCTTAAACAAGTTAAACACAAAGAAATTCCAGAATTTTTAGAAATAATTAACAATAATCTAGATGCTCTATTTCAGATATATTTGCTTGACATATTTTCAGATATATATATATATATATTCAGATGTATTTTGAAAACCCAACCCATTTCCCCTGAAAGAATCTGTGATCATCGTTTTCTATATCTAGGGTCAACTGCTGCAAAGCATCACCTCTTAGATTTACTCAGACACTGAAGACACCAACATGCTGGACCAGGTTCTCTTGATGTATATATAATATATGCCTCTATCTGCTTGCAAAGGCCCTAAATTAGCAGACTGTTTGCATTTTAATGGAAGTAAATTATAAGTTTGCAACACAGTACTAACCATTTTTACACTGCAATAATTGGTTTTGTCATTTTCCATAGATTATTCCTCCTGAATCAAGTAAATGCATGTGTATCTATGTATGCATGTACATGTATGTATAAATGTATGTATGTACACACAATATATAACAATTTCTTGAGAAGTACTTCAGAAATTGATCCAAATTAGGCAATTTTGGACACTGTTATTCAATACGATTAATTTACAGATTTATTGTGAGGCACATCATGCTTTAATTAAAACTCTCCTTAGGGCTTGCTTATATCAAAACTAAGCTGCTAGGCTATTTTCTAGTATTAATTACAGCTAGAACAAGAAAAATTCATGATCATAAACCTCAAATTAATTTGGCCTTAACCTTCTTTAAGAATCACATCAGGAATTGAAAGGAGTAACCCTGTTCTTCAGATTAGGTACTACCACAAGAGTCCCATGAGAATATTTACCATAAGCTTCTCTCAGGTTGTAAAGCCACTAGTGAACGTGAGCACACAGATCTAGAAAGTACACACCTGTAGGACTGAACGAGCTTCACACAGAGGTACAGACTTCAGAATGCTTCACTGAAATGAAGACAACTTTTCCATCCCTGGAAACGTTAGTTGTATGCGTGGTATTTTGTCAGTCATACAAGTCCAGAATGATGTATATGATATAATGAAAGGGATGACCATCGCCAGTAAGGTTGTTTAGGTTTTCCATCTAGAAGCTCTTCACCTAAACAACCCAAATGTCCAACCCCCTCCTTATTTATGGACAAATATCAAAGCCTTTTGCAAATGAATCTTCAAATAGCTCCTGAGTAATCTGCTTCAACAATCAAACATTATGCTTAATTAATGTAAGACCCATGTTGAAGGAGAAGTGGATACAGAATCTCTATACATTGGCTTGAAAACCCAACTCCACCATTTCTTCATTGCCAAGAATGGTCAAACACAGGTCCAGGATTATGGCTGCATTACAGACTTCACTGCTGACAGCAGCTTTAAAATGCAAAACCTGGAAAATACAATTATAAACTTCCATTGCCCTTGAACTATTCACAGTGGTTTGAGGAAGGGATTTTCTAAGGGATTTGAAGGAGTTAAAATTATATTTATTGGAAACTTACTAAAGGAAGTTAATTTACTTTAAATGTTCCAAACTCTCATGTCCTTCAAACATGCAAGTGAGAAACTTCTCACATTTCACTCACTACAAGCCAATTATACACAGTTATCTGTATTTTTTTAAACAACTCCTAAACCAAAGTGACAAAAGCATCTGAAGAGCCAAGAGGAACATTACATGAACTGGGGAGGAGAAAAGCAAGACTTCGCTGACAGTGAGCATTGCTGAATACATTTCATATATTTGAGAATCATAGAACAGTTTGGGTCGGAAGAGACCTTAAAGCTCATCCAGTTCCAACCCCCTGCCACAGGCAAGGACACCTTCCACTAGAGCAGCTTGCTCCAAGCCCCATCCAATGTGGCCTTGAACACTGCCCAGACAAAACCAGGATGTGCAATGCTTGCTGGCAGCAGCTGAGAAGGAAGGAAAAGTCTTGTGTTACTGCCTGTGGGATAGCATGAGAACAGAAAGGAAATTACTTTCTTTCCTTACTTATTTCCTTGCTTTTAAAAATCAGGAAGCGCAGACAATGTCCTGCTCTGATTTGACCTTTTATGTTTGCTAGTTAAGCCTGGGAATTAATACTCCTCAAACCCAATGTTGCATTGGTACTAATATGGAAAATGTGACTAGTGTGTATAAAGGATAATAACTCTATGTACTAAATCCAGCTCTGAGCATTGTTCCGGTCCTGAAGGCAAAATAACAGCAATTACAAAATGAGCGCTCGATCCCAATGCAACAGATGACATTTTTATAGTAAATCAAGACACACAAGAGATTTTAAGGGGTTTTTATTTATTTAGTGTGACTGCATTATCATCTAAATAAACCTTTCAATCACTTTTACACTCTCTATTCATCACAAAGGCTTCACTTGGGAATGCCACACAATATTCTACAACCTTCACACGTAAGTTTACAGAAACATTCAGTATTAAAAGGCCTTTGCAATGTGCTTAAAAACATTTATAAACCCCATACTTTTTTCCAGAGACCCACTGACAAACAATTCTATGTGATCTCTCTCAAAGAACTTACATTAACTATGTAGTAACCTTGTCCGTAAGTACCACTATCAATAAAAAGAGTAGGAATTGAGGAATGCTGTAGTAGTGAAAGTGAGACAGAATTTTGGACATTATTAATGACAATTAATTTTGCTCTGCTCTGCTGCTCACCAGTTGATACTTAAGGCAAACTTCACTGTAGACTTATCTGCCCAAGCTAAAGTCACTACATAAGTGTTGTCCATACTGCATTGAACAGAAAGGATTTTATGGTATACGTAAGGTATGGCAAAAAGAAGTAAGATAAACTGCAGTTAAAACACTTTTATGCTTAGAGTGATGAAACTCCCGTTTTCAATTTGTATAAAAGGCATCATTATTGAAAAGCCTAATTTCAACTTTTACCAGAAATGCTATTTTAGGTATGAACTAAAAGGCTTATGGAGTTAGAGATGTCCTGACGCTGGTGCTCCTCCAGGAAGGAGTGTAGAATACGTATCCACAAATACTCGAACACAAGGAGAATCCAATGCACTATGACTTTAAGTAGACAATGCATGAATTACACCCAAATGAAAGACCTTTTACATGATACAACTCTTCACTACTGCATACTAAACTTCAGTGGCTCCAACAACTTGGTTTAAAAAAAAAACAGGTTTATTTTTTAGCCAAGACAGATTTTCACATGCCAGAGTCTTCAATTTACAAGGGGGACTGAACATCAGCATCCACTCCTCAGCTGTGAAATTTCTCAGTCAATCAGCAATAAACAGAAAAGGTACATGTGACATAAGAAACAATAATGCAAAGGAAAATCTAAATACTGGCACAAAAATGAGAAAATACATTACTGGTGGCATCCTTAAGTATCTGGACCATAAGATTGTTAGCATAAAAAGTAACTAATTAAGAAGCCAGCATTTGGGCTTTTTTACCTAGGGTTAGTCACACATTCAAATAAGAAACAGAACAATTAACCATGGAGACAGCATAAGTCTCCTGAATATTCTGCAGGCCCCTACCTTGCTTTTGAAGTAGGATCGTCTCCCATCCACCACTCAACACAAGGCAGAATTTAGTCCCTAAAGAGCGCAGGGAGTGCACATTTGAGAATAAAACAGAATATAACATCACTCTAATTGAAAAACCAGGATGTTTCATGGAGTTTTGGAATGTTCCATAAGTAAACTTGTTAAAGATGCCATTACAGACAGTTACAGAAATCACATACATTGAACTGATTGAACATGACAGTAATTTTAAACAGGAAAATTAGACTGAGCAAACACAATGTTCCAGGAAAGAACTGTGTGTTTTGGGATCTACATTTAATCTTTAAATATATTTATATTTTTATAGTACAGATTGACTTATTTATACATATAAATACAACAGCAGTAAAGAACCAAAAAGATTTGATTTTTAGACTTAAATGGACGAGACTTTTACACATGCATAGAACTCTTTCAGCACATTTCTCAATTTGATTTCTGCTAGAGTTGAAGAAGTTGGAAATATTCTTGTATAATTTTATCACGGGCTTCTTTCCCCTCCCGTGAAACTGGAGACAATTTCAACACAAAAATGAACATGAAACAGTTCTTCATCTCACCTCCACCCACATCTAACAATATTTGCTCAAATCACACATACCAGTTATTACAGTGATCCGAGAGAAAAGTGTACTTTCACACAGCAGAATCTCAGTCTGACAGACAACCCAGATCTCCTCAGGAACATGAAATTCTTACTCTTGTGTCACTTCTTCTTTAGGCTGTTTGAGCTCAGTCAGTAACTCTTTACCGCTTTCCCCTGCTTTTGAGGCAAAGAGAAGAGCTCCCTGCTTAAAGCCCAGCAGCTTCAAGCTTCTGGCATAATCCGCATATACAGCATGGATCAATTTATGTAAATGAAGCATTAAGGAAAACACAAATTAGTAGCAAAATGAAAAAACTCTGTTTTTTTTCTTCTCACTCCTTAGCTTCCCCCAGCTGAAAACGCTGAACATTGCTACCGATTGTGCTAAACCAATGTTTTACACCACAATTAAAGACAGAAGTTGCTTTAAATTCTATTATTGAATGCATATTAGAATTTATCAGGCAATATGCAGAGTGCTATAAACTAAACCAGATACATTCCAGACATCCATAACTACCTGCCATAACAACATGTCATAACTTGCAAATGCAATGAAGAAGGCCATACTACAAGTATGACTACAAGGTCATACTACATACTACAGGTGCTAATTAGATCTGGAGTTATCTAAATGACTTATTAGTGGCTTCTTTTATTTACAAGTTGACAGCAGTGATGGCTTTATAAAATCCTACCAGGTATTATTTACACATGCATTATTATTTACCGCATACAATACAAACATTAGAGCAACTGTTCAGCTTCCAGAACACCAGGCTGGATGTGCAGACTGTAGTGATACTTCAGATACTTTTAAAAACACTTAGGACATTTTCAGCTCATCCGATCTTGACCTTTAATTTTGTTTTCCCTGCCTCAGAACTGACTCCTCCACGAAGGACTTCAATCACTACAATACTATGTTGATGTAGGTGTTCGATGAAGGGATTATTTTTCACCTGACATACAGTGTTTAAAAGATAAATGAACAGATCAGTGGCAGTGTTCAAGGCAAGGCTGGACAGAGCCTTAGGCAACATGGTCTTGTGTGAGGCACTCCTGCCCATGGCAGGGGGTTGGAACTGGATGATCTTAAGGTTCTTTCCAACCCAAACCATTCTGTGATTCTATCATTTCACTACACAGGCTGCAGTAATAGAATAATTTCAAAGCTTCGCAAATAACATTTTATCATCCATTCTTTTCTCTCTTATGATTGTTTTTTTCACTTTTAGTTTGCTTCCAGTGCCACAGGCCTCACAAAGCATCAGGAGGAGGTAACGTTATGGGTTTATGCAAGCGACTCCTTTTCACTTCTTTCCTCACACTTCCTTCAAACTACATAACCTGGAAAATAAAAGTAGGAACTCCTGTTTCTGTGCAGGTGAATTCATCTAACCTTGGCACACGCATACTCACTGTGTATGAGTACAGAGATGCAAAAACAGAATTCCAAACAAAAGGATATTTGTATCATCATTAACTTCAAATGCCCCGTACTTCAGACAAGCTTCCACAAATAAAGCTGCTCTATCAAAGTATCTCATACTGGTAAATGGAAAAAAAAGAGAATAATTTGTTAGGACACAAAACAGAAAAGTATTCCAAGGCATTGCATCAAAACACTCGCACACAGGCTTTCTAAAACTTTGCACCTAGGTGTGGAGTGGCAAAGCAATTCTGCACTGAGACCTGAACAGGCTTCTGATCATCACCAAGGTTAAACAGTATCACCATTTAGCCACCACTATGGCACATGTTCACACTCTCACAGAACGCACTGCTCTCATTTTCTAACGCTGCTGTACTTCGCTCTCTTCACCTTCATGCTTCACAGTCCTTAAGGTTTCACTACATCAGGACAGTGCTGAGTGCTTTCCTCATGTCAGTGAATGCTGCTATGCTGCTCCCAGGCTGTATATAGGAACAAGTCATACTGCTCCCATGTCCTGCCTTATGTTCCTCCTGTACCCGTTAGTCTGGCACTGCCCTCTCCCCAAGTTCTTACATCTCCCCCTCCTCCCTGCACTTAAGGAACTGACATTTAATGCAAAACTTAGAAAGATGAAGTCTCAACTCAAAAATAATCATAGCTATTATAAGTTGTTACTGCTTGGTCAGTGGGGGGCTAGCAAACTTAAAGCCTGCAGTAAATTTAAATGCCAGTGTGTTTCCTGAAATTGCAACAGAAACATCAGTTCCAGCACACAGAAATGATGCACTGCTGAGTTCATTAAAGAAAAACATGGTAAAATAGAAACAAATGTCAGAAACTGCAGACCCCCTTCCTCCCCATGTTATAAATGCTTAAATAACAACTTTGGCCAAGGGAAAATACAGAATGCACTGTTTCATCTTTACCTGTGCAGCATCTCTGCTACTTTTGTAAAGCATCCAAGTGATAAGAGGACAAGAATGGCTTTGGACTTCTGGTTGACTTGTGGAGAGCAAAGATGATCTACCCAGCGCTTTAACACATCAGCACACTCCTCTGAGTTCAGACGAACCTTTATAAGATGGGAAAGCGAGTGATGAATTCTCAGTTGCTAATTAAAGACAGCATTCTGCTTCTGTTTCCATTTTTTCAGTGAAATGCTTTGGGCAGAAGTAAAAGCATCTGAAATGAACGAGTTTTGTTTTCAAAAGTACACTTATCCCTTGAATTAATCTAATATAAAGGAAAATTAGAAATATATAGGCATAAAAATACTCCACTCAGCTCACTCCACATTTACATGTAATTAACACTATCTTTACCACAAGGCTTTTCTAAAAGCCCAAGCATCAAGAAGCTGGAAGTCTTTATCCTATACTGAAGACTTAAGTATGTTTTGTCCTTAAGAGCAGGATTCACTGATTTACAAAATCTGAGCATGACTTTTTCCACACTTTCTGCAGGAAACATAACAGAAACTTTAATTAAGGGGTACAGACAGATCATGCTTACTGACTCCTGTCCGTTTTAATTTGGAGAATTGATCCTGTTTCTAGGTACTTTTACTATAATAATGTCTGCATAGCAAAACAGAAATTGATGCAAATTTATGTGGCTGGTGCTAACTTTAAAGTCAGCACACAGGCTAGCTGGAGCTCAGCATGTCACTGCCAAATTATTTATTCACTTCCAGGAATGGGGATTTTTTTGTACTTTATCAGGAATTCTGTACTGCTGCAGCTGTATGCAACTTCATAAACCACTGCTCAAAAATTAGAAAATTAAGTATTCTAACCATTATTAGGCCCCAGTCCTATCATTTGGACAACCAAGGCAGACTTCTGTAGCCAAAAGGCTGATGAAGAATCTGCCAACACTTACTGAATGGATTGGCTTTTTATAGCTTAACACATGGAAAGAACTGATGATGGTATTTCAGATTGGTTTTTAGGCTTCTAACTTTGGAGAACTTCAGCATCCTCATCAGCCTTCCCACCTATATATACTAAGTAGGTCGTTTCTGTTAGCAAACTGAAAATGAGGAAATTGCAGACCTTTGCAAGCCACGCTGCACGATTCCATTCGCCGTAAGTTTGCAAGTAACGACAGGCATCAGCAGCCTTATCAATCAGACACAGCAGCTGTACACCCTCTGGAAAATGAAAAGCACACTATATAATAAGTTAAAGGAATAAAAGAGTTGCAATATAAGTGTGAGCAGGTCATTCCTCCCCAGAAAATGATCACTATATACTTCTTAGCATATGAAGATGTAGAAACCTCCTGATTTCTACCATCCAGCTCTCCATATAAGCTGGCTGTCAGTTTTTGTATCTTTTCGTTCTGGGCTACAGGGCTTAGAAAGACCTCACAAATCTCTCATTTATCTTTCTCCTAAATACAAATGACAAAGGGTTCACTGGACTTATCATCATAAAGAGATACTGGTGTTTGTAAGTCTTATAAACAGATTTCACAGCTAATCCTTTATTTTAATGTTGCCCATAGTGTAATTATTAACAGTGAACTGTTACTTGTCCACAGAATATTTTTTTCAGGCAAGTACAGACAATTGTATTTCCTCTGCATGTCTTTGAGTATTTCAGTTAATCATCATATGGTGAACATCTCTTCCATGAAGCAAAATTAACCTGTATGTGCATGTAGACACACTTTTTGAAACAAATTCTGAACGGGAAAGGAAAGTAACTCCATATTTAAACTTCAGTAATAAGAAACCAATTTCTAATTAATTCTTTAATTAGGAAAATGTAAAAATACATGGTTCTAAGGGCTTGGCCTCTTTTTGTGCAAACAACTGCTAAGAGAAATTACTCCAGAAATATGTTTTCCAATGAAAATTAATCCAAATAAGTTGAACTTTACGACTAGTGATTATTTTTGTGGTAACTACTCCAGGTAGTACATACTATTACATATGCAACATATAAGATCTATTACAACAGGACATCTCTCCCATGTCCATTAGCAGCCTTAATAATGTTCAGAATTACTGGTTTATAAGCAAATGGAGAATTAAAGTTGCTTTTTACCTGCGAGCTTTCCATTGGCTATCATGTTGGTTGCTACCAGTTTAATGGTACTTTGAGATGGACCTGATGAGGTGACAGTTGTGACCAAACAAGCTTTGAGTGAATCGCAGTAATAATGTGCATTCTCCGAACTCGTTTCTAACAGCAGTTGCACTGCTCTGTCAGTCTGGCAAAAGAAACAAAAATGTAACTTTGATCACAACATATATGTACTTTTGGTTAAAGACGTAATATTTCTACCCTTTTAAAGACATGGAACAAATACCAATGAAAGTTATTCTAAATTAGAGTGCAAAAATATCTACCAGAATAGTAATAATTAGGATTCTATTTCAATTAAACATATGCAGTAGGATAACATTTAAAACCCCATCATGAATATAATGTTTAATCACAGACCAACATTTCTAGGAGAGAATATTTATTTCTTTGCTTACATATACTTTTGCAGAGTTATAAAAAGAGGAGAAGCATTTAAAAGAGGCAGAGAAGAAATAAAATTGTAAAGATGCAGAAACTGGCCAGGATCTGAAGGACTGATTCAATTCCTGCTATTTTAAAACAAAGGTAGAATTCATCCATTTAAAATGTAAGTTACAGCTAACATACAGCTGAGCACCTAATCAGTGGGGCTCGTTACATTGCCTGCAGACACCTGTCTCCAAATGGAATGAATCACTATAGGCATGTCACCTCTGCCTGCTATTAAAATGAGGTGCCTAACTTCTAGAGGGGTCATTTTGGTGAGGCCAGTCAAACTGAAGGCTTAGATAATCACAGAAATAATGACAAGCCCCATTAAATACATATTAAAATCCAGTGATTCAATAAGCTGGCATTTTAGAAGTTCAAGAAACTGGCATTTTAAACTTACTATCTACAGAGTAAGTATTTCTGGCATTTTCTACTGGTAACATGTGTTGACATGCTCAAATGCAAAGTGACACAGAAATCAATTAAGTTCAAGCCAGCAATACCAAAGCTATTTTTGGAAATGGATGCAGCACACCTGCACTTGCAGGGAACAGCTCATGAGCTATACTGTACACAGTGCCAGTAAGCAGCTCTGTACAGTGTCTAACTGCTCAGTACAGATCTGCCAAAAGCTTAGGTTTATCCTTTGTTACCTAAAAGGAGTTTTTTTAGGGTTCCCATGATAATGGAATAGTCTTGAAGGAGGTAACAACAAATATTACCATACACTGTGTCACTCCACACAGTCTGCAGTGCAGTAACGCATTAAGACAGCAAAAAACGTGCACTGGGTGAATAAAAGTATGAAACAGTACATATGAATCAGACAAAGCCTTACTTGAACAGGGCAAGTACATAAAATGGACAGGGAAGAAGAATAAAAAATTCAAATATTACCCACAAACCTGGCCCAAGAGAAGAAGTTGATCAGCACATTTCCTGGTATGATCATATGTTGATCTCTTCACTTCCTGGAGATTCACCCTTTCCAATTGAAATTTCTGCATGAAGAAGAAAAATATTTGAAATGTAAGATTACCATAAGAAATAAATAAAAACAAAGCGTTTACAAGATATAGAAGTATTTTGAGAGTTTTTGGTACACCCTTTAATTTTAAATAATGAGGAGTGATTTAACCCAGAGTGGTATGTTACTAATAACAGTGAAATACGTACAGAGAAAAGCTAGTAAGTAAGATTTCAATGCGGAGCATTTATTTTGCTGATGACATTCTTAATACATGTATTTTCTAATTCCTCAGAATACCTGGAAGTAGTGATTTTCACACAGTATGTCATAGCATATATCCAAGGGATTAACCAGCTGTTCTTGAAGGATAGCTGTGTCTATTTGTTTTGCTGGCTTTTCTTGGGATAAGCTGTGCAGATAGTGGGCAGCAACAGTCCAGAAATGCAGTTCAGATTCATCTCCATACAGTCTGAGAAGATGCAAATCAGGACATGAAATACGTTTGTATTTTTTATATGTAGCATAAAAATATCATACAGTTTAAAATATCTTTCTACAAGGACCATTCATTCTTGTGTACACCACAAGTACTTTGCATTATCAATGGGACAAACAAGATAAGATTAAGGAATGACAGTCAGCAAGCTAGGTAACTAAGAGGCTATGCAGATGATTGTTACAATAGCAATTAAACTCAGCGAATGTTCAACATATAAGTATGTGGAAACTGATATTTTATTAATATTTTACACTTAGGAACTTTCCTGTAACTGAAAGAGGATATTAGTGATTAAGTATGAAAAACAGCCCTGAATAGAGACAGACTAAAATAAGCTACAGTTTAGGCAGAACAACAGAGAACAAACACATCTGAAATAAAAATCAGGCCTTCACCTATTTGCAAACATACCATTGTGTGTTTTGAAGTTCTGAATTACATTTCTGGGCATAGAATCATAGAATAATTAGGGTTGGAAAGGACCTTAAGATCATCTAGTTCCAACCCCCCTGCCATGGGCAGGGACACCTCACACTAAATCATATCACCCAAGGCCTCATCCAACCTGGCCTTGAACACTGCCAGGGATGGAGCATTCGCAACTTCCCTGGGCAACCCATTCCAGTGCCTCACCACCCTCACAGGAAAGAATTTCCTTATATCCAATCTAAACTTCCCCTGTTTAAGTTTGAACCCATTACCCCTTGTCCTATCACTACAGTCTCTAATGAAGAGTCCCTCCCCAGCATCCTCCCCAGAACTGCACACAATACTCCAGGTGAGGTCTCACGAGAGCAGAGTAGAGGGGCAGGATCACCTCCTTTGACCTGCTGGTCCCACTCCTTTTGATGCAGCCCAGGATACGGTTGCTTTCTGGGCTACGAGCACACACTGGAGCCGGTTCATGTTCATTTTCTCATCAGCCAACACCCCCAAGTCCTTCTCCGCAGGGCTGCTCTGAATCTCTTCTCTGCCCAACCTGTAGCTGTGCCTGGGATTGCTCCGACCCAGCTGTAGGACCTTGCACTTGGCATGGTTAAACCTCATGAGGTTGGCATCAGCCCACCTCACATGCGTGTCGAGGTCCCTCTGGATGGCATTCCTTCCCTCCAGCGTATCAACCGAACCACACAGCTTGGTGTCATCGGCAAACTTGCTGAGGGCGCACTCAATCCCACTGTCCATGGCAGCGACGAAGATGTTGAACAAGACCGGTCCCAACACCGATCCCTGAGGGACCCCACTCGTTGCTGGTCTCCAGCCGGACATTGAGCCATTGACCACAACTCTTTGCGTGCGGCCATCCAGCCAGTTCTTTATCCACCGAGTGGTCCATCCATCAAATTGATGTCTCTCCAATTTAGAGACAAGGATGTCGTGTGGGACAGTGTTGAACGCTTTACACAAGTCCAGGTAGATGACATCAACTGCTCTACCCCTGTCCATCAGTTCTGTAGCCCCATCATAGAAGGCCACCAAATTGGTGAGGCAGGATTTCCCCTTAGTGAAACCATGCTGGCTGTCATCAAGCACCTTGTTGATTTTCATTGTAAAACTAAATGCAATGTAGGCAGGAGAACCGCATTTGTGCAAGGACTGCTGAGATACAAGGAAGTTCTCTGCATGCAGCAAGTAAACCAAAACTGCTTCAGTGAGGTAACATTGCCATTTTCAGCCCTAAAAACACTCTTAATACAGGGATAAGTGGTTTAGGAATTAGACTGAGTTAAAAGAGAGTTAGTTGAGTACTTACACATCAACACATTTACATACATTAATAGGATCAAGACTTATTAGGAAACATTTGATGTAGTTATCTGAATCTTTACTACCTGGCAACTAGGAGGCATCTTTGCAAGAGAGTAAAATCTGGATCAAGCAAAAGTTTCTTTATGTCACTGCAAAAAAGAGATAAAGAGAAGGCCATGAACAACCTGTAAAATGCTGTGCAAGTTTTTGTTATTGGTTGGTTTTGAACAGAAATAGGATGTAGGATGTTATCACCAAAAAAATCAAACCCAAAAATACACAATTTCTTTTCTGAAATGAAAAAATGTGTCTATCAAAACAATACAAGGAAGTATACATAATCTGAAACTGACCTCAAGAGACATGTCACTCAGTTTAAATACAAACAGTGAGTCCATCAGGAACCCATTATTCATGTAATAAAGGGAGTGACCACAAGGGTGTACACAAAGCAATAAATTACTCTGCAGTGATTCTACAAATTACACAATTAATTCAATTACAAGTAATTTTGCAACTCTGCAGTGCCACAGTCCATGATATCCATGTACATGAATTCAGGTTTTCTACATGTTTCAAGTTGACTAAAAAAGTTATCTTTTGTATCCTACTAAATAAAAGAACACAAGGAAAATGGAAAACCTTCTGTTTATTTTCTTTAAATATCATAGAATCACAGAATGGTTTGGGTTGGAAGGGACCTTAAAGCTCACCCAGTTCCAACGGCCTGCCATGGGCAGGGACACCTTCCACTAGAGCAGGTTGCTGAAAGCCACATTCAACCCAAACTTTTCATAGTTTAAATGGAATATCAAAATCTGTTTTCCGTGTAAGCAGAACAATTTGCAAAAATATTACCTTGGAAGTATATCTCCAATAAAGGATTTTTACAATTGTTTGCCTTTTCTTCCTCAGAGCTTAAATATCGCAGCAAACCTTGGGGTATATAAGCACCAGTGTCCAATGAAGTCTGGACCAACATCAAAGAACCAAACATCACTGAGAATTACTGCCAAAGAATTATGAATGCTCAGTGGTCAGTTACAAACTATATACTAACCCTAATCAGTGCCTTTGAAACTGTTCTTGTCAGACACTACTATAGTAAAACCATGTTAAAAATTCAATATTGATTTCCATCACGCTTTACATATATTCAGAACAATGCATTTTAAGCACTGAGTCAGTACTGAACAAACCATTTTGAGAGAGTTTGCTTATTTTAAAAAAATATATTGTTCAGATTGTATTATGGTGTATTTTTAATTAGAAAAAAAGAAATAAAAAATAATATCCTCAATAAAATGAATAAAGCACCACCTTGAAAAACTACATAAAAATAAAACTTAAGTGTGTTTAAAAGAAAAGCTGTCATTACTCAAGCTTATCTTTAGAGAGGCAAAAAGCATTCTTTCTACATTAAGTTGTTAACTGCCACAGATTCAGGGGTTTTGCCTTCCCTGAATTCCCTAGCTTACTCAAATATTAATAAGGAAAATTCTTACTTGGACAACGAATTCAACTGCTCTTGAAGGAGGTTTTTAATATTTTCATTCTCTGGATAATCCCTGGATAAAAAAGAAAAAAAGAAAAGAAGTAAACAGGTTTCCTATATTACCAAAAATGACAGAATTATCTGAAATTAAAAAGTGTTACTGGTAGTAGAAAAACACAAGCACATATATGGAAATAACCTTTCATATTCTTAGGGTAAGCCATTCATTCAAGATTCTTTTTCTAGTTCCAAAATAGCAATGAAAACTTGGTTTGCTTTCTCTCAACTTCAGTCAGTGCCACCAATCTTTCATTCACCACTTCTCTTCATGAACCTTGAATTTTATGAAAATGCCAATGCCAAACCCATTGATATGCGACTACCAATGGTATACAAACATAATAAAGGATACAAAAAGGTGCTCCAACTATGATGTGAAGCACAGCTCCCTAAAAGTAAAGCCAGGCCTACGCAAAAATCCTGCCAGCACCTTAGAGAGCAATTTTCAATAGCCAAGTTCTACTGAAAGTCAGAATAAATAAAATACTTCACCTTAAAGCTCCTTAATTATTTTTAGTAATAAATACTGAAGCTATTATTTTCTTGACTGTCTCAAAGAGTGAGGAAACTTATATGTCTAAAACAGTTACTTGCACAGAAAGACTAGCAAAAGATGTAGGCTTAGAAACAACAGTAACATTTTACATACAGATACATATTTCTTCTTACGTGTTTATAATATCTAGAGAATATTTCTCATTCCACGGCTGATGCAACAAGAATGCTTTTAAAGCTAATGAAGCCCTTGGAACAAGCAGATAGGGGCACCAAGCAGGTTCTGAAATAAAAGGGAAAGATTCATTGTTGAGCAGCTAATGTGCAATAGCACTGTGTTCAGTAACCATAAAATGTACCACCTTGTTTTCAAGCACCAGAAGAAACTCATAAATCACTGTCTTTTCATACACACAGCATGGCTTACTAGACATAAAAGATTATCTTTACACACAAGCAAAAACATTTCATTGAAGGTAGAGGGTTATCAACCATGCTCAAATGAGAGTTTCAGGACATTCCATATTAAGCTTAGCCAGATTCCTGGAATACATTTAAGTAGAGCTGTATACAGTGATTATTCCTACTACAAGGACGTGCTGGAAAGTAAGTACAGCTATACCAAAATCTACCACAATGCATGTTCTAGTTTTAGTTTACAATTGTAGTTTCTACAGCATTATACAAGGATAAATACCCCCTATCTGATAAGAATAGTGTGTCGTTTAATACATGTCTATATTAGTAAAGAAATAACATTAAAATCATGGCACTAACTGTGCTATATAGTTATATGCTAATCATACAACTTTAAGGCAGTAAGTCTATTCAGTACAAGGTTTGGATGATAAACACAGTAAACATTACCCACTAAGTAAAAAAATAAGTATCAACCAGCTACATTATTAAATATTCAGCAATTCCCTGTACTTCATGTGCACTGAATGATAAAGGAATCTTTTCATTGTGACTTTGTAATTAAAAGGTTACCACGGTATAGAGGCAGAAGGACAGCTAAATCACAGGCAGCCTTAAATCCTGGCATATCCCAATTTCAGTGTGCTTGGATTTAGAACATTAAGTTTTATAGCTTAATATTACAGAATTTATTTGATAGTAAAAATAGCTGTGATAAACTATGTGTTTCCTCAAACGTCCCACACCAGAGCCCCCCACACTGTAATTTTATTACATATGTCTTTATTACATATGTCTTATGTTAGGGAAATTGTATGAGTGAAGGCAGGATTGACCAAAAAAAGACCAAAATAAAGGCAGTTATTTGGAACATCAGTAATAAAAAAATGTAGCTTAGCTAGTTCAATATTTAAATTCCCTTCTTAAAGATACAGCCAAAAAAGTCAAACAGCACCAATATGGCTATTTTAGAGTTCAGTGGGAAAATCTACTTTGAAAAGTAACAGATCAGTCTACAAACTGCTTTTGATCTCTGTGAATATTCAAAAAGACATTTTCACACGTTAAGAAATCTTTCAAAATCATGTGATGAATTTAAGCAATGTAGGTACTGATACTCAATTGATGTATCCAGGATTTTGAGGTCAACTTGCTAGAAATTTGTACAAAAAGCCTCTTATTTTGTTATCTTTATTGCAATTAAGATACTCAAAAGTATAGTTTATTCAGGAGCTTAAACATGCACAAAAACCACACCTATATGACCTAAGCCTGAAAAAATTTATCTGCATCTATGAAAAACCTACTATGGGGACACCTAATCCTCTAGATGGGACAATTCTCTGTTCTAATAGAAATGCTGAACACTTTTATGGTTCACTTTCAAAGTGAAGCATCTAGCGGTCAACAGCCAGGAAGAAATCAACATACCTATTAAGTCCTGTTCATCCATTCTAAAACATGATGCTTTCATGGACAAGTCTAAAACCCGAATGCACCCGTCATCTGATGCCAAGACCACTTTGTCTGAAGTGCACCAGTCCACATCCAAGATTCGGAAATTGACGTTCCTTCCACTCCTTAAACTGCTCACCATTTGCACCTTGAAAAGTCATTTTTCATTTTTAGTAGGCTTCCCATCACACAGTGTAAGACTCTGCCACACGCCCATAAGGCACACCACAGAATTTGCAGTAAAAGGTGAAGTTAGTCATAAATCATTTTAATGCTGATCTTTTCTGAAGAGCAGGGAAATTCAGAAACCTTGGAGTAGGGCATATGGTTGCCCTGAAACAATCCTTCCCAACTGATAGCTGAGAAAAGATCCTTTTGAGCACAGCTGTACAGCTGCCTTTTGTGGTTTTTGTATCACTCATGTGTTTTGTCTGACGTAACACTTCCATGGTAAACTGGTTTAAACTTTTCCATTCCAGTCCCTGATCAACACGCATCAAGGCAAAAGTGAGTGTCTCATTAATTAAATCATGCTCTTCACAAACATATAAATAATGAGCTTGTCCAGAAATACATTTTGACGTACTATTAACATAACATTATGGGAATAGGATGATTTATTGTCCACAAACCAGAGATGCAAAATGTTCCAAACTGCACTTCTAACCACAGGTCAGTAGTTAGACATTTTGTAACCCTTCTGTAGCATCACCAAACATTATAATTGTTAATATAAGGAAATACTTATGAAGCCTCTGCTGCTGTTTTGTTTCACTTACTCTAGGGCAAAGCATGGAGTTAAGAGAGATTAAAAGTCCAACAGCACTAAAGCATGATTACTCTCAGTTGTGACAGAATTAGAGAAAAGTGTGGAAATATTGGTAACCGGTCGTAGGCAAAGATGAAGTTCTCAGGAGAGGATTACGTGGAAAATAGTAAAATATTTCTATAGATATTCTGAAAGATTTTGGGCTGAAAATATGAATTAATTTTAAATGCTTTCATGTAGGAAACTCTTTTCCTTGTCCCAGAAAAAGAGAGGGAACAGCTACAGGAAGAGTATCCAATGCTATCAAAACTATTTAAATGTTTCATGGGATAACATTCTATTGTGCCTACATAATTCACAGGTGTTGGTTGTATATGCTGTCCAATTCTGATCATCAGAGAGAGTTTCACATTGTTCAAATTAAGCGTTGAAGTAAGTTTGGAGCTGGTGTTCACTGCAAAGTGAACAGAAAAAAAAACAAATTCCCATTTCATACCCTCATGTCCCGAATTTACTCGGGGGGGCTAAGTTAAACCAGTACAATTACCTTTCCTGCCCCATGGTAGGATAATCCCTCGAAAGACCCATGAAGCAAACACAGAAGGTATGTGATCATTATTTCAGAATTCCTGAGGAAGAAGCTGGTCAATGTTAATGAACAAGCTGCTTCCTGGTATTCCCTACCAAATTAAATCCATGCAATGACAAATCCATACTCTTGACTACGCAGAGAAATTAAGAAACCTGGAGTAAAAATATTCTTGTCCATAAATTGAATTCTAATATCGAGGATTCCCCTTAAATTTTCAACATGTAACTCTAAAACATTACAGAAGAATGACAAAAAGTATCTCGGAGACACTGTTGGCTTTATGTGTGAAAGGAACTTTTCACTGATGACAGCTTAAAAATGCTTTATAGGAACTAAAAGCCATACAAATTTACCACACAACTGTCAGCAAGAAATCAGGACTAATTAAAACTTAACCACTGACTTGCCCTGATTTTCAGTAGTATGCACACTTTGCAAAGAAGCCCATACCAAAAGAAGAGACACTCACCTCTTTTGAATCCCAAATTTCTGCTCCATCGTTGTACATTGCAAGCAGTTTTTGATTTCCTTTGCCTGGGGCAAACCGGATCTTTTTCACCCAGCTTCGGTGTGTAGGAATCCCCCTAAGAAACGCAAAGCACAAAAATTAGTATCAATCATCCTGTACCTAATCTTGTGGGTAGTTAAATCCTTCCTATGAATGTTACAGATCATGATATTGTACAGATTGAGAAGGAGAAAAATCAATTATGCACACACATAAATGGCTATCCAAATTATAAAAACTACAAAGTTAAATGCTTTAAATAAATGTTACAATACTCAACGTTTTATCAGAAGCCATTGCAGATTTAACATAGAATCATGGAATAGTTAGGGTTGGAAAGGACCTTAAGATCATCCAGTTCCAACCCCGCTGCCATGGGCAGGGACACCTCACACTAAACCATGGCACCCAAGGCTCTGTCCAACCTGAACTTGAACACAACTTCCCTGGGCAACCCATACCAGTGCCTCACCACCCTCACAGTAAACAACTTCTTCCTTATATTCGATCTAAACTTCCCCTGTTTAAGTTTTAACCCATTACCCCTTGTCCTATCACTACAGTCCCTAGTGAAGAGTTCCTCTCCAGCATCCTTGTAGGCCAGAAAATATCTATCCAGCTACTTTAAAAACGCTGATAAAAATCTACTCCAACTGAAAACACAAAAGCTGAAGTGCAGAGAACTGTATCACAGTAGGCATTTTCTGAACCTGTATTTCAGAATACTTGCATTTTTCCCTTCAAACACTACAGATGACCTCCTACAGTGAAGTCAAAAATGAAGGTGGGGAGAAACATTCTAAGCCGCATTATTTCATGTTTGTCAGACTTAATTTGCATTCATACCTGGATACTCTAGCTTTTAAATCCCAGAAGTTTAAGTTTCCATCAACATCTCCAAGAACCAGGGTATCTCCTTTCCAGGCAATACATGTAATGCTACCCATACTTCCCTGAAAATATTTAAGAAGCAGAACAACATCTCATGATTAATGGAGCCAAACATAGGAACAAACATTTCTTTTTTTAAATATTTTATGACATGAAAGACCAAATTCTATCAAATATAAGCATTTATCATGTCAGTCATATTTGCTTCAGAAGACATTTCCTTGTAAGAAATTCGGGATTTAAAGCAATGGAAATCAATTCTTTATCTCTTGTCGCAAGGAAAGATCAAAATGGCAGACCTCGTTTATCACAATACTAGCATAGAGTAAAAAAGAAAACAGAAAGAATTACTATTTGTAAATTCCATTTATCAAAGCCTTCAGAAACAACTGAAAGAAAGACTATTCTTCAGAATAACTAAGAAAAGAAAAGCCAACTTAAAATTCAGAGAAGAATGCTCCAGCCCACTCAAGTCCTTACGATGCAAGATAAAATCCATTAACAGAACACAGTCATGCTTCAATAACATCCTCTTTGTTATTCAAGCTTTTGTATATGCTTTATTAAAATTCTTAAAAATAGGTTGGGTAATTTATTCAGAAAGCAAGTCAGGGCCTATAAAGATTCTGAATTCTAAAAAAAAATGCACAGAATCATAGAATAGAATCACAGAATAGTTAGGGTTGGAAAGGACCTTAAGATCATCCAGTTCCAATCCCCCTGCCATAGGCAGGGACACCTCACACTAAACCATGTCACTCAAGGCTCTGTCCAACCTGGCCTTGAGCTCTGCCAGGGATGGAGCATTCACAACTTCCCTGGGCAACCCATTCCAGTGCCTCACCACCCTCACAGGAAAGAATTTCTTCCTTATATCCAATCCAAACTTCCCCTGTTTAGGTTTGAACCCGTTACCCCTTGTCCTATCACTACAGTCCCTAATGAAGAGTCCCTCCCCAGCATCCTTATAGGCCTCCTTCAGATACTGGAAGGCTGCTCTGAGGTCTCCACGCAGCCTTCTCCAGGCTGAACAGCCCCAACTTTCTCAGCCTGTCTTCATACCGGAGGTGCTCGATCAATCAATTCATTGATTTCAACTGTATTTTCAATAGAAAAGTTAAGATTGTAAAACTAGAATTGATATGGCTTTTGAAGTTGGAATTTTAATTACATATTTTAAACCACTGCATTAATGCCCACTTGTCAATACAAGGCATATTCCTGATTTTTTTTCTGGCAATAACAGATGAGAAAAAGAAATCAAAGCATCAACAATACAGGAAATTTGAACTCACATCAGGAGGAATTCTTGCACTGTCTTTTACTGCGTTTCCTTCTACTGTGAGATGATAAACCTGCCAATCAGCACCTGTAAATACAAAGTGCTCTCTGGCAGAAATGTTCTGGCTCAGCTCTGATTTACTTTCGGCTTCCTGTAATAAGCTTTAAAGAGAACACCATGAGACACAAGTATTTCCTTCTTGAAATCAGAATTGCAAAGCAAATATTCCATAACTAATGCATAGAGGCAGCACAAAAATGAATGTATCCTTAAAACAATTTATCCAGGAGCAACAGCTAACTCATTTATACACTTGTGGAAACTTTCATGGGCAACTTCTCATGGCTTTACTTCAAGCATCAGGTGACTTCTGGACTGCTGCACCTGAAAAACAGGTACTCTATTTCTCTCATCCAGCAATACATCAAAGAACCATATCTAAAAGCTAAAAGGAGGCCCACTAAGTTGCTCTGTGTTATGCACTTGAGAATCAGTTCCAAAATACTTTGTTCTGTAGAACAACGGCACATGGTGGAAAAACAACAGATGCAGAATATCATATTAAAATGAAAAGTACCTGATCACAGAAGATTCTACGCTGCTAACTTCAGTATCTGATGCAACCGTCTGCCGGGCCATGGCCTCACGGGCTGCTAACTGCTTCTTCCTCAGGCTTTTTAAGTTGTGAGAAGGTGACCACTCCTGTGAAAAAAAGAATGGCAAAGACAAATGTTTACTCCCCAAATTTACTGGGGATTTTTCTGTTAATTTTAATGATTTCAATGAAGACCGTCTTTCTATAATCCCTCCCTCCATCACCCAAAGGAGCACACTTGATTTTTCCACCAGTACCTGTTTTTTAATTCCCTCTTATTTGATGACAGATGAAAATGGAAGGATGAAAGAACTTATCTGTATGCTACAGATAAAATAACATTTTGATGCAAAGTTGTTCAGAGGTTTTGATACTATCTCAACATACTACATTCAACAAACAGTAGGTAGCAGATTTTATTCCTTACCAAAGCGGTCGCTATTGGGAAGTTTTTAGACATTTCTCTGAGCAGAGTGCATGTTCTGACATCCCAGATCTCCAGTGGTTTGTCTTTAAATACCACAGCTAGATACTGCCTAAAACAGGTAAGAATTTATTACATCAATATTAACAATCCCATATTAATTTGAGCATTTCACTTCATACGTGTTGTTCATGGCACCACTGCAGAAACCCTCTAAAACTAAGGAAACAGAGTAATTTGGCTGAAATCCCACTCTGAAGGTTGTAATTTCATTGTGTTGCTGAGGTGCAAAAGAGTGTCTGAAGATGAGTCCTCTTTCAAAGCTAGAAGAATTAGAAATTTCTGTCATGTGGTGCTGCTCAGTTACTGTAAAGGAGACCAGAGAATTCATTCAGAGAAAGCAGCAGCTCCTCTAATTTAGCCATAGTCAGCCAAGTTGATGAATGCACAAGGTATCAAAAAGACATACTAAGGCTGTAGGTTGGACTGATTCTTAATCTGATCCAGACACATGCCATTTCTCCAATCCAGTGATAAATGAACATAAAATCCTCTTGCACTAAACCACATGACAGTTATGTCTTCAGACCTTTCATCTGTGGAGGTAGATGAGTACACCACTTTCAATCTACCACTTTTCATGTTTACCTTGAGAATACAGAGGCTCTGCAGCTATATGTACCCTTCATAACTGCATTAGTCTCCACTGAAATGAACTATCCTTTCTTGTTCTCAGTTATCAGTCTAGTCTCTTCAACTATGCCCACAGCAGATCTTAATTTTTAATGCATTAATAAGACCATTTTATGGTTGAACTCCTCCAGTTCTGGTTCACATACATACTACCAAAAATATTCCTATACAAGCTTAGAGAACATTATTTTTTTCTCCACTGTAAAGAAAAAAGCACTCACTTTTGAAATTTAGAGACAGTGCCATATTAAACTCAACACTTTTAATTTCATTTACACAGGAAAGCAATCTCAGAGTACTACTGTTATTACTTTTGATACAATAAAGACCAGCGTCTCTTGTCACAGGCCTTATCTCAAACATGAGCAGGACTTGATGCAAACAATGTGGTCATTTATCAGCTGACTCCTCAAAGATCAGTGCCTCACACCTGGTTTTCCAGTAGACAGTTTATAATAACTGTATGAAATACGTAGTTAGAAAAACTGATGAATACAGCAAAAATCATCCCACCTTTAACGCCAATCTTCTAGTTTCAAGCATGCCTTAAGTTAGAGAAAAGAGAATTAAGTCGTAACACTCATAACTGACAAAAACTGTTCAGCACTTTTACTCTTCCTAATATTAACAAAAGGTCTGTTCAGTGAACCCAATTCTTAAAAACCCTAAAATATTAATGACTGATCTTGCAGTGTGTTTGGATCCTAAAGTGAGAAAGTCAATCACACAAACATTACAGCTTTTGCCCTTTGAACTAATATTCTGAAGTCTTTTTCTCTTTATACTTTGAACATTTTTCTGTGCTCTCTGGAGTGTTTTTTTTTCCTGGAATTTCTATTATGTCTATTAAGTCGTGAGGATCTTCATGCAGTAAAGTAAAATCTATAAACTTCACAAGGCTAATGTACTTACTTCAAATGAGACACCTTTATCATTTCGATAGCTGGCTCATCATTGCCTCGCTCCCCACGAAATGCAATGCTCCTGCCTGGAATGCAAAAATAACATGGGAGAAAACAGAAAGAGTAACTAAACTAGTTTATTAACTATTCCGTTTGTAAATAGAAATAGCTTACAAACTAAATGAGAATATCTCCAAGTAACCTGCTGTATATTACTCTTGTCATTGTCGAACTTTTACTGCATTTCAAAGGACTAAATATCACATAAACTCTAACTTACAACCTCACTCACTTCCAGAGCACTGAAAGCGATGCATCATCAGCATTACATAACTATATAGAGATATAATTTTGCAGTCAAAGCCAACGAGATCCACTCCCAAATCCCCAAGGTGGAAATTCATGCATAGATTTCAAGTTCTGTAAGAGAAATGAACTCCGCCATAAACTATGTCTGAAAGCATTCCATGGTGAAGTACTCATTCTACATTTAGCAGAACCATTCTCTCTTTCCAGCTAAAAGAACATTATAAACTTATCCCCAACAGAATTTTCACCCACCCGTACAATGGGTTGCAGAATTAAAGATCATATGCATATCATTAAAATAACTAACCTACAGAGTATCACAGCATCTCCTGTGCAAGTTTCAATCACCTTAACTTTCAACAAAACATCGAGTTTTCAAACTTTAGCCACTCTTGTGGCTGCTCATAGCTAAATTACTTATCTTACACCAATCCTGTGAATACATCTAGTTATCAGTGATGCTGGTTAGGGCTCTCATGTCAGAGGCCAGGCTACAGGAAACCTCCCAGTTCTATTTTCTTCATTAATGATGAATAATTTTAGGAATTGTCTTATCTTAATTCAGAAAAATAAATGAGAATTTTGTCAACATGTTTATGAAGTAAATACAAGTCAGCACAGTTTTCCTAGCCCTCAAATAGAAAGTTGGGCTAAATAGTGATGGAAGAACCAACAATCAAAGAGTTAAGTAGTTATGCCTTTCTGGTAAGCTTTGAAAGAGGAAATGTAACATTTTCTAAGCAAAGCAAAGCATATGCTTTAAAGATCTCAGATATTCACATTTACTTGAAACTTGTTGCCTAAGGAACTACGGAACCTTTTGCCATTTATAAATGTTTGAATACTGATTTACAAGCTGAGGGAAATATCAAAATCCCATTTTACATGAGGTCAATTTTACAAAGTACAGATCTTTTTTAGTTTTGATTTTAAACAAATGAACAAAAGACATTATACAGAAAAAAGCATCAATACTGTCATGTTAGAAGAACAGTCTCCTTGTGCAGCACCCTGGAAGTGAAGAAACTGGGTCTTTTTTTTATAAGCTTAAAAAAAATTAAAAATTCACTTTATGCTACATAAAGCAATTTAGAGTTAGCCCAAGTGTTACAAGATTCAGGCACTTCATTAGAAATTAAATCGCTCCAGGTTTTCACATTCAGAAATAATTTAAAATCATTCAATGCTTCCTATTTTGGGCTGTCTAATCTCCCAAATTATACCTCCCAGTATTGTGCTCTTGAGTTCAATCATAAATATATCTGTCATTCATTTTAAGGCCAGAATAGCTGAAAAAACACCCATCATCTGTTAAGTTTGCTATCAAAGTTATTTATCTTTTAACCCTTCCAAATCTTCTAAAATTATGTTATTACTAAAGTAGCCTTTTTACATTAATACACACACTCAAATTCTGGCCATATGCCTGGCCTACCATAAGCTTAAACAAACCCAATTAAAAAAAAACCTCTTTATGCTACTCATTAAAGTTAATTATCTATTGCTGATATAAACCACAATAAATAGTTCAACACCATTTCAGACACACATGAAACAATGGGTTGAGACTGTGACAAAACACATTTGAAAATACATGCGTTTTGTGAAGACAACACACCACTATACTGTGTGAATGCTTCTAAACCTCCTGCAGACACGTATTTATTGTTTTAATAATCCAAGCCACAGGTATTTTTGCAAAGGTGTTGTTTCATGCTTGTCGTAGAGAACCAGATGGAACTTATTACGTGGCTTCACAAAGACAGAGGAGCAGAACAAGTTAAAACTCCTCTTTATTATTTTGTCATGACAACAGATGGGAAAAAAAAGGCAGCAAGAACTTATGTTTGTCACTCCCCAGCAAATCTGTCAGCTTCTTGTACAGATTTCTCAGGAAGTACTAACCTGTTGGTAGGTCCACGAGCTGCAACTCATTCCTTACTAGCCCCAGATTGTTAGGTGTTGAGGTGGCAAAGGAAATAAACCCAGTCAAGCTTATCCACTCAATTCCCCTGTCATCAAAAGAGTACATGGAGCATATGAGCCAAAATATTCAGATGGCCTAGCAAATAGCTGAAGTACAGTAGGTTTTTTCATACATATTCTTCAATTTGAAAACAGCACAGAAGTCATTTTTTTACAGTATATGGAACACTATATTTAAGCATAAAAAGAAGCTGCACATTTGCAACTATGATGTAAATATGAAGTTAGCAAATTAAATTAAAGATCTTTCTTTTCAGACTACACTTGTTTGGTTAGAAGAAAAATTTCAGTGGGAAAAACACTGGAAACTTCTGCAAAACTCCCTCACAGACGCTCAGCACCAGAGTAGATTAAAATCACTGCTCTGATTAAATCAGTGGTTTACCAAATGAGAACTATCAAGTAACTTGAATTTGCCAGCACACAGAAAAAACATTCATATGCATAGCAGTGTGCGTAGACTTGATTCTTTCAGTTCAGAGAGAGGAAAAACAACCGATTAGCAAAAAAGAGAAGCGCTGAACAGATCTGACAGGCTTTCAGAAGAGAACTGAAAACATGGTAATATTTTTTGTTGGTTTAGATGATGCCAAGGCAGACAAAAACCAAATTACCTTGAAGCCTGGCAAGGATGTAAAGTTACAACATACTGTCAGCACATATGGATTCTAATTGAATTCTTAAAATATACCACAGGCCACAAAAGAATGGGAAGCAGCACTAGGTGGTACTGTTCCAAAAGCAGATAGTCCTCCCTCCCTATTGCCCACACACACTTTGTGCCAGCAAAAATGGCTGAATGGTTTATCTGCGAAATACATAAAGGAACTGATTTAAACAAAAATTGAGATTGTTCTAATATGGCCCCCCAAAAAAGTTCATTTTAATGGATAAATGGATTTAGGTTTTTCTCCAATCCTTCAAACATAGATTACTTAACTACTTCCAGGACAAGTCTTCTGTTACATCAATTGAAAGAGTCATGGTCTCTCTTGCACGAACATATGTGAAATATGAGAAAGATAAATAACAGTATGAACGATTTACTGTCAGTAAATCCAACTCATGTCGTATTAAGTTCCCTAAATGCAATTTATACATGTGAAAGCATAAAGCACTCCCATAATATTTTGCACATATTTGTTACAGCCATATTTACCTTTTTTTTAGTTCAAGTTTTAAGAAAATGGGAACCTTTATTCCCATTATTCCCCTAAATCCTCAAGTAAAGTTAAAAATTTAGGACCCAGTCCTTTTTCCAACCAGGACCTATGAAGGTTCAATTGAATTCCTGAATATTTCAAGTTAGTGAATAATTTCAATCAAAATGAGAAGTATTCAATTATGCATTGAAACATTATAGGAATAACTGAACAGAAATCTACAACTGCAGTAATGTGTGACACTGCAAGCCTCCAAAGGGTCTTATATACAAGGAGCTTTCTGGAATGGAAGAAATATCAGTTCTGACACCTAATTTTTATCTATTATTCTACCATGTTTTTTTGGAAAAAGCACAGAATACTCCTAATGCATTGTTATTGCCAGCAGCAGTCACCATTCTCGTTCCAAGACTTGAGGCATTTTCTATACTTCTTTCATCAGCTCAGATTGAACAGAACAAGTCCTTTTTCTGTGCTGCTACCAGGCAGTCTGTCAATACCAATAAAAATCTACAGAAACACAAGATACTCATAATTAAAAGGAAACCTTAGCTTAGCTAACTGCTGGCACCTGAAACAGTACGGGTTTTTTTATTGTCATGCATGTAAATGAAGAATCTGAAGATAGTGGTTCAAGTTTTAATGAAGGAAACAAGTAATGTCTTCTCTATTGAATTATCTCAATTTGCAAAATTTCCTCATAAAAGACATCTTTGTCTACTAGAATTAAGGGTTACATTCAGCTGTAAATTATTCCTCAGACTGCAGCCACTCTCTTAAAACCTGAAATTATCACAGAATCCTAGAATGGTTTGGGTTGGAAGGGACCTTCAGGATCATCTAGTTCTAGCGACAACCTCCTCTAGACCAGGTTGCTTGAATTCTGGGATTCTTTACTCTCAACTTGCCTCAGCTATTTCAAGGGTAAGATTCAGGTTTGATTAATGATTCCAATGCAAACAAATTGTGCTGAGTGTACTGAAGCAGATAAAACCACAAATTACTCTTCTAGTTGGGCATGGATTGTTGCGACTCTATATCGAGTCAGCTGCTAATCAAAACAGTTATAAGATTTCTAAGAAAAAGGGAAAGGAAGGAGTGGAAATAAAACCTTATCTAAAAGCAAACTGTATTAAAATCTCAATCATCAGAAAATACACTCAGCCTCAAATTTTAGTATTTAAAAAAGAATTTTCTTTCTACTTTCTCAAGTATTTGTATGTTCTACGTGCCAAAAGTGAACATCAGCAATGGAACAAGTTTTTCCTTTTTAAGAAGAGGATGGTTAAGAAAGAAATTACAATTAAGTGCTGAATATGCTATTTCTAAGATCAATGTACAGCCTGTAATGGCAACTTGAGAATTCAATTCTGAATACATGGGATTTCATTGCAACGCTGCTTATACTTGCCAGTTAACATGTATTTACTAATGCACAGAAATAAATCCAGCTCAGGAACACTGTATGACAGAAGTGGCAAATAGTTTTCATTCATCTTTCTTTATGTGAGGAAAGCTTCTTGAAGAGGTGATGAATGTTTGCAAAGCAGCTTTCCAAAGGGGAGTCAGCTTAAACAAAACTGCTAAACCAGCTGAAAGTGCAAAAATTTGGGTGTAATGCAGTGATTTTCAAGTTTTGCCTGCAGGCCATACACATTCTCGTTGCAGTCAGTGAGATTTTAATTTCAAAAAATAATGCTGTTGCAACCTTGAACTTGCTGAGTTTCAGTGAAAAAGAATGAGAAGCACTGCCCCACAGTTATCTCTCAGAATAAGCAAATACAATTAGGCAATTAAAGACATGCAAATAGAGTACCTGCAATGCAGCTTCCAGTTCACTTTCACTGAATATGTAGCTTCTACAGAAGAGCACTTTAATCACCAAAAAGTGTCACAATTGCTAGTACCTAGACAACTCTGGCCATTATTTTAGCACACTTGATACGCAAAGGACAGTTGCTGTTCCAAAGACCTTAGTTTTATCACATTCTCAAACTATAGAGCACTGAAAATTCTGCTGGCCTTGAGTTACAATTTCAGGGTATTCCCAATTACATACTAAAATAATGGTGTTCCCTGACAGTGTATTTTCAGACAAAATTAAAATAGAGGCATTAACCAATCCGTCTGCATTTGAGAGGTAAAGCAAGAATTCCCACTGAAAGAAAAACTGTTCCACTTAAAAAAAAACCCAAATCCCTGTGCTTTATTCTGCACTGCTTAAAGCATTCCCTTAAACTTGTAAAAATGATGTGGAAAGTCACTCAGACCATTTAGAGCGGGACTAAGGAAATTAAACCAATGATTAAACACTCACCCAGATAAGAGCTTATGGCTAAATAACATTCACAGTCATTTTAACTTTGTTCTACAAATACCACTTGTGCAAGGACAGCTGCTAGAAAGACAATGGATTCTTGAAGTTTCTCAAGTGTTGCAAATCCCTTACAAGCTGAAAAGCCCAAATTGACAATACCTCCAATAATATACAAAGCCTAAATAAAAGCTAAAGAAATATTTCTTCAAAAGTGTATTCCCTCCTGTCTCCCCATCTTAAACTGCTTTTATTTTAATCTGTGAAATGTTAGTAGTGGTTTTCATTTTGCATTTTATAACCACCTTAAAAGTGTGTGCTCTTGTTCTGCATAATAGAAGATAAAATGAGAAGAATCCTCTAAGCAGTTAACGGTATGAAACCAGAAAACTCATATGGTTTTGAACAGAAAGGGGAATTCTATTCTTACAGTGCCGACTAATTGCACCACAAAGATAAATATACTTACATGATTTCTGCGCTAGCTTCAAAGCAGGTTTCTATAATGAACTCTTAGTGTTATCTATCCTCAGTCACCTCTACTTGTCTTAACTTCTAACAGAATGAACAGGATAATAAAGATCCTAATCTGACGAAGGCCTCATGCCACAACTTTGATAGGAATTTTTACTAATATTACTATTAAAAATAAATATCTTATTTTCAATGCTTAAATTGTCCAGAAATATGTATCTAGCAAGCACCATCTTGAGTATGTTTGCCACTAGTTATCCAAAGAATTATGCCATTGTGTACACAGTCCAGGAACTTAACAACTTACTCTGTACCTCCTTAGGCTGGATAAATACTGAGTCCTTTATTCGGTCTTTAAAATCTTTTAAAGCTAAAATTCTTTTTACTGCAGTTAGGACTAAAACTGCCTCAACAGCAATTTCAGTCCCAAAGAGGCAAAGGAAATAAACCTTGGTGTGCAAACCAGAATTCTCTGAGTCACAACAGTTATATAAATAAAGACACTTTATTACAGTTTCTTGTCCTAAAAAGGCTTCTTTGTACTACAATGCACTAAAGAAACTGGAATTAGTTGGTATGCATTCTACACCGGCAGGCATACATATAATTCCAATATTTAATTCAAGGCAATATTCACTCTGATTAACTTCTTACACATAGCAAAAATACTGTGAGGGTAGACTACTGAATACTCAATTTTCTTGATCATCATTAGCAATGAAGTAAGACACCCACCCACATTGCTGGTACAGCATTAGTTACATGTTTTACCATTTGTATCCCAGGAGGATTATAGTAGGAATTAAAATTAAGGTCTTACTTGACTTCACAGGAGTGGATGCTTAACTCTTTGTGTAAGAGTCCACTGGTAAGATGAAACACCAGGACAGACCCATTACTTGTACCTATTAAAAATATATATACACACCCATTTTATTCTTCCCTTCCATACTTCAGTGAACAAGACATTTTCCTGCATTTATTTCTTGGATCAAGACATATCCCTGAATTTATTTTTAGAACTTGTACAAAATCTTTTCATTCTTCTTGCATTTTCACAACATAGCCAGTAGCAAGAGAAAAGAATGTTTCTTTTTCTTTTGATTACTCGAGGCAAATAAATGACTTAAGGAAGAGTATTAACTATTATCTCACTGTAATCCCAGTGGAGAATCATGGGTAGATGTTAGCTACCAAATCATTAAAGCAATTCTGCTGTCTCATCCCTGAAATAATGACCTCTTTCAAATTATAAATCAATAACTTAGTAGCTATTAGCTTCAATTAGATCAAAAACCTTCTGAAACACTGAAGTTACAATTATCTGTTAGACACTGGGAAGCCTTGTTCTCTTTTTTCTTTATACTCAGATCAGCCTTATTAATACAATAATGGATACCTAAAGAGCCATTAAGGTACTTTAAGTCTAGAATGCTGCAGACTTTGCTGTAAATGTATTTTATACCTACCTATTAGTTTCCTAATCATTTCATCTTTTTTAAGAGCTACAGCTTATGTAAAATCAAAAGTTACATTTTAGTAATATCATGTAATGATAGCTTGCCTACATTTTAAAGCACTACTAATGGTAGTTCCAAGCTCTGTAATAATGGAAGTATTACAAGAACTGCACAGAAATATATGAATTATTATAATGTTTTCATTACTGAAGGGAGATCCTCTTTGTAAGCTCCTGCATAACATTCACCTCTGCAATACCCCCCTTTATCCCACCAAAAAATCTATGAAGACTCTATAGTACATGCAACCCTAAGAATAATGAGAATTTCCCAAGTCTGACTTGCAACAGGCAGAGTCTCTACTTAGACAGCCCCCAAAATATCTTAGATCTCAGAGTTCTCCCTATTTAATGAGGTGCTTACAAGCAAGTATTCTAATATCTAGATAAGTTTAACCAAATTTGTAGTAAGGCAGAATAGATTAATTCAAGAAAAATTAAGTGCTTTAAGTGTACTTTTAGGTACATATATCAGAACAAAAATACAGTCTCTGTTAAATTCATTTATTCTATGAATGCAGTGCTATAGAACTGTGTATTTCTTGATGTTTAGATTAAGGTGACAGCAGGGTGCAAAAAGCCAAGTGTATCAACAGACCAAGATCATCATAAATGAAAGGATAAACACAAACTTGCAAACATATTGCAATTTTTCAGGTAGCATTACTTAAACCCAAGGCAGGAAAAAAAGAATCTGAAAACTATCATGGATGTGAACTAATACAACGGTCACTATCTATCATTAGTTACACAGGATCAAAACCTAGATATTAATTTTTTATGTATTAGTAACTATATTTGTATTTAATACAGAGTATCTTTTTTTCAGAGCAACAAATAACCTACTCAAGCTGCTTACCAACAGCAAGGATTGGCTCATACTGTTTGATGTTTTTTGTCGTAAGAGGTGGGCACATGCGGATAGCAAAGGGAGGCAGAGGCAGTCCTGACAGAAGTCCAGTAAGCAGAAATTTGAGGTGCACTTCTTGCAGAAAAGGACTCTTTAACTGTTCTTCTCCAGCAATTGTGCTTTGCCCTGCTTAAAAATTAAAGCTCCTGTTAGTATTAAATTTTCATCGGAGATGGTATGGGAAGTTATCAGACACAGGAGTTTATAAAACAAATCTTACAAATAACCTACCATACAAACCAGCAGTGTAACAGTGTTTATTTAAAGATACATTCCTACCTGGTGAGCTCTGTATAATCAAACTTTTTGGAAGCTTGCACTGCTGATTTCTCCAATACTTTCTTTCCTAACACTAAGAAGGAAGTTAGTTGCAAACACTTGAAAATTATTAGACCAATTCAAAGATGTAGGGAGATATAACTCCAAACAGTAAAAACTCAGTGCAATCTATGACTAGGAATATAGGGAGTTTTCTCAGATATAATAATATTAGTTAATTAAATTATTAATTAATTAAACAGAGGAAGTTCAGATTGGATATACGGAAGAAGTTCTTTACTGTAAGGGTGGTGAGGCACTGGAACGGGTTGCCCAGGGAAGCTGAGAAGGCTCCATCCCTGGAGATGTTCAAGGCCAGGCTGGACAGTCTTGGGTGACATGGCTTAGTGTGAGGTGTTCCTGCCCATGGCATGGGGGTTGGAACTAGATGATCTTAAGATCCTTTCCAACCCTAACTATTCTATGATTCTAATATGGACATGAAAATGATGAAATCCCACTGCTGTATACCTTCTGCAGTCAGTTGTACCACTCTGAGTGATATAATACCAAAATAACAATAGCTGCTATGTCAATGAATTCAGGAAATGCACATAAGAAAAAAAATGTCATCTTTAAACTTATGAGATAAAGTGCAAAAGAACCTCCCCCAGTGGTATGCTGCCTGCACCAGATAATACGGAAAACTCTTACCAAGAGCATTTCCAAATCTGCACCTTTGTAACTGCAAACACAATTTTACTTTTCCACTAAAAATCAGGTTTACAACACAACCATCCGGTATTGGAGTGCTGGCTGCTATCTAGATTTCACAAAGATGAGATGCATCAAATAAATTGTCTTCATCCATTCCATTTTAAATTACATTTTTTCCCCCTCAGAGAACATGTACTTTGTACTTTGAACATTGGTCTTTAATATAAAATGCTCAAAAATCTTCATTTGATTATTTTCTTAGAGATCAGGAATTACTTTCTTTCTGAATTACTATTTAGATAGCACACAAAATAATTCTAACATATATAGTCCTTAAGTGTCGTGGTTTGAGCCAGCAACCCAGAACCACACAGCTGCTCGCTCACTCACCCCCATTCCTCCCCAGCTCCCGGAGGGATGGGGAGGAGAATCAAAAGAATGTAACTCCCACAGGCTGAGATAAGAACAGCCCAGTAACTGAGGTATAACACAAATCACTACTGCTACCACCAATGATAATAATGATAAGGGAAATAACAAGGGAAGAGAATACAATCGCTCACCACCCGCCGACCGATACCCAGCCCAACCCCGGCAGCAATCTCGCCCTTCTGGGTAACTGCCCCCAGTTTAACATCCTGCGCATGACGTGCTGTGGTATGGAATACCTCTTTGGTCAGTTTGGGTCAGGTGTCCTGTCCCTGTTCCTCCCGGCTTCCCCTCCTCCCTGGCAGAGCATGAGACTCAGGAAGCCCTTGGTCAGAGTAAACATTACTGAGCAACAACTAAAAACATCGGTGTTATCAGCACTGTTCCCAAGCTAAAAGTCAAAAACACAGCACTGCACCAGCTACTAAGAAAGAGAAAAAATGACTGCTACTGCTGAACCCAGGACAGTATGCTAAGATGTACAATGAATTAAAAATCCTAGAAATGAGTAACAATAATATTAGTGAAAGAAATTCTTACCAATCATGCTGTCTAATGAGAGGTCTGGAAGTTTATTTTGGAATGCTCCTACAGGAATCCCACAGAACGAGACTGGGGAATACAAAGGTGATGCACTTGAACTGCTGTAAAAGAAATGAAAACATGTTCCTAATACAGACTGGATCGCCTGTTGACTTAGTTCCTCAATTTTGTTTTAACCCCAGGCTGTTCTTTCAGTATTTCTACCACTTCTTACTTGCAGAATATTCTGAGATTATTCCCACCACCAACTTCCACGAACAACTCTACCAGGACATAATGCACAGAAAAATGTATAAAACTCAAAACAACTTTCATCTTCCTTACAGAGATATTTTTAAGGAACAGAAAAACACACAGATGTATCACTTCTGAAGCAAGCATTGAATGGAGGCTTTAAAATACATTGTGTATTAATATGTAGAGCTATGTCAATGAATATAGCTAAGCACCGACCATGAAATATTTTGACATTTAAGAACAAATTCCCAAACTTGAGGAATGTTTTTTGTTAACCTAGATAAATTTCTTAGATAAGGGCCAGATGACAAAACCCATAAATGAAGCAAAGCCTTTCACCTAAACATCTGAAACACAATTGCTTCTGCATATACAAAGCTACAGCAGAAACTTCAGTAACTATGTATAGTCTTCTATCTATGCATCAGGTTTTTGTGTTATATTTTTCCCCAATGACTGTCACTAGGTCCCAGTGCAACCTCCATCTAGAAGAGGCTCAAAGTGCCTTTTGCAGCCTTAGCAATCATATCCTGCTGAGCTGATGGCAGGTGTATGCCATATGCAAAGACCAAAGACTACTGACTGCACATGGCTGTACATAAAAATGCAGTTTAAGGCACATCCAAAGCCTTTAAAAATCTCACTTAAACAGACTGAGTTCAAATTTTAATTAAGACCATCACATCCAGCAGGGTAAACAGCTAATGGAGGAAAACATCTTCAAAACCCATTAAAGACTCCGTGCCAGCCAGAAACACGCCTTACTTTTCAGTACAGGGCAACCATATCCAGAATCCTCTAGGCTCAGTGGTTCTTCTACTATTATTATTATTATTAGCACATTTTTCCTGGTTATATAATTATGAAAAAGATCAATGTTTTAGAAATGAGTCTATGAATACAATAAGTAAAACCCAGCAACATATGGATCCTGAACAGCTCTCTTGGATGTGCATCACATAGAATTCATCTGACAGCATTTTTGAGAACACCAAGAATAAAATCATTTAAACACTTATGAGCAACAAAAGAATCCATGTTGAAAATCTGGTACTACTGACATTTAAAAGTGTGCTAAGAATTCTGTATTTCTTTTATGGTAATAAGTTGTTTTATTCTACAGTACTTTAAAGGTTTATTGCAGCAAAATGACCTTTATACACTGAAAGCTCAAAAGAACCATAGCACTTCATATAGCATTTTTTGAGACTGCTCAAAATCTAAAATTCTAAAGGCTTTGTATATAAAAACATTGTTTGTACCATCATATTCCAGCCACCTGTTGTGCAGCCTCATGTTGCTCTGTGTCAAATTCACACAAATCTAGCAGAACACCTTTCCCTTACTAAAAATGTAGTCCTTCCTACACTCATTTTGAAGCCCTTTCATGTGACTGAAAGTGAGGGATCCATTCCTGAGGAAAATTATATAGCCTGAAGAAAGCCAAATGTTTCCCCAAAACAATGAAGATTCATTCTATCTTTCATTTCCCTTACTCCAACCACTTAGTATGGAATAATTTTCCAAAGAAAGAAAAGTAAATACAGTTCCTTCACTGTCCCAAAGCAAGGGATCTAACCTATGTGGATGATGCATTTTCTTTCTTTTCCTTTCATTTATGTGCATGTTGCTACACAAGGAAATCACTTGCTTTTAGAATTTAAATAATACTGCATGCCACTTGCAAATGTAACAGATGGAAGGTTTGATAAGAAAAGTAAATCCCATTACCTGTTACGCACATTTCTGCCAGCAATACTGGATTTTAATTCCCAGATCATTACCCTGCCATCACTGACTACGAGAGCTGCAGAATTCTCATTCACTGGGCAACACACCATACTGAAGGGTCGAACTGTTTTTGTTACCCTGATTGCATCACACTGACTTCTTAAATCATAAATCAGCTCCTGAACTGGGTCTGGATCTGTAACATCAATGTCCCACAGAGGACAAACAATTAGAGTGGAAAACACAGGATATGATCAATCAACAGAGGTAAATGTGCAGCATGACTGAGCTATTTGGTTGAAATCCACATGCTCCCTGTGCAACAGTCAGGAAAAACAGTCAAAAACTACATACTGCTCATCTTGCTGTACACAACACAGCTCTGAGAAGTTCTCCAAAATGTAACTTTGTAATTAAAATACCTTATTCCACAGAAATCTTGCAAAAATTACTGTTTGATATCTGGGTAAAAAGCACATCTGCTCTCCACAATCCAAAGGAAAGTAAATCATTTGATTTACTGGTAAACCTGGAAGTAAGTAATGTAGCTCACCAGAAACTGCCAAACACACTAAAACCAAAATAAACCAAACAAACTATAACAAAATTATATTTACATTTACAGAAATGTATTTTCCTTTCTTTTCTCCAGTGTCCTCCATTATATTTAAAAGGTCACTCTTAGTAAGATTTCACAGAAGAGACAAAGGTTTAATAATTTAATCTAAATATATGCTTATGTCTCAGTTCTATAACCGATTCTTCCAATTGAGAAAATGACTTCTAAAGCCTTGTGTTTGCCTGAAGAATGCTTTTTCTTAAAGTGAAAATGAACATACTAACCATTTTTTATGTAAAACATTCTTGTATCTGTGACTCTTATGCCACTTCATACATAAAGTATTTATTTTCAGGATATTAGTATTGCATATTGTGCACTAAATGTCAGAAAAGTCAAGAACACTAGAAGGGCTGTAATTCACTATTCTGTATGAGGCATGATGGCAAACACTGGTGTTAAAGTATTAAATAGAATGCCTCAAAGTTCATTTCTGGACATTTTTGACACAAAAGTTACCTGGCTCTTCATTTGGAGTTCCAGTTATACTGCAGTTAGATCTGCGAACTCTTAAAGTTATACAACCATTTTCATGTAGGCAAAACAGCCCATCACGCTGAAAACAAGGAATTACCTAGGTAAAGAGACAGTACATTATACCATGCTATCAATGTTTTATCCTTTGCAAAGTACACTTGCAAATGAACATACAATTCTTGATGTATTAGGAAGTCATTAAAAATGTTACCATTAAAGCAACACTTCAAGGAATTTCTTTACCTATAATACTTGTGACTAAGAAAGTCAACTAATTTGAGAAATTTACTGAAAGCTTTTGTTAGAATTGCTTGCTGGTTTGGGGCTTTGTTTTCTTAAAACAGTGATGTACTCATACATATTCTTTTTAGCTATTACCTTTTAGTATCAGAATTCATGACTCTGAAAGAATAAAAACTCTTCAGTAAGACCTCAGACTAGACATAACTGTCTAATTAAGCAAAGGCAGATGATCAGAGAACTAGTATTTGTGTGTAAGAAGCTTAATCACCAGAGAATGAAAAGTCCTTTTTCCACAGCTCTGTTTCCACACTGGTTAACTTTTAACACCACAAAATGACGTGGGTTTGCTGCAGACATCAGAAAACTAAACAGTTCCGAGAATATTTTTTCCCCTATCAGCTAACTTCTAAATAAATCACAAACTTACATATGATCTTAATAAACTTTTACAATGGCAGAAACCAACCAAATTTTCAATACCTGTAAGAAAGGCACTCCTGTTCTTTCAATTGCAATCACACCCACTGTCTGATTCACCTCCAAGTCAAGAATCAGAATTTCTCTGGGATACAATAACAGCATGTAGTTTCTTTTGGAAGGCAGATATGACAACTGAAGGCAGTCATTAAGTGTTACAGATTCAGCACTGTAAAACATCAGATATAAACTTTAATCAAGTCATGTCAATAAATACTTCAAGTTCAAAATAAAATTAGCTATACATTTTCATGCAGCTACATTTTTTGGAGTATTCCCTATTTCGATCAGTAGGCAAGTGCATATTTGTGTGTAATTGCTACAGCAGTGCAAAGCATCACTGACCTTCAAAAGACAAGACACTGTCAAGAGACTTTTGTCTAAATAAGATTATAGAGTAAGTTTTAAAATAGTATGTGATTCAAACGGAACAATCTCAAACTCCTGCACATGTCAAACAGAGCAATTCAATTATGAAGAGTGCCAGCTGCCATGACATTTACTGATATTCATGGGAAATTACCCTTAAACACACTGCATACTTCAACTTCTATATTATTATGCATATCAGAATCACAGAATTGCAGGTTGGAAGGGACCTCAGGGATCATCTGGCTCAACTTTCTAGGCAAAGCATCACCTGGACTAAATGTCCCAGAAAAATCTTAACAGTACACAACACTGGGGAGTCCACCACTTTCCTGGGGAGATTATTCCAATGGCTGCTTATTCTCATCGTGAAAAATTCTCCTCGTGTCCAGTTGGAATCTCCCAGGAGTAACTTGTGCCCATTGTGCCTCTTCTCCATGTGACTCATTGCAAAAAGAGTCTCCATCTTTGTAGCCACCCTTTAAATACTGGAACAGTATTTACTGTGTATGTACAGTATTTAAAAGTATTACTTTGAAATGAACTGAATATCCTATTAAAAATAACAGTCTTCAAAACTCAAAGGAAGCAGCAAAAGAGCAGAAAAGTTCATTATTTTGTTGAATGTTAACAGAATACTGGTTGCAAGGTTCATTAGGTACATGCAACCAGTGAGCTGTGCTTAAGCCACACTGAAGAAAATCATCCGCATACTGTGTACAGTTTTGAAAGCCTCTGAACTCATTTAATATCATCCTTTTTGAGAGGCTGTGTTTGGTTTTAATCTCCTCTTCCAACTAAGCCTGCCTTACACACTTCTTGCATCTCAGTCCTTGCTTCAAGCGTCTGAATCCCTTTTTGTCTCCACTTTCCTGACAATCTCCTTTTTCTCTTCCCTCAAAGTTTCTCTAAACTCATATAAATCACTGCCGATACAATTTTTCTTCCCTTTCTCCCCATTCTAGTCTTTTCAGGTGTTCCAGATAGAAAAGAAGGGGAAAAAAGAGAAGACTATCATACCTTTGGCAATATTTGCACACAACTTAAACTTGCAATGAGGAGAATGCAAAAACAGCATCTCTGTCGATTTACTGTTACTACAGAGTGTACATAGGGCTGCAGCAGCATAGAGAATCATAAAATCATAGAATAGTTAGGGTTAGAAAAGGACCTTAAGATCATCTAGTTCCTGCCATGGGCCACCTCAAACTAAACCATGCCACCCAAGGCTTTGTCCAACCTGGCCTTGAACACTGCCAGGGATGGAGCATTCACAACTTCCCTGGGCAACCCACTCCAGTGCCTCACCACCCTAACAGGAAAGAATTTCCTCCTTATATATACTGTTTCAGTATCTGCAAATCAGGTGGTCTGCCCGATGCAGCGCAAATCAAGCATTATGGAACACAGTATGACAAGATCATGCCTATTAACGCTATATAAAAATCACAATTTCTTAAATAATTACTAGAGGAGGTATCATCATCTTCTCCCAATTTTGCAATTTAGACACCTTATTAAAGCAGAGTGCAAATTTTGTTGTCAGATGCTGACTGATACTACAGTCTGGTTAGTTTGTTCTCACATTTGCTTGAGGTTAGAGAAATACTTTTATTACTCAAATATAAAATACAAAAGGAAAAAAGTTACATTACACAAGAGTGGCCTAGAGAAGTTCTAACAAGAAAATAAACCAACCCAAAACACTGCAAAATGGTTTTAAAAGAAAATATACAATTAGGTATGTATAAATTCCATTTGTATTCATACACTATTATAGAATCATAGAATAGTTAGGGTTGGAAAGGACCTGAAGATCATCCAGTTCCAACCCCCCTGCCATGGGCAGGGACACCTCACACTAAACCATGGCACCCAAGGCTCTGTCCAAACTGGCCTTGAACACCGCCAGGGATGGAGCATTCACAACTTCCCTGGGCAACCCATTCCAATGCCTCACCACCCTTACAGTAAAGAACTTCTTCCTTATATCCAATCTATTGCCTCCTACTGCAGTACCATGTACAACACCAGAATGACAACTTTTCCCAGATATCACTACTTACATAATTTTTACTCTGTCACTACACCCCTTCGCATTCCACAATTGAAATAAATTCTAAGAGCCCATTTTCATCCTTTTTTCCCCTCTAAGAAAGATCTTTCTGAATCTATAATGCATGAAAATGTGTTAGCAAAGACAGAACATTGTTATTAAGTTATATAAAACATGCTGGGATGATACGGCTGGTTTTACGACAGAACTGGATGAATGACTGTCAATGCTGCATTCTTAAATAATTCCTCATTTAGGATATCCATCTATCAGCCTAGCCCCCAAAAAATTCTCTTTTTTAAACTATTTACCTTACAGGATTTAACTTAGTAATAGCTATAAAATATACAGGCATACAATACATTATCTGAGGAGAAATACTTGCAACCTACCTTGGTTTTTCATTACTGATTAAGATTTTTACTTTATCAAGAGCCTTTTTGGCTCCTGTAGCAGCAGCCAGCTTGTTGTGAGAAGGGCTGGAATGGGGACTAGAGATGTAAACTTTCTTCCCTGAGCTCGCAGGAGCTTTGGAAGGTGAGAAGTCAGAGATGAAGACTATTCCTTCGCTGGTGAGCACTGTACCAAGAAAAATAATTGTCAATATAGCAAAATGCAATCTCCAATTTCATTGTGGGTTTCCATTTTAATGAAATTTTGGTGGGGAGAAATGCTAATAGCTTTAATAATACTGTATTAGGTAGAAAACTCAGAATTCTAGACAACTGGCACTTTCTACTGAAAAGAGCAGCAAATGGTCCATTAGAATTAATATCCATAAATCTCAACTTTTCAATATTAAGTCTATAGTAAAAAAAAATACCATGGGTCTTACTAGCACAAACCTTTTGGCTGTTCGGAGCAATTATTCACTCTCATCAACTATTTTTCTTTAAGCTTCACAATGCAAACAGAAGTTAGCTCTGTCACCTGCCCACGTTAGCTCTGTCATCATTTTGTGTTCTCAAGCAGAGCGTGGTTCAAAGAATCATTAACTCACAGTATTTATGCTACAGCACAAAGATTCAGCTAAGCTGTAAAGATGTAGCTACATGTTTATGGAAGGTTGAGTGGTATGGCAGATAAAAACCAATACAACTACAAAGCCTGGAAACTGCAATTTCATTACAGATCACGAGTGTGGAAGCTAAATTAAAGATTAAAACAGTGACTCTTATTTCTCTTCGTTTCTCCCTGCTAAAATGTCACTAAATCTGCACTACATCTCCCTTGATATCTGAACTGCTACTGAAACTGATGCTCATACTGTATTCCTTAAAAGAAAGAAAGTCCTTTTTGTTGAAAGTAACATTTATTCTTGGTCTACTCAGCTCACTCAGCACCCATTCTTTTATAGTTTTTTATGCCAGTATAATGGAGCTGTCTCTATCTGGCTTCCTCCAGCTCCCTGTCTAGACCCTTTACACCTTCTTTCCTATAGTCTCAAACATTTCTTTTCAGTTTCTAACTTCTCTACTGATGCCTACTTGTCCCCTTCCCTCACAAAATGGCATCTCATTTTAGAAGATTCCACACCAGCCAAAACCTCTCATCTTTGTTTTGAGACTTCCTGGCATTTATGACTTCATCCTCTCCAATTTATTATTATTTTTAATCTCAATCTTAATATTTTAGCTTAACATTTTTCCTGGTCACACATATTCAGGTCACACTATTTTATATATATAAACTTACAAGCCAAATGTGATGGATCAAAGGGGTCAAATGAAAAAGACAGGATATTTTCAGCATAACTTTTCTTCCAGAGTTTGGTGCCTGTGTCTGCATTCCACAGTACAATATAGTTCGGTGGATGAACTGCAAGCAGTAAATCTCTGGATGCATCCTGATTCCATAACCACTGCATGTCTGCCAAAAGACAGAAGGAACAACAGTGAAATGAATTTCCAAGAGAAGTTCTATTTTAAAACTACTCTTCTTCTACCCTTGTTGTTCAAGAAATTAACAGTGATTTATTAGTAACAAGATGCTTCTATTTCACAGTTGTAAAAAATAAGTTCCTTTTATGGCCTGAATATATGTTTTTAACAAGCAGCAATAAACAGGGTTACACATGTACACAATCCACAACCTATTTAAAGAATTCAGATTTTTTTTGGACAGTGAATTTCTATATGAAACAACATACCATACTGTACATACACAAGATGGAACCACTGAAGAGTCAGAATTAAGAGAACCACACATCATCTCAATTAATACTTGGGATGACACCATGAACCATAACACCATCCCAATTAATACTTGGGATTGTATCAGTACTGGACCTGGAAACAAATATCTTCTCCACTTCAGATACTTTTAAAACAGAGAGTCTGAAGTTCAAGAGTGAAATGCAACTAACACATAATCAAGAATATGAGTATAGTTCTTAAATGCTGGGTCAGTCTGAAGAGGTATGGTTGCCAATCATCATGGCTGGGCATCATTTAAACATTCAAAGTAAATGGATACAAAACACTATGTTTTCTATCAATAAGAACAGAGAGATGCCTAACTTACTTGAAAGGAGCTGTATTAGAGCTACCTACATGCTCCATGGGTGTCGTGGTTTAAACCCAGTCAGGGTAAACATCACTTAGCAACACTAAGAAAATGATTTTTTCCTCTTGGTCTGTATGTATATGGATGTATATATGTGGGAAAAATGACTGCTACTGCTGAACCCAGGACAATGGGGCAGTGTTTTAGACAATAGATAGGGTTGGGCAGACAGTCCAGCTCCACTCACAGCATGACCTCACCAAGGCACAACTTCTCCAAGGCATGTTAATTTATATCAAGATGTCACAAAAAAAAAACAAACCTTCCTTCCTCAGCTCTTTTTCTATCAATTCAGCTTTTTCAGAGCACTGCTAAGTGCTCTTCAGTGGGTTTCAGAGGAAAATGAATAAATCCAGCCATGTGTGTCCTCATCAGTTACACTGCAAGTCAACAAAAGGTTAACTCTTTCTCAGCTGAGTGCAGAGTTTGTATCAAATAAAGAAGAGTGCCTTACACTGATGCACCACTCTTATGGAAACATCAAGGCTCCAGCTGTTACCCTACTAGGCTCTTGCAAGTAACACAGAGAACCAGCAGATCACTCTGGTGCTCAGTCTCTATTTGAACCATTTTCTACAGGCTCGTACAAAGCCAGAGGCCTCAGAAACAGATGGAAAGGAAAAGAAGCTGCTTTTGTTTGAGCTTATTGCTTAATCAAATTAGGGACTGAGGACAACAGAATTTTAATTCTGCTGCTTATTAACTTTTTTTCTCACCCAACACACTGGAAAGACTTCATTGGGTCTGAAAACGTGGAGAAATCTGCAAATGGCACAGTCAAAGCTCCACTAACATTCAGTGAATTGGTATCAGGAGTAAATAAAATGCAATTTATAACACACACAAAAAGAAATCAACCTAATAAAATTAACTGCAGTCAACAGAGTAAATATTCAGTGCCCCACTATCAGACTTACAATATTGTATGTACCTTCACGTGATTCATCAAAATAGAACAATAACAAAAGCCAAACAACCTGGTTTCATAAGAAAGCTTTCATATAAGAGAATTCAAAATAAAACACAGGTATAACACAAGCATCATCACAATTTTTTTAAAACCGTCCAAATAAACTGTAAATTATCCTTAGAAACTCATTATGGTAGTTTCCTGGGGGGGAGGAAGTGTTCTAAATTTCACTTCAGAAATAATTTGCAGACATATTACTAGCATGGACAGCAGCAGCAATAAACACAAATGCAGAACATACAGCACAGCACGTAGCTGTTGCTGTACTTCCAGAGTTATCGCCCCCAGCTCATTCTGAATGAGCCAGTTCCATGCTGGAAGTGGTCCACCGGCAGCACCAGCCCAGGTACTGGAAGCAAACCAGCCAGAGTAGCACAGCCACAAAGCTAACGAGGTCCCGGTGTTCCAGCCAGCTCCTGGTCAGCTCTGCTCCGAGTCATTCCAATAGACCAAAAAGTGTCTACCACAAGTAGTTAGAAGGAAAACCCCAACTTGTACAATAGCAGGAGAGTACTACTATCAACTACAAATTGCACCTATCTATTAAAGCAGTAGTAAAAATTATATTGACTGTTGATGCACCAAGGAATGAAGTCTAGATATTTTGATTCCCTTTTCTGAGTTCTAACCACTACCTTCACTTTTTCATTGATGTAGCACAAGATGCTAACTAATGAAAGGGAGCACTTGATGGACGACACCTTATTAATAGACGAGCACAAAACAAAGCAAGGAACAAAGACTATTATTCCTTTCCAATGTATTATCTTAATCGTGTTAGACATGGCCAGTGGCTACATTTTCTGTCCTCTGTCCTTCATCAGACCAATTAAGATAGTACTGACCTCTATGACAGGCTTCTAGACATTCCTGCCTCTAGCACAAGAAAACATAAATCTTCTAAAGCCTACATCATCATAAATGCATAGCTCTTTTTTCTCCAGGCTTTTTTGTTGGCTTGGTGGTTTTTGTGGGATTGTTTTTGGGGTTTGCTTTTGTTTTTTACTTCCCCCAGAGACGTGAAATTCCTGAATGAGATCATAGCTTTTTTTTTTCTGGTTACAGGATAAAGAACCTTCAAGAATCCAGCTGTCCAGAATAGTTCGGGTAGAGTTTATTGAGTATTTTTCACTGCACTGGGCTACCATTTAAGCTTAGACTTGAAACCTAATTCAGATTTGTCATACTCAATTTGGAGACTGCATACGACCAACTCCCAACACTATGCAAAACCTATCTTATTTACAACTGTCTTCTGATCTAAACGTTCCACAGTACCTCATTCTTTCTCCATTTCACTATTCACATCTTAATATTGTTATGCATAGAAAGCCTCCTTGCTGCTATGAATCTGACAACTGCACAGACACTCAAAAACCCGTTCTTTCCCTAGTAATACTGAAAATGTATGTTATCATACTAGTATATTTGATCAGAAGTAGCTATATAATGACCTAGCTAAAAAGTCATCAAATCATATGTGCATAATCAAAACTCTTTACTTGCAGCAATGTAATACTCTTTAAATACTGCACCACTACAGATGGCATTAACAATCAGGTGCGATGCAAACTGCACTACATCCCTAATTCAAAAGCAGAAAGATGTACCTGACACTATAATTATGATTATTTCAAATAATAACATAGATAAAAATAGACTCTAACTTGTTGTCAGATCTTGGAAAGTATTACTATAGCGAATTCAATCTCACAGCATCCTTCTGGGAGACTGTAAATCTTACATCTACACATGAGTAAGCAAACATACAGAAGGCCAGTAATCTCAACAGTAAAATTCAATGGCAGAAGTGAGCATAGTTTACAAAACCTAGGTGATGGATTCATAGCAGATGCTCCACAAAGTAACGTCTACACAAACATCATGCACTATCATTACCCTGAATCGGTTTTGCATGTTCTTGTATTTCACAACGAGCTGTTCCTGTTGCCACATCCCATACAATTATTTTTCCAGTAACATCAGCAGAAGCTAAACGTAAAGAATATGGAGAGCCGATATTGTGATGGTAATTTTCTTTAGCCCATTTAACCTAAAGATACAGATAAAAATTGGTCAAAGGAGGCAATCATATAACAAGACACCATACTTTATATAAACAAATCATAAACTCAATCAAAAAACATAGTAATAGTTAACAATAAAAGCATCTTTATGCCAATTAAGAATACCATTAAGCTACCATTAGTTGTGCAAATTTAAGGTGTATCGCAACTGTGCTGCATGACTGCAAAGTTGATACTACACAAATCTATAATCTTTAGTCCTGATGTTAGCTACAACAATCCATAAATATATGCTATGTATATAAAAAGTTTAACATATATGTAAGAAACTAAATGGCAATATTTAAGGTTCTGTGGGCATCCCCAAATTTCCCCAAAATTACAAACCCACTGATTTCCAAACAAATTACAGTTGAAAACTTACCAACTTTTATATACATCCTAAAACGTGTCATTTTCCTAATCTGCCAAATATATTACAGTATAGGGGAGGAAGGGAGGTTAGTCTTTCATCTATGCATTGTCCCATGTCAAGCTATTGCTGATATTTGCTATCTTTTTGGTCCTTTTTGGCATGTTGCCACCTCTGACTTCCACATATCACTTTCTGGTTTGGGATTTCAAGCTGCAGGGGCTTGCAAGCTGGCGATACTTACAAAAACTAGGTGTCTTGAAATTTGAAACATTCTGTCTACAAGTCTCCCAAGATTATAGAGAGAGAAGACCGACTTCTTCCCTATGTATTCAATATGGATTTGTTTTGCTACCTGGTATAAGGTGAACTTCCGCCCCTAAGAGAGACTGAAGACACTGACAGAATAAAGAAACATAAATGCTAAGTTAATATTTACTTCAAAAATGACACTGCAGTTAGCTAGCTGTGTGCTGTCACAGTACCTGACAGAGAAAGGGCGATGACAAACAAGGCTTTTTGCAGATATTGAAAGCATGGCATTAAAAACATGGAAATAGAGTTATCATTAGGCACCACTAACTTTGCAACATAAATTAGGTTTGTACAAGTATTCGGAGCACTGCAGCCACCTCTGTGCTGTGCTATCCCTTCTCAGAGGTGTGACCAGGATGGATCTCAAATGCCTGGCTGAGTAAGTTAAACAAACATTACACATGCACAACAAGCACTCTTCAGAGAGCTCCAGCTATAAACCCAAAGCAGGTTTCTATCAGAATAACAAAAAATTCTTGGGAGACTGTCCTCTATCTGCAAATTTCAGCTTTTCGATTCCTGCTTCCCTGCTGTTCAATAAAAATTACCCATGAGCCTACCTGCATGTAGCTACTAAGAAAAGTAATTGTAGAACCTACAAAGCTATTTATTCCCAAATTAAATATATATTAGTTAGAAGCAATTTCCAAGTCTGGAAAACAGAATTTCCCACGGGAGGAACTGTCACCTGAAGTTCTGAATAACACAAAGGAGATCTTCGCACAATCACTCTCAGAGCTCCTGTGGCACACCCGCATTGTAAACCCTCTTTTCTCATTGCAGTAGCACTGCTTCAATGAAGTCCCCAAACACAGCTTGAGTGTCTGCTAAAAGAAATTGTTTTCATGCTGTATTGTTCACTGCCTGTTGACCCTGACTTCAAACTACTGCAGCACTGGACATTAAAAAAGTAATCTCTGGTTCCTGTTTAATTTTCACACCTAATTTATGAAGCCCTATTATCCCTATCAAACATAATGTCAATCCTCTCATTTCTTGTTCTAGCTCAAAAAAATCCTCCTGTAATTAAATTTTCTTTTGTAAAAGCACTCTTTCAAGCACTCTTTGCAAAGGTACAAAAAAATCAGATATAATCTACTCCATAAAAAGTCATCAGTAACACCTTAAGAGCAGAGGGACATCTAATATGGAACAATTTTCAGTGAAACTATTAACTATTCCAGACACAGCTATGACAGCCAAAGGCCAGGAAGTACTTAAAGAAAAATACTTAAATGGGCTGCAGAAGGATTGTGAAACAATTGCTTTTTTATTGCAAATAGTGGTATGTTTTGGAATTTTCAGAACTGAAGCATGGGGTTTTGGCAAGAAGATGTCCTGTAGCCTGACTTTGTAGGTGTGAATCTCTACTACAAAGAGTTTCATTCAGATATACAACAGACTTTTTAGAGATCCCCTTCAGCTTATTTATGCTTTTAGCATTTACAAACTCTTTAGGAAAAAAAAGTTAGGAATTGAAGAAAATTCCTCAGAAATGTTAGGGGATCTGCAATGGTCATGGCTTCATGTTTTCTCACATAATGCCAATTTCTTAAAGTACCATAGAATTCTTTCATTCTTTCCCATAAATTCGTCATCTTCTTACAGTCTATTTCTGTTAATAAAGTATCAGATAGTGGCTTTGAAAATCTACCTTATAAGTTATATAAAAACTATTTGGACTTTAGCATTTGGTTTCCTACTGAGATGATGTTACTGTTCAAAGCTAATGAATGTAACTGAAGCACATTAAAATGATATCACTACATGGATCAAAACCTAATTTTGCTACAACTTGTTATCTAAGCTAAGTGAAAATTTCAAAGCAGAGTCATCATTACAGTTGCTACCTCCATAACACTTATATTTTCTATTTCTTTTACACAATTACAGACACTGGAATTGATTTATTCACTTTAAAGGGCAGCTTGAAGACAACGGAGGCTTAAGGGTATGCTTCCCCAAACAAGTTGCTCAAAGGCAAGCAAAGGTATTGATTCAGAGTGATGCTGGCCCTGTGGCTGCTGTCGTGTACACACCTTTGCTCTGAGATAACAAGAGAAATAACCTCTCCTTACTGTGAGTCAGACAAGTTGCCTAACATTTGTCACCAGAGACACTATTCCTAAGAGTAGCACAAGCTCTCAGTTGAAAGCAACATTCAGGCAAATCCTCAAACCTCCCAGAAAGATTTGGGCACGTATATAGATATGCTGGAGGAAAAGACTTTTCAGTCTTTTGTGACATTTTAGTACCATTTTTAAACATGTTGGTACACCAGTCTCAAAAAACAACATACAGTATCCATTTTGAAACCTAACCCCTTAAAAACTTCTACATTCCTTTTTGCCAGTTTCAAAATTCTCTCTAATCAAGCAAAACTAATTCCTGAACTTTACAGCCATTTTTAAAACTACAATCTCATTATGCGTATGGCTTTTGGCCAAAATCATGAATGGATCTGAAGCAGTTTTGCTGTACCCAACATCTTCTTTCAAGATTTGAACACTTTACTTATTATTATAAAAGCACACACTTAGCTGGACTCTGTAGCACAGAAATACATTATACTGCATAGAAGTACATAAACACCACCGGCTGGGTAATTACTGAATATACTGAAACTTCACTCAACAAAAAAGCCGAAGCTCTTCAGTGAACAGGACATCATCAGAACATGATGGCTCACAATGCAATACATTATCAAGCCCAAGGAAAGCACAGTTCTGTTTAATTTTAAAATACTAGAGCTGCCATATCTGCTCTATTAGTGTGTCTATAAGAAGATGGTCCATTTAAAGGAAATCACACATGGGAAAAAAGAGTGTGCAATCTCCAGAAGGTGTGCTCGAATTTTTACTACAAAACCAACCAAAATACCCCCATCTAAAAATCTATTTTTCCTCTTAAACTACTGCCTGCTTTCTAATATAGCATTTAGGCCATGGACTATCAAGCATTACATCTGCCAGTCAAACAGTCCTCTAAACCTTGACTGAATCTGCCATTCTTCACACTCAAAACAAATGATGTATCAAAGACACACAGCCTGTTCTACACTTGACCACAAGTCCAACTTTGCAATTTCAAGTCACGGACCTTCAAAGGAAAATACAACTACCCTACACTTAGCTTAAATTTGGTTTCATCTACTACTGTTCCTTTTCCATAGATAAGGACAGTAAAAACACAGTAAAAAAAAAGACATAAAACTTTAAAATAACTTCCTAGTCAAATGGTTACCCCAGCATGAAAGATCTGCAAAGACATCTGCAAAGAGATTCACTTGATATTTTATAATGTTCCTTTGAAATTCCACCATGTTAAGAGCTTTCTTAGAAGCATTCCCCTGTGTTCTACAACACCATAAAATGTTTCTATATATTCTATACCTTCTACAAATATATATCACCAACCTCAGCTCAAATTTCAGCATGTATGGTTTGATTTAGCTGCAAAAGAAACCATGTAAAATACAGGTAATTTACACCAAATTTTATGTGAAAATCAAGTGCAATATGATGTCAAGCATTTACACTGATTTGGAAAAATAACAGATACACCAGAATCAAGTAATATACCTTAAAACACATACATCTCACCTTGACAACACTAGCTTTGTGTCTTTCCAAAACCTGTAACGTCTGAGCGGTATTGGCATCAACTACCAGCACAAGAGAATGACATCCATATGCAATCAAACCTTGCCAGCCCCTAGAAAAGCACATATCAGCATCAAACAAGCAAAGACGAACAAAACTCATTTCACAACAAGAATGAGGCTTTTTTCCTTGTTTTGTAAATTGAATGCATGCTACTAGACACAAAACATCGAACAGTAACAATTCTTTAATAACATGAAACTGAAAAGCACTATAAAATGACATTGCTACGCTGTTCACTGTCTGCTGATTGGCCCCTAACCCACCACAAAGCATCTCTTTGTGTCCATCTACAATAAACCTCTTGTGTAAATTCAAGACATGATGTATAAAGTCATGAAGTGCATTCCCAGATTTTATAGATAAGCATGCAGGTAAGCAATATATTTGCAATTATATAATTAACAGTATATTTATTCTTTTTTAAAGCCAAAAAGGGAGCATGACTACAGTAATAGTGCAAAATCTGCTGAGGCCCATCTGATTTGAGGAGAGGTTACTGAGGCCACCAATGGCAATTATAAAGCTGCAATGAACAGCAACCAAGTGGGAACTGTCAAAAGCGAAAATCAAGTTTCAAACTAAGCACTTCAGAGCCTTCAATGTTCACAAACAGGGCAGACAAACCTAAAGGAAGCAGGTTTTAAAAATCACTTGGTTCAGCTCATTCAGTTTACAGAATGAGAGAATCATTTTCTCTCCTTAAGTCTCAGCAGTATTAGGATAATGGCCAGCTGGGTTAACTCACTGTTCAGAGCAATGAACGCATAAACCAATGTATGTACGGGCTTTACATCAAGCCTCACAAATAACAGGAACAGAAACCAGAAGCAGCTGCTCTGATCTCTGCAGTTCATTGCACCACCAAGACCTCCGCCCAGGAAGCAAGTGTCGCTGGCAGAAGGGACCGGACCGTGCTCACCCGCGGCCACGGCTTTGTTGCTGCTCCAGAGCTGGGCAGCAGCAACAGCCCCCGCCGCAGGCTGAGCCTGCGGACCTGCGGCTGCACGAACGGCACATTCCAAGCGCGACCTGCCGCTGCCGGACAGCGGGAAGAGGCAGCACCAGGCAGGCACGGGAGAGCGGAGCCCAGCAGCGGCTGAGGCGAAGGAGCCGCGGGGCGGCCCGGGACACCCCAGCCATCCCTCTCCCTTCCCGAGCCCGCCCGCGGCCCGGCCCCTCACCAGTCCGCCGCGCCCCTGTTCGGCGCGCTGAGGGCGCCCGTCAGGGTCCGCGCCGGCAGCTTGATGTTGACCGTAAAGCGCTGCATGGCGAGGCCGGAGAGCGCCGGGCCCGGCGGGGCGGCCCGAGCGCGGGCAGACGGCGGCCGAGAGTACCTCGGCCCTCCCCAGGGCCGCCGCGCAGGAAGCACCGCCTCGGCGGTGCCGCCGGTCCGTGCGCCGGGGTCCGCCGGGGCCCCGCGGCTCGGGAACGGCAGTTCCGGGGCCGAGCACGGCCGCCGCGGCTCGGAGGGACTGATCTAGGCCGCGGCACCACCGTGCCCGGGGCAGGGCAGACCCCGCGCGGCGGCAGCCCGCTTCCTGCCGCCTCAAGCGCCGTGCTGCGGGGTCCGGGTGTCAGCCGATCCCCTGAGCCTCCGGGGGACCCAGAGCAGTCACCAGAGCCTTGGGGCACGGGTTGTGCTCCTTGGCTTTAAATAGTAAACACAAGAGGGACGTGGAGCTGTTGCAGCGAGTCCAGAGGAGGCCATGGAGATGCTGCGAGGGCTGGAGCAGCTCTGCTCTGGAGCCAGGCTGAGAGAGCTGGGCTGGGTGAGCCTGGAGAAGAGGAGGCTCCTGAAGGGGAGACCTGAGAGCAGCTCCAGTGCCTAAAGGGGCTGCAGGAAAGCTGGAGAGGGGCTTGGGACAAGGGCCTGTAGGGACAGGCCAAGGGGAGTGGCTTGAACCTGACAGAGATTTAGATTAGACATTCGGAAGAAATTCATATATGTGTACCCTGTACACCCCCAGCTCATTCCATGTCCTCTGCCCCCACAAGTGAACCTCCTCAAATGGCAGAGCATCTGCCATTTTATATGATCATCATCATAAGATGAGCATCTTAAACAAGCCTGCCCTTCTGCACCTTCAGCTTGAGATCTCCACGTGTAAAGGCAGGTACATTACAGCTGTGTCACATCGCAGACTCTGTTCAAGAAAGTCATGCTCCTCATCTCTTGACCTGACATGGCACTGTTTTTTTTTCTCAAGACAAGTGAGAGGTCTCCATTCAGAATCAGCAGAGAATTGGGTCCTCTTTCAGTGAAGCACTCTTCTTGAACAAAGAAGCACGAGCAATCACATCCTTATTCAGCAAAGCATGCTGTGCAACAAAAGGCTTCAAGTGTATCTAAAGCTGCACCAAAGAAGGGGCATGGAAACATCTCAAGGCACCCTTGAATGCAGGTGGAATTCAGTGTGCCCTCCTTTGAGTATTAGTGTGGATACTTTTGTTATTTAAAATCAAGCTAGTGGGGTTTGGTTTGGTTTTTTTTTTCTGCAAAGGGAATGATCTGAAGTCGAGATTCATTTAATCACAGCCTAATTTTGTAATCCTAACAGGGATCTCTGTATTTTCAGGAAAAAAGGAAAAAAAATAAAGGTATTGATGATATTCTATTTCTGGGATTTAAGAGTTCTGCCAAAATTAACATAAAAGTAAAATCAAGATATGAATTTCAAAGTGGGAAATATTTGGCAGCTACAGCCCTCTCAGTTTTATACTAAACCGTATGGTTTTTGACCACTGGCTCAAATATTTGTCACCCTTCCCAAAAGCTTTCAGCTCAAAAGCTCAAAAATTATCCAGAAACTCTCCTCCAAGGGAGTATGTGTGGTCTAACCCGGTTCCCCTGAACTTGCTGGACGTCTAAATGTAAACTTTCAAAGGCGGTGGAGCAAACTGTGAAGCGAGCTCTGATGACTGCCTGCAGTCTCACTTTGTTTTGACTAAGTGTCATCAGAGGAAAAACTTACCAAACGGCCTGTTGTTTTCCTCCAAAAATAGTTTCCTTAAGCATTTTTCTAAGGCTCCAAAAATTATGAAATATGGAGCAAGTTGTTTTTATTTGCAAATTAAACTTAATTTCTGTGGTGCTGGTTTTGTTTCATTTCTTTTTGCTTTCATCCTAGCCTTAAGTATCCATGACTGCTCTGTCACAGTCACTGAGAGACTCTGGCCCTTATATTTCCTTTCACATCCTTTCTTTGAATACTTCTGCTGCTCAGCGTTCACACACCTCCCTGAAATACATCACTATTACCAGGTTCACATCTGGGGTGGGTTTGCAGTCTGCTGTTGTTAAAGAGAATCTTCATTAAATTTAATTCTCTGGGGTTCAGGTGTGATTTCAGGAAATGGCACAGATCTGTTAAGAGAACAGTCCCCTGAGCAGTATTGCTCCTCTTGTGTCTGGTAAGGCTGATGCTGACAGCCTCTGTCAAAGCTTCTTTTAGCCATCTGGGGGGCAGAAATCTCACCCCGTTGGTATCTGTCCTTACTCTGCAGCTCAGTATGTGTCTGAGAAGACCTGGAACAAGAGCAGGCACGTGGTCAACATGAGAAGAGCAGGTTGAGCAGAGAATAGGATGAGCTTCCTACTGTTGCATTGCTCATGATTCTATGTGACTCCTGCTGCCTGTGGTTGCTGGAGAGCTTGTGTGAAAGAAAAAAACACAAGTCCTCTAACTCCTTTAAATGTGGACATATGTATTCTCCTGTCTGGTTTTGGTAGTCTTTTGCAAAGGAAAACTCAAAAAGTATTTAGGAGTTGGAACCATGCAGTTTAATGATCCTGGACCGCAGTATTAGGGCGGCTTAATCCTCTGAGTGAGGGATGAAATGAATCATAAAAGATTTAAAGCTTTTGTAAAAAGAAGAGAGGATTATTCTGTTAGCCAGACAACACCTCTTCCAAGCACTGGTGCCATTACATAGTTAACTGGAATAATCCTGAACAGGTAGATTACTGCTGCATCAACCTTGACTGTCATAGTAGTTTGTTAAATACTTTGAAACAGCATCAGAGAAGTTGTAAATAAAACAAAGAGAGGGCTAATGAATGGCACTGAGAGCTCAGTCTAGTTCTACTGTGAACTTGCCAACCCCTAAACCATGCCACCTTCTCTAATGCTGACCCATGCAGTCCCCGTGCATTAAACAATACCCAGAAAGAGTGAGTTTATCTGGATCTACATCTTCTTGACTCATTTCCCACCCAATACTAGACAAGGAAGCACTTCTTCCACTTCTGTATTCATTTTATGAGGTCTTGAGGGAGGTTTTGTTTGTTACTCTGCATTTGTACAGTCTCTCGTGCTCAGAATTCATTTAAGTTCCAAGTTAAGCTGCAGCCTACATGAAAATAATAAGACAAAACACTGCACCCAGTGTTTAACACCCAGTGTAATATCCTGCACACTTACAGTGTGAAGAAGCTCCCGAGAAATGCATCAGATAAACAGAAGTAGATCTGAAACACGGATGTAATGACTCACAGACACAAAGAGGGAACAAGAGTGCTATTCCCATATACCCACACCCAAATTTGATTGATCTGCACTTCAAAAATTAGGGTTTTTTTTTCCTAAGAAGGGAAATAAAAATTTCAACTAATATAACTCTGAGCTTTCTTAGTGGTGGCTGTTGCTAAAGTTCAGCTTCTGTGCACACATATCTGCTCTACGTAAGCAGGAGAGTTTGTGCCCGGGATGACCAGCACTGTGCAATAGCTGTCCATGCTGCTAAATGATCTAATGAATGGATAAAAGGAGAGAAGCTCGGGATATTTCAGAGCTTTAAAAATGTCCTAGCAGTCTGAGAAATCATCTGTTTCCTATTTTATGAGGTATCTACATAAAGTAATATTTTTTGTAGGTAATAAGTAATTTATCAGCATCAGTGCATTTTACTGTAAGATCTAGTATAAGAGTAGCAGCCTGGTGAAGCTGGGATTTGAAATCTAAGTGAAATACAATGCAGTATACTGAAGACTGATAAATCAATCAGTGTTCCTGACAACCCAGTGTGGTATGACATAAATGTTTAAGGAGGAAGAAATCTCTAGGAAGACATGCTTCGTGAAAAAATCATGGACAATGAAGCAAAGACTGATTTTTAAGAGCCATCTGCAACTCCATGACTACAGCTAATGAAAATGTGAACGCAGTAATTTATTGAACTTGGTATAAGTGTATGTTAAGAAATAAAACTGTCCTCATGTATATTGCATATTAAATGGGTGGAAAACGTTTGAATCCATATTATCAGTGTTTTGGGTTGTGCTTTTTTTTCTTTTAAAACTAAATTCAGAAATTTAAATGTCCAGAAACCACAACAGCCATCTAAATCCAGTAAAGTGCTATTAATTGCTGCAAATAATATATCCTGCACACCAATATTTGGGTTGGATACAGCCCAAAAAATATTCTTCTAAGACCATAAACCTTCAGTTATTCTAATTTCACTTTCATTAAATGGTTATGACATTCTTAAGACTTGCCTGATTCTGGTGTCCAGTGAATTTTGACAGTTCATGTCAAAGTATCACCCTGCCTCAAAAGTTCAGATGGAAGACATCCATGGAAAGTGACAATATAGTGCAAAGTAACTGTGTATAGTTCAACATGTGGCAGTGCAAACTGCATGTGGGAACAAATAGCTTCCTTGAACCATTATATCTCTCCTCCTTGAAATGGGATAAGAATTCTGTGGTCTCGCCTGGTTTATGACTAATTAATACTGAGGAGCTTTGAGCCTCTTATAAGCTCAAGGGAAAAATAAAATTCCCTGACATAAGATAGGTAGGAAATTGTTAGAGCGAGTCCAGAGGAGGCCATGGAGATGCTGCGAGGGCTGGAGCAGCTCTGCTCTGGAGCCAGGCTGAGAGAGCTGGGCTGGGTCAGCCTGGAGAAGAGAAGGCTCCTGAAGGGAGACCTTAGAGCAGCTTTCAGTGCCTAAAGGGGCTGCAGGAAACCTGGAGAGGGGCTTGGGACAAGGGCAGGTAGGGACACGACAAAATAAGCTGTGGCTTCCCCATCCCTGGCACTGTTCAAGGCCAGACTGGATGGGGCTTGGAGCAAGCTGCTCTAGTGGAAGGTGTCCCTGCCCATGCCAGGGCATTGGAGCTGCATGAGCTTTAAGGTCCTTTGCAACCCAAATAATTCTGTGACTCTGTGATTCACAGGTTATCTTCAGCTTCTCTCAAAATGCTTCCTTAAGGTTATTATGCCCCTGCAAACTGTTTTTTTTCCAGCAATTTTGGAATTTCTGCACCGTGAAGAGGTATTATATTGAGTTTTAACACAAACAGCCAGTTGCTCAGTGACAGGATCAACAGATCTAAAACTGTGAGCCCCAAACACCTTTTCCTATCAATTCTATCAATACTGAGGATTTGTAAAGCTTGATGAGATACTACTTGAAGAATCAAAAGGCTAAGATAGGCTGTGAAAGGTGAAGTCCCTGCATAAACACAAATGGCATTAACAAGCAGACAGTGACATTAAAGTAAGATTTTGTTCACCACATTTGATGGGCCTCCAGTCCTCATGAAAGTTACTTCACCACCAGTCTTTTGACCACTCTTTTACAAGTTATGGATGTATTCCCACCATTTCCTCTGAGAGGTGTCAGTGGCTTTAGGTAGTAGTTTCTAATAGGGCATTACATATTCAATCCCAGTAGCAGCTTTGTAATTGTTCTTTTTTGCCCCCTAACAAAATGAAAGTGTTACACAATGGTTTGCTATGGGATTTGGGGTTCTTTGTTGAACCTCGCTGCTCCTTTATGAAAAGCATCCAGGAAAATGCTGTGATCTCTTTGATTTACTGATATGTGTTAGGTGGAGGACCAAAACCTTGCAGAGAAACAGAAGCAAAAAATAGAAGTTCCAGGAAAATTCTGGGTATGATCAGTACAAAGCTTGCTTTCCTGCTTACTAGGCACAGTGATACCTGTGACTTGCCTCTAGCTGTGCTTTCTGTGGTTTCTTTTTATCTGGAGTAATTATAAATTGATCACAGGCAGGAAGAAAAGATGCACTTTTTGCAACACGAGGTCTAAGTGCACCAGAGTTCCTGGTCAGCTTGATTTGGGATTTGTCTGTTTTCCAGTTTAAATAAAGCAAAGAATGATCACAATACAAACTAGTCTGCAAGAACTGAAAGACCACGCAGCAGTCTGGCAGGACAAAGTTATGATCTGTGCAATCTCTATATTGGCAGCATAATAAAATACCCAGATTTGTGAGAGTACTTCTACACAGCTGCTGGAATCCAGATACTAAATAAAAATGATTTAAAAATCAGCTTCTGAAGCTGGTTCACTGACGATACTTTACAAGCTACTTCGCATATTGTGGCTCTTGGATGTGCAGGGTAAGAGCACTGGTGCATCCGGGAGGAAGGAATAGCAAACGGCCTTTGAGATTTGGTTAAGGGATGAAAAATGACTCTGGAAAGGCTCTGAAAGCAAACCAGTGTAGTGAACAGCCCAGAAGCATGGGCACTGGCTGTGGGAAGCTGTGTGGTTTGGATTGCCTCCACCTCATCAGAGCGTGTAGAAGGCAGCTCTGCAGAAACATCACTCATGTAAGAAGTGGACATTGATAGCAATTAGTTTAGATTAGAGTCTGGAAACTGCAGGAAAGAGAAAACCGTGTGGTCAGCGGAGCGAAGGCAGATCACAAGGGCTTTCTCTTCAGTAAGGCTGACTGCTGCCATGGCTGTTTTTCACGCTTTAAACTGCTTTCTCATGTGGCATTAAGTTACTGAAGAAAAAATCAAGTGAGTCTTCTTAGTACTTTTCCTATGGTGATGTGTTACTGCTAAGATTTCAGATTTTAAAGAGCTTATGTAAGTGTTTCCCATAAGTATAGTAATTATTTGATCTGACACTGAAATAGTGCTGAAAAAGCAAGTTTTATGATCACTGATAAAGGTAATGTAGAGGTAAAAATCCTCACAAGGCCCATCACATTTGACATATAAAGTGTCCTGTTTTTATGAATGTCTGCAGGGGAGAAAATGACTTGGCTGAGATACTGTATCTATTAACAGACAAATACCATGTATCCATATAGAGGAAAACCATTCTCTGAAGGGTCCATTCTAGCCAAACACTGACGTTGCCGTGGAGATCAGACCCCTGCCTTACCAGCTGGGAATAAAATGCATTCCTTCACAGTCCTGTTTGAGCTGTATATGTTGGATTATATTCTGTGGCACCAGTAGTATTCTTTTTTCCCCTTCACTGAAAGTAGTGGAGGGAGAGAGTTGTGTCTTTGCTTTGTTAGTGATATCCTAAAATGTTCAGATCCTCTATAAAGAAGATCCCTTAAAAAGGAAAATTGTTCCCCCAACATGCAGTGGATGTCAGGGAAATAATAATAGCTGTTGTTTTGGTACATTCTCATATATACAAGAGACAGTTTGACTGGCTTCAGCCGTGTGATAAATTGAATTTAAGGCCCTCCATACTGTGGCAGTATTGCTGTACTTGATTTTATTTACATTTCTGACTTTTGGCTCTTCGGCACAGAAGAAGAGCAAAGGCAGATTGAAAAACACCAACCACCAAAAACCCCTAAAAACCACACGCAAACCAAACGACTCAAAACCCCCATGCCTTCAGGGCTTGTCATGAAAGCCTTTGTAGGAGTTTGATCAGTTAAAGATGTCTCATGCCTCAGAAATACGATCTCTGATCGGGGATGAACTATGATGTAATGCAGGAGTAAGACATCTCTGGGACTTCTACAAGGATACAGTGTTCTTCCACACCTCATTAAGCTTGCCAATCAGTGCTGAAACAGTTCCGAAAAGATAAACTACTTGAGAATTTCTCTCTTCTTTTTTAACTTTACTCATTGTCAGGTCATAGAGCAGAGCTGTCAGGAACGCATGTGGGAACTTCAATTTACAGGGCAATTTATACAGGAACACACAAACGCATAGTGATTTCTTCACACGAGTAATATTTGGAAGCATCTGACAACTCCTTTTTCAAGGCAAACTTATGCGGAAACAACCTTCAAAAAGCAACACTGCATAAGGTAATTTAGGAAGTCAGATTTTTCCAGCGTGCAATGTGGCTGCGGAATTTACGGCATTAAGTGGGATTTTGTTGCATTTGTTGTGGAAATGTATCTCTCCCTCTTTTTCTTTTTGCAAAACATTTTCAGATTGTTGCTTTGAAACTCTGCCATAAAGGAGTTGCTCTATTCCTGTACTGCGGGTACTGGGGATGATTTCAGATTTCCATTACTTCTCCTCTCCAAAGTAGGACTCCCATGAACCCAGGAAGGAAGGAATATATTCATTGTGAAGCCCGTTATCTCAGGCCATAACTGCAATAATATACTTGGTGACTGGCATTCTCAATGGGACATAAATTGTGAGAGTAATAACAATATTTGGAAGCAAAGGTCTCTATCTAATATTTTCTCTTTTTTTTTTGTTCTATAAAACAATAAAATTAATTTCACTTCAAGCCAAATCTTCAATTCTGACAGTGCTAAGTGATAATGAAAGTACCTTTTCTCATTAAAATTGCAGCTGAAATTTTGCATCTATGCTGATAATTTCTGTATCTACATACTAGGGAAGGTGCTCTTTGTGCCGCACACTTGGGAGCATCCCACTCCTGAGGTCCCTACCACCGGAACCTGCCTGTTCAGCTTCCAGCTTGTTTGCCTGCATAATGAAAGTGCCGATAGTAGGTGGGATACAAAGCAAGACTGTTTTTCTTCCTCTGTGGGGTAAGAGAATATTTTCCCTAATGAAACACATGCACAGTTCACTTATGTCTGGTTTAGTCTCACTTTGTGATACATTTGTCTGCAAACTTTGCCAGACTGGCAAGTTTAGATGAAATATTTCTGTTCTTCAGTATGCTAAGCCCTCCCCAGATCCCTTGTAATAGGATTTTCACAAGAGCTTCAATATGGAAAGCCAGAATATTTTTTTACTAGGGACATATTGTGTATATATCTTCCTTTGAGAAGGAAGTAATTGAAAAGATTACTATTGCCAAAATTCGCTTAGTTTAAGGATTTAAGGATTCCTTAATTCTGAATTCATATCATTTGATAAGTATCTGCATTGGTGACCATGTGGCATCAGTATACTTGAGGCTTTCGGTGTAGGACACATTACTTTTGTAAGACTTAGTGCTGTTGATGGATGTTGGAAGAAGAATATTTCTTGGGCTCACTTGGGGAAAACAGCAAGTTTTGAGGCTTATTTTTTGTACTAAAAGCACAGTATCTGATGTCACCAAAGTTCCCATCTTCAACACTTTAATGCATGGCAGATGCAAACAGCAGGTGACCGTGTAGCAGTGGAAAGAATTACATTTCTGCATGCTGCTCGCAGTGCAGTGTTTAACGCATGAAGCATTTAGCACATACTTTTACAAAGCAGAGGCTACCTTGATCTATCCTCTTCTTTGACAATGTGCACAAAATATGAAAGAAAGGAGCTTGATGGATTTGAGAAGCAAAAAGATCTGCTCACATTTTATCACATATTAAGCATTATTTGGTAGATTAATGACATACATATAAGAATGCTAGTGCCTCCTACATACTGTGGGGAGATGATCAGTTCTCTCCAGTCCTGGGATGATGTTTTTTCACATGTAATTTGGGACCAATGGAATGCCCTGACTCTTAAAAGTCAAAGGCATGCATTTCTCCCTGAACATGCCCCTGGCCACACAAAGAGCATCAGTCCTGTTTTAAGCAAAGATCGGTTGTATAGTTATTTTGTTTTACAAAGCAAAAAGATTATTGCAGTATCAGAATGAGGGTTTCATTCCTTATTCTAGAGAAATGCTAATACTCTTTCTCAGCCAAGGGGCCTATCAGTCTTATTTAATAGGGAGCCAGTTCTCTGTGGCCTAAGAGTCCCTTTCAGTTATCATTTCATGACCAAATCAAGCTGATGTCTTAGTCCATGGTTAGAACTTTGCACTTAAGAGCTCAACAAACCCAGCTCCAGAACCCAAGCTCCTACTGAATTGTCATATGAGAGACAGCAGGGAAATATGAAAGCTGAAGGACTGTAAGACAACCACGAAGCAATGCTGATGCACATGACAGAGCTCAGCTTCTGGAAACATGAATCTGTCAATCATAAACATAATTCTCGAAGGATGTGGAACTTGTTAGGGTGAGTCCAGAGGAGGCCACAGAGATGCTGTGAGGGCTGGAGCAGCTCTGCTCTGGAGCCAGGCTGAGAGAGCTGGGCTGGGTCAGCCTGGAGAAGAGAAGGCTCCTGAAGGGGAGACCTGCGAGCAGCTCCAGTGCCTAAAGGGGCTGCAGGAAAGCTGGAGAGGGTTGGGTTTTACTTTTGTCTAGTGGAAGGTGTCCCTGCCCGTGACAAGGGGTTGGAACTGGGTGAGCTTTAAGGTCCTTTCTAACCCATTGTGGGATTCTGTGATTCACAGGCTAAGTCTGCAGCTACTCTTGAAAGGCTTCCTTCATTTTGTTTCCTATTCTGCTGCAAGCTGGTTCTTCCAGCGATTTTAGAACTTCTGCTGTGAGAGTAGATGTGGTATTCAGTTTTAATACAAACTAAGTAGCCACTTTATTAGTAACAAGATCAAGAGATCTAAAAATGTGAGTCCCAAGCACCTTTTCCCTGCTTATCAGTCCTGTTCCATCTTCATCCTTGTAATTTCATGTTCCTTCTTTTTGTCTCTTTGCGATATTTTGAATATAACTGGGCAATACAGATGTTTTTCATATAGTGGATTATTGTAGATGAGTTTTCCATGATAAAACAATTCTCTAGCTTCCTATTCTCCACAGACTTTGAAATAAAATATCCCTGATTTTAAGATAGAATGATTAATCTGAACCAAATCCCAGACACAGAAAGCTTCAGAGGAGGAACTATATATAGAAAAGATGTTTAGCATGAGTTATGCAATAACAAAACCAAAGGAGAGTTGAAGTCAGAGTGCTGATGTTTGCAAAACATTCTTGGGCTTGATACCAAAAAATGCTTAACCTTTTAACAAATAATTTCTCCAATAAACCCATAATCTGCTGTAGCTAACTTCCTGATTTTTTGTAGAATGCCTCTATAAAGTGTTAGCGTGCACTGCTTAAAACTTCTGCCTTGCATTTCAACAGGTTAAAAGCACAGTCTACATTTAAGTTTCTTTTGCTTCAAAGAATCTGAGTATTCTGAATTTTTAAGGCTTTCTAATAGTAAATTGGTTTTGTTAAATATAAAATGTGAGAGCCCTTGCAGGGCCATTTTCAGCATAATGCGAGCTGCAATCCTACTGTCCATAGCAGTCAACCTCTCAAGGCTTACTTACTCAACCATGGGTGCTGAGGTTACCAGTTAAAGAGATGAGGTGCAAAGACTATTCACTCCATTATTTCTTCACGAGAACAAGAGTTGCTTTCTCTCTGGAAGGGGAAAGGTGGCCAAGGTAGTTTGTCTTCCATCTACAGGAGAGGAGGAACCTTCCAGAAAGAGAGAACATATAACAAGTTAATTCTTCTCTTATTTGGCTTGAATATAAGAACCTTCTGTGCATGCTATACATGCAATATTGTTGAGCACATATAGAAATTAAGCAGACATAGACCCATAAGGTTTTGTATTTGTCAAAATTGTTTTAAGTATGAAATCTTAAATGCCAGAAGACTTTTAAGTCCCCTGAGTTTCCAGGGTGTAGAAATGCTGATCTATATCTAAAGTCAACAGATTGGGTAGATGCAGATGGCTTGCATGGCAAACAGTCATGATTTCTTACGCAATTTTAGGGAAGAAAGCCTGTTTTTAATCATAATCTTGTTGTCCATAATATTTTGTAGTCTTTTGTAAAGCAGTTTAAACACGAGTAATCTCAAGGGCTTGATTTTTATATGGTATTGACAAGCATGTCTGATCAATAGAATCATAGAATCATGGAATGGCTTGGGTTGGAAGGGAACTTAAATCTCATCCAGTTCCAACCCCCCCTGTCACAGGCAGGGAAACTTCCCACTAGACCAGGTTGCTCAAGGCCCTGTCCAATCTGGCCTTGAAATCTGTTTGCTCTGTAATATACCAAGGGACAATTGCTCATTTACAAAGAAAATAATAAATCTATAGCCATTTTTCCCTTTAAATGATACCCCATTTCTTCTTCATTTTCCAGGTTTTAAAATATGGAAGGGCCAATGACTCACAGGAAAGTATTTTTTGCAACAGATGAGACTAATTATGCAGGCACTGTGCATATTTACATTGTTCCAGCCCTCTTCATATTCTTAATTATGCATTAAATGTTGGACAGAATAGCAGTTATTTTAGCAAGATTAGAAGTTAAGCAGGGATAGTGGCAAGGAGGAATAAGAAACAAATAGAAATCTGATTATTTCAGGTATTACCATTGGGATTGTATAATTAAGTGCATTCCTCATTTCATTTCAAGTTCAACTATAACAGTCAGCAACCTTCCCCCCACCCCTTTTGTGTTGATCTCCTCAGTCCTCAGAAGGGCCACTAGGCAAAATGAGTTCTCACATCTTTGATTAGCTTGAGAACAATCTGATTTTCCATGTTTCAGTATCTGTTCAGTTCAGTGAGTCGCTGTCTGAGACTCTTTTGTTTACAGCAAGATTTAGTAAGAGGCAACACTGTGAGATTGCAGATAGATCACAAAATACTAGTAAATATGTGGGGGTGGGAAGATGATGGGTTTATCTGTAAGTAGCTCTGAAGCAGGAATAGAAAACTGTGCTACCCATACACTGTGGTTTTCAGTTACATAAAGGAAGCTTTTACTGATCAAAATTCAGTGGTACCCTGGATTCTGAAAGCTTTTCCTTTGGCTCATTGCAATTCCTCACTGCGGTAAAGGCAGTGGCAGTTATGCCTGTTGAAGCGTTTGCTGCTGTGTTAGTGACCTGGCAAAGGTGTTCACAGGAAGAAATCACAATGGTCATCTGCTTTAAAGAGAAAAGATTTATCTTATAATTGTAATAAGGATCCTTATGTGTTGTAGTGCATTTGCCATTCCTCACCTTCTGAAAGAAAGAAGTATCATGATGCTTATTTTGCTGTAGGAAAAACTCACACAGGAAGATGAAGAGGCTCATCCAAGTCATCCAATAAACTGGTGGCACAGCCAGAGACAATGAATCTCTGCTATCCCAGTCTGATGCCCTATGTTCTCTCAAAAAGATTCACTAACAGTAGAAGGCTGCATGGCAAATACTCCTCATTACCTGATAGATTGTGGATTTCCTATCGACTTTTCTTTGCAAATCACTGTTTAGCTGTAAACAGCCCAGGTGTTTCCCATGACAGTGTTTGTAACACTGAAGACACTTGCAGCTACCGGGATACAGAGCACATGTGTCAAAAGAAAATCCTCATTAATAAAGTATGAGAATCCTGGCTTTTTCACAAAACCTTAATGTGACACAGAACCCCTTCTCACTGCTTGCCATAACTTTGCCTTTGAAAACAATGAAGTTTTGTGATGTGAGCTCACTTCAGTGAATTCACTGCAGGGAGGAATTTAATCTGTTCTTTTCTCTCTTCATAGCAGTGAAGAAAGCAGGTGCTATGAGAAGAAATAGCTGCAAAAGGCACGTGAAAGCAAACAAGCTGTTCTAGCTCTTTGGTTTTTTGTCTATACCATGGGAGTGGAGTCAATGCTGTGCACAAATTGTGTGTTGCCACATGCATTTGGCCAGTCATTCTCTCATTGGAAGGGATGCTGCCTGGGAGCAGCATTTGATTCCTTTGCTCATGGCTTACTGAAATTCAGCCTCCATATTAATATTTATCATATTAAATAACCTTTTTGTATTGAGTAACCTCAGCCTTGTTATTCTGCTGAAAGAGCGTAACAGCGATATAACAGTACAACAAATTAGTTGTTTCAGTGAAAACCTTTTTTGCCTTTTCAAACAGAGCTTCCAAGTTTCCACATCAGCAACTGGTGTGAAACTTGAAGGCATTTAAATTTTTAATTTTCCCTTTCAATGACTGGGTTTTAATTAACAAAAATCACAGTGGCAGTGACTGGCACAAATAGACGCTGGAACTATTTACTAAGGTGGCATGAGCTGAGATTTAAAATGTAGATTTAATTTTGGAAGAGAACAACATAAAAGTTCAACCCTACATCCTTTATGAAGGTAATGGATTGCACCAGTGAGATGACCTGTCTCTTACAGGAAAGTGGATTTTGTCAGCATATTTGCATGTAATACTCTGCTATATATACCGTAGCCTTTCCCAGAGGCAGTTGCTCACACATTTGTAATTCCTATTCATCTCTTTGATTAAACAATTGAACCCCCTTGTAGCTATTCTATTTTTACATATTTTAATCCATTTGGTCACTGTAGGGATGTTTTCAAAGCCATCTAGAAGCATGTGATGAGTCTTGGAGTTTTCATTGTACCACCTGGAGTCCTCAAAGGCAATGACATCTTCTAATTAACAGCCAGCTCTGAGTAGATTAAAAATGTATCCCCACAAGTTCATGGCTGAGAAAAAGGATTTAGAAATTAGCTTGACAATTTGCTTGACTTAGGTTTTGTGATGCTCTATTGCTCTCATGTTTTAATATATTGCATCTTTTCCAGAAGTCAGAGAGTAGGGAAAGAAAGACCAGAAATTGGAAGAGAAGTAGAAATGGAAAGAAAAGGAACAGAGAAAGGACGAAAGAATGAGGTTTCAGTCACATCTAGTAGTGATAAATCAAAGGTTTCCAAAAAGCTAGATTGAATATGTCTGTTGTTTCCCCCTGCTATATTTTACCCATAAAGTCAGCAAGTGACTGACTGTTTTCCTGTGTAATCAGTGTAAATCATTTGAGCAAAAGTTCTGTTTTCTGGACTAGCCATCTGTTACTATTTCTTAACACTTGAGAGTTAAAAAGTTTGGATATTAAAAGTCTCTTCTTTTTCTTGTGTTTAAAAATATATCCTGTTTGTATACTTCACAACACATGCTGCAAAAATGTTAATTTTATATTCATGATTTCCAGTTCATTTTCTGTGTTCCACAGATGACTGTGTTGTTAATGTCCCTTTTAACTGGGTCTTTGAAATAGCTGAATTTTTTTTAGGATAAGTGCCAGAGTCCCCAAATATCTCCTGTTCCTAGCTCATGTTCTAGGTCCATATGGGATGAGGGATTTGCTTTGGTATACTCTCAAGGCACAGGACTTCTTAGCCCTAAGGCTAAAGACTGGATAGTTGGATAGTCATAACGATGGAGACTCCAGACTCCGTTCTGAATGCAAACTAAACATCTATCTTCTCAGCACCTCAGAAAAGAGTTTTCTATGAAATGATGGAAATGTAGCTAAGAGAGCCTTCAGGGCATGAACTGTTACAGAAAAATCTCATTCTAATATTGCCCAAAGCACTAATGGTAAAGGCTCCCCTCTGGATTAAAGTGTATCTTTGATTAATCTCAACCAATTTCTCCTTTTCATTACACTGAAAAATATAACTTTTAGATTAGCACCTGTTATTTTCATAAGTTTCCCAAAAGTCAGAAGTTATGCCAGTAATTTCAAACTTCTGACAATTAACTTTATATCTGAGACATATGCAAAGTGACTAGGTTTAATAAAAAAGTCTGGTCTAGCTGTAGAAAAAGGATGCAACCAGCATGAAGCATGACACAACATTCTTTTTGGCTTAGCATAAATTCATATATTCACCGGAATGCATGAAAGATAATAACCAAAATGTGACCTACTAATTTCTAATGTAATCAGTGGTAGGTCTCTGACAGTTGCCAAGTGTCTCTATGGACTTTAAGGAATTCAGGCTTCTAGCCCCTAGCACAGCAAGTGTGCATTCATTTGTCATCCCACTCATATACCTCCTGTTATTGCCTAATACTAGGATAGCAGTACTAGCTGCACAAGCAGCTTGTAAGAGGACTTCATCAGTGATACAGTGGGAGTGACAGATGCATCTAAACTGATCAAAAGTATAAAACTAAACTGAGGGGATTAATCAAAGGGCAATCAACTTTTCAAGTCTTGGATAGGATATATAGTAATGTGCTGCAAATTCCAGAGGCATGCCGAGTAGTTTGGTTCTCAGTCAATTTGGGCTAATAAAACTAACGTGTTTTTAAAGAGAGTGGTGAAAACACATTACTTATTATAGTACCATCTATTACGAAAACCCAACACCAAAACGTACTTGTTCTTACTGTTGGTTAAAAAGCATGCCTTAATTCTGCAGACCCTAAAGGGTGCAAGAAGTGGAATTGTAGGAAAAAACCGTCTTACCAAAATGATTACAGAGGAAACAAGCTGCAGCTCACTGTAATGGTACCCTGCAATTTCTTTTTTACTGTTGTAATAAAAATGTATATAATAAGTCTTTTCAGCCAGAGAGAATTTGAGGAATTGGTGCTTACATACTGCAAAATTATGCTCCTTTGCTGAAATTGAATGCAACTATGCCAAGTTAGATATGGAGTATAAATTAGATGATTATTGTGAAAGTGGAAAAGAGAAACGATAGTGGCATTTTGGGCAGACAGAAATTGCTTGGGTTTGAGGGATGGTAAGTTTGTGCAAAAACTTTCTTAACCACAGCCCCTCATGAACTTCTCACAAGTGAAGACACTTGCTAAATCATGTTAAATCATTCCCTCAGAGTGGGAAGGAGAGCGAAGGGTGCTGCCCCAGGCTTGACTCCAATATTAGTCATAGAATCATAGAATTGTTTGGGTTGGAAGGAACATTCAAGATCACCTAGTTCCAACCCCCAATTATTAATTGCAGTGTATTTCCCCAGAAGTCACCCATCACATTTTCACATCAGAATGTGTCTGAAAATGCCTCAATTCTGCCAGGCAAATAGTATTTTGGGGATTGAGATAGTCTTTATAGACACTTTGATATCTATAGTCTTCTTGATTAGGGACCACTAGGTACTACTGGAAAGCTGTGAGAAATACAAGCTTAGGATGCCTTTAAAAATACTCTTTTTTTTTGCCTAGAAAGCAAATCTCTTTCAAGGCTATTTGGTCAATGAGACATCCTCTCCAGCTCCATTCTCTTCTCTATAGGCAGGGCTTATGGTGTTAATGAAGTCCTCTAACAGTTACAATCCCTTAACTCCCTTTAGGTAAAAAACCTGGATTTTTCACTGTTGTGACTTAGAGAAGAAACTTGTATCATTTACCTCTTGACTGGAAGAGAATGGAAATTTTCCTATTGTTTTGAGTGTTCCCAAACTTCCTTATTTTTCTAAAAGAATTCCCTGTGAAATGGCAGTCTTGGCACTCATGTTTGTATTTATCATTTCCTAAAAACCATCAACTGGATTATATTTTTAGACAAGACTTACTTAAATCCTGACATTTGCTCTAAATTACAAATTAGTTTATCAAAATGGCCCTCTTTAGTGTCTCTCTCCAGGTATACGAGCATACTCACTACTGCAGAAGCTGCTGTTATCTTCACTTATGTTGCGCAAAGTATTTTAACTTTCACACAGAGCTGAAAAGCATCTCAACATGTCTTTGTGGCTAATTCAGTTGAAATATCCCAGTTTCCTTCCAAGAGCCCAGTTCTCTCCTCAGACTGCTGAAATAGTGTTACATTGAGGAATAAATTATAGCAAGTGCTAAGAACTGTCAACAGCCAGCAAGCACCAAAACCTTGCAAGCCCCTTCTCTTCTAGATGGAGATCTGAAACTCCTCCAAAACCAATAAATAAAACTAAGATTCCTACTGTGTATTTTAATCATCTCAGAAAACTAACTCATTTCCAGATTCTTGGAAATGTTTTGCTCTTCATTTGCATTTATTACTATTCCTGAGGAGTAGTTGCTCCCCAGTTGCAATCCCTCAATAAAAATCCACTCAGAGACATTGTTGGTAGAATACAGAATTCTGGTTAAGAAACTAAGTTGACTTAAATCAGAACACATTGCTATAGCTCACTGAGTTTGCTTTAATATGCTAATAGAAATTCCACTGGCGCACAGTGCTTTTTTGCTGCGATTTTCAAACAAAATCAAGCATAAACCTCATAGCAGTGTATTAGTGGCTGGTCTGTGTAATTTGCTGAACTTAAAATTTGGAGGAAGAAACCGTATTCAGAACTGCTGCTTTTCATTTCAAAGGTCTCCAGTAAGACCTTCATAGTTTGTGTAGCTCAGGACTGTGAGCCCTGACACCAACTGCAGCATGAGCAAACCTCACAAGTGAGGAGGAGCATGGTCCCACACTGACCGTGGTCCTGCTGCAACGTACACTCGAGTGGTTCTGTTGCTGTGTTCCCTTTTCCTCTGCCCTTTGCTACCAACTGAAACAGCAGTTGTTCAGGCTGGTTTGCTTCGTTAGGTGCTCAAATCCACGCCCGATTCCTGAGTTCAAGTGACCTAATTTCCCCTCCCATTTAAAGATACTGGTTTTGCTTACTGCCTTTGGAAAACAGACTGTCCTGACATGGTGTTTATTTATGGGCCTTCAGTACACAAGTCTGAAAACTGTTGGCTTCCTTCTTTGGCTAAAAACTAGGTTAATTATGAGAAGCATCTGCCAATCTGAAGAGCACAATTCTGTAGTCCTGGCCATGTGGCACACACATTATTAAAGACATAAGAGCCAATTCAAATCAGGAAGAACATTAGGAAAAGACTTATTTAATTATAAAAAGAATTTCAAGGAAGAAAATCCTCTTTTTCTGTTTGAAGTGACCTGCTGGAAGTCCCAGAACATTATTTGCAAGGGGGGAATTCAGGTGAGCTGGCTAAGAGTTCCTCTCCTTGTCCCTACCAGACCACAGATTCACAGCCAGTAGGTAATTAATGACAACCACTCTAGGCTGTCTGCCTTTGCAGTTTGTCCTCTGGCACGTCTGAGGATCAAAGCAGTCAGTGGCCTCGAGCTCCAGGACCCCACTCCTGCACTGAGAGCAGGAACTACTGAAAAAGCAATGGCACAGGTTAACAGCGAGAGCTTACAGTTTCTCTTATTCAAGGTCTGTGCAAACAGGGAACATAATAAATTATCTGCGAACAGTAACGCACACTCTACATAGGAGTGAACGTATGAAGCCCCCATCTCTCACCGTCTCCTCTCCTGCAGATAGATGGTACAGTTCAAGGAACAGCTCTCTAACCTGCCAATTCCCAAACACTCCATTTTATTTTATAAGGGATGGGCAACAATGCACAAGTAAATCTTTCCATTCTCTAGAAATGCTTCATAACCCTTCACCAAAAGAACAGTTGCACATCCCCAAGCAGCACAGGCTTCTTTATTAAACTGATTGGTTGAAGTTTTTCAAAACCAGTCTATTCTGATCCTTCTGAAAGGTACTGTGTTGAGAATATGGACACTGATGTTAGCTTCTCCACTCTGTCCTGTCTCAGCATTATGCTGGAAGCGCTGATAGAGATGGGAGAAGTATTCTACAAACTGAAGACGACACATAATCATATTGTTTAGTGCTAATGTTTTTGCTGAACAACCAAGGATTCAGTTTTAAAATGGTGACTTAGAATACTTTGCATACAAAGAGGATGAATGTAAACCCTCTCATTACATACCATGATGTCTATCAGGTTCTAAGGGGTCTCCAGGAAACTCATTTTCTGAAAACATTTGCAAATGCTGTTAAAGGGTAGAATGATGTATTTGCAGGACATCACCTGTAAACACCAATGCAAACTCATTAACTTCTTTGCAGAAGGGACATCATCAGGACAAAGATTAACAGGTGAAAATGTCATTCAAATCATTGGCTAAAACCCATGGCGGATGTGCACATATCTTGAATTCGTATCCACTGCAATTTCATCTCAATTTGAATATTCAAGAGAAGTCCGTTCTGAAAACCCAACAGCAGATTTGGATTTCTGAAACAGCTTAGATTCAAGCCAAAGTGCAATGTTGTAAATTCTTTTTAGTGCTTAAGCATTTTCTTTATTCTACTGACCACGGGGATTTACTACCACTAATATTTCTTTATACAGTCTGTGTCAGGGGACTTCACCATGCTCAAAGGGTAGCAGACAAGTAGTAGCTGCAGCCAGCAGGCACAGTTTTCCAGGTACGTTGTACCAGTGCCATTCTGTGCTGTTAACAAGCAGAGTAAATGTTAACCGGTTCATTGGGATTACCCTTTCTTTAAATAATGAAAGGAGCTCTTTGATATCTACTGAAGCAGTCCCAAGGAGCAAATAAAGACAGCTCTGCTTAATTAATTCATATCTTTTCCACTAAGAGTTTTAACCTGCCTAAAATCAAATATAAGAAGATTAAACTATGCTTTAGTTGTCAGCTAAAAACATATTGATAGAAAGCTGCTAAATCTTTATTTTGCAGAAGTAGACAGTATATTTTGAAATGATACAGCTGCCATTGAATCAAACTGTAGTCCCAAGAGGTTACAGAAAGGAAAAGATTTTAAAGTTAGCATGATAATTTGCCTAGAGGACTATCATCATTTAGATAGTTATTTCTTTTCTAAACATCTCATCTCATCCTTATCAGTGGCATATGTCAAACGTACACCTTCCTGAAATGTGTAAGGGGACAGGGTGGTATTGCAAGAGCATTAAATCATTTATGACAGAAAACTTCCTATCTTGATGCTATGGGCAGAATTAGGGTTAATGGGTTACAAATATCCATACGAGTAAAGTTGAAACAGTTTTACCACTACCAAAAAAAACACATGCTGTTGGAGCTCTGATAGACATTTACAAAGCTTTGTTGCCAAGATGATGGTTTTGGCAGCATTTTGATTGCATGTTATCCAGGGGTGTGTGTCGCCTAACAAAATATGTGATAGCTGCATGAATGTTCCTTGGAAGCCTTTATTAACTCGTGATGTTAAGCTAATAATAAAATAACGATCTGTGCAGAACTAACGTTTTTAGAGTAATTTAATAACCCAGGAAGAATGCATTTTAGATCACTTGTTTTCTTTCAGTAACGGTTTGATTTTTCTTTGGCTATTTTCTTCTCCCAGAATATCCAGTGAAAATAAATACTGGAGCTTATTGCTTTTCCAGTGTGCTGTGCTTTGATAAATAACCACTTTTATGGTAGTAAACCTCATCCTTTTAAAAGCCTGAGGCTTGAAGGGACGTTCCCACACCAGTCACGTGTTGACATTACAAGCTGCAGTAGGACTGGACTCTGTGAGATGCTGAGTGTCAGCAATTTCCTGAGTGTTTAGACATAAACCAGGGTAACACAAAGCTTTTACAGCACCCCAGGACTGTAAATCGGGATGGAAAAATGCTAGTGCACTCCAGAAACATGAGAAATTCACACCTTTAGCTTTCCTCAGCCCTTCCAGAGGCTATATGTGCTCCACTGATGCTGAGTCTAAGTCTTTCCTGACTCCCTCTGAATAAAGAGAGCTAAGGAGCAAGGTGACCTAAGCTACAGGGACTGAGACAGGGCAATTGCCCCAATTCTCCACCAAGCCTATAGCCTGGCAAGGAGTAACCACGTCATCTTCAGTGTCTGCAAGTCTCTCAGCTACCAACCTCTTAATACTCTCTGCCAAAGCTTCCTTTAAGCTTTCTGGATCTTCCTAATCCAACAAACCTCCACCTGTCTCTTCCTCATCAAACTGGACAAAATAAGTCACTTTATATCTAACTATACCTCCCTCCCATCGTTTTCTCATCCCACTAGCTACCCACTCAGCAGAACAGCCTGGCCTAGGCTGAATCTTTTCACATTGCCAAGTAGGACTTGCTGCAGCCTCAGCTTGTTCCAGGGCAGTCTCCTATGAAATACTTCACTTACAGGTTGTATGTCCTGAGTGCATGCTGTAGGTAAGAGTTAATTATTAGAGCTAGATAGACTAAAACAAGTAAAATATTTTCAAGACACACAAAAGTGAATTGTTCATGTCCTTCATAAGGGTCACAGGACACTGAACATAGCAAATAATTAAGAACACTTGAAAATAGTAGCTGCGTGGATTTTTAGGTAGGCTGAGTACTTCGAATGCATTCACTGTTTGAAAGGGATCCTTAATTTCATGAACTAACTTATGTTTTAAAGAGTAACTGAGTAATTCAGACATAACAATCGTGGAATGGTTCAAGGAGAGAACAAACATAAATTGTTTAAGACAAAGTCACTCGAGCAGTATAACCCAGTTTTAGCTCTTACTCAGCTTTTATTGACTCAGTGTGTTCAGTGAGCCAAAGGATGCTCTCAGCTGCCACACAGCAAAGTTGTTAGACATTTCCAACAAAGCAGAACAGGTTGTTGCCATTGACTCCTGTGCATAGTTTCTCTAATTATGCATCAGAGAAAGATGCAATAATGACCTGGAATTTGGTAGCAGATATTTATTCCTCTTCCTTGGCCTGCATAAAACCAAACTAAATTTATCCATTAAATAGTGGGCTCCATATTAGTATATTCATATGCTTGTTATCTAAGCATTCTGTTTGGAAAGGTGATTTATTGTAGGTCAGCATTTGCTTATCCTTATGCGTTCGTAGCATGATTTATTTCCCATACTTAAGCGAAACGTGATCATGCAGCTCTACTAGATTCTTTCACACAATCATTAACTTTTCTTAGCAGCGTGAACATACTGGAAAAGGAAGCTTATTCCCACTGCTTCAAATTACAGGGGTGAATGAAGACCATGAACTATTCTACATTTTGTCTCAAGAACATTAGAAATAATGAATCCTCTAACATATGGTCACTGAATGTTGCTATTCTTGTTTTCATCTTTAGGATGATGGTAAACCCCATTTTTCTCCCTATGTATCCTCTCTCACACCACCTGAAGAAATTCAGCTTTTGCCTAAGTAACAGCAGTTATCATTCCTCATGTAATCCTTCTTTTTCCACAGAGAAGATTTTCCTCCATGGCATGGTGGTGACCAGCTGGATCTTTGGTGCTTTTTTCCTCAAGACTCCTAGTTAGTCCCTAAAGGCATTCTTTAATTTCCTTTTATCTGCTAGCACCTCTCTGCCTTGTGGACTCTTTCCTTTATTATATTATTTCCTTGAAACTTATAGGTCAAATTTTCTCTGTCCTCAAGAAGCCGAGACAGCCAAACCAGCTGACGTACTCTCGGTCAGTTGTCTTTGCTGTTGCTTGTGACAGAAGGAAAGGGAAACTCAAGTCTAAATAGGTGACAGAAGAAATGGCAGGAAATCCAGTGGCTGGAGAGTACAGAGACCTTGTTAGAACCCCATGGAGATAATGGAAAGTGGAGATCAGCCCTTGTCTGTCCCAAGAGGCAGGGAGGCAGCTGGGCAAAGGCATAGCTCTAAACCAACCATACAAGCTGGTCTCAGAGAAGGGAGGGAACTGGGGATATGAGGAAGCAGGGAGAGGTGTTTGGAGATGTGGGAAGAAGGTGGAGAAATTTCTGCAGCATGATCTGAAAAGGACAGTGAATAGAATGAAGAAGAATTAAGAGAGCTTTTCGGAAAGAGGAAGCTAGTGAGATTTGTTCACTCTTTTAGTGGGAAATCTGTATGCATATCTGTGTGCTCTGTTAGTCTGGCCTCTCACCTTCTTCAGAAACACCAGGCTGGATGGCCTTTTTCCTTCCTCTACAGAAGGAAAGTCACACACAGAGAGACACCCACTGCAGAGCAGCACGACGAGGCTTGAGCCTGGTGTCTACACAGCCTCCTGGGTGCCTCAATGTGTCCCTTATTTTTGAACGTCTCCAAACTGGCTCCCTTTTTATTCAGCCTGGAAGCCTATATTCATAGCTTCTCACAAAAGTGACTTCTTAAACTCCATTGCAAATTGCCTTAGTTAATACCTTTTTTCACAAGAATAGTAGCCTCCAATTTGATAGAGTTATAAAAGCATAACTTCAGCTCTGTTGATTTCACTGTAAAGCAGAAGTATTCGGATTGGTTTAATAATGGATAAGACTTTTGGACTGTAATAAACACTTTTTTTTTAATCAGCTTTTTATGCTTGGCAGATTAAACTAATACAAGTGTTCTTCAGATATGTATTTCTGAGTGTGCAGGGACTGCAAAACAATAATATATAAAATCATTAAAAAGAGTAATGAACTAGACAAAGACAGTGGAAAATATACTTAAAGGTTAAGGGATTGCAATAAGCATAGTATTACATTGTGTAAGATGATGAACAATCTAAAATGAGATGTTATAACAAAATCAATGTTCACTGCTCAGTATGCAAGTGTTTAATGCAGAGAAGTAAAACTTGTGAAGATCCTGACCGGTTCTTAGCAATATCCCATGCAACTATAATAAATTACACAACGTCATTCATGCAGAAAATTACTCAGAGGTAGTTATGGATCTCAGTTCTCCAGAATGGCTCTTGTATGAACAACTACACAGATGTATCGCTAATAAAGAACACTGGGCTGTAAGTTAGAATTTGCCATAAAACAAGCCCAAACCGCTACCGATAAAGAAACCCATCCCATCTTTCCTGTGATACAACCCAACTATCATGTAGAGGGAGAAAATCAAATGAGCAAGTAATTCTGCTTGCGCTCCTGGGTTCTCTGTACCTTCTCACCAGTGGCACTTCCTAGTTTGTAACCAGATGTGACACCCCATGAACAAGCAGGAATCTCTCTGGAAGCTCACTGACCCTGCAGCTATCCCCTTGCACAGCATCTTGCTCTGGACTAGGTACTTCCATGCTCACCCCTAGGTTCTGTGTAGAGCTTGGTGGCCAAGAATGGCCTTTCTGGTATGAGGACCGCACTGCAGCAAGAAACATCTTTGTGAAATTCTGCAGGAGAATGAAGATCAAGCAAGGCCAAGTCATGCAGTGGACAAACCTATGTGTGAGCTGGATGGAGCTGCACAACTTCGGTTTTACAGCGGGACAAAACCTATAAGGACAAAGCCATGATGCTGGGGCTATGATTTTTAATCATAGGAGTCATACTAGTTACTGACAGCCTGTGGTAACCTGGGAGTGTTATCTGTCACCTTCACTTCTACTAGTTTATTGTTTCCATGTAGTTTTAGCTCACATCTAAAAGCTTCCCTGGTGCGAGTTACAGCCACAGCTAGCTAAGGAAAAGGAATTGGGATTTCCTAACATGACTCCCAGACCTGTCTGTTCAGACAAAATTTGAAATTCAAAAGTAAAATGTTCAGACTGTTCCAAAATATCTTCATGTTGCAAGCAGACAGGGACATCTTCCGTGACCTAAGAACCTTCCCCACAGCATTTTTACAGAGCTAGTATCAGTATAGTTCTCTGTGTATCAACACTGATCTCTTTTCCTCTCTCAGGCCAATTATTCAAATTGTTAACTGTTAGTACTTAATGAAATTTCTTGCTTCCGATCACATTAGAAGTCAATAGAATTTGTCAGCCAGGTCAGCATTCAATGCATTTTCTAATTAGCAAAGCTCATGCCAATACTATCTCTGGTGGCATTCTGCTTAACAGAAACACCCAATACATGTTCACTGCAGAAGTAAACATTGAGCAGCACATTTCTTTTCCCCCAGAGAGGAGGAAAAAACTCCAACACTTCTAACATAATCAGTTTTTGAAGACATCCACATAAAGAACTTGCCTTCAGGATTGATACAGACAGCAAGGGCTGAACAAATGACATTGAGAAGTGACAGAAATTGCTTATTGAATTATGTAGCAGAAAGGGACAAAACACATACGTTTCCACCCCTCCTCAGTCTAATGTGGTATCTATTAGCATGATGCTTAGCTGAGACAATTAACCTTGTCCTTGCAGCTATACCTTTTCACAAAAGTGCTTTCTGGAGTCAGACTTGCTGGCTGTAAGGGTAGGAAAACTTGCTTGAGGAGACCTGTGTAAGCATACAGTGTCAGACTCTAGAGTCTCACCTGAGAGTTAAGCAGTAACTGTTTTAAATGAGGCTGATTTTCCAAATCTGGCTTGCAGAATAAGCCCCACTAAGAATCAAATGCCCAAATACAGCTGAGGACTCATCAAGTGAGTCTCATCTGGTACTTACTGAACACTTCCATTGACTCTAGAGCACTTTAGATAAGCTTGTAAATACACATAAAAGATCTGAGAAAGCCTCATTTAGTAAACAGGAAAAAAATATAATAAGCATCTGCACCCAGAAATCAGGACCCACACCACAGAGCACTGGCTACAGGCACCCTTACTCCGTCAGTCTCAAGCTATACCCGAACACTGTGACTGCTGTAACATTTTAGCAGGCTACAGGCTTTCCTACGTACAAGATTTATTATAAATACCACTGGTTTAGTCACAAATGATTAATTTTTGTCGTTTCCTCCAGGGCAATTTTCTTAAAACAATGTATTCTTTCAGCATTGTGTTGCTCTACAGGCTGATGTATTACCTTTTAATTTCAGACACACATGACCTTTACTACCATAGTTTCCCTTAATACCTATTATTATTATTTATGCAGTTCCCAGGAGCACACAAGACATACGTTAATATACTGTGCTTTGAAGTACGGAATGTAAAACAGGTTACCCATAGGAATTTATTACTTAAGCTTCCCCTTTCATCATATCATTATGAAATTTAGTATATTATACAATTCCCTGAATTACACATTCATGGGGGATTATGTAGCTGTAAAGCCGCTTCAACATAGAATGACTTTTTCAGGTACTCACTCTTAAAGCTCCAGAACTGCTGTGATAGGAACTTAAAGGTACCAACCCAACCACAAGAGCGATGTATATGCTGTCATTTCAGTCAAAGCTTTGGCCAGTTCCCAATAGCCAGCCGACCTTCCTGGCAGCAGAGCTCAAAGGCAGAGGAGGCCATGGGGTTGTTGTAGTTTGCTGTGGAAAGGTGAGCAGACGGCCCCACCAGTCCTTCTTGCCTAACTCCTGAAGATATGTCAGATTGTTTTGTCAAAGATATAGCCCAAAGGACAAATAGCGATTCATAGGAATGTCAAAAAAGCATTTGCAGGCTCCTCTATTTTTTGTCATCTTTGGACCTTCTTGCATTTCAACTTTAGTTAATGACTTCATTGGAGAGTCTTTAATCATAGAATAGTCAGGGTTGGAAAGGATCTTAAGCTCATCCAGTTCCAACCCCCCTGCCACAGGTAGGGACACCTCACACTAAACCATGTCACCCAATGCTTCGTCCAAACTGACCTTGAACTCTGCCAGGGATGGAGCAGTCACAGCTTCCCTAGGTGAGTGTCTGCAATTGTTTAAATGGAAGTTTGAGCCCTTTCCTCAGCCAAATACTACTTATTGCCCACATCAGATACAGGAAGTACACGACACACTTGCTTGAGCCTTTGAGATAACTGGAAGGGAAATGTTCTAAGTCCCTTGGGGCAGCGCCACACTCTCACGCAACCTGGACAGGCCAGATGAAGAACAGGCGTGAAGCCTTGTGCCTAGTGCATATCTTAAGATGATAACACAGTATGGAGACTTAAAGCCACTATTTTGTATAGGAAACCATGCTGCTCAGGAAATAGCTTCTGCTGGAAGCTGCTCTTTACATGACTGTCCCATACCGCCCAACAAGGTATGCAAGACACTGACCACGTGCAAATTCAGATCTCCAAAGCAGGAAGACTAAAGAACGCCTTTCACTTGTAAACTCAATATCTGATTCAGGTTGAGTGCCGCCTTTTTTGCACAGAATCCGTTTTCATCAGTGAGTGTTATTGTGAAGTGGGAGATGGTCACCAGAATAGAATGTTTGGTCTGAGGATCTGAAGCTCTCACTCTACATTCTTCATTATGTGCTTCAGAATGGTCTGGCCCGATGAACTGGACATCTATTAGTGGTATGAATCATAGAATAGTTAGGATTGGAAAGGACCTTAAGATCATCCAGTTCCAACCCCCCTGCCATGGGCAGGGACACCTCACACTAAACCATATCATCCAAGGCCCCATTCAACCTGGTCTTGAACTCTGCCAGGGATGGAGCATTCACAGCTTCCCTGGGCAACCCATTCCAGTGCCTCACCACCCTTACAGGAAAGAATTTCCTCCTTATATCCAATCTAAACTTCCCCTGTTTAAGCTTTAACACATTACCCTTTGTCCTATCACTGGAGTCCCTAATGAAGAGTCCCTCCCCAGCATCCCTATAGGCCCCCTTCAGATACTGGAAGGCTGCTCTGAGGTCTCCATGCAGCCTTCTCTTCTCCAGGCTGAACAGACCCAACTTCCTCAGCCTGTCTTCACACAGGAGGTGCTCCAGTCCCCTGAGCATCCTCGTGGCCCTCCTCTGCACTTGTTCCAACAGTTCCATGTCCTTTTTATGTTGAGGACACCAGAACTGCACACAATGCTCCAGGTGAGGTCTCACAAGAGCAGAGTAGAGGGGCAGGATCACCTCCTTCTACCTGCTGGTCCCGCTCCTTTTGATGCAGCCCAGGATACGGTTGCTTTCTGGGCTGTAAGCGCACACTGAAGCCGGCTCATGTTCATTTTCTCATCAACCAACACCCCCAAGTCCTTCTCTGCAGGGCTGCTCTGAATCTCTTCTCTGCCCAACCTGTAGCTGTGCCTGGGATTGCTCCGACCCAGCTGTAGGACCTTGCACTTGGCATGGTTAAACCTCATGAGGTTGGCATCAGCCCACCTCACAAGCGTGTCAAGGTCCCTCTGGATGGCATTCCTTCCCTCCAGGGTATCAACCGAACCACACAGCTTGGTGTCATCGGCAAACTTGCTGAGGGAGCACTCAATCCCACTGTCCGTGTCAGCAATGGAGATGTTGAACAAGACCGGTCCCAACACCGATCCCTGAGGGACCCCACTCGTTGCTGGTCTCCAGCCTGACATTGAGCCATTGACCACAACTCTTTGTGTGCGGCCATCCAGCCAGTTCTTTATCCACAGAGTGGTCCATCCATCAAATTGATGTCGCTCCAATTTAGAGACAAGGATGTTGTGTGGGACAGTGTTGAGCGCTTTGCACAAGTCCAGGTAGATGACATCAACCGCTCTACCCCTGTCCATCAGTTCTGTAGCCCCATCATAGAAGGCCACCACATTGGTGAGGCAGGATTTCCCCTTAGTGAAACCATGCTGGCTGTCATCAAGCACCTTGTTGATTTTCATGTGCCTTAGCATGCCTTCCAGGAGAATCTGCTCCAAGATTTTGCCAGGCATCTTCTGATTTCTCTTATTCATAAAGGATCCAGTTGTGAACTCCAGGACCACTCCAGAAGACAAACTTAAAAGTAGTGAGGGAAGGGGTCGGGGGAGGGGGTAATTCTGAGCTGCTCCAAAAGTTCACTCCTGAACTGAACTGAAATTATAATATTGACCTGCCCATAAATAAATGAGAAGCAACTATAGACAGTTTTCATTTTGCTGGTGGAGATTCTTCCACTGTTACTAATTTTCTGGACTATTTACTCTACATTAACCTCTCTGAAATGTGAAACATTGATGCGTTACAGTCTGAGTCAGGGAGAATTGGTTTAGCAGAAGATCAGCCTCAACAGGGAGCACCGTGCTGGAAGTACAACTCTGCATTGCTCAGTTCTGACTAAAATCAAGACTCTTGTGCACCAACTATATAGTGATGAGAACTGCTATATTTGCTCTCCTTGACAAATATCCTTATGCTGTGCACCACATAACAAGCTAACACATATTGCCTGTCTACCAGCAGATAAGAATTCTTCTTTCTTTTCTGACAATTAAACCTCAAAATTGTTGGGGGGGGTACTTTCACAGAATCACAGAATGGTGGGGTTGGAAGTCACCTCTGGAGATCATCCAGTCCATCCCCCATGCTAAATAGCTTCACCTAGAGCACATTGCACAGATCCACTCTCAGTCATCTCTTCTCCAGGCTAAACACCCCCAGCTCTCTCAGCCTTTCCTCTGAGGGATCTTTGTATCCCTCCACTAGACCCTCTCCAGCAGTTCCTTGTCTTCCTTGAACTAGGCAGCCCAGAACTGAATACAGAACTCCAGATCCAGCCCCACTGTGGCAGAGTAGAAGGGGAGGATCACCTCCCTCTACCTGCTGGCCACCCAGTGTACCCCAGGATACCATTGTCCTCCTTGGCCACAAGGACACACTGCTGGCTCATGGTTAACTTGTCCACTTGACAACACTTAACCTTTGTTGAACTTCATCAGGTTCCTCTCCACCCAGCTCTCTAGCCTGCCCTGCTGAATGGCAGCAGTGTCTTCAGATGTATCAGTCACTCCTCCGGGTTCTGTATCAACAGCAACCCAGCTGATGGTTACACTCTGTCCCTTCATCAAGTTCATTGATGAGGAAGTTGAACAAGATTGGACCCAGTACCGACCCCTGGGGAACACCGCTAGCTACAGGCCTCCAAATGGACTCTGCACCACTGATGACAACCCTCTAAGCTCTGCTATTCAGGCAGTTCTCAATCCATTTCACTGTCCACTCATCCACGCTTCCTAGGAGGATGTAATGGGAGGCAGTGTCAAAAGCCTTGCTGAAATAAGGTAGACAACAGCCACTGCTCTATGGACAACATATGGGTGGTTATTCAGTAGGGAGTAGCGTAACCCGTTCACCATCATTTTTCCTTTAATCACAAAAGTGTCCTTGAGGAATACACTTGAACATTTGTCTACAATTTCCAGTTTGGTTCACCTTTCTTCAACTCCCTCCAGGATAATTTAGAATCTTAATCTCACAAACAGCCTGAAGGAGTTGAAACACAAATGTCTCTCTATGACTAGCTGTAAGGCTGAGAGACACAAAAGTGAAACATGATTTAAGAATATGAGGAGAACTATTTCCTAGCTGAAGGATACTTTTGTATCTTCTTTGTTAATCATGGCATAGACTAAATATAAGGACAGAATATAGACAAACAAGGTGGAATTCAAAACAACTTTTAGGTTGTTGTATGCAATTTCTACCTAAGATGGTCATGATGCATAATGAAAGAACATGGGACCTCTTTCATTGCACTGAAATTAGGTGTAGACAAACCAAAATTAATCACACAGTGCTGGGGGAAGAAAAGGGAGATGCTAGAATTGGGGGCTGAGAAAAATTAAAGTCAAAAGGGCAAAAGAATGCTTGGTAGAGTGCAGAGGAGAAAAGGGATGGGGATCTGGACTGAAAACCTGAAAATGACCATTAAAAAAGCCTCATTAAAGAAGGAAGAGGAGATACTTGAAAGGAAAAATAGCTGCTAAAGGAGATTAAAATTACAAGAGAAATCATATGTACTTGCAAGACTGTGAAAAGAGATGGTGAAATAACAGAATGTATGTCAGACCAAAATAGCCTGGGGAGGAAATTAGGCCAATAAAGAGAACTGGAAAATAAACCAACAAGAAGCATTCAAGCAGAGATAAAAGATCAAAACTATGGAGTGGGGGAACAGAGCATGTTATACTAAGCATTATGAAAGGATGGAGCATACTCACTACTATCAAAGTTTCCTGCTGTCTCAGTCTGAAGAGGTCTAAGCCAAACTCAATATAAGCAGTTTCCTGGAGCCTGATCACAGACTCCTGTTTTACAAGGATGTCATTTCTTCTATTTGTTTATCTGTTTTCAGGTGTTGCCACTTTCCATTACCTTAAAACCAGCTCACTGGTAATCCCAAAGCAGCTGACTTCCTCACACCAGCTTCTGTTCACAGCATCTGTCTTTGTGGGAAACAGAGATATTTTTAACCAGCATCTTTGCTTATTTAAAATTTACTTATTTCCACTATTGACTTCTATTCTTCAAGAAATTAAACCCAGCAGTTTGTCCTTTCACAGAGCAACAGCCTGCAGAGATATTAAACCTGAAGTAGACAGTCACAGAAGTACCAAGACAAGGAGGAAGCTGTGTTTTAATTAGCCCTCGCTGATCATACAGTTTAATTGCTGACATAGAGAAGATTTTTCAGTGTATCTTCAATTTAAACGTGAAGTCTGATAGGAGCCAAAATTGACACAAACAGGTATAGAAGTGCTCTGCTAAAGGATTTTATAATCTGGTGCACATAGATTCAGAACTATAAATATTTCATAATCCATTTACTTGTTGAAATTTGTGGCATAAGAATGCATGAGTTGCTTTATAGCTGCAACGTGCAATGGATCCAAAGAGTGATATAAACCAGAGACATATTTTATGTTGATGCTTGTACAGCATCCTGTGTCAGAGAAGTTGTTTGCCGTCTTCACAGTCCTCAGACACAGACACACACTCTCTGCAAGGAGCTATTTTGGTCTACTAAATAAACAGAATCATTAGCAATGCACACAAAAATAACCCACAGATGGTTGTAGGCTTATTATGAATAGGGTTTCTGGGTGCTTCTTTGTTTCTTTTTTACTTAAGTACATCAAAGCCAATAAACTGATGGATGTGTCTGAAGTATTGTTCACAGGAAACATAAGTTACTTCATTCTTTATCAGGAAAAAAATCAATAAAAGAGAGGTGGTCATAGTAGGGTTTGATGGCAGAGTTAAAGCTTTTAGGCTCTCCTCAATCCCTTGCAAGCATCATTATCGAAACAATCCTTCAAGATGTGTGATTAGGGCTTTGGTTTGTTTATTCTCTAGGTACCACGGATTTTCCTGCAATTGCTCATTTACTGTAAGAGAATTCTCCTCTGGACTTCAGAGATTTCAGCTCCCCTCCAACCCAATGCTCATAGTTCATGGGGGGCGGTTCTGTAACCTTAACTACTTCTACAACTTAAAATGGATAAGCAGCAGCTTTCTCTGTACTATAACCTCACTCTTCAAGGGAGACAGAACGGATTAATAAGTATCACTTCCCTGACTTTTGTGTGTAAGTGCCCCATGGAAATAGAGAGCACAAGGATTGCCTCTGGCCTCTGCTTCACTCTCAGGTAGCCCCATGAAAAGGGACATCACAGACATTTTTGAAAGTTCATGTTAAACTATTTTCTTTGCTTTAGCTACCAGTTCCTTACTAACCTGCGCTCGCCATTGCCCTCCTCTGCTTTGAACAGCCACAGTTCCTCAATTTAGATGCAACACAGTAAAGTAATCATATCCCATCCCTGCTGTCCCTTAGTTGCTTGGCTCTGGAAAGCTATAAACTCACTCTCAGTAACTTTGTGTATTTTAATTGCAATTGGAAGACTTCCCTTCCAACGTGTTCTGACTGTGGCAGTGAAGCCATTCCCATGGCCCCTTGTCATTATGCAGTAAAATGTGCTTTCCAGAAAAAGGCACGTTTGGATCACTGGGAATTACAAAGAGCTTTTCCCTTTTTGAACAGCACTGAACAAGCCAGATTCAATGTTTCATACATAGTGCTCATAAGCACCTTGGAGATTTTCAGAAAATTGATGGATTTTCTCCTCATCAGAATATGTATTTCTATGGCTCATTTTCTCCGACATATAGCTTCTGGAAATGATGATGGGCTTGCACTTTGTTTAAAGTGAGAGTTTCAGTTCTTAGGCACCGGTTCAATTCATTACAACCTACCTGTTGCAGAAAGCAGGTGCCAAGGCTGTGCATGGGTGAAATCCAACAGCACGCACCTACCTACAGCAAAGAAAAATGCTTGAGACAAAAAGCCCCGTCTCACTGTATCAGTCTGTGTTTGAATAACCATTCACATATCGCTGCCTGGGGCTCTTGTGCCATCATTCTGTGACCCTCTGACAAGGACCATTTGGATTTCTAATGTCTTCCCTATGGAAAGTAATTAAGGTAGATGAAAATCTTTGTGCTGCAATGGCTTGGGGCTTTTCTCTTGCTACTAATTATTTTGATTGAAAAGGAAACCTTTGCTGCAGCTTTTGGTGTAGTCAGATATTTTATGGTTTTTCCTCAGTAGCTGCTCTGAGCATTCATACTTGCTGGGCTAACTCCCACAATTGCCTTTATACTCAGGGGGAGCACCCTGACATGTTCTTTTTGTCTGCCCTGCCTATATCTCCTACCACAACTCATGGTTGTCTTAAGCAGTGTTTTGGAGAAGTTAATATAAGGAACCTTTTGGCTAGTTGGAGAGGTCAACAAATAGAAAACAATCTGGATACTTTTTTTATACTTCATTGCAATTTCCATTCATGTGGTTGCCATTAACATAGTGATATTTGAATACGAACGTTTGTAATCAGGGTCTTTCTGTACAGCTATCAGGAAATGGTTTCCATCCAGCAGCCCATTAGTTGTTTTGTCTGGCAAAAAATAAAGTGCTTTCCAGAAGGTACTGGAAGGAAACAATTAATAGCTGATCTTCCATGACAGCTCTTTGACAACAGTATAGGTTTCATTATTGTTTGTCTTCTCTTCAGTACATAAGCAGACAAATGTTTTCCCAGGGGTACCTCTATGTCAACATGTGGTGCTACACTTGACAGGTTCAAATTAGTAGGTGACATGAACTGCCATAAAACTTGGCATCTTTCCTCTTCATCACTGAAAATGAAATTTAATTGAAGAAAACAGCAAGAGGTGGAATTAAAACCTGCACATTTAGAGCTTTAGTCATAAATGCCAGTGATTTAGAAAATTATACTGAGTTTAGGGTGGAGCTGTGTGGAAAAATTGAAGATCAGAACAGCAATTGGAGACTTGGATAACAGAAGAGTCCAGTCTTTGAGCTATAGAGATGGGTATGAGACAGCAGCAGAAAAAGTGCTTGGCCGAAAGCTAAGAAGAGGTTTTGGCATGGTGAAAAAGGATGGAAAAAGGATTTGACATTAAAATGGGGAAGAATAAGGTAGAGTAAAATGGTTTAGATAAAAAACAACTGGTGAAAAACACTGACCAACACTTGGCTGGAAACAGAAAGGATGTGAATAGTTCAGATACAAACCATTCATTTTCATTTCAAGAGGGGAAGGACTATCCCAAAAGCAGGAGGCAGAGCGCTTGGAAATCTGTGCTTATTTCCCTCCTCTGCCATGAGATTTTTACGTGCCATTGAGCCAGTCACTTGTGCCAACATTTTCAAATGCAGTTGTCCTAACTACACCATGACTTTTAGATGGTCTGTTGAGCATCCCCAGCATCTACAGCAAGAGAGAGACACTTGTAGGAAGGAAAAGACCACTCATTAAACCCAGACAGACAGTGACAAAATCTACTTTCTGAGCAATCTGTTGATTAAGAGGATTAGCTGCAGAGCTATAAACAAACAAACTGCAGTTTTCTGGTTCAGGATTGTTTTAATTTGTGTGGCTGTTAAACCCCTGGAGTTTCCCCAAACTTATGCATGTGAATTGGACGCTAGAACTTCAAAAGAAGTTCAAATAGGATTACCCAGGCTAAATCTCGTGCTTTAATACTCAGTTCTTTCTTGATGCATGTAGAACACTGCCTGTTGATAATGGCTGGGCAGATGGCATGCAAACCTTTAGCCTCCAAAATATCGTGTTAGCACAGCTTCATTTAAAAGGCTGAAAGTGTTTGGTCTGCATTTTCGTACCCTAAAACTTAATCTGCTTAACATGGCTAGAAGAACAATATTTTCTCCTCTGCATTGAGTAACTTTCCATGACAAACACTGCAGAAAAGGTTTAAATAAGTCATGAAGAACTGCATTGGTTCCCCCCCCCACAACTTGTTCCATTTTCTTATTTCACCAAGCACCTCTGTTACAGAGTTCCCAGCTTAAGCTAGGCAAATCAGAGGCTCCTATTGACTGTCCACTCCTCATTTTGTTGATTCTCAGCTTGGGAGCAAGACTTGCAGAGATGCCATTGCTTGCTCTGTACAAGGGTTACCTGAAAGGTCTGTGGGAATCAAAATGCAGTGCTGCTTAAACCTGCTCTATGGATAAGCAATATCTGCTGCAAAGGAATAGGGAACAATAAAGCTTTCCTTTTATTTCTTGTAAAGATATAAAATTTACCATGCAGTTAACATACTTATCATGTGCTTAATACTATCAGTTAACCAAGCATCCTGGTCAATCTTTCTCGCATGCATTTGGGGCCTATAAGGATGCTGGGGAGGGACTCTTCATTAGGAACCGTAGCGATAGAACAAGGGGTAATGGGTTAAAACTTAAACAGGGGAAGTTTAGATTGGATATAAGGAGGAAGTTCTTTGCTGTAAGGGTGGTGATGGGGGTTGGAACTGGATGATCTTAAGGTCCTTTCCAACCCTAACTATTCTATGATTCTATGATTTCAGACATGACACTGAGCTCTAATGTCACATTTCTGTGATACTTCAGTTTGGCTGAGGATTTCTTTAGCGAATTCTCCCATTGTTTTCAGAGGACAACTGAAACACTGAGCCCTAAGTCAGATCTTTTTCCCTTAACATCAAACATAAATCCATTTTGCTTTGCCCTTATTTTTTGTCTTATATTAAGAGCGTCAATGCAAGCCATTATTTATGAAGATATTAAAGTGCAACTTGAGTCCTCATAGATATTCAGTTTATTCTGCTTAGACCTTACAGAGTGAAGTCCTTCATATTACTTCACTTTTAAAACATTATAGTGTTAAGGTGACCGTTTTCAGTGTCCAGCAGAGGAAGCAGTTGGTTAAGGTGCCACGGTATTCCAGTGGCAGAACAAGGATTCAGATCTGCAGTTTCTATACTGCATTCCCAGGTCTCTCTGATGCGCCCTTAAGACACTGGCAGGACAACTGGATGACTCCATCCCATGTCACACACCTACAGAGTCTTTATGAGCCTTGAGCCCAGGTGGCACTTGAGTTCCTCCATCATTACATTACACAGTTCTTAACAGAAAAAGCACTCAGGCTCAGCTTTTTCTGTATGGTGCAGTGCAAGCATTGCAGGCACTTGCTGTCCCCAACAACTGGAGCAAGGTAAATTGTGCAAGTCCCTTGTACTGCATCCAAACCCCTCCTCTTTAAGTATTGGTGTCCATATACTTGTCTCAGAGGTGACTGATGAGAATAAGGTTGCTGGCAGCGGTGGCTCAGTTGATAAATTGGTTCACATCTGAGGCACTACACCGTGAGCTCAGGTGGCCTCAGACTGGCACTACGCTCCTCTTAGTTAACCTGGCAGATAGCTGGATTAGATAAATCAGCGTGCACAGGGCAGAGAGAAACTTCCCAGTGAGAAAGAAAATGGAATTGTCTGTAGGGCAATGCTGAAAAGCAGCACGGAGAGGAAACCGGGGAGAATGCTGAATCAGGAGGCAGGCTCCAACGTGGACCAAGGGAAGCAGATACCTGAGCTCATGGGGTGTTTGGGGTTTTTTTTCTATCCTTCATTCCAGTATTTTACCTGAATTGGTCTACTTGTCAAAGATTTCAGGTATTTCTGTTGATGAAGGAGCTCTGTAAGTCACAATAAAAAGCTTGGGGCAACAGTCAGTGCTAGTTTTATGTTTGTAAACTACTTTCCATAAGTTATTTCTTATTTTTTTTTTTTACAGTCAAACCCAGGTTGTCAACACAGTGAGTTTTACCCTTGCAAAAGTGAATGCAAAGAGAAAACAGAATGGATCCTTTCTGTAGCTCAGTTGTGTTATTTTCCTTCCAAGTAATGGCTAATCCAACCATCATCTGCTGCCTTTCAAGTACGGCTCTCCCCAGCTCTCCTGTGCCAGTGACTCTAGCCAGACCATTAACAGCAGAGCTGATTTTATACTCCTCTAACTGATACCTGGCCTTGCACCAGAGGAATCCTTATGCCCAATCATGAGTAACACACAACCTTAAACAGATTTTATTAGAAACAAAATGAAGTTAAATATGTTAACCATTAAATCCAGTCATGGAAGCCAACACTGTGTTCTCTCAGCCCCCTATTGGTGTTTTCATTTAGTTTGTTATCTGTGCTAATATTTTTGGTTACAATCAAAAGTGTGTAATAGCTATTATTACATTTGCTATTATAATTATTCCTGACTGCCACAGCCAGGATTTAGGATTTTGGTGCCCAAGACACCGGGGGCTCTACTCAGATGGTATTTCTGTACAAGCCCCTGAGCCTACAGCTTTATGTAAGCTAAGAGACACACTGAAGAGCTGGGATCAGGGTGTGAAATCATAGGGTCAGTTTGGAGGCTCCTATCAGAAAAAGGCCAGAAGGAGTGCAGGAAAAACAGGGAAAAAGACAAAGCAAATTGAACCATGAGCTCCTTTCTGACCAGCCAGAGCTGGCTCACGGCTCAGAGACTCTTTGAAAGAGGTTGGGATCTCTGCTTATTCCCCCACCACAGCACAGTTCAGCTACATATCGATTCTTCATATCCAAAACTACAGCAGCTCTAAAAATGGCATTTCCAAAGTGAACACAGCAATCCTTTGGAGCCGGTCAGTTTCTCAGCATCATTTGCCTGCACTCAAGGCAAATACACTCAGTGCTACCATAATAGCATATGCAATAATGAATAACAGGGCTTGGCTTGGTTTTTAATCACATAAGGCTGTCCCAATTAAGCTGAATTGTTTGCATTTCAGTGTGATGGTTTCATTTTACTTTAAGATTCCCCCTACTTGAAATAATTTTACAGATCTAGTTTTCCATTTGTTTTCAGTTCCTTAATGTTTTCATTTGCCTAGTGAATGGGAATTATCTCAGCATCCTGTAATGTCTGTGTTCTTCCAGCAGCACTCATTTAGAGGGTACAGAAACACTTCCATGTGTTGATATTTTGAAACCTGGAGTTAATTACAGTCATTTCTATTCACACAGGCATACCAAGAGTAAAGCAAGAGGAGGCTGGATTTCTTGGTGTAGTGCCTGAGGATGTGCATTAAAGACATAAGGAGCCAACTCTTATTATTATTTTCCTCTTCAGATGCCCTTAGCATACTAAAGCAAACAAGTTTGCAGGAAAGTGCAATGACTTTTATTACACCAACTGTTACATCCAAGAGAAACAGACACACTCTTGGGCACATAACATAGCATTAAAGACCAGGTATGTATTTGCTTAACTGAGGCTGAGTGGCCTCTGTCAAGGACATCCTGGATATCCTCAGGTACCCTTTCAGACACTGGTCCCCAGCTTTACAGGGAGGGATCCCACAAGAGAAGGCAGCAGAGCCCTTCTGCAAGGACAAGTGGGAGTTTTCCCCCTACCTCCCTCTAAGAAAAAGAGATGAAGCTCTGCCCACACTGCATCCAGTTACGAGTATGTCCATCACAGGTCTTGCAAGGGGTTTTCGTCCTTTGATAAGGTACAGAATGCCCAGGGTGAGTGGAGGCTGATGAATGAATTAGCTAAGACTTGTTCTCCCCATCCCAATACAGTAAAAAGTGCAATGGCAAAGAAATTGCAGAATGCATATGTTTAGGAGTAAAAAACCCACCCCCAAACCCACATTAACACAACAAAACCCAAACCATTAACAACAATGAGGTAGAATTTTGAATCTAAGTCCCCAGCAGTCCCACTGAGCCCTGAGGCATTAAGAAGACATCCAAGACCAACAAGCATGGTATTTGTCTTTCTAGTGTTGGGGGATTATTCCGAATAGTAGATATTTGAGGCAGCTCAGAGCACTGGTGCCACTATGATTCTACCAGGCACTTGCTAGCTCTTTCATTGTACATAAACTTGTTGGGCTGCTGCAGCTCTCAGTCATTAAATCAAATATCAAATATCATTAAAAGTATTTACTTCACTTTCCAATCTCTTATTTAAGCACAGCAGACATCAGCCGTATTTAATAGCCTCACTAGCCAGTGCCAGCAAACACTGATTAAACAAAACCAGTTTCTCACACAGAAACAAGCCTCAGATCTCTGCTCCGTGCAGATTTCACCATGCATCCTGCTCAAAAATACTGTACCATAGGGGGCCAGGGGCACATTACCTTTCAGAAAGGAGATCCAGCATCCAGCAGTGGGATGCATCCAACTCCTCCCAGGTGTTCAAGGACTGTTCTCTTAACCTCCTCAACTTGTGGATGAGAGTAAGGTAGTGAGATATATAGAAGGCACAAGGGTCTGATGGAATCTTACATACTAAACCGCATAATAAGGCATAAATCTGCTGTCTGTGTGTTGATGGAGGGAATTTCACAATATCTCATAGGAAGAGATAGGCTAACACTAGAAACATTCCTGTAATTAAGGCATGTCTTCAAGGGGGGGTCACAGATGCAATCCACGTATAAGCAATGATAAACTGCTTGACATAGCATGTATTTCAGAAAGAATCTCTTCACAGGCACATGTACCAATATGACCAAAGTTTTATGATCACCCATAGCTTTGTTTCCAAGAAGGTTTTTCTTTTTTCCCCATCTTTATAACCAGAACAATTATTCTCCAACCAAATCAGACACTTCTTTGTCTATTTCCAAAAGAGATTTCCAAGAGCACCCATAAAAAGATGTGCAACGCAACACAATATTTCCTAGTTATGTTCAACCTGAGACCAATCTATCAAATCTGAGATCTAGGGCTTCCAATATTCCCTACCTACTCAGAGGAAAATAAGATTTTAAGCATGCATCAAATAGTAACAGGTTCACAAACAGTAAATGTCATGAACTTTAAACATCCGCATAGATGCGGAAGAGGTAAGGTTAAATTTACTCAAACCCTTGTAACCCTGAAAACGTGAAGCATCCACAACCACATATTAACTTTGCTCCAAGGAAAAAACATGCAAAGAAACAAAAATAATAACAAAAAATGCTTAAGTAAGGCTACCTTCCCAAGTAGAAAATAAGATTTTCCACTACTTTCCATTCCTTAGGATTCTTAGAAGAGCTTCATTCATCACTGAGCAAGCTCAGGTTTTCACTTTAGCTTTAACCTGGTTTGCTCTACAGCTTTGGATCTTATCTTATGCAGGTGCTGCAGCCTTAAATCTTGTTCAGTATCCGTACACATTAGTGAGCAACCCAGAAGTTACAAGATAAGTCAGAATTTCTTGAAGAAAATAGAAACTCAGTGGGTGTCCAGGATAAAAGTGGTGAGGTGAAGAGCATGGGGAAAACCAGTGCGAGATTATTTCTTCCCAAGTCCATAGAATTTGTATAAAGAATAAAGGAAAATATTTCTTTTTTTCTGTGCAGTCCTTGCACAACTCTAATATTTAAAAATTAATAACTAGCTTCTAAAATTTAATTTCTTTAGATCTAACAGAACTTTTCTTTAGAAAACTGGCAAGATTCTCTATGAGGGGCTGCAGAAAGGCAGTGTTTTTTAAGCTGGCATCAACACACATAATATTAAAACCACTGAAATACTAATGGAGGAAAAAAAGTTATGCTTTTAACACATGCAGAACTCAGTAGAGAAACAAATCACATCCCGGTTAATTTTACATTGTGCATATAGGGAATAAAAACAAACTTTTTTTTCTATTGCCACATCAAAGCTGTGTTGTAAGATACAGGGTTAAAGGAAGCAGGTCTGCTGTTGTATCTTCAGGATCCTGCCCCTCTACTCTGCTCTTGTGAGACCTCACCTGGAGCATTGTGCGCAGTTCTGGTGTCCTCAACATAAAAAGGACATGGAACTGTTGGAACAAGTCCAGAGGAGGCCACGAGGATGCTCAGGGGACTGGAGCACCTCCTGTATGAAGACAGGCTGAGAAAGTTGGGGCTGTTCAGCCTGGAGAAGAGAAGGCTGCGTGGAGACCTCATAGCAGCCTTCCAGTATCTGAAGGGGGCCTATAGGGATGCTGGGGAGGGACTCTTCATTAGGGACTGTAGTGATAGGACAAGGGGTAATGGGTTCAAACTGAAACAGTGGAAGTTTAGAAATTCTTTCCTGTTAGGGTGGTGAGGCACTGGAATGGGTTGCCCAGGGACATTGTGAATGCTCCATCTATGGTGGTTAAGGCCAGGTTGGACAAGGCCTTAGGTGCCATGGTTTAGTGTGAGGTGTCCCTGCCCATGGCAGGGGGGTTGGAACTGGATGAGCTTAAGGTCCCTTCCAACCTGAACTATTCTATGGTTCTATTGAGCTGATTTAAAAATAATCAATACTATTAAAACTATACAAAAGAACATGCTTAAAAATAAATGAACCCTAAAATGTTCTAATTAAAAGAAAAAAAAAAAGCCAATACACACACAAAAAAAAACACACACAAAAAAAAAACCCACAAAACCCAACCAAATAAGCAAAGAGATGTAGCTAAGAACTTTTCCTGTATAAATCTTTCTCTTTCAAGTGAGACTATTACCTCCTGAAGAGCTCTTTATATTCCCATTCTGCATGCTCTTTGCCACAGGTGGGTTCCTATTGACTTCAGCTGCCCATTTTTATAGCAGCTGTTTCCTGCACTCTGCATGGCAAATGTGCCAAATGTGCTTTGTAGGGTGTTTTCCTGGACATGGGTTATGAGCTCTGTGAGCTCAGCCATTGAGACTGGTGTAAGGCAAATACCTGTGCTAATGTGCCTGGGTCTGCAGCAAGCTAAAAGGGGAGGTGACCAGATATGGCGCAGAAATACTCTATGGCAAAGCATTAACTCACTGCAGGTGGTGTTTGAATCAGGCACTGACCTTAAGCCTTGCACAATCTATGGTCTGCAGTGGGTTTGTGGCTGAAATTCTGCTTTTGCTGTAGCTTGGAACAAGTTCCTTTCAATTTGGTCCTCAAAACAGTGGCATGAAGACACATGTCAAAAACTGCAAAGGGTTTTCTGTTTCAGGATTAGGTACTCCAGGGAGAAAATATTTCTTTATGGTAAATACAGAGACATTTTTAAGAAATTCAGAGGGAAAAAAAAAGATGAAATCCTAAATGCAGCTTCCTGTGCACACACTGTACTTGTGTAGCCAGAACCCGAAAGCTCTTACCCTAACGCAGTAAATTTTCCAGCTCTCATAAATATAGGTCTAAGTTATCCCCATGATTCCTGCTTTTCCAAAGGCATCAGAAGCACTCACTGCAGATGTGTTAGGAGAACAAGAGACAGTACTACAAATCTTTTAAGGAGAAATCTGGCAAAGCCATATAGATGTAGTTCAGTAGGCTACCTGGAGTTGTCCAGTGTGTGTCTGCATCACAAGGAGCTCACTTTTTACTTAGAGTAGATTTGGTTTAGTATTTGCTATCACAGGTAGTGTAAAGGTGTCGTGCCCCTACAACAATTTTTGTGGTCCTTTATTTCAGGACACCAAGATTGGCAGGTGTTTCCTGATGGAAATATGGGGGTCAGTGCACCAAGTTCTTGTGATTAACTTGATTTTAAAGTGAGCTGCCCAGAGAACCTGCCACTGAACGCAGTGAAATTTCATATCCATTGAAAAGATCACTGATGAGTTGTCACATGTATAGCTCATGTGCTTAACCCATGTCTGGCTGCTCCTCCAGGGTGCAGTCGGTATCTCTTCGAGGCTTTTTTATTCAGCCAATATCCCCTCTCAGCCACTTCTATCTGATTCAATTTCCTCCTGACTCTCTGCCTCGGGACTTTTTAATTTTCCAGGATGTGGGTTTTGTCTTTCAGCACACTACCACTCATCACGGAGAGCTACAGTCCATACCTCTGTGCGCAATAAACCTTTGGGGCTGAAGAGGAAAGGCACACGGCTCTCCCTGTGATATTTCATCAGCTCTGCCACATCTTTAAATATCCACAGCACTTAGATCATATTCATAGAGTCCTTCCAGCTCATTAAGGGTCTGTGATTCCCTCATAACCCAGCAGAAGGAATATCTCTTTTCACAGATCCCCTTTCCTCAGTTTCCTCCTAGGTAACAGTTTACAACAGCTTTCTCATGCAGTTCCCCTGCTCTATCAGAGTCAAATATTGCTGCGAGCTGTAGCTCTAAGCTAAAAGCACTTCCCCTCACTTCCACCGTACACAGAGATATTTTTATATCAGTGGTAGTTTAAAAAAAGATTAAGTGGGGGGGGAAATGGCTTCTGAAGAGGTTGTGTTCCCATCATATTCCAGTCCCTTCTGTAGCCTGCCTGAAATGAAAGGCACCTGCTGGCAGGACTATCTTATCATTAATGCTTGTTTTGTTACTGGCTCTGTCAACACCACCAGAATATTCATGCTTTCCCCCTAATGAAGGCCTCTGGTCCCCACTGGTGCAGACTGATCTCCATCAGCCAGCTCACTAGCAGATCATGAAGTCACACCAGCAATTCTTTAATAGCTCTTTGTGCCTGCTTATGCCCACAGCAGGTACCGCCAAAGTTGTACTGTTCTGTTTCATTTATGTTAGCTGATTCTGCTAAGCTGCTGTGGCATATTCAAGAAACCAGTACTCTCCTCTGACTTGCAGCAATTAAACAACATGTACTCACCAGATTTCTTTATCCTTAAGGCAGTGACAACGCTGCTTGTTTCAGTGCAACCCCCTTCTGGTCCTTCAGAAATTGAATCCACATTTCTTCTGAAACCAATACAGAAGCAATAGGGAATATACTCAGGGCTCTCACCTTTGGCTTTCAGCAAGGACAAACCTGGGGCAGATGCTCCTGTGGAAGCCACTTTGCTGCTGGCTCCACTGGACTACCTGAGGTGAAAGCTGACTTCTGCAGCCACGATGGTTTGGAACATCGTGTCTTCTGTTTTGCTGCTTCAGACAGCTCCTGATCGCCATAGAAATCTTTTTCACTGGCACAGATAATGAACAATTTCTATTTGGAAAAGCAAAGCAGTGAGAAGCAGTTTCTATTTTTCTCACATTTTGCACTAGAGCCAGACAGAATTTTTTTTTTCCTAGAGATTAAACCAATTTTGATGGAACTTTTTTCATGCAGGTTTTCCAGGATGGAGTTTATAGGAAAGATGAAAGGAAAAGGTAAAATAATCTGACCCCAGGAAACCCAAGACTGTGGATGCCTGGTCAAAGAGGATTTAACTGTTAATGCACAAACAAATCTATACAGGAGCAAAACACCTATTTTGTTTTAAACCACAGCTTGCTAATTTGTTGTGTGCTGTGGGAAACTCAGGTAACAAAATTCACTGCAAAAGCTTATGAAAGTGAAGGTGATATTTACTTCATTTAATTCAAACTTAGTTATCACACTCCTCTTGTATGCCTGTATTCACAAGCTCCAAAATGTGCTATTCTATTCTATGATTCTATGTGCATCAGAAGTGTCTGGCCCCTATCACTGATATGTGACAAGATTTATTAATACATTTACGTCTTTTAAATCTTTATTATTTCTCCTAGAGTTCTCAAATATGAACATTTCCATTCATACTTTTATCCAGACCAGTTTTAACGTTTCTCATTTAAATCTCTGCAATGCCATGGGTTTCCATTAGTCAGGGCCAAATCATGACAAACGAGCAAGTCACATCTCCTCAGAACTGCTATAGCGAATTGAAAAACTGCTTTTTCTTGATTTTAACCAAAGACTAAGTGTTCTGTGCCCATAAATCACTGCCAGAATATCTTAGCCCTGTTTATTTGCTTGGTAGAAAGTTTCCTAAACCTAAATGTATCTAAAAATTAGTTCCTGCTTCTTAGGCACTATCATCTTCAGGAAAATTAAGGTGTTTTTTTCCTATTAGTCAGTTGTACTAATAATGTTTGAGTTCTCTTACCGCATACAGTGTTGTGGCATTTTTCTATCCACACTGAGAGTCAATGTCGTGTAAGTTTAAGCCATTCTCTCCCCTTCATGAAGTTGTCTGGCTTTGAAGGAGCTAAAATCCCATCCTAAAACCCCCAGGGCATTCCAGGATGTTTGGTACCAGGAGTCCCATCATCCCATCTGCTGTGCACGCTCCCAGTTGCATCACTGAGTGCTCTACCGGCTTCCAGCTCACCACAACCACCGCCTGATTTCTAACATGAGCAACAGAGTGTTCTATTGCAATTATGTTGGATAAAGCAAATATCAGCCGTGACCTGTACTCTGACATTAGTTGCTATGCAGCTTGGTTGGTCAGGCCCTGCACCATCATTTTGAACAACCGAAATTTGATGTGTAAAGATCTGTCGTTTAACTCTGACCCTCTCTTGCAATCCACAGCTGGTTTTTCTGCAGAATGGGCCTTGATTGCTCTTTCTTTTGAGCTGGAAAGAGTGCTCTGCATTTCCAGCCTTTAACAAGGCTTAGGTCTGAGATGGTCTTTTCATTCAGAAGTCCGCTAATGACAGTCATGAAGGGCTTTCAGTGTGACAATTGCTTTCTAACAGGGAAAATCCAACTTATATATTCAGGATGTGGAAACAATTGCCCCAGTTACCCACCTTACTGAAGACTGCAGCTTGTCCAGGGGAAAGAAAATGCCTGTAATGGTCAGTGACCACTCTACCAGGGTTAGTGTTGCACTTGGGAAAGCTCCTGATGGCATCCCAATTGAATGGTTGGGGATGTGACTGGCCCTTCACCCAGCCGCCAGCAGCAAGCCCTGCTATTTCTTACTGGTCTTCCTCCATGATGCTAAGAACAACCCCTCTGAGTTTACAGGGGAAAACAGAAGAGAATGAGAAGAGGAGCTCTATCTATATTAACAAAGGAAGGAATGTGTTCATGAAAAGTCTGTCTCACAGATCTGCTGGGAGAATCACTGCACTGCTTTATTCATACTATGGGAAACCATGGCTTTCCATTGAAAAAGGGGGCATCTGGGGAGTCTTACACTCATTCCCTACCCATCCTTCTGCTTTATGCCCATCTGAAGGAACACGGTGGTTTAATCTGAGGATAGCCCTGCGTACACCTGGGAAAACATTCAATTCTGCATTCTTGCAACTTGCTAGTCACAAAATACACCTTAAGAACCCAATCTGGAGTCCTTATTTAAACTAAATACATCACATCCTCTTTATACTTCAGAATAGGAAGCTTTATGTCCTAAAACTTGGTATGCTAAGGGTGGAAGTGAATTATTCAGCAGTCCACATCTGTTTCTGACACTGGTAGCTCAGATGCGGCCCTACACTGAGCTACCCTGGAGCAAACAGATCATGCAAATGAAACAATTCCACATCTAAGCACACGTTGATATTAAATGGTTGTCACAAAACGCACAGCAGCTATTGCATCGACCTCAGATCCAACAGAACTCTGCTTTAGGGGTTTCCTGAACTGGAGCCACATTTATATGAAAACCTGAGGAGTAAAAATGACCACCAGAAGCACATAACTTGTTTGCCATTGAACCCATTTTAATAGAAATACATTTAAAAGCAAAAGCTGCTCCACATCCAAAATTTGGATATTATTATTTTAATATTCCAGATTCAGGGAAGTTCTTCAGAAAATATTTAAAGATTTTCTACCTGACATAAACTGCAGATTTGGTTTTTTTTTTTTTCATTTTTGTCATTTTGTTTGGAAACAGAATTAAAGAACCTAACCTAAAAATTTGGGGAAAATTGGCTGTCACTGGCAGTGCAGGAAAACAGCATTTTTATGGTTGACCTTGAAATGGTCTCAAGCTGAGAGCTAACTCATTTAACTTTAGCCCAGATTTATTTCATCAGATATGTCAAAATGGGTGTTAATCTTTCTTTGGTTATTGAGAAAGCATCCCAGATCATCAGCAAATCAGACAGCTCCGAGTTCCTCATATTAAACCAGAGCAGGCATTTCTGAAGCTCAAGAGGAAGACAGGCTGAATGCTTGGAAAGGAGGATTTGCTATTTGGAATTGACTTGTCAATGATGAGGAGTATGTTACTGTGAAAGAAAATCGATGAGGAGGGGTGGTGGTGGAGCTGAACAGCAAACAGTTGGTAAATGAACCCCTGTCTCCTTTGTGGTCTGATCCCAAAGCCTTTTTGATATTTTTTTTTTTAGGAAATTAGATTGTGTTTATTCTTAATTTACATCATGATCTCCTCAGGTGGCTGCAGGTACTAGAAGCATCCACTTATCTTAGAATAAAGAAATGAACCTGAAAGCAGAACTACCAACACCACGTTATAGACAGTCAATCTGACTGGGGGATTCCTCTTTAGATTATAACAAATTTATGCCAATAAGTTTTTACTTGAATGTTTTACCATAATGTAAGCAAAATTATGGTAGTGTTGCCCTCTTTATTCAACAGAAGCTAATAGAAATAACAGAATCATAGAATCACGGAATAGTTAGGGTTGGAAAGGACCTTAAGATCATCCAATTCCAACCCCCCTGCCATGGGCAGGGACACCTTACGCTAAATCATATCACCCAACGCTTTGTCCAACCTGGTCTTAAACACCACCAGGGATGGAGCATTCACAACCTCCCTGGGCAACCCATTCCAGTGCCTCACCACCCTAACAGGAAAGAATTTCCTCCTTATATCCAATCTAAACTTCCCCTGTTTAAGTTTGAACCCGTTACCCCTTGTCCTGTCACTACGTGGTCTTTTGCAAAGTCTCACAAATTCTGCATCACTTTTGAGAAGATTACAAATACTCCTTATGCAGGAAAGTGCAGTTAAATTAATGGAGAGACAGGAGTAAAGTTTTAGGTATGAAATAGGGCAGAGAGGAAAAACTTAAAAGAAACACATTCCGCAAACCAAGCAACCTCCCACACCCCAAACTAAATTCAAACTTCAGCAGACTGCTGCTCAATACCATCCAATGCCAAATTCAAATCAGAGTCCAAGCCAGAAAAATCCCTTGGCTTCTTCTAGCAGCATTGCCTTGCCAAGCAATAATTAACACCACCGGTAGTGCTCTGCACAAATATCATCATCGCAGGCTCCTGCGTGCCCTGCGTCACCGAGCAGCTCCTGAGATGTTTAGCACAGCTCCGGGGTCTCACACTGAAGCTCCATTGCACCTTGACAAAGTCCAGCACCCTTGAGGTGTTCATAAAACAGCTCAGAAACACAAACACATTCACATGTGTGCAATCAACATAACACTGCTGTTGGGTTGTTTTCCTCTGGGGGAGGTGGTGGTGTAATATAATCAGGTTTTTCCTCACTGTTGGTGAAAACTGGTGCTGAAGCAAAACCCAGAACATTTCAGTAACTATAAAGGTGCAAGATTATCAGTTAGTGCAGAACTGCCCTGATAGAACTGATTTTCTCTAGCTAAACAAAATGCCACTAGTAAAGCAAAACTGGCTTATCCTCGAGGAGGTAGTATGATGTAGTGATTTTAATCCCGTGTTTAATATACTTCATCTATTCTACTGCCCTCGTAAACTGTTACAGACAAATCTGTGCACTGAGTTCAAGAGCTGCTTGATGGAAACAGAGTCTAATTTCAGATCCACCTTGTTGCTTTTCAAGTTGTTTTTTTTTCATTGTTGTTCTATGAAGGCAGCATCTAGATATATAAATACAGAATAATCAAGTCACAGTAGCTTAGACAAAGCAAGCGATTGATATTGCGTGTGCATTTTGCAGCTGTGGAACTCATCTAATTTGTTAGCTTTCAGGCTTTGAGATTACTTAGTACAAAAGTGTCCTGATCCCATGACTGGGATTCTTAGGTTTTAGCACAATACATCATCTTTATTAAATCTAATACAAGATGTGCTTTAGCTACCCATTTATCTTCTCCTCCCCATGAGGCCGCCCAAAACCTGGACAAAACCTTATAATTTGTAAGAATTGTCTCTGAATTTCCTGAAAAGTATGAATGGCTAAATGATGACTATTAAAACCCTCTATTTCATAAATAGAAGGATGCAAATTGACATGTTATTAATATTATAATTAATCTAAAATACTCCAACTTTATGGCCCTATATATTTTCTTTAGTGGCAGAGATTCTTTTTTGAATGACTCTGGGGTATCCAACCATGTATTTGGTTTTCTGTTTGCAAAGCTCAGCATCAAAAGAACAGGAAAAGAACTGATGTGAAAGCAGCATCTAGATGTACAAGCACATAATAATAAAAGCACAGCAGCTTAAACAAAGGAAGAATTTCATTTTGCGTTCCCATTTTGCAGTGGTGAAACTGAGCTACAGCAAATTAAATTACAGAGTTAGAGAAAATTAAATTAAATTCCATTAAGACAATTCAACCTCTGGGTGACGAGATCTTCCCCGGGTGAGGACATGTAATTTTGATCACATCCATATGCGCAAGACACCCTTCTTCTCTACACAGTGATGTAGTTATTTTGATGGCTATTTGTGTCAGAAGTTGAAATTGATGGAAGAGACAGGGAGGATTTCAGGATGATGTTGGTAAGAACATTTGCACTAAAAAGTGAGACCCTGTAAGAAAAGAGTGCAAAGCATGTTCATCTGCATTAGTAAATCCCATCACTACCAAGCTTGATTACCAGAGATAGATGAAGTACAGAACGAGTCAGAAATGGGATATAACTGACTGTGTATGTCCTGAGTTGCTCCAGAGTGCAACAAGATTTTGCACCAGCTGACAGCAAAAGGGATTTGTTTGCAACCTGAGCTTGCTATACTTTATTCTACCAACCAGAAGAACAAAATTGTTTTGTCACTATTTGCTTAAAAAATCCCAACTCTGCTCCTGTGGTGAGGATGAGTGAGAGATGGGGAAGCTGTGCTTTCCCAAAAGAAGATGCAGCCGCATTGGGAATGAGGGAGGAGAGGATCCTAACCCTGGAGCAGAGAGCAGCTGAGTATACACACCATTGTATTTAGCCCCAGTACCAACTTTCTAGACTAGGGCACTTACATCCAGTGGAAAGCATGAAGGTATAAAGATGACATAATTGTATAGGATTTGTAGGAAACACACAAAGCCAAATCAAACTAACAAACCTGATTTGCTAAAACTGTCAAAGAACTTACTTGGCTTAAAGTAGGGTCCAGTATTCTTGGAGATGTCAGTACAAGATCAGGGACTTACATTTAGGTCAGCAGTCTAAATTGTCTTAAAAATAACCTGCTTAAATTGAAACATTCTATGGCTAGCTTTGAAATTAGATGAGTTCAAGCTAAAACCAGAAGTTACCTGAACATATAGGATCCTGCATGTGACTTCCTATAGATAGAAGAAAAGGAGATAAATTTATACCAAAACCATAGATTTATTCAAGAAAGAAAAAAAGAATTACGAAGAAAAAAAGAATTACGAGATAAATTTATACCAAAACCATAGATTTATTCAAGAAAGAAAAAAAGAATTATGAATCACAGCAATTCCTTCAGAATACAGCTGCTCTGAACCTTGGTTCTGGCTCTAGAGGGAGAAGTCACAAAGATTTCAAAACCCATAGGGTTTCAGGTTCTAAATGTAAGGATGAGATCTGAGAGTTTGGCTCTGATTATTTTAAATGGGGGGGGGTAGTGAAAAATAAGATGTCATGATTTGTGAAACTGATTCTAACTAATCTAACTAAAAGTGGTTAAAATATAAACCATGGTGGCATAGATGTCTACCGGAGTCATCTTTGAAACCAAGCCATTTGTATGTCCAACCATGGATTTCAAAGTCTACACGGCTGGCATTTTTAAGTACCTAAGAAAGCCAAACCTCTAATCCTACAGAATATCCCAAGATCTTTTTTATAAAGACAATGTGAAGAATAAAATCAACCCCTGAACTCAAAGATTCAAATGACTGCGTTTATTATGAGAGATAAAAGTACATTCCTCAAAGGAATTCATTAATGCTGTAAAGTTACCATCATACCCTGAAATTTAATGGGTCTTCAAGCAAAGAAAAGGTCTGATGTTTGGCACTGCTATGTATATTTTCATCTTTCCAAATAATGATTTTCTTTTTGCTGTTACAAAGGGGAAAAAAAGATGGTGCTTTCATGTTATTTTCACTCTGTAGTCATCAGGTTTTGAGTTATCTATATTTAAAAGTTCATTATCAGACAAAGTTAACAGAAGTATAACATTTTTAGAAGTTTATGGACTTGCTGACAAATACTTGATGCTAGCTGGGAGCTCAGTGACTCTCTGAAGTACTATTCCCCATCTATCTTCAGCAGGGTAAAATCAACACTAAGTCATCAACCTCAGTCATTAGAACATCTTGATGTAGACCTGTGAGGAACTCCTTCATGAGAGGAAGAAGGACTAGTTTATTCATCTGTGAATTTCAGGCTTTTGTCAACTAATGCTAGCTCTAAAAGTGAATGTGACTATTGTAATAGATACAGCTGCAGTAGGGTGACTTCCAAACGTATATATGTACCCTGCTTGGTTATGTAGGCTATCTTTGACTTGAGAGGAGGTCAGATTGGGCAGCTATTCAACATCCATGGGGAGCTATCTTCAGCATGTATTCTGCCTGAAGGATTGAGAAGCTAATTTTCCAAGTCCTTGAGCCTGACTGAACTAAGCTGCAGTTTATTTTGCTCAACTCAACTTTTGCCAGCTGAGTCCTCTCTTAAACTAATGTTCAGATATAATCATTTTGCCATGTCACATACAGAAAGTAAGGCAGTCCTACTTGCCCTTTCATAGAAAGTCACTTAGTTTGCATTATTCACCTTGCACATTGGAAGATGGGAAACTGCTTCCAAAACAGCCACTATGCCCTCTTTTCTATTATTGATCATAACTTTTGACACTAGGGTATTAATAAGCAATAACATTTTGCCCTTGTTCAGTTTTCTTTTTGATACAAGGATAAGAATGATGACATAACCATGGAAAATAGTCTGACCATGATGATCCAAAGAGCTCACTGTCATGCAAGAAGACAGCACAAAATCTACTCGGAGGTAAAATAACCTTATCATTTTAAAAGGTTATATTATTCTTCTGATAACTTTGGCTGCAGGAAGTTAGTACAGTTCGGCTGTGCCACTTCATTTTGATACCTTTATATAAAACAGAAAAATACAGTTTCCCCTTTTAATATGAAACTCCACAACAAATGTTACGTTCAGCTGAAGCAGCTTGAATATGCATTCAAGTGCAAGCAGAGGAGAAGAGTTGCACTCTTAAATTGCATTCTCATAAAGGCCATTTGATCCTCATCAGTCTGAAGAGGAAAGCTGATAGTGTACACAGGCAGTAGATCCTTTATCCCCCAGAAGTAACAGAAATGGAGAACTTGGTGTTTTTCATACAGCTACAAGATACTTGGGAAATAAGATATAAAACAAGTTCAGACTGTTCAGAGAAGCTGGTCAGCAGTGAAAGATAGATGCATTTTTCTTGCATGTCTGTTTTCTCCTTTATTTTGATCTGCTTTTCAGACAGAGACACGTTAAAATAAGATTGTGTTACTCAGGAGGTAAAAAAAAAAGAGCATTACCATATTCAATTTCCCACAAACGTCTATTGTAGCAGTAAAAGCAGATGGCACCAGAAACAAATGAACATCAACCGTTCTTGAAGTGAAGTTTGTCTAATTAGAACAGGTTGGTTTTGATGAAGATAATGACCTTGGAAAAATTCATCAATTTTTATGCAATAAAAGAAAATTGCAGCAACCATTTTCAATGCATCCAGGCAGAGAGTTAATTTATAATTGGCCTGCCAAGGGTTGGGCTTGCAAAGGTCTGAGCACTTGTTCATTTCTTGCTGCACTGACACAGAGGTAAAGGCACTTGAAACTTTTGCAGGAGCCCGCTGTCAGCGTAGACACCTGAATAAAGGGAGCTGAATTTGATCAAAGGCAGAGCTGTAACACTGCAAAACCAAATGCTTTCTTTGAGCTATTAGCTGGGCATTTGCTGCTGTTCATTCTGAAAGACACACACCTACACTGAGTCAACTTCGCCCTGCTATTTTTATGCTGAAAATATAATACAGGGCTGTAGATGCTATGGCCATGGATGCAGGTGATTTCTAGTGATGTGGATTTCAAATATTTACATAGATATACACATGAACACACACAGATATATGCGTATACTTTTCTTTCTTACCTATATGGTGCTGAGTCTTAAGGAGTCCATTACCGCACAGTTCTGAATGGAGAAAGGGTAGGTATAAGGCAGGACAATAAAACATTACCACATGCAGTTTGTATGGTATAGCTGTAAAGTTTCTCCCTGTCTGCTTAGGAATCTTGTAGAGATTTCCAGAAGATTCTGATTAAATAACTTCTATTTGAAGGGCATTTTTTTAAAGGCTATGATTTTTAAAGGTTTCGCTTATCTTTTCTATTATTTTCTTCCATTCATCTCAAAGAGAACTTGGATTTTCCATGCTTAACATCTCTCTCTGCCCGGTTGTAACTGAAGCCATTTTTCTCTTTGCTTTTTGCTGTGAAATTCAATGATAGAAAACATAAAGGTAGCCCCATACTACGTCTAGTTTTTATCACTTTGTCATTATGTGGGGTTTCCAGTACTTCCCCTTGTAACATCCTCCCTAAAATCTCCAGGAGTAATTGCTACTGCAAACAAATACAGACATTAAGAATTTTTGAATCCCCATGTCTACCCTACAAAATGATATTCTTGTTTCTTCTACAAACATTAAAAATCAGACACCTGGAAAAAAGGGATAAACCAAATACTCTCTGGACCAGTCTCCTCCTTTCAAGCACTTCTGAGAACATGCAATTCACATCAAAACAAAGCAGACTTATAAATACCATTAAAACATGCATGAATATGGACACTAGCAATTCATCTTAAGTTTTTCAATGAAAACTAAAAGAAAGACACACCACTCTCCCTCCAAAATGGCCCAATACCACCAGATTAGCAGAGTTTAATACAATTTGGCAGTGAAGTTACAGAAACAGCCACTGAGTAAATTGAAGAAGGTCCAGGTTCAGCTCCACATATTTAAACAGTAACTCATCACAAATTATTTCTGAGAATTTACCCAAGAGATAAAATTTTGTGAAGCAAATTTGTTTGTTTCTAAGAGAGCACCAAAATTAAGTGCAAACGTATTTAACCACAAATAAAATGTTGACGCTTTTTCATGTATGCCAAAAGTCTCAGTGTTTTATAGGAGTTGGTCTCAATGATTCACAAAATATGCCAAATAGTATTTATGGCTGGACAATGTAGATACAACTCAAAATTTAGAAGAGCTGCAGCCTGAAATTTAGGGTTAAAACCAAAAATATGTATTTTCAGAATCTTGCACGTGGTTTTTTAAATACAAAATAAGTAACACATCTGACAGAGGGAAAAGTCAATAAAAGAAAGAGAATTAAAAATCCCACCCTATCTCTAACATAAGTTGATATTTATTAGGATTAGAGCTATTATAATGATGAACCCAGACTTGATGTTCAGGAATAAGGTTTTGTCAGTATGAATACAGAAAGAAAGGAAGGAAGCTTGAAAACACAGAGCCACCAGAGCATTGCCATGTAACGTGAATATATTAATGTTTGTCAATGAATTTCGTCTAGCTGAAGCATACTCATTTCCATATCACTTACTGGAGATGATTACTTAACATTTTAGTTAATATTCAACGTTAATAAACAGGCTGACAGGAGAGGCATGGATCAACATCTTTGCCTCTTCTCTCTCCTTTATTAAAGGACCTTTGGCCTCAGGACAGTAAAGGATTTTGCTACTTAACACTAGCATCATTAAGTGTTTTAAGCACCATCTCATCAAAGAGACCTTGAATTTTCCAATAGTTTTCTGTGAAGTTTCCTCAGTCTGCCCCTGAGTACCATAAGTTAATTCACTACATTCAGCACAACTTTAATGGGGAGAAGAGCATCCACCAGATTCACATCCAGGATGTTAGAAAGATTCAGCCAGAAAAAAACAACACCATGATTTAGATGTTTTGGCCCCCTGCTTTGATTTTTTCTTCCTCACGAAGATTTGGATAAGCCATAAAATACTTCAGTGATTCTCCAGGCTTACACAAGTCTGGTTCTTTTGTGATTGCTGACAGCTGCAACATTGGCAGCACTGCTGGATTTAATTACCCTGACAAAAAGTCTGCTGGCCCTTTCCCTCTGGAAGGGGAGATTTTGTTCACTGAAGAAAGCTCACTCATTAGGACAGCTCCAGAGCTGTGAAGGCTGAAGTTAACTGACAGATGTCCTTGTCCATATCCATGAACAAAAACATGCCAGATTGAGAGAGCAGAACCTAGACAGCTCATGCTCATGCCCAACATGTTATATATGAGTAAAGATGGCAGCTAATCACACATCACCCTGCCTAGCCTGGATCACTCTACTGAGCACGGCTGTGACACGCTTTCTAGCCTAATGGGGATCACTGAAACACAATGTGGTTGGCTGGGATTTTTCACTTCCAGAAAACTCTAATAGCCCATAATGCTTCCACAAAGCTGGCTGGGGGTCTGTCACAGAGACCCTCTGGGTGCGCTGCTCCATTCACTGGTTCTCAGGACATGCACAGTTTTCTTTCTGTTTCTCACTGAAGCAATATGAGAAAGCTACCTAGATTTCCCCAAAATATACTGCTAAGAAGGCACTTACATGCAGACGTGACTTTGCCACACAAGCATGGCTGTAACTGTTAACATATAGATGAGGTCCTTCTAAGTGTTTTTCTGCTCTAGTCCTTGTAACAATTACTTTGATCTCTGAAAGCAATAGAAAAACAATAGGAATAGGCATGTAACAGTAAATGGGATATGACAGCACCTTTCCTCTCTCAACAGGATTCCCTTGCTTATGGTCTCTCTCAGCCCCTTTTTCTTCACTCTTGTCTAACAAAAATCTGCAGCTGGGAGGTTCAATGTGTTTAGCACCAGCACTTCTTGATTTCTGCTCTGTGCAGCCATGAATAAATGAAAATATCCTGACTAACCCTACAGATCTCTGCTCAAGGTGACAACCAGTGCCTTTTAGCAGTGCCCGGTATGATCATAGAATCATAGAATAGAATCATAGGATGGTTAGGGTTGGAAAGAACCTTAAGATCATCCAGTTCCAACCCTCCTGCCATGGGCAGGCACACCTCGCACTAAACCATCTCACCCAAGGCTTCGTCCAACCTGGCCTTGAACACTGCCAGGGATGGAGCATTCTCAACCTCCCTGGGCAACCCATTCCAGTGCCTCACCACCCTAACAGGAAAGAATTTCTTCCTTATATCCAATCTAAACTCCCCCTGTTTAAGTTTTAACCCATTACCCCTTGTCCTATCACTACAGACCCTAATGAAGAGTCCCTCCCCAGCATCCCTATAGGCCCCCTTCAGATACTGGAAGGCTGCTCTGAGGTCTCCACGCAGCCTTCTCTTCTCCAGGCTGAACAGCCCCTGGATAAGATGATAAGATGGAGCTGCCAAGTCCTGTTCTTGAGAAGCATGTTCCAACACGAGCTATAAGCATAAGTCACGGTCTCTGATGGAAAAGCAAGATGAAAACATCAGTAATCTTGTACTCCTTCACCTTCAGGCATGGCGTTTTCTGCCTGTTCTTCTGCATTGCTCTTAATGTGCTGGTCCTGTGCTTTCTGGACTGGTTTCATCTTACCTGGATGTGCCCAGAGGGAAGAGCTGGTTCTCCTCACAAAAAATTATTTTGTTGTGCTCAAAGGGGAAAGCTCTTTTAGCCTTCACCCATAAATCAAGCTCCATATTCCTGCTCCTGTTCCATCTCACATTCATCTTCCTTTGCCCATTGTACAGGAAACTCCAAATGAGGCCTCACCACTGCCTCTCATAAAACATGATGATATCCTCACTTTTACACATCTGGATATGTGCAGCTTTCTTTATGAGTTAGAAAAAAAGGCAAAAGTGCCTTAGGTAATGTAGCAATTAAAATTCAAGATACTGAGATCATGGACAGCTGCAGATATGCAAAGAAATCCCACAGCCCTTTGTGTTTCCTTTAGGAATCACACAGCAGGGCCTTTGCCTCATAGGAAACAGATCATTTGGATGGTGGGCTTATAGTCCCCTTCCCGTTAACCTCAGCTCCTACCACACGTTATCAAACCTAGTTTAAAATGACTCAGTTGTGCTGGGAAGGAAAGCAGCTGGTATCCTATATCAGCAGGATGGTGGATTACTACCTGTTGGGGCAGTGCAGAAAACCACAAGGAAGATAAGTGACCTCCAAAGAAGTCCCTCTAATGCCAGGAGGGATTGGAAGGATTTACAGTGGTACAAATTGATGATCCAGTTTCTTCTGTAAGTAAACACTGGATCTTTGCCTGTGCTTATGGATTACATATGCATTTATAAATCCATAGGAAACACAACAGAAGCTGTTTGTGAATAGTAATACAAGGAAGTGCAAATATCCTTTAAAAAAAAGGGGGGATTTTTTTTATTGTTTCCATTAGTGTTGGGATTTTTAACGTGATTTGATTACAATCGTTTGAGAAAAAGAACTTTGAAAAAATCTCACCTCCCAAAGTCATTCTCACGGCTTGGAGAAGAGCAAGACATTTACCAAGGATAAAATTAATATTGATTGCTTAATTTAATACAGTCACATCCCACAATCAGGGCTTTCTTTGCCAAGTGCTCGTTCATTTCTCATCACAGCCAATACACGGACTTTAGAAACAGGGCTGAATAAACATGGGCTTTAGAAGCTGACACCATATAAAGCAGCCCTTAAAGTAATTTTCTTCTCTGAGTAGCAGCTGTGGCTGTTCTTTACCTGATGTACATGAATGGGCTCCAGCCAGCAGCCACGGGACTCTTAGTGCTAGCCACAATGCTGTGGTCTTCACATGCTGGTTGCATGCTGGGCATGTAATGTCAGCCCAGCAGGTCCTCTGTACCTTAGGCTTTTCCATTTCTAGCCTCAGTAGGCTCCTCAGAATAATTATGTGCTTGGAATGGATTAGAGAATCTCTATACCAGGACTGCCAGGAGTACATGTAAAAATCTGTAAGCACACCAATGTCAGCTCCCCGAGAAATGAAGTGTCCTTGTCCTGCCTCTGAAAGATGGGGACATTACATGGTACAAAGGCTGAGCAAAAACATGTTGCTTATGGTTTAGACCAGTGGCTTTAAGACTGGAATTGTTTTAACTCAAGGGTGTTTGCATTTTCATCTTTCACGGAAGCTATTGCCTACCTCTGAATTTGGAACAAATACCTGTCACTCTGAAATCATGCTTTCCAACAGTAATTTAGTAAAATGACTTTGCTGTTTGCCTTTTATCCCCTGGTTGTAGGCAGCCTCAGATCTTTCTGCCCCTGGTCAAAGGAGTGCTGGGAAGTGATTCCATAAGGACACTAAGACCTAAACAGGCTCTCACAGCCCAAGGAGAAATACAACACAATCGTTAGGATCTGAGTGTTTTCTTAAGATGCTGAGTCTTCCCTAGCCAGCCAGCATCGTAGTTTCCTCCTTTGACTTCAACTGAGGTGTTTTATTTTCTACTAGTGAAAAATATAGACTACTGAGTGACTTGATGTATACCTAAAAGAAACTCAAAGCTCATATCTGAATATCACCCCAAGATAGAGTTCATTGCTAACAAAAACCCAGTGAAGTGCTGAGATTTTGAATCAGAAAGAAAAATCAAGGTGCTGATGGAGCTCTGCACAAAGGACACTTTTACCCAGGAAAGCCCATAGCCAAGACATGTCATCGATCCAAACATGACAGTGCAAAATACCAGAGTCTGGTAATGAAAACAGAGATTGCACATATAATGGAATCTTATCAGCCTAAGAGGAAAAAGTGGCAGCCTAACTGAATAAAATCAAGACACTCCAGTGAGGTCCAACAATAATGCACATACGACGGTGGATGGGGACTAAAGGAGGAGTACTTAGTACTTATCATATCCCACTTGTTTTCAATGCTGGAAGAAAAGGTAGCATATAGAGAGCAGCATAAATGATGCTATGAGGTGAAGAGATGGGGAGGTGATGAGAATAACCTGATGGTATGCTTTGATCTGGAAAACAGTGTTCCGTGAGGTGCTTTAGCTGAGCATAGTGACGCCTCGCTAATCTGTGTTTAAACCAGGCATCCCATGGTAACAGCAAACACCCATAATAGAAAAGCATCTTGCATAATAAGGGTGAAGACACAAAATTCTCTGGAGGCTCTGTGTCCCCCTTATCCTCATATAATCACTGTAAAGCACTCCTTGCCCACAGAATCACTTTGAATAAGAAAACTATGAATATAAGTGAGGAACTCTTCTGTTCTAGCCGTTCACACAGGGGTTTCCTAAGGTCAAAATGCACATTACCGTTTTCTGTTTGCTTTTTATTTCTCATCCAAAAGAATTTTTTTATTATGTGCTACAATTCCTGGCCTTCACTAACCCATTCCCATTATCTTCTACATAAATTATTTTTCTACCTTACTGGAGGCTTTATATTCACTGTGAAATTTACCTTGGCGAGCAAAAGCATCGTGCACTAAATTTTCTGGTGGAGAAAATGCTGCATTTTGGGAAGGAGCCAGAGACAGTCACCATAAATCTGGGAGCAAAACTCTGCTGTAAAACCAGGCTTCATGTGCTTCTGTGTGATCAAGGCTTGTTTTCTGCCCGCAGCTCTGGACCATTCTGGTAGTGAGTTGCCCACAGGTCACTGGGGTGTTTCACTAATGCCTGCTAAGAAGAGATGGATGGTTAGAAGCTCATCCCCATTTTTAGGTTCTCAATAACTTTTCCAACGGGTTGCAAATACTGTGATTCAAGTTAATTCTGACAGCACAAATTTACTCATAGGAAACTGAGAGTATGGAAACAACTAAAGAAAAGGGACAAATTATGCTGTTCTGGTTTTGTCCTCAATAAAAACAAATAAAGAGAAGCCAGTGTCTGCCGAAAACTGCTTTATGACACTTGTCAGTGTAACTTTTGTAGTTTCAGGAGATGCTATATTTTTTAAGTGCTTCAGTAAAGCCCACAAAGGGAAGAAAAGTGATGACCTTAGTGGCATGGGCAGGTTTGATTCCTGCTCATGTGTTTTCCCCCTACTTCTTTCAGAGCTGGGGCACTTTTATGTTTTCACAGGTGAAACAGAACAAGAGCAGTAATGGAAACCTATTTTCCACACAACTTCAGCTTTTGCTTTTTATATGGTAACGCTTCAGTTCCTCTTGAGAAATTAGCTGCAAAGGAAAGCTGACAGCCAGCATTCCTTGTCACTAGACAGCACCACTGCTAGGACATAGCAGATTCCATACTCAGCTTGTCTGTCAGCATTGAGGGGTTTACAGGAACAACTCTGTTTGTTGAGACGTTAAGCAGAAACAAGGACTCTGAGAGCACCCCGGACTACCTCATTATGAAGCTGCATCTGCAGCAAGCATAAAGGAGGAACCAAAGCCACGTCTAATTGTGGGTGAACAATTACAATGTGGCACGGCCAACAGCATAAAGAGATAATAATGCAAGCAGAGCATGGATTTCAAATCAGGAAATGGTTTTATTCAATGCTAATCAGCTGCTGCAACCAATTGTGGAAAAATAATGTATGACTGTGTTGCAAAATTCCAGATCCTAGCCTGACCCCATCTTGCAATTGTTTTGTTTGCTGGTAGATGTAAACAGCCACATGACGTGTGTTTATTAGTGAAGGAGTTTAGGGAATTCACAGACAAACAAATCCCTGCATGCAAATGAGTTTGATTTTTACTTCACTTACCCCAGGTTTGGATGCTGAAGAACCAATGTGCCTTTATTTCACGTAACAGATAGCTCCAGGGAAGTCTGTAAAATTCTTATTCTCAATCTATTCTAACTCAGCCAACCCACTCCTTAACTGTGGACTAAGCAAAACTCCATCATTTTTGTACCTTACTTGCAGAACTAGCAAATCCAGGGCCTGCTTTTGGTGTGGAACGAAGAAGAAAAGTTCCAGGTTCCTTGTAACTATTTCTTGCTTGTCAAAACTTTAGCAGCAGGATGAGGCATCTCTCACAGCCTTTCCAACCTGGCTGAGGCACTGGCATTGCTAAGCGGTACCAGGCCAATACAGGAGAAATGTCAAAACACTGGCCACAAAGATGAAGGGCGGAAAGGTAGGTACAGATTTTGTTCTTGCATTAGTGCCGTACCAGCCATGCAAAGACCTAGAGAAAGAATCCAATCCTTACACTGAGAAAGAACAAAATTCCTCAAGAATTCAATTCAAGAGAAAGATTCTTCCTTGATTCCAAGAAAAATACCCCAGGAAGTCTTTTGCTCCCAGGCCATACTTCCACACTGGTGATCAGGGAAGACCTTCTCAAAATCCCTTTTTCACTCATCTTGTCCTCGAGAAGCAGCCTCTGTTACCATCAGACACAGGCAAAGACTGAGCAAGAAGGAAACTGCATAGGATAGGAGAATGCAGTAGCTCTGGTCACAGTCACTGTTTCGGTGGGTGCATTACAGTAGATTTGAAAGCTAATTCTGTTGAATTAATTCAACCAAAGTATCTGATTTGTTACTAAACTTCAAACCTGGAAGTTTCACATCTTGCTAAAATACAGCCTCCACACATCACTAGTTAAAAGTAAACCTCAGAATTCAAGCGATTTCGCAAATATGAAGAAAATCAATGCTCAGCTCTTAAAAATCCATGATTTCCAGCAAAACTGGATCCTCAGTTATACAGAATAACAGGGAACATTAGAAAATCAGCAATTAACAAGTGGCTTCAAGTAACTAAAAATAAAGTGTTCATTTCTTTCCAAACAAAAAGTACTTTCCATCAAGTTTGTGTTAAACTGGAGCTCTGATGTGGCACCTGTCAATCCTTCCAGTCTGCCTGACGCATTAATGTCACATCAAATATCAAGAGAAGTGCCTCAGCTGTAAAAACGATACCTCGTTAAAGTTGCTGAACATTTAAAAGTACAAATGATAACCACTATATAAAGATATCGGAAGCTATATTCTAACAAGTAAGTGTAATAAAGGAGATATGGGGGGAGGGTAATGCATTTGTTTATAAGTTGGATTTCTTCAGCTTTTGGTACAAAACCTGTTGGGTTTGGTTTTAGTAGCTCTTTTTCCTAACTGCCAGCTTTGCAGACAGTAATGTGGGTAGTGCTAACACCGTACCTATCATTCATCAAAGATCCTGTAATAAGAATTTAGTTCGTAGTTTTATTGAAACTATACAGGTCAGGATAAAAGCAAGCTTATGGTGGCATAAACATTAAGGCTTTGCAAGGATAAAGGGCAACGGGAACTTCTGTTGTGTGATATAAGGCAGTTGAGTGACTGAGGCATTAATGTGTTTGATAACACTGCGCTGCACATTTGGATACTGGATTATTAAACGCAAATAAATTGCACCTTTGCGTAGTATTGAGTCACAAATTAAATTAGCTTTATTTGACCTTATTGGATGTACAGGAGGTGCGTGGTGCTTTCCCCATTTACAGAAAACAACTAGTCCCATGTTTGGAACGGGAATAATATTACATGGTCAAAAAAATAATCATCCCCAAGAAGAAGGCCAAGTTTTCCAAGATAAATTACATGCTGCATCGGGCTCTGCTGGAAACAGCTGATGTTGACCTGAGACGACGCTCAGGTCTGCATCAGCTTGGAGCTGTGCTACGTTTTTCTCTAGGTGAAACTGCTGCTTGGCTTGATATTGCACTCCCTCAAAGTCTTCACACCACTCCCTGCCTCCCTGCCTACCTTCTGAGTTATTGCTGCTGTTAAGCACTCCTGCTTAATAGGTTCAAGCCAGAAATACAGACTGCATCCTATCAAGTCCACTGTTGAAATAAACACTGAAATGTCAAGGGAAGAGTTCAGGGAGAGAAGCAAGGAATGAAGCGAGGGGACTGTGATTAATCAGAGATGATTTACCTGGGCTGCCAATACTCAGCCTGGATGTTTCCTGAAAACATGAATAAAGACTTACTTTGGGAACAAAACTCACTGCGAGCAGTTATAAGCCATCCTCCTGGGCGATATGCCAGATCACAGGCCACACTTGAAACAGCTATAACTGCTGTGCTTAAAGAACACAGGTCCTAAATGCTTACTTTGCAATAGCACTTTAGCATTTTTACAAGGTCTAAAGAGAAATAAAAGAAACATTTTAATACACTTTATGAAAGTTAGTGTCCAGCTGCCAAAAAGAACATTTTGTTTCCCTTAGGTTTGTAATGGGATCAAGTATAGCTTGGTCTTTTCAGGCCTGGATTTGTTCCACAGCTACAAAATAAACTGGTTCTGTAATTTGCAATGTATGATATGCAAGGGCATCAACAGAGGTGACCTCAAGGACCTCTTTCGGCTTCCATTTCCCTGGTATGCCAAAGGTGAAGTACAAAACGCATCACCTGGGATGGCAGGAGGTGGAAATAAAAAGGACAAAATAAATGAAGGGAGGATCTGTACTGCTGAAATTTGCTCAGAGAAGATGAATCAAGAAATGCCCAGCTAGTTTAGATAGAAGATGACAGAAAGATAAATTGGATGACTCCTTAGTATCCTTTCCATCAGTTTTTAAATGACGTGTCAGACAGCACACACTCCACACTTCAAGATTGCAACAGGAGCCTGTAATTCCCTCTGTGTGCTCCTCTTTGCACAGCTGCCACACTCACAGGTACCACATTTTGTGTGTATGTTCATTAGAGGGGTGCTCCTTAAAGATGCTGGTGGCCTTTTCTCTCCATGTATGTCATGACATGTGAATGTTTTCATAAGCAGTGCTAGTTAATACGTGTCAAAAAGGAAACTTTCCTAAACATTCCCGAGAAACAGGCAATGGAGGTAACAAGGATAATCGCCTGGTGATCCGTTCCACAATAACAAGAATCAGGAGAGGGGCACAAATAACAGCAAATCTGGCTCACCATGATGCCAGGTCTAGTTTGATGCCAGCAGTGTTTCATGTAGCAGCTATCACTCTGCCACTTAACTGCTTTGTAAACCAGCAGCTTCTGTCACTGATGCTGTCCATGGGTATTTTTAGAAAGTGACTATATGCAGACAACTTTAACTAGAAAGGTTAAAAAATTGCTTATTGTGTGAATAACAGTGCAGGGCCTTTGTTGGTAATTTCAGGATGACACAGTATTAACGGAAAAGAATAAACCATTAGAAGAGTCTTCTTTCAGAGTTAATAGCTGTGAGACGTGTGAGCTTTTCTTGTGGTTTATATGAATTCTGTCCGTTGTCCCAGATTTTTGCACTGTTGCCTAGCCAAGAGTTTTCCATGCAGCATCATTAGACTGATGAAGACGTTGAAGAAACCGGTCAGACCCCGAGTTCCTGTAATCTTAGTGTAGCTTTTGATTCTTAGAGATGAAAACAAAAATCAAACCCAAGAACAGCTGAAATTAATCTGAGCAACGTTATATAAAGGGAAAAACCACTTCCTGGAACTTCCAACTAAAGCAAACCAGAAGCAGAAAAAACCCAAGTGTTCAAGGCCTATATCTGGTCATAATTTTTCAGTGTCACTGTAATGGAGTTCTGATTAGAACATTGCCCTCGCTTCTTCAAACACTATTTTAGTCACTGACATATCGTTGATTCTTTATTAAAATGATAATGTTTAAAAGGCACTGGCAGGGAACACGAAAAATCAAGGAGCATTAGTCGTACAGTCCATTTTTTAACACAGTAAATACTTACCGAGTCACAGACTAGTTCTTGTCTAGGTCTAGCAATGTGGGGAATTGCCAGACCTTATGGGAGCTGAGCAAGCGGAGGCTGCAGAAGGAAGCATGGTGGTAACAGTGCAGAAGCACCTGTGGGGAAGGGGATCTTGATCTCTCTTCCCAACAAGGGAAAGAACTGCTCTTCCAGGGTGTCACCAGCCTAGGGCTGCTTGTGTTTTAGTAGAATTTGATCTTTTTTCCTGTTTTCCCCTACTCCTCAGCTTCCCCTGCAGGCCCTTTTGCTGTTCTTTCTCTCTGTAGACCTGACAACTCGAATAATTGGTATTTATACACAGCAGCATACATCAAAGCTATATATACCTTTAGTGACCTAAACCCGTTGACATCTGTTTGAAGACCTAAGTAAAATGAATCACTACTCTTAGCACCTAGAAAATAAGTCTGCACCTTTTATCACTGCCAGAATGGTAGTGTTAACCTGTTATTCCAGGTTAACAGATAGGACACCCTGATGAAGAATGTGTTCACATTCACCCTGACTCGCCTGAGGTTGTGCAGTCTCCTTTCTCTGCCATAATTCTTTTACATTAAATATAGATGGTATCATAAGACTGGTATTGTGAGGAGGCACAAATAGAAGCCAAAAGGTCCCCAAGTCAATCCCCTAACATCACCAAGATGCAGTCCTGCAATGATTGCAGAGAGATTATGTACTCACCAAGCCTGTGATAGAAACGGATCAGAGAAGATATAGATGGCAAAGCTGGATTCTTCCATTCACTTCCTACAATTGAAGTTTTGTTTCTTTTATCCTACTTCAATATACTGTTAGTTATCAAAGTGAATCTACAGGGGGAATAATCTTCTCTGTAGTTTACCTTTTTCTCATTTACTTTGCCAAGCAAGATGTTCCTCTGTACCAGTTTGTTCGACAGATGTATCTGCATGGCAGTTTTGAATAGAGCTTAGCACTGTGCGCAGCTGAGGTAATGACACATTTGAGCCGCTTTCTGTTTCCACTTGATAACTGTTTATCTTTGACTTTTAAAGTCTGTCAGATGTATGTATGGCAACTGTGAAATCTATTGTGAAGTCTGATGCACAGGGCTGAATGTCCTGTTTTGACATCGTTACTTAGCTGGAGCGTGATACATTACCATGCGTTATATTGACCTGACAGGAAACTACCAAGTCCTTCGGCTTTAGTGGACACATGGATGTAGGAAAGCACAAAAGAGACAGTCCCTTTTCATAGCAACATGTCAGATGTTTTGGGTTGGAAGAGACCTTGAAGATATTTTAGTTCCAGCCCACCTCCCACAGGCAGGGACACCTTCTACTAGACCAGGTTGCTCAAAGCCCCATCCTGTTTCCTTCCATGCTTCCAAGGCTTTTAACTACCTTCTTGGTACCTCTTGATCTTCTGCTCAAGGTGACCAAGCTGGCCTTGAACATTTCCAGGGATGGGACAGTCACAGCTTCTCTGGGCAACCTGCTGCAGTGTCTCACCATGCTCATAGTGAAGAGTTACTTCATTATTTTTAAACTACAAAATGTAGACTGTCGAATATCAGATTTAGGAGGTGCCTAAGAATGTCCTCTTTTTTTCTACAGAAAATAGTTCAGGAGTTCCAAATGGGAATTTGGACTTGGCATAACTGGCTATAAAATTCAGATGTTCATATTCTTGATTATGGGTAATTCTCCTCTGAAGTCTGTTAACTGATTGTCACACGTTTTTACTCACTGGCTGTCAAACTGGAATTACTTTCTTTTCTTACTTCAGAGAAGAAAAGAATGAGGGTAAACATGATAGATTTTCAAATATATAAAACACTAGTGAAAGAAAAAGATCCGATTTCACAATTTCTATCATACTGCAGTCACTATCAGATGGAAAAAGTTGCTAATGCTAAGTATGAGTGCAAAGGATAAGGTTGGAATCTCTGAAGTTATAAGAAACTATAGTCCTCCTATGCATTTTCCATGAGGAGTGAGCAAGTAAATGGTAACTAATTATACATGACATCATCTTTGTTTGTGCTTATTTATATCAGTTTTCATATCTGAAGCTGAAAGTGTTTTTTATTGAATTTGCCATTAAAAATGAAATTATCTAATAGGTTATAAGCCAAGTGATAATGATTTAATGTCCCTTTTTAAGGAAAAAAAATCTGGTTGCAGTAAGTCCTGACGTCTTACAACATCTGGTAAAATTGACTGAACATAGGCCAGCATTTTCAGAAGTGATTACCAACTCAGAGCACCTCATTAGGGAAATCAAGCCTAGCAGTCCATGAATATCGTGGTTCTTCATGCCTAAGGTTGGGTATTTGAAAGGGAGCCATGTACAAATATCAATTACTTAGGAATTGTATTCTGTCATACAAACTGAGAGGGAGCAAGCACAATTGATCTGCAAATCCATATCTTATTTTCAAGGAGTGATCCCATATAAATCCAATTAAACCTGCTGTTCAGTGAAATCTATTATTGCTTTAGAAATTGTTCCTATTGATACCATTGCTCATGGTCAGGAGGAGGCTAAACTTTCTTCTGTTACAAGAAATGTCTGAAGATAGAGCAGGTGGAAAGGGAAATGGCACCAAGGGGATTGTTAAGTTTTTCATATGTGTGCCATCACAGAGATGGCAGTTAGTTAAACAGTTTAGTTAAACTTTAGTTTAGTTTAGATTAGTTAAACAGAAGCTAAAACTGAATGATAAAACCTTCTGAATTTCCTATTCTGGCCTACAGTTAATCCAAAACAATCATCCTGCATTTGTAACTGTAACAGCTTCATTAAAACTGCACTTGTAAATAAAGTTACAATTGCAAAAGGGTTTCTTTTCTTTATATAAAGGACAACTTTCCCCCAGCTCTAGTGTGGCACGCATTTTGGTGACCACGATAAATTACGCAGGCTAGGGCCTGTAGTCAGGTGCAATAATATACCATGGTGAATGGATAAACAATTATATAACCAAACTGTTTAGTTAGTCTGAAAGTATCTTTTTGTTTCCAAAAGCATAATTATCAAGCAGTCCATATTACAGCTAATCTCCCTGCTTTGGAAATGGTTCATGCCATTTGCTGTGGATCCTTGACTTTTCCCCACAGTGGTGGTGTTTCTCATGCAATTATTAATAGCTCAATTAGGAGATAAGAATTTTGGAAGTAAATAAAGCAGAAACAATCCCTATGTTGAAAACTGATGTTATCACCTACCTGGACTCCATTTCTTCCTTATAACAGAATCTCTGCTTCAGATTCCTGCAGGCACACCTTTGCAGAATGAATGCCACACGATTTATCTACTGGTTCTAAAATGGGTATGATCACTGTCTACTTTGAAATACAGATACAGATAAAGTCTGCATTTGAGTCTTCACACTCTTGGCATGGCTGTCTCATCATCTGCTAGATTAGGAGAAAATGCTACCTTGGGACATAGTACTTGACTTAGATCAGTAGAGTCGGGGCATGGGGTTGATGACATAAAGGTTTTTATGCTATTTGTTATCCTCACATTTTTTTTGCTATAAGAAGTTCATCTATTCAAACCCATAAAGCCAGAGCAATTCTAGTTTGTGCAGTGAACACTATTCTCTGTTAACTGTCACATGTGGCATTTTAAAAAGCAATGGGTTGTATTTAAGTGTGAGAACATGAGACACACACAAAAAGATAAAAGGCTAAGTATAAATAGCTGTGGAGCAGTTAGTATTACCTTGCTTTTTTAAAGATATATATGAAATAGTGGACAGAAAAGATAGAGATTTTTAACTTTGCTTTTTGCTGGTTCATCCCTTTGAGTCCCTGCTAAACAACACTGATGATATTTTGAGCTGTTAAGTTAGTAGACACGGTCTTGTTTTGAAAGAGGTTTAAAAAATGGGAAAAAGACAGACTCTTCAAAATCACAGAACCTCATCTGCACAAATATCCATGTCAATATTCATCTTGCTTTTGATTCTGTTTAGATAACGACAGCTCCTCTTCTCTCTCCCTGAACTTTCAGACTCAGTGACAGTCTCCTTCACTTTCTATCCTAAGCTGCAGCAAGGTTTTATATACGTTGTTAAACAAGCAACTTATTCAACATCAGAAGTGGTTATTTTAAGTAATTGCTATACAATATACACAGACACACAGCCCTTACACACACACGCTTAAATATTTCCTTAAGTATTTCGGAAACTTCTGGAAGAAGAGTTGATACATAAGATATAGATATAATCCATTTTAATTGCTTGCCCCTCCATGAACTAAAGCTTCAGAATGTTCAGACTCTCCCCTAAATATGATTTTTAATTATCATCAGAATAAATTCATAACTGCCAGAGATAAATCTGGAAACATTTGTGTGCAGTCGCAGCTTAAAGCATACTCAGGTATCAGCTTGAATACACTGAAAAGGGAGAGCATTAATTGCACCTCAGGTAAAGCAACATGTGTAACATATCTGAAGGGGGCCTATAGGGATGCTGGGGAGGGACCCTCCATTGGAGACTGTAGTGAAAAGACAAGGGGTAACGGGTTAAAATTTAACCAGGGGAAGTTTAGATTGGATATAAGGAGGAAATTCTTTCCTGTGAGGGTGGTGAGGCACTGGAATGGGTTGCCCAGGGAGGTTGTGAATGCTCCATCCCTGACAGTGTTCAAGGCCAGGCTGGACGAAGCCTTGAGTGACATGGTGTAGTGTGAGGTGTCCCTGCCCATGGCAGGGGGTTGAAACTGGATGATCTTAAGGTCCTTTCCAACCCTAACTATTCTATGATTCTATGATTAGTGAATATAATTCCTGAAAAATCCTTCTTCCTTTTAGAAACGGTAGTTTGGCTGAAATGTCAAAATTTCAAAACATGAGTGTTCCTTTGAGATATTTAACCTGAACTGCCCACATCAAATGAACAATTACTTTTTTAGATAGCATTTCCTTTGATTAACATTATCTGTCCTTTCTAGTTCGAATCATTCAAGCATTTTTAATTAAACAAAAATACCTTAGGTAATGCTTGGTAAATTAAGGTCCGAGTGGCTCATTTAATTTAGTCTGAGACTACTTGGGTCATGATAATGAAACTTGGTTCATGAAATAAAAACAGTACAGATTATTAAAACACAGGAGAGGAGACGTGAGGGAAACCAACCAATTGCCTGTGAACTTTAACAGCAAATATTTTGTTGATAAGGACCCATGATTAATTGCGTTTTATTACTCTGGCACCCCACAAGTAATAACTGTGCTCTAGAAAAAAAACCCTGCTACTTCTTAAACCTGTCTTCAGCCTGTGCAATTCTGCATAATAAGAATCCCTCAATGGTATGTGTCTGTACACCAGTGATTGTAGGCACAACGTGGTGGGAAGTAGAAAGAGGAACCATTCTATGCTGAACTGAGAGATTAGGTTGTAGGCTTGTCCCAGATTTCACCAGTGCAACTGGAGAAGAGTTTCTTATTTGCATGCAGACCCTGTTGCAATGTAAATGGGCCTGTTCCTCTCCTCCCTAATGGAAGCAAAACTGGAAAATCATAGAATTGTTTGGAGGACACCTACAAAGCTCATTTAGTCCAACCGCCTGCAGTGAGCAGGGACATCAGCTAGATCAGGTTGCCCATAACCACATCCATCCTGGCCTTGAACGTCTCCAGGGATGGAGCATCCATCACCTCTCTGGGCAACCTGTGCCAGGATTTTACCACCTCTTTTAGATTAAAACCATCACCTCTGATCCTATCGCAACAGGCTCTGATAAAAGGTCTCTCCCCATCATTCTTATATTATATTAGGTATTTCCTAGGAAGAGGAAGAAATCTTAAATGGCTATTTAACCATAAATATTTAGATAGAGGACAAAACATGTGACAAAGCGGGGCAAGATCATCTTTGCCAACATGGCAGCTAAGGTAATGAGCCTTACACAAGGTCTGGTGGCGATGGAGACCTAAGTCTGAAAAGCACTGGAGCAATGGGGGTCAAGAGGAAATCTGTGCAGGCAGCTGACTGCTCTCAGAGGTTACAGTAAAATGACTGAGTCAATGGACATGTATTAAAGCAAGGAAAATTGCATCAGACACTCGTGTAAGATTCTTCAGTGTGTGAAAGGTTTAGCATGGAAATGAGCCCAGAGAGGCTGTGAAATCTGCAGCCTTTGAAATGCTGAGCATTTGTCTGGACAAGGACCTGAGCTACAGGACCAAGGCTGAAAATGAATCTTACTTCAAAGCTGGCTCTGTCCTGGGTTGGGGGGACTGGAGCAGATGTCCTCTGGATGTTCATTCCAACCTAAATTTTCCTGTCATTCTGTGACACAGATCTGAAGTTACTGCACTGAAACTGGGGGATGTGTCTACATGCATTATAAAACTGAATGCAAGGGCTGTCTAACAACAAAGCCAGTCACTGCTTGAGCTATACAGAAATGGAAGCTGCAGAGGAAGGAAGCAGCTCAAAGCTAGGCTGAGGTATGGTACTGGCTGTAACACGCCAGCTTCTTAGCTCTACCTTAAGCACCAGATGCAGTGCATTAAGAACCCTAAAATCCAATTGGTTTCATTGATGATGAAACATCACAGTGTTTCACAATGGTAGGATAAATAAAGACCATCAAAACAGTGAACAGAATCCTCATACACATTCACACCAACACTACTTAAAACCAAAAAGATCCTATATGTGTTAGATAAAACATATTGTATGTCTCTAAATTTGCACATTATTTACTTGAAAGTTGCAAGTTATTGTAAGAAAAAGCTTTTAGCAAAATAATTGCTATCCACGACAAGTGTCTGTTCTCTCCAAGAATTAACAGAAGCAGCTGAGGAGGAAGGACAGCTCCTTGAATAGAGATAACACAGCCATAATCTGGACCTTGCATTTTGTTTGGTCTGTGCAGTTGGAACTGTCCTCCACCAGATGAGACACCAGATGCTCCTATAATAGAAAAAGGAAGGAGGTTTTGAAGGCAATTTTACAGACCTCTACTTTTGCTCATACCAGTGGCAGCAACATAAAAGAGTAGCAGAGCTCAAATACCTATCACTTTTTAAGGTACCACCTTAAGATGGGTAGAAAGATGGAGTAGGGAGGGTCATCTGACATGTAATAAGTATTGTCAAGCACAGCTAAAGCTTTTTCTTAGTTTGCATCCTAATATACTGTACCAAGGCTTCTGAATTTTAAGTGGTCATTTTATCTTGTTCTTTGGGGCAACATAAATATAATTTTTTTAGCATTTTGCCCAGTGCATTTTTATAACTAAAAGTCATGCAGCAAAGTGTTTGCAGAAATAAAACACCAAAAAGGTTCAAAAAGTGATTAATATTACTGAATAAAAATATTAAGATGTTTTCAACATTATTTTACATTACAGCAGTATATTTCACATGTGAACTGTCTCTTACCTTCTCCTGGTTTTATGGATAAATGCTGCACTAGGCAGGCCAGGCTTGCAGAGCGCCTTTGAAATGAGTAATATTGCCTTCTCCCTGCAAAGTTCCCCACCATAAAATCTAGACTGTTCCCTTGAAATCCACTCTACACTAACTGGCTAGTTCAGAGTAACTCAAACAGTAAAATGACCCTATGAATCACATAGTGATGAAGGCAGAAAGTAGAGTTCCTTTGTGGCGGGTGATAGATAAAACTGACAAAGAAATGAAGGCATTCTGAAAGGCTCCTATTCCTTCTTTATGCTGCTAGGTCCGGGTTATTCATCAGAGCTTGACTTTGGTAAATACATCCGTGACACTATACTTGCCCATGGCTATAAGAATTTTCCTATCCAAAATGGAAGAATTTGTTTGGTTAGTCATGTCATTTCAGCAAATGCAATTAACATAAGTAATACTTGTTCTAGTCTGAGCATTGAGGAAGCCCAGCTCCCATAATGAATAATCAAATCTGTGTAGCTGTAAATGCTATTGATACAAGCTGGATTTACTACTTTTGTTTTGTTACTTTCTTTACCACATCTAAATTAATGATACTGTGGAAAATTACAGCCCCTGCCATTTAAACTCAAAGCATCTACAATTCCTGGTAGGGCTCACATATTCCATTTTATTTGCCATTTGTGCACCAGCTAAACTAAAAGCTACATAAAATGGAAGGTGGTTATAGTTCTGTTAGAACCATATACTTCACTACGGCTCTTTTGGTCAATTTTATTGCCCACATTGGGATCAAGCATTTATAATGGCCAAAGACTTTTTCATTACCCCAGGCTGTGGTTACTATATTCAGATTGGAGAGAATTTTGGAAAGGCAGAGAAATGTGTTACTTTTTTTGTTTCTTAAGATGTCTCTATGAATTCAAATGTTGAATTAAGGTGAGTTTTGATTGGCTCTTAGCTTTGTATCTGTTGCTGAGAAGAAAGAATATAAACCAATTCAATCTGTCACCTCAGAGTAAATGTTAAATCCATGTACAACGTTGTTCCATTTATCTAATTCTTTTTTGTCCCACCACAAAAAAAAAAAACTTCTGTGCAGAAATAACACTTAAAAACAGAGATTTTCAAACAGGAGCCTAAATCACATTAAATCTCAGAAAACTTTGCTGCATTTGAATTTTGAAATTCCGGAATAAATAATATGAAGGTTTTCAATTGAGGATGATGTTTTCAACTACAACTGAACAAGGAGCTGAGTTGCATTTTTGTGTCCATCTGCCAGGCACCCACCCAGCAGTTAGCAAGAACACTGAGTTCACATGGATGCCACCAAGGAGTAAGTGTAACTGAGAATCTGCTCCTGTGTTTGCCCCTCTACTCTGCTCTCGTGAGACCTCACCTGGAGTATTGTGTGCACTTCTGTTGTCCTCAACACAAAAAGGACATAGAACTGTTAAAACAAGTCCAGATGAGGCCACGAGGATGATCAGGGGACTGGAGCACCTCCCGTATGAAGACAGGCTGAGGAAGTTGGGGCTGTTCAGCCTGAAGAAGAGAAGGCTGCGTGGAGACCTCAGAGCAGCCTTCCAGTATCTGAAGGGGGCCTATAGGGATGCTGGGGAGGTACTCTTCATTAGGGACTGTAGTGACAGGACAAGGGGTAATGGGTTAAAACTTAAACAGGGGTTCAGGTTGGATATAAGGAGGAAATTCCTGTTAGGGTAGTGAGGCACTGGAATGGGTTGCCCAGACAGGCTGTGAATGCTCCATCCCTGGTGGTTTTCAAGGCCAGGTTGGACAAAGCCTTGGGTGAGATGGTTTAGTGTGAGGTGTCCCTGCCCATGGCAGGTGGTTGGAACTCGATGATCTTAAGGTCCTTTCCAACCCTGACTATTCTATGATTCTATGTTATTTTCCTGGATTTTATATCAACAAGGCTGGAAATATCCAGAACCACCACCTTTCTGATCAAAGACTTTTAAAAGTCTTTAAAAAGAAGCCAATACCCAGAAGACCTCAGTGACTTCAATGTGTCAGTGGTGGCTTCAGAGGCAGAGTCTATAACATGCTTAAATGTATTGACCTATACAAAGTCTCATGCTTTGAAGTGCATTTCAGCAGTCCATCAGCTAGCTTAAGCTTTTATATTGCTACATGTCCATCCTTTCAGATATTTAGATTTATAATCCTTTTAGAAAGAGTGATTTGAAATTATTCATTGCCGGGCTTAGAGCTAGTTCCAGGTATGTAAAATACATTTTTTTTCACCTGCCAAGGAGACTAGTGTAAGAGCAGTACAAGTCAGTTGAGGATTCATTAAAGCAAAGGAGATTTAGAACAGTCATCTGTCACAGGCATCACATTTCCAAATGGAAATGCAGTCTGGGAACATGTCTCCCATGTGGCAAGTCTGCCTGTACTAAAGCAATGCCACTTGTGCCTAAACCTCTTTGATCATCGTACTAGATCAAGAGTAGAGAGGATCTAACTGACCTGTTCCCAAAAGTTCATTTTTCTCAAGTCATTAATTAATATAAAAGTGATGATCTTCACCATGGGGTTATAAAACTTTTTACTGCTAAAATAGAAACCTTTAACACCCATCCAAGTTTCTGCCTATGATTTCATGTACTTTCAATATCAGCTGACAGAACAAGGACAAAAAACATCAGTTCTAGGAAAGCTCAGAAGAATGACGTTAGTTTTACCTATTTACAACCACTTCCTAGCATAGATGTGGCTAACATTTTCATTCTTCTTCATGATACAGGTGATTTTTTACATATTTCCACCAATTTTCAACTATCTATGGTTCTGTTATTACTGGAACTCAGTGATGTACTTACTTTCTGAAAACCATCCCAAGAGAAATATAAATAGAAACCAGAAAAAAATTATTTCTATCTTCCTCCTTATGAACAGTAACATCCCAGTAGGCTTTTTACCCATTAGAATAGCTCTGTGTAGCAGTACATCCAAATTTTACTCCACTTGTATCAAGTAAAACACTTAGACTTAGGTTTTGCATGCATTGACTTTCTGAAATGCTCAAAAATTACAAGAGATTCAGGAAAACAACCCTAGAATTATGGGGTTTGTGGTTTTTTTTCAGTTAATTTCTTCAAACAGTGGAACGTGTAGAAAGTTTTTACATTTTTATATGGTACCCAGATGGGTTGATACCATGGTGAGGAGAAGGACAGCAAAGCCGGAGAGATAATGAACCGAGAGATAAAGTTGTACAAGGGTACAGAGGGACTGTTTCTCAAAATAGGCTTTTAGCAAAAGCCCAACCTTTCAGAACTTTACATTCATTAAAGAAAGAATAAAATTGAAAGAATGTTGCCAAGATCTAATTAGGAAGGAGATAACCTGATTTCTGAGGAGGACAAAATGGAATGATGTCACAAGGGAAGGAACCTCCAGGGATGTATTTTAAAGAGCTTCTCTCAGAAACATTAAAAAGGAAAGAAGTTAAAATTAGAGCAGAATAAAATGTTCACAGTAAGACTAAAAGGCCAGGCAGAGTTGAAAGCCCCCTAAAGGGCAGGAAGGCATGGACACCCATGTTAGGCACTGATTTGCAGGACCAGGTTTTGCTTACTGGTGCATCCTCCCTCTACATTGCATAAAAGTGACTTCCTGTAAAACAGCGTAACAAAGCACTCTTCCATTGATACCAGCATCTTGCTCACATCTTCTCACTAGCAACAGTAAGTAAAATAAGCAAAATGGAAGCAGTTTCTCTCCAAATCGATTTTTCTGATCATAAATGTTTTATCCTTTGTCCATATTAAGTTAAAAGAAGATTGTGGAAGCCTAAGTAAGGATGTCAGCCCATGTGGCTTTTTCAGGGTTTTTTTGCCATGCACTCGGTGCTATACATGAGTAACTGGATGCTTGCTTAGCCTCTCTTTGAACAGGTTTCTCTGCCAGCTACTCTGTCATTTATTTCTTAATGATTTTTAATATGCTGCTTAGGACCAAAGCATTGACACATTACATCTGCTGGCCAGTAATTACAAGGGATGCCAAATACTAAGTCTGAGCTCAACTGCATCTTCTGCTAAAGTACAAAGCCCAGCTTTGCTGTAAGCTGATTTACTGCCACTGGGTAAAGATACAGATCAAGCAATTCCCTCCACAATCTGGCCCTTCTCATCAGGGGTAACCACACCAATGAGAAAGGGAAATGTTCCTAAGCAATATACCTCTAAATCCCAGTATCCCAAGGCTTGTAACAGGCAATACTGCACCAACTGCACTTTCATTGCATTTTTTATTTGCCTTTACTGACTAATATCAGAATGATTTACCCCCTCTTCATCATACATTTCAGTGCAGTGAACTTTTGATAATGGACCAAATCTGCTTCCCTCTGTTCTGTCACCAATGGGAGTGCAACCCAAAGCATCTGGTCCACGTTGAATCTGTTGAATGGAAAGCTTGAGTGGGGATATATAAATATCACCATATGGAATATGGAAATCGTTGTGAGGACATGTAATTTAAAATAGCCTGGAGGGTTATAGTCTGGTTGTTTTCCTCAGTAAATGCTTGAAGCAAAGTTAATTGGCCTGTCTAAATAATTTGGCAATACAATTTTGTAGTCCTCATAAATGTACAGGCAAACATTTACTAGACAGATTACATTTACCAATAGATGCTTAGTATTTACTAGTGCATGCAGAAGTCCTCAGAAAACCCATCAGCTCTTAATCTTTGACATTCAAGAGCATTTCCAGCAAAAAAAAAGTAAACCAAATATTATATACTGAAGGAGAGACAAAAGGGGGGAGGGGGGGAAAGTACGGAGGAAGTTAGAAGAAGAAAATAACACCAGAATTAATAAATCCCTTAATCCAAAATCCAGGCAGCAAGGTAGAAGCAGGAGTCACACCCTCACTGCTTATGATCTCACTTAGTCCAAGTATTCTGGAACAAGTTGCTGTTTTCTCAGAATACCGGACATTCAGGCGAATCAAAGTTGTCTGCAAAATTGATGCACCAGGTCCCAAGTGCTCTGACATCCTACAGAAACATTACCGTTTACAAAATACTGACATGGACTAGTTTTCTTTATATTTCTTTATATTGCGTTTCTTTAGAAAGAACATTTCTCAGATGCACAACAGATAATTTGGTTGGCCTAGCCGGCCAGAGATACCCAGCCTATTTGTGATTAAAGCATCTGTTAAACAATTCAGCAAATTTTTATGTTTTTACTTGTCATAGAAATACTTTTTCAATTAAAAAAATGCAGGAACTGATATCCATCTGAGCTTTAAAATAATAGATAGTACTCAAATGTATAAAACCAAGGTGATACATTACAGCATTTAGCCATCACTACTTTTACTGGCTTCTGATACCTTGGATGCTGATTCTGTATTCTTCTCATGGTTATGGCTCTGTTTGTAGATCTGCAACCCAGATATTCTGCTGTGAGTACTGCAGTGATTTATCTTTCCTTCCCCGGTGACATGATAAGAAAGACAAAGTCTTACAGTTTTTCTTCAGAGAAACAACTTTACTTGGGCCTCTAACAATCAGTTACATTTTCTTTTATGTTCTAGTTTACATTTCACCTTTAACAGTGGAGGCTTACGAGTCTGTTTCGCATAAGCACCCAGGTAGCTTAAAGAGACTTCTGTAATTGAAAGTAAAACACTCTCTGGTTAGGGAATAGGATCTATCTTATTAATGCTCTATACTTCTTTCTGCTCTCTTACAAAAAAGTGGACTACCTTAACCCTCTCATTGCAATAGTCACTTATGCACAAAAGAAACTAATTAAAAATGGAAAAAGTGGTACTTTTTTATAGCCTTCAGAAGTAATTTCATGAGCTGCATGGAGACTCATTGATCTATGTTTTATAGCACTGGGTAGCCCAATATATGTATTTTTAATGATTTGGAAAGTGCTCATAAACTAGTATCCCCATCTTGTAATTGTTCATGACTGTGTGGAAAAGGAAGCAGAATCCACTACTTCAAAGGGAGTGTAAGGGAGAAATCTGATTAGAAGTATCTGCATCAGCACTGCCAGTAAAGTTAGGAAGTTTTTATTCTGAATTCAAGCTAGCTGTATTATTGTGTAAGATGTGGCTCTTTAGATTCCTGACTCAGACACCCACAAGAGAATTTAATGCATCTAGTACCAAAACTGTTTGGAGGGCTTGGGCACATGCAACCAGCTGAGGTTTAAGGAGGTACACATAGTAAGTGAGCTGTGATAGTTGTCCTTGCTGGGTGCATGTAACCTGTAGATACTATGGTGATGGGTGAACTATATGAATATATCACTAATATAGCAGAGAAAAAAATGAGACATAAGTCAACCAAACAGTTCTTAAGGTCGCCAAATACTTTGCAACCATTAAAAGCAACTGCATCTCCTGGTTTGGGCAGGATTTCACCATTTATGAAACAAAAAGTCCAGATTTGCATGAAGAGCAGATTTTTTTTTTTCCCTTCAAAAAGAATTAATCCACATAAATACTACTGTAGTACAAGAAAAAATTCACTAAACAGAAACAAAAAACCCTACAAACCAAACCAAAAACCTTCTAGAGGAAGTTCTTTCATCATGTTATCAGCTACTTAGATGAACTCTGAATTGACCATGACCCCCCTCCATCACAACCCACCTGTAGTTCCTTTCACACCTCTCATAATCACTAATAATCATCTTAATACTTAGCAACTTCCATTGTTCTTTGTGTCCCAGATCTAGAACCTATTCAGATCTTTAGCATTATATTGCCATGGATCATTTTAATGTTGTCATTCATGGCTTTCCCTGCTATATAAATGGAATACTGTCTTCAACGCATCTAGTGATAGAGAGTTTTCTTTATTCCTATGACTTACCTGCCTCAAGTTGAAGAAGTGCCTGATTTCAGATGTTTCTCTGCATTCCCTACACCCTCCGTGTTTGATTTTCTGTGAAGCATTGCCCCTGCCTCCTAAGCAGAAGGTCTACCTTTAACTCTGCATCCATACTCTGAAGTTCTATCACCTCTCTAAAGAACACAGCTGTTATTAGTAAAGGATAACTAAGTACAGAAAGTTAACTTTTGACTATTGTTACCATAAATCCAACTCCATGGAGTCTGCACTAAGTAGGAATGGTTTGGCTCACTTGGCTTTAATCCTTCGATACGTTGTTTTCTCCCTCTTTAAGCATGCTGAAGGAAGGACAGCAACTAGTGGATCAGAAATAAAGAGGGCTAACTCTAAACCATATTATTACTGTGTAATACATTGTGCCTGAGTCCTGAATACATATTTTTTTCTTATCATAAATAATGATAATACCTAGCTCCTCTGCAATGTTTTGCACCAGTAGAGTTCAAAGTGGTTTATCAAAAAGCAAATAACAACTGAGGCTAACCCAGTTTGCTTAAAAGAAAGTTTACCTTAAAATGTAATAGGAGTATATAAATTAGGATTATGCTACTGAATGTTCACTATTCCAGGTTCCTAGAAGTTATATATCAGTGAGAACAGGGTTTTATAAAAGCTCCAGAAGCCAGCTTTCTGTGGCTAGAAAGGGCACAGAGGAAATGTTACCAGAGGAAGGCATTCACAAGTGCACTTCTTACAAGCCATTTCTGGCATTTACCACTCCATCCCTGAAATTTCTTCTCCCTCCACCCCAGGGGCAGCACCCAGTCTGTTCATTTACCATTATCCTCTATAGCAATCAGCCCCTGCAGCTAGAAGTTTCTACATCAGTGAGATTGAACCTGAGGGAATCCCACTAAAATCTCTTCAGCTGACTTCGCTTTCTGTGCTGTTGTTTTAAACCCACAGATTTAAATTGCCATCTCTTTCTTGTACAAGCACAAAAAATATCAAAGAAAAAGCAATTATTATTGCTCTTCAACTATATCATTCAGTTCTATCAAGTATTCTGAGTTGTAATATGCATGAAAGGCTTTGTATAAAACAAATTTGCACACAGTGACACAAGCGTTCCTTGAAGGAGTAATTGTCATGCATAAATCAATGGAGATATCCAAGATGCAGAGAAACTCAGCTATAGATTTAAGCATCTTATTTTTAAAAATGAAGTAGAATTGAATATTTTTTTTCCCCCATAGTCTTTGGCTCATTATCTGGTTATCCAAACAGAAGTATAATAACAGCTCACTTGCCAAGTAGAGTCTGAAATCACTCAAGGCTACCCTGCTTCTCAGCTGTCTTTGCACGAACAAAATCCATCCTGTCATGGAATCAGGTGCTATACAGCAGAAATGATTAAAACTGACAAGTACAAAGGCCTAATGTTTTTCAGATGCAAATCAAACAGATCAAATTGAGCAATGTAGTATTTCCTATCCAGTGTTTCACAGGTCGCCAGAGCAGGTGGGCACCGGAGCTGAATCAATACTTTAAACATCCTCTGTGCTGAGGATGTGACAGATCTGCTCTAATCCAGCAGTAAGTCTGCCTTTACAGTATATTAGTAGAGGGTAAAAGTGATACCATAACACTGCCACCATAATAGCCATCATATGCAGGTTACGACCTTCATATTGAGAATAGGGGTATTGATCGCTGCAGAACGTACATACAGAAGAGGCAGCCAACAGCTGTGAGGGTAATCTAAGACATTCAGGTAGGCTTTTACAAAGGTTGGAATCCATGACACTGCTTATAGAGTATTTTCTACTTTATTTCGGGATCCCACTGTCACCTGTTAAAGTTTCCAGTCTTATTTCTTGTGTTCTGGGCATGACCTAACCTATCATTCCGAAGTACAATTCAGTTTATATTGCCAAAGCTGGTGCATTCTGTATTTTTTTGCAATAATCCATTGCAGTAGTTTTTCATAATGAAAAGATATTTCACCCTCTCCTCCAATAGCAACGAACACCTTCATCCTCAATGGCACACTTTTAAATTTCAGGGTGCAAATACACCTAATGTGCTACAGTGCAATGAAAAAAATGGGTGCACCTTCAAAGCACTTCACTTTCTTAGTAGCTTCAGTCAAAACAGTGTTGCGTTTCATGACTTCTTCTTATGGAAGCTTACTCCTGAAAAAGGCTTCATGAGCATCTTTGTGTTGACTAGATGCACCTGGTCGTTCTACTTTATATTCAATTACCAACAATTAGGCAGTGAGCTTCAGGGAGTAAATTGCTTCTTTACTTCTTTTGCAGTATCTTTGTTTGAACATATGGCTCGTGTAATGGCAGTGATCTATTTTCTTATGCACCAAATTTACCTTTTTTTACTTCAGCATCCACAAAACCACTTAATCAAAGTAAGTTTAACCCAGAGACCAGGCTGGGATAAAAGGGATTTGCAGGGATAAAAGCAAGCAAGTTCTGTTGTATTTGAAAGAAAAGGCAAAGTTATACAATTGTCTACATATCTGGGAAAATTAATGGAGTTTTACTTCACAATAGCATTTTAATTAATAGTGTTTTGCTATTAATTATCATGAAAATTTTCTTTTGCCGTCTGTGTCAACTATGTATGCGGACCAAGTGTCTTCTACAAAGGGAGAGGGTACATTAGACTAATTTGAAACTTGTAATGATCAGTCTTAAACCCTGCACCTTGACTCTCACCTCCTCATGTACCTTGAGGATCATCACTCAGAGACCTGTTTTGATTAACAGCCTCCACTGCACCTGTTTGGTATGACAGTCCACACATGCCTACGCACCCTTCTGTTCAGAGTGAAAGCTCTGTGACTAAATTCAGACAGGACATGGTGCCACCTTTGAAAGTGCCCACACATCATTTCATATTGTGGATGCTGAGTGATATAGCATATCTGCCTGAAGGGAATGTGAGGGACAAAAGCATACATACTTTTGTCCTGTGGCAACCAGATCCTGACCAGAAGCAAAAGAAACTGCCATAAGTTCTTTGCAAGATAAGGATTATAATTAGCACTAAGACTGATAGGCCGAGAATTAGCCTGTTAAATAAGAATAAAAATAGAAAAGGAACAGCAGCAATAAAAAGAGACTAACTACAGCTTTTATAAGTAAAAAGGATGTCCCAGAAGAGCTAACTGCTACAGGGAGTCTTTGCAAGAGTAATTGGGGGTTTAGTCAAAGCTTTTAGCTTTAACATTTAAAGAGTAGGAAGAAGCGGATGAAAGGGAAAACACTGATGAGCTGATGAGCAGGATGGCAGGACCAGAACTGGAGGAAAAGACAAATTAATGGATAACTATGGCAGCCTAGAGAAAAAAACCTCTCAAAGTTATCGCTTGAACTCTGGGAGCTCAACACAATTGTGATCGGATTCAGGTGAAGGGGAGAAGATTGCAAAGCAGCCTTCAGGGAGGAATGTAAAAAGGATAAAGATGAAATGTAAGTGAGTGATTGGGAAAATTACTTTCAGTCTTGGGGTAAGGTCAAAGGACACAGCCCATGTCTCCTCCATTTCAGTACTCACTGCCCTCTCTTATCTAGTGGCATACCACGAAAAGACAGCTATAAAAGCATAGTAAAATAAATGCACCCAAATCTTGCATATCCCATTCATCTTGTTCTGCTTTTGATGTCTGTCAGTGTTTTCCCCATCCGTTTCTCTCCTCTGATCTCTGGTTGCACAGTCTGTGTCATTCAATGAGCACACAAATACTCCAGAAAGAAAGATCAAATAGGAAGACTAATTACCAGCTCCCTCTGCACCAAAAAGGTGTTTCTACTTCATTCATTTGCCACTGTTAGGTTTTTGCACACGTTAATGAATACATGCCATACATGCTCTATCCCTGGTGGTGTTCAAGGCCAGGTTGGACAGAGCCTTGGGTGACATGGTTTAGTGTGAGGTGTCCCTGCCCATGGCAGGGGAGTTGGAACTAGATGATCTTAAGGTCCTTTCCAACCCTAACTATTCTATGATTCGACATGTAAGATGCCCTCCAGTTCCTAATTGGGTTTCATTACACCCTTGAGCACCTTCACATCCCTACACCCAAATTAAACCAATTCCACTTGGCCCTAAAGAAGCAGGGTGAAGTGAAGGGTGAGAGATTGTAAGGCTGAACTGAGGAAGAACAGTCCTTTGGCTTGTGCTTTTTTTCTAGAAAGGAGTAATGGAGATAAATGTTCAGAATAGATCCATTTGGGAAATTTGGAATAACAGAAGTTAAATAAGGTTAAATGCCAAGATTATGGATCTTGAACAGCTTTTACAACAAGAAATCTGCTTTCATTTTCAACATTTAGAACCATGCTAGTCTTTATTGTAAGACATGAGACAGCCTTAGCATGAATCACTGCCTAGCTAATGACCACAGAATCCTCCTTTTTACAGAGCATCAGGTTCAAAATCACATAAAAATACAAAAATCAGGAATTTTACCCATCTACAGCTTAATATAAAAGCTGCTGAGAATAAAATGAAGTTTCATTATTAGCAAACTTGGAAGGAAAGAAAATTAAACTTCAATAAAATAGGCGAAAGAGTACTGTTTTTATTATAGATCACATATCCATATAGAAATACTTTTCCTTTTGATGCCTCTCTCTGATCTACACATCTTTGGTATCATGATTGGACTGTAACAAAACTTTCCACTCCATTCATTTATGTCACTCTTTTCACTTGTAAAATACTTTTTATCTTTTCAAATAGCTTACTTGAAGTGTTTGCATCCAGTTATTGTGGGAGTTACTGCATGAGATGAGAAATAAATATTCCTTGAAAAGCACAGAAACACACAAGGAAAAACTGACCCTTTACAAATAGTGATTTAACCAAATTGTGGCCATAATCTCTGGTGTCTTCATTTTCTGCACTGTAAAGGCTATATTATCACAGACAAGCAAACTTGTTATTCAGCCCATGCACATCCTGCAGCCCTATGAGGTCACGATTACCCAATCTTCCTCCCATTTACTTGTAGTTTTATCCTAAGTGAATATTTTTAGGCTAATCAGTATCTGTTAAATCAAAGCAGCAATTCCCTCTCTTATCAGCTCATGTGAGGTTTCACGTTCAGCATTTAACTGCGTGTGTCAGAACCACCAGCTATATTTAACATAAGTCCAGGAATGTGCACCACGTGAACACAGAATATGCTGAGAAATGTCTCATAAAATGCATGTAACATTCAGCAACAAAAGCTCAGAACACCGTATGTATCACTCACTGTTAAAAAACAGTTATGAAACATTGCCATTTATAAAAGAAGTTGATGTATTGGCCATCAGAGGGGGTAATGGCATTCAATGGGAAGGAGGAATAGACACAGTAAAAGTCTCCATTGTCATAGGATGTGTTGAGCAGGTGGGAAGTCCAAAGGTATTAGAACTGGCCTGATAATCATAGAATAGTTAGGGTTGGAAAGGACCTTAAGATCATCCAGTTCCAACCCCCCTGCCATGGGCAGGGACACCTCACACTACACCATATCACCCAAGGCTCTGTCCAACCTGGTCTTGAACACTGCTAGGGATGGAGCATTCACAACCTCCCTGGGCAACCCATTCCAGTGCCTCACCACCCTCACAGGAAAGAACTTCTTCCTTATATCCAATCTAAACTTCCCCTGGTTAAGTTTTAACCCATTACCCCTTGTCCTGTCACTACAGTCCCTAATGAAGAGTCCCTCCCCAGCATCCCTATAGGCCCCCTTCAGATACTGGAAGGCTGCTCTGAGGTCTCCACGCAGCCTTCTCTTCTCCAGGCTGAACAGCCCCAAATTGTCAGCCTATCTTCATACAGGAGGTGCTCCAGTCCCCTGATCATAATGATGTAAGTTATAAATAGTCCCAAGGTTTCATTGAAGGGAGACTTGCCTAAGGCAAATTAGACCGGAAGTTTAGATCGTGTAACATTTAGAGATGCTGTGATGCTTTCAAATTCAAGTGGAAGAATATTTTTGATGTGTGCATCAGTGCTGAGAACTGAGTTTATTCCATGAAAAATATAACAAAAATCAAAAATACGTTATGTCTGTTCAGGTCTTTTTATTTATAGCTTTTGATCTTTGAACTCTTGTAAATATTTTAATAAAAATGGAAAGATTTTGGTTGAAAAATCTTTTTGTTCAAAAGCCATTCTGATAAAAATTTATTTGCAAGGGATTTTTTGCGCAGTATGTGTTGCAGAGAAATTTGAGATAACCAATGTAGAGCTGGAAACTCAAAGCCCAGGAGCGCTTTGCCAACAACAAAATGAAATCAACCAATTTAATAAATTGCTGGAGCCAAGTGAAGTAAAATGCTGTGCAAAACCAGTGCAACTTGTGAAAAGTCATTCACATAGATGGATGGTCATGCGAAACTGAATCAGAAGGGTACATTGACAGTCAGACAGCTGAGGTACTGCCGTGGACAAATAAAATCGGTAGACCTGGCAACCAGAGAGGACTTGGAATCCACTAACAAAAACATAGAATCATAGAATGGTTTGGGTTGGAAAGGACCTTAAGGAGCATCTAGTTCCAAAATCCAGCTTTGCTCTCTCAAGGACTAGAAGAAAGCACACAAAGGAGGGCTGTCAGCAATGCATGTTAAGGCCACAGCTACCTCTCCCTACCAAGAGAACTAAATTTAGTTCTGGAGATTTCCACCTACTTCTGTCAGCTCCCTCAAATCCAGACGAATTACAGAACTGCTGCTACAAGTAATATGTTTAAATAACACCTGATAGTCACAGATACACAGATCTCAAGGATACAGTGGTATAGTTTTTGCATACACAAGAGAAGATGCAGACCTAAGTTAAAGAATGAGCTACCCAGAACTGTGAAACTTTGAATGCAGCCAAACAATTCTCAAAAAGGAAGAAATGATAACAAATCATCACTGTTTGGAAACCGACTTGTAAACCTCCTGGAGATTTCAGAACATACTGAAAAATACCATCAAACTAGACTCATGGGAACTGTTGTTCCAATTGAAGTGAGGAATTCAATACAACTACATGACATAATTTACCTATCTGCATCTTTTGGTCTCTCCATAGATTGGGATCGAAAGGTTTATAGCAAAAACCCACAGAAATTGAAGAACATTTGTTTCTATGGTCTTGCAGCTGTTCAGAATAAAAAGGCTCCTTATGATGTTTCTACCAAATGAAATCACTCCAAGTTTTGATATTAACCTGTCCATTCTCTGCAGACTGTAATTTTTCATCAGCAGCTCCTTGCAGTGCAATTAAGTTGGTGTCAGCTTCACCTGGAGACACCACGAGATGAACAATAACATTAGTCCAGTGATAGATCTCAAGGCTTTGTGCTGAGCTGGTGGAATTAGTACAACAAATCGCAAGTGATGGATGTAAATGGTCTGAGGAATCCCAGCCTGGAGCATGTAACTCCCTGTCAATTTACTGAGTGTTTCTGCCTAGGGTTATCCTTTATAGAGTACCAGGCACTTGCAGGATGAGGAGCTGTGGGTGGTTTTCCACCACTGCATGCCCTCAGGTGAGCCTGTCCACTTTTCTGTACCTAAATTTCAGCCTTCATCTTGTCAATTTACTAAGTTATTAACAAGTCCCTTCCTCCTCCACAATCTAAATCAGTGAAGTCCTTTCTTGCATGTGGTTTTCATTACACGTTACATAAATATTCATAACAACTGCTTCCCATTCACTGGTTAGCTTCCTACTCCATAAACTTGTTATAAGACTTTTACTTAGTCTGTTTGGAGGCCAAGATAATGACAGTATAAACAGAAGCACTTTCACAGCAAAAAGATGTGGTACCATTATCTGAATGCTTTCCATTTTCCCTTTCATTAACCTTCCATGATACAAAACTGCTGCTAAGTCACTTTGTGTGATTTACTGGCGAGACAGAAATACACTCCTTTCCAGTCACAAGGGAAAAGAGTTTATATTTGTGTTTTCAGAAAGGAATATTGGGATCCAGACAAGTATGTCTGTGCATCTGGGTGGTTTTCAGTGTTAGGAAATGTTTGTGCAGGGACATTTGCTGCAGAGATTTAACCCTGGCAGAAGGACCAGGCCAAGGATGTTCCCATCAGACTTGCTGGGTTGCCAAAACTGAACCTGTGGTGAATACTGTGGTACCCAGCTGTGGCAGCCCTCATTCTCCTGCACGAATCTGCTGCATTAACTACTGACAACTCCATTTTTTTCTAGTTTACTAGTTTCTCTGTCCAACCTGGCCTTGAACACTGCCAGGGATGGAGCATTCACAACCTCCCTGGGCAACCCATTTCAGTGCCTCACCACCCTAACAGGAAAGAATTTCCTCCTTATATCCAATCTAAACTTCCCCTGTTTAAGTTTGAACCCATTACCCCTTGTCCTATCACTACAGTCCCTAGTGAAGAGTCCCTCTCCAGCATCCCTATAGCCCCCTAAAGTAACATGTTTACCAAGCAAGTCTATTCTGGAGCTGATGAAGATTGTTGTTGATTGACCCTTAGCAGCTGCCTGGATGGAAACACAAGTCCAAACATATTTTAAAAGCTCAGGGTAGTTTGGACATAAGCCCTGGCCCTCAGATCTCAGAATTCTTGTTATGGTCTCTTTTAGAACAACCCAGATCTTGGAAATTAAACTCCAGTGGACATCGAGCCACCCTGCCTTTAGCAATGGATCTGTCAACACAGAACGATCTAATCACAGAGTTTGGACCATGGCACACACGTCCCTGACAATCACTTGAAGAGCTACGCTGCAGCTACACTGCAGCTGCTCATACCCACAACCCTTTATACTTCAAGGTGCATGAATGTGGAAAAAAACATGTGATTTGATTTTGGGGAACTCATTGGTGTCTAGACTAAAGCTCTGCAAGTTCCTCTTATCATTATGATGGTTTAGGGCTTTCCCTAACACCCTGTGCCCCATAAAACTGTTTCATCATTTTATAATAGTTCAATATTCCTTAAGTCCAGTTTCTCCTTACTAAGTGTATTAGAGCATCAATATCTTTATAATAACTATTGTTGTCAAGGGGAAAGGACTTGTTCTAATTAAGTCAGTATAAGAGTATTAATCCACTGCATTTACATAAAATTTTAATTTCACATCCATTTGTGTTTAGTTCCTTTTATAAAATTCCCAGTAAGCTAATAACCTATTGTGTGTCCTTTCCTCTCTAGAGAGAAGAAACACTCATCCTTATTGGGGTTACTTTTAAATCTCAATACTGAAAGCATGTATTTTCATGTGGGCAACTGTTTTGGTCTGTTCTGTGGCAACTCTTTATTGAGCCCTACTGGCACTGAAAACATCAGCAAAACTTGCTTTAAAGGAACCTCCCGGGTGATGAGCAAACAGACTGTCTGCCAGCAAATCTGACACTTCTCACTGTGGTTTGCCCTCTTGCTTTTCCTCAGCTACGCATGGACCTAGAGCCAAGACTGTGATGCATTTTTAAGTTCAAAGCAGCCTCAGGGCTTAGGCTGATTGAAATCAAATGTTGGCTGCTGTCTGCTTGTCCCCAGGAGCTACTCCAGGCTTCATCCTTAGTCAAGGTCCTTTCTGCCCTCCTCCTCTGCCACTGTAAGTCCTCCACAAAGGACAACAGAAACTGTAGAGGGAGCCTGGTACACTGATGTCATGGTTTAAGCCCTGCCAGCAACTAAATGCCACACAGCCACTTGCCTACTCCATGTCCTGCCCTGTTGGGATGGATAGGAACATTAGGAAAAGGCAAAACCACAGGTTGAAATAAGAACAATTTAATAATTCAAATTAATATAATAGAAATAACAACAAAAATAGTACTAATAGGGAATTAAAAAACAAATTAAATAATCAGGAAACACAAGTGATGCACAATACAACCGCTCACCACCCACTAAACGATACCCAGCCTGAACCAAAGAGTGGCTTGGGTCTTCCAGGTAACTCCCCCCAGTTTCTATACTGGGCATGATGTGCTGTGGTATGGAATACCCCTTTGGCTAGTTTAGGTCAGCTGTCCTTTCTCTGCTTCCTTTCAGCTTCTTGTGCTCATCCTGAACGGCAGAATATGAAAGACTGCAAAGTCCTTGATCAGGGTAAGTGCTACTGAGCAACTACTAAACCATTGGTGTGTTACCAGCATTGCTCTCAGATCTACGCCAAAATACAGCACTGCACCAGCTACTGGGAAGGAAAATAACTCCATCCAAGCTGAAACAGGACAACTTTGTAGGCTTGCTTTATGGGCCTTAAGATTGCCCCATCCAAGTTTCATCACTATGAAGCAGAATAAATCCTATTTGTTTTCTTAGAATCTTCTGTATTTTAGTGAGATAAAGCCACACACACAACGTTTGATAGGCAAACTTCTGACTGTATTAGGCTAACACCATCAGCAATTATTTTGCATGCAGACTGTTAAACCAAGACTTTCCCTTAAACCAACTTTTCTTTGGAGTGGATGCTTTCTGTACCCAATTATCTTTTATTAGCTGTGTCATTAACACATTACTGTGAACTGCTGTTCTGTTCACACACAGAGCACCAAGGGGCAGCACATCCCCTTTGCTCAGCACCGCTTAGCAGAGAACAGGCATTTGCAACAGGCCTGTGCTGCCTGAATGGAGGGGGGGTTTGTTAGTTCAGTGTTGATGCTTCAACAAGCACAGTCAATGAGACATTTTTAGAGCTTGTAAGTAATTAGATTAATGAGTTGACTCTCCTCAAACACACGATTTGCAGTAAGCCTTTCTGCTCATTTCTTTATTGAGTGGCACAGTAATGGTATCTATTAAACCTCACTCAACCATCAGGAAATGCAAATATATTCTTGCAGTCGGATGCAGTCAGAAACGCCAGGCACAGTACTGATGCAGTACACACATTTTCTGAGGCAACTACAAAGCTCAAGTTGGTATTAATCAGGAGGAAATAGGACTCTAACAAATGGACAAATTATCTCTTGCTTCAGTAGAGTTCCCTAAGGTATGACGTCCACATAAGGATTGTTTCGTAGCGATTCAGCTAACCCTTTGTCTTTCTAGAGGTGATGAGATAGTCAATACTCAGGGTAAAAATCCTGGTTGCTCTGATTAACCAGCTTGACAAGCAAGAGTTAGAAGACAAGTGCCTTATGCAAAGCACCTGATTTTCCTCATCCCAGCCCAGGAGCTGGAATTTAGGTTATTAGCATGGAAAACTCTGTCAGTGTCCTTCTTTGATTCTCAAACAGCTAGCAGAAGCAAACTAAAAACGACACCTTGAGCTGAAGATAGTCAAAGTAGCACAAAGGTAGTTAGAGCCTTGGAAGAATGGAAGGAAAGAGGATGGGGCTTTGAGCAATCTGGCCTTGTGGAAGGTGTCCCCTGCCCATGGCAAGGGCATTGGAACTAGATGAGCTTTAAGGTCCCTTCCAACCCAAACCGCTCTAGGGTTCTATGAAAGTGTGGAAAGTGAGATTAAGGTTGGGGGCACTTGTTTTAGAGGAAACCAATAAAATTAAATGCTGCACATCACTGGGGTCATGGATAGCATCCCTAAATATAATTATTTAAAATATAAAATTTGTAGGAGCTGTTTGAGCAACACATCTCACCCCAGAAAGAAGCATATCATGTAGTGTAGCAGCATGGGGGAGACAAATATGCCACTAACATAAGGTTAGGACAAGCAGCTTTGGAAAAGGCATGAGCAGTTAAGATTCAACAGAAATGCTCTTGAACCAGAAACACAGCAGCTACTGGTATCAGAATTGATACCCGTCTTAATGCTTCAATGGTAAGCTGGGTGCTTGTGCTAATAGCTCACTGTCATTGACCTAAGCACACAGAAATAGCAATGATAGATGTGACTGTCACATACATTTAGTTCAGCCAGTCGTTTGGGAAGCCCCCAGGAGCACAGCTCTCCCAGCAGATATGGCAGGGGTGAGCCTTGCAGAAGAGCTGGGCTGAGCCAGCAGCACTGTCCTCCAGGCACTGGCTGGGCTGGGAAGGGTACTGGGAGCTGGAAGGGCTCTTACAGAACGGATGCTGGGAGCAATGGAGCTGACAGAGGGAACATGCACAGTTTGGTTTGGGAGTCACTGCTTTGCAGGACTGAGACAGGATACATCAAAAAATAGGTGACTTGTGTTCATAAGTGGTAGTAGGATAGGTTATCCAAAGCTGTCCAATGGCTGCATGAAGTTGCTTGTCCAAACACACATCTAGCATAGTAAGTGATGTCGGGGGGGTTGGAACTAGATATCGTAAGGTCCTTTCCAATCTTAACTATTCTATGACTATGATTCTGTGTCAGTTGCAATCACCAACGTGGACATAGAAAATGCTAAGTTGGGTTTTTCAATTCAATTAAGTCTCAGAAACACAGACTTCAAGAAGCAGGTGCAGCTGCACTGCAGGCATCATAACCATATCAGAGTCTGTTACCTAACTACAGTGTTGCTAATACAAAAACCCACAGATCAGTACAAAATGAGGTGATATTAGCAAATACTTATAGGCACCAACTTTCTATATGTCATGAATCTTGGGTTTTATGAAGGTTATTTTCAGGAAAATTGCAGCAATAAAGATAAATCCTTAAAGGGTTGTGCCCTAAGCCACGTGAAGGAGAGCTGACAACTCCTAGAGGGATTCTTGCTGGGAAACAGTTATCAGTGACAACTTGCTCACTGCATTAACAAGTTGACTGTTATCAGTTTAAGAGATACTCAAAACTTTACAAAGTCTTCAGTGCCAGAGAACTGATGGGATGAGGACACATGCCACATTGGAAATGGTTTTTCTTACCCTAGCTCAAGAGCCAAAACTCACTTAATTTCTTTTTGCTTTTACTACCTAAAATATATGCATATATTTTATGTGTCTTACTGCGCTAATACTGCTGATTATAAAGAAAAAAAAGACCCCAAAAAAACATTCTGTCTTAGTAGGTAAAAATATGTAGGAAAAGTTGCAATAAAAATTCTTCCTGATAGCTTTGGCAGCAGATGTTTGGAATATTAAATGTGTATTTGTCAGTCAGAAAATAGTGTGGCTGAGGGGGAGGAAAGGGGTGAAAAGTTTAAGCCTGCAATAATAAATCCATGAACTGTATTCATTATCCTTGTTTTTTCCAGTAAGTCCTGAAGATGTAACCTTACTTCTATTGCAAACTGATGAAAAGGAAATAATTCCAAGCTAAGGAACTTCTCTGAAATTTCTCCTTTGGACCATTTTGCCTGTCATAGCCAGAGTCTGAATTCTAAATCCAGAGGTTGTTTCCTGGTTGCAAGTTTAATCACCTACTTATATAGATGAATAGACTTCAAATAGGAAAAAATATGACTTTCCCATTAATCTGAGATTTAGTTAGAGCATAGATGTATGAGATCTAATGTATGGTCTTCACCTAGTGATGATACTACTACATGTATGTAATAATAAGAAAGGATTAGGAATACATCTCTTCACTTAGGGAAGCCGTATCTTATTCTCAGTTTGATTATTACTGTCTCAGACTTTCAGGCACCAGTTCTTGTTCCAAGCTTTGATTTCACTTTAGAGATGTTACCTTCAGTGGAACAGGTTTTAGGACCTTCAGTCAGGGGCTAAACACTGGCCCCGACCCCATTTTTTTAAGCCTGTGGTCATGTAAATCTATTTCTCACAACACGGAGGTAGGTGTCAATATGAAGTGTGCTAAATTCATGCTGCCTCTAGTAACAAAGCTTTTCCTGTCAGCTTTCTGCAAAGGTACATAACTGCAACTAAGCTGTCACTTAATCTGCTCTGGAATGCAAGAGCTGCACTATTATAGTGATTGATATGGGATCGATGATTAAAATTCATTAGTAAAGACAAACGTAGGTTATTTAGCCAACTTTCCCTGTAGCTGATCCATAGTCTTCGTGGGGTATTTCCAGATTTATCCCTTGGTGGATTTAAAATTAATTATATCATTTATAATGGATAATTCGTGGCAAATTAACGTAGAGAAAATAAGACGTTCATACATAAACTGCTGTTAAAAACTCACAGGGTACAGAAGTACCATTCAGGAAGCCAGATTTTAGAGCTCCTGCCAAGGCTCATCTGATGCTATTTGTTGATCAAGAGACAGAACCCTTGCACACAGAGGACATCTGCAGCCAGTCTGCAGTGCTGAGGGCTGGGGGTGCAGGCAGTGCAGCTCTTCAACTCTATGTTCTGCAGGGGTCTTTGATTTTGCAAACTCTTTTTTCTACAGAGACACAGGAATGATCTATTTTAATTGCATCATTAAGGCTTTTACTGAATATTAGAACTTGCATAAGCAGGCTACAAAATTTGCTGCCACATGGATATCTGTTGGTTAACGAATAACTTTGTTTTTAAGGAGCAACATTCTCTTTAAAAGGAGCTGCTCTGATGGACATGTGCAAAGAACTATTGATGTTAACTAGTAGGGTTAGCTGGAAGAATGGAACACGCAAGGTTCTATGAAATTTAATATACAAGCTAAAAATAAATTAGACATGCATAAGCTACAAACAGCAGATCCTTATAAAACTACCTAGAGAGGTTTCCTGAGTAGAATATCAAAGGCATGAAGTGATGAGCTGAGGAAGCAAATGCTTCTTCCCAGGAAATCCAAACTCTATTTTATGATTAACATTAGCTGATAAATGTTCTCACCTTTAATAGTTATTTGCATATGCAAATAGTTATTTGCTTATTGATAATATCTTCCGTCCCTTAAACACAAGGTAAACAGTGATTTACCTTGGAGAAACAATGTAGCTTATGAGCCAATGCAGTGTTTTCTATCATGACTAAATATGGATGAATGTAATTCTTAATAGGACATAATAGGATATAGATGTACAACAATAATACATATGTAAGGTTATACAGACAAGCATCATAGAAAGGTCAGAAGGATAGATACTTCCCAGAATAAATTACTACCAAATTGGATGGTCACCCAAGGACTGTTGTTGAATTGCAGTAGACTTCTTCAAGATGTGCAAGGGCATCTTTTGAACACCTTGAACATTGTTTTGAACCTTTGGATACAGGACTAAAAAGAACTGATTTACTTGGCTGTAATAAGGCAAAACTCCTTGTCCCTCCTTGCTCTTTGTTCCTTGCAAAACCCTTGTTTTTCAGAGCTTGTACGAACCTGAAGCAAAACTCTAGAACTGGGGGTTATTGCTATGTGAGTAAAAATAAAACGGCTTATTTTAGGATCAAAAGGTCATAAATAGTGATGGATTTGGCCTACTGTTTGAGAAATAAAACGTTCCACAGCGACTCTTCATTACCTTGAAGATCTTAAAGTTATGCTTATAGTAAATATAACCAATCCCACATGTTCATCTTTATTCTGCTGAAGATTACAAACTGACTTTAGCAGAAGTCCCTGAAATTTTCTTTCAGGCCATGCATGATGGAAATCTTCACCGTTTATTTTTTCAGTATGCGCTTTTATATTTTTAGACAAGAACAGGTAAATTTTAGGCTATTTCTATAAAATTAGACTGGGGATCCAAAGGAAACCACCACTTTGCTAGTACATATGCACTCTGGCAGGAAGTTCACACTGCCTTGGTTTCTGGTTTTGTATTTTCCCTCCATAATAGACTCTTATTCTCTCTGTAGCAGACTTTGTTAAATATTTTAAAGGTCCAGGGTCTGACCTGTTGCTGCAGTTGCATTATATAGCACTACTGCACCTTACAAAGTGCTCCGATTTTCATTTTGGCCAACAGACACAGAAAGAAGCCAGCTTAACCATATTCTAAATGGCCTGCCTGCAGCTAGGTGCCAGGGACTCATTACAGTACATCTATCTAACCAAGGATAGACAGATTCATTTGCAAACGAATGACCCGAATTCAGATTGCATGGTTTAAGGGCTTGAAAAAGTTTGCAGGGTAATCTCTCAGTGCCATTGTCTGCAGCTTTCCAGATGTTCTTGTCCTGGAACATACCAAATAAAATGGTTGGAAGGCATTTTTTTTTTTTACTCGGAGGCATGAAGTCTGAAAAATTAAAGGCGTTCTCCATAAGTGCATTACATTAATGAACGGCTTTGGATCAAGGACAGAGGTAGGGAAAAATATCACTACAGTCTTTCCTGCTTACATCAAGGCAGAGTAGTAACCATTATTGTATGTAAAGATATTATAGAAGCTTTCCCATGGAACAATGGATGGGCCTCCATGAATGCCCAGCCAGCATCCCAGGAAGACACCGGTTTCTCAGTCACACACACCATGTTGATAACACATTGTCTCACAGCTTCCATTTGCAGCAGGACTTTAATAGCCCTGGTGTCTAACCATTTTATCACTGCTGTACTTCACCTATTTAATGAACATGCACTCCGTGGATACCCATCCAAGAGTAAGCAAATGGATACCCATCCAAGCAAATGGATACCCATCCAAGAGTAAGTACTTGGCAAGCAAAGTACATCTCAGCTGAGACGCTGGTGATCTCATATGGGTTGCTAATGCTTGCAGTATATCATCTTTGTGCACAAAGCCACATTTCTATGGATTTCACAGGTAATTTGCAACGCTGGGGGGAACAAATGTATGCTTACATTTAAAACACAGCCTATGTAATGGACAAATCCAAGCAAGTAGCCACTGGAGTTCAATGTAGCATTGTAGCAAATCAGTCGTCTTCATTCACAGGTAACAAATTTCCTAACTCACTAAATTGTAAAGCAAAGGGCTGGTGTTAATTTGGACCATATAGAAATGCAGTAGGTCATTAGTGATTGCTTACACTGCAGAGGAAATGTTTCCAGTTATTTCTTGTATAAAGTGTATGCTCAAGTGCAAGTTGTCTTTGTTTCTTTTCCTCCTGAGATGGAACAACTCTTACGTAGTCCCAGGCTCATGGTTTATATTGCACAGCATATAGCTCTTTTCCATACTGCATGACTCCCTTCATTAAAAGGGAAATGAAGGACCATTGCAGAAATGAGTTACTGCATATGGCCATAAAAAGTCCGTGACAAATGACTACTTGGCAAGCAAAGTACAGTCACTGAACTTCAGAAAGAAAAACAGACCTCCTTCCACATTACAATCTCATGAGTCACAAGAACTGGAACGAGCAAAGGAGTTGAGGCAAACCATTTCTACTGTATTCCTAGCAGTATAATTTGTCTATGCTCTGTCAGGTGAATGGTATTAATCTCCATCTGCTTCAGGGAGAGGCTGTTTGAGTGTGCACAAGGGATAAAATAGCCTTTCATTGAGGAAGCTTCCAGGGCTTACCCCAGCCATTCCCCTGTTCAAGTTTTCAAAAAGATAAACCTTTATCTTTGATTGCCTGAATCTCCCCTTTCTACTTAGCAAAGGAGATAAGGCAGGCAGAATGAAGGCAGCCACTACCTGCACAAAAGCAAAATGTTCAGCTTAAAGCACCTCAGGCAGCTGCTGACTTTATTCCTCTAGCCCAACCCTCTGTTATGATCCCATTTCAATCCAATCAGAAATGACCCTGAAGCCAGGCAGACTTAGGGAGCAGTAGTGTCACAGTAAGCAGTCACCTAACAACAACAAGCTCCCAGATATCCAACAAATAAGGGAAAACAAAACAAGCACAAACAACACAGCCCGCGAATGAAACAATTCACAAGCAAAGCAGGAGTAACCCCATGTTTCATACCCAAATTGTAATCAAGATGCATAATAGGCATGATCAATAATTAAACCTACTCAAACCATTTTTCAGGTACTTAAAATCATTAACCACTTAGCACACACAATTTTGAATGACTCACTGTAAGGCAGCATTAATACTTAATGACTTGAAATATTCCAGACCCATTGTGTATATATAAATAAAGGACTTGCACAAAATACACAGCTTTCCAGGGCTGCGGAGTAATTTGAATCGTTGTGGTGGTACAGATGTGTCTTTAAGTTTACTCTTTGCATTCACTTGCCCTGTTCAAGCAGTTGCTAGCTTGGCTACCAAAAAAGATGCACTGAAATGCATCCTGGGGAAGCTCTGGAAGGGGCATTTCAATCATGTTCTCCCATAGCCAAGGCAAAGCTTGATCACAGACAGCAGTTACAGACTTGAAAAGTGGGTAGTTTTTATTAAGTACATAACTGTCACAAAATCCCCAAACCTTTATAGGTGTTGAGAAGCAATTCAAACCATGGGAATCGCAGGCATCCATCATCCCATTATCTGCATTTACCGTGTACCAGGAAAGAAAGACTGCATCAGAGCTCGAGTAGCAACGTGAATAATTGATATTAAGATTTGTTGAATTAAAACAGTTTGACTGACCCACTTTTAGAGTTCAGGGAAGTTTATCTCATATAAAGAACTATTTTGAGTTTATGATGACTTATTTAAGAGTAAAAGCATGCCTACCACAAGTATTCCCCTGACTATGTTTGGCTTCCACTGGTTCAAGCAGTGATCAAAGTTCTGTTTCTTAATGACCAGAGATGACATTAGTTTTGGTATAAACCTCTCCTTATCAGGCCTGATATCTATCTATTTGTCCTAAGCAGAGTTAGGGATTCACTTGAAGCTGGAGGTTTGAAACCTCCATTAGAGCAGTTCAGGTACAGAATGGCCTGTTGACTATAAAGCAAGCCCAGAGCCACTAAGCCATATTTTCAGGGACCAGAGTTGGGTGGAAACTGGCTCAGACCCCACTTATATCAGCCCGTTCCAGCTTCTCTGAATAAAGTCTGAACTGCTCAGCTGTGTACCCTGCGCTACTGAAAGCAAAAGAGTCATTTAACTGAAATAGTAAGAGCCAGTGTTTTGCAGGAGAATCTGTTTCTTAAATAATCACCTTTGGGAATCACTGTTTAGCAATAGTGAGCAATCACCCCACACAAAAGGTACTGAAAACCCATTTAATAAAAAACTCAACTTTTCCCCTGTGTAGTAACATTAGCTCACTAAAGTTTGTGGGAGCACTATTGTAACCATTTAGAAATGACCCAAACCATAAACACACTATTTAGTCAGAAGAAAGGCTTCAAGCCTTGAAAGCACAACCCTGAACCATAAAAATATCAGATCCTCTGGCAGGGCTAGAAGTGGAAAGTAACTGTGAATCTTTCTCTCCTTATCTGAACATTGTATGATTAGCATCCCCCTTTCAACCTAACCTTTATTCATTTAACACACTTAGATGGGTAAATTATACCTCTTGCCCTCCTAAGTGAAAATTCAGTATGATGGGGAAGTGACAGAAAAGCTTTTAGTCGAGTTAAGCTGCCAACAAGATGCATTTCAGTCCCGCTCTCCCCTAGCAAAGCCATTGAAATTCAGGTCACAGCATTGTTTTAGATTGTATTGTGCCCGTTAGTTCTGGAGTTTAAACAAATTCATCACAATATCAATGTACTTAGGTGAATGTCTGCAATGCTACCAGCAAAGATTTAGCAGAGGAACAGCAAGCTTACAGTCCTTCATGTGTGATTTACTTGAGTAGGTTCTGAGGTTGTTACACATCACATAAGATTCTGAATGGTGATACTAATTACAGCAGTGACTCCAGCTATTTAATGGATTATCACAACATAATGAGGCAGTCTTTCTATGATTTAACTTGTAAGCACCTTTCTTCATATCTGCATTCGCTGCTTTATAAATGCTTCTTATTGTACAGCCATTACCAATGCCATTAAACTCCATAAACCCTCCTGTCATGACTGCAGTTTTACCGGAAGACAGCAGTAGAAGTAGTGCAACTTTTCCTTCTATTATTAGCAAGGACAAGATAATGGCAAAATATTCATTTACTTACCCCATAGATACATGCAAGTCCTTAGAAGTTAACACAAACCCCAGTGTGCCACCATCTGTTAACAGCTATGAAAACAATATGAAGCTAAAAAAGCTCACGAGGTGATCAATTCTAACTCTCCCTGCTGCAGAAACCTTCAAAAACTAGGGGACATAAAGAATTAAAGTCAATTCTTCTGTGCCCCCCTTTACCCATAACACAAACCCCTTCTACAGTTTCACTGATTTAAACCATGAAATGAGATGCACTCACAACTAGCTTTTATCCATTTATCTTGGGAACTCCTAAATAGAACAGAGGTTGTTTTCATCTCTTCACTGAAACTTAAAGCCACTTACCAGTCACAAGCTCTTGTGACACCTCTTCTTGCACCATAGACCACCTCTTCTTGCACCATAGACCACCTCTTCTTGCACCATAGACCACCTCTTCTTGCACCATAGACCACCTCTTCTTGCACCATAGACCACCTCTTCTTGCACCATAGACCACCTCTTCTTGCACCATAGACCACCTCTTCTTGCACCATAGACCACCTCTTCTTGCACCATAGACCACCTCTTCTTGCACCATAGACCACCTCTCTGCCTTCTAAACTTGCCAGCGCTCATCAAAACCCTTGATGCAGGATGTTGGTTTGGCCTGTGATGGTGCTTGTTCTCAATTAGCCTGAAGTGGCTATTCAGATCAGCTGTGCTCATCTCTTTTTGGGGTTAGTAGCACAGGAGTTTTCTCTCAGTATTGAAAAAGAGGGAACTCCAGCTGATGCTAAAACTAAACTGGTTAAAAATGAAAATGAAACAATTTCCCATCAGAACCATTCACAGAAACAGAAGAGTCAAACTGATGGTCTGGGAGAGGTTTCTCAGCCTGGGGTAGAATTAGGAAAGGAACCCACTCAAGAATAACCCTGTTATTGTGGGCATTTGCTTGACATGAGTGGGTTGAAAGCCTTGAAGAAGCATGGGTGGAAATCATTCTCTCCACATGCTTTATTCAATGAGCTCTATGGAGAGATTTTAAGATTTTTTTTTTAAATTAAAATATTCCTAAAATTCTGAGGTTTATGTGCATATGGAATTAAACCCATTTTCTAACCAATTACATGCTTGTGAAATGGAATTCCTGTTTTCAAAACAAGCCTCAGAAACACGATTTCTAGCCTTTTGTTTCATTAAATTATTTGTGTGAAGAAGCCAGCTCCAATCTTTTTCACACTCACTGATACAGAGAATGATTTAAGTTGCTTTATCTTTGTTGGACAGTGCTGCAGATATGAAATCCAGCACATTCACTCCATAGACAAGCTTACACTTCCTAGATTAGAGTGACATTGTGACATTGCCGTAATGTTCTTTTCTCCTTTCTCTTTTACAGTGTTATATTGGTTTCAGTTAAGAACTCACATTTGAATCTCTTATTGTGGCTTCAATCTGTTGGCCTGGAAATGAAGATGAAATGCAGTTGTGTGTATACAAATGCTTTGTAATGATGATAAGAAGTGATGTGCACGGAATACAGACTAATACATTAGTATTGTACATTAAGTCTGTCTGGTAACGGAGATGATAGCTATTTGACAGTCTGTTGAGTAACAATAAATGATTTGCAAGCATCACCCTCAATAAAGTGTGGACTCCTTTCTCCTAATGACCCTGATACAAAGAATTGAATACAAAGCTAAAGGAGATTTTTGACAATGACTCTAGGAGCATCACCTACTGTGTGTGTCCAGCTAGAGTCAATGGACAAGGCTGTTGAGACTAGTAAATCAAACATTCCCTTGTTTAGATATTAGGAAGTAGTTCTTTATTGTGAGAGTGCTGAGGCACTGGCACAGGTTGCTCGGAGAAACTGTGTGGCTGCCCCATCCCTGGCAGTGTTCAAGGCCAGGTTGGACACAAGGGCTTGGAGCAACCTGCTCTAGTGGAAGGTGACCCTGCCCATGGCAGGGTTGGAACTGAATGAGCTTTAAGGTACCTTCCAACACAAACCATTTTATGATTCTATGATTTGTCCATTCATGCAGCTTGGGCAGATATTTCCATTCTTCATGCTGATGCCTGGAGTGCTGTGGCACTGCATTGCTTAACCCAAAAGGGGCAGGGATGTGCAGGGCAGGCTTCAGATGCAGTGCTTAAAATCCTGTGAGCTGCCTCACTCATGTCGATCTAATCTACTTGTGCAGAGTTCTTAGTGGCAGCCTATATATTTTATTTACATCAAAGAGAGAAAGTTAACCCAAGCAGCTGATCCCGAAGTAACTGCTGGCTGCTTTCCCTGAGCATGGAAATAGTTGTAAATGCTATGTCAAACCAGTCCAGGCTGCGAATTAAATCAGTGCCCCAAAGGAGGGGTGATTGTGGTGTATATCAAGCTGTGACCAGGAAAAGGCAGTCTTCAAATAGGAACAAGGGAATATACAGCAAAATAACAGAGAAGACCACTTTAAAATCCTCTAATGCATGTAGAGAGGATTGAAAAGGGAGAGGAGTGAGACAGACACCATCCAGGAGGAGGTATGTGTAGATGACAGCAAACACTTCCCTTGCCCTTGCTTTCATCAGTAGAGTAGCTGCTCTGGAAATGATAAGAAGGGAGTTGAAGGAACTCAGAGGACATGGGAGGGGAATTAAAAAGCACACTTATACATGTGAACAAGAGGCCAGATAAAAGCAAACACTGGAATAAAAAACAGAATCCTTGTGTCCAACCCCATCTACCCCTGGGAATAAACTTGTTTCAGACCGTGTGGACTGAGTCTTCATACCAAGTGCTAAATTGTAATAGGTAGACAGAACAAGAGATGACAGCTGTAAAGCTGCCAGTGAAATGAAGAGTGGTTTTTGGTAAACTAACAGAGAAATTCAGTCCAGAGGTTTCAGGTTTACAGACCTGGTTGAATTGTGGTTCACGCTTGACATTCTGCAATACCCATGAACTGGTTGAATGCATCGCTGTATTGTTTTGATCAAGTCAAAGCACTGAGCAAGGATTTTCTATTTCATGCCCCATTTATACATTGCTACATAATGTGGAGTGCCCCAAATGCCTCTTGATTTTCCCTTTGGAAAGGTTTCTTAGAAGCTGGCAGCAAAATAATACTGGGCAGGTCTTTACTGTGGAGCTTCAGGATACATCTATTGCATCTCAGATGTTTTTAGTATAGTAACTTGGGTTCAGAATCTGGCCTGAATGGTCTGGATGCTGATCTCTTGGCTATCTCTGCAGGTTTAAGAAAGAAACCTGTAGCATTCTGGTATTGTGCCAAGCACCTGTAAAAGGAATTCCAGTTCAATTCTGAGTATCAAAAAATATCCTCCCAGTCTTGTCATTTTAATTTTATTCATGTTGAGCAAGTTTTGATTTCATGGCAAAATGATATTTTCTCTCTATTCAGGGGGTGTTGCCTGAGAAAGGAATGCTATGTACTCCAATGGAACAGGAGTTCTCTCGGTAATAAACTGTATGAAACTGGGTGCATCCTACTGGAAACTTCTAATACAGTTTTAGCCTTTTAGGAGAGCAATGTAGAAATTCAGCTTGCTTGTAAAGATGCAAGAGGGTAATATGGAAAACACGCCTACATTTTATACCTATGGGTGTTAATCCTCACTCTGACAATTTGGTTCTGCTTAGCAACTTTAAGATACACTTTACGCAGTGGGACTAAAACCCTAGTGGGTGCCTTCATTTTGTATTTAAAACAGAGTCAACTAAATGAAATCATTTGGAACTATTTCTAACTGATCTTTGCATCGTGTCTCATCCACTAGATATACTGTAGTTTATTTATAGATTTTTTTCTTTTGGGGTTTAAAGCATATTAACATGGCCTTGAATTCTAATTTATAGCATTACCTAAAGATTACCAATCCTATTAACTGCATAGTTACAAATGCCATTTGAGCAATAAGATGTTGTTTTGCTTTCTCTGCATAAAACTGATTTTTGCACAGTTTATTAATTTTGATTTATGTGTTTTACTTTATTATTTATACTGTTCCTATTTTTCTTTTTATGTGGTCTTAATAAAGAGAGCTGCCTATTTATATGATTTTCTTTCTAAGAGAAAAGAGAAAAGAATTTGAGAAAAACACTGGAACATCTGGAGAGAATCGTGGAATAGTTAGGGTTGGAAAGGACCTTAAGATCATCCAGTTCCAACCCCCCTGCCATGCATGGGCAGCCACACCTCACACTAAACCATGTCACCCAAGGCTTCGTCTAACCTGGCCTTGAACACTGCCAGGGATGGTGCATTCACAGCTTCCCTGGGCAGCCCATTCCAGTGCCTCACCACCCTCATGGTTAAGAACTTCCTCCTTATATCCAATCTAAACTTCCCCCGTTTAAGTTCTAACCCATCACCCCTTGTCCTATCACTACAGTCCCTAATGAAGAGTCCCTCCCCAGCATCCCTATAGGCCCCCTTCAGATACTGGAAGGCTGCTCTGAGATCTCCACGCAGCCTTCTCTTCTCCAGGCTGAACAGCCCCAACTTTCTCAGCCTGTCTTCATACAGGAGGTGCTCCAGTCCTCTGAGAGGATGTTTAAACTCTTTGATCATGAGAATTCTGGAGAAAAATGACAAGTATTCAGCCTTGTCTCTTGCAGGAAAGAAATTCTCCACTAGATAAATGTTCATGCAGCTTTAAACCTCTCTGTTACACAGATTGACATGGAAGGTTTTCCTGCCTAGTTGAAATGATAGCTGTGCATTCCTAGAACGTCCCTCCTAAGACGTGTGTAGGCACACAAGTCCTGAAACTATTTGCTGTTTAATGCACACCCACAATAGGATGACTCCTGCAATATAACATTGTATTTTTGGAAAGGAACTATACGCTCTCCTTTTCACATTTAAGTTGTTGAGAGTTTACTGGAAGCAAGATCCAGCCTGCAGTGATGAAAGACCAAAATCTCAAGTTTTGTTTTGATAAGAGTATTATTGTGGAGTAACTTCACACAATCCACCAGTAGCTACAGTGGTGTAATGAAGAGTAGAATTCCTGTTCTCTTTCCATGAATTAATAGAAACATAGTGTACCTCTTCCACAGAGGACCCGCACCGTGCTTGTCCCAGCTGGCACAGCACTGTTGTAAGCAGCAACACTGGTGAGTAGGTACTACATTAATTTCATAATCATTGTTATGTATTGCTTGTAGCAATTCTGAACACGTTCTGAACTTCAAACACAACAGAAATGTGTGTCTGACTTTCCCATTTCCATCACCCTGATGCTGCTGTGTTGAAGACTTTTCCCCTTCTGTTAGGTCAGAGCAAGCCAACAGTTTTCTAACTTGGGAGAGATATATGTTAGCACAAGAAAGCAAAATTGAAGACAAAACAGTTGCAATATTTTGCTAATGATGCTCCTAAAAATGTAAGAATCTGAGCAATAACTGTGTGAAGGCTTTATTGCACTTACTGGATGGGATGTGCTTAGTGATCCAGAGCAGTTCCACTAAAGTCAATGGAATTTTAGTACCAGAAAACTTTTTTTTCCCAATCCATAGCACAGTATCTTTTTGCCACAGAAAGAAAGAATGAAAATGAGGTTCTCTGTTCATATTAAATAGAAAGAACTTGATGGATCCATAGGGAAAAGAATAGAGAGACAAATCATACTAAACTGCATACATGAAAATGTGAGAATGAATCGGTGTATTTGCTCCGGTTGTATTCTAACACATTGCCTGAGACATGCATTGGCTGTGGGACGTTTTGCTGACTGGTTCACAACCTCATGCCTCTCCTGGATTCAGGATATTTTGCTGTGTTCAATTAGACGCTGTCCTCCTTTTCCAGTCCGACCACATTTGTTATTAAATATGGCACTCCTAGTGCTATTTGAAATACGGAACTTGACAGATGAAAGGGATCTGTTGCAGTTTAGCTGGTTAAATATTTAATGATTTCAACCTCACAGACTTACATGGTCCATTTTCCTGGATACAAGTTGGATAGCAGGAGGAAGGCTGCTCCAGTTTAGGGGTGTCAGTAATGGCTTTTGGAACTGCTGCTGTTTGCCGTCACATTAGGGGTTGTTTTGTTGAAATACTCCCCGTGGTTTATTAATGAAACTTGGTAACTTTTATTCTTCGCAGAAAAATGATAACAGACAGATGTATAAACCCACATTCATGTGTTGTTTTATTGGTGTGTTACGACGTTACATTTCCTTCACACTGAGAAAGCATGAGATTAAAATACACTGATCCACAAAAATGCCTTCCATACGCTGACTCTGCACTGGTAATTACAGTGCCCACAGATCCCTCCACAAGTTTCATTTCATTAAGTCTTTCGTAATTCTAATTACATTCTAATCAAAGCTTTTACATTGTCTATTTGATGACTTTCAATTTAATTATTCCCATTAAAATAGGTTATTCTTTACTGCTTGGCAAAGTTCACCAATTACTCTTGCAATGTAAGTATTTACGCTGCGTTACACTTCATATTCCAATCTTTAAACAGCCACTACTCATTTGAGGGCTGTATAAGATTTCCTCATGCCAAAGATAGCTCGTTTGTATCAAAAGCCATTAAAATACTAGGAATGTGTACAGCACATTTAGGAGGCCCCACTCATTTTTAAGAATAAGCCAGATCTATATAAAAACATGCAAAATGCTCTATGCATCAGTATTAAACTTCTAATTTTCATTTAAGTCTTATTTTCTTTTAACATTTGCATATAACCTGGAAGACTAGGGTTCCTGCTGAAAGAAAAAGCTAATGGCTAAGCCCTGTATAATGTAAAGACATGATACCCTTACTGTAGGGCTTTCGTTAATCCTCCCCTATGAAAGATACAAAATGATATCCCTGTTACAGAATTCTGTAGGATGGTTTAAAAACTTTATAGAAAGATTAAACCTCCACTAAATTGTGTGGATTTCTAGAATAAGACCTTGATTACACTAGAGGAGTGCTTTGTCAAATCCAGTGCAAATGCAATGCTGGAACAATTTTGCTTTGCTGATGCTAGTTTTGTGAACCAGCATATATACATCAGCAACCCCAGTTACATTTGGGAACTGTCTCTATTCTAGAGCTCAGAATACTGTAACTGTCAGAAAAAAAACCCTGTCTCTAACTGATGCGCTCAAACTGGTATCAGTTTTACAAGTAAATCAGGCTTAATTTCTGCAGAACCCTCCTGGGTTCATGCCTTTTACATTCTGCTCCTTAATGTCATTTCCTATTTATAGTTATTTCCAAATATCATGTAAGTTTATACATAGTCAAGTTGCATCCTCTTGTACACAATTACTACATTTATTTTAAAGGGCTTCTAATTTACTTGCTTTTCTATAAAAGTTCAAGTGTTGCCAATGAGGAAGTAGCTCTTCTCAGAAAATTCTACGAAGCTTACCTTTGAGAAAAGTAAGTGACAAGCTTTACATGAAGACATTGAGCCGTTTGAATCACAAAATGCCTACGAGGCCAATAATACATATTCCAACAGTAACACAGAAACTATAATTATGGCAGCAGTATCCTCCAGTCTAAAGCACCGTAATAATGGTCGTTGATCAGCGCTATCTTGATTGCTTTAACCAGCAGCTCCAGATAAGAAATGTTCAACTGCCAAGATGTGGTCTGGAACATTTGCCTGCATTTTCACAGGATACCTAAGGGAAAAAAAAAAATCTGGAATCTGACATTCTGCCACCCAAAGGTACATCATTTCACAGGAATGGGATGCATACTGCACAGTGCAGACATAATAAAACAGGGACCTACCCATAATAAGTTAACTAAAATCATACACTTTGTAATCTTCTCCATACCAACAGTGTTCTGATTCTGGTGAATTTCAATCCAGGTACCAAGCCAACCCTCGCAAACACCATGCTCAAGAACATGATGAGCTGAAAATGTGGAATGGGTCTAGTGGTAAACTGTCTCAAGCATTCCTATGGATATGTTACAGTGCTGGAGACCACCACAAGCATTCGTGGTTGTGTGCCCAAAGTCACAAATGAGAATCTTTGCATTTCTTTAGGCAGCCAGTGCTGCAGTGGGTCACTGCACAAGAATGAACGTGGCACACCGAGATTCACAGAAAACATTGTGATTATTTATCTTCACAGTTTTAGGCTTTTTGAAAACTTATTTCAAAGACTTCAGCTTGTTGAATGTCATGAGTGTTATTTCATTTTGTTTTGGCAGTAATCACCGTGATTGCCCTCAAAAAAATGCAGATTTTATTTAAACACCAAGTTTCTAATCCTTCCTATGAACATATGTTTCTGTAAGCTATATAATAATTTTAACAGGGTGGAATTTCCTGACTGTTATAATCATCCTGTGGAACCACTAATGCATGAAGCTTGGCTCTTACAAACACTTACCCATTCACACCTTTTGGCTGCTTGATCATTAGTAGCTCTAGTAGTAACTAGAATTAATTGTCAAAACTTGACAATTAATACAAAGTTCTACCAGCATGTGGAGATTTTTTTAATGTTAGAAGGCAACAAGCTAAACATAAAGATGATGCCCTAACTTACTAAGTTATATAGAGAAATGTCTAGACACAACAGATGCTGAGCATCTGGTGAAAAGTGCTTTGTGTATTCATCACCCATCAAAATCAATGAGTGCTGAAAATGACCAGAACTTGCTAGGAGATACTCAGTACTTTAGAAAATCTGTTTCCAGATCTACCCTGCCTTCAAACACATCTTAAAATTACTTTCTTAGCCATTTCTCCACATAAGATTGTTTTTATTCCTGTTCTTTCCCCTTCCCTCAAGTAGCTTATCTGTTCGCAGGAGACTGAAAACAGATAATTCAGCAAGTCAATATGAACTGAAAATTTAACTGTAGAAGTATGATGCTATTATGCCATTAAAACCAAAATATTTATTTTCTCTTTATAAAAAGGAAAGAAACAAAAGAAAAACAACGTACAGTAAGAGACACTGTGTTAAGAGACCAGTTTGGAGGAAATGTGAGAAGGCTAAAAGTTCATTCTGCACATTTCTTAAAGTCATACAGGACCTTCAGTTATTCCCTCTAGAGGCAGGCCAGTAGCATTATCTGCTGTAGGTCTCTCTTCCTTCTTCACAGAGTTCTGATCTAGCAGGCTGACATAAGATTTATGACACGCTGTATTACCCAAAGGAGGGTAGTGTTGTCTGTAGCAAATATAAGCAAAAATGAGGCCAATGATCCCTCCAACAAAAGCATCTAGAGAAGAAAAGCAACAAAACCAGAAGCATGTTACTGTGGAAAGGTCAGGCAGCGGTAACTGTAAATAAAAGACATTTGGTTGACCTGGAAGTGTTTAACCCAGAAACTGTGAACTTTAAATTTTCATAAAGAATTTGGAGCCCAATATCACAATCACATAGGACACAAAATCAGTATTTTGCTGGGGACATCTCCAAGAGCTTGAATATCCAAAATCTAGATAATTGGCTGTGTTTCTGGAGATGAACAAGGGGAATAGCAGCCTCCATGGGGCCTCCATGATGTTGCAGATCTCCTCTGACCAACACTTGTGAATAAGCAACCCATGTATCCTCTTCTAGCATGCCATGATTTACAATGACCACCAGCAGGTTTTCTATTTATGAACAATACAGCAGAGCTATGCTGTTTACAGCATCCAGAGCTCTCCCACTGAGCTATACCACAAACTATTGCACTGTGTGCAGTCTGCTCCTTGTCTCTGTCCAAGTACCCCACAGAATGACAGCTACAAGAGATCTACTCTTGTTTTGTATTCCAGAAGGCATTCTCCAATACAGACAAGGAGCAAGTAGAATGTAAGATGGAAAATTATCTTCCTTCAGAAGTGGGCCACTCTAGCTAGAACAATTAATTTCACTTGTAACTCCTGAGAAAGACAGCTGTCAAGGACCATTTCAAGCTGGGTGAATTCTTCCTAAAAGAACCTGAGAGGTCAAAGACTAAGCATGCCTGATAACTGATTTGACACCTTTTGAATTTTTTTGATGCTCTTTGCTATCCCATACTCCTACCAAAAAATAAAATAGGATAAAATAAGGCCAGTGTGTGACATATTTGCAGCTTTTGCACATGGGCAATTATAATTTTTCCATCAGAACCACACAGCACTGGAAATGTAAGAGGATTTGTTCAGTTGTCAGATCCTCCTGCTGTCTTACTAATTTACTTCCCAGATCTTATGTTTCATTTTCAAGCAACCAGAGCAAAATATCACTGAAAATACACACCGACTTTGAAATCCTCAGATTTGAACACAAACAATAATAGAAGTGAGGTAAAAGGTACTGGCTAGAATACAGCTTGACACAATCTTTTATTTTAATAAGATGTACCAAACACCATATTATCTGCCTATATAAAAGCTTAGGATTAAGCATCCTTCAGACTCCTGATGCTTCACTTAAGCATATCCCTTGTGATTGATTATAGGTAGACTTTTAAGGATGCAGTTTCATCTACAAGCAGACCTTTTATACAATTCACTCGTATATCAGATGCTGCTGTTGAAGACTTAAGAGCCATCTTCCATTCAGTCAATAACTGTCACTCCTTCACAAAGGTAAGCTTTAACACTGTGTGACATGTTTCTTTAGCTTTGTGAATATACTTTATGATCATGAAAGACGCTGCATGCTGCTTCAATAACCTCCTCATCCATACTGAATACATTCAACATTTATTTGCAGTTACAGTCTGTTGAATATTCACTGGTACCATGTGCTTGGTACCACGCTGAATCCAATGCGAACAAATAGTCAATATAAGAAAGTATCGACATAAAAATAGACACAGCGCAAAGCTATGGAAAATCATTTTTAACAAGACATAAGAAAATAAAATATTTCGCTTCCTTAAGTAGGACCTGACTTTGGAAAGTGTAAAAGTGACACCTTGGGAACAATTAGAACCTTGGCCAAAAAAGTTAAGAGAACAGAACGCATCAAACTTTGCAGCAAGTTTTTCAGTGTGGGCAGAATCTGTTGCAATCTATGCTATAGAGCTCGGTTTGCAATGTTTCTATATTTCTCATGGAGGGAACATGAACCCACCTCATGCCAAATACACTTTGATATGAATGAAAAGCAGTGTATTACATCAGGTGCACCCAATAACCAGAATACAAATGACTGAATGCATCTTTGCAATGACTAGTTACACACAGATGCATCAGTCTAGTCTAATGCATATGTGTCAATGTATTAGCAGTCCCTCACATACCCAACAGGCACCTTGCAGATACATGGAGAAGCAGTAGGCATGGACTAGGCAGAGCTTCTAATGGGCCAGATGCAGCCTACAGCTGGATCCATCCAGGAGAGCTGTGGCACATGTGTACACTTATAAAAAGGATGATATAACAAAACACTGATCTAGATTTGTATGTAACTACGATGATGTACATTGTGTATGTAAAGATACAGAATAGTAAAGAACCCCTGCAGTAAAATTTCAGACACTGAAACCCTAGCATCAATCCAGGAGCAAGGAAAACCTATAGCATACTACAGTGAGTTTTAACTCATGTGATTTACTTAAAATAATTAAAGAAATATAAGGCTAATAAAAGACAGCACAAAAAAGGTGTTTTCATGTCTCACCTTGCCAGTGATGCTTGTAATCACACATACGTGACAGGGCAATCATCATGGCACAGTAGAGTGGGAGAATCGCTGCACAAAGCCGCCAGCTCTTCCCCCGGCCATTTTCCGTGAAGCAATGTAACTTTCCAGCTAAGTAGAAGGTGGTAAAGCCAAGGCCTGAAAACGCAACTGATAAAGAAAAACACAGACTTACAGTAATTCTGTCACTATCATTGTAACAATACTGTCCCTTCCGATCCTTTAAGAACTGACAGCAGGATCCTTCTCCTGGACAGAAACCTTGGACTTTCTAGGGTGCTACTAGGAGCTAAGTTACGTTGAGATGACCCATCTGCCCATCCCTAGATGTGTCCAAGGCCAGGTTGGATGGGACTTTGAGCAACCTCGACTAGGGGAAGGTGTCCCTGCCCGTGGCAGGGGTTTGGAACTGGATGAGCTTTAAGCTCCCTTCCAACACAAACCAGTCTGGGATTCTACGATCTTCAAATAACTGAGGGGGTTTCATAGTTTGAATGGTGATTCCTATGCAACCATATAAGTGATGCTGTTATAACTCATTATTTTAAAAGGATGTAGCAAATTGCCTAGGTAGAGAGTTTTCTTGCTTTGTCTTTTTTCATAAAGCAACAATGATCTTACAAATTTTACATAATCACAATTCTTAGGGGGATGAATGGGAAAAGGTATTCTGCCACAAGATCCATGACATATGTCTGTTCTCCATAGTAATAGTGTTATCTATGTAACAATGCAAGTAATCAGGCAAGCGAAAACTGAAAAGCAAATCAACTTCCTTCTCTTAGATACTCAGCTTTCACATAATCTGACCAGTCTGCAAATACTGTGGTACCTCTGGACATTCATCCATCCAATAGCAATTTAGATTTTTCTTTCCATTAGCAATTTAGCTTTTTCCTCTGGGGCAGACATTGCCTGTGGAAAGAATTTATTTGCACATGAAATTAAACATTTAGGCAATTTTTAAAACTGGAATCGCAAGAGCTCTTTCATGCTTAACTTTCAGGACATCTTTCCCGATTTTAGACTTATTCTAAACAGTTACAGTTCAAAGCAGAAAAGGATTCAGTCAGATTTTACTGCAATGGAATTACATTTAAACGAGAAACTTAGGTTCCATTAACCTTGTTCTATAGAAATACAAAACTGGCAGTGGTGATAGAGCTCGGGCACTAAATTTCTGTAATGAACGTTTTTTCGTCTTGTTACTTTTCACCTCCCAGAGGAATACCAGATGGATTTATATTTTTAATACACGTTCTAAATGTTTTTTACAAAAGCTTTTGAACATTTCTCTCTTTTTTACTGCAGGAAAAGTAGCGTTGCACTTGAACAGGTAGCTCTGTGAAATACGTTTTCTATTTTCTCCACAAATGTCATACTCAACTTTGCTCCTGACTGCAGAGATCAAAATAGAACATGAGCACATAAAGCACAGATAGTGAAATTATAAATATTTATCCAAGCATTTGAAATTCTTTCCCTGGCTGCCTTTACATTTTTTATCTTTGTGATATACAAGTGCCTCCATAAGAACTAACGGATCACATTTATAATACATATGCCTGTTCTGATTGTGCGTCCAGTGAATTTAATCATAAAATCACTATCTCATAGAACCACAGAACAGTTAGGCATGCATCTTCTGTCCTAATCTCTTGCCAGGGCTTTTCAAATGCCCTCCTCTTCATGTTCCCAAATGCTAGGTGGGATAAAGTCATTGCTTTGTGTTCTGCTGATGAATCTATGGGATGGTCAATTTTAGCTGACAGCACAATGGAGTAGTTTCATAAGATTATAGTGAATAACTGTTTGAATGCAATTACTGAAAATTTGGTTTCAAACACACAGATAAATCACTTCTTTAGACAAGCAGAGCAAGACAGAATGCTGATTTATCATCAAGCCACTATACAAACTACATTATTTTCTACATGCTTTTTCAACTGCTGATTCTGTACTTGTCAGAAGACAGTGGGAGGCAAACTTTAATATATAATAAACAATCCTGAATAAAGAAAAGTTTCTTGCAGACTGTCTTACCTTCTTATGTATTGTATAAACTCATATGTCATATGAACTTGCTTTAAGACTACCTATCAGGTAAGAAATAATTTCTTCTGACATTTCTGCATCATTGTATTTCTGAGATAAATTTCTTTTCCTAAGAGTAACATGTCTTACACAGAAACAGGTTGTGAGCCGTATAGTCAGAGCACCAGACTATAGCCACAGTGATGAAAATACATCTATGATCCTGACAACATCTCATAAAATGGGAATACACGCTCCCCTTTTTCAAGCATCCTCTCCAACTCTCAGTACTCAATGTAGACAGACACACAAAAAAACCAAGTAAACATTGCTGCTTCTTTACAGTGCAGACATGCTCTTGTGCCTGTCACATTCCCTAGAATAGCCACTGGAATATGACAAAATACAACACTCGCCTCTCTTGTGCTCTTCCAGTTGCACTGGAACTGTGGCATAGTCTTTTGCATCAAAAGACTATAAGAAAGTCTTATGTATCAAAAGACTATATCATAGAATCATAGAATAGTTAGGGTTGGAAAGGACCTTAAGATCATCCAGTTCCAACACCCCTGCCATGGACAGGAACACCTCACACTATACCATCTCACCCAAGGCTTTGTCCATATGTGGCATAGTCTTTTGTATCAAAGACCTGTAAGTGTTTATAGGCTAATGACACACATCCACATCTGTGAGCAGACATAGGGCTGTCCATTCTGCAGACCTTTGGAACTAGATTCATGTCTAAACTTACCCGAGACTGCAAGAACAGGACTCGTCTGCACCATTCCATCTTCCAGTTGAGTAAATGCAGTGAACAAAACTCAATCTATGTTGGATATTCAATATCAAGTGGAATCCTGGATTGAATACTTTCAAATACTTCCTCTCAAAAATACTTCTTTCTTTTTTTTACTTTCATATTTCCATTTTCCTTCCCAGGTTATTTATTTTTTGTAGATTTGTAGAAGATGAACTGAAATCTGAAGACAGTATTCCCATAGAAACAGCAAGTGCTTTGTGGTTTCATTCTTAGGCAATCTACAATGCCTAGCAATTTAGAGGGCTTAAAGAAATACTGCCCAAACAATAGAGTAGGTGTTCAGTCCGCACATACTCATATTCAGAATTAGTAGCATTTGCCAGGCAATTTTACCAGCAGTTGTCAGTGTGGTGGGCAGTAAAATTTAGATAAATGGGCTTTAGAGCAAACCCTGTGATATTTAAGAAAAATTGCCAGAATTTGTGTTTTTGCAGGATCTGCCACAATTCAGAAGGTGGTGCTCACGAATGAATATGGAAGTTCAGCAGGAGCTCTATCTGCACTAGACCCAAAGGCAGATGTTGCTTTCTTCTAAACTAAAGGTCAGGAAGAAAAGAGACTCACAAACACTCCTCCAGGGGAACTTATCCTAATGCAAGATGGAAAAGTACTATAATGATGCTCTAGCTTGTGGCTATGAAACTAATATTCTGCAGAGCAGCTTTATTTTGCAGTGTCGTAAAATTGACTTCCCTTACCCTGGAGCGCGCACATCCAGAAAGCGCTGCTTGACCCGATAGTCCCAATGTGCGCAGAGTCAGCAGCAAAGAACACGGAATTAATAGTGAAACACTCTGGGATGTGGGAGTACTCATCATAAAGGTAATTATATATTTCAAGACAACTTGATTGCTGTGCACTCCATGAAAGCAACTTTGGTTTATGCCTGTATTTTGAAGATGTTGTCAATCAATAAAATTAATAACTATTCACTCTACAAGAATCCTGGGCATATAGGTGATATTTGCACTGAAGAATTGCTCAATCTGTAGAATATAGTTGAGTGGTATTTTTCTGCACCAGATAGAGACAATAGTTCACTGTATCACAAAGCAAATACAAACACACACACACACACGTCACATGCCCTAACATATTGTGTACAACCTAATAAGAAAAATTATCATTCTGCATAAGAAGACAATGCTCCTCATCTCACAAACACTTCTGCAAAGTTGGTTTCTCCTTAGATCATGAAAAGTTAATACTCTGTTTATATAAAAAGGCAAGATCAGTGTGCAATACCAACCAGCCCTCTTTGGAGACATTGACACGAACGAAAATAAGAAAACCAGTCTGATTAGTATAAAACAGTGTTAATTTAAGTTAGATGTTGATGCAAATTTCAGACACTGGGAATAAGTGCAATGAGCTAACTTAAAGGGGATAAACGAAATGAGAGGAAAACACATTAAGCAATATATGATTTGTCCCCTTATTGTTTGTTTCTATTTCCTGATCTTCTGATAGCACCAGATATTTGGTTTAAAGCCAGGGAGGCAATTTAAACACCAATAAAAATCCTGGGTTTGCAAATCTGTACCTTTCTGAACAGACTCTGAAGGGAGCTGAGATTCAGAGTGCATCTTACTTGTGTTTTCAGTTTCTTTAAAGGAATAACTGGAATTCATATGTATTGTACTTTTGCTCTACTTACATGGCTTTATTTCAAATTTTTATCTACAAGGAATCTTTAATAATGCATATGCAGTCTCCAGATTATATTAATGGTACCTAGAGAGTCTCAGTCATGAATAAACATTAGTTTATGTAGAATTAAATCAATTTAATTTCCTTTTTATACCTGTTGTAACTATTTACACTTCTTCATAACATAGATACACTGGTTGTGTAGACCTGCCAATCAAAGGTGTCTGTCTGATTTTGTTTGCAACACGGCTACAAACCATTCAGAGACTGTACTGTAAGATCCGTCATATGATTCAAGCTAGCGAGGTGGTACAGGGCAAGCACGTTGTCTTTCTCTGCTCATCAAATTGAATTCCCTATTCCCACTCTCAGAATGAGATTTCTGAATACCAGTTACACACGGGATCCATCAACTTGAAGTCAGCACTACAAGTCAGTCCACGCAGTGTACTGGGGTTTCTCTCTGCAGGTAACACTGCCTATTTTGGTTGCTGGATAAGGACTGTTCAAAAGTTCACAGAGTTGGCAGTCAGAAGGGATGAGCTGATCTTTTTGTTGACCTCCTATATATCACACTGCTGAGTACGATCTAGCACCAGAATGGGAGCTTGGATAAAGTGCGCAATTTCCAGAGAAATAATCTGAAGACAGAGGAGGAAAATTAGCTCATATGTGCCAACACCTGGTGAAGTTCTTACTGACAAAACCACGATCGAACTGTAAACTGCCATCATCAAGGGCCATTTTCATCTCAGAAGCTGATTCAGTAAAATACTTACAATAGAAAGAAATATAAAAACTGCTATGTAGGCAAAACATCACTAAGGCTGTCCAACAGCCTTCCTACAAGAATTGCTGCTTCCACTTCACAGCAATCAAGTACATGCAGAATTGATTCAAACATTCCACTGCAAGCACCTAGGGAGGTAGAAGCGAAAGGAAGTATCAGAGTATGTTTAGTTACTGCTACAGCAATGACATGAGCAAAATACATCATAAAAACTCCTGAAAACCTGGCATGCTTTCTGGCCAAGGAGTACATGTACTAAGCCTTCATCCTGTAATTGCATCAAAAGATGCAGAACCTCGCCATCATGGAAAACGTTGAAGGAGATAATGATACTCTCTAAAGACAATGGGTCTAAGCCTTGCAGATCTGACATATGAGCAACCAGTAGAGGGTAAAACAATGGAACAATCAAAAAAAAACCCAATCGAATAGAACTAACTGGGTGACAGCTGTAGACTTTTGTGTGAAGACAAGTGTTCTGACCTTTACATCTTAGTGGTTTAGGAATTACCAGCTTAAGAGAGTGCATTTCAACTTGCTTTGGGTAGGTGGGATATCTGGAATTGCTATTGGAAGGCACATTTTAAAACTGTTCCATAGTGATACTTGGAGAATGTCACGGAAGTTTCCTCTTGGGCATTATGATTATTGGAATGAATAAAACTACATTAGACTGACTCTTTCAGATTGTTTTGATCGCCTTCTTTAAACAAAACCTAAAAGTTCATAGAAGAAATAAGGAGAATGATAGCATCTGGAGACATTGCAGACCCTATCTTGACATCTGATTCTCTCCAGACAGGGGATTTAGGTGAGTTTAAAAACCCATCTGTACGGCCCGAACCAATTACCAAGTTGAAATGCATAAACTGAGAAACTGTCAACAAGGATCTGATCTCAAGAACCCCAAATAAATTATTCATTAAAAATGTAATTGCTTTTGTGGGTGTTTTCTGGAAATTAAACTACCCCGTGAGGATCTTTAGCTTCTCAAGTTCTAATGGATGCTTTGCTAAGCACACAATACACATCTTCTTTACAGTAAGCAGTTTTTGAGCTGAAGAAAAAATCCTCAACTTAAGTGGCAACAAATTATGAAACTGAAAAACAACCATTCAAACAACCTGTGTAACAATCAGAGAAAATGATCCATCTCTTTGTCTGTAATACTTTATACTTGCAGTGATTACTGTATATTTTCCAAATGCAAACACACGCTATTCATCACTGGAATTGCACAGCAGCCTACTGCAATTTTAGCTAGGGCTGCTGGTGAATGTTTTCATTTTCACACTGTTCAAAGACTAAAATATTTATCTTTCCTGAAGGAGATTTTAACACATAAATTTTAATGATGAAATTCAATTCAAAGAGCATTTTATAGAAGTACAATTCCCAGAGAACCTTTTGAGCATATTATCCCAGGCAAAATATTTTGGTGTTTTTTTTTCAAGTGGGACAGTCAATCACCTTCCCTTTGAGCTTAGCTTTATTAATTTCTTTTTAAAAAAGAAGGACTTCAGCAGAACCAGCATGAAAACCACATCACAAAATACAAACGTATACAGGGACCCAGGAAACAAGAAGGAGGTATTGGAGACAGAGACACATGAGAATAAAACATAAACCTATGTTATCTGAAAAGCAAGTAACTAGAGTGTTAGTCATTAGGTTGTTTGTGTAGGACTGGCAGAGTGAGTTCTTGTGAATTTTTTGTGTGTTTCTGACATTTTATTTTCAATACACCTTTGAAGATACCTTCTTACACCTGAAATATCTAACGAAGTCTCAGGGTGCATCTCTTTGTTACCAAAAAATGAGAGCTAAGTTCTGATTTGTTCAGTTAATGGTGGCATTTACAAAGAGTCCTATAAGTGAACCTGTTCCATAGCCTGCTTTGCCATTTCTTTCGACAGAAACCTTGAAAATATCCTCTTTCTCTGAGGACACAGTAAAGACAAGCTTAAAAGGGCTCAGATTCTGGAATTACTTTGAAGAGAAGGGGCAGCACTCATGCCCTGATCAAAGCAGCCTTAGCATTAAGATAAACTACAAGAGACTGTCTTGTAAACTCACCCTAATACTACAACTGCAGCAGACTAGAGAGGCACCTTTTTCTACACGTTACGTTTTTTACTCTTCACTCACTGCCAAGATTCTCAATTACACTTGGTGAAATTAGGTCCACCTAATGAACTTGTATCAGATTTAAACCTAGGACGGAACGACATCAGGATGCAACTGGTCCTTGAACACCCCATCATGGTGCTGCACTAGTGCTGTCCCTGGCTAATACATTCTTCTCCTGACAGGCATCAGGAATACCAAGCATTGAGTGAATTGTTTGGTCTTTTTGTTAAACCACATCACTTCATGAAACAAAGTCCTAATGCTACAAATCCCAACAAACAAAAGTTTTATGTAAATAAGAGTTTGCAGGGAGGGAAAGGGCAAGCAAACTGAAGCTTTCTTCAACCACACTTCAAGTAGCAAAGTGAACCAGGACACCAGCAGGAGAGTGACTGCACAGCTACATTATACCAGCACTGAGTTCAGTTCTGGGATCCAAACTTGTAAGTAACTTTCTAAAGATTCTCTTTCCTTAGAGAAACTTTTAAATAACTCTTAAGAGAATCAGGGACTGGAAAGCGGGTACCTTCACTTCCCGTTCATCCTAGATCCTCTGAGGATAGCAAAAATAAAGCTGTTGTCCATGGTGGAGCACACAGTGGAACTGTGATTTATTTAGTCATGCAGAGAAAAGGCAAAAATACATTGTGATTACTACCAATAAAAAAGTTAGTGTGTTAAAGGCTACAGTGTGAAAGACAATGCAAAGAACATGTTTGCTAGCTCGCATAAATATCAGTGAGGAGCAACTCGTTTACACTGACATGATAACACATATTAAAAACCCACATTTTTTTCTAAATTCAGGAAAAAATAGAAAGTCTTCTGGCAATATGCTTGAGGCATACATAATCTAAACCTCAAACATACTAGCAAGAATTGATTTATTATTAGAGCTGGAAAACAACTTTAAAGAGTACATCTCACAAACCCCTCATAAATTCAAATGGCCTTAGCTATTAAATACTGAGAGGCAAATATGTCAGGGAAGAGGTAAAAGCATTAAACACAGCCATTTCTGAGTGTACTTACAGTTGAATTAAGAAGCCAATAAACCCCACAGGAGATTTTACTTTTTTTTCTTGCATATCTAAGAAATCAATTCCTTATTTCCCTTATTTTTTCTTTAAGAGGATGAAATATTTCAGAGACACTGCCATACAGCTGTTAATTACGAGATTTATCTTGAAAATAGGAAATAGCAGCAATTACTGCCAAAAACCTGTGGCTGGTAGCTCATCTGTTGCTTAAAATGTTCGCTTTCAACTGAAGGAAATATGATTATCCTCCATGAAATTGCTAGCTGAAGATAATTAACAGTTCAAATTTAGATACCCAACTATAATTACATGTGCTGCAGTAATATTTTATATAAATTATCACAAGGTAGCAAACAATTCTATGGAAATTCAATAATGTCCTCACTTTGACACACATAAATCATTTTAATTTTTCAAATGAATTAATGGCTTTTAAAATGTAAAAATCTTTTCATTTTTACAACTGACTGATTTCAATTATATAGTGAAAAAAAGGAGGAGGAGCTAGCTGTCCTTTCACTCAAAAGACAATATTTTCCAGTCTCCTGTCTTCTTTTTAGTGACACAGCAAGACATACCACAGACACATTCATCTAATTAGCACTTCATCAAGCAAATCAAGTGCAAACATGAACTGGAAGCAGCTTTGATATCACCACAGAAGGCAACTTCTCAGGGGTAATACAAAGGTAATCCACTGTAGAGTGACAAATAACAGTGGAACAGTTAATGGTGGAGATAAAGAGAAGATAAAATATTAGCCAATCAGCTAGACAATATCAAAAGGTGCTATTTCTTTTAATAACTGCTGTAGTAGTTCAGAACTGTTCTGATAGTCCTTATCTGTCCAAGACGACAACTCGCATCAAGGAAACTCCTCATCTGAGCATCAGAGACTATAACTGTTCTACAGAAGTTAGAAACCCAAGGAATCACTCTCTCTCCAAAACCAAGGAGCAGACTGGACCGACAGCAAAGTCACTTTGGAATAATCTTGAGAATGATTTCTGCTCAAATCAGTGGTTTAGCTAGGAGAAATGGGACACATCCAAGCAAATGCAGACCCTGGAATGTGACTCAGCTATCAAGACTATAGTTGCTAGTGATAAATAGGTGTTTCCAAGGTAAGCAATATAACCAGAATCAAGGCCAAACCATAGGCACATCCAAATTATACTCCTGCTCCTCATATTTAACTCCTACCCATTACCTACCCTACTGCAAGAGGTGTTTTCTGGAAACAGTGATACTCTCTTTTTCATTCTGACTCAGGCCACCTTGACATACAAAACAATACCAGAAAGTGATAGATACACTATTCTATTGCTTGATAGCATAAATATCTTTTAACCCTTGCCTTTAGACTTTTGTTATTTACAGCAACTAGCAATTCCATTTTTCTAGACAGGATCTTCCTGCATTCATTCACACAAAGTCACTGATTTCAAGCATGTAATGAAGGAAGAAAGCCAGAGCAGGGAAGACAGAGACCAGACCAGAATAGAATATTTGCAGTTGGAAGGGACCAATAATTATTACCTAGTCCGACTGCCTGACCATTTCAGGGCTGACCAAAAGTTAAGGGCATTGTCCAAATGCCTCTTAAATATTGACAGGGATGGGGCAGCGACCACCCCTCTCGGAAGCCTGCTCTGGAATTCAATCACCTCTCAGTAAAGAAATGCTTCCTCACATCCAATCTAAACCTTCCCCAGTGCAACTCTGAACCATTTGCATACATCCTATAACTGGATGAGATGAGCAAAGAAGACAGGCTAATAAACTGAAGAATAAAATGGCTAATCATGATAAAGAATTCCTTGAATCACTGACCACTCCTCACCAGTTCAAAACATATTCAGTCCCAAGTGTCTGTCTAAATGGTTTAGCGTGAGGTGTTCCTGCCCATGGCAGGGGGGTTGGAACTTGATGATCTTAAGGTCCTTTCCAACCCTAACTATTCTATGATTCTATATCGAAAACATCTGGCCAACCATTCTGATTTCTGTTTTCTCATTAATTTGCTCAGTAAAATCATCCAAAGATGTTTTTCTTCTCTCCCTTCTCCCCTGTAAATGAAAAATACATACACACACATACACACATTTTTAAAGACCTCTGCTATCACCCACTGAGCCCAACGCACACTGCCTTCCAACAATTGGAAACTTCTAGCATAAACATTTGCCATGAGTTTCTGGGGTTTTAAACAGGATGGAGAAACCCCAGACAGAGAGACTTCCAAAACCACTGCCTTAGTTTAGACCGAAAGAAGCTAAAACTAAAAGCCTCAAGAGAAAACCCCCATGGAGACCAGCTGATTGCAACAAAGCAGTATTAAAAATGTTTTGCATTAACATTTATTGTGCAGGTTTCCTTAGATAAATACTGGCTTCAGTATTTGCACAGTCCTCTGAGGAGGAAATAAATTACCTACTTGCTTCTCTGTAATAGCGGATGGTTTCTATGTAGAACTGACAGTAACAGCAAAATCTAAATGAGGCTTTCTGTAGATGTTCTGTACTTTTCTCTTTCTGATATAAATAATATGCTTGATTTTCTGCATTTATCTCAAAGCTCTTATCTCAAGAGACTTTTAATATCCCCTTGTTTATAAGAGACCTAAATCAGTGTTTATGCCTTTAGGATTTCTGCAATTTGATAAATCAGTCAGCTGCCCTTAAAGGAAGGTGTCTAGCATTTTAACTCTACAATCCCATTTGAAGCATTTTATTGATTCATTTCTCTTTTGCTTACAGCAGAACTGTAGTTGATACTCTTTATTGAAATAATTCTGATTGAGTCAGGATTATTTGCATTACAAGAACATGTCCTTATGTGAGTCAGCTCTATCACTCTTGCTGCTCAAAAGGGGTTTGCATCAACCAGCAGCATTTGGAGACTGATCACAACTAGCTTTTGTAGAATGGAAAATGCAACCCCCCAACTCATGAAAGTGACCACTCTGTAGGCAGATTTAAAGTCCCCATGGAAACAGAATGGTTGGGTTTACTTCCAAGTAGCTCTAGTCTAGGCAGAACACTCTCATACGCATTCTGGTTTATTCTTATCATGGGCTTGAAGACCACACCGTGATGTGAAAATACAGTGCTATAAGAAGGGACTGTCATAACACTGTCTTCAACAGCGTATGATTGATCAGAATGAAAATGCTGCCACAGAAAGTCTTAGAGATGTAGAAAATTACCCTACCAAGATGAAGAGCAAGGACAGCCTCTAGCAGTCATTCCTGATCAAACCTGATCAAAATGTTTCACAGCTGGTGGGACTGAGGGCAAATTCACACACAAATATCAGCTTCTACTTCTCAAAACAGGAATTCTGACAAGACTAATGATTCTCCATTTTCCTCTTTGCAGAGGAGGAGGAAGGGACACCCTTCACGAGGCCAGGCTTTGACCTGAAATTAAAGTTAGAAGAAAGAAAAGGTACATGTTTATGCTTGTATACAATGAACAGGTAACCAACACACTGTTTTGTTTGGGCTATTTACTTGCTTCTCATATGCAGGGCAGTAGCCAAGCTTCTCTTACCTTCAAAGTGCTGCCTAAAACAGCCCACTGTTAAGCTTACCTACCTTGAAGAAAACTCCACAATGAAGGACATATTACAAAGAAAGAGCTAATATGCATCTCATTTAGACACAACTCTATATTTGGGTTGTTTTTGCAGAGAAATGCTATACAAAACCATATTGAATGGATTTTGGAGTGTGATGTCAGTGCTATTTCATGGAATCTCAATGTTTGCAAGTTCTGTAATGAGACTTCTTCCTTAAAGATGCTCAGAAATTGATGCACCAACCTCGTCTGTCTGAGTTGAGTTGACAGCCATCCACTTTCAAATTAGTCTTGAGTTTTCTGACCCTTTTCACTCCAGAGAAGAGCTGTCACTGCAGTTCATAGACGTAAATTGATCTTTAGATCTTTGGTGTAACTCAAAGCCTTTTTAATTGAAAAGGTCAGTCAGAACAATAGTCTTAGTTCTACACAGAGCTAAAGCCAACAACATCACAACGAAGCCTTTTGCAGGCTGTGAAATCAAGCATATACCTTAAACTTAGCTTAAAAATTTGTCTTCAAAAGTTAAAGTTAAGCAAGAGAAAAGAGAGAAATAGACTGAGAAGTAACTAAGCTTCTTTCCTACACAAAAGAAAGCAAGCTGAACAGCTATAATAAACAAGAAACAGCAATAGATGCTGGAAAAACTGGTTTATTGAAGCTTAAGCTTAGAGATTTATGTAGACATCCAGCTAACTTTTCAACTTCAGCTCTCTTGAGAGTCATTCATTTTATTCCTCTTTAATGACACAGGATTCAAGACGGTTCCATCCTTTTGCTTACTCTCTTCTGAAGTCTCACTCTACTTTTGAGTTCCCTGCATGATCCGGTCGCCAGATTAGGAAAAGCAGAACCAAATAAAAAGGCTCCCCCTCCTCTCTCTTTGGCATCCTGTGTGAATCACAAATGACAGTGGACTGCAAGTCAGCAAATCACAGCCCTGAGATCAAGAAAACAACAGGCTCATTTGGTACAATTTCTGATCCTTCATGCAGTCCTTGGAATTGCTCAATAGCATGTTACCATGGAGAATCACAGTACTTCCAGCTTTTCTTCAAGAAGGTCTGTTGAATTTTCCTCGATAGCAGAGAGATGTAACTCCTCACGCTTCAGTTCTTTAGTCATTTTAATGAAAAAAGCTAGGTGCTTGTAAGCAAAGAGCTCTTACATGGCTTAGAAGCAAGCCTACTGCCTTCAGGGAAACTGATGGAAAGATAAGGACCTTTCCTTTCACCTGAAGATTTGATATATTTTCAGACAGAGAAGTAGTAAGCATTGACAAAGATGAATAGCTACATCTTTTCATAAAGAAAAGAGACAGATAAATAACCACCTTGTTTATCCCAATAATATGCATTATAGCTGCTTGATAAACTGGCACCTGAGCCAGTTTATACTCAAACTCTTGATAGCTTGTGAAAATTAACTATTGATTCTTCCTGGAAAAAGGGTGGAGCACAGACCTTCAGCATTCACCTTCTCTATTCTGCACAAGAGAACCATCTCCCATGTACTGCCTCCAAAGCTGGATATGCTGCCATTCCTGGACAAGACGGGATGCTCTGTAAGGGATGAGGTTGGTGACGTACATGATCATTTCCCTTATTGCCACCTGCCTTCAATAACAACCATCAAATGCAAATACCAACAGTAGCATTAGCTTTCCAGTAGAGACTCTTTCCATCTGTGAGGGCCTTACTAAAAAGCACTCCTAAGAAGTTAAAGCAGAAACTCCGCTTCCAGGAAATACCTCAGTGCTGGAGGGAAAGGGATGCATATTCTGAATATCTGTAGGATATGCAAAGGAAGAAATGCTGATGTGGTGAAAAAAAAGGAGTCAGCTGGGATTCCTCTCTCCTTATTCGATAGGGCTGGGGGACCTCTGCAGAAGAATTTTTCCTATATATTTTTAAGCTTGTTACAACAGACTGAGCAATTACTGCTTTAATTCATAATGGAATCTGGCTACTTAAAGAAGGAAACTGCTATTCAGGACTGGTCTGAAGATGTAACCTCGTTTATTACACCAGCAGTAACCAATTACTTTGTATTGCTGTTTGTACTTCCTTTCTTAGAGACTGTTCTGTCTCCCAACAAATGACCTCATATCCCATACTCTTATAATGAGCATAACCTAATTTTAAGATAACCAGATCCTACAGTGTGTAACATGCTCCACTGACAATGTTTTCTTAATGCAATATGTAAGGGCATAGTAGGTATTAAGATCCTAATTCCTTGACTACTGCTCTCATTAACCCTGCTTGTTGAAAACTTCTTAGCTGTAGTAATGATGACTACTAAGAGATTGGAATTCTCCAGGCAGTTCAGTTCTGCCATTGACTTTGATCAGAGCAAGATTATGCCCTTTAATAAGTTTATACCTGTGAGGGCTCATCCTAAATAATTAAACTGTGAAAAATCAGTTCTTCATGGTACAAGTGGTTACAACCCTGCAAAGCTGGTCACTGGAAACAAGTTACATTAGCAGTGACACATTACTACCTAGGTTTTATTTGTGTAAAAAGTGCAATTTGTTAAAAATAAACAGTGAAAGGAACTGAAAAACATGAATTCCTTGTAAAATTGGGGTCAACCAATACATAAAATTTAAGTGTTTATGTGCTATTGACCATCTTGTCTACTAAGACTGTGATGTAAGTATAAACTATAGCTTGAAAGGCAGAGAAAAATCATTTCCTTCTCCATTTTTAAAAGGCCATATCAAAACACATCAAGACACTGTCATTCATCAAGGAGGTAATTTAGAAATATACGACATAATAGTCACTGTTATTGTCCCCACAAATACTCCGATTACATGCTTAATGTCAGATTTCTGATTAAATTCTCGTATCTCTTCAGCTGTATTAAAAAGTAACCACTATAACTCTCTTTAAATAATATAATGCAAAGAAGAAAAAACCCCAACACCCTAAAAACCACAAACACAAGAAATAAGAGCTCTTGTACAGCACTATGTTAACATTCACTCTGGAAGCTGAAAACAAACTGAGATGTTATTGGGAAACGGTTTCTTCAAATCTTGATTTTTTCCTTGCTAAAAGGAGCCTCAGGAATCAATACAGAATTCTGTTAAAAAATAAAACTAAAACCAATGGCACAGTTTAACCAAAAGTCAACTTTCCAAGCTAAATTATTACATTGCGGCTACAAAAATGAAATCACAGGAGTATTTTATTTATTTTGCTGCTAGCGCACAACTTTTATACAGATTTCTTTTTAATGATTTTATTCCCATGAATCTATCCCATCCAACATCGGATTTTAAGTTTAATTATCTCTGCAGCCACCGAGTTATTCCATTGACTCATTTTTATCACGTTTGGTTTTCAGTCAGTTGATGTCAAATCCACTAGTGTCAATTAGGACCTTCCTCTCTGGGATCAATAGCCAATATCAATCTCCTGAAGCTCAACACGGGGAACTACGAAGTCCTGTATCAAGGAAAGAAAAGCCAGGCTCCTCTCTGCAGGAGCCAGTAAAAGGAGAAGAGACAATGGGCACAAATTGAAGGACAGGAAATTGCATTTAAACACAACAACATTTTCACTGTGAGAGTGGTCAAACACTGGAACAGGTTCCCCTATGAGAAAGATCGTGAAATGCCCATCTTCAATTACATGCAAATTTCAGCCGGACACCATCCTGAAGTACCTACTCTCACTGACCCTTCTTTGGCCATGGGTTGGGACTTAAGGATTTCCAGAGGTACCTACAACCTAACAAGTCTGGGGATGAAGCTATAAGCTGCTACAAACCCAACTAGTATGTGATTATTCATTTATTCACAGCAAACATCAATTTCAAGATGTGTATGTGGATATTCATGAGAACCATGGCCTCAATCTGCCAATACTAAGCAGCACAGGCTCCAAGGAGGTTAAATTAAACTTTTACCAAGCCATTCTTTATTCCTTCAGCACAAAGGTATCAGACCCAGTTTCATACAACCTCCTCAGATCTATGCCAGCAATCCCTTAGCTGAGAAACATAGCTTAAATAGTTCTGACCAATTCAAAACCAACACATTTTCAAATAGTCACTAAATAAAGCTAAGGCTAAAATTCTGGCAACTGCAATCTGCTTGCAAATGTTGTGAGTAGAATAAGAGCTTTAGGGGACTTATATCATGGTTAATCACTTCCTCTAAGAAAGCACATACAGTCAAGAATTTGGCATTTCATTCACACAGGATTTTTGCTGTTTCTAAATAAAATGTGTTATGTTACTATTATTTCTCCATCGTTGCTTGTACAAGCACTTCCACGTCAGTATATCAGATATCTGACTGTCTAGGAATTTTACTTCCCCTAAACAACCCGTTTTACTGAATTCTATTTGAAGCAAGTCTGTATGCTGAGTTGCTGCTGTTATCTGAGAAAGTTTCAGGAGAGAGTCCATTCAGAAATCATTTATATAACAAGCAGATCAGAACACAATGCTATGGGGTTTGCTGCTTCTGCAAGCTGTATTTACATCAGAATGGTCTATTGCTTGTTGAGCTCAGACACGAAACAGGTCTACGGACACAGCCTTTCTCTGCACATGATATGGCTTTGGACTCTCTGCCATCACACTTCACAACATTCATAACCAGACACAAAAACCCAAGACCATTCTGTGGCTGCAGCAATGTTTCTCACTGGCAGCTCAGTGATGTCTAGTTCCTTTCCTTTGTTTATCCACTTACTACCCAGTAAGTAACATTTGAACATAAGCAAACATCTAAGGTCAGATCTAATGAGGAAGTTGACGCAGTTTTGGCAGTGGATCAAGACTCATTCATTAAACTGTATTAACCTAAACACAGAATCCTTTTGCAGCGCTTTTTAGCTTGCTAGTGGTGGCCTATCCTCATTCATACAAATGTATTCTGGTCAAAGACTCAGTTAAAATGCCATGGACCAGGTGTTTCTCCCTCTGATTTAGCCAAATCTGTACCCAAAACTTGATTCCACCAACTTGGAAAGATGATCTGGATTTGTATTTTAAGTCAAAATCTTCAGGCACAATTAGAACAAGACTTGGATTTCTATGAATTTTTGCTTCTAAAACATGCTTTCTTTGATAGCTGTTTATCCTGCCTTTCTTAGCATCCCTCAGTTTCTAACTCTTCATTCCCTACGCTGGCTTCCTACATCACTCACACAAAGTACGTTCAACTCCTCCACTTGTAAAAATCTATGTGCAGTCTTGGTAAATGGTGACTTAAATCAATAGCCAGTCAGCATACAAATTGTCTAACATCATACATTAAGTAGATAGGTGTTCATTCTTGGTCCTATTAAGATACTAAGGCCAGCCTTTTAAAGATTTCAGACCTAAAGAACAGAAATCTGCTTCCATTCGTTTGTTCCTTTTCCAAAATTGCTTGATTTTAAATGCACCCTGAAATTAATTTCCTTGGTTTGCATTTTAGAGTGCCTTAAGGGATTTTAAGAAGCCTGGAGCATATATCATGATAGTATCTATTTTAAAGGGCATCTATTATGATAGCGATACTATCTGACAAGAAATCTGCATCTAAACTTACCCTTAACACAGGCAACTTACAGCATGTACAATTATATCACACAGATGAACACTGTATCACTTGTCAAGGATTATATAAACAGGCTTTAAAACAGAATATCAGTGATACTCTGACAAGCTACTAAAACAGCATCTCATCCTTGTATAAGCTGGTAGTCAGCTCTTTTTGCATCAGTCCCCACAAACAGCATAAGAACCAAGAGAGACATAAAGTCTCATCTCATTCCAGCACATGTATCCCTCCCTCCTCCTCTCCATTGTATCTAGTTCTACCATATAATTCTGTCAGACATGATCAGACGTTTTCCAATGGTTTTGATACCTGGAGAGTTCCACAGTGCAGTAGCCCAAAGAATTAGCTCCTGAACTCCTTATTAGCATACTTGGTGAGAAAAACAAGCAAATGTGCTACCAATGATATACATAAGCACAGAAAATGGTGTTAGCATGACAGCAAAAACATAAATTGTGCAGCAAATTACTGGAACACATAATAAACTGCAACATTGAACTGTAGCTTAATAAAGGAGAATCAAATGACACAAGGAATTCAGGGAAACTTGAAATGAGGCACCAAGCTCAGAAAAGAAATGTCCAACTAGGTGGCTCAAGATTAGGTCAGAGAAAGGTATTTATTCTAGACTGAACTCACAAACCATGTAGTAACCAGCCTAATTTTGAGCTGTAGAAAAATCCTACTATGCAAGATGCTGAAAATTTTGAAAATTTTTCAGGAATAAAAAAATTTTCAGGAATCATCTGTACACAGCAATAAACTGATATATTGTAATGATACAAGAAAGCTTTTCCATCTTCAGTGCATGTGAATGTATGTGTATACCTGAAAGGCAAAAGCCTGCTTCCAGACTGAATTCTGTAAGATTGCAGCATCCATGGCTTCCAGGTCAAACCTTCCCAAACCAGACGGAGGATAGAAGATACTCTCAAACTCCAATGTTCTTTGCATATTAAGGGTTTAACTGAGCCCTACTGCTCAGAACAGGGTAAAAAAACCAAAAACAACCCATAATTTTTTAAAACATTCCCCTGTGCTTAAGGAAAGAATTGAATTTTGACTGGCATGCAACTGAAATCTGGACTTGTCATTATCTCTTAAAGCTATAATGTATGACAGATTTAGGGAGAACACCTACATCTGATACCGCCTCTGTGTGCACCTCTCCCAGAGCTCTCTAGTGGACCCTTCACCCTTTGCGACGATTGTAAGCTGCCACTCATTAACCCTAGGTCCTTTATGGAAATATGAGCTCTCATATAGAAAACATGCTCAGGATTTCTGTCAGCTCCATTAGACATCCTTGATACACAGTTTTCTATTCACAAATAGAATCAGTCTGCCCAGTGCATGGAAAAAAAAACCCTGATGGTTTGTAGGCTGAGCATGCTCCCTGAAGAAATTTCAGTACATTATCTGAACAAAGATATTTACCTGATTATAGCAATGGCAATTTAAGACTAATTCAGGGACTAGAAAACCCATTAGTATAATGTATGCCTGCAAATTCAGTGGTCTTTCCAGCTACCAGCTATGCGTGTGGCTTATGCAATTAACTGGTTTGTGTTCATTCACCATTTTATTTCCTCTTATCAATGGGTTTTCATGTGTTGCATTCAGTTAAATACTCTTTATTCGTACTTTGCATTTTTCAGCAGCTGGTATGCTGGGTAATCATAACACTTCTTAATTCCAGACAATAAAAGCTTTATGTTGCTTTCTGCATAATTTGTTCTGCTTGTTTCCTTAAATACACTAACTCATCCTTGTTTGTATGTCCATCCATTTGGTTGCTTATGGCATTTTTTAACCTGTTGCTTGCTGCTGCTGCTGTTTGAATCTTTCTGCAAAGAGAGAAGAATGGTGAAGGGTCTTGTATCAGTCCATCAGCAGTTGCATTATGTACTTTCCAGCGTGGCAAGGAGTGATCTGAAGAAACAGCACATTGTGCTGCACATCAGGAGGCTGAAGGAGGGAGACATGACAAGAAAACCCCTCCAAGCCAAACAGCAAAGGACAGTTGCCAGCATCCTCCACCAAACATAAGACAAAGTTTCTTCAGAAGCTCACTACAGAGAAGGCTGAATGCCTCCAATTCCTTACTACAGTGTAATTGGCTTTGGATGTTCAGAAATTTCCACTATGGTCAGAACTATGTTTGAGAGAGACTTGCTTCTTATTTGGATAACAAGCTTGCAAAGTGCAGCTAAAACAAACCCTGAGGAGTATAGGGTCTTGCTCCACATATCTTGAGAGGTAGGATGCTGTGAGGTATGTCCAAGGCAGGCTGCCTCAAGGTTCTCTACAGAAGACACACAGGAAGGACACAAGCAGGCGGAAGAAACGCTGCATTTATGATCTTCATAAACATAATTCTTTCCATCAGGTATGGGCATACAGAAGCTGCAGGGTATCTCCACAGGTAGTAACTTTAAATATCGTAAAATTGTCAATGGATCATAAAACCATGGAAATACTAAAAAAAGACAGACCTACATTTTGGAAGTGGTGTACTTAGAATAGCTACATGGAAGCCTGACACTCAGAAACACCTTTGAGCTACTGGACCCGGGCACGAGCCTTGGCTCCCTACCGCCAGTTGCTGGTTCTCTCAAACAAGATATACTGGCAGTTCAACTGGAAAAGAAGCAAAAAAGTGCCCCAAACAATCCAGAAGGTTCAAGGACTTCTTTGACCCATTAAAACACGCCCTGTGTGAGTTTCAATGGAGTCATTGAACTTTGGGGCTGTGCTTGTGTAGGTTCTGAATTCAAGTCGCTGTTGCAAGAAGTTACCAAGAGGAGACTCCCAACTTCAACAGTCTTTCAGAGAAAAAAGGACAGCAAAAGACAGAGCTAGGAGGCAGCAGCCTTGAATGAGGTATGCCAGCTCAAGGTACATTTTTAGTAGCCACTGCAGGTAGATTCCTGCTCCTTGTTCAGAGAAGGTAATAGCAACACAACTGGTCGTGGGTCAGCAGCCTGTTCTCATTAGGTACAAAATGCCTCATTTGTTTCAGGAAACCATAGCTTGCATTTATCTGCAAGTCACTCTTTGACTTTACAAAACAGTTTGTGCTCCATACGTTTCTCTTGTCTGTATTACATATACTCCTTGGCACAGGGAGATGAAAGACATGGTAATTTAAGCCAAGAAAATCATCTGTGCTTTAATAAGGAGAACACACTTTCCTTCAGGGCACAAGCTGACTCTCAAAGTGGAAGACAGGTAGTTCACAACATTTTTATTGAGTACTCAAGGTCAGGTCAGGCCATCTGGGCTGTCAGTACTGTCACTCTTGTTATACATCCCCGCACTACTTTCTTACAGCACAACATTCACAGCACCGCAGATTTTTGTATTAAAGGCTTCATTTTTCACAGATGAGGTTTTAGATCCTGGTATAACAAAGCCTTTGATTGACAGCCTGTCCAAGGAATGCTCTAAGAAAAACTCTTCTGAAGATGAAAATGGCTCTTGACTGAAGCTGCTAACCTCTCTTTATGAGCTGCCTGGCAGCTTCTATGTGTGATTTATTTTCTTCATGTGTTCAAGTGAAGTAGAAAATGCCAAACTCTAGTGGGCTACTTGTACCTATCATTCCAAAGACAGGTACTGTAGTTTATGGCAACTTCCATCCTCCACATCGATGCTGCTGCAGGCCATGAAAATAGACAAAAAGCCCACAAGAAAACACAAACAGTAACAAAAAAACACCTTTTTTGGTGCTGCCTCATGAATTCCAAGCCAAACAGATAAAGGATGACAGAAAACTTAGAACGGAACTCCTTCATTTTACTTAGTAGCAATCTTTTTGCTGCAGGAAGGGAGAAAGGAGCCAAGAGAAAAACTTTGGACCGAGTTTATGGGAAGAAAGCTTGCAGTTACCTACATGTTAAGAGGGCAGGAAGAAGAGGTTTTTGAAGGTAAGAGGATGATTTTCCACAGGGAGTGGGAGGTAGAGGAGGTAAAGTTCATACCTTACACAAACCAAAACACTGAAAATGGAGAATTACAGTAAAATTTCCAAATGTGAACTATTAGGCTCTCAACATCCTCATTGCTTTACAGGTCCAGGAAGGTAGTATTGTGTTTCCCATCTTATGTTTTGCTTTTCATTCTTCAGTTTAAGGGGGGATGAAGTAACAGCAAGAAACTAAATTTATTATCACTATTATAAACTGTTCTTGGTAAAATAATACTGTCGATCCTGGTTATCTAAATTATTTTGCTACACACCAGGAGCACAGGTTATCATTTTAAGATTATCAAATTTAAATGGTTTCTTTCTCCATTCTGAGACTAAGATACATGTGGATTTTAAGGCTTCAAAACACACAGTCTTGTCAGAGACTTAGACATTATAAGATTTGGCTTCAAACAGCTGACTACTTCAAGCAGCTGCAGAATTGCCTCACTTCAGCATACACTTACCAACAGATAAAAATCACTGCATACATAATATCTTTTCATTCTTATCACATTGTAATAAAAGGCTTTGTAGCAGGAAATATAGTCAGCTCAGCCACATGCTAATGTAATACTAGTCAGTGATGGAGAAAGCTGTTCTCATATAATTTTGATCAAAATACACTGGGCCATCGTTCTACTCCAATTCAATTTTGTGGAAGCTGCAGTAACATAACTCCGAGTTTATAAACCCAAAACCAGTTCAAAGCAAAACCCCAGTATACAATCTGTGGCTGCCCAACTGGCACAGGGACAAAGCACTTCACTGTGTTACAAGCAGTCTTGGTAAGAAAACTAGTATGTGTGCCAGGGATAAGCAGACCATGCTACAACTACTGCTTTTCTAGTCTGTGCAAAAGCACATTGGGTATGTTCTGCACCTCACACTTTGCAGCCTCCAAGTAAACTGCTGCAGTTTAGGAACCTGATGAACTATAGCACTTGCTGAGTAGTACATCAGTGTAGACATGCACTTATTTTAAACCTTTGTTGTTACTACACTGATGATAGAATACTGAGCCAACAGGATTATAATTGAGACAACCAGATCTGAAGAGACTATAATTAGCAATAAATACCATTTGTTCTAAACAGCATATGATATATTCTGCTATTGCCTCTTTAATGAAATTGAAGCTTATAAACAAAATCTGAAACTGCTAAGTTGATTTATTGTTTAGGATTATAAAGCTTATTGTTTAGGATTATAAAGTTTATAACACACGCACAAACATCTACTGCTGACTTACCTGTTTCTGGGACTCAAACAAGAAAAAGGGTGAAAGATCAGCTAAGAATTTCATTCATCTCATTACACAACTGTGCAATTAGGCAATTTGAAGCTCTTTAAACAAAGATCAGAACAACAAGTTCCATAGATATTACTTACTGGTACTTAATTGGTATTTCGTAGAAACAGAACAGCCAAGCAACAAAAATATTGGCCAAAAAAAATCCAAAAAGCTGATAGTAATCAAGTTATTGTACAGATGAAAACAAGTCTTATTAGACACTTGACATAAAACACTCTAGAAGTCAGCTCCTCAAGGCAAAGAAAGGAACCTTTGTAAATGTCTGAGTTAACACAACTAATTACATCAGATCTATGAGTTTTCATAACACCACCTAAGTATCTGTCAGAATACAGCATAAAACTAGGAGTATCTGCTCAAACCATCAGACCTAGACTGAGGACCACTTCGGAGTCAGACACAGTGTAAAGTCACTGTGCTGTCCTGAGAGCAGACACTCCAAACCTGGAGCACTGTGTGCAGTTGTGGTGTCCTGCCCATGGCAGGGCAGTTGGAACTAGAGGATCTTAAGGTCCTTTCCGAACCAAACCATTCTATGATTCAAATTAACCTCTCTTTCCTGCCTATCTGCTCCTCTAAATAAAATACTATTTATAGATCTATTCCCCCACTACACACTACCTCTGCGCTCTCAGGCTGAAAAAAAAGTCAGGACATTCCACCTATTCTCCTCTGTTTGCTTGCACTGAGCTAGCATTTACCCCTGCCTGTGCCCAGGCAGGGCAGTCCATTGGCAGTAGACATCTGAGCATGGAAGTATAAAAACCCCTCAGAATCAAGGCCCACACAGAGAAGGATCCCTTCTTTAGCCACAGCCAGCAGTGGATACTGTCAGAAGAATAAGAAAACAGGGAATGAAAAAGCCACCCTTCTACTGGCAGATTACCATAGCTTGTAGTGCTATAGAGACTTCTTGAACCTCACTTTGTATCCAGGTCATTAGGATGGACAGCATCAAAATGATCCAAAATGATCTCTATGCATTCCATTTTACCCTTTCCACCTTCAAGCATAAAACTTCCTATGAAGAACCCTTAATGATAAAAGCAGTTGAACTGTCTTTGTCACTGGAACTTTGGTTTAATAGATGTAGTACTTGAAAGATATCAACTAGCTCTTGTTAGAACTATGCCGGTCAGACATGCCTTGTCATGTTTCATACTTCAATGGAATACAACAAAATAAGTAAGTACTATAAAGACAAAGGTTGCATACAGAGGTCTGCATCAGGGAACAGATACCCCCTCAGAAACACACACGCGTTCTTAACCTTGAATAGTGCTTCACTCTACTGATGGTCCTGTTATGGCTCTCAGTGATGTCAGGTGGTTCTCAAGATAAGAACAGGCTCACAACTTTATTTCTGGCAGTGGTGACCTAAGACAGAAGTCCAAGCCCCTCCAGCAAAAATCAGCAAAAAACAATAGGACGCCTTTCCGGAACAACCTTATAGACATTTGGTCCAAAGAGCATGGCGTTGAGTGGGTATATCACATCCCCTACCATGCACCAGCCTCTGGGAAAATCGAACAGTACAATGGGCTGTTAAAAACTACACTGAGAGCAATGGGTGGGGGAACTTTCAAGCATTGGCATACACACTTACCAAAGGCCACCTGGTTGGTCAACACCAGAGGATCTGCCAACAGGGCTGGCCCAGCCCAGTCAGAACTTTCACATATTGTAGAGGGGGACAGAGTTCCTGTGGTGCACATAAAGAATTTGCTGGGGAAGACAGTCTGGGTTATTCCTGCTTCAGGTAAAGGCAGACCCACTCGTGGGATTGCTTTTGCTCAGGGACCTGGATATACTTGGTGGGTAATGTGGGAAGATGGGGAAGTCCGATGTATACCTCAAGGAGATTTGATTTTAGGGGAAAACAGCCAGTGAACTCAACTGTATGCTATTGCCTGCTATGTAATACTTTTATAACCCATCAACTAGATGTCTCCAGGTCACCAGCGACTAGCCCTGACTTCCCTCAAACCATCATCCCAACAGAGAATGAGCTTTAGTGCAGAACTTGTATGGTTCTATCAAAGGAATGACCAGCATCAGCAGGCAACAGTCCAATACTGCACACAGCCTTTCTTGCCCTGAAAGGTTGTTACAAGGGATGGAACCTGACATCATGGACCAAATGGACTCGGCAGCATTATAGGGATTGGTCCATGCACTAAGAAATGATCTCTTTCTCTTGGTCTGTGTGTGTATGTGGATGTATATATATGTGAGAGCAATGGTATATTGATAATGTGGGATCTGAGCATGACGTGAATGGTATGGAATAAGGGGTGGATATTGTCCTGGGTTCAGCAGTAGCAGTCAATTTTTCTCCTTCTTAGTATCTGGTGCAGCGCTGTGTTTTTGACTTTCAGCCTGGGAACAGTGCTGATGGCACCGATGTTTTGAGTTGTTGCTAAGTGATGTTTGCCCTGACCAAGGATTTTGTGAGGCTTATGCTCTGCTGGGGAGGAGGGGAAGCCAGGGGGAAGCAGAGATAGGACACCTGACCCAGGCTAGCCAAAGAGGTATTCCATACCACAGCACGTCATGCCCGGGGTGGGGGTAACTGGGAGTTACCCAGAAGGACACAGGGTCTTCTGGGTTGGGCTCGTTTCAGTGGGTGGTATCGTATTCTCTTCCCTTGTTATTTTCTCTTATCATTACTATTATTGGTGGAAGCAGCAGTGGTTTATGTTATACCTTAGTTACTGGCCTGTTCTTATCTCAACCCGTGGGAGTTACATTCTTTCGATTCTCCTCTCCATCCCTCTGGGAGCAGGGAGGGGAGAAAGAAAGAGGGAGGAAATGGGGGGAGAGAGTGAACGAGCTGTCTGGCTGGGTTTAAACCACGACAACGATCTAACAAAAAAAGAGCAGTTCCGAAACACAGATAGGACAGCTTCTTACAAAAGAGGCACTGCATTTAAATGAACTTACAGGAAGAGTGGATACTTGGAAAGCTTTTTCTGCCTTCAGACACCAGATCTGGATCACCTGTGCAGTGCATTTCAGAGTTCATTACTCCATCTGGAAAGCAGCGGTAAAAGAAATCGGGACGCGGTCTACAAAAAACACCATGGATATTAAGAATATAAAAGCCGTAGTAGCAAATAAACCTCAAAGTAGTTATTACATTTAGTGCTTATTACATACAGAGTTCATTCCCTCCATTAACACAGCAACATCTTTTAGACTGGAAAAGACCTTTAAGATGACAGAGTCCAACAGTATACCTAACACTGGCAAGTCCAGCCTAGGACATGTCCCTCAATTCAAAGTCACTTTCCTTGCACGCAGGCTATCTCAGGGAAGCTACCAGTGAAGCGTACAAGGGGGAGTTGTCTCGGAAAATCATACTGTCATACTGATCCTGAGCTAATAAACCATGTAGAGAAGCAAGACCAGAGACACACTGACAGAGCAACTAGTTGGCTTGAAGTACAGGCAAAATGAGCTCATGTCTGCCTGAAGAAGAGAGTGCAGACGTTCTTAATTGTGTTTCAAAAGCACTCTTAAAGTGCCAAGTACCATTATTGTCAGGGCGTTTGTAGCAGAGAGGGTTCATCAGAAACCAAGCAAAACTACTGCTTCCTCAATGCAAAAAAGGTGAACAAAAATTGCAGCATTGGTCTCTATTAAATAGCGTATTAAAGCCAAATATACATTTTTCAGATGAAATTATTTAAAATTCTGATGAAGAGCCAAATAGTACCTAAAAAAAAAAGTTAATTTCCAGAGGGTATTTTTACTAATTTTTTCTTTTCTGAGCCCTCCATTCAAATTTATGCTTTCCTAAAAAAATGTCCTACCTAGAGTCCACTTCCTGCTTAGCTCCAAGTTTTGATCTGCCATGGATCTTGATGTTACCTGGAAATACTACATGCAGTAATATGCTTCACATGAAATGCATGCACTGGGTTATACGGAGACTCAATTGATTCCTCTTTAATCAGACTAGTGGCACTGGCATCTGAACTCCCATATGCTGTGTTGCCAATTTAATGAACCAATTCTGCCTCACACCTTTCCTTTCAAACTCCTCATTTGTCTGGATATGCCAGCTGGTCAAACAAATAACAAAGCACAAGGGCATAGACTCCTACCACAGCTGGATGTCACATAATGAAGTTGTACAACATTTGCACCAGGAAAAGGACGGCTTCACAGGGGCCCATTCTAATTCAGAGCAAGAGCTATCATTTTATTTTTATTAAGATGCATTGTAATTTGTCAATCTGCCTTCATTTCTCTTAACAGTTAAAGCTACCATTTATAACATGACAAAACTTACCTTCCCACTATTAATTTGATAGTATTTGTGCAGACGCCATTCAGAGCTAGAGCCAAGGAAACAGCTATAAAACAGAATGAACAAACAGAACAATAATAACCTAAATACCAGGCAAAAAATAGCAGCATTACAGCATTCCATTTACAGAGCAAAACCTTTTCTGGACTGAAAACCAAATGGTCTTCACATCCTACTGTTTTTCTTTTTAGCCAGACTAAGGAGAGACCCCAGAGCATCATCATAATCATGACTTTGCGCTGCTTTTATTCTTGAGAAATCTGATTTTCTTCTACAAAGCCATCTACCATGCCATTTGCACAGGCATAAATCAAGAGATGGAAACAATTATTAGAGAATCAAGTACTGTGTTTATCAGTTTTGTAATTTCCTAGATCAAAATCTTAAGTTCTTGGGGTCAAAATGAGTTCTTTTATGGATGTATACATAAGATACATGCATATAAGTATACACATATGTACACGTGTGTGTTTATGCATGGATATTACATACAATAGTTACACAGTCCATTTTCAGCCTAAAGGATTGCCTTTTGGGTAAAGCTAGGATTTGATGATTTTTTTTAATTTTTCTTTCAAAAGGATGTGGATATTTTGAGTAAAAAGTTTGATGTTTTCCCCTTATATTTGCTCCTATGATTAACCAATTTTCCTAATAAATTTGGAGTACTAAACACGCACATACTAGGTATGACTGAATCCTCTTTTTTATCTGTACCTGTGCGCCGAGTCCCTAGAGTTTCTGGAGAATCTCATCGACAGCCTCCTGCATGCACTCCTTTTAGATTAAAACTGAGATTCAACATTGCAGTCCACACCTCAGCTCCCTGTTACAACACAAGTGCCACTGAATTTTATTTCCCATCAGAAAAAAAAACCTATCAGGCAAATCTCTGATTTCCAGCAGAACAGTTACAATAATACAGTGACAGCTGCATGAGCTATTTTCTCATTGGACTGCAGCCCCAGATGCTGCACTTTAGCGGCACTCATCCTGTGTCCATAAAATCTTTGCCAGAGGATACTATAGATCAAAAAAATGTGCATTATAGGATCTATTTTTCTTCAAGTTAAATAAAAGGAGGCCTTCCATCAAAGCAAAACCAAGGGTTTTCTCTGACTATAGCAATAGCTGTCAGCAGAAATGAAGGAACAAGTCAGAGACACTGATACTGCTCAAAGAAGTCTTCCACACTCAACACCTACGTTCAGAGTGACCAATCAATCCCATGCTCTCTTTTTCCTTTCAATTGTGTTCTCTCAGATATTTATGGTGACTGCATGGTGAACTGAAATCTTCCACAAAGCCAAATGCATGCGACCAGCAGTGTTATAAAATGGGAGATGTAGATATCTGCTTTTTGAGACATGCAGTAAGGTTTAATCATTTCATAGTGCTTTGTCTTGATTGTTCGTTGCCTACCTGACTGAACCGGCTTCCACTGATGCATATTCCTTATAATGCAAGCCAAGCTTCTAATGACAGTGTGAATGTAAGATGATAAACAAATTGCAACTGCTATCATTTTGTTCCCTTTAGGGAAGATTCATAGTGCACATAAAAAGTCATATAATCAAGCCAGTAGCGAGATGCAGGTACTTCCAGTGGAAGGATTAAGGGCACCTACAGTAGAAGTTAACTACTCCTTACCCTAGACACACAAAATCACCTTCTTTATGTTAATGGCTATATGAGAGACAAAGCACTTTCACATCATTTTAATCTTTGATTTATTCTATGGATGATGCCTAAAGAAATTCACCTTTGGGGGACTTCCTGACCATTAAGAACATTATATTCTAGATCTCAGCAAATCAGCAAAGTTCTGCCATAGTTGATGAATCTTCACAATCAGCTTCACATCACAAGACACATTAACATACTGAATCATAGTAATGCACGGTACACTTAAATAAGCCACAAGAAGTTCCACATGTATGGACATGGGAATACTGAGCAGGGATACCCTGCAGAACAGAACATCAAGGCTGGGGTTTCCTTTAGGTCTGGCCAGCAAGGAGAATACTGGGGAAGCTGAAATTTTTCTCCTGGACATTTTAGAGGGAATCATAACAGAAGGCAAGAACAGCAGAAAAAATGAATGTCTTTTTAGAACAAAAAAGTGAGAATACGTGACGAAGAAACTAATCAAAGCTCTTTTCCTTCTTAAACAACAGAAAATGAAACCGAGAACTGCGACTGTATGCATTTTATGAATCAGAGCTATTTTTACTTGAATGGACTTCTCAGTAAAACATCACTGCAAGGCATTTCAGAGCTTACTACAAATGACTGGCAGCAGCCAAAACAAACCTCAATCTTTTCACACTTGTGTTAGAGCAACTGGAGAAAGAACAAGCTATAGGAACCCAGTCTTGTCTATGAAAACTTCAAAAGCAGATACACAGTGGCATTTACGTCCTTTCTAGCTAAGGCTAGGGTGAGTATTGTTTGACCTCACAATCTAAGGGCCAATAAATTCAAGTGCAAATTAGGCAGTAAAGGAGATATTCAGAATTAGGCAGGTTTCAAACACGCTGCCAACAGAAACATTTACAGTTCTTAGTGCTTCAAAGCGTCCTCTGCCAGTGAAAGTGCTTTAGTCAGTTTTGGTCTCTGGCACTGTGTATGCAAACAGGATCTGGGCACATAACACTAAAAGATTTCAAGAGAGAGACACAGCCAGAATCAGCTGGAACAGTTTAAGATTTACCATCCCCATTGTCTACCTGCTCCTCTACTCAAAGTTGCTGCCTACAACTGTAATTAGAGCTCATCCATAACACAGCCATAGCAGTTCACAGTCCAGCATTAAGTGCACATCTGACTCCACTGGCAGTTTGAAATGAAACATCAGCTCGTGGTTACAAAAACTGAGCCATGAGCACGCATTTTGCAACGGGGAACAGTAAATTCCAGGAGATCAGAGAGAGCAATGGGAGGAGTAATTTCCTACATTAAACAGCTGAATCTCACACGGCTTTCCAGTGATACCATTAATTTAGAATAGCTACAATTATAAACAAGAAGTAAGACATTGGTTGTAACAGAAAAATATACATCTGAACAGTGTCTCAGATGGTCTTGTCTTTGCTAATTGAATTCTGGCTCTTGCGAGTTATATTGTGTATAGAATTTGTACCTTTAGACATATGCATTGAAAAAAAGGCTTTTCTGAGACGGCTTGCAACTACACCTGCACTGAAAACAACTGTAATGGACTGTAATGGAGACAGGATTTCTTCGAGGTTTAGACTACAATTGGAATCAATCTCTGAGAGCTATCACACATTTTTCATCTTGAAGAATCACATACATTACCTAAGAAAGCCTCTTTGATTTCAGTCTTGTCTGTTCGCCGGATTATTTTGACCACAAAAATGACTGCCAGTGGCGTGAGGAAGGAAATTGCCTGTAAAAGATAACAAACAGCTTGTGTGAGAGCATCAATTCCTTTTGAGTCCAACTGATAAACAGTCGGTTTCAGTTAGCTCCATTTAAACTGGAAAGCTGAATGATCTTTATCAAACGCCTGACCTTAACAAAAGTGGCATCCCAGACTGGTTTGTGTTGGAAGGGACCTTAAAGCTCATCCAGTTCCAACCCCTGCCACGGGACACTTTCTACTAGAGCAGGTTACTCCAAGCCCCTGTGTCCAACCTGGCCTTGAACACTGCCAGGGATGGGGCAGCCACAGCTTCTCAGGGCACCCTGTGCCAGCACCTCAGCACCCTCACAGGGAAGAGCTTCTGCCTAAGAGCTCATCTCAGTCTCCCCTCTGTCAGGTTCAAGCCATTCCCCCTGGCCTGTCCCTACATCCCTTGTCCAAAGCCCCTCTCCAGCTTTCCTGCAGCCCCTTCAGGCACTGGAGCTGCTCTAAGGTCTCCCCTTCAGGAGCCTTCTCTTCTCCAGGCTGCCCCAGCCCAGCTCTCTCAGCCTGGCTCCAGAACAGAGCTGCTCCAGCCCTCGCAGCATCTCCATGAGCTCCTCTGAACTCACTTGAGCAAGTACACATCCTTCTCGCGTTGGAGGCCCCAGAGCTGGATGCAGGATGACTTTTCTTTGCAAGTACAGGGCAATGAATATGTTAAAAATATGTAAATGTGCCATGTATCTGAAAAGCAGCCTACTTCGTGCACTGCCTGTATACTGCAGTCTGTCCTCCCAGAGCAGGGATTTATTGTTTTGCCAGAGAGATATATCAGTTTCTACCAAGAACAATACAAGGGAGTTTTTCATTAGTAGCCTGCCATGAAAACTATGATTTTGTTCCTAACTGGTCCTTCCATCATCCCTTCTGTCTCACACTTTCAATTGCCGAGGTAAAAGGCAACTTGTAATCCAGTTACACTTCTTGTCGGTTCTGGTCTAAGTTAACCAATTCCTTTCTGGAATCTACAAACCTCTTCATAAACACATTTCTTCAAAAATGAGTCAAGCATTCAAAATCATTCGAAAGCATTTATTCTCTTGAAGTGAAAATGGGCCCTTAAAAGAGATGAAAATTAAGCTGTACATGGCACAAAATGTGCCAGGGCTTAAATAAGATTATGCTATCTCTACTGAGGCTGAACAGCGCTTTACTTCTTAAGCAGTCCCACTGTAATAAGAGATAGACAGGACAAACAGGTTATGACAAACACATGCAACTCTCTTCTTTTTATAATAGAGATTAAGTCCAGTCCTCATTTTATGCTTTTAGAATATCTGAATAGGCAACAACATGAAAATGCACTGTATATGTTATTTCGGTAGTGCATAATGGACCAGATTCCCCTCACCTGCATCTGCAAATCATTATCTAACTCACTGAGCCATGCAAATTAAAACACAGTCTGGAGTCTGCTCCCCTTTTTTCATTTAGAAAAGCAGGCACCAGGTTTTCTGTGACAAAGATGCACCATTTCCACTTAAAACTCCCTTCTGTCTATAGTCTGAGTGAGATTTATTTAAGTTAGGTTGCCAGTCTCATGTTACTGCTCCAGAATTGTTCACTTCTCTCCATCCTCAGCAACAGTTTAATTTCTGCTTTCAGAGACAAAGAGTGAAATAAAAGTTTAAAGCAAAACCTTGAATTATTAGTTTCATTGTAAAAAGTAACGATTGCCACCAGGAAAGAAAAGAAGAAAGATATCTGCATGCCATTGTTGAAGAAGATGTAGAAATATGGCCAGATGACAGGCTCTTTTACACAAGCAGAAGAAAATATTAAGACTAGAATTGAAGTAGCAGCTCATTCCCAACCGTTTTACAATCAATCCTCAGAAATCTGGTAAAACTGCAGATTTCTTCATATTTCACAAGCATACAGATTTTTCAGAGAGATGAAGAATTATTCGTGTTTGTCATACACTGCTGTTCCTTACACAAAAGCATTAGCTGGAAGGTGGAAATTATTCTATTTTACTTTTATTCTGCAGCAAAATGCACATATAAAGAAAGTTTGGCTTGCTAAGGACTCTTTTTTTTTCTTTATTTTGCAGAAAGATTCTGTACGGCTCATATCCATAACAGATTTGGCATCAGTCTAATGAGCAATACTCTCTTCAGATGCATCTCAGTAATGTTTTCTTTTCCAGCAGTGAAATATTCCAAAATTGCCTTGCTTTTGTGAAACATGGTCAAAATCTCTCTCATTCATTATTCATCCTGGCAAGACAGAGATATGTTAAAGTTATAGGGACGCCCACATACTTCCGTGCATTCAAGAGAAGTTGACAGTACCTTATACTTTCCAAGACAAGGAATATTCACTCACAGAGAGACAGAACAAGACTCGGGTCTTTTCAGTCCTTGCTGCTACCTGTGGATCTGGGTTTGGAATATTCACAACATTTCTCTTGGATTCAAACCTCTCAGCATATAAAATGATCGAGCAGTTCATAAACTCTTCTGGCAAACCACAGCCATACTCTTTAGTATGGGAATATGCCACTAGTGGCAAGGAATTCTTTACCTAATGAAAGCTTGTGTCAACGCTACAGTTGGATTTTATTTCTTAATTAAAGAAATAACACTTAGAAATTATCTAGGTTTCTGAATTTGAGAAGTTGTTCACTGAGCTACTTGATGTTAATGGTCTGAGGCAGAAAGAGAACATGGACTATGCAAACATTACTGACCCACAGCTACCTGGAAGTCCCACCATCATGAAGTATATCAAAACCTGGCTCTATGGGAAGCGGTCAACAGGGAAATATATTGCACATATGCCAGAATCGTGCTTCCCAGTGGCCACTGACTAGAGAGCAGAGGATGAACTAATGATTATCCCAAATGGTTTAAAAAATGGTTTAACCATTGCAGCAATCCCCTGCACAATGATTTACTATTATCTCTTGAGCTCTTCAGTTATAAATACAGATCAGAGAAAACAAGGTAGCAAGGTAATGCTCAGCATAAAGAAAAATGGCAGAATTAAACTCAAGAGTCTTCTCTAGTATAACAATGTAATGTTTGGGTTTGTGAGTTTGGGGGTTTTCATTTGTTTTAGACAGCTACATACTATTTCAGGAAGGACGTATGTTTCCACTCATCCATCTCAACAAATCCTTAATAAAGCTTCTCCTTGATGCAATATAAACAATATGTTATGAACTTAAAGCCAGGTCTTCAGCCTATGTCTTAGAAAGCTCTGATATACTGGCACTTCATAAATAGGAAACACCTTCAAGTTGTTCCTCAATTAAAAAGGTTCTGTAACTGAAAGCCTGACCCTTTAAAAGAAAAAATGTGAAGATAAATGACATAGCTGATTTGCATTCAGCCTGAATTCAAGCCTTAATCTGAAAAGTAAAATCCTGGCTTCACTAAAAGACACAGGAAAGGATGTTTTGATATAAGGGTACTACGATTTGACCTCATCCACCGTCCCCACTCGGACTGATGAGGCTTTCACAAAGACTGACCGACATGTTTTAATAGCCTGAGCTACAGCTGTAATTTCTTAGCATCTCTGCAGCACTCTTACTGCACTCTTATAGTTATATATGCAGATTATTATGATTGTTAATCAGTGCTAGTGCAGGTTTTATCAAAATCTCGAATTTTGATAATCTAATTAAACCATCAAAATCAGCCAGTTTGCATGTCACCATAAGCTGTGATGGGGAGAGCAGAACAACACTGACAACAGAGCATCCCTATGGTATATTTGGTACACTTGTGGGCAGAAGTTAAGGCAAAGTTTTGTCTAGATGTTAAAAAAAAGCATTTGGAGTAAAACAGTCAAATATCTCAGTGCCTAACATGCCTAAAACACAAAATGTAAGCACTTCACCTAATAAGAGCGTGGCAAGGTTTTGTCAGGTCACCCAACCAGCTAATTTGGAAAGCTTCTCTAATCATTTCTCTAGCATCCCTCTAAGTTAACACAAGCTTAAATCTTAACCTGTAAAATCAATATTCATAAATCCAATCTCCTGCAATTCTACTTTCTATAAACTCCCCACAATTTCCTACATTTTGCCACTTTGGGCATCCCTGCTTTGGAAAATAATTGCCATCAGAATTACATAAACATCCTACCATCCTGAAAGATTTCCTACTGGTTATCCTTACTTGTACTTAGCTTATAGCCATCAAATGCCCAATAAACCTTTAGTACTTACAAACATAAGACGTGTAGGTATGTTGTCTGATTGCACCAAAGGATTTTTATACAGCCAGATCTCTTCTGGCTGGATAACTCGTTGGAATGGATCCAAAAATTCTGTAAAACTGAAAAGAAAAAGATACAATTTTTTTCCCAATTAACAATGATAAGTAAAAACCACAGAAGAGTCCTGCTGATTTAAAACTTCCCCAAGGTTAATTATGGTATAGCACGCATGAATTCTTATAACACGTTTCTATCCTACCTCACTGCTTTTTAGTAATATAACCTTCACAAATATACCTTTCAGAAGTCTATGTTCTACAACTTCATGACAGGTCCATAAACTTCAGTGTGGAGAATAAATTGTCTTTTTTTGTTTTGGTGGGAGAAGTGTGCAAAGAATATTGTAGGATTAGAAAAATCACATAGCAGATGTTTTATACCCAAGAAACCATGTACGAAATATCAAATCCAAAATGTGCCTCTCAAATGTCAAGATCCAGACTTTGAAGCACGACAGTTGTATTTGCAGGATCACAAAGCAGGGAGAAAGAAGCAGCCCAGACAATTCCTTCTACTGATAGAAAGAACAGATAACTTCAGAGAATATCTCTGAAAGAGACTTACTCCTAAAACTGGATGGGCTCACAGAAACACATTCAGATTGCCACTATTTTGATTTGGCTATCAGGCTTAAGAAGAATCTAACTCTACCAGACATGTCTCATTTTATCAAACCTGACTGTTTCAATTTTTATTCTCCTGTCATTTAGCTCTCTTAAAAAACAAACCATAAAACAAGAAATGAAACCAATGAACAAAAGAACCAAAACCACCCACTGTTTTGTAATTATGATATTTTGAAAAGGAAGATCATCAAAACAAAGAGGTTGAACTTACATTGTTATGTAGAAAGTAAATTATTTGTGTGGGTATCTGATCCAGCACTGAAAGAAGCAGTAACTGTGATCTTTGACTGCAGTAAGAAGTTTCAACAGCTTTTCAGGATTCCATAAATTGCCTCTATTCATTGAAACCATGCACTATTTTTTCCTTGGAGTCCTTCACTGTCCCTGAACTCTTCTTAGCTCTGAAGACATATCAGCCGTCATGGGAAGTTTTGCCTTTACTTTACATTACCCATTTCAGGGCTAGTTTAGTAGGACTGAAAGAATGGCTGTGGAAAGCAGACACGGACCAACTTACTCCAGACTGGTTTTACCTAATGAGCCCATGGAGCCAGAGAGAACACAGAGGTGCAGTGGCCCAAATCTGTCTTTACTGTAAATTTCCCAAAGCCAAGAACTTTAAACTTCCCCCCCCCCCCCCAAAAAAAAAAGGTTTTGTACAGGTAACAGCTACAATTGATCTGTAAATAGAAAAAGCTCAAAGCAATTTGTAAAGCAGAGTAAAATTAAGCCATACATATGCTGTCCCTGTGTGAAGACAAGTCCGCAAACCTAGCCAGGTCAGCGATTTCCCAAACAAAACTTATCCAGTCTTCTGGGTCTTAGGAAATCTTTCTTTTTACCTCTTCCGAGCAATGACCAGCTCTTCTTCATTTTCTTACCACAGAGTATAATCTCTGCACCAGTTACAGGCTTCCACATCCCCAGCACACGCTGCTACTGACTCCCTTTCCTGGAACAAGCTCAGACTTCCAGTAGACAGAAGGTGCAAAACTCTGTCTACTCCAAAGTGCCCAACCACCCTCTTCTTCCTAAAACCCAACAAAATCAGCAAACAATCACACACAACCTTGCCACTTGCACCAATAGTTACGTTTCCCTTACTGACCTACATGGACAACCAGATTCTCCTAGAAAGTTAAGGAGTCTGGTATTGCAAGCAGAATATTTACTATTATACTCAGCTTCTTCAAAACCAGAGTCTGACCCTGCTCTCCAAAGCAGGTGCAAAGTGAATTTCAGAAGTGTCAAAACACTTTGTTTCTGAGTTTTCAAGTTGAAAACGTTAATCTTTTTTATGTTTAAAAAACATTGGCTTGCGCAAAACATGAAGAAGGGAAACATTTACAAAGAGAACATTTCCAGGAAATAAAACACATCTATGAAAGATTCATTTTATATTTTTTCTCTTTCGCTAGAAAAATAAAGGTTGATTTCTGGCCAATGCAAGCAACTTTGTTTCCAACTTTCAACTGTGAGTCCTAAAGCGTATTATTTTTATTTTCAGTCTTTAAAGATTTTGACAGCAGCTAGAAGCAATTAACTGCTATTCGAAAGGCTTCAGTGGCCAAGTCAAGTCACAGGCCTGGGTATGGCATCCTACACGCCATCTGGGAGAGCTGAACAGCTATAGTCCAGACCTAACGTTTGTTGCAGAGAGATATGTAGGATCTATGGCCAGGATGTACTTCACCAATGTAAACATGAATAAATAGATAAGCACATGCATGTCTGGGCATATACAAGAAGTGAAAGACGACAGCTGGGTTTCAATAACCAAGCCTTTAACCCAGTCACATCTTTCCTGACATACTCCCTCAGGTACCTGCAGCTCTGGCTCAAAGAACTAGGACTCCTGGATATGCTAAGGAATGCCTTGAACAAGAGACACATTCTTTGACATATCCAGGCCTTGAAGCGTTTCTAATTGCAAAAACCAACCAACAGACAAACATTTATGCTTCAAGGTGATCACAGCGTATCGATGCACCAGTGTGCTTCTGGAAAATGTGTCACATTAGACCAGAGATTTAAATAATTTGACATAAAGATATTTGACATTATGAATGTCAACAGAGTTAAAGGTTTGGGGCTCTTCTTGTTCTTTTGTTTCCTGTCTCCTTCTAATGGAAGACAACCAAGATTAAAGTATAGTTGTTTAAATCTGAGAAATTAAGCTAAAGTCAAATGTATCGTTCTCACAGACATCATAATATGACACCACAAATACATGCTAAGTCATAAGATTTCATTCCCTTAAGAGCAAAATAGCACATGCAGAGATGAAACTATAATAAATAATATAAATAGTATTTGATTCCAATTAAAGACTGATTTTCTGATTAGTACATACTTACTGTCTTTGTACTCTTCTAAAGAAAGATTTATTTCAACATATTGATCGATGAAACTAATAATTATTATAGTTGCTATTGTATTTAATAACAGCAGATTTGCATATTAGTTCAGACTATGCATCCATTTCCCCCCACGATTTGTGTTCTGAATGTCTTTGAGGAATAGTGCTGAATGTGCTGAAACATACTGCAAAAAACAGGTTAAAATGCTGAAACCAGGTTATGTGGGGCTGGCATCTGGCTGATACCCACCACAGAGGCACAATCACTTTAAAATCATTACTGAAAGAGGAAAACGAAGAGAAGCAGAAGGTAGCAGATCCTGCCTGCATGAGCAATACAAAATAACCGGTTAAAGGGAAGTGACTATCTAAAAACAAATCACTTTTTTTCCATCTTCAGAAAGAGCTCAGCAGCTAATTAAATTTTTATGCTGAGACTCATAAGAGAACAATTCTGCTCTCATTTTTGAAGCATCACTGATGGGCAACTGAATACAACATTTCACTACCTTGAAGGCAATTCCCTCTGTACCCTATTAAACAATCATGAGGACATGCTGGTTTCTAAGCAGCCTGACACTTAGTGATCTATGTTCCTTCATTCTAACCAAAAGTACAGTCTATAACTATTCATAAGCCAGCACAAGCTTGTTTAAAAGAGTAGATGTTACTGGAAATGAATGTAGTCCTTGGATAAAGAAAACTGATTTCTAGACATTTTCTATTCTGTCTGAAAATACAAGCTCCATCATGTAACGTCCCCTGGTAGCAGGTGGGCAACTTAGGATGTTTACTTCATATTAGCCCATTAAATTTTAGTATTAGCTTTTTAGACTTACTTTTTCTGCACGTTGACATACTCATGCAACATTTTCAACACTTTAACAAGCAAGGTTTTGAACACTTCAGCCTAATAACATACAATAAGGTACAAAAATTTAACTTCAAGAGCCTTTAATGGTGAAATTCAAAGCAATCTAAGGGAAATGGCAACCCTAAAATACCCTTAAAAACATCTGTGAGGAATAGGTACCCAAGAGCCTGAGGTTGCTTTAGACATTCCAACATTCTACCTACAATATTACAGTGAGAAAAATGTTCTTTTCTGAGGACACAAGCACTTCCAAGGTACGTTAACTTCATTTCCATTTAACAGCATGCAGCCATGGGAGATAGTTTCTATACAAGCACCACATCACAAACTGATCAAGGTAAAAGCTTTGTGACAATATGGACAAATAATGAGGGATTTTTTGAAACCATTCACTGGTAGTGAATGAATCAAACATTGTGTAAATATCCTCATGGAGTCTTTGATCTGTGCTTCCATCATGTGTTTCTGTTGTGGTTTAAGCTCACATAAGTAACAGCAGGGTATTGTCTGGTACCTCACCTTAATTTCAAACACTGCTTACAGTAGCTACCATTCCTTGGAGTTCAGCAGCATAAAATCAAGTAGCAATGACATCTGGAAATCACTAACATCAGAGAAAGAGCAATAAGCAGTACTGCACTGGCAAAGTTGGTAAGGTAGAAAACTTTGAATGTTAGGGAAGTACTTTCCCAATCTAGCGACAACAACAGGAATAGGATAGATGGTCCCTTTAGGACTGTATTTCTGTATCCTGTTACAGCAAGATAGAAGCTACCAGCAATGAAATCATGTCTAGCATTCACCTTAGGAGCACTTTCTAGTGTTTACAAGGACTGCCACTGGCCAACAGCTTCATTTTCAGAGTAACAATGTGAAATTACACAGGGCAAACTTGGGGACTTGGATATCTGCTTTGTTGGAAGAGTTCCTAGCACGCTAGAAGGTTAAAGACTGCTCCCTTGTTTTGAGCATCAAGTAAAGGATGTACAAGGCGATTTTCAACTAAGGGATGTACAAGGGGGGTTTTGTTTGTGTGTTTGTTGGGGGGGAAAGGGGACATTAGCCTTGTCTCTTGCAGATAAAGTTTGTCCCAATTAACAAGTGACAGTAACTAAAAGAGGACAGAGAATTACATATGACATGACAAAGCACCAAAAGAGAGTGAACATGAACTTGTGATTGTGTTAGGGTTTTATACCAGATGCCTAATGACCTCCTCTTTTTAACGCTGTTTGTAAGCAGATTGGGTCCTAAAGTAGCTTTGGATGCAACTCCTCATTGGAGCAAGTACTGAAGAGACAGCAGACATTCATGATGTGTATAAATCACCTCTGAGGGCTTGTGGAAGAAAAGTCTGGCTCTGACCACCATTCCCTGGTTGCAGAACTCTGTGTGGGCAAACCAACTGCTGCCTCTCCCACAGAAACGGGTTAGCTGCAGATGTGCTGCTGGAACTCTGTCATGCACTTACTTACAGGGATATTTCCTTGAGTATTCCCCAAACTAGGTCCCAAACCTAGTAGTAAAAGCTTTTATAATGTACCTGCTATGTTAAATTGTGCAATCAGTTGTCCTGACACTAAAACTGTGTAGTTGTGAGTAGCATCAGGGATGCTGAAGATGGTAAGGCCCCAACATACAGGGTGGCCTCATTACAGAATATGCACGCAATACATAACTCATGTGAGAGGTACCCACACAACAGATTCACAGCACCAACATTTTGAATGAAAAGCCATAAAGTAGAACACATCATAGGGCATAACAGCTGTGGAGAGAAAATTATCTTCTGAAAGACAGGATTTGCTTTATGGGTTTCCAACAAGTGACTTAGGCTAAACAGAAAGACCCTCTTGTTGATACAAGCTGGGTACACCGCACTGAACACTCCTTATTCACATCACCTCTGCTCACATTTGAATCGAAGACATCAATTTATCTATTCTGGAACATATTAACAGTGGGAAAAGCATTCATGTCATGTTATTTGATATACCTGGAGAGAAAACTTACTCTCATTCCATGAGAAAACCTGGTCTTCTTTATTCCCTACAGATAATAGTACGGAAAAAAGAATAGTGACTTTTTAGTGGTTATTTTGGGAACTCCTGCAAAGACAAAAAAAAATATGAAAAGCTCAAAATGGTGTGTGGCTGGAATGCAAAATTAACTGAAGGGAACAGGATAATGACGAGGTGAGATAAGAAAAAATGCCTGTGGTTTATCACCATCATTCTGGTCTCCACAGAGTTGGAGCAGTTCAGTTTCTGAAATGCTGCTGTCCATGAGCGTTAGCATGATGAGATAGCTTTGTGTTCACATAGAGGTTAGCATAAGGAAAGAGATCTGAGCCATTTCATTTCTAAATCTGGGAAATCCACAATTCCTCAGCCATCAAGAAGGGAATAAGGTATTGGTTTACAAAAAACTATGACCAAGAATCAATTATTAGTGACAAACTGCAATTTCACCTAGGAAGGAGCTGACATAAATTAAAAATATAACTCTAGTTTTGACAGAAAAACTTTCCCTATAGTTAAGGCGCAACACTGGGTATCAAGAGATTTGATGTTTTCTGCCACTGTTTTATAAAGCAAGGTGGGATTATTCATTCCAGCAAGAAGTGGCAATACCAGTATCAAAGCAAGACTCCTAGTGTGGTGATTAACTGCACTGGAATTGTGACAAAAATTCAAGTGGGAATGCAACAGCTTTAACTTCACCATGGAAATTAAAAGTAGAGTTAAGTTTAAAATATAATGGAATTTATATTGCAGTAGATACTGATTGCATAAAATGCATATATTAGTTGAATTGAATATGAAATTGATGTTGATTGGTTCTTCATTGGCTTTGATGGAAACATGTTATTATAACCACCATGTTAGAACTTCCCTAAAAGCAATTAATTAAGTAATTTACATTCACATTAAGATACAGAAGCACAAATTATCTCTACCTTTTTAACAGCTAAAACCTTTTATTTCCCAATACAACGCCATGCAGCGTATACACCTACCACTTCTGATGAGCGATCTATTCCTAATGCAAAGCTTTACTGAGTTTGAGTGTTCTGCAGGAACACAGGGTAGTTAATATTCACAAGGAACGCCCTACAAAGATAATTCAGAAGCTGGTTTTATTGCTTCAAAAATTAGAAGATCTGATGCCTCTCTTCATTTGCAGTAACCTTCTGTTTGTAGGCACAAGGAGCACTGGAAGAAAGTAAATGGTAAGAAATATGTTGCAAAAAAAGCTTCTTTAATTCCATTCTTATTCAGCGACGAATGCAGCTCTGGGAATAATGCAAGTTGGATCCATTTTTTATAAATTCCTTGGTTTTGAGAAGCTAAACCAAAGCCTTCATACACTTCCAGATGACATTTGACGTTCTAATCTGAGTGTATACAGCTTTCCCCCCTTTTAGTTCTGTGGGTAAACTTTTATGCAGAGAGGAGCACAAAGTCAATGGAATTAAATCCTGGGCTGATAAGGACAAAGGACAATATTTTGGGGGGAAGGCAAGTAGAGAACTGGTTCTCAAGGGTAGCTGGGCTTCAGATGAGTCAGTCTCACTTAATGGAGAATATCTGTGATTGTTTTAAATTAGCTAGCAATCGCAGTGTGGCATTCAATTAGCACATATGCCCACATCAGCCCTTCAGATAGATGAGAAATCATTTTGATTAAGAAGGGATTGAAAATAAATGCTGATGCAGTTTTAAAAATAAACACATTACCATGGCTGTCATACTCCCCAGACGCGCTGCAAGAAGACACCTTCCAGTATTTTAGTTCAGTCTTACTAGCAGGTTTCCCTGCTATGGGAGTATGACTTCTTCCAAAGACAAATGACCACCCTCTCTGCTCTTCTCCTTTCAGCTAGCATTGCACCCAGTCAAGGTGAGCTATTCCTGGGGTAGCAAAGGTACTACTCCAGGGATAACAAAGCCAACCACAATGTGGTACAGGTTCTTCAACCAGAACATGCCTATCTAGATGATGGAGCCTGCGCCAATTGGTGCCTCTGAATGGTTATTGAGCCATTGTACCCTTCTCTGCTAGAGCATCTGGGGCTGTATTTATAAAGGCTTCATCAGCTATGCCCAAGATTAGGCTCGAGTCTGCTACAGCACGTGACTTGAGCCACATGTACCCACACTGATATTACATAAGCACAGAAAGAGGTTGAAACCAGACACAACCCCTCTGCTCAAATTTTCTCTTCCTTGTTTGGTCCACATTCAAGATACAATATGAATTAAGTGAATCAGCAAGGAGGCAGCAGCTGGGGAGTCTGGGCTCAGTTAAAAGCGCAGATCTGGAGTTAACAACGATATAGATTCACAACAGGAGATTGAAAATAAATCCTGCATCTTACGAAATAATATATAAATGATATGCAAATGTTCTTAGAATACCCAATATGAAATAGTGAACCATCAATCTTTTCACAGGGCTGAAAATGAGAGGGTAGCCTGGAGTTCTAAACCTAACGTTACTTTCCTTAGTACCTAAAGTATACCTCTGCTGCTTTCTCAATCCCTGGCATTTGAACTCTCTCTGGGTAAACAATTTCCTTCCTGTGACATTATCTGAGTTGTACTAAACCCAAGAGGAAAAGGAAAGGATTATCTGAGCATGCATGAATAGCACAAGAACAAGCAATTAACATCACCAGCCTCTTGTTCTTGCACACCTAACACAAAACCTTCCAGTTCATATACTCTTCTTGCTCATGGGCTGAGCACTCTGAATGCAAGTAGCACTAAATATCGCTGAGTATCATTACTGCCACTATGAAGTGATTGAATCTAGAAGACTCCCACTCAACAGGAATAAAAATGAGCATCCAGGCATTATTATACTTAACTAGCTTAGATACAACACTTTCACCATCATTTCTTCTTTACAAAATGGGACTATTTGGAAATGAGCAGTGAAAGGAAGGAAGAGGGAACAGTTGGTCATGCTACATTGCAGCTTTGAACAGAAGAGCATGAGACATGAGTGAGTATACCAAAACGAGGAAAAGAACACTGCAAAATGAGTCAAATTGACATATTTTGGCTTGGTTTACTTTTTTTTTTCCTTTTCTTTGACCTAATATTGAAAGTGATCTTTGCATCCTTTGCTTTCCGGTCAGCAGGATATAAAATAAACCATGCTGAGACAAAACCATTTTTGTTTTGCCATTTAGCAGCTCCTGAGCTGTAAAAGCAGTTCACTTCTTGTGATCCCTGCTCAGGAGGAGCAGGGGTACACTTCAAGCACAAGCCAAGCAGCTCTGAGCTGCTACTTATTCTGTCAATGTACAATACTTCAGGCAATGCAGTACAGCTGCACTACTACAGAGATAATTAACAGTTGTAGTCTTACAGAAATAACACATGCCAACAAAAGGGAAACTATCGGCTACCATTTGCATTGTATGATCTCTTTTTAGTTAATAAAAAGCATGATTTATGGTATTATTACCTCTGTAGCTCTACTTCTACTAAATAGACCCTGTGTTGTAAACTATTTCACAAAAGCAATTTTAATGTGTCTGTGTCTGAGGAGAAAGGAGAAATGAAAGGATCAGTATATGAACACTGCTGGAGCCTTTAGAAGTTCCAAATCTGGCAGTTGGACACGAATCTTACGTGAAAAATAGAATTCCTATTACAGGCTTAAATCACCTAAGCACACACAGTATCACAGTATGCTAGAGATTGGAAGGGACCTCAAAAGATCATCTAGTCCAATCCCCCTGCCGGAGCAGGAACACCTAGATAATGTTACACAGGAATGTGTCCAGGCGGGTTTTGAATGTCTCCAGGGAAGGAGACTCCACAACCTCCCTGGGCAGCCTGTTCCAGTGTTCCGTCACCCTCACTGAGAAGAAGTTTCTTCTCAAGTTTAAGTGGAACCTCTTGTGTTCCAGTTTGTACCCATTACCCCTTGTCCTATCATTGTTTGCCACTGAGTAGAGCCTGGCTCCGTCCTCGTGACACTCCCCCTTTATATATTTGTAGACACTGATAAGGTCACCCCTCAGTCTCCTCCAAACTATAGAGACCCAGCTCCCTCAGTCTTTCCTCATAAGGGAGATGCTCCACTCCCTTAATCATCTTCGTTGCCCTGCGCTGGACTCTCTCCAGCAGGTCCCTGTCCTTCTTGAACTGAGGGGCCCAGAACTGGACACAATATTCCAGATGCGGTCTCACCAGGGCAGAGTAGAGGGGAAGGAGGACCTCTCTCGACCTACTAACCACCGCCCTTCTAATACACCCCAGGATGCCATTGGCCTTCTTAGCCACAAGGGCACAGTGTTGGCTCATGGTCATCCTGTCATCCACTAGGACCCCCAGGTCCCTCTCCCCTACACTGCTCTCTAACAGGTCGTTCCCCAACCTATACTGGAACCTGGGGTTGTTCCTGCCCAGATGCAGGACTCTACACTTTCCCTTGTTATATTTCATCAAGTTACTCCCTGCCCAACTCTCCAGCCTGTCCAGGTCTCGCTGGATGGCAGCACAGCCTTCTGGCGTGTCAGCCACTCCTCCCAGCTTAGTGTCATCAGCAAACTTGCTGATAGTACACTCACACACCTGAATAATGAACCAAAACACGCTACAGACAGTCCAAATTTTGCTTTTGATGTTTTTTAATGCTCATTTTTATCACGTCTGAAACTGTTTTCAGCAGAACAACTCAACAGTTCCCTGGACAGCAATCCTAGCTTCACAGCAATTTGGCAGAGCTGAGTAGTCTGAGAGTTTCTTCTGCTTCCATACGTATCTGCCACACTCCTATTGACTGTAGGCTTGGACCTGAAATGCAAGTCAGGAGTTAAACTCACAAAAATGCCAAGTTTCTCATAGTGACCAAAGCTTTCCCTCTCAGTTATTTCAGTCCCTCCATCGCTCACTCCTTCTCCAAAAGTTCCTTTGTATCTCACTGTTACTTCAATGCTACTCACTCCTCTCCCTCCTGCAACAGCTCTTTAAAGAAGTGACAATTTAGCCCTAGCAACTTATTCAGAAGCAATCTCTAAAACACGCTAAGACGTTCCTCCATGCTGCAGGATCTCGTCTTCACCACCCACTGCTCCCTAATCCCATCAAAAGCCCCATATCAAAAACCTACTACTTCTGCAGAAGATTTTTTCTTTCTCACTCAGCTTTTCACTAGAACCTGAGTTTTAATAACATGAACACATCTTGATAATTTGCTGCCAAGTTATTTTGCCTCTATAATATGTGTATTACATTAATGTTTATGATTTGCATCCCATTCGCTATGCACCACTGTTCCCCTTAAATATATGATGGACAGACAGAGACATGACCTTGAAAGAGGACCTGTATGGCAGTGAAGCTTATCGCCACATAATGTTATATACTCAAGGGGTATGGGCTGAATAAATGTGAGGACTAAGTAATATCAACCAAATGTCCACAACTAGAGCTAAGTGACAAAACACATTCTCAGACTACTTTTTTAAGTAAAACACTTTGTGATGAATAAAGTGGCACTTTTCTGGCCAAGTTATTTACTAAATCTAATACAGATTTACAAGTTGTTTCATTCCAGTTTTTCCTTCACAGTTGCTGTATGCAATGACTTCATTACTCTTTGGGGGAAAAAAAAGAGACCTGCCTAATGATATTCACAATGATATCCAACTATATTAAAGTCACTCAATCCAAAACCACTTGTACGAATAACTACACATTCCAGAGCATTAATAATGTTCAAGAAAAAAAAAAAGATATAAAGATATAGTAATGAAGAATAGGAACATCACTTTTAGCATTTTGTAGCACTGACTGAAGTCCAACATCAATAGTAAAGCACCTTGGGCACTAGATGAATGAAGTTATTAATGGCCTCTCTGCAGGCTATGAGAGTACAGTTCAGGCTATTAGATCTGTTCTCCCATTAGTGAAAATTGGCAGCTAATGAAAATATAATACTTTATGTCAAATGATAGTCTCCTCTGTTGTTTTCGATTTGCAAGGCTTCACAACACGGGCAGGGTGCCACAAATCCTTCAGAGTTGAAAGATTTCTGAGCTGACATTTACATCTTCATTATAGATTCTAAAGTAGTAGTAAGACTTCTCACTCAAAATAGAGTAAGATGCTGAACCACAAGATTGCAGAGTGAAACATTTCACCTAATGCAGGATTTCATTTCCCCCGCAACCCCATCAGCACAGAATACCTAGGACATGATATCTGATGTGGCGCTGCCCTCCAGCCAAAAGGGATTGTCAGCTTCTCCTCAGCCTTTGCTAAAGTGCTCTCCAGGTAACAGTTTTCCTTGCTGCCCATCAACACGAGCTAAAAAACTCATGTAAGACATTAAAGCAAAATCTCTTGTAACTTCCCCACACACATTGGGATGCTCCCCGGCAGCATAAACTACCAAGTGGACTAAATCCACTAAACTGACTCATGCCAGCTTACAGGACCACCTCGTCTGTCTCCTGGCAGCAACACAGCAAAGCAAAGCTTTGTGTAAAACACTCCTGAGATACTACAGTGTAACTTGCTTTTTAAAATTACCATTGGAGGAAACCATACCTGAGGCAATATGCCTCTGGCAATCTATCACAGCACTCAGAGTCCTTATAATCCCCACATTCAGTCTAAATTTCCCTTGTTACACGCTTAAAAATCTTTCCTTTCTATGCAATTCCCGAAGGACACGAAGAGCAGTTTGTCTTCTTCACACAACTTTATGGCAGCTGCTTACATGTGAAAGTTACTGCCATGTCTCCACAGATTTCTCAATTAAACAGCTGCTCCCAGAAAAGGTGTTTCTATACCCCTGTTGCCACCTTTCTCACTCCCTCACCCCAATTCTCTGAGATTCATCTGCATGAGTTATCTCACTCAGCTACTTATTATTACACCACCCCTTGTAACGCCGTTACTCTAGCCTACAGTAAAACAATTCCCACTTACTACATTTTATCTATGAGCAATTTTAATTAAAATTCAGTGGTATTTTAACAAGGAAAACATTTAGCTATTTGGATAGTAAATGCTTAAGAGTGTTTTGTATTGCAGAGAAATAAACAAATACAAAACACAGTGACAGTAGCAATCCGATTTACAACAGAGAAACATTCCTAATCTAGTTTTCTGCAGTCACAGATTTTCTTGCATAGCAATGACTTGTGGTCCAATGATCACAGATTTACCATTTACAAGGCAAGGGAAAGACATGTAAGGAAAGTGCCTTTAAAAGCCATGCAGGTATGAAAAGGTATGTTCATGCGCCACATCGGATAACTTTTCTCTTTGACAAAGACAATCTAATTGGATCATCTGTAAAGCAGTTATCCTGATTCAGAAACCACTGAAGCTTTCCTTAATCATTCAAGTGCAAGCCCCTGCTGTTCCTTAGTGGATCACAGCTAATACTTTAACTAGGGACGTATGTACCATCTTTAGCTTTCTCTTTTTGTCCACTAATCCTTGCCAATATAGATGCAGCACTCAAGCATCCTCTGTTCAAGTATCTGTACAGTGCTTACTACAGAAAAAAGTCACAAAATGCACTGTTATCCTTAATCCACTCTTAGTGTCAATAATTCTGTCAAGTATTTCTAAGTACTCACTTTTCCGTCTCCAACAGATTATGAGACTATAAAGATCCCCCTTTACTGTGCCAGGTATGAGTGCATTGTCAGCAGTTGGACTGTGCTTTTTATTAACATCCTTGCCCTAAGCAACGCACTTGTGCCACAGCTTGACTGTGCTTAGATCAAAATCAATTCTTTAAAAGAAAAATTTCCCTTACAGAAACCCTATCAATCTTAGTAGCATCCTCACTATAAAACATCCGCAATCAGAGCTGGGAGCAAAGAAATACAAAGTGCCAAAGTCACTGAGTAAATAGGATTCAACAAGAAGAGACACAAAGACACCATTTACTCCTCCAAAAGTCTGGAGCAGATGCTTTGGCATTTACAACAACATCCTTTTTTAGTATGTATTCAGCCCTGAGTTTAGCCACGAACATCAACTGTTAATCCAATCCTATTAAGAGGACATTTAGAATGCCTGCCATTAAATCCCCTTTTTTTCCCATCTGGGACTTGGCAAAGACAAATGAAATAAACTCAGCTCCACAATCTAAAAGCACTGATACAACAGTCTGTAAAAGGCAGTTTGTCTTCCGCACACACCAAAGCTTGCCCAAAGAGACAGGAACACTTTCTCCTGACCAGCCGTTATCAGAGTCAGTAAAATCCCGTTCTAGTTTCAATAAATAAGAAAACAATGGACCCAGAAGCTTCAGCTCAGTGAAATGCTGAGCACCCGTGGTGGGTTGACCTGGGCTGTATTCCAGCTGCTCACCAAAGCTGCTCTGTCACTCTGCTCCTCAACTGGACAGGGGAAAGAAAATATAACAAAAGGCTCATGGGTTGAGATAAGGACACAGAGAGATCACTCGCCAATTGCAGTCACAGGCAAAACAGACTTGACTTGGGGAATCAGTTTAATTTATTACCGATCAAATCTGAGTAGGGTCATGGGAAAGAACATCAAATCTTAAAACATTTTTGCCCACCCATCACTTCTTCCTGGGTTCAACTTCACTCCAAAACTCTCTACCTCCTCCCCACAAGTGGTGCAGGGTGATGAGGAATGGGGGCTGCGGGCAGTTCATCACACGATGTCTCTGCTGCTCCCTCCTCCTCAGAGGAGGACTCTTCACACTCTTTGCGCTGTGAGATCCCTCCCACAGCAGACAGTGTCCATGGACTTCTCCAATGTGAGTCCTTCCCACCAGCTGCAGTTCTTTATGAACTGCTCCAGTGTGGGTCCCTTTCATATGCTGCAGTCCTACAGAACAGACAGATCCACTGTGAGTCACAGTTCCTGCAGCATTAATGGGCTCCTCTCTCCACAGGGTCACAGGTCCTGCCAGGAACCTGCTCCAGCACAGGCTTCCCACAGGATCACAGCTTCCTTCATGCATCTCCCTCCTCTGAGGTGGGGGATCTCCATGGGCTGCAGGTGGATATTTGCTCTGCTGTGGATCCCCATGTGCTGCAGGGGCACAACCAACCTCACCATGGTCTGCACCACAGGCTGCAGGGGAATCTCTGCTCCTGCCCCTGGAGCACCTCCTCCCTTCTCCTTCACTGTGCTTGTGGTCTTCAGAGCTGTTTCAGTCACACATTCTCACTCTTACATCTCTGGCTGAAGTTGCTGTTGTGCAACAACTTTACCCCATTCTTAAACACGTTACACCAGAGGTGCCACCACTGAAGCTGATGGGCTCAGTCTTGGTGGCATATCCATCTTGGACCCCGCTGGCACTGGTTCCATTGGACATGGGGGAAGCTTCTAACAGCTTCTCATAGAAGACACCCCGTAGACCCCCTGCCACCGAAACTTTGCCACACAAACCCAATGAAATACCAAGTGTCTCTGTTAGCTTGGTAATATTTCATAGATACTAGGATAGGCACATGGGCTTCATATCACACTAGGTACAACAGGTATTTATGGCCATTTGCTTTTACAGTAACCTTTCAAAGACACAGAAATAAGCAAAGTTAAAATTTGGGTTACTTTGTGATCCATCAGCTACATTCAGTGTATTACAGAAGCTCCATGGCATTCTAATTCGCCCACCACTTCAGAGGTAAAACAGACTCTGCTGAGCACTAGAACAAATCTGTTGCTTGCCAGTGAAGCTCAATATGCAACCTTTGATATATGTTCTCAGATCCTAAGCACCAGAAAGACTACGGTCTTTTTTATAGCAGGTCTTCCCCTTAACTGTTCATTAACCCAACTCGGTGAACTAGACTTCAACCTGGGCCACCAAACTGAATCTTTCTCTCAATACCATCTAAACTATGGTTTGCAATATAGTACTTGTTTTTAAACAGGTTAGTAAGCAAACATGTTGACGTTCTCACTTCCTATTAACATTACTGTTTGTGAAACTAACACTGAAAAATCTCCAAAAATGCTGAATGGGTTTGGCTACCATCCACATACCTCACAACAAAGAATTTATCAATGAACAACAGGTGAGACAAAGAAGTATTGGTCTCCCTTTCCTGATGAGGAATTAGGGTGCACAGAAATGAAGTCCAAGACTTTTAAGATCAGAAGCCAAAAATCAGTTCCAAGAAGTCACAATTCTGGGATACTCAAATGAAGGACACAAAAAGATTAAGCTCAAGTAGCCAAATACCTGCTTCGCTTTGAAACATTCAGCTAGAGAGCCTAGGCTTTAAAGGTGCTTTGAAATCTTGGTCCAATTGATTTGTGTCATTTGGCAGCACTTTTGTCAGCACGAGAAAATAAATCTTAGTGTCTCAGACTGGTGATTTCTTCGTCTCAATACCATTTTGCTTCTATTACCTACACATCTCTGACTGCTCATGACTCTCAGCTCGGTCTATCCTCCAAAAATCCAACAGATGCAACAGAGAAAAGGTAAATGCAAACTGTGAGAAAAGTAAAGCAGTATTGTGGAATTTCCTCAGCTAATTGATGTTCTGTCTGTGTTAACGAGACTATAATTTATACTATCCTTTATGAAGGCAACATATGTAGGATATCCAGAAGATCACCACCCATGACTACTTGAAAGAGCTTTTCACGCTAAGTCATTTCATGCATATTCATAACTTGATTAAAGTCTTAACATTGTAAACTTGTTAGAAACCAAATACGCACAGATTCAGCTTTTAGTCACTTAAAGCAGAGTGTGAATAGGGCACACACAAGATGCAAGCATTAGTCAATATTGTGCACTCACACGTGTGTAATATGTATATAGCCTGCAGATAAACATTTATTCCCAAGGGAGGCTGCTAATGAGACTCTGCCAATTACTCTGAATGACATTTATATTTGAATCACATCACACTCACTGAAGAACTCCAGGTTTGCTGAAGTGATCCTTGAAAGACTGTCTTTTTAATCAATTAAGCCAGCTCTAGAAACATCAAGGATAGGCTGTTGACAAGTCATTGGGCTAAATATACAACACACGCAAATTCTTCTGTTTTCCTACCAAGAAAACAAAGCGGTCTTCTAAAACTTCTGAAACAGATGAAAACATTTTCCTTGTAGGAGATAACAAAATACGTGTTCCTTTTAAGGTAAGAAACTAAGACATCCCTACTGTAATTACAGGCTCACTCAGAGCTACCACTCAATGAATTGTTTCTAGGACAGATGAAGAACACTGTTTTAAGGGCATCACTCTTGTGTAAAAATACCAGACTTGCTCACAAAAGAATTGTCTTAACTGTATAAAACCAAGTCACCCACAGCAATTTGCGTCTCATCAAGCATTCAGTTAGTGACAAATGCCACTGTCCACATGGACCAGATGAAAGACTGGCCATGTTCAACATGTTTTAAGATTAATTGGGCATCTTAGAATGCTCCTGGTCATAGGAATAAGTACAAAATGAGGAAAACACAGATGCAAGACCTTAAGTCAATCATTCTTCAAAGTAGTGTTTGATTTTTTTCCTATAAACAGAGTACATGCCCACAGTTGGCTTATTAAACAATAGACCATTTCTACTTCTGAGACCTTACAAGAAAAACTTCACTTAAAAAAAATCCAATTCTGTACTCACAGATACTTCTTAATAAGTAAAAAATAAACAAACAAAAATATATTTGACAATGTAGTCAGACTGTAAGGTCAAATTTTAGCATGAGAATTTTCTTTGCCTAGTGAGCAGCGAACCATCTATGCTCATTAGGATCACTTCAGCCCAGTCAAAAGGTGTAAGGCTAAAGGTAGGTAGTTGGTTATCATTCCTTGCTAAGTGGCAAGCTGGAACTTCAAGAGCTGTTTTTACTATCCTCAACTCTACCAGACCTCTACATGTTTGTCCCATGGTTCAGGTTTCAGTAGGCTATTCCGTGCCTTCAGGATTGATACCAAAACCAAAACTTAGCAGTGGCACAGCTATAAATGAGGCTATGAGTAGAATGAGTATTTGAGCTTCAGCTAGCACAGGAAATACCATGTTTCCAAATTCCAAATGATAACTAAAAAGGAATTTGTTAATGTTAATGAACTGGGAAAAAGTGTAGGAGCAAAACAGAAATATCTCTATCTTCTTTACAGTTTGTAACTTGTGCCTCGAGAGCTATTGTGCTGAAGTACTCAAAGAATATCTATTTCTCTTCCCACTAAAGTCTGCATTAAGTGTGGTTTTGAGGGCAACCTGTTGCAATTATCTTTTGGCTGTTATTTGCTGGTTTGGGGTTTTTTTAACTCCTGCTTCTGACTTTCAGGGGCAGCTGTAGTTCTTCTAATAAATTACTCCCAACTGATCCCTCTTTCAATACTACTATATCCTGAAAGCTAAAGTGCCCTTCAGCACAGATGTTTGTAAATGCACAGAAGCTTGAGTTGTTGAATAGCTAAACTGGTTTTTAATTGGGAAGTAAACATTTAGCAGTTCTTAAGAACACATCATCTAGAACATCTAGAGTCAGTTGTTATCTTTATCCTCCCTGAATGTCCGTTGAATTCATCCAAACCAACGATCAACCATCCAAAATGTGTGTTACTTATAATGGTGTACGTTTGCATGATAGAAAAGATCTTAAATAATAATTGTAGATTTTTGCTTTTGGTGGAATGACTAAAATTGGTAATTATAGCAACTAATTATAGCAAAGATAATTATAGGAAAACAAAAGGTTGCCATTCTTAAGTATAAACAATATGGCTGTTGTTGAGGTAAAATACATTCAAAGTGGCAATACCTTTAATTTCAGCCGTCATCACACCTCCATTTTTATGAAATGGCATTCAGCACCAAGCAAAACTACAACATGGAATATGCACCCTTTTTACTTTTGCATTTTAGGGTACAAAATATGCCAGTATATTATTCTGAGTTGTATTAATCAGTAGGTCAAAGCTAAAAAGACGTCTGGGAGGCACAGATGGTTGAGGACTGGCAAATACCTCTGGATCCATTATCTTCAAGGTCAGACTTTTAACACTACAAAGGTTAGTAGTGACCCAAAGTCAACACCACCTTTTCAGTCCAGCTCCTGGTGAACAAACACCTACCTCTCAGCTGGCATTCACAACAGAGATGATCTTAGACCTAGCCCCAACTCATTGCTGTTAATAACATTCCTTTTCAAGGGAGGTGGAAACTTCACAGCCTTTTCACTCCTAGAAATAGGCTCTGTAATAGAGCTATAGAGCTTACATTGCTGCTGCCTGGATTTCAGTCCCAGGGCTTCCAAATTCAACAGCAATTGTTCATTATTGAAAAGATATTTCAATTAACACTCCATAGAAATCCTTGCCCTGGGTGCCTATAAAACCACACAAAAGACAGTATTTAAACCTCTAACATAAGTTTCAAAACATGAGTTACTGCCTCTTTAGAAAAACTGAGAGAAATGTTGAATACTATTTCAATGGCAAAAAGATTGATGTTAAGATTATCTGAATATAAAAGCTATTCTTTAAGCCTACCTAGAGATTATATTCTTGCAACCATTACAGGCAAATGAAGTGCAATTCTTCCTGAAACTAAATCCCAACCTGAATTTAGAATACTACAGTGTTCAGTACTTTTAGATGGCAATTAATTCTTTAAATGACTTATTGCAATGTCACAATTATCCCCCAGAATTCCAAAAGGCAGGAGCTGAGTTATGTGAAAACATGAAAAGTGCTTGCAGAGGCATTTGCCATCATGGTTACTCTACCAAAAGCTTTTCTTCCCTGTTGGTTTTAGAACCACAGCACGCAGAACAGTGATAATTACAGAACTATTTGGAGAGAAAATTAAGACATAAGCATAACCAACAACTTACTGCTTATAAAGGGTCATTATTTACATATCATGGTAATAATCCACATGAAGACCCCTCTTACTAGATGGTGTAAGTGATGAATTATACATGAGTTTATCATAAAGAGCAAGGTTCTGATGCAGCATCAGATTCTGAGGTCTTTGCTCACCCTGTAATTTCACATATTCAAAAAAAGAGTTCTGTTGAGAGGAACAGGTCTGTTTCCAAAGTAAGATGCAACTGAACTGAAAGGTATGAAATGTACCTTACAGGTTGTTGAGGGTATCGAAGTTTATCCCAAAATGAAGCGGGTTACACTTACCAAATATGTTACAAATCAACAGACTTCCATCAATATTCAAGTGAGATGAACACTGAGGAAAAACTCAAACACCAGTAAATTGGGCAACTTAATAACCATGAGAGATTCAGAAAGGAATCGCACCAAAGCATTCCAATATCACCTGCGGTAAGTCAGTGTCACAGCTAATGGATGCCCCATACTATTACTGCCTGCACCTGCGACCGACAGCATCTATCGGCGAGCAACCAAACGGGAGCAGAACCTGATCTGGTTTCTGCAATACGTCTGAGGGATCACAAAGACTGAGATTACTCAAGCATTAGTAGCTGAAATACAAACTTATAGGAAGAGTGGAACTTCTCATTGTTCAAACATAAAGTGCCAGAAAGAAGAAGCAGGTACAGCCCTGAAAAGAAAGAGGAAGCCTGCCTGAAATACACACAGCAAAACAATACATAGCTGCTTTCTCCTAAAAAAGGCAAACAGAAAGTGTTCGCGCAGCTCGTCTTTCAGCAACCAGATTCCCTTGACTTTCTTTCCTACGTACCAGGGTACGGATCTGCTTCTCAAACCCAGCGGAGATCCTCCGCATCTCCCGTTCAGTCCCAGATACTTCCCCGGCTCGCAGCACGGAGGTTCTCCCGCACAAAGGGTGCCTGCCCCGGCTCACTGCGGGCTCCCGCTGCCGAGGAGCACCAACAGCCTTAGCAAATGAGACCGTACAGCACAAAACTACCCCGGTCCAAACGAAACCAAGCAGCAGGCTTGGCGTGCCCTTTCGGTTGGATGCTTTTTGCACACTTCTCCCACAAACAGCGGTTTCTCCGACAAAAATTGCCCTCAAGTCTCCTGCAAAATCTAAGGTCGGGGAGTGCTTCCCGCTGCTCCCACAATGATTCCCCAGGGAAAAGATTCCCGCACCCGAAAGGCGTCATCTCTACCCGCCGTAGCACCCGAAGGGGCCGCTGCCGGAGGGGTCTCTCCGTTAGGGATACGGGGCCATTACCGCCGGGGACCGGCCAACCCCCCCGTCCCCACCCGCACTTCCCCGGCCCGGCGATCCGACACCGCGACCGGGTGCGAGGAAGGAGTCGGGTGCCTAAAGTTGAGGCATCCTCGGAGGCTCCCGCTGGTACCGCTCCGGCTGGAGCCGCCGCTCCCTCCACCCCATGTCCCCGCTGGTACTCACACGAAGACCCCGAAGAGCAGGGCACGAATGCCGATCTCGATCGCCAGCTCCCGCATGGTGCGTCCCGGCGGGCAGCCCCGCGGGGCCGCCTCTCATTCCCCGCTCGGGGCCGGGGCACGCGGGGCCGCTCCAGCCGCTTCACGCCGCCCGTCCGCAGCCCGCCCCGCCGCCCGGAGCCGTGCGGAGCCCCGGGAGAAGCAGCCCGGGCCCCCCCATCCCTCTTCAGCCTCACGGAGGCGGCGCGGCCGCCGGGCTGACGCGGCCGCGGCACGGGGGAGGGTCCCGGTGAGTAACGCGGTGTCTCCCCGCGCGGGGGACGGGGGATCCTGGGGATTTCCTTTCCTTTCCCCTCCTTCCCTCCTCTCCCCGCCCCTGCCGCGCTGTCGAGCCGCTGCCGCCCGGCCCCCCCCGCTCCCCGGGGCATCCATGCGGCGCTCCGCCTGGGTCCCGCCGACCCGGGCAGCCCTCTGGAGCGGGGAGCCTGGGCTGGTGCCCCCGCCTGAAAAAGCGCTTTTTCATGGCCTATTTAATGCATCGATCCCTGCCCTCCGCTGCAAAGAAACGAGCCCATTGCCCATCAGTGGGAAGGGATGGCCGTCCAGACCTCGTGGGTACAGTACAGCTCCGGTGAGGAGCCGGGCTGGCGTCTCGGTGTTTATCGCTTCGCTCCCGAAAAGATGGAGCTAAAATATATCGGCGGTGTCGGGAAGAGGCAGGACCACCATAGGCACAGCTGGCATTAGCTGTTCATAAAGAGCTGGCTGGTTGAGCAATGGGCAATTACAGGCCACCCGTGCTGACACCGAGGTGGGCATATTTAATCTTCGTGTGAAGGACTTGGAATGTTTGGGTACTTTCTGCAGCATGTGTGTAACAGGCTACCCACCCGTTTAGACATTCGTGCCACTTGAAGCTTACTGCTAATGCAAATAAATCCGCTTGACACTCCTGCTTCACTCGGTCACATTCTACCTATTATGGGATATTATAGCCTAAACGTGTGGTTAGTTCAGTGTCTGTTCATTCCCAGTGCAGAGGAGGTAGCTATGTGGGGCTGTAAATTGCTGGCATGGGAGAAAGGCAGCAAAACCTTAGCCTTGCTTCGCTCCTGCAGTGGCAAGCTCTGAGCAGCCCTAATCCTTGTATTGCTTTAGCAGAGTTCATTAAACTTCTTCTCTGCATGGAGGGATTGAATCCTGAGCATCTTTATTGTAAGAGAGCTTCAGCCTTAAGCCATGAAATGCAGCAAACTAATTCACAGTTAAATGTATTTAATTATCTGCTTTCTTGCGGCCTTTGAAAGCATGTCCTTCAGGAAAGTGTTCCTAGCTATTAATACTGCACATAGTTACAAAGCCACCACTATTGCAGGAGGGATCCAATTTCACTTTACTACATGATAATTGCTAGAGAATTAATGCCAGAGACGCTTTATTAAACCTATCTGCTTAGTATATGCACTTTGCATCAAATGGAAGCTTTGAACTCTGAATTAGCCACCACGGAGTAAATCTTTTATTCACCATTGTTCGTGGAAGAAGAGGCAGAAACTTATATACTAACTTCACCTATAGGTAACTACACCAGTGCTAGATTTGTTGCAAGGAAGGTGACTGAAGCCCAGAGCGCACAAGTCTATAACTGGCATTGGGGAGAAAGCACTTAAATTGTTAGTGAGATCTTTCTTCCTTGTATGCCTTATTTCACCAATTTTTAGGACAGAGCTTGATCTAAACTATTTATATTCTGGATTAAAAAAAAAATGTGATTCTATTTCAGGAAGCAAAGCTAAATCGTGAAGTCTCCACATTAAGCTGGTGGTGGTAAAGGACATGTCCCTTTCCTTGTAGGACACTCAGTTGGTTTGTCTTCTATGGTCAAATATTTGTGCTTCCTCTAGTTTGTGACCCTATGGCTGAACGTGTGTCTACATTGTTGATAAAGGCACACAAGAAAAACCTTTGTCTTCATGAATAGTCCTTCCTTACAGAAAAAGCCTCATAATTTGTATGAATCAAGCCAGTCATGAAACGAGGACCTTCAGGACTGTTGGATAATGCTGACAGTTTGTGCTGCCATTATCAGTTCCACACAAACTGTGGAGGAGGCAGATGACAGAAGTGGGTAAACTATGTCTGCTCTGCTTGAGCATCTAGATGCCATGTATACAGTGCTTAAAGGAAACAGTTACCACTCAACACATCTTTCTCCTTTACTTTTTTGTCCTGAAATCATATATATCTCTTCAATTATGTTGTCTTAGCCTGTGGATCCTTGAGCCTCTGGCTTTGCTACAGTACCTTTGCTATTGTGGTGCTGCAGAAGAGGGGATTTCCTCAGTTTGTATTAGTGTTTGGAATCATTCAACTGTTATCAGCAGAGCTAAGAAACTAAGCTAGTTATAAATTTAAAACTAAACAAAATCTGTCCTGCTGCAGCTCTCTGCTTGCACTGCTCTGATTCTCCAGAATATATCAGCCAATGGTGATTTATGAAGCATAAATGCTTCAAATTGATTTTTATCAAAACTCGACCCAGCTTGCAGCTGGCTGCTGAGCAAAACTTGCTTTGACTTTCAAACCCATTGTGAGTTATAGGGGTAATTGGCGAGGAACAGATTTCAAGCTGCATTGTGGCATTAAGCTACAACCCTGCCGCAGGAGCCATGCGGAGTCACTGTGCTGCAGCAGATGCTCAGAGCAAACCACAACGACCCTGGGAACAACCCCATTTCTTATTCCTTCCATCCCTGTAGTTGTACAGGCAGAGCAGGTGCTCTTGATGCTATCAATTTTCTTAGGTGTGACTGCAAAGGAGAAAGAACTGATCCCACTGGGATGGAGGCAACTATCACGCCTTTTAGGTTGACTTCTAGTGCTCTCGGTATTTTCCTCTCGCAAGGATTAGTCTCTATTTGAGGCACCTGCAACCTACTTTCAGTCCACAAAGAGATGTTGACAGGCAGAAACAGCTGCACAGCTGGTAGGGCTTTTCTGGAGGTTACAGCTCTTTGCCAATGCAGCAGGATGTATGTGTGCTTCTTACCTGCCCTGGGGCAAGTTCTTGCAGCTCAGGTAAACTGAGTTTAAAAAGGCTGATTTTTCCATTAAAGCACATAAACTTTATCCTACCAGAAAGCTGTGGAAAATAACAAACTTGCAGCCAAAGACACATGGTAAAAAACTAAATGATAGTAACAATTGAAACTGCAGAAGCTGCTTTTTTTCTGTTTCCTAGGAGTTTGTAACTCTTTATGATCTTAAGGGCAAAACCCCTTCCTAGAAATAACATTGTATGGCCAATTCTTAGATCTTGTAGCTATAGAATTTCTAAAGTCCATAGAGTTTCATGGGCTTATGATGGCTTTTATTCCATATAAAGGATTCTTAAAAAGGTTACACGAAAGTCTAACTTTTTTAGTCTTATGTAACTACATGCGCTGGTCAGCCACAGAAAAATCACAGGTCCTGCCCAAAATGTTTGTTAGACAACTCCACCATCTCCATCTATGTGATTTTTAATGTTTTACCCATAAATATTCATAAATCAAGCATTCTCAGGCTGCACAGGTGAAGAGTCACCAGCAGTGTTTCAAAAGTTGAAGGAAAAACACTTTGGTCCTAAGGAATGCAACCTTAGCTGGAGAATTCACAGGTTTCAGGAGGGGAAGCAATAGCAGTTGTTCAGTTATTTCAGAATTCAGATGAATACTCATAAACGACCTCTGTTTTTCATATCACTGCAGAAAAGTAGAAGATCGAGTCATATTTAACCACCATCAAAGCCAACAGGGATCTTTCTGCTGGGTCAGGATGTCAAAATTCGTCATAGATGTCCAAAGTGAGACATAGCAAAATTATCCTGAAAAACTCCTATCATCGTGCTCACTCAAGAAGTTCAAACTGAATTTCACAAAACAGGCTGTTATTATCATTGATAGAAAACAAAGGGTGTTTAGTATTGGGACTTTATCATTGTTCATTCTTGGATCACTTGAAATAGTGGTCATGTTCTCTCTGGTTTTAAATTTTTTGAGGCAAAGTACAGGGTTTTTTTTTACTTTCAATTAGTGTCTAATCTATGAACAGAAATACTTTGGTGTATTTTTTACAAAATCACATCAATATGAGATATTAAAATACATTTCAAATGGAAGAGGCACTTAGATCCCCCTAAGTGTACCCGCTCATTGAAAATATCTCAAAATGGAATATCCTTTTTATTTTAAATTGTGTCACTTCTTCTTTTTTCTTTTTCTTTTTCTTTTCTCAAAAGATGAATTTTGTGGTTCCTCTCAACCTAGGAGCTGTTGAGAGGTTGAAGTTTTCATTGTAGGGGTCAGCGCACGCAAGCTTGGGTTCCATCTGCACAGTAAAACCAGCCCCTTTCTCAAGTAAAGGTTCTCAGACTTTCTAACTCTGGGTTAGCAGAATGCAGTGGAAGTTGATTGAGCTGCACTCTGAGTATACCTTACACATGGCTTTAAGTGGCATATGTGTACAGTCAGCCCTTTTCCCCGAACGAGGTAGCAAATGGGAAATGACAGTATCAGTGTCCCCATGCTACTCAACTAATGTACTTAAAGTGGTGTCCCTGTGAGTTAGAGTGATGCTGTATTCCTGCTGAGGAAGTGAGACTGATGGCCGCAGGCAACCCAAGGACACAAGCACAACCTGAGGACTTCATCCTGTGCAGACAGGCCCCTTTGTGCGCCTGAATGTCTAATGAAAACCAGAAGGCTTTGTATAGATTGAGGCAGCTGCTCAAGTCAGTCTCATTGATTCTGAGGTGACATTATTAACCATGAGAAACTATTCCATTAAGGTGAACTGGTGCAACTGGTTCATATAAGTCAGTGAACAAAAGCCACAGTTTTTTTCTTTCTCCAAAAAGTTGTAGTTCCATAGCCCTCCCCTGCCTGTCATTCACTTTTAGGCTACTTAACCTAAACCAAAATGTTAAGGAATGAAGAGACTAAGAAATCTGGAACACATATAAGCCCATAATACATTTCTGAGAAAATCTCTATGTATATGTACGAGTACCCAGAAAGCCAAACATATCCTGGGCTGCATCAAAAGCAGCTTGATAAGCAGGTCGAAGGAGGTGATCCTGCCCCTCTACTCTGCTCTTGTGAGACCTCACCTGGAGCATTGTGTGCAGTTCTGGTGTCCTCAACATAAAAAGGACATGGAACTGTTGGAACAAGTCCAGAGGAGGCCACGAGGATGATCAGGGGACTGGAGCACCTCCTGTATGAAGACAGGCTGAGGAAGTTGGGGCTGTTCAGCCTGGAGAAGAGAAGGCTGCGTGGAGACCTCAGAGCAGCCTTCCAGTATCTGAAGGGGGGCTATAGGGATGCTGGGGAGGGACTCTTCATTAGAGACTGTAGTGATAGGACAAGGGGTAATGGGTTAAAACTTAAACAGGGGAAGTTTAGGTTGGATATAAGGAGGAAATTCTTTCCTGTGAGGGTGGTGAGGCACTGGAATGGGTTGCCCAGGGAGGCTGTGAATGCTCCACCCCTGTCAGTGTTCAAGACCAGGTTGGACAAGGCCTTGGTCAATATGGTTTAGTGTGAGGTGTCCCTGCCCATGGCAGGGGGATTGGAACTGAATGATCTTAAGGTCCTTTCCAACCCTAACTGTTCTATGATTCTATGATTCTACCTCATGGGAAACTCTTAAATCTGCATAAGTCATTTCTTAACTACTAGAGCTCATTCCATAAACAACTAGTCTATATTTTGGGGGTTTAATTTCTATGGTAAAAACCACATCTACAGAATGCACAGAGAATGATTATGTGATAGGTTTATAATCATTGTAGTACACAAATACTTCAAACCCATATTGTTTAGCAGTGAGAAATGGCCATTATTTTGCTATATTACCAAATTACAGTTATTACCAGTAATTGCTGTTATTACTAATGAAAACAGGATTCATTGGAATCTAAATGATTCCCCAGAAGAGAAAGCCAAACCTAAAATTTTAAGATATTATACAATTTCTCTAGAATACTTGAAAAAGTATTCTGTGTATGGACCAAATACTCTCGCTCTTACCCTTTATAACTTTACTGAAGATTTTTCTTAATTTAATGCCCCACTGCTCTATTCATAGCAGCCTTCCAGTATCTGAAGGGGGCCTATAAGGATGCTGGGGAGGGACTCTTCATTAGGGACTGTAGTGATAGGACAAGGGGTAACGGGTTCAAACTTAAACAGGGGAAGTTTAGATTGGATATAAGGAGGAAATTCTTTCCTGTGAGGGTGGTGAGGCACTGGAATGGGTTGCTCAGGGAGGCTGTGAATGCTCCACCCCTGTCAGTGCTCAAGACCAGGTTGGACGAAGCCTTGGGGGCCATCGTTTAGTGTGAGGTGTCCCTGCCCATAGTAGGGGGGTGGAACTGGATGATCTTAAGGTCCTTTCCAACCCTAACTATTCTATGATTCTATGATCCATAAAATCACTGGTTATTATTACCTTGTACATAAAAAGGAGTATCTGAGAGCAGAAAACCTGGGTTTATATTTCTTTACAATGACCCTGCTACTGTTTCCCTCTTTCAGAAAGTAAGAATTGTGCATCCAACATATAATAATATCTTGTGCAAATATTAAATAGGATTTACTATATAGCTCAGATTTAGTTCTACCTCAAAGTGAAACAGGTTTTTCATAAGGCAAAGCACTGATTCTTTGTAAATCCATGTAGGGAGTTTCGAATGAGCCCTAAAAGGAGGCAAAGGTCTCATCCTAACAGATATATTTTGTATTTTTTTTTTGTAAGTGTAATAATTTTGTAAGTTTTAAGAATTATTCAAGTGATGTTGACTAAGCTTGGCAATATTGTCATATTTCTGATGGAAAATCAGGTTCAGCTTAGAAGCCAACTTTAATTTCTGGAGTGATTTACACTCAGATTTGTCACAGGACGTAAACCAGACATGGGTTCCCATCCATTCAGATCATACAGTAAGTCATGTCTGCATGAACAAGATTTCCCATTCATTAGATCTGTAGCCAACCAGAGAAGCTGTGGCTGCCCATCCCTGGCAGTGTTCAAGGCCAGGTTGGACAGGACTTGGAGCAACCTCCTCTAGTGGAAGGTGTCCCTGCCCATGGCAGGGGGTTGGAACTGGATGGTATTAAGGTCCCTTCCAACCCAAACCTTTCCATGATTCTATGACTAAGCAAAAATAACTGGGAAAACAATCATTAAAATCAAAGCTGGTATGACAGTTGAGTACATTTTTCTTCTTCAAAGATTAAAATATATTTTAAAAAGCCACTTATGCCTTCAAAGATAGAAATGGAAGGCTATTCTAGCTCTTATATCTTCTGTATTTCTGTCAGTATTTTTTTCTTTTACCTTTTACTGCTTCTCTTATTCTTCTTCATGTCTGCTTGACTAATTAAATCTAGCTCACCATGGGGAAAATCCCTCATTTTCTCTTCCTCTTCTGCATCCCACATACCCAGATTCCCTATGCATACTCACAAAGTTACCCTGATGTAACTGCTTTGCGCTGTGATTGACGTATGGAGCAATCAAGACTGAAGTACAGGCAGAGCTCTCTTCTAGGGCAGCAGCAGCCAAGAGCTTGAACTTTAAGCTGTCTTTTGCCAGTTTATGTCAGTCAAGTATTTTAGCTTTCTGAATTGGTTAGACTTGGAGTCATGGAGCACTGCCAGCACAGACTAGTTCAATCGAGGCGATCTTGCCTATTACACACTATTAGTCTATTACAGGTTAGCTTTCTAATTCTGCAAAGTTAATCTTGTATGACATGTCAAAATTTAATGTGCACCAACAAAACCTGTTTCCCAGATATAGCAGCAATCTTTGCCTCTATTTGTCTTCATAGGACAAATATTTTCAGGTGCCAAGGTTTCCGACATCAGTACATGTCAATGAAAAGACAGACTTTGTTCTAGTCCTAACCTTCAACAACTTCACAAGGATTGACTAGGGAAAGAAGTGTCCTGATCATAGCATAAATAACACTGTCGGTCTTACTGGAGAGTTTGATCCATATTGCACACCCAGATGCAGCGCACAGCTCTTGGCTGTAGTAGATTTAGCATTTAAGTAACTCCAAAGAGGTGGAGTATTTTGCTAAAGACTGAGAACGTTTTACTTATTGTGTACATGTCTACACAGATGCATTCAGCATCTGGGAATTTCCCATCATCAGTGGATTTGTCTGCTGTTCCATATATACTGCTGATGGTTTCTTTCCTAAGTAACTATTGGTACTCAAATGGACAAAAGTAATGTCAGAGAACAAAACTCAAAGGAATTACAAACCTCAATCAGCGTGATGTAATCAAGCACATTTTAATTGTCTTAGATATCATATTTAAACTTTTATAATAGCAAATTGTTAATGTCTGTGTTTTGTTACTATACAAGTGCCTACAACTGGCTCATGATTGTGTCTACTTAAAGAGTTCTTTGAAACATCACTGTATCAGCATATTTCAGTAGTTGCCATTTAATGAAATTATGTCAAGTATAGAGCCTGAAAATTTATTAGGCTTGAATGTATGTGCTTAGAGCCATCTTGTGGTCCAGAACTACACTGTTACTTCTATAATCAGCAGCTCAGCAAACTTTGGTTAAGTCTAAATAATTAAATTCATGTATATAACAAGTCAATATGTATTATCTAAGAGCCAATTGATGTGCAACAGTGTTAGCTTTAGTACTTAATATACTGCGTATATTGTTGTGGGGTTACAGTTGTGAAAGTATTCATGTTCCCATAATAAACCTGTGATAAATTCAAGCCTAAATTTACGATAATTAGTATTCTTGTTTAGTATTTAATAGGTGACTATGACTTAAAGCAGGCATCTACTATCTATAATCCTAAGTAACACTTCATGCCAAGAATGGCCTTATTGCATTCAGTGTTGTGTAATTACTTTTCTCCTTTTCTTTTGCTTGTCAATGTAGTAGAAACTTGCCACCACTTGCCACATTTCAAATTACTCTTGACCCAAAAGGGAACATAACGAAGTGGGACAATCAAATATACGAGGTAAATGGAAGAACAAGCACAAACAACATGAGCAGTGCAAAACAAAACGACCACTTGTATTGGACAGAAGTTGCAAAGCAAACACTCAAGTTCAAATATGGCCTAATGGTTTAGTACTCAGGAACACTAATGGACCATTTGTTCATGTTTCACATGGATTTTTTGAAACTACTAGCCATTTCATCTGGATTTTGTGTAATAAGGCAGAATATTGAAGCTACTCAGCATGATTTTGTTCTAACCCAATCCTATTAGAAATAGCCCTGGGAGCAGCAAAATTGGACGAGAGAGTTTATTAATATGGATTCAGACTAGAGTCCGCTTTAAGCATGCCATGTGTTGCATAGCCTTAGGAATTGGATTCTGTAGTGGCACACTTGAGTGCATAGGGATCTGCATTCCCAGCACCGTACGAACAGTGTGTTCTGGTGGCTGTGTTCACTGCAGTGGTACCAGAGAGCTTCAAGAACAATGTGCCAGGGGTTTCCCAGCAGGAATCTCGTTTTATTGCTGTTTTGTGGACTACCTCAGCCACCAATCATGTCAGTTATAGGTAGGAGGAGAAACAGGTTTTTCTGCTGGAAGAAAATGAAACCATTTTCTAAATTGTAGCTGTGAGCTACTGCAAAAGAAATTTCTAAACCTGGGACTAGGAAACAGCACCAGGGACTTCCTTCCTCTTTAAATTCCTTGATGTTGTGAAATTGGATGTATTCACCCACGTTGCAGCAAAAGGAGCAATTTACTTTATCCTCACATCAACGTCTTACCGTACTGGTTGCTGAGCGGTCCAGTCAATAGCTGCAGAAGTAGAAGCAGCGCTCTAATTCCATGGCTAATCAGGACACATGAATGATGCTTTGTCGGACACATAACACAGGTCAGAGGAGAGCAGAAACATCCTGATTTAAGACCAGCTCCCATGAATAGCACTGAAGGCAGAGTTAAATTAGATTTGAACACTTCATGTACTTGTGATCACGGTGACAAAACTTTGTTTCCCAACTTGAACCCTGGAATTCATGCTTCATCACACTTAGTCATAATTTCTGTGCTTATTTAAATAAAGAAGTTATTGCTGTCTGGCCTAACATGATATAGATTTCTGCCAAATGAAGATACGAGGTTTAATTTGTATCTTTTCCAATCTATAGTAAAAAGTACATTTTGCTAGTAGTCAGGAAGAGGAAGGATAGGGCAAGTGTCAAGGACTGTTACCTTTTAGATGCCTAGAAAATGTATTCCTAACTTCACTGTTTTCTGCAAGGTAGGCTGAGAAAGCTTCTTTTCACCTAAGCTGTACTATGACAGTCGCAGTACTGTCCTTCACTTACTTTCTCATCTATGTCATCTATACTTAAAAAATCATCAGCTCTGCAGGCTAAGGAGCGAATTGGGCATGTACATGTGTGTTACTGCTAATATTGCACGTCTCGCTGCAGGTCCTCAAAGTAAAGATTGATAATTGGTTAAACACAGTGGCTGAAGCCCAGCTTACGACATAAAGCAGCCTGTGTTCCAAGCAAGTTTGATCAACAGCCATTAACGTTGACTACCAGGGAAAGTATCCACCATTTATGTAATAATCCTATGGTTATAGTGGAAGATTACCCTCTCATGGCAGGGGGTTGGAACTGGATGAGCTTTAAGGTCCCTTCCAACCCAAACCATTCTGTGATTCTATGATTCTAAGTGATAAGCAGATGATTTAAATTAGCTCCAGCAAGCTTGGTGCCATCCCAAGCTACAGCAATGTGGATGCTGGCCACTCTATGTACTTAAGCAATATTTAGCTTTCATTTATGAGGCAACTGTGTCTCCTCTTAGACGACACAATAAGAAATTATCTTGCTGGGAACTTTTCCCTGTGACAGCCAAAGGCAAATATTAAATAGTATTTGACTTCGAAAACATATGATGAAATTTTTTGCATTGATTTGTAATGATCAGTTCATACCTCTTTTACTTTCTACAATTGCAGACAGATTTTAATCCACTAGTTTTAAAGAATAAGTTTTTATACTGTTTGATGGTAGAAAGCAAGCTGTTAACATTACATTATACCAATACTGCTGTGTGTAAATATTGAACTGCAGAACTATTACTGGCAGGAGGATCTCTTTCTGCTGTGCAAGTACCCACAAAAGGATCCTATTGTAGATTCAACCACAAATCACATGGTTTTGAAAAGGATATGCATTTGAGGTAAATGAAACTGTGGGATTCCTACAAACTTCCATACCCATTGAAATAAGTTCTGTGTATTTATCATAATCAGTGTTGTACAGCAGGAGTAATAATGACTAGCTACGTATTGTGGGTTTTAGGAAACAACCTAATATTACTCTGAATCTTTAGTCTGTGAACAAAAAAGAACAGAGCATCTTTGTTAGCAACACAGCCCTCTAATACAACAGGCTTTCTGTTAAGGTTTCCAAGGCTTTTAGTGGAAGTCTTGACATGTTCTGTGCTCTGATTTGTTCTAGAGGGAGCATTTAACTTCATTGGAAATGGGTACAAGAAAGCAGTAGGTACTTACTGGAGTTAAGTTAGAGGTTCTTTCACCAGGCTGGCACTTTAAAATTGCAAAGACACACACTAGCTAAAATGCTTTAAAATCTTTCAGAGTGCATTTAACAAAGCACACTGGAAAATTCCGGTGTAAGCAATAAACTCTTCCTTTTCCTTCCATTAGGTTGACTTCACTGATTATTCTGAAAGATAGTTTCTTTCCTTTTCCTACTGAACATTTATTTAAGAGTAGAATAAAATAGAATTGTTACCTCTAGAGAAAGAGATGAAAAAACAATGTCTTAAAGTGTCTATTTATACAATTTTTACTTGAATAATTCAAATCTCTTGTCCCCAGATTTGTTAATGGTAACATATGAATGTGGTAAGTAACTACTTATGCTAGATTTGTGTTGAATATGGCACCACAGAACGAATACATCAGACTGCTTTCTAATCATTAAAATTCTGTACAGAATTTCCTTTTCTCGGGATTCTCAATCTTCTCATTTTGTCTTCAGATCTTGTAATTCTCTTACTAGTTGAAAATTAGAACTCATATCACCTTGTCTGGTATTTTGCTAGTAAAAAATACAGTCATTTCTGAGTACTGGACATGAAATAACCATTATTTTTATGTACCAAATAGAAGGCTAACTGTAGTAATAATAATGGAAAAAATGCATTTTTTATTTCTTTTTTAGGTGATTCCAAAACCCCATTTTGCCCAACATTCCTGAAATTTGGACACAGTTTTTTTGGATACTGGCATTCCATCCAAGTTTCCTACCCTTGGGTGGAAATCAATTCTTGGAGCCAAATGAGTTCACTTACGCTTACTTTTCAGTCATCTGTGATTTTCTGATGCTCGTTTTCCATGTTTCCTCTGATTCTTCCCTTTTCTTCTTCTTCCCCAATCTTTTTAGTTTCTTTTCCTCCTCTGAAGTGACACCTTTTCCCAGCCCCATTTTCTTGCTCCAGATAATCCAAACATATTCACTGGACTGCAGTACAGGTCTTGATGGAGAAAGCGGATAAGTTACCAGCTGCTGTTTTAATGCTGGAACCAACATACTTAAGAACTGGAACTAAGAGAAGTTTAGGTCTATAGTGGTACAAAAATATCCAAGCCTTCTTACATCAATGTAATGCAAAAATAACCTCAACTCATTACTTCTGAAGTGACTATGACTTGCCCTCCTTTGTAACTTTCTGCAAGTGTAAAGAGCAGTTGAAAGGGTAGGTCTTTAATTCCTGCTGGAGGCAGTGAAAAAGGAAGTTCTTTAGATTTACAGTAGCAAAGGGTTTAGCAGTGTAGTGGAGAAAGCTGCTTTTAACAAGGAGTTCAGGTTGTGGTTTTGTTTCAACACTGTTTTCAGTCCACAGATTTGGGCTGAAAATTCCCATCACTTCTTTCAGGACTGGGTCCTATTGATCCTACTCCAGAAAACATTGTTTGGGTTTATTATTTCCTTGCTTTTAAAGGAAGTACCTGGATATACCATGAAGTTAATATTTCATGGTTTATTTGATGTGGTGCAAGGGTATAGACACTTATTTTTAATGAGAAGACATTAGCTGCAGTTTGACAAGCTATTCATTGGCAAAGCACTGAATCTTCAGTGGTCTCTGAAGCGCGGGCAATGTCCCCACTTGTGCTTTTAGGACATAACTGTGCAATTATTGTGATGTGGTGTCTGTAAAGAAAGAGGCTAAACACACACACACACACACACACAGAGCTTTCACAACTAGTTCCACTTCATTCATTCACGCATGGTAATATATAGCATACAGATATGGGTCTGAGCCATGAAGCCAAACAGCAACTACATCATTCCCAGTGACTGTTTTCAGTCACTATGAATTCCATTCTATAAACAACCACTTCCAAGGCTGCTTCCCAGCCCAAACTTGCACCCAAATACTCCCTGGCTTACTCAAGACCCAGGTGCTATCAGCAATTCTTCTTTAACTATCCACATAGCGGGAACAGGATGGCTTGCAGTTCCCACATTGTGATAGTCTGATTAGTGACTTCTTTTGAGAAGGGCATTGGTGTATCAAATATTACAGAACAAATACAACCACTTATAGGTAGAAAAGACATGTATTACTCTACTTGTCATGGAGAATGTTTCTATTCCTACAAAAATCTTGATCATTTTGTGTTTCTGAGGAGACTTTCTATACCAGCTTCAATTAATGTCATTGATAAAGTGGTATTAAAGACAAATACCTCAAATCTTAGCTATGGGTGTGAACAGCATTAAAATGTGTAATCGCCACCTCACCTGGAGACCTCATTCGGAGTTTTGAGACCTCACCTGGAGTATTGTGTGCAGTTCTGGTGTCCTCAACATAAAAAGGACATGGAACTGTTGGAACAAGTCCAGAGGAGGCCACGAGGATGATCAGGGGACTGGAGCACCTCCTGTATGAAGACTGGCTGAGGAAGTTGGGGCTGTTCAGCCTGGAGAAGAGAAGGCTGCGTGGAGACCTCATAGCAGCCTTCCAGTATCTGAAGGGGGCCTATAGGGATGGTGGGGAGGGACTCTTCATTAGGGACTGTAGTGATAGGACAAGGGGTAAAGGGTTAAAACTTAACTAGGGGAAGTTTAAATTGGATATAAGGAAGAAATTCTTTCCTGTGAGGGTAGTGAGGCACTGAAATGGGTTGCCCAGGGAGGTTGTGAATGCTCCATCGCTGGCAGTGTTCAAGGCCAGGTTGGAGAGAGCCTTGGGTGTCATGGTTTAGTGTGAGGTGTCCCTGCCCATGGCAGGGGGGTTGGAACTGGATGATCTTAAGATCCTTTCCAACCCTAACTATTCTATGATTCTATGATTTTTTCATCTGCAAGTACTTGAAGGTCATGAACACAGGATATTTGCTCGTGATTTTCCTTTCAGTGAATGAGAGCACAATAGTTTTCGGCAGCTCTATGAGCTTTATAAGCTTGGCAGAAGGATAAATTTACAACTTTGTTTTACCAGGGATAATTTGAGGGGAAAGTGCTGTGCTGAAGCACTTAGTCTTTGAAAAACTGAAACTGTGCTGCCTGCTCTCTAGGCAGACGCTGCAGTAACAGTAATCCAAGTTAGCCCAGTTTCAATCTGTATCCAAAGCCCTTTGAAAAAGTCACACAGAGCAGGAAAGAAAGGAAGTGTTCACTGCTTCCAGCTCTAAAGGCATCATTCTTCCTTTTGTCCTCCAACAGTAGGTCACAAGACAGGCACAAGTCTTTGCATCAGACACACGATGGAAAAGAGTCCACAGCATAAATTTCTGCAAGGCAGAAATCCATGTTTCTTAATTGTGGCACAGAGTTGCAGTTCTTTGGAATTTTCCACATCTTTGAAGCTCTTCACAAAATCAGAGCAATGCTAAATTCTTGTAAAGAGAATAGAAAAGTGAGGTTAAAGCTTCATGAATTTTTTCTTCTTGCCAATAAACCCAACATGGCAACTTATTTTGTATCCAGAGACAGAAAATAAGGCTCTGAAAACATATGAGCAGCCAGTCTGGGTGTTTCAAGTGCCTGATTCACTCTCTGAAATGTAAAGTGCCTTGAATAAAGAAATAAAAAGAAATAGAGGCATCAAAAATCAGGCATTTCTGTAAAAAAATGTAGCTCTGTACAGATGATAACGATACATGTAGATCAAAATGAGAGTGAGAAAGAAAAAAGGCTCAAGTTCAGCTCCTGAGATGTAATCGTATGTTGCCATTATCCTTTGCAATTTTAATTGAGTCGTCCAGCTCTCTTTTACAAAGCAACTTCCACAACAATCTGAAACTTTTGATGTTCAAGGGATCAGACAGAAACAAAACCACAGTCCCATGCACGGTGGGTACCTGCTTTACACCATCACTGTGCAGTGTTTCTATTAACGTCTTAAAATTTAGCACACTCAGCTCAAAATTGAGTTTGTTTCAAAACAGCTCCAAGCTGAGAGAACAAAAAAACCCAACCCAAAACCATTTAAGGCTCTTTCTTTCTTTGAAGAGATATCAATTCCAAAAGCACAAAAAGCCATCACAGTCTAAATCGAGATGAAGCTGTCAATTCCTAACTAAAGCACCATAGCCTCTGGAGTTCTTAGTCTTGTAATAAATACTTGTAATCCATAAAAGAATTGGATTAAATATGCATTAAATATGCAATTATTAAATATGTAATTATTAAATAACATGCTTTACGTGATATTAGAGAATGTATCATATATTCTGCATATATACTTATTATGAAAGTAATAGCTCAGATTTTTGAATGAATCAAACCTTGTCATGCCATATGGGAAAGCTATCTATTAATTCATTTGCTGTTATTTACTGCATCATTTTAAATCTATTTCCTGCAATATATATGTAATAAAATATCTGCCACAATGAACACTGCGATGCCTGCTCCTAAAAGCTTGCATTTTGCCTTGACATTATTAGGACAAACACAGCAATGACAGTCAGTGTTATTGGAACTTATGATTAAAATCCTGGGTACTTCATTCTCTCTCATAAGTCCCAAACATCTCTATCAAAACTGGAAAATGCTGGGTTCAGATTCAATGAATTTCTTCCTTGAAAGGATTGAATTTCTGGGAAATCTATTTTTATTTTTCCTGCAAGGCCAAACAGCAGAAACATTTTGATTCTCAGGAAAAAATAAAGGAAGAAAAAAGTTATTATTTTCCTCAGAGGCAGAGTGCCCGATCAGCTTTATTGAAACGGTGATTGCTCTATAACTACCAGCTTCTTACCAAGTTGGCAGATCTGGGCAAACACGTGGAGAGCAGAGCTAGCTTTGCTGCTTGCACAGCAAATGAGCTCACACCTAATGAAAAGGGGATTGCAGTGAAACATTCAGCTCTCCTTTCCTTTTTCAACATCCCCAGCCCTTGTTTCTGTAGTAAGTTGACTTTGCGTGCCAATAGCAAAGCAGATGGGAGGCTGCCCCTGCAACAAGCAGATTTGAAGTCATAGCATAGTGCTAAAAACACTGAAGGCTGTCATCAAAGGAGCAGAATAACGTCCCACAGAGCAAGGAAGTTGCACAAGCCACATTTTACCTTAGCAAGACTGCAGCTAAATGTAGGGATCACTTCAGAAACGAAAGGGGCATGGGAACTTTAGGGGATGCTAAAATGATTTTATATTTCCTATAACATTTCTTAAGCAAAAAAAGAGAAGTTCAAAAACTCCTAAAGTATTTATTTCTGGATTGGTCAGAACTGGAAAGAATTAGCACTAAGGTGCTGAGCTTTCAGATGTGATTACATCAGTGGAGCCTCTGAAAAAGAAAACTAAGTTATGCAGTAAACAAAGGGGATCCCAGCAGAGCAAAATCTTACTGTAGCATCTGTGTTTACCTTTTAGGTGCTCTGGAGTTCTTTTCATGAGGAATGCCTGGGGGAATGTTTTGAAAACAGGGCAGTATCCTAACCCCTACTAGTATGCGTTGCATATGTATGTATGTTAACACGTAGCACAGCCTATTAGGAATGGGGCTGTACCATGAAATGCTGATGAGCATTTGGTGTCTGTTATGTATATTTAGGAGGTTTTTCCAGACTGTCTCTAGGCTGGTGTCCTGAACTGAATGCCTCTGAGGACAAATTCATTAGATGTGTTTATATTAAAGAACTCATTAGATGAGTTTCCACTTTCCAGATTAGATGGATCTTCCTCATTAGTGTCATCCAAACAAAACTCAGTTTCTGTGCCCTGAGACACAAAGGCATTAACCACAATGTAATAAATGGAAATGATCTGGAGATTCTCTCAAAGAGCACGCTCCTGGTGCTAATAATAAAGACTCAACTTCAGACACCAATAATGAGACCAGTAAATGCTTATGTATCAATTCAGGCTTTCAGTTTCCCAAACTTCAGAAATGATTCATCACTCCACTGGAGTTTCTAGGAGGTGATTCACTGGAGCTGGCTTGGATACATTTCAGACCCTTTTGCTATGACACAATCTTTTGCTGAGTCCATCCAGTCTGCCACAAAAACCATGCAAGGTACAAGAGAGGGATATCACAGACAGTCCAACGGAGCTGTTCATAGTCACCAGGCTAATAGCTACCATTCATTCTACTTCCCTGAATCCCTATTCCTGCATTTATCTATGGATAAATGGACCAAATGAGAGTGTGAATGTTAAAATAGATGTCTGAGACAGCTGGAGAGACTACTTGAAGACTGTATAAAAGAAATATTTCTCCTCATTTACATTTGTGCATCCTATGTTCTGCTTTTATAGTGGTTCAGTTCTGAAAGGAGGTGAAGAAGAGCCTATAAATAGACCAGGAAAAGGCAAATAAGTTCCAGTGTTATATCTGAGATAATTCCTATTTTCCATCTCACTTTATGCAGACAACCTGGTTAGTGTGTAGCCTTGTAACTGCACCAAAAGCTGAGCTAAATAACAAAAAAAGGAAGAAGTTCATAAGGATTTATTTAGATATCCTGTTGATCAATGTGTTGGTCAATTCTACTTAGAATTTAGAACCTACAGATGAGCAGGACCTATACAATCTAAGAAAAGGAAAAGACACCCAGGTCTATTGAACAAAATACCTCTGCCTGATAGAAACTTCTGTAGCATAAACTGGCAAGAATTCATTGGTTGAGAAGGAACCAACCTGGAAGATCCTGCAGCGCATTACTGTCAAATCAGCTGTAAACCATCAGTTCTGGAATCCAGCAGGGAAGCAAATACACCATGTGCAACTGTTTACATGGACCAACACAAAAGCTTAGTTAGGAACAGAACACAACACAAATCTCTAAGCACAGACACATAACTAAATAAGGGCCTCATCTCCTATCTACTTTTGTGTCTTCAATTGACAGCATCCAGGCCCAAACTGGTCTCACAAGAAGGGTGTAAGATCACAAAGAGACAACAAATGCAATTTAGAAGTGGCTTGCAACAGAAAACTACTATTTTTTTAATATAATCTAGTAATTAATAAAACAAAATAATCTCAGGTGTCTTTGGTTTGTGATGGTCAGAGACCTGTGGGGAATGAAATATGCAGCAACCACTAAAAATATCTCTTTAGCGAAAGAGAAAACGCATTTGATTACAGAGAAGTTAAAGTGAAAGGTCAGAAATGTCTTAGGAGACAAATGGGAATCTCTCTGAGAGGCTTAACTAAAGTCCTGGGATTCAGAGCATAAATCCCTGAAATAGGATTGGAACTAATGGTGCTCTAATGAGTTATGATGCCAATTATTAATGGCATCTTCTACTCCGTATGGTGGCTGCGAGCAACATGTGGGGTTTTAAAATTACCTTGATTTTTTCCACACAGGAAAAATACATCCTTATTACTTCTTTTTATGAGATCCCCCTCTGGTACCTTATGCTTAATCATCAGCGTGATCTAAAACATCAGTCACTGCTACGAAAAGGGGCGCAAACAAGCCCTGTTACTCAGCTGATTTGTACCTAGTGTGGCTGCAAGACTAAACTTGGCAATGTCTCTTTCTTGTGATAATAGAAGCTATAGATTATAGTAAACACAGTTTTAGTATCGACTCTGTGCATCTTGCTTCAGGGCTGTCGGAGTAAAGCCTCTTGCCTGTACTCATAACTTACTTCCTGAGGCCACTCAGGTCTGTGTCAGTGAATGGTTTCTTAAAATGTTACTGTTTTAAAAAAGGCCTTTAACTTTTCAAATAAGAACATATTATTTAAAACCCCTGATGAATGCTTTCATTTCGTGTTCATAGGACTCGGTGAGAACACAAGGAAGGAGTTTCGTAGGCGTCTTTCTCCGTAGTGTTTCTAACGTTTAGCATGTTTGAAAATTCACCAGTAAATAAAGCAACCTACCTCAAATGCTTTAGCAGTTACTGAATTGTTTCGTTTCCTCTCCTCCTGCACAAACCCACACGTATTTTAATGGTCTTTGTGGAAAAGCCAGCAGATATGTAACAGAAAATGATGTTCTTTTTGTGCTATTTCACAAGGTGAATTTCACAGGAAATTCTGTGGAGACTCATCCCTTGGTATCCCTTGGTACTTTATAAATAATCTTTGTATGTACCTATTCCATTTCTACGATACCCAAGTCCAGAGTAAAACCAATCCTAAGTTCTCATTCAGCTTTCGGCATTTCCATACTGTGTTAGATTGGGGCTTTCACAGCATCCAATAAGCCAATAAATATAACATGAACATATGTGATATATTATATTGTTAGCATTATCAATCATATTACAAACAGATTTTAGAGAATAAAATCAAACCGGTGTTGTTGTCTTATATGGTGTTAATATGATAAGAAACAATCTGTTGACCTTTCTAGGAATCTGGCTCCTAAAAATCACCTAGCTCTGAATGTTTATCCAAGAATCTGAATTCAACATGGTACAGATACCGTGCCGCTTCGATTTGTCATCTCATAGGTTGTGTAATTTAAGCTACTTATTTACACTCCCTTTGTAGTCAACATAGAGAAAGTCGTATCTTCAGAGAGGAGGTTATCTTGTCTATTTTTGGTCCAGATTTGATAGTAGGATTAATTTCTTTTTGAGGTACCTGTATCTGGTGATACAGTTGCGTATAATGCTCTTCAGGAATATTAAAATAAAGGCAGATGAACAGAAGCTAATTAAAATATTTTAAGACTTTCGTTCTCACAGGGGTTAAATTGTTTTCTAATGTAATTTTTTGTGATTTCACATTTGCTTCAAGCCAATGTGACAGCACTTGTTAGTCAAGCTTAAAAATAATATCACTAAGAACAACACTTAAAAATATGTGTGGATTTTATTCAATGAAGACATCTAAACCATAAGATCATTAAACTCTAATCACCTATTTACATGTACGAGCTATTATATGCTACCAAGTCTCATGAGCTTGACACTAAGAGTGACAGAGCATTTGAAGAGTTATTTAAGCTGACTTATAACCTCTTGAGAGAGAATGCTATCAAGCCTAGAGACTTCTGTTTTATCACAGATTTCAGCAGATCCCAGACATTACTAGCTATAAGAACACAAATGCTAGTTCACAAGTCAACAGTAGTGGTCAAATGTTGCTGTAAAAGGAGGTTGAATCTTAAGATAGCTAAAATTCTCTTTGAGGATGGTGCTCTTTGACATCAACCAATCCCTCCTGTGGCAGGGGCAGAACTGCAGTTTTAAACCTTAGGCAATCACTGCTTCTCATAACTTGTTGCTAAGTTCACAGCCCCTGTTTCTCACCAGGACCCCCAGCTAGCTTCAAATGAAAGTAAACCTCTATTTTGGAGCTCTTTCTTTCAAGATCAGTACAACATAAATGTGCAGTGGAACCAGGCAGACTTATGCAACCAACCTCACTTTTATTACTCGTTTGGAACATGTTAAGATCATTTAAATCTGAAGGGGAAAAAAACAAATGCCTTTGCTTTTGACGCTACCCATCTCCTTGTCCCCTTCTCCAAAAGTTTCAAGTCCCCTTCTGTAGTTTTGAAAAGGTTTCCCTAGTTTCCTGACATATTAATTCTTACATTCTGAATGGCAGTCATGCTGTTTTCAGAGGTTCCGTTCTTGTCTGCCAAATGCTAAAAATATGTCTGGTCATCAGTGCATCCAAGGTAATCCTATTCATATGATGATGGACCTTGAAAAGCCCTTCATTCCAACCTGGCAGTGCCTACAAGTTATCTAATTCCCTTCAATTCTACTTTTCTAGAATAGAATTTTTTCCCTTAGTCCTGCCGGCATCAAAGCAAATGGGTAAAATGAGCCAATGGAGCAACATTCAAAAAGATGAATGGGTAGAATGAACCATATCCATCTTTCACAAGAGTAATGCTGAAATTCACTACCCTGTCCCACAGCTACTAAAAATGATGCCACTGGTTTAAAAATAATGAAACTTTTAACATAGAAGCTTGGATCCTTTTTGTATTCACACCACAGGCATTCTTAGTTACAAGCAGAGGTTAGAGATTCTGCCCTGGAATGGAATAGTCCAGCATGGTGCATTGAGGGGGTAGGGAGGGATATGAACAAGGAAAGAGGAAAGAAAGTTATCTTGATACTGAAATATTAATTCTTGAGCCCTAATGCTCAATATTTGACTTCTGATTAAGCTAAAACCTTTTCTGGTGAAATAGGAGAGGGTCCCAAGCATATCCCTTCCCCTCCAATGGGGAGGACACCTGGGGCCAGCTCCAGGACAGCACAGCAGAGGGATGCCTCTTCCTACTGGGAGAGCTCCCAGACTCTGTTGGAGCCAGCCCCTGCTCCAGACAGCTGCTTGATGCTGAGACCGGGCTTGATCTATAGCTCCTGCTGCACTGCAGCAGCCCTCACTGCACCCTGACAAACTGTGTTCACATAGTAAAAGCCAGCTTTGCTTACAAAAGACAAGAATATACTGTGTAAAAATGCAATTAAGGACATAGCTGCGAAGAAAAATAGTCACACTACACCTCTGACTAACTATTATCTCTCAGCTCTGATAAATCATTACAGAAACTGTGGTTAAAAAACTCTATACTATTCCCAGAATTACATACGGAACTGTCTAGAGGCTCCAAATGGCTTCTTCCTGAGAAGAAGCCACTTGCTCCTCACGTATTGGCTTCACCAGGAGCAGCTCAGGTCTGCAGGGTTGCAAAAATCAGTAATTTTCCACATGTGACCTGCTGTTTTGCTTATCCCTCCCTTGTCAGGGAGCAAGACTGTGTCAGAAAACATTGGGAGCCCATAAAAATTAATGCAAGTCACGAATTATTGAAGACAAATATTAATATCTACAGAATTAATAATACATGTTGAGGCAAAGACTCATTAGTTTTCAAACCTATTTTGTAACTTGACTCATTGCTCTTTGCATGTGAAATTATACTCGTACAATCTACATTACCATCAACTAAATAGTATTTTCCCAAATCTAAATGTTAACTCACTTTGTTTTGATACTTCAAATGAGCTCCATGGAAATCACTGTAGGAGGAGGCATTATTGTTCCTGGTGGACTAGAGATGGGTTTGGGACATTCCTAAAGTTTTAGACAGAGGGATGCCATCCAAAGGGACCTTGAGGGGTGGGTCTATGGGAACCTCATGAACTTCCGTGAGGCCAGCTGCAAGGTGCTGCACCTGGGTTGGGGTAATTGCAAGCACAAATGCAGGTTGGGAAGAGACTGCATTGAAAGCAGCCCTGAGGAGAAGAATTTGGGAGTTTTGGGTGACAAGATCAACATGATCCATCAGTGTGCACTTGAACCCAGAACCCCCCCGTGTGCTGGGCTGCATCCCCAGAACGTGAGCAGCAGGTAGAGAGAAGGATTTCCCCCCTCAACTCTGCTCTGGGGAGACCATACACAGAGTACTGTGTTCAGCTCTGAACTGGATGAGCTTTAAGGTCCCTTCCAACCCAAACCATTCTATGATACTATGATTTGAAAAACATTATATTTGGAAGGTAAAAAGCAATGGAAGATTAGCTATAATAGTCAATCTAAATTCTTTTTGGGTGTGCAGCAAATGCTATTGTGGTGATCCATACCTGAGGATAAAGAGAAGATAGAAAGAGGCAGGCACAGGATGTCAGGAGATTATAAGGCTGAGTGATAGTACATTTATTAATAGCGACATTAAAGCTTTTTGCTTTGTCATATTCAGCTCTAGAAGCATGAGTACGTGACAGCTTCCCAGGGCACTCTTTTTGGCTCTTCATGGAGATATAATCCTCTCATAAAAACTATCATCATTCTGGATTTAAACTTTTGGCAAGGATTCCAGGAAATAAATTTTGCTAAGTGACTAAATTATGTAGGTATTGAATCAGCAGATAAGAAAATGCAGTTTTAGAACTGTATGTGCTGGTAGAGCAGAGCAGGGAAGAAGTTGTCACGTACAAATATACACTTGTATTAGTCTTTTTCCTTCAAATGATGTTAGAGCCTCTATTTTCAAGAACTGAACTACATTTTGTAGTGTAGCTGTAGTTGTCTAGAAGACGACAAACAAACCATGGTCAAATTATTACATGAACATCAACCTAGAATGTGTGATTGTCACTTCTTAGAACAGCAGCCTGGTTACAGAAAAGGCAGAGGTGGTGCAAGGTATTTTTCATTTCGGATGTGAAACTTCTCAGGTACTTCAGGTTGGAAAATAACAGAGGCCAAATCTAGTTATGATGGGTGCTTCTGGAGTGTAGTAAACCAAAACCAGGAAAGAGTAGCTATGTTTCCATCAATAATAGAAATTTAAACATTTTTATTTTAAGGAATTTAAAAAAAAAAAACAACAACAACAAAACAAACACAGAGTTAAAGGAGTTTAATTTATTCTGTTTTAAAAGTGAAAATTCTCTTGAGAAGTCCAATTGAGGTTTTCCTGGCTGCATCAAAAGAAGCGTGACCAGCAGGTCGAAGGAGGTGATCCTGCCCCTCTACTCTGCTCTCATGAGACCTCACTTGGAGCATTGTGTGCAGTTCTGGTGTCCTCAACATAAAAAGGACATGGAACTGTTGGAACAAATCCAGAGGAGGCCACGAGGATGATCAGGGACTGGAGCACCTCCTGTATGAAGGCAGGCTGAGGAAGTTGGGGCTGTTCAGCCTGGAGAAGAGAAGGCTGCGTGGAGACCTCATAGCAGCCTTCCAGTGTCTGAAGGGGGCCTATAGGGATGCTGGGGAGGGACTCTTCATTAGGGACTGTAGTGACAGGACAAGGGGTAACGGGTTAAAACTTAAACAGGGGAAGTTTAGATTGGCTATAAGGAAGAAGTTCTTTCCTGTTACGGTGGTGAGGCACTGGAATGGGTTGCCCAGGGAGGTTGTGAATGCTCCATCCCTGGCAGTGTTCAAGGCCAGGTTGGAGAGAGCCTTGGTCAATATGGTTTAGTGTGAGGTGTCCCTGCCCATGGCAGGGGGATTGGAACTGGATGATCTTAAGGTCGTTTCCAACCCTAACTATTCTATGATTCTATGATTCTATGGCTGACAAGGCTTCTCAAGGACAGAGATTTAAACAATACTTGCAACACAGGTTGTCAAAGTTAGGTTACATGGGACTTTGAGCAACCTGATCTAGTGAAAGAGATCCATGCTCAGAGCTGGGGACTGGATTAGATGATCTTTAAAGGTCTCTTCCAAATCAAATCATTCTATGGTTCTATGATTTTATGACTGGACTCAGTGCAATAAAATGTTTATTCTGCCTTTTGATGTCTAGATATTCTCATAAACTGTGACCACCACAGATCTGTGAAACACAAGTCCACTTTTCTAAAGTAATCAGCATGCAAAGCCTGTCCCAAAATTGTCTCAGAAGACAACAAGAAGCCAGTCTATGCCTCTCTGTTAGCAAAAGGAACCATTTCATCCTTCCTCTTGATCCTGCTTCCACATAATTACCTTTAAGTTTACCTACAGGGTAAATTCAGTCATTCCACTATTCAAATGAAAACGAACCATTTCATTTTTGGAGGTTACATTTTCGGTCTGATGGTTCACACAGAACTCTATGAATACTAATGCTTGCTCAAAGGATCAGGAGGGAACTCGCAGCTGGAAGAGGTCAAGTTTGATAACCCCTTGAGACAATGAACCCAGCTATGAAACTGTACCCTGACATTCTCAAAAAGCCCTTTTTCTGAATAAGGCTTTGAAATACTGTGGATAATACGTAACTATTTCATGTCCACTGAAAATTTCAACTAAAAATTGCTAAAGAACAAGAGACTTTAACACAGAGATTAAATCACTGCATCATTCATTAAGGAAGTTGTAAGAGAGTCTGCCCTGTATCACCTCACAGCAGAGCCAGCCATAAACCATAGAGCTGCATATTCCAAGTCAGGAGGAATTTCAACTTTCATGCAGCATGATTACTGTTAAAGAACACTGTGAAAACAGGTAATGTTTGATGGATATACCGGCTGATTTGTTTGCATAATGACTGCACAGAGTCCCTGTAGGATGATCAAAATAAATAAATACAGTGAAAGTGCAGTGAAAAAATACACATAATATTTCAAGTAAAATCTTTTTTCTCGGAGCCCTAACTGTGCTGTAAATAAAGGAGTTGCTCCAGCACCCCCAAGGTTTCTGCAGGCTGAAAACAGCTTTGAAATATCACTTTTCTACTATCAAAGATGTTTAAGGTAACCTTTTCTTGTAATTTAATGTGAAGTTAATGTAATGGTAAGCTAATGTGTAATGGTGAATCTAAACCCAATCAATAAATTCAACACCATGGTGTTCTAGGCTGATCCACTTTTCTGTTGCTCAGATGAAAGTGGTTAAATTTATGTGGCCAACTTAGCCCTCAATAATGCCACTGCCCTGTTTTGGTCCTACAAAAATGAAATTACTGTTTGAGCTATTGGACATCAATGCTCTCTGAATCTAAGCAGTTACCTCTACAATAAACACAATGTGGACTGACTATTATGAAGAAAAGATGACAGTGTATATACACCATTTTGACACTGAGATAGGGAAGTTGGGTTACAGTAATGCTGAAATGGAAAGTGAATCCCATAGCTGAAGTTCACTGCTTAAATTCCAGGAGAATATTCTATATTCTGTATGTGGAGCTAACATAACAGATAAGAGTAGAACCACATAAAACAATACAATTAAATTAACTGGAAATGTATTTCTTAGCAAACTATATAGTTTCATAAATTACTATAATTTAATATACATGCAAAATCTTATTATTTTACACACAGACTAATACACTTTTAGAATGCAGATTTAGGCTATTGTAAGCCTTGTCAAGTGGTCAAACTGTAAAAACTAAGAACTTAGATACAAAATAAGAAATTTCTTATTAGTGAGACCAAATCCAAAGCAGACCGCAACAAATCTGGCTATAGCTTTTCTGTATTGCCACACAACAACATGATAGCACCAGCAGAAAAGGGTTTTTTAAAGGTAAATTAAACAAAACTTTTTAGATGTTTTAAATGGGAACTCATTGTATTGTTTTAACAGTGGTAGAAAAAGAATCCCGGCATTATGCTTAAGAGTTTAACCAAGTCCTTGTAAAATATGTGCCCTCTGATTATAATATGGATATTTGCCTGCTTCCATTATGAAAAATCCCTCTATACCTTCTGATAAATTTTCTCTTTTGCTGAAATTAATGATGCAGCTCTGTAAAGATTTTCTTGTAACATGCACTGGTAGAGTGGATGTAGATCTCCCTGAATCAGGATGAATGTTTTATAGCATCTGTTTCTAAGCTGCAGATTCTTTTGAGATGTGGCAGGAATCTAGACTTCAGCTAAGCTGAGAGGGCAAATAATCACTGAATTCAGATTTGCATGTTTCTTTTTTCCAGTATAAAGACAAAACACCTAAGTTAGCAATCCAAGAGGTGCTGCTATCCCTGTGATACGCAATAAGTCACCTCATTAAACAAGGAGTCATACAAAGAGTGTTTTGGTAAAGATTACTCATTTGAATTATTTGTTGCTTGGACTAACTGTATGCTGGAATTCAAGATCAGCTGTGCTGGACTCCAATGGACAGACAGCGATAGATTATGCTCATGTGTGGAAGAAACCGAACCTCTGCCTCTTCACAACATACACAGTTTCAGATCTACATATAAAAAGGGTAATAGAATGACCAGTGCAGGTAGGAAAGAAGGGGCCAGTATACTGATAAACACACATCAGCTTTTTAGTGTGGTGCTAGCAGGGTAAATGCGAATTCTTGTCCTTTCTCATGGGATTTAGAGGAATATTTTCCCTTAAACAATATTTTATCGAGGCTCAAACCATCCTTGCGCTGAATCTTCACCAGCACAACCTGAGAATTCCTGTGTACTCGTAACCTCTCACCTCCTGGCTGCAGGAACCACAGCTTCGCTATAGACTATACCTGAAAGCAGAGCTGGTTCTGTTTATCAGTTCAGTTGTTTCCTCAGGCTTCCCTGGCAGTTCCTTCAGCTCTGCAGTTTGTTCTTCCTAGCACCTTCACCCCTTTGAGTTCCATCTGACACAGTATTGATTTAGAACACTCAGTAAGTCCATAATTATTGATTTAGAACAATTAGTAAGTTAATAATCAATAATTTAGATCAACTGCTCAGAAATATCTCTTGATTGCCTGCTTAGGTACACATGCCTTCTTCCTATCCCAGTTTCCATTACTCTGTTAATACCTCTGGGTATAACCGTTCGCCAGTCCCTGCACTTTCTCATTTCAGAGCATTGTTTGACATGTAGTCCCAGTTTGTCTTAGGAAACTGTCTAACCATTGTTTGCTTTTGGGCTTGAGGACTTTGTTTGTTTTGATTTGATGATTCTGACCTTCATTTCTTGTATGCAGTTTTGTTTCGGCATAGCCCTTTTGGGAGGAGCAGTGTGAATAAGATCTGACTATACTGCTGGCTGTTCCATTTGCATCTGTCTCAGTGTCTTCAACTTGATCATTGTGCTCTGCAACTCAGTAGAATGCTATATTTAAATATGTATCTTTATGCCCTCTGACACCTTGGAGTATATTTTACAGCCTTTTTTTCTTCAGTACTTCTATCTTTTCGACTAGTTTGTCAGTTCCACCACAGAGACTGTCAGGACCTACACAAAGTACATGTATTTTATGAATTAATATTTATGAAGACGGGTAGTGGGATGTGATTTTCATGAAAGAGCTTTCATTCTCAATACAAGGTATTTTTGTGTTAAATTGTCCATCAACAAAGGATTAATGCACCGAGGAACGACCTTAACTTGTTCATCTATGCCATCAATCTTAATTTAGAAAGCCAGCAATACCTTTATGCAGGATAATAATGTAGTTAACCTCACATATAAATCTTCAGGGTGAAAATGAGGCATATAGGCTGAATGATATTTTAGCTCTTGGTTTCTATTCCATAACATTTTGTTAGGCTAACACGAAGAAACAGAGAAATAGCCTGTAAATACAGGGAGTGTCATCCTAAGCTCCTGCTTGAAGTCAAATCAAGGCCAAAACCACTGTGACAGAAATACCTCACGTTATTTGCTTGATTTTGCAAAAATCTGGATGCCAGTTTCATTGTCTGCTCTTTTTCTGAAAAAAAAGGGGTCTGAAAGCAAATGGCTCTCTTAAGACAGCATATAAATATTGCAGGGGTGTAAGATTTGATGTTTCTACCCTGTAATTATGAGACTGTTGCCTGTAGAGCACCTCCTGAAATACACATTACTGCTTCTCAACACTCAGCCCACCAAGGGCACTGTGAATGAGATAAAGCACAGCTGTGCACCATGGATGTGCATATTGCTGCATGCATAAATGTTATCGGCTTAAAGACTTCTGCTTCCTCAATGATTTATTAGGGGTTATAGCAGTAAAACAGAACTTCATTAGTAGAAATCAAGGTGCTGTCCTATTCTGTCATGATTTAAAGTTGATATTCAGACAAGCAAGCAGGATGCAAAAATAGCTTTAAATCATATCTATTTTCCATCCCTAGATCTTGTCAGGAACCACTGTGGACTTTTTACTGTAATTACAAGTTAAAATAAGTTTAAAAATTTGCCCTAACACTAAAAGGCAGCTGCTCTTTCTGAGGGGTTGCATTGACAACCAGGGACTGACAGAATGCAGCTGGAGTGTATCCACACAGAGCAATGACATAGGTGCTACTGTCCTGAGAAGATTCCCTTCCATCCAAAGTATGTCAGGATAATCTTCCTTTACTGCCACTAATTATTCAGTGATTTCCATGTCTGTGTGTTTTCATCTTGTCCGAAAGGATCTGTCCATCCTTTGTGATCATATTCAGAAACCACTCCAGGAGTGGTGTTTCTAACTATAGGCATGCTATTTTCATGTCTGTATATTGCTGCAGCAATATACTTTCTTTCACCTACCTTTCCTATTCAGTAGACTCTAAGATGTTTAACTTATAAGGTCTGAATGAGTTAGCTATGGAGCACTGGACAAATGCTAGGTACAGAGTGAGTCTAAGCTGATGTCTAGTGTAATTGTTTTTCACAGTGGAAATGCTTCTCTTTTCATCACAGAAAGAGCAGTATCCTTCCTTCTCCAGCTGAACCAGTAAAATCATTACAATCATAATTTCACTGATTATCACGTTCTTGTGATTATGAAAGGCTGTTTTCTGTGATGCATCAGAAGAATATGATTATTAACACAAAGAACTCCTTACGTATTAGAGTGATACCCTGTTTTCCTCTAGCAAATACAAACATATATACTATTTAACTCATTCAATACAAATTATATTAGATTCTACAAAGAGTCTGAGCTCCATCTGCAAATGCGGCTGATTGTGCTTTCCGACATAGATCTGGTAACTCCTACTTTCTGACCGGAGATTTAATCAGTGAAAATAAATTACTCAGGAATTAGTTTCACAGGAAAAGCTGGTTCAAAGATGGATCAATTTTATTGTTTCAGAAAGTTCACAACTGTATCATTTTTCCCCAACAGGCACATGTCTCAGAGAGATATTAACTGTAATGGGGCAGGTTAAATTATTCATATCTTTATAAGATGGGCAGGCTTCTCATGATGTGAAATTGGCAAAATAGGTGAGCTGTGAAATCTATGGAGGGTCATCTATCATAATGTACTAGGTAACCTTCACGTACATGACCAAGTGTCTTTGATTAAAGGCTTTTCTTCCGTAACTTGTGATAAATGTTGGAATATTAATATTCATAACTTGTTATAAAAGACAGAGAACATTCCAAAACAGGAACCAGATAGTAGTTCTAGAGAGAAAATTTTAAGCTTTCAGGAAAAAAAACACATCAAAAAGTGCCCGCAAGGAAGAAGAAAAAAAAGAGATGTAGCTCTGCCATTATAAGAGGGTTGTAAAAGTTGTGGAGGAAAAAGGAAATACATTCTAAGACTACTAAATTAAGCAAAGGATGCAAGAGGAAAATGGCTTTGCAAGTTAAGTCTGTGGAGTTCCAGCAGCCCATAATATAAATAGGGACCCAATCTGTTAAAAAAAGATATCTGCTACAACTATGACATTCCTTCCCTCTGATTTTGTGTAGCAAGTGTCTGTAGCATTAATTAATGCAGCAACATGTTGCTTGCCAAAGATTCACACTCTTTTAAAGAGGGCCCTCTAGGCATACTTGGAAAAGTTCCACAAATTAATTGCTGATTTCTCTTTTTATTGCAGAAATAGAGGTCCTCAGTGTTGAAAATCATTGTATTTGGAAAGTGAATTGATTTAGCTAAACAGAGAGTGAGAGAGACTGAGATTGCAGGAAAACAAGTTCCTGGGACCTGAAATGATGCTTAAAAAGTATCAGCAAGACTTATTTTCCATTCCATTGCTCAAACATCCGTATGCTGCTTTGTGTTTTCAGTAGAAAACGGAATAAATATTGATACAAAACCCCTTATTTTCATGTGAATTTAAATTTCAGAAGCAGACAGAAGAATTAACTGCTTATTGTTTTCGATTCTCACGTTCATAACTTAAAAGGTTTCTGTTACCCACGAAAGAAAGAATCAGAAAGAATAACATGTTATTCTGGCGATCAGTTACTCATCAAAACCAGGGAATAAATATTTCTGAGGATAAAAACTCCTTGTCTGTGCTGTTCAGCTTTTGCCTCATGGAAAATGAAGGCATTTTCAAAATTCTGGACTGGTTTTGGTTTTGATTTTTTTTTCAATGAGTAAATAAAAAGAAAATAAATGCAACAAGAATCTTGCAAGGCAGAGCCAATATGAACATTTTGTGCGATAAAATTCATAGAATCAGAACAGTTTAGGTTGGAAGGAACTTTAAAGGTCATCTAGCTCCAACCCTCTGCCATGGGATTGACCTTTAGCAGAACTTGCAGATAATGTGTAAAACCTCACTGAACTGTACAGAAAAAGTTGCCTAGCCAGGACCTGTAAAACCTTCATCAACACCCTTGAGTTTTCTCCTGCTCTATTAAGTCAACAAGGTCATAGGGATAACCTGATGACAGAATCATAGAATCATAGAACAGTTAGGGTTGGAAAGGACCTCAAGATCATCCAGCTCTAACTCCCCTGCCATGAGCAGGGACACCTCACACTAAACCATGTCACCCAATCATGATGCCAACCCATGTCACGATGACAGAAGCTGTTTGCACTCTCATGCATTGGTGTCATTCCAAGCAGCTGTGGTAAGCTAAAACAACTGATATCATCTCAGTTGTTCACTCTCCGAAAATTAGGTTCTGTCTTTTCTTCATTGAAACATATATTTTTTTTTCTTTATGGGCAGAACTTCTGCATTATATTTTTAGCTCTCTGCCTTCTCCTCAGTCCCTGTACAAGCAGGACAATTTTGGAACACAAAGGTTGTTGGTGTTCAGCTTTTTGAATCACTGCAACTCTCCCAGCTGTGCAAAACATATTATTGCTATTCCACCAGCTACATTTGCCTTTACAGTTCTGTTCTCCTGTGGCTTCCAGAACTCTGAGCTGAGATTTCACATGAAATTCATCCCAAAATCAGGGGGGACCTGTTTTGCTAAGGTCTCATGCAGATCCTAATGGCACTAATGAAAAGGTTTAATTTGATTTTGACAGGTATTATGTTGCATCTCTTACCTATCCATAGAGAAATCTCATTTTTCTCTTCTGGCAGATGGTGCCTCAACAAACAGTCTCAACAATACTACTCGTGAAACAACAGGGAAACAAGTTCCAAAATATGGGAGTTATTCCTGCAGAATAAACTCTTGACTGAGTCTTTCTAGTACCAATTCTAACTGCTGCTTCCTTGCACAGAGGAATTCAAACTACAGAAACAAGGTAATAAAGAAACATGTAACAGAAAGCAAATCCGACCTGTTGAACTTCTTTCTCCTGGACTGATGGAGAGTCCTCTTGGTCAGTGCCATGAGGATCCTGAGGAACACAGTAAGTCTGGCATGCCTCAAGTCTCCATTTGGCCATGATATGGATTGGATCACTGTAAATATTTCTATTCTGAAATGAATGGTCTTTGCTCTCTAGACCTATACAGTCTGACTTGACTCTAAAAATGAGGAAGGAGGCAGCGGATGATCAGCTCTCACATTTCTTTTGAAGAAGGCATCAAAACTGCCATTTATTTATGTTCCTTTCTGTAATGACAAATCTCCTACCATCAAAACTGGACTGAGAACATTATTATATTTTGCTTTAAGATTAATTCATCAGACTAACAGCAGCAACAAAAAATAGCAACTCCTTAGCCTACTAACTTCAGGCTTTGTACAAAATCCAGCTCCACAACCAAAACTGAATGTTGGTGGCTAATGGCATGTGATAAATGCACAATATAGCTGTGAGTATACAGGTAGTATCTGCTAGGATTTTCTATGACTCTGTCTTTGCAACTGCTTCAGCAATCATAGAATCATAGGATGGTTATGGTTGGAAAGGACCTTATGATCATACAGTTACAACTCCTTGCCATGGGCAGGGCACTTCACACTAGACCATGTTGCCCTAGGCTCTGTCCAACTGGCCATAAATGAGTAGCACTCTTTGGCTCATCTCTTTTACCTCACCTGTCCCAAACCCTCAGACATCAGGAAACTGTGGGTTAAGAGTAGACTAATTTAGGTATATCCCCGTGTTTTCTACAGGGGCTATTCCATCGCCTATCTAATTCAATATTCCCTGCATCTGTAAGTTGTATCTCAGACTTGAATCTCTGCCATGCCCTGAGAGCACTCCAGCCCATAGGCTGTAAACCCGTGGATAACTTTATTTCATTCCAAAACAGTGAGTACTTAATTAATTTTACAAAACCCCAGAGCTATGTCAGATTTAGTCACCTGCAAAGACTATCTATAGCCCTCTGAGAGCACTTTCCTGTGAGGCAAGGAATGTGCTTTCGACCTTATTTTCACATGTATTAGAGGAAGACCCTCTGTCATACCTCAAAGGAGTGTTTTAACAAGTATGCCACATAAGAAAAGGCAAAGGGTCTGATGCCCTTTTACAATACTTAAGGAGTAAACTACACAGAAAAAATTACGTAAGTTCATGGTCGTGAATTCAGGAAATTACTGGAATCTTCATCTTACAGATAGGCTCACATTAAACCTATAAATCAACCTAACTCAGGAATCAATCCTCAGCTCTTCTTTGACACATCTGAAGGTGTCATCTCTGTCTTTAACTCATATTTCCCCATCTTCGAGCAGGATCTTACTGCCTTTCCTAAGTGCAACAGGATCCAGTACTACATTTTTCTATCTCCTACCCATCCTTCTTGTGACATACCTCCTCTCCAATTATACCGTTTCCATCAAGTATTGATTATGACTTTCTACCCCTTACAATCACACGTAGAGAGAGACATGATCAGCCCATGTACTCTAGCTGGTGATTTAGCTGCATATTGTCAATTTATTTGTCTCTCTGAGTGACTATGAGACTCAGCAAATCAAGTATGTATTTCAAACTGCTTTTTTTATTCCACAAGGCAAATGAGTGAGACAGCCTGACCTGATTATAGCCAAAAAGATGCTACCATGTGGTTCGTAACACAAAAGGAGTACGCTTTAATCTCAAATGAGATATCTGTGATTAATTCCTCCCTTCCATCCTGGTCTTTTCTTCATCTTCCACTGGAGCCTGTTAAATCTTTTAGCCAAGTCTCAAGCTCCTGTGCTGATTCCTATCACATGGACCCATTTGTTTCACCATGTGCACATCCTGCAGCAGGAATCCTGCTGAAATGCTGTTCTACCTGCTGCCTTCAGGCTGGGTGGAAATCTTCAGAAGGAATGTTCCCGTCTGTCTGGTTACCAGTAGATGCCTCCCGAATTTCCTGTTTATTTGCTCATCACAATGTGAAAATCCATGCCACACCGGGTCATAAATATCCTCTGACATTTGAAAATGACTGTGGAGAGAGAAGTTTCACAGCAAGCTCTCCTGACTATGCTCTGACATTTCAAAATCCAGTGTTGAATACAGGTATCTGGAACATGCAAAAAATCCCAGTTCAATAACTAGAGACAAATCTTGATGTCTTCCTTGCTCTGAAAAGACTGAGAAGTACAGAAGTTCAGTCTGACTGTGATTTGCATCTTTTGGGTCACCTCTGCTCAGCGATGCACAACTTGCCCACATTTACTGGCATCTCTGGCTTTGGATCAGCAAGCCTCTGTTAAGAGGTGATTGAATTCATATTCATCACAGACATCAATTAAGTAAAAGCAAAGCATGATTAAAGACAAAGAGCAAAACACTAGGATGGAGCAACAGAAACAGAAATAATGCAAATACCCTGTTCAGTCCATCGAGTTCCTTCTGCCTGCAGCTATGCCTCATCTCTGTTTTCCCTAGGGACGGTCTTTACTTTCCCGTTCTTGGCAAAAACTATACTCATGATTTTATCCTGATGTTAATATGTTAGAATTGAATGCCAAGAGCACTACAATGAGATAATATGATATGAAATTGCTTTTAATCCCAAACAAATTAATTGCAATTACATAGTACCAAATCGATTACAAATGTTAGAAAACACAAGATACATGGGTTTGCTTTTCCTTTTCTGTTAGCCAACTGATCTCATTTTTCACCTTGCACAGCACAGTTTTTCTCTATCTTTCTGTTTCTAATGTTTGTGTATTGCTATTTCACAGCCAGAAAAATTGCAAACCTCATTACTCTCTTGGGTTTTTGCTTGCGTATTAATTTAATCTAAACTATTTGGAAGGAATTCTGCTGGAGCATCAGTTCAAGGTTAGGATCTAAGCCGGTCAAAAAGCAGAGTTTCCATCTTCGGTGAAAATACCATTACCAGAATAAAACATACTTTTTTTTTTCAGAATCTAAACCAACAGTCTGAGTTAGAAATGTCCCCAAACCTGCAGCTTCTCAGCAACCATGACATTTGAAAACATTCATTTAATTGGGTACATGCAATGGATTTCTAGGGATTTCTACAAAATACTCCCACTGCAGACTGGCTTAAAAACTCTGCCCTGATGCATTTAAAGACGAATCTTTTAGACCCAGTTTTGAATTCAGGAAGAGTTCATTAAACAGAAAATATTTCCAGAAAGATTGCATTTAGGTAGACATATCTATTATAGAATCATAGAATAGAATTATCAGCTCAAAAAAGATGGTAAAAGTTACTGGCAATAGATGGCACACATATACAGCCTTTTAAAGAATTACATAGAATCCCAGAATGGGTTGGGTTGGAAAGGACCTTAAGATCATCCAGTTCCAACCCCCTGCCATGGGCAGGACACCTCACCCTAGACCACGTCACCTAAGGCTGATCCAGCCAGGCCTTGAACACTGCCAGGGATGGAGCATTCACAGCTTCCCTGGGTAACCCATTCCAGTGCCTCACCACTTTCACAGTAAAGAACTTCCTCCTTATATCTAAGCTGAACTTCCCCTGTTTAAGTTTGAACCCAACTGTAAACTTCAATGGTGTTTCCTAATAAATCAGTGGTGCTTCATCAGAATCATTAAAAAGTGCAATTGAAAAGGTTGAAATGTACTTGCTGACGAGGAAAATTTTCAGTTTCTTACTAGGAAAACCAGAGTCTTTTTATGTCAAAACCAAATATTTTCTTGATACTGAAGTGTAAATTAAACCAGTTTTCAGTAGAAATACGTCACGCACTGAAAATCCTATGGGATTTTTAGTTAAAAATAAAAAAGCAAAAACCAGTCCAGTGACAATTTTGATAACTTGATTAATTACGTTTGATTAAACTAATTGCAAATAACTTTTTTATTAAAATATTCATTAGATTCTGCAAAAGATCTAATGGAAAAAAAAATGGAGCAATTTTGAACTTTCCCAAATAGAGACAACTTCAGAATTCCTTTCAGATTTATCTCCATGTTTGTTTCTCTGCCTCCAGCAGCCTCTAAGGGAAGTGGAATAATTCAATACCCACTTTCTGCATGCTTTTCCCTGCAAAAGCCAGTCAAGCTCAAAGTGAAATCCAAACATGAGTGTGACACAAGAGCCCTTGTCCAGGGAAGGATTTACTTAAAATCAGGGCATCAAAGCTCATTCACTGTTACTACTGCCTGGGGCTGCACATACATTGAGTCACAAGATAGAACTGAATTATACTAAGTTCTTGCTGGCAGACATAACTTACATGTGTGCTGCAGCTACCTTGCTGTAGTACTTGCTCAAATAGTTATTCATAACATGATATATAGCTAGAAAACACCCAATAATAAAACAACAACAAAAAAAGGTCCAGAAGTATCATCCTCATCTGGAATCTTTTGTGGTTTAACCAGTGGAAAGAGAGACTGGATCATCTCCCAGCTGCCAAAGCCATGGTGCTAGGACTACTCCCCAGGTTGCTATGTACAGTAACATCACTGCCTACACGGTGCACCCAGAATTTAAATGAAATAAGCTTCCAGGCAAGTTCTTTCAGTGTGATTATAGGCAATGCTGCAGGCATCAGGGCTGCTGGTGCACAGCCGGAGCCTGTCAGGTGTCATACAAGAATGTGAGGTACTGAGATTTCCTCAGACAGGACTGTCAGCTGGAAGGAAGAGGTCCACAACCACTATGTGAAATTGTGATGTGACTTTCACATGGTTAACACTGAACAAAAAAAGGGCTGAGATTTTACATGAGCTGGGCATCACTAAATACCTCAGGTAATTCCAGATACCAGAATTCAATGGAACTGCTTCTGACTTTCTTCTTCCTCAACAAGCAGGAGTGGCTCTAGCAAGAATATAAGCTCTGATGACTTGTTCCTATCAAAACCTGTCAAAACATATACTCTTGCAATAAGGCAGAGTCCTGAAATGAGGCTTTACTTGCCAATAAATAGTGCATTCAGATCAATGCAAAATCTCTGCCCTGGGTTCTCTTGAATCTTACATAAAGCCTCAGTGGATTCTGCATATACATACCAAGCTTGAGGGTCTGAGCAGGGAGAACCCTACAGCTGGAGATCCTCACCAGGACTTCCATCTAATTTCACACCTCTCACTATGGATACTCATCTCTTTGGAATATCGTTATGATCCTGAGTATCATGGTTATTACCCATGATGCAGAACTTAGAATCAAAGGCATCAGACATAAAGAAAAGTAAAAATGTGCCACTGGATTTGATTCTGTACCTGTGAAGTAAAGAATAGGACCTGGTTGTGAGTAATGTAAGGACAAGGTGCTGGAGGTGCTTCTGTCACGCTGCCACATTGAATAATGAAACACATTCATCAGCACGTCTTGCTTTGGGGAACACAAGGGAAGGAAATGCTGACATTTGGAGAACAGCTAGCATTCTCTTCAATATTTTATATATTTTTCAAACAAGTAATTAAGCTATTTTGTAAATGTGTTTTATTAATAATAAAAATAGAGTGGCAGGACTCAGGCAATGAGTGTTGTGCGGTGCTGGAAATGGGCTGACTTGGTAAAATTTAGTATATTGCAGATTAAGGCTCCAGGCTTCTCTCAATGTAAAAGCAGTGACAGCTCAGTAATTTGTGCCCTAACAGTGAGAAAAGGGAACATTAACTTTTAAACTCTCCCTTCACAGCCACGCTTTTGCCATGTTTCTCAGATCATCTAAATATTTCAGAGGTTACTCACGTTCTACAAACCCTATGCAGCTCCTATTGCTTTGCGGTGTGGTTAACACCTTTAACTATGTTTTCAGCTAGTAATACATGCTTGAATATTTGCTGTGCTTGAATGCCACTGTAAGTCAGAGGTACTAAATGTTTTGAAGAGGAGGGACATCTTCAAAACAAGGATCTAACAAAGCTCATATGAGAAAACAGGGCAGGAATCTGTGGCCCCTGTGAGCAGGGATTAGAACCATAAGAATGCAGCGCTTCTCCAAATAAAACTGAGTTTACTGAAGCAAAGTTATAGCTAGAGCCCCATAATATTTCTTGGTGTCTGGAAAAAGGTTGTCTAAATATGATTTAGCAGATGGAGGAGGAGAAAAGGGCTCCATGCAAAACAGTTGATTAAAAGGCATTCATAACATGATAAGGAATTGAATTCAGGAAATATTGCCTGGAGTGTGTGAGCTTTTAATATTATTTTAAACAGAAGCATCAAGAAGAGAGCATGCATAAAATTATAATAACTGGATGTTAATGTAAAATATAAATATTTATTCACATTGAAATAAGATAGCACCTAATTAATCTGTTTAACCTCTAAATGACTAATTAATCTTATTAATATAGTCAACATTTGCAGATAGATAAGAGGAATTAAGTGCAGTTATTTCTCTATTTAGAGATCTGTGAAGTCATAGGAAACATAGAAATTTCAATAGATCGACTTTTCCCTGTGTTTGCAAATGGATACTGCCAAAGGTTTTCATGAAGAAGAAGCTGAGAGCAGCAGTTGCCTTAAGTACAGGTAAAAAGCCTAGCTGAAGGACAGCACAGACGAAGCAAGCTCAGTTTTCATATGGATTTATTACCTTATTATTTGGGAGGTCTGGAGCCAAAGATATGACTTAGAGCTTATAAAAGCAAATTAGGTTTCATGCTTTCCTCCATCTATATATTTAATAGTGATTGTTTCCTATTTTTCTGTCTGCATTTCAGTGGTGTTACATTTCCAAATGATGGAAGCCCATGATCTCTCAGTATATTCCAGTCAGAAAAGTGACATGTTAGGGTTTAACAGCCCTAATCATTATACAGATGAGACTCATTCCACTGCTGTCTGGTAGTGATTATAAAAAAAACCCTCAAAACCCAAAAACCTCAATTAAAAATCTTGTTTGCTCAGGAATTTAAAAATTAGCCATAAAATGCAGTGAGTTTTGAATCCTTATATCATAACTTTGCTAAATGAGGTGCCATAAATATGTATGTGCCCTGTAAGGATGGCCATGCAGTGATTATCTTTTTCAATAGCAGCTCTGGACTAATATCTTCGAAGAGAAATGGTTGAATCTAAGAATGATTTGAAAAGTAGATACAGTATCAAACTTTAAATGTATTTTTACACACCTACAACTTCACAAGCTTCATCCCGGTTTTCCATTCACTGAGGCATTATAGGAAAAAGGACCACCTTGGCAAGAGGCTTCAGACTAAAGCACTTTCATGATTTTTCAACATATTTCTTTTCCTCCTCAAAAATGGTGATTTGGCAAAGCAGAGAGAAGAGGACAAATTTCACAATTCAAAGTGCTTTGTGATTATTCTTGCTTTACAATTATCCCACAAACTGCTTGGTACTCATTGCATGCCTTGTTAAAAAAGACCTTGTTAAAGTTTGGGTACTTTTTTGTATTCTGGGGAGTAAAGAAGCAAATTCTCTTCGATGAAATCCAAAATTCATGCCCAAAATTACCCCTGTTTGCTATGATTTAAATACATCAGTCGTTTCATTATCCCCACTGGTGCAAGTAATGTCCTACTTCACTTTGAACAGAATTACACATCCTGGGAAGTGATCTTTGAATATACTGTGCCAGAGGTAAAAGTAAAAGGCAGATTGTTGTTGGGTCCCCTAAGAATCAGAGGCTAGGGGAATATTCATGTGCCATCAAAATGTATTTCTTCTGGTGCAAAAGAGAAGTTATTGAAAGATTAAACTCTTGATATATCAACCCTTTCAATACAAACAGTACTTCAAGCAAGTAATATTATCACTGACTTCAGTGGAACTGTTAGTTGCCTGAATTAATCTGTGAGTTTATGTGCTTTTTTGGAGCAAAGTCTTAGAAATTTTGACATCTCCCTGTGCATGAGATTTTGACATCTCCCTTGTCCCTGCCCATGGCAGGGGGGTTGGAACTAGATGATCTAAAGGTCCTTTCCAACCCTGACTATTCTATGATTCATTCTATGAAGTAAACCTGGGTTAGGTAACGTACCCTTGCTCTATTCAAAACACAGCCATTAAGACATTTAAGTTAAACATGATCAGTCAGCTCTGATTTAAACCTCACATCTGTAAAGTTTTAATTATAGTGGAGTATGTCAAACTTATATATGAGTTTTCTTAAAGATGCAGTGCTCATTGGCACTAAGTGTCCAAAACCACGTAGTGGCCTTTTCTCCTTGTGTAAATATGCCAGGAAGCTACAGCAGTAACTTTGATTAAACAAACAAAATTGTCTCATCAGTGATCTCTCATGTAATTGAAACAAAGTGGAACCTCTCTCACGTCAGCAAATCTGTTCTGCTTTCTCTAGTAAAGGGAGTATTTCCTGCATTATCTAAAATCGTATCAGTTCCAAAGATGAAACTGAGGCAGCTATAGCAAGGCCTAAAGAATCGAAGAGGAAACACGCTTCTCAAAAACCTCCATTTGTTATCAGTCTAGAAGAGGACTTGTAATCTGTGAAAAACACCAGTGTGCTGTCTGAAAGGGGACTGCTTATGCTCATTTCCTACATGTTTCTGAGCAATTATTATAGACATTTCACTTTCATTTGGGAAGCAATTACTAATGGGATGTGGTCCGCTCTTTAACAGCAGTGATGCAGCTAGTTATCGACAGCAAAAACCAGAGACTTATCTATCAAGTCATTTGTTATCCAGTAGCTATGGTAAGGAAACACAAAACCTATAAAAGAAAGCAATTAAGATCTGCTGCTTTTAGTGGGAAATAAAAAAGCAGGAATAAAAAGACAGGTTTGGAGTGAATATCAAAAGTATTTAAAGATACAATGAAAACTCCTTAATGTAAGATTGCAGCTGTGTGATGCCAACCAAGTTTTCCAAGACAGATATCAAAAGGAGAACAAATAATTTGAGGCAGTGGACTGAGATGGGCCATCACGCTGGCAACAGCTGGAGATGAGTCTCTTCCAGACACACATACACTGCAGTTGTTTTCTGTCTTCCAGTCTTAATCTAAGAGCTGGAATGAACTGTTTTGAAAGGAATTTATTAAAACCTGTAGGAAAATACTAAGATGGAGACAAAGGGAACGAACAGAATAAAGATAGTGTTTCAAAACTCATCTTTGTGTGCAGTGGTCCCATGGCTAAACTAACTTGTTTACAAGAGTATTTTTTCAAACCATCTTAGTCAGCAACTTCCACAGCCTCCTAAAACCAGGAATGCCTCAATGCTATATATAGTCAGAAATGGCTAATATAATTGGGTTCATTGGTTTAACAGAGGAGAAATGAAACATCCAGCCACCATCCACATTCCAGCTACCCAGACATGTACCCCAGCTATCCAATCTAAGTATTTATGGCTACCCAACTGCAAAAAGAGGGTTATTACAATAAGGCTTTTTAACAAAGAGAACATTTAGTAGAGTCTAAATCCATAACCCAAGCTACAACCACTGTGCCATATCACTTCCCCCAGGTATATCAGTTTTGCATGAGTAAAGCTTCATTAAAATTACTGGTCCTGATTTAAGTGGAACAAATGTTTCTTGGCATTTAAATATAAGACACTGCAATGAAAAGATTTCACTCTGCACCTCATAAATGCTGCACCACAACTATAAACATTTGAAAATCTTAGCACCCTCCTGCCTATGAGCAAGTAGTGATTTAAACTTGCCATGACAGTCTTCTCATTCTCTGCTCCTGTTGGATAATAGAATCACTGAATGGTTTAGGTTGGAAGGGACCTTAAATCTCATCCAGTTTCAGTGCCCTGCCGCAGGCAGGGCCACCTTCCACTAGAGCAGGCTGCTCCAAGCTCTCTCCAACCTGGTCTCAAACACCTCCAGGGATGGGGCAGCCACAGCTTCTCCAGGCACCCTGTGCCAGCGCCTCATGTCTCACAGTAAAGAATTTCTTTCTTAACTTCTTTCTCTCTATCCTCGTATCTACACCAGCCATTCTGGTACCAAAGCACAGACTGAGTGGAGCCAATAAAAGCATTGTGTAACAGTAAGATATTTCATATTTACTACTTTCACACTGGTATTATTTCCCTGACATTAATGCAATTAGCTCTGATTTATTATGGTAAAAGCATACAGAATTTCAGGGAACAGAGAGCTAGGTAGTTTCCAAGTTATGACACAATCCTTTCAAATTAAGCAGAAAGCAAATGAAGTCTTTCCTTACTCATTTTAGACAGTACACTTTAACGGCACCTTATAAATATTTATGCAGTTCATTAACAGACATATAATATTTAAGCTTTAATTGTTTAAGGACATTAGAACTTCATTTTAATAGAGGTAATATAATTTCTGAATTTTTAGCATATCAGCTCCAGACGTTGCCTTTTCAAATCTTAATGGCAATGATGGGTTTTCCATCATGGGGTCAGAGGCCTTAGCAAATGCAATTTTCCAGATCCATCTAAAATATCATTAATTCTGTTCCTTGTGTCTAAAATGAGCTGAGTTATCAGAATCACAGTTTATTTAACATACTGCAAATCTTTTAAACTCTCACCTACTATTTGTCAATTAAACTTCTCAAGGTGACAAACCCGATTGAAATAGAACATGAAGTTGTACTGGGAAACTCCATTGAAAATCCCAAATGAGGTGAATATTCCAACATATTGAGAGTTTCATTAAACAATGTTAACAGTAACCTGTATTATCACTTGCATTAGGGAACTTATTCTGTTGCATGCCAACCCAAAAGCCATTTTTTGTTATCCTCTTTCCTTTCATACGTACAGAACTCTACAGCTTTATTTACCTGCAGGTACTGCTCTTCAAAAGCACTCTTCAAAACAGTGGATTCTCTTCACTACTACATAGGACAATAGGTCTAATGTGGGTTATTTCTTCAGCTGGAGTACGTGGAAGAAATTTTGACAGGTTTGCTCTGTTTCATATCTGCCAGCAGTTAAGGAAATACATTCTCTGACTACTTTGGCAAGCTTTCCTTGCCCCTGGTTTAAAGGGTTTTAGAGATGCTGTTATTTCAAAATGTTGCTTCCACAGTACTAAACCAAAATACAGTTCTTTATCTCCTTGGGTTTTTGTTCTTTTGAAGTGCAAAAAGGAAAAATTGAGCAACCTCTTATTTCAGTCAACAGTTTCAGTGCAGAAGCCCTCCCAAAAGGGTTCCCTTGTACTTAAAAGAAAACAGACATGTTTACAACATGACATTCCATCTGTGTCCCACCATTCTGCAGCTTTCTGCAGCAAGTGGTAGCGTATGCCTTCTAGGACAGCCAAATTTCATAAATCAGTTTGTACTGCTAGTGGAGAGCATCACCCGTCCTTCTTACTAAGGCAGATCCTTCAATGTCCTTAGTGGCATTCTTTTTCTGGATATATTCTTATTGAAATAAATTATATCTTCTTAGAACCTTGGAAGAACAGCATGCCTGAACATGAACTGGTGTATTACTGATTAAATAACAAACAGCCATTAAAATGATTTTAGTGAACTAAAGTGTCCAACTATGTGAAGGAGATAAAGCTCATGAGGAGCCAGCATAGGCTGGCAGAGAAGTCTTCAGTGGACTTAAAAGGACTGAAAATTATGTAGTAGTTATTGTTACCTTTAAGATCATAAAAATATTGATTAGAAAGAATCCCTAGAGATCATCTCTTCAAACCCCACTAGAAATGGGACTCTTGCAAAGAACAGATGATGTCAACCACGGCTTTGTCAAACCATGAATGCAAAATCCTACAATCTTTCTAGGGACTTTTGTTGTGCTATCACAACACTAGTGAAAATGTTTTTCCCAACATAGAATCATAGAATCATAGAATAGTCAGGGTTGGAAAGGACCTTAAGATCATCCGGTTCCAACCCCCCTGCCATGGGCAGGGACACCTCACACTAAACCGTATCACCCAAGGCCTCATCCAACCTGGCCTTGAACACTGCCAGGGATGGAGCATTCACAACTTCCCTGGGCAACCCATTCCAGTGCCTCACCACCCTCACAGTAAAGAATTTCCTCCTTGTATCCAATCTAAACTTCCCCTGTTTCAGTTTTAACCCGTTACCCCTTGTCCTGTCACTACAGTCCCTAATGAAGAGTCCCTCCCCAGCGTCCCTATAGCCCCCCTTCAGATACTGGAAGGCTGCTATGAGGTCTCCACGCAGCCTTCTCTTCTCCAGGCTGAACAGCCCCAGCTTTCTCAGCCAACATGTCCATCCTGAACCTTGAAATCTGCACATTAATGCCATTCCTCTGTGCTGTACCATCCACCACAGAAGAGTTTGGCTCCACTGCCTTTGGCATTCCCTGTTGAACAGTTGAAGTTGCTTTTAGTCTATGAAGTCTGCTCTTCCGGTTAAACACTTGCTCCAGGTCCCTGACCATTCTTTAACCCTCAACTGGAACAGGCTGCCCAGAGAAGCTGTGGCTGCCCCATCCCTGGCAGTGTTCAAGGCCAGGTTGGACACAGGGGCTTGGAGCAAGCTGCTCTAGTGGAAGGTGTCCCTGCCCGTGGCAGGGGTTGGAGCTGGATGAGCTTTAAGGTCCCTTCCAACCAAACCATTCTAGGATTCTGTGAGTCTATAAATTACACCCTTCCTGGTTTCTTGATATCCTTCTTGAACTGGCCTCAGTATTTCACATGTAGCCTCACCAGTGTCAAGTGGTGAGGGATAACAACTCTTCAGGCTTCTTGCTGTGATCCTCCTAGCACAGCCACACCTGCAGTTTGTGATATTTACAATGAGAGCACACTGGTGGATTATACTCAGCTTGATGGCCACCATAAACCCCATGTCTTCTTCAGCAAGGATGTTCCCACCCTATAGTATGCACAGGCTTACTCTACACCACATGTGAAATGTCTTGGTTGAATTTCATGAGGTTCACATTGTCCCAGTCCCTAAGACACCTCTGAATTGGATCTCACCTATGTGGCAATTATTCTTCCTCATTTAGTATCACTCGCACATTTATAGAGGGTACAGTATGTTTTTGTATGACTTTCCAAATATGCTGCAGTACATGGTTCTGTCTTGCACAGTATTTACCCTTGTCACTGTTACAGAGGGAATTGTCTTGCAGTCAGAATCCAAGTCATATCTGCCAGGATGAACACAGATGAGTCAAGATTTCAGCCTCTGGGCATAATGTTAAGCCCAAGAAGTGACAGCACTGAGTGACAGTTTTGGAACATTTCAGTAAGATTTTTTAGTATGAAAGGTAGGTATTGCAAAATTAAAACTGGAGCTAAAACCTTCAAGGAATATTTTTCGTTTCTTCATATAATTAATTTAAAATGTAATAAAACCTAAAAAAATTTTAAAAATCTAAGATCTCTGTTTCAGTGTCTTCTAGATTAAATAATTTTATTTTCAATTAAAAGGCATGTTTCAGTTTAGAAACTGACAAAATGAAGAAAATACAGAACTGTCTGCTTAGGTGAAAATCTATTTCTTGTTTTTTTTAAAGGAAAACTATTATCCTCAAGCTGGTGAATCCACTATTGGCAGAGATATAGTCATGACCCAAAACTGAAAGCCTATCAAGGTGCACCTCAAGGTTCCAGGAGATCTCTAAGACTCACATAAATCTTATAGAACCATGGTACCACCTCTACCATCTCTTCTTCCATCACCATTTCTGTGAGTCTGAATATGACTAAATTCAAACTAACAGTGTAATAGCAAATTGGTTCTCCAAATTGCAACAACCTTCCTCAAATTCATAGTAGATTTCTAGTATGATTTTAGTGATCCTGTACAGATTTGTATCTATTTCCCATGCTGTTTACATGAGGATTTCAGGGCTACTAATCCTCAGGAAGGCACGTGGACAAGAAACTTCAAGAAAGGGAAATCCAGGTGCAAAAGAGAAAGCAGTTACTGACTTGTAGGCATGAGAACTGAGCCCTGTGCCAGTGCCCCAGGCTTCACAGATACCCAGTTCCAGATACAGCCTGTAATTGGTGTGACACATAGCTGCCAGTTTTGAAACTAGGTAAATCTCATCCTCCTAGATGGCATTATAGCAGCCTTGCTTTCTGTACGGAAGGACTGGTCTAATTCAGAGTGAAGTTTGGCTGGCAAATAGGGAATAAAACAAGACAGATACAATCCTGAAAAATAACCACTATAATTACTTTAATGGAGCAATTCCTCCCCCCCCAGAAAAAGTATTCAGTGGTTACTAAAAGGGAGCGATTCCAATGAACGCATTCAGTGGTTGTATTCAGTTGAACTGTTAGGATTCGTCTGCATATGGAAGTTTATCAAAATAGCTAGTCAAGAATAATTACCATGCTAGGCTTTCTATTTCTGCTTTAGAGTGTCTTTTTCCTATTTAATATAACCTATGCTGGAACTACGCTTGAAGAGCTGTTGTGGAACGATTCTGAGAATAGATAAATCCTTATAATTAAGAAGGACCCACAAAATGTAATACAGAAGGATGAGGCAATTAACATCCATCCCTGGAAAGATCTCAGGTTTGTATTTTCCTCTGTCAGAATAGTCAAAAATAACTAAATTATGCACAGTCAATTGTTAGTTCATAGAAAAACTGAGAAGTGGCCTCTCACGTACCTCAGTTCTCTCAAAATCTTAAAACCTATAAGCTTTGATTTCACTATATTTATAAGAATTCATTAACACTTGATAATTACCTCAAGATGACACAGATTTCATTTTATCTGCAACTCCTTTCATTCATTTGGCTACTAAAGTTCATTTCTTGGCATGTTTTAGTTCAAATACCTTAGAAGATTACTATGGTTTGTACTGAGAGCATATCTGCATGGCATTTACAGGCCATTCTCACACAGCTAAGGCAGTGCTATATCAGTAGAAAACAGAACAGTTAACATAGAACCCATTCTTCAATGTCTCCTGGAGACAGAATAACAATGATCCTTGCTGGCTTATATGCAGGTGTGAGTCTTAGCATAGATGGACCTCTGTTTACATACAGAGACTTTTTGGGGATTCACAGACCCCACAAGTCAAACTGGACACAGAAAAATACAGTTAAGGCAGATTAAGAAAAAGATGTGTGAAGAACATAGAAGAGAAGTATAGGTCCTGTGTGCGTATTTCTAGTATTGGATTAGTGAAGGAATAAGAATATTGGCTGTAGGAGAGAGAACGCAGGAAAAGCAAGTGCAGGACTCCTTAGAGAATGATGCTTAAGAGCCAAAGAATACTTAAAACTGGCAAAGTAACTGAGGTGATCAGTTTTAGAACATTTTAGTCTTCTTTTTGTCTTGTAGTGATGCTCAAGTCTTAGCAAATTAACACTGAGAAGTGACATAATTTCCCAGTTGAAACAAAGTTTTACTTATCAAGAAGAGATCCCATTATATCTGGTATAGCAGTAGACTAAAGAAAAGAAAGTGAACCTAGAGAATTCAGGGAATCAACAAAATAATTCAGTACCTCTTTGGACACAAGTCTGTATCACTCCTATGGTTCTTCTGTTGGTGCTGGAGAACACCAAGGGGGATTTCACCCTCTCTCTTATCCTTGGGAACTTCAGGGGTTGCTCTGGCTGGAGACTGGATGCATGAGAAACAACATGGAGAAGGAAAGAGCAAAGTGAGCCAAAACACTGAGAAAGGTCCTGCAGATCGGTGAATTTAAAAGGCACCCAGATGCTATTTCAGGAAAGAATGAGAAACTGCAGAATTCTGTAAACATTTTTAGTTCTCTGTCACTGTTGTTATTTTTATTAACACTTTTTATGGTTTGGGAAGTTTTACAAACCAAAGAAAGGGGCGAAGTAAATGTAATTTATGTAGCACACTACATCAGGGCAGTAACACATACGATTGTTAGTAAATCACATATTGTCAATATAGATCACATACCGTTATACACAGAGTTGAGTTTGTTGCTTTGGAGGAAACGAAATGATCTAGATTTACAAGGTAAACAACATGAAGTCTGGATGTATGTGTCACTTCTTATGGGTAATCACTGGACTGTACAGAGCTGCAGGAGTCTGAGTGTATGAAATCTATTTTGGAAAGAGCAGTGGCGCTAAAAGAAGCCAAGCAAGGGCTGCCACTTTCTTCTAACAGTCCACTAAAGCTCTTAAATAAGAAGCAACCCATTTCCTTGTTATTCTACATATGTTTTCCTCTTTCCCCCAGGAAAAACAAGTCCTGATGAACAGCCAGAGTGAGAAATTAAGTTCACTAGGAGCTATGGTACTAATTTCCAGTAGCAAGGACTCTGCTAAATAGCCCTAACCCCAAAACGATGCCCTATCTGCAAACTCAATTTAAGAGCCTGCAGCTTGGTTAGCTTCAAAACACATTGCATTACTTAACTGCTACATCTTTAACTCTTTATAAATAAGCCTTGGGTGCTGTTTCTTGTTTTTTTCGTAGCTAGTGCAATGAAAGTATGCAGTAACAATTCCAACAATGCAAAAGTATTCTCAGCTAGTATAAATCAGGGTTATTTCACAAAAGGCAATGTACTGGAGCTAGTTTATGGCTGCTGGAGATGTGGATCAAAACTGCATTAGCATGAAACCTGCTGCATATAGTTCTTTGGCATTATTTGTGAAGTACTTAATCCCAAAAAACATCTTTTCTGGTTATTAATCACAAGATGCTTGTTATCCTGACCTGCTGATAGAGCAGTTGAGGAAAGTTTGCAATCCTAATTGTCTCATTTTTTCATACTATTTATTGTTTGATTTTGCTTTACAGTAATGAAGTGAAATGGAACAAACCCTACCTTAATATTATATGAACACAGAAACCGACCTTGGAAATCCTGCAGCACACTGAAGTTCTAAACAACCATTCTTTGTATATTTACAGATGCGTGACTATAGATGTTTGACTATCATCACCGGTTTTAACCACTATGACAACCATCGGCAGATACACAAGTTCCAATTTTCCCTTTTTAAAATATCTAGGTCATCTTGGGAATGGTACCAGAAAGTTCTTCTCATTCGTGGAGCAACTCCTGTTTATAAAATGCCAGATCACCGCAAGCTATAATGAAGATTATGGAATCTGTTTGGAAAATGATTGAAAGAAATAATTTTGTAGACCACGTAGTCAGCTTAATTCCACTAGACAGGTGCTGAGGAAAACACAGCCCTCACATTTCAGTGCCATCACAAGAAATCATGTTTTTGTAGGACTGCCTACTGCTAATAGTCACTGCCAGGCAGATATGTTGTCAAACGCTGAAAAGGGACGTTCGTTCTCTGGCTGCTAAGTGAAGACATTGCCTTATTAAGTGCCAATGCCTTTCATCTTTCTCCCACAATACTGGAGTAGTTGGATTATGTGAAAATTTCTTCCTTCTAAACGGGCTGTTCCTTTCATATAAGTGGCTGAGGGTTCTAGCAGAATAATGAATTAAAACTGAAGGTACTAAGGTGCGACAAGGTCCTACAAACAGACACTCAGCTAACTTAAAATTACTATTTTACTAAATAGTAATTAAATACTAAAATGAGCAGAATCTATTGTCTTAGATCCTTTTTTCTCTTTACTACTACTTTTTTTCTCCCTGGCATGTCTTAATTTCAAAGCTGATATAAGATCGTATATTAAGGTTATAATATAATTCGCACATTTTTTTCTATTATATAATAATAGAGAGTTTTTTAATAACTATTATTGGAATAAAAATTTATTGTAAGAAAAACTTGTCATTTTTTTCCAGAGGTTTTATTAAAGAAATAATTTCCCAGCTCATTCTTTTTGCCTGAAATTTTATAAAGAATTTTGGCAATGGGTGCCAGAGTGAACCATAATTTCACTTAGAGTCCAAACAGTACAGCTTGTACAAAACTGCAGCAGAATTTTTACTCATTGAATGACATGCCATAATGTCACTGAGCCACCTCTATCGGTAAAGCACTGTCTCAGCTTTGCCAAGAGGGAACAGAAGCAGAATAATCGATTATTTGTTTAAAGACAATGGTGCATGTCAATGGTGAAATAAGGAAGGAATTAAATATTCACCCCATGGCCAATTCACTACATTTGTAGCCTCCAAACAGATTTTGCAAGTCCAATGACAAACCCAACATTTTCTACCTGACAAACACACTGCAAGTATGATAGTCCAGGAAGCAGCAGAGAAATGGGAAAATCTTCTTACTCTAACAAATTATACTGAAGAATGCTAAGAAGCCAAAAGAAAGCTGGGTTATGTTCACTTTAGAATCACAAGTTTCTTGGGTTCGACTAAACTGATAATTGGACACCGTAATGTGGAACGTAAAAAGCACATTGGCATGGTAACTGTGATATTGCCTAAGATTGGAGGCTTAGTGAAACCTTGCACGTTTTCTTCTTGCTTTTTTCTGTTTTAATAAACTTTTGTCTAAGTGGTATAAACCAAACTGCATTGCTGGTCCCCATCTTCAAAACTATTTCAGTCCATTACTTTAGGTCGATTGGTTTGGAAAGCAAAACATTTTTGGGCAATTAGTTTATTCTTCTTTCTGCAGTGTATTTGTATTTGGTTCTTGAAATCTTTTATGCTGTCCTAGTTTCACCTGAGATAGAGTTACATATTTTCCTGGCAGTTGCTCTAGTGTTGTGGTTTGGGTTTAGTATGAGGATATGTTGATAATACACTGATGTTTCTAGTGACAATGTGAGAATAACAAAGCCCACATTTGTAATGAATGCATCAGCTCACAGCTGCTTCCCCGTGACAGCTGAGCCCCCGTTTCTGTGCACAGTGAAACCTGTGAATGCACTATGGTTTTGATTTGGAGGCTGGTAGGAGAGCCCATGATCTTGCAGGGTATCCTCCTGGGTTTACACCCCATTACAGGTGACTCCTTTTGAAAAAATATGCTATTCTTAACTCACGATCAGCCTGTGACTTGTTCTTACTCCGTCGCCTCTCAGTAGTTGCCATTCTGTAGTTACACAGTTCGGTTCTAGTCACTGAGTAGTACACAGGACTCTCCTTGTTGAACTCTGTCCTAGCTGATTCAGACCATTTATCTAGATGACCACAATTTTAAAGGCTAATCCTGTTCTCTAATATAGTCGTAGTCTCTGCAATTCCACATTCCTCTGCAATGCCTGTAAATTCAATTACAAACACCTTCTATTCCATCATTTAAATCATTAATTTGAATCTGACCCCTACACACAACTATTCAATACAATTTGACCCTGACCGAGGGAATAAAACCTAGCCAGGAAAAGTCCATTAGCCTCTTTTGTATCCATCCTATAGCAAACATGCAGACTTTTTCTGTAGTTAGGAAAATGTCACAGAAATTACTGACAAAATCTTGAGTCAAAATTCATGACATCTCTTGGGTCTGGTCTGTTCATAATATCCATTACCTTTCCAAAGAGATACATTGTTTTGGCTGACAGAGATTGCTCTTGGAAAATTCACATGGCCTGTGATAAACATAGGTACCTGCCAGGTGTCTCACAAGGAGTATGTGATAATTTAGTCTGCACTGTTATAGAAATCCAAGTGTATCATGTATTCTTGGAATTTATTTTCTTAGAATCTACCATACTTTTATCCTCTTGCTATATTTTTAAAGACAGAAACTACATCTGCATTTCTTCTCTTCTGAAACACTCCTACTCTCCAAAGCCTTTCAAAGGTAATTATCTTAATTACTTGCTTCTGATGCAGAAAGATTGCTGAAACACTGCCCTTTTTGGTGCCATGGACTGATAGCTTTTGTTCTTTACTGACTACATTAGCATTTTCCTTGGTCACATTTTTTTCTACTAAAGCACATCTGAAGTGATTTCTTCATCTTTCCTCATAGCTGTGCCTTACTTTACAACTCAACCTGTATCATATTTACCTGTTTGTTATTCTTCAAGGTATTTACTCTTAGGAACATGCACTTCAACTCAAGGCCAGGCTGGACAGGGCTTGGAGCAAGCTGCTCTAGTGGAAGGTGTCCCTGCCCGTGGTAGGGGTTGGAACTGGATGAGCTTTAAGGTCCCTTCCAACCCAAACTATTCCAGCATTCTCTGACTTTTCTTTGCCTGTTTCTTTTCATCTATTACAGTCCAACAAGGAATTTATGAACCTACTCACATTTCTTTAGCCAGGAGCCTAAAAATATTCATGGAGGAAATAAATTAATCATCTAGTCCAGTACTTTCCTTTTGAACACTGCCTGTTGCTGGTTCCTTACAGCCACTTACCACTTTGTTCTCTTGAACCCAAATTAATACATAACTTCACAAGTAATACTGTATCAACTAATATAGAAAAAAAACCCAACAGTTCAATTTACTAGAATTTTTCCCTTTTTTTATTAATATCATTATCAAAGAAAATATGATATGATTGTAAGAATACACGTTTTGTAGACATACATTATATTTTTTCTTTTTTTCCCATTTTAATTCTATATTTAAGCTGTTCTCTTCTACAAATCTGTTTCTAAAGCTTTGTCTCCCATCTAATTCAAAGCAAATGACTGGTTCAGACCTTATCACTTCTCCCTCAAATTCTTTAATAATATATATATATATAACATGTTTTTAGTTCCCTGCTCCAGTCTGCATTCCTGAACAGAAGTGTAATAAAATATTTCTTGGTTTTAATGCAAAGTCCTGCTCCAGGCATCTGTTTTCAGAATATTAGGATGGAAATTATCTAGAACTCCCACTTCTCTGCAAATAAGCAGAAATTTCTTGGGCTTGAGGGTAGTCAAAGTAACACAATTTTGTTCATATATTTTCAATTGCCCTTAAGTCAACATCCCATAATGCTTTCTTTCTCTCTTCTCTTTCTTTCCTTTGGATCTCTCATTTGATCATTGTCTTCACAGAGTCACCAACCTTGCTGAACACTAAGACAAGTTAAGGCAAGTACATCCCTTCCTTGCCACTCCACAGCTCCACTCCTTTCTTCTGCTTCCTATTTGCTTCTGAAAGTATTCCAATACATTTCCATTCTCCAGGTCTATCCCAGCTTGATATTGGGTAATTCACATTTTAGCCCTAAACTGTTTGGCTCATAACTCATCTGTATATGGACCAAATGCACAGACTAAACACAAGCTCACACAGTAGCAAAACCTATTCTGCTAGTTAACAATAATATTCTCTTATTCTTTCATAGCCTCCAGTCTTAACTATAGATGTATTAAGAATAAATAAGAATGTGTCATATACATTATCCATTTGGTGAATGCTTGCATGGGGGACTAACCAGAGAAAGGACTATTCTGAAGGAAACACATTTACTGCAAGGTTAATTTATTTAACAAATATATATGACAAATGTATTTGTTTCAAACTGCTATGTTGGCAGGAAGACTTTAGGACAGCTAAGCCAGAAAAAGTCACTAAGCCATCATCGTAAAATTTCACTGACACAAACAAGGGTTAAGAGTTTCACTGGATTAAGAATATCCTGATAACGTTCACACAACATAAATTTCACTGCTTCAAGAAAGCATTTTTTGTTGGCTTTTTCCCCAAAAAAAAATCTTAATTGTGTTAATTTATTTTAGGCATGTAAAACACGCGTATGAGTAATTGCGTTTGCAACATCTAGTATTCAGTTTAAATTACTGCCCTTTTCAAGAACAGAGTTTTCCATTTTCCACATGCCAAGAGTTAAAACTATAGGACATTCACAGAGCACTGGGGGGATCTACCACAGAATATTTTTGTCCCATTTACTAGTTTTTAGTAAGAATTATTAGCTCTGAGAACAAGAGCAGAGTTACTGCAAAAGTGTATGCCTTTATTCCCTGGTCCTTTCCATGCTGCCTGTTACAGAAGTTTCTTATAGTAACTGTCATCCAGACTTGGCATTAGAGTCAAAGGGGACCCAAAATGAGGTCAAAACTGTGACCTCAGTACCATGGTCTGATAGAAGTAATAAGAAAAATGCCATCTGCTGATCACTTCATCCCCTCTCCAGTGCACGGTTTCTAATTACCTGCAGTGCTTGTTGACTTCACCTTGTTTTTACATGCAGCTAACATGCTCGACATTTGAATGTACTTTCCTGGAAACATAATCTATTTAGTACTGCCCTTCGTGACACCAGGCTGGATCAGCATCTCAAAGAATATGACAAATGGGAAGCAGTGACTCACTACACTGCCCAGAAATACAGTGTAGAATCAGAGCATCTGAGAAAGATAAACTATGCTAACTGCTTCTTTTTGCCAGTTAAAATATGTGTCAAAGATTCCAGGTTCCTATATTGCAGTTTGAACCTTGGCACAGAGCTAAGTGGTGCTTCTCTATTTCTCGGTATATCGATGACATGAATTGAGCTCACTGCTGCTTTGCTTTTGGGGCTCTGTTCCACAGGGTATTCACAATTGTCTCAGAACTCACAAAACTTTCATTAAAATTTTGGCTCTTTGATATGGAAAAAAAAATAAAAGAAAAAAAAATAAAATAAAAAAGAACTTTTAAGAAACTCCAAGGCTGGGGTTTTTTCACACTCTTGCCATCTGCTTGTGCCATTTATTTCACAGCATTTATTATTTGCTTAGCAATGGCAGTATTTTAGATGCTATTGTGTGTTGTGCTATTGCTTACTGATTTGCTGGGCAATAAAGTCAAAATGCCTCACATCATGGAATCCAACAGTTCTTACTAAGTTAATGCTCCACTTTTAAAACTTGAGAAACTGAAAGAAAATGTCAGAACCATCTAGCCTGCTATTTTGGTGCTAATGTCAAAAAAAGATGGCAGAAAAATGGGCCAATAACTTATTTTTAAGGTGCTGACGTTTCAAATTTCAAAAACAAAAGAATCCTTCAGATTTGTGATTTCTTAGACCGTTGTGATAAGAAACTTGTGACAAGGGTCTTGCTCAATGAAGCAAAACTTTACACAACTGCACCTATTGAACTTGTCCTACAGCAGAAGGTGGAATAACCACACTAAGTGCCAGCCTAGAGTCTGTAGAACAATCCAAGACAGAACTTCCAGTTCTTCACTTTGGGGGCAGCTCAGCTCTATGAGCCTGTCAGCCAGGATCTGAGGCTGTTATTATTATATTGGGTTATTATTACAGCTAATTATATTAGCAAACCTGTAAACATTGATCATATCACAGACTCAGGAATAATCAAACTGATGGCAACTTGAGAGAACAAAATTCAGCAACTGGTCCAGAAGAACCAGCTAAACTTCCCACTATGAAATTTCTGCAATAAAACTGAAAGGCAGAATCATAGAATCATGGAATAGTTACGGTTGGACAGGACCTTAAGATCATCCAGTTCCAACCCCCCTGCCATGGGCAGGGACACCTCACACTAAGGCTTCGTCCAACCTGGCCTTGAACACTGCCAGGGATGGAGCATTCACAACCTCCCTGGGCAACCCATTCCAGTGCCTCACCACCCTCACAGGAAAGAATTTCCTCCTTATATTTTTTTTGCTTTCTCTGGAAGTTCTGTTGTTGTTGCCCTCCCTCCCTCTCTGTTTTTCTTGACTGGGTGTTCAGATAATTGGGCCGTTGATAAATGTCTGCTCTAAAAAATAATTTAAAAGGTACTAACGATTTCTGTCAGCTACATGTGTATTATAAGGAAATAGCTCCTGCATCTACAATCTGGGCCTGCTCTGAATCTCTTCTCTGCCCAACCTGTAGCTGTGCCTGGGATTGCTCTGACCCAGCTGTAGGACCTTGCACTTGGCATGGTTAAACTTCATGAGGCTGGCATCAGCCCACCTCACAAGTGTGTCAAGGTCCCTCTGGATGGCATTCCTTCCCTCCAGGGTATCAACCGAACCACACAGCTCGGTGTCATCGGCAAACTTGCTGAGGGAGCACTCAATCCCACTGTCCATGGCAGCGACGAATACTTTGCAATGTGTATATATTTTGAAAGTGTATTCAAGTCTGTGCACTCATCCTGTCCTTTCTAAAGTACAGTTGTTCCCACATCTACAGCACTCACTTGTACTAAAGCCATGTCCACAAATCTACATATAGGAAGAACTGGGTAATGACCCAGTTCTGCTATTGACTGAAACTTTAAAGCTGGTGGATTCTGATTATTTGTGAGGTTCTTTTTGATGTTGTTGGCTTATTTGCGAGGGTTTGTTTGATGTTATTGGGTTGGTTTGAACATGTTATAAGTAAATTTTGCTGGGTGGCACAATCTGCCCTAGAAATATCAATAATGTAATAGCTGCAGTGAAAAAAAACACGTTATTTTTCCAGTACTTATAAAGTTGACACAAATCACCTTTATGTTCTATTGCTAAATATAAATTATAGCTAAAAACATACTTTTATTTACAGGGGGATATAAAAGAACAGAGTAAGAACTCTCTTCCAGTAAAAAATTACTCCCTGCAGTACATTTTCTCTTGATTTGGCCAGTCCTTAGCTAGGTATCTCCAGTGCTATGGTTCTCCCTTAGAGATTCATGGGCTACATCAGTGAGAAACTTCTAATGATAGTCAGCCAGATTCTCCTTTTCTCCAGATTACCTGATGAGACCTTGATCTATATCATTGCTCAGAGCAAAAACTGCAGTGCCTCGTGTTGGCTGGCACTCCCTTATTCACTGCACTGACAGTCATACTTTCAGCTTGCAAGGAAATGACTTTCCCCTCTGAAGTACAGTGTTAGGAAGTCATTTACTGAAGCAAAAATGCAAAAAACATGGCCAGGATGCTGTTTTGAGTGTGTTTCTCTGATTGGATATATTGCTTGGAGAATATCTGGGGGGAGATATCTAACACTTAATAGGGTTATTACATTTAAGCACTGCCTCAGCCTAATGGGACCCTTTTTGCTTGGTACTGTGGACTTGCACAGCAAGAAACTGTCCTCACTGCAGTTGATGTTATATACCATTTCCAGTGAAACTTGGGAATTCCTGCTACAGGCTAATACTGTCCTGTAAAAAGCACTGTAGGGACAATGATGAGAAAAGGTTCCAGGTAACATTCGAAACAGTCAAAAAGTGGGAATAGGAACAGAATAAAAGCATTAAAATTATTTATCCAACATCATGCAACAAGACAAATGACCTTTTCTGAATAAGGTGCAGGTTTTCTGATTCTCACTCTTGTTCAGTGACAACAAGATGCTGCTTTTCCCAAAACCACCATTTCTACAATGACCCTTTGCTTGTTTTCCGGTTTAATTTTATAACCATGAATTACAGGGACTTTGTATCGCCTTTCTCCATACCTATACACTGCAAAACGTGATTTGTAGATGGGTGTGAAAATAATATCCCAATGTCCTAATATCTAACTATCACTATCCAGTTATGACATGGAAACTATAACAGAGTTTTAAATTCCCCTGTGAGATGTGAGACCTGGAAATCTTACAGCAGCAGATGAGGACAATGGCATCCTTAGTCTGTGAAGAAAGATAGCAACATAGAGTTTGCTTATGTCAGTCCCCTGAATACTCTATATATGACCTCAAATACAGGTCAGAGGGGTTAACTTTCTTAAATCACCTCCCTCATTTGCACAGAAAGTATTTATACTGATAAATAATTAACACATAAGAACCTCTTGCCGATTTTATTATAAGATTCATGATTAAATTATATTTCATGTCTTGGGAAACAGCAAACTGTTAACCAAGGTCAGGCCACGTTTCAGCCAGTCCTGGAGGAAATCTGTCATTTATCTGACAACTAAAAACTATGCTAAACTGAAAAAGCCAAGCACTCAAATGCCAGCTAGTGAGAGAAAGCAAAATTACCTCCGAGTCAGACCTCAGCCAACTCAGAGAACCCAGACAAAACCGTAGGTGCTGGCAAGCACAAACTTTGTGATCCCTGTGCTTTCCTTATATGTAGACAGCAGGTACATGATCCTCAAGGGGTCTTGCAGCATCCTCACTGAGATCCTGCCAGATGACACTTTCTGAGTGACTCGAGTTCTTATTCAAAGGAATCATTAGTCTGTGTTCCATAATTAATGCTTGGGTTCTCAACTGTCCTTTGAGCTGTGAGTCGAATCTGATGGAATTTACACATGTAAGTACCACCTGCCCACCCCAGCTTCACTGCTTGGAAAACACCTACCCTCCCTTCTTTGTGTCTACTGATCCTGCCTGAATTGTAGCTAAGCCATGAAGATGCTTTGAAGCTGCTCAATGGTAAGCACGTAACTAGGCTAGCGAGGATCTAGAAGTCATGCATGTCATCACATAAACAGTACTTCAGTGTACTTCCTAAGGCACCTTTGGGGCAGTTCCCCTCTGGAAGTCAATATTTTCACATTGGCAGCAGTTACCTTCAGAAAACCCCATCAAAACAACCTCAAAGATAAGGCTGCTGAAACTGAGATCTCTTTGCTCCGATGGCAATGAGCAGGTCTGGCCAGGCTGTTGGAAAGAAGTCAGATGATTACCCAGCACAGCCCATTCTAGACTTGAATTTTATTTGAAACTAAGAGTTAGAAAACCTGGGTTTAGTCTCTTAAATGACCAGTGAGACTGTGACCTCAGCACACAGCTCCGTGTTACTTCCAACATAGACCTATGGTGCTGCTAATGCAATTCAGAGCATGCAGAAGGAGACTGAAAACAGAGCCAAGTGCCACTGGGGCTCTCAGAGCACTAATGGAGAAGGAACAGCAAATTCAATGAGGACAGAGATAATCAGGCTGTTCTGATGGAAACTTGTGGCTACCTTATTGACACCAGACTGACTGCTGAAGGCTCAAACAGCTGATTATCTGTAGCTCAAAGCTGCTGCAGTTATGGGTCTGAAGAACTGTGGTTATTCAAGAGGGGGGGGAGAAGTTACCACCAGAAGAGTTTCCAGTTAATAGAGCTACTCAAGATAACATCGTTGAAGGGAGGTGTCTCCACATAATCCCAATTTGACTGTACATCCCACAGAAGTATTCCTGCTTATGCTAACGTTATCTCTACAATTATACTAATTACTGGCTTTATTATGCTAAACAATCACTTTATTTAGGTAATTCTGAAGTAATTCTAGACTAATTAGCTCAGACTTAATCATACATAAGGGAAAGATAAACTGGGAACACACTGACAAGCAAGCATGATTTAAACCATAGATCTTATTTTCAGAAATATGCTAATAATATAGGTTGACTTCTAATACCACTGATGCTTTCACATTTGGAAAGCAATTTCTTCTGACTTTCTGTGTGTAACTTTCGGAGAGGAGGAGTAATAAGTTCAAGGAATCTTTAAAACTGAGAAATTACAAATTTTTAATATTAATTTAATATTATTAAGGGTTACCACACTTGGTTCAAACCTAAAAAGAGGATCTAGCTTTGAATCTGAACTTCAAACTGTCCTGTCAAGAAGTTTTTCAGCTCCAGTTTTTCCCTCTACTCTGAACATTAGAGTCTGGTAGATGTCAGCTTTTTCTAAGCACCACCTATTACAAAATCCACCTCTGAGCTGTTTCCAATAATTGCAAAGAAGTGGAAAATTTTTCTCAGGGAAATAATTCCAATGCATTTTGAAACCAGTTAAATCTCAATGCATTTGAGTTCGTCTGCCCACCTGCTTCCTTCCTCCCTCCCCTCCAGATGCTTTAAGGTCAATGTTTAATTCTGCAAGGAAGGTAAGATTTCAAATAAAGAAATGAGAAATAAAATATCTCTAATGAGCACAGGCGCTTTTCAGGGCTTTTCCAAGTTTTCCTTCACCAAAAGAAAAACTAATTGCTCCACGGTCCACCTACCTTGAGCCTTTACCTTAGGAAACCTCAGTTATTAAGCAGTTCAGTTGTCAGAAGGTTTTAATCCCTAATCAGTCGTTGCAATCACATCATGCAGACTGCCAGACAAAAGCTTGACTTTAATTCACTACATCTTATCTTGATGTGTGTCTGCAGCACCAGATCCAACGTGCAGGGAAGGAAACAGTGCTCTATCTGGGACACCTCCTTGCATTTCGGCTTTGTTGTTATGTTTCATGGGCTAACTGTGCTTTTGTGTCCTTCTGCTCTCCCAGCTGAGTTGTTCACACTTGCTCTAATTAGTAGTCAGACTTGTTATTAAATTGAGATTTGATGTCATAGGTATATCAAATACCAGGTTGGAAGGTGCCTCAAGGATCATCTGGTCCAACCTTTCTTGGCAAAGCATGACCTGGACTTGATGGCCCAGAGCCCCATCCAGCTGAAACTTTAAAGTGTCCATATGATTTTAATTTTCCTGAAAGCCTAAACAAAGGCAACATGTCAATACTATTTTTCCATTTGAAAAGCTCTCTAACCTTCTATTTCTGCTTTCCTTATATTTTCTTTATTGGCCATTACCTGTCTATAAGCACTATCGTGCTCAACCCCCCTCACACACACTTTATAGGATGAACTATTTCTGTATTCAGTTGTGGGTGTTCTGGTTTGCCCACTCTTCTAAAGTTCATAAAAAAACATTTTTAACCCAAGAAAACGTGCTTTAATCAGACTGGAACATGAATCAGTGTTTCTTCCCCAGGTCTTTTAAGTTCTTCCAACTCAATTGGCTCACATCAATTAATTTGCTCTCTCCTGACCCTACAGCTTGCTTTTGAAGTTAATTCCTTAAACATTATTTCACATGCAGATATAGCACATCTGAGTCCACAAACAAATCTGAAGGCATGCATGCAGTTGCAGCCAATGAAACGTGCACAACTGTATGCCAAGTTTTCTTAGTTCAGACATTCTTAGGGGTGGGTTATGGATAAGCATTATTAGAGCGTTGTCTGGTGGAACCATTCAGTGAGATGAAGAACGCAGATTTTTTGTAAAAACTGTTTCTAGCTTATATAAATTAAAAAATAAAAATAAAAATTAGAGCTGAATATGCAAAGAGCCCAAGATGAACCTCAGAGTATGAACTGTCTTTGCATCAGACTTCTGAAAGTTGCTGCTCCTCCAAAACCAGATGCATTCATGATGCGGCTGTGATGCTACTAAAGTGTATTTTTCCTCTTGCTTTGAATTGTTTTAATGTAACCTACATCCTAATTCAGATACAATTTATTTTAAAACGTACTCACCGTGATGATGAACACAATAAATGTCAAAAGACTTTAAACTACAAAATCACTGTTTCTAATTTTAACATTCTTCATTAGTAGTGTCTCCCCTCTATCTCTAAATCAACCTCAGTTCTATATGCAGTGATCATGTTATCAACATTATATACATACATATATATACATATACACCCAGCCTACTGCATCTACTCAGAATTCACTGAGTCAGTCAGCAAAACTATTCATTTTGCTTGAATTATTCCTACAGGAAGGTGTTGTCCTGGGTTCAGCAGTAGCAGTCATGTTTTTTCCTTTGTGTTAACTGGTGCAGTGCTGTGTTTTGACTTCTAGTTTGAGAGCAGCGTTGGTGAAGCCGATGTTTTCGGTTGTTGCTAAGTGATGTTTACCCTGACCAAGGACTCTGTGAGGCTCATGCTCTGCCAGGGAGGAGGGGAAGCTGTGAGGAGGCAGAGACGGGGCGCCTGACCCGGGCTAGCCGGGGAGGTATTCCATACCACAGCACGTCATGCCCAGGGTGGGGGGTAACTGGGAGTTACCCGGAAGGACAGGAGCTTCCGGGTGGAACTCGTTTTCTTGGCCGGTGGTATCGTATTCTCTTCCCTTGTTATTTTCCCTTATCATTGTTTTAGCTGATAGTAGCGGTGGTGATTTGTTGCTGGACTGTTCTTGTCTCAACCCGTAGGAGTTGCACTCTCTCGATCCTCCTCCCCGTTCCTCCGGGAGCGGGGAAGGGGAGAGCCCCGGTGCAGGGGGGGGGGGGGGAGACGGACACGGACCTTGATTGTTGTCAGCTCAGCACCACTCACTGGGAGTGAGTGAACAAGTTACCTTACTGGGTTTAAACCACGACAGGTGTTTACTTCTTTGTAACCAAAGCGTGACTTTGGGGCAACCCATGATTTACTACACTGTCAGAAAAACAGGCAATAATACTGTATGAAAAATACCTGCAAAATAGCTGAAAACTATTACACCAAATACCATCATTCAATCCTTTAGTTTCGGGAGAAAATAGCTAAACAGAGTGCTAAAAAGCCAAAGATTTCACTGGGATTTTGTGTCTATTTTAAATTCATTGTAAGCAACAGTGAAACTTCCACAGATTTTACTCCAGACACGAGTAGACAAGGATGTCTAATTGCATATACAGGTGATGATCTGCAGAAATGAAAGGAACAAATCATGTACCTCATCTCCCCGGAGACAGAGAAAATAAAGTCCTTTTCCTGCTGGACTTCAGTGTTACTGAACTGTTGGCCTGTCCTACTGGGTAGTCTGGCAGCTTTTCATTACAGATGAAACTCTTTCCTATAGCAAGCAACAGTGTTTGCTGAAACTCTCATTATTTCTGCTTATTGAACTTATGTCACCACAAAGGAAATGCGTTTAATCTTTAATTTGTAATTAATTTAGTACTTTCAGATTAACAAGAGACCCATACACCCTGTAGCTGGCTGCCTATAATTTTTCCTTATGCTTTCTCACACCTTGTGTAACAGCCGTGTGTTCTGTTTGTGAAGGTATCTCACTGTTTCCCTTATAGACATCCTTGGCATTTGCTCTTAGTGCTCTGTGATGTGTTCTGAATAGCAACTTTCAGGATAGCTACCTGTGGCCTCACTGAGCTGTGAAATGAATCAGACACAGGTAACAGCTTTCCTGTCATCCTGGCATGAATCAAAATTCCCTCAGTCCCCAAATGCTGAGAGCCACAATTTATTATTCAGGATTCAGGGGAAAGATGCCAGTGAACACACGGCTTTCCCTTAGGAACCATGGCACAAAACTGAAGAGCCTCAAATATTAAACTTCCCATTTCAGATGCTACTATTGGGAAAGAGAGGAAAGGATGCTGATGGTCAAACTGGGAAGTGGAAAAACTCGCTTCCAAGTCGCTGCTTATTACAACAGCTCCTGACAAATGGCAGTTCTGGTTCTGTGTGGTATTGGAATGCGTGGGAGCCATATGTTGCAGTGAGGATTCCTTCAGCCTAATGGGCTGGGATTCACAAGTGCATGAATAAGTGAACAAACTGGCAGCGTTACAGTGAGTAGGCTCAAAACTACCTTCATGTGAATAGCAAAGCCTTATGAGCTACCGCCTCATGCTTAGCTCTCTGCTTTAATAGTAACCTTTAAAGGTTACTAGTAATCTTGCAAATGTGCAAAAGCAAATTTGAAGGATTCCCCAAACCTTCCTCCACAATTGCCTGTGGATGTATTATTGTCTTTTAGCTCACTTCTCCCCCACCCCCTTCTTTTAAAACCATTAGAACTTTTTTCTTTGAATCACTAAGAAGAGAATAAAAATATTTCGGTGAGAAAAGGGAGCAAGGTGAGAAAAAGAGGTGGGCTGCGTGATGTGATTTGGACCCATGAAAAATAACTCACTGTTCATGAAACTGAATGCTCATAAAGGAATGAGACAAAAAGAAGAGGAGGAAAAATAGACAAAGATGTTAGTATAGTAACTGGAATCTGTTGAAAATCACTGCTTTAAAGTAAACCAATTTACGATGCCTCCAAACTAGGACTATGTGGTAGTGTAACTTTTAAAAAGGATTTTCTCCCCCCCTACAAGAACAGTCATTAGATGATCACAACCCAGCAAGGAAATTACCACCAGCAGAATTCAGAGAAACATAAACTTACTATGAGCTAACAGAATTCAGATTGCTACTGGCGAGAGTATAAATTCAATGCAGGGAATATAATGATTACTGCTTCGCCTTTCAAAAAGTCCATGTTAACCCCTTCTGTTGCCTCAAACTCTGTGTATTGAATGTTTGCTGCTGTTCTTTAATAATCTTAAACAGAAATTGCTATGGTTTATTTTGGTGGTCAGAGGAAAAGGGAATGCACAAGAAAACTGATATAAGCAGTAGCTTGGTGGTTAGCACATGCTCCTGGAAAACCAGCGTGGGTTTAACTCCATCACCTGCCAAGGAAGGTCAGGCATTGCTTTGACAAGTTCTTTAACCATAATGCTGGTTTACATAAGGCAAGTATCAAATGGTCTCTCTTGTCCTCCTCCTCCTTATCCCATCAGCTGGGTTTTCAAAATAAAGATGTCTATTACAAAAGATTCAATTGCATCAGTATGTCAGGATTGCTTGGAACCAGGCTAGACCTATTCAGGCATCAGCACCTTGTAGACCCCAGCATGACCCAGAGCAGCATGACCAGTGAACCAATGGCTTTGTTAAATTGTTAATCCGTAAGGAAACCAGGCACACCACTAAGCAGAGAGCTGACAAACTGCAGTTTCAGCTTCCTAAAATAGGATTCCCATTGATTTTAGTCACCTGTGAGGCTCTCAGTCTAGTCTCGCCGTCTAGTTTCTCTTACCACTTATGAGAGATGGACACCCTCAGAGGGCAGTACAGCCCACTAGCATACACAGTCTTTTCTAGGATAGCAAGAAGTTTCTTATCTACTGGATACTGATAGATTGAAGTAGACCAAATTCCTCCCTTCATGGGTTAAGTTCGTTCATGTAAGCTGACTCCCACCCAAAGAGACATCCTACATCTGGTTTTAGATACCTCCGTTCCATTTCAGATGTCATCCAGAGACCTGCTGCTGCTCTCCTCCCCAGCGTTTCCTGAACACATAGACATACTCTTTCCACAGGAGCTGGCAGGGACATAAACCAGTCTCCAAGGTGTATATTTCCACAGAACAATGATTCTTGTTATGAAAAGGCATCAGAACACAGGCCGGTGGACACAAAAGTTTCTGCGTATTTGACGTTTCTGCTTTGAAGTGGATTTGTAACTTGTAACTCCTTTGAGCCCAAAATCATGGTGATGAAATCCAGGGGTAAATGGAATCTCATTTGGTAGAATTATCCTCTATCAGTAAACCCAGGTTTGTTCTCTTTTGCAACAAAGTTAATAAAAAGTACACTGATACCTGGGATTATTCCCCCAGTCAGGACTAAGGCAATAAAGAGACTTTCACAGCTGAGCTGCCCCAGCAGATGATAATTACAGCCTTGACTCTCCTTTCTCCCAAGAGAAAATAAAACACAACAAGCGAGGAATGACACAGTTGTGGAAAATGCAACCTGCAGAATGCCATCAACTAAAAAGTGCATCACGCTTGTGCTAAACACTGAATAATCACACTTCTGCTCTGTCAAATCCTGCAACGATCGCAGATACTCAGTTATGCTTGCAGGTTACACTTACGCACCTCTGGAGACTAAATTCAGGCATTAATTGGTTTAAACCTTTGAAACCTTCTCCTTTAGGAACTTTGACCTGATCCTTTTCTTGCAAACTGTTCATTGCTTAACCAGGAGCAAATGTTAACTTCTTTTCAGTAGAGAGGGACTTCACGGACATCCACCAAAAACACGATGCTCCCCACATTTCTCTATTATGATATGGATTCTGCAGAGGAAAGAGCTGCTGCAGAACCACCCAGTCAGGAATAAGGAATATTGAATCTTGTGAATCAACAGAAACTATCCAGAAAAAAATCTGTCTGCAAATAACTCTGAAAATGATCAAGTGGTGTGGATATTTTTTTCCTTAAAAAGAGTCTTGGCAGCAGGCTTGCAGCCTTTAAATACTGTGTTGAGATATGACCTTGTTAGCTCAACGCTTTTCTGTAAGCTCTAAATTAGTGGTGCCACCAGAGACATCAGGCATCTTTTGTAACATGTTTTTGTCTTGTGGATTTTAAATGTGACCGCTTGCCATTTAAAAATGATGTTAAAAGAGACAAAGCAGACATTCATAGAATCATAGAATCAACCAGGTTGGAAAAGACCTTTAAGATCATCAAGTCCAACCATTCCCCAGCACTGCCAAGGCCACCACTAAACCATGTCACTAAGAGCATCGTCTACATGATTTTTGAACACTTCCAGGGACAGTGACTCCAGCACTGCCCTGGGCAGCCTGTTCCTAAGCCTGAGCACCCTCTTGGTGGAGAAACTGCCTCTAATCTCCAGTCTAAACCTCACCTGGTGCAGCTTGAGGCCATTACCTGTTGTCCTATCGCTTGTTACTTGGGACAAGAGACCAGCGCCCACCTCACTTCAACCTCCTTTCAGGCAGTTTTAGAGATAAGGTCCCCCCTGAGCCTTCTCTTCTCCAGACTGAACTACTACTAAAGATACTGGAATTACCAACACAAAAGCCCATGTGCATTGCAGCCACACTTCACATTGCACTGTCAGGATCCTTCAGTCTGTGCAGACAGGAGGATAAAGATTGTTAGTTATAAGAAAGGCATTTAATAAAATAGAGTAACAATTTGAAAAGAAGCTATTTCCTTGTTATTGATGACGTAAGGAAATCTAGTAAGGGATGGATTCATTGAAAACAATTAATTGAAAATAGCTCGTTGAAAATAGCTAATGAGCTACCTAACACTCCAAGCAAAACAAAGTTTAATTAAAATCAATTACTTCACTCTCTTATGAAAAAAAGTATAGCTCAGCCCCACTTGAAACAAATACCCCTGACATCTGCAATGGGAAAGTGGTCTCAATTGCTCTGGAAAGAATTTTATAGCAGATACACAAGGCTATGTTGCTTTGATCAGAGACATAAGGGGAAAAAAGTCTACTTCTCTCTATCCTCCTTGCATGCTTTTTCATCACCTCATTTTCTAAATTTAAACAACAAAGAGTGGGCAAATCCATTCTGGTGGATTAGCTTTAATTTTTTTAATAACCAAGTCATTAATGGACTCTAACCCAGTCTTCCTCATGTCCTCATGGATGGGTTCTTCCCCTTGCTGCAGTCTGAGACACACTTAACCACTCTGGTAATGGCAAATTTGTTGTGTCTACAGAGAGCCCAGTGCACATACCCATAGGCCAAGCTGCTAGGAAGCACTTTGTGCTTTCCTCACTGAAGAAGTCATTCTGTTTTCCACTGGCTTTGACAGATCTGTGTTCAGCCCTTGCAAAACAAGTTTAAAACCTTGAAACTTCGGCTCTTTGTACTGAGGCCCACAACTGTACAAGTTGCTCCAACTTTTCAGAGCCTACAATACTGTACAACATCTCCTTCCACCGATTCAATGCCATCCATCTTTCAGATATTCATGGTTAAAGTGACTGTTTCCTTCCATGACACTTAAATAGCCTGTGGTACATGAGAGATGAAGAGGCTGCAACTCAGCTGTGTTTATACATGGATAAGGATGCTTAAGATCACCTTTTTTTTTTCCTTATGTTGGTGAACCAGCAGTGTTACTAAGCCTTCATCCTGCATTCAGCCCACACACATACAGGCAAGTATGAAGATTGCTTTAGGCTTCTAAGTAGGGCAGCAAGGCCACAGCGAGGGGAAATGATCTGTACTCAGTAAAACACCAGCTGATGGCTCATGCCATGGTACAGGAAGGGAATGAGAAATAAAACATTGGCATTTTTGTGGTCGTAGTCTCATCTCTGTCAGCTCCTGGGGCAATGCAGCTCCAAGGACATGCTCCTTATCCACAGCACAGTTGTGCCAGAGTGACTGCTTATAATTTGCGTTGAACTTTCAAGCTCAGTGACATTCAAGAACTTCAGTGATCACAGACGTATTTCTTTTTCACTTGATCCATGAGAATCTGAGACAAAGTGGTAAGTGAGAGCATCCCTCCCTCCATGCAGCAGATTTCAGGTGAAGTTATATCTGTCAGGCTCTGACACAAGAAAGCACACAAAGTACACAGATGCAAGCAAAAATGCAGCTTTGACATTTCTGCCTCCCAACTAGAATGACTTAAAGTTTCCTTCCAAAGCAGCCAGGCAAAAAGGCATGGAAGCAGTAATTACAGATGCAGCCCATGAAAGCCAGGTGGGGATAAGCTAGGTGGTTTGTCTCACTTGAGGCAGGAGAAACAAGGAGAAATTGAATCTGTTTCCACCAAGAGAAACATAAGGAATTGGCTGCACAGGAGCATTAACGGTGCAAGCAAAAAGAATGCGCTGGGGCAGATTTGATTGTTTGACCACTTGGGATTACCTTGTACAAACTGAAATCTCCCCCAAAAGCAGCAGTCTGGATAATGCCCAAAGGAGCACTGGGAGATACCCTGCTCCAGAGAGAGCACCAGGTTGCTCCTGGCACTCCCCAGCACACCAGGAGAGAGATGTTTCTATTATCACTTATTTCTATCCCCAGCTCACACAACAGTAAAGTTACAGACCTGTCCTCTAGAGCTTCAAACAGACAAAAAGGAAAAAGGAACACTGTATATATATGGCATAAGAGTATAGGAGGTTGCTCATCTCTGCTCCTATAGCTATAGGATGTAAAAGTACTGTCCAGTAATTAAAAATAGAACCAACCATAAAACAGTCCTATATCTAGAGCCCATCCACCAGAAAAGGTTATCAGGAAGCATCCTTGGGATCAAAACCCTGTCTGTTCTTGCTGGTTTTGGTTTAAGAAGCTTCTTGGACCACTTTAATCTCAGAATGACTGCTGCTGTTCATAATTTGGCCAGGACTATGCCCACAAAAGCAAGTAATTTGTGAACTGTTAGACTCAAATCTCTCTGAACCTGAAAGCCCGAAGTTAGGTATCAAGAACTTGGGTAAAAATGGTAAAAGCTATTCTGAATGGCAACTCTTGGTGTTGAATGTACATATCCAGTTAGGTATTTGCTCTCAATTTGCTTACAAGTCTCTTTCTCAGGGGCAGGAGAAGATTGCAATGCATATGGAGCAACTCAGGAATTACAGTGACAAAGCTTTGCTCTCTGACATCCAATGTCATTTCATGCCAATTTGTAGCAGCAACTACCGTAATCAGTGTCCCCGTAGAAATGAGGGGAACTTATCTTCACAACATGCATGGGTTTGACCTGTAGCAATTACAACAGGGGAAATTCATTAATACTGGATGAAACATTTTCACCTTGAAGCCAAAGCATATTTTCCCAGCAATTTTCTAAGGAAACTATCCTGCCTTTGAGTCTTGCTGCTTTCATCTCACACTAACATATTCATGGATTGCATATTTTCAAGAGGTACATCATAGACAAAGCACAGCGGGCCTTGCTTACCTTTACTTTTTGACATACCAGTTGTTATTGCAGAATAAGGACAGGGCTTAAATCCATTTCCCAATTCATAGGTTTAAAACAAATGGGAAAAAACCCTCCACTAAATCCAGTAAAACCATGCCTGTTTCAAAGATGAGTATTGACCTATGATGTATTTTCCAATGATGTAACAAGAGGCCAGGAGGGTGTTTTCACGTTATCCCGCATGGATAACAGTTGCTGGTTTTCTCAGACACAAGTTTTAGCAGCTTCTACCTATATTACAACCTGATTTTTTCTCACCAGAAAGCAAAAACTTGATCCTTAATTACTCTGTAATAAAAAAAAAAAAAAAAAAACACAATTTTTTTTTGCAAACCTCACATCTTTCTTTTATTCAGCAATACTTGGTGAAAAGAAGATAGTACTAATGTCAAAGCAAACAGTACTAATAACAGATAATAATAATAATAATAGCAATAATAAAATATTAATACACTCATCCTCCATTACTGTGCAGCAACATTAACAAGACTCTGAAGATATAAAAGCTGCGAAATTAATCTGTATTACTCCTTAGGAAAAAGAAAAAAAACCAAACCACACAACCAAACCCAATTTGCCTCTTGTTCCTTAATCCCTTTCAAGCTTGTAGACTAATTCTTACTTTATACCGATATAAGGGAGTTGAGTCAAGCCCACTTTGGGGGGAAAGAGATGCTTTGGGTTGGAAGAGACACCTTCCACTGGAGAAGGATGCACCAAGCCACATCCAACCTGGCCTTGAACACTGCCAGGGATGGGGCAGCCACAGCTTCTCTGGGCACCCTGTGCCAGCACCTCAGCACCCTCACAGGGAAGAGCTGAATTTCTTCCAAAGTTCTAGATTTTCCCTAAAGCTCCGGTGCAGCAGAATTACCCAGTCCCTAAGCTAGATTCTCAAATCCTCTTCAAACTTGTATCCTCATGGGCACACATCAGACTGGCTATTACACCCCCAGGAACCACACGTCTTTGCACCCTACTGCCACTGATGCTTCCGCCAGGCATTCATCCAGCTCTTGAGACCACGCTAACACAGGTACCAGGCAGCTCACCAAGCAAGTCTGATGCTTGTCAATAGCGTAAGTCTATGAATTTCTCAGTTAAAATAACTTTCATCAAAAAAGAAGCCAAATCTGCCAAAAAGAAAAGGATTTGCAAGAAAATAATATCTTCCATTCTTCCACTCTGTACTTTCCATTTGGGCATTTGGAAATGAAAATAATTTTCCTCCCTGCTTTGAAATTATCTTTTCTCTTAATATTTTTGACAGATTTTTTTTATTATTGTTACATACAAGTTAAGGGGTTGAAATCAACATTAAATGTTTTCAAGTCTTAAAACAAGTCTCAGTTGCCCCAGAATGAAACCTTTTCTATTTCTGGATTTTGGAGATCAACATTCTTTGCCCCTCTGGGAAATATTAGTATTTTTTTCCAATTTAGAAACTATTTGAAAAAGGGATGCCAAGGTCTATCCATCAGTCACTTTCTCACCTGTGTTTACTTCCCATGGGCACAAGTAATGAAGTCCATTTTAGCTGCAAAAGACAATGCTGGGAAATAGGGGGATAATGATGAAGTCCTGCAGCTTGCTCAGATTCATCAAGATACTTAGTGAGACTTTATAATGTACTTTGACTCCCCCATATTTCCTGAGAGCTGCTCCCAACAAAGCATCTGGGAAAGGCACTATCTGTACTCAGATTTTATACAGATTGAGGTGTTTACCCAGAACACTGAACTAATTTGAACTTAACTTGGTAACTTCTTCAGGAATAAATCTGATAATATCTCCACTTTCAGGGCATTTTAGAGGTTAGTAAAATGTTTTAGCATTTTAGCTGGTTAAAAAAACATCTGTCCTAAATAAATTATATTCCTCTGTGGTACATAATGAATGCAACAGCATTCACTATAATGAACCATCCGGGTCTATAAACTGAATGTTGCTGAAATGAATTATTTTCTAACTACTAATTCATAAATCAAAGCCTAATGGGTCTCTGAATACAGCCTGTATTATGGAGATTATAGCATACATTAATGATATTTAAACACAAGAGCAAGTACTGTTGCAACTGTTTTTCCATCTGTCATAATTTCTGCTGAAGGGTAGAATACTAATAAATGACAAACCAACCTCAAAAACTTTCCTAAAGCACATAGTCCCAAAAGGGCTTTACCAAGATTTATTTATAGATTCAGTGACAAGACTAAGCAGCAATGCAATGGTTCCTGAACAAGAGTTTTGCTTCCCCCCAGGGCTGCCTGGGAATGCCATCCATTTTCCAGGCCTGGTAACAAACCAACATTAGCTGCATTTCCACCCAGCACGAGCAGTACTTTGCTGGCTACCAATAAGTAGTTTTGGGACTCAAACCCCAAGTTATTTGGTCACCAAACTCAGTGAGAACCAGGCATCCAGCCCGTTTAGGGCCCAAGCCCCATGCTCCAAAGCAAATTAACTGTGCTAATACATGTTGCAAAGGGACACCAGGAAAAAAAGAGCCAATCCCTATTAGATGCATAGGGTCTTAACCACAAAATTCATTACTGTTTCAACCAAAGGACAAGCATGAGCATCTTCTCCAGAAGTTCCTGTTGCAGCTGACCCTGAACATCAGATGGTGAAAAGTTTTCAGAATGAAACCGTTAGCTGTGTTCTGCTAGCTCTCATTATCCCAGGTCTGTATTTTGCTTTCTTAAACTGATAGGGTAGTACAGTTAAGGCAGTGTCTGTGCTGTTTATCCCAAGGATTTTACATGGCAATTTTCATTGTTCATCCATAGCTTTCTAAAGCTGACATTCTGGAGACGTCTGCAAAATAGCTACTTGAAAGCCACGCAAAACTCAAACTGTCATATACTTTTTGATGCTAATCTCAATTAAATGGGGAAAAAAAAAATCCATTTCAACTTCAAAAAAAAAAAAATTCTTCTCATGTAGCAAATATACAGGATTTTGGGGATATCTTCTGCTTCACAAGTCTCATTCCTAAATTCCTGATGAAATACAGGAAGAGCTTGAGCCATTCCTCGGTCCTTTCGGAAAGTTTCCCTCCTCTCCACTGATTTAGAAAGGTGAGTCACCAGCTGCCTCCCTAGCACAAGCTAAATTCCCCCAGTGATTTCTCAAAAGCTCTGTCTGTCCACATGCAGCTTACATAAGGCCAAATGGCTACTGTCCAATGAGCTTTTGGTTATCTCACCCTCTTCCCCAGTGCAGACAAGTGGTTAAGCACTTCCACAATGAACTACCTACATGGTACCCTGACATCTTCACAGCCATTCTTGTGTCTCATGCACACCACGCATCGGCACCCATGGGAGAAAATGGTTTTATTCTGAACATGGACAGACTGGGCAACAATACCTGCTGCTAAAACTCGCTCATCTCTGCGCCAAGATGTTCGTCAGCTTTTGGTGCTATTTTTGATTCAAGTTTTCACATGTGATGTAGCCAAGTTTCAGAGCTAAATTGAGCACTTACTCTCATTTCAGGCCATCTCCCTGTTAATCTTCAGTAGTTTAAGTTGTACAGCTACCATGGTACCATAAATCTATTCAGCTCTTAATCAGCAGTTGCAGAGAGCAACAACACTGATGTTAACAGAAATCTCTACTGTTGACAAATACGTTTTTCACTTTGCTAGATGCAAAAAATCCAGCATTTCAGCTCTGCAGATCTCAAGTATTGCTTTGGTTATTGATTTCCATCTGCAACGCTCCCCTGGATTTCTCACTAGAGCCCAAGCTTCCCAAAGGACACGTAATTACATGTTACAGAAAATATCACTCCAGTGTGGCTCCAAACCTGTTCAAAATCTGGGTGTGCAAAGAATCCCGCACAAAAACCTTTCTTCATATAAAGAAATATGTAACAGATGATTTCATACATCTAGCATTCCCATATTTAGTTAAATTACTTGGCTACATTTGCCACGACACTTTGGAAATGTAGAGGATGTGCAGGGACACAGTAAACGTATTGGCCTAATTTGCTTTCTTGTTTCAGACCAGGATTAGTGCTATGGAGTTCAGTGGAGTTGTTTTTAATGAATGCCAGTAAAGGAAGACAGAAGTAGGCCACATACAGGTATGTTTTATTAAAGCCTCTGAGCTCGTAGGCACACAGTAGAATTAACAGCAGTACAAAATATGTGAGGTTCATTTGCAAAAGGATAAAATATATGGAATATACACACCTAAGTTAATAGCCCATGGGCAAAAAGCAGTCTTAATTTTTTAACTGAAAAGATAAGGATGCTTCAAGAGCTTTTATTTATTTTTTTAGGGAATAAAATCATATATCTTCATAAATAAGAGAATATACACTAATATTATACTTTTTATATTCATCGGTCTGATGATAATTGCAAATAGCAAGAGGCCAGAAGTAACAGGCACCAGGAAGCGTTTCAGAAACTGGACCTGTGCTGTTGGATGAAATTCAGCACTGTTTAGGGGTAAAGGAAATAAAAAGAGACAACTTGCTCAGAGAACATATATCTTATAGCTGGGTCATTAGAGTGTCCACAAGATAGTTCTGCAGTACATTGGTAGATGTGCATCTTATTAATGCCTACAAGAGCACAGCAAAAATGTACTTACCTGTGGCTTGCAAAGACTCTGCTGATAAAAATGTAATGCTGCCCCCCATATTTCTTCTCTCAAAGTGCAAGATCACTATTATCAGCCCAAGAGAGAAGACTGCAAAGAGAAGATAGATTAATGAGTATGTTGGCCCTACAGTAAAGTATCAAAAGCTGGCAATAATGCACAGGCAAATTGCTATGACGTTACTTTGATTACTGCTGTCACAAGTTCATTGATTTTGTGCTGTCAAAAAGTGCGTGTAATGATTCCATTTCCACCTTATTCTTGGCTCATTAAAATAAATACTTTCACATTAAGAAGGCTGGATCATCACCTTCAGAGTGTACGGGTTTGAAAATAAAAATACTTCAACCTTTACAGCTAATGCATGCCCATATTTTATTGTAATGATGCATAATGAGTATGGTATCTACTCAAATTTATTCTAAGCTACTTTTTAACCACAAAGAGCTCCAATAAATCATGTATATTTAAAGTCTACTTACTTTTATAGTTATTTGGCTGGCAAAGTCAAGCACTCAAAAATTAGATAATACCTAATGTCTCTGAAGCTATTGGATTCATTCTTTCTTGTACAATTAATGTGACAGGTTACGATGAGGGAAATAGGTATGTGTGATTAGGTACCACATACCTAGGTTAGATGTATATGTTGTGGTACCAGTACATAAATATGTAAGCTGGCAATTTATGCATGGATAAGCAACAAATAAATATGGTAAGACCTACATGTGTTGAGCCATATAGACTAATAAGTTGGCAAAATGCATTAGAAAATGATGGAAAAAATATGGTAAGAAAAAGAAACAAATTCCTGTAAACTGGCTTTGAACATAAACTGAACAATTTATGCAGAATATTACAAAGTTTTTAATCATTAAAACAGGGTGTAGGTCCAGAAGTCTCTTCTACATGAAAAGTCAGCACAAAAACCACAACAAATTTTAAGTCGAATCCTAATGCCTTTCTGGAGAGATACCAGGCACTAGCCCTGCAATAGCACTGAATCAATATGGCAACAGTGAGGATGCCTTCCAACATAGGTCCTGTGATCCCGGGTGTCTTCTCCCTCCTTTTATTTGTGCTGTCTTTCACATTAGCTTGCTTTCCTCATGTGCTTTGGGAAAGTATACAAGTCAGTGTTAATTACGTTATGAAGTAATATGGTAGCAAAAAGCAAAGGAAGCAGGGTTTGAACACTGAAAAGCCTTGCTGCCTAAATGCCTTCTGATCTTGATCACTATCTTTGTTACTATCCATTAAAAGTATAAATTCATTAACAGTTTGAGCAATACATAATTAATATGAGTGTGATGAAGACAACATGAATGCCATTAACTTCAGAAAACACGCACAGAGGCTAACTATTCATAACAAAAATGCAAACTGAGTCTCACATGCTGGAGCTTGGCACGATCTCATCTAGAAAGCTGAACTTCAACCCCTGGGAAGTTGTTTTCATTTGTACAGAAGATTAATCCCATCATGCCATCACATAGAAACCACAAATGTAAAACCAACAGTTTCAAAGCTGCCTGAACGTTACTTGCTCAGCCCAGCTTTCTTGCCCTTGAATTCAACTGATATTTTCTATAACCCTTTTCATTTATATTGTCCAGTTCTAGGTTACTGTTGTTCTCCAGATGGGAGCTACTTTATGTGCCTGCACTCCAGGAATGACGTGGTCATGCCCTGTTCCCAGAACAGTTTAACATTTTGTGATGTTTGCTATTTAGTTGCTGCACAATGTGCTTTCCCCTGATGACAGAATTTACGGGTAACATTCAGTGCCAAAAATGTCCCATACATATGATGGACTACACGATTCCTATCTTTGCATCTTCCAAGCACAGTGTCAGAATAAGCTCTGAAGATGGGCTCATAGATAATAGGCTCTCTGGGTACATTTTACTTGCGTTAAGAGTGACAAATGCTATAAACCCAGCAGCAAACAGGAGGTGCTTACCAGTCTGACACTATCAGTAGAATCCTGGATCACATTCAACACAGAAGTCTATATTTCACAACAAACCACTTTTCTTCCATTTTCAGGCTAAAAATCTCAGGGACTGGTTCAAATACTAATGTTCCCAGAGACTCCAATAAATATTACTTTAACAGAATAAACACAGCCATCTTCCTTGTTAATTATTGTTTTCTCTGACTCCCAAATGTGATTTACCATTGAAGCACTCTGCTTTCTGCACTGCCAGCACAGCTTTTGTTTCATCTTCCTGGCTCTGAAAGCTCCAGGTTTCACTGTGACACAAATCTTTTCACATGCAGAGCTTGAGAGATCCCCCAAGATTTTCTGGCTGGCAGACCTGCAGCCTTTGCCTGGATGCTCAGGGCTGTCTATCAGCCTCCTGTATATCTACAAGTAACTCCCCTTTCCATATGCAGCTATTCTATGCTTTATTTGCTTTATTATTTTCTATATATATTACATACCATACTATATAATACTAGAATGCAGGCATATATAATACAAACTGAGATGCCCACTAAATGCACTAGACTAATATAGTGTAACTTACTGTATACAGCACTCTATTTCTATTCAAAATCTTACCAGTAAGTTTTGGTCTTTTAGATAAGTTTTGCTAAAATATTGCCTTAAGGAAGAAAAGTTTCACACATGCTTTGTCACAGGAAGTATTCTCAGTCCTATTTGCTCTTCTTTGAAGCCTGCCTGCAGATACAGCATAAAAAAGAATGCTACTGCTATTTCTGATTTATTTCACAGTATGCTCCCTGACTTTCTCCTGCTCCTTATCATCACTCCTGAAGTTTTTTGTACACATACATATATAAATGTGCATGTATATAAAACCCGTATATACACACTGTACAAAAATACAGTGCATATATGTATATACTGTATATAAATATTATATATCTCTCTCTCTCTCTGTATATGCTTAGAAGCCCAAAGAAGTAGAAGTACTGCAGAAAGCAAAAAAAGTTTAGGCCTAAATATGGAAAGTTTGGAAGTCAAAAGCTCCAAAATCCAGACTGATCACTGCTCTGAAACTAAGGAATGGGGAAAAAAAACAGAAATGAAGCAAATAAGGTACCTAATCCAAGTGAAAGTTTTACGGAGCACTACCAGAATACAGAATACCTCAATGTAGGTTCAGCTACTGTGTGATGGAGGAAACTTCATTTCCTCCCCCATAAACCCAAAGCTTCTCCCCCAAAAAAAGAAGCTTTGGTTTTTTTTTTCCTCTGGAAAACAATTTCTGACGATATGGGTTTAGATATCATGGAGAAAACAGGATTAAAATCTCTGTGACATTACTTCTGCACTGATTTTCTTTAAGCATTTCTTTCAGTGACTGAAAAATGTCTAAGTAGTTAAGATAGTAAAGCAGTCAAGGACATTCAGAAGAAACAGCTGCTCCTGTTGGCACACTTCATTGCAAGTATGCTACAGGATGAGTATTTGGCACTGGAGATATAGACAAGCATTTGTATTTCCAATGGGTAGAATCTGGCCGTTTTCTGCACAGCGCTGTTAGTCCTATATTTCTCCATGTCCTGTCTTTTCATCACAAAATAAACAAGGAAATTGCTTACTCATGAACAGTAAGGTAAAAGTTCAGTTAATTTATGTACTGCATGAAGAGTGCAGGTAGATTTTATACATGATGAAAATGAGGTCTATTTTCAACTTCTGCCTGCTCATTTATTCATGAGGATAATAGCAAAGCAGCAGCGTATCACAGTTAGCAGTAAAGTATAATTCCTTCAGACAGCAAAAATTACAAGATAGACCAACAATGAGGCTCTTCAGTCTGCTTCCACTGCAATGTACATAGAGTCAAAGGGAAAGTAAATTAAAAGCTTGAGTTCTTTGTTTCCCAAGGCATTCCCTGCAGCTGAGAACAAAAAAGAAAATCTTGTATTGTTTGACACTAGGTAGAAATTTGGGGTTTTATTTATAAAAATAATGGGATCTTGTTCTTCTTTTTCCTTCTGTGCAGTCCTCACTGCCTTGCATGTTATAAACAATGGACCACAGTTCATACTTAAAGCCTCAGCCTTCCCTCCCCTGTACTCCACAGCAGCACCACAGTGGGATGCTGTACAAACAAGGGAAGAGAGAACAGAGGTAAGAAAAACTCTCTGCTTTAGACAGCAGCACTGGTGGTGTTTTGCAGTGCATTGTCCTGGGTTCAGCAGTAGCAGTCATTTTTCTCCTTCTTAGTAGCTGGTGCAGTGCTGTGGTTTTGACTTTCAGCCTGGGAACAGCGCTGATGACACCGATGGTTTTTAGTTGCTCAGTAATGTTTTAGTCTGACCAAGGACTTTGTGAGCCTCGTGCTCTGCCAGGGAGGAGGGGAGGCTGGGAGGAAGCAGAGACAGGACACCTGACCCAAACTGACCAAAGGGGTATTCCATACCACAGCACGTCATGCTCAGGATGTAACTGGGAGTTTCCCGGAAGGGCACTCACTGCTCGTTCAGGCTCGGTCAGCGGGTGGTATCGCATTCTCTTCCCTTGTTATTTCCCTTATCATCATTATCATTGGTGGTAGCAGTAGTGATTTGTGTTATACCTCAGTTACTGGACTGTTCTTATCTCAGCCTGTGGGAGTTATATTCTTTTGATTCTCCTCCCCATCCCTCTGGGAGCAGGTGGGAGGGAAGAAAGGGCAAGGGGGAGTAGACTGGGTGGCTGACTTGCCGACAGGGTTTAAACCACGACAGTTCTTTTTGGCGCTCAACGTGGGGCCCAAGGGGTTCAGGTAATGACAGATCTGACCGGAATGTGTCTAACTGTATTTGTGATAAGCATTCATCATTTTGGATTAATAGTCTTTCGTCACAATGCTGATTTATTGGCTCTCAAAGTTGTTTCTCTTGATCTCACGGTTTCAGCATGTCATACCTTACAGCCGGTATTTGCTGTGTTAGTGTTTATCAAGTGTGGGGCTTGGGCTAAGGTTCTTGTCCCATTGTACTTTATGGTAATGACTTGTAATACAATATAATCATTGATCATGAAACTGATCTGGCTTATGTTCCCAGTGAGGTCACCACCTTTATACTTTGGGAGGTATATAATAGAAGTGTTTAGCAATTACACATCTTTTTTCTCCTTCTTGGGTGGCCAACCTGCAAAGGAGACATTCTCTTTCTCTCCCAGCACCACCCAAGCCCCCCCCCCCCCGACCATTTGCAGCATCTTTTGAGAGTTTTGAAGTTTTTGAATGGCCTTTTAATACTGTTGAGACCTGTTTGCTGATTGTGATGGGGATCACCATGTTGGAGCGCATACAGAGTGTGTTTTGCCCATGACCATTTCATCTGATTTCAAGAGTTAAGCAGTCAGGTTTGGGTCTTGTCTGGGGTTAGACGACGATATAGGAGGACCAAGAGATTTTCCCTGAGGCTGGACAGCCATGAGTGGCAGGGTGTGTGGGGTAGTATGGGCAAGTATCTAGGTCAGTGGGCCCCTCCAGTACTTTGGTATTTCACCATTGAACAAGTGCAAAATCCGGAAAAATCAGTAAAACACTCAAATGAGGTGTGGTGTCAGTCTGGCCGTATCAGACGGACAAATCATGGCCAACAGTATATGAACTTCTCTGAATTAATTGCCCAGTATACACCTGTGTGTAGTATACATCTCCGATGGCTCTGTGACCCAGTGGATAGCCCACTGGACTTGAAGTGTGTGTTGACGGGAGTCATTCAAAGGTTGAGGGTTCAAGTCCCACTGGCAAGCCACCCTATGGGTTTTACCTGCATGCTTAAAGGAGAGCCTGGAGTGAGCCTTGAGAGAGCTGAGACTCACAGGATACAGGATCCAGCCCTCAGGAGCAGTGTGAGTCACACCTTTGCTTGCTGTGAAATGTTACCAAGTCCCAGGAGGATCGTCTGCTCTTTCCAGTTTGGGGATTTTGTGAGGTCAGAGTCAAAACAATTCAGTTTCGACTACTTCTGAAATTGAAATCCTACTTTTTGTGTGAGGACTCCTAAAATTCCTGTTCCAGTTATGTCAGAGTAACTGTTTGCAAGCCTACGTGAACCGTGCTCCCAGCTCACATTTGCACAGACACTTCACTAGTTTATACTATTACCATGAATGCTTTATAATTGCCATCAGTTCACTGAGTATAAAATAACCTATGTGATGAGACCACAGGGACAAGTCTTGATCCTCCATTCACTGCTAGCAACAGGAGTAATTCCATGAGGTCAGTTGAATCAAGCAGGTGAAAAGGAGACTGCTGACTGTTTGGGCATACCTGTAGAAACCAGCCACGTCACAGCATGGTGTCCATGGAACAGGGATTGCAGTCTGGAAGTCAGCTAGACATATATATGGAATTGCAACCCTGAATGCAAAGAGAAAGAGCAGAGGTGATCTAGTTCAGGAAAGGCAACCAGCCTTTTCTCCTATATTTTCGAAAGGAAATGTGATGGAGTAAGAAGATCCTTTGGATAGGACTTAACTTCCAGCAGAGGACATTTGAGGATAAATGTTTTGAAAAATGCAAGGGCCCGTTTGGATGGTAATGGGGAGGATATTAGAGTAAAACTGTTCATCATGCAGATGGATCTCTCACTGCACTACTCTAGAGATAGGTTGGTACCTCCAGGGATAAAAAAAGAGACAGAGTTTGTTTTCTCCTAAATGCTCTGAGCAGTATGGATAGGGCAGAATATACAGAACATTGCTGAACCTAGGGAACGACTTTAGTTCCTTGAAATTTAGAGTTGCTTTAAGGCATTGTGCTAAGTTATAGCAGCTGCTTCAGAGCAATTTGACTAGCAAAGAATTCCCATGTACGTGTCATTCCTTATCCACACCTACCTTTTCTGCACTTCTTTTCTCCCATCCTGTTTCTCATTCTCCCTCCTCTTACCTTGACTGTTCTGGAGATTGTGTAGGGAGCTGGCATGAGCCATTACAGAGACAACAAAATGCCCTAGGGCCCTGATGTGCTCATAGTTTTAGACTAGAAATCTGAGATAGGACGTAGCTCCCCTGCCACAGAGAGCTCTCATCATAACCACTAAACTGATGCAGTGATTTCTCTCAGGCAGTGGATCTACTGCTGTTCTGTTCTCTGAATATGTATTTCAGAAATTCATATGTTCCTGTCATACCCAGAACTCGGCGTGCTTGCAAAGTGTTTGCTCTGCAGTAAAACACCTATTTGCACATTCCTTGAGATAGGTCTGGAACAAACATTTTTAGAGATGAAAGAGCATCAGCAGAACAATACACTTGCTGCCACATACAGAAAGCGAGTCTAGTAATGAGACTGAAAGTACACAGACAGAAAAATAACTCAGGGCTAAGGACAGAAACCTTCAGAGCAGTGGCGTTATCAGATTGGATAATCTTGGAATATTGACTTGAATAATGTATTGGGAAATATAATTGGATAATCTATTGAGATAACACTCACAGTAGCTCAAAGCTAAACTTATGAAAATTCATAGGATGAAGCTGGCTACACTGTAAGATATTTTATTTGTAGAGTATCAAACAGGAACGGAATTTTTAGTAATGAAACCCTCACACCTGCTTCAAAGGATCTTAAAAGTTATTTTAAATCACATAGCAATACTTGTTCATTTAAACACAGCATCGTTTCTTAAACTCAGGTAGATTTATAAGACACCAGGTACATATTCTGCATTCAATGCAGCACAACACTGTGAAGGACCTTTGATATACATGGAAGGTTAACACCAGAGGTTTTTAACTGAGAAAAAAAACAGGCATTACCAGAAATGTCCGTAAAACCAAATAAATAGAAGAAAATTTAATAGCACAGAGTGTATCTCCCAAACAGTTTAGATCCCATAAATAAAACCATTTTATAATATACAGAACAGATAGAAACGTTTGCAATAAATTGTTTTCTCCTAGTGCAGGATGGTTTTTACACAGATACTGGTTTTACCACGGGTTTTTTGCTCAGGCGGATTTTTCTGATCTAGGATGGAATTTGTTATCAGAATAAATTGCAAAGGAAATAAAGTTCCGTAGCTGATTTCAAAATCAGAGCAGTTCTGGAGGGGGCAATGGAAATGCTGATGTTAATAGCAGATCAGCAGAGCAGTACGCAACTCTTTGTCCAAACAAAGAAACAATACATTGGAGCTGGGAGCTGGCAGTGGCAGTCTCTTCAGGTTCACTACAGATCACACATACTAAGGGCTCTTTTCTAGACAGACTAAAATCAAAGCATCTCCAAAATTCAGCAAACCGAGACCACGAAGCTTGGTTTCCCAGGAGCACCCAGCTATTTGGCCATTCTGGACTAAATGTAGGAAAATATTTCCCTATTTTTTTCTGGAATACTTTGAGAAACCTCATTTGAACTGGAAAGAGAAACTGAAATAAGCTTCAAAGTCCTGAGAGGTGCAATTTAACTACAGAGCCTAAGTTTTTGAAAATCTCTGTCTTGGAGCATAACTGTGCTTTGGGGGGGCTTCTGCCCAAAACTAAAACCTTAGGTTTTGGCACATGAGAGAAGAATGCAACACAATTTCATTCAAATTCATTTAGGCTGAGAAAGTTGGGGTTGTTCAGCCTGGAGAAGAGAAGGCTGCGTGGAGACCTCAGAGCAGCCTTCCAGTATCTGAAGGGGGGCTATAAGGATGCTGGGAAGGGACTCTTCATTAGGGACTGTAGTGATGGGACAAGTGGTGACGGGCTCAAACTTAAACAGGGGAAGTTTAGGTTGGATATAAGGAGGAAATTCTTTCCTGTTAGATTGGTGAGGCACTGGAATGGGTTGCCCAGGGAGGTTGTGAATGCTCCATCCCTGTCAGTGTTCAAGACCAGGCTGGACAGAGCCTTGGGTGCCATGGTTTAGTGTGAGGTGTCCCTGCCCATGGCAGGGGGGTTGGAACTGGATGATCTTAAGGTCCTTTCCAACCCTAACTATTCTATGATTCTATGATTAATTAGATTTGGACCAAGCACAGTAAGAGAATCTAAAGTCTGGACTATTATCAGCAACAGATAACAAAAAGAACATTTAGATGCTGCCTAATTAATATTTGATACAGAAAATATAACAGCTTGTGTGAAAGCATCTTAATAAGCAGCAGGTTAATTGTGCTTACTAATTTATACTTAGTGTAACAAATATATATACTATATTAAATATACTTTATATAATATCCTGGCTTACAGCTATGTTTTTTCCCTGAGATGAACTTCTGCTGACTGTAGAAGGAAGGATTTGAAGAACATCATGAAGATGCTAAAGGTTTTTCCTTCTGTTTCCTGTCTGTTTCCAATAGAGGATATGCAAAAATTACAGGGCTTGGGCTGAAAGAAGTTTGTGCTTATTTGAGAATTGATGCAATTTCATTTATTTATTTTTTTTTTTCATTTCCTTACCATCTCACTGAGGGTTTTTGGATAAACAGTACTTTGCATAGAAAAACAGAGCTATTGATAGTTATTACCAATCAATAAGAAAAATCCTGCTCTCCTTCATTATCTCCTCATAAGAAACAGCCTGTAAACAGCTTTTACTGCACCTAAAACAGGCAGTTTAACAAATCTGTGGTTTGGGGCTCTTCTTCCTGCAGGAAATAACTCCTTTCCAGTAACAAAATACTGACTAGAACATGAACCCATCATGAACAAAATATACTTAGAGCAGAAAAGCTTCTAATAGGTTTTATTATCAGCTTTTCAAAGCTTGGAAAAGCTTGTTTTCTTTGTATTGCCTTTGTCAGTAAACACGTTTTACAGCAATAGCTAGTCAATGCACAAGCTGTGAAATCCAGGGATCACTTGAAACAATCATCTGCCTCCTTTCACGGACCAGAGTCACCTTTCATCATTTTAATTCCTTGGAATTTCAAAGAACCTCCACAAGAAAATGTCTTTCAAAAGGAGCTTTTGAACCCTCCCCCCGATGCAGAAATCTGCTCCAGAAGGAGCCCTGATTGATGTCAGACACCACCTGGGTGCCTAAAACTGTCAGGCCCAGGAGGCAAAGGAAGGCACATGGGTTTAAGCCAGATAATTCATTTCTACACTTTAAAAGGAAAAAGCAATGGTGAAAGCATGGAAAAACATAAGCAGAATTACAGTTTTCCTCTAGATATCCCAGACCGACAGTGAATTGAGGTACTGCCACTCTTCATTTTGCCTCCAAACCCCATAGCATCTCTCACTGACAAACCAACGCTCACTCCAGATTGAAGACTTTAAATTTTTGGCCTGATAACATTATACATATCAATAGATCCTACATGCAAAATAGCCCAAATCACCCAACACAAGGTCAGCATCACTTACAGTCAGCCTCATCATATCCCATTTTATCTTGTACAGGACATCACAGTAGCCTTCTTTTCATATTGGCTGTGGTAGGGAGCTGAAGGTTGAGGCATCAGAAAATATGGGAGAAGTCCAGCCACATTGAAACAGCTGGCAATACTGCATTGATTTCACTGGGTTTAGCAGGCTGCCCCAGAGAAAACATCCAAGTATCTGTCCCTTCTCTCAGTGCAACTGAAATGAGCAGAGTCAAACCACAGAGAAATCTGGCCTCCTGCTTTCTCTTTTAATTTAATACCAAGCAGATTTCTGTGTTGCTGCAAACTCTGGTGCCTGCTGGTTTAATTTGGAGCTGCAAACCACTATAATATCAATTATCAGACACATTCCTATTGAAATCAAATATGTCCTTTGGCATCCAGAACCATTACTGAAAGAAGACATGGAAACAAAATAAATCCATCAAAGCATCATCAGAGTACCACAAAGCTGTTGTGAGTAGCACCTACATGATGTAAAGGCAGAGATGTCCCCCAGGAATAACAACAAATGGGCTTCTGAAGCATAACTCATATTTTTTCAATGGAATTAAGGGCAAACCTGATTAAAAAGAGACACAGTTGTTGTCTGTTGTCTTGTCCATGCAAGTCCAGTCTTGGCTTTGTTTTGACCTGTTCATCCTAACAAAGGGTCAGCACCATTAAACTGCTTCAGAAAATTAATTAAAATAGCAAGTATAAGGAAATTATTAATTCTGTTATACCAGGTTATCTAATTATTCAAGGAACAGCATGCTACAGAATTCATGCTTTCTGATTGTTCAATTAATTCTGCATATGTGATCTGGTGATTCTTTGCTAAATAGCTGAAAAGAAACAAAATAAAACCACTTTTTCTGAGGAAACCAGTCAAACTCAATCAAACAAGTAGCAATAATCAGCACCAACACATGATATATCACAAAGACTCAGGTTAAATATAAAGAAGCTCTTCCCTGTGAGGGTGCTGAGGCACTGGCACAGGGTGCCCAGAGAAGCTGTGGCTGCCCCATCCCTGGCAGTGTTCATAGCCAGGTCTTGGGTGACATGGTCTAGGGTGAGGGTGATGGTATGGTGTTGGAACTGGATGATCTTAAGGTCCTCTCCAACCTAAACTATTTTATGATTCTATGATTCTTAAGGCTCGTTCCCTTTTGTATGTGGAAATGTAACATGGTATAACTGAATTCAGCTGAAACAAATTTTTCTAATTTATATAAGCAACAAGAGTCAAAGATAAAAATATCTCAGTAACTTTGCCTTGTCTTTTGTTTAACAGGTGCTGCTGTGGCATTTGGTAACTAGTGCTTAACATTTGCCAATTATTTTTAATTTAGAGAAGATCCAAATCCCCTGTTAGCCTTCCCATTGACCTCAACGTCTGTCATCTGGTTTTCTTGTTAAATCCTATTATTAGGCTATTATTTGCTATCATTTCTCTACTAAAACTGATACTAAAACTCAGGAAATACTAGGTGCAGTTATTTCTCCCATTTAACTTCCTAATATTGAAGGATATAATGGTTTTTTCTTGATACAGAAGTAAATGTAGAACAAAAATGAGGCCCTTTTTTTGGGCAAACACAACAGCATGCTGTTTACAGAACCAGGTATGAAGTTAGTAACCATCAACCAGGATCCTGAAAACTAAAAGTCTTTTCAAAACATGTATATCTCTAGTTTCTAAGATAAAAAACTATCCATGATATCATGGCACCAACTGAAGCACTTGGAAATGAGGGAAGAGACAGTAAGTGGTGTCTGCATCCCTTAGACTGTCCATATAATAAACATACAAAGACTGGCTGTGAAAGTCCAGCCCCCTGAGCATAAAGTTTTACACCTTTTTTCCTGTGAAGTAAGTCTGGTTTGAGACAAGCATAGTGATTAAACTTGAATTAGCACAAAGGAACAAGCAGTCTTCTTGCAAACAGAGAATGCAGAAAATATTTTCTCCTGTCTTAAGAGATGACGAAGAGCACATAGTCATATAATACAGTCATATAATAGTCATATCAGTGAGGTTCCAAACCCTAAATTAAATGTCCTTATGGAACTGAAGTACAAAGCAACTCAAACTCTTTTCATTTGTAAAAACATCTATCAATAATCCAAAATTGTATTTTACACAATAAGTCTAAAAGGGCCTGTGCACCAGGAGATAACTACAACATTAAACCGAGATTAGAAAGAAATCATAAAGCTGGGTTGGTTTCAGTAAGCCTGGAATTTCAGATGAAGAAGAGACATATTTCAGGTCAAGGCCTTAGCTGAGCTATAAACAATCTGTGCGAGTTGGCTTTATTTGGGAAATATTTTGTTGAAGCAAATCGTATTTATCTGATCCCTTTCATTTGACTTAAAATCCATGAATACAAACACTTCTCCTGCTGAACGCAGGAAACATAAGCCAGTTTTCTTGTTTGTGATTCCAACCATACTTCCAAAACTTCCCTAAAAAAAGAAATTCCATCTGCTGCGTTTCTCCTAAGGCCATGATAAAAACTGAGTTTCTTATTATTCCTCCGGTTGCTTTCCATTTGTCTTTTTGATTCTCTGATTTTTCTTCACTTATCACTGGATCCTGCTCTGTGGAGGGGTGGAGGTGGGGGGTGGGAAGGAAAAAGGAGACTGCAAGCTATTAAATTCCAATCCCAGCATTTACACTATGGGATGTTCTCGGCCTTTTTCATCTGTCATCTAATTGTTCATCACTTTAATGTAAGTGACAGATATCTAGCATGCACATCGTCCTTAAGAAGATTTGTGGTTGCCCGTAGATCAAAAACATACATGCTGGAGGCAGCCTAAACTCCAGCTTAACATATTAAAAAAAGATTTATATGGCCTTTGGTCATCCCTGAGAAATTCAGTGAGAGTGATGGGACTTGTGCCTTGATAACACCTGACTATGACAACAATAAGTCAGTGAGATATAAGAACAAGTTAGCAGGAATAAGTAACCGCAACATTCAGGGAGCAGCAGTGTCGAATTTGTCACAGTGGTGATTATTTATGCTGCAGTACCAAAGCTGCAGCACTATGATTAAGGTCCTTATATGGGATTTAAATTTAATAATAGCTTTAACCTTTAGTTTGTTAAAAAAAAAAAAAACAACCCTCAAACCATTGAAATGTCAAAAAACAAAAAGTCAAAAGGGAGGATGTGAACTTTGAGCTGCATTTTAATCTATAGTTTTATAGTGGTTTGATGAAAAAAAATATCAACACATCAAGTATCATAAAATCTTTTGAAACTTCTTAGGCATTTTTCTTTGTGTTCATTAAAATTGGTTTTGTACAAGCCTTCAAAACACTTGAAGCCTTCCTGTGCAGGAAAGGCTGTCCCAGAAATCAAAACCATTTTGAAACAGCAGCAAAGGGTGACTCCTTTGACTGGAGGTTTCTTCCTGCAGCAGTAGTTATCCATCTGTTGTGTTTTCTGTGCATTTTAGTTTTACTGGGAGTGTCTCACACCATCATTTTAATTTCAGAGTGCTGAGTTGCGTTCAGACAAAATAATTTCACAAACGTAGGGAATATTGCGACAATCAGCCCTGTCAGTGAAATCACTAGCTCAGAAAAGAGGATAATATTAAAGATGTATAACAAAGAACAAGTTTCTGAATATAGAGACCTTCTAAAGAGGGAAATGAAAGCATTTCTGATCTCATTATAGGCAATACAAACAGGAATACATGCACAAATCTTTTCTTCATAGTCTTTATTTGTATACCTCTAAGCTTAGAAACACTCAGAAATTTTTGAGTATATAGGAACATCATGCCCTAGTATTGGCTGTAACTAAATAGAGCTTTTGATTATTCATTGTAATTTGGGCTACCACAGTGGGCCAGAAACTTGCCCCCTAGTTTCTACAGTCTAATCAAGTAGCACTTGGCGAAGCTTATAGTGCAGTGACATGTCAGGAAATGATAGGGAAATGATGGGAATGGTGGGATTTTTGAAAGGATGCAGGGTCCTAGTGTCAGTCCATGTGGAACTGAGTGCTATTCTGGTTTTTGCACAACCCTACCTTTAATGTCCTTCACTATTAACAAAAGGGCTTCTGCATTTGATGTCTCTCAGCAGAGAAGAGAGACTCAAATCTCTTTGAATAAAGAGAAGACTAGCTCATTTCTATTATAGTCCCAAAACAGGAGTAGGAGCTAAGAAGGAGTACACTGTGACACTGTCACATTCAATAGCATGACACTGAATTGAGGCAGCATGATGAGATACAGCCCACATACACTGGTCATTGCCACTTTCAGAAATGAGAGTAGAAAAAGATTTCTAAGATGTATTTTCATCTCTCACACTCAATAGAGAACAGTGATCTCGACACCCACAGGCCTGACAGCACTGGGTGATGATATAGAGATGACAAAGAAATAACATTATCTCATATTGAGAAAATAGAATTACTCTAGAAACTGTCATGATTTGAAACAACTATACATTTATTTCTTTATTACCAGAAAGCCATGCCTCTACATTTTGTAAATCAAATTTAAAGTGCTACAGTGGGTATTGCTTCTAAAACCACTAGAACCTAATAATAGTTTTAGACCCTGGGTCAAATAAAATCATTTTTAAACAAAATATTCATGAGACATAAATAGGTTTTGCTATAGCTTTTGCTTTTCTGGTCCTTTGAATCTTTTTCTCAAAACAAAGAAAAAAAGTAGTTATTATAAACCAGATGTCAATTTTATGGTCAAAAAAGATGGGGAGATTCCCATTGATTTGCACTGTCCTAAGGGAAGACAAGATGAAAACAGTCCCTTTCAAAATGTTCTTCAAGAATAAAGGCATTATAAGCTGCTTCTCCCTTGGCATTTGCTTGGCCATTGTGTCCTGGCAGACCAAAAACACCAGGCCTCACCTTGCTCTACAACTTTGCTTACCAATCTGTCAATGTCGTATGCGCAACCCTGTAGAAGTCCTTGGTGCCATGGTAGTGGTTTGCACATTTTTCACCCTGCACACCAGTTGGCTTCATAGGTCGAGTTCTTGCCCTTTCTTTGTCCTGCACCAAGAGGTCGTTTACTGCTTGCTTTTAAGCAGTCGGATAGCACCTATGATGCTGTCTGTATTATCACATTATGAGGACTTGAATGATCCAGCCAAAATCAGGTCCCTGGAGCTTGAACAGAGAGTTGGGACTTAGGGTGTCTATGATGTTAATATAATTTTCCCAGCTTCAATTAGAGTTTGACCTAATGCAGTTGTTTCAAAGTCTCTATGAAATTGAAGTCTTGGTGTTCTCTGTGGAAGACATTATTAGAAATAAGTTCAGTCAAGTTTCAATATAAAGCTGTAGGCACTATTAGAGACACTTCTGGTTGTGTAATGAAGTGCTCTGAGGCATTTGATCTGACTGGCCCTGTAAGAGATCTGTGAATGCCAGCATTTTCCTGTTCTCAAATGCATTTTTAAATACACTTTTTTCTTGGCCATGTTTCTATTTGCTAGTAAATCACCCTAATGGAATGAAGTGACTTTTAGATGTGGTAAAAAGAGGTTTGATAAAAACATTAGAAGTACCTCCATAAAGCACAGAAGCTAGATATCCACTTTCCCGCTTAGAGCACGCTGGAGTCAAATGGGCCCAGTAAAGTCAACAGAATAACTTTCATTGGCTTTGACAGACTAGGGGTGTGGACCTTTAATCACTGGTTAAGATTTGACACAACCTTGACTATAACATAACAACCTTAAAACATTAGTACAGTGCATACTTCAAAGCATTCACTGATGTGCACTACCAGACATCAGAAAACAAAAGAATAAAGACTTGTTTCAAGTTTCAGGCAAGTAAAAGGTCTTGCATTCTCGATTTGTTTGAGTATTGTTTGTAATAGCACTAAGCATTTTATGCCAGGGACAACAGCCTTATACAGCAGATGCTGTAGTGTGATTTCTTTCCTCTTGACCCAGGTTCAGATTTGCAACGCAAATACTGAAGGGACCACTCATGCCTCCACGCTATAACAAGATGTTTGGTTCACAGCAAGCATCCATCTTCCTTATAAATGCTTGCTCTTCTTCAGTGATATTCCCAGTTATTAACTTAGGGCAAAGCTTTACAGCATTTTGATCATGCTACGTAACAGTGCTGCAAAATCATTTTCCCGAGGATGCCTTCCTATTAGGATTTATTTACTATTGCCACTACATGAAATCAGCCCTTGCTTTGTAAAACTAGTGTTTGTATCCAGCATCTCTCAAGCTGTTATTGCTGTCACTGTGAAAATAACAAAATAAAAGCATTCTCTTTTTCACTCCTCTGCTCTACAGGAGAAAAGAAATAGAGGATGCCTCAGAGAGGGACAGTGTTCCCTGAGGTTGTTCTTCTGCTATTTAAAATACCGAAGGCAGAGGTGGGGATCCAGTTATGTCCTTCTTCATCCACTTCTTGCTCCCTGGCTAGCTACAGAAGTGCTCAAAGAGAATGCATGCACTACTACACTGGACTCATGCCTGTACAGACACTCCACCTCTCAAGAGTTCCAACTATCTTGTTCTTGCTTTAGGATCAGCTCTCTATTCACGTGATCCATGTACTAATTCTTTCACTGATTTAAAAAGTATAAAGGAGTTCTTTGTACCCGGTCTATAAAAAAAAGTTGCAAGAAACTGCAGATTTGGAGATTTCATCTAAAGAAGTTCAAAGGCAGCTGAAATAAAAAATTCCACATTTTGTCTCAAACAGCTCTTCCAACATTACTTTCAAATATATTACATTTTACAGCCAACCAGGATAACTTTATGTCCTATTAAAAATGCTATCCAAATTGAAACATCTGCAAGGTGTTAGGCATTCTCAGCAAAATTCTCAGTAAGCTCAACTCCCACCAGCTACAGATGGAGAGGAGGGGGCTGAGAAGTACATTGCAAGAGTCAGTCTTGAGTACATTTACATTTAATTCCATTTTGATAGGTGTTGTGGGGTTTGGCCACAAAATCACACTCCATATTTAGAAAGCTGACTCTTAACAGCAGCTAAAAGTTCCACTTCAATCTCTCCTGAAGGCCTGCATTTTTCAAGTACTTTGACACTGTGTCTAGTTAAGGTCCAAAGTATAAAACCGACTAGAAAATCCCTAAAACCAGAAAGCCACAGGATAAAGCCTATTATCTTCTCCCTATAGGTTTGACTTGAAAGCAAAGCAGCTTTCGGCTTTTGGGATCTAATCCTATCTAGTGCCAGTTTGGTGGATTCTAAGTGAGTAATGCTTTGTGGATAATTAAGATTTATGCAGAACACAGGTTGTTTCTCACTACAAGTCATTGCTTCAGGGTTTTATTGGCTGACTAGTGATGTACTCCTGGTAAATTAAATTGGGGTTTTAGACAAAATAAAATGTCAAAATAGATATAAACATTTCTTTAACACATCCATGAAAAGCCATGAGAACCATGTCTCAAAGTCCTGTATAGCTTAGTAAGCTACTAAATTAAAGGAAGAGTTGCTATATTACCTGAAAAGTATATTTTAAAAAATCACATTTTCTATTACCTCCAAACAGATAGGACCAATCTATTCCAAACTAAGACTAGAGCAGTTAGAATGTTAACGACGTGAGTAACTGCGTTAGGAAGACACAAGTTTTTGCACTTAACTGAAGCTGATTAAGACTGACAATTTCATGAGTCACTGTAAACCATAAATCACAACTACGCATATTTCTCTCTGTAGTATTTTAGTATTTACCAAAGACTGTGTCACAGCAGAAACTTAAATATGTGCTATACGGTAAATACTTATCCCAACTGAGCCCTGATGCCTGCACGGGAAAGAAGGTTGCATTCATTAAAAAAGAATAGATCTTGTAACATTTGTAGACAACTGCATGAGTTATCCTCAAGTTAGAAGCTTTCTAGACATCAAAGGAGCACGAGATATCAAAGCTTCTGATGTACAACAGAGGTTTTAAACACTAATCAACATTCTGAACATCAATACAAAGACAGAAGAGGCAAACTGTACCTGCTTGATATAAATTGGCTTTTCAGGAATTATTGATACAAAGTGGTTTGGGTTTGCTTGGGGTTTGTCTTTTTTCCAAAGAGTTTTTACTGTATTTGTTTCCAGAATGTGAAATTTTATAAATAAATCTCTGTATGCGACAAAATTACTTCACTAAAGTGAGAGAAGCAGAAATCAGGGGAAAAAGGTACAAGGAAAACCCCTTCTCATTACTATTTCCTCTAGAACACTACTAATCTGCAATTAACAACTTTTAAACATAAAATTATTATATGCCATTTGTTCAGATTCTAATAACAACTCAGAATCCAAGGCAGCTTAAAGAAATGTTGCACGTACATTGTTAAGTAAAAAAAAAAAATCCAATGTCTATAAATCTTAAGATATGGATAAAATACGCTTCATGTGAATCTAGACTAGTCAAAAACATTACAGTTAAGTCAAAGTTAACTCAGCAGAACACATAAGGCTTTAACATTAGGCTTGAGGATATAGTTCAGTTCACTATAAGGGCAACTGTGTTTGTGAGAAGTCACTAGAGAACCCAATGAGATCTTTTTGCCGTTGTAGTATTTTGCTTTACTATCTTTTAGCAGAAAACTATAAAATATTTCATCAAAAACTACAAATACAAAGTAACAACCCCCCCAAAAAACCCTGCCTGAATGCCTGGTGGTTGAGAAACATAACCCAAGCTTCTTGAGGTTGTAGTTGCACCTTAGGGTCTATACGAGCAGTCAGTCTAAAATAATGATTTTGATATTTTGAAAACTTGAAGACTTTTGAAAATGAGTGGCATCAACTGTCTTGAAAAGAAACTTTTCAAGGCAAAACTTGGGAAAAAAATAGCACATTTCCCCTGATTTAATAACACTATTCCTCTGTTAGAGCCTTCTCTTTTTTCTCAGTAGAGCCTTCAAACTGCAAATGATATCATAGCCAAACCGTTCTAGTTATTATAACAAACACACTGTGTGCCTTTACTCCAAAAGGCTTAAAATCACATGTTGAGAGCACAGAAACAGGAAAATGAAGTGACATGTCCTCACTTTAATGATGCAGAGTTCAAGCACAGGGAGTTCAAGTGCACTGCTTGGGCATCACACAGACCTTTGTGCGCTGATACCTTCATGCCACAAACCTCCCAGTTTAGCTTCTCTTTATTTAAAGACATTACTTGTAGAAGCTTCAGACTCCACCAGTGTAGTTTTTCCCCTTAAAGAGCAAATAATAAAGATAGAAGGAGATGTGCGTAGTCTAAACTAGGTATTAATAACTTCTCTCATTACTGGTTTGGAAGAGACTAATTAAGCTCTAAGAATCACAAAGGATTACAAGAGTATTTTGCAACACTAAATAATGTTATTACCTGAGTACTTAAAATTTCAGGGTTTGAAATACAATTTCCTTGGCCTATGTAGGATGGGGAAATGAATAGGAGAATAAATGTACAGTTCCAGCACATGGTTCATTAAATCTTAGGCTGAGCTCAAATTAGTTTTCAAAATGAAATGTCCGTTACAGCACCACTTGTTAATTTAGCCACTGAAGTGACGTATTAAGAGCAACAACTCTGAGCAGAATGACAGTAATTGCTCAAACTGCAATAAAAGCACAGAAGTAATGCCAGCATAACACATCAAAGACATCTCGAGCATGGTGAAACAAAATTCCTCTGTAATTTCTTTTGCAGGCTTTATTTTTTTGGATGTTTGTTCCTTGAGCAACTGATGACTTTTCTGCACAGAGGAATTGGTAAAAACCATACTGTTAAAAGAGCAGCATCACTCTGTGTAAAATTCTGTGGCACTTCCACTTGCCATGTTCACGTTCTCTGTAACACATGAACCTTCTTCCTTCCATATACCAAAGACAAGCTTTCAATTCATTAGAAAAAAGAAAACATAATATATTTCTGCTCTTTAAGCTCCTAATTTTTTAATGGAAATGTATTCAGATCACCTTTTCCACTAGCCCATTGCCAGAAAAGCAGTAGGCGTCCACATGCCAGGCTGTTCAACATGACTGACTGCACTTCATGGGCCGCCGAAAATGCTGTCATGCATTCACTTCTGCATCTCAATGGACAAAAACATAATTCCTTGGCAATATGATGTTTTGTCATTTGTCTAATATCTTATAAGCTATTTTCTGTCTCCATAAGGTTGAAAATTTCCCTTTTCAGATTTTGGCTTATCAATAATTTGTCTCACCTAACTAATGTCCTTCTCCACTTCCTGATTGCTTAGCGTTTTGCATGATTTTGTCTTTATTCTAAGAGGTATTTGGGGCTTTTTCTTAAACATCCACCTTCTATTGAATGAATGTTCAGAGTCATAAAACTCCAAAGTGCTCAGTTTAAATTAAATGAGCTGATATTTCATCTGACTTATCTGCAAATTCAAAAAATATGAACGTATCAATCACACACCCTATCTACCTGTCTAAATAAAGATTTCAGCTGTATTTTTACATCTTCTCCTTGTTCAGATGCTTTGTCTAGCATATTTGTCTTATACCAATTATTGAAATGGTTTAGATTTTTCTGAATTGCTTTCTGGTTTAGAGGGGAATTTTACTTCTCTCAGATTTAGCATTATTTTCCCTCATATCTACCATCCTGAAGATTTAACTCTGCAATGACAAGAGCTCTCATACTGATTTTAAAATATTGTACTACTCTAGATCTTCAAAAAACTACCACATTTGAGGGCACCCACATTCTTACCCCAGGCTTTGATCACGAATAACTTCTCCTTTTTGTTGAAATTACCTTCTTTTACATCCACGGCGCATTATACAACTGAACCTTTGAAATGGCTCAGTTGTGTTGCCAAACGTACCACATCTTCTTGAGTCTCACTTTGAAACCAGCCCCGCTCCCTGTGGCTCTATTCAAGTTGTAATGAATCGCCACCTGATCTTCTCCTCCCCGGTCCTTTAACTTCTAATGACTCACGTTGCATTAAGATAAATTTTTCTAGCAATGGAGATCTTTTCCTTAGTTTGTAAATCCTCAAACATTTAGAAGATATACAAATATTTAAAATTAACCAATTATGAGCTCTGCACCAACTTCAAAGGATGAGGAAATAAACCATGGTCTCCTAGGACAAAAATTTACACCACAATTCCTGGATATCCCCACTTTAACAGCTACTGCAGAGCCTCTTCTGACCATCAAGAACTGTCAAAAATTCAAGCCTGATGTGTTCTGTAGCCCCCCCCACAAAGCTGAAGGAATTACAGATTCGAAGAGAAGGTTCAACTGAAGACATCTCAGCAAAAATCACCAGGATGAAAGGAGTGTTGTTCCAGCCCACCTAATGACTCAAGTCTCCAACTACTGAGTGAAGGCCCAGACTGTATGTAGATGCAGGAGCTATTTCCTTATAATACACATGTAGCTGACAGAAGTTGTTAGTACCTTTTAAATTATTTTTTTAGAGCAGACATTTATCAACGGCCCAATTATCTGAACACCCAGTCAAGAAAAAGGGAGAGGGAGGGAGGGCAACAACAACAGAACTTCCAGAGAAAGCAAAAAAAATATAAGGAGGAAATTCTTTCCTGTTAGGGTGGTGAGGCACTGGAATGGGTTGCCCAGGGAGGTTGTGAATGCTCCATCCCTGGCAGTGTTCAAGACCAGGTTGGATGAGGCCTTGGGTGCCATGGTTTAGCGTGACGTGCCCCTGCCCATGACAGGGGGGTTGGAACTTGATGATCCTAAGGTCCTTTCCAACCCTAACGATTCTATGATTCTATGATGATTAGGCAAGTACTTAGTTTGCAGGAAATACTTTGACATCGACAAAGAACTGGTGACATTAGAAACAGCAAGAACCTCATTAGTCACTAAGGAGAAGTTTCGCACAGAAAGATAAAGCCTTCACAAGGCAGCAGAACCCCCTGGTGAAATGAGGGTGGTGCTTTCATCATTCATGCTATTTCCTGTACCATATGGTCAAACTTAATAGTCTTCTAAACTGAATCCTTATTAAGAGGAGAGCTTAAGAGAAGTAAGAGAGAGCAGTATGGCCTTATACAGAGAGTAACCTCAGTTTCCCCCTCCAGATACTTCCCTTCCATAAGATGGTTTCAGTAACTAAAGGACTCCTTAGTTTGTCTGTAGCAAAACCTGATTCTTATAATTTTGCATATAGGCTCAGGCATGTAAAACCTATTCATTATGTCTAGCTCTTTTCAAGGGATAATTACTGTGGTTCCTTTATTTAACCGTTGAAAATGCTTAGGTGCTGGTAAGCAGTATAACACAGAAAAAGATTTAAAGAGATTTGAAAAAGATTTAAAATATCAATTAATTGCTTATAAAGTTGGGAAGATCAACTGAGACAGGATTTATTTGTTAGGATTGCAGGAATGCGAAAGAAACTAGAAATTGCAGCTGCTGAGATTGCCCATGGTCTATAACATGTACGTGATTTTGGGGATAGACTAAGAATATAGGTTTAAGCTCATGCTTGCCTAAAATATGGATGTGAATGCTGACATTGTTTGCATGGACAGCACGAAATCTCAGACTTGCACATTCTTCTGAAAAATAAAAGGCAAAGTAAGACAAAAAAAGTGCAGAATTGTCCTATTAGTAATACTAGTGATAGAAAAATGCCACAAATCTTTACTCTTGGCAACTGTTCCACATGAATGATAGGCCCATATTTCCACATAAAGCACCTCAGAGCACTCCTCTTCTAGGGTAAGGACAGGGTATATATTATTTGCTCTGTAATTCTTCCCTTGAGCTAAGATGTGGATTTGTCCCTCAGAACTAGATCATTTTGCCCCAGATCTCGTGCAGGTGTTCCAAGCTAAAATGGCAAGCACTGGAAAATAGACATTTTATAAGATGAAAGGGCTGTAATGTCTCAGTGTCAGTCCCAGTAGATCAAAGCCTGCCTAGATCTCAAGCACGCCCTTCTATAAATGTTTTCATAGATAAGAAAGCTGAGAGCCCTCATTCTGCTCTCTTTCATCTACCTGAAAAGGCAGAGGTCACCCTTCATCCAAATTAGTTATGACTCTTAAGACAACCTTATGATCAGTGACTTCTGACAGTGGAGACCCACTCGACACTGAGTGCAGCCAGATACTGTCCTTGAAAACAAAGAGAGACATTTTATGTCCTGAAGGGCTTGGCAGGTGAGGATTTTTATTCCTTACTGCAAGCACTAATGTGTGAGCAACTAGCCAAAAGATGAGATTGAGCAGGAGCATGCCTGTGTGCTGTGGTGTGCTGGCATTCAAAGCAAACCCAACACACTTCAGAAAACTTCAATGTCAGGAGTTCTGGTTTTAAAAGGGCTGAGTTTTAAAAGATCTGCTGGAGCTTACTCCAGAACTTCGGTTTTGTCCATTTCAGGTGTCATAGGATGCGATCTCAGGAGAATAATCATGCAAAAACCACACAAGTAAATTCACATATATGAAAATTACATAAACCCTATATAGTCTAAATGACCAATCTGTTTATCTGTATTCATCTACAGTCATCATGCTCACTACAGCACTTGACAGACTGAATACAAAAGCTAATAATCTGAAATTCAGTTATGTTCCAGAAAAGAATTCCCAAGCAAGGATTTTCTGTCAGCCTGCAATGACATGTACAGCAGTTGTGAATAGGTTTTCACAAAACCCACAAGGGAATGCAAAATAGCATGTATAATTGACCCAGGAATTTCCAATAGCTTTTCTGCGTTTTCCACCAAAATAAAACCAATGTTCTATATCACTCCTCTTTCTTACATGACAAGAGCTGTAGCATTTAAAATATAACACAATTACGGTATCTAAAATTGCTAGGTTCAAAATGGATGCTCCTATTCAGCTGAAAGTTCTATATTCAAGTTTAATAATATCTATGAGCAGTACATTGGGGATATATGACAACAAATTCATTAATTTCTATATTAGTTTATTTGTTTTCATGTCAAAACCATGCACACAGCAGAGTTACAATTCCAAAATCACTTGGAATGAAAGAAATTCTAACTATTAATATCACTGCCATCAAAGTACATGGAAATTCTTTTTGTGATTCTTATATAATCAATACAGTCTGATATGATTAAAATGTAAAGATGCCAAATCCAACGCATAAACAATCGTGCCCTCAAGTTAGTCAGTAGCTGAAATACATGCTTATGTTTTGGAACATGAGTGAGCTGAGCCCACTCATTGCTGTTTTTAGCATGTGTGATTCTATCAGATATGTTAAAGTGAAATTTCTGGTTACATTCTGTACTGATAGCTATAAAAACTAATGACTGTACTGCAGGCTGGAATATTTGTGTCACTTATACTGAGATAAATCAAGAGTAATTTCACCATGGTGCCCGACTGCTGAAATCTCAACTAGTAATTTCTCTAATGTAATAGACATATCTAAAGCAAGACTTGACGGCTGGGAGGCACATGAAATTGATACTGTAGCTATTTTTAATAATGATATTCATTAACCATTGTAAGAAGTGACCAGAGAATATAACAGATACTTTTCTGAGATGTCTTCCTATTTAGGCACAGACTGCTTTATACAGGTGTCAGCAGGTAAAACCCCGCACTGTTAGAATCACAGAATCCCAGACTGGTTTGTGTTGGAAGGGACCTTAAAGCTCATCCAGTTCCAATCCCTGCCACGGGCAGAGACACCTTCCACTAGAACAGCTTGCTCCAAGCCCCTGTGTCCAACCTGGCCTTGAACACTGCCAGGGATGGGGCAGCCACAGCTTCTCTGGGCACCCTGTGCCAGCGCCTCAGCACCCTCACAGGGAAGAGCTTCTGCCTAAGAGCTCATCTCAGTCTCCCCTCTGGCAGGTTAAAGCCATTCCCCTTGGCCTGTCCCTACAGGCCCTTGTCCAAAGCCCCTCTCTGGGTTTCCTGCAGCCCCTTTAGGCACTGGAGCTGCTCTCAGGTCTCCCCTTCAGGAGCCTTCTCTTCTCCAGGCTGAACCAGCCAAGCCCTCAGCCTGTCTCCAGAGCAGAGCTGCTCCAGCCCTCAGACCTAGATTCATTTGGCTTTTCTTCCAAAGGTCACTGTGGTCTGGGCAGAGCACCACCACCTCCTTTTTGTTGCAGACACAATGTACAATATGTATACTGTTATATTTCTCCTTGTTTATGGGAAGAATCTACTAGCTTTTTTAAATTGTTTTTCCTGAAAACCATGCCTTGAAAATGTTTTGTATCCTGTATGTTATGGCATTGAATTAAATTTTAAGGAAAGATTACCACATAATTCAAATTCTCTGTACCGTGTTTTGTTTAATAATATGAAAATTACTATTATTAAAGTAGCAAAAACACAGCTCAAAATTTCTATGGATGACTTGGAAACAATGGTAAATCAGAGAGGTTATTGGGTTTCTTTCTCTCAATAAAAAACCCAACATGCACTTTAATGAGGATTTAACACCAACATTTTTGAAAGTCAAAGTAGTTTAAAGCAGTCTTTGTTTACGAGTAACTTTTCCAAGCACCAGGAGTTGGTTCCCATTGCCAGACCCCAGTTTCACACACTGAGCAGCATTTTATAACCTTGCTCTGCCAAATCATCAAGCCTCAATCAATATACAGCATTGCAGATGTATATCATCATTGCGACCAGATGCTTCAAAGGAAAATACCTACTCTCTGTAGATGTCAAGCCAATCGCTCTGAAAGATCTTCCAGCCAAGTGCTCCTGATAGCAAAGCTGAAAGTACATGACATTTTTTCACATCCAAAGAGACACACAGGGATAGGGCTGTAGGCAATCCCCGTTGTCCCAGTCTAATTAACTTCTTGTCCTCCAGGCAAGAGCAGATCTGAGCAATTTGTTTCTGTGTGAACATTGGAGCAGTCAGCCAGAGCTCTCTTAATCGAGGTGAAGCTTTTCCACAATATGACGGACTCTGGATCTATTATAAAGTCTCTCTAAGGGGGTAACCACACTTTACAAAATCTTTTCATTCCCTTGAATTTCTTACCATGGTCCAGATACGGCATTATCCAATGGCTGACTACCAGTGGACTATTAAAGGATATATTTTCAGGTATCTAGCACATCGTTAATGTATAAGTCTTTAAAGCATATTTTTATACATGCATGTATGTATTTCCATCTATACCATAGGGTCTTCATTAATGAATTCAGGTTTATATTAAGGAAGTTTCTGGACTGTGAAAAGGTGACCAGGTTCTTTGTGAATGAGGAAGGCTTGAACCAGAAGGTCACAAAAAACTGTTCATCCAGTTGGTGGCATCCAGTCGGACTACTGTGCTGAACATATGGTGACACCTGAGAGCAACAGAAGCCATTGCCTTTAGTACTTTGTCTGTAGGTTTCCCTCTCTCCCTGCTTGAGGCTGCTTAACCTCCACTTTGACAACATATCTGCAAAGGTTACCTTCTCCCTTTGGGCCACTTGATTTGTTAATTTAGTTTGGATGCAGGTGGACAGATGAGAATCTGATATGAAGTAACAGCTTTGATCTATGAAATTCAGATCTAGACTTCTCAAGGTTTAGAAAACAGATGGCAAGATTTACTTGCCGATATAAACTTACCTTTAAACATAAGCTCTCAAGACAAGAGCTATGTTTTTTCCAAACTGACAGAGTTGAATACTTTCTGAACAAGTATTTCTAGATATTCCACACATAGATGGTGTAATGTTTAGTATCAGGTTTACATCTTTGATTATACTTGAAGATACATGTGATTTTTGATTTAGCAGAGTGGTACTGCAATATACTGAAATCACAATACAAGTGTAAATAAAACATAGCAATTGCTATACCAGTGTGAACTCTACCATCAGTCTCCATAACATGCTCACCATCACGACACTGGCTGTCCACCGGAAGGAACACATGGGTTTAAACCAGACCAAGCCCATTCTTCTCCACAAAATTCATTTGTTTAATTTTTATTCTCTGTGCTGGACTGAGCCATTTACACCACCAGTTGATCCACTCTGTGAATAGCTGTTTATCTAAAACAAAGGCCACCCTCTGGTCCCCTTTCTGTCGACATAAAGTCAGGTGCTTTTGCAACAGCCATGGTCAGTCTTTACTACGTGATTCCGAGGTTTATAGGCACATCATCCTTGCCCATCTCCTCTAAGACTTCTTCCATTGTAGGGATTTCCTCTTTGGTCAGTTACACAAGCCAAGTCTCTGATACCCAATTTGCAATGCTAAGCTTGACAGTCCTTCCAAATTAGGTGGCAGATTTTAGATGCATACCAGTGTAGCACAGCACACTGCCAGAATGCCTGGCCTACCTCTACAGTACCTCTGTAAGGAGAAAAACAGTACTTTTAAATAATGTGTGGTCCTTATTCAAGCATGACCATAAACATCAACTTTTATTTGTCTACAGTACACCATTATCAATAATAGACCTACAGTCCTCTTTAAATCTCTGCATTTCAGCATCGCATTCATCTCAGATGGGTGTCAGGAGAGCTTTCGAAGATCTGCAGTGCCTCTCTGCAAACACTGTCACTTACTTGTCCAGATGTGCAGATGGCCATTTACTGAAACCAAATTATTATGCATGGTTTTGTTCATTTTTGTGATGCTGTTAGGCAAAATCAAAGTATTTGCTAATGGGCTGGATATCACCCCATCAGGAGCCAAGCTCTTTCTGCCTTCAGATTACTGCCTTTTCGCACTAATAAAAAGCAGTGGTTTCCAAACCTGCTCACAGTGGTTGCTCAAAAAAAACCAACAAAAAAAAAAATAATTCAAGGTTTATTCAGTATCTGTCAAATCTCTGTCTTGCAGGCAACTTACAAAAACCTGACAGAAATCAATATTCTGTATATGTTCTCTTAATTACTAGCCTTTGACACACAGGTGATAAATGTGGGGCAGTAGCCAAGGAGAACTGAATTCAGTCTCCTTCCCTAATAAAATATACTGTCCAGTCCCTTTTCCATAGGTCAAAGGAATGAATTCAGTTAGATGTTACAATAATAATTTGCTTGCACGAAGGAGTGTGCTAACTATTGTATCTTTGAAGGTCAGATTTCCCTGAGACGAAAACATCCTAGACTATTTCCTCCTTCTAAAGACATGGTATAAGATAACATTGATTTTTCTTAACCAGCTACTTATGCAGACAGGATTATGTGTGCACAAGATACACAGAAGGTGGATTTAAGAAGGCTTACATGAACTAATTTGAAAGTGTTTCAGTTAAAAATATCACTTTTCCCTTTCCCCTTTTCCCATGCTCCCATCTCTGCTCCCACAATCTTGTCCTGCAGTAAACAGCTGCAGGATGTTTGCATTATTATTAACCATTGCAATAGTTTTGTGAACCCTATAGCAGAAAAATACGTGTTGGATTAGGGAACTTTGTGTAAATATCAACAGTATTTATATTATGATATACAGCTATAGTAGAAGCTAGAAATACCAATCATGATCAAAGACCTCCCGCGTGTAATGTCCTTGTCAGCCTATGCACAACCCTTGAGGTCCAATCACATCAGTGGAGAACTTAGAATGACAATCAAAACAGAGAATACAGAGTGGGGAAAAAAGTGTTGGAAATATTGTCATTCCCATTTACACATGAGAAATTAAGACTAGCGGTTAGATGGCACAAAGAAGCAAGGCACGTTTGAATAGTGTTCCCACAATACGTTTTGGCCTCAGTTTGTCCTGAAGCGCTTTAGTTGAAGGTCGCTTGGAAATAAATGGCTAAGTTAAAAAGAGGACCCAATTTGCCCAAATACCAGCCATACTTTAGTCTTTCTGAGCTGCCATAGTTACCCCTGATGATTTCAGTTGTATTAACTGCAGAAAGTCAGAGAAGCTTCACAGGTTGTGCGAATACCCTGCAAGGGTAAGAGCTATTCTTTAAGCACTTCTGCATCTTCACCCCAAGTATTCTTCCTCTTCATGCTATGCAATGGCACCCAGAAAGTGTCTAAATTAATACACTACAACTTCTATGACAGAAGACTCCCTTTCTGTTCCAAGAGGACCATAAGAAGCAGCAAAATGAATGTGATATGTTCATCCAGAAAAATAATTGCAAACATAGAAAGTCGCTAGAAGGTTTTGGAAGACAGCCTCTCTTGGCAGTTGTTGTCTTCACCAATTTGACAGGCATCTTAAGAAAAAATTCAATTAGTTTTCCAATTTTTGCCATACTGAAAAACATGTTTAAAACTTAAAAGGCAATTATTAGTTTTCTCCCTCGTAATGCTAATGCAATTTCTTCCAAAATAAGAGTTCAGTGAATAGAGCTATACTACTGAAAGCAAAATTGAAACTCGGCAGTGGTTCTGCTAAAGTAATAAAGGCTGCTAAGAAGAAAAGAAAACCCTAAAGGCCAAAGAGATTTCTACCAAATACCACTTCACACTTTCTAGTAGGAAAGAAAAAAATCACTAATCTTAAAATCAATTCATATAGTTAATACCAGTTTTATTGCCCCAACAAACAAACATGAATTGAAGTGATAAAGCCCGTAAGGTTTAATGCAGGAATTCAAAACAGATTAAGCACATTTACACTCATTTATCGCATGCAGGTAGATAAAAAGTGGAATGTAAGCCATCAAGTCAGAAAATAGTAACATGAAACCTAACGAAAGCAAGCAATTTCATCTCATTATAGCAATGTCCCTCTTCTAGACTGCAATTTTCTGAGGTCAGCTCTATATATTTACCCTACTCACATTACTTTATTAGAAGTAACAAATAACCAGCAACATCCCTCGAATATGTGGAAGGTTCACAGATCTAGTAATTAGTAAAAGACCAACAAAGATCACGCAAGATCCAGGTACCAAACTTTCTCTGTCTCTGGCCCTTCATTTCCATGGAGAGGAACCACAGGCAAGAAGGAAGCTATGGTGGCTCCAATAGGTCTTCTGAGCATTCCGATTAGAGGTACGGAGAGTGATATAAAGAGAACTCTCCTTTCACTTTGTGATATTACTGGCCTCTGTAAATAAGAATTTTGAGTTGTATACTCAACAGAAAAGCAGTTTACCTTTAGGAGTCATGTTTCCTCTTAGCAACTTTTCAAACAAGAATAACAAATGATGTTTGCAAAGAGAATGGAGCACATTCAAGTTTTGTGGCAAGTCAATTACATCTCTCTTGGTCAGTGTGTTCAGTCTCTGCTTCCTGGTAGGTAGTATTGAGGTACTGGCAGCCTGGTTTAATAAAGATTAAATATATTTTGGGAGTGGTTATTTTTCTTTTTTTTCCCCCCATTATAATTTTGTTGCCAGAGAGAATTTCTTGCTGGTTCAACCATTCTGGAGAACGTGGATTTCAAAAGCAACACAAGCAATTGCAGGAGTTTTCCCTAAGTATCCAGTCAATTTACTTTAGATTCATTTTAAAAGCACAGTTTTAGAGGTGGAAGGGATAGTTAACCCTTCATGTGTGCTGCTCGAATGATACAATCAACAGGGAATAATTACTCTGAACTAAGTCAGTATTATTTAATGACATTGGCCAGGGAGGAATTCTGCTGAGACCTATTCACTCATTTCACACACGCCCGAACTGCCACAATACCCACTCACTAGTAAATCAGCTTTAAATTTACTGCTGTTGGCAGAGACTGTAGTTTCCCTGCTGAAAGTAAGAGGTAAGACATAAGCACATATGATCACAAGATCTCATTGTGTCAGATCAAAGAACTGGGTTTTCACCCCATATATTCATACTGTGGCTGTATGCATCCCTATAGATGACATTTGTTCAGCTGTTTAATGTATTATTAATCTTTAGAGACATTTTAACTTCTTAAGTACATGTATTTGAAGTGAAATCAGGAAGACTTACAAGTGAATGTCAAAATCTTCCAGATTGGAAGTGCCTTTGCCAAATATTCCATTCAGACGCTGGTATATATAATTGCAAGTGAAGGGATTTTTCTGTATCCCTGCAATGCAACCCTCCCAGGGTCAGCCCTATAGAGACAGCAAGAAGCTGCTGCAGAGGACCAGCTGAGAAGGCTTCTCTCAAGCTGTATCTGTACCTTTCATCACAGGAGGTATCCTGAAGAACTAACCTACAAAATGGATATATATCATCATAACCAACTCTACAGGCAGCAATTCAAACCACTTCTAAAAGTGAATAATGCACATTAGGCATAAAAAAGTTGTAGGAAATTCAGGAATAAGAACTTGCTACCAGGAGTTTAGTATTAGGAAACATGCAAAAATACTCAAAGTTCTCCTCAGTGTTCTGTGTCAGCTGAAGAAAAGATACATTCTGTTTCTGACAGATTTTAGAGGAAACCGTATCCCTATTCACTGCAATTAAGAGAGTGAAAAATTGTAGTTATCAAATCTTCCACTGCCAAAATCAGGTTCAGCTGACCTCAAGTTCAACCATCATCCTTCTGTTTGAAACTCCTGGGCACTTTATTTCTTTCAAATCAGTTTATATAAATGTAACTAAATAATTCTACTGAGTACACACTATTAGGATGCAACATTACAGCAATCATTTGCATTTCTTGAGTCTTTTGCATTTGTACAGGAACAATGAGTAACAGGAAGGTGCTAAAACAGGTTCAAGCAGATTTTAGTTATGCAAAATTCAGCTCTCTGCGTCTCTATGTTATTGTAGAATCCCAGCCCGGTTTGTGTTGGAAGGGAGCTTAAAGCTCATCCAGTTCCAACCCTTGCCATAGGCAGGGACACCTTCCACTAGACCAGCTTGCTCCAAGCCCCTGTGTCCAACCTGGCCTTGAACACTGCCAGGGATGGGGCAGCCACAGCTTCTCTGGGCACCCTGCGCCAGCGCCTCAGCACCCTCACACTACAAAAATTCTTCCTTTTGTCTAACCTAAGTCTCCCCTCTTTCATCTTGAAAAATACTGAAAAGATTATTACTGAGTTGCTGCTGCTACTGCTGCTGAAAAGAGAAATCTCAGAACTTTCTATTCATGGCTGCGGTTTGACAGCTTTAAGCTCCATTTCTTATTGAAGTTTGTCTTCATAGTCAGAATTGATGCAAAATGACAAAATCTGGTTTGCTTGAAATTAAGTATTAAAACCAAAGCTTAATAATTAATTTCATTTTGGTCTCTAAATGTTTTGTGGCTGTTTCTACTTATTCTATAATTTATGAAAATAAATTACATGCCAAAATAAAAGAAACACTGGAAAAAAAAAAAAAAAACTATGAAAATTGATTATTTCCACTTTTTTCTACAGTGTGATTGGTCAATGTGACTCCCAGCAATTACTCCGTTGAATAAACTGTCTCTTCCCAATGGGGAAGAGGAAGATGATTATAAAAAACTAATGAAAAAAAAATGGAATCTGTGGTAGTAGCAGTCATTAATTTTTAAAGTAATGATAAAAACATGCAAACAACTTCTTTTATTTATCTTCTCCACTAGAATTCGGCAGTACTTCACTGACATGGGACCTGGATGAGGAACAGACGCTACTGCCGCAAAATAGCTCTAAATGTTTTTTATACATGCTTAAATAAAGGCTTTATTTAATAAAATTTCAGTAGTTTTTGTTTGAAATGACACAGTGAAATTCACTTGAGGAGCAAAATTCAGTACCACACATTCATATTTTGATTTTCTTTCTGGATATACTTAGCTCGTAAATCATTAAACAATTAGAAAGTCAAACCTTCATTCTACCACCTCATCTTCTGTCACCTTCAACACAGAGAGAACAATAATTCAGTCTAATTATGGTTTTTAAATAATGTATTTAACAGCACAAATTAGCTATGGAATGATTTAGGAATTCTGAAGTGGCAAAATGGTCTTTTCACCTTTTATCTGGCTGTAATAAATTTGCTGCTGCTTTTTCAGGGGGAGAATAGAGCATTATCACTTGATACAGACCTTCTTTTAGGTACGTACACATAGACTCAGTGCCAAACTAATTAAAAACAAGGTAGAAACAGTGCATTTTGTAATGCAGACTGACATGTCCTTTCACAAGCCCAACTGAGAATCACTTTTCTTCACCTACTGCACTGTGAAAATTGTTATAGTTCAATAGAAAAAGGAAAATACATTTTTAACATTAAGATGAACTATTATTCACTCAGAACCACAGTGCATCTTTATACTGATGAGTATTCTGTAACTCAAGCATCATTCAAACATTTTATCATTCATTAATTCATCTCACAATTAGTTAAATGGAGTAGTCTCCATATCTACTTTTATATAGCTTCACTTCATGAAATAAGTTTATTCATCTTTCTGTGTGTCTGGAAACATGATGTACAGCACCAAATACCAGGCATTAACCTCATGGCTGTAACTGCTACTAGGCTATTGCCAAATTAACCTTAGTGCCAGGGTATAGATTTACAGTACTGTTCCCTCCTCAATAAAATACGTGCCATTAAACAAAAAAAAAAGGAATTTTCCTTTTCTGTACACAAGTATTAGACCTTGTCTAATTAGACAAGACCTTAGACAAGGTCTGAGAGAAGATGGAAGTTTTCTACAAATAACAACATGCGGATTTCTGATAGTGTAACTCAGTCTAAGACAAGTGAAATCATGATCATTAAACCCGTTGGTACAGAGTGAAGGATTTGCACCATAAATTCTACAGTGTCTCTTGCTTGATAAATAGAAAATAGTGGCTATTTTGTGATAGAATAGCAATTTGCACTTGCCTTTTCACAGCACTTTACACACAATAATTGTTTCTCTGCAACGGTTCACCTTCATCCTAACAGCAACTGCCATCACTTCCTGCCCACACACTCCATATACCTAAAAGAGAACGTGCACCATGAACACCACTGAGCTGTCCAATTAATCATGGCAATTAATCATGAAACTTAACACTTTTATAATAGCTTTCATCTCCACAATGCCTGTAAACATGCACTGAATACGAGAAACTTGAGCTAGATGAGCAATAAGTATCCTCTATTTACAGCTAAGATGCAGTTCTGTCAGGAAGAGCTCTATACCAATAGTGCTTCCTCTCCATCTCAATCCAACCTAGATCAATCCATCCTAGGCCACATCCTGCAATAGGCTAACCCTCCTGTTGGTCTATATCTCTTCATTCCCACATAAAGTATTCCAGGCAAATGAATATGCTCTACATTTTTCCAGAGCTGTTGTTTGGTTTATTTCCCACCAGTTTCACAACACCAAAGGAAAAGACTTTTTAGATATCCATATCATTTCATAATGTACCTCACTACTTTAGGTTAGAAATATCCTTTTCTTACCAAAATTAGAGCTTTCTACTGTATTATTCTTAGGTGGTGTGACAAAGTACCAGTCTTTACCTTTTCCCCAAAAAAGAAGGTCTTTTGGAAAGCAGTAAGACCGTGAAAAAGCACTTGCTAAATAGAATTAACAAAATAAACCCATTGCACTCTAAAAAGAAACTGCTGCAGCAAATAGGAGACAAAAATTCATTGCCCAGAATGGAGAGAAACTTCCAAGGTTCCTTCTAGCTCTCATCATGAAGGACAGATTTTGATTAACAAATGTAATTTGAGAAGACAATGTTTCATTTCAACAGAAGTTTCCTACTGGAGAATGTCAATATTGACAATTTGGTTTCATTCCCAAATTTCAAGATGCAAAAGGATTTTTGTTCCACTTCTTTCAAAGTATCTGCTATTTCCTGGATTTTTCATATTTCCCCTACATAGGTGAGTCTGTTCTACTGTCCCTATCCTGCCTCCAAAAAAATAACCCTAACCCAACCGCCTTGCCATGGGAAAGGATACCCAAGGCTCTGTCACCCAAGGCTCTGTCCAACCTGGCCTTGAACACTGCCAAGGATGGAGCATTTATCATCTTTTTGGGCACCTTGTGCCAGTGCCTCAGCACCCTCACACAGTGAAGAACTTTTTCCTTATATCTAACCTGAACTTCCCCTGTTTCAGTTTGAACCCATCACCCCCTGTCCTATCACTACAGTCCCTGATGAAGAGTCCCTCTCCAGCATCCTTGCAGGCCCCCTAAAACCAACCCAAAAAGAAAAATCAACCCAAGAGAAAGAAAAAAAGATATAACTAAAAAAATGCATCCTGAAACAAATCAAATAATTTATAATTAATAGCTTGCCACTACTCTGAAAAGACCTTGCTCATCCTCAGTGGGCCTGATTTTCTGATGCCATGGGCTCATTCCTTTGAGTTGCCACAAGAACTACCTACCTCCTCCTGCCTGCACACTGCAGATACAGACTGTCAAACCAGACATATGGTGCATGCACAATTGTTTTTCTCATTAATTACCTTGCAGTAATTAATTAAAAGCTCCATCTCGAGCTGCTGACTTGCATTTCTTCGGTTAAGTGAGGTCAAAAGATCCACAAATTGGGGAGTGATATTTTCCCAGACCAGCTGGCTTGCTCAGTGTGTACAGTCCCATAGCTTTGAATAGCAGTTGCTACTCTCCAAGGTTTGGAAAGAGAAAACCTGTGAAGATCTGCTGCTGCAGAGCCCAGTATTTTTTTTATACCTGCTGGTAAGCACAAAAAAAGTCTCAAGAAAGAAGTTCAATGGGAATTTAATGGAATATAAACTCCATCAGCCTAGAAACAGCTTTAAGAATTGATATGGCTCAGACTTCTTTCCAAGATCTAATGTTTCACCTGTTTCCCCACTGCTGCCTGGGGGGGGAGTGAAAGGGAGTGTGTGGAAAGAAGGGCTCTGTGAATTGCTCCATCTTTCCTTGCTTGCTGTCAGACTCATATCAAGGCATTCATAGTCTTTCTAAGAGTTGCTCACCCATTTCAAGCCTTCATAGAGCTTTCTCCCAGTAAAACGAATTCCAAAGTGTAAACCAATATCCAATTAATGTCCTGCTTGCATCCAGTCACTGACAAAGCTCAATACTGGCAAATACTGGCAGTGCTCAAGGCCAGGTTAGATGGAGGTTGAAGCAGCTTCATCTAGTGGAAGGTGTCCCTGCCCATGGCAGAGGGCTGGAGCTGAATGATCTTTAAGGTCCCTTTCAACCTAATCGTTCCATGTATGACTTCCCCTCTTCCTCACCTTTTTGACAGCACCTTTTCTCTGCTTTCCCCAGTAATATCACATCCAAAGCTTGGCTTCTCCATGTTGCACTGAAACGCCTCAACTTTCCTCCCAACTGCAGCACAAAATTCTTATGCGCAGCATCTCAAAAAGCAATGAGAAAAATTTCAGGCAAGGCCAAGACCTGAACCTTTTGGAAAAGGAAATGTTTGTGATGAAAGAAGATGGGCTTCTCCTTAGCACACACACTGAATTAGAAGTGGCAGCAGCCAGTAAGCAGGAAATAGAGAATACAGAAATTGAAAGCAATCTGGAAAATTTAGAGGACAGAGAAAGAAAGAGGAGGTAAAGCAATAATATTTTATGTAATAGATGCCTGGTAGAAAACAATAAGAAATCACATTTCATACTGGGGGTCTGGGAATTCGACAGTGCCAGATGCTACTTGTGTGAAATGGAAAATGAAGGATGGAAGAAAGCACACCAAAATCGAATGATATTGACTGAAATATGTGTGAAAAATCAGACATTGCTACTTAAAGGGCAGGCATTGCTGTGGAGTTGAAGATAGTAGCTGAAACAAAACTGTTTATGGATAAAATGTATTGTACGTTGGTGTCTGCATCCATATACATTATTGTGTCCTCCTGAAGCTGGAGGAGTAACTCCATGTGCCAGTACAGACTGAGACAGACTGCCTGGAAAACAGCTCTTCAGAGAAAGACTTGGGGAGACTTGAACAAACAACTTGAATGCAAGCCAGCAATGTGCCCTTGCAGCAAAGAAGGCCAACAGCATTGGGAAGATCATGGCTATCAGGTCAAGGGAAGTGAACTCTACTCAGCACGAGTGGGACACAGCTCTGGTTCAGCTCTGGGCTCTCCAGTGCAAGACATGGGCAGACTGGAGCAAGTCTGCAAATGGTCACAAGCATGATGAAGGGATTGGAGCATCTGAGCTATGAAGAGAGTCTGAGAGAGCTGGGACTGCTCAGCCTGGATAAGAGGTGGCTCAGGATGGGTTTTATCCATGGAAGGGAGTGAAGAAGACAGAGACAGACTCTTCTTGCTAGTGCCCAGCAAGAAAACAAGAGGTTAGGGGCACCATCTGAAACACAGGAAATTCCACTTAAACATTGGAAAATACATTTTCACTGGCACAAGTTGCCCAGAAAGGTTCTGAAGACTCCATCCACGGAGATACACAAAACCCAACTGGGCTGGCCCTGTACAACCTGCTTTCACTGACCCTGCTCTGTTGGTCTAGGCAACCTGCAGAGGTGCCTTCCAACCTCAGCTATTCTATTTTGCTGTTACCTGGGCCTCCTGTGGAAAGCCTGGAGTCACCAGTTAGAAAAGGTTTTGAGAAAAAAGCCATAATAACAATACTAATTTAACACAAATAGTGCATTTGACACATGGTGCTCCAGGAACCCAAATCAGAGGCTAAGAGCTAAACTGAAGCATTTCTTCTGACTTTGTAAGCAATACAGAGTGAACAACTCTGCCAGAGGAACGAGCCTGCCTACATGTTGCATATAAAACACACAAAGTCCATCACTGTCAATGAGCATGCTCATTTCCTTACTAATACGTGTCATCAATTACAGCTGATCAAACAAAGACCTACAGATAAGCACCTTAATAATTTCTTAATCACGTTTAAAAAGCCTTAAACTCAAGAAGAAACAGGGGAGTTTAAAAGGATTTAACAGAATAGCAAAGTGATAATGAATATTATAAACCAACAGGATTTGCAGCATAGCACCTTACAGACACATTCATGTCCTCCAAGATTTTCTTTTAAGTTAATACCCTACGCAGCTAGATCAAGTAGGAAATATGAAATTAACTGAAATTAAATGACAAAAAATTTTGGTCCAACATCCAAGAGTTTAGGAATGCTGCACTGGGAATTAGCTCTGAGGATCTGGTCCCCATTTACAATTCTCATTTAAGAGAACGCATTAAAAATAATGAAACTGCTAAAAATTAACCAGAATTGCCAACTTTCATTCCAATCCATCCCAGTAAATTGCCCCCTTTGGGGGACAAATTTCTCCCTAGTGTACAAGGACAGAACTACTGCAATTTGCAGTACATATTTACATACTAATTTAAGAGTGCCTATGGGACCTAAAACCTTCTCATAGCCCTAAAATGAAGAGCAGAGATAGAAGTATCCCCTGATTAATTTATAACATTCTGTGAGACTTAGGTGTGTTCTCTGCACACCAGAATATGTCAAAGCCATCAGTCTCCACATATATTCTTAGTATGTAGCACAGAATAAGGGGAGCACTGACAGAGCATGCTTTTAGATAGACTTTGAGGTTTGACAGTACTGAGAGTGATTGGAATCAGGCAAAATTAGAGTCCTCTTGGAACTGCTCTGACTGGCTTTCAGGTCAAAGCATCTGTGGATGTGTGAAAATGTCATGTTAGGATCAATCACAAGTATAGAAAACTCCTGATAGACCAGTGTATAAAATGAACAGTAGCAAGTTGCTTTAAATTATACTCAATGAAAAGTACTTTATTGCTTGCCCATAAGATAACGTTCAGAGAGAGATGAGTGTTGTAGCTATCTGAAGCACTCCACTCACTCACAAGATGCTTTTTCCTTAGAAGGAATGGTGATCAGTTTTCCAAAGATCAAAAACAAACCCAAAAATTCAGCTACACGTCCTGTTCCCTGGGTTGCTTCCGGTGGCCTTTGGAAGGACCTGGCACCATTTTCCAGGTAATAATATATAAGGAAGTAAAAAGGAAGTCAGCAAAACCTTCTGGACTATGAAGAAACTAAAGCTACTGCAGACAATGAGAATGTGAAATTCACCAAATCCAAACCCCTTAATATTTGGGGCTTTTATATTGCTGTCATTATTGCTGTTTTTATTATTGTAATTAGTATTACTGGTACAAAATTCAAAGACAGTTACAGTGTAAAACACATTTTCTTACACAGCCTTTTGTAGTAGAAGTAGCATTAAATAATCCTAACCATCAGGCAATATCATTAGCCATATTCATTGCCAGGTACCTTAAGGCCTAACTGTAGCACCAGTAGGTTGATTTCAATGAAACATCTTATATTTCTCTTCTTTTTCTTTGTGCATTCTGTGTCTTGGCTGCAAGTCAGAACCTGGGAAATCGACATTTTGGGTGCAAAATCAAATGAAGAAAGAAAAGATTTTACAGCAGCACATCTTAACTGAAAGAAAAGAACAGCTACAACATGTAAAACAGGCAAGGAAAGATGTGACGTGGGAGCCTTGTCTCTACAATATTCCCTGATGCTGAGAAAATCCAGTCCTTGGGGAAGCAGAAGTAGAGAGTTTCAAACCAATCTCTTTTGCCATTTGAGAGGCCTGAAATCTCAGCCCAGACATGCTGCTCAGACCCTCAAAATCACCATTCTTTCGGTCTGTGCTTAAATTTTGTACCTCAGAAGCATTCCACAGAATTCACTTGGACTGAAAAAGGGAGTGAACCCCATATCAGACTAAATTGTTTTCTAGATAGAACGTGGGCTTTCAATGGTCAACTTTTCTCTGCCATCACCATCAGTTTACGCACAAAGCCCTTACTGTTACTGGATCCTAGTTCCTAACTCATGGTTATAAATCCTCTTGGTTTTGTCCTACACTTCAACAAATATGTTTAGCAAGAAAACTGCAACTACGTGATCCAACAAAATCATACCCCTTTCCAAGTGTATTTAGGAGCCTGCATTTCTACCCTAAGTACCAAATCAGTCTAATTCAAAGCATCCATTACTCTAATCCAAGTACTAAGAAGCCTTTTGTGAGTACTTCGCTTATTCTCAGCCATTGCCACAATCTCAATAGTATTTTAACCATGTATTTCATTTCTCTGGGTCATACTATCCAACCCAATTCATGTTATTTAATGTGTAGTTTCATTAGCTTAAGTTTGTGGGGTTTTTTTCCAAACACCTTTTCTATAAAAGGTTAAGGTTCATACCTGTTCCTTGGAAAAGATTGATAATTTGTTCAAATTCTGAAAGATGAGAACCCTCAATTTCTGTCCCTGAATCCTTATCTTTCCAAATCATAACAGCCAGAGAATATGTTTTCACATCCTAATTGATTCCCCATAAAATTCCTATTAGTTATGCTGAGTACTAGACAGTTATAAGATAATGGAATTGAGCAATTTAATTACAAAAACATTTTAAATAATCATCTATAACTGGCTATCACAATATTCAGGAGTACTATGGCTTACATCATCAGAATGTTGAATGTAAAATCATTCATGTGCAATATTGCACTGGGATCTAAAGTTGTTACTTTGGCTGCTAGAAAGCTGCAAGCTCTTGGCTTTTCCCATGGTTATGATGGAGACAGACCAACACAACCTAATTCACTCTGCAGTCACCCTGCCTGGCAAAATGCTCTTGAATGGGGAAAACCGTGATTCCTGCCTTTTGAATGCCATGGTATGTGCTAGGGGTTTGAAGGATCCTGCTGGTCTCCATAACAGAAATCTCTCATGAGGAGTCGAGCAGTTTTGTAAGAGGCAAGAACAGCTGGATGTCACCAGAAAACACTTAGGAAAAGCCACCCTATCCAAAGGCATACAGAGATGTGCAGAAGTGGAAGAAGGAGCAGCACTGCACGTCACAGGACCTCTACATGTGAGGACCAAAAGAAACAGCCCATCCCAGTTTCCAGTTCTGGGCTCCTTATTACAAGAAAAACAAGGGATTACTGGAGAGGGCTCAGCAGAGGGCCACAGGGATAACCAGGGGTCTGGAGCATCTCTTCTATGAGGAGAGATTGCAGGAGCTGGGCCTGTTTAGTCTGGAGAAGACTCAGAGAGGACTTCATTAATGCATATAAATATCTCAAAGGCAAGTCCTAGGAGGATGGTACCAGACTTACAGGATCAAAAAAATGAATTAATCTATTATGGTTTTAAGCCTTACTAGCAGAAAATCCTTTGGGAAAACAATCATGAGTAATTTTGTTTGCTGATTATGAAATTTTGCACAAATTCTCCCCAAATTTCAGATGATGGAGACCAATCACAGAAGAACATGGAATTACAACAAACATCAAACAAGGATGTCAGCCTTCCTGTGGAAAAATACCAAACCCAACCATAACATCCATTACGGATATGATAATGACCAACTTGGTGTTGTCTGCACTCATATCAGAATTATATTTTCTATATATCATATTTCAACCTCCAGGTTATATTCAATTGCTCTGCATATAACAAATGAATGTACAGATGGATAGCATTGTTTCATACACTATAATTGTATCTGTTGCATAAGCATCTAATGTTCCTCTTGGGTACATTCTATATACCATGTATCAAGCTTTTATATACATACACACACACACATACGTGTATATATATATATATATATATATATATATATATACCAGAAGAATACTTCATAATACACCAAATAAATCTGTAAAGAAAGGTTGCAGCCTAGAGAACAAACTGAGAGCAAATTGGGTATTCTTTGCAGTTTTTAACAGAAATATAGCCTCAGATTAACTGAAAGAGTGGAACTTATTATTAATTAGCTCTGTCATGCGAAAACCAAGTTGTAGTTCATTAAACTCCTCTTATAGATTATAACAACTCATTCACATGCTTCTACGTGCACTCTTACATGCCAGATGTAACACTTCTGAATATCAAATTTCATAAATTTGGATTATTTGGTTATGTTTAGTATGATATTTAATAAAGCAGATTCAAGCCCCACTCATTTTTATTTGTGGAGAAAATTCTAATGGTGTTATATGAAACAATTACACATTAATTCATGTTCAAATTCCTCTTTGCAGCTTGACTCGTGTGTATTCTACTTGCTTACAGATTCAGTCCCTGTGACTACACTTTTTGCATCAGTAAGGTGACAGTGTTTCTTAGTCCAACTCTTCTGTGCTTTGAATATTTTTTACAATCTTCATTATATATAACCTACTGACCTTTGAAAAGCCAAATATTTAATTTCAATATTTTATTATCAAAGATGTATCTTTATAACACAAAAGTCCTAAATCAATAGAAAACAGAAAATCAGGAGAAAAAAGGGCAGCCTGCTGTTTTGTCAGATCCATTTATCAGTGGTTTCATTTAAAAATAACCTTTTCCTAGGGAAAGAAAATTGTATTTTGTGTGAAAATTAACTTTCAAGGAATATCCACCACTTGCTTTTCCTACTATTAAATTCAAAATACCATGGCAGTGCTGTGACCACTGAAAGAATTTGAACCAATGGCACATCAAACAGTTTGCTGTAAATAATTAAAATTCTCACCCTTTAAATTCTCTTCATTGCTATGGCATTAAGGAAGGACTGTACCAATCTCCATATTCATGAAGAGTGTATCATGAGTAAAGCTTTCATAAAACTCTTTTCCTGCCATCGCCTATGAGGATCAAGAAGTCAATTTCTACTTTGAAACAGCCCATAATACCAATGTAAATCCCCCATGTTCAACTTTCAAAAAATCACTGTCATGTTTTTTTACATATAGTAAAAGAAAACCAGTGAACCCCACCTTGCAGTTAGGTGTAGAACTAGGTATCACCCTCAAATCTCTCAATAATATCATTTTTCTTACCTTTCTTAGTCATCTATATAACTTACACCAAGGAAGGCCTACCCTAGCTCAAAATAGCTGCTTCTTCATGTTCTGGCTTCTGTAAAAACAAATGCAAAACCAAAGTGTCTACTGAATGAGCTTCAGCTGAACAGTGCTCACCCCACCTGCATCTCCTACATGGTGAGAAAGTAATTGCACAAAGGGCTCTGAACCACCTACAAATGGTCACAACTCATTTACTTTCTATTTAGAAATATGTATTGTCACATATTTTTATTTCCTTTCAGGTAACAGACCAATCTCTGCATCTTCTACATCACCTCTAGAGCATGTTGCCAAAACTAGGATTATTGGCTAGGAAGTTAGGTAGATATTTCACTGAGTCTTTGTGAAGAGTTATGGGAAAAGCATCAGTTTGAATTCCTAAGGGTATTCACCTCCTAGAATGATGCCTTTAACACTTGCCATGGGATTTATAAAGACACAAATCTTCACTTGTTCAACCATATGCATTACACATTTACCTTGTGAAGAGAGGAGAGCAGCTTGGCTGAAGGTTATACCCAAGAGTTCAGATTTCCCGAGTCCCTGGTGACTGGCGATTGAGTCACTATTGAACCTTCACATCTTCAGCATGCAAATTCCCAAATGAGATGAATATTCTGAAGATGCTAACAATTCACTTGCAGGAAACCAGATACCAGTGGGAGAGGGACAGAGGTTAAGTCTGTACTGACAAATGTAAACAAGTATAAGCTTAGTGCCATATGGCTTCCAGGTTTGAGTCAAATGCCCTTTCGCAAGCTTGGGGCACAGGCAAAATAAGTACAGGAAAGTCTGTATCTGACCACGCTGATATACTATCCATACACTAAAACTAAGGCAAATGTACAGTACATGCATATCTGAATTTAATGATACCAGTCAGATCTGCTCCCTCGTGACCCAATGCATTCATAACAGCTAACTGCACAGCTCAGTAGCCAAAGCTGCTAGCAATACAGCCTGACTTCTCCTGCAACAAGTTGATCTTATACATCTGCAATGCACTAAACATAATTATCTGCTCATTTTCCTAAATGAAAAAATGGATTTAACTCATTGAAGCACAAAATGCCTTCTGCATACCACCTTGCTAAACCCAATTCTACCATATCTACAAAGCAGCAGTACTTTGTTCTAATTATGCTTTAACTACCAATGATACATTTTCCAAAATAACCTTTTATAAATGTGAAGCCTAAAGAAATGGCTCCATAACGTTTGTGGAACCTGTTTTGTCTTCAATTCCAGTGAAATCAGAATTTAAACAAATAAACATGGCCTTGGAAAACGTGCAGTGCAGACCTCGATTCCACAAACATTACGGTCCATCTCTTAATTCATATGAATAATTCTATCAAAGGCCATGAAACTACTCATGTGAATATACTACAGATCAAGTCTTAATGATTTTTACTCAGTATTAACATTACATGTATGGATTACAATTAAATGGCAGTCATACAGTGATTTACAAGCAGCAGCTGCAGTTAAGGCTTACAGGACTAAAATGTCTGAAGTCTTAACTGCAAATGCTCCCATATATTCTGATCCCCTATAGAAGTCGGAGTGCAAAGTGAGCAGGCCAGTTGATCTGCCAGTGACATGACCCTGTCATGCTGTGCAGTCATAATTACACCTCCACTAGCAGCAGATCTATAGGAGAAATGTTGAAAGTTAATCAGGATTGATCCACTAGTGACCTATTCAAAACAGAGCTCAGCCTCTACACAGTAGGGCACAATGTCACATATAAATCAGGTGTAATAGGCTACAGCTGATGGATTTACAGAGGTGAATGCAGCATGAACAAAGAATAGAGTCTACTAATCTATATATCAAAGCAATTTTTGGTATGTAGAAATAGTCTTTTAATTTACTTTATGTAAACTTCCCAAAGAAAACTGATTAACTTTGTTTAACGTATGTATTTTATTTTGTTATCTGTTGGACTTAACAAAATATTTGTATGTTTGTAAGGTTACTTTTAAGAAAATGGGAATTTAACTTGCTTATGCCTTGTAGCTATTTTCTAATCCATTTGGTTTTCTGGTTGTTTCCTCAAAGCATGCTGACTTTACATGAGTATGTAATTGCTTTACAGATTCATTAACAGAGTTAAAATCTACTCTGAAAATGAACAAGTTACTCAGCATTCAGACTTTGAGAGTGTCAACGGAATTTACTACTTAGGGACTTTGCCAACATCATAGCTAAACTGATAGGTTATACTTTCCTACAGGGGGGAATGTGAATCTGTTAGGAGAGGCTCTCAAGAATGATGGACTCTTTGTAACAGAACACGTCTGGATCAAACAAGACATCAAGGAAAGAAAATGATCCTGCTATGTGATTAAATTGTGGAATCAACTGTTCTAGCCCTGCAAGGTTGATACTTCCCCTTTGCCCCTCAAGCAGACACACAGGGGAGCCCAAAGAATAAGAAGAATCAAATTTGAATATATCACTGTACCTTTCAGGTGAAAAAATAAGGATTTTTCCACCTTGGGACTCATCCTTACGGCAATGGACCACACCCACAAAACTCCTGCTTGAATGCAGTGTGTAAAGAGAAAGGGATTTGTCTCTCTCAAGCAACAGGTATCTAAATTAGTGTGCAGGTCCTAGAAAAAGAAATTATACATCTAAATTCAGAAATAAGTCTTAGAAAGAAATCAAATAATTAGTTTAAACATCAAGAGAATTTGCTCACCTTCCTGATAAGTTGAAAAACTAACCTATTACAACAGTACAAACTCATCAGGTCTGCCTCTACACTTGGTTATTATGTTAAGAACAGTTTAGTAACTAAGGTATAACACAAACCACTACTGCTACCCCTAATAATAATAATGATAAAGGAAATAACAAGGGAAGAGAATACAACACCTCAGCACCAGCCAACTGATAACTCCCCCCCCCAGCCAGACCAAGCACAGACCGATACCTCATCCAGCCCCACAGTACCCTAGCGCCTCCGGGTAACTCCCAGTTACCTCCTAGGCATGACGTGCTGTGGTATGGAATACCTCTTTGGTCAGTTTGGGTCAGGTGTCCTGTCTCTGCTTCCTCCTGGCAGAGCATGAGGCTCACAAAGTCCTTGGTCAGACTAAAACATCAGTGTTAACAGCTCTGTTCCCGGGCCGAAAGTCAAAACGCAGCACTGTACCAGCTACCAAGAAGGAGAAATATGACTGCTACTGCTGACCCCAGGACAATATGCAAGCTTCTCTGTCCTCCTTAGAAAACTGGAAAGACAAACCTTTAAAATGAAAACCTGGATGTCATGAGTTCACACTGCATGAGTGTGCATTAGCAGCACCATCATGGCAATCTTTCCTCTGAAAGCATTCTTGCATTCTGTCCTCCCTGCATCCTGCACATTATTTCACCAAGACTGTTGCAATGGGAATGCTGTAAGGCCACAAGCACTAAAAGCTGGTGTCTCAGTAGATCAGATGCAACTGCTCAGTTTCAAAACTAAAACTGAGGAAAAACAGTCTTTGAAACCCCAGAAAACATTCAGCTTCAAATATAACTCCAAGCAAAGGAAACCAATGGAAACAATTCTGAAGGTAATGGTACTACTGGCATGGACTATTGAAAGTTCATGCTTTTATTTTCATCTGATTTAAATATCTGTAGGCTTAGTCACAGTGACTTCTGAATGGCAGAAATATAGAGATAGGCTGGGGTTCAGGGAGTGGTTTTTGTGTATTTGGGTGGGATTTTTGTTTCTCCTTTGCAGATTATCAGAAGGTTTCTTCATTTCCCTCTTCTGCCCAGCCTCTCACACAAGGAAGTCCATATTCATGGGACTGAGAAAAGGTGAGACCATGCCCTCACCAGCAGCTGGATCCATAAAGCCTGTGCCTCTCCCTTAGCATAGCAGCTAACCCTTGAAAGCACAGTGTCTAACATAAATTCCCCCTGGGAAGGAGCGGGTCTCAGCTTTTCCATCAGTCCTCAGTGCAGGTCTCTCTCAACTTCTTATTGTAAAGCTTCCTGCTTTCTACTCCAGTTTGGGTGTTGAGGTTTTTTCCACTAATAATGCACACTGTTTATTCCTCAGACATCCAATGAAGCTCCTTTGGCACTTTTCACTTCAATTAATCTCACCCACTAGCTCTTTTTAACATAATCCATTCGGTTTGCATAACTCCTTTTTCTGGGCTGCGTAGACCTGGCTTTATTCTGAAAATTGAATTTTTAAGTGAACTTTCAATTACCATTTTGTTTTCTGGTTTACAAAGCAATTGCTGTTGGCAACCTCAAGAGATGCAGCAAAGCAGAGCAGTTAAACAAAAAATGTAGGGTTTCCACACTTGATTATCTACTGTTACCGGCTCCCAGAAAAGAGCATCTTTTATGCTGATCTTACGTCTGCTTGAAGTTGAATTATCTATTTCTTCTGTTTCTCAGACATTAAAGCCAAAACACCCTGCCTGCTGCTTTCTCTGATGTGTCCAATGAAATTCTGACATGAAAAATTAAAAAGAAGAAGAAATGCCACACTGCTGTACTTTGATGCTTGGTTTATCTGCTCCATAGGAAATTGAAACCTTCTTGTAATAACGTTCAAAAGCAATTGTAGTTTCTTGTTTTCTTACAATCAACTTTTAATTTACTGAAAAGGAACTGGAGCTTACAGGAAAATGATCAAATTACTTTGAAACCACATTTTTCTTTTATTTAGTGGACTACACTGGGTATAACTTTCATTGTTACTTCATGCTGACTGACTCTCGGGTTCATTTTGGCCCCACTTACTGTTCACCTCAGCTCATTTTGTTTCTTTGTTGGGTGAAGACTAAACTAGTGATCCATCATTACTTCCTACTCTCAATTAGTTACCAGCAGTATCTCAAACCTTTTCACCCTAACTAGGATGGACTGAACACTTCCTTGTCTATGCATCTGAAAGAGCCCAAACACTGTCAAGAAGGCAGATAAAAGCTTCTGAGCAGAAAAAACAGAGCACTGTATGGTTCTTACACTGAAGATGTTATTCATTAAGAAGAAGCCACAGGCAGCCTCCCAGCGAGGTACCCCTGATCCATCTTTTCCCCTTCAGGATTTTGCCTCCTCCTGTCTGGGTTCTTTCCTCCAAATCCCATGTCAGTTCCTGTCCTTAGGCCACTGATATTTCACTGGTTTACTTTTTTGACACAGTTATTGTTAATCTCTGCTCCTTTAGGAGCCAGAATTTTCCCTAGTTCCATTTCTTTATTTGCTCTATCTTTACAATTTCTTCAACACTGAATTGTATATTTACATTCTTGACAAAGTGGGTCTCTCTCATAGACATCCTATGAATCAATGAGTTACCCTTTGACAGCTGGGACATCTTTGGAACTATCCTTGACCTTCCTGAACATGGCAAACTCCTTCCTTTATGGCTGGATAAGGTTCCTGAAAGTATAGTATAATATCCCAGTCCCAATCTCCCTTTTATGTTTCTTTACTGTTGTCTCTAAACAGTGGCAGTACACATTATTTATACCTTACTATATAATTTTTTATTCTCTCCTGGTCTATCCCTGGCAGTGTTCAAGGCCGGATGAACATAGCCTTGGGCGACATGGTCCAGTGGGAGTTGTGCCTGCCCATGGCAGGGGCCTGGAACTAGGTGATCTTAAGGTCCTTTCCAACCCTAACTATTCTGTGATTTAATATGTATTTATATAGCCTGTCATATCTGATAGTTTCTCATACACATATTAAGACATACTTTCAGAATAACATTTTGTGGATATCATCATACAACATAGTTACCACGTATTCTTTGTGGTGAAAACAAACTATTCAGGAACCGGAACTACTTAACCTAGAGATGAAAAGACTGAGAGAGGCATCACAAAGTTCTTGAGTATGTTAAATCACACTGTGAAGAAAACTAGGATAACTGACTATCCATATTTATAACGAACAAGAAATAGGACAGCATTTCTGTTGATAACACAGAAAACTTGTGGATTTAACCACCTTCGCACAGAACCTGCATGGTCTATTATTAAGGTAAATGCTTCTCCAAAACATTATGTTTGTCGGTCATGAACATGGAAAGCTACCAATAGAAAGAGAAGTTTGACTGTACGGGAAATATGGAAGGGAAGAAAGAGATTAATCTATAGTGGGATTTTTTTTCCTTTCTCTTTTTTTAGCATGAGAGGTTTAATTTTGTATAGAATACAGCAACTGGTTTTCGTAAGGAAGTTAGATCAAAAAAGCCAGAATAAACTGCAAAGGTATAAAAATAAACCTACATTAGTAGTTGTGAAGGCCTGTATAATCATTGTGAATAAAGCAGCTATGTTAAATATTTAATTAGCCACAAAGACCTGATTTCATAATGTGCTGTAGACAAAGTTCCTCTTCTGACTTCACTTTTAATGTGTAATTGCACTACAGTGTGAAGCAAGGGTCAGAGTGAACATTTATGTTTACATGCTTTATTCCATCATTTCTAGGATAGTAGATCAATCCTTTGCATTCAGTAATGATCACATTGATGGAGATCCTGCAGTGACCACTTGTAAAGTCCTCACAGGAGGCTGGACTTATTGCGTGTGGATACGGTGTGAAATTGCTCTGACTCATTTTCTGACTTTAATGGATAACATTGTGTCCTAATTCTTTCAGGGAACTCCTTGGAAACTCCTTTTCCCTGGACACAGAGAGCCTTAGACAGGCTCACCACCCACCAGCCAAAAAAATGGTTCAGCTGATCACAGTTTGGTCTTCAAAGAGGCAGGGAGCTGCATATGGGTGTCCCGCTGCCAAGTGAGCTGCTTGCCCTGCACTCTCATGCTCCACACTGCACTCCAACAGAAAAAGGGCTTAGAAGCTCACAGCAGCAACGTTGCTCCCAGGCTAGAGCACAGAATTCGTGAGAGCAAAAAAAAATAAGCAGGCTTAATAGATTTCAGGTTTTATAAGCGTACAACGAAGAGCAAGTATTGACTTTTTTGTCTTTAGTTAAAGAGGCTTTGTAATGGCTGGTTAAGTCGGTAAGGCCATGACAGATTCCAATCTCAGTAAAACTAAGGAAGGGAAAAATATAGAAGACCTTCCACAAAAGAAAAAACAACTTGCACACTATTCAATACTGAAACCTATTGCAAGAGACCATGATTTTCAGGGTTTTTATTCTGAAGAGCTGTCTCAAAGAACCCATGAAGACACTGAATGCAGTCCTGCCTCCTTTCATCAGCAGTTCTCTCTTGGTTAAGCAACCAGCAGGCCATGCTTTCTTCTATTTGAGCAGTTGAGCTACAAGCTTGATTTAGATATTTTTAGCTTGGAAATAATAGGCTTACAAGGATTATCAATACTTTTTTAGAGATTTAACTGAATATTAATGAAAATCACTTTTTTCCATGATAATTCACTGTTTTTTCATTCTTATTCATGAAAGCTTTTACAAAGGCATTACTATCTGTTCTTTATCTACAGCAGTTTTCAGAGTTCACCACAGCAGCTCTGTACCCATTCAGTCTTCTTTACAAAATACGTCTATATGGATTCCCATGAAGATGTTCATGTTAGTAAAGTTAAAAATACGTAATGATGAGACAAAGAGGGCATCAATATCTGAAACACCTTCAAAAATGATTTTCTTTCAAGATTTTTGGCAAATAAGCAAAGGAAATGAGTGAAGGACACAAAATCCTCATATCTCAAAAACAAAATTAAATTATTTCAGCAAACTATTTTTCTCATTTTTTTTCCCCTTAAAAAAAAATGTCAAGAATAACAAATACTATTTTCAGTCGTCTCCTATCAACTATTACAGGGTTTGGTTTAACAAGTATTAAGTCTCTTTTTCAAGAGAAACTGAAGCCAAAAAACCACCAAAATTATACCTTCACTCATATTTAATACCTGAGAAAAACTGCATCCTTACTTGTTAGGTTACTGCCTGAACATTAAAGTAATGAGGTAATTTGATCAAGGAAAGATGATCACAAGGATCTATGGGGTTTTGCTTTAGTTCAAATGTTCGAATATCAGAAAGAGCTTTTGCAAATCTAAGAGCACAGACAGCATTAGAAGAGCCATTTCTCTTTCAATAATCTTCCTTCTTACAGGACCACTCTCACATGTGTTCTCTCTAATCCATTGAATCTTGTGTTCTTTCAATAGCAAAAAAATCAGAACGCGAGAATCTCCGCTGGGAGTGAGCCCTAGGACGACATGCACCCATGTACTCCAATTAGACAAATTCACAGTGATGAGGATGTTCCCCTGGTAGATGGGCTTCGGAATATGTGTTATAAGAAACCTTTTTAAAACAGATGTTAGCTTTATCTAGTTTTACTTGTTTTGTGGGCAAACAGCTGCTCTCAGAAAATCTTGGTCTTGCTGTCTAAAGAAGCACGCGCTCTCCTGAGGCACTGAGTGCAATCATGAAGTTTGGATGAAAGGCAGGATTTAAACCATCCCCTTACAGTTACCATTTCCCAAACAGCTAACAGCTGACTTCAGGCAGCTCCCATATCACCATATAGCTTGTTTTGAATCTCATGCCAAAGTCCCAAACCCAGGCACTGAAGACAGCCTACTGGGTTATGCGTTGAACACCACTATAATGAGTTTTCCATCATATCCTTTCTTAGAGCCAACCTTTTACCTTCTTCAAACCAACCTTTTATCACCTTAAGAAAATTAGTGTGATGCCAGCCTTCTAAGGGGCTAATCCTTGAGCAAGATGCTAATCCTGTTGTGAATAACTAGCAGCAAAAGCTTGAGAAATTGTCAGCTGTTGCCTCCAACTCCTCAGGGAGTTGCAAATTGCCATCATATACAGCTGATAGATGCCTCTGCAGGAGTTACCTATCATGAAGCCCACATTAAAAACTCATTTATATCCTTAACACTAGATGCCTTGCTGATTTGAGTGTCCTTAAATGGAGGATTAATTGCCTCTCCCTGGAACTTTTTCCATCAATCTGATTACATCAGACTCCCTGGTCTACATCACAAAACTCCATTACAGCCCAACCCCTGCATGCAACTCTATTATTAAGAGCAATGCCAACTTTGATTTCTACAAAGCACCATTCAAGGTGACTTCAGATCTTTAGCTTCATCCTTCACGTTTGCTTACCACCGGGGTTTAGAGTCTGGCAAACAGGGTTTATCTTTCAGGATAGAAAGTCAACCTCACACGGCTTAAAGAAGGTAAAGAAAGGGGGTCAGTGTTTTTCTTGTGCCTGGTGAGTGGTTGCTCATGCAGTAAGAGTGAGAACTGGGCTGTTACCCAGATCACAATAGAAAAGGAGAGTGTTGTGTCAGAGAGGTGCCTTAGAGACCCACCGCCTGCCTTCTTACCTGTAGAGTGTACTAATTTGTTTGGCAAAGAAAGCATTAAACACATCCTGAGCCAGAAACACAAGGTCAGAGCCTGCACTGCGAGTTTCCATTTCTTCTTCTACCTGCATATAGCAGAGAACCACAGGTTTAACTGATATTTGGTCTTTTCAGAGAAAAAACACTCTCAACTCTGTTGTAAAAGCACTCAGCTCAGAGTCCTTGCTAAATACTCAGCTTGTGTGCTTTCTAAAATGTAAATTAAAGCGTTGAAGGGGGTCATTACAAGCCAGCGCTGAATTAACTGCACACTGGTACTAGAAGTGTGTTGCTCTGAGGTTCTTGGGCAGCAAACTGTCCACGTGTACCACTGGATCTCACATCCCCCAGTGTCACCACTGATAGGACTAAGGCCTGTGGTGTTTATTCATACTATAACCTATAAAAGAAAATATAGTGAATAAAGTAATGGAAATGTAACAGTGTGAGAAATAGGAATTTCTGGTGGAATATCATCAGATGTCCACTTCTTATAGCTCTGAATCCCTTCAAAAATAACACTTGAGTTCAGGGGGAAATACAAGACACTAAGCAGATCTTCCTTTTACTTTCCTGATGTATGAAAACCCATTTATTTGTGTAGACATACTTAAAACTCCAATCATTCTAGACCAGAGAATTTTCCCAATGACAGTTCAGCCAAAAATCACACATTCCTATGAAAAGTTTCCACTGTGAAAAATCAGTGGACCCAATAAAATATTTCTGATGAAAACTCTCCAAAAAGAGTGGTTTCAGTACAAGAATCTTGCATTAACCTAGCCTTTGGTTTAAAACCAAGTCATAAAGGCCATAAAGAGATGCAGAGGAGGAAAAGCTAATCTCATTTCAGAAGCAGGGATTGTACAATTCAACCGCGTGCCCTGCCTGGCACTGCAAACTAAGCAACAGAGGGGATGTGAAAGGGACTGATTGTCAGCAGAGCAAGTGCTGCCCAGCTAAAAGGCATCTCCCCTGCAACACTGCCTTAGGGCAGCCCACTGCTCCATCATTTCTTGGGCTCCATGTGAGCGCTATTAAGAAGAACAGTAGGAACAATTGCTGAGAACTGCATGAAGAGAGAGATGGAAAATATACTGCTGCTCCTTTCTGTGTTAGCCATCCAGGAGGTGCAGAATTAGACACAGCCCAAGTGTTCCCCCTAAAGCACATGTTTCAGTCCTCCATGCATCCCAGGATCACAGTGCCTGGTCACCCTGGACATTCAAAGAGTGATTGCAATTGTTTTATATTCTGCACTAAAGATTAACAAAATCTCATCAGAAGACCCCATTAAAAGCAGGCTGCTTCTGAAAATTCACATTAGTTTCTGAAATGTCAGATTTTTTTTCTGCTCTCTTTTCATTTTGGGCCTTTTTTTCAGTAGCAAAACTGAAAATGGTTGAATTGGCCAGGTTGGATGGGGCTTTGAACAACCCAATCTAGTGGAAGGTGTCCCTGCCCATGGCAGGGGGTTCGAACTGGATGAGTTTCAAGGTCCCTTCCAACCCAAACTATTCTATGATTTATGAATGTGGTGAGAAAAGAAAAGAATAAAATAAGAGCAAAATCAACACACTTTTTCCAAAACTCTAAAAATAAATAGCTCTTTCTCAAATTCAATGAAAATTGCCTGTGATTTTTCACTTTCTTTTATGAAAACACAATTTAAAAGGTTAAACCGATGCAGAGCTAGCGTGTGTTTTAGGTGCTGAGAAAACTACGCCCTGTACACGCACCTCCTACCCACACCTTAACAGAACAGCGCTAAAAATACTTTGCATTTTCAAAAAGGCCTTCTGTTTTCCTAAAGACTTTCACACACACACCCCCAAATCCCAACTCTGTTTGAAATGGTTCAGTTCTATTTTTGGAAATACAGGATTACAAATTCTCCTACAGTGCTACGTCTATCTAGATCCTAACAGCCCTCCATTAAAACAGCTTGCTGAGAAGTGGATATAAAGCCCCTGAAATCAGACAACATGACCAGGATAGCCAATACGAAGACAAATGAATATTCTGCCTTGGAAACAGTTATTAACCTGCAGGAGTACTGAAAAGGAGGTACGTACATAAGGCTGATAAGTACATGCTGCTGTCCAATGTAGCAAGAGCTTCCAAGCATGAGCAAAAAGAGTAAGATTTTCCAGACCAAGTTACATTATTTAAGATACTGATATCAGAGAAATGTCTGCATCTTTCTGCACCTCCCTATTGTTAGGAAAAGTGCAAAGAAATGGCTTCTTTACAAGAAACAGTGAAGGAGGCTAGGACTCTTCAGCCTGGGGTAAAGATGCTCAAGGGAGATGTAGTGAAAGGATGCAAAATCTGGAATCCTACAGAGATGGAGAATAGGTGCTCTTTGTGCACAGTCTCTTCAGTATAAAAATTAGGGACATCAAATTAAGCTAGCTGCTGGCAATTTCAGAACAAATAAAGAGATGGTTCTTTATAAAGCCTATAGGCTTTATAGGTTATGTCTTTAAAGTGAGCTACCCCCACATGGTTTTGCTCACTTTAAAGACTGCTCATAAGCTCAAGAAAAAGATGGACAGGTCCATGGAAAAGAACTGGCTGAAGGCTGCTAAACATGCAGACAAATACCCTCAGGGACATGGGGGGAAAGCTGCCAAGTCTTCAAAGCTTGAAGACAGTTCTGTGTCCCTACCCTGTTCTCCAAGGGGCACACATAGGTGGCAGATGCAGAGCCATCACGTTTAATAGCCCACTTGAATGCTTCTACTTTCTCTCCTGCATACCTGTAAAGATGATTAATACCACTGCATGCCCAACTTATCTTCCTGCTCCTTGGCAGTAGGGCTGTTTAAGCATTTAGATGTCTGTCTGGTCTTTTACTGGATATCCGGCTTTTCTATTAATACAACCTTTGCACTGAAATACAGCAGGACCTGGGGTTCAACTACTTTGGAAAACTGCATCCTGAGTTCCCTAAAATCTGATAAGAAATACAACCTTAATGATTGTTGTCATGTTTTTATCAGGGTACTTGTACAGAGCTCTCAAAAGTAAACACCCAGAATTATCACTTATAGTCACCACTGCATATTATGATCTAGGTAACTATAAGAAAAGGACATTTTCTCTTGAAGCATTTGCTTTTCCCAAAAAAAAATCCTCATATTCCCCTAGGGAACTGAAAGTGATTCAAAATGGTTCTGCTTCATTTTTATAAATACTGGGAGCTAGACATTGTGTGACAGCAGACCCACACTTTATCTTGGCTGACTAACCAATGTATTTATTTATCATCTCCTTTAAGTTATCTAGGATTTCTGTGAAGCACAGAAAATTGCTGCCCTAAGGCAGACTAGATCTGCGTAGTTATGAGAAGTGATATAAAAACACACAGCTCTCCAGGCAGAAAAACAACCCCAAGATTAAAGCTATGAAACAACATACAACCACGTACCTTGTCACTCACCTCCCCAGCCACGCGAGTACAGCAGCCCTGGGCCTCAGAAACTGTCCCTTTCCCCAAGCTGGGCAGACACTACTCTCCTCCCAGAAAGCTCTCAAGATGATTAGTGCTAATTAACTATATTGATATTTAATATTATCAATATTGACATATTTATAATATATCAATACTAATAGGGGGGATGGGATGTTTAAAGAGTTAAGTGAAAAGAGGTTTGTAATTTTGTATAATCAAGCTTGGACAACTTCTGTAGCTAATAAAATATCAAAGTACAAATAATAGAAAGGAGAAAAAGTATTTTCACACAAAACTGAGGAGATTTTACAGCTTTCCACAAGCTGATTTTGTTCTTTTGTTGTTTCATTGATCCCCCCTGCCCATTGCATGGGATTTATTGTACGTGATGTATTACACCTTTTTCCGCAATAAAAAAGTTAATGGCTATATTTAAAACAGATTTTTTTTTACAAAAACATAAAAAATAGGCAAGAAACCAGAACAAGAATAATTGAGTTTAACTCAACTCCTATATTTAAATTGAAAGTGAATGACATTTAAGCTCTTCAGTATTGGAGCTACAATGGTTTACAGCATTTGAGGTCCTGCCTCACTCAAAAAGTAGTTTCTGTTAAATATAATTAATCTCGATTCTCTTCTCACATGAGCATGGAAGATCTGGTCCAGTTAAATACTCCCACTCATGCCATGAGCATCTCCAGAGCTCTGGTTCTGCAGCTAGAGGATTTACAAGTTCAGCTACTGCTCAGCACACAGGTCTGTAGCAGCCGTCTCACCTGGTCCTACACCTACTGTTATAACAGCAGTATTTTCTAGGGAGAGGAAAACCGATAACATGAGGTTAAGCCAGAGCTTACGCACAGAATCTCATTTTTAAGTTCAAACAACATTATGCATAAGTTTTTGCAAACCACCCTCCAGATAAAGAGAAAGCTTAAGAAGTTCATGTTTCCTAAATGCTGATGAACAGCTCCCTAAAGCTGTTTCCCTGCACATGATGCACATGGGGAGTGGTAATGCATGCCAATGACTAAACTGCTGCTGGAGGAGAAATATTCCAAGTCCAGCTCCTGACATAAGATCTTGTTATTTCAGATGCAGTAGGATTACAAGAGTTAGAAATTTAGATTAAAATAAATTTGAGAAGGCAAAAAAAATCCAAATATATAAGGAAAAAAAAACATAATCAAATCGTTGGTGCTGCAATTGTGCTTTTAACAGCTGCATTCTGAATCCAGTTACTTCTCTAATAAACGTTGCCACTGGGAGAGAAATGTTTTTACAAGTAAAACTAGGGCAAATCCTAGGAAAGCACTCAAACAGCTCTTTTATTTGGTCCCATTTCTATTTCACTGCCTATCAATCTCAAAGCTAAGTTGCATGAGAAGTTATTAAAACAAAAAACAGATGAGAGAACAGGAAAAAAGAGATGTGAAGAGAGTTTTTAAACAGCACAAGAAACTAAATGCAGACATTTACAGGATCTCTGAAAAATGATGAAACCTTGGGAAAAAAAGACAGCTGTTTGAGCTTGTAAAGTGTAAGTGACTGAGGCTGAAGTTACAGACAGGATAGAGAAATCATCCATTGTGATACTGAAGGAAATGCAGCTCAAAAAGAATTTAGCCAGACATGTGGTGTAAGCCAATGGCTAACCCTTTACCCACTAAAACTGGTTAAAAAGAGGTCTTGCTATAATTCACGCTCTTCATATGAGAATTCATGTTCTGTTTAGTACTAATATGAATGCAGATTCAAATGTATTTTGCCAGATCTTGTCACCTATCCCTTTGGGCAGCTGACACCAGCTCCTGCACTCTCATTACCTTACACCTTTTCCTTCAGAGAAGGGGTCTCTAACATTCTGTAAAACGCCTGCATTCACTTTAACAGAGAAAATATACAAGTATGTAGTGCTTGAAGCCTTCATTGCAGAGATGAAATCTGTTACGTTGCAGACCATACATCAGAAGAAAGGCTCTGTCCTGCAGAGCTTGCACTGGCATGAAGTGATAGATTAGCGAACACAGGCAAGAGACAGCTTAGTTAGTAGTGCTGGCCATGAAAAGCAAAAGCCTCACCCCCTGCAGAACAGCCTACAGTGACTTTCTGCAGACAATGAAACCCAACCATTTTGCATCACAGGTATGAAAGGGTATTAGTCTAATACCCCAAGGTGGCCAGCGCAAAGGCAGCAGTCCAGCTGGCCTCAACTCAGCTTACTGGCAGCCCATTACCTTAATTTTATGCTTTAAACTGCCTTCACAGTGACTGCAAAACACAATTAAAAGTCATGCTACAAAAGCCCTTTTTGCTGTTTTTCAGAGCTGCCCCTAAGACAGACAGACAGACAGACAGTCTACAGTGATGACTTCTCACATCAACACTGACCTGGCAGAAAACGAGTGCTAGCAGAAGGGGGAAAGACAGCTACCTAGGTAGTACTGACATGTGAAAGAGCCAAACCAAGAGCGTCCTGCTTGCCAGTAGGTGAAAAGGAAGCAAACAAAAGGCTGCTCTGGAGCTCAGCCTCCATCTCAACCACTTCCTCATATGGAAGAGACAGAGAAGGGAGAAAGGTCCTCAGACAAAGCAAAAGACTCAGTGATGATGCCCACGAGGGTATGTGTGTTGAGAATCACAGTAAAGGAAATAAGTTTGCTTTTATTTAGCACGAGAAACTTTCATTTCAATTCTTTGTGCAGAATGTTAAGATACCAAAGTAAGATATGCCTGGGTAAAAAATGCAGATGCAAATATTGCAAGATGACTGAAGAGCACAGCTGTGGCAAATATATAGAATAGAATCATAGAATAGTCAGGGTTGGAAAGGACCTTAAGATCATCCAGTTCCAATCCCCCTGTCATGGGCAGGGACACCTCACACTAAACCATCTCACCCAAGGCTCTGTCCAACCTGGCCTTGAACATCACCAGGGATGGAGCATTCACAGCTTCCCTGGGCAACCCATTCCAGTGCCTCACCACCCTAACAGGAAAGAATTTCCTCCTTACAGCCAACCTAAACTTCCCCTGTTTAAGTTTGAACCCGTTTACCCCTTGTCCTGTCACTACAGTCCCTAATGAAGAGTCCCTCCCCAGCATCCCTATAGGCCCCCTTCAGGTACTGGAAGGCTGCTCTGAGGTCTCCACGCAGCCTTCTCTTCTCCAGGCTGAACAGCCCCAACTTTCTCAGCCTGTCTTCATACAGGAGGTGCTCCAGTCCCCTGAGCATCCTTGTGGCCTCCTCTGGACTTGTTCCAACAGTTCCATGTCCTTTTTATGTTGAGGACACCAGAACTGCACACAATGCTCCAGGTGAGGTCTCACGAGAGCAGAGCAGAGGGGCAGGATCACCTCCTTCGACCTGCTGGTCACACTCCTCTTGATGCAGCCCAGGATATGGTTGGCTTTCTGGGCTGCGAGCGCACACTGCCGGCTTATGATCATTTGTTCATATTGTTAAGGTGGGTTTGTGTCCTGTCATCCCTTTCCCACTCTTCCTTCTACTCAAATGTGGGATTTTCTTTTGATTTGAGCATCATGCACAAAAGATTTGGTAAAAATCTGTCATAAACCTGGGGGGGGGGGGGGGAATCTTATCTTTAAAGCACAAGGGTAGCAGGAGGTAAGCAATTGAGATGATCAATGGTTCCTGAACAGGCACTCTGACTGTCTTTCATTGTACAAAGTAATTTCAAAGTTGTGTGCTGGATTTTGGAAGGGGGGGGGGGGAGGGAATGGTAACCATTAAAAAATTATCTTTAAACAGTCACATCTTCTTCAACTCCTGTGCCTATATAATTATCAGAGCCCCAAACTCTTGTGTTCAAGTCAGAATCCAGGACAGAACAGGCCAATAAGCACAACGGAGAAGGGGTTGTGTCTGTCTCCATCTCTCCGGTTGGTTTTAACTATTGAGTTGCCTCTGCTGGAAACTGTCCTGAGCTCTGCAAGGAGACTCCCACCACTCTGCTTATGCTCGGTAATTAAGAACTATAGTGGGTAATTACTGAAAACATGTTGTATTTTCATGGTTTAAGACAGAGGCTGGAGCAAAAACATGCCTCTTTAAACTCAATTGTTACTTGTTACCACAACAAGCAGTATGTTGTTGGCAACGTGCAAAGCATTGCTGTCTCAAGATATACAATTTTAACTATAGGCAACCTCTAGAAAACAAGGCTGATAAATGTGTCACAACTAAGTACTGTGTAGAAATGACTACATGTAATACTATGGCATATTTTGTTCCTGCATCAACCATTTTGTTCTTTTCTGTATTTTCATATTTATTAAGTACAAAGGGAAGTTATAAGAACTCCCTTCTTAGAGGCATGTTCCTGTAATGAAAACTATTTACATGCTGTCTTGGAGCTGCTACAAAGAACAACCGAGGAACTTCTGTATAACCTATAGCAATCCTGTGGCAATTATTACTGCTTGATTTAGTTTGTGGAATATTTTCCTGCTGCTGATCTTGGCAGAGCTTCTCTTTGTGATGCACTTGCTTTGTTGGTGGACTATTATTAGCATGGTTCCTATCATATTCACAAATAAATTGACTTAAGCTGCATCATGGATCCTGATCTACATGTCCTCTCCACAGGTCTCTGCCACCTCTACATGTCAACATATCTGAGCAACCCCAGAGCTGGAAGAAAACTAAACCACCAAATTAATAGGCTTATAAACCAGACATAAGCACCTCCAAGATGTATTAACAAACTCAAGTTTGGTGTAGTAGTAACAGAGATGCCCATGTTTTGGTTATGTGCAACAATGGAGAACATGACATGAGGCACTTCCCATTAGACTATCTGACAGGGAATATGTGTTTTCTCAAAATTGTATGCTAGGCATAATGGGATCAGTCTCCTCATTGGCCTTTAAACACTGGAATGCTAAACAGAATGGATAACGAATAGAAATAGCAATATCTCTTTATGAACAGTGAGGGTTAGCAGTTGTGGAACAGCTTTATTAATAATTAAATCTTGTTCAGGTCAAGATGAAATTATTAAAATGCTTGACATTCAAGCTCCATAAACAGTATTGCATGGCAATTGCCTGGAACAAGTAGCCTGAGTGCTACTACTCTCACCTTCCTTCTCTGTTGGGCAGTCAGATAATGTCAAGTGAAAAGCCCAGAGGAGGCACAAAATAAAGGAAAACTGCTAACAGTAGTGGGTCAGCCATGCTGAGCATCTCCAAATTAACTAAGGAGAGGAAGCAGAGAACAAAGCAGATCCTGACCATAGCTACAGGGTCAACCTCATTGGTGAGCTTGTTTCAGAGCTCTCAAGAGCAATTGCTTTTTGCTGGGGTCTGTGAAACACAGAGTTCAAAGTTCACCTCTCCCTAAGCCTGAAGAGCTGAACACTGATGCACTCCTCTTGAGTTGAGAGTAGAATGACCCAGGAGCCAAGTGCATCTGTGATCATCAGAAACACCAAGCAACATGTGGATCACATACTGGAGACACGAAAGCAAATAGAAGGCAAAACTGAAGCCTAGGAACAGAAAGTAGGGCAGGTGACAGATCATCCTGGTGAATAATACATTAGCATAACAGAGAGAAATAAACTTACAGCACACTGCTGGTCACTGTCAAACAAGCACCCTACTAGAAAACCTGGAATTTTGGTGGAACACAAAATAAAACGCAACCCAATACCCAACAAGCCAACATATAATAACTCTTGAATGGCTTAAAAAACTTCTGTAAGCTATTCCCCAGACCTTTGAAATATGTTTCCTAACATGTAAATACACAGCTGTCACTATAAGTTGAATTAAGTGATGTGTGTTGAAGTCCGAGTATGTTTTTGGTTCCTCAGATAACAGGATTGACTCTATTTGTTCTAATATTTTATTACTTAAAACATGAATAAATCAGCAGTATGGAAAAGAAATTGAGGATCCACTTTACATAACTGGTACTGCTCCAGCTAAGTCAATTATTACTGTATAAAGATCAGAAATCTAGAAGCTTTCTGCTATTAAATTCCCATCTCCCATCTACAAACTCACTGCATTCTAAAGGACTGGTATTTCAAGAATCTGAGGATTCTGTAGTGCTGAGGACCCAATTTTGTGTATTCACAAAGCTATTACAGAGGCATCTAGTGAGAACTGAGTAAATAATAGTCATTGCTTTAGATCTTGTGGTACTTCTAGTTAAGAGTTGTAGTGCAGCTACATTGAAGGGTAAAGCCTGACAGAAAAATAAAGCAAAGTGGGTCTGTTATCCCAAGTAAAGTAGTCTCTAATTTACCCTCATGTTTTCATTCAGTGCTAAAAAAGACTAAAAAAGGCCTTCTAAACCAGTATTGTGAACATCAACAACCATAGGATTTACACACTCATTTTTGTCTCCAAAGCATATTAAAGCAGTTAATGCTTGCAGTGCTTGCAAGCAAAGTTCATTACAGTCATCCACTTAGCCCCAGGAGAATAAAGGGGGGGTTTCCACAGGCTCACCGGTCAACTGACTCAAAACTGATCCCATTTACCACCCCAGAGGGGCTACGCAATGCTGCAACCTCATAGCCACGCTCCCCCTCACAACACACTTGGTGGCACAGCCTCTTTCTAGCCCCCAGCACGACATGGGCTGTGCCAGAGGAAATCTGCTGCATCTACAGGTTCTTATGTACTAATACCAGGGGAAAATCGCCTTGCACATCCAATACATCTGCCCCAATAGAAATAATGATGCTGGTGTAAGCAAGACAAGAGAAGAGTTGGCTCTTGCCTTTGTTCTTTTTAAGGCAATAAGGCCTTGAGCCCTACTCCTATTTTACCATTATCATTGTGTGGTAATACTCTGAGAGCTGCTATGGGAAAAATTGACTCCCAATACATTAAGTCAAAAACCCCACCAGGACCCAAGGAAGAGATGCTGAGACATACACCAAACTCTTCCCAAGGTCTGTCAAAGGTCTTATCTGGAAAGCAAAGTTTTGACTTGGCTTTGAAGCTGTGTTTGAGATCACAGTGCCTCGAAACAAAACATTTTGAATTCAAACAGGTATTTTGGGATGAAATTTGACTTTGTCAGAAGAATTCTGAACAGGTCCCCCCAGGACACAGGCAGGACTCACTCATTTCTCTTTTCCTGCCTATTCACTTTCATTCCCCTACATCCTTTCTTATTTTGGTGCTCTGGGGACAGGAGTCGAGCATCTTAGGACTGATTCTTCCCCTCGCCTCTTTCACTGTGTGTAACCAACCCAACAGCAACTTCAGGAGCCTGCAAGACTGAAATAGTAATTAACAAGGCTGAAACAATAATTAACACAATGAATTGAAGTTCCATACTAAGAAGCAGGAAGAATGGATGTTTAACACTCTCTGCTTCTTGTCTAAAGACAAACAGATCAATTTTTAGGGTTTGCCTCCATGGTATTTCGAACTGCAATGAAGTAACTTCATTAGTATGAGACATTGATCTAACAGTCCAAGTAGGATGTCACCATCATTTGAATTCTGCTGGCTGAGCCACCTGGGTGTAAAAGCTTATTTTGAAGCTCTGAATCAGACAGCAGTCAAGATATTGCTTTGCTTCTATAATTTCACATGAGCTTGTGCACTGAAGATGAAAACAGACATTAAACCTAAATTATTCACAGTGGGCTGCAAAGGATTAACTCTTTCTGAATCCAGCCCAATTTCTATACTCACTGGAGAGTGCAGGTTTGCAGATGACAACATGCAAATGCCAGATGGAGAATATCCTTCCTACAGGCACAGTGGCACAAAGAAATAAAATACTACCATCAGAATCTGTAAATGGCAATTGAAGCTGAAGGAAACCACATGCTTGAGTGCTCAATATGTGAAAGAAATGATACAGAAGAGAAACTTAATACTGGTTTTGCTAGCAATCTTCTTCTCGGGTTTTTCTCTGCTTCAGATTTACTCCCTGGATCTAGGCTCACAATGGAAGATGATCTTTAATAACACACCAGCAGAGGAAGCTTCTGTTCCTCTTGTTAAAGCTGTGATATGCCATTCTGTTGTCCACTCTTTATCTGCATGTCCTGTATTTTTTGGCAGTACTCAAAGGTCTTGTCTGTGATACAGAAGCTGCCTGTTCAAGACTGATAAGAATTTACTTTGCAGTGGGATAAAAATTTAAAAGGTAAATGATAAAAACTCTTGGATTTTTCTTTTTTCCTTCCCCCAGGTTATTAAGTAGGGAAAAAACAGTCTTTAGTACTGAGAATTGCCTCATTTAAACACACATTTCCACTAAGGCCCAATTAAAAAGTACAGATTCTTTGTTCTTCTTAACTACCCTACCCGAACAACAGTCACAAGCTATTGCTCCAATTCCTCACCTCCTCTTTTCTCAAGGCCAGTAACAAGCAGTAAAAATATGCTTAAACTCTCCCATCTGGGGCCAGCATCACTGTCTGGGGTGGACTTAGAGCTTACACATGAATGGAATTTGGGTGAGGGAACACTGCAATCAAAGTCTCACCAGTGGCTCTGTCTCTATCAAGTGATGGATGCAGCCATTGGACACAGCCCTGATTTGGGTACCATAATGATGTGCTAGGGAGAACTGCATGCCAGTCTAGCTACAAATGGGACATGCCAGGAAGTTAAAGCCATTCGAGGCAAGGTAAGATATAGAGCTATTTTTTTTCCCTCAAAATAAGACTTTTGCTCAGTAATAACCCCCCAGTAGTTACACCAGTTTTACTCTTTTAAAGGTCTTCTGGAGAACTCCACGTGGCTGATGTGTTTGCGTACTGGAATCAAATTAGTTTTACTAAGAATTTCTATTCAAAGATTAATACTTTATTTTGGATGAAACTTTCACAATGCATTTCCTGTTTTGGTGATAGTACTCTCTGAAACTCTGGATGAAGAAAAAAACATCTATATTTGGATTTTGGCATTAGCCTTTTACATGAAGGAAGAAAGTAGAGCTAAATAAATGAAATGCTACATTATCTCAGATGTTCCCATAAAAAATGCTGACATTTTCTGACTAGCTATAATGAAAAAAAAAATTAAAAAAGGTCTTTGTATGAATTAACAGAAAATTTGCTTCAAACTCAGCTCAATTCCTACACATACACAGACTGATCCTTTTGGAATCTAGTAAACATCCTGTAGTTGGCTTAACTAAGAATTTATCTGACTAAAAAAGGCATAATGCAGAAAGAAAAGCTGTTAACTTTGGTTTATCCTCTAATATATACAACGATTTATGTCCTATTGCGATTGTTCAGAAAGCCCTATACTGTGAAATAGATAAAATAATAATAGAATAGTTAGGGTTGGAAAGGACCTTAAGATCATCCAGTTCCAATCCCCCTTTCCATGGGCAGGGACACCTCACACTAAACCATCTCACCCAAGGCTCTGTCCAACCTGGCCTTGAACACCACCAGGGATGGAGCATTCACAACCTCCCTGGGCAAACCCATTCCAGTGCCTCACCACCCTAACAGAAAAGAATTTCTTCCTTATATCCAATCTAAGCTTCCCCTGTTTAAGTTTGAACCTGTTACCCCTTGTCCTGTCACTACAGTCCCTAATGAAGATAATAATATGTAATTACAAGTTTTGTTCTGTCCGAAACAAAGTCCCCTTTCAATCTCTCCCACACAATCCAATTTGTTTCCCTTGCAGCTTTTGTTTCTTGCCCAAATAGCTAAATAAATCATCTTCCTTCAAACTTTAAAAGCATTATGAAGATCACCACAAAGCAGAACCTGAGAGATGTTCCCATTGGCATTTCATTCTCCAGATGGATTTAGCAAATCTCAATGTAGGACACCAAATCCACTAAGCTTTGTGAAATGGACTGCTCCATGTGTGCAACAACAGAATCACTGCAAATACTTACGCTCTATATTTTTCAAGAAAATATAGTGTAGGCCTCTATTTTCCTGACATTCATTAAGCTTTCTCAATTCATGACAATTGGAGAACAAATTAAATTGTGAGACCTCACCTGGAGTATTGTGTGCAGTTCTGGTGTCCTCAACATAAAAAGGACATGGAACTGTTGGAACAAGTCCAGAGGGGGCCACGAGGATGATCAGGGGACTGGAGCACCTCCTGTATGAAGACAGGCTGAGGAAGTTGGGGCTGTTCAGCCTGGAGAAGAGAAGGCTGCGTGGAGACCTCAGAGCAGCCTTCCAGTAACTGAAGGGGGGCTATAGGGATGCTGGGGAGGGACTCTTCATTAGGGACTGTAGTGATAGGACAAGGGGTAATGGGTTAAAACTTAAACAGGGGAAGCTTAGATTGCATATAAGGAGGAAATTCTTCCCTGTGGGGGTGGTGAGGCACTGGAATGGGTTGCCCAGGGAGGTTGTGAATGCTCCATCCCTGGCAGTGTTCAAGGCCAGGTTGGACAGAGCCTTGGGTGGCATGGTTTAGTGTGAGGTGTCCCTGCCCATGGCAGGGGGGTTGGAACTGGATGATCTTAAGGTCCTTTCCAGCCCTGACTATTCTATGATTCTACACTAACGTACCGCTTAAAGCAAAACCAGCTATTATCTTCATTTTGTATAGTCAACAAAAAACTTGCCAAAGAAACAACATTCTTAATGGTAAAGTTTTTATTAAGGTAAGGTGAAATTTCAGTTCTAAATTAATATGAGCTCTTGCTTTCCTACTGCATCTAGTTACAGCAATACACTTAACGACATTAATGCATTTACTTACCAATAAAAGCACTATGAACAGCAGAAGCTGTCAGAAACTGAGGTTTATGTATGCTGTTTTCAACCACCCATGGTTGAAAAGGAAGTGAATTATGTTTTTCTCCTTCTATTTTATTCCTTTAGCAGCTCAAACAGCATAACCATTCATGTATGTTTTCTGGACATCAAAGCATGTTTATCTCAAAGAATGGTTGAAGCTGAGGAATATCAAAGCATAGATGCTGAGCAGTATCATGCCAGGAAGAAATGGAGTATTCAGGGCATTAAAGCTTTCTCAGTGTCAACAATGCTATGGATTGATGGGGTATCAAGATTAGCTTCTTACCTGTGGGTCAGGTCTAAGGCACTTGGCAGCATAATTTGGGAAGCTCACACTACTGCTGCTTGTTGGAGAGACAGAGACCTTCTTTCTCTCATGCAGCCCATCTGGCATCTCCCACAAGCACCGAATTCACTTACCAAACACAAAAAAGTGAATAAGCCCTGTGTGTTTAATACTTCACAGAATTTAATTTTCAAGGGAAATGAAGGAAAAAAAAATAAATAGGAAGGAAGGAATCAGCCTGTTTATACCACAGACTGTGCACTGTTCTTTTTGGTCAGGGTTAATTTCATGCACTGATATCATTATTTGTATGCTTTGCAGATTGGGAATGGGAGAGAGATGCTAACTCATACAAATTGAAACTTAGTAAATGAATATGGGTATTTTATCTCTATAAAACAGAATAAATTGAAGTGGTCTATTCAGATGAATACTATTATACTGACAGTCACACCTCAATGCCTAAATACTGCTATTTTGGAAGAAATCCACATGCATCTCAGTCAGCCAGGATTCCTTTAGACAAAGAAGAAAAGCTAGATTATCTGTTTCCACCCCCTTTTCTTTGAGTGGTAAGCAAATGAGCTGTGAATTCAGCCACAGAAATAAACCTTGCAAATGCATGAGGTCATCTATTTGAGGATGCATTCAGTCATAGGTGTCTAATCATCAGACCAGTGGATTGATTCCCTTCTCATTCAGTGTTTAGAACTGTTGAGATACAACGGGTGATGAAAGGCCTATTTCTAAATACCATGATAGCTGTATCACAAGATTAAGAGAAATATATTTATTAAAAGCCCCAGTTATTAAGACCAAATTGCTCCATAAGAATCCTCATTTCCTTTTGTCTAAGGAATGAGGACAAATCAGTCTTGGGGCTCCCAAAACCAGCTTGATTCCTATGGGCTGCAGAGTAGAGAGCAAATATAAGGGTAGAAGGAGGATGAGTTTTCTATGTTTAAAAGTCTTAATCATGACTCCTTTGGATTTTGAGGGTTACCTAATCACTGCAAGCAGGTTACACGGGTCAAGTATAGAGATGGTTTCTCACTGCAGAGAGTCCACTTACTAGAGGTTTGTGTGGTAGTTTATGGATGTGATTATATCCCAATAGCATTTCATAAAGGCTTCTGGATTGCTGGGAGCATAACAGATTTGCTTGTTTCCAGTGAAACAACACATGCATTCGGGGGCCAAGTGCTGGATGTCTTTAGCTTATCTGGGAGGTTGTGTTCCTTTACAGGATTAAATCATCATTCAGGATAATAGATTAACACGCTACTAATGACATTGTAAGCACTCTGGAGCCTCTCAGCAGGACTCAGTGCTCAGAGGCATATGATTAATAGACGTAATACATATTCATTTGACTATAAGAATTTTCCTAAATTGGAGCATCCCATAGTACCATGAGGCTGTTCCATACAGTTTTATATAAGATGCTTCTTTAAAGAGAAGGGCTGTGATTCTATTCTAGTTATTCCTGATGGTCAACCAACATCATGAAAGATTGGGTGAAGTTCAGTTATTCTGGTCTTAAAAGTGTAAAGTGAAATCAAGGGTAGAATTCTAGTTGGGTAGCTAAAAATTATAAATATAAGAATAATTAAAAAAAACATGAAATATCATAAAAAATATATATTGAATTTCAAGCAGAAATTACTGCTTTGGCTTAGGTTAGCAAAATCTCTACCACACACTTTGCAAATGGTAGCTTAATTGATGTAGTAGTAGAATACATTCCTTCTGTATTATAACTAGAGCAGTTCTCAGTTGACTGTTTCTTTGTACTATTATATCATTGCTCTGTCTTACTCACATGGTCCTATAATCATCGTCATTAAGTGATAACACTTAAAACTTCACAGGAAGAATATTCAGAGTCATAACCCAAGTTCCTCCGCACTATTTGATTCTGATTTGCAATGCTTGTCAACTAAAGTTCCAGTCATCATCATTCTTCTTAAACAAGGAGGCAGTTTACTGACAGTAAATGAGCTGGGACTAACATGTTTGTAGTGCATACATCTAAATTAGCCATACTTTATTTCCCATGGTATAGAAAGAAAAAAAAGTATATTATTGGATTTTTATTATTACAGCAAAAAATAGCTGTTATTGAATTAAATATCCCCAAGGTCATTGAAAGTCAAACAGCAGCAAGTGTTGGGTTGAACACCTCAACTATAGCCTCGTTGCAAGGCTCAGTCTTTCATTACGGGCCTTCCACTGCTCTCTTCACAAGCCGCTCTCCTGCAAGGTTACAGCAGCTCTGTATTGTCCTTCTCAGATGCCCAAAGCCTCAGAAAGCACACGCTGAGCGCACTCCTGGTTTTATTTACATCAGTGGGTTTCCAAAGGCTCATAGTTCAGAGCTGGGTACGTCACAGAAGTACAAATACAAGGTATTGGGCATAGCACGGCACTGACAGCATTCCTAGCACTGCTTTTGGTTCACCATTTAACAGGCAAGGATATTTAATCTCTTTGATTGAACCCCAGCCTCCCCAGAGCCACATAGCAAGAGGCCAGATGCCTTTGACAGGGTCAGGCTTGCTTGCACCTTCCGTCTTGGGCCACCTGCGAAACGCACCCTTACCATTTGGTTTCCAAATTTTTCTGTTCTTTCTTTCCAAGTTCTGACTTTCAAAAGAGCTTAAAGGAGACACAGCTCTAAATCCCAGTCAGATTTCACGGCAAGTTAGCCAAGTTAATCCTTTAAACCTCCTTAGAAATCCCAGGCTGCATTTCACTTTGTTTCCACAACTCTGCTTTGTTTTCTATTGCTTGAATCCACCCTTTGCTGGAGTTTCTGATTCAGCTTCATGGAGCTTATGAAAATCTACATAGGTGAGCGTGCAAAGCTGGCAAACCCCACAGGTACAGCAGTGTCTGGAGTGCTTGTACACAAAGGGAGGCAGACGGGAGAGGCAAATAAACAATACCAGCAAGTGCTTTCATTTCAATGTGACTCTTCAAAAGGTTGTGAGAACTACAGCACAAAACAGTTCGCCACTCACTGTTTGCTTGGTACAACAGCAAAGTGCAAGTACATCCCAGCCCATGTCCTGATGTTTCAGGCTGTCCATTTCCCATAATAAAAGCCCTTTAGCTCTGAGGTTTGGAACACCATGTGTGCTGCATGCCTGGAACTGGGACCAGGTCACAACCAGGAGTCCTGCCACACACACACAGCAGATGTCCTTGTTTCCCAGTGACAAGCAACACAAGGATCTCAGTGCCACCACATCCTTATGGCTCACTGTCACTGACATGTCCTCTCAGCCACTTTTCTGTGCTTTTCTTCTCCCCATTCTGCTTCCTTGTGTGCAGTTTGCCTGTCGTCAATAAATCTAAAAACCTTTGGGGCAGATATTTTTCTGACTGCCTATTTGTGCTGGCAGAGACCTCAGCTGGGTTCTCCAGGGCCTTCACTTATAATTCCTTGACAGATTTTTTTCTGCTTGAAGCACTGTATTTTTCTCTTTAGACAGCAAGCATTTCAGAACATGACTCTGGAAATCTACATACTGCATTATAACAAAAGTGTTTATGCTTCTAGTCCTCCCTTCTTGCAATAGCTGTATAATGAAATCACAAAGCAAGAATCTTTCGTAATAAAATTTGATGTAGACATGCCTGGAGTATGAAATCAGAAGGAGTCAGGGATGGGAAAAGCTGTCATCAATCACAGCAGGCAGGCCGCTCCCCCCGACAGCAGCCAGAAACAGAGGTAGAAAGATTCAGTAATTCAATAATAGCTTCAGTAGAAAAGCAGGAAGAAATATTATGATGCTAGTCACTACATACTTAGGATTATAGCTTACCTGCATATCAAATTTGTGAGTGATGGGTACAGCAAAATGAGGTTATCAAGCTGCAGCTGCTTATTCTAAGGATAAAGAGCTCTTGCTCTTAGTTTTACCTGCGTGAAGACAGTGATCTATGCCTTCTCTGACACATCCTACCGTCTCCCCCACACATAACCCAGGAAAAAAGGCAGGACCAGAGAATGATTCATCCCACCCACCACCTTATCTCTGGACAGGATGAATCGACTGCTCAAGGGTCTACTGGTTTGCATTGTCTGAAAAGATGACTTGGATGAGAAGCCTGACTTTAAAATGACTTTTCCAAAGGAAGAAGCTTCCTCTAAAGTTCAACTTCTTTTAAGTCTCAATTGGAAAAAACACCTTATGGAATTCTCACTACAGCACTTAACTACCACCACACAATCAGTAACACATATCCATCTCCATGGCATGTTACGCTGTTCAGAAAGCAAGAGAACAGAGGTGCCCACCTCTCCCCTGCTCCCTGAGGAGCAGCAGGGTCAGCCTTTTCTCTAACAGAAGCTTTGGGTGGGAAGAGAAACCCTAGCTTTTTATTACTTTCAATTCATTAACTCTCAGATAAGATTGCCTACACGGCTTTTCTTAGGAACTGGGAGATACGCAGTGTAATAGACTGCTCTAAGCACCCAAATTTCTTAAGTTCTCTTCAAAGACAAAGCATACATGAAAGCTTGACAACCTTCTTCCATTCATAGAAAAGCATGAAAAGAGGTTATTAATTTAAACCCTGGATTTCATATATAACAGTCACAATTCTTGATTTAGACCACTAAAAACATTCTCGTGGAGAAAACCAGTTATGTTTGCAGGTTCTTGGGTTTCTTTCAAACTTCTGATGAAAGAATAAAAGCTAATTGGGATTTTTATAACAAACCAAACCAAAATATAGTAAAATTTGCCACAAATTGTTTGAAAGCGAACTCTAAATAGTATTTAATTCTAATCTAAACAATATTTAATTCTAATTTAATCAAGTGAATAATCCCGAATGCAAAGCCTAACGAAGGACAGCCATACAGTTCAGAAAATGGCCTTCATGAATAACCCAGCAGGCCAGAGCTATTCAAAACCCAATATATTGTATAAAAAATACTTGCCTGTCATGCGCCAGCTGAACATCATTTTATCGAGAGATAAAATGCTCATAAAACATAACACACATCTTTGGGCAAAAAAAGATACCATAAGTTATAATTACGTTATTCTTCTCTCCAAGTATTTCTGCAGCTCTTATTTTCAGACTTTTTTCTTTCTGTGAAAGAGAAGAAAATGCATTGGAAAGAGCTGTTTTCTGGGAGAAAAAAATAACTTTGATTCTCAGGAAAAAAATATCACTGGGGTTATAAGAAAACTCTGAAGTGAGCTCTCCAGAAACTTTAAATCAAGAAATGTGAAGGATAAAATAGTAGCATGAGAAACAGATATTCTGGACTGGGTCTTTCTGGTCCCTGAAGTACGACATGTCAGTCAATACTTGCCCATTAATATATGCAGAATACAGCACACATTTTTTTATTTTTTCATTGTGTCACATGTAGAACTGAACTGCTAATAAGGAAAATAGCACCTCACATGCTGTGAAATTTAAGATTTAGTCACTCACCATGACAAAACAGATTTCAGTTAAGAAAACCAAAGTCTTTTTGTTGTTCTTAAAAATGCCTTTTATTTCTCACTATAAAGGAAAAAAGAAAGGTCACTGGTTTATCTGCTATAAATACATCTGCAAACTAGGAAGTTAAGCGGTGTAAACCTAAGCAATTTGATCCTTCAAAAATTAAAACAATTGGTTGAGATTACACATCCAGCATGGACACCAATTCAACCACGCCAGAAAAAAATCTCAGAGACCTGCTTCCAGCAGAAACCAAGTATAAAAACCTGGCTAGAATAATGTCATAGGAAATTTTGCTTAATGGAAGAAGTGGATTTGCATTTTATGGCTGTTTTTATATATTTGCAATACCTATGATGTGGTATGACCTTCAGAAGTAATAAAATCTGAGTTTTCATCTCGTCAGAAACTACTTAGCATGCTGCCTTTTGCTGAGGCACGCCGTCGCTCCAAACTGTGAAGTAATAAACTTGAAGGGCTTATTTCCCTGAAGCATACCGACTCCTGGCTGACACTTTGAGCAGTACAAACTAATTGCAATTGCTCCATAAAAACAAGGGCAACTTTGTACCAAAGCTTTCTCTTAATGCTTGACAAAAATACATCATTTTCCTTTAGCTGCTTAAAGATACCTTTAGCTGAAATCAAGTGAGTCACCATTAGTTTCTCCACCACAACATTTGCAATAATAAACTATATTTGTGTTCACCTTTGCATATCAAAATACACAACAGAATTGCCATTGCTATAAATCTATTAATGACAGTGGCACTAGGCTGACAAGTACAAAAAATAACATTGCGTATGGTGTTTAACAATGAAAAAAAATAAATCACATTTGTAACATCTTGTCCTAGAGTGATATTGTCAGACTTCACTGCAGTTATATCACGTTTACTAAATGGAATGGATTAAGACTATCTACTCAACAGGTAAGACTATCCACTAGAGCTTTATACCAGTTAAGTATGACAGCTAAATGGAGCTATTTGCCTCTAGGAGACAAATACACAGATGAACTGGGGACTTGAGATTTTCACCAGATTCATACCAAATCAAGACTTGTGCTGTTACCAAACAGAAAGATGAGCCATATACAGGACTAGATCACGGGTTAGGGAGAAACAACATAATTGGGTCACACTCAACATCCTGATGTGGTCCAAAATGTCTCATAATTCTTTTGATTAACATGTTGCATCTCACAAAGTGCCACAGGTAGATGATCTTACTGTATTCCCCCCTACTAACCATACATAAGGCACAATAACACGTGGAATTAACACTCTCTGGAACAGCAAGAAGCAGCTTAATTCAAGAACCTTTTTCTTGGGTTCAAAACATGCTTCACTAACGTTTTAAGCAAGTCTGAGGCATGTATCAAAGAACTGACATTTTGAAGACCTGCCTTTCACAGCCAAGGGGTGACCTCCTTAAAGTGAAAGATGCCAAATTAACTTTTTTTAATTAGAAAGGTGCAACTCTGATCCCACAGAAGTAGAAGAAAAAAAAAGGAGTTTTGGCACACATCCATGCTTTGAAGGCACTGTGCTCTTCCCTCTATGAGAAAGCACTGTTGAATGTTCCCTTAAGCTTTCCCTCCCAAAATCTACAATCTGCTTCAAACTGTAGCTGGAAAAAACATGAATGACAAGTATATTCTAAGACTATCTCTTTCTCTGTGTTCACTTGCAATTCTCTGATCAAGAACTTAAAAAATCAGATGTTCTGCTTTAATTTGACAAAAAAGCCACATATTTTCCACATTTTAGCTTGCACAAGCTCCGATTACACAGGTTATGCTTTGGGGTCACCTACAGTGGAGGCCAAGTGTGGAAACACCTGGAAATACTTCGAAACAGATTGTTTCCCTTGTCAATCCTCTAGAATTTGTTTGATAACCAACAACATGGGATACCAGATCGGATAGGTTTCCGCAACAGGTATAAAAAGCAGTGCCTTTCTGATAAGCATCAGGGACAGCCAAAGAGTTGATCAGAGTCATAAGAACAACACGTTAAGTGGTGGTTGAACAGAGTAGGCTGTTGGACTGCAAGTTTCAGAGCTGGCTGTGTTAGCTTCTTCATCTATACACAAAAATTATATCCTAAACTTGCTTTAAATATAAGGATCACCTAGTTCAGAAAACTGTTTTCTACCCTCTCTTCATAAAGTGCCAGATGTAACACATCACAAGAGAGAAGCGCTAAGTCTGGAAACTATTTGGCTGAAGCAACAGTATTCAATGGAAAAAGACATTGATAAATTAGTGAGGGTAGAGATTAACCAACTGTTTTGCTGGAAATTCCCCAAGAAAACATGTCATTGACACAGCCTGTGCATCTCGTTAGGCTCCCTGACTCCCACAGCAATGGTGGTGGGAGCTGAAACTTCTCATTGGTAGTACAGCACGTTGTGCCAAAGTGTGACAGTTATGCTTCCCACCCAGATATTTGCTATTTGACACCTATTTGTATGAAGCCATAGCAAAAGGCTGAAAAATGAATTATGGTTAGTGTTGCTTCAGCAAACAGACAACAACGTAGAGTAAAATATCAATAATTGGCAATGGCTTATCAATCCTCACTTCGTTGTCCCATTTCAAGGCATCATTTTTTGGACCTTTACTGAGATTTAAAAAATAAGAAAATTAACACCACCACCCATACACATCTTCCTTTGAAAGATTTAAAAAAGGAATAAACACAAGAGGATAACGAGTCTTTACTATCACCATAGTTGGAAAGATTACTTTTACATTCAAAATCCTCCTTGAAAAGAAAAAACTGCATTTCTTACAGGAACTTTTCCCCGCCTCTGAAAGCCTCTTCATATTCCTACCAACTCTAATTTAGTCAAGGAGATAGCAGAGGAGCTAATCGCTCTGTAAAGACTAAAGCACCCTTCTAAATCAAAGTAGCAGTACTCTTTCTTTCCTTTACCACACTAAAAATGTTATCTTTTCCAGGCAACTAACATGATATCCGTCATCGAAGAAGACCTAAGTTATACTCTGAGAAAAACGTATTTCCAGTGCTTTTCAATCAGGATAGCTAAATATTAAACACAGCAAGTGGCCCATTACTGGTACTTCTCCTGTACCAGGGCTTAATGTCCTCAAAGACTTGGCTCATGAAGCCACTAAGCATTAGCGTGAATAGCATTTGCTTCCTGTAAGTCTCTTAAATCACACAGAAATTTCAAAAGATATTCAATTTGGGGATCTGAACCACATCTTAAATCAAGTTTAAATAACTGGAATTCATTGTGCTCCAAGACCGTCCTTCAACGGGCTGTACAACACCATTTGCACCAATGAAATGGGCATGTGTCTGTGCATAAGTAGTAACACAACATAAAATGAAAACAAAATTCAATCATTTCAATATAAATAAAACTTATGAAGATCATTGCTCTAACAAGGTATCTTTTTTCTTTTACACTGGTGGGGGTTATCTTCAGTTTCCAATAGCACTTTATTTTCTATACTGTAACCTGTTCACTCAACTAAGAAATACCAATTGGTGATCCATATAATGGTGCTAACATGTCCTGAACAAGACAATGCACAGACAGACAAATTACACACATTATGATAGAGTTCTTGTAAAGTCATAGCAATGATAAATTGTGGAACTTTGCAAAAAGCACTAGAAGGGTTCACCAAGTCCACGGGCAACATGGTAGTGTAGAATCATAGAATAGCTTGGGTTGGAAGGGACTTTCAAAGGTAATCTAGTCCAACCCCCCTGCAACGAGCAGGGACAACTTCAACTAGATCAGGTTGACTGGTGACATTTTGCTTGTTCCTTCATAGCCTGACCAAGTAATCACGAAAAACACATCTCTTCCACCACCACTCCTAAAGTCAATAATCTTTGACTGTATAGAAAGTGAAGGCAACAACACTGAGCAGTTTGTCATTTTGTGGCAAGCATTTCATCTGACAGCAAACTTCACAACAGCTCAGTATTTGCCCATTCAGAAGTTCTTAAGAGATATCAATTTTCTCTTACAAGCCATCAACACTGCCTGAAGGTCAAGGCCCAGAGACAGAAGATCTGAGGGTGATGGAAAACAGAAAGAGTGAGAGGAAAACAATAAAAACTCTGATAATACCAGTGTAAATTTGGGGTGGTAGCATTGGTTCAATATGCACAAGATTTGAAAATACGTAGGTACAGACTGATGCTCTGCCATCTTTGGCAGTGATCTTAAGAACAGGGTTTAAGAAGCGGATCCTTAAACACTTCAGGCTGCAGGAAATTGCAAAGAGCTGCAGCTGGTAATGAACTAAGCTCTAAAGGCTTTGTTATGTTGACTTTTCAGAGAAGCAGCCTCTCAATCTGTGTAATTACAGTCAGGGTGCTAAGAGCAGAGTACTTGATAACCCAGGACTCCTGCATGCTCCCTGGGTATCCTTTCAATGCAGGAGGATTTGCATTTGACAGACTCCAGATTTGTTATTTTCTAGGCATTTTGTAAGAATGAGCTCATAAGCAGGGCAGAGGAAATGAAATTCATGCAAGCTTACCAGAGGTCAGCCCTCTATCTGATTAACATTTTAATATAGCCATATGAAATAACAGAGACAGGCAAAATAAAGATCCAAATGAACAAAACAATTTATGGCATTGGGTATGACAATTTATGTCATCAGGTATAAGTAAGGTCCTCTTTCAGGAAAGAGGAAGAGGGAAACATTTCCTCAACTGCTAGAGGTAGAGAGTAAAGGTTTGCCATTTTGGAAGTGTTTTTCCCAGAACCTTATTAATTTACTATGGACTCCTTGATTTACAGGAGACAAAGGCAAATAAGTAACATTAGACTTGCTATTCCTTCTGTTGTGGATTGTTTTTCACTACCCACAGATTTCATTCGTCTATTTAAAATATAATTACAAAACCTGGGATTAAAAGATTCATTTAATCCCCTGATGCCTTTCCCTACACCCACACCATAACTCAGGATGATTAATCAACAGGCCACAGAGTAGGCACAGCCAACTTGCCTTATTTAGCTGATCAAACCTTATATTTTATAAATTACATTATATTAGGAATCTTTTCTTCAATCCATCAGCCTTTGGTCTTTGTCTGTGACTGATAAGTTTTTCTACAGCAAAAAGTAGACTGCTTTTCCCTTACGCTTGTTGCGTCAGAAAAGCAACTTCGATTAACATTATCATCAGAAAACACTGTTTATGACTGGACATTGTCTCTAGAACTTGAAAAAAGAGCAGATATATGAACAGAGTTATAATGAAAGTTTATTTATATTTGCACTGATTTCTGTTATAAAATTAAGATTAGAATTTGGTAAAAAAACCTCTCAGATTCAATGCTGAACTACATACATAACATCACTCAAGAAAACTATGTGTTCTGTGCTTTCTGTAGGGTCAGCTGTAATAATCACAGCCCATGAACCTACTTAAGGCTATCGGACTGTCTTTATCAGCTACTTGTTTTTAGCAAATGACCTTTCCAACAGGATGTTCTGTAACACTCATTAACATTAACATCATTTTACTTCTGTACAAGCAATCTACAAGACCCAGTAAGGCAGTTTTGATCAAAGGTCTTGAAAATCCCCACCTGGCAGTTTTATATGCACATCAGCCTCCTATCTCCATTAGCAAATTCTGATGAGTATTAAAATCCCATACTTCAACACCATTATTGCCAGGACCTACAGTGTAACGGTAACAGTTGTGCAGATAGTATTTTACGTGCTTCTGATGAAGATTACTTCATAGATAGTTTGTTCTTCAGGTCTTTAAGATATTGTAATACTGCTAGTTAAAAATGTGTGTGCAACTAATAAAATAGCTGATTGATATAATAATTGATGAATAATGTTACAATTTAAACAGAAACCAAAAGTCAATTAAAGCTTTATTTCCAAAATAAATGTGTCGTTTCATTTACATTTTCAGTCTATTTTTATGGTACACTGTTATAAATATACACTAAAACATTCTTTGAAAATCATGCACAAGGAAATATTCACAAGGGTCGTGTGTAACCTCTCTGGAAATCTTAGGTGTCCTGTAATAGAGAATTAATTAGCTTTGCTATACATCAAGGCAGAAGCACTTTCAAAGAAGCATCCCTGTCCTCCCCTAACCACCCCCCCCCCCCCAACAACAGCAAACATCTCTATTAATAATATTAATAAAAATATTATTATTATCCCCAAGAAAAACAGCAAACATCTTTAGCATTATGCCTTTCTGGCATTGTACAGGAAGCAGAGATTCTATTAGCCATGATTCTTAAGGACTCCAATTTAGGACATTTCTCCACAGTGTTTGATATCGTAGTCCTGTAGTGCACTACAGAATCACTGACTGTAAAAACAGTGGCACATAAAATGCATTTCTAGTTAGTCAGAGTACACAGCCCGAATTTCTCACTACTTCCTATTGAATTTATGCCCACTGACAAAGCTTCTGACATGGCATAAAACATTCCCACTACAAAGTTAATCTGTAAACGTTTTTTTTTTAAGCAAAGTTTCAACCTTCGTAGTGAGCTCTCTTGATCAGAGCCCTGTATCATGCAGGCACAGCAGTTTTGATCCTCCATCACCGACTGAAAAGCCAGGTTTACCATATCATCAAACCACAGCTCAACTTGCTGCTAAGCCTCCGCACAATACAGTTGTCTGAAGTCTGGCTGCTGGAGAAAACATGGTTTGAGTTCCAATTTTTACCTCTTTGATCCCTGTTTTGTCCAGAAATCAATTTTCAGCACTAGAATGCTCCCATCTCATAGACATGAGCTCCTTAAATAAAGCAGGAGATAAATCTGTAACAGTTTTCAGACCTTTTATTGGATTTTTCCCCTGCAACTAGGCACATACAATTTTAAAATAGGAATTGAAATGAACAGTGATTGTTTTGTTACAGCAGTCGCTTATACATTTGAATATCCCACAGCTCTGATGGATTAGAGCAGGAGCCAAGAGGAGGTCGCATAGTTTTATTCTTATAATCCATACTCATTCTTTTGTCAAATTTCTGTTGGAAGTGCTTCCTTGGTATGTTATCTGGTCTCTACACTAATACTGCAAAGAAATAATTTCTCCAGAGTCTAAATTTCTTGTTATTACAGTTTTTGCTTTATTTTACTTAGAGGACCATATATACACAGTTGCATTGCCAGGATTATTTGGTGAAACACTGGAAGAGGCTGCCCAGAAGGGCAGTAGACGCTCCATCCATGCAAAGAGTCAAGGTCAAATAGCATGGTGCTCTGAGCAACCTGATCTAGCTGAGATGTCTCTCCTCATTGCAGGGGAGGTTGGACTAGATGCTTTTTATATGGTCCCTTCCAACCCAAACTATTCTATGATTATAACTCACTGAAATACAGAGATTTCCAATTCCACTGGCATCACACCGGCACCACCTCCCAGATTTGTTAGACCAAAGTTTTTCCTTCTCTGAGCCCAGGCAGGACTCTGCCTAGGCTCCATTTCAATCACTTCATGCACAACTGCTTCTGTTTCATGTATGAATCACACACTGACAGTTTTTTCCCCACCAATGGAGCTATTTCAGTGACAAGCATGACTTTCTTCAGTATCCAAGACAATGAAATCAAATCAGAAGACCAGAGAAGTCTGTCTTTCATCAGCAAAAGCCAACAGCAGGTAGAATTATTTACCACAAACACATTTTTTTCTTTTTCTATGTGTTTAATTCTCTTGCACACCTTCAATGCCCATTCACAACTCCAAGACTGACCACCTTTCGATTCTTATGACACATTAGCTGACCTTCACTCACCAGGCACACTTCACTGGGTCACCACAGTACTCCTTCAAGACTGTGGTTGAAAGCTTGATAAAAGGCTTGACATGCAGCACCATTTCCCTGTGCAAGGAATGAATAATAAAGCTGCACAAGTGGACAAATTAAAGCACACCAGGTGCCATCGAAGAACACTTCCAAAGGCACCTTACTGAACCTACAGAATCCCCTTGCTTCCTGGAGAAGATATTGAACATCAGTTTGAACTTTTCCATATCTATAAGTCACTTATCAAATACATGTTTGCTAATATTGAGTTATCTGCTAGTAGCTGTTCTGCGTACCTTTGCATAGGGATGCTTTAAGTTCCTACAGTATTAGGGACTAGTCTGTGGCAAAAAAAAAAAACCTTATTTTCGAAGCAGAGATGAGCCGTTTGCAGCTATGACACAGTTTGGATATGCGTTAAGTCAGCTAGAAGTGGGTATTTGAAGTTTTGGAAGTCACACTGACATGTTAACAATCCATGGAACACATCTTGCTGGATATTACTCAGCAAGAGAAGGACAAAACAAGAATCAAGAATCAAAAAAACACTGTCAATAAGGCCATGCTGCAGTGGTCACTGGAGAACAGAAATACAGATGTCCGGGGGAATTCCTTCACTTTTGCAGGTGTTTCTGGGTCAGAGTCCTGACCTAGATGACAGCAGCATCCCAGAGCTTCCCCTGCAGAGAAAGGGAACTAGTATGAAAACAGAGAAGGATATGCTAAAGCACAGTATTTAAAGCCTTTCTCATCAGTTTTATTTGGCACCTGAGCTGTATAATTGAGCTTGCCAGGGCTGCATTGAAACTGAACCTCTGAAAGCATCACGTTGCCAACTGAGCACCTGTACAGACAAAAGAAGCTTGGAGTCATCTAAGGAATATTGTACATAAGCACCATGGAGATTAGAGCAATATGTTGCTATTTGCATGTGTGCTTTATAGACTGAAACAAGGATCTACAGGGCAGAACAAATGTATTGTGCACCAAAGCCAGCTCAAAAAAAAAAACTGTCAGCAATTAGTTTTTTCAATAGTCCTTATGCTTTTTCTGTTACAATAAAACCCTATGAATATTGTGCCTCCTAGCAGATTGTAGCGCATCTCATCTGTAAATCCTCAAAGCATCAACGTGAGTCTCCGTGCGTGGTGTTGCAGTTATAATGGAGAATGTTCTTAACATGCAAGTCTACCTTCAACCATCTGGAGTGCCTCTTTTAATAAATTTGTTTTCAGTCTCCTGGTAATTAATTTAAGAGAGAAAGCAGATTTGTCTCGTGTTCAGAAGCCTGTCATTCTTCCATTTAATGACAACTTGAAAGATTAAAGACAAAGCAATACATAATTATACCCTGTATAATAATACACAAAAATGCAAAGCTGCTACCTTGAAAGCCAAACACACACAACAACAGAAAGCCAACCAGAAAAAGCAACAACTTACATTTTTGAGCACTGTATTTGGTATAGAGAAAGGAGATGATACACTTTTGCCCTCATTGGTGAGAAGCTCCAAATCAAACCTCAGCACAAAGTCACTCAGAGAACAGCAAGACTGCCATACCAGCTTGTTTCACGACAAAGGGTCTTTAGAGACATAGGATACAGTATCCTGAAGAAAACTTGACCATCTATTAGCGCTTCCAGAAGCATAAAGAGAACTCAAAGGTACACAGGCCTTGGAAACCCATCTAACTCACTAATACCTGTGGCCTTAATGTCATAATTATGAGTGTAACAGATACAGCCATGAAGAGTAATTGTATAAGACCTCTAATTGCCCCAGAAGTCTGTAGGATTGTGGCTTGAAGGGTTTATAAACCAGAGAGAGATGTGGGGCTTTTGGGAGGTGTGTTGCTGTTACTGTATTTAATTTAGATGCAGGCTTATATTGACAGATGTGCCCCACACCACTGCCCCCAACACTATCCTGAGCCTTGAGAAACAAATCTTGTGGTGACACGGCACCCAAGAAGGAATTGAGTCAGACAATGTGATTCATTTCCGGAACAACCTTATAGACACTTGGTCCAAAGAGCACGGCATTGAGTGGGTATATCACATCCCCTACCATGCACCAGCCTCTGGGAAAATCGAATGGTACAATGGGCTGTTAAAAACTGCACTGAGAGCAATGGGTGGTGGGACTTTCAAACATTAGGATACACACTTACCAAAGGCCACCTGGTTGGTCAACACCAGAGGATCTGCCAACAGGGCTGGCCCAGCCCAGTCAGAACTTTCACATATTGTAGAGGGGGACAAAGTTCCTGTAGTGAACATAAAGAATTTGCCAGGGAAGACAGTCTGGGTTATTCCTGCTTCAGATAAAGGCAGACCCACTCGTGGGATTGCTTTTGCTCAGGGACCTGGATATACTTGATGGGTAATGTGGGAAGATGGGGAAGTCCGATGTGTACCTCAAGGGGATTTGATTTTAGGGGAAAACAGCCAATGAACTCAGCTGTATGCTGTTGCCTGCTATGTAGCCCACCAACTGGATGTGTTCAGGTCACCAGCAACTGCTCCTGACTTCTCTCCAACCATCATCCCAACAGAGAATGAATTTAGACGAAACCAGATGAGCTCAGCAGTGACCAGATGAGTTCCGTGATGTCATAAGCAGGCAACAATACAGCACTGCACACAGCCTCTCCTGCTCTGAAAGACTGCTACAAGAGATGGAGCCCAACATCACGGACAGGATGAACTCAGCAGCTTTAGAGGAATTGGTCCATGCACTAAGGAATGATCTCTATCTCTTTGCGTGTGTGTGGATGTGGATGTGTATATGTATACACACACACACACACATGAGACAAGAGCATTGGTATACTGAAAAATGTGAGATTTCAGCATGACGTGAATAGTATGGAATAAGGGGTGGATACTGTCCTGGGTTCAGCAGTAGCAGTCATTTTTCTCCCTCTTGGTAGCTGGTGCAGTGCTGTGGTTTTGGCTTTCAGCCTGGGAACAGCGCTGATGACACCGATGTTTTTTAGTTGTTGCTCAGTAATGTTTACTCTGACCAAGGACTTTGTGAGCCTCGTGCTCTGCCAGGGAGGAGGGGAAGCCGGGAGGAAGCAGAGACAGGACACCTGACCCAAACTGACCAAAGAGGTATTCCATACCACAGCACGTCATGCCCACTATATAAACTGGGGCAGTTACCTGGAAGGGTTAGATCACTGCTTGGGTCGGGTTGGGTATCGGTCAGCCGGTGGTGAGCAGTTGTATTCTCTTCCCTTGTTATTGCCCTTATCATTATTTTTATTGGTGGTAGCCGTAGTGATTTGTGTTATACCTCAGTTACTGGGCTGTTCTTATCTCAGCCTGTGGGAGTTACATTCATTTGATTCTCCTCCCCATCCCTCCAGGAGCTGGGGGAGGAAGGAGGGGGAGGGGACAGTGAGTGAGCGGTTCTGAGTTACCAGCTGGGCTTAAACCATGACAATTTCTTATTTGGATAGTTGGCGCTCTCACGGAGAACGTTATTCCTCTTTGGAGATTTTTTCCAAACCACCAAACAGCCATTCACCAATAGCAATCCAATCCTCAAGTACAATTAATTGCAGATAATTATCAGTCAGCTGCCATGAAACCTAGGATCAGCTGGACTAGATCCAGTAAAGACTTAGTTGCCTGCACACAAGTACATCACCATGTACTCTACAGAATTTAGGTCATCTCTTCTGCCATTAAATCTTCATTTCCTTTTAATGAAAACAATCTTCCTGATTACAGCAAGCTTTCAAAGACCAGACCCCTATTAGATTCCTTTTATAGTGATATAGCTTGACATAAACAGACCTTCACAGTGAAATGCCTTTTATCCTTCAATGGGAAGCCACGAGCACCAAGAAAACAGGACTAAAAGGTTTCAACAGCATTTAAAAAAAATAAGTGATTTAATAGTGAGGATTAAAATATTCTACAATTCATCTTGCAGTGCCTCTCGTGGGGAGAAAGAGCAACTCTAAGTCAAATAATTATGTTTTTTCACTGTAAGAGACTGCTGTGAAATACTTGCAAACACTCTTAGCAGGATTCCAAGCCTGAATACTCCCTAAACCCACAAGCACATTACCTTGCAGAGGCAGAACAGCCATTTAGGTGAGAAGAAGGATGTTTAGAGACTTTTGTTTTTCCAGATTGTATTCAATGAAGAAGCCTCTCCCAACCCTTTATGGGGCTGCCTGAAGAAATACTTCAAAGCTAACATATTTCCACCCACAACTCATATTTATAGTTTGGACTTATATGGATTATTTGGTTTATTGAGGGCTTTTTATGGACCTTTTTGATGCAATACCCTGAGATCTGAATAGGTGCTAAGTTGGTTTTATTTCAGTTTAACACTATGAAACATGCCTGAATACACATTGATTCAGCGACCTCTATGTGTCCCACAAGGTGGCTGGGGAAGAAAAAAATGCTTGAATAGCAAGCCATATATATCTATCTTCTTTTACAGAACCAGAATACGGTCTAAAAACCATCCCTAAAAACCAGTCTCATGGAGGCCCGAAAGAGAGGCAATATTTCCAATAACTCCAGCAGTAACAAGATTAAACCTCTGTCTTACTAAGGAGGAACTCTAAAGCTAAAGCTTGGAAGAGCAAAAGTACCACACACCAAGGAAGCAATGAAATTCATTCTTTCAGAGCCGGTTTTCACAACGAGAGCTTTCTTAAAACAATGAAGGTGAATTTATAATAATGGCAACAATACATCCCTTTTAAAATTAGAAAGCAAATCCAATACAGAATGGATGAAATTAAACAGTTGATGCCACTCCCCTAATTTTACTAGTCTCTGATCAATGAAAGTCATATACAGCATAAAACTGCTGTGCAGAGTTCATTAACTACTTCACTAATAATCAATGCCAGCACTATAAACAGACCTGATTCCAAAGAGAGCATCAAAGTTATGAGAAATATCAGATCTGAGGGTTGGAGCACATCCTTTGTGCTTGTTGTAATCAAGATGTTTCATGGCAGAGTAGTACAGGTTGAAGACTTTAGGATGATCTATTTAAAATGACAAAAAATGAAGACTGTGGGTCAAAAAAACGTGGAAGAAAGCTATAGATGTATCCCTTTTGATTGGTGTTAAACACTGAACTGTATCTAGTTAAAAACAGTTGTAAACAGAGGAAAATGGTGTAAAGAAGGAGCTCGAAGGAAAAGCATTCAGGACCTGCTTTCGCATTGTGGTATTACTGGGCTGGAGTTATTGCATGCCTGAATCAAAAACAAGGCACAACAGAAGCATTCAAAAAACAGCCCTGAGGAAACAGAATTTACTCTTAGATGCGCTATAACCACAGTTCATCAAATGAGAAATCTTCCAGCTTTATATTCATATAAAAGTGGGAAAAATATTAAAGCTTAGCACTTTTTTCATACCTTCTGTAACTCTTCAAAACTTTTGTTTCAGGCCAACTTCAGCTAATACCATTCCTAGTGCTGGAGGTCTTCCTCAGTGCTTTACTGCAGTTAACTGCTGAAAGTCCACGTGCTTGTCCAGTAACACACTGGAAAAAGCACTACCCATATCTAACGAGTGGTGTCCCTCAGGGATCGGGGTTGGGACCGGTCTTGTTCAACATCTTCGTCACTGACATGGACAGTGGGATTGAGTGCGCCCTCAGCAAATTTGCCAATGACACAGAGCTGTGTGGTTCGGTTGATACGCTGGAGGGAAGGAATGCCATCCAGAGGGACCTCGACACGCATGTGAGGTGGGCTGATGCCAACCTCATGAGGTTTAACCATACCAAGTGCAAGGTCCTACACCTGGGTCGGAGCAATCCCAGGCACAGCTACAGGTTGGGCAGAGAAGAGATTCAGAGCAGCCCTGCAGAGAAGGACTTGGGGGTGTTGGTTGATGAGAAAATGAACATGAGCCGGCTTCAGTGTGTGCTCGCAGCACAGAAAGCAACCGTATCCTGGGCTGCATCAAAAGGAGTGTGACCAGCAGGTCGAAGGAGGTGATCCTGCCCCTCTACTCTGCTCTTGTGAGACCTCACCTGGAGCATTGTGTGCAGTTCTGGTGTCCTTAACATAAAAAGGACATGGAACTGTTGGAACAAGTCCAGAGGAGGCCACGAGGATGATCAGGGGACTGGAGCACCTCCTGTATGAAGACAGGCTGAGGAAGTTGGGGCTGTTCAGCCTGGAGAAGAGAAGGCTGCGTGGAGACCTCAGAGCAGCTTCCAGTATCTGAAAGGGGACTATAGAGATGCTGGGGAGGGACTCTTCATTAGGGACTGTAGTGATAGGACAAGGGGTAACAGGTTCAAACTTAAACAGGGGAAGTTTAGATTGGATATAAGGAGGAAATTCTTTCCTATGAGGGTGGTGAGGCACTGGAATGGGTTGCCCAGGGAAGTTGTGAATGCTCCATCGCTGGTGGTGTTCAAGGCCAGGTTGGACAAAGCCTTGGGTGAGATGGTTTAGCGTGAGGTGTCCCTGCCAACAGCAGGGGGGTTGGAACTGGATGATCTTAAGGTCCTTTCCAACCCTAACTCTTCTATTCTATTCTATGATTTGCAAATATATTTCTAGGCTCTGTCAAATCAAAGCTATTTCCAATGGGGTTTGGGACTTACCCAAGCATCCATAGCTTGTCAAGGCACCAGTGCATGGCTGGCTGGACAAGTAAAGGTATTTCCACCACACAACCAGCTATGAAGCCAGCTCCTGTTGCTATCTACCTGAACACATTGGGCTGTCAGGCCACTGCACCTCATGCGATTCCAGTGTAATTATGTGGATGAAGAAATCAAGACCAGCCAAGCCCTGTTTTACATGCTAGTCAGTCCCAGAGTCTATCCTCCAGTTCTACCAGCTGCTATGAAACAGGATATACACAGCTGACCCCCCTCAAGCTCTATAAAAAAAAAAAACTCTCATGGACTTTAACAAGGCTCAGCTAGCATTAAATCTGTTAGAAACACCATGCCAGGGCTCTATTTTCTTCTTCATAATGAGTCTATTGCTCACCTCCCTACCCCACTTCTCCAGGGAGGAAACAATGAGGCTTGCAGAACAGCTGTGGCACAGATGTGCCAGCAGTGAGTCTGCAGAAGCTAGACCACTCCATCACACATTCAACAGCAGGGTTACAGCTGCTTCCTGCCATGTGAGGCAGCAGTGGGACTGTCTCTTCCCTACAGCCAAATTCAGTCATCCCCATCAACAGTTACCCTTCAGTCCCAGAACAGCATCTTTTTCCCCTTCCTTTCGTCACCCTTCTGCATCTCACACGCCAACCACCCTGTTCCTTTATATGGCATCAATAGTTGTTCCCAAAATAAGAAAGGCAAACTCACAGCTGCGGATTTTCCAGACCATCTCCATCCTCTGACCACTCCCTTCTGCCACAGAATATCTGCATCTCTTTTCTGTCCCTGAAATCAAAGTCACTTCTACCAGCCTGACCCTCACTGTCTCCAAGCCAGATATCCTAGTCCCTGTACAGGTGCCCGGTAATATCACAATGCAAAAGCAGACCCTGGAACTGAGGAGGGCAGTGATACTTGTAGATAGAAAGGACATCATTATTAATACAAAGGTTCATGCAAGAACATTTTTCTCTTCCCATTTCAACTCATCACTTTCCTATTTTTGCAGCAACACTAACTTGTCCAGAAAAGGGATGAAGTGGTTTTAGATACCTTCTAATAAGATACTAATATACAGATTTTAAAAAAAGGAAAGAAAAGACAGCATAAAGTTTCCCAAAGGCATCTCAGATCATTGATTTAACAATCTGGGAACAACAACTTGGACTCCAGCTTCTTTCTTTTTCTTCTGCTAGCCTTATTTTGACGCCTACACACAACCAAAGAGCACTCACGCCCTTGCAGCTCCTCAGACAAGCTTATGAAATTTATCTGTTATTGGCTGTTTATGCTAATAAATACTCCTGCTGTCATCATCTGCAGTTCCTGCTCCCTCTGTTGCTACCTTCATGATTCAATCAAGTTTCTTAGAACTTAACTGCTATATTTATCTTCATGAAAACACCAGCATGTTTTAACAGAGATTTCATCTCCTTGTGATCAGGCAATGAAAGACGATTGTTTTACTCTGCCGAGATAACAATCAACACAACGGGAGAATCACACTTAAAACATTAAAGCACTGTAATTATAGAGCACTCACACTTCACCATAAACTGATGAGGAGTTTATTTTCCAGAGATTTCAACTGTTGGTTTAGGTTGGGTTGGGGGTTTGGGTTTTTTTTGCTGGGGGGATTAGGCAAAACTAAAGAAAGGTAGGCAGAGATAGAAACTGTTCTTCATATGAAAGAGTGTAATAGAAAATAAAGTACTCAAAATTGCCATAAGTATTATTCCAGTTGTATTAGACCAAGTACTTGGTCCATGGTGCAAATGTGCTGCCAGATGGTGCGAAAGCCCCTGCTGCAGAGCACAGACTCCCTTCTTTCCAGTCATTGGCACACAGCCCTCAAACCTGTCCCACTTCCACCTTAAACAGGAGTATAACATGAGCAATAGACAATACACACCCCAGCAATATTATTTACACTATATCAGACTAACTTCATCTGCATTAGAGATCCTTTTCCTTCTCCAGTCTTTTTTCATTCTTAATTAAGTTAACTCATCGTTGCAAATACACATTCACTCTTATTTAAATCTTCCCTAGCCTGTTGTCTCAACCACCCTCTGTATCTCCGTTGTAGCACCCCAGGAGCTCCAACATCATTCAACTCGCTTTGATCTCTATTGAAGGCACAATCACAGCTGAACAACAGGCACTTGCGAGTCTTTTTACCAGCACTGGGCTGCAGGGATTGATATTGATCTGACTGCTCTCTGTACGTGAACGTCTGGAACACAACCTCGGTGCCTTTTAGCCAGCCACATCTAGCTGTGCCAAACAGAAAAACAGAGCAAGCAGCCATTCAAGAGCTTCAGCAAAAGGGAGTCCAACCCAGGTGTATTGGGTCCCTCTTGTCTCTCCCTACCATCATATATTACAAAGTTAACATTTTTATGCACTGTATGCAGAGAGTACTTACATTCTCTCTTTGCTCATTGATGCTGAGTACTATGGAAAGTTTCAGTGGGCTAGGCAATATGCTTGAACCATTAGCACACCAAATCAGGAAGTCCAGTCTAAGCAGGAAGAGCTCATTAAAAGACTGGGGGTGGAAAGGACCCAAGAAAGGGCTTAGAAAGAGGTTTTCATTATTACGGCAGGTATGTTTTAGAGTCTGGTATGAATGAGCTACTCTGTGAGGGAAGAATCATAGAGTGGTTTGGGTTGGAAAGGACCTTAAGATCATTGAGTTCCAACCCCCCCTGCCATGAACAAGGACACCTCCCACTAGACCAGGTTGCTGGGACAGTGGCTATGCATCCTGGCACATCCATGTGACAGCAGCATCTCCCCTTATCTGAGCCTTGCATTTCCCTTTAAGCAAGTCATAAGTGGAAAAGAGACAGTAATTTCCTTCTCTAGGGAGAGTGTTGAGAAATGTAATGGATGTTTGCAAAGCACTAGCAGAGCTTAAGATGAAAGGTCTCGTTGTAAAGAAAAGTGCTGGTGATCAGAGCCCAGGAGGAGATAAACTGAAGAGCAACCCTGCTGCGTTAATGGGACCCCAGGGAGTCTATTAAAGAGCCTCACAATTAAACAAATTCATCACCCTTCCATCTCATGCCACTTATTTACTTTAATGCAATGCATAAGAAAGAGCAAGGAGAAGACAGGAAACAAGCAACTCTTCTGACAAATGTTTCCTTTCAAGCCCCATCAACCCCAGGGAAGCAGGTAATATTTCTCAGAGGCCACATTACTTACCAAACATCCAATACCTTAACTGCCAGCTTGTAACTGAGGTGGAAAAGCACACAGCTGGCAACCAACGAGCATGTCTGCATCTCTATCAGAAACCAAGGCAGGTGAAATCCATCACCCCATCACAGGAACCCACCCAGGGCTTCCTGCACAGCACAAAGCTGCGAGTGCCCAAAAAGGAGGTGAGAACCCAGGTCCATGCCCTATGGATAGCACAGCATAAGTTAGCAGAACTAACAGCAGGAAAGGGCTGATGTAGTGATTTCATGTTTGTTTCAAAGCCATCAGCCATCCCTTGCTGTTACCCTGACGGAGTGACTCTCCCCATAGCTCCCACCTTAGCTGTAACACCAGGCAGCTGAGGGTGTATGGTATCATACAAGTCAGGGGCTGAACTGGGAACCAGTCACTGCCTGGTTTATTACCCTGACCACAAAGAAAGAATTGGGTTCTTACCTCCTTTTTTATCTGTTACTTCTCAGAACCTTCACAAACAGAAGCTAATGGGGAGCCTACATTTCCTAAAACAGCTCAGGTCACAGGGTGAAAGAAAAGCAAAGAGATGGTGGATAAAATAACACAGCAAAAGCCATAGAGAATTAAACTATACATGTACTTCAGCTGCAGACACATCCCTGCCAGTCTTTGCCCTCAAGAAAGAGCCAACCAGCAGCCCAGTGTTTGTAGCATTGTTCCCTCTTTCCTGAGACAGTAGTAAATTCAGTCATAAAATATTTATATACAGTTTATTTTGCAGAGTCTAAAGCCAAACAACAGCTATACATCCTGGTCCCTGAATTACCCTGGCCACCAAACTGCATGCAGCCTTCCCCAGAGACTGGCCAAACAACACAGCACACAACAAGGAGGATGGGCACACGCATCGGCAAGGCAGCAAACCCTTACATCAACTTCCAACACATTAGAAATTACTTGATTTCCATAAAATTGAAAATAATAAGAAAAACAACACCAACCTCTGTCCAAACTGCATGGATTTTGACCTTTCTACTCCCTCCAGGACACCAACTACCTCTCTGCTGGCCTAAAAGACTTTTAAATCAGCTGCTGGGAATTAGGGCTAATGACTGACTTCTGGCTTTCCCCCTGCCAGCAGGTCTAGCATACAAGTTAAAGTACCAGAGCACCAAGCTTGAATAGCGAATGTTTTCTGTCTCAGAGACTTTTTTCTATTGCTGTGACTTGGCTTTTGTTCCCTGGATTAAAAGGTCTATTTCAGAGGTCTCGTCCTTTACATTTACTGCTTCCATGTGTTTGAATTCATTTTATTAAATTCACTCTGCCACTTACGGTCCCTCTCAGAAATCAGGCTTTTAGATTGGGAAGGAAACTGCTGGACTGCAATGACACAAACTGAAGGGTCACTGCACTGTACTGAGGCAGCAGTAGCAGCAACTTCATCAAATTCTAATGCTGTGCCCTGGTTTTGCCAATAAAGAGGAGGAACTATGGGTTAAAGTAATAAGTATTCGCAGAGTTGTTGCTAACACAGATCATTGCCTTCATAAAGCACCCATTTCCTAAAAAAGAAGAGGAAGAATAGCATCATTACTGGCAAAGCAGTTTCAAAGGAATTAAGGCATTTGGCATGGCACACACACTGCTACTTCCATTTGGTTTTGACATCCACACAAACGAGTCCGTTAAGAAATGAAGCAGGCATAAAACGGCACAGTGCTTTCTTGAATAAAAACTTACGACAAAGATGGAATTTAGGTTTCCATGTCTTTTGTCAGGCTATCAGGGCTGTTAGCTTTCCCAAGCGTCAATCACTAGGAGCTGAAATCATTAGAAACAGTTCCACTGAAAGCCTACAGCACGCTCACCAAGACGTGAGTGAGGGCAGAGTCTGTCCTGAAGCAAATGGCATTTGCTTGAAAGTGTTCAGAGTTACAAGGTTCATTATAACTTTTAAAGCACTTCTACAGTTATGACAAAGAAAAAAAAGCCACAATAAAAAGGTGAAGTCTTACAGTTGGCTTTGCCTTTTTATTTCACAGAATTAAAGCAGGTCCCGTTTGCTGCTTCTTGGAGCAGAAAATGACATTTAAATCCAACTTCTCACTGGAAAAGCTCCACAATTTTTGCCTTGTTGAGAAATCACTTTTAGCAAGTTTTTGTTCAACAACAGAAGGAAAAAAAATTGAAATCTATAGGAGATATTCTGGGGAAATAATTTTCCTGTACAAAATACATTAGAATAACAAGTTAAAACCACAAAAAACCGCTAAACCACCAGCCTTGCCATCCAGCAAGTTTGTAAGATCCTTTGACACACTGCAGTTTGGGAACCAGACTTATGATTATCACTGTAATCCTGTAACTTCATGACCTATTCGCATATATTAGAGCAAGGAACCCGATGGCTTTTACTAGAATTCATCTTTAAACGATGACTTCTTTTTTTCTGATTATTGAAAATGCCAACCATTTCCATGCACAGCTTTGTTTTCAATTATTTGATGACAGGGACATTTCCCTGACATGGCTTTGTAAACCTGTGATACCTTCAGAAAGAGACGTGTTGAGTAGAGCGATACTGGGCTATGGCGCAGTGCAAAATCCAAGGTGTTCGTATTAAAGACAAGTTTCCCAACCTATTTTAAACGCTTAGATTTGTTATTCAGAACATTTTGCTTCCAGTACTGGATAAAGCATTAAAGAATGCAAGGTGTAAAGGTATCTGAAAATCTACAGTAACAATTGTGTGCAACACTGTCATGAATACATAACAGCAAACCAAGTAGTGGAAAAACATCCCTAAGTGTTTCATATCTCATATTGCCTTTGAACTAATGGAAGATGCTGTGGCAAGTACAGCTTGCTTTTCTCCTGCATACTGATGGCTGTATCAAAAGGATTTTTCTTGCTGAATAGATTATATTTTGCCTATTTTAAGCAAGCAGTTACATTTATGTTAGGTATTTTTAAGTGATTACCTTATAAGACCATGTAACTCGCTTCAACTTTCTCCTTGATTGCATAAATCTGCACTTATATTAATTTAAATGGAAAAGATTCTGACTTGAGACAAACAGGGTAAAATTTCTGTCAGCTGAACCATCTAAAATGTAACCTTAAAAGCTACATATTATTCAGCCTGTCGTTTCTGTTTACTTTAGTGGGACAGATTCTTTGCTCTTAATCGCATTAGCCCTGCTGAAATAGCCGGCTGGAGCCTGGACCATGTGGAACCGGTCAGAGCTAAATGAGCAGCTCCATCAGTGATGCTCAGTTGAGCAACCCATTGGATGTGCTGGAATACAATGCTGATCTTTAAATACTCACACTGAAGGAAAGCGTGAGTGGTTTCCATCGACCTCTCCCACATCTCCAAACTCAGGAATGGCTGCTAGAATAAACATCCTTTCCCAGGATGTGTGTGCCTGTACCTCAGTGGGGTCACTGACTGAAAGGACTTTAACTTGCTGACAGAGAAGACAGTGCTGGATCCGTAGGTTGGTGATCCTATTTCACTTTGGTTTCTTTCCTTTCTCCTTTTCTTCCTCTACTTTGGATCTAGGCCCACAAAGATGAGCAGATAGGAGCATCTCTCCTATAAGGAAAGGCTGAGAGTGCTGGAGTTGTTCAGCCTGGAGAAGAGAAGGCTCTGGGGAGACCTTACTGTGGCCTTTCAGTTCTTAAAAGGGGTCAATAAGAAAGATGGGAAGAGAAATCTTTTTAGCAGGGCCTGTTGCAACAGGACAAGGGGAGATTCAGGCTGGATGAGAGGAAGAAATTCTTTACAACGAGGGCAATAAAACACTGGCACAGGTTGCCCAGAGAGGAGGTGGATGCTCCATCCCTGGAGACATTCAAGGCCAGGCTGGATGTGGTTCTGGGCAACCTGATCTAGTTGAAGATGTCCCTGCTCATCGCTGGGGGGTTGGAACAAGATGACCTTTGAAGGTCCCTTCCAACCCAAACTATTCTATGATGCTATGATTCTGTGTTGGTCACCAGCACATGTGACTAACAGGAGCTTCCTGAATAGTACCCTGGAGAATCGGAATGGAACTGGGGAGCAGAGATAAGTGTAGGTTTGAAGGAAGAAGGTCCATGCAAGGGGCTGAGGGGCAGTGGTGTTGGAGAAGGTGTAATGACACATGAGCAAGGTGTTCCAAAGAACAACAACATGCTTTTTATTCTTTCTCCTCAGGCTTCCAAGACTTTCAAACGAGCTGTAAAAACAATCCTCTCCATTTCACTAAATCATTTCTCTTCCTCTTGCCTATTTTTACCTTCTAAACTACAAATGAGGACAACACTCCCAAGCTGGTGCTGAAAAAGAAACAGCAGCAGAGTGGAGGAAGGACTGATGCTGCATCCAGAGCCTGGGCTCTGCTGCTCCTGTGCCCAGTATGTGAATTAACCTCTGTGATATGGATAGTCACACCATTAACTCACATGCCACCGCCCAACACTTCTCATTTTTTCCATTTCAGGGTCCTTATTCAATCATTATGATTTAGGTTCCAGTTGCCTTATGGTATTTTTCCAGTCAGCTTAGTGATGAATTGCCCACTTCATCACTAATCCCAGTACGATATCTAACAATATTCATCAGTCTATTTAGCAAGCCTAATAAACAGCATAGCTTTGATTTTCTCTATTGTATTTCCTAATTAATTCACTGTGCACATTTAATGAAATGTTTTATAAGGAAACAGGTATTGACTGCCAGGTCTTCTTCCCCCGTAAAATCCAGGCTCTCTTACTTGTATCTGAAACATGCTGAAAAACAACACAGTAATGCATTGGACAGAAGTGTTTACACTGAGAGATTAAATATATTCCAGTTTAGCCATAAGATTTCCAACTTCTTTTTCACTTCCACTCGTCTCTCATTTTATGAGCACATGGATCATTTTGGCACAATGCATGACTAAACTGATTTCATGACTGTATTGTCTCAAAATTAGCTTCCCTAAACTGCCAAGTAAGGAACATTGGCCTATATATAACTGGATTTCCTTTTGCTCTTCCCTCTCCCCTCTGCAACCTGTAATGAATCCCTACTTTATTGTCAGTCATCATCAGATATTGGAACAACTTTAAGAAGTGAGGAAAAAGATTGCAGCTTGCTAGGTTTTAATAGGCTAACACTCCTTTGGGAGTGGACGAAACTGTTTATTTTGGTTTTCCACAATCCCGTTTGGCTTCTCTAAATGGATGTGGTGTATTTCTCCTTATGCCCAGCTGATGGAGACCCAAAGCCTGCTTTTACAAATGCCAAGCCGCTGGAAACCCTAAATCTAAGGTCTAGGCATTCTGCCTGCATGGCACAGTCCTATGGGGCCATGGTGGGAGACAATGCGGGCGTCTCTCAATGAGACTCCTCATGGCCAGTCTGTCCTTTTAGTTGTGTCCATAAGCACACAAGCAGCAACTGCTCCTGCTGAGCAGGTGGCAGGGACACCCATGGATTATGCCACCAATAACCATCAAGTAAGAGCAATTTTATAGTTAACATCACAAGTAGCCATGCTAGGAAAGCTTCATTTGACATGTATGCCCTCTTTCACCTGAGCTATGTCCCATGTGCCTCTTTGCCAAGTAAGAATCATCCGTATGGGGCTCAGATAAACCTAGGTGGGAAGAGTTTTCAGAAAAAGAGATAATGTTTTGGAAAACATGTTTTTGAAGAAATAAGTGGTTTAAGAGTAAAAGGATGGTAAGAGACCAGATTGGGGAAGTAAATATTGCGTGAAACACAAATGCCTTCACTACTTTTTAATGAGAGAATAGACACTTGATTAGAACAGATGCACCATTAGTGCTTCCTTCCTCTTTTTAGCAGCAGCTACCACCTGTGAAATGTTTTCTTTGGACTGCAGGAGAATTTGCTCAGTAAATATGGGCAAAAAGAAAGTCTTTAATGAATTACTGCTAGCAAATATCCAGGAAAGGGTCTGAGCCTGTGCAAAGAAGGCTCAATGATCCTTATAGTTCAAATGAACATACTGCATCATTAACAGCATTAAAGGGATGTTAAAGGGACAAAAGCTCTCCCTGACAGAAAGAACCATGTCTGAAATTAAGGGTAACCTACTTTTAGTTCAGCAGCTGACTTATCTCAGACACAAACCATTTCTCCTATGACAGATGATATATGTGAGGAGGCACTGACGATGGTCACAAGGCAAATGATGGATGACTTCACACCTACTGCCCATACTCCAGATTTTATCCCACAGCTTTGGTCAGGGTGCCAGGCTGAGAGGTGCTGTAAATCTGCACAGCTGCAGAGGAGCCTACATAGAAAACTTAAATAAGCTAAAAAACTTGACCAATTAGTCTTTAAATAAGTTTTCATAGAGCAGGAAAAGAGTTAGATGAGGTATTAGTCTGAAACGGTTTTGATCTACATGCACACACATGGCTGACAGGGAAGAGAATGGCACAGAACTAATAAAAAGGAAAATACTAAGCTGGGAATGAGAAAGGAATTGGGCAAAAATGGTTTTAATGTAATAAGGTCTATCACGCAGAGTTGAAAAGTCAGGCTGCGAAAAGCCAATTAGTGCGTCGAGTATGAAAAGCACACAAATTAAATGTAAGGAAGATCAAAGAGAGCTGAAATGTGGATGTTCCCAGCATGCAGACATAAAGGCATTTCACTTGAGCATAGAGGAAAATGTTTTTTACAAGAAATTAAATGCAGTGATAATTCAGTAAAAACAAGCCAGTAATGGGCAAATGACAGCTTGTGAACTGAACGTATAAAAAGCCAAATCTTTATATTGTATCTAACATTGATAAGACACATTCAAGTTGAGTTTATGATCTCCTGTGCCACAAACATCACAACTTAGAAAGCCGAGTTGTTACTCAAGACATGTTTTTATTTCATCTCTTCTGTTCTTGGACCGTTAATGAGCAAAAAGATGGATTCTGGTATAGTTCCATATTATTAGAACAAGAAAAAGTCCAACATTAACATTCAAATTTAAAATCATTAACAATTGTCTTGAAAATAGCCTCTCCTATTAAACAACTTGGATGCTCATTCTGGTGTGAACACATTGACAACTGCTTTAATAGAAATATTGAATTCATAAGTGGGTTTTCTGCGTTTAGAGTGATCACCTGCTGGCTTTTATTCAAAGGAGATCAAACAGAAAGGGTTTTTTTGCTGTCCTCTTACATCTGAGTAAAGGGAACTAGTAGGCAGTATGGGATGCTTTCAGAATATTACAGTTGGAAACAAAAAGTTGCTTGAGTCTCTAGCAATTATTGTTAAAACAGTCTTAAAATCTCCATATATCATGAGAAAAGATAGTGGCAGAATATTTGCATTGGGATAGGAGAACCCTGAATTAAGGAACATGGGTCTTTCCTGCAGAGTAAATGAACCTTGTCTAAATGAGCTGGGTCAGTAACAGCTCTTGCCACAGTTCTGCTTCCAATGGGAATGCAAGGGCTAATCTCTGCAATCAGCCTGGCACACAGTGTCAGTCTGTTGGGTAATATTGGCATAAGAGCCTTCTGGGAGCAGTTATGAAAGATCTCTGAATCGACAAAACAGACAAATTCTTGCATTAGTTGTTTTCTGTAATCAGAGCCTAAAGCTTGCCTATTACTCCATCTGCTGAAGTCTTGGTGGAACAATTACGCAAAGAAACCATCCAAGTAATCACAGTAAGGAAACTACCTTAGAAACTCCCCCCCTTTCTTGTTTTTCCTCCCTCTTTTTCCCTCTTTTTTGCATTGATGCATTCTACATTTGAATGGTTCCAAAAGATTTTTATGTAGCGTATGTTTTGAATAATTTCAAGCTACCTTTAGAAATCAGTGTGTTTAATATCAGAAATGTAAGTACTGGAAAAGTGGAAATTACATTAAGGGGTCAAATCCTGTTTCTTTTAAGCACTGGGGAAAAGTTTAAGGATTAAATCAAGTATAAGTTACATATCAGGAGTACTTTACCTTTTTTGAGGCAAGTCACATCAACATCCAGGATTCTTGTTAATCCTTAAGGTCATATTTTAGTTCGACCATTATGCCAAATGCTCTGCAATGTATGTGGAAAGTGTGGTATGTCTGTTCTTCAGGTGAGGATTTGTACTTTATAACATTTCTACAGTTAGAGAATAGCTTTGCAATGCTTATTCACAGTACTCTAAATACTGAACAGCTAATAGACCTAAGCACACTTTGTGGTTGTAACTGCTAACAGTGATTTTGCTCAAGCTTCTAGAAGTAGATGATTTTGCTCAAGCTTCTGGAACTAGATGATCTTAAGGTCCTTTCCAACCCTAACGATTCTATGATTCTAAGTATCTCAGGAGTTGCTCCAGCATCGAGTGACCTGACTCTGCTCTGGTTATGTGATTACTCCACCAACTATGAGTGCCTCAACTCCTCTCAGGGAGCAGATATTGCATCAAGACCACACTAATCAGAGCCAGTCATTGCCTTGCTGATCTATCCTCACTCTGATACACTGGGAATTGGTTTTCTATCTTGACTCAAAGCTCGCATCGTAAAACATGACGAGAGAGTCAGAAAGCCTCGGGTGGTTGTTTTGCACAACTGTAGGGTCATGATAAGCTGGATATTTTACTTCCAAACGCAAGCAGCTCCATGAAGATGCCTTGAATGAGTTAATTTTGGCTTTGAGCTAGAAAGGATGTAGCTGCAGGTTAAGGAAGACCTGAACAGATCAGCAGCCTTCCTGCAGTGCAGCCTTCAAAGCAAACTCGAAGTCACATACAGACCAACTTTGGCTGGCTGTGAAATGCATGAGCTAGCCATCTGTCCTGGGTTCAGCAGTAGCAGTCATGTTTCTCCTCCTTGGTAGCTGGTGCAGTGCAGTGTTTTGACTTTCGGCTCGGGAACAGAGCTGATAGAGATGTTTTGGTTTGGCCAAGGACTTTGTGAGCCTCATGCTCTGCCAGGGAGGAGGGGAAGCTGGGAGGAAGCAGAGACAGGACACCTGACCCAAACTGACCAAAGAGGTATTCCATACCACAGCACGTCATGCCCAGGATGTAACTGGGAGTTAGCCGGAAGGGCTGGGAGACTGCAGGGTTGGAGGAGGTATCGGTCGGAGCTTGGTCGGGCTTGGGGGGCGGCAAGTTATCGGTCGGCTGGTGCTGAGGTGTTGTATTCTCTTCCCTTGTTATTTCCTTTATCATTATTATCATTGGTGGTAGCAGTAGTGATCTGTGTTATACCTTAGTTACTAAACTGTTCTTATCTCAACCCGTGGGAGTTGCATTCTTTTCGATTCTCCTCTCCGTCCCTCCGGGAGCAGGGGGAGGGAAAGAAAGGGGGGGAAGTGAGCGAACGAATTACCTGACTGGGTTTAAACCACGACAGTTCCTTTTGGCGCCCAACGTGGGGCACGAAGGGTTGAGATAACAACAGATTTGACTGGATTAATAGTCATTCGTCACAATGCTGATTTATTGGGTATCAGAGTTGTTCTTCTTGATCTCACAGCTTCAGACCGTTGTAACTTACTTAGAGCCGGTATTTGCTGTGTTAGTGTTTATCAAGTGTGGGGCCTGGGCTAAGGTTCTTGTCTCACTGTGCTTTATGGCAATGGCTTGTAATACGGGGGGGCTCCAGCAGCAGGGCGGGACGGACGTGGCCGGGGACTTGTACCTGGCCGTCCGGCTGCTCTTCACCGTCCTGGCCCTCACCCTACTCTCCATCTTCGTGAGGCTGCGGGGAACTGAGGGGGAGCGGTCCCGGGAGCCGGCGGCTGCTGAAGCGGCCCGGGAGAGCGGCCCCGGGGACCAGGCGGCGGCGGGAGCGGGGCCGGAGGCCGCCAGGGGACGGCTGCCGGTGGAGGAGGCCGGGGCGGTCGAGGAGCAGAAGGAAGCGGCTGCCGAGCAGCGGGATAAGGCGGCGGAGGAGCCGAGCCCCGCGGAGGAGCCGAGCCCCGCGGAGGAGCCCAGCCCCGCGGAGAAGCCCAGCCCCGCGACGGCCGAGAGCATTCCCCGGAAGCCGCCCGCCGAGCCCCAGGAGGATGCAGGAGACCACGCAGCACTTCCCAGCAAGGCAGAGGAGGAAGAGCTGGACTCAGGAAAAGAGAAGCCGGTGGTGGGAGAGCCGGCAAGCACAGCAGCTACACCAGCCCCAGTGACAAGTACAGCAGCATCGTTAGAGAGGTCTGAAGGTTTTGAATGGCCTTTGGGTATCCTTGGGACCTGCCTGCTGATTGTGATGGGGATCAGCATGTTGGCACACACACAGGCTGTGTTCTACCCACAACCATTTTGTCTGATCTCAACAGTTAAGCAGAGTCAGGTTTGGGTCTTGTCTGGGATTAGACGACAATATAGGGGGACCAAGAGGTTTTCCCCAAGGCTGGATAGTCATGAGTGGCAGGGTGTGTGGGACAGTATGGGCAAGTATCTAGTCCACTGGGCCCCTCCAGTGCTTTGGAAGCGTCGGAGATGGAAGGCAGCTGTATGGAGTCCCCAGCAACAAGCTGCAGAAACTGCTTAAGGGGACAGTGAATTATTTTAAGCCTGGTGGGCCCATGGCACTTCAGGCCATCAGAGCAGAAATGCAACACAGAGATGGACTCATGATCGAGGGGTGGACTTAACAATGGACACTATTGCCCAGGTTATTCACGAGTGTGAACACTGCACACAGTCTCTCCTGCTCTGGAAGACTGTTACAAGAGATGGAGCCTGACATGGACCAGATGGACGCAGCAGCTTTATAGGGACTGGTCCATGCACTAAGATAAGAGTGCACCGAGATAAGAGTGATGGTATATTGAAAATGTGGGATCTGAGCATGACGTGAATGGTATGGAATAAGGGGTGGATAATGTCCTGGGTTCAGCAGTAGCAGTCATGTTTCTCCTCCTTGGTAGCTGGTGCAGTGCAGTGTTTTGACTTTCGGCTCGGGAACAGAGCTGATAGAGATGTTTTGGTTTGGCCAAGGACTTTGTGAGCCTCATGCTCTGCCAGGGAGGAGGGGAAGCTGGGAGGAAGCAGAGACAGGACACCTGACCCAAACTGACCAAAGAGGTATTCCATACCACAGCACGTCATGCCCAGGATGTAACTGGGAGTTAGCCGGAAGGGCTGGGAGACTGCAGGGTTGGAGGAGGTATCGGTCGGAGCTTGGTCGGGCTTGGGGGGCGGCAAGTTATCGGTCGGCTGGTGCTGAGGTGTTGTATTCTCTTCCCTTGTTATTTCCTTTATCATTATTATCATTGGTGGTAGCAGTAGTGATCTGTGTTATACCTTAGTTACTAAACTGTTCTTATCTCAACCCGTGGGAGTTGCATTCTTTTCGATTCTCCTCTCCGTCCCTCCGGGAGCAGGGGGAGGGAAAGAAAGGGGGGGAAGTGAGCGAACGAATTACCTGACTGGGTTTAAACCACGACACCATCCATTTCTGAAACCTTGAGTATTTGATTTTTCAGCTTCTCAAGTGTTCTTTTAAAGCTGCCAATTACAGACTGTGTTTAAGTTCCTCCCCATATGTCTTATAATTTATCCAGTGTGTAAAAGATACATTTCAAACTCTTTTTCTGTGACTGGCTCTTTAACCCACTAAAACCTAACACTACTCACAACACCATTGAGATCTTTGTTAATTTTCTAAAGAATTTACATATGTATGTGTGCATAAAAATATGTATATTTATATATACACAGATATATGTATATATATTTATATACATGCCTACAAATGGTTTGTGGATAGAATAAATTCTCTTTCCTCCCGGAAGTCCATTTTCCTGACTGAACATTCAGACAGCCCCATTTTTTCTACACTCTGTATTAAGCTCACTCTGTTTTACAAAGCAAATAAACCCCTACCAGATGGCTAGCCAAGGCTATTACAGGCTGTCATTACTTTCCACACCCACCTGTCCCTCCAGATTCAGATCTATGACTGGAGAGCTGATTTTCCTCATGTGCTTTTTCATAGCAGCCTTGCCAGTGAACAGATGATGCTTTGCAGTTATCTTCAGCTCCTCCCCAAATGCTCTGCTGACATTCAGTGGGGTGGCTTTGCTCTCCCTTTCTCAGAGAGGGAAATGTAAGTTATGAAGATGCATTCCCATTCAGAGCAAAATGCCATCTGATAGAGTGGAGTATTTAACTTTTCAATTAAAACGTGAAGAAAAATCAACTTTTTGTCCAAAAATAGGCACGTGCCAGAGCCATGGGTATCACACTTCTATAGTCAAGGAAAGGACCCCCCTACACTGGCTTATGCTATGTGGCATGCACTTAAAAAATGGACACACAGGTAGCTGTAACCAGGCTCTTGGGGATTTCTCATAAACCAGCACTTTCTTCCTCATTTCAAGTTCCTTCCTTCTTCCCCCATTACCTTGCAGCACACGCACTTCCAACATGTGGAGGAAAGCCCTCAGGCTTGATGGGAACAGACACGACACTCCAAGCTCTGATTAGTAGCTCTCCTGGCTCCCTTTTTGTCTCCCAATCTGATCGGTGAACTGATGCGCCTCCAGCTCTGAAGGCACAGACTGTGCCATGGTCAGCTAATGGGTGTTAACATAGAGTGCATGGGAGTACCTGAAGGCACGTAGCAGCTGATTTGAGTTAGCATGTTGGTCATCAATAAAAGAGGCCCATTTCAAATCACGTCACATTTGCTAGGGCTGTGCTCCCAGGCACTTACTACAGATGCTGTCACCTTCTAACTTGTCTTTTCATCTGAGAGCTTAGGGATTTGCTTCATCTGTTTTTTTTTTCCTTTATTTGCACAGATGTACACATAAAATATAATTTAGTCCTTTCTTTTGCAGAGTGCTCCAAATGCTGTTTGTTAATTTTAGAGCACACAGCAGGGCCGTAAGTCCTGTGAATGTTACAACTGCTGCAACTTCAATCTTGCTCCACAGAAAGCACGATCACTGCTAAGTGCAAACAAATATCAGCTAAGCAGCAGGTCAGCAGAGTTCCTAAAGATGGGTCTGAAGGATTATTATGGACATAAGTGATAAAGGGAGTTTTAATGCGCACGGTGGATGAGAATCTATGGCTCTTGTTATGAGGATGCACAGACCACGTGGGCAGAATGGGGCTTCTGCATCACACAGGGAGAGACAGAGCAGCTCCTGAGCCATCATGACCATGGGTGATGGTGGTGTGGGCTTGTGCCTGAGTACAGGAATGAGCAAGGCCAAGCCTGGAGGGAGCCCTTCATCCAGCCCAGGCAGAGGTGAGGAAATAACCTGACCTTTCTGGCTGTTAGATAGTGCTGACCTTGGAAGCTTTTAATAACTCTGAATGCGATAAACTCATAAATCCTCTGTTTCCTACCCAAACTCACTGCTTTGTCCAGGGATGCTGAAATTCCCTTTCCTGGCTCTGTGAGGGGCAGCCCCTTTCCAGGAGCAGGAAGGAATCTGGACTCTTGGGTGACATGGTTTAGTGTGAGGTGTCCCTGCCCATGGCAGGGGGATTGGAACTTGATGATCTCAATACCCTTTCCAACCCTAACTATTCTATGATTAAAAGGGATGATTAATCCTTATCAACTCCAGTTTGCCTTTTTGCTCCTGCATCAGCATTCCATAATTTAATATTTTATTGGTAAGTAATAGCTGCAAGCTGCCCTCAGGTCCTTCCTCCTCCTTGTATTTATCTTTTCTCACTCTGAGAGCCAGTTTTAAACTCCACATTACTGTGTGCAGGGACAGTGAATGAGAGGGTCTCTAAATTTCCTAAATGAACATTTTTACTGCGTAATTCCAGCAGCCCTAGGGTGATCCTGAAAACTGTTGTGACAGTTTCACTTAGGGGAATGGCAAAGGCATCCGTCAGCTGGGCTCCAGGGGACTCAGATGTGTGATGGATAATTAAAAGTCTCAAATATCTACTATGTTTTTCACTATATCCAAAGTTTTTTCTGCTGTTGAGCCCATAGAAATGAAGGATTAACAGCCTGCATTTACATCTTCATTTAAAGGACTGTCTTTGATCCAAAGAAATGCAACAGTGTTTTTAAGTGCGACTTATTTCACAGTAATTAATCCATTTTTCACTCTTCACTGCCTTCCCAATGTTACAGTAAATGTATGGTGATCACAGGAGCAGATGAGAGCAGCAGCGATGCAGGTCACAGCACAGCCATTCAGCACACACTGAACAGGCATAAACTCCCTATGGATTCTGGCTACCCACTGTAGTTGAAATCACCCATTAATAATTTCTATCTTCAGCATTGCCACCCCTTTGATAACTGTCTAACCACAAGATGACAGCAGAAATATTGCATAAACACCTGCTCCTGTTCAAACTATGGACCCAATGATGATTGTTTTCATTTCTACCAATTAAAGACCTAAGAACTAATCCCTGCTGGACACAACACACAAACATCCACTTGGTGACATTTCCTTCCTTCTGATTACGTTCTGTGACCTTTTTGCCAGCCAGATTTTAACATGCTTTTTAAGGCCTGAGCTCCGACAACCCATGAGGGTGCTTGTGCATGCAGCAGCATGGGGACCAGGTTGTACAGCTGCTTTGGCCACATTTACGTTCCTCAGCAAACATGTGTGATGAGGAAATGTCAACTGACTAACCAGATGGATGTGAGATACATACAGTGTCAGAATTAGAAGGATTCCTGGGTTTTTTTTACTCTTTTTTTCCCTCCACGACATCAGTTCTACATATAAAGTTTACAACATCAGTGGAAAATGAAAGAGACAGCATAATCAGAGTAGATGGGGTTTCTATTTGTTGACAGTGATATTTTGAGCATGAGGGTTAAATACATGTATAAACAACTTCAGAATTAGCTCCCAGACACCAGATGGGTAGATAATTGAAGTCAACATAAAAAGCTGCATTCCAAATCACTGATATATCTTTAATTCAGGGTTACAACAGGTAGCTTTCATTCGCATTTCTGATCTCAGCTATGATTTCTCTGGGCTTTATTATGTTCAGTTATGATGAATCATAAGCAGCGGACACTGCTTACATTTCATTTCAAGTATGCCATTTACAGGGCAAGCAGTAACGTCTTGCTTATGAACTGAGCAGACTCATCTAGGAAGAGTAAAGCAACAAACATGCCATTTCCCTGTGCCACTCTTAGAGTGACTTTCTGGAACAGAACCATACTTGAACTTGAAAACAAAAAACAACCCTGCCAAGTAATGCACATTAAAGAATGTGATTTTAATGATATCTCATTAGGTTTTGTTCTCTAGGTCTAGCTGGCTCAGAAAGTGCCTAGGAGACAACAGCCTGCCCTGCCATTCATCAAAGCTCTTGGATGGATTGCCATTAATTTTAATGGGCTGAAAATGAACTCTTGAAAGACACATATTTAAAAAGAAAAATAAATCTAAGGTGTGCTTTTTAATTTGTTTGGTATCAAAAAAGATTTCTTGCTTGCTTTTTTAGACCCTAAAGTCTTGAGAGGAGTCATAACAGAGCCACCGCTAGCTGAGTTTAGTGACAGATACTGCAGAAGCAATTAAAACCTTTTGAGTAGCTGAGAGCAAAGTCTGACTTCCTTTCATGTTCAGAAGGTCACTAAAGTGAATTTGAAGCTGCTGTGATAGATCTGAATGGCTTCGAAGTAAGAACCTGACATAGAGTTGGTAAGAGTTTGACAGGGAGTGTCAAATAGTTTCTGTAGAGCTCGAAACACTCACTTCTGATTATTTATGAAGCAAAGTATCATAAGAATATGGAAGTGCCTTTTCAAAGCCAGACAGTGAAATAAGCTTTAATATTTTAAGCTCATCAGTGCAATAAATACAAAGCAACTTCCAGCCTGGAATTTCTAACCCAGATGAGGAGGCCAACGCTAGCTCAGCAGAAGAGAAAACCCATTGAAGCAATGCTTTTGATAATAGTATTGACCTTTAAAGCCCTAAGGACACTCAAAAAGATAACATCAAGCTTTTAGAAACTGTTTGAATTCAAAGAAATTGGGGTCACACAAAACTGGAAATTGGCACTACCACGTCTCCATCTTACCCAACCAGGTAGTTTAGAGCTGGTATTGCTGCAAAGGGATATATCACTCCATAAAACCCTAAAGTAGTATGCACAGTCTCCCACTAAGGGAAAAGAAGCCAAATATTACCATGGCTACAGGAAAAGCTGGGGTCTAGAAGACACACCACTTTTACACAGGCTGTGCCTAATTCTGGGTCAGGTCATCCTCAACAATGAGACTCCAATGACTGAAGAAGGCTGAAACTAGCTGAGTTTTTTCCTTTCATAGTCTTGCTCCATTTGACCACCCCGTGACAGCCAGCAGTTGCTTACAGCTACCTGCAGGGTTTCTCAGAATTGCTTTTCCCAGTATATGAGTTTTTCTTTTCTTATTCCTCTTAGCCCAGCAGCTGGGCAAAACTTAAAAGGCGATGGTGTATCCCATGATAGCAGAAAGCGATAAGAAACAGTACATGTAAGAGCAGTGTCTTCTGTGACAAAGAGAATTTGATGGAACTATGAAGTTTTTTTTCCAAGGCCACACTGTTTCTATGACTAATGATATATTTGGTATAAATAAATATAAATCAGTGTATACTAAAATGAAAGTGTTAAACATTCAAAAACCTCTTTGAGAGGTTTTGTTCTTTTCAGGTAGTCTTATATCATCCTAATGCTGATCTTGCTTCAGGAGTAAATCTACCAGCTGTAGACCTGAATTTCACTCTGTACAGTCTGAATCCACAAGACAGTGACTCCTACCTAGTACATTCAGAGAGTTGCTTAAAATCATAGAATAGTTAGGGTTGGAAAGGACCTGAAGATCATCCAGTTCCAACCCCCTTGCCATGGGCAGGGACACCTCACACTAAACCATGTCACCTAAGGCTTCATCCAACCTGGCCTTGATAAAACATTTCTAAGCTATACAAAACAAGTCCAGAAGAGGACTGAAGAGACAGTTGGGTCCATCTCCTATTTCACATCGGGGGATTTACAGACATTTAGGCAGCTACAATTTCAAGAAAGGAGTCAAAAAGGCCTGGACTGAATTTGCACATACTAAAAACAGAGGAGCAGTTGTTTCTGGAAGAAGTAACCTATTCTTGGGACTGAGGAAAATGCTCTTTCAACTATCCAGATACTGTGAAGGTCCCAAACCCATACTCCAGACCTGAGTACCCTCGGAGTTTGATCAAGACCTGAGCTTCAATGAATTATGTCTATCTACAGCAACGTAAGTTGGTCATACAAAAAAGTACATCGCTAATATTTGCATGTACCCCCAAAAAGCACTCAATGTCTAGATTAGAAACACTTCATTCTTTGCCTCTTTTTCCATCATTTAGCAATGCCAAGTGATTCCTCCATTCAGAAGGTGAAAGATCTTACAGTGTTCAAAATACTCTTAGCTTTCAGGCTGTTTGAATTAGCATCTTAAAGGATGTAAGCAAATAGGAAGGAATCTAAAAAAACAGCAGTTACAAAAGTACAGGTTTTTAATATTAAAGGGCTTTTTAAAAGAATCAAAGCTCCTGTGAGCATCACTTTGCTTTGAAGCTATTAATTAGGTCTCTGTTTAAAGTATTTCAAAGAACAGACGGTTTCCAACATTAATGGACCATTAATGAAACCACTGAGTATTAGCCCTTTATTTCTAATCTGGTCTCCTCAGGAACCTCGATAGGACATACTTTAAGGCTAGACCACCTTTCCCAAATAGACATGTCCATGTATATTTGTTCCTAATCTGCAAGAATCACATCTAGGAACAGATAAATATCCAGAGAATCACCAAAGAACTTGTTTTATGCAACTGGATCTTTCAACTTCTCCCACACAGAGAGCTGTAAAGGAAGCAAGTCAGAAATTAATAGAGGTCAGTATTGATTAGTATTGATTTTTGAAAGACAGTATCAGATGTAGGACTTTGGAGCAAGCTCTACCTGAAATACAAACCCTTAAACCCAGGCTGCTTCAACGGGCTCTGCTTCTCATCCACGTGCCTGAAGAAACAACCAGCTTCAGTTCAGTACCTTTCTTTAGAATAAGGAGCTGCATTTTGATTCAGCTTTGCGTAATTAAATATATACTGCATGCTGAGCTATGCTAATGATCTGACAGATTTAATCCCTGTATTATCTAATAACTTAGTAGAAAAGTTCTGCTTAAGTTTAATCACTGTTTGCATTCCCTTAGGTGAAATCTTTTACTCCTGATTTTTTTATTGGGCTCCAAATTAAGAGGCTCATAATAACAACTCCTCTCTTCCCTTTAAAATCCTATGGACCTTAATGAAGTTCTCTTCAGTTCCAAATAAGTTTTCTCTGTGCAAATGAGAACTGGATGTGACCTGACACTGAAAAGGTTCGAAGTCAGAGAAGGAAAAATCTCCCAGCAAACACTGAAGACAACATTTCTCCTCACTGATGTTAGACTTTTAGCCCGTGGTTGATTTATACCCCTATAAATGGTATAATTTCTGTGTGCCTATCTTTTAAAGAGAGGGGTACACAGTTTACGTGCCCCACTGAATTTGTAACCGCAATGTCCCAGGTCAATATTCATACATGCACAGCAATAATCTTGCACATTATTGCTATCATGAGCAGCACAGCAGAAAGCAGATTAAGAAGAAAACAAAAGAGCAAAACCCTGTGGGGGATACTATCCTGATATATCACCAAGGGGGTTGACAGTCAAATTTAGAGTTGTAAATGCCATTACTTCCTATTGGCCTTTACTTTTTTAATTGTTTTCATCTTCAACAGAAGAACTTTAATTTGGCTTTACTCATTTTGTTATTATTAAATGTAGCTAGCTTTGATATTAATGGTAAAAGCAAATTGTTAGTTTTGATCCATTGTCTTTAAAGGGAAAATGGGAGCAGGCTTTGGATGAAGGCCTTCACTTACAAAAACAGATGACAATACCATGATCAGATCTAGACACTTATCATGATCATAGAACAGTTAGGGTTGGAAAGGACCTTAAGATCATCAAGTTCCAATCCCCCTGCAATGGGCAGGGACACCTCACACTAAACCATGCTACCCAAGGCTCTCTCCAACCTGGCCTTGAACACCACCAGGGATGGAGCATTCACAGCCTGTCTGGGCAACCCATTCCAGTGCCTCACCACCCTCACAGTAAAGAACTTCTTCCTTAGATCCAACCTAAACTTCCCCTGTTTCAGTTTTAACCCGTTACCCCTTGTCCTATCACTACAGTCCCTAATGAAGAGTCCCTCCCCAGCATCCCTATAGCCCCCCTTCAGATACTGGAAGGCTGCTCTGAGGTCTCCACACAGCCTTCTCTTCTCCAGGCTGAACAACCCCAACTTTCTCAGCCTGTCTTTATACAGGAGGTGCTCCAGTCCCCTGATCACCCTCATGGCCTCCTCTGGAGGTGTTCCAACAATGATATATTGCCTCCCAACACCTACAGTAACTTACATATTCCAGTATGTTCCTACTCTAGCCTTAGAAGAGTATCATATCATAGCAGTGACAGGCAGCAACAATAAAGTTGTTACAGGCAATTTCTTATGTGTAGTTTGAAAATAAGAATAGAAATTGGACTTTTGACTGATTTCCCTCAAAAGAAAAAAATAAAAACCACCTTGATCCAACCCTAACTATTCTATGATTGCTTGGAAATACAATACTATTCAGCTTTGGAACTATGCCCTTATGTAACTGTACAAACCCAGGGTTTTTAATCTTTAGATGGGGAAAAAAAAAATACTGTATTTTTCAAGGTAAATTCATTAAAGTCAGTATTCAGGACCTGAGCACCTGACGTTTTCTGCTGTAGCGGTACCACAGTGATATATATCAATGTTTCAGTTCATTTCACTTCCTGGTTTTGTCCTTTATCTGTAAGCTATGTAGACTGCACCGTCTTAGAGATGGGTTTGTTTTTTTACCTATGGATACAGGGAAAAGATTACATATTTGTATCTTTGGCCCTTCATCATTTGCTGTAATAAAGCAATGACCATGAGTTTCTATGAGCAAACCTGTGCCTTGCATTTAAAAGTACACCAAACTGTGTTAGCTGACTTCACGTATTGCTAACTACTCCTTTTAACAGCTAAATACACCAAAATGGCACTTTCCATTCCGAGAATAGAGACTATTACAGGTAACATGCTAAGCCAAACTCAGTAGCCTGGCAAACACCGATGCTTTCCTGAAGCATGCATTCTGCTTTACAATGGCTAATATGGAAATGATGATGTTTGAAATGAAAAACCATCACCCAACAGCTGAAGACTGTACCATATACCTGCCATTCTGCTTAGAAATGCTTAGCTTTGCTGTTGGTCTTCCGAAGCCACTTCTTGCCTGAGCATGCTGGGTCCATGGGTAAATGGGGTGCAGATCTCCTTGATGCTCCCAAGCAGCCCTCTGCTCTTCTAATCACAGCAGGGATAGATACAGGCAGCCCTGTTTCCTTTTTTTTCTTTCTTCCATTGCTTTCTATCGCTGTTTAGCTCTGTTTGGGGATGAAAAACAAAGCTTAACCGGTGGTAGGATTGCTCCTGGCAGCCAATTTATCAACATTAGCTACTAGAAGGAAAACAATGTTCAAATGAAACTATAATTTAAAAACATAGCAGCTGATGGGGCTGTAATCTCTGCACTTGGCATGATTCTGAACTGAAACGAAGCCTCACAGTTTCTATTCATCAAATTCTTTTCCTTAAGAAATCTTTCTTTGTATACATTCAGGGGATATCCTATGTAGCTCAAAGTCTGCAAAAATTATACCGATTTCATAGCTGTTTAGGTTTCTTCATTCCAGGGTGAATCAAGAGGAATGCATCAATTCCCACCGGGTTACACCAAACCGAGATTAAAGATACACAATAAACACATCAGTACTTAGCACATTGGTGATAAAAATCAATCTAGCAGGAATTCTACTCATGTTAATGAAAGACACTGGACTTCAGGAAGTATTATATCCCAGGTTGAGCCTTAGACCCCCAAAAACCACATTTAACCAGTCTTCCAGGACAGATTTTTATGTGGATCATGGTAAGAATCACTAGACAGAGTTTTGCATTTATTTTCCTTGAATTTTTAAGCCTATTATTTGCAAGTAAGGAAATGTTTCAGTTCAAGAAAGACAGCTTGAGGCGCATATTGAACTCCCAGCAGCAATAATGACATTGAAATGGCCTCAGAGGTCTTTCAAAGTACAAGGTAAAGCTATGCCAAGTATACAGGTGGATAGGAGAGGCATTCTTTAGAAAATGACAGTTTCATCCGTGGGTTTGCTGTGTTCCCTCAATTCCTCTGAGGAAGTGCAGTTATTTCTCCCCCTGCCTGTCAGAGAACAAGGCTCCATATCCCTCCAGTGTCACAGCAGGGATTAAGCTGCATCCCCTGAGAATGCAGCCCATAGCTTGTGAGGATGGTTCAGCAGGAAGAAGCCCTTGCCTTGCTGTAACCATCATTTGCATGAGGCATTTAAATCAAGTAGCAAGAGGTAAATTGTCTGCAGTCTGTGGCCATTAAGGAATGCTAGTGGAATGGAATACTGCTTTAGGTCACTACTTGCAAACAACATGTGTTGTCTTCGTGATACTGTGAGAATACAGAACCCAGATGGGCACATATATAGAATCCCAGCCTGGTTTCTGTTGGAAGGGACATTAAAGCTCATCCAGTTCCAAGTCCCTGCCATGGGCATGGACACTAGAGCAGGTTGCTTCAAGCCCCATCCAACCTGGCCTTGAACACATGGGAGGGCTTATCTATTCAGATGCACAGGATTGCCTGTAAATAACCCATAATAACCCAAAGATGGAGCTCATTGAAGATTAAGAAGCTGGTGTGTGGTCATATTGTTGCAGTGACTTCAGAGAGATAAACTAAGGCCAGAAACCTGATGGGACACATCCCTGCCTGTTTTAATCAAGTGTTGTTTCTATAATAACCCATGCAATTCCAGTTAAGTGGGCAGCAGAAGAAAGCAACTCAAAATGATTTTGGAAGCGAGCCATAACTCTATGATTCACCAACTGAATCCCAAACCCTCCTTGCCACTATGCACATTGCCAAAGTCACCTATGAATCCAGCAGCAGGCTACTAACTCCGTGCTGTTTCTCTTGCTAAGCCCACTGCAGCTGCAAATCCACTGCTGAAAACTTCTCCCCTCTCTTGGATTCATCAGTATGCTGCTGTGGTTTAAATGTCAGCAGCAGAACATGTAGCATATGATGAGTTTAGAGAGGGAACTAAAATGAGCTATCACGAGTGGCATGTGCATTGCTCCGAGTGGCACAAACATTCATTATAGCAATTCAATAGTTCCCTAAATATCTCCCTACAGGCTTTAATGACACAGGGGCACATCAGCATAATTATCCAGGATACTTTGCGGCAACTGCTTCATTTTCATCTCTTATATCATATTGTCTGGGCTTTGGGGCAGCTTCCTGCTTTTTTTGCTGTTTGGGGGCTATGAAACGTTTTCTTTAGTACTGAAGACTTCACCAAAAGTCATAGGAACTCAGTGGGATAACTGAGCTGGCCAAAGTTAATGCTGAATGAGGAATTCCTGTATTTCATTTACTTTAACTCCACTGACATTCTTGCCACTGACTTCCCCAGGAGCCGGTATAAGCTGTTGTAGCCTAAAGGAATAACTAGCATGCAGCTATCGAGACAGGGCTGAATCTTGGAGTCAACCATGGAACAGACACATAAGCCAAAAAGACCACAAGAAAATTTATGGTGCGGAACAGGAGCCTCAAAACATCGGGACCTGCTGCGTTAGACTTAAGATCTTGACTACTAACATGCCAGGAGAAGCAGAAAGCATTGCAATGCCCAAGCCAAACAAGGTTATGCATTGAAGTTAGGAGGCTTGTGTGTCTTCTTGCAATGAAGAGGATGAAACACAGCTGACTTTAAAGAACCATGTACAAGAGGTACGAGGAACAGTGATGCAACTCCTTATCTTTCTTTGTCAACCGGGAAGCACTTGGAGAGTTCCTACTAATTGTTATTATCTGTATTGCTGCTCATAAAAGCAATTTGTCAATGGTCACACTTTTAACATTTAACAACTCTTCAGCAACCAAAAGTCCCCAGGAGACATCTTCCAAACAGCCACCATACCCAGCTTGTGTCCCACATTTAAACTCTGCTGAATTACAGTAAACTCCTAGTTCCTATCCAAGTCTTTCCATTTGTAGGTTTTTCCTAGCTCTAAACAAAGTCAGTAGTGCCCCAGCTTTTGAAGAAGAAGAAAGCAAGACAAAGAACGTTACCTGTCCAAAGCCTCCTGCATGCCCCATAGAAGCAGGTACAGGAAGATGCTACCAGCAAGCGGTGAGGGCTGGTTGCTCCCTAAAAGACAAAGGGCCACAGGGCATCAGCCTTGCTAGTTAGGTCCTGTCCATAGTACCCAGCAAAGCAGACCCAGGAGCAGTAGGCAGGTCCAACCAAGAGCCTGTATCACAAAGCAATATAGCAGTGATGAGGCAGGTCCCAGGTCCATCTAGGCCAATCCACAGGACCAGGCAGATCCATGGGGATAAAATCAGGCAGAGAGTAAGCCCAGAGGCTGAGGCCAAGATCAAAGAGCTCTATAGCCACACAGAGCACTGCAGGCATTACCTTCATACAGCACTATTGATACCATTACACCTTTAACAGCTCCAGAACTAAGCTTAAATAGACTCCCTGAGCCAGGACTGGGGTGGAGGTTCCAGGTGAAGCTGGTTGGTACAATTACACCTTATTAGTGCCATTAAGCCTCATTAATGCCCTCAGGACCCTGACATACACTCTCCATCAAACTGTGTCTGTTATTTCCTTGGAGAAGAGGGTCCATGCGCAAGCATAGCAATCTGGTTTACTGCCTGTGAGAGGGACCAGAGTACCTGTGTTACATGGATCTGAGCTGTGTATTGCTGGTCCCTCTGATGTGCAGGGCCAGTGGAACATGCTGTAGGAGATGCAGCTCTCTGCAGACAAGCTGTGTCAGGTCCTCAGCTGGTGCGAATTAGCTCTGGTGTTGTTTTAGGAATGATGCAGACTTCAGAATCTTGAATTATTTCCTGTTGCCTGAATCTGCTCTTCTGCAGGACGTGGAAGGCAGAGGGAAGGGAGAAGGGGCTGAGACAGATGCTGCATGTCCTCAGTGGCTTTATTTCACATGCCAAAGGTTCTTTACATGTCAGAGAGCCCTGGTAGAGCTTACAAACAAACTCCCTAGTCACATGAATGACAAGAGGAATAAAAGACAGAAAAGAATCATAGAATCATATAGTTGCTTAGGTTGGGATCTTCCAGCTTTCAAGTCAATGAGTCCCAGGTGCAGAACTTAGCCATATAAGATGTAACTGCCCCTGAAGCTCCATGGCAGCTTTGCTACTGGTTTATGGGAGAAGACTGCTAAAACAGTGCTAGGAAAAAGAAGATGGAAATCACTTTCTTGCTTGTTAAGATTGGATGAGAAAAATGTTGTTAAGTCTAAAACTTTCATAGCATAATGAAATATATTACAGTACTCTATGATTTTCATGGTGTTAATGGGAAAGAAAATGACAAATGATTGGTGATAGTGAAATTGATGATTTTGCAAAGATCACCCACAGCAATTTCATACGTTGTCTTGTTTGCTATTCAGTTTGCAGGAGAAAACTGACCCTATTCTACACACTAGTATAGCTCTACTTTTAACAGAAGAATCATAGAATAGTTAGGGTTGGAAAGGACCTTAAGCTCATCCAGCTCCAACCCCCTGCCATGGGCAGGGACACCACACACTAGACCGTGTCAACCAAGGCTCTGTTCAACCTGGCCTTGAACACTACCAGGGATGGGGCATAATGTCCAGAAAGAAGATGCTGGTTGTTGGCACAATCCTACCCGCTTTTGTATACGCATAGTTAATTTTATATGAAAATTCCTTAGCAGATAATATGACTTAAGTGTAACTGCATTCCTCCTGTCTACACTCCTTGTCTGGAAGCACCAAGTTGTTTGAAAGTGGAATCGTTGCTCCTGTATAACCAGCATGACTGAAAAAATGAGTTGGCTAAACTTCAGATCTTCATTTGTAAAGCTGCAATGTAAAATTACCTTATTCTTTCTACAAAGATTGCATTTAACGGTTTAGCTTGTCAGTTCTGTCACAGCCACTTTGTACAGATGAGTTTATAGTTTGATGATTCAGCTGTACTGGAGAGAAAATATGTTGTGCTGACTGGTAATAGTAGAAGCTGTACTTTCCTCGTCAGCATGAATGTATTTGGATAATACTTCTTTTTTGCTAACAGTTTGAGGATTTTATTCTAATTCTTTACTTATATTTTAATGACTCCTTTTGAATGAAGCTTTAATGTGTGTTGGGTTTGCTGTGTTAATTAGACCACTTCCGTTTATTTGATATAAATGTTCTGGATGTAATTCTCTACTCTGCAAAACCACATTGCAGTGACTACATCTTGAGTCTTATGAGATAATACAGGTGTCACAATTTCATGTTTTGCATCGGATATAATTGCAGCTGTCTCGAGATTCCATTTCGGACAAGAAACCAATAAACCAAGAGAAGAAAGGAAAAAATACCCAACCAAAAGAAGCAGCGATTGATGGGCAGACAACTGAGCTAGGATTTCCATGAACAATGTTAGTTACGCAACATGCCAAAGAGAGTTTCCAAAGAGAATGGGTTTCTGATTAGATGTAAATTACAATCAGGATCAGACTAGTTCTAGGAATTAAATGCTGCTAAGCATGGAAATGAAGAAAAAGGATAACTGTTCTTTTAAACAGGGGTTTGTTTTTCTTGGCATCTTATTTTGTGGCAGCTGTTCTGCCTATAAATTATGGATTTTTATATTTTCAATGGACAAGTAAAAAATGTTATTAAAATATTGAAGCAGAACCCTCCCTGTGTTGCTGATAATATTCCATGTTATTAAATCTGAAAGAATGCTTTAAAATCTCATTTACTTTTCAGTAATTCACCACTCACACATGAGACGCCTTGGGCAATAGAAGTATCCGTAGTTACTTTGCTTTCTGGGATGCCATGTTCTAACAGGGTTTTGCAACATGTGAAGTGCTGAGAGAGGGTTGTAGGCAAACATGGCACATGTTTCATTTCCCTAAAATAAAAGATAAAAGATGTTAATCGATATCAGAGCCTGTAAATGCATTTTGCTGTCTCACAAATCATGAATTGTCTGACTACATCAATAGAGGCAATGGAACTATGTGAGAGAGAAAACTTCTGAAGTTTGGTTTGAGAGTCCAACATGACAGCACAATTAACATAGGCTGTCCAAACATTGGACTCCTGTACCCAGCACAAAGCTGTGAATGGAAATAGAAATTCCTCTGAGCATCAAGATGTCTATGGGATGCCTGCAAAGGGGTTGTGAACACCTAACCCTGTTCTTTCTTCTAGTCTTCCACTTCTCTCAAATAGAAGACCAGACAGAGCTATTAGCATGTTGTCTGAAAACATGTATGTCTGCAGACACTTGTGTGTACTTGTTAACCCAACTTGGGGACTTGAAGCACATCTCCTATGAAGCCAGGCTGGGAAAGATGGGAGAATAGAAAGCTCCTTAAGGGGAGACCTCAGAGCAGCTCCAGAGCCTGCAGGGGCTGCAGGAAACCCGGAGAGGGGCTTTGAACAAGGGCCTGTAGGGACAGGCCAAGGGGAATGGCTTTAACCTGCCAGAGGGGAGACTGAGATGAGCTCTTAGGCAGAAGCTCTTCCCTGGGAGGGTGCCCAGAGAAGCTGTGGCTGCCCCATCCCTGGCAGTGTTCAAGGCCAGGTTGGACACAGGTGCTTGGAGCAAGCTGCTCTAGTGAATTGCTGTTGTCCAGAAATGTGAACTGGGATTTACAGGCAGGAGACACCAAAGAATTTACGAGGATCTCTTGGCAGTTTAGCAGAAGCTCTGTCTCAGCTGTGGCTTGTGTTTGGGCTGGACAGAACACTGGGCAATGCTGCTGGCACAGCAGTACTGCTGGGCACTAGTCACTTATCCAATGGAGGCTGCAACTGGACCAGATTTGTACAGCAGAGGGGGAGAACTTTAATACCCAACCCCATGAAGACAGCAATGGGGGTAAATATGAATCTAAATTATGAAGGATGTTATGCTGTGTGCTCAGAGAAGGGGCTGTATCAAGCTATTTTTAAGTAGGCTCGCTTTTTTCTTAATCCTTTTCCAATAGACTTGCAGCCTATAGCACTTCCCTTACTCCTTACTGTTAAAACCAAAGCAGGAAAAATACGTCAGCTGTTGGTTTCACATCTCACACACAAATCATCTTACTACAAGGTCAACATTGCCTGTGTTGTTCTCCCATGAATTGTCTGCACTTGCTGATAATTCATTCATTTTCTGGCTCATTACCTCTTCCTTCCAAAGGATTAAATGGCCCTCATGTCTCCTCAAGAAATACGAGAGCTTGATTGCAGAGGGATGACAAAAAGGATGAATGGATTGCATTTTGACACGGCTCTTTGCTGATTTCCCTGCTTCTTGACAAGAACGATCTGCTGCCAGTGCAAATGTGCATGAGGAGAGCAGGAGAATTTTACCCTCCAAAATGCACTTAGGGCTGCTGCTAATAGGTGAAAGCTCCCTGTGGAAGAATCCCTCTGAACAGCAGGGTGCTACTGTCTACTGGGAGACTGGCACAAACCATACACCTTTCACAGCCATTTGTTATTGTCTCTGGAAAAGCTTCTTGTAATTAACTGGTCTTTCCTTCCCATGTCAAAGGAATTCCAATGAATTTCCACAGTGGTAGTAAAAACTCTTCCCCCATTCCTCAATGACAGCACAGATGAAGTTCTGATTCTGTGACACATCTTCTCAGGAAAAGTCTGTGTGAGAGTACTGGATTTATGCCATATCCGAGCAAGACAGAGGCATCATTAGCAGCCTTCCAGTATCTGAAGGGGACCTACAAGGATACTGGAGAGCAGCTCTTCATCAGGGACTGTAGCAATAGGACAAGGGGTGATGGGTTCAAACTTAAACAGGAAGTTCAGGTTAGATATAAGGAGGAAGTTCTTTACTGTGAGGGTGGTGAGGCACTGGCACAGGTTGCCCAAAGAAGTGCCAAATGCTCCATCCCTGGCGGTGTTCAAGGCCAGGTTGGACAGAACCTTGGGTGAGATGGTTTAGTGTGAGGTGTCCCTGCCCATGACAGGGGGGTTGGAACTGGATGATCTTAAGGTCCTTTCCAACCCTGACTTATGATTCTATGATTTTACCTCCTTTATTCCTTATCTGATCATTTAATGCCAATAATCGCTTTTGTTCCCCATGACACCTTGGATCTTACAATGGAGGACTTGTCACAGTTACTTTCACATTCAAACCGGACTTTTGGACACCCATTTCTCTTTGTGGTTTTACAACCTGCCTTTGCAGAGGTGCAGACTGAACTGGCCATGGAGAGAGCAGCAGGAGGTGGCCGTTAGGACTGTCTCTCTAAAGTCAGCTCTAAAGTCCTATTGAAGCACTAATGAACACCTTGTCTGTCAGCAAAAATGCTTGTCTTTCAACTATATTTCTATTTCCGATAGAATTAATCATAATTTTATGTAGCACTTCCCACATTCAGTACTGGGATGGAAAACAGCTAATTAATTTCTGCTCAAGCACACTTCAGACAGAATCAAAAGCAGATCTGCAATATATATTGAATGGCCAATATGTGCTATTAAAGGGTTATTAGAGCTCCTAAAAGCCATTGTTCCGCTGCAGAGGGAAATACTACAGTTGTAAAGCTGCTCCCAGATTCTTCTGGATAACTTCTGGGGTTGGGTTGAAGGAAGGGGGTGAGTTGTCAGTGCCAAGGATATGCCAGACGGTACTATGAGCCATAAGTGGCTCTTGTACCTTAACTCCTAAGGGTTGTTTGAGTTATGGAGATGCTAAGGAACAGCTTAAGGTCATGGGGCAACAGTGCTTTAAAGCTGTTTTATTTCCCTCTGTGTTATGTTTCTGAGCAGCTCCACAGCTTGGAGAGCCTGCATGGCTGAGACCCTCAATAGGAGCCTGGTGCTTGGCGTGCCTCTGAGCTAACACAGGCTATTAGCAGCTCGAGCACCTGCTCAGAGCTCCACAACACGAAGGAAACAGCCTCTGAAAGAAGCTCATTGCTAAACGGGAGGTTTGTGAGTGATGTGTCCTGTGAAACCACCAGAACCCAGTAACAGAGATCATGCAGACCGACAAGTCACATTATACAAGTCAGCCCCATGCACATGTCATCAGAGGAACTCACTCATAGTCATTACACTCCCTTACTCCAGCTCACACGTGTGAATCCCAATCCAACCGGTTATCATAAAGGATATTCAAAGGAAACATGATTTTTTCCTGTTCAGAGTGAGGCCCATCAAGCCACTGCTCCCTTGGCCCGTGGATGTTGTCCCGGTGCTCCCAGAGTAAGGATTTCTGCACATATGGGTGGCATTTCTGCACAGATCTACCCACACGAGCATCAGATGGTTTAGGAGCCCACTGCATACCAATTTGCTCTGCCAGTAGGCAAGCAGGGATTGCTACTTTTCTGCCAAGAGACACAGTGAAAGGCAGTACATGGTCTGTGTTTGAGTACATAGCTGAAGGCACAGCTCAGCTATGCGTAAGCTAAGTGGTATTTTTGGAGCATGCACCATAGACATAGTCATAGTCTTAAGGCCTCTTTTTTGGAGAGGAAGCTATCTCATGAATACAATCCTTGCTTGAGTGAAAGACATTGTCATTATCGTTTGCTAGGAATGGTACTTAGAATCAGTCTCTTATGTATATTAATGACACACTAATTGAATGTGGAAACTCATTGCTCAGAAGCAATGAACTCAGGGCTAATATTAGCATTTAATTGCCTTGGATAGAATGCAAGTAAGGGTCTTGCCAGGATAAACACAAGGTTTGCTCTTATTGCTGGCAGGCACTGCTGGAGCTCCATTGTTATAGCTGGAGTTCAGCACTGTAGATCAGCACACAGCTTAGCCTGAAGTCTTTAACTCACTGCTGCGCTAGAGGTGGTCCTACATAATCTGCGCTGAAATTCCCTTAGTAAAGAGAATTGAGGAACTCCTATGTCCTTTCCGTTCTTGACACTCAGTATGAAAAGCTAAAAGACTCTGGAGTTCACTGTTATTTTAAAGTGCACTCAGGAGAGCAAGAAATGACAATTTCTTTACCTTTGCGTTGCAGGCTTCCACTGGTACATGACATTTACCACTGGGTAATGGGGAAGGTTGGATGGGAACACTCTTTACCAGTAGCAAACCCTTGTTAAAACATGGGTGGTGTATTTCAGAGCCAGACATGGCCAGACATACCATCCAGAGCTGCTGGGGGCACTAAGCACTAAGACACTCTTCTTGTCTGTCATAGGAAATGCTGTGCGTGATTTCTGTGGTTTATCAAGCATCTAGAACAGACTTTTTTCCTCTCTATATTCCAATGGGATTTTCAATCACTCTCTAAGGTGCCTCAAAACACATTCATCCGGAGAGCTATGCTCTTCACACAGACCTTGTCTGCACAGCCCTGGAGGCAGGGAGTTGTGAAGCTCTTTAACAAATCTTGGCAAGTGACATTTATTCATTGCATTTGAAACCTGGTATATTCCTAAGGGGGCTGCTTACAAAGATGACAACCCATCTGTCTCTACTTCTGGTGTTTTCTCTGCTTCCACATCCATATGTTAAAGGTAGAAATAATGTTTTCAAGTCAAAAGCCTAATTTGGTCTGTAAATTACAAATTTGTAATGATCACATCTACTTGAAGCCAGACAATGAAGATTTTTCCATCACCATTTGCTGATAGGATTCCTTCTTCATAGCATGAATGGCTACCATGTTACTGCCCAGATATTTGAATTCAGTATGGTGTATTGTATCAGCACCAGATCCTGCTTGTTCCACTCAGATCCAGATCCATGATCATTTAGAGTAACCATTCTGCCGCACTGGTCCCTGCCCATTGGAACTAGATGGTCTTTAAGGTCCCTTCCAACCCAAACCATTCTGCGATTAGCTGTTCCCTCCTAGTGAGGTTTCTATTATAATAAATGTGGGCAGTGTAAATAAGACATTGCAGAATATTGCTTTGATTAGCAAAGTGCTGCAGTGATGTACCAGAGCATCTGTGTTACATGTGCAGACACCTGGAATGAACAGCAGACACAGCGTACGTGGGCACTGCTGATCCTGCAGACAAGATGCCTGACTCCATGACCGAGAAGAAATGAGTTTAGATGAGATGCACCGGGCAAGGCAGGCTTTTTGAAATGAGGCATTTAGCGTTGGCAGGATAAGGAGGTGAGAAGCCCAGAGCGTACGGGAAGTGTTGGATGCTCTTGGCAGCAAGAAGGGGAGACAGCAAAGGACATCACCTCAAATCTTCGCTTCTGGCAGCCTCTGTGGATGGTGCATATAGTGATGGCAGAAACCACTGTGGAGATGGGCTCCTTGCCAGGGGACCCCTCTGGAGCCGCTGTCACCATTCAGGGTGCAGCAGGCAGAGGGACAATGTGATGTTGGCTATGGGCATGCCGGCTCCCCCACCAAAGACACTCAGTGTTATCCCAGTGTCCTCATTTGAGCTGGGATAGAGTTAATTTTTTCCTGCAGACACTGGTTTTCTGCAAAGGGTTTTGAAACTTTACCCCCAGATCCATTCTTCACATTGTTTTTCTTCCCAATTTCCAGAGGTTAAGGTCAGCTGAACTTCCCCTTTCCTTCCCAATCCTGCCATCAACTTCTATTGCAAGTGAATTCGGTGAACTCAACAATCCCAACACCCTGCAAAAGCCTCTCCTCAAGGCCATGGTGGGTACAGCACTGCCATTGATCTCATTGGATTTATGCCTGGTTTGAAGCACTTCTGTCCTTCCCAGCAGCTTCCAGAGTTCCACCGGTGGCCACGCACAATCCCTGCAATGCTTTTAGCTGACGCATGATTTTAACTTGTACTTAGCTGAGCTCTAATTGCTTTCCCCTCAGTGCTTCCAGTACAACATCTGCTATGATTAGCTGTGCCATTAATTATCTTGTACTTTAACTATGAACCTCCTGCTGAAATCCGAGGAAAGGTCAGTGTAAATCTAGCGAAAATGGTACATAACAAGGTACATTTATCAGCAAATTAGGCACAATGTGAGTTCAGCACACACATGCGGTCTAAAGGGGGTTTACTAGTGTGCTAATGGTACCTGTTATCCTGCCAATGATATATGCTTGCGGTGAACAGGATACTGCCTGGCTAAAACCTCCCATATCTGTAGTGTACAAAAATCCTTTATACATTACATCAGGTTAAAGGATGCAACTGATATTGGGTAAGTAGTCCAGTCAGCACAGGTACTGGTCAAATGATACCTGGACTAGCTGTTGTCACACAAAATTGTTCTCTCGTGTTTTTACCTAGAATAATAAGAAAGAAATAGTCCACTCAGTGTTCACAGTTATCACCTGAGTATTATCAGACCCTCTATTTCTCCCTTCAATGTTTCTTAGCACAGATAGCAAAAAGGAAAGAACTCTGGGCCTGAGTATTTGTTCTGCAATGCTGTGACACTTGGATCTAGGCACCATAAGTGATGGGTTTCATTGCAACATATTTCGTAGAATCATAGAACCATAGAATAGTCAGGGTTGGAAAGGACCTTAAGATCATCCAGTTTCAACCCCCTGCCATGGGCAGGGACACCTCACACTAAACCATCTCACCCAAGGCTCTGTCCAACCTGGCCTTGAACACCACCAGGGATGGAGCATTCACAACCTCCCTGGGCAAACCCATTCCAGTGCCTCACCACCCTAACAGGAAAGAATTTCCTCCTTACAGCCAATCTAAACTTCCCCTGTTTCAGTTTGAACCCGTTACCCCTTGTCCCATCACTACAGTCCCTAATGAAGAGTCCCTCCCCAGCATCCCTATAGGCCCCCTTCAGATACTGGAAGGCTTCTATGAGGTCTCCACGCAGCCTTCTCTTCTCCAGGCTGAACAGCCCCAACTTCCTCAGCCTGTCTTCATACAGGAGGTGCTCCAGTCCCTGATCATCCTCGTGGCCTCCTCTGGACTTGTTCCAACAGTTCCATGTCCTTTTTATGTTGAGGACACCAGAACTGCACACAATGATCCAGGTGAGCTTTCCCTGTAGTTACAGATACACAGAGGCAATCTTTTTGTTTTGCCCTGTTATCCCATTCCTTTATGGATATTTCACAACATCATGTTGCAGTTCATAAATATTTTTGGGGAGTTTCCTCTGGTTCAATTTTAAGTGTCACCATCAACATACATTTTCCATATTTATTTTCAATAGCTTGAGTTAACTTCTTACCACCCAACCCTCTTTTCTTGTTCCAAACATTACCAGCATCAATGGAGGTACAGTAACTCTTTGCTTCAGCTGTTTCCTACACAGATGTTCCCAACTCAGAACATCTCCCACCGAAGGTAACATCTTCACAGTTTGCTTTTGTCAGTGTCCATTATTGTCCACAGCTACCCACTAACTTCAGCTCTTACCTACAACTGCTACTAAGGAAATTTGGGCACAATAGGCACATATTTCCCCAAACAACCCCACCTCCTGTTGCAAAGCCAAAATAACGTAAGTGATTTGCTCTGAAAGCCACTGTGTCCCTTTGCTGGGTACTCAGGAGCATCTAAAGGGAAAGAAGACAGGTCTGTAAACCGGACCCCAGTTAGGCTGTACCCATTCCATGGGTTGGAAGGGACCTTAAAGCTCACCCAGTTCCAATCCCCTGCCACAGTCAGGGACACCTTCCACTAGAGCAGCTTGCTCCAAGCCCCTGTGTCCAACCTGGCCTTGAACACTGCCAGGGATGGGGCAGCCACAGCTTCTCTGGGCACCCTATGCCAACACCCCAGCACCCTCACAGAGAAGAATATTTGCTCCTGCTTGAGGGCAAACACCCTGCTGATGTGCAGGCAGGTGTGAGTAGCTGTGCTGCACCTTCATATGGGATGTGAACCTGGAAGAGCCTCTTGTGCCCTGGTGAGGAGGATTGTGAGGTGTTCCCCTCCTCACTCTCAGGCTGAGGTTTTGGGGTGCGTGGTGCTGGAAAGCAGCATCTGGTTCTCAGTGTAGTGGAAAGCATCCTGCCATTCACAGAGGAAATGTTCAGCGACGGTTGCTACCACCCCTATGTGCTATTCCCAGTCTGCCAGTGCAGTTCGTACATTTTTCAGTGTTGGATGAACACCAACAGATATGGCATGTTTTGATAAATATAGGAGGATAGAATGGATCGTTTGCAAAGTGTGGACAAAACTTAGCCAGGGATTTAGGACTCTCAGCTGTTGCCAGATAAACCTCACAAGGAACAGCTTGGCAAGCCTGTGCCTTTGGCAGTGCTGCTGGCATACCCAGCCCCATGCTGCCTCCTTTGTTGTGGCTGAGCAGTCATTTGGTTCTCCAGAATCAGGAGCTGAACCAGGTGAAAAAGCCTTTTTCTGCTGGGTTACATTTAACCCAGGTGGCCTCACAAACAGCAACACAGACACTAACAAGTAGGCAGTTGAGTGGTCAAAATAGGGGAAGGGGCTTGCAAGGGTGATGCTACTACTCAGAATCTGTCAAAACACCATCAGTGGTCACAGAATCAATTAGCAAATTGAGTCCCTTGAGTTAAGTAAAATTCACGCTCAAGTAAAAGCAGCCCTGCCACAAGCCCTTTGAACACAGCGTGACTGTGTTTCCACCCCGACCTTGAATTATGCTGTATAAGCGGTCTGCTGCAGCTGGCATTTTGAACTTGATCCATTTAAAAGAAAGGCACCAAGTTGAGGTGATATTAAAATATTCTGGGGATGTGTTAAAATCACTCGGGATGTTTCAGTTTGATTTATCTTACAGGGTTTGCATCTTGTGCGATTTCTCTTGGAGGAAAGGATCTACTATCAAAACAAAGGACTCGAGCCTGAAGACGCAACACAGAGACTGCACATCTCTTTGGCACTTCGTTTTCATCTTCCAGGTTTTGAGTAATAAGGCATCTGGGTGCAGGGAGCAGTTCTGCACAGATGGCTGAGCTTAGGATGACTTGAGAGCCAAAACAAACCAATTTATTGCAGCTCCTGCTTGGTCAGCTGCAAGTCTAGGCACTGAGGCTGCCGTGTGTTCCTGCTTCAATTGGCTTCCAGTGCAAAGGGAAGGTATAGGCAGCCTAAAATCAAGCCTTGATGTTACAGGAGAGATGCCTGGTCTATCTTCAACACCCAAGACTGATTCAAAGAAGTGTCTCAGTTTCATTCCATTCCATTTGGCATGCTCTTAGCATATATATAGGTAACAGCACATCACCTTAAGACTGCAAAGCTCATACCTGAGCAATCTGGACAGATCGTCCCTGGAGACATTCAAGGCCAGGCTGGATGTGGTTCTGAGCAACCTGATCTAGTTGGAGATATCCCTGCACATTGCAGGGAGGTTGGACTAGATGAGCTTTGTAGGTCCCTTATAACCCAAACCATTCTATAATGATACGACTCTACACAGTCTCAAACTGGTCAGTGAACACACAGTGTGTATGTGCAAGCTAACCCTGCTGTGGCAATGTCCTTTTACCTGGCTCCTACTGGAGTCAATGGAGAAAATACCTCTTGATTTCAGCAGCAACTCATCTTAGTAGGGAGGGGAAATGCAGTGACCTTGAATTACCTGATCAGACTTGTATTGTGCCAGGCAGGCGTTACACAGAAGCTGCCTGTGACACTGATTTATAACCTGAAAGCTCTGCTCAGGCAGGCGCTAGAACATAACCTCGTGCTGCTTGAGATTTAAAATATTAAGCGTTTGGAATTAGCAATAAGCACAAGAGGTAAGGAATTGCACAGTTGTCTATGTCCACAACTGAGGCTGCCAAGATCCAGTGCTGGTTTTTAGCTCTGAAAAGCACGAATTCACCTGAAAATACCAATTTAATAGCCAGGAGGTAATAAGATTTCAGCCTTTATTATCACTAACCAATAATACTTCAACCTTCATACAACTTCCTTCTCGTTAGGGAGTTCCCAACCCCCTTTACAGCCCAGGTGGCCCCCAGGGTATCTTCACACGTGCTTGTGTGTTTTGATTCATGCAAAATCTGCATTGGTCTTCAATTTAATCCATGTTGTAAAACCAGCAACACGATGAAGTGAGACTAGAAACAACGAGAAATCATCCTGGAAGAGTTTAACACACACAAATTTAAGTCAGTTGTATTGATATAGGTAGAACATGGCTGTATTACTGTAGACTTTAGGTTGATTTTTCCCATGAGTGGCTCACCTGTGCTGCTGTGCTTAGCATCTAAGTACGATGAAGCACCACTATCTGGGGACTAGGGCTCCCATGCATATAACCTTACAATCCACCAAAGCTCAATGAACACACATTTTAAAGAATTTCAAAGCAATTTCACCTTTTTCCACATTTCAGTTTATTAAGAAGATAGCAATCAAGAAAACCACACTATGATTACCTGATGTCTGAGGAGCTAAAGTATCTCTCACTCTCAATACCAAACATGGGCCTAGGCTAATGACTTTTTAGGGTACAATTTGGGTCTATTTTCTAATATATAGATCATTGCATATATATTATATATATATTCACATCAATATATGGATCATCGTAAGATAGATGATTGTATATGTGTGTGTGCACATATACACATGTAATATGTACATCAATGTACACAGGCACTTATACCTGTTAGTTCTATATAGTTATTATCTCAGTTCAGTTACTAGTCTCTGGCAATAGCTCTTTTTATACAACAATCAAGCATCACTATTTTCTAAGTGTGTTATCTCCCGAGAGGATTCCACAAATCATTCAATACGAGATGTCATTATATTTCAATCAATACACTTGTCCCACAATCCTATCAGCGAAGGATCTCCCACCAGCTAAACCCACTTATGTTTGTAGAAAGGATGGTCTGAAAAACCACCTTAGTCCTGTTTATTGATAGAGCTCGGGTCTGAAAAAGGGGTTTCTGAACAAATCCTTTAGCTGAGACGCTTTGCAGGAATACTGCCACCTTCACAAAGCAGCCTTTGAGGTTATTTGTTTCGACTCTACAGCTGCAACTCCCATTTTTCACTCAGTACCACTGTCATTATTTTCTCCACATGTAGCCTCCACTGAGAAGCTAAGGGGGAGAAGATAAAGTATTTGTCATGACATAGCTGTGCTCCCCTTCCCCTGCAGCCAGCTACTTTATATTGACAGAAAACTGAGCTCCGTTTCTCCATTCCCTTCCATAGCTCCCCTCACTCATCACTTAAGAGACTCTCCCTGGATGCTGCTTGGGCTACAGCTCATTATTTAGGAATTCAGAGCAGTGTTTTCAGTCCGTTGTGCAGATGGAGAAACTGGGGAAAGGACAATCATATCTGAGCATCCTGCAATGCAAAGAACATCATGATCCCCTGGGCTACAAGTAGATGAATAACTGTTTCACAATATCCATTAACAAGCCTCGGCTTAGGAAAACTTTACCTCTGCCTGCACTCTCTCTAGTTTCTGATTAAACCCCTTCACTACTCATGCACTCAGAGCAGTCTCAAGCATAATTACTGCTTCAGTTGCATTCATCAGGCCATTTTAACAGGATTGCATTAAAACTTATTTCAACATTCTTCTGGCAGAAAAGGAGACACGAGGTCAACTGCTTGCTTTCTTCTGCTCTCAGACCTTTGTTCTCTAGTATCAGCCCTTAAACAGACACACTTTACTTTTGCTTGCCTGAATGTGTACGGATACGAAGCTATTTTATTGACATACAAAACATGTTTCTTCTTTTATAAACTCTGTATGTAAAGGAAGTCTGGAGAGTCCTAGGATTTGAAAGCCATGAAGCTGAAAGCACCATTCCTTACGCGCACTGGGAGAGCTGTGTTTTAACTTCAAGAAGATGCATTACACGGGGTTTTTGTACCTTCCAAAGCAGCTCAGCTGAGCACTGCTGCTGCGAGCAAAACCTGAACTGATGATCACCTCTCTTCAGGTTGCTGAAAACTTCCACTGCAGAAATAAGACAAGATCTGAGGGGTTTGCAACAAAGGAAAGAGAAGTTTATGGTTTTATGTCCAGAGGTTGCTTTTGCAGTTAGGAATAAACTCTAAAAGGAAGCACAGACAATGGGAGTGCTGACTGATGGTTAGGCTGTCAGTCAGAGGGACCTCAACAGGCTGGAGAAATGGGAGGAGTATCTGTGAAATTCAGCAAAGGCAACTACAAAGCCCTAGGTCTGGAGGTGAACAACCCTAGGCCCTGGCACAGCCTGGAGGCTGACCAGTGGGAAAGCAGCTCTAAAGAACAAGTCCTGGGTCCTGGTGAATGGTGTGAACACCATCTACACTCTTGCTTTACCACTGTTTGCATCAGGCAGCAAAAGAACATAATGTTCACTCACATACTTGCAGGTCTCTGGTCAAAACCCCACATGCAGGGTGGAGAACACTCTAAGTAATGCACCAGATCCCAATGCACTGTAGAAATGCTCATCTTTCCCTCAGCCCCCTTCCCCATGCTGGGGGGGGGGCACCCAGGAGCTGTGTGGTACCCACAGCCTGTCTTCTGCTTTCCTTCATCTCCTTATCATCATGGGAAGATGGGAATCTGTTAGACAACGCTACTAGTAACCTTCATCCAGATCAAACAGAAACCCCTCACTGACTGCGGAAATGCTGAGTCCCAGCTGGTCTCTTTGCAATCATATTTATACTGGAATGGTTCCATTAGCCTTTGGGAAGGTTTTGGGCTTCCCTGTAAAAACCTGAATCACAATTATGAAAATCAGATAGAAATCTAGAGACAAGCTCATATTTTAAGAGTTGCTGTTACAAGGGTCTGAAAACAACCACCAGACTGCTCCTATTAAATCAAAGTAAGCTGTGACCTACATCATTTCAGTTAAATAGCTACACCAAGAGCACTGAAACGGGAGCAGGCATTTGAAATAATATTTCCCACTATTAAGCACGAAATCATGGGATATTTTTCTATCACCACTGGGGAACACATCCTAATTCAAACTGACAACTAAAATAAATGCCCAGGAATGCTTAGTTTGGTCTGAGAAAGACAGCACTCTCCAAAACACACAGGGAGGAATCAGGGAGAGTGTTATTATGGAAACGGCTTTTAGGCAGAATTTCTAACACATCTATCATATCGCAGATATGAAGTTATAAATATTAATGTAACACCTACTGGAAGAGGACCAGGACAAGTCCAGAAGCACAGAGACTGAAAATGTGCAGTGTTACACATCTGCTAGCATAAGGCAAATTTATCTGATTATGCTTCTTTTCCAAACAGATGTGCAAGGAGGTGTTCCCAGAACACAGAAACGATCCCTGGCAGTAGAGGCAATGGCTTGTGAAGCAGCAGGGGAGGAGCAGCACTGAAAAGGTCTTTCAAATGAAGTAAGTTTGCAGGGGAAGATCCAATTTCATTCATCCATTCTTTTGGAAATTAGAGCCTCCCATTTTTTCTTGGAATTCATGCACAAAACTTTCCACCTGAAGATTTAATCTTCCACAAGGTCTTAATGCAAAACTGGACTTGGCATTTGGAAGGACTATCCAGAAACGTGTGACCTTTGAATGGAAGCTGATTAGTTTTTCACTTCTCTGCTTGTTTCTTTATACCAATTTATTCTGCACATTGTGTTCTTCTGTCTGTGTCACTTTTTCCGTGGCTTTGGGTGGGGAACAGACCCAACAACCTTTGGTTCCTGCACACATTCTCTGTTGTAATGCCATGAGGATGAAGACCTTGTGGAAAAGAAGTCAGTGGGAGCACTTTCATCCTTCAATGAACTTACTTTCAAAGAATATACAATTTAACAGAATTAAAGTTGAGAAATAAAAATCAACACTTTGTTACCAATGGGCTTATCCAGAAGCATTCACGCCATTCAACACTGCAGTTTCCTCACAGGAGAGTAAAGGCATTTGCTTTTCAACACTTGCACCAAACAAAGTACTGTATCTTCTCAACAGCCTTCAGATCTTCATAAATGTCTTCAGACACGGGTTTGGGCACAGAGATAGTCTCCCATTATACAAATAAAAATCAGGCTGCATCAGAGCAGCAATGGAAGCATCAGGTTCAGAAGCTCCTCCAGAGAACAATTAGCATTAACATGTTAATTATAGGAAATATTGATTTAAATAGCCCAGCTAACCTCAGGGCACCACTCTCACCAGTGGGTAGGACACAGGTGGCATTACTTAGAGCATCACATTCATAGCCCAGGGGACCTGTTTTCTGTGACTGCAGCATTTCTTAGAGCAGCTTGTTGTTAAGACTTTAATGATGACTATCTGTCACCAAATAACACTGCAGGTTTGCAGGAGTAGGAAGGGAGCTAAAGTCACAGAATCACAGAACAGTTTGTACAGGCCCTTGTAAAAAGCCCCTCTCCAGATTTTGTGCCACCTCTTCAGGCACTGGAGCTGCTCTCAGGTCTCCCCTTCAGGAGCCTTCTCTTCTCCAGGCTGCCCCAGCCCAGCTCTCTCAGCCTGGCTCCAGAGCAGAGCGGCTCCACCCCTTGCAGCATCTCTGTGGCCTCCTCTGGACTCACTCCAACAGGTTCATGTCCCTCTTGTGCTGCTGCCCCAGAGCTGGATACAGGTCTCTTTAGGAAAGCCACAGAGCTGCACAGGGCAAGATGAATCCTCCACACTCTATCAGGTGGTTTCTGTCAACAAGAATTACACATTTTTAACCTTCTGATATGGGCAACTTCAACTCTTTTGCACCTACAACTACACCACGGGAGCTGTCTCTTGGGTTAGGCAGGTGGTGCCAGCATCACTTTGCACCTCACACCATACTTGTTCCAGTATTTCTGCATACCTCCATGAGCCTACTAGCACAACTCCATTCAATGCAGCACTGTCCATCACCCCAGTCTGTGTTTTCATGTTAGTGCCAGCTGTAGACACACCAGCAGGACTGCAGAACACAGCCAGGATTTACCCACCTCACATGAAAACCTTTCATTTAAAGCCCACAGGTAAGCAGCTAAAAAGTCACTAGGGGTGAGTGATGTTTTCTGGGGGGATCCTAGAGCCCTGAGCCTAAGAGTACTGATGTGAATCCTGGAAGTACCAACACCACAGCAGAATCAAGCATTTCACTCCCACCACACCACATCAGCTGCTCCTTCCCCACTCCTGCCTCTATTTTCCAATAAGTTAATTTAAATAGTTTCACCTTAAATTCTCAGTCCTCTTTTCCCTGAAGTCTGAAGCAGTACTTAAGCCAGGGCAGAATCAAAGTAGCAATGGGATAGTTCTAATTCCCAGCACTCTGGGGTAGGTGAATATTTCCCCTTCTTTTCTTGTGCTATTATACCCTACTACACAGATACTTAGATTTTAAAAAAGTAAAATCTGTAAGTCAAAATAAATAAAACCTAACAAGCCTACAGCAATATATATAACATATATATATATACACATCAGAGGCTGTGCTGTGCATGGTCTGCCTAACAAGTTGTTGCACCATGCAGAGGAAGTCATACATCCATCTGTAGCAATGGAAACTCACTCTTTAAACTCCATTTGTTTTACAGTTCTTTGGTCTGTATAATCATTGTTATGCTGCCATTTTTCCTTCCTTAATGTCTGAATTTCCCTTTTCTTTTGAGGAAGCACTAACTACTGTAGCTGCAGTCAAATTTTTGTCTACCTAGAACCGATTTTAATGCTATATTCCCAAAGCAATTCCCCCATCCAGATGGTCTTCATTTACTTAGCAATATCCTCCTGTGCATCCTTCCATTGCAAAATAAGCTCCTTGCCAGCCAGGGTCCCCCATGCAGCACCACTTCTCACATACCCAGAGAATTTTACTGTACCTAGGTGCTGCTGTTGCCTAACCTGGGGGGCTGTATCACAGCCCATCAGACCTAGAGTAGAAGAAGAAAGTGAACCAGACACCATCAGAGGCATTTAAAGCATATTCATCAATTAGTCAGTATTGCACAGAGATTATAAATATGTGTACAACCTTCCACTCCATGATACTTCAGATGAAAAGGATGCCAGTGGTTGAGGCTTATGGTCTTCTGTTGGGTTGTAAAGACTAGGGAACTTGGCCTTCAGAGGTTGATTTACAAAGATACAAATATGTTTTTTCTGGATAAAATGCAAGATGTCCAGCAGTCTTCAGTCTTGAGAAGCCAAACAGGAAAATCTTACTGTCCTCAACTATCTAACATGGGAGTACAGGAGAATACAGAGACATCATTCTTGAAGATGCACAGAGAAAGGACAAGAGACGTAAGCTCCACCAGGAAATTGCAATTGTGTATTAGAAAAAAGAATTACAATTACAGCAGTCAAACATCAGAATAGAGCCCAGAGAGGAGAAATGTCTCCACCCTTGAGCATGGCCCTAAGCCACTCTTGCTTTGAGCACGCAAGTTGGACTAAGTAACCTCTCCAGAGGTGCCTTCCAACCTATTTTTGGTGATGAAATACAAACCCTTATTATATATACACACTGGAAATAAGGTATTTTTAATTATAACCAAAATATATAAACTGTGTATTTTACATATACCAAAAAAACCAACCCAAAGGCCTTTCAGCATTCATTTACTGACATAATGAGGCAAATAGTCAGCAGCAAGGTTCGGTCATTCATATTAAGAAAAGCCACAGTTCGCACGTCAGTTGAAGCCAGAGGAAAGCTACAGAAGCTCAGTATTCAAAGTATTTCATACTACTCAACTCATCTCAATTTCATTACATAAGAACAGAGTCTGGATTGCAGATCTGGATTTACATCATTATCTAGTACCCATAAGCTTCAGACTACTCCATTTACATTAACTGCTCTGAGATATTAAACTGCAAAGTCAAGGTGTTTTAGTTCTCGCACCTGCAGCTTAGTTTCTCTAAGATTACTTTAACTACCAGATCAAAATGTTGTTTCAAATTGTTCTTCATTTCAGGAGAGGTGAACACTGAACTGGCTGTAACAAGCTTCTAACATTTTCAAAGTCAAAGGTTCATTTTTGCTTAAAAAAAAAAAAACAACACAATAAAACTCTTAATAGAGGTTTAAAAAGGTCTTTATAAAATAATCTCCATCACACAACAGTAAGAAAATTATTATGGATGTTAGTTTTTAGTAGATATGACCTGTTTGGTGTAATCTGTATTAAAGATGGTTACAACTACACTTTGTTTCTAAAAGATGGATGAACAAATGTATCAAGAAAAGCAGATTTTTGCTGTTTCTCAACACATCCTTTTTAATAAGGACATGATGCCTTGATAGGCAAAGCATGTTTGACAGCCAGCTGAGACAGGAAAGCTGAAGGAGAGAAGCAATGATCTGCATGCCAAAAGCAAACCCCCTCTTCGGCGATCACTTTATACATGGCAACTGTACAATTAAACTGATTTCAGGTCAACATTGGGTGATTCCATTCATCTCTCGAATGACAGTGCTGATCATCTCAAAATGTAAGTTTGCTTGAAGGGACATAAGAAGGTAGAATGTGAGCAAGTTCTGAACTGGCAGAAAAAGAGTCTGATGCTTATGCTGTCATCTGTACCTATGAAAACACCAGGTGCTGTTCAAAGAGTTTTTCACCAGGTCTCTCGGGGCAACAGGTATGGCTGCGCAGAGAAAACAGAACATGTACACATGGGAAATATGAAATATATCAAGTTTTCTATTCCTGCAGTACTAATAACATTAAATATGCCAACATTCAATTTCAAGAAGACTCAATACAATAAGCTCTGCAATATACTTTTTATGGACACAAATTGGCAATCAGTTACAAACAGAAAGCTCACAGGATGTCATCACTATACATTGTAATTACCTACTGGATTCTTTTAACTTGTGGTAAGAAACTATCCTACTCTAAATAGAGATAGAAATAAAGATGCTACAATTTATATATCCAAGCATTAATATGCTGGTGCACTCTCCTCCCTCCCTGGGGCCCTCTTAAAAGGGCTGTAAAAATAGGAATAATAGAATGTATAGTGACTTGAACAGATATTCTAACCAAGACAGTGAAAGATACTCCTATCAATCTAAGCAAAAGATGCTAACGATGGCTATGCTTTACTAAAGGACTACGTTCTCATTTGCAAAAGTCACTTAACATCTGTTTTTAGCTTCCTTTCAACCAAAATAGATACAAAAAAAATAAAACTCCAATTTACATGTTCAAGTTGTCCCAAAGATTTCTCTACATTCTTTATATGGAACCCCTTATTACTGGCTCACTAAGAACACCTTTAAGATGACCTAGAGGAGCTGAATCAAGTCACTTATACAAAATAAAACAACTCAGAAGGTTTTAATCCCATGGGTACTCTCTTATCAGTGATTAGAAGCAAACAGATATTGGTAGCTACTCACCAGCTTTAAATGCAATAATTCTTCTCGTGTAATTTTAGCCAAGATAGTTAATGCTACTGACTCAATTTAGCCAAGAGTAAGTTACTAGTAGATGTCAAGAAAAACCTCCCAAGACAGAACACTACACAAACATGCTGTGCAACAGACTGTATGTAGCAATGACCCTCTGCTTTCAAACTTCATCCTCCATGTGATGAAGTACAGTGGCTACCTTCATTCCTCTTCTGCTCTTAAGAACACTGGTCAACTCCCTTAATCCTTCCAAAGGAAAAGGATCAACTAACTCAGACCAGAGAAAAAAACAAACACACAGCTCCTTCCCTTAGCTTGCCTCTGCTAAATTACCACAGTCACAAAGAAGCTCATGGTGCTCTTGGACAGTGCAGATCCCTTTAAGATCAACTTTCCCAGGAAGAGGTAAGCATACTGTAGATTCTGTCTCTTCCACTCTGCTGACAGCAGGCACCATGAAATTAAGCTGCACAGCAAGAGACAGCTCTGAATGTCAAAGCACGGATGTGCTCAGGTCTCATCATTCAAAACATGAAAAGCATGAATACGGAGCCCAGAGCCACCTTTGGCATTCACTCTTTCCCTTGAGCAGCCCACAATAGAGAGAAGCTGTTTCTTCACATACTCTACTTCTAGAGAGGTAAGTGGCTGTTGCTGTCCTATGCACTGCTGTATAATCCGTTACCTTCACGCTACCACCCTTCACATTTGAAGGTCTTAAAGGAAAAAGGAAACTATGCCAACCTTACCTGACTGCTGCCTACCACAGAAGGACAATGTTTCTTTTCCCTGCTGGAAGACTTACATGGTAATATTTGACATTTCTTCTTACATAAAAAAGATCCCAGTCTTGTAGCATGCAGCCTTCCCCAGGTACCACCTGTCATTAAGCACGTTCCAGTGGGCCCTAAGTGCTCTCTCATTTAAGCCTCTGGGATCTGAATCCTAGTCTCAAATGCTGTTCAGTCAAGGAAGTGTCAAGAGAAGTTCTGAGCAATTCCATAAGGTATTACAATCACAGAGACTTCCTTGACTGTGCTTTGTTGCATGACATCCTCCAAATCCTTCCTCTGACTGTGTGGTTCTCAATGAAAAATAGAATTATCCCAGCAACAAACCCACTTTTAGCTCTGCGGTGATAAATTATCACTTCCCATGCCCCCCTTCCACAAGACTGAAAGTTATTTCTGCAGCACTATGCTTTCACCCTAAGCAGTCATCGATAAAAGCAGAGAAAAATATTCCGCAGCTATGACTTGAGACTCTGCATAAGGCACTGTGATAACTGACACACCACTGGCACAGCTGTGCAGCCAGACACTGCCTTCCTCCTGTTTTTTGGCCATGCTTTCGAAACTGCATTGGATCAGCTATGCCATTTCACTTTAAAAAGATGCTATCAACTGACTATCAGAGCACCGTGTTTCAAAAGACTACTAAAACTATGCTAGCATTGAAGGTATCTAGAACATTCCCCTGAAATGTCAAGTATTTCTCTTCATACTGGGTATTTGTGCACTGTGACATTATCAGTTCTTCTGAAAAAATGGAGAAATACATTAGAAACTATCATGCTGTATAATTCCAAAAAGGCAAGATGCATACTTCTTCCTCCATGCCTCTCAAAAGAGAGTATAGTCTTTTCTACAACAGCCAGTGGTGCAGTCTGGTACAGATCCTCAGTTAGGAAACACAGGTCTTAAAAATACCTGCAAGTATATTTCAGATTTAAGATACTCAGTTTATACTGCATCTTTCTTTTCAAAGTGAACCAAATTCCATGTTACATCATTTCATCTGTTCTACTGCAATTCTTAAGCTATACAAAGATAATAAAATACTGGCACATAGAGAGATCTTATTCAGTAGTTTATCAATATTAATTTTTAACACCTTTTTGGGAGACAAGCAACTTCTTCCCTGGCATATATGTGCACAAGCAGTCAAACCAATACAATAATGCAGGCATAACAGCAGAACACTGTTGGTGTCCTTTAATTTACTTCACTGTAAATGGAGTTTCATCATGTCCAATATCATCAAGTTTTCCTATGCTTGAATATTCATTGAACGACTGAAGTAGGGGAGAAACATGATAAAGAGAGGTCATATTTTTTGACATACTTGTACTGCCAATTATTCTCCCATACCAAAAACTCTAACATCAGGTATCTTTCAGGAATGAAGGAGGGAAGAACTTGAATACTTCTCCTGCATTTAAGTCTAGAAATTGGTTTTGGCATCAAAATGACACTTTTTGGCTGCCTGCTTTGTAATTTAAACTTCAGAGGAAAAACCAGATGTAAAGACACCCAAGTTGCAGCTGAGTTTGGTATGAGTACGTAAGTTATATTAGAACAAACTTACAATTCATGTTTCTATATATCAGTGCTGTGGCTGCTCAGGCTGGATATTCATAGTCCTGTATATTTCTTTGAGAAATAGCAAGGCAGTGTCTTCAGATCCCCTGTGAAGAAAAGAAGAAGAAAGAAAAAGTGTTATGTTAGTACTGCCCATGTTTCATTTCTTGTAAACTATGCTTCACCCCACTCCAGCTCTCTAAAATGTTTGTGCACCCTATTACCCCGGTACTTATCTTTCAGGAACATCACCTCTACCAACTTCCTTCAAGCTCAATTCTTCATCAGCTTTGCATTATTTCTGCTATCCTTTCTTTAGTGCATTTCGCACCCCCACTCTGTCCTCCCTAACTTACCATGCTCCAACTCAAAATCCCCTTCTCCACTCACTTCTTTGATCTTACTCATTTGGCTTAAATTTCCTCAAATAACCTATCGCTTTTTGTCTGCAGTGAGCTCCTGAATATATTCCACCATGAATACATTCTACTTGTCAAGGCTTTCTTCCTTTACTTGTGCTACTGCATCTATCAGCCCAATGTCAAAATTCACCTTTGCCACTTCTGTCAGCAATACTCTAATGCTTCTCTCCCAGCTGGCTGGCCCTTCCTTGTAAATAGACTATATAATAGACCATAGTCTTCATCTCTTCCTTACCACTAAAAAGGAAGTTCTCAAGTAATTTAAAGCCTAATACAATTCAAGTGCCATGCTTCCAAGTGGCTGTTTTGTCTTTTCAAAGTCAAAGCTTGATGCTATCTGAATTTAAACTGAACATCCACAGATTTATCTTATGCATCTATAAAATGTTATTCAAAACAATACCAATATAAAACAGAGACAACCCCTGTAAAAAATAACAAAGATAAACAGGCAAATGATAGCAAAGTTCCAAAGGTGGAGGTAAAGGCAGCTTCCTGGGATTTTAGAAGAAATTATATAGGGAGACAGTAAAGGCGATTTAGATGATTGGTCAGAACTGTTATCCTCCAAACGTGAAGAACATCATTTACAGAGCTCCAGTGAAGAGTTACATGTGCAAGCCAAGGAGCTACAGATATTATCCACAATTGAGCACAGAGATAGTCACACATGTCGTGGTGGTCTCTGCTATTAAATGAGTAAACAAATAAGCAAGCAGAAGGATCAACACAGAAGCTTTGTTCGCATTTTGGTCATTAATCATTGTGCTTCCTTACTTGAACGCCCAAAAAATAAGCTATAGGTAGCAGGTTTGTAAACTCTAGCAAGGATCGGCTGCCGCCTTGTGGAAAAGAACTCCTTGCTCCTTCAACTCCACCCGTGAAACAGCACTGCCACCACCAGGTCACAGACTAATCGGGAGACCGACCAAGCTCAATGCTCAGCCGTGCCAGCGCACGTCAGTACCATAGCCCTGAAAACCACTCCTCCGGCTGCTTAACAACGGATGTGAGCGATACTGATACTTTAATAGGATTCTTCAGGTAATGCTGTCGATTCCTTCTTTTAACCTCTGGAAAAATGCCTGCTTCTAAAAATTCTCAGCTATTGAAAACCGAAACCTTTAAAAGTAGTGTAGAACATGTTCGGCACCTGCTAAACTCAAAACAAGAGACCAGTCACTCCTCCCTCGCCAGCACCTTTCTGTACAGCTCAGCAACTGACACCAAGCTTGTCTATTACATATAAAGATGTTGTCACGTTGTTAAAAAGGGCAAAGGGTTTCTGTAATTAGAATTACATCTTTCTCCACTTGAGTGATAGAATCACAGAACAGGTTTTGATTTGGAATGGACCTGAAAGCTCATCCAGTCTCAACCCCCTGCCACAGGCAGGGACACCTTCCACTAGAGCAGCTTGCTCCAAGCTCTGTCCAACTTGGGATGGGGCAGCCACAGCTTCTCTGGGCACCCTGTGCCAGCACCCCAGCACCCTCACAGGGAAGAGCTTCTGCCTAAGAGCTCATCTCAGTCTCCCCTCTGGCAGGTTAAAGTCATTCCCTTTGTCCAAAGCCCCTCTCCAGGTTTCCTGCAGCCCCTTTAGGCACTGGAGCTGCTCTCTGAGGTCTCGCCTTAAGGAGCCTTCTCTTCTCCAGGCTGACCCAGCCCAGCTCTCTCAGCCTGGCTCCAGAGCAGAGCTGCTCCAGCCCTCGCAGCATCTCCATGGCCTCGTCTGGACTCACTCCAACAGTTCCACATCCTTCAACACATCCCCCCTGCGTTGCTGACCCAGAGCTGGATGCAGGATTCCAGGGAGAGTTCCATGAGAGTTGAGTGAAGAGGCAGAATCACCTCCCTTGACCTGCTGGTCACTATTCTTTTGATGCAGCTCAGGATAAGGCTGGCTTTCTGGTTTTCATGTTCATTTGAAACACGTAAGCACTTAAAAAAAAGTAAATCCAAATCCAGATAAGGCAATGGTGTACTACAGCTCTGACTACATGAGAATACCAAACTCTGCTTCTCGTTCTATAAATGGCGCTGTATACGAGCAACCACTGTATAGAAGTGGTAAATCAGAACCACCCAAATTTACAGGAAGTTTCACTGTGCATTTTCTCTTTCATTTCTTTTGTTAATATGTGATAGCAAAGGAGCAGTACTGAGCAATTTCATTCCAACACAAGGAAGTAATAAAGTTTTACTACACACTGTAGTCTAATATAACAATTCATGAAGGAATTATAGTTGAAAAGGTACATTGTCAAAATGCTCACAGAGCTCTCCTCGTTTTGGAAATGACTGTAGCTAAAGGTATGTGTTTTGAGTCTCAGTGTGCAATGTCTTTACTGTGAAAAGGATAATGCATTTACTTTGTACTAAAGCAGAACTAGATTAGCTAAGAGTGACATCTAGGTGTGATGCCTTGAGACTGGCATTGCTGCACAGTCACACATGCCCTTTTTACCTTCATACCCAAATTGTCTCAATCTTACAACACTTGGGTATCCAGAGTGTAACAAATTTATAATCTCCCAAAGGAAGTGGGAGGTTTCCCAGTGTTTGACACTGAAGATTTGGCTGGACATCTAGTCTAGGTCATGCTTGCTCAGTAAGGTTGAACCAGATGATCCTTAAGGTCCTGGCATTCCACGATTCTACGGAACTTATCTTTACAGTATGCCTGTGTAAGAAAGCAGCATCTTTCCAAAGAAGAGGCTATTTCAGAGTTAAGTGATACAGACTCTATCCAACTCTGCAGTCATCTTTTCCAAATGTTTAAATTCAAAGACCCAGAAAACTCAGGACTGAAGTCATATGCATACACACTGACCACTGGAACAGCTCCTGTTCTGGTTGCTTTATAATTGGTTGGTCCTTCTACAACCCTTCTCAAATCAGCAGTAGCCTGAAAAATAGATCTGTATATATAAATCTGTATTATTTTCATCAAAACGTGCTTGAAGTGAAATACTAGGGCATGATTTTTGATAGACGTCACCTGAGTTTTCATCATAAACACCAAGATAGGAAACATGATTGCAGCTATTGTCAATTGGTCACAGGTAAATAACAGACAATAGAAGCAAGATAAATGGCAGGCATGTTACTACCAACATTTAAAGATATACAGTTATCTCAGACAAGCAGTAGTTATAGAATCCCAAGCATTCCCTCTTACCAGTAGCATAAATGACTCTGTAGAGCAAAAAGGTATTCATTGAAGCTTTCTATTGGTTTTTCTTGTAGAACATAATCAATCCGACGCCCTCCATTTAACATTCCAACCTTCACTTGATAATCTTCATCTTTTGGAGGGTCTGGACTTTCAGTGACCTTTTCAGCTGAAATTAGAGTTTAAGATTTAAACTCAAGCATAGCCTGCTTAACTGTAATCAAGAAACATCACCCATTTTCCCTGGTTTGATTTCCAAGTACTTTCAATGAGACATTAATAATAGCCTTAACTGACAAGCACACCCCTGCATAATTGAGAAAGGTTACTGGAACTATAGGCTTATTTCTTTCAGAAGAGTATAAACAGAGTGTATTTGAAGAACAGCTCACAAACTAGCAGCTGAGCAATTTTAAAACCAAACCCGTGTTAATACATAGCAGACCCAGTCATTCCACAAGTTAATAACCTGAAATAATACATTTTACATCCTCCTTGCATAGAGTCAATCAGTATCCTCAATTTAAACTAGAAGGAATATTTGGGTTTTATAAGTATAAACAAAGGCAGCATTATGAAACACCAACAGTTAATTCACAACTGGGAAACTTGCCCTTGGTGTCATCAGGGGTAATATTTATATCCAACTTAAGACTGTTTTCTTCAACAGCATTTTTTTCTTTTCAAGTACACACTTAAATGCTTCTTAGCTCATCCCCAAACCTCAGCAGAACACTACTAAAGAGATTAAATCTCACAAATGCTTATTTGTATTAATTTGCCCTAAGAAGAAAGAAAACATAACTGATTTAGAAACCTGCCCTTCCAGCAGAAAGTTGGAAGGTTATAGAAAATTAAGCCTAAAATATCCTTCAGTAAAAGTTAACTTCTCCTTTCCTAATAGACAAAAAAAATACAGCAGTAGATCGGTCCCAGAAGTAGCCCACACTGGAGCAGGGGGATGCCTGAAGGAGGCTGTGACCCCATGGGAAGCCTGTGCTGGAGTAGGTTTGCTTGCAGGAGCCATGACCTCTGCACGGGACCCACACTGGAGCAGCTTGTTCCTGAAGGGCTAAACCCCATGGAAGGGGCCCATGCTGGAGCAGTTCATGAAGAACTGCAGCCCGTGGGAAGAACTCATGTTGGAGGAGTCCACGGAGGACTGTCTCCTGTGGGAGGGACCCCATGCTGGAGCAGGGGAAGTGTGAGGAGTCCCCCCCTGAGGAGAAAGGAGTGGTGGACACAATGTGTGATGAACTGATGAACCTCAATCCCCCCTGCACCAATGGGGAGGAGGAGGCAGAGAAAGCTATGAGTGAAGTTAAGCCTCAGAAAAAGGAAAGGGTGGGAGAAGGTGTTTTAAGATTCAGCTTATTTCTTATTACCTTACTCTGATTTGATTGGTAATAAGTTTAACTAGTTCCCCTAAGTCAAGTCTGGCTTGCCCTTGGCAGTAACTGGTGAGTGATCTCTTCCTGTCCTTATCGCAGCCCATGAGCTTTTGATATATATTTCCTCTTCCGTGGTCAGTCGAGTGACAGAGCAGCTTTGGTGGGTAGCTGGCACCTAGCACAGAGGCCTCCTTAATAGGGTCAGGAAAACCAAAAGCAAGCCATCACTAGGATACTTAAGTTTCTTCTCATCCGATATTGACAAGTTAGAAGAAAAACCATGATGTGTCCACATACCTTCTACCACTTGTTTTTCTTCCTCCTCTTTAATTTGGTTAGCTACTTTCTCCAGCTCTTCTTGCAGTTGAGATGAAGACGTATGAGCACGTGCAAATTCATTCAGGGTCTGCCATGCACTCTTCAAAGAGCTAATAAAACCCTGTTTCAGATCAGAACCCATACGAGAGAGAGAATCTTTCAGCTCTAAGAAGGCAAAAAAAGGGAGGGGGGGGAAGTTACCATAGGAGAAAGATGCAAAATCATAAACAAAAACCACAATGATGAAACACTGCTTTTCCTAATAATTGGGACTTTTGTTGAGAAACAGGCTGCTATGTCACGAACATGGGTTTCTTGCTTCTCTATTCTATTCAAAAAGGATTAACTGAATTAATGCACCATTGATTTCTCACTGAATGGGTCAATGAGTTAAAATCTACTAGCACAGGAAACAGTCCAACAGCCTCCAAATTCAGAAGGGTCCACAGAAATAGCTTCAGCAACTAATCCTTGAACACCACCCCCCACAATCACTCCTAACACCCTACACTAAAGGAAGAGTATAGACAGAGTAGTTTCAAACTCCAGCAGAGCAGAAGAGCCTACAAGACCTGCCAAAGTCACTTGCAGTAGCAGTGATTTAGAGAAGCACTCCCAAACAACTCTAGCCTGGAATTCTGCTACAGCTCAGTAGCTGTGTCACCAGTAACTAAGCTGCCATTCAGTACTGGTGGGAAACTCTGAAGGAGCTCTTCCCAGTAACGGGTTAAGACCACCAGGATCTCTTAGATCAGGGCTCACAACTGTTCCATTTTTAAAAGGAACTTTAGAAGCTCAAATCTGGAGGAATTACAATTCTTGCATCTGAATGCAACTGTGAATATCCAATTTATAGGGCTGGGAGGAATCCCCCTCTGATATTTAGGCAAAACAGAGGCAGATATCCAGGAACATTAATTAGTCGTTCGAAATTTTACAATATTCTAAAGGAAATGAGTAAATTAGGAATGTGATCTATATATGAAAGAAGTTTTCTTTTTACCCAGATGAAGTCTTTTTCTGCCTTTATGATGTGGAATAAGAACTGGTTTTAAATCCAGGTCTTCAGTGATCATTGGCTCTAACCTGTAAGCCACTGGATCAAGCTGTGAAGAAACAACACATTGACATTTAGTTAGCTTAAAAATCATTCTAATTATCACATTTCAGAAAAAAAAAGAATAAAATCCTTATTTATGAATAGAGAACCATTCTGGAATTCTGTGCCATTTCAGTTTTATAAAAACTCAGTTCATGACTATTTGATCATAAAATTAAACAGGTTCTATTAATAAATTAAGACTTATTCTCCTACGGACAGAGATTCTAAGAAGAAAACACAACAGTGAAAGAACAGCAAGCTTTTCTTGCACTCTGGTGATTACTATCAACATGCCACTGTTTAATTATCAAAGAAGATGGGACAGAAGAGGACAAATGTGCTGTATGTACTGAAAAATATCTAAGGATTTCCAAATTTCCCAGAATCCAAACTGAAAACTCAGAAGAGCCCTATAAACAGCTAAAACAGTTCATAAAAATCTACAAGAGGGGCTTGACATTTATGGGGAGAAGAAAAAATGTTGAACATGGCAAATATTATCAAGCCAACCCATACCTAAAGTGCTAGGTATGGAACCTGTAGTCAGCTCCCTCTTGCAGTAAACACCACAGATATTTGGAATATATATTTCATACGGGTCAATTCTTTTTAAAAGGGTGTTTTGGGAAATGTACATAGTGGAACAGGAGGTGTAATGCTCAGAGGTTAAAGCTTAAGTCTTCTGCATTGGTCTCATCTGCATCAAGCAAAAGCAAATCTCGAAAGTACTGCTTACTCACTGGATGATAGATATTGAAGAATCCCTTGCAGGTTGGAAGCCTGTAGTTTTCATCAATCTTCTCCACACCTCTCACAGTAAGGAACACACCAATAGGAGAACCAAGAGCAAAGAAAATGTCTGGTTCAAAGTCCAGCGAACTGTAAGCCACAGAAACCTACCAGACACAAATCAATATGTAATCTCTCACGACTGCCAGATAGTCATGCTTAGTTGGGAAGGAAAAACAAGCAGGGCATTAAATCAACCACATGCTCACAATAATTCCCATCAGTTTTAGTTGTTGCCCTCTTCCACACTAATAACATGGTACTAGTGAATACTGATGATCTAATACTAAAATATTCTTAAAACTTAAAAAAAAAAACTCAAACATATGTTTGAAACAGGAGGTCTTTGAAGTTTGGGCTGTAAGTTAAGTTTGAAGTAAATCTTAAATGTAACAGTACAGATGGATCAGTTTAGGCTGACCACTCAATATCATTTCATTCAGGCAGTTCTGCTTCTGGAACAAAACTGTGTTTACAGCTCACTCACTGCTGAAAATGAATTTTAGTGACACTCTTGTTATAAGAGGTTTTGCTTTCACTAATCTAACCCACTTCTCCAATCCTCCCACCAAAGGGTAAAGTTCTGTGTAAGTATAACTTTTGTACAAGGGAAGCAGCAGAGTCATCAACATTAAGAAAACGAAGCCCAGCAAAAGGACAGGATTGTTCCAAGTGAATCATTTTAATTTATGTAGTCTCACCTGGCCAGTTCCAACCTCAAAATACTCATAGTCAATGTTCATTGAAGAAACGGATGCACCAACTGGAAGCTTCCTCTTTGAATGCAGCTGACCTGACTCTGAAGAGGAGACAGAATTAACTGTCTCTTTTGCTTTCTGGGCATCTTCGTGAGTTTGGAGCGTGGCAGCTAGCACTGCTTTCTTTTCTGCTAGTGCCTTCTTTTGTTCCTTTGGAGAAAAGTTTCAAAAATCAGAGGGAAAAGAAAAGTTTATTTCACAGTGAACAAAAGCCAGGGCTGTTCAGCCTGGAGAAGAGAAGCTCCATGGAGACTTCATAGCAGCCTTCCAATATCTGAAGGGGACCTACAAGGATGCTGGAGAGGTATTCTTCATCAGGGACTGTAGCAATAGGACAAGGGGCAATGGGTTTAAACTAAAACAGGGAAAGTTCAAGTTACATATATGAAAGTTATTCTTTACAATGAGGGTGGTGAGGCACTGGCACAGTTGAGCACAGAAGTGGTAAACACTCCACCTCTGGCAGTGTTCAAGCCCAGGCTGGACAGAGCCTTGGGTGACATGGTTTAGTGTGAGGCATCCCTGCCCATGGCAGGGGGATTGGAACTGGATGAGCTTTATGGTCATTTCCAAACCAAACCATTCTGTGATTCTATGATTCTATATTACCAAGTGTGTTAAAGAACAGATTTTACTCCATAGCAAGGAATTCAGTTACATTTGCTTAACAATGTTTGTTTCATTCCTGAAAAGTGTGTTTACCTGCTTAGCTGCTCTGTCTTTTACAAAGTTAGCTATTTTCTTTCTTGGTCCAAGAGGTATTCCCATTTCTTTCAGGTCATCAATTGTACACATGAGCTAAAAAACCCCAAACCAAGCAAAACAAAATTAAAAAAAGTAAAATCAAACACATATCAACGCTTACTTTGTAACTTTTCTAGCATTATATATGATTTCTTATTGGCAATGACTTATGAATTAGAAAAGACATTTTTATAAAGCTATAGAATTTACAAGAAAAGAGGCACGATACAAAGTACCTTAACATAATGGGGGGGGGTTATACACCACACTAAGAAAAAGAAAGAGTCACACAGCAATTAGTCCTCATGTCATGCAATAATTCTCTTACCTTTGCAACTGCCTTCATGCCTCATAGTACATTAAACTCAAATTAAAACAAAAAACCCCAAACAAACCCCTATAAACCCCAAAAGTCAAGTGAATATTATTGTACCAGAGACTCCATGTCAATTTTCTCCTTTTCAAATGTGCTAGCATATTCTGACAAGCTAAGCAGTTCTAGAGTCTTCTGCAAAGTCGGAACATCATCATCTACTTCAGGCTCACAAAGGTCATCACCAGTAGTAATAGAGGAGCCCAAGGAACTGGTATCTTCAGTGATCTTAAAACAGCACAGAAACAGAATCACATCATTTAAGTGAATAAATGAATGTACAGCAAGATAAACAGTTTAATTCCTTTATCTTAAAAACTTTATAATATAAGCTTTATAAATTTATGTCCATTTTCACTAAAGCAGGATACAGATTCTCCACTAATAATAGATGAGCAAAATACGCAGTAACTTTTAAGAGGCAAAAGGTTTCTTGAGCTTTCCAACACTCAAAAATATTCCTTTTCATCAAACAACTCATCACTGTTTCTAGTATGAACACAGATAGGTTCTTTGCCCTTTTACTCATCTACCCTACAATTCAGATACTGTTAAGACCAAGTTGTATCTCCACAAGGGTCAAAGCTGATGTTCTGATCAAATCCCTTCTTCAAATTTGAAGGAGATGCCAATAGTTTGTCCTGAGGATTGAAAATATTTACAGAACTGCACATTTCCGTTCCCATGTTAAAATACACTATCAGAACCACAACTGTATTTCAGCTAATAAATTCTTAAAACTCAAGAAAGCTGCTGAAAAATATCAGAACCATTTGCCTGGAAAGACTAACATACAGACATTACCTGTTTATCATGACCAGCCACATCCTTTCCAGTCCCATTAACATCAGAGAATGGTCCAGTATTTACTGATGATGCCAAGTCCTTCTGATGAGACAATATGTCAAATAGAATTAAGGAACCTGGAAACAGGAATTAAAGTTGCTTTGAGAAAAAGGTCAGATTTTCCTGTCACTAAATCCCAAGCAAAATTTATATGCAGTAGCAACATATAGATTGATGGTATTTCAAACTAAAATACCTATATATTAACTTGGACATGATCACTCTCAGCCAGAAACAAACCTTTCTTCCCCTCCTCATTCATGCTTCACATAGTTACCATTATCAAACTTTCTTTATTTAACCATCTTAGACTGCTTGCCAAACAAGTTCCAGCCCCAACCACTATGTCACGTCGTTATAACAATCTATGTTAAAAAAAAAAAATAAATCATCTTACTTGTACTAAGTGAGGGTTTTGAGATACAGAAGTTGCCCACCTACCATGGCACCAAGTAACCTGTCAACTTTTAAACACAAAATAGACACTAAGTCTTCACGTAGGAAGCTAAAGGGGAATGGGAAATGCATGCATACATGAAGTACCTAACCTTCTCTCAAAGCTTAATGAACTTAGGTATTGAGAGCTATTGACTTTAATCAGCCATTCTCTGAAAGACAGCCACCCCCAACAGCTAATTTTAGCCTTATGCTTAATGAAGGCTTCACTTCCCTTAGTGTAGGGATGCTGTTTTTATCCCAGATCGGTTCCTAAGAGAATTACCTAAACTGTGGCCAGCCACAGAGACTCCTCCTTTGAAGTCTGGGTTACGACTCACAAATAGGGCATACAAACGATTCATTTCCAGCCCCACTTTGTCCACAATGGTCTGGCAGTAGGTGGGGCTGTTGTAAAACAGGACGTCGAGCAGGGTTTCGTTGGTGAAGTGCCGCAAGCGTCCAATGCTAGGCAAAGTGATCTTCTTTATGTTCCTAGTAACACAAAATCATTAGAAACATGAATGCCTTTAAAGAAAGGCAGATACAAACTTTGTTAACTCTGGAAATGACAGGTAGTGGAACTGCAATATAAATAGCACAGATATGGGATCTACAGACATTAAATAAAGCATAACATTGCATCCTCATATGTTAGAGCTATCTGCTGATTATATGTATTTGAGAAAGATACAGCTTCCTTTTTCCCCTCCAGTCTGAAGGGATGCCTGAAATAAACTCTTCTCTGTTTCAACACTGCTCTTATCTAGAAACAGGAAGTTTTGTGACCAGATTGGTCAAAGTGGATAAAAAAAGAACTTGCATGTAAAAATTGAAGATGAAATTGAAGAAACAGGCAACATAATTCTCATCACCAGGCATCACATCTGCTTGCCTGGTGTTAAGACAGCTGGAATTGGTAGAGAACTGAGACTGCTTAGATAGCATTGCCTGGTTTGGTTCATAGAATAAAGCTCCTTCCTCATGATAATGCAGAGTTCAAATCCAAAAAAAAAAAAGACTAAGCTTCTAGGAAAGCAGTACGACTTGACTGAGCTACAACAGCCTGGAGAACACCAGCGTGCGCTCTAAGCGGTACAGGTTGCTACCTTCACAATTTCTACTTCCCCATCTTTGAGCAAGAGAAAACAGTTTGAAATGTCAAGCAACAGCAAAGGGATAGGTTCCAAGAAGTGCTTTTAAAATAGATCTTAAAATATTGTAACACTCCTAACCAATATAGATATTTTTTTAATTTTATTTTGAAATGAAGTAAAATAATCTTAATCTCAGCTTCACTGCCTAATCCTAATTCAGGTACTACTCTAGGACTGTACAGAGGGCTCAATGCCTTCTTCAGGAAGAGAACACTAACATCTCATCTCCTCAGGTCAGACCCAATCAGACTGCAGAAGATACAGGAGAGAAAGTTCTTCACTCCAAACTGTACATAGCTGCGTTGGACAACATGTCTTCGTGCTCAGCATCTCATACTTACTGTCACTACCTCTACACATTCATCATGTTATCAATGCATTAGCCACTTCCATGAAAATGTAGTGCTGAAACAGTGTGTATATGCATCCTGTCACCCAGTGGCATGAAAATTAACAAGAGAAAATACTCCACATGCCTTTTCAGCTTTCCCTATACACCTCATCAAAAAGATAAGGATGCAGCTTCTACAAAGTTCTCAACATTAAGCAATGTACTCACCTGTCTACACCTGTTGCATCTCCGTGCAGAGAACTATGCCAGTGAACTGGGAGGAATTCCACCCTGCTCACTTTGTGTTCCTCTAAAGCCTTCTTAAAGTGAGTCTGTAACAACTTCAGAGAAACAGTCCTAAAATCGTCAACTATAGAGAAGAATAGTAATGAAAATCCAATAGTACCAGTACTCAAATAACACATAAATATTCTCTTTTGGTTTTCCTCAAAGACATGCTTATGTGAATACAAGAGACCCACATTTAAACAGTTAAGAATACAAGTGCTCATTAAGCAAGCAAAAACTTACCACATTCAACAACACTTCTAAACCTCAAGTCACATACAGGACCTATGCCATGAACCATAAATACCAGATGGTCAATTTGGGGCATTTCTCCTGTAGACAAAGGAAAGAAAAAAGATCAGAATACTAGTGTGTACTGCAGTGGTAGAGTTTACAGTCCAGCAACTTTAAGATATACTTGCTTTCTAAAGCTTCTCATACAACATGGTTCAGGACATAACATAGCCCACAGGACTTCTCTAATTAAAAAAAAACAGGTAACTTCTTTCAGGCAGCTTATATTGAGGAATAACTTTAATCTTTAGACTCTAAGCATGAACAGTGCATTGACACTCCACCCACTATTGTCCTTTGTGCACTACCTTTGCACAGAACCAAACTAACTGCTCAAGCTGCAGACCCATGTAGAGCAATTACATACCATCAGGAATTTCATCATGGTCATCATCAATTCCACGCTTTACTACCCTTGGTCTTGCCTGAGCACCATCTTGAGAGGTGCCCCATTCATCTGGTGTGGCAGGTTGGAACTGGACTATGACCTGAAAAACATATTGTCCAATTATAAATACAAGAAAACCTTATGATCCATACTATTAGTCTGAAAGCATTGCATGGGTTGAGACACTTTTTGCTTGATTGCTTTACCTTGCACCTGAGATTCAACTACTTTGTATATATGCAGAAAACACCATTAGCAAACCCCAAGGGTATTCCCTGTGACAATGACAGCTTCACTGCCACTAGTGAGGTAAGACTTACACTGACTCAGTGTAATCTGAACTCATAAATATGACATCAAGTGGTTTCAGCACTCCTTTTCTAGGTTTTTACTGGACAGAACTCCTCAACCAGCATTATTAAGTGTCTAAACAAGAAGCAACCATGATAAAATAATCCAAGGGACAGAATTTATTTATTATTACTGCATCTGTGATAAGTGAACAGTTAACAGCATTGGTCAACAAGGCTGAAGTCCAAGTTTTAATCCCATGAGACTGATGGCAAAGTATTTAGAATAACTTTAAAAGCTTTATTTGCTAGACTTTCTTATGGCCTAAAACTGGTTGCTTGCAGTGGAAACTTCTCATGGCTTAGATACCCAAACTAATAACCTTGTAGTTAGATTAATGCTCTTCTCCACATGAAAGCTCTTAGTCTAAATTACCTTCCATTTGATACAGACTGTCTGAGGTTAAACCAATTCAAAATGCCTCCTGTTTGCTGCCAGTTGATGCTCAGTTGAAACACTGACTATGCAAACCCTTACTTCTCTTAGGTTTTAAAAGCATCTTCTTTTAATAACCTACAGCACACTGAAACAAGCAGGAGTTCAGTGTTCTATAAACTTCATCATCTTTAATGCACACATACACAAAACAATCAACAAGTATGTTTCAAGCAAGACTGCATTCAATTTATGCTGCCATCCACCTGCTCATTCACCCCTAATGAATCCTGTGAGAATCCACTGCCAAAATCCATTACCTTAGGATTATGCATAACAATTGTCTCCCCATTTGGGAATTCAAGTCGCCGGTGCCATTGATTTGTAGTGACAGCCTTTTTATATTCTGCCTGAAACAGTAAACAAGTTACACAAAGTCAGTATGCTTTCTCAAACTATTTCTTGGCCTTGTGCATCATCTGTGATATTAAGTTTGTATAAGCAAAGTGATGGCAATTATATGAAGCCCTACACAAGTTGATTTTAGATCTCAGCAGTGTATGAGTAATGAGGCCTTCTAGCCACTGCCCTGTGCAGGATTTGCTTACTTATACTCCAGGGAGTGCATTCTGGAAGTCATTTTAATGAAACACAAGGAGGTATTTCTAAAGTCATAAATACGAAGAACTATCAAGTACTTAGTGAAATTTATCTAAAGGTAACACTAACCTCTAGCTTGTCACTAAAATCCTCAGTGTAAGGAATAAACCGGCTGTCCTTGTCTCCCTTATAAAACCATACACAGCGTCTCACTTCAGAAGGCTCTTCATCCCAGTAGACAGCTTTCCTCATCCTGTCATACAGGTACACATCATAGCGTCCCCCGTCAGTGCTCAGAACCACACTCTCAGGATCAGGCTGGACTACGACACAAAAGTCACACTCTATTACAATACTAACATGTACAAATCTTTCTTCCGTCTCATCCCAACCCCACTCACTTCTGTTATACGTATTAGGCCATTAAGACAGATAATTACAACATGGAAGAAAAGCTTCATAGTATCAGGCAACCACCATGTTGCTTCTAAAACACTTACATGTCTTCTGTACACAGCAAAAAGTTTTGAACTCCCAGATACAAATGCTTATTCCAGAGCTGACAGTTTAACAAGAAGGCAAACCAAGACAAATAACAAAGGAGTTCTACATAAAAATGAGATATCCACTAGGCATAGAACACCTTCACAAAATGACAGCATCAAGCAACACATAATGTAAACTAAATAAATTAAGTGGCACAAAATACATCTTCAGACATGTATTAGTATTAAGTATTATCGCCATATCATACTCTCATACATGGCATTACTCTAATATCTTCCTTCTAGTCCTGTTCATCTTTGAGTAAGACACAACTTACCGGAGTTATAGACTTCCTCTAGTTTTGCAGAATCCAGCATGCTGAATGGCATCCACACCTGCTTGTCCTCCACCTCCTTACAGTAGAACCAATGGGGCTGAACTGGCTCATATTGGTTCTGCAGCAAAGCAGGAGTTGCCTGCACCAGTGAACCTGAAGGCCTGGGAGCTGAGAGCTCTGACTGAGACTCTGGAAACTGAAAATACACATGGGCTTATCACCTTAATCTCATCATTTTTACGGAACTGATCTATACTTTGCTCTACATAACACAACCTTTACTTCTAACTTTCTTTTTTTCTTCTTCAATATCACTACCAGAATGAATGGGGAACCAATTTTTTAGCTCATACCTTGCAAATGGCTCAATTTGACCTGATTTACAGCAGAGGCACAAAGCAGGCACACAGCTGAAACAGCAGCAAACTCAGTAACAGGCAGAAAAGAGCAACAGAACTTCACCACCTGGATTTGCTCACCTAGCTACAGCCTCAGGGTATGCTCACTTCAAAGATTAGAGTTTTCCTAAAGCAGCTAGCTCTAGCGAAAAGATTTTGCCATCAGAAATGGTTCAAAAAAATCTTCAGAAGACAAAAAGACACAATTCAGAGAGGAAAGTGACTTGAATTGGTTTGTTCTGGTAACAGGCCATCAGGAATGATTTCTGTACCTGTGTCAATGACCCTGGAGGTGTCTGATACATCTGGACAGGTGGCACAGAGCATGGAGGTTGAACAGGATGACTCTGTTGCAGCTGTGGTGGAGTCAGGTATGGGTTAGCTCTGCTGCTTAGGCTGGTGTGCCGGTAAGGGTTATACCCCTGCTGAGATGTTCCCTGGGGAAGAGTAGATGCACTTGCAAGTGGAGGACAGCTCTGCTGAGGAGTCTGATATGCTGTGATTCCCACCTGGGAAGCAGGTGGTGCACTGTAAGAGGATTGTGACTGTGGAATATGTGGTGAAAAGGCATTTTGCCCATCCTGTGACCCAGAAACAAGTGGAAATGAAGTTGAAGGCCTGGAGAAGGCTGGTGCTCCAACAGGTGGTGCAATAGTTGTTAAGGGTGGCTGCCCAATACTTCCAAATGGATCACTGCTACTAGGTACTTGAGAGAAATAGTTGAAAGTCTGTGGTGGATTGGGGCTGGCAGAAGTCTGACCCAAGAAGCTGTCCTCTTCACCAACATCTGCAGAATCATCTGCAAAAACACAAAGATAACTACAGCTATAATGGGAGCTAGCGTATGTAGTCAAAATGTTCTGTAATTATCAACTATTACCAAAACTCTGTTGGTCCCCATAAAGTCAGAAGGATTACAAAGCTTACATGTACTTGACAATGAAATACATCATAAAAGGAAACAAAATATACCAAGTCTTCAAGAACATTTAAAATGGACCATAACAGTCACTCAGTGAACCCAGATAAAGCAACAAAAGTTAAAAACCTGGAATAAGAGACCAAAGTATGACTGAAAACAGGACCTTTCCAAGCCAACTTGGCAAGGATCCGTGCTTCCAGGGCACCAAAATCCCCTCCAATTTCCCTATGCCTACCAAATAAATGCAAGAGCAGCCTTGGTTCATTTCCTTTCACTATGAAAATAGTTACTAAGCATAGGAGTTTACACTCTTAATTTCTAGACTTCCAAGATCAAACTCAAAAGCAGATCTTAAGGACATTCCCAAATATGCCAAACCTATTGGTTAACAAATCCATCCTGGCCTGCTCCTTCAGGCAAGATCCCTCACAAGGTTTCTCATTTGACTTGCAAGGTGGCCATAACTCATCATTCCAAGTTACTGATGAGCATGACAGACTCCAGTTCTCTCTGAAAATAGTACTCTAGACTGGCACAGAAAATAAGTCCCCATTCTGCATAAGTTCAGGAGTGGGCTTAAAAGGTGAAAGGTGCAAGGCCATGACTACCACTTCATACTGAGAATATACACAAACCAGGTCCTGGTCAATCCGGGTTTTCTGCTTTGTAGTAACCTAGGAACAACTGGGGAAGAAAAAGTGGTTTGACATTATCATAGGTCTCACAGTAACCTCAGTTAAGCCTGTGATGTCTGAGCATCACTGCCTGCCTGCTGAGGGAACAGCACCATGCAAGCACCAGTGCAATCTGCAGAAGTCATAAGTGTGGTGTTATCTGCTCTGGCAATCAGATAATCCCCAGGCTGTGGGGAAGAAACCACAGAGTTATCACTGCTTCTCCATTATTCATCCCTTGCCAAAGCCAGAGGCCAAGCATCTCTGAAGCTACAAGAAGCCAGTAACAAATGTCATTATCCTCAGCCAACAGAACTGTAACGTAGAGCATCAAGGGAGCACAGGGGAATCCACAGAGAAGTCTCCCTAGGAAGCTGCTGTTCTAATTAATTAATCACAAAAGCAGCATGAGTAAAAAGGACTATTTTAATCATCTTTTACTTAGAAGTCTTTTCAGACTGGAAATTTGAGGCATCAGTTGAATTTGCCAACTTTCCTTACTTTCACCTATAACATTTTATCCCACTTTGAGGAACAAAACCCAAAATCTATGTGTGTGAGCCATGACGTGGAGCATAATAAAACTATTTATAAGCAAAGAACACTACAAAGCCAGGCCTATGGATTATCTCCCAACTACACGCCAGAAAAGCCATTTATACTAAATAAAAGGTCTCAGCTGCTAAACAATAAAATTATTCTTTCTTTCATTCTGTATAAACACTGTAGAATAGAGAGAAGCATACTGCATGCCACGCTCTCATAGAATCATGGAATCAACTTGGTTGGAAAAGACCTTTAAGATCATCAAGTCTAACCGTTACCCCAGCACTGCCAGGGTCACCACTAACCCATGTCACTGAGGGCCTCATCTACACGGTTTTCGAACACTTGAAGTGTCAGGGAGGTTGTGAATGCTCCATCCCTGGCGGTGTTCAAGACCAGGTTGGACGAGGCCTTGGGTGACATGGTTTAGTGTGAGGTGTCCCTGCCCACAGCAGGGGGGTTGGAACTTAATGATCTTAAGGTCCTTTCCAACACTAACTATTCTATGATTCTATGAATCTCAGCTTTCAAAATAACTGCAGAATAGGCAATTCACCATCTCAAATCACAATAAACACATAGCAATGTGCTGAAGAGTTTAAGGCCTTTACTAAGTGCCCATTCACAAAACACCTGTTCTCCAATTTCAGCTAGGTTTTAGAGATTTAGTCTCACTACATCTTTCCTTGAAAAAGTTATGCAAATACAAAAATTCTATGTGCATACATACACACGCCCCACACACAGTTTTTCAACTCATTACTTCATACTTCGCCTGTCTCTTTCAAAGCCTATGTTACAACATAAATCCAGACTGGCAGAAAAACAAGCACTTCATACACATTTAAAAATATTCTACGAGTATACAGCTTGGACATACAAAGGCAGTATTCTTCCCATACATAAAACAGTCTGCCTTCAAAAGTGACTGTGCCAACCTCCTGTATATCCCTCCTTATACACGGTTGAACCTTGTCATTCACAGATTGTCACCCGACAACCATAAGTGACATTAGCCCACTTCCTCATTGGGAATACTCCTCTCTATCTACAATCAGTATATTGGTTACTTCACCCACACCTGAGCCAGGGAATGTATTTTCTATTGTCACAGAAACACAGAATGTTCAGGTTGGAAGGGACCTTAAAGCTCATCCAGTTCCAACCCCCTGCCATGGGCAGGGACACCTTCCACTAGAGCAGGCTGCTCTAAGCCCCGTCCAACCTGGCCTCAAGCACTGCCTTTGATGGGGCAGCCGCAGCTTCTCTGGGCGACCTGTGCCAGCACCTCAGCACCCTCACAGGTAAGAATTCAAACTGCAAAGCATAAACATTCTTGGAAATGTAATGTAAATTCAAGAGGCAAACTGTTCTATGCAGCCAGATCCCTGGTGAGTGCAGTGGGCTACAGAAACAGAACATTTAACAGGACAGGGGCCTTACTCGGATAGCACATGAAGGTAGCACAACCCCCAGCACTGAAATTCACCCCAGCTGCAAACCTGTGAATCTTCATTTGATCAAATTTAAAGTGAGATGGAGAGTACGTGATACACCACATTAATGAAATCCCACTGGATCTTCTTCCTGGGTAGCTTTTAAGTCTTCAGGAAATTGCAACAAGGCAGTTGCCTGTGCAAAGCCACTGGCCAGACAGGCACTTCAAAATTACTTTTGTTTTTAAATGAGAAACAATGTATATGTGCAGGAAAGAAAAAGTACTAGGATTGCACAATGGAAGTGGTAACAAACCATCTATCAAATACCTCAAGTATCGTAACGCTTTTATCCCTCCCACCCAAAAAAAATGTAGCTTATCAAAAAAAGTGTTTCAAAGCCATATCTGGCAAACTTTTTATTACATCTACATAGATGTACTCCACTGATTTCCATCTGCATTAATACCTATTACAGCTAAGATATAACACTGCTGAAATAATGACTTGGATTTTGGACTCAACAGATACCAATGCAGTAAAACTTAGATTATCTGACTTCTAGACGTATTCTTAATGCTTAAGGTTTTAGTCTCAGACCGAATGAATTTCCAGAAGTCTTTTCCTTTCTGAAACTATTTCACAGAATCATAGAATAGTTAGGGTTGCAAGGGGCCTTAAGATCATCAAGTTCCAACCCCCCTACCATGGGCAGGGACACCTCACACTAAACCATGCCACCCAAGGCTCTCTCCAACCTGGCCTTGAACACCACCAGCGATGGAGCATTTACAGCCTGTCTGGGCAACCCATTCCAGTGCCTCATCACCCTCACAGGAAAGAATTTCCTCCTTATATCCAACCTAAACTTCCCCTCTTTAAGTTTTAACCCATTACCCCTTGTCCTATCACTACAGTCCCTAATGAAGAGTCCCTCCCCAGCATCCCTATAGGTCCCCTTCACATACTGGAAGGCTGCTATGAGGTCTCCATGCAGCCTTCTCTTCTGAACAGCCCCAACTTTCTCAGCCTGTCTTCATACAGGAGGTGCTCCAGTCCCCTGATCATCCTCGTGGCATCCTCTGGACTTGTTCCAACAGTTCCATGTCCTTTTTATGTTGAGGACACCAGAACTGCACACAATGCTCCAGGTGAGGTCTCACAAGAGCAGAGTAGAGGGGCAGGATCACCTCCTTCGACCTGCTGGCCATGCTGCTTTTGATGCAGCCCAGGATACGGTTGGTTTCTGGGCTGCGAGCGCACACTGAAGCCGGTTCATGTTCATTTTCTCACTGACCAACACCCCCAAGTCCTTCTCCATAGGGCATCAGGTTTTTAGACTGCAACACCATTAAGGATTTAGAAGGTAAGGATATTAAAGCCACGTTTAAATTAGCAAGGGAACCTTGTACTAAGAAAGTACCTCCTTAACTCACTAATTCCACACAGGGAAAACGGACAGCAAGAGGAGCTTAAAAAACCAAACCCATTAAATACACCCCTCAAGTTCTGTCAGCTTTTAACTGCTGAAACAAACACGCTGATCAATGAACTGAAAACACGATAACCGTCCTGCTATCCTTACACACAGAGCTAGAGATCAAACACATAGCCACGACATACGCTCAGGAAAGCCGGACGCGCACACCTCAGGCAGCTTATCCTCCCTGAAGCATTAACGCCCGCCGGTGACAACCAGCTCCGGGAGCCCCTCGGACACAAGATGAAGGTCTAACCGACACGTAGCGGGCCCAGACGCCAGGCAGACCCGCAGCCGCTCTGGGCAGGCCCCAGCTCGGCTCCTTCAGAGCTCCCACCGACCCCTCAAGCCCGTTATCCAGCGGTACGGAGGGCTTCGCCCGGGTCCCGCGACAACCCCTCCGTGCCCCTCCACTTCTCTCACAGCAAGCCCTCAGCACCCTCCCTTACCGGCTGCCAGGAGAGCCGAGTCCGGCGGTATAACCGGAGCCTGGCTGACCGGGATGAAGGGCACGGTGAAGTTGAACTCGGTAGCGGAGGAAGAAAAGAGCAAATTGGTGGTAGCACCCGTCACACCAGGCTTCGCCGCCGCCATGGCTGCACCCGGCCACGTCCCTTCCCTCACGGCATCCCCGCCCTTTCCGCCCTCATCGCTTTGCCCGCTTTCAAGATGGCGGCGGCGGCGCCGCGCCCTCACGGCCTGTCCGCGCGCGGGTGAGGAGGAGAAGGCGGGTCCGGGGCTGGCAGCGCCGCCATTGCCGCAGGAAGAGGAGGAGGAGGAGGAGGAGGGCGGAAGCGGAGAGCCCCCGTGCTAAGCTTGCGAGCGGGAGTTGGCGGCAGCAGGGTGCTGGCAGCCCCTTGCCTGCCCTCGCCATGCCGTGTGTGGCCGACTGGCTCAACAACCCCTTCAGCATCGTGCAGGGCATCTTCGGTGAGTGCGGGCAGGGCGGGGACGGGGCCTCTCGGCGCCGGGAGGGCGCCTGTAACCGCGCGGTGGCCGCACGGAGCTTCCCCTCGTGGGGTGGCGGCGGCGGGAGATCGGTGAGGCCGGGGATGGAGACGCGGCCGCGGGGACGGCGAGCAGCTGCGGGTGGCCGCGTTCTCCTTCCCCGCCTGCCCGAGGCCTCTGAAGGCTGCCGGCTGCGGGTCCTGTCCTGGCGCCGAGCGGGTACCTCACCCGCGATGTCTGCCGCGGCTTGGCAGGCCGGGCAGGGTTAAAAAAGAAAACTCAGCATCTTTTGGGCTTCGGGAACAGCGTGTGCTGGCTACATGGAATACCGATCAGTGGTAGTGTTACCAGTGCCAGCAGCTGAAGCTGTTTCTGGGCTTGATCTTAGCTACATACGATTTCCGCAGTGAATGTAAAGCAGTGGTACCTTACGTCCTCTACTTCTGGCTGGGTGTACTGGCGTGTTTCAGAGCTTTCCTTCGTTTCTAAGAATAGCTATATTCATCTCGGTTTGCCTATAAAGGTATAGGGTAGGAAGTTAGTGCATTTATGAGAGGCATGAAGTAGTCTAAAATGCAGTCAATTGCCCAGAATAGAAGGAAATGTTTAAATTGGGTGCTGTGTTAGGAGTATGGCAACTAGACGTCGGTTATGTGATGCTAATCCACACGTAAATGTGTTTTGTTTATAGCCCAAAATGTTCCAAACTCTGATTGGGAAAAGAAGGTAACCGAATACTTCAAGGAGAAATTAAAAGAAAATAACGCTACTAACTGGGTAAGACTTTTATTCTTTCCGAGTTGCACTTCTCTTAAAGTTCTTCTTTACTTTCGCAAGTTTAGTTCTTTTTATCTCTCGATTATTGCAGTGATATGCTTTTGAGAAGTACTTCCTTTTGGCGATAAGTACACTTACGAATTCTAGGCTTTCACTTTGGGAGCCGTTATTTGCATCTGAATTGGGTTTAATCTCCGTGTAAAGCAAAGATTTAAAATCCTGACTGAAACCGGAGAAGCGAATCCACTTGACTTCAGCGCGCTGCTTCGCCCTGGGCCATGACTGCTGAATGCTGCCTATTTGTAGTACAAGCCAGTAGATGGCAGGAGCTGACAAATGCTGTCAATTCTGAAGGTGTTAAATCCTGCCCTGCCCGCTGTGTCTGCGGTGAGCATTTGTGCACCACAAGTTTCTGAACTGCTGCTTATAAACCCCCTCTCTGGGGTTGTTTAGTCTGGAGAAGAGAAGGCTTAGGGGGGACCTTATCACTCTCTACAGCTGCCTGACAGGAGGATGGAGTGAGGTGGGGTTGGCCTCTTCTCCCAAGTAACAAGTGATAGGACGAGGAAATGGCCTCAAGCTGCACCGGGGGAGGTTTGGACTGGATATTAGGAACAATTTCCTCATAGAGAGGGTAATCAGGTATTGGAACAGGCTGCCCAGGGCAGTGGTGGAGTCACTGTCCCTGGAAGTGTTCACAAACCATGTAGATGAAGCCCTTGGTGACATGGTTTAGTGGTGGCCTTGGCAGTGCTGGGGGAACAGTTGGACTTGATGATCTTTAAAGGTCTTTTCCAGCCTAATTGGTTCTATGATTCTCTCATGATCTTTGATCGCAATGCTGCAGACTTTGTGTGGGTTGAATCAAATAGTTGTTTGGGCTTTCAGGTGTTAGGAAAAAATGCTTCCATCTAAAATTGTGCCTTATTGGGCTGGATCAGGCCTGGTTTTCACAGTTGAGCAGGGAAGGTCTGCTTTAGATTTAAAAATAAAGTATGCACTCTTGAGTTCATCAGCTGATATCTTTCTAAGAGACTGCTGAAAACAGCATCGTGAAGAACATTTCTAAGTGGATTAGAAACTTTCACATCAAATCTGCCCTACTTATGGCTAAAAAAAACCCAAGTGGAAATTGTTTGGTTCCTTTTTTTCTTCCTCTGTCAGAGTATTCTGTAATTAATATTTCAATGGCAGTTTGAATGGAAGTGTAGATGGCGAAAGCGTGTTAAATTTATAACATTAAAAGGAATTGAAAGTTGATTTTCTCACTTAAGAGAAACATAAGGGAATATATGTTACAATGCTGTTTCCTATAGGGCCACTTGTGGGTTTTGTTGCATTTTAATGTGGGTTGTGGGGGTTTTTTTCAACAAAGAATTTATCTTCCAAATCATAAAACTATTCTTGTTGCAAGTCTCTTTATTTCAAGTTATACCACATGCTCAGGCATTGATTATTTTTTTTTCTCCTTCTGTTTCTCCATTGTCATGTAAACATGTGAAAAAGACTCCCCGAGTGTGGAGTGTGGACTTGGAAATTAACATACAGGTTTTCCACAGCCTTTTGTTAAAGAAATTGTGCATGCAATTGCTATGGTACCACTGGTGCATAATACGTGCTGAAAGTGCTGTTAAGTGGAAATAGGATAAGTAGTAAGTTCTGTTTAATACTGCAGCTGCAATAATTCCCTGTTTAAGAATTAGTTTTAAATGTTGTACAGTTGTCTTGCACTGAAATACATTTTTTTTTATAGTCCAGTAACAGGACTGGAGGCTTTGGAACTGGAAGGATTTGGGAAATCTTAAGTGTCTGATAATTGTAACTAAGGTCTGTAACAGCATGTATATCTCTGCCTTGAGATATACACGCTTTGTTACTGATTGGATTAGGATGGGAGATGTACTCAGAAAATAGGAACTATGTTACCTGATGAGGCATCATATCAACACCAACAACACTGGGGTTGGGGCAAGTAACTGGACAGTAGGATATACTGGATGATCAAAGTAATAACATAGTGACAGCTTTTGCACTGGTTTTTGGCTTACTTCAGAGCATTTCTTAATATATACCAGTTGTTTAGAGTAAGCTCGTTTGTTGTTTTTTTTTATAGGTTCCATCACTGAATGATGTTCCTGTGCACTACCTAAAGCCCAATAGTTTAGTGAAATTTCGCTGCATGGTCCAAGATATGTTTGATCCTGAGTTTTACATGGGAGTGTATGAAACTGTTGACCCAAACACAAATGCACGTGTAAGTGAAATGCTGATTTATTATTTCAGTGACCATTTATCATTCTATCTATTCTAGTCCTCGTATTTCACTAGTTTCTGAGTTAAACCTATGGAATCTGGGAGCTATTAATAGTAGCTCTATTTGTGTGGCTCAAATGGTATTGCTAATACATCATCACTTCTTACATATCTGTTGAGGAATAAAAATGACTTAAAATGATGAAAGCTTTGGCAATGTGTCTTTGAGGGACTTTTGACTGCAGTGATTTTGGTGTAAATCATTCATATTCAGGCTGCTGTCAGAATGATTGCATTGCCTTTTCCTTCTTGACAGGTTTTGCATTTTGGCAAATACAGAGATGTGGCAGAATGTGGGGTAAGTTATACAAGTTAATGTGAGTTTTGAGATGAAATATTAGACAGAAAGGTGCAGTTTGTTTGGTAGCTTAGTTGGTACTCACCAGTGGATTCCTGGAGACACTGCTCTTAAAAAGCAAAATTAATCTCAGGTTTGGAAAGCAGAGTATCCTTTACTGCTCATGGGCACTCTTAAGTTCAACACCTTCAAGCTGTTTCTGTAGTATTTCAGATTTGGTTTGCTTTCAGGGAGAGGGGAAGTGCTCTTGATCTTGGAACTTTCTGCTATAGGAAACAATTTACTTTTGGTAGTGCAGTGCAATTACATTCAAAGCACTACAGGCACAGAATGGATTCATGGTTTCATGTGTATGTAGCCTTACATGTTCATTGGAACTTTGGCCGAGTAACTGAATCTGTGGGATTAGTTGAAAAAAGAAAACAAACTCTAAATCAGGTTTTTAACAAACTTTCTCTTGGTATTCCAGCCTCAGCAGGAAATTGATTTGAACTCCTCACAAACAGTCACCTCAGAAAGACAGACTTTCTACTGTGTTCCAGTGCCTGGTGAATCAGCATGGGTGAAAGAAATATCCTTTTTGACTGAGGAAGTCCTCTGTTATACAGTGATCACCAACTACTTCATTAGATTGAAGGAGATAGCTTTAAACTTTGTTTTGAGTGAATAAGGAGAGGTGGTAGGTGTAGAAAAAGGAAATATTAAACAGGGGAAGTTCAGGTTAGATGTGAGGAAGAGTTCTTCCCTGTGAGGATAATGAGGCGCTGGCACAGGTTGCCCAGAGAAGCTCTGGCTGCCGCATACTTGGCAGTGTTAAAGGCCAGGTTGGATGGGGCTTGGAGCAACCTGCTGTAGTGGAAGGTGTCCCTGCCTGTGGCAGAAGGTTAGAGCTGGATGATCTTAAGGTCCTTTCCAACCCAAGCCATTCTATGATTGTATTGTGTGCTCTGTGCACGAAGGATGCAAATTAATTTAGGAGCATTGCTTTTTGATTTAGTAGGGGTTTGGAATAGATCTTCATGTTTGCTTGATAGGGTCTTGAAAATTTCTTTGAATTTCTATTTGCAAATGCTTAGAAAAAGAGACAACTCAGTCAAACCATTGGCATCCTGATTGGATTGGCATTTTCTGATTAAGTTAGAACACTGTTACATAGTGAGAGTCTTTTGCGAGAACCTGCAAGAACACCCGTAGCTGAGCATGTTAATAATTCCTGGAGGTATAGTGGGTTTAAGGGTTCAACCACAGTATGACGTTTTCTTAATGAGTACAGGAAACATTTTGGGAAGAACCAAATCACCTTAAGTTTCTCCTAGTAAATGGAATTTGAATTATCTGAGTTGAATGGATTCAGGATGCTTATTTGAGCATCTTTTAGTAATTTTATATTCACTTCCTCCCCAAGGAGATATGTTGCAGTTTGTGAAAAAGATGTGAATTTGATGGGAAATCTATAATGATTTGATAGTTGAGAATTTAAGAAAACTACTGCTTGTCTTTGGCACAGAATGTCGATTCAATTTCAAATGAAGCTAACACAATATATGCAATAAAATTATTTTTAAGAGTTAGGCTTTGAATGGAGCTCACAGCAAAGTAATGCAGCAATGGAAATGTAAAGTGAAAAAGACATACAAAACCAGTGAACAGGATTTCAGTGTTTGCCCATCATGCTAAGAAGTGTGTTGGCTTTTCCAAAATGCACTTACCAGTGTAGTATTGCCAGTATCTGACAAGTATGTGAACATTTTCTGTGTGTTTCTTTTTAAAGTAATAATGATAATTATATCAGAGAGTAGGTCTTCATTATTATAATGTCTGCTCTTTAGGCTTGAGACATGGGAGAAAAAAAATCCTTGAGATTCTGAGTTGTACCTGACCACAAGCATGTTCTCTTCAGAGGCTGATGGTGGAATAGCACTCAGTAGGTTTCAGTTTCTATTTTCAACAAAGCCAATGACTGCCATACACTTCTTAAGCAAGTTATTTATGTGTCTGAAGGGATGATGTCTACATAACAATTTGAATCATTATTCTAACGTCTTGCTTAGAATAGGATAATAGCATTTTGTTACTACAAGCAAACAAAACCCTCACTTTGCTTCATCTTTCTCAACTGAGTCTGTGGTTGTCCTTAATCCACAATGTTACGCATATATTAGTGCAAGCCAAGCTCGAGTCAGCCCCTCAACATCCTACACACCAAGTCGCCATAAGAGAAGCTATGAGGAAGATGAGGACATGGATCTACATCCATCTAAACAGAAAGAGCAACATATGGGTAATTGTAGTTACTAAGGAATAATTGTTGTGATATCTTTCCAGAACTTGCAAAGATTTCCTTTTCAAAACCTGAAACGTTTGCAGCTGTCTGGATTAGTGGTTTTGTTGCAGCTCTCAGAATTAATTTGGTGGATTTGCTGAAGCCATCAGTGGTTTAAACTGAAGCAGTGCAGGAGAGCCTGTAATGTTGCATGTGTATTGTATGACTTGTTGACTTTACTTTCTAGACTTAAAGCCTAACTGTCCTGGGTTCAGCAGTAGCAGTCATGTTTCTCCTTTGTGGTAGCTGGTGCAGTGCTGTGTTTTGACTTCCAGCCTGGGAACAGTGTTGGTGAAGCCGATGTTTTCAGTTGTTGCTAAGTGATGTTTACCCTGACCAAGGACTTTGTGAGGCTCATGCTCTGCCAGGGAGGAGGGGAAGCCGGGAGGAAGCAGAGATGGGGCGCCTGACCCAGGCTAGCCAAAGAGGTATTCCATACCACAGCACGTCATGCCCGGGGTGGGGGGTAACTGGGAGTTACCCAGAAGGACACGGGCTTCCGGGTGGGACTCGTTTCTTGGCCGGTAGTATCGTATTCTCTTCCCTTGTTATTTTCTCTTATCATTGTCGTTGGTGGTGGTGGTGATGGTGATTTGTGTTGTACATTGGTTGCTGGACTGTTCTTGTCTCAACCCATGGGAGTTGCACTCTTTCGATCCTCCTCCCTGAGCCCTGGGGCAGGGGGGGCCCTCGATTGCTCTCAGCCTGGCACCACTCACTGGGAGTGAGTGAACAAGCTGTCTGGCTAGGGTTTAAACCACGACACTAACGTTGATGTTCTGTACAGCAGCATTTGTGTATTATCTTTTGTATGTGACAGCACACAAACAATTCATAGCAGCAGGATGAAGTTTAGGAGTTCCTCTTTAATTTCCCACTCTGTTGCCAATTTCATGGTCTCTCTTGTCTCTTTCACATGCTGTATGTGGATCTCATTGTGTAAACTGAAGCCAAACAGCAAGTCAATTAGGTGCTGCTTTGTTACAAACAGTAGTTTATGTCTAAAAAAGATCTTCCAGTATTACCTGTTTTCTAACATCATTTACTAACCCAACTTCATAAAGGAACCAGATTAATACCAGACACTTATAGCATCCTGAAGAAAGCTCTTTAACCTTTTAAGAGGATGGTGTTTGGAACACAAGCAGCATTCAGGTGGTGTGCAATTCTTTCTTATGTTTTAGTAAGTCTGAACTATTTGCTTTGTTCGTCTGTGGAGATGCCACTTAAGGTGGGGGGTTTCTTTGAGATTTGGGATATAGGGGTTTTCTTGGAGTTTTTTACAAGTTTTCTTTTGAACGAGAGAATGTGGTTAGTTAAAATTGTCAGTCCTGTTAAAGAAAACTAAACCAAACAAGAATCTATCACTTTCTTTTGTTTGGTGCTGCTCTGTCTGTTGGGTTTGTTAGCTGAATTCAGGCTTTTCCTTTTGTATTCTTACCAGTTTGCAAGACAGTTTAGACAGTTTTCATACTCAGACTAGTCAGTGGTAGAATACATGTTTATAGCTTTATTATGCATAAATATTTAATGTAAACTGTTTCATTGATGCACACTCTCACCTTTTGAGGTCTGTCTTTTTTAGATGCGCAATATTTCCCTTGCAGTCCTATGGAATTTAGAAAACCAGTCATTCACCCAGTTTTCTCATTACCTTTGAAAATCGTATTTCTGGCCATGTTTAGATTTCTAAGACATGGCGTTCTCTTCCAGTACACTCTCTCACACTTGATAATATAGAATATGCATTTGTGAGATTTTTCTATTCTGATGAAGAGTATTTTCTGTCAAATATATTGCATTATTAAATATTTTTGTCTCAGATGTCTTGTTAAATTAGGCTAATTCTATGTTGCTCACTGAAGAAAGTTGCTCATTTTTGCATTTCTGCTTATGAATCCTATTTTTTCAGGCAGTGGAGGTGATGTCCATGGATGTGTGGAGCCAAAGAGATTAGAAACAGAAGCTTCTGCAGGTCATCATCTCATTTCTCCCAACTGCTCCCCTCCACTTGACTTAAATTTTCCATTGCCAGGAGAGAAGGGACCAGCATGTCTTGTAAAGGTAACAGAAGTGGAGAGATGATGAGCATGGCTGTGGCCTCAGAGAGGCAGGCAGAATCTGGAGGTTGAGTGTAAGTAGTTAGCCCTGCATTGTTTATAAAGGCAGGGAAATTGGCTCTGAGGTCCAGAATTTTGTTTCTACAGATAATTATTTTATTTCTTTTCAATATTACGTTGTTTCTCTTCACAAGTGCTGTAGTAGAAATGTTTTAACAGCACTTACTAGAGCTTGCACCTTCTCACTACGCTTACTTATAAAAAGTCATAGAATCACAGAGTGGTTTGGGTTGGAAAGGACCTTAAGATCATCCAGTTCCAACCCCCTGCCATGGGCTGGGACACCTCACACTAGACCACATCGCTCAAGCCCTATCCAAGCTGGCCTTGAACCCTGCCAGGGATGGAGCCTTTACCACTTCTTTGGGAAGCCTGTTCCAGTGCCTCACCACCCTCACAGTAAAGAACTTCTTCCTTATATCCAGCCTGAACTTCCCCTGTTTAAGTTCAAACCTGTTACCCCTTGTCCTGTCCTACAGTCCCTGGTGAAGAGTCCATTACTAGATGCTTGAGGATGTAGCTGGGATTGACTCCTGGTATTTTGCTTTTAGGATTTGTTCTCTAAGGAAGAAAGGTGTGATGGAACAAACAAAAAAAAACCAATAAGCTACACATTTTTGTGTTGTATTTGAAATAGTCTTTGGTATGCTGTATTGACAAGAAACTTCCAACACAAAATTTCTAGGATTTTACTGTGTTGACTGCCCCCTTATTCAGGAAATCTTGATAAATCAGATTAGAACACACTGATTTGCATTTGTGGAGCAAAAGAATTCCACTAGGAAACAGCATGCAGTTGTGGAAACTCATTGTTTCAGTGTCAGCTTACTGACACTGGGAACTAGGAGAGACATCTTCGCACAGAGTGCTCTCAGTCTACAGCTGAGTCTTCTGAGATGTAATTTCCTTTTGCTTGTGTCTGTGTGCAGCCTGGCCCATCTGCCTCTGTATTTTATTACTGTCTCTTTGTGGCAGGTCTATGAGAGCTGGGATAGCTTCAAAGTCAATGATGTTCTGGAGGTATATGGCATTTTGTCTGTGGATCCAGTGCTGAGCATAGTAAACAATGAAGAGAGGTAAGGCTCCCCGGGTGTGTGATCCTGAAATGCAGGGAATTTTTATTTCAATGAGGAAAATATTTTGGGGAGTGAAAATGACCAAAATGAGTAAAATTTGTGGGGTTTTTTGCATTATTTAAGGTGTATCGTCACAGTATACCACTGATGGAAACTTCCCATTTTACCTGCTGATTCTGATCAGTTACTTGCTTGACAAAATACAGACTAATCCAGAAGGACATAAGAAGTCAATTTTGAAAGTAAAACCACTGACTGATCTAACATACGTGCTACTGATGCCTTGAACCATTGTGCTTCAGTTCTGCTGGGGATTTTGTTTATCTTTCTGATAAGTACAATATGGCAAGTGCAGTGTGAATCCCTCATAGTGCCAGCTTCTGAAAAGCTAACTCAGCCTGGTCAGCTGCTTTTGTTTGTCAGCTTTCTGACAGCTAATACCAGACTGACAGCTCAGTTGGCCTGTCATAGCTTGTTGGGTTGTTTTCCTGCCTGTCATTCTATCACAAATAGACAGACTGGTGGCATTTAGCAATGTTTTTAATGTAAACAAAAGACATTTCTTTCAATGCAAAGAGTGGATAGTCTGGTGGTAGACTGCTGAAGAGGCTTTGAAGCTGTAGAGCTTTTCAGCTTTACCAGTATAAGTTGATTCAGTTTGTGCTAAGCTTTATTATTATCTGATAAAGTCACTTCAGGGATTTTAGTTCCTGTACAACAAATGAAAACCACTTGGAAGGAATTTTATAAGGCATCATCAGGAAGAGCAAAGCTTGTGTATCTCAACTCTTAGGAGGTAACACCTTCAAGTCTGAGCTGAGGTACATTAGGATTTACTTATTTCTTATTACTCAGCTAGTGATACAGGTGGTGACTGTCTAGAAGATCTTGTTGTCAGGCTCTGGAACCTGGTGGAAGATGGAAGTCCCACATGTGCATACACACACCAGTGTCATAAATCATTACCTTATTTTCTTAAAAGTTCCTGGTTAGATTTCATTCAGCACATGCTGGACAGAACGTGTGTGACATTTTGTTTGAAGCTACATCGTAAGTGGTGCCCAGCTTCTCTGCCTCAGCACCCTCACAGGGAAGAACTTCTGCCTAAGAGCTCATCTCAGTCTCCCCTCTGTCAGTTTAAAGCCATCCCCCTTGTCTTGTACAGGCACTTGTAAAAAGTCCCTCTCCAGGTTTCTTGTTGTCTCCTTTAGGCCTATGGAAGACTGTCATATCATTCAGTATTCATAGTGTTTATAAAAGTCATAAAGAAGGTACTAGGAATGCGGGAGGAGTTACCAGTAGCTGGGAGGGGATGTTGTTTGTTCCAGTGTGCTCAGTTCTTGGCCTGCTTCCAGCCGCTCTTAGTCAGCTGGAGAGAAATTTGTGTGGAATGTTTCTAAGTCCAGTTGTGCTGTGCCCTTTCCTAGGGACAGCTCAACCCTCAATGCTGTGGAGTCTATGGACACGGCAGAGGAACAGAGAGTGCACAGTCCTCCAGCCTCATTAGTTCCCAGAATCCATGTGATTTTGGCACAGAAATTACAGCACATTAACCCATTACTGCCTGCCTGCCTTAATGAAGAGGAAAGTAAAACCTGTGAGTATCTGAACTTGACCTCTCTCTGTGTACATGTAAAGCTGTGGTCTCCTAGTACGTGTGAAACAATACTTACTTGCTCAGAGACGTCAAGGGCAGGGTTTGAATTTAAATCCTGTTAGACAGAGGAACCATCCAACACTTCAGACTGGGCAGGGATGCAAGTGTTTGTGATGCCTACATGTTTATAGTTCTGAAATAAATGTGATTTATATAAAACTTGGTTTTGCGTTTGTTGTGCCCAAGGATTTTACCAAGTTTTTCATCTATAGGATTTTACTTGCTTTCAAATGGAATAGTGTATTACTGGAAAATGAGATTTTCAATTTCGTATATAGCTGTGAAAATAAGAAACATACTGAGAACAGAAAGAATCATGATACTGTGGTGAAAGTGAGGCAGTTCTGTTTTCACACAACTCTGCTATTTCTTGTGGCCTACTTGAGTCTTGAACTGTTGCATATGAGCATCTAATTGATATCAATCATTTTCTTCCTTGCATTGCTTGTCCTGAGTTGTGCTGTGTGTATGGGTTTATTTCTGCCTTTGATACAATATGGAGAGGCTGTCAATTTTGGATATTTGACTCCAAAATTTACAGCCTCCTGCAAACAGGTTACACAATATCTAATTACAAAAAATAAAGCATTTCCAAGGCAATGGTGAGTGACTCCAGTTATCTAAAGCCAATAATTGCCGAGTTGGAAAACCAATGAATTTATTTGTCCTAAATTGCTTTGGATCACACTGCAGTGGATAGTAAGATTTCTATAGAGGGAAGAGGGTGAGAACAGCACGTTTCCTGACATTTGTTGTCTTCTCTCTTTTATCAGTTGTGTCTAATTTCATGTCAGAGCTGTCACCAGTGAGAGCAGAGTTGCTTGGGTTCCTCACCCATGCCCTCTTGGGAGACAGTTTGGCTGCTGAATACCTTATACTGCATCTCATCTCTACAGTGTAAGTATTGAGATGCTTGCTGAGAATTAATATCTTCATCTTTTAAAGGAAATATCCTGTTATGGGGCTCTTCACCACTCTGCATATGAATGGCAGAAATAGCTTACATAGCACTTATTCACTAGTATGTTGTCCAGCCGGAGTTGCCCTGTCATAATAGACACAGTAACATAGAATCATAGAATAGTTAGGGTTGGAAGGGACCTTAAGATCATCAAGTTCCAACACCCCCTGTCATGGGCAGGGACACCTCACACTAAACCATGTCACCCAAGGCTCTCTCCAACCTGGCCTTGAGCACTGCCAGGGATGGAGCATTCACAACCTCCTTGGGCAACCCATTCCAGTGCCTCACCACCCATACAGGAAAGAACTTCTTCCTTATATCCAATCTAAACTTCCCCTGTTTAAGTTTTAACCCATCACCCCTTGTCCTGTCACTACAGTCCCTAATGAAGAGTCCCTCCCCAGCATCCTTATAGGCCCCTAAGTTTAGTTAAAAGGCCCATTTTGTGGCAATATATTCTTTCAGTGTTCATTTGAGAGGTAGACAGTAAGATCCACAAGTAAAGTCCAGGGTCTTACTTTTAAACAGAGGTATGAAAACATCTTTTTATCTCTGGCTCCTTTTATTGATTAGGACATGCACCTACATTGGCATTTACAAACTGCAGTAGTTATTGCTGAGGTATTAAGAGACACTGAAAGGTACATTCTGGGAATTTCTTTAGTTAAATGTAGACATGTGTTTAATGGTAAGTTCAGGTGACCCCCCATTAGCATGTGATGGAAATTTACCACCTGAGCTGATGCCATAGCTGAATGTGCATGCACTGTGACCTGTCTTCATGGCTGATTAAAGTGCATCTTAATGTTCTCTTACCTTGGTTTAAACTGTCTCTGGATGAAAGAGCAGCATCCTTTGACTCATGAAAATTTCAGGTGGGAAATTTCAGACAGTATGTTTGGATTAAATGAAGTATTGTAAGGCTCAGATTTCTTCAGAGTAAAAATGGATTCCCTTTTCTAAATAATAATTTCTTGGTAAAGAAACCCCTTGTTTTATGGTTTTCAAAGATTCCTTTCTGCTGCAGAGTGAATAGTATGGCTCAGAGTAGTCTAAAAGAAGTGTTCTCAGATCTGTAATTGGACTCAGTGTCTTACCTTTCTGATACCTGCAACTGATGTGTAAAAAGCCCTAAGACGTTTCTCAGTAGCAATGAAACAGCATAATTATGAGCTAAGATTTATGGTTGGGTTGTCTTTACAGTCTGCCCTGAACCCTGTCCCCATGTAAATACAACTACTTCAGTATCAGTATGTGGGGGTTTTCATTCTGTGCACGCTTTGTTCTTTCTAGTGGGACTGTGAATGCTCTAACACTTAGATTAGAATGTGTTTTCTCTCTTAGCTGTATCACACAAAAGTTGACATTTGTCCAGAATGGGGAGAAGATATATAGTGACAAAAAGGAGAGGAAAGCTGAGGGCAGGTAAAGGAAATGAACAAGCACGATAAGCAGGGAAACTGAGATTGGGCAGCAAGAAAGGAAAAGGATGAAGTGCTTGAAGTACATACACTGAGTAATAGTAGAGCACAAAGAGAACAGAATGTCTGGAGGGCACATTGCAAGACCTCAAGCAATGTAAATGCATTGCTTTTGTGCCATGCTGCAAAGCCTTCCAAAGCAGCCTCCAGACTAACTTAGCTCCTTGGACACTGGAGCAGGAAGAGGGTGCTACTATTTATGTATGTATTAGCAGTGAAGCCCTGCTAGGTATCAGAGATCCTGCATAGTGCACAAACTGATTGATACCTGTATTCACCAGTGCTTGCCTAACCTGTGTTGTTTCTGGTTTAGTTATGCAAGACGAGATGTGCTCCCTCTGGGAAAATTCGCAGTCAACCTGAGCGGATGTCCACGGAATAACATCTTCACGGAGCACATATACCGCATCATCCAGCAGCTTGTGCCAGCAGTAAGGACAATGGCATTAGAGTGCTTTCATATTGCTTAGGAGAGATGTTGGGCTAATTGTTCCAGCAATGTTTTAGTTAAAAGCCAGGCTTCTTAAAGGCTTCTGCTGTCTATGTAGAGGGCAGGTAAAAATAGAGTTATGGCTTGCCTGTTCAGTTGAAGTCTTTATTTACCTAGAGTCATCTGTGGTGAATATGAAATAAACTCTTACCCTTGTAGGTATGAAACTGGCAGTCAGATGCTGCATACTTAATTTTGTCTTTCAGGCTTAATATATTTAGACATTCTTGTGTCTGCCCCATCCCTGGCAGTGTGCAAAACCAGGCTGGACAGGGCTTGGAGCAAGCTGCTCTAGTGGAAGGTGTCCCTGCCAATGGCAGAGGATTGGAACTGGATGGGCTTTAAGGTCCCTTCCAAACTATTCTGTGATCTAGGCCATTTAATTATTGTACTGTTTGTTCACAAGTTCGTGGATATCATTCTGCAGAAAATTCATAGTAATTCAACTTGGGAGCATAGAATGGTCTGGGTTGGAGAGGACCTTAACCTCATCCAGTTCCAACCCCCTGCCATCGGCAGGGTCGCCTCACCCTAGACCATGTGGCCCAAGGCTCTGTCCAACCTGGCCTTGAACACTGCCAGGGGTTTACCACTTTGGGCAACCCATCCTAGTGCCTCACACACACCCCACACCCCCCAGTAAAGAACTTCTTCCTCATATCTAACCTGAACTTCCACTGTTTAAACCCATCACCCCTTGTCCTGTCGCTACAGTCCCTGATAAATACAGGTGATAGGAGTTCTTAAGAGCATTATTTTAAGTATTCAGGATTTGGAAACTGTGGATAAATTCTGTTTTATATCATGGTAACAGGTTTTGTTTTACTTGCTATGAAGGTTCATGGTTATCACTCTTGCTAAAGGAAGCAGCATTAGGGAAAAGCTGGAGGAGAGGAAAGGTGCTGATTAGTTTCTCTTCTCATTGCAGTCCTATCGCCTGCAAATGACCATTGAAAACATGAACCACTCACGATTCATCCCACATAAGGACTACACAGCGAATCGCTTAGTCAGTGGAGTGTTACAGCTTGCCAGCAACACTTCCCTTGTCGTGGATGAGACTCAGCTCGAGCAAGGGCAGCTTGACACAAAAGGTAGACATTTCTTGGTTGTTTTTTATTAAGACAATCTCATCTGACAGGTTGGGAGTTGATATATTTTATGACAGTGATGCTAATTGTGTCCTAGGGATAATTGTCTGTAACAAAACTGTGCTTTCCATGTCCTGTTTCATTGCTTCCTGCTCATCTGCAGCTTTTTTGAACAACTTAAGGCTTGATCTCTTAGGATTTGGGTTTTTTTCCCCTGTTTTACTTCCTGAAAGTTTCTGGTGTTCTGCTCAGAAATGCTTCTGTGGAGTTACAAATTCCTATCCCAGGCCACAAGTGAGTGATAACGAAAGATGGTTCCTTGTTCAGTTTCACTTTGGTTGCATTGTAGAGAACTCTGGACAGTGTCTGTCACTTGGTGGAAAAGGCCACGGGTTTAGTTAATTCTTTAGACCAAAATACCTCTGATGCATTAGAATGGCCTTTTACTTTCCTGCTATAATGAATGAAGCAGAGGGGGAAGTATGTGCTGCTGCCTTATGCTTTATACCTGTATTGTCTATATGGAAATCATCCCTGAAAATCCAGCTAAAAAATGGAGATTAAACAAGTAGCTATTCCTTTGTGGAACAGAATGATGTGCACTGTGTAGTGCTTCCTACAGAGCTTTAGGCAGTTACTTTAATTAGAAACTACATAAGAGGTAAGTTGAAATACCTATTAAAAGTTTGGTAACTGAGGGGTGCTTAGTACAGATACCTGTGGTGGTTTCAAGGAAAGAAGAACAGGAAATCACTGGAAGTGACTTTATCCTAAGCTAAAAGTGCTGTCCTGAGAACCCTACTAGATGGCACAATGCCATAAGCCTCTTGGGTCTCCCCAGTGAGTGTCAAGACTCTCATTCAAGCATTTAGTCTGACAGAATTGGTAAGGTTCAGGTTTCAGGTTAATTCTATGTAGAAACTTCTTTCTTCAATTCTTGCTTTTAATTCACTGAGATTCACCTGGTTTTGAGTCTTTGGGGGGGGGGGGGGGGGTGTTACTCTGCTTTGGAAAAGTTACTATATTTCACTACAGAAAATAGTAAAACTAATAGAAATCTTTGCATTGTTTCAGGAAAATAAGTCAAAACATGGAAAAACTCCCATTTCCAGAAAACTCTCCCTGCGCTTTATAGGTTTGCTAAAATGTGTGTCCTTAGTAGCTAAAGAAACTTCAACTTTTAATGAGAAGTCACAGTTTAAGTGTTAAAAGTTGCAGATAAAAAGGGCTTGTTGATATTGTTCCCTACTGAATTTAGGGCAAAAAGAGATAAGACTTGATCTCAAGTCTGAATTTTGGGCTGAAGATGTGGCTGTTTCTATGTGGAGAACACCCCAGACACAAGAAGAAGCAGGATGCTTGCAAGAATTTTTCTACCACCTGCTCACTAAAGACAGATTGGAAAGAAAGCAAATCAGATCTAACATTTGTTTAGGTCCTGTTGTCAGAGTTTGTTCTTGCTCTTCTAGGTGTCCATAACGTGACAGCGCTGGGTAACCTGATCACTTGGCAGAAGGTGGATTATGACTTCAATTACCACCAGATGGAATTCCCATGCAATATTAACGTTCTTATCACTTCCGAGGGTCGATCGCTCCTACCGGTATGGCAAAGGCTTCTCCTGAATTTGGGGAGTAACTACAGGTGGTAGCTGCTCAATTAGAACATGCCATTCCTGAGAGGTGAAGGCAGGAAAACAGCCTTGTGATGAGGGGTGGGTATGACAGTGGTGTTAGTTACTGCCTGCTTGCTCCTGGCTTGCAGGCAGGCTAAAAGCCAGTCCAAGGAAAACAGGGATTGACCTTCCCTCCTCCTGGACTAAGATGATGGGGAAAGCCTGCAGCTATACTGTGACTCTCCAAGCCTATTCTAGACAAGTAGTTTAGGGGGTGATGGGTACAGGAATAGAGTGATGGAACTGGCATTGACCCTAGAAACGCTGAGCAGACAGAGTTTACAATACCTGGTCTCCTGCACTCCAGCTTTATGAACTGAGCATTTGCTCTCTCACCTCTGCAGTGAACCAGGCTGAGGGAGTTGGGCTTTGTTCAGCATGAAGGAGGCTCCAAGGAGAACTTAGGGCAGGTCCAGTGCCTAAAGGGGGTACAAGAAACATTGAGAGGGGCTTTGGACAAGGGCCTGTAGGGACAGGCCAAGGGGAATGGCTTTAACCTGCCAGAGGGGAGACAGAGATGAGCTCTTAGGCAGAAGCTCTTCCCTGTGAGGGTGCTGAGGCGCTGGCACAGGGTGCCCAGAGAAGCTGTGGCTGCCCCATCCCTGGCAGTGTTCAAGGCCAGGTTGGACACAGGGGCTTGGAGCAAGCTGCTCTAGTGGAAGGTGTCCCTGCCCGTGGCACGGGGTTGAGACTGGATGAGCTTTAAGGTCCCTTCCAACCCAAACCAATCTGGGATTCTATGAAACTGGCTCCTGCTTGAATAAGGACTTCATGTGAGCCTTCAAAAAGGGAACTGTTATATATTTAAGGAATGCATTGTCTTACCTTAATTCTGGTCAATAGTGACTTGCTTCAGAGAGTAAATCCATCTTGGAATGGGAAGAGACAGGATGTGGAAAGAGATGATATGCAATTCTGTTTTTCAGTCAGATTGCCAAATCCACTTACAACCACAGCTAATCCCCCCGAACATGGAGGAGTACATGAGCAGCCTCCTCACAGCAGTGCTCCCTTCTGTCCTGAACAAGTTTCGCATTTACCTCAGCTTGTTGAGGCTGCTGGACTACAGCATCTCTGAGGAAGTGACCAAGGTATGGAAGACTGCACTAACAACTCTTCAACTGTATGTTCACAGGACTGTGCTTTCCCATTGCTCTCCCTGTCAGTGATTCTCCTTTATGTTCTCTAAGAAACCAAAGAGAGGCATTTTCTCAGTGTTCCTTTCAAGGCTTTGTGCTCTTGAGTATTTCAGTCCGTACCATACCCATATCCTGCTCTCTAAAACTCGTGTTGAAACCTAATTCTTTTCCAAATCTCATCTTGAAACCTGATTGTGGAAGATGAGCTGTAACTTACTTTGACTCGCTTCCTGACAGCAGTCTGTTGCTCCTGCATCTAAGGATAGTTTCAGTGTTTTAACTCCTTAAAAGCTTTTGTTGAGTGAAGACTCTTTGCCAACAGTTACCTGTTGTGTTGTTTACAGGCAGTAGAAGAAGACTTTGTAGAAATGAGGAAGAACGACCCTGAGAGCGTAACAGCTGATGACCTGCACAGGACACTGCTTGTAGCAAGGTGGGTGGTGCTGGTTGTTGTAATGGAAGCCTTTTGGGCAAGTCTGAGTTGTAGAATCATAGAATCAACCAGGTTGGAAAAGACCTTTAACATCATCAAGTCCAACCTTTACCACTTGTTTAAGGTCAAGACCAACTCTACCTGTAGTTTCATGAGGTTGGCCAGTGCTCAAATGATGGCATCTCCTCTTCTGCTGTGCCTCTTGTCACAGATTCCTAGTTAGGCAAAGTATTTCCCCCCCACATTTATTCCTATGCTCCCTAGTTCATGGAATACTGAAGGAACACTTTTACTATATTAAGCTTATCAAACCTGACACGTGACCGAGCTCTTAACCCCTGCTTCTGCTCATCCAGGTTCCTGTCTCTCAGCGTGGGGCAGACAACGCTATCCAGGGAGAGGTGGCTGAGAGCAAAACAACTGGAGGCCTTACGGAAAGCCAGGCTGCAGCAGCAGAAATGTGTCAATGGGAATGAACTTTAACACTCTGTGGATGTCGCTATGAGTTTGTCTAATCCTAGATGGAATCCCCCTACTAAGATTGGAATATTGTTTATACCAGTTTTTGTAGATAATTTATACCAAAAGAAGTTATGGCTATTACCCTCACAGGCTGAGCATACTTAACCCCGTTCAGCCGGTTCACCATATTTTATGACCTTTTTTTGGAGCCTGTTTTGTAATTGAAAATTGGTAACAATGAGCAAATTGTTTGATATTAAACTTTAATACTGAAGTTGTGTAAACTCCTGTCCTTTAATAATGAGGAAGTTGAACCCAGAGCCCTTCGTACACCTCATGGGTAAGGCTCCTTCCTGGAGTAAGTTTGTGTTGTGAGTGGTGAGTTCTGAGTATCAGAGCTGGCAGCAGCAGAAAGAACCAGACTGTTGCTGTCTGGGCCTGTGCCCTGCTGGTCCTGTGAGTAAAGGCACATTGCACTCACAGCAGCACAACAGTGGTAGAATTTGCTTGATCTTATCCATGCTGAGGTTCCAGTATGAAATACATCCTTATTGTTAGACAACACCATGACTCACTTCTTCAGTGTCTCTAAGGAGCTTTATTCTGGCACAATTTAAGAGGGGGGGGAAAAAAAGGCATTGAGTGGAGATTTGGTGATATTCATGTACTCGTACAGAACGTGTCAGGCTTTTTGCCTGAGCAGTAAGGTGGTGTTTAAACTGTTTGAATAATAGCCATTAATTACTGTATAACTTACATTGTACAGTACGAGCTGGTTTCCAGAGGCCGCCCTGCCACTAATACCACCTGCAGGACTGGTTTAACAAGGGTGGGTTAAGCAGTGAAACATTAAACCAGCACAGAGATGGAAGAATCCAGAAATGCTGTGCTTGTGGAGGCAGCCTGCAGGAGTCAGTGCTGGAGCTGATTCTACATCTTGCTTCAATTCATCCTTTTACCAACAAGGACAAAGGCTCCTGCCCAATTGGGAGGAAGCCAAAACCCCTCTCACTTGGTGCTGTCTCATGACTGAGATTGTGTGAACAGGAACTGCCTTTTTCACTGCAGTTCTAGTCTAAATATGACACTGATTGTTGCAGCACAGCCACCCTGGCCCTGTCCTTTTCATCTCTGCACACTCACAGTAATTCAGGTGTTTAGACTATAAACAGGTTTTGTCTATCTTAAACTAGCCCAGCTTGATGCCCTTTCAGATAACCTTTATTTGAACACTAAGCTGAGTATTCCTGGTTTCATCTGCCTTGTGCTACATTAATATGAAGTTAAGCAACTGAACAGGAGAAAATGAAGTCTCTGATCAAAAGGCAGCCTGGCTGGAGCACAGCTGGTTTGTAATGTCATCTCAGTGCTGCTTACAGCATGGGTCGAGGCACAGTGCCGTGTGAGACCATCTTTGGTATTTCATAACTATTGGGCAATGCGTAAGCTGGAAGGACACAGCATGCTTGGGTCCCCAAGCAGAAGGCAGGGAACCAGTGCCCCAGGTCAGCAATTCATTTCCAGGGGGATCTGTCCTGAGCGTTGCAACACTGGTTTTGTAATACAAGAGTGATTTTACAGCTCTTGATATCCTGCCTCACAGGACTCTCAGGCTGTCAAAGTCACTGCATGTATGTGATGTTTGTACAGACCAGTTTCTCTTTTTCCTACCTAAATAATGGCAAAGATTTGGAATTTCCTGTCCCTCCTCCAGCCCTTCACAAGTCCCAAAGCTTTTAAGGAGTCCTCTCATCACGTCTATGACTAGCCTCCTTGAGGCCCGCGTTGCATCAGGGCAATGACAGAAGGATAGAGGATCAAGTCATGTATGTGTCCCTTGCTTGGCAGGGGATCTTATTCATGTCTATAACATCACCAATATGCCTGTATTAAGAAGTCTGTCATACAGTATTAGTATAGAACATTAATAAGATGGGGAGGGTGCAAGGCAGGCAGAGCCCAGCTGCTCCCAGTGGTGCCTGGTGCAAGAACAGGAAGCCATAGCCACAAACCAAAACACAGAAGAGTCCCCTCTGAGCATCAGGAGCCACTTTTTACCATTAGGGTGACTGAGCATTAGAAGCAGGTGCCCAGAGAGGTGGTGCAGCCTCCCATCCTTGGAGATACCTGGGACATAGTCCTGACCAAATGAGTCCAACCCCTTCCAACCTCAACGCTGCTGTGATTTTGTGACTCTCAAGATGACCTCCCCATCTCTGAAACCTACCCCCCCCCCCCAGCCCCAGGGTCCCACATCCTTTCACATCACAGCCAAAAAGCCACCTTTTGATTCCACTTTTTTATTAAAATAGCTCCTGTATATTGCTCACATTAAAATACAGCAGTAGTTTAATTTTAAATAGAGCCACAAGTAGAGACACTCAAAAAACCCAAACCCACAGCACTGTCATAAAATAAATAAACCAGATCTGTTTATTGAAGTCTCAGACGGTCAGGGACAGGGGAGAACCATTTCAGACGCACTCAGAAGCTCTAAGACACTGTTACTACCCTACCCCTATGACACTATTTTCTCTGAACACCACGTGCAGCCTACCTACAGTACATGGACAAGAACACCAAGGCACCGGGGTCTGCAACGGTGGGTACAGTCACAAACCACAGCATAGCAAGGTCCTGCTGTACAGGAGCTGTTGGGTGATGTCCTACACTAGAACAGCATGGCAAGGCATTGCTGGGAAAGGGTGGTTAAGGTAGATGTAAATCTTTTGACACACATAGGTAAGGGTTGGGGGGGGGGGGCTTAATCCCATTCCCAGCACGAGCGGATGCTTAGCCTGCTTTATCCTGCCAGTATGCAAAGCTTGAGGTGGTAATGAATTTGGTTTTGATTGGATGCTGTAATGCAACTGATTCCATGGAACAGTACATTTGCCTTCTCTTCTAGAAGTTACTTGGACTTTTGCATCTGAACAGTTAGAATATAAGCACAGAGAGGGACACAATGCCTGAAGGGCAGGTACTGGCCTTGTCGTGCTTTATACAGTGATAAAAAATAAGAGCAAATTGCCAGTGTTTGAAATTTAGGGGAAAAGAAAGAGATCGGAATCTCTTCAGCATGGGCAAGACAATGAGAGGACGTCTGCTCCATCTCCCCTCACCTCAAAACAAGCGAGAGGCCAAAGAGATCTACGGAGTGAATGTGCCCCGCAGGACGGTGGGTGTTTCAGGTGGGATCGATACGCTTTACGTGGACTGAACGTGGCCCAAGAGGTGCGGAAAGGAAAAGACAGCAAAAAACGAATCTTCATTTCTGGTTAACATAATGCAATGGAACAGAAACTCATCCATTCCCATTGGAGAGGCACAATTCATAGAAAGCTGCATCTAAAACTTCAATGGAAACAAGTAAAAACACTAGTCCAAAAATAAATAAAGTGTAATTTACCGGTTAAGTTCTTTTGCTGGTGTAGTGCAAGGTAAGTAGTAAGGTCACAGAAGTGCAGTTTCACCTTTTGAGTATAAATACTTTCTACAAGAAGTCAGAAGAGCTACAAAATTAGTCTCCAAAAATAACTGTGCAACACATATAAGACGGACAGCATGCTTAATACATCCCAGTGTCTAAGCTACCTGTTTAAATAGGGCCTTTACCGTCCTCATCTCACCTGCCTATGCTTGGTCAGAACCAAATTCATTCACATCTCTCACTGCCTGTAAACAAGTTACCTGTATTATTGATCCCAGTATTCAGTAGCACTTCATGCCACAGTGAGTCCTGATGTCATATTCTCTACTATTGTATTAAAAGCCACAACTAAAGGAACACTTCCTAAAGGAGCAACTAGATCTGAATGATCCGCGTCTGGCATTGAGTGAACATCGCTCTCAGTTCTTTCTGTTTAATTTCATTGAGAGCTTCTTGTTCTGCAGGGCTCTTCTGGACCTTTGCCACAGCAAAGTTAATCCCTTGAGTCAATCCTGCTTGTGTGATGTTAGCAACCTGGACCATGGAACTGCGGATCTTAGCGAAGGGAGACACAGCTCTGCTGCTGCTGCTCTCGGCTGGAGAGGGAGTCATGTGGAGTCCTGTCTCGGGGTTACCAGATGCAGATCCTGGGCTCTTATGAGATCTGGTGAAGTCAGACCCACCAACAGCTAAGAGCTGAGGATTTGGCTCAGAAGACTGTACATCCAACTTGGATGGCCTGGAAGGAGCATCTCCGATAGCTTCAGCCTTGCTTTCTGCTGCCTTAGATGTATTATTGCTGCTTTGATTTACTATGTGATGGGGCTCTTGAGAACCAGCCTCAGCCTCTGAAACATCGGACACCTTGTTTTGAGCATCGTGCACAAACCTCTGGCAGTACTCATCCATAGGTTTAGCAAACTCCATCTCCACGTTGTCAGCAGAAGGCATGGCTACATCTTCACAGTCAGAGCGGTCACCCTGAGACACGTGGATCTCGGAAGGAACGTGAATGCTGATGTTCATGTCAGTGCTGCTGATGGACTGGGAGCGGCTGCCCAGCCGTGGTGCTGAGGCAATGATCCCACAGCTGGGCAGCACATAGTCTGCCTGCCCTATGTTCTCCAGGGAGTCAGTCAGCTGGTTGTCCTCATCGGATTTAGAATTGGTCAGGAAGTCATCCGAGTGGAAGGAATCATTATCTGACCCTTCTGTATCAGATTCCGTGTGGACTTTAGCATCTCCCACCGGGTTCTCTAACGTTTCAAGGCTACTGTCTGATTTCCAGAGATTCACTTTCAGATTTGGTTTTAAGAAATTAACTTTCACCTCCGGCTTGGTAAAGCTGCCCAGCTTCCGCAGGTTACTGATGTTCACATTGGATTTGGTTTGCTTCACTTTTTGATTGAGAGATGAGAACTTGCTCAGTAAATAGTTCTTGCCCTGGGCCAGGGACCCTCTGTTCCGAGTCCGGATGCCAATGATGTCTTCATGGGGTTTACTGCTCTTCCTGGAAGAAAAAGAAGGAAGTCTCTAATGCAAAAATCAAGGCAGTCTCATAAACAGCAACTATTTATCATCTTCCAGTCTGTTTCCATAATACAGATGGACATTTTCATTGAATTCCAGACTGGTTTGGGTCGGAAGGGAGCTTAAAGCTCATCCAGTTCCAACAACTCCCCCCACAGGCAGGGACACCTTCCACTAGAGCAGCTTGCTCCAAGCCCCGTCCAACTTGGCAAGTTTGCTCTTTCTAGTTTTGCTCCTGAAAAAAGCCCCAGAGTGGAAAGGGAGCAGAAAAACCCTGACATTTCAGAAACTAATACGCTGTTAACACCTCATCAGTATTTGTACATACAGGCTACTTCTGTTGATATATAGACAACTGAGTTATTAGTGAAAACTAAAAGAGTCTAGTAAGTATTTCTCAAGTACTGTTAAGCTTTCGTGTGCCCTCTTGTCTGAACAGGCTTGCAAAACCAGAACTGCTCCCCTCTGACTAACACTGAGGGGTTCAGAAGTTTAACTTCAGCCATCTCCTTACACAAGACCTGTAACGTGATCTTGATTTGTTAAACACTCAGCTGCAGTGGCATCCAAACCAGATTCACCCTTCAGTTTGTCTTCTTACTACAGAAGCAGACATCAAGTTCAGATAGGAAAAATGAAATTTGACATATTAACCATGGTTTGCAGTGTGTTATTTACATTTGGAAGTGTCTATAAGCACACAAGTATAAACCAGTGTTCTTGCTTATACTTCTAGATAAGCACCTGCAGGCTGTTATCATTGGAAGCAGGCAGCACATGGAGGAATTAACTCCCAGCACAGTAGCTGGATCTGAATGTTCCTTTCATGTATCCCATGCATGGCTGTTACCAGGTAGTTAGTCACTGAGAAGAGAGTGAAAGCAGGGCACAGAAGATTCACATCATTGTAGTACTCACCTCTCCAGCTTCTTTTCAATAATGGGCACATCTAATCCCATCGCTTGCTTTGTGATTCTCAGCATTTCTGCAATGCACTGAAGAGTGTCTGAAATTCAAGTAGCAGTCTGTCAGACCCTTATAAACCCTCAAAACCCCATATTCCAAAAAGCCACAGAGAAATAAGTCTGGTTTTAATGTAATTAAATTTGTTTGGGTTTTTCCTTCACCCTACAGAATAGCTGCACCCTACAAGTTGTAACTGTGATTTACAGATTACAAAGTAAGCTTGGAGAATAGACTCTCCTTAAACTCTAAATACTGGGTGTAAGTGAATCACTGCCACGATTCATCATTTGTGGAAGGAAGAGAAGCAATTATACTCATTCTAATCCTTGTTGACAAAATTCAGTGCTCGAGGTCAGAAGTGCTATTTTTCCCTTATTAGTTTTCATGTAATTCACTTAAACAACAAGCAAGAGCATTTTCAGCCATTGATTTCATTAAACAAATCAATTCCTTCCGCTCTTTAGGAGCTAATTTTAAGTTCATTTAATCAGGTTTTGGAGCAGTAAAGATCTGGACATGGAAATGTCTCCATCCTAGAGAGATATGTTTCTTTAAATCCGTATCTAAACCATCTTCCTTTGTATTAAAAGCCACATACAGTGTGTTTGTGGATTGCCCTCCCCATCCAGTTGGATTATATTAAAATATATCCTTTAGAAGTTATTCTAAGAGCAATGGAAAGTGTTTCCTAGAGAACACTTGAATATGCTTCTGTGTATAAAGCTTTCCCATATGAAACAAACCTTTTCCATCTTCTTCTGGGCTGCGTACCACAGCTCTAAGAGTGTGAAAATAGCCACTCATTTCTTTGTATTTGTAATGCAACCTCATGCAAGAGAACTTGGGTTTGCCAAAGAGAGTAGGCTCAGGCCCTGAGAAATAAACCAGGAGGTTAGAAACCTTTAACCAAACAGGGAGATATTGCAAAGACTGTACATAAATGTAGGTGTTGAGAGTCTTTTTCAGCATAAAATGCTTTGATTTGTCTTTGGAGTAGGATAGACAATTTTGAATGAAAGATTATCACAATAGCCAAACAAGCACTTACACAAAGTAATCAGAGCCTCTCCATATGTCTATTATATTCAGCCTGATTGTTTATTACAGATCACCCTTTCAAATAGAAGAGAAAGAAAGTACACCTATTATATCCTGTATTTTAGGGTATGCTCCTGCATGGATTAAAGGGAAAGCTAATAAATTTTTACCAAATGAAGTGCTTCCACTCTTCAGTGCACTGTATTATATCTTTGTTTGCTTTTATAAGGTATTTAGATGTTTCACCTATATTCTGTACACCAGGATGTGTTACAGATCTCCACGATGCACAAGTGAGACCCCTTTAACTGAACTGTTAGCAATTGCACAAAGACAGTGAAAGCTACAATAAGGAGATGATGAAATCACTATGCATTGTGTAATGAAGGAGTAAACTATCAAAGGGAGGGGGGCAAACACTGGGAGCCACAGAAATATCCCTTCATTCTCTCCAACAGGAGCACCCCTTTCATCTAGAAAGTCAAAAATATTACATCTTTAATACTTTCAGCTTAAAATGCTGGATTTAGCCTGCAGATGTTAGTCTTTAGCCAGTAAGTTAAATTGGGATAACAAGGCGATTTCATAACAGCATGTTTCTTACAAGATCTTGAGAAAGAAGAGTTTTAGAAAGCTATGAACCAGATCTAAAGTACAATTCAGAACCAGCTGCTGTATTTGGATCAAAGAGTGCACAAACCTGTGATTTATTCTAGAAGCTGATCCACTTATTACTGTCATTTGATAAACTGTGAAGTCTGTTTTGATGAATCCATGGGTTTAAGAGTTTGAAAGAGGGAAACTATCAGATCCCCCCTACTGATCAAAGCTTCTATTTCAAGCAGTAGCAAAAGACAGGACTGAGAGAACACGAGCTCAACTCTCACATCCATTATCAGCAAGAAAGCATCTTTCTAGCTGTGGTGGACCACACAGGGTATACAGTGAGGCTGGCTGTTTCAATACATTTGTAAGATGCTCTGATAAGTGCTCAGGCTATTGTTAAGAGCATTCAATAAAGGTATCTGGTGACTACATTCTTACCTATTTCTATTTTTTCCAGCGCTTCAAGACTTAACCTTTGGTACTGATTCACCTTGTCAATTTCATCATCATAACTAGAAGAAAAAAGAATCAGAATTTAATGCCTTTACCGTTCTAAAACAGAGCTACTAGAAATAAATTGCACATAGTAAGGCAAAGCGGTAACTTACTAGGCCACGTAGTAAGCAGAATTAGAAAGTAACAGCAGAACATCCACATCCTTATGAGTGGCATCAATGAGACTAAGGAAGGGGAAGAAGAAAAGGAATGAATACAGAGAAGTGTATTTGCAAAGCTGTAACCCACCCCTAGTGTATTTTAGGGAGGCTCTTACACTTGAGGGCACTTTACAACAAGAGGTTTCAACTATGGTAGGGTAGCTATGTGATGCTGCTGCTGCCTCTTCAGAGCCACTGGAAAAACCAAGGCTTGTGAAGTGCCTCACCTAACAAGTTGTGATGTGTCATTAGACTGCCATAGAATAAGTGAATCCACATAAGCAACACTCCCTCTTAAACCTGGAGTTACCCAATAGCTCAGATAGGTCAGTTAGCAGGTCCAAAAATAAATAGGAAGCCCACAAGCTATTGCAAATGCTAACAGAGAAATGGAAAAATGCCTCAGACTTTAAGGTGACGAGTGTGTGCTTTGAATAGCTGCCATAACGTCCTGCTTTGCTATTTTTAGATGCTACAGCATAACCTACTGAAGATCTAATCACTACCTTTCTTCTACAAATTAGAGAACTCTGAACTTGATAAGGAGACTTCTGAGTGAAGTTCGAGTTCACGCTCACTACTCTTAATGAAGAGAAACCTAGGCTTTCCTACTACTGACTCATTACACAAGAATCTAATCTGATCAGATATGGCTTTGAAGTTAAGTTACACTTTCCCTGTAAAGCAATAAGGAACAACAGCTCCTCAAACAGCCTCTGTGAGAGCAAAGGGGAGTTTAGAAGTTCTCTTCATGATGTCTACCACATTTTGGCAGTATTAACTGAATGCATGCATTTCCAGGTGTTGTCTCCAAGGTAATGCAGGTAATTCCAGCACGCACCATTCTTATGGCATTTGGGAAAAGTAAATGTTTAGGTAACCTTTACTTCTACAATTACAAGGATTCAATCCCTTTAAGAACTCTTGTCATTCCACCAAACTGCCCACTTGTATTGTGTTAACTCATCAGCTACCAAAATCATTTAACACCAGTAGCATTTAACAGAGGCGCCATAGTGGCAGCTGAACAATTACGACCTTATTTGACAAACCTTGGATCACAGTCAATAAGAGCCCATCCTCCATGGAATTTTTCATCATCTGGTAAGAGCAGTTTCATGTAGCTCTGCAAAAGCTGGCTGATCAACTCCTGATGGCTCCTCAGGTTCTCCTTATGCAGAGCTTCATGCTCTTTCTCTTTTGTAAATATGGAGTAAAGATCCTCTGTCACAGGGATACCCTGCATCAAATCTAAATGAATCCCACAAGGGACCAAACAAAAGACCAACAGTTAAAAGTGATGCACACCAATGGTCTGTTGAGTACTTTGTAAATTCCTCCCAGTGTTCCATAGTTAAAGATACTGTTGGGAAATTGCTATTCTTTCTGAATAGAATGTTGCCTGACACTGAACACTCAGTAGGCAGAACACTATTTTCTCTCAGTGAAAAGCAAGGGCTAACTTATCATTTTAAGAAACACTTGCTACATAAATCTAACTTTGTCTAAAGGAGCAGTGTTACAAGACAGTTAATGCTAAAATGGAGTTAGGAGTAAATTCTAAGGTGTCTTAACTGCATGTAATCCTTGTGAATTGAGTGCTGTTTAATCTCCAAATGGAGAGTGACTGCTCAATGCGTCCACTACAGAGACCTACTGAATGTCTCTCTCCATATATATTGAACAATACATACACTCACTGAATGTCTCCGTGTATATATAGAACAATATATACACATACTGAATGTCTCTGTATATATATATATTGAATACATGCACATACTGAATGTCTCTGTGTTTATATATTGAACAATACATACACTGAATGTCTCTGTACACATATATTAAACAATATATACACTCACTGGATGTCTCTGTACATATATATTGAACAACATATACACTCAAGGTGCTTTTAATCTTCAGGAAAATTAAGTCAGTGAAAAAGATAAGCCAAGATGATTTTAATAAACTTTGCTAAATCGGATAGTTCAGCAGAGTTGAAATTCTGTTCTTACCTATGACTGCTTGCCTGTAAGCATCCCTGAAACGATTCAAGTAGTATCTGTTTGCAGAATTAACTCCATCCTTCATGACCCCTGCCAGCTTTCTCTCACCGGTCCTTGTGAAGTCACCCTGTCACACAGAATATGGGAGTCACGCACATAAGCAGCTGTGCAGGAGCAGCCTCAGCTCAAAAGCTTTGGCATTCTGAAATTTAGGGTGGTGAGGCACTGGAATGGGTTGCCCAGGGAGGCTGTGAATGCTCCATCCCTGGCAGTGTTCAAGGCCAGGCTGGACAGAGCCTTGGGTGACATGGTTTGGTGTGAGGTGTCCCTGCCCATGGCAGGGGGGTTGGAACTGGATGATCTTAAGGTCCTTTCCAACCCTAACTATTCTATGATTCTATGAAACTCTGAATAGATGACAGCTCAGAAGTTACGTTCAAGTAACTATTTCATACAGAAAAATACTGATTTTCAAAGAGCATCTACTTCTTACGGCATTGTTTGACTCTGCTGAGAATCTTAGGCTTGTGACAGACATGATTCTATATGAAGTCCTAATAGAAAACAGTAATATGGGCATAAATGCCAGCTAACATGAAGGCAGAACTTTCAAGATATCAGTCACTGCAATACTTGAATACCTCAAAAAGAATTATGTTTTGGCCTTTAACGTAAAAGGAACAGTATTTGAGCAATGAAGAAGACTGGAACCTACTGAAAACAGTTTATCATCTCTGCTTCTGCTACCAAAACAAGACAAGCATAACATACTAAAATACAGAACATATCCTCATGAGCTCAGAAACAAGAGTTTCTAAATCATGGAAGGCTTAGAAAGGGAATAAAAAGTAGTTTTGGTAGTTGCACTTCATTAGAGGATTCTATTTTCAGAGATGCTCTGAACACTGGCACAGTGCAGTTCTAAAAGCCACAACAACCACTATGAAGAACATTTCCAGTGTTTCACTTTCAAATTAAAAAGAAATATCACAAGTTGGAAACAAATTTAATCCATGAACCTCAAGAGGGAGTAGAGAAATCTTCAAGCAGAATGGCTGAAAATTTAGATGTATAAATAGAGTTCTATGATTCAGATTTAAATACTCATAGTCAAGACAAGTGCCCATGGCAGGGGGACTGGAACTAGATGATCTTAAGGTCCTTTATAACCAAAACCATTCTATGATTCTATGCCAGGCTGGGGTTTATTATATTTTCTTTTAAATATTAATGTAATAGACTAATCAGTTCAGTAGAGAGATTTTTAAAAGATATTTAAGTGTAAGCATTTCCACTGTAAAGGTTTTTCCAATGCCAAATACCAGGAACACTAAAAATTGTTCCATCAACCATTAAGATCATCCAGTTCCAACCCCCCTGCCATGGGCAGGGACATCTCACACTAAACCATGTCACCCAAGGCTCTGTCCATCCTGGCCTTGAACACTGCCAGGGATGGAGCGTTTACCACTTCTTTGGGCAACCTGTTCCAGCACCTCACCACCCTCACAGGAAAGAACTCCTTCCTTATATCTAACCAGCTTTGTATCTCTATGTAACACTAACAGAATGAAGTTAAAACTACAGCCAGCACTGCCTGGACACCCAATTCTTCTCCAATTCACACCAAGTGTGATACAAAATACCCCTCTATTGAAAGGTCTCATGTCTCTCCAAAACAAAACCATGCAGAATATTTGGCTAACTTTGTTACATATCTTTGTTCTCCATGGGACATAAAACCAGGAAGATAAGATACTACTCATCATCAGAACAGATCACACTGTTCACTCCTTACCTTTAAGGCTGCTGTGCCAGCATACTGCCGGCTTATGGCATCTCCATTGTTTGCCCACATTATCTGGTAGATTCTATTGCATTTCACTGGCAAAGGCTGCTCTGGCGGCATCACACCCAGTTTTTTGAGCTGGAATTTGACAGACACATTAATATAAGGTTCAAGATAAAAATCATTCTCAATAGCAGAGCTTGATAAAGACAGTGGGCACACTGCCAAGCAGTTCATTGTTAAATTTTATGAGATCTGAAACAGAAACCCATTCTGCTAATTTGTCAGATTAATTGTTAGCAAGGAATCCCTAATTCGTTGTTAAACATCCCATCACTGGATGCAGCAGTAATATATTCATTATGAATGTGGGAGTTAATCTTCAAAAAGACTTGCTCAGGTAAAACAAGTTGCTCTAAATTACTCAAGCCAGGAAATGTTCCTGTTCTCTATAGAGAGCTATCAAAAGAACACACATCACAAAACTAGCATGGATGAACAAATTAATGTCTTCTATTGCAAAGGCATTTATGACCTCAAAGGTCTGAAGATAAAGAAATGGAATCTTTTTCCAGTTACAAGAAAAAACACACTGGAATCTTTTGCTTCTAGACACTAAAGCAAATGTAGCAGCTCCATCTTCAAACTTACTCCTCCCCCTAAATAAGCCTTAAAGCAATTTTATATGTCGTGTTTGTTATTAATGCTTGTGCAGTTTGGACAGTTAGTGTTTGACACCACAACTAAGATATTTTACTCTTCAGAAGAACCAGTACTTCAGTTTTCCCAGGATAAGGCTTGGGTACAATGCAAACTTTAGTCTTCTTACACATACTAAATTGATAAAGCAACACATATGTAACTGCAATGTAGTCACTAAATGTTAGGCAAACTGCACAGATAATTTGGACTAAATCATAGGCAAACCCCAATTTACAGCCAACAAAACAACATTCAAGCACTCTTTGCAAGTAAGATGAAAACTGATACATATCTGTTGATTGACTCTGAAAACCCTATCAAGTTTCCAGCTGAGAGAAAACAAGTCCTGTGGTTCCAAGGAAGTGCAAAGGTAAGGTACATGTGACCCTCAGTCTTCCACTTTGTGTCAGTCACCTTCCAATGCTTAGGACATTTCCCAGTTATGAATTGATTCTGAAGTACTTCAGCTATGAGAATGATGTAACCCAACACAAGATAGTACTATAGCCATGATTACTGAAGTCCTCTTCACAACAATCTATGCAACTCTTGAACTCCTGGAGTTCATATATATATAAATCCTATTCTAAAATAACAACCACAGAATCTCTGGTCCCACCCCTTGTCCCCATTACTCTTTCTATATCAGGAACTCAAAAGCAGATGACAAACAGGAACTGCCAGATATAATGGCTGGAGCCATTCATCCTATCAAGGACCCACTTCATTCTTTATCCTTCACTCCAGGCATAGTCAGGTTTGCTCATTTTGGGCTGAGCTGTAACTGATGCTTCAAAGTTTCAGTTACAGTACTATTTAAGTCTTCACAAGGGAAGATATCATACTGAGTTCCTATATCAAAAAGTAGCTAGGGAAGCTAGTAGTAGGGAAGCTAGTAGTAGGGAAGCTAGTAGTAGGGAAGCTAGTAGTAGGGAAGCTAGTAGTAGGGAAGCTAGTAGTAGGGAAGCTAGTAGTAGGGAAGCTAGTAGTAGGGAAGCTAGTAGTAGGGAAGCTAGTAGTAGGGAAGCTAGTAGTAGGGAAGCTAGTAGTAGGGAAGCTAGTAGTAGGGAAGCTAGTAGTAGGGAAGCTAGTAGTAGGGAAGCTAGTAGTAGGGAAGCTAGTAGTAGGGAAGCTAGTAGTAGGGAAGCTAGTAGTAGGGAAGCTAGTAGTAGGGAAGCTAGTAGTAGGGAAGAAGGGCAAAGAGGAGGAAGACTAAAGGAAGGACCCTCAGTCTGTTTGGAAATGCCTTTTCTATACAGGGAAAACTCTTCCAGAGCATAGTAGTCACAGCCATTTGGGATATTTACACCATGAGTTAATTACTTCCCTACACAAAGAAGCGACAACTAATCTCCCTAACTGCTGCACCACAGTATATCACTTCAGAGCAGCTAAAATTGCATCCAGAGTTTAGACCTTTAACATGTTGTTTGGGCCAGGGATTCACTGGGGATGGGAGGATGGTGTCTGTTTTCAAACTCTGCATTACTGCATAACTTAAATTGACCAAATCAAAGAAGAATATTCTCTCCAAGATGTGGACAGACGCCAGTCATTACCTCTCTGAAGCATGACATTGGGCATCACTGGTTTGGAATGATTCCAAGTTTAGTTGTACATACTACTTCTAGTTTCTTAGCTCTCCGAGTAGTTTGCAAAGATCCTTTGCAGTGGAGGTTACTTTAGCATTTTCAAACACACAGAATTGCCAGTGAATAACAATGAATTGAGAAAGTACATTATTTATACATGCCTGCTGTTCCATGACCACTCTTGCAATAGCCGCCTGTACAACATTGGTACGATCCAGACAGTCCATGCAGTTAACTCGAAAAATTCCTTCCTGCTTACAAATCACGCCAGCTTGGTCAACCCTTGCAACAGAAAAAATAGAGCAAAAGCATACCGAGACACTTAAAATCCAGTGCAATTTATCAGCTCCTACAAACAGCAGAAAACTACACGAGGTACTATTTATAGTTGCATCCATCACCCCAGCCGAACCTCATTCTGAATTAGCTACTCTTGTTCCCACCTACCCTCCTCTTCAGTCTATACTAGATATCCAAAGTGCATCCTGCTGGGGCCATAAACTTGATATATAATTGGATGCTGAATTCAATTCATACATATATAATATGAGCTTTCAAGAGAAAAAGCATTTAATTTCAAGAACGCAGAAGCCAACAGTAACGACAGCAACACCTCACTCAAAAAATGCATTGAACTATATATATATGGTAATTGAAAACTGCAGCCATACTCACTACTGAAATGCATGAACTTCAATCATCAGAAACTAAAGGTCAAATGTGCCTACAGTTTTCAATAGGAAGATTGGAGTTCTAGGGTTTGTGGGTCAAATGCAAAGTGTTTTATACTAAATATAAGAAACCCTAACAGTGTTAAATGCAGTAAGCCCCAGGCAGAACATAGCATCTGAGAATTTTTGCTGTTACTTCTGTAGAACATCACTGCTTCAGACCACAGAAACTCTGACACAGGCTGGGCATCAAGAGAAGAAGATAAAACAGACCAGTTATGACAAAAATCAAGGCCTCTGAATACGTACTGGTTTATTTTTTAATACAAATATTCCATACTACTCTAAAACCAGTCAGTACCTACCAGCACCACTTCATGTCAAGAATAATATCATGAATGGCATCAGTCAGTGTTTGAACGTTTTCAAACTTCATTCCTCGGCTAAAACACAGAATTTGACAGAAGTTAGTTTGTACTACAGCAGTGGTTTTTTTCTTACTTATATTACTTGTAACGTTAACCAAGTTACACAGACATTCCCCTTTAAATCACAGCCAATATTCTGAACTATTTTAAAGCACCATTCAATATCTAAATCCAAGGAAAGAAATTAAGCTGTTTAAACTCACAAGAATTTGCATTCTTGAATGCTGCTTCCATAAGGAAGACAAAGTGCACAGCTCTTCAAGCATGTGCAACATTCTGTTCTCATTTTAGGCAGTCTCAACAAAAGCAACCACTATAGAAACTGGGATGGTTTGCGCTGCTTCACCGCTGTTTCTACAGGAAAATCACCTACAGACACAACATTCTCTCCTCTTCCCACCCAACCAGGGGGTTTTCAGCATTGCTCTCCATTCACTTATGCTAACAGTGCAAAAAGAAAGAGTCCTGGTCACTACAGCAGTTCTTAGGAGAAAAGCAAACAAACAAAAATGAAAGCTTATTTGAACAAAAGTATCAAATCAATTCAGGATGCCAACAGTCATCTAGAAAAGGCATCTCAAAGGCCATCACTATTTTGATGGGGTTTTTGCACTTCCCTCTCCCTCTCGGACAGTATCTACTAATGACATACTGATCCAGGCAGTAATGCCTTCCCAGGCCAGATGCAATCCCTAGATTAAGTCAGGAATTGAAGATTAAAACATTTTTCAGACCCCATATCAGTACACAAATGCAGCCTGCTGGAGGGAAGCATGAGAAATACATGCCCGTGTGAGAGGTCACATGCCTGGGCATGTGAACACTGCATGAGAACATGTCAACATCAGAGTGGAGTTACTAAAACAGCAGCTAGCTCTAATAGATTAAAGTAAAATCCAGTGTGTAACAGAAAAACAGCATCAGGGTCCTGAAAGAAACAAAACTTGAACTTTCATGGTGATTTGGTTTACAAATTATATTTGTCCTATTGGAAAGAAGTGTTTCATGCAGAAATAGAATAATAATAATAATGCTTCTCCTCTTTTCTACTCTCCCTTTACGCTAACAAAAAAAGATGCAAAGCGACCTCTGTAAAAGGCTTCTTACCAGTGTTCGTGGAAGTCAAACGAAACGTAAGTCAGATTTGCATTATTGTACAAAAGCACTTGCTTAAGGTAAGCATCTCCAATAATCTTCTCTCTGCCTGTCTGATCCACCAGATTAATAATAACCTGTTCAAAAGTTTAAATGATTAACACTTGTCATCTGCTACACGACTTGCTTAGATAGATATCATGGAATAACAAATAGCTCAAGAGGTTTGTAAGCAGTCCTCCTGAAGTTACAATCTTTACTAGGTTGTACTCAATAAGCTCCAACAGCTACCTGCCTACCCGAAGTTTCATGCAGAGAAGCTATGAATTCACGAGACAGTTACACAAAGTTGGTCTTGCATATCTGTAGGTTATTGCTGGTTCTAGCAGTTACTTACAAGGATACTTGAAAGTCTAGTAAAATTCAGTCTATGTAGCAATTTTCCTATGTGAACAGCTTCGAAACCATAATACGGATACATAACGTATCAGCAACAAGGAAAACAAACTAAACCATTAACTTTCATCCCTTACATTTCCATTAGAAGACTATTTTACCATGTAGCACTCACCTGCTTCTTGTAATTTTTCAGCTGCTCTTCAAAATGTGCACGAAAACAGGACACTGTCTCATTTTCACCTACAAGGCAGAGAGAATTGTTAGAAGCAGCCTGTTGAGCAACAAGTCCCCTTTGAAGTATGGCATCATGCCCAAATCTATACTTTAAAGAAACTAAGATACCTTCACTTAAATTACTCGTACACACAAGACATTGTACAGAATTACTTTTAAGGGTCTTTCATCAATTTGCTCCACACTGTTGTCCTACTACTACAGTGTAAAGGAAATACCAGTCTTAAATTTTGCTTTATTTGGAGGTTTTCTGCAGATAGGACAGAAATCTAACTGTTAATAAGCCTGTTTAATCCTTCTATATATGCACCATACACCCACATGAACATCACTTCCAAACGAAGAGTGCTTGTATGTGTTTTGCATCTTTTGGCAAAGCAAACTGAAGTACAAGGAAGGTTTGCAATTTGCAAAGGGGGATATGCAGGACAGGGGGTAATACTGAAAGTGTTATCCAGCTCTAGAGGATGAAACTACTTGTAACTAAAACCAACTATCCACTTGATTTGAGGCATCACTGATGCCTCGAGGTCTTAATTCCTACTTGTAAATCTATCAAATTTAATGCAATTCCTCGGTATTTTTTTGAAACTATTCCTATTAGAAAACAATAATAATGATAAGAAAAAGATGGTCAAAAGGAACCGCTCAGCTCTACAAATGGATGTCATGGTACAACATTTCAGTTTGAACTAACCAAGTGTTGCTTCCAAATATCAGGGCAAGGGGGTGGAGGTATTTGATTTTTATCCTTTATTTTGTTTACTTATTATTTAATTTTTATTTCATTATTATTTCCCTCACTTGGCTTTTACTAAATCTTTCCCTCTTCAGTCACCTCCAGGTTATTTGGCATGAAAATCACAAGAAGCTCAAACCTACTGATACACCTTTCTTAAGTTTGTAATAGACAGTAACTGCTTGACAACTAGACTTAGGTGCTTAGCCCAAGTTCCTAAGCAAGCTGAAAGACCATTTTACTAGGTCTTACCCAAGACACAGGAAAAACAGTCCTTTAACTTCCAACATCGCAGCCCCCTCTGAAAAGTATTTTCCGCTCTAAAAATAGTCATCAATGGCAGAAGACCAGACCTGCTAGTGCTAGAGGAGAACACAAAGCCAATACACAAGCTGGACTTGCAGAAATACATATGTATGATTCTAGGATGCCAACTAACCCAATCCAGTGGGAGATCATAAGCATACTAGATTCCTTCTGAGAACAGTTTCTGCTTTACAATGCTAACCCTACAGAAGATTCTGTTGACCTCTCTGTTTCAAGGAAGTAAAGACTATGAATGCTTAGTTCACACAAGCACCCAGATTTGTCACTGACTCATAAATATTCTTACATGTTTTGGCTTTTCCATTACCTTTAAGTAGAAAAGGAAGCAATTTAGATCTGACAAACCCACTAGATAGTACTTTGTTTCAGAGAAGACAAAAGCATGTCAAAAACCAATGTCAGAGCCAGCCTTTGATGCCAGTGACTGCTAACACATTTATGCACCCAAGGCATACAGACTCTGCTGAGGGGCACTTACACTGGAAGCTTCCAGGTCAAGCAACTAAAGATCTTTCAGCTTGATTTTCACTTTGTTTCCAAGTGTCCTACTGAGAATATCCAAACTAAAAAATCCTGGTATGGTAGATATGATTCCTCCAGATAGCAGGATAGGTATGTGCAAAATGATGACATATTTCTATAAGTACAGTTTACACAATAGGGAACAAATGATTCCAAAAGTCAATGACAGTGAAGGCGAAGACCTCCCAGTGTGAAGTACCAGAGGGGAAAACTTTAAGACGACAAAACCGGTGTTAGAGGAAATGTCTATGTTTCCCCACATTGAAATAGCAGTTCAAAATGCAGAAGGAACCTCAGCATAAGTTCCCTTTGTGGACAAAGATATTTGTAAGACACCAATGTCTAACGAGGCTTTCAAAAGAGGAAACTAGGTTGTCTCAAGTCCCATCCCAGAAAGCACTACAACAAATAAGACTACACATAAACCAGGCTCTTCATTAAATATTGATGTTCAAGACCTGTTGGAATTTACAATGGACAAGAAGTCAGAGCTCTACATAATTGGAATTAGAGTAGGAGTTAACTGGAGTCAAGTCATTACTGTTACTCCTGGCTTCTAAAAGGCTACAGGTAAAATAACACTCCAATGAGCCTATTTCTAAGGGAGCTCTGATCTTCAGGTATTCCACGCAATACTTACTCTTGTCCAGCCTGGGCCGTGGGTTATACCTATATCCAACTTGGCTCCAGAAAACAGGCACAGAGCCTCTTGTTTGTATAAATGAAAGAGTATGATTATGAACATGAATCAGTTGCTCTGTCTCAACGTAGTTTGCCACGTTTCCATTTTTATCAACACCTCTTCGCTTATACCGCATTCCTAGGAGGAATGAGAACGAACAATTCATATTTAAGTATTAAACATTAATAACTTTTATTGCCATTTCTGACAACAGAAGATAGTTCTAGCCAAAAGCCATGCTTAATGGTAAAAGTAACTCCTATCTAAGACTAATCCCCAAAAGTTATGTTGACTAGATGGATAAAGTTTATTTGCTGGCATACTATGAGCAGCAGAAAGTAAGTTCACAGGGCAAGGCAATCTACTGGCACTATAAAGTCACAAATACATTTAATCCACCCTAAAGGATACTGCTAAACTTGACAGAACAGAATGTAACGTAAGTTTTACTTTAGGTTCATAGGAAATACCGAGCACTAAAGGCCCTTTTATTGACAGATGTTCTGCTTCTCACAATAGGAGATGCCACAAGCAGCCCAAGATGACTTGTATCTTCCACAAAACAGAGGACTTCCCCACCTTGTTTTAACCTGTATAACTAATTCTGCACATTAAGAACAGATATCACTCTTCCAAATACACAGTTTTTGCCTATCCATATCTGATTTGATCATTAAGCAGCACAGGTGTTTGCATTTTGTTTACTCAAAGGAGAGCACATCACTATTTCAGAGAGGATGCAGGTGGTAGCAAGGGATCAGGAAGGAGTAAGTAAAACGGGTTGGAGAAAGCTTCAAGACCATGGTTTGCAGCATGGAAATTCAGTTCCACAGAATTGGAACAACTATGTTCCAAGTCCTGAAGTAGCACCTGAATCTCACAGCACTAAGGATTATGGGAAAGGGTAGAAACAAGGAAGCAAAAGGAACAAAAAAAATATCTCTCTTAGGTACCTTTATAGGGTTACAAAACATCAAAGCAGTATTACAGCCTTTAACCAGCAGAGGCTTTTAGACTAAGGCATCAGACACCCTTTACTTGTGTCCCACCACCAATAGTGGTTTTTCAGTGGGAACTGAAGTTCATGCATGAAAGGGAGCTGTGGTACAAGGCAAGTGCCATGTCAGGGTCAGCTGACCAGTTTATTTTCTTTTGGGTTCTTTTGAAGTGTTAAACACCTGACCATGCAGGAAAGGAGTTGGAAATAGTGGAGAGTGGTTTTTTTTAACCTGATAGACTGAAAAGGCTTAGAGTTAACAGGACCTACTAAATTGTCTTTCTTTCTGTGCTCCTAAGGACAAGGAATAATTTGTTTGCCTTGCTACTATTAGAATAGATCAAATAAGGTGCAAGACCAAAGCATGGTTCTTATTTCACACCCTGTCCCTATGTAAATATCTCTTGAGATGTAAACACACACACAAACATGCTTTTTCAAGTCTCTACTGAGCTGCTGTCACAGCCCACAAAGGAAAACCTATGAAAATGTAACTCCCCCCCCAGCCTACTGCAAAGATGGAACTTTATCTCAGAACTGTGACCTCCAAAGATGCATTCAGTGCTCCAGAGGAGACTAGTGAAGCTCACTTAGTAACTGCTCTAAGTAACAGCTGTGTAGTGCTATATGTACTACAGCCTTTTCTTTTCCTCCTGTGAGCAGGAATGGTTGTAATGTATCCTTTGGTAACAGTTGACTCTGCTGAGCAACACAACATTCTGTCAAGTTTTATCCTTTGCATCCCTCTCCAGCACTCAGGAACAACCCCAGTACCTTGAACTATGTTTGCCTACCAGCTCTGTGCCGACTCCGGCGTGAAATAAGTGCCACCAGAAATGTTGGATGAACATCATCTACACAAGTTGATTCCTGAGGAGGAGTTTCAGGACTGCTCTTATCATCATCAGAAGATTCACTATAGTTTACTACAAGTTCTTCAATCTGCACAAATCCTTGTATGATGGGTATAATCCAGAAGTCCACTTCAGCATTCTAAAGGTTACCAAAAAAAACCATTCACATTCCTGTTGGTTCTACATTACCTATAATAATTCTGCCATTTTGCATGTTCATAAGCAGTTACTTTGCATGTTTTTCTGTTTTATGAAGTTTTTGCCATATCCTTGTCTTATTTCTGTAAGCATTTTATTTCCATTAGTCATAGGGGTTTTAAGTCAGGAGGAAGAAAGAGAAAGCAACTTAAGAGACTTTTCCTTGGAGATGGAGGAGTTTGCAGTGCAATGGTACATCTGATGTTTAAGAACATTAAAAGCTTAAGCAGTAACTTCTCATGTCAAAGACAAGGATAGGCAGTTCACATACAGCAGGAAATATAGGTAAGTTCCTACCTAGTTTCTGCTTTAAGGTTAGTTTTATAACTTCTGTGTGGGCATACAGTATATTACATTTATACAGGTAGATAAAAAAAGTGTAATGTTGTTACCCTGACTTCAGCAAAACATACTAGCAAAAGCTTTACATGGGCCAACCTAGTACCCAAACCACCTGGTTCAGGGCTCTGCATATTAGGTGCTTTGTCACCCTAAAACCTCAATTTCTCAAGCAGAATCAAGACCTGAATTCCCTCCTAGTTCAAGGTTATCCCTTTATACCTTACAGCATGAAAAATACAACTAGTTAAACTCCTGCATTACACATAACTTCTCACAAAGCATCTAGGTTTACCCTGTTCTGTCTACTATAATCACTAGAGTATATAACTTTATGGGTTAAAACTTAAACAGGGGAAGTTTAGATTGGATATAAGAAGGAAATTCTTTCCTGTTAGGGTGGTGAGGCACTGGAATGGGTTGCCCAGGGAGGTTGCGAATGCTCCATCCCTGGCAGTGTTCAAGACCAAGTTGGACGAGGCCTTGGGTGACATGGTTTAGTGTGAGGTGTCCCTGCCCATGGCAGGGGGGTTGGAACTGGATGATCTTCAGGTCCTTTCCAACCCTAACTGTTCTATGATTCTATAAAATTATTAATGAAACTTACAGGGCATAAACTAAAATGCCTTCTAATCTAAAATAATCTAAGACATGGTCTAAAGTGGCAAATACTAGTTATTAACTCAGTCCTTTATCTACAAGGTTAATTTAAAATGAAGTGAGATCATATATTGGTCTCACTTCATCAGTGACGTGAGTGAGTGAATGAGTGAGTGAGAAGAGTGGTTGTTCTGTTTCTTCATGTGCTCATTAACCAGGAAAATGCTTTACCTACTCTGAATAACTGCTCAGAATAACTTGTTCTATGCTATTGTTACATCAATCAGCTGCTCTGTTCAAGGAGGGAAAAAAGTAGTCTCCACATAGGAAGACGAAAATCTTAGCTCAAGAAAACTTTAGAGTTTCTTTTCTGGCTCCTCCTTATGAAGTTTAGCCTTGTCCAGGGATAACCCATTTCACAGAAGAATACATCTTAAGTATTCAGAAATCAGCACAGTTGTACCACACATAGAATCTTAGAATAAACCATGTTGGAAAAGACCTTTAAGATCATCAAATCCAACCATTACCCCAGGACTGCCAACACCTGCATTGCTTTATAGTACTAAAATGTTTAATTCAGCTGATGTTCATTCATTAGCAACTAAAAGGCTGCTGGAAGGCTGGCTAGGGGGAAGAAAGTAATGCCAGCTACTCAGCTTCATAAGGCACAGTCCTAATCCTGACCCATCTGCCAAGCAGGTTTGTAAGTAAACTTCCGAGAAGCCTTAAGTAAACATTTCAATTAAAAGTAAAGGTTCTCATCATACACATGCTATTGTTCGGAATAAGACTCACATCAATGGTGATGAGATCTTCGATCATGTGCTTGTTCCAAAAGAATCTGTCATCAACCTGTTTAAAACAAAACCAGCAGATTTTGCAATATTTTCAGTAAAGTTTGGCAATATCTTTGGTAAAGACACCAGTGTTATTCACTACAACTGTACACACAAGTCTAGTGTTCACTACATTTGAACATAACAGCTCAGTTCAAGACATGCTGCTGGAGGCTTTTGTTTCATTTTCTTGCACTGAAGTGGGTTCACACAGGGCAAGATCTTCAGTTGCAGTAAACTATACCTGCAGAGAATGTGACCAGTCAAGTTTGGACCACATACATTATTGAACACCACAAATCCCAAAAGAAGGGGAATAACCAAAACAAGAAGGCACCCACACACCAAACCCAAACCATAACTTACTTTTCGCCACAGTGGTAAGTTGATTTTCTCACACGTACTCTGCCTCTGCACAGAATTTGTTAGGTCATAGGTGAGGCTGTAGTAAAAGGAGTCTGAATCCATGAACATTTTGAACAATTCCTCCAATAATCTCTTCTCCAGCTTCTCTTTCTCTTTGCTTTCTTTAATCTGAAAGAAAAGCAATGGCTTTCCTTTGAAAAAAGACTCCAGCCATATTGCTAAATGCCATTTCTAGCCTTGTAGGTCAAATATTTTCCCACTGAGGAGCAGGATCTTAAAATTCCCAGCAGAGAGAAACGCAAGGGATGGCATCCTCAGAAATACCATGCTATTACTTCAGCAGTTAAGGCATTCAAAGCACTCAAACTTCTGGAGCTTACATTCAAGTAGCAGGTTTCAGTCTCAAGAGTTTAAGAAATATTGCATCTACTTGTTCTAATTTTAATAAATATTATTTGGACTTTCTAATCCAAACCATTATTGCGTTAAAAGCTTTTTGGTAAGAGTGAATGGCATTCTCTGGGGAACTGTGCACCGAATTTTGTCTCTAATTCTACATTATATGAGATGCTTATGCAGAGTGATTTTTATTGGATTAGAATCCCACTAGAACCTAATCCTGGTAAAATTTTAAAGTGCCTAAAAAATGCACTTTATTAGTAATTCTACCCAAATTCTATAATTACAAAATGAAAGATCATACAGAGCCACAGTTAAAGTATCAAAAATTTATATGGAACTTCAAGACAGAGCAGCTCCACATCCTGCAGTTTTTCACTACTTCTCTTCTTAGGTCTTTATGTTCCATTTGATCATCCACCACAACCTTGGAATTATCAACTAAGCATTTGGGAAAGAAACAAGGAAACAGTAGGAAGCTTTACCTTCTTTTTGTTTGGAGCAGACACATTTGATTTAATTTGAGTAAGAGTCTTCAGCAGAAACTTTGTGTCATCTGGGGACTGCGTAATCTTCTCCGGCTTGTTTATCCCAAAATGGTGCTTTTTACAAAGCTAAATAATGATATTGAATTAAAGCCAGTACTTACATGCACTTCAAGAAGTTCAAGGAAATTGTCATTAAAGCCCATAAAATGAGACTGTAATATCCACAATCCTAGGGCAGACACTTAGAAATACAGGGGGAACATTCAGATTTTCATCTCCAGTGTACTCAATAACATGGTATTTATAAAGCACAGAGTGCTTAATACGTCTACATATATCATGAGATAAGATGAATTTGTTTAACTATTATATCTCACATTCAAATTTCACTGAAGCAGAAGAGGAGAAGTCAGAGTTCATAGAAGACAGTCATACCTCTAATTCCAGATCCTGAGGTTCTGTTTCAGAAAGTGGAATCACTGCGATCTTTGTTATTTTGCAAACCTCATGGTCTCCTGGAAGTTTCCCAATCAGTGCTTTCTGACGAATTAAAAGTAGCCACCACGGTAAATCTGGGAATAAAAGATTAGCAAATGCTTTGATTTGTCTTGTCAGGCATTTACATGGGTTAATCTGGCAGAAGCTTCTCCCCAGTGTAAAACCCTTGCCAGGAGCCATTTAACTAGAAAATGTCAGTGAATGACGATTGACTATTGCTGTGTTGTTATGCACTGTAATAAAAATACACTAAAAATGCTTATTCAGTCTCTAATATAATAAGGAAATAAACTATTTCATAGACTTATTCACTTCAAGTAAAGTTAACACTGTTTCATCTATAGCAGTTAGGCAATCCCTAGGATGATGCATACTCCCACCAATGTCACTAATGGCAGTACAGTTTGAAAAGAATAGCTAGAACTCAACAGCTAAGACTTCCCCTTTGTACCTGCTGTTGTGTATAAAACAGCAAACAAGACAGACACAGGTAACATCTGATTACAAGATTCACGACTTAAAAAATATGGTGAGCAAACATGGACTATATGATAAAGCAGCTCGTGCACGTTTAAAGCTTCACATCATTCCTGAAGCATACACATCTAAGTGGTAGGCTTTTCAAAGGCATAAAACATGGAAAAATCTACTGGCATAAGTGTGAAAGCATATTTAAATCTGTCATAGCAGGCTTCTAAAGCCTGTATATGATCTTAAGGCCCTTTCCAACCCTGACCATTCTATGATTAATGAAGATACTCCTGACAGGTATTAGCACATACAGGTGCAATCCAAAACATCTGCGAATCTAGCTTTGACACTTTAAATAGACAGGGGAACAGAACAATTGACATTCCCACTCATTGCTGAACAGTGTCTGGACATGAGCTTCCTAGATTTTAATCCCTTGGTTAGATCAGTGGTATGCTGGGCTTTTATAAGTCAAAGTGAAAGTTCTGTTAAGAGAGATGTAAAAGGCACAGAACATCTTAGGGACACACATATACACTACTTCTCCCAGCTCAGAAGCAATCGAGTTTAACTGAAGAGGTCATATACCGGCATTACGCACTATAACGGATTTAAATATGCTTCCACACTGATGACAGTACATTGCATCATGTGTTATGCCTTTGAATATAATATACAGCCTTTGAAAAGCCTATTTAGAGTCTTTATGGCAAATACATCTGTTTTCGTTGCTCGGTACATTCTAAACAGCTCATTTTCTTCTGAGTGCTTAAGGAAAAGTCAGGCAACTTGTTCGAAGCCCCAGGCCACCCAGAATTGTTCTCTTTCTCAGAATTTCCAATGTAGTCTCAAAAGATAATTAAAGCTCTATCAAGGTTGTGACCATCTTTCCAATAACTACAGTTAAATATCCTTGACCACGTCAACCCAAATTTGACAAGATATAAGCAGCAGTTTCTTCTACCTAAAGAAAACAAGTAACCATTGTAAACAGACTACAGTACATTATGACATTCCACTCCTTTCTTTGATTCTATATTACTATTTTTAGAAAAGGGATGTGCTTATGTTGGGTACTAAGAAGCCTTTAAAAATTACAGATCCTCATAACTACAAATGCACTGTGATAAGCAGAGCCTGCCCCCCATAATGGGAGAAGGGGAAAGGTAATGAGGACATCATATTTAATATATGTGAACTCCTATAGGGAGTCCTGCACTGCTTCCTGAACACAGCATCAAGGTCTTTATCTCTCTAGGATCACAGAGACAAGTCGGGTCGGAAGGGATCTCAGGATGTCACCTTGCTCAATCAGGGTCAGCTCTCAGGGTGGACCAGGTTACTCAAAGCTGTGTCACGAGCCTAGTCTCCTAAACACTGGTCAAAGGATAACAAACAAGGGCAAGAGACTGACAGCAAATGTCATCAAGACAGGTATCCTCACTGACAGCAGATGTTAGAACAGCTTTTATATAGAGGTACAAGCAACAGGATCTGACAAACACCTACCTTTGCCTTCACCATTCCAGCTAGCAACTATGAGGATAAGGGGGAAACAAGAAAAGGGAAGCTGAGGAAAACAGGGCAGATTCTATGCAACAGTGAGAAAAGCAATGAACAGGTAAGAAAAACCTTTTAAAAAGAGGAAACTGAAAGGCTACCAAATCAACCATCAACAGATGAAGATGACTACTGCTTCACTGAAAATGAAGGTCTACCATATTGCTTTCCAATAGGCCAAATCAATACAGTCTCTGGAAACCCACAGCAATCCAAGCTTAACAGAAGGGTAGTACAACAGGGCATTCAGACAGCTATTCCTAGTCCTATCATCTCATCTGTTCCCTCCTACAGAAGGTTAGCTATGCTACTTACTCCCACGAGGAGATCACCAGTGTATGTCAACAAACTAAACAGATACTCTGTTGAGAAAGGATACCATCCAGAGCTTCAGTTAAATAATCAATATGATTTCACTGGAAAATAAAAGTATAATGTGAAGGCATTTTAAGCCAATTCACTTCAGCGAAAAATGGCAAAGAAAAAGCCTCTGGCTGCTCTTCAGTTTACCTCATATTAACAAACCCTGGTAGCAGTAAGTAAGAACAAAAGAGCTTAATACAGCCAAGTGAGTTCTTTAGCCTTTTATCCTTTTTAAAAGTGAACTCAAAGTCATCTTGGTGTACACTTCAAAACTTTATTTGTATTATAGCCAGAGCCTCAGAACACTGAAAGAAAACAGGAATTCCCCTGCGGATCAAAAGAGAGCAGTCAGGAAGTAATTATGCAGATAAAGTATGCCCTAAAGTGAAAGCTTCAACAATAGTCACAGAAGCAGCATTTTATAATTGCCAGTAATATTTAAATAATTGAACCCCTAAACAGAGTGTGTGCTTCTGCAGTTAAAAAAAAAAACAAAACACATTAATTCCATAGAATAGCTTTAAAACAAAAAAAATATTAATTATTGTCTACTCAGTGTGGGAGGTATGGGGTGTACAGCTATGTCATTCCAGAAAAGTGCACACTTTAAATCATCTCTTAACACCTGATGCTCTTTTTTAGTGTTTTATGAACTATGGCAAACAGATGACAATGAATGATTTCAAGCACTGTATCTAAAGTAAGTTATTCCCTCCCATTCCTCACTAAAACAGAAACCTAACTCCTCTTCTGCTTCAACACTGTCAGCACACCACTGCTGCTTTGCTCTAACACTTCCTAAACAATTTAGTATTTAGCTTCTCCAAATGCTGTAGCTTTTGGAGAACTACTCCAAATAGCAGCAGCTACTCCAAATGGCAGTAGCTTTTCTTAAACTGTGCTGAAGCTGACTATAAATGCTGCTTTTTGCAAGTATTTTGATTTTAGCCAAGAAATTTCATGTTATATTCTCTTATTTTTTGTTACTTGAGTAACTTAGAAATCAGTTGCATGCAAAACAGAATGTTTCAAGTTATTGACTGGATGACGTTTGAAATGGAGCAGTTACATCTCACTGAAGATATGTCAGATGCTGAACCACCACCCTTCGTTCCTATCAAGGATTAGAGGCACGCTAACAAAAAAAGCTTTCCTTTCCTAGGGATAGGGAAGGAGGAATTCCACTTCTCTTCTCTTTTCCAAGTCTACAGAACCTTGCCAGCAGCGTTTCATCTGGGTCTTAATTAACCAGCACCGGAAGAGCCCACCACATTGATACAAGTGCAGATATTAAACTGCACAGGAGAGTGCTTTGACCAAGAAACAAAAACATGTGGTGGCAATGAATGAGTTAAGTGGAAGCTGCTGGAACTGGTTAAGAAATCCAGCTTTGGTTATAGTTAGATCTACAGTATTAACTCTGGGCATATGCTAGTTATTAACTACAGTGTTTGGTCAACTTGCTAAGTAGTCTCTGATCAAAAGTGATTCAACTTCAGCCTACCATAACTATTTAGTGGATTAAAGTATCTACTTCTCAATCTAATAATGAATAATAAAAACACCTCTTTAGTTCTTTATTGGGATTTTGATGAAAAGGAGTTGAGTGGCTAAATTTGTATCTGTATGTACTGACATTCACTAAACCACAAAACAAAATATTACATAAAGGAGACACTGTTTATGTGCTTGCTTCTGCATGGGAAGATCATGCAGAGACAATCTTGACTGTCCATCTGTACCAAGAATATGTGCAATGTTCTGTTTCAGTAACATATGTCCACAACACATCCTAAAATCCTTTTCTTCCTATTCCCTTTTTTACCCCCCATTTTCTTACAAGTCATCTTGGGATGAGCCAGAAAAAGGTACGAGACCATCTACTTGCATCATGACATTCAATTAAAGTTCTGTTATTTAGCTCCCCCCACCCCTTTTTCCCTCAAAGCATTTTAATGTTTAAGAAAATACAGTATTGAGGAAGAAGCAGCTGATACATGAAGTAGATTTTCACCTCCAGTGTGGGTGTACAGTTACATCCAGATGTACAACTGACCTTCTCAAGGCAAAAAATCTTCAAAGAATTAAAAAAAGTAAGCCATGTAATATTGGCTGGCTGGTTTCTATGAGACTGCTTCTCTGCCACAGAAGCTTTCCTACAAATTCTGCTGTACTAGGCCAGCAATACAACCAGCGAGATTAAAAGTAAATTAAATCCCATCCCTACTTACAGCATTTTGGCAAGGGTAATTCAATGCAAAATTAAGGAGAGCCCAAGACCGACTATGGGACATTTCAAGGTCATTTTAGGGCTACTCCAGCATTGTTGCATTAAGCAAATCTTTCAAGAACATAAAAGGATCTATCTATGCCCAAGACATTAAAGCGCACATAGGCTTAGTGACAGCTTTATAGTGTACTGGTAGAAACTTCAGTGCTTAAAAAGGTATTGAAAGTTTCTAACATTAGTCAGTGTGGGCTAAGCATTTTAAGACATCAGTACTTCTTTCCAACAATAGCTAATAACAAGTTTCTGAGGAGGGCAAGCCCATACAGGACTCTAGTTAGCCAAAACAGCTTAAGTTTTCTGATCCTTACAATGTGGGGGCAGGAGAGAAAAAAAATCAGAGCACCAGTTCTGTCTTAGATCATCTCTGGGGGGGAAAGGAAGCATTTCACCCAGCTTCTGCAGCACAGTTCTCTTACCAGGTCCAGAGATAATGGTCCAGCAACGTTAAATATTTATACAACTTCTGCTGATAAAGTTTCCAGGGGACAAAGATTGATAGAAGAATAAGTAATGAAGACAGGTTACTGTTACAGTGTGCTAGATGATTCAGCTAGGGGATTACATGAAACTACACTTGAATCTGATCAAGTGAGAGTTCATCAGAAATAACAGGTTCCAAGAGACCTTTGACAAACAACTCAGCCCTATTGTTTTGACTGCAGCCCACTGGAGCACATACATCAACTGCTAGCAAACTTAAGGGAACAGTAGTTCTCAGAAGAAGAATAAGGATAAATAGCTGGTGACTGTTCCTTCAGACATTTCATGGTAGAAAATAAATGTCTGTTCACAGGACAGCTGCATCCCTAAATACCAGAACATCTACAACAAGGACAGTCTATGAACAGTTTGTGATCAGGTCACCTGAACAAAGCAGAGAGGAAGCAAAATGCTTCCACCAGCCTAAGCAACAACCAAATGATGAGCAACATTGATTCAGCAGCTCTATAGGACATGTGGAAAGACGACCAGGTTTATTACTTGATGATCTTAGTTTACCTGACAATAGCAAGCTGGCACCTGTTGAAATATCACAGACTGCAGGAAGTTTTAACTCATGCTTTCATAAGCAGAGGAAGCGTCTCACAGTAAGCACGCATGCAAGGATATTTGGTTGCCATAACATACTCGACCTTCCAGAATGGATTTGATAAGGTCTTTCTCTTCAAAGGCTTTTATACTGGACTCCCTAGGGAGAGGCGGGGGAAGGCCACTGTGTACCCAAGTGCTTGGGTTTTTGAAAAAAGGCTAAAAACCACGCTAAAGACAATCATTGAGTATTTTCCCACAGCAGAAATAAGTCATTGCTGGAGTTTAGCCATTATTCATCACAACCAGTACAGATAACCTGGATGGGGAGAAGAGAAAGTGGGATGGCAGAGTCTGAGCCACTTCATATTATCAGATTTGAAAAGGATGGCTGAATAGGTCTGCAGAATGAGCACAGTCAAAAACATCTGGTGAAGTTCAAAGAAGATGAAGTGATACAGCTGAAAGAGGACACGATTCTAAACTTTATGGAGAGATGGGTTCTCAACTAATACTCTCAGAAACGAGACAGTAACTATGCAGCCAAGCATTTCCCAGAACTAGATCTGTCACAAGCTCATGCAGTGGTGTACCAGTCCCTGGTTTTTTCCTCCCCTAATGCTAATATGCCACTGCCATCTTGACTAATCTGTTTCTATTCAACAGATGAAACATCTGATCCATTTCAGCACTTAATCCATCCTGCTAGCCTGGAACACACTTGAAACTTTACCTGTATTGATCATATTGCCGGGCACTACTTTAAATGCAGGGTCTAAGCATTCACAAAAAGAACAAGCACACAGTAAGTCAAGCAGTTTATGGCCGACTTTCCTACCTGTCAGTAAATAGATATCCAGAGCTCTGCTGGCAAAAGAATCTTTCTAGACAAAGCTGGCATATATCAAAATAAATATTTGCTATGGCTACAGGACTTTGCAGCCGACTAAAGCTAAAGGAGCACTGACCTTATTTCACAGGAAACAGTTACTTGAATCAGTTAACATTAAATCACAATACATTCTATTTCTCTTTCACCTCATAGCTATGTCCTACATCTAACTACAAATAAATTCAAGTGCTCCTTTTCCTTTCAAATCGTCACCTACCAAGGGAGTAATTGTTCTTGCGGTTTCCATACAGCATTGAGAATTCACGATTTATAGCTCTGTAAAAACTTCCATCATTAGTTTTTGCACTGTACCACATTAAAACAACAACAATCCACTTGAAAGGATTATTCAAAAAGGTGCAAGAGTTTTACACCTCTCACATGTCTCAAACACAAATTTCTACTCTATGAATGCAGCTCTCCATTTTTACAAGGCAGCGACAAACCGAAACACACACACTGGAAAGCAGAGGGGATTTGTATCTGCAGCTATTATATATTCACTTGGATATGGTTGGGGAATACTCCTCCATTGCAAAGATCACTACGTAATTGTATTTGAACTACACAGTGTTATTTGTAGTATCACCGACCTCAAAACAAAGTATATTAGCACTGTAAGGAAAACACGCAATAAAAAACCCAGCATTAACCACCTACCTGTATGGAGCTGAACTTTACCAATGACTCCCTCTACCAAGCCCAGGCAAATGGGATTCCAAGCCAGAAGAAGATCAGTGGCTGCAAAAAAGAACAAAGCACCCGGTTTTCTAAAGTAAACAGGACAGATAACCCAGTGATGGGCATTCTCTCTACTTTACCTACCTTAGAGGGTAGAAAAACACCAGTATTCTTGCAATAAGATGCATCTCCTGTTCAATGGTAGCTTATTAACAAATAGCTATGACCAAATGACTAAGTTCCTAACTAATTTATTAAGTACTAAGTACTAATTTAAAGCCCTGCCCCAGATATTTCAGCAAAAATACATGTGATTGTACTGGCCACAGGAATTCAGTTTAATGGAGGCTCAATTCTTCTAACAACCATTAGAATTTGTAGCTTAACTGAAATTTTACATGGCTATAGTGAAATTGAATACAGGTCATTAAGTTGGTAATGTAGCTTCAAAAACCTAGCAGCTGTTAACCTTCAGCCCCAGCTCTCTCCCGTACCTATCCCATTACTATTAGTTTCACGCTGTCTTTCTGTATACATGCGTACACACACATACTTCCTCTTCTGTTAAAACACTCTCAACAACTACATGGGATACCAAAGTACACAAAGTTGAGTTTTAGGTTTCTGGTTCTCCTACTGTTAAGAAATTTCAGCGAACCACATAAGGAGAAGAGAAAGCAGGAAGGCAGCACTATCAACTGTCTAATATGTGAAGCCTACTCCTCTTAACATGCACTCAAGCCATCATTTGATTCAAGTCAGTAAGGCAGTATAAACATGAAGAGTGAGTATCCTGTGGTCTCACAGACACACACTGTTGATACTCAGCAAGAGTTTCTAACAGTGTAGTACTACCTGTTCAAGACTATGCAAAAGAACACATTTTGTATAGCAAATCTTTAAAGCGAAGCCAAATCCTCAGAAACAATTAACATCTGCATAGGAGAGAACAAACTCACAAAGGCAAAGGAGAAGAGAGGGTTTTTCTACACCAAGAAGGACAAGCAGCTTGTTATTATCTACCAAAACTACCTGTTCCTAGGCGGAAGAGTTTCTCCAGTTTAACTTCCAGGCACAGGGTACATAGACGAACGTTTGAAAGAACAAACTCACACGACATCTTCAGACACAGAAGGGTACAAATCATCACCTGCACATGCTTTATTTACAAGACCTCAGCTTCTTCTTGGAAGCCCAAGATCCACGAGTGACACCTGATAGTCTGATAATTTTTACGTACTTGTTCTCAAACACTGTATCCTCCATGAAACATTTGTAATTAAGACTTTGGTATTCCCAGAACATACATTTACTCCTAGCTTTCAGCATTAGGCATTTAAACCAGACTCAGTTAATTTCAGCACTAAATACAAGCAATTAGATAAGATACAGTAGAAATGGTTGAAGTCAAGGTAGATCTAAATTGCACTGCTTTAAATGGGATACACCACATGTGTTTGTATATAGACAAGAAAGAACTAAGAGCACATGGGAACAGAATTCAAAGCAATGTTTTCAGGAGGCAGTACAGAGCTACAATTCATGTGTGTAATCATGCTGTACTATTTAATGGACTGTATCTGCACAGAAAATCCTGGTTCTTCTCATTTCACTGTAAGAGTGCTACAGACAGTTACTTGGTCTGTAAAGAGCCCAGTATGAATCATGCCATAATGAAATGAAGTTCATAAGGAGACTAACACAGATAGATGCGCACCAGGAAACAAGTATCTATGACAGTGGGAACAGTTTAACCAATCCTCAAACCTTGCTGAAGTACCCAAACTCATTTTGTATCAGTATGACAGAGACTTGTGCTCATATAAAACAAGTTTAGGACAGCTTGAGCTCAGAGTTTCAGTCCGGATAACATGCTGAATGGGAAATCTGCACTATCAAACTTACAGGGAAGAGGGACAAACCAGTTTTCCTCAGTCAAATCTACCACCTTCTTTCCCAGTTCATCCACACAATCCCAGAATCTTGTGTTCCTCCCTGGTTCTAAAGCTGTACTGTCTCAGACTTCATCTGCTTTTTGCCGTCTTTGCAATTGATTTCTACATTCATATTCCATTGCGAGAGCTAGAAACCAGCTAGATATATCAAGCAACCAAAAAAGCTAAGCACAGGAGGAATTTAAAGAACCAAACCACTGAAGGTTCACCATTGCTAGTACAAACCCAGCAATCTAGAATACCACTGAAGTATTTTTAAACCACTGATTTCCTGCTATGATAAGAGATATTAGCAGGAAAGCTCTGCACAGTAAGTGAAGCTTTCTTCTAGGAGCTTACAAGTGATAATAAGAAAACAAGACTTTGTTTTAATTACAGATATAAGGAAATGATAGTTTCAACTTGCCTGCAAAAGGACACAAGGAAACTGGTATCAGGGACTGTAGAGCAAGAGGGTCTTACACTGTTGTTCTATTAGTTTTGTGGGTTACTCTGACATACGTAGCCCTAGACATAAGCATATAGAACACCCACAGGAATACATCTCCCTAGTAGTAAAAAGGCACAATGAGAACTGGCTCTGAACTTCGATTCCTGTGTTCACTTAAAGTACAAGTGAGCTTTGGGAAAAAACTGCATTTGGAGTTAAATGCACTTTGCACTTGGAGAGTTTAAGGACAGCAGCTATAGATCCACCAGCTGGGCAGCACTGGATTTCTTTGGTGACAGCATCATACTTTCTGTCCTGTGACAACACTGAGGCAAGCAAGTTGTTTTAACTAAATATAACACATCTGGTTACAGCTCTATTTCCTGTGTGAAAGCCTTATCTCAACTCGGAGACAACCCCCAGCCACGCTGAATATACATCACTACAGTACATACTGATGAACCTCTTGCTCTTCAAGAGTATACTCTGGAAATGGAAGATGGATGAACCAAGTTAAAAGGTTTACCATCATTCATGCATCCACCCCCAAAGATGGGCTTTCGTGTTGAGCACAGTCCTAGTTACTCTGGTTTCACAGAAGCTGTCTCCATCTCTTGTCTAACCCTGTAAAGTTGTTCAAGCCTGTTCACTTGCAGTCATTTAGTCTGTCCGGCAATTCAGGCAGCAGCATCTTCAGCCACCATCTGTATCTTCAAAAATTATAGCCAATTAATCTTTGCTTAAGTCACAATGTTAAATATAGAGAAATCCAAAAAAGCTAACCGCAAGCCTGAAGATTAGTTTTTGACTGCAAAATACAGCAGAATTTAAGAGGCAGCATAAGTTGGTAGACAGTGAGACATGTTACAAAAGGTATTTAGGTCTTTTTAAAGCCAATGGGGAAAGCAACTATATAAGACAAACCTGAAAATCTCAGTTGATAGTTTTTGGATAGCATATATAAGAGACCTGGCCACACTTCTGACTGCTGAATTCTGAAACAACACTTGTCAAATTTGATTTTTCTAATATAAATGCTTTTATCGATAAGAATTAACTAGCACAAGGTTCTATCAAAGGAAACACTGGCCTTTACACACAAAACAGACTGAATGCTTTGAGATACTAAGTACAGCTTTATCAATACAGTTATTCTCCCTTCCCCACACAAACCTACCTTCCTATAGATGTCATACTAGTCACCTAGTGATCCCTCAAAACTCAGCCAACCAGGAATAAAGACTTCTCAACCTGAAACTGCAACACAGTGTTGCTGAAACAGATTTCTTGCAGCATTGTGCTGGTGATAATGACCACTGTCAAAATAGTCAAAAGCAGAAAGAGTCACTACAAGCAGTGAGCTGAGGAAGCATCTTCCTTGACATGGGGAGTTCTCTGATGTCCTCAGTATGTTTTAATTTGAGAGAACTGCCAGAATCTGACATGTCTTAAACATGCCCTTAATTTTGAGGTATGTACTTGCTTACCAAGTTGCCATCGTGACATTCAAAATTGTTCATTCTTTCCTTTATTCCAGTAACTAAATTCAAGCTATTGAAATAAGCATTGTCTCTTTCTGCCAATTCCTGTTAGAGATTAACGATCACTGATGATACATTTACCAGTCACAGTGATTGAATCAGTATTGTGGCTGCAGCACAATAGAACTTCCGTCATCAATTCAGAACAAAACCAGCTTTGATGTGATTACTTCCACCACCACCCCTCAGAGCTTACCAGCAGTGATGCAGGGCCATGCAATGCCCAATACAGTTTCTTTAATTCTCTGTGTTTACACAAATGTAACCCTGAAAAAGCAGATTCAGAAGCAGGTTGGAAGAGCATCAAAAGCCAAAAGTACTTTCTAGTTCTTTCTCCAGTCTGCCACCAGCAGAACTGATCCTAGGTCAGGCATGAATTCTGATAAGTAAACAAGCTTCTGCTTTGGGATCAGCCACTTGCTCTGCACTGAATGACTACGCAAGCCTGACGGGTTTAAGGAGGCAGGCTGTTGGGGAAAAGGCAGGAAGAATAAAAGGTTTCATTTGTAATCACTTGAATCCAGCCCTTACTAGCAAACCACTGCCTGGTTCCATTTGTCAGATAGCTTTAACTATTTATCTTCCAATGGTGCTATAGCTCAGGGAGTATACTCTTTTTACCTTCCTCAAATGTTGTAGGCTTTCAGGAATGCACCTTGGTTAGGAAGTGTTTCCTGTCAGTGCACTTGGTACAAAAACACACAAACCATCACAGAGCTTCAAGCTCAGTTTATATGTGAGTGTATAAACACAGACATGTATTTCTCAGGAATTCTTTCCATAGCTTTGACAGAGCAGTAACTCTCACAGCATTCAACACAGAGACATTTATACACAAAAAGTAAATCTGAGTAACTCACTGTAAATAACCAAAGTAAATCTTTCAGCTCTGCTAACATAACTTTTAACACCTGAAGCATTAACTTCAGGGGGGAGAAAAAGCTCAGCTTCAATACTATTTTTAGATAGAGTGGTTTTTCTATAACTGTGTCTGCTTTAGACCAGAGACAACTTATTATTAGCACTATGTGACCCCTATGACCTCTCATGGCTTTTCAACAGAAAGCTTGCTTCCAAGTTCCAGTTCATCTTTGAACTGTGTTCTGAATTATTAGCCAGGATTAAGAGATTATCTATTAACTGGGAAGACTTAAGCGTATAAACTTGAACTTCTTTCTCTAGTAGGAAATAAAGTACTACTTATCCAAATGAAACTTGGCTAATTGAGTTTTCCTTTCGGCACAGATTTCCAAGGTTATATTAGCTGCTATAATTACAGAAAGATGGAGGAGTATGAAGACATTTAGTATTACAAGCTCTTGTCATGAAGTGTCCACGTGCTTGGATATTCTCCCCCAAACTTTAAACAAGTTATCCCTTCGGCTAATCACCTGTTTGAATTACCTTTGTCACTTACACAGCTTGCAGTGTGTTACAGCCTTGAGAGCCCTCAATCACTTCGAATTTAAATGCTTTGCTTTACTAGACATGTAAACAACACTGCTCTCCATTCTGCCTGCATCCTCACAACTTTAAGCAGCCTCCAGCTAGGCTACACTAGGAGGATTTCAAAACGTCCCAGTTAGTCTCCTCATTGCTACTATATCCTACAGCCTTGCTAGAAAGCCTGCTTATCCTCCCATCTCCAGCATGGTAATGCAATGCAAGTTTCTTACAGAGTGCCTGTCTCTCCTGTCAGAAGCACAGCACCCTACAAAGTACACATCCACCCACTTGTATCTAAGAAAATGAAACGGCAATTTAGTTTCTTTGGACACTTTGCTTCAGTATCTCCAAGTTCAACTAGATGAACAGGAGCAGTTCAAATACAATTCAAGCAACAGATTTGAAGCAGTGGAGCTGGGAGTATACAACACAAGTTTGTATTATTCCTGCAAAAGCAGGATGCAAGTCCCAGAGAAAGTCCCTAAGAAAAGTGAATCCTTACCATTCATTCTGATGAAGAACACTTCTTTGTACTCTGTTGCAGTCATAAAATCCCGAGTCACCAGGCACTGCTCGGGAAACTTAAAAACATACGGAGAACGTTCAGAGAGCTCTGAACACTTGGAGAGTCTGGAGAGCTTCCAGTATTACAAGTAATTGCACAGGCAACTCCTGTACTAGAAGTGGTAGCAGACTCTGTCAGCAGCTGTTACCAGGTGAAACATCTCTCCAAATGGGATTTGACCTTCTACATCAGCGGTCGCCAAACTTTCTTGGCACGTACCACCACATCAGTAAAAATCAGTTTAACATGCATCCCAAATATACATATATTTATCTATAAATCATAGAATGGTTTGGGTTGGAAGGGACCTTAAAGCTCATCCAGTTCCAATCCCTCTGCCACATGGGACATCTTCCACAGGACCAGGTTGCTAAGTAATATACAAGTTCTACTGCACTAATATTAAATACATAACAAATACACAGAAATACAAGTTTTAAATGGATGAAATAAAGAAAAAATAACACTAAAATTATTTTATTAATGCTACAAAATATTTCTTCCCACACCTCAATGCATTGCCTTGTGCACTCTTTTAAGTGTGTGCACCCCACTTTGGAGGCAAAAGGTGTGCCAAACTGTGTGCAGCAAGCTGTTAAGATGGGTTTCAACCACTTGAAATTGGAATCACCTCCTCAACCCATTCAGGTAAGTGCCCAGCAGTGACTCTCTTAAAATGCAGATAGGCACTAAGCCACTGAAGTTCAGTGGTTTTGGCTTTTTTTTTTACTGTAGGATTTCCTTTTGTTCTTCTCCACTGCTGAACTTTGCTAGTAAACATAACCTCTATCACTTCTGACAAAGGAAATAATATCTTTCATCCTTCCCAAAGTAACAAGAGCTTAATAATGTTATTACAGACCAACACCACCCCTATCTTCAGCTGGTATTTCAACAAAGCTCAACTTGTTTGTTGGTAAGGATACCTTCAAGCCAGGAAAGCAGCAGGTTGTCTGCATTTTTAATCCTATTTACTTTCTAAGAAGGAAACTCTCAGAAAGGCAGGAGGAAGATTTACCTACTTCTAAAACCAACAAACACTACATTCGGTCCTTCTGCAGACATGCTGTTCAAAAACATTTACTCAACAGTTTCACCTATACTAAAAAGGTTTGAATATAAACACTAATTGAGCAGAAGGATTTCTTGATTATGAAAAATAACCTCCTTTACTTATCACTGAAGTGATCTATGTTAACACTTCTTAAGAGCCATGAGAGCAATACTGGTACAAGCTGTGGTAAGCCAAGTCCAACCAAGGTGAGGTTTTCCCTCACTGTCACCTTTCCTTCTCACTCCATAATTAACTTTCCTGACTACACAACCAATCCAGCTCAAAGTAGATAAAGAATTATGGCTTGGGAACAACCATTTCATACACTGAATAAGGGAGTTATACTCAAGAACTTGGCACATGTGTTTCAGGAACAGAGAACAAACCATTTCATGCCACAGGCACCACATGCTTGCTTCCTTCCTTCCCTCCCTCTGGGGAACAAACTGACTATCTAATCAAATGACAACAAGCAATGTACCATAAATATGTCAGGATAGGGAAAAACATTTAAGCATCAGCCATGTGTTGCTGTTTTTCCTAAACAGACAGCAAAGAAACAAACTGAAAGTTAACAATTAATGATAGAGCATCACATCTGCCATGTACGTTTTGCAACCAGCTCTCAGGCAAGGCCATATACTTTTAAATTCGGCTCAGAACTCTGTTTCGCACAACCCTGGCATCTTTTATGCAATTTACTTCAGCATCTCAGTATGATCTTACCTACTATCCTTTGTAAATTATTAGCAATAAAGACTTCATTACCCAAAACAGAGCATAGGTTTTTGAGCTCTAAGTATGTTCAAGTACCCTGTTTGCAGGTTTCCAAAGACACAATAAACACTGTTCCATGGCTTCTATTCAGGTAAGGGTTTTCCTTTTAAAGAAGAAATCTAAGTGTTCAAGTGGAATTCCATTCATTTTGGTTCAGCTTTTCAGGAAAAGAAATCCTCTTCCAGTTCTCACTGGGGAGAAATCAGATGTTTGGAACAAGAACACGCAACCGATCACTGAGCATTAATACTCCTGTTTGCTAAAGCAGAACTTTCAGAAGGAACAGGGGTCGTACTGTTTCCAAATTCCTCCCCTAGAAGTCTGTCCAACAATTTCTTCTCCCCTTGATACTCAGCTCCTGTGACTTTGTTTCCTATGAAGACATGCGAAATGATTTTAACGAATAAGGATATAACTAGATCAGCTGATAGATCCAATGACCATCAGCTGGAAGCGTTAGCTCCACCGACAGGGATAAAAGCACCTCACAAAAGGTTTAAACAGATGGAAGGAGAAGAAAAACCTGCACATACCCATAAGCACACCACTTCCCAGTGGACTCTGTTTTCATATTCTACCTTACAACAAATGTTATTTCCTGGTTAAAATTCTTACAAAGGATTCCTGCAAGAGTGATATGGCTAATTCACAACTGAAAATAAACTGGGAAAAGTTCTGTTCTTGCTGTTTAAGTCAAGAGTTAAATCATACAGATCAAGTTAAATTGCCACAGCAGGGCAGTGGGTTTTCAAGACTGACAGATTTGGTTTTGAAAGTTTCTCAATTGGAATAACCATATCCAAATTGGATATCCAATTATATATATAATATATAGAGAATCATAGAATAGTTAGGGTTGGAAAGGACCTTAAGATCATCAAGTTCCAACCCCCCTGCCATGGGCAGGGACACCTCACACTAAGCCATATCACCCAAGGCCTTGTCCAACCTGGTCTTGAACACCGCCAGGGATGGAGCATTCACAACCTCCCTGGGCAAAGGGACATAACCATATCCAACTAGAATAACAAATCCAGAACACTCAATGAACAGAGCTACTTTTTAAATCACAAGTTTATAGCAAGTTTAACACTTGAGAAGCAAATTTTGAGTTACCAAGTTTGTACCTTATTCTCTAAAAACCTCCATGTGTATTAAAAATTCCTATTCTTTATAACATTAAGCATGAAACCTCTAAACAGTGTCAAAAAAAAGGTTTTGCCCATAGTCTCAAATCTTCTAGACATTTGAAGAGAAAAAAGTAGAGTCTGCCAAACTCTGGGCCTCAAGTCTCAATAGACAGCTCTAACAGGAAGAGTTTCTGAAATACATATAATTGAATATGTAATTAAGCTATATTTGAGACCTGTTTGATATTGCACTGAAGGATTTGCTTCTAAAAGAAAATTCTAACCCACCATCTGAGAAGCCTCATAGTTCGAGGGAACTATTTGGTGGAAGTTATTGCAGAGTCCCTGAAGAAGCTACAGCATTAACTATTCTTTCTGGGGCATAACTTCAGCAACGTAAGAGCTCTCCTGTATGCTGAACAGTATCAATTAAACACCATTAAACAAAACACATTCCAATCTACAGCAGTTGTTTTGAAAGAACATAAGCGGCATATCAAATAAATGGTCCCCTTTTACTGCAGTTCAAAATGTTAAGTCACTTAAAGTTTTACTGTTTCCTTACACATACAGCTGAAATATCACCCACACTGCTAAACTGTGAAAGAACCTAATCAGTGTTCACAGATTGAAAAACCACAAGCCTTTGATACAGACCTTCTTAATTGAAAATATTTTAGTTGTAGTTAGTCTGTAATTTCCTATTCACCATTTAGCTCATATTAAGCCATGAGATCAAAGATGAGCCCAACCTCTGCTAAAATATGAGCACAAAAATCCACCTGAATTACAGATTTATTTTAATTGTGGTAAATATGTTTGAAAATCCTACCTCACAGTCAGAAACAAGGAAAAAAAATGGACTACTGTACATAATATTCAATCAGATGAAGGATTCACAGCAGCCCACCCCTCTACCCTAGTCCTTTCTATTCTCTTTTGCAAGAAGGAGCAAGCAGCAACAGGGAACTAAATGCTGAAGATTTTTTTAAGCATACATTCTTGCTGGGTTGCAGCTAATACAGATCAGATCTAACATCTGGTTTGTCACATACGCCACAGATACGTTGTGCTGACAACTGAGAAAGGGTACAGAAAAGAAGGAACAGAATGAGCCAGCAAGGGGGAGAAACAGTTCAGTAACCACTGCAGCTAAAGAAGTGTCAAAAACCAGCTTGAGGTTCCTTAACAAGTAACTTGGAATATGGATTTATTCCTAAAGCTACAACTACCTCCTCTGGAATTCATTTTCCAGAACAGACAGGCAGTTCTTAAGACATAGTACAGAAGTTCAGGAAGCCAGTTTTGTATGAAACACTTAATTCAGTAGCACGAGTTCACACTCGGGCCAGCATCAGGACGATTCTGTAGGCTTACACCTACCAATCCATCTACAGGTACCTGTGGCATTATTCGTTACACCGTTCATTACACCAAGGCCTTCACTTGTGCATGTACAGGCATTAGACTTCAAACAAAGGTACCACTCTTCTCCAGCCTACAATGACGAACAGCAGCTCAGGAATTCTGACAAGCAATTCCGACATGACTCCTGCAATGTCTCTGAGGAGTAAGGCAAGCACACATAACACACTAGATGGCCTCATGATTTGTGATTCAGGGAAGATTTCACACTATCAGACTAAGACACCTAACCTGAAATCTGTCCTCCAATACTCTGACATACTGTTTGGTGACATGCCCCTCACTAAAAGCAAAACATTTAAGAGGCATTGCTTCAGCTGCTGATTCACAACAGATGAAAGTCAGTGCTGTAACACTAATTTCCTAAGGCATTTAGAACAAACATGCTCATTTGCCTCTAGTTACAGCTCCAGAAGTAGGACACACCTTAACAGCACCTTACTCTTGCAGGCAGAGGTGATGGAGTCTTGGAGCATAAGTGCACAAAAGTTGTGTTAGGATGATTCCAAACCACATATCACTCAAAATACCTTGGAGGCTTTTTCCTGCAGGGTGGTGGGAAGCAGCATAAGAACTAGTAATAGTTTTAGTAACAACTCCAAAACTTACGGAGTCTGGCATTACTGCCCAGGGTATTATCAAGGCCAACATGATTATAATAGTGTTCACCCCATAAAACAGTCCCATTCCTTTTTCTGCTGATAAGGAGACAGCAAGAATTCAGTGTCTTCAAGACTTTCACTCTTTTCTATATGTGTATACACATGTCTATAAATACATAATTTATACCAACAACATCAATAAAACAATGTTTGTAAACTGCATAGAACTACCAGTCAGGAGCAGTCAAACAGAGCATGAACAGAGTAAACCAAGAGTGAAATCCCGATCAAGAGCTGATGTAAGGTGTTTAAAGCATGGTTGAACAGCACATGTTTTTCCATAACACTGATGAAAGTACACTGTAGACTGCTAAATTCCTCACCAAATCTATGATGCCAAAGTGATTCATAGATTTCCTGCAGGTGACTCATTAGTGCTTTCACTTCAGAGGGGAAAAAAACACCAGAAACATCTTGTAAACATAGGCAGAAATCCTTCAAACCAGGGCCAACCTCAGATTTTGCTTTTAGCAAATATTTACCAAGGGTTTTTTGCCTTTCTAAATTCAAGCTGTTCTCTCCATGATTCAAAGAGGTCAGAAATACAGCTTTCAAAAATCAGCACATTTCTGAACATGCCTTTGCAGTTCAGGGAGCAGAGTTTCATGAGGCTTAGCATCAGCCCTTTAGATTCAGACCTATCACAGAAAGCAGTACTCTGCAAGGTTTGCCAGCGTTATCTATTTCAATCTGTGAATGTATAAAGATCACTTCAGAGCAACCTCTGCGGGACAGAATAAAACCAAGGCCTCCAAAGCTGAGCAAAGACACACAGTTAAATTACAGCCTTTTGACAGACTATTAAACATGTCAATGAACACAAGTTATGATTTTAGGATTTTTAACGCGGCAGTGACTCATCACACAATAATCCAGTTACTCACTTCCGGTCAGTGGCCTTGATTAATGAAATTAACCTGTAATAAAATTGTAAACTTGAGGATATCCAGCTTTGTCTTCATACATGCAAGAGCTACTGAGCCAAGAAAGACTTCTTGTCAGAGAACCATTTCCGTCTTGGGCTTGCTTTCAACACTTTAAGGTATTTCATTTCACAGCCCTAGAGCCCACTTCCATGAAGATGATCCACAGGCATCGTTGGAAAAAGAAGACTACAAACACACTGAAACAGGAAAGGGTGACTAATGTCAAGAGTTTCAAGCAGACTAAGCTACTTTGATATCATGTTACCTTTCATTCATCTGTAGGTCAGGGATCACATGTATACTGGCTGAAAACCTAAAGGAAAGCTAAGGACAGAATGCTGCTGAGCAGCAGAGGCATTACTGGGCACTGGCAAAGCCTCCATGAGGTTCATGGACTTTGAGAACACAAAAATGTATTAAAAAAAAACACAGCAATGGCTGCATGAAACAAGTGATTTTGGTTTTGTGATTCTGATAAAATGTTAAAAATTGATAAAAAAATAAAATTTCGTGATTTTCCATTATTTTGATAAAAGTATCAAAAAATTGATACTTTTAAAATTAAAGCTTTCAAACACTGATGGCCATAACTACAGTTCACTGTTTTGTGCTTTCATTAGCCTGGGTCAAGCAAGAGCTTTTATGCTTTTGCAGATGGCTATAACTTACAAATCTAAACCTGGAGGCTTCCCCACACACACATACACAAAACTACACATTTTGTTGACTAGCAGTATTGTTTGCTAGGTTAACATCAAGTATTCTGTAAGGTGATGTATAAGCCAAAGGATTACTGGACTTTCAACTGTAAGTGAAACTGCTGGACAAGAATAAGTCACATTAACTTGAGGCAGACTGTAATTTTATCTAAGAGATGCAAAACACTTGCACTGACAAGACATGACCCAAGTATAAAACCATAACACAAGGCAGACCAGTCTGAAAAACAGCTCTTTGGATAAACACAGATAACAATGGTATTTGATGTTTATGTATAAAGTTTTTCCAGCCTTTTATGAAAGGGATCATGAAGCGTGCTCTGCTCAGATAGCCAACCTGGTCATATGCATGCTGAACTGGCTCTATCAGCGTAAATGGATCCCAAATTTAGAAGGCTTTTTGTTTGGTGAAACATCCAGCTATTTAGAGTACTTTTAAGTTCTAAGCAGGTACACTGTAGTCCTTTACATCTAAGGTACATCTATTTGTCAAAGCAAGCTGATTTCACTGGCGCAGGTTGCCCAGAGAAGCTGTGGCTGCCCCATCCCTGGCAGTGTTCAAGGCCAGGTTGGACACAGGGGCTTGGAGCAAGCTGCTCTAGTGGAAGGTGTCCCTGCCCATGGCAAGGGTTGGAACTGGATGAGCTTTAAGCTCCCTTCCAACACAAACCAGTCTGGGATTCGATGATTCTAAGGATGGTATTTCATTTTATAGACACTTTTACTGACTCACCTCCAGGATAGGGTATCACCATTACCATTGTTTCAAGATTTCTGTAAAGCAACCCTATGCAAACATTTTTGTTAACACAAATCCACAGTGTTTGATCCCACTTCCTTCTCTTCAGCCTGATACAGATACACTTAACCCCCTCTGTAACCATCACTTACACTAATGAAATCTGAGAGCAATTTAGAAGTGTAGAGCCCTGCTCAACCTCTCCTCAAAGAGGAGACACGGGGACACATTTGCCCCAAGACGCAATCACCGTTTGCCGGGAACAGTGGCCAGCATCCCTTACGTAAGGCTGACACCAGCACAAGATGGCCCTTCTGGTTTGGTGATGTTCCCCTCAGAGTGCCCAGATCCATTTCCAATATCAGGAACCACCCAGGCTCCCCACGGAGGGGGGGGTGGCAGACGCAGCCCTACTTGATTTTACACAGAAACAAGCACATGGTACAATAAAACCCCAGTTCCTCATTGGAATTCCACGCGGGGCCAAGACACGCGTGACCTCCCGCCCCGCGGGCACGGCTGCGGGCAGCGCGGGGCCAGCAGCAGCCTGGGCTCACCCTCCGCGGGGCGGGCGATGGGGCAGAGGCGGTTCCCGAGCCCGCGGGAGGCTGAGCCCCACCGGACCCACCAGCGGCACCACTACAGAGCCCCGCCACTCCTCAGCGGGGCTCGGCACCGCCACTGCCCTTCCCTCAGCGACCCTCTCCCCGGCCGCTCTCAGCCACCGCCCCCCCCCCGGGCGAGGGGACCCCGGCCCTTCCCCACACAGGAAGCAGCGCCAGCGGCGGGGTCTCACCGGCTCTCAGTTGCAGGCTGCCGTCCCTCCGGCTGCACCACAGCGCCCGCTCCCCGCTCTGCAGGATGTAGTGGTCCTTGGCTTGGAACAGCTCCATCTTCGCACACCGCCGGGAAGGAGGGCGAGCGGGGCGCTCCCGCCGCTCCGCACCCGTGCGCGCCGGGAGGAACGCGGCGGGGCGGGTGGGAGGGAGGTGTGGAGGGCCGGGGCGCGCTCCCGAGCAGAGCGCGGGTGCGCGCACGCGCGCCGCCACACTAAGCCCGCCGAGTCCCAGCGCCGCCACCGCTCCTGCCGAGGCTCGCTCCCCCGGGGTTCCGGCCCCGCCTCCTTCTCCGCACGTGACGCTCTCGCAGGGCTCTCATTGGCGCAGCCCGGAACAGGGGCGGGGTTTGCGGAGGGCGAGGGGCGGAGCTCCCGCTCCCCTCAGCCCGCTGCTCCGTTCAGCGCAGCCCCGTGGAGGGAGGCGGTCCGGGTCTGCACGGCCACAGTGAGGAGCGGGCAGGGGCAGGGCTGAGGTGCTGTGGCGGGGATAGCTGGTACTGGAGCGGGTCCAGAGAAAGGCAACGGAGCCGGTGCAGGGCCTGGAGCACAAGTGTGTGAGGATAGGGCTGAGGGACCGGGGTGGGGTTTAGTATGGAGAAGGTTCAGGGGGACCTTTTCGCTATCTGAAAGGAGGTTGTCGTGAGGTGGGGTCAGTCTCTTCTCCCAACTAACAAGTGATAGGGCAGGAGGAAACAGCCTCAAGCTGCACCAGGGAAGGTTTAGACTGGATACTGAGAAAAATTTCTTCACCGAAAGAGTAGTGAGACGTTGGAACAGGCTGCCCAGGGCAGTGGTGGAGTCGGCATCTCTGGAAGCGTTCACAAACTGCGTATATGAGGCCCTCAGTGATATGCTTTAGTGGTGGCCTTGGCAGTGCTGGGGAGTGGTTGGACTTGGAGATCTTAACTGCCCTTCCAACGTAAATAATTCTGTGATAACCCCTGTGCCGGCAGCGCCTGGGGCTGAGTCTGAGGGAGGAGCGCTCTCCGGCCCCTCAGCGCTGCCGCGTCCGGCTCCCCGGTGGCCCTGGCTGTCCCCGGCCCCTCTGGCCCTCTCTCGATTTGTGCAGGGGTACCGGAGCCCCGCAGGGCCTGGAAGCCTTCAGCAGCACAAGCCGCAGAGCCGCAGGGGGTCATAGCCGGCCACTACAGGCGAGGTGATAACAAGCAAGCCGGCGTCCCCCAAGTTTTCTTGCTTTCCCCAAGAGGGAGCAACTTTAATAATTGGTGGAAACAGGCAGGAGCCGATACAGTGATCATAGGAAATCTTAATACCCCAGCACTCATGATTTTAAATATTTATACGAAGAAGAGCACCTCCTGGTATATTAGTATAGTACAGTTAGTTACACACTGTCTCCTCTCCAGGCGACACTGGAAAGCATACCAGCAAGCCTGTCACTGCTACAGGCTTACTGGGTGCTTGTCGACAGGTTTCCAGAGCTTTTGTTTGCTTATAGAGGCTGAAGTCCCGCTCCCTATAAAACTGAAGCAGAAATGGACATAGACAAATAGCATCCCATCGTGACTACCACCATTTGGGTGCATCTTGGTTTGTTGAAAAAATATGTTCAGTATATCATGAAAATTAATGGTGCACGCAAGTTTTACATCATACCAGAAAACCAATCTTCCCATATTTTCATTTATTTCCATCTACCCTTCTTAAAAGAATTTATTTTTTAATGACTATACTGGATTTATATTATTTTGAATGCAGTTTAAGAGTTTTCTTTCAAATATAAGGTCTGAACTCTGATGTTGCTTTTTAAGTATACTTAAATAGTATAGGAACAACATGAATGGAACTGAACTCTTATTTGATTTGATAATAGAGGCTGGTATCTCTTAACATTTTCCCCAGGGCAGGTATACAAAAGATGCACTGTTCTTAGCTACAGATCCTGATTTTAAACATGCTTACACATCGTGAATGCCCTATGGCTTCCAGTGTAGCACTGTCCTGCCCAGTTCTTGCATGAGGCAGTCAGTGCCATTGGCAGACTGCTAGTAATTCAGATCACTCCTGTGAGTACTGGGCAAGAAAAGTTTGAATGGCTTCTCAGCATTTTGATAACTAGATCTCTTTTGAATTAATTACTTCTTGACTTTGCATCAAACATACAGAGAAATGCAATACAGGGATGGATTGATCCATGGCTTGTTTCCTACCAGAACAATGCAGTGCTGTTTCCTCACTTGTAAATCAATACATTTATAGTGCCATAAAATGAAGCCTATCCCAAGTGGAGAAGGCATTGTGAAATTTCAGGTCAAATAAGTGGAGAACAGAGCTATGATTGCAATGGGATGTATTTTTTGTCTCTAACTGAAAGCTCCTGGTGTGCAAAGAAATCAGTGTCCGTCTTTCAGTTTTAGCTGTCTAAAGGGAAGAATGAGGAGCAGGAAGAGCCTCAGGTTGTTCAAATGCTCAGTTCAGTACAACCCTTTGTGCATCTTCTGCTGGAGAGAAGTCCCTCTGTGACCCTGCAAGAAAGCTGGCAGTTGTCTGCTAACAGAGATTCTTGAGTTTTGCTCTTCTCTCTCTCTTCTCTGCCTTGCACTATAAGAAGGGCAGAGGGACAGCAGTCAGTTAAATGAGTCACAGGCAGCAGGCGTCTTAGTGGCAGTAGCTGCAGCAATCCCCTTTTCACAGAGAGATGTGTGAAACCTTAAGGAAAAAAGAAATTTGAGAATTACAGTGATACAGATTTACTAACATGGGAGGTGAGGAAGATTTCTGAGACGTTCCCTTGGGCAGAAGAATCTCTTTTAGCTGTCAGTTGTACATACGTGCCCCTATACTTTGTTGTCTTTTCCTGGACAGAGTAAATAAACACATTATGCAGTGGTACCATTCCTTCATTTCATTGTGCAAATGTCAGCAGTTGACTTTAATCGAATTATCTGTGAAACCTATAAAGACTTAACTAAGGTGATTAATATTGTCCTGTAAGAACAAATGATAATCAGTATGAAAATGACATTAAGAAAGATGTCCTGCCCCTGCTACGGACTCCACCCACTCAGAGGAGTTCCATCAACAGTTCACTTGGCATTTGTCACACAACAGGCCAGTGGGAATCTCCAGCTGGGGCATGGGAACTAGCAGCTGAGGGCAGAGATTTCCAGAACGAGCCTGTTCTGTCAGTGGCAGATCAATTTAGGAATTTCATCCCCCTGCCAGAAGTTTCTGCTTCCCTTTATCATGCCAAATCAAAAGTTCCTTTGGACACAACTCTGGCTGAGAGCACTGAAGACTGCTGACAGAGAGGTATGGGTTGCTGCAGAGGTCAGCCTCTTCAAATCACAAATAGATTCACTGTTATTAAATTACACACTACTGAACAGCACTATTTTGAAGCCATTCTTTGAAAAGATTGGTTTCTCTCTCATACAATGTTTCTCTATTAGTGTATTATTCATACATATATGAGTTATAGAATATAGAATGGTTAGGACTAGAAAATACCTTAACATCATGTGTTGACAGGACATTAAGAAATGAGAAATGTCCTTACTAAATGTTAATATTCAGGACCCACGCAAGAGCTTGATTTTCGAAGCATCCAGTCTAGAAAAGCGTTTTAAGTGTATGCAGTCTGCACTATCTTGCTAGAGTATTTCTCACTGCCACTTGCAATATCATCTCTATTCTGCATGCATTTTCCAAATGGTTTGGTGTTGTGTAATGCAGAGAGTTGCCATTAAAATAATTGGGTGCTCCTTGCAGAGATTTGAAGGACAGATTTTGTTTCACTCTTGTTCACCCTTTGATTGGGTTGCTGGTTTGTTTTTTTTTCCCTTAGGTAGTTTTCTGTTCACATTCTGTATGCTCTCCACAGATTCACAGCTGGTCAGTGTGTTTGTGAGCCTGTCAGCTTCAGTTAGCATATAAAAAGAAGACTTGGAAAGGGAGCTTTTCATTTTTGCAGTTCATTGTCAATAGCTAATGGTGAGGAAATGCAGAGGCTGACGATTAGTCATGGGCTCTCACTCTCAGTATCACCTGATTTCAAGTTCAAATGTTAATGTGAAGTGCTGATTTAGCAACACTCTCTGCTTGGAAGTACAATTGTCTGGATAGATTGAACAAATACACATCTTCCTCGGATGAATAATACCCATCTTGGGAATGATGTTGTGGAGGGTGTGAGGATCTTTATTTCTAAATGTCTATGATTGAGAAGATGTAGAGCATTTTTGTTTGTTTGGCTTTCATGCTCCTGCTAGCTTTCCATCAGAAAAATCTTCCTTGACAGTGAATACACCTATAATGTATTCGAAGCACTCCTGTCAGCCTGCACAATATCCTTATAGGTAGCTTACTCCTTTGCTATTAGTGATACTAACTCACAGGTGCAGTGGGTGGAGATTTTATACTATGAACATTTGCTGCTTTGCTTTCACCTGACTGGTTAAGCCATCTATTCCACAATGAGAGGAAAGAATTTTTGCTGCCTTGTTGCTTATTGGAGGTATATTTAGTCTAGTTATTTAAAGGATTAAGTGCCATGAAGATGACAAAAACCAATCTTGCAGGGACATCAGCACTTCTGGATGCATCCCATCAGGTCCCAAGGACTATTTGATGTCAGTTTATTCAAGTAACCCCTAATTCAGTCATCTTTTACTGCTGGTAGAACTTCTGTAGCCTACCTTTGCTCTTAGACACAGAGGCAAGGGAGGCCTGAAAGCAGATCATCCAGTAAAACCTGAGGTAAAAAAGGCCTCGGCCTTTTCTGTGTCCTCACCCCGCTCAGCATTGAGCTTAAGTTTTCTTTGGTCATCTTCTTGATGCCAGAGTAACTATAGAAGCCTGCCTTGTTCCCCTTCATACTCCTTGCCAGTTTTTAATCTAGCTGTGCTTTGTCATTCCTATTTGCATCCCTGTGTGCCCAGGCAATGCATCTGTATTCCTTCTGAGTAGTCTCTACCCACTTGCACCTCCCATATGCTTCCATATGCTTCCTTTATGCTTCCTTAACTGAGCTTAGGTTTCTCCATTCAGTTGTCCCCATTCAGCCTCCTGTTATGCCTGCTGGTTATCTTGCAGACAAGACAAACTGGTTTGCCTGATTCTGTAACTCAGATGGTTCTAATGTGTTCCTACTAATACAGGAATGTGAGTAATTAATTCATGATGCTATGCTCTTAATATCTTAAATCACATGCATGGATCAGGGCTTCTACAATATTCCAGTCAGATTCTTTAATTTCCCTTATTCTTCATCACACAGTTACTAACCTGATAGCTCCCCAGCTGTGTGGGATGGTTGATAAATTATCATGTGAGAAGGACTCTTGGGTTACCTTCCTCTTCTGAAATAGGGTTTTTTAAGGCTTTTATGTGCTTTTAAAGAGGCTGTGTCACGTATTAACCAGACACTCTGAAAAGCCTGCTTTGAGAAGGAGCCTCCTCAGAACAAAAGTAACACAGTAGGTTCTTCACATTGGCAGTATAGCAGATAAAAAGAGATTTGTTTGTGACAGCCAACAGTTGCCACCAGGATACTTCTGAAGTACCTGTAAATGTACTTTCAGTATTAAATACTCTGAAAAATACTTGTATGTTGTGTTTTAGAACAGAAAAATACAAAACCACTGGCATGAATATCAGCTTTTGGCAAGAAAATGACAACTTTCTCAAACCCAGGGAAAGCAGTTCAGCATACAGATTTCTGCCCGATTTTATTTTAAGCTTTCTTTCCACTGAAATAACTTTTTCATATGGCAGCTATAGTTGTTATCTCTAAAGGAAGAGGGACATTGGTATTTCCTCCTTCCCCATGAAAACCTCTTGCTTGCCAATGAGAAATTTCCACTGACTTCACAATCTTCCCTGAGCACAGAGGAAAACAATAACATTTTCCCTTCAAAGCCGTGTGTATGTGGTTACCATCTGCAACGTACTACATGGCTTGTGGGTAATGTATTGATTTCCCTCTGCTGCACTTACTGTTACGATCAAATCAATGAGACCATTTGCAAAAAGAAATGAGAATGTTTTGACTGCCTACAATTCTTTTATTCTACAATTGCAAACTTCACTTTGCAGTCTATCCAGCTAACACAATGACACATGAAAAGCTTCCTTACTGTGTTATTGATCTGCCTTCATCAGTTAAAATACTGTTTATGGTATACTAAGGCCACATTTAATTCCTCATTTCTCCAAGGTAAAGGAGACTGACAAAGGAGGAGGCTCCAAGCTGACAGGCTGCTCTTCATGGCCATTGTAATAAACACCACAGCTAATTTAAAACAGATTCTACCTGCTTTTCCTCCTTTGATGACCTGGGCCTACTGTTTTCAGTGGTTTTAGAAGTGGACAAAGTAGACCAGGCACAGAAAATCCTTCACCAAGTAGACTGAATTTTTTACTCCACTTTCTGTCTTTTCATTGATTAAAGGTTGATGAATCCCATTTGCTAGAAAGTATTGAGGAAATCTGTACAGCAGACTCATTTTTCCCAAGTGTGGGGTTTTTGCACATTTGCCTTACAAGAGACTTTTCCTTTCTAGAGCTATATTTGATCACAGAAAGTTTAAGTGTGGGTGGTTCTAAACCAGGCTTCCTCACAACCATATGTATCTTTATTAGGGTGGCATGAGGTCACAGTTGGGGCTCCTATGGAAATGTTCCAAAACCAACTTTGTCTTGCTGGTGGTTCCAGCTACAAATCAGTATTTAACTCCATGTCTTGGGAGTGGAGCAGAATACATTTAGTAAAAATGGGATGGAATATTACAGAAGAAAGCCCCAGTTATCTTTATAATGCTATTGGGGTTCATTGAATCTAGATTTTTCCAAAAGATTTAGCTTATTTTCTGTCTTATGACTACTCAGTTTCTCTGAGTATTGCAGCGATTTGGTAGTAAAATCGCGAAACAGATGTATTCCATTCTTCATATAACTAACTCCCCCTGTTGTGTATACTGTTGAGGCTGAGCATCAAGTATTGCCTGAAGAATAGCAATAGTTGCCAAGTACTGAAGTGTTATTACATTTCTCTGTCACTTTTCACCCCATTTTTGGCTGTGCTATGAAAAAGGAATTTATTAGTTATTCACTGCAAAAATCTTTGTCAGTTGAACGTGATGGGAATAAATGCAGGATAAGCTTTACCTTCCCTGGGTTTGGTTTCTTTTAAAATTGCTTTCCTCTTGCTCCCCTTTCTCATGGCACTTACTCTTTTGTACAATAGTTATTAATTATTATGCATTGATTACATTACTCTTGTGCCCAGGAACTCTTGTTATGGATAAGGACCTCTGATGTGCTATACTTTACAAAGCCAGTGTGGAATGCCTATTCACATTCCAGAGATTTAGAACCATTACAAAAGACAAGGAACAAGGAGAGAATGAGAGGTTTAAAGGATGGAACACAAGCTAATGAGACATTATTGATCAGCCTGGAAGCCAGTGCTTTCAGCGCTCCAAGATTTTAAGCACTACCAAGTTGTGATGGAAAGCGTATTGTGGTACTCCAGTTATTACATTTTTAATACAAACCATTTCTATCACTCCAGTTGACTTCATTTTCTATATTGTGACTAACATGCTTCTTAAATAGCAGATGTATTTATATAGTTACAGCAAAAGTCTGTGCAATAAGTGGATTTGGGGTAAAATTCTTTCCTTGCCCCAGAAGATGTTCCAGAGTGAACTTGCAGAGTAAGGTTTGCCATGCTGTGACATTCAGCAACAATTCTGCTAACGGCAGCTTAAATAATCATTTCCTCCTTCCCAGCTGTGTGTTTCTATTCCTGTACCATGCCTGCCCTGTACAGCCACAAGCATTTGTGCAGCACATTGTGAACTGAATTCAGGGAACTAATACAGATGCAGAATAACCTTCTAAAATAGTGTTTATGAAACTGGACTCCAAATAACAGTAACCAGAGTAATAGTAAACTTGCCTAGTCCTTATTGAACAGAAACAGCCTAAGTTTTTAGGCTTAGAATTTAATTCACTTGGCAATTCACTCTGAGTTTAAGGTTTGATCTAGTTTTGTCCCTTCCGCAACTGGAGCACCAGTCCTGGAGTGCATCTTCCGGTTTTGTTTCAGTGGTAAGGACTCCATGTGCTCATCCAGACTTGGAGCAGCAAAACCCTGTGATAAGACGCAGAGGTGCCGTCCAAAAGAGCTTTTCCAGTGACCATTATATCACCTTCCCAAATTACACAAGCTGGAATAGTGAGGATAGGCTTCTGTAAGACTTGCTGTAGCTCAGCCAGATTCACAGCACAGATAAGCTGGCTGGAGAGCTGATTATTTTTAACACTGCTAGTGAAGTTATTCTAGTAGACATCTAAAGCCATAATGAAACCTTACTGACATTCATACTCACTGCTTTCAAGTAAAACTCATCTTTACAGAACCCCAACCTCTACATAAAGCTGTATTTTTACTGCAGATAAACATATAAGTATTAAAGAGTAGGAATGTATGAAGTTCTAAGAGGGACACTGAATCCTTTTCTCCCAAGAGCAGAATCTCTAGCTGCTAAGAGATAATTCAGGTCAAAACTGACTATCAGCTTTTCTTCATCTGCGGCATGTGGATAAGAAAGTCCTGTATAGATTCTGCAATCCTCAAGCTCTTGATGCTCATTAAGTACTGTACCGGTAATTAGAATTCTTATGACTCTCAAAGGGCTAAACCAGAAGATTAAAAGAACTTTCTTTTCCTGTGAGAGGATATGTTTTATACTTGGATAACTAGGATAGATGATGATTGCTGATGGAGAGATGATAGAGAGGCTAGAAGTGTTTATTGCTGGCTTTGCATTTCTTGAGCAATGACACATACGTCATTGTAAAACCTAGGGAAAGAATATAGATGTGGGACTGAAAATCAGGAAGTCTGAATCCTTGACCAATCTGCCTGGCCTTGGATAAGTATCTTAAGCTCTCTGTACCTCATTCTAGCATATATAACTAAAGGTAGTATTTCCCCTACTATTGGAGGTGCTATAGCCTGATTATATTAATGTGTAAAATGTTTTAAACTGCTATGGTGAAAGAGTTTGTGCTCATATTTATATGCAGATAAATGAAGGCAAGCTCTATATTTTATGAAAAAATTAAACTATACCTCAGACAAACCAGGGAAGTTCTGGATTGTCATTGGAGTCAGTCAGGTTTTGCATTTGATGAAGGGGAACGCCAGTGAGAATCGAAGGTGGAATCAGAGCCACATTTAACACTTGGTAGTTACTAATGTGCTTTTCATTTTGTTTGACATTTTAATTATGTTACAACATATATATACATTTGAATAATATATATACTGTATATCTGTAATTGCTTTACACCCTAGGTGTATGACTATGTGTGATAAATGAGAGAACTGTAACACTGTGACTGATAGCTACACAGATGACTCAGCTTTACCAGGAGATGTTTCTAAGAAAAGGTCAATGCCATTCCTGAACAAAACCTTAACATTTTCTAGAAACTTCATATAAATAGTCAATGACCTCTTTGTGTGAAGAGGAATACAAAATATTGCAAGACCCCATTTCATTTATTAAGGCATCATAAACTTGCCATATACACCATTACACCATACAGAATGCAGGAGGAAATAGATCTCTGAGTAATTACTGAAGGGAAGAATCACAAGCATGTGTTGTTGCTGCAGGAGCCTACACTATGTCATCTATCCAGTAGGACCAGGTGGAGACATGATAACCTTGGAGAAGTAAGTATTGATCTTTGAATACTAACAGAAGTCCCAGAAAGCAGAAAAAGTATTTGGGCTTCTAATTTGCTACTGTTTGCACATGTCAGTGAAATCTGAACCAGTTAACACAATCAATTTAAGATGGAATCAATACCCTTTATTCTTATGCCAGTCCTGGGCAAAAGTGTATGTCTGTACTTAATATGACCTTTGATCCTGTCTCTTATGGTTTCCCCATAACTATCTAAGGAAAAAGGGTACAGTTACAACACCTCCACAGTCCCAAATAGTTGGGAAGGTTTTTTCACAGAGTGGTTACTAATGGTTAACTCCTGAGTTAGTCTTTACCGATGGCCCCAATAATGGAATAACAAGTGTACTTATTGAGTTAGAAGGGCCTGAGAGCCCACTGGGTGTCAGGATTCCATTATCAGATTATTGTGGCAAATTGAAGAAGTTATTTGAAATGAATGAAATTACTGGCAAGAGGAATGATCGTCCTCATCAGTGTTAGCTCAGGAACAGCTGGATAATCAGGAATTCTGGGGTAATCCCAGATCATAAATTGATCAAGCAACCAGGAACAAATCAGTCAAATAATCCAGTTATACTAAAATGAATTCACAGGAGCATTATACAGGAGACCTATGCAGTAATCCTTTTACTGTGAGTAAGACCTCAGTGGGAATGCTATATTCAGTTTGATACAACCATTTCAATAACTACCAACTGAAAAACAGGCCTGTTTTTATTCAGTATAATCTGAATTTTAGAAGCTATGATTTATACTCATTACTGTGGGGATCTGTTACAGACCGCCTGATCAAGGAGAACCTGCGGATGAAGCACTCTATAGACAGATAGGAAAAGCCTCACACTCGCAGGCCCTTGTTCTCATGGGGGACTTCAACCACCCTGACATCTGTTGGAAGGACGATACGGCCCGGCACAAGCAATCCAGGAGGTTCCTTGATTGTGTGGAAGACAACTTCCTTCTGCAAGTAATAGAGGAGCTGACAAGGAGAAGTGCCATGCTTGACCTTGTGCTCACCAACAGGGAAGGAACCATTGGAAATGTAACTCTCCAGGGCAGCCTTGGATGCAGCGATCACGAGATGGTTGAATTTGAGATCCTCAGGACAGTGAGAAGAGCGTGCAGCAAGCTTGCTGCGTTGGACTTCAAGAGAGCAGACTTTGGCCTCCTCAAGAACCTCCTTAATAAGGTTTCATGGGATATAGCCTAGAGGGCATGGAGGCCCAAGACTCTTGGTTGATATTCAAGGATCACCTGCTACAAGCTCAAGAGTGTTGCATCCCAACTAGAAGGAAGTGCAGCAGGAGGGCCAGGAGACCTCCTTGGATGGATAAGGAGCTGCTGAGGAAAATTCAAATGAAAAAAGAGGCTTATAAAAAGTGGAAGCAAGGACAGGCGGCATGGGAAGAGTACAGGGATGTTGTCCGGGAAGCTAGGGACCAGGTTAGGAAAACTAAGGCCCAGTTAAACTTGGCTAGGGATATTAAGGACAACAGGAAGGGATTCTACAGGTACATAGCAAATAAAAAAACAGACTAGGGAGAATGTAGGCCCCCTCAGGAAGCTCTCAGGAGAACTGGCTACACAGGATTTGGAGAAGGCTGAGGTTCTGAATGACTTCTTTGCCTCCGTCTTCATTGGCAAAGGCTCTGACCAAACCACCCAAGTCTTGGAAGGCAGACACAGAGACTGTGAGAATGAAGACCTTGGGCCCACTGTAGGAGAGGAACTGGTTCAAGACCATCTTAAAAATCTGAACGTGCACAAGTCCATGGGTCCTGATGAGATCCATCTGCGGGTCCTGAAGGAGCTGGGAAATGAAGTTGCGAAGCCGCTGGCCATCACATTTGAGAAATCATGGCAGTCAGGTGAAGTTCCCGATGACTGGAAAAAGGGAAACATAACCCCCATTTTCAAGAAGGGGAAAATGGATGACCTGGGGAATTACAGACCAGTCAGTCTCACCTCTGTGCCTGGCAAAATCTTGGAGCAGATTCTCCTGGAAGGCATGCTAAGGCACATGAAAATCAACAAGGTGCTTGGTGACAGCCAGCATGGCTTCACTAAGGGGAAATCCTGCCTGACCAATTTGGTGGCCTTCTATGATGGGGCTACAGAACTGATGGACAGGGGTAGAGCAGTTGATGTCATCTACCTGGACTTGTGCAAAGCGTTTGACACTGTCCCACACGACATCCTTGTCTCTAAACTGGAGAGACATCAATTTGATGGATGGACCACTCGGTGGATAAAGAACTGGCTGGATGGCCGCACACAAAGAGTTGTGGTCAATGGCTCAATGTCAGGCTGGAGACCAGTAACGAGTGGTGTCCCTCAGGGATTGGTGTTGGGACCGGTCTTGTTCAACATCTCCGTTGCTGACACGGACAGTGGGATTGAGTGCGCCCTCAGCAAGTTTGCCGATGACACCAAGCTGTGTGGTTCGGTTGATACCCTGGAGGGAAGGAATGCCATCCAGAGGGACCTTGACACGCTTGTGAGGTGGGCTGATGCCAACCTCATGAAGTTTAACCATGCCAAGTACAAGGTCCTACAGCTGGGTCGGAGCAATCCCAGGCACAGCTACAGGTTGGGCAGAGAAGAGATTCAGAGCAGCCCTGCAGAGAAGGACTTGGGGGTGTTGGTTGATGAGAAAATGAACATGAGCCGGCTTCAGTGTGCGCTCGCAGCCCAGAAAGCAACCGTATCCTGGGCTGCATTAAAAGGAGTGGGACCAGCAGGTCAAAGGAGGTGATCCTGCCCCTCTACTCTGCTCTTGTGAGACCTCACGTGGAGCATTGTGTGCAGTTCTGGCGTCCTCAACATAAAAAGGACATGGAACTGTTGGAACAAGTCCAGAGGATGCCACGAGGATGATCAGGGGACTGGAGCACCTCCTGTATGAAGACAGGCTGAGGAAGTTGGGGCTGTTCAGCCTGGAGAAGAGAAGGCTGTGTGGAGACCTCATAGCAGCCTTCCAGTATGTGAAGGGGACCTATAGGGATGCTGGGGAGGGACTCTTCATTAGACTGTAGTGATAGGACAAGGGGTAACGGGTTAAAACTTAAAGAGGGGAAGTTTAGATTGGATATAAGGAGGAAATTCTTTCCTGTTAGGGTGGTGAGGCACTGGAATGGGTTGCCCAGGGAAGTTGTGAATGCTCCATCCCTGGCAGTGTTCAAGACCAGGTTTGACAAGGCCTTGGGTGGCATGGTTTAGTGTGAGGTGTCCCTGCTCATGGTAGGGGGGTTGGAACTTGATGATCTTAAGGTCCTTTCCAACCCTAACTATTCTATGAGTCTATTCTATGATTCTATGATTTGAAGAATTAAGATTCTTTTGACTAGTTTCTCATGGGAAACAGGAAAACAGTCTGGAAGTACATGAAAATTGCTGGAAAGAGGACAAAAATAATTTGTTTCTTTGTTCACTGTCGCTGAATCATAGAATGGTTGAGGTTGAAAGGAACCTGTGGTACAACCTTTCTGCTCACTGCAGGCTCAATTACATCCGGTTGCTCAGGATTATGTCCAGTGGGATTTTGTCTGTCTCCAAAGATGATGACTCCACAGCCACTCTGGGCAGCCTGTGCCAGTATTTGACCTCCCTCACAGTGAAAAAGTTTTTTCTTAACTTCAAGTGGATTTCCTTTATTTCTGTTTGTGCCCATTTCCTCTTGTCCTGTCACTGAATACTACTGAGAAGAGTCTGGCCCCATCTTGTTTTCATCCTCCCATCAGGCGTTTACACACACTGATAAGATTTCCCCTTAGCCTTTTCTTTTTGAGGCTAAACAATCCCAGGTCTTATCCCACATAAGACATAGTGAGCATAATTGACAGCAACTAAGAATTTGGATAAATAAGCATGGGAATAGACTGCTCACTGACATTAGCTGGCCAATATCCACTAGTGATTTTTAAGAAGAGGTTAAGCAAGGCCCGAATGAGGTAATGTTATCTCTTCCTAGTCACAATTTGTGGCACCCTTATTTCTTTGAATTTCAGTCTCTTTGCCCATCTCCACATTGCCTTAACTTTTTTTCCATCCATCACACTCTGTCTTCTCTTGTGCATGTGTCAGTGTCAGTGCATGTGTCATCAAGCAGTGTCAGAAGCTCCTGTCAAGGCATCACACCACCACAGAACTACAAACACTTCCTAGGGAATCAGAAATTGCAAGATTCATCCTGCTTACCTCCCTTTGCTTGCTGCCCTTCCAGCTGGGTTCTGAGTCTTCAGAGTGATGGCCTTAGTGTCATGTCCTGTGCTCAGGTCTTGTGAGGTTATTCAGTTTAAACCTGCCTCATTGTAAATAACAAACTGAACTTAAGCTCCAGATCCACCTGAGAAGCAGTAGGATCCATAGTGTCCCAATTTCTTGTTTTAATTAAGAAAAACAACCTCCTTCACAGGAATTTTGTTTCTTTCTGTGCTGTTTACTGATGATTTTTTCCTTTGTATCTGTTGCCCAAATGTACTTTCAAACTTGAGGAAGTTATTGTCAATTTTTACCCAAAAAAGGCAATGAAAGAGCAAAGTAAAGAAAAAGGTTCACACACAGAACAGGATAAAAGAGAAAAAAGGCTGGCATTCCATTTTTCCCCACTCAGCCATGCTTACTTCTTTACAGAAGCTGTAACTTTGAATGTGCCAAAAAACTCCAAACCCCTAAAAAATCATAGAATCACAGGATGGTTTAGGTTGGAAAGGACCTTAAGATCATCCAGTTCTAACCCCTTGCCATGGGCAGGGACGCCTCACCCTAGACCATGTCACCCAAGGCTCTGCCCAACCTGGCCTTGAACACTGCCAGGGATGGAGCATTTACCACGTTTATGGACAACCCATTCCAGTGCCTCATCACCCTCACAGTAAAGAACTTCTTCCTCATATCTAACCTGAACTTCCCCTGTTTAAGTCTGAACCCATCACCCCTTGCCCTGTCACTACAGTCTCTGATAAAGAGTCCCTCTCTGGCATCATTGTAGGTGCCCTTCAGATACCAGAAGGCTGCTCTGAGGTCCTCACACAGCTTCTCCAGGCTGAACAGCTCCAACTTTCTCAGCCTGTCTCCATATGGGAGGTGCTCCAGCCCCTGATCATCCTCATGGCCCCCTCTGGACTTCGCCAACAGCTCTATGTCCTTCTTATGTTGAGGGCACTATTATTTCAAAAATAAGAAAACAAATGTGAGCAAGACCCCTTTCCTGCTCAACTAAAATGGTTTGAAATCAGGTTTCTGAGACCAGCTAGTGCATTATGCATGGGGTTGTTCTGTTTGGCTGATTTGATTTGCCTCAAGCCTCAATGTTAATTACAGTGAAAAGCTAAATACAGACTCGATTTAAATTTGCTAACAATCTTAAAAATAGATGCTTCTGCCCTACTCTGAATCCAGCACAGCATCCACAGGCAAATGCAATTTAACACTACCAAACCCAGCTGTGGTCACAGATTTCATTCTCAGTTGGAGTATGTCATTTTAAGTGTCATGTAACATTCAGTTTTCTTCAATGTATTTGGATTCAGCTTATGGGAGATAAAAATTGATCTCCTGTCACAGCAGTATAAAGCCTATGGGAAAATGATTTGGGAAGGACTGGGAATTAAAACTCATGGACTGTGTTACTGATACTGGAAATAATTTACCGTACCACTTGTAAACTGAAATAGTAGGTGTATGAACTATCCCTGTGGAGTATTTTATGACTGGAAAGCACTTTGGTATCATATAATTGAAATATTAGATAAGTACACGTAAGAGCGAATTTCCTTGAGATGGAAACTAGGTGAAAAATAATCCCCAACCATTGTGATAATAGGAGGAATCTATGTGGATGGTGCTCCATTATGCAAAGACCACTTTTCACTCTGTGCTTTACATGATCTCTTCTTACAGCCCTATGTGTTAAAGATAAGGCTGCATTAGCTATTGGATCAAAAAGGTTGGAGCAATTCTTACAGTCAGATGGTTGTTCATTTCTTGACAGCTTGTGTTGCTCATCGTTCCATGCACAAACCTCTGTCCCTCATCAGAAGTATACTTCACCTGGGTGTTGGGGCAATCCCAAGGACAAACACAGCCTGGGCAGAGACTGGATTGAGAACAGCCCTGAGGAGAAGGTCTTGGGGGTGTTGGTTCATCTGTGTGCACTTGAGCCCAGAACCTCCCTCCTCCTCCCCCCATGTGCTGGGCTGCATCCCCAGAGCGTGAGCAGCAGTCGAGGGAAGGGATCCTGCCCCTCTGCTGCGCTCTGGGGAGACCCCCCCCTGCAGCCCTGATCCAGCTCTGGGGCAACAGCACAAGAGGGACGTGGAGCTGTTGGAGCGAGTGCAGAGGAGACCATGGAGATGCTGCGAGGGCTGGAGCAGCTCTGCTCTGGAGCCAGGCTGAGAGAGCTGGGCTGGGGCAGCCTGGAGACGAGAAGGCTTCTTAAGAAGCCTTAGGAACCTTAGCGCAGCTCCAGTGCCCAAAGGGGCTGACAAGAAATCTTCCTTGTGAGGGTGCTGAGGCGCTGGCGCAGGTTGCCCGGAGAAGCTGTGGCTGCCCCATCCCTGGCAGAGTTTAAGGTCAGGTTGGATGGGGTTGGAGCAACCTGCTCTAGTGGAAGGTGTCCCTGCCCGGCATGAGCTTTAATGTCCCTTCCAGTACAAGCCGTTCGATGATTCTATGACTCAAAGCAGCTGCTTTAGAAAGACGCCGGGTCCCTGAGGCCCCCCGGCCCCAGGTCCAGCGGCAGGACCCGGCAGCGAGCCCCCGGCTTTGCCCCAGGCGGGATCCGGCGGCAGCAGCCCCATCCCCGGCGCTCTGCTGCCCTCTGCTGCTCGACAGGGACCCTGCTCGTCCCTTGTTCGACACCACGTTGGTATTAACGTCATAAATGAAGCTGTATCGGCGACATTCGGGCGGAATGAGCAGTTGGGCCTTATTTGCCACTTGTAGTAATGCAAGTGCATCAGAACGATAATTTGTGACCTTATAAAATTACACAATATATGCCAGTTTTAATACTAATGCTGTTAAACAGCCCATTTTCTGTAGGTTCCTGTTGGCTGTACCATGAATCCTAAATTACCGCTTACTGCCATTGTCATTTTCTTCCACTGACTGGATTTTGCCTTTACCAGAGCACCATGTAGCAAATAAACTTAATTACAATCATGTTTCTTGGCTCAAACCCAAGTAACTTTTGGATTTTTAGGGTTTTAGATTCTAAATTTGAAAGATTCTCAGAGGTTGGTTGTGCCAAGATGCCCCTTCTGCACATGACCTGCTCGAATCACACCTGAAATATCCATATGAACTCATAAAAAATTGTTCTTTTCTTCCTCCATCATTTACATAAATGTACTCAGATTTTGATCCAACTTCTGGCAACAACAGAAGCTTCGGTTGTGCAATCCATGGGACAGAAAATCCACCAGGGAGAACAGAGAAAATTACAAGCACACAGAGCTCCCTGACATTCCTGCCTCTGGATGCAGGAGAAAGAATGCTTCAGGAGTAGATTAGGCTGATGGATCAGGCTCTGTCAACAACTACTGGAGACTCACACATAGTTCCCAGTGGAAAACTTACGGATGAAAAGCAAAAATATCACCAGGGGTCACTGGAAGAATGACACTGGAACATCCCTCTTGGATGGTGCAAAATCTGAATCAGTGAATCTGATACCATCCATTTTAAAATAAGTGCTTTGACCTTCCCTGTAAGAATCTGAGAATATTTGAATGGAATTACAACAATCTAAGGTGATTTCTTAGAGTGGTGAGCATACGGAACACATCATTCTCTAAGCAACCAGGACCAGCATCATGTTTTCTTCTTCCATAACCCTTCTCTGCATGCCATTTACATACAGATCCTAAAGGTCAGTGTGTCCTAAAGGTAACAAAGCACAGGCAGAAGAGAGGCAGTTTGTACCTCCCAGCTGAGCCAAGAATCTAAAACACCCTTGTGAGTTATGCAGTAGTGCATCTTTCAAAAACTACCAAAAAAAAAAAAGTACTGGTTTATCATAGGAAAGCTGAAATGATTTACAAATAATAAAGACATGGCTAAATTCCATGTTGCTCATTGAATAAAAGCACAAATTCAAGTGAATGAGTAAAAGCTGTCAGCCTTTTCTAGATGAACATAGGGCCTGCTTTTATAATGGGCTGACTCATTCCCTCCTATTGAAAAGCCAGACCTACCATACAAAAACAAACCTGTTAAATCTCAAAAGTAGGTGTTGCTGAGGAGAAGGTACTCGAAACTGCACCTTTGCTCAGTGTTTTTTCCACTTTAATTTAGCACCTTTACCCTTAGCTGGGTTGTGTTCAGCTCTAAGCCTGCAGGAGCTGAAGAACTGCTGCTAGTGTTCAGCCCAGTGCTGCTGGAAGCATCCAAGGCTTGTGCTGCCCGGGGCTACAGGCTTGTATTTCTTTTGAGGCAGGTAGAGATTGATGGATTGTTGTTAGTATTCAGATTTGGAATGAGAATTAGAGTTGTGGATATGGAATAAAGAGGTGTAGGTATGAGCCAACGGTTTTCTATTTGGTTTACAAACAGAAAACCAAACTCTAACCCCTCTGCTAAGAGGCTGATGTCTTCAGCACTCGGCACTGGTAAGGCTGCACCTGGAATCCTGTGTTCAGTTCTGGGCCCCTCACTATAAGACACTGAGGTGCTGGAGAGGGGCCAGAGAAGGGCAATGGAGCTGGTGCAGGGCCTGGAGCACAAGTGTGATGGGGAACGGCTGAGGGACGTGGGGGGTTCAGTCTGGAGAAGAGGGACCTTAGTCTGGCTCAGGGGGGACCTTATTGCTTTCTACAACTGCCTGACAGGAGGTTGTAGAGAGGTGGGGGTCGGTCTCTGCTCCCAGGTATCAAGTGATAGCACAAGAGGAAACAGCCTTAAGCTGTGCCAGGGGAGGTTTAGGTTGGATAGCAGGACCAATTTCTTCATGGAGAGTTTGGTCAGGCACTGGAATAGGCTGCCCAGAGCAATGGTGGAGTCACTGTCCCTGGAAGTGTTCACAAACCATGTAGTTCAGGCCCTCAGTGATCGGCTTTAGTGGTGGATTTGGTAAGCCTGGGGTAATGGTTGGACTCAATGATCTTAAAGGTCTTTTCCAACCGAGTTGATTCTATGATACATGTAGGTCCCAGACTGGAAAAGGTTGTCGGTTTTATGCAAAGCTTGAGAGCACTGTGTGTAAGGGAGCTTCTACAAAATCTAGTTTGGCAGTCAAATCTGAAAGTACCTCAGGTTTTAAAAAGCTGGATACGCCAGTGTTGTTTGTTACAAGTAGGACTGCAGGAAGCCAGGGCCTCCAACACCCTGCAAACCTGCATTAACCTGACACCTTTTATAAGCTTGGAAAAAAAATCATAGGAATGTCGGCATCTACTAAAGCCTGCCACCACAGCATGTAAGCATCCTGCCAACATGGTTATTCACTGCTGTAATGAACACATGCATGATTAGAAAGTTTGTTTAACTATTACTGGAAACCATTTTCCATCACAGTCCTTTCAGCTGTTTTACAGCTACTGCAGGAGGAAATTCTGCCTTTGGGCTCATAGGCTTGGAACGTGCCATGGTGGGGCAGGAAGAATTAGGGGGAGCTCCTGATGGGAGTGCACTGTAAGTCACTGTAAGAGTGACATACACGAGTATTAAGTGACATGAGCAATGTCAAGGGAAGTCAGACTCACAGCCTATCCTGGTTCTCCTGTCAAACGTCATGTAATGTACCTTTGCCATGGCATAACTACATTCTGATCGCAAGCACCGTAACAGGAATGTGTGGACATGAGTGAGTTGATAAATCAGAGGCAGAGGAGGAACTAGAACTCAAGTGATGCAGAGAGCCAGTTTCTCAGCTCTATCAAATGCGTATCCTGTAATTCATAGCCTCATATTGTTTCTTAGGGTAGTCAAGCATAAACTATTTAAGGCAGGGATCCCTATGCATGTTAATTGTGTGTTATGTAACAAGAGTGGTGTGTCTAATTGTTACTGCACAAAAAGAAGCATAATAATAATGATGATTGCTCTGATTTCTGCCTTCCCTCATGGTACATATTTTCCTTGAAGTAATCAGGGACTTGTTGCTAGGTAGTTAATATTTAAGGTACCTTAAATATTTTAATGTGTCTGTGCCTGTCGTTTCTAGGCAGCAATATTTGTTTATGATATTGTTATACAACCCTTTCTACCTTATAGCCTTTATTCAGTGTAATCTAATATAATAACCCATACAGTTAAATTTCAGTCCTGAGACTTGTTTTTCTCACAGAGTAGCATATTGAAGTATTGAAGCTACTGTTAAGAATGATAAAGTATCTCTGACATAAAAGATTTATTCTTTGTCAGGACGTACTGCTAGCATTCTTTTTGTTCTTGATACACTTCAAAAGTGAACAGGATACTTAAATAAGGCCATTTACTAGTTGGTAACGCTTCTGTGCATTTTCAGCACCTATTGCAAATGCTTGCATGTTCCAAAAGCAGAAAATTCCAGAGTTTTAAAGTAAATCATCAGTGGTTTGGGTGGAGAGAAGCCCAGTCTGAACTGAATTACAGTTACCTTCATCTTCGTCCTCATGCTTCCAGGCATGTTGCATCTCTACAGCTGGCTTTCTACCTAGTCTGCAGGCATGCAGGAATTGTGATAAATGGTTGAATTTAATGGCTGAGGATCAAGATTACCTCTAGCTGGAGAGAAATCTTCACATGCAAATCTGTTCTATTGCACTCTTTCCTAAGAGACCAAGAGAAGGAAAGAGGTTTCATGGTAGTTGGAAAGGCAGTTAAATGGAGAAGGAGTGGAGATGAGACAAGGGCTCAACAGAAATAGTGACTCTTAGGGAATGTCCTGAAGACCAAGTGATCACCTACACCTACTGAAATGTTTAACCAGGGGTATGCATTATCATTTCATCAGTCCTTTGGAAGTAAAAATCAACATATTTTTGTCTGCTGGGCAACACTGCTGTAGGTTTTCCTTGGTGTAATCTCAATTTTATTTAAATAGAAAAACTCTAAAACATTTAACTTGGGATTAATGTTGTATCTCTTGCTAACGGGTTTTGTCCTCTGAGCTTGCACTTGGAGAGGCAAGAGACTCTGCTGACTCCTCATGTTCTTTGCCACAGATCTATATGGGCTGCAGAAAACATACATCATCTACCTGCCGAGCCTGTGGGAAACACAGAAGAGAATTACTCCAGACAGTGCTCATGTCTGCAAATGAAAGCTGAGCTTTCCTGACAAGACACAAATGGATGGGAACTCAGAAGTTCACCAAATGCTGAAAAGCAGAAATCAGGGCTCCAGGTAACCCATGCTGATGGTTTTGCAAATCTAATCTGTTCACTGTCAGGTGCTGCAGCAATACAGTAAAGCCAGGCAAAGTCCCAGAGCCATTGCTGCTAAATTCAGTGTATTTCTCTTAGTGTTTTAAAACTAAGATAACCTCCATTTCTTAAAATTAATCTTGTATTTGTGAAGGCAGCTGAACAGCCCTGCAAACACATCCTCTATCTGCAGTAGATACAACAGAAGTTCAGAGTTTGTTAGAACAAGTACCATTACTCATTAGGAGAAGCTACTTATTTTCATGTCTCTTCAAGTCTCCAGCCTTTTTACTGAGACCTCCAATAACATTATCAGTTAGTGCAAATTCTAACAGTGATTTCTGTATTTGTTGCAGAACACATCACAGAACACTGCATGGTCCTTGTGTAACAGCACAGTTCAAATATAATGGACCAGAGATTAAGGACTCCATATACCATGTTCAGCTCCGAAACATGAGGTGTGTCTTTGCCAGTTGGTGCCCTTTGGAATCCTTTCCTGAAATATGTGTGCCAAATGCACTTTTCTTTTTCTTTTTCTAATCTGAAATTCACCATGAGATCCTCTACTCCTGCTTATCCTGCAGTTTGCTGGTGCAGGGGCATATAAAAACTGAAGGCTAGACCTGTTCCTTCCTTTCATGTAGACTCTCAGCTTCTGGGGACAGCAGTGACAATTCTGGTAGGTAACAACTGAACTAACGTCTGATTTTTACCCTCTTTTAAAGCTTAGTTATAAATTCTGGAAAGGTATTTGACTGAGAATTGGTATGTTCCACTGCTTTGTAACCAGCTTCTTGCCCATCTTAAAATAACTCTTGCTTTGGATTACACTGTCTGGCATACAATTACATTTGTATCTAGTATTACAAAGAGTGGACAGACCGTTTGAGTTCACTTGGTGTTTCACAGGGGTGTAGACTGATGCCATCCACAATCCTACGAATGCGAATTGGGAAATCCCAATTATCCAGTATAAAAGGCTCTTTCTTTGTGCCCGAAGGTTAGTGTAGCTTAGTGTCATCAGTTTATCTGTAGGCAAATGCTTTATCTTAAGAGCAAAGTGGTTTCAAACAGACTGGTTGATTTGGATCTCCAGTACTGTTATGAGATACCCTACCTGCATAAATAGATGAAAGTGCCAATAAGATCATTGTCTCTATTGCTAAAATGACTGCATTCATATTTCATTAATGAAAATATCATATATCCAGAGAAATTTAGATTTTTCATTTTAGGATTTACATTAAAGCTCCAGGAAATCGTATTTTGTATGGCTAACTTGTGGCTTCGATCTGTATTCTACAGCCAGCACTACTGAGCTCAGATGAGCATGTTCTAAAGGCCTCCTTTACCAAAGTGGTCCAAAGGGACTGGATTTGTTTCTGTCAGAAAAACGTTATTGATCAATAACAGCTTTTGTAACAAAACCAGAGCTTGATCTGATATTAAATGTTTACAGTTAATGATTTACTTTAGTTTCATAACACATCTGCATGTCATTACTTGGACACAACAGGACCGAAAGCACAGTTACTGCCCATAACTAGTCCTTTAGTCTGAGCCTGTTTTACTCTCATGTTTGTGTGTGTCACATTTAAGTTCATGATGCAGAAGTGTCTTTTATTTGGTTACCTGCATATTTTAAAAGATCAATACATACACATCTAAAGAGGGAGATTGAAAACCTAGCAAACACAAACCTCATAAGCATACCTTGATTAACCTTTGTCCTCTTCAGCAGCTACATGCCAGCTACCAGCAGCTTTATTATAATTCCAACTATCATTTTATAATGTAAGAAGTGTGACATGATATCCTCACTGAGAATACTGAGACTAAAGCTTTCCTAGGCTGGCTTACATTGCTACTGCAGTGCAGGGGTATGACCTGCCTCTACAAACTGCGCTGTGTCACCTTCCTGCCTTCTGGGTGGAGTTTCACTTGTACTTCTTTCCTTCCCCAACCTGTCTGCAAACACAGCTAAGCTAACATGAAGTTGGAAGTCAAACATATCCCAGATAACAGGGATACGTACCTCCCACTGGAGAGAGGGTGAAACCACACACCAGAGTGCCACAGTCCTGTCTTGGCATGTTCTTGGGGGCAATGGAACTATCCCCTGCCTCTTCCTCAGGATATGATTTGGTTGTGCGTAAATAGTCAAAATGCTGTATTTATAGGAAACACAATGCCTCGCTGCTGTGATAAGTTTAAATATAGAGAACAGGCCACTACTGGCATTTAAAATATCACTAGCTGGACAAGATAGTGCAATCAGAAAATAGCCTAAGCTTTTACTGTGGTTCTGTGTACAGGCTTTTCATATCCCTCTTACTGCTTTTAAATGAATTGAAATGGGATTATTTGCTTCTTGAACAAATTAAATGCTTGACATTTACTCAAAGTGAGTATCAGGCAGCTTTATCTTTTCCTTAATATAAATCTTTGGATATTTTCCTCTTTTAAAGGGGCTACTGCAAATGCAGTGTGTGCATTTGAACACCATGTATTCCACAGCGCATCTGCCATTTGTTGTGCACGGCTATATTTGAACAGTAATGCAATAATAATGTCATTCTTATTGTTAGTATTAAAACTATAATTACTTTCTACCTGAGTTTCAAAGCCAAGTTCCCAGTGAGTTACTCACTCAGGGTCAAGCCAGAGACCAGCTAGTACTTGCATTGCAGAAGAGCAAGTTAATGAAGAATCCTTTCCCTCTCTTCTGCCAGTTACCCACATCATTGGTACCAACGCAAGGCAGCAAGCAGGCCCTGAGAGTAGGTAGGTCATAAGCTTACAGGGAAGGGGTGGGAATCTTCATCCACTTCCTCCTTTGCTACTCCCTCCTCTGAGCCCATATGCAGAATTGGTAGCTGTGCTGATGTGTCAAGACATATATGCTGGGCTGGGTGTAGTGTATTCTTGAGCAAGAGAGGAAACAAAGAGAGGCTATGACTCAGAGCAGCCGTCTTCCAGCCAGGCAGCTAAATGCACTTTCCCTTATTAGGCCAGATCATGAAACCTTGCTTCATTTTGAATGGTACCTAATTCTGCAGTAGTATCATTCCCTTCAAGAATCAACTCTTCAAATCCCGCTTAGCGGAGTGAAGCTCCACCTGCAGCTTTAATTCTTAAAACAGACCAAAAAAAACCAACAAACACTTGTCATTAAACTTGACTCCACCTCCTCTGCCCAACATTGAATAGTGTAACATGAATCAGGCTCCATTAGCAGCAGATGACAGGTTTGAAAAGGATAGCACCTGCTTAACTTCCTGTAAATGCTATGTTTTTATGACTGTAATCTGAATTGCCACATTGCCACCTCAGCTAATGAGGTGGGTTTGATCTGAGTTACTTTAGCAGGCTACTAAGAGAAACCAGAAAGAGATCGGGCCTCATGCCTCCCACAGACCTCGCTTATAGCTTAACTGAAAGGACCCATAGCTGATTTTCCCTGATTTAGGTATTTTTGTTACATGATGTCAAGAACTGTGTCCTCGACTGAAATGTAATCCTGCAGGAGGGATGTGTCACTGAAGTGAGTTCATATGAGAATTATGCAGGCAGATGAACTTTCATACCTCTTCTGCTAGAATGCCTACGATGCTGCTCCAAAAGCTGGAGTAACCAAATGGTTACAAGACATTGTGTCTTCTTACAAGGTGGTGTTGACTATCAAAATGAAACTAAAAGCAGCATCAACCTTCTACCTACAACTAAGCAGACATTTCAGCTGTTATTTCAAAACACTTGTTGCATTATAATTTACATGCTATATTGATATTTATAATAAAGAGTGACAGCTCTAAATGACCACTTTCAACCTGCTTTTTAAAACCAGGTTTTCAGACAGGTCTAAACTTCATTTCCCAACTAATCTCATGAGTCAAGAGTGTATGTAATTCAATATGTAATCGATTGCCTTGAGCATCTATTTTCCTCATAAACATGCTGTCAGGTTAAGAAAAGATTTGTTCATTTTACAAATGCAAGTCAAAGTTAACTTCTGGAGTTTGGTTGCGCATCCCCCTTCATCCCTTGCACTCACTGGGCTGACTCTGCTGCTTTCATTTTACATGGACGTAGCCGAAATATGTTTTATGTCCCTTGCTTAAGTGTAAGTAAGTTGCTAATCACTTCAAACAACCATGAAGTATTACCTAAGTGGTTCACAGGCAGCTCTAGCACCTTTCATCATACTGGCTCTATGAATAAAAGTGTGTTTAGCTGGAAATTCAGAAGTAGTTGTTAATAAAAGACATTGCAGAACAAGTCAAGATCATAGAATAGTTAGGGTTGGAAAGGACCTTAAGATCATCCAGTTCCAACCCCCTGCCATGGGCAGGGACACCTCACACTTGACCACGTCACCCAAGGCTCTGTCCAACCTGGCCCTGAACACTGTCAGGGATGGAGCATTTACCACTGCTTTGGGCAACCTGTGCCAGGGCCTCACCACCCTCACAGTAAAGAGCTTCTTCCTTATATCTAACCTGATCTTTCCCTGTTTTAAGTTTAAACCCATCACCTCTTGTCCTATTGCTACAGCCCCTGATGAAGAGTCCCAGTCCAGCATCCTTGCAGATGCTTTAAAGTAAGTTTCTGTGGACAACAGCAGTAGAAACCAACTCCTTCATGTTGGCAACGTTTCTGTTAAATGGTGACTCCCAGGGCAGAGGGAGGGGGAACAAAAAACTAATGAGGAAATGCTAAGCCAAGTTCTTTCCTCAATCCACCTATGTGATACAGCAACAACATTAGAAGGGAGCAAGTGAATGGAGAAGGGCACATTTTGGTCCTGATGAGAAAGCAGCTGTCAGACTACAGCAGTGTCCTAAAAGAAACCTGTGTTTAGAGGAGTGCATTTGAAACCCGTGACTGCCCTTCCATTTCCAGCTTATAAAATCACAAGACTAAATTAGGCTTCTATATTATTTTATTTCCCTCTTAAAATATAGCATTGAAGTCCTGCACACATATAAATATCCCTACAGTTTCTTACACACTTTCTATTCATCATTACTTAAAGTGCCCAACTGTGAACATTAGAAATAAAAACATTACTGTTAAGAGTGGCTATGCTTAGAGAAGGACAGGTATTCTGACAGTGCAGGCCTCTGATTTTACAAAAATCACCTGCAGAAGAATACACCCTCAACAACACGCATCAAGATTAACCCTGAAGTACTTGCTTTGGGTTTTTTTACTCTGCTCTGAAAGTGATTAACATACAGGGTTTAATTTTGATGTCTTTTACATAGTGTAAGAATAAAGGATAAATGCATTACTTTCTTTCTAGCTCCCTCCTTCCCCCACAAAGTGTTTACTGTGTCCCAAGCTGCTATGTTGATTAAAAACCAGTTGAAAAGAGCTCTGGAAATGCATGCAACTTAAAATTCACTTAAACACACTTTCAGTTATAAAGTCTGAGAGATTTTCAGTTCAGCACATGGCTATGGTTCAGTTGGGTTATTAGATGTGTTTGTCGTAGTGGTGAGATTGGTAAACACTTCTTCCTTAGTTTCAGGCTGGTGTCTTTCCATTTTGCTTTCCTCTTTAGCATCTTTATTACTGGTATCTCCCTTGCTCTTGACTACCACAGGTTCAATCTCCATGATTTCCTGTGGTGGCTTAGGCTCTGGCAAATTTGGCTGAAGTCCATCAACTTGAACAGGTTCTGGGACATCTTCTGCTTTCTGTTCAAGTCTTTCCAAAATATTCTGGACCTTCCTTACACCATCTCTCCTGGCCTGGCGCACATCCGGACGACCCTCAGGGTCCACTGAGTCTAGGGCTAGCAACTCTTTGGTCAAATACTCTTCAATCATCAAGTATTTTTTGTCATTTTTCTTGCCTTCAAAGGAGTTGACTGCCTGCTCAAGCATCTGTACTTTCTCCAGAATTGCCTCCACTTTCAACACACCAGGATGCTTTTGAGGTTCTCCTGATTCCATCGTCTTCGGTGCTGCCACCTCTTCAGGAGGAGGAGGCCTTTCCTGCGGGGGAACCATCTTAGGTGGGGCAGGAACCCTTTTATCAGCTTTCTCTGCCATGGCTGGAGGCTTCTGGGCGGGTAGTTTAGTATCCGGCTCTTGGTGGGTGATCTGGATTGGGATATATGATGATGGTGCCTCAGCTGGGGGTGGTGGGACTACCTTGTTCTCAGGTTTGATTTCAGGGGATGGTCTTGGTGGCTCTTGAGGTGGGATTTGTTGTTGCTGAGAAACCTGGTGAGCAAAGCAAGTTTGTGTTGAGACACAATGAACAATGCTCCTTATTTCCTTCTGAAGAAGGAACCTAACTTCCATTTTCTGTGCTTCTAGAAGTGCAATTTTCACACCCCCCAGATGACTCATCTTTCCTGTGCACTGCTGAATTTTACCATTCTAACATTAAAAAAGCACTGTGCTGAAGAGTTCTCTTACTGTTTTCAAGCTATTGCAGATCATAAGCACCAGTGAACTCTCAAAGACCAATCTGCCCATGCTCACTGGAATCATCCCTACAAGCAGTTTTGTAAGACCCTAGGGGCAAAGCTCTCACCTGATGCAGTCAGTAGGATTTGCTGTAACTGCCTGCAGCACAGTCCAGATTTCATCCTCACCGACAGCTGGTGCTTCTTGAAAAGCCAACTGCTTTGCTGAGTTCTAACCACATTTTGAGCTATTCTCATCCCATTTCTGTTTTCAGGACATTCCTTTTGTTGTTTGTGCTTATTTTTACTGATTTTATCTTTAGAGTATTTACACACAGAGGTTACTATGTCAATCTTACTACACTGTAGCGGCTGGAGACAATGCCTGGGATTACTACAGCTCTAAGAGTCATCAAATCAGGAATCTCTTGCAATTGAGATTAGCTTGGAAATCTTAGCAGAAAACTGCAATTCATGAGATCTGTATTTTCCATCTGCCACCCTGTTCACTTACTCTTGCACATATACAGTGATTTTGGAAAGGTATATTTAAAAGGCTTAAGTAAAATACCTACATTTATACTTAAACCAAGTAAGTAAATGCCCTACATTGACAATCTGTTACTGCTTTACCCACCGAAAATAAAGTTTGATCAGAGAGCTCCAATTCTCACCCATAAAAATATATTAGTATTATAACCTAGAATGTGCCATTAAATCTGAAGGCTTCATTGTTCCGTACTACCTCCTGGGTTTTCAAAACTATTAACCTAGTTCTGCTGTCAGTTTAATGTGAAATCTCTCCAGAGAGGAAATCAAGGCTTGTTTTTATAACACATCCTTACACACACACACTTGTCAAATTCCCAGTAGGTTTAGTAGTTTTAGTAACAATTTTAACATGGATAAACTCTTCAGTGAGCAACAGGGTCTATGAGCAAGAGCACGCTTCATATGGGAAGAATAAAAAGCTCTAAGACTAGGTTTTGCTGATCCCTTCTTCAGAACTAAAATTACTCTGTGCACCTGATGCTATCCTAAATGGTTCCGAGACATCAATGAAGTCTATTTACATAGATGCCACAAATCCCACGGACCTGATTTTCTTCTTAGAAAGATAATGCAACATCAGCTACCTCAGTGTCGTTACACCACATTATACCCTGACGAGAGGAAAATCAAACTGTGTGCTAAATCCTATTTCAGTGATCCACAGAACCCACATTCCTGATGGATGGAAAAGCCACTTGCTGCCAGTATCATCTCAGTGTCTCCCAGCTTGTTTAAATCCAGAATAGAGACTGCTTTACATCAAGTACAAGCTGATTTCTCAGCTCTACACTGAACGAACTACCTGGACTGTAAGTCTCTTCCGTGCTCTACATACCTGGGGTCTGTCTACAACTGTTTGCACTCTGATGGGTGCCGGGGGCTGTATCTGGGTGGTAACTCTGGCCGGTGAACTGTCACGGCTCGATGAGCCTCTCTGGGCCATCCTGAACGGAGACTGCGCTCGTGTTGTCTTCGGCTCCCTCTCATCTGGTTGGATTTTGTGGAACACTGGTTGGTGGGCTTGGAATTCGCTCTGCTGGGCAGGGTAGTGTGTCTTCTGTGCCTGGTGGTACACCTGCGCTGGTTGCCGCTGGATGTTTTCATGGATCACAGGAATTGGAATATAACCGCGAGGAAGCTGATGGCTCCCTGCGTTGGGTCTGCCAGAGGACTGAGGGGAAGAGGTTGCAGAATCAGGAGCTCCAGGACATTGAGGCTGCCACGAAAACAAAATCCATTAGTAAACTCTGTGCTCACAGTACTTTCCATTTCCAAAGAGAAAAGGAGACGGTAACAGAAACAGAACTCTTGTTTCCGGCATGCACTTCCTTGTTTTTTTAGTGAAAGACCTCTCTAGACAAACCGCAGAAGTTGTGAGAGCATCATTATAACAAGTAGAAACCTGAGCTACAGCATTCCCAGCCCTCAAATGAGCAGGGAGTGGATGCTCAGTCAGAATGGTTGCTGCTTTTGCATGGCTGTTCCTGTCTAAACCTGTTAAATTTGAGGTAAGCTAAAGTTAAGCAAACAAATTATACGCTGGAAACAAAAACAACCCCCTACCAGAGGCACACAGCATTTAGACTTCTGATTCCAGCCACACTAGCAGATTTGGTTTGGTTTGGGGTTTTTTAGAAGCATGTAATTAACTCAGTAGCAGGCAATGGCAATGCATATACGGATCATGCTCCCTTTTTCCCCCTAGGACCTTGCAACACCTTAGCCCCTTGGCAGCGAGTGAGCTGCACTAGCTCAGACCTGCTGTTAGCAGAAGCAAGCTGCAGAATCCAGCTTCCAGCGTGTTCTAGGCTGTGGGTCTGCACTTTGCTCACAGCTCTCTCCCACCTCCTGCTATGGCCAATCCATCACCCCAAATACTGTGCACCAACTCCAGCAGCTGTCAGGCTATTTTCTGACCAGTTTCACTCTCTAAGTAAGAGGAACAAAATCATTTCCTGATGGGTTTGTTACACGTCTCAGTGAAAGGCCAGGTCAGCCTGGAGCTGGCAGAGGAGAGAGCAGGACAACACAGCCAGAAAGCAAGAGAAGGATGGGCAAGAAGAGGAAGGGGTGCAAAACCCCTCATTTGGTGCTGGTGAGCTGCTCAGCTGCCCATGAAAGAGCAACCTTGAATAAGTAAGTTAAATGCTGGTTTGTATTATGGTATCCATCACTGCCATGATTCGTGCTTTTAAACCCCATGTCAACGAGGCCACCACCACAGGCTCTGGTCAGTTGATACCCACACCATGCTCCCTAAGTCTGTAACAGCAAGTTCTGAGGTCCTCACTAGTTTTGTTGGAGGACTTCAGGAAGAGGCACAGAAGGCATGCTCCTAAAGGCACTCTGCGTACAAGACAAAGCTGAACAGTGTGGGGAGAAGGAAAAGCTGAGCCTCTTGCCCTGATATTGCATGGAGATGGCATCGTTAGCCAAGACAGCTGAGAAACCTGCTAACAGACTTCTAATTACATTGTTCAGACTCCACCACTGCTGAATTACAGACCTGATGATACATTTTCAGCCTGGTCAAGGCTGCGTTTCCTGCTCATCTTACTTTGAATAAAGATGAGGTTGGTATTTCCATGTACTACAGGAGCACCAATTCTGCTCATTCTCCAGAGAGAACAGGCAAACCAAAATCCTACCTCCTGACACACAAAGCAAGCAGGGTGACTCTTTTGTTCAATGAAGTCCATAGCTTGAAAATACTCTTAACACACCTCTGAAGAACCAAATTCCTTTACAATTCACTTTTAAAGCTATATGTATGCAAATCCATATGCTTAATACAACTGAAGTATTAAATTGGCAAGCAAAGATCACAGCAGTAGCACTTCTGAAGTGGCCTGGCTTGTTAGCTGCCTGGCCACTTTTATTTCTGTCTCTCCCACTTTTGTTCACTTCACTTTCTGAGTCATGGTGCAGAACACAGGAACCTGTCTGTGTCCTCCACTTATGCTGGAAGCAGAATAAACCCCAGAACAACCCTCCCCTGCTGCAGGGCCTCACAGCTCAGAGGCTGTCCTTCTGCAGAAGCCATCTCCATGCATTTATTTCTGCAGAATCACTGCAGACCAAAAGCAGGCCACGCTAGGAAAAAAACCTCACATATTTATGCTGCCCTGACTGTGCACTTTTGCATTTGAATACTCTTGGGAAGTATTGGGAAAATGTAATCCTGTGGCAAGTCTGGCTTTCTGAAGGATCAACTACCCGTGTGACATTCAGGTCATACATGCTGCGAAGACCAATGCAAACACACCCCAGCAACACTGACAAGTTACCTCGGGTCCGTGCGCGGCCGGCGCTGGGGCTGCTGCAGCTGCCGGTGTCTGTCCACATTGTTTATCCGCTTGAGAAGCCTCCACCGGTCCCCTTGGAGGGGACTCGGGGCCAGCATAGGCTCCCCTCAGAGGTGGCTGTGCCTGCACCGTGGTAGGGACAGCTTCTGTCTTGTACCGCTGCACACCGGGCTGCGGAGCAGAGAAGCACGGGTGCTGCTGTCTGCCGTCGATGCCTTCATGGATAACAGGAATAGGGATATAGCCGGCCCGGAGCTTGGGATATCCTATGTTTACTTCTCTTGCTGGTGCCTGCTTGGGGCTATCACGAGATGGACCATTTGCTGATGACTGGCTTTCCTAGAAGTTAAAAACATCACATTGCGCTTGTTGGTAGCTCAATACAATGCTAAAGGTCTGTCCTAAAAGTGGCATCAGCTCTATAGGAGAAGTTCAGGCACTTTTGCGTCTGTGCAGCTAATAGCAGGTGCTCACACCCCAGGTCTGCATGCAAAAGAAGAAAGGAAGCTAGTAAGTCTGCTTATGTATGAGGCTTTCACCCCCCCCACCCCCCCCCGAATACCAACTTAGGCTTTAAAATACCTGCCTAATTACAACAGCATTTCTTATTTATCATGCATTACTTGTGCTTAGCCACCAGCCCACCCCCTTCAGATGGAGCTCCTCCAATTCAAACAAGTGCCCACAGGACCAGAGGCATTTCTTTAACACCTCTCAGAAGCCAGCCTATAGATAACATCTGAAAAGATACTTTGATGGGAGCCTAACCCCATCAGAAGCACAATGTTTGTTGGCATTGTTCTTCCCACTGGCTATATAAAGAGTTACTGCTGCTGCATACTGCACAATATACTCCCTTTCAGCGAGGGGAGGATCCGGTTCAGTAAATACTGAGGGAGAAGGGAAGACAGGATAATGAAGAGGAAAATGCTGAAAAGCAAGATAAAATAACCCCTGTATTGTCTGCATATGCTCACTGGACAATGTCAAAGCTCTGGCAAGGGTGGAAGTGGTTTGTACTAAGAGCCCTCACAAGTCCTCTAGTAAGTTCTTCCTGCATCGGTCATTCTATTTTGAGGCCCTGCGAGGGCTAAGTTCCAGATGTATCTGTAAGTCAGATCATGTAACAAGCACCTCTGTCATTCAGAGGGTAATGTCATTATTCAGTAAGAGGAGAATTTAATAAGGGGACATATGGTGCAAGTGTTGGAAACCCTATTTTTAAAGGGGTGTTTAAGCTGCAGAAATATTTAGTGTTGCTTCTGGACTGGACTCATTAACATACTAATTCATGAGGAATTAACCCTTTCACCAACCAGATTTTGAGTGCTCTTCCCATATGAATGTCCCCTTAAAACGCGATTCCTGAGAATTCCTGTGAGCAATAAACTGCAGAGAATAAAGGCTCTTACTTAGGTAAGCTAATAAAATAAAGATAAGAGTACTAAAAGGAACAAGATCAAAGTCAGAGCCCGGATGTTGCATTTCCTTTTACTCACTAAAAAGGAAAACATTCTGCAAGGGGCACAGAGGAGATCCAGGCCTAGAAACTTCACACAGAGAAGTAACTTGAAGTTGGCTTTTCCAGTTGCAGAACAAGGATGATCTCATGCCAAGGTCTGCACCAGGATCCACCGCCGACAGTGAGTCATTTTAAATCCACCCTGCAGGGAAGCCACGTTCCTCTGCCCAACACACACCGTCTGGGGAAGGGTTTCAGGACCCCCATCACCAACAACCCTTTGCCAGTTTACCTTCCACTATCACAACCCCAGATCCACAGCATTCCCGGCAGCCACCTCTCCCGGGATCCGGAGGGAAGCGCGGTGATGCCAGCAAATTGCATTTGCCGGAAAAATAGATGTGAGGTGCTCTCAGCTAACAACAATGCAGGGCTGTGTCCCTGCCAAATGTCTGCTGGGAGAGCGGAGCCGAGCAGGGAGGGAAAACTGATGATTCCAGAGTGGGAAGCAGCACCTTGCTGCCGCTGAGCACCGACTCGATGCATTCTGCGCCCCGCATGCACCAGCTGCTCCCCGGCACAGGCTCCCTTGACAGAGGGAGCAGGCGGCGGGTGAAACCTGAGCGTTCACAGCCAGCCACCCACAGCTATAAAAAGGAGATTCACTCACTTCCAGTGCTGTCCAAACTCCCCATGGGAAGGGTCGGGGCTGGGAAGGGGTTAGGAGCTGGGTGGGCACAGCAGTACCCACAGATGCCCCAACAGGAGAAGGGTTTCAGCCACTCCTGCTCTGCTCCACCGGGCTGTACAGCAGATCTGCCCTAGGGGATTAGTTGCCAGCTCCTCTCTCTTGGCATTTGAGGGGTCTGCCATGGTTTGAACTGCTCCATTTGGGGATAAAACCTTCAGTCTTTTGGAGTAGCCCGCAATGATTGCAGGGGGGTTGGACTGGAGGACCTCTGAGCATCCTTTCCAATCCAAACTGTTCTATGATAAATCACTGCCAAGGCTTCAACATGGGCAGTCTCCTCTCTTAGGAGTCTGCCCATGGGCTTCATTTTCAGACCCTTGTGGCTACCCTTGTTTTGAACCATTTAACAGTCTGAGAGATTTGCCTCTGCAACTTAAGCCCTGGTAAGAAATACAGAAGCAGCAGCCCAAAACCAAAGGAAAAAATCAGGTTGGACTGCTTTCTCAAACCATTCAGTTTGTGTCCGAAGTGAAACTTCTGGCAAACTTAATACTTTTAAATGGAAACACTGACCCCTCCTTAAGAGCCACAACATAAACTATACTCTCATCATTTGTTATTTATTCTTACAGCTTCAGACAACCTGTGCTGATCCTGTGGAAAGTCAGTATTTCAAGTCGATCCTTTGTTCCAAGCTTTTTTCCCCTGTAGTCCGGTCTGCTAACCACAGAGGAATTTCTGCTTGTGTCTCTCTGCAGTGCCATCGTACTGGAGCAGTCCTCAGTGGAGGAACAAATGCAGTGTCCCCTTTCTTTTCTCCATGGTCAGCAGGTCTGAGGCAGAAAGATCAGATGCTCTCATCACAACTGCTCTTCCTGACCCACACTGGTCTCTTCAACACTTAGTAGTAGCTTGGGTTTGTTCTTAGTGATGTGGATCCCGGTTGTTGATGTTGTTCTTGGTGCATGTGGATCCCAGTACCCCTGCAGTCAGGCTTGTGGCCAGAGCCAGTCTGTTTTGTGCAAGGGAGCCTGGACTAACAGGTTCTGGAAGACTTCAGGAGAAGCTCGGGTGTGCCTGGGGACACTGCAGCAAGGGGGAGGAAGGGAATCCAGCTCTGGAAACCTCTCATCCTAATGCTGCAGAGATTGTGGACTCCCTTTGAATGGTTTAATTCCTGTTTCACAGGTCAGGCAGCCAGGAGATCAAACATGGCCATTTTTTGGCTTTATTTGCCTGCTATCAAATGTATCTGCCTTCATCCAAGGAAATCAAGTTCTTTCTTTGACAATAAAACTGAGAATAATTATAAGCAACAGAGTATCGATGGATTTTCTCCTAGTAGCAGGACTGACCATCAGCACTGCAGGAATCCTGGCTGTGATCACACGCTTGGTTTACATGTAACAGGCAGAATCCCCAAACAGAGATTTGAGGTAGCAGCTCAGAAACATTGACACCAGTTGTGGGCTACATTTCTGGTAGCCTGGACCACCAATGGAAACTCTAGACCTGATCCACCATTTCAGGACTCATCATAGACAATCAAACAAGAGCAAAAAGCATCGCTGCACTGTGGCCAAGCCGTGCTGGAGATCTGCTCAGGAGGAATGACAGGGGACGAGGACATATGCTTGTGTTGTGAGGCCATCACCACGATAAATAAAGGTGCAGCCAGCACAAGTTGTGCAACTGGAAAAAACACTTCATCCCCCCACATCCTCCTGTTGGCGTCCCATGGGAAGGGCACGGTCAGGAGTGATGCTGAAATCCTCCAACTTGCTCCAATTTGAAGCGAGTTCTTGCACTGCGTGCCAGTGGAATGGCAAAGTGACAGCAAGAGAAACAGACAACCTTGCAACAAAACTGCCAGGACAGCTGTACTATCCATCCGGAGCGGATAATGGCATGCGCGACTCCTGATGTGCCCAGCGACTGCTTAAGTGTTATTCCAGACGGAAACAAAAGAAACCTGCAAATTCAGTCACTGCTGATGCCAGCAAATTGCCACTGAGTCATCCAGATGGCTGTACCAAGAGAGTGAAATCTCAAGAGTATTCTGTGCGCACGCTAGGGCAGTTGCACCTGACTCAGAATCTCCCTTCTGAGACTCCTTGCATGAGACGTTTTTCATTCCTCTCCTACTAAAATGGTCTACAGGAAAAAAAATTAAAAAGCAAGTCTGATATTATTTGTAGTGCAGTAAATGCAGCTCTCTAAAGCATGTTATGTATTGTACACACATGTAGCGCCTCTGGAGCTCTTGCAGAGCAACGATGCAAATACTTAAACTGTACTCGTTTTGTTAACTATGATCTAGCAAAGGATCACAGATTTCACCAGCATTACCAAGAAATGAATTCTCTCTGATTGCAAATAGAAACTCTACTGTTTTCAGTACAGCTCTATATTTTTAAGCTGCTTCTGTAAAGAGCATCACGCAAATAAAGGAATTCTAGCTGCTCAAATGACTGCAAAAATCCCAGGATCTGACAAAATCTGACATGAGAGCACACTTCTCATGAGTTTAAGCCCAGATCCATTATCTAGGGAGAAAGGAGTAAAATGATTCTGTTCTTTCACAACACAATGTAACTAAAATAAGTGACTGAAATACAACAAGTTCTCTTTGCATATATCTTTCTTTGCATACTCAAATCTATTTTATCAGAAATTGTCATGAATAACCAAAAAAGCCAGTAGCACCTAATATTCAAATCTAAGGTTGATGCACCAACTCTATTTATTTAAAAAGAAATACCACTTTATGTCATGGAAAGGCAATAGTTTAACCATCAGAACTGCATTCCATATCCCCCTGTATTTTCTTTTTTGCCGCACTTTTCCCCCTACCCTTTTCTCTTGCACTAACTAGATGAATCAAAACCACTACGCTAGCTTTGCTACCAACAGAAATCAGCATGTCCAAGTATTTCTAAGGAGTTTCTCAACAATGCTTTGTGTTTAAACACATTCATAGTACAATATTAGCATGAAATACATTTCATTTATATACATATAGTATTTTATTTAAATATATATATTTATTTTCATTTATATACATATAGTTCCCAGGGAACTATACAAGTGGGAAGGTGGAAGGGATTTGCTCTCAGTGCTGACCCCAAGCCTCCCACTGCTGTGCTTTAGCCACTGAGGAGTTTTACATTCTCACTCTTCTACTCACAATTTGTGCTTAAATATACACACTGAGCACACAGGCATTAGAGCAAGATATCATTAGCTAATGACTGAAGGAATCCATGAATAAGCTTAGTCGCATGAGCTGTCTCAGTAGAACTTGGTCACATCATGTAACCCATTTATCCGCCAAGCCGCTTTTGATGTTTTACTTGTTGAATGCTGAGTTTTATTTCCTAACAAATACATGTGTAGGCAAACAGGCCTTTTGTTCTCTCTTGTAATTATCATGTCGTATTAGACAAGCATTACATTAGCACAGGCTCTATCTGATGAAGCACAATGATGTCATTAGAAATAAAGAACCAAAAATTGAAGGAGAACTCTAATCCTAAGCTTTCCAGAGCAGAAAGCCTTACTGGAGCAAATATGTTGGCTATCTTACAGCCCAATTTTGTTTCACAAACTAAAACTGTTCTTATTTGATCACCAGGATGATTCTTTCTTAGGCTAAAATGCCTTGGTACAGACATGACAACACTTGCCCTTCATGCCCATGAGTTGGCCCATGCACAGAAGGCATCCAACAGGCCAAACCGAACATGTTCAGAGCAAGAAGCAATGACTGACTGCTACAGAAAGCAGAACACTCTTGAAGAGAGAACCGGGATCACCACCCATTCTGTCAGCTTTAAAGGACGAGGTTAAAGAAAAGCTCTTTAGAGCACTCACAGAAGTATCCTTGTCAAGGGCAATGAGAACAACACACTTTATACAGTTATTTCTGTTCACTGCCTGCTTACCTAAGAAGCAGGTGTTCAACCTGGTGCTCTCCTGCTATTAGAGGAGCCAGAAATTTGGAACACAGAAAAAAGCACAAGCCTCAAGAATTTGCAAACCAATGCCCCTTGACAACCAGGAGAATAAGTAGCTAACAACTGAAAGTCACAGGTTATAGCCCGGGTTTACATCTCATTGGGATTCATTTTGCACACAGCACTTCTCTGACTTCACTTCCTCAAACAGCGATTTTCCAACACCATAAAAACACTGGCTACACTGCACCCTATTTATCAATTATAAGGCCTTGTCACCAGCCATAAAAATGCACTTTCATGCTGCCCAACCTGCTGGGTGATGCTAGACAAGTCGCTTCACCACCCCATGTCTCATTTTCCTGTCTGTAAAGCTAAGTGAGAATCAAAAGAAACCAACAGCTTCTACAACATAATTGAAGAGACAGGGGTTTTCAATTATAACCAATGCAATTTGTGTGAACAAGCCATTTCTTCCATTTTTGTATCTCCATTTAATTTGGCACAACCAGAGGGCATAGCTGCCACAGAAGAAGGAGACAGAGCCTACCTATGAAGTGATACTGTCTATATACCACAACGTGTATTGGATTGTTACCTGCCTTATCACGGTTCAAGTGGGAGCAAATCTATTTTTGCCGTGTGGTTATGGAAAAGTCCTGCCTGTGTATGTGTGTTAAAAATGTGATTCCTAGATAATGCTGCCACCTGGCACGAGTATTCTTCCCGTCTCCTTTAGATAAGGGGTGTGCTGCGTCAGGACTTACACAGAACCATGCAAGACCGTCCGTCCTTGCTTCTCCTCTTGCATGCCTGCACAGAGATCGCCACGTTGTTTCCAGCGTCATTTCTTTCTGCTCCTTTCTCTTATATCAGATTTGATCCACCCCTTGTTTTCCCATCAACTGGCATCTCCATAAATTAACTCTATGCTTACCACGTTCTATTAAAGGGGCCCTTAAATAACTACTCAAAGCAGCTTCAGGGGGTCCAGACAAAGCCGCAAAATCCCCTGATGATAATTTTCTCACTCTTGCATATATCACAGACTGGTTTGTGTTGGAAGGGACCTTAAAGCTCATCCAGCTCCAACCCCTGCCACGGGCAGGGACACCTTCCACTAGAGCAGCTTGCTCCAAGCCCCTGTGTCCAACCTGGCCTTGAACACTGCCAGGGATGGGGCAGCCACAGCTTCTCTGGGCACCCTGTGCCAGCGCCTCAGCACCCTCACAGGGAAGAGCTTCTGCCTGATGTCTAATCTCAATCTCCCCTCATATACTTTTCTGTGTATACAGTACCTTTTTAATCCAGTAACTTGTGACAATGTGTATCAGCAAAGTAATGTAAAAACCACTGCAGGCAAAAGAGGCCTAAGTTGTTACCTAGTCTAGCATCCCCTTCCACTGATGCGAACCACGGCCGAGTTTCGGAAGTATTGAACTTCCACTGAAATTTCTAATTTGGTCTTCCAAGAACTTTTCAGTCAACTTGAACGTGAGAAGTCAGCGCTCAAAAATAAGTTCACTGCTAAAGAGATGGGAATTGAGTGACTTAAGTCTTATTTGGGGAAGCGGAGAGAAAAGAGATGTATCAGTCATGAAGGGCAAGGATGGAAACTTAGGTGTAGTCCCCCAAATACCAATGAAGCCATCAGTTAGAGGGTGACATGGCTTCTTCCATTGTTTAGGCCTGTGCAGTCCCTGTTGCACCCAATAAATATATCCCTATTAGGACTGCTCCCAGACTTTGTGGCTGGTAGAGCTTTTATCTCAAACCCAAAGCATTAGTGAGCTATCGATCACTGCAGTAGTAGTTCGGTGAAGCTCAGTACAGTCAATTCCTTTGGTCTATTTTTAGTTGCAGTATTCCCCACTGGGTTTACTGCATGTGGAAACAACATATGGGAGCGACATCAATAAATACTTAAAGCCTTGTTTTCTTCTTTAATCGTAAGCTATTTTTATCAACACTTTGGGGAATACCAAGTAAGCAATTAAACACTATGAATCTTGCAGAAAGTATGCTGAGCTGTGATGGCATAAGTTAATACCAACAACAGATAAGCATAGGAAATCAATAATTCTACCAAAGAAAAGATAAGAAGAGTGACATTGCTAGGGAAGACTTTTAGTAGAAGTCTGCATATTCATGCTTCATGATATCGACTGTACCTTATTCTTTGAATGTCTTGCTATTAACTCCTTGGACACTTGGAAGAAAAACATTAGTCTACAGGAGGTGTTGTTAATAGATGTTTTTCAGCCATTTGCAGAGTCATGGCTGGTTTCTCACTGGAGATTTTCTGTTCTTTCTCAGGAACGTCTCCCTGGTCCAGCCTTATACTGCAGCAAACAAAGCTAAACGCGCAGAGGAAGGACACTCATCCTTCAGGTGGGTAAAAGAAGGCCAGACTGCCTGAGAAAATAACAGGGAGCCATCTGAATTGAGGGATGTGTCTAAAACACGTAGTTAAATGCAAAACCAAAATCTGCTGACATAAAGTGGCTCTGTCATGGGTTACAATTTTAAAAGAGCCATGTCTTATTTTACCTGATCATCTACCTGGTACAGTTTACTGCAGTCAGTGTAGTTACACTGATGTCAAGTCTAGGGTAAATGAGAAGACCAAGGTCAGCCACTTAGGAAAAATGGGGTTTCACAGAATCATAGAATACTTAGGGTTGGAAAGGACCTTACCATCGTCTAGTTCCAACCCCCTGCCATGGACTTACTAATACTGTCTCAGCTATATTACTTAGATAGAAAAGCTCCGGTAGCTTTAGCCCTGTGCTCCATTCATTCTCCACTTACAGTGTAATCACAGAATCCTAGAATGGTTTGTATTGGAAGGGAGCTTAAAGCTGATCCAGTTCCAACCCCCTGCCACGGGCAGGGACACCTTCCACTAGAGCAGCTTGCTCCAAGCCCCTGTGTCCAACCTGGCCTTGAACACTGCCACGGATGGGGCAGCCACAGCTTCTCTGGGCACCCTGTGCCAGCGCCTCAGCACCCTCACAGGGAAGAGCTTCTGCCTAAGAGCTCATCTCAGTCTCCCCTCTGGCAGGTTAAAGCCATTCCCCCTTGTCCTCTGCTTCATTTTGTTGGCTACATCTCTTCAGAAATGGGAACAAATATTCAGAAAGAGAACATCAATAGATATAGTGCAAGGGTTAATTAAACACCACCATAAAGGTGATTAAAAAATGCTAGTTTCACTGGCTAACTGCAATGAAAGCAAGGCCAAGATAAAAGTCAGAACAGGTTTGATATTTGTATAATCATTCCTGAAAAGGTGCATGAAGTCTGACACACACAGCCAGCTTTTGCAGTTCTCAGATCACTTCTAAAACCCCCAAGTTCTCATCTGAGCTAGGCGGAGAACAAGGGAAATCAGAAAGCTGTTCATATCCAGTCTCTCTTTCTGCCTACATCTGTGACTTTGGCTTTCCTACCTGTTTGGGTTAAAAGAAAAGAAATTATACCTTCAGAAATCACTGCTGGATTTGAAATGCAGCGTTAGTGGTTAATCTTGTGCTCTTTGGCATTGTCTAGAGAAGAAAACAGTACTTAGGAAAAAGAATACTTTGCTTAGGCCTTTGCTTAGATCCTTCTGCTTAATTGTACCTGTCCTTGTGAAATGCACTGGGTACCACTGTGTGGTACTAAATGATTTCAGAAGCTGTCCATTAATTCCAGCAGACATTCTTAACTCAAGGCTCTGACAAGTGACTCTATGAGATCAGTTAAGCACTGCACCTACCACCAGGAACTGGAGGGGGTTTTTCTTTGAACTCGCTAAACCCAACAATTTTCCGTATTCATCTCTGGAAGCATTTCTCTCCCTCTCTCCCAATGAGAGATCCCAAAGCGCACCCACATTCCTGCCTACAGGGAGCAGGAACAGATTTTCCTGCTTGGAAAAACGTGTATCCCACAAGAGCTGTTCAAAAGCAGGTGCAGCTTTTGCTGTGTATAATAACCCTCCTCCCAGGCTGGCACAAGCAGAGGCGCTTTTCATTACCACAGATTCCAGGTCAGATAGGGGTGAAAACTTGTTTTGTCTCGGGCACCCACTCCTGCAGAGCACTCACCCATCAGCCTACTTCAAACTCTGTTTTCACCCCATTAACGAAAGCAGTTTAAATGGGGCTTTTCTGTTAAATGGGTTTCTAGTCCCACAACACAAGCCTTTGAGTAAACAGACGCTGTTTTATGGTTCCAAACCCCGTCCTATTTGTTAGTTTTATTGCCTTAAGAGCCACTGTTAGTGGGTGCCTCATGACAGCAGGAAGACGGTGCCTCCAAAAGGGAGCTGAAGCACTTTTTCCAATGCCGGTGTCAATATTCCTACTCTCAAATCACATTTTGCTAAGACTTCTTTGTATTACTACTAAAACTATGTCGTCAATGTCTAGAGCAAATGCACCAGCCCCTCACAAGTTGAAAGGGGGGTTGATTTGTGATAGAAAAGCACATCCCTTTCCTTTCTTTCCCACACCGGGCTGCTCTCACACCGAGCTTCTCCCTCGGGAAATTCTAAGACCTATTAAGTTCTTAAAATAAGCGCATTTACTGAGCGGTTTGAGCCGTGTGTTGCATGCGAGGCCAAGGAGAAGGGGGGCAGGAGACACTCTGCGGCTCCCGTTGAGGACCGCACCGGGGGCTCCGCACCCAGCAAGCCCCCGGTCCTGTCCTGTCCTCCCTCGGTGCCTCCTCCCCGAGTCAGCCCGCCCGGGCTCCGGGCCAGCCGGGGGGCCCAGCACAGCCCCAACCCTTGGAAGGACCAGGGGGGCCGGTAACCCCGGCGTGCCCGGGGCGAAGCGGTGCTGCGCGCTGAGGAGCTCAAGGGGATCCCGAGGGAGTCGCTTTCCCACCGGGCTCAAGTTTCCAGCACTTTCTGCCCACGGTCACTGCTCTGGATTGCTCCAAACCGGGAGAACCGGACCCGAACGGGCCGTTCCTGAGGGCCCCAGACGGAATCACGGCAGCTCCCCCCCACCGCGCCTCTCCTTCCATGGACATATTTGGACTAAGATAGGGCTTTTCTCGGAGCACGCTGGAGAATCAAAGCAGAGCAGACAGCTACCGAGACAGTTTGTGCTCAGGAAAACAACGAGAAATAAGGGGAGGGGAAAAAAAAAAGGAATGAAAAGAGAAGGGAAACAAGTTGACAAGTGAAGTCCTGGCCGGGTTTCTCCTTTTATAAAGGACGTTCGTGACCTGGGCTGCTCACAGCTGAAAAGTAAAGCAAGGTTCGCGTCTTCCCCGGCAGGCCGGGCGGGCAGAACCAACTTTAAATAACCACCACGGCCGAGGGATCGGGTGATTGAATGCACAAAAAAGGGACTGCAGTGCGTCAGGGACAAAAGGCAGCTCCTGCCCTCCCCACCGCAGCGCCATGACCCCCACAACCCTTCCTCCGGTGCCCCCCGCGGGCCGGCCCCCGTCCCAGGCACGGACCCGGTTGGGTGCCACCCGCCGTACCTGCGCCGGCGCCCGCTGGCGCGGGTCGTTCCATGTCGTGGTGCGGCTGTTGTGATCCACGAAGAAGGGCCAGCCCGTCTGCGGGTCGATCTTGATCTCCCAACCCGGGGGCAGCGGCTCGGCGCTACCCTCCATCTGCGGCGGTGGCGGCGGGGACTGCGCGGCGGCGCTCATGGCCGGGGACCAGGACCGGCCGGGTCCGAAGGGAACAGCCAACGCCGCGGCCGAGCCGTGCGCCCAATGCCGGGCGGGGGCGCCGGACCGGCGGCTTTATCCGCCGCGGGGCGCGGGGGGCGGAGGCGCGGGGCTGGAAGTGTCTGGAAGCGGCGGAGGAGGGACAAGGGACGGGGGAGGGACGCGGAGGAGGAGGAGGGACGCGGAGGAGCTGCCCGGCTGGAAACTTCTGGTTGTCTCCAGCGCGGCGCGGCCGACCCGCGGGTGACCGGACACTGGTTCCGTGGTAGCGCTTGGTGTGGGCTCCGGAGCAGGCGTGGGTACCCAGCACAGGGCTGCTTTATGCTCTGGCCGGTTCCTGCTGCACCCGGTAGCCTGTATGTTGAGCAGGAAGTGTCCCTGGGGAGCCTGCAGACCTCAGCGCGTCGTTTGGCAGGGTCCCGATCGCACCGTACAGAGAGCAAAACCCCAAAGCTCCTCCCAAAAGCTCTTTGCCCGTGACTGGTAATTCAAGGTTCTAGTTAACAAGTAACGTACTGTTTTTCCCCAGATGAGGGGCTGTCTCGCTTTATTCTTCATATTCAACTACGTTTGAATTTTCTCAGCTCTTTGAAAGTATGTATCTCAGTCCCCAGTTTCACTTAGAAATACAGCTCTTTAGCAGGGAACGTGTCTGTGAGCTTTAAATCATCTCTTTCTCCTTGGGTGCTGTATCAGCGTGTCATGCACTCTGTGTTTAGCTTGAGGTAACTGTACTTCACAATTAGACCACTGGTAGTCATCTGACAGTCACAGGAACAGCCACAGATGCCTGTTGATAGCTACTAAGTAGACGAGTGAATGGATAGTGTCCCTCAAGTGCAGAAGTCACCTGCTGCAAAACTGTTCCCTTCAAGGAATTCCAGGTATTCATTCCTCAGAGGTAGATGCTCATTACAAAGTATCTCTGACAGAGAAACCTGCCTGTTCTCACCAGGACAGTCAGGATCTGCTCCTGCTTGGGGCAGGAGCAGAGGTCTCTTCATACTGCTTGACACCGATAGTCACTCGTCTTTTGCCAGAGTGGGTTTTGTTTATCACAGTGACAAACCTAGTAACTGCTCAAACGTGCTTCATTCCTGCAGCTCTCCCATCCTGCACATCCCTCACCTTCAGAACCATGCTGTGGTCCACCATGGACCAGGGTTTCTGTCCTTGTGTGCCTCTAAGTATTGTAAATGGATCGTTTATTATGCTCTCAGGTATTGCCATCACCGTTACTGACTTCCCTATTTCCTACAGCAACACGTCCCATACCTTGCACATCTCATCATCGGTCCTGTGGTGCCTGTCCCTGCACGTATCTCCTGCCTGTCAGTGACATGAGACCTCTGCTCAGCCTCACTGGTGCCAGCAGTTGCCTCAAAAGACGTAATAGCAGAGATTTATTCTGCTCCCAATCAGTAGAGATCTGCAGAGGAATTTCACTCTCTGTCTTGTCACAGAAAGGCATGCTTGGACCATATGTTCTCTGTAACATATTGCCAGAGTCTTTGCCAAAGCAACAAAGGCAGCTGATTCAGACACAGGGGACACAGATGTTAAAAGGTCTTGCAGGAAAATTACTCCTGTAGGTTGAGGAAGCGATGCAGATGGGGTTTGTAGCTGATAAGAGTGTACAAAGAGATGTGAAGAATGGGGCTGCTTTGTTTTGCTCAGCTGACAGCTGACCATATACTCAGCAGAGGTAGTGAATAAGGTCAGCAAATAGCCAACAGCATAACAAAAGGAGTAGGCAAAGGGGTGGCTAACTAGGTAGCAGTTTTTGTGAGGCACTCCCTGCTAAGAACCACGAGGGTTCTATGTCACAGGAATTAGCACAGGCTGGGGGCTCAGGGAGCTGCTGCAGGAACAAAACCCAGAGGTGGAAAAGCATCCAGCTGGAGAGAGAGCAGTCTGGGCTGTGAAGGAAAAGCACTTCAGTGATTGAATTTAGCTGGCTGGACATCATGCTTTTCTGTTAATTAAATTGTCTTCCTGGACAGGGAGGTTTTAGCCTGTTTTCTTGTGAAGGTGAAAGGACTCCCAGCTGGGTATGTTATACCTATAGGATAGCAGTACAGGGATTCACTTTCTGTTCTCTTGCACTCTGCTCTCTCTGGCCTGTAACTGCAACCTGGAGGCAACATGGCTTCTGGTTTATATTGCCATTAGCCGTATTTCAGATCAGACTGATTTATGGATACATTCATATAAAGAGCACTGCCAAGTGAAAACCTTGGGTTCAGGAAAATTGGTTCTTAAGATAAGCAAGTCTCTGTAGTGTCTGGCTAATCTCAGCTGGGACTCCAGGCTCCAAGTCTAAGTATTCCATTTCAGAAGGGAACTGAGAAGTGTTTGCTAATTTTTGTCTTCTTCCTCTAGGTGCAAGCAGAGCTCTCCCGATTTCTCCAGGTGTCTGTCTGCACACCCAGGAGTACTGATCCAAGCTTTACTCCAGGGTGTTCCAATGCAACTAGAAACTGTGTAATTGTAGTTACCCAGAAGTAGTAAGCTCTAAAGGGTCTTCATGTGTGTCTTTGTCTTGAAAATGGACTGACTGTAGGTAAACCAGCTGGAAAACTATGAGCCTTGCATGAATAACTGAATAACCCAGGAGCCCGAATCAAAGCCAAGCAATTCCTTCCCCAAGCCATCAGTTGCATCATTTCTCAGTTTTGACCTTAGTACTATGAGAGAGTTGGCCTCAGTTTCTGAGTTATCCTGTGGTTACTTGTGGCTGTAGGTATGGCTGCTCTGCAGGAACCTCAGGACAGCTAGAGAGAGTAGCGAGCACCCTGGGGAGCCACTGCACGCTGGCACATCTTCCTGATGCATCAGTAAATGTCTGCTGTGGTGATCTGCTTCATCTGTGGGTCACACGAGGTCTCTGGTTACAGAGCTCTCTGTAATGAGATGGTCGGGCATGTTTGTGTGCAGTGTCCTGCTGCAGAGAGCTCCCTCCTCAATGCACTCCAGCTTTAGCTCAGGTTGTACCAAGCAGCACCCTCATAACAATAAAATCATTATTTGTTGTATAAAGAAGTAGGTATCTCTGGTGTGTCAGGTAAGAACATGTCTTGCAGTAAGCTCTAAATGTGCTTTCTATCCATGGCAGTTTAGCAGATCACCTGAACAGAAAAGGCACTGTTAATCAGGACTGGGTATTAAAATGCTTGTTCTGGATCAGGTACTGTAGAAAGCTGTTGTTGATGAACCTGTGGCTATGGCATGTGTCTAGTGCTGGATTTCTAAGCAGGCGCCAGTCCAAGTTCTCTGCTGGATGTGTTTAAGATTGAGTCATATGAAAGCTCTGTTAATAAATGCTGCAAGAACACAGAGTTTCTCAATCTTCAGATTCAAGATTGCATTCCAGCGTGATTTCCATCACCTGATGTTTCATCCAAATCCAGAGCATCAATACTGAATAGTCCAGAACTTCACTGGCTTCATTCTGAATATCCTGCTCCGGGTGAATGAATCATTTCAGCTAGAAGCAAAAGGTCTCAAGTACAGATTCCCTGCTAACTATGACCAGAGAAGTGGAGATGTTTGGCTTCATGGCTTGTTCAGAACTGTGGACTTGTTTGTATCAACAGTATAAAAAAGAGCCACTAATACAATTGGGCCCTGTATTTCAGAAAATTAAAGATGCAAAATGATTGATAATCTTGTACTAATCTGCCACTTATGCTACTGACCGCCTTTGACTTGATTTTCTGTGTTTGTTTAGTACATAATTTAGTGCAAGTGCTGATGAAAGTAGGGTAGGTTGAGATTAGACATTAGGCAGAAGTTCTTCCCAGTGAGGCGCTGGCGCAGGGTGCCCTGAGGAGCTGTGGCTGCCCCATCCCTGGCAGTGTTCAAGGCCAGGTTGGACACAGGGGCTTGGAGCAAGCTGCTCTACTGGAAGGTGTCCCTGCCCGTGGCAGGGGTTGGAAATGGGTGAGCTTTAAAGTCCCTTCCAACACAAACCAGTCTGGGATTCTATGGCAGCCCTCCACAAATGGTCTGATCTCACGGAGTGCTGTACTGCTGCGGGCATTGTATGGTTCACACAGCTGGATCGTATCAGCTGCTTATTGGACTCAGAGTAATAATATGCACTGTTTTTGATAGATAAATACAGTTCCTATGAACTTTGATAAGAAAACAGAGTGCTAAATGTACTGTCTACATGGACAGTACCTGTTCCAGTCACAGTGCAACTACATGAAATCTGGGCATTCACAAAGCACATACTCAGATTACCAAATTTTGTATTTTTTTTCAACCTGAAAAGGCCTCCAGAAGCTAATTCCAGTACAAGAATATTTTTTCCTTTCTTTTGCCTTTTTATTTCCAGCTGGAACACAACCTGCCTTAAATCAGGGCGTGAATCTGGCTGCGAACACAGCAAAACCAGCTTTAATTTCTGTCATCTGTATGCACAGAAAGCAAAATTCAATCCAGAACATGGGCAGCAGAAGACAAGTTGGATTTTTAGAGCTCCTCGTTTTCCTAATATGTTAGGAGTGGTGTATGGAAGCTAAATGAGTATGTACAAAACAGGCATTGGGGGTTGACTGTTCCCTGCTCTTCCTAAGTCAGTCAGACTGAAACATGAGGAGACAGCTCTTTGGTGTGAGAGGTGTCTGGGTCTACCCAGGGAGCAGGAGAACCTTATCTTACTTCGTTAGGAGGGTGAATTAGAACCAATTTTTGCCGGCTTTTTCAGTTGCTGCGGGGTCACCATCCATTGGTATTTACAGGCCTCCACCTAGTGGATAAAGGGCTCCTCTGTACCCAAACCTGCAGTGACCCAAATGAGCATTGGGACATCTGAGGGGCTTTTCCAAGGCCAAAAAAGAACCATTTCCAGAGGTGAGTGTGCCCACAGCAGGCAGGGTACAGAGGGTGGGAAAAACAACAGGAAAGGGAACTTGAAAACCCTCTTCTATGAGTAAATGAATCCTTTTATAAGCAATAGCAGAGAATGGCACATGTGGAAGCAGAAGTATTTCTCCAGTTTCTGGGGGATACTGCAACTGATTTAGTGTCAGTGCTCTGTTCCTAATCATCCCTTCAAAGTGTTTTTATCCCCTTGAACTGAAGAAGCAGCTGCAGAGCTGATAGCATCTCTGTCTCTCTCCCTGGCGCTCTGGACTCTCAAAGGAGGCAGCAGCAGACTACGAGGGAAAGAGAAACAAACGCATGTCCTTTAGTCTCTGCTCCTCCTGGCTCTCCTCCTTGGAGCAGTGTCTCTCTGGGAATTCAGCTTTGGAAGTGCTAGCATTTCCTAGCCATCCAAAGAGCTTTTTGGGTCCATGCCAGGAATGCAACCCCTCCACTTCTAAGAGTGTAGTTGGCTGCTCAAGGCTGGCTCACTGATAAGAGCAGTTGAGAAGAGTTGGAAGAAGCATTAGTGCCTCCCCCGCTTCTTTCGGGAGCTGCTTCCAGCTGAGCTCTCACTCCAGGCCCTCCCAAATCTGCGCAGTGGCTGCACTACCACTGTTGCTGTTTATCTACATAGGAAATCCATCATTCAGAGGTTCAGCAGTGTTATCAGCACGATGGGCAGATGCAAGGTGGGGAGTTTCTGGACGGTGTTACTGCCGACATCAGCTATCTGATCAGTGTAGACAGTTACACAATGCTGCAAACAAGTGAACAGGTAAAACTAAAACTCCCGGGTAGCACAGAGCATACATGTTATCTTAATGAAGAGTGTTGCCTTGTCTGTGCTGAGCTTTAAACCAGCCAAGAAGTCAGGACAAATGTTCACTTTCACAATAACCTTCAGAAGAGGAAATTATACACTAAACCAGGCTTATAATAGGTATGCTTATGAAGAAGTGAGTTTTGCCAGGGTGAGTTTTGAGACTCTGGTTTCAGCAGCAAGGAAATCCAAGCAGAAAATCTTTGCCTGCATCCTCCTGGAAAAACCAAAGCAACATCCAGAGGAGGCATTTACACAATTCTCCTGGCCAGAGGAGTGAATCCTACTCATTAAAATCATTTTCCTCTCATTTCCCTGCTAATGTTGGGTAAACATCCCATCTGCAGCAGTGGCTCCAACTCATGTTGACAAGTGAATCTGGATGGGGTGGCTCAGTGATTACTGCTTATACTCATCAGCTTTGTCTCCTCCAGCATCCTGCCCCTGCACGAGGGACACAGAATGAAACATCACTACACTGCAGCACACAACCTGCAGATTAATCTGAACTGTCACTAAATTCCTTCCTAAATTAGAACAGAGGACTGTAATCTGGAGCTCTGGATCACATATTATCTTCTCCTGCTCGAGGGTCAGTAATGCATGGCAGGACAGAGAGGTGGGAAACATGGGGCTCCACTTCTGCTCCACTGGCTGAGTTGCATCTCCAGAGTTCAGGGGAAGGCTGAAACCTGGATAATGCATGAACCCTGGAGTTCATTGCAGCTGTAGGAGAATACTTTCCAAACTCAGTTTCTGAAACAGAGGGTTAGATGATGCTTATCTTGGTTTGCAGAACCACTATTGTTATAAAGTGATAACAATCTTTTTTCCCCCTAAATTCTTGTCGTAGTAGCTAAAAAGATTGTTTCCAGCCTTTAGCTAGTTTTAACCAGAATAAGGCTGTTTTCCTTTCCCAGTGTTTATATTTCTAAACACTCCAGAGCACTGCAAAACTAGGGTTTTGTTTCTAAGAGCATATGGCAAATTTTCTCCTGTCTGTCTATATTCTCATATATTATTTTACTTCCTTTTTTTGGATGAAGATCATCTATTCTGTGGTTTAAATATCACCTCCATTAAAAACCAAAATACATATGGTGCAAAACACAAAACCAGTGGATCTGATTTCCAAAGGGTGTCATGGACACATCCTCACTAAGCTTTAGGTCAGCACAGACCTCCTCCTGATGCATTCCTGCTGGGAATGTGGCCCGGCAGTTGGAGTAGATCCCTTTTGCAGTTCAAGTCTCTTGGCTCTTACCCCAGTCAGAGACCTTAACCTTTGTTTCTTACAGCCCAGTTGAGGTCTGTAATACAAGATCATTGCATGTGCTTTGTCTTTCTTTTCTCTTGCCTGTAAATTTTACTATCAGAGCTCATAGTCCTGAGAAAAGTTTGGCTTTAAGGAGTGAGCAGGTTCTAATGAGGAGGTTGTTTGGGGGTTTTAATTGTTTGGGGGGGGGGGGGGGAGGGTAATTCCCTGGACCCTTTTGAACAGCTGCTTTAACTTTTTTAGCCTGGTCCCAATGAAAAGGTGTTCATGCATTCCTGCTGCCTGCCTGTCATCCTTTGTGCCCACAGCCACTTTCCCATAAGCCTAAGCAGGAAGAACATTTCAAAAGCAATTTCACCCCAGTACACTCCATAGGAATCAGCAGCTGGGCAGAAGAGAGAAACCAATAGAACATCTCTTAGGAAGGAAAGATGAGTAAAAGACAGCTGCTCATAGCTGGTCACTGGTTCATAGAATCACAGAATGGTTTGGGTTGGAAAGGATCTTCACATCATTCAGTTCAAACCCCTCACCATGGGCAGGGATGCCTCACACTAGACGCGTGCCCAAGGCTCTGTCCAACCTGTCCTTGAACACTGCCAGGGATGGAGCATTTACCACTTCTTAGGGTAGCCTGTTCCAGTGCCTCACCACCCTCACAGTAAAGAACTTCTTCCGTATATCCAACCTGAACTTCCCGTTTCAGCTTGAACTCATCACCCCTTGTCCTATCATTACAGCCTCAGCATGGGAATAGCCCTGCTACACATCAGTGTAGATGTTAACAGGAGCTTGGGAGAGGGCCTAGAAGTGACCAAATAATCCTTCTGGTGATAAACTCAGCCACAGCCGTAGTGTTAATGGTGTTTGTAAAGGTTATCCCCTGTGAGAAGGTGACTGTGCTCCATCTGTCTGTGTTTAATGAGCTTCTTTTCAAGACATCAAAACATGGAATTACATGCAAAACAGTAGCTCCATATCTGTGTTAGCTGAAGTCCATCCTGAACTAGGTACAAACTTTTGCTTTGAAAATGATGTATTAAGCCTTTACCCTCCACTGCTTTAACCAACAGGAGGAGAATCTGAGACTGAAGTTCTGCAGGTTTCATTGTGCTTTTTAGCTCCATCATCTTCACTGGGAGCAAAGCCAAGTCTGAACATCCCGGAAGGATTTTCAGGAGAGTCTGCAGTAATATCAAGCAGGCAGTAGTACTCAGTAGAGAAATATGCAGCTTGAGAGGTAGACTCTTGTATCTGAGCCTTTTTACTCACTTAGTGTGGGATACTGTAGTTTACTAGCATCTAGACAACTGTACCTTACATAGTTTTCTTCCTCCTCTAACATGACTGCAGCTAGGTTTCCCAAAAGAGAATACAGTAAGAGAATTGCAGGTTGCAGGTTTACACGCTCACGAGTCAAGGAACATCCAGGTGAATACTGCACAGAATCCCTGTTTTTATAATGAAGGACTAACAAAATCTTTGTGAGAGTTTTTGATGCAAGGCTGTACATTCATAGCTCAGTGTATTCCTGTGACAGGAAATTACATTTTAACTGCACAATCAATGACAGCATAAAGAAATTAATCATTTATCATCATTAACCAAAATGATGAGTGATTATGCATAATGGACACAAATGCATGAAAAAAATTAGGTCATGTCAGCAGTTTGGACTAAGATCTCTTCTGGTTCTGAAGAGGCAAATAAAGGTGTTTTTTTTACCCAGTTCTGCATCATGGTTTTGGTACAATAAACTCTTGAACTGGAGTAACTGTGATAAGCAGACTTAAGAAAATAATTATGTAGTCCCAGTGGTGGGAGGTTTTCAACAGATCGAATTTAGAGCAACTATGTGATTTCTGGGTTGGTTTGGAAAATAATACAGCAGTTGTCAGTACATCCGGCAAGAATCTGTTGAAACTAAAGTCCTGTAACTTCATGTTCAGTGGAGTATGAGTGAAAAAGAGAATTGGAATTTACTTCCCTGGTTAAGGTGACCCAAGCTGCAGACAAACAAAAGGGATACTGGGACCTGATCCATCTTCCCTTCACTGCTCATCAAGCAGATGTCTTGTGTTAAGATGGCCGGGGCCTCATGTTCTCCCAGGTTATTTTTGCTCAGTTTAATGACAGAAATGAAGAGGCTGTGAATATCCCTGCTTTTGAAAGCAGCTCTGGTTAAGACAGAGATACGGTCTTCAAAGTGTCTTTTTGTAGCTTCAGGAAAGCAAAGCTGCACCAGGCTATTTGTGTGTTTCACTCACTGATGTGTCAGATCACATTTTGCTCCTGTTAGCCCTGTGGGATCACATCCAATGTTTTTTCAGAGTTTAGACTATGATCAAATAGGAGCAGTGTGACATAACAGAAGATTTTATTTTATTTTGGGATACGCGTGTGTTTTCTCGTTGCAAACGAAGAGTTGACAAATAGATGACAAATTCTGGATGGCATTTGAAGTAAACTTTCACTAAGCTGGCAGCCTCTTTATGTTTATTTTTGGTGGAATGACCTTTTGATGCGTAAAGGCCCTAGATGCTTCCTGATTAAGTTGTACTTCCATGTGAGAAACGCTTTCAGCTCAGAGGAGTTACGTGGGAACCACTGATGAAGGTGTCTTCTGCTTTCTCACAGCTCAAACTGTAAGATAAATGGAGAGACACATTTACCTGAAGCATAAAGCTGAAATGGAGTTTGCTTTTTTCTTAGTTGCACCTCCTGGTGCAGTCTTTACAACCAGATGTTTTAGAAGAGCTGATGGGGTGGATGAGCTGCATGAAAATACAGAACTGACTCTTCTGGGTTTGACCTGAAGGTAAGAGCTCTTCTTTGAGAAAGGTAACTAGTGTTAAAATAAAAGAACATTTCAATGCAGCAAATGAGCCTTCTTTGTGCCTTATTTTTTTTAATAATTTTAATCATTTGAATATTCTTTTTTTTTCAAATTCCTGATGACTGAAAATTCCTGACCCTTTTTCAGCCTGGAGAAGAGAAGGCTCCTTAAGGGGAGACGTGAGAGCAGCTCCAGTGCCTGAAGGGGCTGCAGGAAAGCTGGAGAGGGGCTTTGGACATGGGCCTGGAGGGACAGGCCGAGAGGAATGGCTTTAACCTGCCAGAGGGGAGACTGAGATGAGCTCTTAGGCAGAAGCTCTTCCCTGTGAGGGTGCTGAGGCGCTGGCACAGGGTGCCCAGAGAAGCTGTGTCTGCCCCATCCCTGGCAGTGTTCAAGGCCAGGTTGGACACAGGGGCTTGGAGCAAGCTGCTCTAGTGGAAGGTGTCCCTGCCCGTGGCAGGGGTTGGAACTGGATGAGCTTTAAGGTCCCTTCCAACCCAAACCAGTCTGGGGTTCTGTGATTTACTTATGCACTACTGTTGATTAGTTTACACTGCTCAGCTCCCATCCTGACCTAGCTCTCATCTCCTGCCTGTGTGGTGTGAGGAAAGAGGTTTGCGTATGCTTGTATGTGTGTGCTTCGGAGTTGCAAAATTCAAATAGCTCACACTATTAGCCCTGCCTCCTTGTAAATGTCAACCTTTCAGCTAAGTCAGAACTTAAATACATTTGATTTAGATGAAGCATTAGGGTTTTGAGGGTGGAATAAAAATAAATAATAAAAATCACACACACAGGGAGTGCAAAGTATATTCTCAGGATATCAGGCTCCTTTCCTGGTTGCAATCCATAAACCCGTGCTAAATCCCAGTTAGTTCACAGGAGTCTGACCAAGGGCTTGGCAACAGTCATGAGGAGACCTCTTAATTTTGCCCACAGGTGTTTCTATTACACATCGGAGAGTTTCCATACTATGTAAGAATTATTTGAAGTCTCTGTGCATTCTGCTTGTCTTTGGAGGCATAATTTGATCAGTAAAGGAAGGCAAATTAGATTTAAAAGAGGCTGGATATCAAGACTATAACCCTCTTGCTCTTGACGTAAGGATGCCAGAGAGCAAGAAAAGACTGTATTTAAGTCCTGTTTCCTTTCCCCTGCTTCTCAGCAGGGCTCTGACCTGGCTGTCCTGGATCTTGCAGCATCACTGCTGCTCTGTACAATGCAGGTTCTGTAGAATAAAAAATGGAATAATAGTAATTAAAAACGTGTTTTGATTTAGAGCTGAGGTGAACACAAGTCAGCAAACCATCCCTGCAAAACGTCACTGCCACGGCACAGCTTCCAGGCTTGCCCTGTGTAATTAAGAATAAGGTATGCCAGCTAACAAGTTGTATTAGATAAGCTGCTCTGACAGATAAATCAAGAGGCTAGTCCAAAGCAGTTCCTCTGCTGGGGTCTATAGATAATGAGAACTGTGTGCAGGGAGTGTTGTTGCACCACCAGCTGCCCACTGGGGAACTCTTTGGGATCAGCCATGCAGCCAGTTTACCCACGGAAGAGTGCACTCATGCAAGCCATTAGCAGCCAGTTTCTGCAGGAGAACATTCTGGGAAATGGTGTCAAAGGCTTTACTAAAGTCCAGGTCAACAACATCCACAGCCTTTCCCTCATCCAGTAAGGAGGTCATCCTGTCACAGCAGGAGATCAGGTTAGTCAAGCAGGACCTGCCTTTCATAACCCATGCTGACTGGGCCTGATCACCTGGTTGTCCTGTGTGTATATGCAGCAGGGACACCTTCCACTAGAGCAGCTTGCTCCAAGCCCGTGTCCAACCTGGCCTTGAACACTGCCAGGGATGGGGCAGCCACAGCTTCTCTGGGCACCCTGTGCCAGCGCCTCAGCACCCTCACAGGGAAGAGCTTCTGCCTAAGAGCTCATCTCAGTCTCCCCTCTGGCAGGTTAAAGCCATTCCCCTTGGCCTGTCCCTACAGCCCCTCTCCAGGTTTCCTGCAGCCCCTTTAGGCACTGGAGCTGCTCTCAGGTCTCCCCTTCAGGAGCCTTCTCTTCTCCAGGCTGCCCCAGCCCAGCTCTCTCAGCCTGGCTCCAGAGCAGAGCTGCTCCAGCCCTCGCAGCATCTCCGTGCCCTCCTCTGCCCATTCAACACATTCTAGCACAAATCAACTCCCCTCAGGCAAGCACACGACAACAACTGTTTACAGGATGAGCCCCCGAGCAGTACCAGACCGCTTTATCCCTCATTTATGCACAAACCACCACAACACTTCTGCCTTTGAGCGCCAGAAACCGGACCGAAACCCCGGCGGTCTGTGGCTCAAACCGGGCTTTACCCGGCTCCTGACGCCCGGCGTTAGCGGCTCCCCGCAGCCTGAGGCCGGGCCCGGCGCCGTGGGGAGGCAGCGGCCCGCACAAGCGAATCTTCCCGGGCTGATGGCGGCCAATCGGCACCGCCCGGGCTCGGCCCCCGCGGCGGGAGGGCCCGGTGTCCGCCTTCCGGCCCGGGCCGCCTTCCGGCCCGCTGCCGCCAGGCCTGCCGGGAGCGGTAGTTCCGTCCCGGCTCCCCGTCCCTGTGCCGGCGGGGCGGTGCTCGGCCGCAGGACTACAGCCCCCAGAGGGCGGGCGGGCCCCGCGGGCCGTCCCGCCGCTTTATCCCCGCCAGCGCCTACGATCCCCATCGCGCTCCGCGGCGCGGCGGTGGGGACCGGGAAAGAGAATCCGTCCCGAGAGGGAGCGGGGCCGGCGGGGCGCGGCTGCGCAGAGTGCGGCTTCCTGAGTGTCTGGTGGCGGGCGGCCATTTTGTGGTGTTTCTTGCCTCTCAGGTTCGGGGCTGCCGGATCGGGACCTGGCGAGGGGTCGAGACGGAGCGGGGGGAGCCGGGGCCCTCACCCTTACCTTCCCTTCGCCTCCCTGCGCGGCGGAGCCCCCCTCTCGGGCGCTGCCCCCGGCTGCGGCTGAGAGCGGCGCTCGCCCACCATTATGGAAGACGACGGGCAACCCAGGACCCTGTGAGTGGGGAGGGGACCGCGGGCGAGCCGCGGGGGCTCGGGGAGTGGGGAGGGAGCCCCTGCGGGCCTGGTGCGGAGGGGGCCGGGCCGGCGGCGGGGCGAGGTGAGGCGGGCAGGGGGATGCGCTCCCGGAGGCGTGCGTGGCAGGGCCGCGGTGGGGGCGGGGAGGCGCGGGCCGGGCGGGTGTGTGGAGAGGAGCGGGGCCGGGCGGCGCGGGGGTCCCGAGGCGGTGGGGAGCGGGGCCGGGGAGCACAGGCCCGGAGAGCGGGGAGGAGAGGGCGCGGGTTCGCGTTGCACCGATTGAGGGCGAAAACGGCGGGGAGCGGAGGTGCCGCCGCCGCGGTGGAGGCCGAGGGGACTCCGGGTTTAACCGGTTCCGTGCCCGATGCGGGGGGGACCCTGCCTGGCTGTGGGTATGAGCTTCTCACGGGGCCGGGCCGCCTGTCCTCTGGTCCCCCGTTCGCAGCGGTCCAGGCGATAGGAAAGTTCTTTGTGTTCTCCGTGCGGTGGGTGGGATGGGGAGCGCCGTGAAACGAGACTCTCCATGGCGGGCAGATAGGAAGAACTGCTTTTCCGTCCGGTGTTTGATGGTGTGGTTCTGTAGCAGCCTCTTGGGCCCTGGCAGCAGGAATAACTGGATGTTGGCCGTGTCTCCCTAGGCAGAGTTTGATCATTTAGTAGCTGTCATCTGTTTTCTGTTTCAAACTATACATTTGAGGGGTTTTTCTGGTCGCTGTTCAGCTCTTTTCAACTCTGCAGGTATGGGTTTGACGAGTTTTCTTTGTCCTGTTGACTTATAGCAGGGGAGCTTTTATGTGTGGTCAGGCGCTTGAGAGCACTTAATTCTGTTGTTGGCCATTTTAAGGAGTTCATAGAGCCTCAGTTGCCAGAGGATGTTATGTGCTTTGAGCAGCTGTGGTAGCTCAGGCTGTCCATGTCAGGCAGCCCCAACAGTACAATGTTCAGGCTGCCCGTAAGAGAAACACAGTTCAGGGCAGTGCAGATGAAACCTTTGTCTATTTAGTTTTGGGGACAGTAGCCTTCAGGAAGGCTTCCAAAGATAGTTTGGATTGAAGGCCACTTTAAAGGAACTACGGAAGCAGAGTGAAATATCCCTGTAGTTTGTTCCTACTTCCAAAATGATGACTTGGCATTTAAGACTTTTCGAGGCGATTTGTGTGTTTTCTCCTTCCTGTGTCTGCAGAAGTTACTTTAACTTGTTTACAGTGTAGTATAAGTACTTAATTAGCCCTTGCTGCCCGAGGTTCGTAGTTTAAATAAGCATATGTTAAATGCTTTTTGCATTAACTACCCAAATGCTTGGCCTTGATAGTGGATGTAGTTTTCAGTGTTGCTTTAGAATAAGAAGAGATAAAAGGACAAAGTTTTACTGTTTTTTTTCTTTTGCTTTCATGTTCTTTTCCTGACAGGCTTTCCCCCTTGTTTTTTAAGTAAGTGCTATATCTAGACTAAGTTTTAAATGTTCTTCTCTATCTAGACTAAGTAGTAGAATGCTCTTTCACTGCTAGCAAGTTTTGGTGCTACACTGGGAGTAGGTTCGATGACCTGACTTAGCCCACTTAGTCACTGATAAGGGAAGAATCCCATCTGTACTAAGATGCATGAAATAATATCTCCCCATCTGCCCAAGATATTTTATTGCACAGTGTGAGACTGTTTAATTTGTCAAACTAATAAACAGCCATGCATTCGTTTCCTAGTAGTTTTGTAGTAACCGCACTCATGCAGGGTTCCTTTCCTGTCATTATTTGAGGGCTTTTTTTTTCATAGAACACAAAGATTCCTCTGTAGCGTTTCTTACATCTTCCTCTTGTCCCTGCTTTTATGTGGAATACCTTTAAATGCAGAACTGCAAGTTGTGTTTTAAAGATTATTATCCTGGGTAATACTTTTCAGGTAGAGGAGTTGCAATCTCTGATATGAATACAACTCACTAGCCCCCATGACCAGCGAATAATGTTGTAAGTTGAACTCCTTGGTTTTGTTTGTGTTTTTATGAGGTGGGAATTAAGTGAAGAGCAGAGTGTTTCAGTAGCTGTTTGACCATATGCATAAGGGCTTGGTTGATAGTTTAAGTGATACTTTATGAGTGTCTTCAGTGTTTCCTTTATTCCCTCAAGAAAGAAAAAGTAAACTTGTAGGTTATAAAGGAATTTTCTTTTTGAATACATAAGGGTGTCCCTGCCCGTGGCAGGGGGATTGGAACTAGATGATCTTAAGGTCCTTTCCAACCCTAACTGTTCTGTGATTTTAAAAGAACAAAGGCCTCACCCAACTACTGTTCACTGAACATTTATACCCATCTTCAATACCTCAGGAACAATAATTGTTTCCATTTGTGGTACTTGCAGGACTGTTATGTTGGTTTCCATCATGATGGGTCAGTCATGAACCTCTAAGAATTCAAAATATTTTCTGAAGCTTAATATAGAAAACAGGCATAATTTGCATGTTTATTTCCCACATTTCATAACTAGCAGCCCTGTGTAGAAATGTGAGAATAACATTCAGCATCTTCTGCCCAAAAGTTTTCCTTACTGCTCTGAACAACTTGAAGATAACTTGAGAAAGGGGGAGGCCTTTTTGTAGGATTTGTCACAGCCCTTGATTTGTATGGGATATAGAACATTCACAACATGTATTTTTTCAGCTGGTCCTAAAATGAACTGTGGGTGTTTGATTTTTTTCAGAGGTTTTTTTTTTTTATCTAGGACACTTAAACTCTGTTTTCTGTGAGTACCGTTCCATCACAAGCTGTATCAAAGTCCTGTTCTACTTTTAAGGTGGAAACCAAGCCACCAGAAGCCTTGTGTGTTGCTGATGTTACCAGCTCTTGCTGATAACTGGAGTAAAAGTTCCAAATCTGTGTGTTCTTCTTACTAATGGTTTTAGGAAAGCTTCATGAACAGGCCCAGAGTACCTGTAAGTTGTTGTATCATTAGTGGCGTATTTGAAGTGTTGCGGGATGTGAAGAGGGTGCAGAAGTAAGACTTCAGTTGTGAACCAGGAGCAGGATTCCTTTCTCTTGGTCTTTTCAGCTCAGTTCTGTTGTAGAGGAACATAGTCTGCTAGTAGAGTCTACAGAGTGGATTTTTCTTGGTATCGTTTTGTTTCTAGCAGCTCAGTAGCACTAGACAGAGATGCTATTTCTATGGGCTTTTCACCACATCAGTTACTGCATTGCTTATCATACTTTCTTCATTTAAATACGGAATCTGTCTCTTCTTTCATGTTGTCTGTGTGAATATGAAAACATATTTACTATCTTTCCACTAAATAGTATGTAGGGGAAGTTTTGTGGACCTAAACTAGTGGCTGCAAATCATAGAATCATAGAACAGCTTGGGTTGGAAAGGACCTTAAGATCATTCAGTTCCAACCCCCCTGCCATGGGCAGGGACACCTCACACTAAACCATGGCACCCAAGGCTTCGTCCAGCCTGGCCTTGAACACTGCCAGGGATGGAGCATTCACAATGGGACGTTTAAATGTCCCTTTCTTCCCTACCTAAAATACAATAAAATCCTGTTTACCTTCACAAAGAGGACTTTTCTGTTCAAGCCAGAATTTAATTTGAAAACTCATTACTTGCTGATACGTGCTTCATTTATTCTTTAGATAATTCTGCAAGATCTCTGAATTTCAAATACAGTTTTATTCTTTGTGTTGTTAGCAGCATTCAATAGTGTAATATCAGGAGATCTATATATAGAGAGAGAGATACATATATGGTTTGGGTTTTATTTTGTATTTGCTTATTAATTGGTATTTAAGTGCTTCAGACTTGCAGAGGGAAACAAACCGTATTGCCTGTATGCAAAAAGCCACAACTTTTGCTGCCCTGTCCCATTAAGCAAGACAACAGCCTAGAAAAGTATATAGTAAGTGTTTCTTCTCTGTTGGGTTTTGCCATTTTTAAAAGTTCGAGTAATACATCCTCTAGAATGTTAAGGAAAAGATTAAGTTACTGCACACAAGCATGTTCAAAGGCAATGTGTTTTCTTCAGGTGTGCTGCTGTTTACTTTGATTTTGTGAAGTAGAATAGAAAATATTGTGTTGTTATATATAATGTCTAAACTGAGCTAGAAAGGGGAAAACTGGGTGCATAAATAGGCTGGCCATGGGTAGTTGGTGATTAGCATCAGCTGGGGGGAGTTTTGTGTTTCCAGAATGGCAAGCTTTCTGTTCCTAGTGTGTTGAATCTATTTCTTATTTATGTAGTATTCAGACATTATGCACTGAAGATGTTTGTATGTTTTTAAGTCTCCTTTAACTGTACTCAAGGAGGTGACATTACTGCAACCTGCTTTACTTCAAGACGTGAAAGTAGTCGTCAAACCTTACCTTTTAGTGTATTGTTCCCAATTTGTCAAGTTTTGTATTCCCATAGTTTAAATGCAGTTCAAGGGATCTGGGGCTCTGTGGATGTTGTCCTTGTTACAGGAACCTTTTATTATGTATTACTCAAGTTTCAGAATATTAGCAACTTGTGAAAGGTATTAATGCCTTCTGACTGTGGTAATACTAAACATCAAGGCTGTATTTATCATATGTATTTAGAGCATTACTGGACCAGTAGGACTTTCCATCCCGTTTGAATCTGGTAATCAGGTGATGCAGAATTACATTGCTGATTTTTATGAAGAGGTGACTTGGTTTATAGCCAAGGTTTATGATGCAGTGTTCTCACAGCTATCTTAATGAAAACATAGTGGTATTGGAAGTCCACCTAGGATTTCTTCTAGCAGGTAGTGGCATTTGGTTAGTTGAATAGATTTCTGAGGAATGGCTTTTCCTTTTTTTATTGTCAGACCAAGAGGAATATTTCAGCTTGCTTTTCAGGGGTTTTGCATTTCCAAAGTACATAGTAGTATTATGCAGAAGAGGCTGAGATTTTGGGTTTCTGGGGTGTTAACTGTGTTCCACATCTGAGTTTGCACTAGAAATAATGTTAGTAGGACTTCACTGTACTTAATTTCATGTCACTGCTACTGTACAGGTGCTTATATCGGTATGTTAAGGTGTGGTGTTAACTAATACTATTCTACAACATACAAATTAAAATAGCGCCTAGTGATAAGTTCACAGCAGTCCTGACATTTTATGTGGGAATTCCTGCTGGTAGTTGTATTTTCCCTCTGATTTTAGTAGCATCTTCAGAGGTTAATGTTTCCATTTAAAACTAATAGTGATTTACGATTTGATCTTGGTGAATGATTAACAAAAAATGAGTTAAGGTTTTGGAACAAAGGTGTAGATAAATATTTAACTGCTAAGATTTCAGAATAGAGAATTGAAAAGTCAGTGAGATGGGCAGTTTGTTCTGTAATGGGTCTTAGAAATCTGTAGGTTTTAGTTTCTTTACTGAAATCCTTCATAACAACACAGGCTGAGAATGCATCTTCTGTTAATGACTCCTATAATTCAAATGTATTTAGTAAGTAATGAGTACATGAAAGTTTTTAATGGCTGTTTCTAATATTCGGATGATGTGATGCATGAGAAACTCACTCTGGATCTTGTGTAGCATTTAAGTTCTGGCTGAGGAAGTGCAGAACTGTTTCATAGCTGTTGAAATAATTACAACATAGAGAAAACCCTGTTGATATCATTCTGTAGTATTCACATAGGGTCCATTTGGATTTTGCCAAAGCTAGATGAAAGTCCAGTTGTCAAGCCTAGAATTGGCTTTTCAGAAATGGGAAAGGGATACCCATGAAGGAAAAGCATGCACTTACATGTCTTTACCCAAAAGAAATTGGCTTATGCATAGGCTAAGAAATGCTAGTTTACGTTTATATTCCCTGAAGTGTATTAACAGCTCAGACTGACTTTAGTTTATTGTATTGTGACATTCAGAGTAAAATGAATAAAATGTATATTGTTTCAACAGCTGAATCATTAAAGTTCTGCTCATGTTACTGATTGCATTTGAATCCTTGGTGTCTTGACAGGTTTACTTGTAAAGATAATGAATGTCCCTGTGCTGTGACTCTGAGTTCTGGTGCTTTGACAAGCCTTTCTCTTAACTGATCGCTTTGCTTACAGTTTGATTACAAATTACTCACTTAAAAGTAGTTCAATTTTGCATTCATGACTCTTCTCAGCCATCCCTATGACCTCATTTTACTTCTTGCTAGTGTAAAACATAGCAGAGTATCTAGAAGTAGTTTTCGAGCTCTGCTATTGGGTTTCTCGCTATCTGGATAAATATAGGGCTCTGTGTAAACTAGACAGGTATTTTAAAACTTGAGTTGTTTCTAAGGTTTTATAAATAAATCAGGAAGTATGGGTGATGTTAAGATAACACTGCCAAAACTTTGGGGTGTTTTACAGAGTGGTAGCTGTGGAGATAAACTCTGTGCAGAGTATTCCTATGGCACAGTGTTGCATGAATTGCCTGTTGGCAAGTGGGCTGCTTTCCCAAATGCTCAGGAAAACAAAGTTGGAGCTGGAAGGCAGCACAGTTCTGTCTGATAGCTATTACAGGAGTAATAGGAGTTCGGTGTGGGTTTGTACCCAAATTCAGAAGTAGTCTGGATTAGATGCTCTGTGGGAAGTGAAACTTAAAACGTCTTTTCCTAGTTGTTTGCTTGTTCTTGAGCAATGTTCTTCATGCTTCTGATATTTCTGATACTGGCACTAGATATCTATGTCCACTATTATGTCTGAATCAAGCTTCATGTTCCCAGTTGTGTGGGCAACTTCAGAAACCACAGGAGTGCTGAATTAAAACTGTATCATGACATAATTTGTAAATAGTATCTTTAAGATACGTAGGATGTTTAAAGGGAGATGTTTCATAGTCATTTAAGAGTTTAAAATCATAATGACATGTGAAAAAGATGAAAACATGTGGTTTAAAATCCTGTTTTATTTGTTTCCTTGTGTAGCTATGTAGGAAACCTCTCCAGAGATGTGACTGAAGTTCTTATACTTCAGTTATTCAGCCAGATTGGACCATGCAAAAGCTGTAAAATGATAACAGAGGTAAGGCCACTTCCAGGGGGGTAGCAAATATAATGTAAGTGATGATAAGTTATGCACATAAATGGAGTTGGGGCTTCTTTTGCCATTCCTGATAGTGGGGTTTTAGGTTGATTGCTCTTGGCTTTGGGGATAACTTTTTGCAGAAGAGACCTGTTGTTGTGCAGAGTCCTGTACTTCTCCCTGTAGCCCTGACATACCCTTCACCAGCTGATGATGAGATTCCACCTTCTTTAGAAGGTTGTAACCCCTTCTTTTCAGAATCCCATTGTGATGATCAGAAACCTCATTGTTTCAAGTGTTATTCATGGCTATTTTGTACATTTTTTTACTTTATTTGAACATGAGCCTCAGTAATTCTTTTTCCTCTTGACTAAATGCTGCTTCAATATGGATGAAAAGTCCAAAATCCTTCAAAACAAGCTGTGCTCTTCCTGAGTCACTTCTGTGCCAGTGCAAACAGCTTTTGTCTGCATTGCTCTGTTCTTAAATGATTTTTTTCTTGAAACAAAGTGACAGAATTCCCATAGTATCCCAGACAAGGTCTTTTGTACAAAATAGCGGTAAGTATTAATACTTTCTTCTGACCGTTGCAAATGCTCCGATACCTTTAGGATTGGTTCCATTTCCACAATCTCGTTGACACATCCTAAGCAATTTCTTTATCCCTAATATTTTTCCTTCCTTGTGCATTTATAACTGATAAACTTCTGGCAAAGACTGATCAGAACTTTTGCTGGGTTCAGTCTTTGGTTCGTCAGCTCTGGTTTTCTCTATGCTCTTCCTACTTCTGCTTATGCTTGTTACTAACCTGTGATTACAGATTTCCTGAGTACAGTCGCATTACTTTTTTTGGCCAGGATTGTTAATGAAGGTGTTAAAAGGCAAGTCTGGAAAGCAGACTTGTTTAGGGACACTCCTAGGAACTCCTCTGTGGTCTTCTTTTCCTCTCAATGTGACACACTGCTTTTTTGGGGGGTGGTTTTAGTGGCTTCTTATCCATCTGATGCTTGTTTAGTCTCTCTCTTGTCTTCACTGATCATTCCCCATTAATTAAAACCTTCTAGTGGAGATAGGAGCCACATACTCTACAGGTTTATTGAAGGAAGGTGACTAAACAGAATAGAGCACAATTGTTTGTTTTTTTTCTCTGAAGAAACAGCTTTGATTGTCATAGGCTCATTAGAAATAAGGTACTGCAGCTCCAGCCTTCATCGATTGAGAGATGTTAGCATTAGTGTGACTTCTTGAGAACAAGATGAGAAGTTCCAACACTCTTTTTCCTTGATTTAGACTTTATGGTTTTAGGATTTTACATAACCATACAAATAACAAGTGAGGCATCTTTCTGAACTGAGGAGCTAAACAAAAAGCTACTCACAGCTATATTCAGTCATCTGGAGGTGAACACATTGAGCTGACCTAATCCCCTGTCACTGAGCAGTCAGCAAGTGCGAGTTGGATTTTAGACTGGAACTGGCCTGCAGCTACAGCACTTCTGTCAAAGTACCTGTCCATGCTGTCCATCCTCCTAATCAGTGTTGTCACCTTCTCATAGGCACCGAGTTGCGTTTAAGTGGTTCTTACCTGTCTTGTTACTGCCACCATCAGTCAAGTTTATACCTGAATGCTTTAAAAACTTCTGTGATTTTGTTTCCTTCCTCTCTTCAGCCAGATGTATCAACTGTTTGATCACTGTCTCTTAAATTTGTACAGTATATGACATGAACATGTCAAGTGTTTAGAGATTTGAAGTGGTTATTTTGGAGGTATATAATACCTCTTCATGCTACTTACGCCACCCTGGGTATCTCAAACTCCTCAGGATCTGGGTATCTGCGAAAGAGGATCTTTTCATGTTCAGACAACTTCTTAGTGGTAGAGAAGGCCTCTCCACAGTCTAAAAGTAAATTCTACTTCAGCTGAAGCACAGACTGCACTCATCTGCTAAGTCCTCATCTTGTTTTCATTGTAGCAGGAAGGTAGTATGGGGAGAGGAGTGAATTAAGGATCACTGTTTTGAGGCATCTGGGGTGAATGTGCTCTTAAAGCATTTCGTGGCTGTTGTGACTTAAAGTTTTTTACGATCTCAGGCATATTTTCTTTGTCTGCTCATTTTGCATCATTTAGAGACTCCTTGTACTGACTGTTTAGAAGGATGCCTTCAGACTGCTTGGTCATTTTGAGTATAAAAAGGCCTTGTGATCAGTTCAGCTGTGAGATCTTAACTTCCTTGTTCAGGTGTGGACAGAACTACTGAAGATGTACAATCCAGTTTAATGGGGCAGAATTAGATTTTTTTTGTCTATATAAGTATGTGTGAATTTCCAGAAGTTAAATAATAAAACTGTCAAAGGCCTGCTCCCAACTTGAGTTAGAGCCCTCTACCTAACCCTGAGGGGTGTTGTCATGCAAGAATACTGGTGCCAAAGCAGTTTCTTTACATGCTAGACCCTTCCCTGTCCATGCAAGAAATAATTGGTTTAATTCAGTAGTGTTTGTCATCTCCTGGTCTGTGCACATGCAGAGCACTTAGTGTAGATAAGTACTAAGAGTAGTTAGTGTAGATATTCTGGTGCAAGGCTATAGGTTTTGTACTCATTACATCCTTTAGGCAAATTAAATCCAATGGCATTCTAATCATCATTTCTACTTGATCAGTTTTATGTTCTTTGCTCTTAATAGTTTGGTACATTTAATACTTCAGTGAGTTTTGTTTGTCAATTACTATGTTTAAAGGTGTTTTTTTAGGCCATCTTACAAAACCAGGTTGTACCCCAGATTTAAGAGTAACAATCAATTGATATCTTTCCCCCCTCCCCCAGTCAGACTGTTTTGAGTTCTTTTAAACGGATGTTTCCCCATTGCTGGGTATAACATTTTTCATATGAGACTGAGAAGATGCAACTCCTCGGTTGCATTCTGGCTGTGATTTTTAGGCAAATACAAGGAAAGACTTCTTAAGTAGGAGGAGAGAGAAAATTGGCCATAACGTATCTGGGGAACAAACCTTTTAAGCTTTGAGTGTATGTATGAGTCAGAAGACCGTATTTGTTCTTCTTTCCATTCTTCCCTTTCCCACCTCCCCTTTCATCCAGTCTGCAGATCACATTTCTGGTTAGTTGAATTATTCTTAGTGTAAGAAACCTGAAGTACTGAGCCCTCACAGAAAATACACTATACTTCAGACATTACTAGACCTTTAATAAAAGTCCATCTTAATAATTCTTGCATTTAAGTGTAATGTCAAAGGCTATTTCATAAATCTAATGCAAATCATTTTTAAAGTTTCTAACTATAAGTAATATATTTTCCTGGATTTTCTTCTCAGCAACCCGATAGCAGAAGGGTCAACTCTTCTGTTGGATTTTCTGTTTTGCAGCATACAAGCAATGACCCTTATTGCTTTGTGGAATTTTATGAACACAGAGATGCAGCTGCTGCATTAGCTGCTATGAATGGGAGAAAAATTTTGGGGAAGGTAAGTTGCTTACATTGGAATCTTAGATTTAAGGACTCTTAAATCTTAGATTTAAGGTTTGTGTAAAAGCTGTTCATAAAACTGTGGGATGTTCATTTTCTTGAAGTTGTTTCTCAAGTTTAATATTTTAGATTAATGAAATACTGATTTGGAAAAGTCAGTCCTGTTTAGGAAACATACTGTTTGTGATGTTCTGACTAGGACAGTGTTTTATACTGAGTGATGACTTGTAGACATTGTTGTAACCCACCCTTGAATGAACTTATAAAAATGTAAGGATTTTGTGAATTCATACTAAATCTTATGCTTATTTTCAGGAGGTCAAAGTAAACTGGGCAACAACACCAAGTAGCCAGAAAAAGGATACATCCAGTAAGTAAAGTAATGCCACAGTATCACTTCTACACAAATTCTTCACATTGTGGTAATAATTTGTCATAAATACATTTAAACATAACTTTTCTCCTTCCCATCTTGTGTTTAATAGAAGTTTGCAAACTAATTCTTCTGTTTCTGCTTTACAACTGGGGAAACTGGAGTGGACAGATTAAATTGCTGCTGCTCATCCAATGGAATCGTGGTTCCCAGTGCTGTGTGCAGAGCATCACTTTCTCAGGAGTTGACACTGTAGATAGCAGTTAAATATTTGATAAGTAAATTATTTATTTTCAGATCACTTCCATGTGTTCGTTGGGGATTTAAGTCCAGAAATAACAACAGAAGACATCAAGTCAGCATTTGCTCCCTTTGGTAAAATATCGTAAGTATCATCATAAACATTTCCAATATCGGTTAGAAAATGACAGTGAAAATATGTTTGAGTTGAAATGTTAGTTCTTGTTTTTAGATGATTTTCTGATGTTGATTTCCTTATGTTGGGTGGGCAGTAAAGAAGGGGTTATTGTTTCATCTTAATATCTATCATGATTGCAAATACAGTAATGTAATTGTGCTCTGGTTTTGCTGAAAGCAGTGTGCTTTTAACCTAATTTATATGCTAATGTCCTTCAGCTTCTTATTAATTCTTAATTACTGTTCCTAAGTGTGACTTTTTGTTGTTTAGAATGTGTACAGAGTAGTGACTTGATAACTGGTATATGTTGCATCTTTGGTGTATTGTGTATGCATTCATACTGCGTTTCATAGGCAGTAAACTGGGTAATTGGAATATAACTTAATGAAGCAGCTAATTGAATAACTTGTGATGAACATGTTAAAAAAAGCTAATAATGAAAATGAAATCTGCTTTTGGGGGATGATAACGGGTTGAATTAAGATTATAATATTGAAATGAAAAAATGGTGGATTTACAATATGTGCATATTTCTGCCAGTTAAGAGAAGGTTACTTTAAACTTCTCATAGATAATTGAGGTGATCCTAAATCACCTGGTGTTTTAATGGAACACATTAAACATGACAAGCATCCTTGTGAGTGCTAAAGTATGTGTGTCCTTAAGAGTACATGAAGTTGCACATGAAGGTTTGCAGGGCTATAGTTCTAAGAGCAAAATGCTGAGTTTTCTCTTGTTCTGTACATTTTGAAATGAAATCATAAATCTTATTTCTTACCTCTTGCTATTTTGTTTACTTTGCTTTTTGTCTCTTAATGTGGTAAGTAAGTACTGTTTTAAAAATGGGGTTTTAAAGAGAATAATTCAGGTTTCTGTTTTCTCAATCTATATTTATACCTGAGACCTGCAGTTTTTCTTAAGTCCAAGTCACAATTAAAAGTAATAGCATTCTGGTTATTTTGCAGAATTGCTCATAAGAATGGACAGGATCTTGAAGGCTAACTGCAAGGAACTGTGCACACTGGAACTCAGTTGTAGATTTTTTCTCATTTCTATTTATTCTTATTATACATTATTTATATATACATATTTTAGTATTTACATTTTAACATTCTATATTCAGTGCAGTTCTATATTTCCAATCATTTTAACTTACTCACTAAAATTTCTGTGTAAATTTGTTGTTTTCGTACTGGTGTGCTTAGCATTGTTGTTAGTTTTATTCTCCTTTTCTTTAAATATCTGAAAATGTCAATTTTTCAAAATTTACAGCTCCCCAAACTCCAAAATGATGCTAGAGAATTGACCAAGAAAAATAAAGAAATCTGTTAACAGGCCATGTATGCCTTTTAATTCCTATTTTTTCCTCTTTTTCCATTTTTTTAATATTTCATATATTTGGTATCGGTAGGCAGAAGACCTTTAACTATTTAGAGAATGCATGGTAACTTAGCTAGAATTGTTACAGTAATTTCTAGAACAGTAAACCTTAGAGGACCCTAGCCAATAGAATACTAGAAAAGGAAACGTTGTCTCTCTTTATGCTGCCCAATTTGAGCATTCTAGTCCTAGCCAGCATAGGTTATGTGGTTAGGTTGCATGTTTATTACATGTTATTTTTTTTTGTCCTACTGCTTTTTTCTAACAGGTAAAGAAGCAATAGGGAGAGTTCAGGAATGAATTGTAGTTGTAGGGCTAACTGAATTGCTAAGACAAAATTATGCTCACGATACAGTGTGTGTGGTTCCTTTTAGTTTTTATTTTGCAGGTTATTAATATTGCCCTCATATAGCTGTGCTTCTCTTCACAGGGATGCACGGGTAGTTAAAGATATGGCAACTGGAAAGTCAAAAGGCTATGGTTTTGTATCTTTTTATAACAAACTGGTGAGTAAGCACAGTGTCCACTGAAAATCATTGCCTGTTTTCTCCTTGTAGCTTTGCCTTTTTGTTTATATGTTCACTGTGTATCAGGCTTTCCCAAGGGAAATAAATTTGCATGTACGGGAAAAACGTACTTTAGTCAAAAGGTTTTGTTATCTGTGGTTAAGGATTGAAACAACTCAGATGACAGCAATGCCGTGAGAACATTATGAAAGATTCCTTGATGTAGCAAGCTTGTTTGGGTGAGTTAGGGTAGGTCAGCTCAGCCTGTGGAACTGTCTCTCCTACAGCGAGCTGGGTGCCTGGTCTGATCAGCAGTGCTTTGGGCCTCTTAGCTGAGGCACCACGCCAGGTGCCTGTGTTAAGGTAGGAGCTCCCCTGCAGAATGATGTCTTAGAGCTGTCAGCAGCACAGTGCCATGCTACATGGCAGGGTTTGGTCACCGTGAGGGTGCTGAGGCGCTGGCACAGGATGCCCAGAGAAGCTGTGGCTGCCCCTTCCCTGGCAGTGTTCAAGGCCAGGTTGGACACAGGGGCTTGGAGCAAGCTGCTCTAGTGGAAGGTGTCCCTGCCTGTGACAGGGGGTTGGAACTGGATCAGCTTTAGGGTCCCTTCCAGTCCAAAGCATTCTGTGATTTGCCAGGTTTAGGTTTGTGCCAAAGCTCAGTCTTTGTACTGTACTGTACTGTAAAGTACAGCCAGGTTTACTTCCTTGAGCTCTGCATCTTCATAAAGCTGTTGGTTGGTCCTTCACTTTAGTTCTTATTTTGGACTCTTAAAATGGGTCTTTGTATTGAGTGATTCTCAGCTAAGAGCTGATTCTGTACTACTAGAGCATTTGCTTCTGCATATTGTAAAACTGAAGGTTGTTCTTGGTTTTGTGTTGGATGGTCTTACGTGACGGATGGACTTACATGATGGATGATGTTATGCATGCTTAGGAAGAAATACTTTTAACAAGGGACTAGTCCCCCTTACTGATACTGATGTTAAAGGTGTTATTTGTAGAGTTTAATCAACGTAGTAGTGATAAAAATAGTGCTATTATCTATAAACAACAAATCTGTTTTCTGTTAACAACAAATCTATCTATTGACTTGACAAGTAATCCTTAGTAATTTGGAAATTAAATGTCAAACAGCATGAGAAACTTGTGAAAATTGATAGGAGAATTGAGCTGTGTGTATTCAGAGGTACATATGGGCAATGTGTGGAAACTATAAACCATTTTCCTTAAATACTTTGCTTAGGAAAACCACACACAGTTAAGGATTTGGGGTGTATAAGCCTGTTTGTGTGGTCAGAAGTCCTATGTGTTAAGATGACTTCTATCTTCTGTCACAGTTATCTGGAGATGAATCAGAGGATAAGTTGGAATTTCTTGTCTTCAGATTTGCAAACGCCAGAAGACATTATGATTGAATGCCTTTATTTAGTGTATTTTTCCACTTGGGCTTGGTTTATTTTGTGTTGCAGCTGGAATAGACAAGAGAAATCTTATTTCCTTGTACCCCTCTTCCCTTATCGTATGATTGTGCTTGGTTTCTGTGACTGTAGGGCAAATGTAACAGTCATATGGAATGCAAGTTGCTGAGTTCTTTTCAGTCTGAGCCATAAAACCTGCAAATTAAAATCTGTATTAATTCTGCAAAATTAATCATAGAATCCCAGAATGGTTTGGGTTGGAAAGGACCTTAAGCTTATCCAGTTCCAACCCCCCTGCCACGCTAAACCATGTCACCCAAGGCTCTGTCTAGCCTGGCCTTGAACACTGCCAGGGATGGAGCATTTGCTGCTTCTCTGGGCATCCTGTTCCAGTGCCTCATCACCCTCACAGTAAAGAACTTCTTCCTTACATTTAACCTAAATGGCTAAATTCTAAATGTCATACTAAAAAGTGCCTGTAAAACTTGTCCTGATTGCTGTTCATTCAAACTGCAGCCGTACCTCGGTGGTTGTGGCACCATCATCCTGAGCTGGCAGTTGAAGGCCTATTTTTCAGACTGTATTGATGTCCTGCTAGGTTTGGGGAAGTGGGATGTGTTCCCAGATTGCAGGTCTCTAGCCTGAGGTCCAAGTGCACGCCACATGGTGAACTGGAGCAGTTACAGTATGGGCTCGTTCCATTTGTGTCATTGCAGTGACCCTCAAGGCTGGCAGCAAGGTTCATTAGAGGTAGTTGTCTTTCCTAGTCAGTTTGTAATTTAATCATGTTTTGGGAGTGAGGGTGTTTGAGTGAGGTTTTTGTTTATTGTCTAGTGGTTTTAGTCTTATCAGTCATTTTGTAACTTCTTTATTCTGTTTATGTATTGTCTTAAAAATGAGCACCCTCTGTAATTAATACTTAGGAGGATTGAGGTTCTGAGTGACGAGTTACAGATGAAAGCTATAGCTGGGAGCCTTCAGTGTGAGGCAGGACAGTGCTAGCTGCTCCCTGTTACCTCGTCCATGTGTTCTCTTTCTTCCATGTACTTGGTGTTCTCTTTCTTAAGCTTTGTGCCCTTGGGAAAGCATTTCAAACATATGTACCATTTGCTCTGCCTCTCTTCTTTCAGAGCAAGTGGAGAAAAAATTGCTATGTGGAAGTGTTAGCAAAGTTACCCCATGCTTACTAAATGCTTCTGCTTACAGTGTGAACTTTAAAGATTGTCTTCTAATTCATGCTCGAGATAGAAGTTAAGCCATGTGGGCCCTGGACTCACTTTTATGTCTGTTCATGACCTTACAAAGCAGTCTGAGCTCAGACATGTCTTGCGTGTCTCCAGAGGGCAGAAGAGAGGATGGGACAGGGGGTGTGTGTGCAAGTAATAAATAAAAGCAATGTGCTCAATCTGTTTTGTATCTCAGCGTTACAGACTCTGAAAAACCACATGCAGATTGTGCTGTACAATGTCTTTTGCAGACACGTACTTCAGGGTATAAATGGTACTTGAGCTACAGCAGAGAAACTTTTCACTAAGTGATTCTGACAATTTTAAATGTCTTGCCTTTCTTTTGATCATTAAATATACTTTTGTGTGTTGTATTTTTAATAGTCATTGGCAAAACAAGTTGATTTTTCAATAGTTAAATGATAGTTGTTTTATTTTAGTAATTGCTTCTGGCATCTATATGACCTTTGTGCTTTTTGAGGTAGCCTTCAGATATTCTAATACAGATGGAGGTTGTGTACAGGTAGTATATGTATGACTGTAGTTGGCTTCTAACCTATGTGTAGAAAATGAGGATGGGAGGAAGGTTTTACCAGCTCACTTGAGGACCTTCTCTGATGGGCCTCAAGTTATTTTATTTTTGTCTGCTTGCTGTGGTTGCTCAGAATTTCATATGCTTTTTAGTACTGTTACTGTTGTCAACAGAATTAACTGCCAACCAAGTCTGTCTTGGAAGTAGACTTGTATGTACTACTTGTTTGGGTGTGTTACAGTCTCCATTTTAATCTCTTTAGGATGCAGAAAATGCTATTGTACACATGGGAGGCCAGTGGTTGGGAGGCCGTCAGATCAGAACTAACTGGGCAACGCGGAAACCACCAGCCCCCAAAAATACACAAGAAAGTAAGACTCTGCTCTGTTGTGTTTGCTATCTTGCGTGGCACTGTTCAGTGGAGGAATGAAACATAGTGTTGCCAAAATCATGTCAATTATGTATCTAGGTTGGCTTCCAGATCTCAAAGGATAGTGTTTTTCTTGTATATTAGAGTAATAGCAGTGCTGGTCTGTCATAAAATATTGAATGTGTGTGTTTAAATGTGTAATTCATCCTTGTGTATGAGGTAAGTATCTGAGGCTCTGGTTACTGATAGCCTACTGCTTAAAACCAGTCTTCTCTCTTTATAGATAATACAAAACAGTTGAGATTTGAAGATGTAGTAAATCAGTCAAGTCCAAAAAATTGTACTGTGTACTGTGGAGGAATCGCCTCTGGGCTAACAGGTAGGATTTGTTCTGTTGCTGTTGGTATTACTGAAGCTTTCTGGCCACCAGGATGGTTACTAACCCAAAAATGTTGTGTGTTGTAGATCAACTTATGAGACAGACTTTTTCCCCATTCGGACAGATAATGGAAATAAGGGTGTTTCCAGAAAAAGGTTACTCATTTGTCAGGTATGGAGAGAGAAAAACAAAATCTGTTGTTTTATTTGTGTAATAATGTATCATCTTTATGTAATTTTGCTTGGCTGAGCTTCTGCTGCTACATTTAAAGCTCTCACCATATGTTCATTGAAAAATTTGGAACCTTAAAAAGTGGCCACCAATCTTCCTACCTGGAAAGATGAATATCTGTGAAAGCAGATCTTTTTCTCTGGATATCCTGGATGTATGGATGGAGGCACTGCTTTTTAACAAGGTGAAAGTACTGTGAAGCGTAACATGAGTTTGTTTTTACATCCTTCAGATTTTCAACCCATGAAAGTGCAGCACACGCTATTGTTTCAGTTAATGGAACCACAATTGAAGGACATGTTGTTAAATGTTATTGGGGTAAAGAATCCCCTGATATGACTAAAAACTTCCAACAGGTAACTGCACTTTTACCTTTTCATTGTATTACAAAAGCAATCGTATATATACCTGTCATACCTTCCCAGCTATGATAGCTGAATTTTGTGCTGGAGTTCTTATGAAATTCAATGTTCTGTCTCAGTTATGTTCCAGTTGTTCATCAAATTGGGCTAGTGATTTTGATGGAATATCTGTTACTGTCTTCTGGATATGATTCAAGATAGGGAGAAACTTTGAGGTAATTCTGATTCTTGCTAGTTCACTAACTGCAGCCAAGGCGACTATCCATCCAAATATTCGTTTGGTATTTCAAACACACAAAGACGTGTTTCAGTCACAGTGATGTCTTATTTTGCTGATCTCCATTGCTCCTTTTAGTCCTGCAATTGATAGCACCCAAAATTTTGCCTTCAGCAGCACAAAGGGAACATAATCCATCTCTAGAACCTTAAGTACTGTGAATTATTCTCTCCTTAGGTGGATTACAGCCAGTGGGGGCAATGGAGCCAAGTATATGGAAATCCACAGCAGTATGGGCAATATATGGCTAACGGGTGGCAAGTACCATCATATGGAATGTATGGCCAAGCATGGAATCAACAGGGTTTTGGAGTAGAGTGAGTAATTGTATTTAATTCTTTTAGACTATTCCAAGAATGTTAGGTCTGAGTTTCAGATTTAGTTGTTTCAAGGACTGAACAAGGTTTCAAGCCTTAGGTGGACTCTTGGGTGCTTAAAGCTGATGTTTAATGATTTCCATGGACCAAATAAAGGGGTGAGTCACTCTGACTTGCACTCACTCACATGCTTTATGTGTATAAGTGTTTTGAGACGGAAGGCACAGAGACCTTCTCCAGCAGCAGTGTCGGGTAGCGGTCTTGTCTGATGCCTGAACATCTTCTGGACTCTGACTTAAGGTGGTGAATACTGGAGGGTCTGAGATAGGGAGCCCAGGTATTGCCTAAAGGGTTCACAGCCCTGGAGAGCAGCAGCTACCTGTGGACATTTTAACTTCTTTCAGATTCAGAATTTGTTCTTAAAAAGGTTATGACACTTTCAAGAATCACATGTTGTAGCACTTAACCTGCATTTTTCGTTAAAGATAGGAAGAAATTGGTGTGTTTTGGTATGAATAGTTCATTCATTCATTGAACGGTATGAGTGTTCAATGTGGAGAAGAGAAGGCTCAGAGGAGACCTCAGAGCAGCCCCTAATGTCTAAAGGGGCTACAAGAAACCTGGAGAGGGGCTTTGGACAAGGGCCTGTAGGAACAGGCCAAGGGGAATGGCTTTAACCTGCCAGAGGGGAGACTGAGATGAGCTCTTAGGCAGAAGCTCTTCCCTGTGAGGGTGCTGAGGCGCTGGCACAGGGTGCCCAGAGAAGCTGTGGCTGCCCCATCCCTGGCAGTGTTGAAGGCCAGGTTGGACACAGGGGCTTGGAGCAAGCTGCTCTAGTGGAAGGTGTCCCTGCCTGTGTCAGGGGGCTGGAACTGGATGAGCTTTAAGGTCCCTTCCAACACACACCATTCCATGATTCTGTGAATAGTAGTATAGGAAGTGTGATATAGGTTTTTTTTTTTCTTGGTCTCTTGCCTTGTAGATAACTTGACTAGCTTGCATGATGAAGTTTTTCCCTTTCCTGTTTTTAACCATCCTGTTTCTTTTTAAGCCAATCTCCATCTGCTGCCTGGATGGGTGGATTTGGTGCTCAGCCTCCCCAGGGACAAGGTGCTCCTGTAATACCTAACCAAGCTGGATATGGTATGGCAAGCTACCAAACACAGTGAGCTGGGACTCTGTTTAAAAGTGTGTATTTCATGATAGGCTGCAGTTTCCAGTGACATTCTGAAGACTGGAATGTAGACAATGGAAAAAAGAAAAAAGAAAATATTTATTTTAAAAATGGAAATGTTTGGAACCTTTAGCACAGCTTTGCTTTGGTGAAGGACACAAATGTCTTCTAGTTCTGCCTTTTAAAGTTTTTTGTTCATGATGGAGATGAACATGTTTTTCTTTGTGTACAAAAATGAAAAATAAAGTCAATAAAGACAATTCTGACTACAAATTTTGATATAGTAGGGGAGATGGCTAATGGATCTGATCTTTTAGGTTACCATTCCATTCTATCTTTTTTTTTCTTGTGTGTGTTCTGTCTTCAGTGTTTTACATCACTGTGCTTTTTAAGAGAGAGGACGTTGCAAAACGGCGAGTTGCTTTTAGTCGAACACGCCTCCTGAAATAAACTGTGGACCAGTCATTCCAGCCAAGAAGACAGTATTGATTTTCCCAGTACCTATGGGCAGAGCTCAGAAAGGATGTGTAGGGCTTGAAGGAACTTTTTAAAAGATACGTTTAATTTTTCTAAGTTCATAAAGAGTCTGATACAAAGAATAGGTCAGCCTAAAGTGAAAACCAGTACTGTCTGAGGAACGTCACATCACTTTTACAGTCCACATTCAGGCCCACGTGAAACCTTTTCAGGGCTGGTTTTCTTCTTAAGACTGTAGGAATTTGCTTTTAATTTTGAGAAGTAAAAGGCTTTTGCAAGTATGTTGTTTGTATCAAAGCAGACACTCGTACTTGGGCTTTTCCATCAAGTTTGAAGGCTGCACATTGTAAATATTTCATAATGACAGTGTTTCAAAAGCATGCTCAAACATAGAAGTAGCAATGTAATTATTCAAAGTAATACTTAATATACTCTACTGCTTTCAAGGCAGTAGATTGACAAGAATGTGCAAGACTGACATTTCCAAAGTTGGCTATTATGTAAAGTTACATAAAGAACTATAACAAAGAGCCTTAATTTTAATTTCATAAATCTTTAATGCATCACCTTTTTTGTCATTAGAAATACCAGTTTTTTGCTTTACATTATTTGGTATGTAAATACCTTGGTTAACAACCTTGTAAAACCTATTTCAAGGTTCTTCTAAGTTGTATAGTATCTTGAGTGTTTTGAAAAAACCTGGATGTTTTTTAAGTCTAGAAATATTTTGCCCAAGAATTTTTTAACAAGATTGTTAAAAACATCTTATTTTAGAGACTATTCAATGTGCCATTTTGGTAAATGGAGATGCAGTTGAACCAGTACACTGAGTTGTGACTTATTTTTAATTCCAGTTTTTTGTCTTGCTGGGTGGTTTGCATGTGATGAACCTGTACAGAGGCTGGGTTGTTTGTGTACCGAGTGTGTAAATGGATAAATCATGAAGATGTTTAAATGGTATACTTGGGTTCTTTCTGAATTATTTTCTGGATACATTGATATAAACTGCCTCAATAAATTTGAAGTTGAAAATGAATGTAAGTTAGATACAAGTACTGTGTCTTACCTGTGACAGCTAGGGGGTGCAGATGGTCCAGCTGTGTACCAGCTGCAGAGGCAGGCACAGTTCAAAAAGCAACTCTAGGATTTGCAGTGGTAGTTCAGTGAAACCAACCTGCATTTTAACAGGGGCAGAATGTTTGGTTTTAGAGGTGATAGTTGTAAATGAGTGTCTGAGGAGCTGTACATTGTTTCTTGCCATGCAGGTGGTAGAATAGGTTTTTGAAATGGAAACTTGCAGTTTTGTTAAACCCGGCCAGGTTGTGCAAATAACTACACTTGATGCTGTAGCAAATCACATGAGGCTTGGTTTTTATTCCCTCCTCTTCTACTTGACATGCTAAGTAGTACCTTGACTTCTAGATCAGGTTGAAAGTGAGATGTATTGAAAGAGTAATTTAGTCAGTTGGCTCAACTGTACCCAGAGATACATATAACTCTGGGTATCTAGTGCATGCAACGACTGAAGTTAGTGTGGAACCAGAAGTGCTTGTGATGACAGAATTGGCCCTTTATCTCTGTTTGTCCCTTACAGTATCTGTAATGTTTTTCTGCCTAAGTTAGGAATCTTGCTACAGGACTTTGAGTTTTCTATGGATTTTGTATATATGTGTATATCTATGCGAGGATCGGCCTATACATTGCAGTTTGGGGAAAAAAGAATCACAAGTAAGTCTGCAGTTTTGTTACATTTATCAGGTTTAAAAAGAAATCACAAGTCAGTAGAGATAGGAACTTTTAAGTTACTGTAGGGTTTCTTAGCCTTCACTTAAATCTGAGGTTTCTACATAATTCTAGGTGTTTAACATATGACTGTGTGCTGGTATGTAAGCAGTGTGTTCTTTAGGCAGTACTGAAGATCTAGATGATTTAAATACCTTGCCATGTAAATGCCCGTATAAATGGGTGTAAGATTAAGGCAGTGGTCTTTGAGGTCTCAGTGTGTAGATCACCTTAAATCTGTTATTTAATATGCCTGCTGTGGAGCTGGGCTGTACCTGACCTGTGTTTAAGGATGAAAGAGAGTATCTACTTTCTCATTGAAGTCTTTTGTCATTGATTTTTATACGGCTTTTCTTTAATGGTGATATTTCTTCGCAGTCCGCTCAAGATATGGGAGTCTCCAGTGTCCTTTAATGTCCCTCTAGCACTGCGAGGGAGAGTTGTAATTTGGATTGCTGTGTACTCAGTAGCGTTCAGAAATGCATCCCTGACAGTGTTTTTGGCACCAAAGAGCCTCTTGCGCCACACTGCTTTTACGAGTGACTGTTACACCACTGTCATTTCTCTAACTACAGAAATCAACCACTACAAGGCTTTGGATTTCCAAACGCATTGGTTTCTCATGGCTTAAGTTGATGCGTACAACCTGAAGCAAGGTTGGAATCTGCATTTGCAGGAAATGTTCAATAAAAGTGAAACATGATAAAGGGCTTATCCTGTATTGTCATCTGTCAAAAAGCACTGTCCCTCCTGGCTGTAAACCTGACAACAGGCAGACAAAGGATGAACTTGTAAACTATGCACTTGCGCTCGTGTAAAAGATGTTTGATTTAAGGCTTTTCATACAAAATCAGTTTGTATGTTTCAGAGTTGCAGTAGTAAGGTTATAAATCAAAGGGTACATGTAGCTTTTCATAAGTCCTGCCTCCTTGTGTATATTTGTTAGCAGTTTTCAGATAGACTCTTCCTGCAGAACCTTCCTTACTGAGCTAACTTCATGACATAGCTATTCACCGTAGCACAACCATTGCCTACATTTCACTTGCCTAAAGAGGCTCACAGTGAGTAAGGCTTAGTTTTGCAGAAAACTAGTGCTTTGTTTTTCTTGTGTTTGTACACAAGGAAGCAGACTTGAACTGTATGGACATGATTAGTGTCTGATACTACTTACTTACCTGACTGTTTTTGAACAAGGGCACACGTCTTTGTTTTGAATCATGTGGAATTTGTTTCCTAGTCAGCAATAAAAGATTCTGTTGCACTGTTCTTACATTGCAAGATATAGGCAATCTTTTATTCAGTATACTGCAAAAAAAGGGATGGGGTTTGTAAAGAACTGTCTTGTTCCAGCTGGAATCTTCATATATAGATGTGGTTTGGGATCTGGATTGTTGCTGTAATAGCAAAAGGAAGTTGTGCTTTTGAAACTAGAATTGGTTTGTTCTGATCATATGTTCTGTTCAACGCTGGTAGATTGAAGGGTTTCATTGTGTAATAATGTTCCTGTTGATAAAAAGGCAACTGCAAGGCAATAGCTGCTGAGAAGGTCTTTGTTGTGTTTCATTTCAACCAACTTTTGTGAACCCAGTTGACTTAAAAAAGAATTAAAAGATATTTGTGGGTCTTTTTCAGTATCACATGGATAAAATCCCTCCTTCCCCCTTTACCAGCACTTCAAGGAAAATGGTGAAGTGTTTATTGAATATTTTACTTTAAAAAGAAACAGGACATTATGTTGAGGAGAGAACACTGATTGTCATCTTTGACATCTTTACACTGACATGTAAAGGGCAATGACTCAAAAGTTAATTTGACATCTAATGATTATTTGAATACAAGTTATTTTTGCTTAAATACACTGCCACTCGTTCTTTGATCAAAGCTGATCCAAGTCTTACTGGTTAAAGTATCGCTGCTGTGTTGTGGGAAGAAACATTGCTTTACCTTGTATTGTAGTTCTTCAAGCTGTCAGTAAGAGGGTTTGTTTTGTTTAGAAGAAAAACACTTCATGAAGTTGTGTTGGGAACTCCAGTGTAAACTGACTGTGCTGTAGAGATGGGGATAGCACTTGAGTTTTCCCTTGGAAAATACTCAACAAGGGATCAGTTGCTGTTCTTTGTGTGAGCCCAGGTTTTCACTAATCCCAGGTACTCAGGAGCTGTATTTCTCAGCTGCTTGCAGGGAAGGGAAAAAGAGGAAAGGGGAAAACGGAAGGGTAGGTAGTACACATGCACCAGCAGTATCGGTGCCAAGTTGTATTGTCAAACGTGAAAATAGCAACAGGCTTGTGCAGGTACCTCAGCAGTATTGAGGATTGTGGCTGCACAGACACAAGCTTGCTTTAGCTCCTCACTTAAAATAATGTTGCTGTCAAATGACAGAAAACACAGTCTCTGGCCATTTGCTTTTCGGTTTCTGAGAGGATAATACATGATAAAGGGCCAGGTCGTGATACTGAAGTTTACTGAACAAGTATAGAAAACTTAAAGAAGCAAATTGAATTAATCATCTGAATTTGTAGACCTCTGTTTGATTCAGACCTCTTAGCATGTCATTCTGTTATTTGCCTGTATTGACCCTTTTGTTTGTGTAGATGAAGTAGTTTGAGGTATGCACAGCTGCTTGTTGAATGTCGTCCCAGTCTTTAAATGTATAATTTCTGGAGCAGGGGTGGGTAGGAATTAAATAAGAATCACAAGCCTGCCACATGAAACAGTGAGTAACGCATTTCCTAGATGGGAATTGACTTACTGGAGCCAGCTCTGTAGAAGTTTAAATACCATAAGTGATGATGAAAAGCTGCTCTACTCCATTTGAGTAGCTCATTCTTTGACCTTAATAAATGGAGAATTACTACTGGCTTGGTGCTACATGAAGGACACTGTAGTTTCTTTGGCCCTTCCAATGAAGGGGATCATTTTATTCCACAAATGGTTTCCTTAAATGTTGGGTTATCAAGTGTGATGGGAAAGACCAAGTGTAAGTATTGCTTAGTTCACATCTTCAACTCTGATACTGACTGCAGGGAAAATAACCCTCTTGGGTATTAAAAGGACCATTTAATTTTTCAGTATACCTTTAAAGCCATTTCTCCTCGAGGTTTACTTGGACCTGAAAGCACAAGGAGGCAACATGAATACACCTTGGACCGAAAGGATGGAAGCTTGAAGCTGCTGTTGATGTTCTGCAGCTCTGCACTGGATCCCTGTTGTACAGTCACAAGCTGGAGACATTTATGCCTTGCTGCTTGCTTTGTGTTCTGTAGAGGATAAATCTGTGTGGTAGCAGATAGAGAGGGCTGAGGTCTAACAGTATTTTCTGAACTCTTGATATCTTATTATGAATTAGGGCTTTTTTCAGTTACAGGGATATGCTGTGTGTGTGTAGGAGAAGTTTCTCTTATGTTTGTGGCTAATTTCAGACAGACTAAGAAAAATAAAATGAGTATTTCTAGAATACTATTTTTAAATGAACCTTGCCTCCTACTAGGTTTATGTATTCCATGGAATAAGGATATAAAAGTCCATGAAACATCTCTCAAATCACTTGAACCTTTTCAGAAGTGAGCAAATGACTATAAACATGCAGTATCCATGTAACAGGACCTTGTTCTAGAAGTATGACAGCTGATCATATGTATTGCTGATACGTTTTGAAATGGGCAATGCCTGAGGTCAGAGAACCAACATATATTGCTGAATGTATGTTGCATTTTGTAGATTTAAGGCCAGTATACAGGGTGTTCTCATTGATTTCCAAGGGCATTTTTTTCCAGCATCCTTTTGCTTTATGGCCTTCTAAGACACACTGTAGAAGCTGTCCTTCAAGATGTATACCTGGAAAGTTGGACAGGTGTGTGTTATGATGCTTTAAATACATTTTAAAAGGTCACAGCATCCATCAACAAGTGTCTGACAAGCTCCATAGGTTAGAAAACTGATGTCCTACTGAAATGCTTCTATATTAAAATACTGGAAGGTATTGCCAGAGTCTTTCTGTCCGTGCCACTTCTAAATGGAAGAAAGCAAGATGCAAGCTCGGTAGAAGTGTCTTAGTGTGGCCAAATCTTGGTTTACCAAGGCTGTAGAAACAAGCATTGCCTCATATCTATTTTCACTGTAGAAAATGCATATGGGGGTTGCAATATACATATATTGTGTTGCGGTTCAGTTATTGACAAGGCTGTACATCTCTGTACCCTGTTTTGCTGTATTTCTCACTTCAATTATGTGTTTCTAGTCAACAGTTGTGCTTACTTTTCATACATAAGAAGCATTTGCATCTGGTTCTTAGCAGAAACACCCACTGACCTCAGGTATCATTTTTAATATCTCTATTGAAAAAAGCCCTTTTGATTTCTATACTCTAAGCATGTTTTAATACTTGCATGTTGAAAGCATTTGTTAAGTACCTTTTTTGTTTTTTATCTTCAGGTTCATGCCAGCCTGGACATAATTCCCCACACCTGAGATTTCTTTACTGCATTCTCCAGTCAGTCCTAACTGTATGTGGTCCAGAGGGGCTTAGGATGCTTTCAAGGTTTTGATTATGATTTCTCAATTCATATCTATTTGAATACATGAATATTGTTCTAGCAAGTGAAGTTTTTTTTACTGACGTGAAATTAGTTACTGAAAACCATGTTTCTTCATGTCAAGTTTTAGTTCATGGTGCTACTTTATTTCCTGAAAGCTACAGGTATCCTGGTGGGTAAAAAAGGAAACATTTGCCTTTTTCTTGCCTTAACAAAGTTGAAGAAGCTTAAGCAAGATTGCTTTAGCAGTAAGGTTTCTATCCAACTTAAATATGCATTTAATACTAACCTAATGAAACGTTTTTACTTCTTCACATACATAAAGGAGAACATAAAACTTTGTTTTAAAGAAACCCACTTAAATTGAAGCATTGAAACACATAAGTTTTGCTCAGTGCCATTTATGAAGAGATCTGGGTGTAACTAGCAGAAGGTAGGATTGCTATTGTAATTACTTGGCCTGAAACTCAGTTTCTACATGTTCAGATGTCACTGCCGGAGTTTTGCAGCCTGTATTTTGGCAAGCATAAATCTGCTGGAATTGGAGGTATTGAGGAATGTTCCACAAGATTAGGGATAAAAGTTGACCCTGTGAACCTCTTCATACTAGAAAGTATTACAGAAGAGTGAGTCAGAGCCTTCTCGGAGTTCAAAGTGAATGGTGCTGGACAAACTCCCCTGATTTATTTAAGCAAGCCTGAAATAGCATATAGTTTTCTATCAGTTCTCTTCAAAGCTGTTTTACACTGTGTACCTCAGGGGGAGCATTATGTTTATGTTTTCTCTCTGTGTTATTAGAAGATTAAACCCATGGTTTTTTATCTGCTCTTGTGCTCTGGTGTTTGTGAATCTTCAGCTAGTAAATGCGTTTAGCTAAGACTTGCCAAACTGGATTTGAAACTAAAAATGGCTTTGAACTGGAAAAACCCAAACAACCAGATCTTAACAGCATCAAATCATGTTGTTCTCTCCAAAAGGAGTAGGCTTAACCACACTGAAGTATATTCTAGCAGCACGCCTGTCACTGATTTCTTTGTGTTTAAACTGTGAAAACATAGAAGCTAAAATATTTAGATTTAAATATAAATATCTGTGTCTCTCTAGGTCCATGATACTAGAGCCTAGAGCACTGGCTGATGTGGAAGGAAAAGCTTTAAAGGCGTGTTTGCCAACCCATCATGAACACTGAAATGAATGTTCATGAAGTTTGAAACCTGGTTTTACTTACTGAACCTGTAATGCTCTGAACAATTGATGATTATTGTGCACATATTCTTACAGCTTTAAATGTATTCTGGCTAGAATTCACTTTGCAGTGTAGCATCTAGTTGTATTTTCTGCTGTTACTTATAATGTCACATCAGATGAGGCTAGTTTTGCCCAGTTGCAGTGTGTGTATTAACAGATCACTTGCTGCTTAGATTCATATAAAAATGTATTTGGGCAAAATGCTGAACCATCGCTCATACTCAAAAAGTCCTTTGGAAGCTGTAAAATCATAGTAATGTTTGGCATTGCTTTCTGAATCTGACAGAAGCGAGGATGAAGTGGTTAGTCCTTGGGTGTAAGTGAAAACTAATCTTCCTAGAAATCAGTCCAGCCAAAAGCATGCTCATTTACTTTGGAGATTTTTTGGGGAGACTGAAACATCTTGTTCTGTCTTTTCAGCTTGTAAAACCTCACTGCCAGCTATGAGCCAAGATTGTTAGAAGGAAAAAATGAATAAGGGATTTCTCACAAGGGTGCTCAGGTTTTGGTAGAACAAGCAGTAGAAATCCCAGTGCATGGGCTTTTATATCCCATTGGTCTCTTCAAGCTTCTCGTGGGAGCTTTGTGTCTTCCTAGCATCTCCTACCACATGCCCCAGCAAAGAAAGGTGCTGGGGACAGCAGTGCTGCAAGTCTGGTACTGAGTTGAAGGAACCAGGGGACATGTCCAGTTGGGACAGGAGTGACAGGGTGGCTGCAGAACACATTGAATCGGTACCTCTGACTGCTGCAGCTCTGGTAGGAGGTGGAGCTGGTCTTGCGGGACTGACTGAGGGAAACTTGGTGGCAGAAATACCATTTACTGGTGTGAATGCCACCTCCAGAACAGTGGATGCAGCATAATATAAACCAAGGTATGTGAATCTCCCTTCAGTGTATGTAGTAATTCCTATGCAATGCCTTGGTTTTGGAGTACTTTGGAAACATGCAGGATAACTGGAAAATAAACTTTGCAAGTCTAAATTCAGATTTTAAAGGTGTTTCTGTGTAGCAGATGGGAGTTTCCTATTTTGAAGCTCTCTCCTCTTTGTTAGCATCTCAGATTTGAAGTTTGTATGTAAATAAGAAGTACTCTACTGAAATCAGTTGTGTCATGTTGGTGTAAGTGAAATCAGGGCCTTCAGTCCTAAGTGAGGTTTCTCATAGTTTGTTGATTAGTTTTGAGTCTTCAGACTGCAATTTGGCACTGAAACGAGCCACACATTTAGAGATTTTTCTGTGATGTTATTCATCGTTCAGTGTGTTCCAGAATAGACTTGCACTGGCAGCAGCTAAGCACGACTGCTACCCTTTCTTTTCAAAACCTGCTATTTAAGTCAACCAGTTACTCTTCAGGATGCAAGTAAATGTTTTAAATAGCATCTTTAGTATCTTTGCCTGCAGTCACAGATTTAGCAAGTATGCTTTGCATTTTTGGGTGTCTTGCACATTCTCATTCCCCCTTACTTGTTCCTACCATTGTCAATGGGAAACTTGCTGAACTTTATCCAAATTGTTAAATCTACCCTCATTTAGGATAATAAGCAGTCCAAGTTTTGCTGCCACACAACATGCTAATAAGCCGTGTGTGTACAGAACGGAGCAGATGTGAGGCTCTCAAAAGCCTTTATGTTCAGTTTTAAGTGAGCTTTTCTACTGGAACATCATTGAGTAGTGCTGAAAGAAGAAATAAAAGCTGAATGTAAAATAGGTGGTATGATTTCATTGACTCTCTCTCTCTTTCAGTTTTAATGGTATACAATTCTTGAGATGGAAGTGCAATGGCTTGGTAAGTACATGGAGTGTATCTTCTGCTGTGTGTTACCTGGCACAGTGTGCCAACAAACTAGTGTTTGACAGCCAAAGATTATCAAACAAACCTGTGGTTTTGTTAGCTTAGTAATTTTTAAGGGAAGCTTTACCCTGTGGAATTAAGGAAAAGCTGGTAAAAAAGGTTGTGATGCAAGGTCTAAAAATCAATGTAAGCATGTAGATTTGGCATGTGGACAGTGGCACAGACTGAAGTTGCATATGGCTGTATACAGGTATTGTGGCTTATCTGTGGAAAGAGACAATTAAACAGATGAACCACGCCTGAATATCTCCACGAAATTCACCTGGAAGGAAAATTCCCTCATGTCCTGGCTTCTACAGGTCAATCCATGCTGGAGCTGAAGGTCAGGCTTAGCAATATGTGAATGGAGCACAAGTGGGCAGCTGGGTTCCATGGCGCTTCTTGGAGACATCAGCAGCAGAGCACACACCGTGGGCAGAGCCCAGTCTGCAAAGATCCTCAACTTTCTTATGTACTACCATCTCCATCTCCATGAAGTTAAGCTTTAAAACCACCCCAGTAACCTGTTGTGTCGGTACATTAGCTGTAAGATGATGTAGCTGGTCTAGGGAGTACTGGTTCTTAGCGTTTTAAATTAAAAGCTTTGGGCTTTGTGACCTGATTCTTAAAGAACAATAAAACCTGGTGCTACCTGTACTGCTTCAGTGTAAATGTACTGCCCTGAAACACGTGACCGGAGTGGATATAGCAGAGACCACCTTTTGGAGCTCATGTCCAAGCTGTCTCCTCCCCAACCTGTGTCCCTTACCTCTCCCATGGTTTTACCTCCGTCTCTTCTGTGTGCAAAGTAACGCCACTTGTGGTCCACATCTGTGCCCGTCCCACACATCAGCTCCGACGTTCCACATGCAGCTGTTGAGCGGTTCCCTCAGCAGCACAGCAAGCTTCTTTATAAACCCCCACCAAGAGCCAAGAAACCTGCACCAGCTCACACAGCTTTTGGCCTTGGTACCGGAGGCAGGAGTCCAGCGGTGAGCAGGCCAGTGCTCTTCAGCTGGAAGGCATTGTGCTGTTGTTTAGTTTGGAAGCACAGATGCAGTTTGTGTTCATCGTTCTGGTGTCACCAATTCCCAGGAATGAAGTCTTGGCCTTGTGCATGTAAGCGGAAAATATCCATACGTGTCAGTGAGGCAGGGAGCCCGTCCAAGTTCGGTCTGTGAACAGAGCATCAATAAATGCTGTTACCCCGTGTTTCGGGTGGGATTTGGCTTTAGGTGGAAATAAGCATTGGCTTGTCTGCTAGCAGTGATTGCTGCAACTTTTTAGGAATCAGTGCCATTTCCAGTGGGATTTAAGCACTCCCATTGCCTCCCACCACTGTTCCTGAGATAATTGTCTGTCAGTGGCTTACAGTTGTGTCGGAATTACACAAATTTCTCACTCTGGCTACATGCTGGCTATTTCTTATGAAATATTTTGGTAAAAAAAGTTATTTCTGAAGGTGAAAACACCTTTGTGAGATGGTAATTGTGCTTTTCCTGTTACTTCCTATTGAGAAACAATTGTTCTTCCACGTCTTTGAAGAGCACAGAGTCCCCCCAGCACAAGAAGGTTGGTGCATTTGTTTTGGTTAGAAAGTGCACACAGTCATCAAGGCTGTCTCAGGAAGTGGGTTTGTTTCTTGCACCTGCTCAGCAAACACTTTATGGTGTCTGAATGCTCATGGAGGAAGCTGCCTGATGAACAGTAGCGCGATGAAAGGAGCAGATGGGGGAGCAGGAGGCTTGAGCCTGGGGACAGGGAGGAGGAGGGAGGGATCCCAGGCTGGTTTGGGTTGGAAGGGACCTTAAAGCTCATCCAATTCCAACCCCTGCCACGAGCAGGGACACCTTCCACTAGGGCAGCTTGCTCCAAGTCCCTGTGTCCAACCTGGCCTTGAACACTGCCAGGGATGGGGCAGCCACAGCTTCTCTGGGCACCCTGTGCCAGCGCCTCAGCACCCTCACAGGGAAGAGCTCCTGCCTAAGAGCTCATCTCAGTCTCCCCTCTGGCAGGTTAAAGCCATTCCCCTTGGCCTGTCCCTACAGGCCCTTGTCCCAAGCCCCTCTCCAGGTTTCCTGCAGCCCCTTCAGGCACTGGAGCTGCTCTGAGGTCTCCCCTTCAGGAGTCTTCTCTTCTCCAGGCTGCCCCAGCCCAGCTCTCTCAGCCTGGCTCCAGAGCAGGGGCGGACATGGGTGAACCGAGATAAGGCTGCTGTTCAAGCGCAGGGGCAGGGGATCCGTGGGGACGGCTGGCAGCGGTGCCGCTCCCACAGGCACTGCAGACAGCGAGACCCCCCCGCTGCCACGTCTCGCTGGCGCTCCGGGTGCCTCCCGCTACCGTGTAAACGGCGCTGCCCCGCTCAGCCCGGGGCGCGGCGCGGAGGAGCCCAGCTCCATCTCCAAGCCCGGCCGCTGCCTTCCCACCAGCCCCCGGAGCTGCTCCCCCTCACGGCGGCGGGGCCCGGGGCGGGACGGGGCGGTGCGGGACCCGCCCGGCGGGGAGCGGGGAAGGCGCGGCCGCCCCCCCTCCGGCTCCGGGCAGCGCGGGGCCGCGCGGCCGCCCCGAGATGTTCAACAGGGCCGTGAGCCGGCTCAGCAGGAAGCGGCCGCCCTCAGGTAACGGGGATGGGGCCGTCGGAGCAGCGGTGAGGGCTGGAAAAGCGCGGGCGAGCCCGGTCCCGCCGCGGGTCTCCCGCCCTTTCTCACTGAGGGGAGCCGGGCGAGCCCAGCCCCTCAGCGCGGCGGGGGCCGCTCCTCTGCTGGGGCCGCTCCGGCTCTGAGGTACCCGCGGGCGGCGGGGCTGGGACCCAGCCTGCGGAGAGGGTCCCCTCATGGGTCCCCTCGCTTCTTGCGGTGCCGGGGGTCACGGTGTGAGGGGGACCGGCCACGCCGGGGAAGGAAGCGCGGCTCTTCCCGCCCCGGCCGCTGCGCGGAAGAGGGAACTGGAGCCTACTCGGGCTCATTATGCCTCATCAGCCGCGGTTTAATTGCGAGCTGCTGCCTGCCGCTGCTCGTGTTGGCGAGGCAACATCAGAGCGTGGTTGTTGGAGCTCTGGATTGACGTTGGGAGAGTTTGCCTTTGGAGGGAGCGTCTTCAGCTGGAGTGGGAGTTACTGAGGAGCGATAAACGCGGGGCTGCACGGTTCGCGCTGCTGACAGGCGTTCTAACGCGTTCGTGCTGTTACAGGGCGCCTCTGGTGCGGTGTCTATTCAAAACGGTTATTGTTTTATCGCTAACCGAGGTAGAAGTCACAAACTCGGAATCCCAGTAAATAAGACATTTTATAAAGCAGGATCAGAAGTTACAGTCTTCCTAAGAAGAGTCAAGTGTGTGTGTCTGGAGTTGGGTTTGATTTTGGGGGGTGATGTCTGGTGAATGCTTCCAGAGATGCTACAAAAGCGGAACGTCCCTTCGGTTTCCTTCCCCATAGTTAAAAGTGGAATCCAGTGCCCATCTGTTGTCGGAGACAGGCAGAAGAGGATGTTGAGGCTCGTGCTTTGGGCAGCCCTTGTATAGGGCTGAAACTCAGCTGCTCCTAGGAAAGAATTGGTGTGTGAGGACTCATCCAGTGGCGTTCGGATACATGGAAAGTAAGGGAATTTTCCCTTTTCAGCTGCTTACTGATGAAGCTTCCCACTGTTTCATAACCTTGGGTTTATTAATTCCAGACTGGTGATCGTTGCTGGATGGGCATTGCGGTGGTTTCTAGGGAAAACAAGGTATTCAGAGTACTTCTAAGGTAATAAGAAAGGTTTGTGGCTCACAGGTGACAAAGGGGGAAATGCAGGCGGTGTGATCAGTTCTTCAGGAAGAAATTGAGAAGGCTTTGTTTAACATCATATATTAATGCTTAAATATAGAATAAGGAGTACATTCATTACATGGTGCTTTTGTCATTTCTGCTGTTTGTGTGCTGGTTGTCTTTAGTTAAGGAGCTCATAGAGAAAGTGCATGTGCAGGTAGCAGAGGCATCGAGGTGAGGGATGCACTGTGTTGAAGGGTGTGAGTCTGTGCTGTGTGATACGGAGCCACACAGCCTGATCTATCAGCAGTTTGGGAATGGCAGCAGCTTGGGAAGCTGTTGTAGTGTGTAGTCCCTCTGGAAGGCGGACAGTCAGCATGTGGAACTCAATTAGCTGTGCCTTAATCTCTGAATGTCTGATGGGTTTCCACATTTTTGTACTTGTTGAAAGCAAGAGCCAGAAGTGAGGTTTGACCTCCAAAGTTGTGTGTTTTGGTGTTGATGTTTTCTGTGGTTTCAGTCCAAGTTCCTGCGTAGAGAATGCAAGTGTTTGTCGTTTTTGACACCAGACTTCAGCTGATAATTACAGTGTTATTAGTGCTGCACTTACAGTCACATTGGCACTGGTGAGGCTTCACCCCAAATCCTGTGTTCAGCTCTGGGCCCTTCATTACAAGAGGGACATTGAGGTGCTGGAGTGGGGCCAGAGAAGGGCAATGGAGCTGGTGCAGGGCCTGGAGCACAAGTGTGATGGGGAACAGCTGAGGGACCTGGGGGGTTCAGTCTGGAGGAGAGAAGGCTCAGGGGGACCTTAGCACTCTCTGCAACTGCCTGACAGGAGGATGGAGAGAGGTGAGGGTCGGTCTCTGCTCCCAGATAACAGGCAATGGGAGCACAGGGAATGGCCTCAAGCTGCACCAGGGTAGGTTTAGACTGGATATCAGAAACAATGCCTTCCCCAAAGAGTAGTCAGGCTTAGGAATAGGCTGCCCAGGGCAGTGGTGGAGTCACTGTCCCTGGAAGTGTTCACACACCATGTAGATGAGGTCCTCAGTGGCATGGGTTAGTGGTGGCCTTGGCAGTGCTGGGGAATGGTTGGACTTGATGATCTTAAAGCTCTTTTCCAACTGAGTTGATTCTATGGTCTATTGCTTGAAAAGAGCCTTCATCTGCAGTCTGATGCAGAACTGTTGTGTGATGGGAGAAGGCAGCTTCTATATGATTCTTCTCTATGCTCCAGCTAATGCAACTACCTACTTGTTGTCTTAATGTAGGCTTCTCCTCTAAAGTAATAGTGCTGCTAATGTAAGGACTTAATCATTTACTGTGCATGTAGAAGCATCTGGCCACCACACATCATGTAAGAGCTGCGTTGCACTCGTACACTCAGTGTGAAGTTTGCTTCAAGCAGAGGCTCTGCAGCCGCGCTCTCGTGCTGCATGGTGCTTGCTTTGTTGTCTTTCCCTGCCCCTTGGTTTCTAACCTGTATAAAAGACAGCAGGAAGTGTAGTTACCATATTCATCATCTGTTCTACAGTCTATGTGTTACTCTTACAGAAATATTGGTGGAAGATCTGCCATTTTATAATTCCCTTTTTTGATGCTCAAAATGATCTCTCATTTTTCCATATCAGCACATGCTGCCTTCCTCATTTAAATAATCATACTAATGTGCACATTTGGGTTATTAAACATCAGTATTGCGTGTATTAAGTAACTGTCACTAGGTGATTTTAACAGGAGGAAGTTATCTTTATAAATAGCACACAGAGATAAATAGCTTTCAGGAGGGTCGTTCATGTAATTACATTTACTGCAGCATTGCCTTTGAAAATAAATTGTTTCAGACTTTCATTAAATTCTGCCTCAGTGGAAGTATCATTTTTAAGGTAATTTAGTACCGTGTTATAGGATCTGCGACTGGGAGTTGGTTCTGGAATCATGTGTGGGGAAAACCTCCTCCCTATCTTCTGAGCTCTTAAAATAGAAATCACACCAGATCTGCTAAATGATTCCAGCATGTGGAGTGGGAAGTTATGCTCCTAATTGGGGGCCACTTTTGTATCAGAATATTTTTCTCTGATGGCATATTTAATGGGTTGTAATAAAAATATGCAGCAGTTTTAATATCCTCATAAAGTTTCAGGGTGTTTCCTACTGTCATGTGTCATGTGCAGCTTATTTACATGTGTGCTGAAGTTTTATGGAGGTTGCAAAGGAACAATGAGCATGGGGATTAACGGTACTTGGCCTGGCAGGAGGGAGCCTGCGTAGCTCTGGTCCATGGTGGTACCAGCCAGGTGATGTTCCCAGCAGGCTCTTTGGGGACTGCTCAGGACAAGAGCTGTGCTGCACTAGCTCTGGGTCTGCCCTGTATTGCATTGGCTCATTGAAACACATGCTTTTTCAGAGTAATCATTAATGTCCACTTCAAGTTTGGCTGGAAAAGAAACACTAGAAACAAAATCTCCCATATCGTATCTAAATCCTGTATTAAATAGGGGAATGGCCTGGTTCTTCAGGCCATGAGCAGCTCTACATACAGAGCTGCCATTCTGCTTGCAGGTGAATGATCATAACAAGAGATTGAAGCTCCTCAGAGGTAACTGTGTTCTGTTCCAGTGTACTTGGCTATTCCCACTGAAATCTCACAGGTTTTATGGAGATTAGATGCCCAGGCTCAGGTTCCTAAAATAAATTTGCAAGTGATAATCAAGAACCACATCCTGTTGCATGAGGGAGAGGAAAACTGAGGCACAGTTAACTCGCTGTGCTCTTGTGTTAATGTATGAAGTATGCAGTAGTGGGCTCAGACAGTCCTCAGGTTCCGACTCTTGGCCTTTACCAGACTGTGTTTCTTATACAGATCTTATACTTGCTTATACAGAGATTATATATATGTACATATACAGAGCTTATACGTGCTGCTTTGGAGGCCAGTCTGTCACAGTCCTTACCCAAAGGGGTAAGATCTTGGATTCTGAGAGGTTTTGTGCAGGCACAGGGTCATGCATTCACTGTGTAAGAAATTTCAGGTTAGTGCTGTATCTGCATTACATAGTGAGAGCAGGGCAGGCAGAGGAGGGACAGGATCTACATTTGCTTGATTATTTTAGGTGCTGTCCTTTCTTATAGAGCTGTATTTACTTAGGGCATCAGTGTACATCACTCAGCATTAGGCAACGGGTATGAAATCCACAGCTCCAGAAAGTTTACCTCTTTTCCAGCTCTATAATTTCTCCTGTATAGAAACCTTAACTTCTCTCAAGGGAGAAGAGGAGATGTTAATTCATTTCCAACAGTGGCCATCTCACTGTTAGAAAAACAAATAGACTCTACAGGTCTCTACTAACCAAAACTCAGCAGGCTTTGCTGTCGTGCCAGTGTGTTGTAGGGCTTTAACCTTAGCGTTTCTCATTCTAGTGACCAGCTGAAAAGGGTGTCTGATAGTATAAGTCTGCATAGATAATGTTTGAGATACTTGCTGGCTGAAGTTCAGTTTCATGAGGGAGGAAGGGTTTTTAACAGAACTTAAGCAGAAGTTACGAAAATCCCCCAATAAGTTGGTAGGGAAGAATGAATGTATTGTAGAATCCCAGGCAGGTTTGTGTTGGAAGGGACCTTAAAACTCATCCACGGGCAGGGACACCTTCCACTAGAGCAGCTTGCTCCAAGCCCCTGTGTCCAACCTGGCCTTGAACACTGCCAGGGATGGGGCAGCCACAGCTTCTCTGGGCACCCTGTGCCAGCGCCTCAGCACCCTCCCAGGGAAGAGCTTCTGCCTAAGAGCTCATCTCAGTCTCCCCTCTGCCAGGTTAAAGCCATTCCCCTTGGCCTGTCCCTACAGGCCCATGTCCAAAGCCCCTCTCCAGGTTTCCTGCAGCCCCTTTAGGCACTGGAGCTGCTCTCAGGTCTCCCCTTCAGGAGCCTTCTCTTCTCCAGGCTGCCCCAGCCCAGCTCTCTCAGCCTGGCTCCAGAGCAGAGCTGCTCCAGCCCTCGCAGCATCTCCGTGGCCTCCTCTGGACTCACTCCAACAGCTCCACATCCCTCTTGTGTTGGGAGGACGCAGGACTGCAGGGGAGGGTCTCACAAAAACAGCAGAGTTCTATATTTGTTATAACAATAAATAGAATTTTTGTTGATTACAGAAGGAACTTTTTGCACCTTTCCAGTGTGCCCTGACCTGATGTGGAGCTCTTAGCCTGACTGTCCATGACCTGCACTTCCTGAGCATTTCATGAGTGAGAGGAAAGGAAGCCGCATACCTTATGTCTGTTCTAGGGTTTATCAGATAAGAGGTAAAATTCCTGGAGTTTTCCCAAATAACAGGTTTTGTGATGGGTAGCCAGCATACCTTTTTTTTTGGCATCACCAGCCTTGGATGCAGCATAATTCAACCAAAAACTCAAGGTTTATCCCTTCTGTCCTGTGTGTGAGAAACCTGGCTGGCAGGTAAGGTGTGGGCATAGTCCTTAAAAAAGCAGTGTTTCAGTGGACTTGAAAACAAGGAAACATAAAACCCACCCAGATGCTACTTGCCCAGTAACAGGTCAACTCAGCTGGACTGAGGCTCTCCTGCCATCTTTCCTCCCTTTAGACTGGGTTAACATACTGCACTTGTTTTCCCACTAAACAAAGCATTACTTTTCTTTCTCTCTTTGCCTTTTCCCAACCTCCAGTGATGATCCTTTTCTTCAGAATACATTTCATGTGTGTGACTGCCCAGGATTTGCTTTATAGAAGCCAAAGGCATTGACAGTGCCAGGACAAAAGAAGCAAATGGTCCTTTTACCATGCAGGCTGCGGTCACTGTGTTCTGCGAGCAAGAAAAAATGCTTGAACTCCTATAAACCAGTGACAGCACCTACTTACATGCTCATGAGTTATAACACTGCAAGGCATTTCTGCCTCCTTACAAGCAAAGCAGAATTCAAGTATGTGTGTGTTTAATTTCAGGTTTATGGTGTTTCTTTTAAGAGAGCAGCTGTAATCCAGGAATGCAAAGGGCAGTGGGGGAGACATGTATGTGACATTCATCACTTCTAACTAAAATGGCTTTTTTTCCCCATTTTCTTCCCAGAGATAAATGACAGCGAGGGGCACCCAAGCAGCAGCCACCAAACCTTGAAAGGAACCTCAAAATGGGCTACATCACTGGAGAGCCTCCTCGAAGATCCAGAAGGAGTGAAACGATTTAGGGTGGCTGTATTAACTATGGATATTTAAATAAACTGAAATTAGGATTTAAAGCTGAATTAAGTCTCAGGGTAAATGGTGCCACTGCTGTAAGCACATAGGTGTGCATCCTTCCAGATAAGTAGCTTGAGCAGATGGGCAGAGTTGGAGCTGTGGCACTCGCGGGGCTCCTAAGGTAGTGCCTTTTGCCCACTGCTACTGCAGCTTGCTCTCCTAAGGCAATGGATGATTTTTGGTTGCATCTTTCTAATTGGTTCTATCAGCTGTTACAAGGATTAACAAGTAACTGTTGGATAAACTACAGTCCTTGAGCCACCGATCCCTTTTGCCAAGCATTATTTATTACTGAGGGCTGTTCCTGCACTCTTTAGTTGCATACATTGTCCTTAAGCAATGAATTATCGCTAACAGCTCCTGAGCTTGGTAACTGTGTGGCTCTTACTCTGTGTTGCAGCAGCTGTACTGAAGAGAATTTCCTTCAAGTTTACTACAAAGTGTGGGTTGGTGCAGCTCTAAACACAGGCTTGAGGCTTAGTTGGGTGAGGGTGGTGAGTTGGTTTTTCAAGGCCTTCTTGCCATACTAGCTATAAGAATAGGAACTGCCTACTTCAGTATGGTTTTGCCACACCAAGAACTGATAAAATGCACTGGGATAAAATGTTTTACTGGCAGACTGGTTTGGAAAGTGATGTAAAATAGATGCACAAACCACTTGGATTTAGAATTCTTTAGGAAAAAAAGTAATATTGGTACTATTTAATTCTTGGCTTTACTTATTCTCTATTTTCTAACATTTGAAAGAAAAAACTGACGATCTCAGAGCTATAAACATTTCAATCATGTTTTATAAACAGATTTAATACAAATTTTTTCTCCTCATTTTAAAACATGCCTCACTTCTGGAGAAATGTGCTTTGTTTAAGCACTGTCTAGAGAACACAAATACATCTTCTGCTTTAGTTTACTTAAATGAATTGCCAGTGTTGATTAGAAACACTTCTATTTGTAGTGATTTTACTCATTAAAAATCAGAAAGAGACTAGATGAGAGTCTCAAGTGATCTGTGACTCATTAAAATAGTTCGTTATATTCACCTGCTAATGAATTAATGTATTTTTGGATTTCCCTTTGAGTAATGACTGTAAAAACACTCACGTTATTTCAGAGACTGAAGAAGCTCTTCTTGTTAGTTACTGGTGTGCTCTGAGGTTAAATATAGCTGCTCATTCTCCTGGAATGCACTTTCAGAGTGCTCAATAAGTTTGTTCATTTGTGCCTCGGTAGCGTGCGGATGCACTAATGCAGTGGTTCTGTTATACTATGCTATGGAAACTCATACCCTGGTAAAGCTAAGCCCGGGGTCTAGTTTTAATAGCTATAGTAGGAAGAGAGAAAAACAATTGAGAAATTGGATCCTAACTTTTGTTTGTTTGTTTTTCTCTTCCCTAGGAGTTTTTAAAGAAGGAATTTAGTGAAGAAAATGTTTTGTTCTGGTTAGCATGTGAAGAGTTTAAGAAAACACAGGGGAAAAAACAGGTATGTTTCCTAAGTAAGCTGTACTTGTCAACAACTTCCATAGCAGAGCTGAAGCTGTAACATTTCTGTTGCATAACGTGCTTCATGTGAGTGTGAATAAATAGATCTGAAGGAATTGCACTGAGATCGCAGTGGTGGGATTGTTTGGAAACAAAATGAAAACAAAATGCTGGAATTGTCATGTTTCCCATGTTATGAAAACTCTGAACTTTCTGTTGTTGCTTGGGAATAGCCGAAGGTTTCATTCAGGGATGTTGCATCATCTTGCTTGAAAATATAAAGATGTTTCATTCAAGACCTTTATTTAAAGCATAACAGCCACTACATGAAAATACACACCAGTAGAATGCTTTAGTGGAACGTAAAATCAGCAAAGTGTTTTACAATACCAACAGGAAAAGTTTTGCTTTATCAAGTTACAAAACAAAAGAAATTGAGGGCGCATTTAGGCTTTTTTTGTTTAAATATGTATTGAAATTAAATACAATTTAAATATGTATTCAAATTGATACCTGCAATTGATGTCTGCAGAGCATTTCATTTTCATGAAAGCTGTATTTTTGTAGTAGAAAATATTCTCTTGGAAATTCTTCAACAAGCCACCTCTAGTAAGTTTTTTCCACTGCTTAGATCTTGGTCTACATTGAGATCCATCAGGAGCACAGAATCCACTTTCATATTTAGGCTTTGGAGCCTACAGAGTCATCCTAAAATATACTGTGCTTGGTTTGCTTCTTTCTGAAACAGTTTTTTGTGATTTTTATTATTTTTGAGAAATTCCAAATTTATTTGACCTTTGAGATGAGGATTCTGTGAGAATGGAATGAACTAGTTTCGAAACTCCAACTGAGCATCACTGCCCTTGAGAGTCAGACTCCTAAATGCCATAAGCTCTTACTTTTAAAATCCCACCTTTATGCTTTTCGCATGTGTGCAGCTCTTGTTGCCAAAGGGAACATTTTAGAAGGCTACAGGTGCAAATGTACAGCCCCTTTTGCGCTCTTCTTGCCAAAATAAGTAGAGTACCATGAGGAGGTGAGGCTGGGAAGATACCACTTAAACCTGCTTCAAATGGACCATGCAGACTTTGTCTACCATCAGAACTGTCAGGGAATAGGAATCGGGCGGGAAGTGGGCTCCTGGGGGCATTATTCTTCCCTGTGAGGGTGCTGGCACAGGGTGCCCAGAGAAGCTGTGGCTGCCCCATCCCTGGCAGTGTTCAAGGCCAGGTTGGACACAGGGGCTTGGAGCAAGCTGCTCTAGTGGAAGGTGTCCCTGCCTGTGGCAGGGGGCTGGAACTGGATGAGCTTTAAGGTCCCTTCCAACACAAACCAATCTGGGATTCTATGGTTATAAAGTGCAGGCATACCTCTCTTAAGGTCAGTCAAATATTTTCAGCTGAAACTGTTTCCCAGTGCATTTTCCTGATTTTCAACAAAACATATTTTTGAGAGGGGGCTTTACTTTCTGTAAATATTCTCTATGTTGCACTGGAAAAGCATCCCCCTCACAACAATTTGCTTGTTTCAGTTGTGAATATTTTTTGGTATTGATAAATACATAAAAAATACAAAAATAATATTTTTTCAAGAAGAGGAACATATTCAGATTGACTGTACTCTTTGTAATGTTCAGCACTACTTCAGATTTGAGTTTTTAGTTGCTTCCCTTCCCTCTACAAATGCAGATAGGAAGAAGGCTTTGCATTATACAGGGCAGTTGTTTTTGCTTTGTAGGTTTTACAAGGGTCCTTGCCTTTTCTTGAGACCCCTTGGACAGGTATCAAACTGCATTTTAAAATGGAAATGAAAGTGGGAAGTCCTTCTTTAAGCTTCCCCAATTTGCAAAGGTATAACAGTCATATTTTCTCTTGCTGAATAATTTCCATCTTTTTAGCTATTTCAGGATTGCTCATGCAAGTACAGGAAATGGGAAAATGAAATATAGAGATAGTGGCCTAGTGATTCTTGAATGAATGGACAGAGACTTAACTAGGTTCCATTTAGCTCAATTATTCAGTACCCATCATTACACAGCGTGATCAATCTGGAGCCTAGAACTGCCAAAGCTATTGTAGTTGGTTACAATGAATGTGCTTTAGAATAGCACAGACTTACAGTAGGTTTTTATAGCTGCTTCTTATGAATGGCCTTGTTTAGATACTTTACAAAGCTAGAAAAAGCACTAAACCCAGAAATCTTTTCAGTGCTTATGATAGCACGAAGCATGAATTTGTCTTCTGAAAGTCTCTTGCAGAAATCAGTTTGTGTCTATCTGATGTGAGCAAGATATTCTAAAAGCATCTTTTTATTTGTTTTATAACCTGCTTCTCATTAAAGCTGGTTTACCACAGAAACTAGCTCATAGACACTTAGACTTTTGGTCAGATGAAGCTGAGTTCAATTTAACCCAGACTGAATGGCATTTTTTCCCTCTATTTTTAAAGTATAAAATAAACTTTTCAGTACTTGACATGAGAGTACAAGTATGGGGGTTTTGTTGGTCGGTTTAAACTTGCACAAAGGTGGCTACCTGGCCAATGGATTACGTTCATAGTGCCTAGTGTTACTGTCATCCCTTCTGTGTCAGCCTGCAGCAGTGTTTGGTTTTGTGTAGACTGGTGTATCATTAAGTTGGTGGGCTCAGTAAATGTTCTGTCCTTCCCTCATGTCCTTTCTTGTCTTCACAGGTAGATGCAGGCTCTCTCTGCTCCTGCTTTCTGTTGGTTGCAAATTGTGTTAGTGCTGTTCTAAGGAAATATCTTGGGATTCTCCTCAAGATTTACTAAATTTGGTTCAGTCCTTACTCTAACCACAGTCACGCAGGCTCTGCCTAGAAGCTGACTTTATCGAGCCAACACAGGCAGATCTGATACAGATACATCTCTCTGTTCCTTTCCTCTTGAATGTGTGCCACTATACATCTGGACCTTGGGACCAAAGGGAGTGCTGGCAAGAAGAAGCCAGGCTCTTGACTGTTGTGTTGGCTCTAGACTAGTGGTGAGAACGCTTAGTCAGAAGGCAGAAATGGAGTTCAGACCAGACTACTCCATGAGTTTGTGTTTGTTTTCCTGTTTGGGTGAGCTAATGCAAAACTCATGTTCATTTCAGGAAGCAGGGCAGGTTTTCAGCATCTGCATCAGGGCAGCAAGCAAACTACATCACTGGTCTAGGCAGGTTTTGGATTCAGCCTATCTTCTTGCAGCAGGAAAGCACAAACTCCTCCCCTCAGCTCGAGACACATCTCTGTAGTTTAAAAGAAAGGATATTCCTTTAAAGTTGGAGTTAAAATAGAAATTTTAATGTTTAGTGAAGACTTGAGGAAGGAATTAGGTCAAGTCCACTTGTAGCAGTGAGCTCTGCTGCCACCCATATGGTCCTCATCTTGGGACACATTTAATTATTGAAATGGGAGTGGTGGGGCTAAGGGAATAAAATTGAGCTTTAAATGTTTTATTGGAGTTAGTCATACGCTGCTGCGTTTGTGACTGTTGATGAAACAAACAACATGTCCATTGTGCTACTTCCCAAGGTTTAAATGTTTCTTCTCTAGCAGTGGAGCTTTAAAAATAAATTACAGATTGTAATAAATGCTTCAAACAACAAGGAATCTTTACAGCTGTTGCTCAAACCCATCAAAATACCCATGTCAAGCTTTGGAGAGAACAATTTCAGAACAAACTATACCTATTCAAGAGTTTCTTCTGCCATTTCCCATGTGGAATGTGGCAATGGCTAAGCAAGACTGGGTAATGCTGCACAGCTGCTAACTGCTGGAGTCTGTACTGATGAGCATCTGGGACTTCCATTCACTTCATTTGGGAAGCGCACATGCTTCAGAGCTGAGTGTGACCTTAGGAAAGGAAGTGGGAAAGAAGATTGTATCCACTTGAAATAGCGAGGGGGATTTCTGTAGACAGAACTCTGTACTCCAAATGGGAATTTGGCACGGATGCTGGGGTGAGCACACAGATGTGAGTGAAAAGTGCCAGAAATCCTTTAATAACCACCTGTGAACAAGATCCCAGTTTAAGTGTTGTTTAAATTCCAGAGCAGAGTCCTGTGTGCTGGGGCATTAGTTTCAGGCTGACACAGAACAAAGAATGCCACGCACTGACTGGGACCATTGCTGTCTTTTCCGCCTGAACCTGGCTCTCCCTGAATGTCATTTGGGGGATGTATAAACATACTGGTTTATAACATATATAGCTGTAACTTTATTTAAAAACATAATTGCAGTTAAACTGAAACTACTGAAGCATAGACATAGCAGTTGTTCCATGGACAGCAGAACCTGTAATGTTTAGTTGTGCATTTCCGTATTTCCCCATTACTGTAAGGTCAGGTCCCCTGTGTCTCTCCAGCAACCCCCTGTCTCTACCAGAGCCCTTTCACTTCCTTTATCATTCTTCCCCACCAAATCCAGAGATCCTCCCCATTTCACCAACCTCCCACACAATTCTCTTGCTCCCCCCATGTTCTTTAAACTTCCTCACAGTACTTCTAGTTTCATGTTTCCCCTCAAGCCTTCCAGTACTCCTGTACAGTGCCCAGGTTGCTTCTGTGTTACTTGGGCAAGCAGCACTTTGTGTTGTGGCTGATGTGGAGCTATGTGTGCACGGATTAGGCAGCAGCTAAGTATATGTTGGCAGTTCAGGTAGAGTAGATAACTTTTGAAGATGCACTGCAGCTTTTCTTCTCCCTTTCCTTTCTCTCACCGCTCTTTTCAATTGAATCAGTAGGAGGTTAATTACTTCTCAGTCCTTTGCTCCCCTTCTTAGATACGATTGGAATTGGACAGCAGGTTCAAAAGTTATTTAGGTAGGGCTGACAGTCAGTATTGTGATAATAGGTAAAGGTACCTTTACTGTGTCTGCATCAAGGTATTAACTTTACCAGTTAAACTCAGTCCTATTGATTGGATTAACTGCCCATTTAGAACAGACACAGCTGACACAGTCCTTCCTGCTCTGTGACACTGGAACATCATCTTAAACACTTCATTGTGACCCAGTGCACTTGGCATATGATCTACCCATCAGCTGGATAATGTGTTTTGAAAAGGAATACTGGAAAATACATGTTCCCTTCAGCAGTGAGAGAGTTAACTCTTTAGGCCTTGGGAATTGTCAAACACTTGTAGCTTTTCTTCTAATTGTCCCCAAATGTTGATTCTCAGCTGTAAAACATGAAAGACATTCTGACTCCTTCATGGGCAAGGGCTTAAATGCTTCCTTCTTCAAGCCCACTTCCCATCAAAAACACAGCCCTTTAGCTGATGCTGGTGTGATGATGTAGCTGCTCATTAGATGTGCCATGGGGAATGACGATGAGTACCCATGGCTCAGGATTGTACAGTGCCTACTGCTGCATGGGGCTGGTTTTCAGTGTGCAGAATACAGATTGCAGCAGGGAGGCTTGGCTTTCTTCTCCCACACTGGCTTTCTTATCCAACCTGCTGGTCAAGAGTGAGCTTGCACTGAATTGCAGAGGATTGTGAGCACTCATTTACTGCTTTGAAGCTTAAAGATGCTAGGTTGGGTCAAAGTATTATCACTATTACTGATTTATGAAGAGAATGCTGAAATAAAGGCAAACACAAACAGCTTTGTGCAAGTCACACCTACCCTTATTTATCAGTTTTCAGAGGCTCTTGAGAGTCTTATCTTTACCGTTAACCAAGCTGTTGGGTTTCTTTAATCATGTAGTCGCTGTTGCATGTGAGCTACCCTGAAGTAAAAATGTAGTTACGAAAGAGCATGTAGTATGGCAGTTATCTAGCAGTAGCATGGATTATACACTAACTTTGTTTAGTTTTGCCTTGCAGTAAGTTTCCACATTGTTTTCTTCTGGGTTCCTTGAGCATGCTGATTATCTGTTAGTAAAAATAGTCTTCTAAATACTGAAGACAAGGCCAGCTCTTTCACCAAAGTGTTGAACGCTGATTGCTTCCACTCATGGCAGTGCAGGATTTTGGCCTGAGAGATGTTTTCCCTTCAGTACAAATGAATAGACACAAATAAGCTAATCTATGTCGTTTTGTTTTGTTACTTGCTCTCTCTTGTAATTCAGACTGTGTTTTGATTTTAGGATCTGAACCTCAAGAAGTGACTTGGAGCAGCCTTCAACAAAACATTAACAATATTTGTATGAGCATATTCCCCCAGCAAATAATTCTTTAAATAAATATGTCCTTTTGCAGATGCAGGAAAAGGCTAAAGAAATTTACATGACTTTCCTGTCCAGTAAAGCTTCTTCCCAGGTCAATGTTGAAGGGCAGTCCCGTCTGAGCGAGACCATTTTGGAGACACCTCATCCTCTCATGTTTCAGAAGCTCCAGGACCAGGTAAAGTTATTTTCTTCAGTTTCTTTTGGGTTTTGTCTGCTTTTAATGGACTCTGCTTTTTAACCGTAAGCTAGTGTTGGAAAGTTGGGAATCTGCCTACTGCTGCCTGTGGCATGGAATGAATAAGCACACATGGAGCTGGGTTGTTTCATACTGGGGATATTAGTGCAGCTGCTCCAAGGATGGATACACCATACCCAAGGTTTTTGGCTCCGTATAACTCTGACCGATTAGTTAAGAGTCTTGGCACAACCATTCTAAGGCAGTTCAGGACTTTCCTGGAAAATGGGATGAAGTTTTCTCCCAGATTCCTGTGCCAGTAGCTTGAGAATCACCCAGCTGACTATCTTTGTGCCTACGTTTTCCTGTGTATTCACTTGTGCTGAGTCATTGCTGATGTTTGTTTCCATAGTTGCCCCTGGTTTCCTTGAGAGCTCGAGATTCTTCACTTTGTTTTGGTATTTATATTGATATGAATATAATGCAATTTCCTAAAAAGCCTCTTCTGTAACATACAGAACTTAAAAGAGTTGTTGGTATCTGCTTTGCTTTTTCCTAAAGAGCTTGGGAGGTCTGGTACAAATTAAGTGGCATTTTGCAGGCGTGTCTTTTGGTGGTAAATTTTCTTGTTATTTAGCTTATTTTAATGCCTAAGTTAGGAAGTGAGTCACTCTTATCTGCAGCTTTCCAGCACTTGCAGTCTGTACTGCTTTTAATTTCTGTACCATCCTCAGGACTACCTGTATTTTCCATTTGGCTCTTTTGTAGAGAAGCAGCACTCTGATTTAAATAGTGTGTTCAACCCATTTCACATCAGGTATTGTGTATGTTAGCTGGTCACTGGCTCGGTCAGTGGAATTGGTCTGAGGAGCAAAGACTCTGCTGTCTTTCAAGCAGGTTCCAAGTCATTAGCAGTGGAAATGTCTGAAACTCAATTTCAATGTGAAGAAGCAAAGTTTTTCATGGATGAACTTCTGATTTGGGGGAAGGGAAAAAGAAAGTGCTGGTACATCTAAGCACTGCCCTTCAGCATGAGTGATTATGAAAGTGAAGTTGAAGAAGACCACTGGAGTTCAAATAAATGAGCATGCACATGAACAGCCAGAGATCAGTAATACCTGAACTGGAAACATGCTAGACCAGTGGTAGAGGAATCCCACTAGTGTAGGAAGGAAGTCTGTGAACTTCTAAAACCAAATGCAAAGCATCTATGTGTTGTTGCAGGTTTCCACTGCTTGAAGCTTCTGTTTATTGCTGGTAGGTAATAATAGTTCTGAAAGAGTTATAATCTTCCCTGGTTTTCAATCCTTATAAAGGTATGGAGAATGGTATAATTTGTTCTCTAAAGAACAGTGTTAACTGCTGCTGGCACTGTGTGTCTGAAGTATAAAGCAGGTCCAGAGACCTGCTGATTAAAATGGGTCTACTTGTTGGGTGTGTTTGTGGGATGTGCTGGTGGGATGGCCTTAAACAAGCAGCTTGCAGGCAGTTGTTCATCCTGAATGGTGTTAGAATGATTCATAGAAATCTGTAGATTTCAAAATATTTTTGAGTTTAAATGTTCCTGATCCACAGAGGTGATGAGAGGAGAGGAGGGAAAAAGAGAATTCTGCCTTTGCATGTGATTAAGAAATCTTTCTGTTCTGTGCATTTGGTTGACCAGACTCCTGCAGATTTGACCTTAGTGCTCTTTCTCTGTAGGAGATGCTATAAATGACACTAGGAAAAAGAGAGGTCTAAAATTAAGTTGTAGTTAGCCAATGGCAAGAGGTGTAACTTGACTTAACTGCATTGATTTGTGTCTACATCAAGAGGGTGTTTGGGGATTTGTAGTCTTCCAATATATAGCTTATAAAGCTAGATTTCCACTGTTTTAAACATGAATGTAACTATTAGAATATGTGAACAAACAGTGGTTAGTAAAATGCTTCATGTAATTTATTTTTCAGGAGGTTATTTCAGCAAATGCACAGATAAGAACAGTCAAGTTTTATGTGTCAGCCTTTACCTGTCCAGGTTCCTTGAGGACATGAAATGATAAAGCAGTTGCAGATTATGTTATCCTGGCAGTGTTCAAGGCCAGGTTGGACAGGGCTTGGAGCACCCTGCTCTAGTGGAAGGTGTCCCAGCCCATGGAGGGGATGGAACTGGATGAGCTTGAAGGTCCCTTCCAACCCAAACCATTCTAGGATTCTATGATTATCACTTCTTTTCCTCCTTACAGTTGTTTTACCCAGTTGTACTTTCAGTTAGAAATGAGGCCTGTAAAGGTAAAGCTCCAGTTATCCACACGTGGATTATCCACTCATGCAGGTCACAATTCAGAAACAAGTCTTGGAAATTTAGTTACTCTGAGTGCCATAAAATGTAATCAGTCACGAAGCATGACTCAGAGAGGCCCTGCCACTGAAATAATAGGCAGAGGATGATGTAGGCTTTGGTTTTCCCCAATTATAGTTTTGAGGTTTACTTTTTCCTTCCCCTCCGTTTCAAGACCAAGCAGAATATAGTCCTGACCTTGACACCTGAACAGATTCTCAGCTCCTCTCCCAAGCCCTTTTGTTTTCAGAGAACTCCAAATGAGTTCTAGGTTTTTGGTCTTTTTTTGTCTGAAATGGTTATAAATAGGATAGAAAACAGTTATATTGAGGGATGGGCTTAAACTCAAGCCCAGGAGAGAAAAGCTATACTCAGCACTGACTTCATGCTTCCATGCTGGCTGTGCACTGGCTATGAGAGGAAGGGCAGGTCTTGGCATAAATTTAATCCCTCACTAGCTTTAAGCCACATTTTATCTGACAAATTCCATCTGTACCAGATCAGCTCTTTGTGGCAGGTACCTGCAGCATTTCTGGTCTGGCCTGAGACCATTCCTGGCATTTGGTTGGGTAGTAGCCTAAAAGAGATGGGAAGATCAGCATAAGCTTAAGAACATGGATTAAACCAGTTGTTTCAGTCCTAGATTCAGTTTGCAGCTTCAGTATTTGTGTAAATTATTTAGAGGCTTTTCTTAATTATCCAGTGCTGTGCATGTATAATGAGCTATTCTGTAATGCTCAAGAGTAACTGCAGTCAGAAGGGTGCCTAAAAGGTACCTTTTGTTCTTCATCCCTCTGAATATCTTCCAACTGCCCTTCCAGAAGGAGACCCTCACTGGGTTTTGCTCCTGGTGGCTCTGCAGCCTTAAAGCTGCAGTGGAAGGGGACCAGGTAATGTCCTGACTTGTCCACTTGTGCAGTTATCTTATCATCAGCTGTAAAATCCTACCTAGTGACCTTGGCACGTGGCCTTCCACCTTCACTATAAGGTTTTCAAAGGTGGCTATTGTGAAAATCATAATCTGGTTCCTAAATTAATATGGATGCTATAGAAAAGAGTGACTGTAGAATCTACAGTATGGTTTGCTACATGCAGCCCCTTCTGAGTGATTGAAATGTGTTTTAATGTCATGCTTTGGAGTGGTGCTTTAGTACTAACACAACCAAAATACATTAGAATTCATATGTTGTCCTCATTTAAAATCTAGTTTTACTTAGGCCATTGTTTTTGTGTTTTTCCCCCCTCTTACCAGATATTCAATCTCATGAAATACGACAGCTACAGCCGCTTCTTGAAGTCAGACATATTCCTAAACCATAAGAAGTGTGAGGAGCAAGAGGAGAATTCACCAGAGGCTCAGACCGCAGCTAAAAGAGCGTCAAGAATTTACAACACATGATACGATGAATCCCTTCAGGAGGAGCAATACAATGACTAAATTACACTCAGGAACAGTCTAGGTTTATAGCAGTTGCATTTAGGGCTTGAAAAGCTCAAAACCTTCTTAGGAGATACTTACCTTCTTAATTGCTTGAACGACTAATTGTTTTTGCATGATAGCTAGTAACAAAGTGCTCATGGAAGGACTGTTTCCTACATAAAAGGCTGAGGTATTCCTCCATAGCATGAATTGCCTTTCATATTTCACAAGCTAAAATGCTTTCAGTTTTTGTATTTTCTTTTGTGAGGCTTCATAATTATGAGAAATGGGAAATAGGGTGCCTGGATTTCTATTTTTGCCTTGTAATTTTTATTTGTGACTGGGTTTTACATCCTGAATTGCTGGGAGAAGCTGCTGAGGAGTAAATTGCACGTTACTTTGTGGATGAGTCATTCGTAGCAAACTTAATTATGAAGGGACAGCATCTTTCAGGGTTAAGCTCAGTAGAATCCAATCCCTTCCTATGTAACTTTGTTTTTTCAAGGTGACCTGTTTTGCTTTGCCCTTATTGTTGAATCAAACACTTCTCTAGTAATGATTTCCTCAGTATTTGTGCAGTAGACAATCACCTTCTTCAGAGGATGGGATAACCTGTATTCCCTTAGGAACAAAAGCACTGATTTCAGCAAAGCTTGACCAGGGCACATCCTGCATGTCAGCATAACATCAGTGTCAGATGCCTGTATGGGGAAGCATCTGGTCCCTCCTATGTCTCCTGAACAGTCTTGCTCTGTGCAGCAAGAATACTTTGGCAAAGGACCAACCAACAAAGTCTGGCTTTGTTTTACTAAAATCTACTAAAATCACCTTGCCTGATTTTGTTTGCCCCAGAGAATTATTTCAGGGTTTCCTAATGTAACTTTTGAGAGCTGCAATGGAACAGGAGCTTGACGTTGTGGTTTAGCCCTTTACACCAAGTTTGAGAGGAGTGGGAATTTATTTCTGCTCAAAGCAATCCAAGGTGAAATGGTGGTAAAGGAAGACGCTCCCAATGAGCCTTCCATGTTGTCCTGGGACTGTGTCAGAGCTGCAAAGCACATTTAGGCATACAATTTTTTATGTGTTCATATAGTTTTGAGTTAATTCACTGCAGTGTTGCAAGATTGCAGTTGAAGTTGGGAAAGCCCATTAGCTATGTGCTCTATTTGCAAGCTTCGCAGTGTGTAGTGTAGCTGTTTCACATTCTCTCATTATTTACTCAGTTACTTTTGCACTGCTTTCCTTGAATGTTAGTTGATGTGCCAGCTAATCTAAATGCCCAGTTAGCCTTTGATCATTTTATAGTTCTCTTTTTTGTCAGAAAGGCCAGGTTGGGGGTTGGAACTGAATGATCTTAAGGTCCTTTCCAACCCTAACTCTTCTATGATTCTATATGTTTTGTACGCTACGGTTGCTATCAAGGTTTTAAAATTTAAGTCTAGATTGTAATTTTTGAGGCTGCAAACTCACTTGGCAGACTTGATTATTTCTTTTAACTCTGAGTCACTCTTGCAAGTAACGTGTAAAGCAACTTGTTTCCATGGGCTCTTTCTTAGCTAGATGTTAAGAGTGGGATCAGGCGTTCTGATTCTTCCCTCAGAGCTAAATGGCCTGTGTGGTTTAGAAGATCAAAGAAGAGGTCAGTGCCTCCATATGCATGTTTTAAGGTATAATCCTTATGCACTTAATTTTCCCTTTGTGCTCTCAAAGGACTTAATGATGAAGTCCTAATCTTCCTTCAGGCACTTTCAGTAGTAGTTGATCTCGTGCTTAAGTTGTATTTTAATGCTTTGCTCTATAGGAATGAGGTAAACCCATGCATGAATCTTTTTGTTGGGATGGGGCTTAGGAAATGGGACCATCCAGTTCTGGACTTGCCAACTATTTGTAATCTCAGGATTACCTCTTTTGAAAATTCACTGTAATAACAAACTCTTAATGCCTGCCACAGCAGAGGATGGAACTTCTGATACCACTGAGTCCTTGGGAGTGGGCAGCTTAAAGACATTTAGGAGTTGGGATTTGTCTCTTCCCAGTAATTGCAGCAAAAGTCTTAGTAATACTGAAAAATGCAGGACGGGGACCTTCATGGGGAAAACCACAGAATGAGCTCTTACCACATTCATCACATGGATGCACAGTAGATTAATTTTTAATCATATTGATTTTAGAAATGCACGAGTAAGGGAGAAGAGTCTTTGACTATCATGTTTTAAAATAATAATAATAATAATAAAAACTAAACCCAGAAGCTGTAGGAACAATGGTGGGGCATTAAAGGGAGAAAATACTCATTTGTAACTGCTTATGAACACCATTTTCCTTGGCAACATGCTCCCTGTCAGGTACTGCCTTATTTGCTTGTTAAGAGCAACTGCCCCATAGTAGACACAAAGGTGCTTTACACTACTACTACTAACCAAAAGTTACTCAAATGGAAATGTATTTTTTGCAGCATCTCAGTGCTTGTGGTGTTTATTTCAATACCTCGATGTTTCTAATTCAATATACCTAAATCCACACAATTCTAATCTTTGAATTGCTCTTTTGCAAAGTTCACTACCCCATTGATGTGTCTTTGTAGTGTCTGGTTTTGGTTTGGTTTTTAGAAGAAAACTTGTGAGGTGCAGGAATCAAAGGGTTTTTCCTATTACCTGTATTATCCAGTGAAAGAGCAATCAAAGTAAAGCCATGCAAGATGTCTGTAGTTGCAGCATGTATATACGTGGAGAAGGTTATTTTGCTTCTGTTGATATTCTCACTGATCGAATTTACCTTATGAAATGACTTTTTCTGTACATGGCATAGAAAAAAATCACGCAAGGAAAGAACTGAGTTTCCAATAGGTAACTCATGCATTCCAGGAACGACCGCGAACATTGCATTGAACCTCAGACTGTGAGTGTGTACTCAGAGTTGCTTGACGTAGAGATTAAAGGTAGTATCTACTCCTGTTCGTAGAACTTACACTGAAGGTCTGAGCACAGAAAGCAAGCAAGAGAAATTTTGTGCCTGATTGCATGCCTTAAACTCTACTCTGTTGTGTGTTTCTCAGCTAAAAATTAAACTATCCTACAAATACACCAAATCTGTGCACTGGCAGTTGTTTTATGTTTGAACACAGTTTGGGACAAGATTGCTTCATATCCCAGTTATCCCATTTTCCGCTTTCAGTCCCTGTTAACACAGTTGCTCATATTCTGTCATAGTGTTTTTCTGTTGGAAGATGGGATGACACACAGTCGGTTTCACTTCTGAGCGAGCTGTTGTCAGAACAAATTGCAGAAAGTCACTTGAACAACAGAAGATGCTTCCTCGTACCTTCTTCATCTCCTCCCATTTCTTTTTTCCTGTGCATTTCTTCCACCGTGCCTGCTTCAAGTTGATACAGAGAAGGAGGGTTTGAAAAACTATAGTGAGGGAGAAAGAAAATGGTTTGAATATTCATGTTTGGATAACAGTTCAGGATGTGCTTATATTCTTACTGAAGATTCAGATTGGTTTCAAGTGGGCAGTGTTGGCATCTGAGCTAAAAAACTAATTAGGTCACTGATGCAGAGAAAGGTCCCAGATCATTCTGTGATGCTATGGCTGTGGTTCAAAGCTGACCATGGATATATTCCCCCTTTTATAAATTGTTTATAACTTTTTTCATCCTAAACCAGCACAGCAAGAATGAGAGTCACCTCATTTTGCCAAACGTCTGTCCCTGACCCACCAGAACGATTGTTTATGTGACTGTGTTCATTTCCCCATCCCAGAGGCAGTCCCTCTTGTAAGTCTGACACAGCTTATGTCCGAGGGCTCTTTTGGCAGAGGCACAGCTAAAACCAAGCTGTGGGCCACCCTTTATCAAAGGCTCTGTGTGACCGTGCAATCGTGCCATGCGAGCAACTTCTTATGGCTCCAGTTGAGGAGCTGGGCTGTAATGAGGTGAAAGATGCTTTTCGTCAGCGCTGAATCGGTGTGACAGATCTATTTCAGTCGGGTTAGAAGCAGCCGGTGGGAAGGGGTTTGGGATGGGGGAGCGGGGAGAAACTGGGAAAGACATTTTGCAGGATGTGGTTCTCTCCGGAGAAGCCAAGTGATTGCCAAATTTAATAGCACCCTCTCCTGGTTCTTGGCAGAACAACAGGGATGTGGATCTTGGAGTAAGGCTGCAAGTATGGAGAGGTCACGCACAACTGCTTGTTTCCTCAAATGCAATGGACTTGGTGAAGTTTCTGTGAGCAATAAAGGCAGCTAAGATAAAATACTATGCTAAAATGCTAAAAGGGCTCTGCTTTTCATTGAGGCAGGTGTTGCTTTAATCAAAACTCGAGGGGACCACTGTGCATAGAAAACTGATCAAAGTTGCTTGGAAAGCTTGCAGCATAGAGCAGATGATGCTCTCAACTTCCTGAACATTCTTCATGCTGCGAAACACCAGAGCAGGGCCAGCAGTTATCCCTTCCCCCTCTACTGCTCCTGCCTTGGGCTCTGAATCGCTCAGAGACAGGACATTTCCTAAAGGAAGCAGTGACGAAGCTGAGCATCGTAACCCAGGCTCCAGCAACCGATGCTGTTACACTGTGTTTCTACCACAGTGTCCTATTGCTTTAGTTGTCAGGAAGTGACATGCCTGAAAGCCAAAAGCGTTGCCTGTCTGCATTCCCATGTTACTCTTTGGCCTTATAAAGCTTGTTTCGCTTCACATACACATGTAAATCAGTGTCACCCACTGCTCATGTGCAGGGCAAACACTGAAGCTGCCATCAGTGGCATGTCCTGAAGTGCATTCTCTTTGCCGTATGCATTTCAAGCAGAGTCTGGCAGTTTTGCTTCCTCACTGGAGCCTGGTTGCAGCAGCCCCTCAGGGTGTGCTTTCCCAAAGGAATCCTGGCTTGTCTGTGAGCTGTTCTGCCTGGACAGACCCAGGGGGAATCATAGTGGTCAGCATGGCTCCAGCGGATCGAGGTGCCAGTGGGTGGTTCAGCAGGCAGGAGCAGAGCAGGAGCTGTATCAGCGCTAACAAATGTGGTTTCTGTGTTTATCAGGCCTGTCTCTGCTGCCTCCGGGACATGACGGCTCATGAGCCTTTGATTAGATAAGTTTGAAGTGTTTTTCCATGTCAACAATGAGAAGAGGTGGGAACTTGAAATATTTGAACAAGTTACACTAACAATTGCAGCACTAAAGGTCTCCCAGTGCTACAAGAAATATATTAACATGGAGGTAAGTTAAAACCTTGCGCTCTTTTTCAAGAGGAACAGCCTGACACAAATTGTTCTCAGTTCCTGTTCTGTTCCTATGTACTGCTTTGACCATTTTTCCACTTTGAATACTAGGTTTAGACATTCTTTCACTTCCACAGGACACACAACATAAAAATGTCCATTTTGCGGAGATGGATGCAGAGATGGACCTGACAGCAAAGAGGGTGGAGGACAAGCTTGATGCCCCTCTTTTAGCCTGCAAAGAGGCAAGGAATGATATGAAACCCCCAAAATGGAAGGACAAAAGGCAACACTGCTATGGGCATTGCTTGAGACTGAGTGCCTCAGTATCTGACCAAATCACAGGGGCAGCAAATCCCTCTCTCAGTGAAAGGGAGACCCATTCATGCACTGTTCTGTCGGCTACTATTAAAACCCAGGATTCTCAACATCCTGGCCAGGATACTTGGGAAATCCACAGAGAAGACCTCTTGGATTATAACTACAATCTACCATGTAACGAAGACAATTGGGCTCAGGGAACACCTCCAACCGCTGCTCACTCCACATCTTTAACATTATTTCTTGTTAAGGAGGTATGAAATTACCATCTTATTAGAGCAAAGCTTTCATCCTGAAGCCAGAGGAGGACGAGCTGCATCTCTCATCCTTTTATCCCTTCTCCCCACCCACTTCCTTTGCTACTGCAGAGGAATAAGTGAACTCTTTGTGATCTTTCGGAAGGTTTCATCTCCCAGGCTGCTCAATAGATTACCAGCAGTGTCCCGGCTAACAGATGGCTGGAAGCGACAGCAGTGCTGCAAAGTATTAAGTAAGTAAATTATTCCCATCTCAGGATTGATCTCATTCACTGCACTCTGTAGCTTTAAAGCATTTTCCATCCACTCGGATGAATATTTGTGTATCAGTTACGGAACATGAACAAAATCTCCCTGAACCCAAATTTCCAACCTCAAGGCAGCTTGTTATTTTTGGAGTCATCGTTAGGCCTTGGGCAAAGGCTGAAGGGAAATCTTATCCTCTGTAGTTGGGCCAAAAACACTGTAAACTTAAAGATGAACTGTCTTTTGCTGAGCTCAAGATTAGGCAATGGACCAGCCTCTCCCTAAGCCACTTGCAGCAGCAAAACTACTGAGCGTGGTGATTTCTTGGTAATTGTTTGTGTTTGTGATTTGGACTCTTTGCTCTGGTTTGCTAAAAAAACCCCTTTCATGTGCAAGTGTGGAATGTTCTGCAAGAGGAGAGCTGCCAAAACCTGAATCAGGCTTTTCTTCTTCTTTCATTTCCGCCGTGCACACACTTCAGATGAGAGGCTACGAGTTAGGAAAACAGAACTTGGAAGTGATGAGGCTTTTTGAGGGCTCAGCATCTTCAAAGGGGGATGCCCAAGGAGGTGGTGACCCCAGACAGACCCCAGCGGGGTGGATGGAAAGGGAAAGCTGCAGTGCTGAGTGCTGCCAGGGGAGCTTATGCTCAAGGTTACACCCTGAGGTTTAGCTAAACTTGCGTATGTAACTGGTGTCAAAGCAAAGCGCTCAAACTGGGCAGGAAAGGAGGGAATAGGGGAGATCTGTGCACCAGAGTTTCTTTAGAAAGGTCTTTATACTGTGCTAAATAAAACTGAGATAGCCCAAGCAGTGACCAAGGTGACACAAATGAAGAATAAAGGGTTTTAGTCTGCATTCAGTCCAGTTTCAGTTCTGGTCCCATGTGGAATGACTGTTAGAGCAGGGTTGCTGTAGCTACACTATGAAAACCATTATTCACCTTGCCATCATTTCTTCATTTGCCCATGGATTTGTTCAGCTGGGAGCTGAGGTCTCCAGAAGCATGACGTGGCTCTGGCCTGCCAGCCTCAATATTACTTATGTGGAAGCAATCTCCTATTAAGCAGCATTTTGCTTCAAGGCACACCTTGCTTCACCAGGTTGGAGATTAATGGGTGTCTGGACTACAGCAGAACAAAGCACCCACTTCCAAAAGGATGTGCAGTGCTCACATCCACCCTCTTTTTATTCTTCATGGTCTTTGCCCTGCTCTTTCCCCTTTCCAATTTTACACAGGCATAAATCACACCAGGATTATTGCTTTTTTTCCCCTCCTTTGTATTCTCCTTCAAAGCTCATAAATACAGTGGGTAGTGGCTGTTGTACCTCTGGAGGGCTGATGGATCACAAACCCTCCTACCAGGCATTGGAAGAGGCTGGCCAAGGCAGTGGTGGAGTCACTGCCCCTGAAAGTGTTCACACACCATGTAGATGAGGCCCACAGTGACATGGTTCAGTGGTGGCCTTGGCAGTGCTGGGGTTAAGTGTTGGACTTGATGATGAAAAGGTCTTTTCCAACCCAGCTGATACAATTCTATATATACCCTACAAACACCACCAGTTTTCATCAACAGGAAAAAAAAGTGATGGGAAAAATAAGTAATTGTTACCGAGCTTTCAAAGAAAACCCCAAGGTATGTCATGGCTCACAGCAGTGTGAGCATCACTGTGCTCACTGTAAAGCATGTTACAACACGTAGCCTGTTCCATAACATATTCAATTTTTTCCCTAACCCTTAAATGCATTCCACAGTTCTGGTGCATTCAGGCACCTCTGTAGGAGCCAGCAGTGGGGATTTTGCCAGCAATCCCAGTCTCTCAGAATCACTGGTTTCGGTTGGGAGGGACATTAAAGCTCATCCAGTCCCAACCCCCTGCCACAGGCAGGGACACCTTCCACTGGAGCAGCTTGCTCCAAGCCCCAGAACGTGCACATGGCAATGTGGAGCATGAACAGGGCAATGCAGGGGGAAGTTACAGTACCCTTCACCGGGGTACGGCCATTTTTTCTGCTTTGCAATATATAGAAGCCATATAGAAAAGTTGTTTGTACAAAACAGGCCTTCAGAGTTCCATAAGAACATGGTCAAAGCAGGTGAATCACTGGGCAGGGGGTTGGAACTGGATAAGCTTTAAGGTCCCTTCTAACACAAACCTGTCTGTGATTCTATGATCTGTACAGCCATCCTTTTCTATATTATTACATGCATATATGTATCACACCCTCAAATCTAAAAGGATGCCCCACATACGATCATTGCTCATCAGGGTCATTTAGCTCATCAAAGACACTTGCTTCAAACTGGGCTGTGCTGAACCTCGGTCATTGCTGAGAAAAGCCACTGTTGAAGATGGAAATCCCCATCAGAGCCTCTCCAAGAGCAGTCACTGTTAACTGGACCTCTGGTTGACCTCCAGCACAAGAGGAACACTGTCCCACGAGCGGAAGATACTGGTCAGAGCCTCAACAACGCGGGAGGCTTCGCGGCAAGCGTGTGAATCGCTGCTTGTGCTGGTGAGCGATGGGATGGGTCAGGCACATGGGGCTGGCAAAGAGGCTGCTGCTAGAGAGGAGAGCTTTCAAAGAGAAGGGATTTTCCCTGTGGGTGATTTTTGTTTAGTTTTGGTTTATTCTTTGCCAGCAAGACTAGAAATGGCAGTTTCAGCCTGTCCCTGTTGTAGCTGTACCGGTGGAGATGGAGCAACAGCAGAAGTGCATTGGGCTGTACCTCCCAGCAAACCATTGCTGGGAGCCTGGGCACGCTGCAGGTTGGCACTTCAGTTTGCTAGGTGTGCTTCCCAAATGCCTGGCCCAGCAAGGCTGGGATCCCATTTACTTCTATAGATAACAGCACTGATTTGAAGTGATTTAATCAGGTGACAGCGACAGCTTCTGCTGCAGGGTTCGTTATATTAACACCATTCATCAATTTGCGTGTTGGGGCCCTGTCTTAAGTGTTTGTTGTAAGTGATGGAAGGCAGAGATGCAGAACCCACCATCACATTAATCCTGGGATTTCCAAAGGATTTAACAATACCTGGAATTGCCGCTGGAGCCAGGGAGGGATCCTGGTAAAAGCTCTCTAGGCCCTGCTGCAGGATGGAAGGTGGGATCATCTTGGAAAGCTAGCAAGAGAACACCGGGATCACGGCAGGAGGGGACACTGGCTGGTGATCAATGGGGAAAACCGGGAAATCCCGGAATCCAGCGCCGCTTCCCCACCTCGTCGCTGCCGGCAGGGGGCGACCTAGTCCGTATCCTGTGGAGTCCCTTTGGGATGTGCGGAGGGACCACTTGGGGGGATGCTGGTCACTTTGGGGAGGAGCAAGTGTGGGGAAACGGAGCGGTGAGGGGATGGAAAGGGACGGCCTCAGATAACGTGGTGTTATGGTGGCTGTGCACGGACCCAGTCAGCCCTGGTGGGGACCCTGTGTGTCTGGTAGCGAGAACAGTGAGTGGATGGGAGTCACTCACTTCAAGGCTAGGTTGGACGGGGCTTGGAGCAAGCTGCTCTAGTGGAAGTTATCCCTGCCCGTGGCAGGGGATTGGAGCTGGATGAGCTTTAAGGTCCCTTCCAACACAAACCATGCTGTGGCTGCGTGTACAGCCAGCCATTCATATGTTTTTACGTGCATATATACATCTGGAGACCGATTCCTCCCAGCATGGCAACACCAAGCGGGGCGCTGCATCCTTGCCTGCCTCTGCATCACAGCACTGCTGGTCAGCCTCGGGGGCAGGGGTGGATGCCTTGCTTAGTGCTGGCTGTCAGCAGATGATGTCTGAAAGTGCTTTTAGCCCTGTGAGTTGCAGGCAGAGCTTCACCACATACTGACCTGGACAGTGGAGTGTCCACAGAGGCTGCTTGTGCAGGGAAGGGGCTATAGCTCAGGCACACTGGAGCTCCTCATGCTGCTTGAAGTAGGAAACACCTCCCTGTGTTCCCATTTCAAGGCTTGTAGCTGGTAGGACCCCACAGTGCCAGCTGAGGCTGCAAGAGTCAAGGGAAGGTGATGCAGCAGTGCAGGGGACAGCAGGAAGGGAAGCAGTACAACCAGACTGGGTATTGCCTGTGTGCAGGTATTATCCATCAGTCTCACAGGCATCAAACAGAACAGGAGCCACATGGATCTGAGGAGCTGCCTTATTTTTAACACTCCTTTGCTCACTTCAAATTGTCTTCTTATTGCTCCTTCTTTACTGGATGATTTAGCACAGGGGATCTTCCACTTGCCATGGAAAACTCTATGGAGCGTTTAGGATCTCCTGGGAAATGAAGAGAGGTAACAGCCCTGAGGGTCTTGTCAATCCAGAGAAACACAACCTGTACCTTCCTCTAATGCCTTTTCCAACCTAGTTGGTTCTATGGTTCCCCAGCAGCTGCAGCAGCATTGTCCCAGCGATGACATTTGTTGTGGCCACCATGGGAGCAGTCCTGGGAAAGCAGCCTGGGCTTTCAATGGTGCTCCGGGCTTTCCTCTGCCTGTGATAGCTTTGGTAGCACTGATGAAAGCTGACATGGTGGATGGGCTTTTCATTGACTTGCAAATACTGTCCTGGTAGTGGAGAGTGCCCTGTGTGAGCCTCTCTCTGGAAAGAGATGGGCTGCAGATAGAGCTGTTTCCTGAAAGCGCAGGTGATCGGAGCACCACGCACTCACTGCATGGGGCAAAGGGCATCCCTGGTTATTGACTGTTATCACTGATGGGACTTGAGCATCAATGCTTATCTCTCTGCTTTCTTCTTCATACAAGCTGTTTCCATGGCTGGGGTGGAGAGTTAAAGCTGAGCTCATGTATTGTCCTCTTCTTTGCCACCATTTCTACAGGTGCTTTGGGCAACTGTGGCAAAGATGCACTAGACACTGGTTGTGAGAGCAGCAGAGACTGAGGGAGGAGAAGAGCAGCTCGTTTGTCTCTGTGTGAGGAGAAAGGAAAGAGGAGGCAGGGTTTGGAGGGAGGATGGAGAAATCCATGGCAAGAGAGCAGGTGGGAGGAAGGAAGGTGATGTGTTCGTATCCAGACTTGTTAGCAGACTTGGCAGCACGCGAGGGGCAGGACAAGCCACGTAAATGCCACTGAGGGAGGGAATCAGAGCATCCGTGAGACAGAAATCACCCCTGTTTGGGGGGCTATTATGTACTTCCCCAAACAGAGCTGAAGACACAGGATCCCAGGAGGTACAACTTCACCTTCCCCCCTCCTTTGGTTGTATATTGCTGACATCAGTGCAGCTGATAAACCTGTCAGCTCTTCATTGCCCTCGTGCTTTTGCAGCACCTGATGAGGGCAGAGTGACAGAAATGCAGTCATCCTGAGCCTGTTGAGGTACCCAAATGGGTGCAGGACACCGACAAAGTTACTGACACTGTGCTTCAGCGTGGTTCACCCTAGCATGGTTAGGGCTGGAAAGGACCTTCAGGTAATCTGCACACAGTTTGTAGCTCAACGCTGGTCTCCAGGTATAGAACACCAACACAATCAATGTATTTGGTGGAGCAGATCAGACCAGACCTGCATCTGTGACAAGCAGTCATCTTGTTCATGACTTTTAATATGACTTCGGCTCTGTTTTTCCTCTACCCTGCATTTTACTCAGCTGTAGGTTTGCTAACGCCTCCTTGTGCTTTAGGAGTTGCCATAGGATGAAGGTGGGTAGAACACAGAGCACTTTGGGCTTGTGGAATAAGCACATTAGCTTAATGCATCTGAAACACACGGCAGTGTCAGCGCTGTTAAGTGTCTGCCTTTAGCTTCCAGAATAACCCCCTGCTGCTTTTATACCTTTTAGAGCACATTTCGTGACGATGCGCAATGTAAAGGTGCTACAAAACTGCCACGAGGGGCAACAGGGTCAGGTGGATTTGTCCTTAACACAGAGCAGAGACAAGGACATCCCATGCCCAGCACTGCTGTCCCCGAGGGATCAGCACTCTCTCCCTGTGCTTTCCCTGCCCGTTGGCAGAGGGTTGGAACTGGGTGAGCTTAAAGTCCGTTCCAACCCAAACCATTCTGTGGTTCTGTGATTCAGTGGCCCAGCCAGGAAGCTCGGAAACCTGTGTTCAAGCACAGGAAAGGACACAAAGGAGGAAAAGCCCTGAGAGCCTTTGTCAGAGGAACACGGTGTCAAAGCTCCCAGCCTCGGGGCTGCTTTATCCTGTGGCACAAAGGGTCTGTGCCGCAGGACCAGAGCTTCTTTATCCTGCCTGCCCCACTTGAGATGTCGCAGGGGAAAGCCTGTGCAGGAGGATAGCAGGGGGTAAATCAGAGCATTCATCACACACCCCCACAGCATCGCTCCCAGGTCAGCTTCGCATGCTCTGAGAAATGGGTCTTCTCCTCCTCTAGCTCTGCTCTGAGGTTGCACTTCCCCTCCCCAGAGTGCAGGAGTTGCGTTTATTAAGTCCTTCTTTGCCTGGGAAGGAGGAGGAGGAGGTGATGTTTTTCTGCACCCCTGGGAGCAGAGCATGGCAAAGCCTTTTCCAAACACTCTGTGGCGTTACCCAGCTGCTGGGCGATTTGTTCTTTGAGTGAATGTCACACATATTCCTTGGTTTATGTTCTCTAGTCTAAAAAGACTTCCCGTTTTCCTCTATCCCATCACTTCCAGAAGCCTCTACTCCCATGGGCCTAGCTCCACAGTCACACTGGACCAACATGGATGAGACTTCCAAATGAAACTTCCGTAAGGCTTCCTTTTAGCATGAGGCTGTAGAAATCAGGATCATTATCTGTCTGAGGATTACATAGAACAGTTAGGGTTGGAAAGGACCTCAAGATCATCCAGTTCCAACCCCCCTGCCATGGGCAGGGACACCTCACACTAAACCATGTCACCCAAGGCTCTGTCCAACCTGGCCTTGAACACCACCAGGGATGGAGCATTCACAGCTCCCCTGGGCAAGGGAATGATGCAATGATAATGACACAACACCCGTAATTCCCACTTTTAAACAATGTCCTACGGATATGACAGAAGTTTGTGGTAAAGACATCCCTAACACTGCTGGGTTTTAACAGCATCTGGGAAAAGACATTTTAATCATATGGACATAAGCTTTAATTGTTCCTTTTAAGGCCAGGTTGGATGAGGCTTGGAGCAAGCTGCTCTAGGGGAAGGTGTCCCTGCCCGTGGCAGGGATTGGAACTGGATGAGCTTTGAGGTCCCTTCCAACCCAAACCAGTCTGGGATTCTATGATTTTCCAACCCTAACTATTCTATGATCCTATGATTTGTCCATCTCTTATTTAACATCCACTTCTAACGCTCTTCCTCCTGAGCTCTAAACGTCCCTAATCCCTTTCCTGTGCTCCAATCTACAGTTAATTTAAAAGAGAATCAGAAGCACCGAGAGATACAGATGTAATTATGGCTCAACCCAGTCGGTGAAGGCTTGCTGCAGGCTCAAAGCTGGTGATTATGACAAGAATCTTACTATCTGGGCCAGGAGTCTCGGTGAAAATCCGATAGTAAACACATTGCATGAGGCAAGCAGCTGACATCTGCAAACGGGTGCCGTCTGCTGCTGCTTTAAGAGTACGAGACACCTAAGGAAGGAAAAGAGGTGCATGGAGTTTGGCCAGGTCACAAGACTGTGAGTGAGAGCAGGGGTTTGATTACCAAGTAAAAGGGTGTATAGGTTCACCCCCCCCCCCCCCACTGCTTCTGTTTGCAAGTGGAGGGGGGATACTTGCCATAGACACAAAGCCACTGCATCCAGATTTGGGGAAGTCTGGATGCAGAGGCAGTGATACAGCCCAGCTTCTTAGGGCTAGACCAAAGTCATTTCTACACGAGGAACCAAGTAACCTCAGAAGCCAATGATTTTGACTCAACCTTTTGCAATTCTATTTCTGCTCCCACCCTGAACCACTCATTACTGGGCAAGAAACAACTCATTGCTTCTCTTTTCATGACAACTTTGCTCCCATAGTGACTAGGAAAGCCTGTTCATCTCCTTGGTCAGTAGGTAATGGGTTTGGTGAGCTCACCTTTTGCACTTCCCACCTCTGCCATTGCTTCAGGCTCCGAAGCTCCAGCACTGCTTGGCTCCCCTGCAATCCCACTCGGGTCTGGTTTACTGAGGGTTTGGGACTACCCTCCCGGTCTCTGTTCTGATGTGTTACCAACCTGCACTTCCCATGGTTTATAATTTAAAGGCTTTACTTTAATACTGGAGTATTAAATGGAGTAACACTGGAGCGCTCTTGGTGTAAGGTTGATGGTTTTACGTGGCAGCTCAGAGAGGTCTGCTGGGCTGTGGGCTGTCACCGCAGGACTGTTGCTGGTCCTCAGGCAGACCTGGCATGTTTACAGTACAGGGCAGTGTACTGCAGCAGTGACATCCCTCTAACAGCAAGGGAGAAGGGGTGATGGAGTTAAGACCCAGAGGAACCCAGATTGAGCAGCAGATTTAGGACTCTCATCATTAAGAGAAGGAAAACCTCATCTGAGCAGCCTGAGTGCCTGCTCTGACCAAAGTACTTGCTGTATGGATGAAGGATGTAACACACTTTGACTTCACCAAGAGCTCAGCAGATTACAGTCACAGAAGTTACCCTGGGGTAGGGGTTTGTGGCACAAAAGTAGGTAGCCTTCTAAGTGTTACAGCTTCATGAAGTACATATATAAAAGTATGGGAATGAATCCATACCTTTCTAACACAAATTAGCTATCTTTAACTAGGGAAAATGCCCATCACGTTGATAAAAATGATCATTCAACCAGCATAGCCTTCCCTTTTGCTGCAAGGCGTTTAGCAATTTACATTCAAAGTGTGACACTAATGGTTAGGATAGAAAGTAGGTAACTAAAGAAGCCTACACGCTGCTGAAAGTCATGTTTCTTTTCACTGGGGTATTAAAGGATAATGTAAAGTTTAATGTTAAACAGGATTGAGAGCTTTGCTGGAGGGAGAATTACCTTGCCCCCAGTGTACACAGTAATGCTATGGCACAAGAAGGAAAATGGGAGCTCCATGAGCTCTGATTTTGGACTGCGGGAGTAGACTCAGAACCTCCCATTAAAACAGGAGCAGGGATTTTTACTTAAGGCCCCATGCAAGCCACACATTGAATGCAGCGCTCACACATTCATTAAGCACAATGAGCAATTGCAGATTGAAAGCTGCTGGTGTCTCACTTCAACCAGACAAGTGCTTTCGGGGGAGAAAGGGAACGGCTGTTGGTAATGAGAGGTTTCCAGGCTGCAAGTTTAAATGGAAAGAGGGAGCTCTTTACCCTGTCGGCAATCACGGTCCCTCTGCGGGTCCCCTGCAAAGCCTCTCCACCTACAGTATGTCACATCTCCTAAAGAAACTGTGTCAACGGCAGCTGTTTTGCACCGTTCTTATTTCTCTGAATTAGATGACAGCTGTGGGCAGTACCATGAATACCTTCAGCTCTGCATTAGTAAATCTCTGTCGCCGGTGGAATTAGTTTGGCTCCTGCTGTTGCTGTGATTTCTTTGCAGGATAAGGGGTATTCTGCCACCTTGTCTCTGCATGGCTGAAGCAATTGAGACCTGGATGCAGTGAAGATTCACTGGCAAGACCCACCTCGTGCCTCTCCACAGTGACTTATTGGTCTAGATTTGCCTCATCCAGATCCCCAGGACAGCTGTGGCTCAGACAGTATCTATCTATCATCTATCTACCTACCTATCGTCTATCTACCTACCTATCATCTATCTATCTATCTATCTATCTATCTATCTATCTATCTATCTATCTATCTATCTATCATTTATCTATCAATCATCTATCAATCATCTATCTATCAATCATCTACCTATCATCTATCTATCAATCATCTATCTATCTATCTATCTATCTATCTATCTATATCTATCATCTATCTATCTATCTATCATCTATCTATCTATCATCTATCTACCTACCTATCTATCATCTATCTACCTACTTACCTATCTATCTATCTATCTATCTATCTATCTATCTATCTATCTGTCATCTATCTACCTACCTATCAATCATCTATCTATCTATCTATCTATCTATCTATCTATCTATCTATCTATCCATCCATCCATCCATCCATCCATCCATCTATTTCTCCTAAATGGGGCCAGGAAAGTCTTTCAGGGGAAAATTTGGTGCCAAGAAACCATGTTAATGCTTTGCTAATTTTTCTCAGGTACTCCCAACAAGGCCACACTGTGCTTATGTTAAGGTACCACTATGTATACAACAGCAATGCAAATAATCAGGGCTGCATGAGAGGGATGACTCACAGTTCTATTTGTCAGCATCGTGACATCCCTGCATGTAACCTGTTACCATCAGATCAGCCTCATATCCGAATCTGTGTGTGGCTCAGAGCTGTGGCCACAGACCCTGGTCTGTGATAACACCAGGGTGTGTGTAGCTGAAATGGTCACTCACACTGAGAGTGTTGCTGTGTGCCTGAGAACTGATTTACTCCCAAATAAAGCAGTGTCAGAGCCAGAGCTGGTAGAACACGTGGTGTTGCACCTTTGCCTTTGGATAGTGAAGGGCTGGATTTAAGTGTTTACGTGAGATCCTTACTTACGCCTGACGTGCTTTTACCCCGTGACCAGGTGAGTGTTGCTGTTGAGGCTTCTGCCCTCAGCCTGCCAAGCTGTCACCTGCCACACAGTCCAAAACACTAACCTGAATCCAGATGATGGTCTCATGGATAAGATCCAAAGCTCTTTACAGCTCGCGGTCATTGCTCTGAATGCGTGCACGGAGATATTTATGGATGCTCTGGATGGATATGGATTTCTAGCTCATCAGGACAGCCAGAAGTATTTGCAAACACATACTTGGAACATGATACTTATGGATACCTTGAATAAGCCCTGGAGCTTGAGGAGGTTGTAAACCCCCTCTGTCTACCTTCCACAGGCACCAGTGAGAATAGCAATTACTCCATGGAGTAATCTATATGATGGAAAAGAGGCAGTTCTTCCCTCAGTGCCAATGCTCTGCATGCAAACAGGCCACAGTGGGGCCGTGGATGGAGGTGCCGTCCTCCAAACGGTAGGAGATGCCTGCTGTCACTTTGGACTATAAGGAGCTCCGTGCTGCCAAAGTTTGTGATGAACCAGCTATTGCAACTTCATACATCTGTCTGCATCTAGCAGATGATACCACTAATGTATCGCCAAATCAAAACCATGGAGCTGTTCCCCTGGCTGCCCCTCATCCATGATGTGTAGCTTGAAGCTGCTCAGGGCAGCGATTGCTTCTTACTGTGAGCGTTTTCACAGCTTTGGCTAACAGGGCTCTCGCTCTCACCGTGGCCTCTTGCCAAATCTGCACTGGTGCCAGGCTGTCTGAAGGCAGTTTGGATCTCTCAGCTCTCCAGGGCTGTAGCCCATCTCCAACCGCACTGAAGAAGCCTTTTGCTATAGGATTTCTTGGAAGGCTGTTTTATTACAGCTTATTGCACTGTGTTTCTTGACCTATTGGTTAACGGTGTTTCCCTTTGCCCCGCTGAGCCGCAGCCCTTAATGCTCTGCTGTCAGGGATCTCTAATCAGATCTGCTGCTCCGACGTAAGCCGAGTGTTGGTCTCCTCTAATTGCCACTGCGTCAGCAGTCACATTAAGCTGAGGTGACCACAAGAGACCTGCAAATTCCCCCCTCACCTGAGCCCTTTGCGTTCATGGTTTGGGTTTACCGACTCTCTAAAGAGCTTTCAGAGGATAAAAGCAGCATTAGTGCTGTGAGGGCTCCAGACCTTGGGGAAGGCACCGCTTGCCCGTGATGTCTAAGAAGCAAGAACTGTACCCCTGTTAGACTGCTGTGTCTGCTGGCAGTCAGTACCACAGGTTGCCAAGGGGCTCTCTGGTATGAGATTATGCACTAGAGGAGAATGAGAAGAGAGAATTCTCCTGGAATAGACATCGCTTCCCAACTCTTCTGGATCGTGCTGGAATGGAGGGACCTGCCTCCAAGATGTGCCTGCGAACTTGCTGTGTAAAAGGCTATAAACCACTCCGATTCATTGAAAACCCACCTGAGCTGCGACAGTCCCATCTCTCCAGGAGCTGCTCTTGCAGGATGATGAAACAAAGGAGATCAAACAGTATTAGCATGTGCATCTTGCCCATCATCCCCGAATATCCAGGCTTCCAGGACATTAAGGTTTGTATGCAAAATCTCCCTTTGCAGTATATGATAGCTACTACCTATTCTTCTACTAGAGTGATAATTCCCCAACTCCTGGTAAGTTGATGTTTGATATGATAAGAAGTTTTGGGCTGTGTTTTGGGATATAAAATCTTGACGTGATGGACTTCTATTCTGCTACATTAAGATGATTGCTAATTTTTCAGTTATTTTTATATATGTGAATATATATTTTAACATATATTTTAAGTTATATATACAAGACTGTTGATTTTTAAGCCAGTTAAAAACATTTGAGGTAGGAAAGAGAGACTACCTAGCAGCCAAGTTTTAGTGTTCTTCAACTGCCCACCTTATTCCAACCACTCTAGGCAGGGATATTAGATTTGCTGGGTCCCTTCCAGAATGAAGTGTGATGGAATAGTGGGAGATCAAAACTTGATTACTTTTCAGTTTACATGGCATGTCCAACCCCCCTGTTTCTCCTTTGGGCTCAATGTTTTTCATTCATTACTAGGAGGCACCATGCCAAATGCTGATGATGGAGTGCCCTACTGAGACATTGCTGGGCTCTCAAACCAGATTTGTGGCTGGACCCTTTGCAAGTATCTAGGCTTCATTAGTAATTGTCAAAAACTGCATGAATGATGGCTCTTTATTATACCAAAGGCATTGACAGGCATAATAAATGATTGTAAAGTCTTCTGTGGTCCCGCTGTGGCTGTCGTCTACATACAGTGGAGTCTTTCTCTTTATTGATTTGAAACAGCAAGTAATATAAAACAGTTCTTCAGGCTGAACTGCCAAGGTTTCTCAGAGAACAAGCCATGGTGCAGTGTAAGTTGGTGTACAGAAACCAGTGCAATACCTGGGAGAAGGAGGAAATGGTCAAGCAGGAACTTTGAAAGCCCAGGGGAGATTTAACTGTGAACATAGAAAGGCAGCCTTTTACACAGTGCATCTCTAGCCGTGTTTTCTCTGCAGTCAATAAAAGGACCCAGAGCATGGATGTTCCCCTGAAATCAACCTAAAGACCCCCACCTTGGTGTCAGCGGGGGCTGGATCAGGTCTTTTTTTGACTGTTAAAGCAGCTCAAGCATTAATTTGGTGAGCTAGAAAGGAGATAGGCACCATACAGTGGGAAAGGAGGAGAAAACTCTATGCACACTATGCTATGCTGTGGGTTATAAGGAAGAAGCTCTTCCCTGTGAGGGTGCTGAGGCGTTGGCACAGGGTGCCCAGAGAAGCTGTGGCTGCCCCATCCCTGGCAGTGTTCAAGGCCAGGTTGGACACAGGGGCTTGGAGCAAGCTGCTCTAGTGGAAGGTGTCCCTGCCTGTGGCAGGGGTTGGAACTGGGTGAGCTTTAAGGTCCCTTCCAAGCCAAACCAGTCTGGGATTCTGTGATTCTCTGGGGATAATAATGATAAATGTCATAGTTTGAAGATGTAGAAATATATTTTATGTGAACTTTGAGGTTCTTATCATAATAGAGCTCCAGGGTAATGAGATTTGAAAAGGATAAACCTGAAGCTCTGTTCATACAGGCAGGTGAGAGATTCTTTCAGAAAAGCAGGTTTACAGAGAGGCCACACAAAACTGTTACAGCCCATCAAAGCCAGTGGGAGGTGAAAACGCTCAGCATTGTTTAAGCTCAGCCCAGGAGACTTCTGTTCTGGAAAGGGATTGGTACCAAGCTGCTGGATCCTCATGGAATTTGGATTAAAACCCCAAAACCTTCCCTAACAGCCTTTTGCTGTATGGGATCATGAATGTAAGATCCTTTTGCTACTTATGACAGCACATTGTAATTTAGATTCCCTTCTCTGTTCTACCTCTAACCCTGCTTCTCCCTCCCCACCTATTTTAAACAGTTACCAAGACATTACTCCGAAACTCCAGCCTCCAACCGGCTTTTCCAGGACTTGAAAAGAGGAAAGAGCTCCTCATCCCAGCTCCATAATATTCCAAACAGAGCTCTCTTAGTCCATTGTGTGGGGAGCTCTTCAAGAGGCGGCTTGAAAGGCCACCTGCCAACCAGCAGTGGCTTCCACGACAAACCACTGCAAGAGTACTTCAATGAGAGGCTGATGGAGCTCAGGAACTACGAAAGCAAGAGGTCGAGCAGGAAGGCAAAAGCATTTGCTGGTGAGAACCAGAGCCCCTTCCTCACGCACAGAGGATGCCGACGCAGAAGCAGTTGCAGTGGTGTGGTAATGCCGGGGCATGGGAAGCAGAGGGAGGAGTCCTGCAGCTCAGCAGATCAAGGCAACCAAACTGTGATTGAGGGTAAAGATCAAGAGGAAAGCCAGGATGCCCTGGACATCTACAAGGGTGACTTCCTGGACGCTCTGACAATGCACATCACTGCTCCCCTAGAAGCGTTTGTGCAAAAGCAGTGATACTGGAGCTGGTTACAGCTTATTGTGCAGTGCTGAAAGCCAGGAAGAACTGTTCCTGCTCAGCACCACTCTGACTGAAGTAGTTCACGTGTGTCAGCCCACTCTGGCACAGAAATGTGCTTATTTGTGGGTGAAAATGTTCTCTCACCTTGTGTTCCTGGTTGGCATTACATGTATTTGTTTCCAGTTATTTTCTGCAAAGAATCAGTATAATTGAGACATAGTTGGGACTTATTATATAGAGAGCAGTGTTCTAAATACATGCACATATTAGTTGAATCCATAGAATCCCAGACTGATTTGGGTTGGAAGGACCTTAAAGCTCATCCAGTTCCAACCCCCTGCCATGGGCAGGGACACCTTCCACTAGAGCAGGTTGCTCCAAGACCCATCCAACCTGGCCTTGAGCACTTAAATGTTGAAGAATTCTTAAGTTGCCTTAAGAAAAAGGTGATCAACATCAGAGGAGCAGCTTGAGCTCTTACTTTGCACTTTGTATCAGTTCATCTGAAGAAAGACTCTTGTGCTCTGCCCCGTTACCTTGCTTGGTTTAAGCTTCTTGGTTTTATTATGTCACTTTGGACCAGCTCATTTCTGGTGATGACTTGCACAGATGTAAATCATTGATGAGAAATGATTGATTTTCAATCATTGCCACGTGTAGTCACCAGGTGGATCATTTGAAGTATCTGATGCATGAAGAAGCAAACACAGACATTAAGTTTTATTTTTCAATACGAATAGCCATTCTGGTTTCATTTGCAGGTTCAGAAACCTTTGACTTAAACACCACTATGAGGGCAAGAGTTAAACATGCCATATTTAAGTGAGAATGATGGAATTACAGAGGGAAGAAGGCTCCTTCCCTCTTTCCTAGTGTAAATATGAGAACAACATAGCAAATGCCTCATGTAATCTAACTCAATCAGTGTTTATCATGGTTATCTAAGTATACAGTGTCAGCTGCAGCTGAATCTTTTTATTATGTGAAATGTCAATGTTTAATTCCACAGTACACTGACTCTTAGACCCAAAGCAGGGCAATTTTAAGCTTCCAGAAAGTGCTACTACTGCCTGTGGTATCATCAGCAATAAATTCTTCATTAGTGTTGGATTGAATTGATGTTCTCTCTGTGCTTTCAGACGTGTTTTAATGGGAGTTAACAAGTAAGCCATCCTCCTGGCTAGACCTCATTCCTTCCAGTGCTGACTTCTCTCCATCACTTTTAGCTCCTCGTTCTTCCCATTTCCTGAGCCCGGGTGAAACTTGCCCAAGGTGTGTCTTGTCCCTTCTGCAGCTCGTGCTTTACCTCTTCCCAGTACTTACCTGTTTGCAGAAATATTTCCTCTAGTGCTCCTGGGCCTCGTAGTTCTCGCTTTCAGAGTGCGTGAGTGAATATATGCAGAGAGGAGAGGGCGGATTGAGGAACCTCTCACATCCCTCCTACCAGTCCTCTGAGGAAACAAACGTTTCCTCCCAAAAAGGGGAGGAAAACAGGCAAGATTCATTCCACATCCCTTCCCCAGTCCCGGGATCAATAGGATCTAGCAGAACCAAGATGGGATACTGAGCTCTGAGTCCTTTGTCTATGGGAGAAAGCATTGTGTGCTGAGGCTAAGTGACTTTTCCAGAACTCACAACTGCCAATGGAGGGAGCAGCCAATTGGGTGAGATTTTCCCTGAAGGGAAATATGTTTTTAGAGTTAACTGGAAGTCTGAAACACACCATGTATTAGCAGATGCCACAGAAGGGGATCCATCTGGATTTCATTGTAAATCTGCCAGAGGTTACTTTCTCCTCTAGGAGTGAATGCATAACAGTATTATGTGAGGGCATAATAATAACAGTGCAAGGGAACAATATTAATGGAACACAGGCAACCTTCATTCTTTCTTTTCTTGCCCATATGGTTTTGTGCCCTCCAATGTGTGCTTTTGAAGTTTAGGTTTGCAAGTGCCTTCCTACCTACAGGCTCTGTACAAAAGGCAAATGCCTGTCTTTTTGCTCGTGACGTTTTAATCATTATCACACCGCAATGACCCCAATTCAGCAGGTGTGGAGCATCCTAAGCCTCTCTGCAGACCCCTGCCGTATAAGCTAACAGAGGTACATGGAGCCTTGCTCTCTTATGGTGCTAGTGAGGTTTGATTACAGCAGAGGAGCAAACCTCCCTCAGATTAAGAAAAAATTTAATATTGAGAAGTTGTAAGTAAAAAAAACCCAGAAAATCAGGTAAAATTTACCCAATGGGCTAAATGGTCAAATGGGCAATGCAAGCTACTCAGCCTCTACGGCAGAGTTACTCTTCTCCACCCCAGACAAGTTGGAGCAATGATTTTTATAGGCTCTATTTTACCTTTTCCTGTACACCAAATACAAAACAGAACCACGAAACGCAACAGATTAGGCTCTTACTTGGCAGGAACTTGCATTGTCTCCTCCCCCAGAAGCATCCCATAGACCTGCAATTGCAAAGCCAGGCCCATTTATGGCGTTTTTCATCTGCAAAGCACCCTCAGGGATTAAAAAAGTTGAAGTGCGTTGTTATTAATTGGATTTCCTTCAAAACAGTGCAATGACTCTCCTGGGAGAAGCTGCACATCTCGTGCCAGAGATAGTGGAAAAGTCGAAGGAAGATTACATCTCCCAAGAGGGACCGTATCTAGATGTCGCAGCACAGAAAGGACATCGAGGTACAAAACCACCAAGAGCTGTTAGAGAAGGAGTAAAATCTCATCTCACGTCCTCTCAGATTGTTAAAATACCGTGAAAAATGGCTTGGCTTTGTTTGGAAAGTGATGATGCCCATTGACCTGCGCTTCTGTAGCCTGTTACCTTAGGTTTTACTGAGCTCAACTGTTGGATGTAGCTGCTGCTTTCATGCTGATGATCTGTTTTCACAGTGTTCTTTCATGAAACTCGATGCAAACACTGTTTGCCATTAGCAAGCTCATAAAAGTACGCTTTATGCCTCTTTGAAAAAGTATTCCTTCTCCTCTTAAAGAAGAAGCACTGCACCACGTCCCCCCGGTGGTTTTTCAGCTACTCTTTGTTTTAGCTCTTTCTGTATGGAATACTCGAGCACACTCGGTTGCTGTTGTTGTTTCCTTCTCTAAACACTTTCCCTCTGCCTAATTGGAGCTTAGGCCAAGTACTCTCTAGGGCCTCATAAATCAGACTTAACAAACAGTTCATGTCTTCTGAAGCCTGTGTCCCTGCTAGTGATTTCATCATCCTTTCCTCAGACTTACTTTTCAGGTCATAAATGTTGTGTTGGCTGACAGTTTGCAGTGCAGAGAAAGGCTGGGGATGTGAGGATGGGAGGCATCTCAAAGGGAAACACAACCTGCTTTCGGACGAGCATCTGAACCTCCACAAAGTGAGATACAACCTCAGCCTGGTTTTCAGTTCCCTCAGTCTCTGAGGATGTGATGGGACAGAGCATACAAAAGACTATTATATTAAAAGGCATCTAGCAAGATACAGGCAGCATCCCACCTCACTGTGATCATCTCCAGGATCGCAAGGACTTGAGGAAGCTCTGTTTGGTTACATGCATCATTAAAGCAAAATGTATAGTTTTCATGTATTTAAATTAAGGAATTTATTAAAAAAAAAAAAAAAGCCCAAAAAACAATCAAAACAGTGGTTTGATCTAGATACAGCAGCACTGTGACATTACTAGGACATTATGTACGAAGAATCCAAGCAGCCATAGAACACAGAAGCCTTTATCTTCAGTAACAATCTCAAAATGAAACTAGCTTCATCAAACAATGTTAAAGATCTCCCTGGAAAGAGAAACAAAACCAAACAGACCCTCCCCACCCCAACCCCCTTGGATACTAGGATGATTTGTTTTTTGTACAATACCAACAGCCACTAGCTCTTCTAATTGAGAACACTTGCTTTGATTTATTACAAAAATGATCTGTTGACTCAGTTATGAAAGACGACTTTTAAACATCGCTTCTGAAGTGTCTGCTCCTCTTATAGACTACAGTATTAGAAGCGCTTAAAAACATTGAATCCTGGATATGCTCTTGAAATTCAATCAGAAGGATATTCCATGTGTGTCTATATACCAAATATGATTTTTCCTTTTTAAAGCAGGTGAAAAGACTAACCCTAACATGAAACCGCAGGTTTACAATTCAATTATTAGTCAGATATGGGCAACCACATGATAGTTCATGAAATCTTTAGGTCTATCTACATTTGCTCAGAAACACAAAATAAAGTTTTTACAGCTTTCACCTTCAAAAGGCTAAAATGCTCAGTCTTTTAGAAGAGTGTCCAGTGTTTAAAAGAAATGCAATTGAGGGAGACCGCATTCGATACACATGAAACATAACTCATTCGAGCTTGCTGTTAAACAGATCTAACAGCCGCGTGCGGGGTGATGAGAAAGGAAAACACATTTGTCATCCAGCCACTACCTGAAATGTTTCTTCTCTGGGAGTGAATCTTCTCTGCAGGACCACTAATTCTCCAGAAAGCCTGGAGCTTCCCTTCGGAGCCCGTTGATTCCAGGCATGTGGTTGCCTCTTTTGTTTCCATAGCTGGGCAGTGAGTTGACCCAAGGTTTGCCACGGATGTGCCTTCACACAGCGTTTCACTTAGTGACTACCTAGGGATGTGTTTGCAGGCCTGGCCAAAACAATGTTATTTTGTTTCCTTCCTCCTAACTATTGATTTCCAACGTAACAAAAAGAGGAGGTGCTTGTGTGAATGCCACGATTGCTAGCTAGCTCTTAAGTTAGAAATGAATACTTTGACATTTGCACTGTCGCCTCATCTTCTGTTGGAGATGTCATACAGAAGGCAGCGCATTCTGTTTCAGTATCTCTAAGGAGTTAATACAAACCAATAATAAACGAAGAGCCTGAATTTACAAGTCATCTCCCTACTCATGTAAATAAGAGCAGCTATATTAAGCCTATTTCACTCAAATAATGAGTTGATATTGATTTGTTTTATGCACAGACACCAAAGTGCTTTCCGTTGATGGACAGAGAGCATCCCTTTGTGTTTAAGAATGGGAGAACTAAATTGCACAGAGGTTTGCCCAAAGCAATGAAGAAAAACATGGGCGGAACAGGAATACAAACCACCACTTCTGGCTCCAGTACATAAACCAAGGAGAATACATATGTGCCAGCAGTAATACTCATTTTAGTGAATAGACAGCAATCTGTTTCAAACTGTTTCTTTCATAAAGCCCATTTGACAGTACACTGGCTTAGCTGATCCAACTGCAGCAGCTTGTATTTGTATTTTCAGAGACATTTGGGGGAGGTGAGCATGTAATACTGTAGCACGCTGTTGGCTTTTGCCTTCTTTGGTGGTTTCCCTAAAGAAAATAACTTGCCAAATTCTCTGAGCCAGTTAATTTCTCTTTTCTTTTCGCAGTTAAGGACAGAAAGCTATGATCAGCCAGCACTGCAATACTCTTTAGTATAAAAGAGATGGTGTCCTGCCCAGCACACAAAAGAGAAGCATTGTTCTAAACTCATGCAGACTTTCTCTCAGCTTTAGCACGAGGGGGTTGGTCATTATTAACCTTACTCTCAATAATTAGTAGTATTTTAACTCGCAGGTCATACTTGTGAGGGGTTTGAGATAGGCAACTCCATAACCTTCTGTTTTCCATGGAGCCACTGAACATACCCATTCTCCCAAACTTCACTGCCAAATGTAATTCCCTGTAGCCTGAGACAGACTATGACCATCCTTAGGCAGGACAGCCTTCAAGTTTGGACTTCTAGAGCTCCTGCAGGTCACTTTATGCTTCATGCTACACAAATGAAGAGAGTCTACATCCCAAAGGGGAGACCAGCCCAAGGATGTTCTTTTTCCAAGGATTGTATGGGAAAAGCCTAGAAACGCCTGATGAATGATCTCCTCTTCACTGAGAGACTTTACAAGTGAGTATTACAAATACAAATAGGAAAAAACATCACAGCTAGCTGTGGAGCAGAGGTTAAAACACCCATACCTCGTTCACAATGAAGTCAGGTCCTGCAGGAACCTGTTCCATGGATGTCTGAAAGAAGAAGCAGCTGTGCTAGAAGCGTGTGCATTTATTGCTCTTCCAGAAAAGCCTACACAGGGAATTCTGACTGAGGCTCAGATAGATGGGAACAGAGACCTGGGTGATGGCAGCTCATGCAGGCTGAGTGGATACCCACTTGCTTTGTCAAGCTGTTCCATCTGACCCTCATAGAGACAGTGCTGTCCTTGAGCTGTGCGCCAGACCCTACGCTCAACATGAACTTGTGTGTGCAATTTCCAGGTTACTCAAAAGAGCCTGTGAGCAACATACGATGGACAAGGATAAATGTGCAGCAATGTGTGATAACAACCGCCATTGGACATGTGCTGAAGATGATACACACATTACGGTAGTTTCACACTGTCCTCCAGAGCTCACAGCTTGTCTGTCTTCCTTGTCCTGCCCATGGTTTTATTACTATTACAGACTGGTTTCCTGGTTGTCTTTTTTAGCTGAGGCATCCCTACCAAAAAAGATCAACAGGAAGTGGATTTGAAACGTGAGGCTTTGACAGCTGAAGCAAAGAATTCAAGCTGGATCTTGAGGCCTGGTTGAACAGCACTAAGAATCGGTGTCTTCAAATCAGGTGCTTTATTGGGTCAGCCAAGTTTGATTCCCAGCTGCTGGTGGCACTCTTAGCTGTAGTTTCTGGGGCAGGGGATGACTGCAAATTGAGATGGTATCACACTGTTCTCACAGACAGCTGGTATTGTCCCTGAACTGCAGTTACTGTGCAACTCTAATCAGCAGGGCCAGATGAACGCTGTGATATTGAATTCTGCAGCTCCCTAACGCTCAGTTTGCTCTTCAGTACCTGTTTGGTTTGATTGTCTTCACACCTTTCCAAGCTTCACAAGGAGGGTTTTGATCAGAAACAAGACTGAGTCATGGCCATTCTTGTAAAAGAAACCTCTTTTTAGGTAATCCAGGTCAAAAGTGCGCACTAAGAGTTTGGTATTTTTCCCTTCATTATCCCTTTGTTTAAAAAAGTCTCTCATCCATCCAGAGAGAGGGAAAATATGCTCCAAGACTAAAGAGAACCTCGAGACACTGTGGCAGATGAACAGCAAACATCTGAGTCATCAAAGCCTGGTCACTAGTTAGTGTCCATCAGACCACCCAGTAACAATTTAAACACAAACCCCATGCTTGCACAGTGCAGGATCAGATAGCAGAAGATTTCTGATTCTTAGAAAGAGCAAAGTTTGCCCATCTATTTATTTAAAACAAGCAACCAGATCGGAATGTGTGCATTTTGGGGGAAGAATTTGCATTGTCATTGGAAAGGAGATACAGAAAATGAATCAGTCTATTAATAAGCTATTAAAGCACTGCTCCTTTCTGCTCCTTTGTTATGTGCAAACCCACATCAGAACCTAGTCACTTGGAAGCAGAATACTAGCAACCCCAAAGGCTCTCCAAGGTTGTAGGATGAAACTGTAAGGTGTTTTCTCCCAAAGCCCCTGAACACCCATGGCTCCCAGGGTTTTCTACATTTGGCTCCACAGAGGCAAATGCCAAGTGTCTGTGGAAGCCTGGCTGTGCAGGGCGCTGCCTTGGCAGGGCTTCAGCCCTGAGTTCTGGGCTCAGATTGCACCTGGTCACACAGTGGAAGGGAGAGAACTGTGGTCCTACGCCAGTCTTGAGGGCAAAGCTGAATAATAATGCAAAAAATAGGAGAAAGAAGCAATAAAAGAGAAAATTCTACAGGTTTTGTTGTAGGCAAATCCTGTTCATTATCACTAGTGATGTATGATATTGATTGAATCTTTCAGGGCTTGGAGACAGAAAGAGCACAACGGTTCTGCTGCCTCAGCATCATAATCCTGTTTTTCAGACAGGATAGCAACACGTTATGGATGCAGCACAAAATCTCCCTCAACTGGTCTTGTTTTCTGTCTCACTGCTCCCAAGGGGATGGGATCCAGAGGGACTTCATCCCAGGCTTGACACTTCAGGTGTGCATAAGCATCCTTCTTCCATACCATCTCGAGGATTCAGGATATCTAACCCTAGCATAACGTCCTCCAAATGTCAGGACTCAATGAATGCAGCTCTCATCACCTTTGCATCGCAGTGCTAGAGTCCTAGAGGTGCTGAGTCAGGAACTGTCCCAGCTGAAAGGAGAGCAGAAGGCACATATGCTACCATTCACTGTTGTCATAAAACAGTCATCCACTGCTAGTTAAAGCTGACAGCATCTAAGAGTTATGAGGCCATCTGCAATCAATGTTTGCAATTAGTTCACCAGCTTTCAGTAAAGGGTTTGTTGTTATTAGGATTTTATTTCCCAGGTGGGAGATGGTAGAGAAAATTTAGTTTTCCTATGCTAAATTGGCAACAGAGGAGATTGGGGCAATAGCTTCAATTCTATCAGATTTATCCAATGAAATATTAATAGGCTAAGCCTTCCCCCAACCATCTTTCCTTCCTCATGGTGGTAGATATTATCAGCCACATTTTTCTGATGGGGAATATACTTGTCTGTTGCTGCAAAGCAGAAGTGGAAAACAGAGCTTAGTCTTTCACTATACGCGCCATCTACCACCCTCATCCCTTGACATCAGTGTAGAGGATGAAACCAGCTGAGGGTAAGCGATCATGTTGTATACCATACTGTTATCAGAAGGTGATGTCTTAGAGTGAGACAGATCGGAGTTGCACAACATTTGCAGCTCCCTAAGAAGAACTAAGATGTGTGTCTTGCCCCAGGTACGCTGATACACATCAGTTGTCTGGCTAAGATCTGTTCCTCCACTTCTCACCTACATTTCTTGAAATAAGGTGAAATCCCACATGTCATTAAGGAAGACCTGTGAAAACCTCCCAGAGCAAGTGTGTCTTCAACCAGAGTGTGCTCAAGTGACTGATCAGATTCCTGTTGACCTACGTAGCTTTATGTCAGGCCATGAGAACAGAACCGGAGGTGTTAGCCCTACCTGTGTATAGTGGCTTTCACCTCTACAATATTTCATTCCCCTCCTGTCAGGAAGCTGAAACCATTATAAATTTGGTTTATAGCTGATACAGACAGATAAAATTGTACCAAATTCTCATCTATTACTGTCTCTCTAAAATCTTGCATCTTCCATAAGCTCTGCAATGCCATCATCTGACATGGGAGAGTGGCTGAAGTGCTCCCTGAGCACCACCAATACAGGGAAAAGGAATTTCTGGACCACACTGATCTGCAGGAAAAAGAACAACTTCTTGGTGATACCATGGCACACTTACACAGCTTCACTACGTGTTTACTAATAACCAGGAAAACTGGAGGCTTTTGAAATGACGTGGACTTGCACCTTCATGTATGTTATTCCTGATAAAGGCACCAAAGCCTCATCTCCTTTCTCGACTTTTCTCTGACAGCTGTGTAATATAAATCCTGCCTCCGTTCTGTGTCTATTCCTCATGAACTCAAGCTGGTTTAGTATGTGATTCCTGTGTCTTTCTCACTCTGACATTTGCCCCTACTAACCTGCATCTTTTTTGCCCCTGCATTGGCCAGATAGATAGAACATATACACGATAGTCTAATGACATTTGGCTATTAAAACTTCCACTGGAACAGTGTTTCCTTGTACCCCAGGATAGCTGCCCTACTAACTAAAAGGGTTTTAGACACACCAGGCTGACCCTCAGATGCTCCTGATGACCCAAAGGTGTAGAATCATCAGTATACTCTAGACAACATTGTAAAGAGCATAGAGAGCCAATGTGTTTTACAGAACATGTTGGGCTATAGAGATCCTGCCTGCACAAAGGTTTTCCAATTCCTATTGAAGGGAAGTAGCCATATTTTTGATCTGGTGTTCTTAATAATTATAGATAGTGACACACTAGAGACGAGCATGATTCTGATGCCTGAGGTACTGCTGCTGATCCTGCCTGACCCTGTTTATATTAGTGGGAACAATGTTTTCATCAATGGTTAAAAAGAATGATGGACAAAGAATGATGGAACCAACAGTGGGAGCTACTGTTTCATGACTGACATATTACTCAACTGAGCTGAGGACCTAATAGAGGTGTGTTTGGCATGACACATGGAAGTACTCTAAGTGCAGATGCAACCTCTAGGTTCTGCTACTGCTCAAAAGCAGACCAGATCCCACTCTGAACTTCCACAGCTCTACAAAGCTGTCATGAAGCTCTTGGTCATTGAATTTCTCTATTGAATTTCTCTCTTGCTACCTGTTTGATATGAGCAGCTGCGGAAAGGCCTTGGACTTTTGACTGCAGCATGGAGAACGCTTCTGTTTTGCTCCCATTTCAGCAGGGGCAGGTTCTGAGTCCTTGAGAAACAACCGGTCATTTGCTTTCCTGGTCACCTCTCACTCGGTTTTCTTCATGCTGTTGTTAGAAACAGCACAAAAACTAGTGAAGCAGAAGGGCTTAAAACAGGCTTCCCCTTCTAACGAAACAGTTTTTGATGAGCTAACAACATAAGGAAGTGCAAATCTCAGCTGTGCTGGTCCCATGACATCCCAAACCTTAGGCGTAGCAAGCAGCATTCTTGAATGCATCAAAATCTTGTCTTTTAGCATTTAATGCGAGATGTTACAAACTAATGAAGAGGAGAAATGTATGATGCAGTGTTGCTGTAAACCAAATATACAGATGTAAAATAATTAAGCATAAACTGTTCCATACAAATGCGTGTCAATAAACCCCAGTCTGATAAAGTGATTTATGAATACTTCTCTAGAATTACTAAAAAGAATGATTTCTCGTTTGAGGCTCTGGAAGTCTTGAGTCACATTGTTGTGTTTTGTTTTTTTCCTTAAAAAAATGTCTTAAAACACATGGCTTTACAGCTGCTGCTTGGAAAATATACACCTCCAAAGTCTGACTTTCATTTAAATACAAATGTACAAAATGTAAACTGAGACAATAGAGAAATTTACAAAACTTTCCTTTAAAAATAATAAAGACAAAATTCAGTTCTAGTATGATGCTAGTTAAATACGTGCAAGTAGTCATGTTCATTGAATTTCTATTGCAATGTTCTAAAGAGACAAACTTGATTCACACAGTCTTGAGTGCCACCTCCAAAAACAGACCTGAGTGGAAAATTCTTCTTAAAATGCGAGGCTCCACTGGAAGGAATGGATAGAAAATCTCCTTTTTGGGAGATCCTTTTTCTTTTTCACTCGATGGTGGAGGCCCTCTCATCCATAGAAGCGCCATAGATTATAGTGGAAGGATGCAACATGTTGTTTCATAAAACTGAATTGGAACTAGCTGCTTCCGGTGGAGTTTGAACTTACGTGATTTGAATTTATGTGGTGATTTAAGCTGGCCTTTGAATTTGAAGAACTCTTTGAATTGTTCTGATGCTGTAGAAAGAGGAAGACAATGACAATTAGACTTCCCAAATATGCCATTCTTTCTTTCAGTCTAACACTGTTCTTTTTAGGGTGATAACACGATTGACTGGACTGCAAGATTTTTGTTTGAAGACCTTTGGATGTAAAATATCCTTCACCTTCTTACCCATATTCCCTCTAGGTCTGGAGGACCATGTCAGTTCTTGAGGAGTCCAGCAAAAAAGACTCACTAGAGCTCCAGGAGTCAAATCAATTCACTGCAAAACGTCAGGACCTACTAAATCTGACTAATACAGAGGACACCTGCCAGTGCTCAGCTATGGTTTTAACCCTACAGAAACAGATTGGTCTGGCAATGTTACTTAGATTTGCAAGTGGTGCCTCATGAAAGCTGTACATCACATAGTAACCGGTCTGCTCTCTTCTCTAGTGTCTTGGTTTCCTGCCATGACCAGTGCACTCAAAATATGCCTTTTCTCTTCTTTAAAAACATAAATCTAGGACTTTCACAAAGAACTTATTAAAACCACATAACCATTTCAAAAGGCATTTCAGTATAATACTGAAAAATAGATTGAGGAAGAAGTTTCAACTGCTGGAAACAAAGCTTGGGAACAACACTGGAACTTCTGCTGGGAAAAAAATATCAAGAGGTAGATGGGAAATGTGGGATATGCAGTATAAAGTACCACTTGTGAACTGGGCATCTATGGGATTTTCCATGTCTTAGTCATGGGAGATCTTACCTGTCGTTTAAATATTCTCTGTAGCAATCCTTTCTTGGGTGGCTCTGGGGGGTAGCTTTTGTTTAGGTCTGGTGAAATAGTACCATTTGGTCCAAATACATTCAGTTCTTTGAAACACTCTGTTTCTATCATCTAGTGGGAAACAATAAGAAATGAGGAAATTATACATCTGCATTGAATATATTGCGTTAGGGCCAGGTTGTTCAAAGTCAGGATCAGGAACAGCAGCTTGAGCGATATGTTAGGAGAGTTAACAGCTGAATTCCTGCTCTTGGCTATAAAAGGCAAATAGGATGCATGAAAAGGAGAGGCTGAGTCTGCTCTGCATGTTTGTATATCAGCCTTATTAGAAGCTGCCCCATAAAGCTTTCTGTTCTTTTCTTCAGGCCTGTGAAGTACATTGGGTAAAGACAGGAATACTCACAAATCCCCAGCTATTAGCACCCCTCTGCCTAAGTGGATCTGCTGTTTGATCTAGAGCTGGATTATGAAATCAACTGTTGGCTAGGTTTTGATATCAAACAGAAACAAAGCCCCACATCTGGAAACCCTGCAGCAGTTGAAGGTCCAGAGACAACTGCAGCAGCTGGGATGTGCTGCAGGTACAAGACAGAGGGTGAGATCAGGATTACCAATGGAGGAGACATTAGGACTTCCAGCCAGCCCACAGAAGTTCCTGAGAGCTGTTGTTGAAACACCTCAGTAGAAACCCAGGAGAAGTACGTACAGTAGGATCCTTGCCAACTTACACAATGCAGAGCCAACAGATGCAGTCACCTGAACCTGACATCTGTGGTAAGTTACAGATCTTGAAAGAGGCCATTTGTAACTTATGAAAGCATTAGAGTCTGGCAAGTTATCCAGTAGCAATGTATTAATGGAAATACACAGCTCCTCTTAAACCATCTGGGTTAGGGGTTTTACTGGAGTAATTTTACTATGATACATCCTTACCTCATTTTGCCATGGAATAGACACTGATCCTGTGGAAAACTTGGAATAGAAATCATCATCTGTTTGGTCCAGGTTAACTCCTTTCACTGTGGAGAATTGCTCGATGTCTAACACATCCTTGCAGTATACTGCTCTGGGCTATCTCAGCACAAAGAGAAAACACAGAGAGACAGCAAGAGAAAACATATTTCTGAGTCTGACCATGTGCTTTCATTCACAGATTCAGTCAAGTGAGAATGCCTAACAAGAAGTGACTATCATCTGTGTCCTGCTTCTCTAGACCCGCTCTGCCCGCATGGTTTCCATCAAAGGCTGGCTTCGCTTTAAGCATGTTAAGCTTCCCATATGAAGTCCTTAAAAGCATCAGCAAAGCCAAAGCGGGTTTTAGTCATCCATGTAGCATATGGTTAAGAGGTGAGGGAAAAGGACAGAAAGAGCAAGAAAACAAAAATCAGATCCTTCAGTAGTCTTTTCTAGTAGTAGTACCAGTAGTAGTCTCTAGTAGTCAGCTCCCTCTCTATTGAAGAGTGGCTCCTACAAGAAAGCAGTATGCTTGTGAGTGGCACACTGGAGACAGCTCTGAAAAGGGAACTCAAACAGAAGTGCTCCTTCTGCTCAGATAGCTGTGGAGTTTCCAGCTTAAAAGTTTAGAGGAATGTATACTAATTGCTAAAGAAAACAGAAGAGGTTTGGCCTTTTTCCATTGTTTTCATTAATAGCTCAGCTGCTGGAAGCTGTCCAGCGTCACCTCTATCAACTCCTTCAACTGGGCTGCGTTGCTTCAAACAAATACTCAGATGGCTTTGCCTTTTTGAACTACTTAATTACATGTGATGACAGAGAGTGGACTCTTTGCAGTGACGCTGCTTTTAGCTCCTGTTCCAGCAGTCAGCCGCAGGAAGCAGAAACAGTCATCACCTGTCATAGTGTGGTCATCTGCGTGCCTAGAGAGCTCCCATCAACCACACAGTTATCCTTTGATGCGCAGGAGTCATTGAGGGGTGGCTTGTGGGACTAGCTTGACCTGCTGAACTCAAACACGTATTGGATCCTACTGTCTGTACACGGCACCATGACTGCACAGCCCAGGGGTCCAACCATGCGGTGTTTTATCTAGATCTGAGCAGTGTGACCAAACAAATCAAGCTGATTCCTGATAGAAGTCCTGTTTGCTGGAGACTGCCTCCTTCTGCATTCCTGACGGCTGCAATCCACAACATTTTTGTGGAGACAGAGTAGCCTAGAAGAGGATGGAGAGACGTGGGTTGGATTACAACCCCTGCCTTTGGCTATATAGCTTTGGGTGATTCGGCTGCCTTCAGTAAAGACTTGGAAATCTACGGATGAAGTGCCAAACAAATTAAATTAGGAGCAGCTCTTGAGTTCCCAATAAATAGCCATAAAAATTTATGTGCCTCTGCTTTAGCAAATATGTCTATCATCAGAGGTGCCTCCTGGGCCTTACATGCCACAGTTAAGCTTTTAATACACTCTGGCGGATCCCAAATTCGAGCCCAGAATTTTCTCATTTTCTACATCAGAAAGAAATAGTAGCTTGTCTCCTATTTCTTCCCACTAAAGCAGGTCGTAACACCACGGGCTAATTGGCAGGAATAACTAGGCCGCATAGTAAAATGTAAAGCAAAACCAGAGCAGCTAAAGTAAACTTTTGTAGTGTTCAAACCACTTTGGTTTGGTGGAGTTTGCAGCAACGTGAATGAGAGCTGCCAAGACGATGCTTTCCTTAATACGTTAAAATGGCAGTGTTTACTTAGAACCATATGGGAACTTTAAGGATAGAAGATCCAGCCAGAAAGAGAGCCCCGCAGGAGGAAAATGATCAGATAACTCTGCCCTGGGGTAGAGACCGACACCACAAAACAGTGGAAAAGGTTTTGTCATTGCCAATGCAACAAAGACTTTAGTATGTGCAAGATGGGTGTGAAAACCTGAGTTAAGGACCCAATGTTGGGTTCCGTGCCCCATGAACACTAGCAAGTTCAAAATGCTGTCTCAAGTCCAAGCTAACTCCTCTGCTTGAGGTGACACTTGATACCTGAACCTGGTTCAGACTCTGTAACTAATGCCTGTTTTTATGATGATCCAGTCCATTTCTCAGTTCCATAGAGCTTTGGACTTTGTCATTCTAGCTTCACCTCAGCATATATATCCATCTATCTGTATGCAGACATGTGGCTTTCGTTGACGATTGTTCCAAGCACCACGGGGTCCTTACAATACTACCGTGGATATGGGGATACAAAAGTTCCCAGTTTAAAGTTTGGGAACTGAGGCACAAAGAGATCAAGTGGTGTCTCCAGTGTCACACAGGAAGACCGTGTAAAGTGCGTGGGAAAGAATCAACTCCCAGATTACCAACCCATATGTAAGGCCACCCACCCTGCATACACAAGTCTACAGATCAGCTCTCCTCTTCCTCCCAGGCTCCCCACTCCAACTTCCCAGGGCAGCTATCGATGCAGAGAGTGATGACAGCCCTCAGAGACAGAAGATACTTTAGAAACAAGTCTCTTGAAAGAGGCCATTGGGGGTTCTTCCTATTGTACTCACATCAGGGACAAAGGGAGGATCCAGCATTCCTGCTTCTAACCGCTTGAAATTCATGCTCTTGAAAAAGGGGTGCCTCTTCACTTCTGCCGCGCCTTCCCCTTGACATCCTAGCCGCTGCTTCACATCCTTGGTGAGGAGCTGAAACAAGCCAAGAGGAATGGAGAGGATGTTAGAAAAGCAAGAACTCCACAAGGATATTTTTATGTCCAGTTGGTTTTGAATGTGCCCAGAGGGAAGTACAGAGGGGAATTGTAACTGCTGTTACTTAATGGCCCAAGTGAAATGGTTTATTGAATCATTGAAGAGAGGCAGAACTGCAAATAACTGGTACAAGCCCACCGTCACCTGGACAGGGACATTTCTAAGTGTATCCCTGACTTCAGGCAATGCTGAAAAGTAAAGATTCATAAATCTGTTTCTTTTTTTCCCCATCCACTCAGCACTGACCAGATGACTGCTGAAGGTCCCTTCCAACCCAAACTGTTCTATGCTCTTTGAGGAACCCTGCAAGATGCTCTCTTAGAGGAAGGAAAATACAACTGCGAACTCACCATGATGTGCACAGAGATTTCAACTGCTGGTTAAAGAGATGGATGACATCTGCCTTGATACAACAGAAAACTGAACATGCATTGAAACCAGTCAAGGATGGCTTTGCTGGAGTCTGCACTTGTGGAGAGAGACGCTTACACTGCACATCACGGAGGAAGCAACACCAGCCCTTTTCCATAGGCAGGGTATCCCCCCTGGAGCCGGGCACGCTTCAGGCAGACACCCACAGCCCCACCACCACCGCTGGGCAGGGGCAGGCAGTGGGGCGGGCGAGGGGGCCCGGCGCGGCCCGGCGGAGGGAGCGCGGCTGCAGAGCAGCGCGGGGGCCGCCGGGGGGCAGCAGAGGAAAGGGCAGAGCCACCGGGCAGCGCGGCGGGGCAGGGGCGGTGGCCGGGCGGGGCGGGGCGGTGGCCGGGCACGGCCGGAGGCAGCGAGGCGTTGGCTTCCCCTGGGGATGGAGAGCGGTGGGAGCTGTGTGTGGGCTCTTCCCTGGGGCAGGAGGGGACCGATGCCCGGCGGACGGAAAGGTTCACGCCACACCTCCTCTTCCGTCTGCAGCTTTGTTGCTCCGAACCGGAGCTCAAAAGCAGCGATCTCCCTTCACTGCCTCCCCAGGTGGGCTGTGCAGACCAATGGCACTGAAAGGGTTAGCAAAACTCGCTGGGAATGCCTCCCACGTCCATGGAGGACATGGGGTGGTTTGCGTTATAGAATCATGGAATCAAGTCGGTTGGAAAAGACCTTTAAGATCATCAAGTCCAACCGTTACCCCAGCACTTTCAAGGCCACCACTAAGCCATGTCACTGAGGGCCTTATCTACATGGTTTTGAACTCTTCCAGGGACAATGATTCCACCACTGCCCTGGGCAGCCTGTTCCAATGCTTAACAACCCTTTTGGTGATGAAATTGTTCCTAATATCCAGTCTAAACCTCCCCTGGTGCAGCTTGAGGCTGTTTCCTCGTCTTGTTCCTCTGAGCCTATGGGAGCCCCCCTGGATGAATCCCTGGGGATCTTACCAGGGTCCCTGACAGCCAGGGCAGTGAGCACATGGAGCTGTACCATGCAGCACCTGGCTGGGGCTCAATTAGGAAAGCAGGAGGCAAATAGCTCTGGGAGGGTAGGAGAGGAAAAGAAGTGTTGCAGGAGATAGACAATCAGGTGCAGCGCCGCAGGAGGCTGGGAGCGGGGAGCCAGGCACCTTCCCTGCCAAGGATTGTTTTCAGGCTTTGCAGCTCAGGATGTGCCTCAGTACCCTCTGGTTTTGCTGCTCTCTCAGCCACATCATCTCAATGAGGAGAAACCTTGCAACAACTGCTTGCTGTTAATGTGAGGTTGGTGATTTTTCCTCTGGTGTCTGGCTAAAGCCGAAGCTTTCTTGTCCTTATCACGGGTTTACGGGGTCACAGCTCTTTAGGCTTCTCTGAATGCTCTGCCACCCCCTGGGCATCAGTGGGTTTCTTATCGGGCTTCCACAGCCTTCTCAGTTCTGCATTTTTGTTGCTAGGGGCCTCATTTCCAGCCTGAGACAGCAAACGGCTTTGGCAATCAGCGTGCCCCATGTGTGCATTGATCACTCTCCAGCCAGTCCTGAGTAAGCTGCAGTGGCAGAGGCCAAGCGGCCAGAAGAGGTGATGAAGGGATTTGTGGGACATAAGAGTTTTCTGCTCAGCTCTTTCTGCCTCAGCAGTAGCAGCAGCAATAGCCAGAGAAGACTGTATGGATTGAGGGATGGGGCAAAAGCGAGTGGTTCTGGCTATAACAGCAACTTCCACTTTCCAGATAGCAACATCCCTCTCTTCCTCACAGTTTCTTCTGCTGCGGTCTAGGTGGTGACATCTGCTCTGACTGGTCACCATGACTGGCTGAGACTGAGTTAGGAAACATTTCTATGCCTTTCTATCCTCTGAGCACATAGATTCATGTGATACGGCACCATACTTATCCAGCTGATAGGAAAAGACCTTTCTTGGGCACTTCTCTCAAGCTTACTTTCCCAGAAAAGGGGGATGTTTTGCTTTCAAATCCTTGCATGAGACTTCAAGCTCTCGTGGTGTTGATGCAAGGTTTCTTGTTGTGGGATTTTAGAGGGTTTGGGTTTGTTTTGTTCCTTTTTAATCCCAACAGGCATATGGATTTAGCCTATGTGAAGAAGATTGCTTTGGAATTCCCAGTCAAGATCTGGTTTGCTCTGTTGTGAATGGGCAGAGAAGACAAAAGTTCTTTTGATCTTCTGTTCTCATGTTGGGAAGACTTTCCTGACAGGTGAAAAGAAGAATCTGAAGGCGGAAGAACCACTTTTACTACCCATGTCTCTGACTTGGATAGTAAAAGGCAACACTTTTGGAAGTGATACCCTGAAGCTTTTGGGAACAGTGATGTTGAGGAGCAGGTTGTAGTAGAAAGGGTTAGATCTGGATTTGCCTGTGGATGATAAAGGAGACCTCTGAGTTTCTGCTCTACAAGTCAGCTGTGAAGGGAAGAAGGGGGGTGACTTTACCATCCATCTGTGCAGCCAGCAATTCCCCTGTCTCTGGATTAACTGGGAAGACCAGGGTAATCTGGGAATTTACCCTTGCCAGGCTGTGAATGTTCGAAGTTGGTTGGAGTTTGTGGTCAGGCGACAGGGTAGTTGAGGATAGAAAAAGGCAGTCTGGGGATTCTTGGGCTCCTCCATGATAAACAAGGGAATATTCAGTAACCTCAGCTGCAAGATGGAAGTGTCTGGAGCATGAATGCAGTTGGTCACGGATGGCTGAAAGACACAAAAGGAAGCAGGCCGCTGGGAATAGGCTGGGACTGAAAGATCACAGAAAGGAGATGATTCTCCTGCAAAGCCCTGCTGCTGTGGAGCGGGGCCTGCCTCTTGAGGAGAGTCCCAGTGGAGAAGAAAGTAAGAAGTTAATGGAATTTGTTCAGCTGTAGCTGCAGACAGCCCTAGAGATGGCAATGGGTGAAACCAGACACTTCTGGCTTCTGTTATGGATATCAAGAGATAGCAAGGACTAGAATCCAGAAGAAATAGTTCTTCCTGTCTTCAAGGAATAATGAGTCTTGAACCATTTCCTGCAGCCCCAGCAGCTTTCTGCAATAGTAAACCTGCGTAATAGCCTGAAATATGCATCCCATTTGGGAATCTGCTCAGGAAAGGAAAACTGAGATAACATCAGTATGTTTTGAGTCATCTCTACAGTTTTGTTTAATTCCATTTAAAAGGATGTATTTAATATGAATAAAGAGCAGAACAAAAGCAACTACCTCAGGCTGATGACAAGCCCTCTTGGGACTGCAGTGCGAATGACCCAAACAAATGTAAGACCCCGCCAAAGCCTATGGGAATTCACAGAGCTTCAGATCTGAAGATGGCCCATGGTATCCAACCATGCATGAAGTTGATACCAAGCAGCAGAGCTTTACGTTCTGGTAACAAAGGCTCCAGATGACACTGGAGATGTGTAAATGAGGGCAGGATTCAGTCTACAGAGTTATGGGCAAAGCATGACTAGAATGGGACTTTCAAAGAAAAGTCTTGAGTAGCAGCGGTGAAGTTACATTAAGATCTTCTCTCCTGGTACGAAGAACTCTCTGATGATTTCATGTCACTCATTTGTTCCCCTCTGGGGATTCAAACTCTGCAATGTCTGAGACTTTTTTTCCACGACTTCTTTTTCTTCCTTTACAAACGCAAACAACTGTTGTGAGGATGGCTAAAAACAGCCAACAGTCCCCAAAGTGCTGCTTTATTTATATTCATGTGATCAGTCAGTTCATATTTAGATCATACCATGTAACAACTCCAAGTCCAAAGATGTTAGTCTTAATATTATAGATATAAGGGAAATGTTTTCTAGGGTAAGGGTGCAAAGTTCTGCTCATGAAAGGAGAGAAGGGGAATGGTAAAAGCACTTCCATTGACCCAGATGATCAAATAGTCTACGGGATCACCAGTTAAATGTCAACCTTCAAAAAGAAGTAAACATACTATTTTTAACATATTTTAGAGAACAGAAAAGTTCCATGGTCATCTCTCAATTACCAGACGAGACAAGACAGTGGTGTGGGAACTGAAGATGCCAGAATGGCTGTATATTGCACTGCTTATGCTTATGAAATCACAGCCCAATCTGGCCAACTGAAAAGTCAAAACTCTCAGGCATGGGTGACAATCTTATTGCAAAGGCTTACTACTCAGGGTTATTATTATCATTAGCAGCAACAATAGCAATGATAATCATTTGAAGACCACCTCGATGTGTGCGAGGTACCTCTCAAGACAGATGAAAGGACAGTTATCCTCAGGCAGTGCTGATAAACTTGAAGGTGTTCTAATGTGTGAACAAGTTGGTTTCCAGGGATGAAAGCAGGAGGAGTGGCAGCATGATGAAAGAGTTGCTGGCGGTGAGGAAAACATTGCCTTTAGGGAAAAAAGAATCCATCAGCTTTAGGCTGGCTGAGGAGGCAGTTTGGGGAGGGAATGGAGATCAGAATCACAGAACAGCTGAGGCTGGAAGGTGCCTCTGGAGATGCCTAGTCAAATCTCTCTGTTCAAAGCAGAGTCACCAAGAGCATGTTGCTCAAGGCCGTGTCCAGGTGGGGTTTGGATACCTCCAAGTGTGGAGACTCCACAGCCTCTCTGGACAACTTAGAATCATAGAATAGGGTTGGAAAGGACCTTAGTCCTTCTAGTCCATCTAGTTCCAACTTGTTCCAGTAATTGACTACCCTCACTGTGGAAAAGTGTTTCCTGATGTTCAGAGGGACCCTCACGTGTTTCAGTTGGTGCCCATAGCCTCCTGTCCTGTCACTGGACACCAGACCAAAAGTTTGGCTGTGTCTTCTTTGCACCCTCTTATCAGAGATCACTTTTGTGGAGTAAAATAGGAGATGTAGGAATAAAAGGCATCAGAGAAGACAGTATGTAGGAAACAGACAAACAGGATGCTGAAAGAGTGACAGAAGAACACAGCAGCATGGGCCCATCCAATACTGTTGACTTGAATGCACTTCAAGTCACATCTCTGGATGCAAGGCTGCACTTGTCAGGGGAAAACACACACATACATCAGTGAAGTAGAAGACACAACAATAAACAGGGAGCATTTCCTAGAAAGATTGGATTTTTCACAGAAAAAACACACCATGAGGCAGTTATGTTATATGGGAACTATGGGTTGGGGAGCTTCCCAGAAAGCCAGCTGCCCCTGTTCCTAATTATTTATTATTCATCTCTGTTTCAGTCCAAAATGAGGTCTGATTTATGGGAAATTATTTACAGAATGAAACATAGAAATACGGGATGGATGATGATTAATGGGAGCTACGATATGCGCCTGCAAAAATGCAAAGGGCATAACCATCCAGGCCAGGAAGGTTGACATGGGGTGACACTAAAAGGGTTTTCATATGACTAAAGGAATAAAGACAGTACATTTCCTGGTGGCGATGCTATTAGCTTATAGAGAAAGCTTTGAAGAGGTGGTTAGGCAACATGGTGGAAAACATGCTGTTCCTTACTCCTGCCCTGAAGAGTTCACTATGGGAAAGCCTTTTGTGTTGGATCTTTGTGAAGGCTGAAGTTAGATTTATGTACTGCAACTTTATGCTTCATTTCGCAAATATAATGGGTACATAATGATTACTTTTTTGATTCCTTGTTAAGATGCTGGTACAAAGGAACAAAGTTCTGGTTTTTTTTTTTCAATATAAAGAGCAAAGAGAACTTGAGAAAATGTATTTGATCATGGATTTTAAAGCTATCGTTTGATAAATGACTTCTGGATGGAAAACCACAATAAATAAATATGCCACATGATTGGACAGTGAAGCAGTAACGATCAAGTTGTCAGGAATGATTTACATATAGTTCATGCTTCCCTGAGGCAAGGGACTGAACTAGACAAGTTCCGGAGTTCCCTGACTCCCAGAAACCAGGGCTTTATGGCTTGAAGATGAAAATGACCACTGTAGCATAATGACTTTCAATGTCTACTCCCTTCAGAGTGCTGGGTCATCTCCAGCACTATCCCATCAATGCTACATTTAATTCTCCTGAGCTTTAAGTTGGTTAATTTCAAAGTATACTTTCATTCTATAATGCGTCATGCCTGCAATTAACTACAGAACAAGCAACAGGAGTGTAACTTTTGCCTCACAACATTTTCATTTCATGCTAACAACAGGACACGCACAAACGCTGCCGCTCCATCAGATGCTGTTCCTCACCTGGTGGGAGTTGAGATGCTACTAGCACAGCAATAGCAAGCTGTTTGAGTACATGCAATGGTTTGTAAGAGCCTGTGGCTGTCCTAGATCCTCCCACACTGATTTCAGTGGGGGCTCTGCATCGCCGATTAAGGGCAGTGAATGGCCTAGAGTATCTATCAAGAGTGATGTCAGTTAATTACTACCCTGGGGATTCAGCACTAAGTTGGTGCACTGTGAGTTAATGACTTCCAGGCATGATACTTGGCAATGCTACCATTATTATTTTGCAAGGAGACTTCAGTGTCTTTTTGTGAAGCCAGCCAACCAGCGATGTTGTGGATCCGCAGTTTGCTTGCCTGTTGCACAAGATACTGGTGAAACGCTCACTACCTATTTGTTGACCTTTCTTTCCCTTCATTCTCTCCCTAACAGCATACACAGATATGTCATTGTCTCCAAAGGAGACTTCACTCTTTAGCAAACAACATTAAGAAAAAGGCCACATCCCCTTCCAAATTACAATGCAGCCTTCTGAAGATGGTTGTTGACAAGACACTGATGAATTCAGACACAGCTTTGAGAGTTCTCAGAGGGTTTGAGGATTTCCATTGTCAGACATGGCTATTGTGCTACGAAAATGACTCCCAGCTGAAAGAGTGAGAAAACATTTTAAAGGACAGCTCAACAGTATTAAAAAAGCTGGATATCCTGGCACCCCGGGGGAAAAGCTGTTAGAAAGTTAGTGAGATGGGGTGGGACAACATTTGAGTGTCACAATAATTTCATTGCATAATCTTTGTCCTGCTTACCCCCAGCTCCCACCAAAGACAATGGAAGCGTGGGGTTTTCAGTTCCTTGCAGGAGACAATCAGAGTCTTGCATCATCAAGTCCTTTTTATTTTTTTCTCCAAGATTATAAAAGACAGAAAAGCATTCTTGACTGCAAACTAACATTCAAAGTCTCACGAGAATAGATTCCGCTCCCTTGACCATAAACCTTTGGAGAGGACTCAAGATGACCGTGATGAATCTCATGGAGAAGCAAGGCCAAATAAACACAATTTGAATGAATAGAGAATGCAATCATCTCATCAACAGATGAACTTCGTTAGTCCTTGTCTCTGCAGCCCATCTATGGTACTGTGTTACTGCTCATACCATCAGATACAGCTTGCTAATGAAGCTGCCACACTGGGCCTTCAAGCCCCTTACCATTTTACAGATGGACTTGGCCTCCTCAGAAAACTTATGGGAGTACACCTCTTCTGTCTCCAGCACTCTCCTGTCCACTTCTTCCCTCTTCACCTTCTCTTTTCTTCCACGGAATGGTGATTGCCCAGCAATCATTTCATAAATGAGACAGCCTAGCCCCCAGTAGTCAGGGCTGAGTGTGTATCTCTGGTTGTTCAACACTTCAGGAGCTGTGGAGAAGAAAGATGTCTCCTGTGGAAATGCTTGATATTCACATAGGCAAAAAACCCTTACATTTCTATAAGTTCTTTTCTGGTGACTGAACACACATGCACAAAGAGTGGTTGCTGTTGATGGCATTACAGAAAATGCAGCATGCTACATGCCATGGTTTTTTCTCTACATGCTCCATGCCATGTGCATGCTGTCTTCTGACTTGTCCACTAAGTCAGACCAATTAAAACAACAAGAAAGAAGTTGAAGCAAAGTATTAAGTAGAAGCCTAATCTTAAGAACCCTTTCAGATTTCTCCATTTAGGGAAGAAATGACATGCAAACACGCATCCTGTAAACAACAGTGACATTTCTTCAAAAGCAAGTTCTGTTTTTTTGGTTCATTTACAACTTATTTTTTCCTCATTCAAAAACCAAATCCATTTATTTTGTGTTGCAACCATCCAGTGTGCTTTGGCTCTACAGGCACTGTGTTGCAGGCATCCTCACTTCTGTACGCACAAATACCCATGTGCTCACAAGCACAGAGTCTTAGTGTGTACACAGACTTAAACTGAGATAACAAAAGTTGGAGATGACAACTGATTTGCCTGCTTTCATTCAAGTCTCCACATGCTGCAACAGTGGCTCATATCAGCTAGTTTCCATTTAGTCAAATAAGCATAAACAATTTTTATTCCAAGAAATATGCCCACCCACAGAATGAATGCAAATAATTACGCTGAATATTAGAAACCTGATCTAGTTGAGTGTGATTTTTACCAATGTACACATCTCTAATCTTCCTTCTCACAGCCTCTCCTGCATGTAGGGGAAGACTCAAGATGACCTTGGTCAAGATGACCATAGGTGCAGACTTACCCGTATTATAATAAATGTACATTTAAACCATTATACAAAACAGCAACTAGAAATAAACCTCCATTTTAGCACACAGACCTCCTAAAATAAAACTACAGCACAACCCCTATAATCTCAGTTGCTATTTCCCCTTTTTACTTTCTTTGCTGATTTAAGATTATAGACCCATCTCATTATGAGCTGCTGTGGTCCATCCTTTTGCCCACTTCTGATTTCCACTTGCATGACTCTTGGTGGGTTGCTGTCTAGCAACCCAGACACAGCTGAATGTGAATCTTTTACATGGCAGAAAGATCTCCAAAACTCAAGTAATCTCAGCAAATTATCAAAAAGATGAGCTACTAAAGACTTACCCATATACCCTACTGTTCCTACTCTTCCACGGATTGATTCACCCTCAGGGATTTTAACAGCTAGACCCAAATCAGATATTCTAATATGGCCTGGAAGGAAAAAAGAAACAAAACAACATAAAGTAGACATATGATCCAGATTAGGCCAAAACTACAACTGTTATTATTGCTACAATACCCTTGCAATTAACTTTTCAGACATTTTAAGTAAAGAGTGTTTTCAATTGCTGAATTGGAGCAGTTTCATTGATAAGGACAGGAGGAATTACAATGCAGTGAAATGAATTTTAACAGTGAGGCTACAGACTAGAGTGGATTGTGTTAGGTATTTTAAAACCAACAACAGAAAAAAGGCAATGGGAAGCAGGCTGGAGAGAAGTATCTTGAACTGATCACAGGGGATGGATGGGCTGACATAATTCGGTAGCTCTTTGATGGCTGAAGGGGCTACATCTGGTCTGTAAGTCATCATGAGATTCAATTATCGCTCCCTTCAGAGCAAACGGGTACCTGGGTCTGCACAAACCGAGAGTTGGCTCAGCAGAGGATGAAAGTACTTCTGTAAACGGAGTGGGAAGCACAGATTTAGAAATTACAACTTCCTTTGTGTGGTGTCAGCCTTGCAACAGTAAGGATGGAACAACAATGAAAGAAGGCAGACACCTCCAGCAAAGCTGTGCTCTGAGAACAAACCCTGCTTCCTTCCATCCATGCAGTGAGCTCCAGCACTCCACCCACCCAAGACAGCAGTATTAGCTTGTGCTGAGCCTCTTAGTCACTTCAGAGCATTATTTGTCTTTGTACAGTATATATCCTAAACCCAACCTAATCTACTTTAATATGAAAGCATCTCTGTAAACCTCTGAGACTTACCATAATCATCTAGCAGGATATTTTCTGGCTTCAAATCTCTGAAAATGAAAGAGAGCACTTACTGGTATGAGGCTGGTTTTGATAACGTAACCATCTGACAGTGTGTGAGTGCATTTATTACTGGTAATAAACCAATTGACTGTCAACTCAAACAGCAAGGAACTCATGAAACCAATACAACTTTCTACAACTCACTTCACAGATAGACTAAAACCATATGTTTTTTTCTAAACCAGTTACATTTTTTCACTGAGCCAAACATTTAGTTCCTAATCCACTCTATAATGGACTCATGCATCCAGTCCTGTAAGCCCTGTAAACCAACTCATGCAGTCCTGTGTGTTGTTAAATCTCTGTCACATTTTCTGTTATAAAATCTTTTGTTAAAAACATATTAAAATCTTGTATTTGCATATGAAAACAGAAAGAGCGATATCTTGGGCTCAAATTTTCTATGCCTGGCATCTGACTCAAACCAAATCAGTGAATGTGTGTACATGCACTTTTGCACACATGTAATAATTTTATCGAGTTTGGAAAATGAAGGGCAAAGAAGAGAACGCTGTGCCCACATTAAGATTCTTCTTACAAACTCCAGTGAAACTCCAGTGCCTACATGCTTTGGAACAGCACCATGAAAATTGGCAAGGCGGTCACTCTGATGTCAAACATGTGCCTTGTATCGCTTCTGTGAAAAAATGAATTCCCAAATCTGGCCAAGTTATAAACGTCTGAAAAATGTAAATCTCAGTTTTCATGTATTTAGCAGAGTCTTGGCAGAACCTTCATTCTTCTGAAGGGTTTGTCTGCACCAAACCCACTTCACCAGTTGCTCCTTCTAGATGCTGCCTGGACCAGCCATGCTCAAGTCCCCTCGCTTGACCAAGGTATGTTTTTGTGCCTATGGAGGTGAGCCGGCACTACCACTCCTGGATGCTGCTGGCTGCTGGGAAGATGCAGCCCACCTTCCCCATGCTGCTAAGTAGGGACAAGGCACAGCCTTCTTTTAACACAGAGCAGGAATGAAGCCAGCCTGGGAGATGGGAGCTGGAGGTGCTGGAGGGAAGACAGGGATGTGCTGGGCAGGGAGCATCCGAGAAGGGACGTGTGATGGGAGCAAGCTGTGCTGGCTCAGGAGCCCGAAAAAGGCACCAGCACTGCTGAGTGAGGCAGGCAAAAATGTATTGCTGCAATTCACAACATCATGCCCTGACTTTTATCTGGTCGACTCCTACCGAAACAGCGTTTAGCCTGGTGCAAATCCAAGAAGTGCTTGGCCTCATCTTTTTCTAAGGCCTCCTTGCATTTGTGAACCAGCTTGATTCTGTTAGCGACCCAGCAAGACACATTTCTTTTCAAAGAGCAAAGAGAGGGGACACTACAAGAGAAACCCTCGCACCAGGAGATCCGTGCACCGCACAGAGCCTGTGCAGGAGCACGCCTTGAGGTTCAAGCTGTTCCACTCTGGTGTCAGGAATTTCCCCACGAATGGAGAGGGATGTTTTACAGTTTTCACAATGCTGAGATTGAAATTTCAAAACTTGCCTCAAAGCTTTTATTTATTATTTCAAGCAAGAACATAAAGAATGGGAACAATCTTCTCTTCTTGCTCGCTCCAGACCCTCTTGACCTCTCAAGATAAACTTCACCGAATGCCCACTGGTACCAAGCCTACTTTTCAAATAAACAATACTGAAACATGTGAAGGGCAGCCGAATGCTGTGATTTAGTTTAACATAACTGCTGTGGCTTTCCCTGCCTATCAGAAGGTTTCCAATGCTGGAGCAACACAGTGGAGGGCATTTCCTATTTATTTGTAAGAATTTATTCCAAATCCCTCAAGAACTCTTTCCTTGAAGAACTCAGACTTCATTAGTTACTCCATCTTCTGCTCCAGCAGTTATTAGTCCCACTTCAAGCTGTAACTGTGGCCAATTAAAGCAGGCTTGCCTTCCCCCCCAGACATCAGTTGTCATTTCTGTCTTCAGACTTTTGGTTCCTCAGCATCAAGGATGGCTTCCTTTGCATGGCCAACACTTCCAAATGCCAAGGAGGAATGTGATTCTTGTATGAAATGTGCAAGAGAAATAAAATTCCCTGGCAGACACAGTTACATGTAAGGCTACTTCCCAATGATACAGCTTAGAATCATAGAATCATAGAATCGTTAGGGTTGGAAAGGACCTTAAGATCATCAAGTTCCAACCCCCCTGCCATGGGCAGGGACACCTCACACTAAACCATATCACCCAAGGCCTCATCCAACCTGGTCTTGAACACTGCCAGGGATGGAGCATTCACAACCTCCCTGGGCAACCCATTCCAGTGCCTCACCACCCTCACAGGAAAGAATTTCCTCCTTATATCCAATCTAAACTTCCCCTGTTTTAGTTTTAACCCATCACCCCTTGTCCTGTCACTACAGTCCCTAATGAAGAGTCTCTCCCCAGCATCCCTATAGGCCCCCTAGCATCCCTATAGGCCCCCTAAATAGCTTCCCATATGTAAACTAGTCTAGCCTAAATACACTGAAACACAAACTGCCAGCACTGTGCCCATGCTAGAAAGCTGATAGTACGTTATTTGGCTGTACAGGACAGCATGAACAACTCAATTAATCAAGGTGGACAAGGCTTTACTGTATATTTACTGGACAATGTGGTCTTGATGCTGACTCAAGCTTCCAGGCACAGCTATAGTACATGTGTGTATATATAATTTATATGTAAATATATATATCATGTTATATATAAACATTGTGTATAACATAACAAGATTAATATAATGATATAAAATACATGTATATATTCATCCAATGATATAAAATATATCATATTATATATCATCGTATATAATATATATAATTATATATAATAATAATTTTAAAAGAACCATCAGCTTTCTATGTTTGCATTCCATGAACAATTGACCCATTGACCTTTACCAATGCGATGCAGTTGAGAAATGTCACCAACGCACCTCATTTGGCAAAGGGGGATCTGCATCAGATAAATCTAACTCTGAGCCTGGTTGCTCTCTCGGGTCACATCCGCAGTGTGCGTCACCGGCCCGTGAGATGGGGATGTGTTTTCCGATGCTGTGATTTAGTCAGTATCATTTTGTTCACAGAAAATGAAATTAAGTTGGAGGAAGAAGTGTTTTGCAATGAATTATTCACCTTGAGAAAGTGGTAACATTTAGCTGCTATATTTTATTAACCTATATAGCACTTCTTACTGGTCCCAAAACATGCTGTGGTATTATGAATTAGGGGTCTCAGAATACTGCTGGAAAATGTCACCTACAAGGATATAACACCATTCATCACCAAAACGAATGTGGCATCTGAGGTGTAAACTAGCAACTCTTTCAAGAGTAACATGAAAACAATTGCTTAAGGAAGTAGGATGCCACTTCCCTCAGAGTCACCTTCTATTTTAGGTGGCCAGATCTGATTTGCTTGATTAGAAAGCAGAGTTAGTATGGCATTTCACCAGCCAGGTCATGAATGTACCAGTCATTTTCAACAGTAAAGCAAGCTTGTGATCCAGAACTTCTTAAAGAAATACTATAATGCCTCCTAAAACTTTTCTGAATGTGGTAGGATGGTTTCTAAGGAAGAGGGAAGCCAGACACATCATTCGTTATTTGAGTTTTCAATTGACATTAAACACTTAATTCCATTTTGTTCCTTGGGAAAAAAAATATGTCCTTCTTGGGCCAGCACCAACACAATCAGCATGTTATCTGTCTGCTCTCCTTATGCCAGCTAGCAAGATCTGAGTCACACTGAGGCAACCAAGTACCAGTTTGCTACAGATCTCCTCCAAGGAACAACAATATTGTAATTCCTATGTATACAAGCATATGCATAATGCTTATTACACATGGGCATATCGAATGATTTAAAGTGCGGCTTGGTTCTTGAAAATAACATATCATTGTTAATCATTGTCCTTGGAAGTTCTTTCATCAATCTACAGGACCTCTTCTGCTGTGAATGCCAGCAGTAATGATTTCACAAGCTGGGATGATGAAGGCAAACATTCAGTGTTGTTTACAACTCCACTGGTCTTTGATTAGGAAAAAATAAATCCTCATAGAGTCACAAGAACTCTGTCTGCAACCACCCTGCTTTTCCAGCAAGTAAACCATGTGATGCCCTGGAAAAAGGCTTGTATAGAGCTGGAAGCCAGACTGGAAGCTGAGAAGTTGACATTTGTCCTTCTCGAAGCTGTCACCGCTCCGGGCAGTGCTCTGCCCGCTGGCTGCTCCCGCAGCGGGTGGGATGCTGCCAGCAGGACATCTCCATTGAATGGCTGTAAGTGTGCCTCCTTCCACAGCTGGCATGTCATGGTCACCATCATGATCCAGCTAATCAAGCTTGTTCATGTCCTAGAGCGTGAATCCCTGCCCTGTGTCTCAAACCCCCTCTTGTGCTAATTGTGCTCCCTCTGGGGTAGGACATGGCTTTTCCACATCTGATGTACAATAAAATCCAGCTAATTAAAATAGAAGCTTGAATAGCATGATCTCCATTTCATGTCAACTACAAACTAGAAACCTCAATGAAATCCCTTTATAGGAACGCTCATGATTTTCTTAACGTCATTCAGTGCACACCGAGGTAGGGTTTGGGGAGCTTTGTGTTAGCTCTGCAATTTAGACAGGATGCATTATTGAAGCAACTGCTTCCTTCCATGATTACTGAATCATACTGAATTTGTACCCTGTGAAATTTCGCCCCAGCACTGAGGCGTCTAAGCTTTATAGCACCACAATGAGTAGGGAAGATGCAAGCAGTTCTTTTTTACCCATAAAAGATATTCCATAAGACTTTAAAGAGTGCTTACCTGTACACAGTATTTTCTCTGTGTAGGTCTTCTAAGCCACAAAGAATCTCTGCTGCATAAAACAAAGCTCTTTCCTCCTCAAAGCCTGGGTTTCCCATGTTGTAGATATGAAACTTCAGGTCACCTCCATTCATTATGGTCAGAACTAAACACAATGCATCCTTTGTTTCATAGGCATAGGCTAAATTGACCTAGAAAAACATTTGTATCATAGTTGTGACAGTTCATTTAGCTGCTGAGAAGAAAGCACTAACTTCTCATTAAAGATATCCTCCAGGAAAGGAAAAAAAAAAAAGAAACTGAATTTGAACTGGGGCTTACAGCAATAGCAAACATACATTTTGGAAGGACAGAAAAATCAGATGTTGGGATTTTATAGATTAATTCATTGAATCCAGCCTATTCATCATCAGAAACCCCCATGGCTAATGCTCAGATAGCTTCACAAGCTGGACAAACATACTAATTCCAGGCATACTTTTCCATGTAAGAGAGATATTAAAAACCAAGGGGATCTACACCTCCTGCTGCACTGTTTCGCTGGGTAGCTGTCCAAAAACTATCATCTCAGTAGGTTCCCAGGAAGGCCCGGATAGCCTGGTCCTGTGGTGGTCAAATGGACCATCACTGAGGCACTCCTGCTATGGTAGGTGCCCCAGGAACGACTAGACAAGCCAAAAGCTACCCATCATGGTTAAGTACGTGCCATCATCTTTGCTTCTGCCAGAGGTAAATAAACATCTCACATCTGTTGTTTTCACAGTGTTTCCTAAAATAAGCATAAAGAACACGACAGATGCTGAGAGAACAACACCTCTTTTTAATCTAAGGCAAGTTTTTAAAGAGACACAACAGCTGGCATGAGTCAGGAAAGCCCTACATCAGACAGACCAGCTCCACGTCACTGGTTACTAGCCAATCTCTTCTCATCTGTTTGGTTTGCATATCCTTCAGTCTCCTCCAAGCTCCTCTCTCACAGACGCTGGGAATTCAGGTAATCACACTGGATAAAAATAGCTCAGCTGATGCAGCCCTGATGCAAGTCAAGGCTACGAAATGCATCATTCCCATGGCAGGAACAGGCACCTTGGTTGGTGCGTTTCGTACGGACCAGAGACTAAAATGAGACTTGGCACAGGTGCATGGAGGAGGACGAAGGTGCAAAGCAAAGGGAATCAGCTTCCTGTTGGAGGAGTTGGAGGAGGCCTTGGGTTCAACAAGAGCAGTGCTCAGCAGGTGAGCAGGGAGCTGAGCACCGGGGAGTTCAATACTCACTACAAACTGACTATTGACTTTTTCCAAAATCTGCTTTTCATTTAGTGCCATGGATTCGCCTTTCCTCTTCTTTATTCTCTTCTTCTCTAACCTCTTGCAGGCGTACATCTTCCCTGTCGCTCGCACTTGGCAAGCGCAGACCTGCGAATTAAAGAGAACAATTGCTGGGTAATTCGAAGCAAACGCTGCATCTGGGTTGCACTTTACTCCTCATGAGCTGATCCCAGCGAGTCCTTTTAAGGTTAGAGACAGCGGCACAGCAAATAAGGCACAGGCGGGGGCAGCTGGGGAACCAACTACTGTTTCCAAACCTGCTGTGCAATATTGGTTTCATTATTCCACTTTCCTCCGCCTGCTTCCTATCCCACCTCCTTTTGTCTGTGCAGACTGTAATCTGCTCAGCTAAAGTCTGTCCACCCCTCCTCTGACTCTTGCTGCCCCGCCATCAGTTAGAACACAAATAAGGGTGTGCCCCTCATTCCACTGTTAGTCGAATAGGGAATAATTCCCAAAAGCGTCCTTTTGGGATGACAGTGTCATAGAATCATGGAATAGTTTGGGCTGGAAAGGACCTTAAGATCACCCAGTTCCAATCCCTGCCATGGGCAGGGACACCTCACACTAAACCATGTCACCCGAGGCTCTGTCCAACCTGGCCTTGAACATTACCAGGGATGGGGCATTCACAACTTCCCTGGGCAACCCATTCCAGTGCCTCACCACCCTCACAGTAAAGAACTTCTTCCTTATATCCAATCTAAACTTCCCCTGTTTCAGTCTGAACCCACTGCCTCTTGTCATGAGAGGTTAAGTAAAGCTGTTGGCACTCAATGAAAATCAGCCTCTGTCGCATCAGGCTGCTATGGCCTGCAGTGCCTGAGAAGTAAGAAACACTCTTTAGGAGAAGCTTTCAGACCTACTCACCTCCCCAAAGCCACCTTTCCCCAGCACCCTGTACTGCCGGAATGTGTTTTTTGTTACTGGTTGCCTGGAAGGAAAGGAAATACAGAAAAAAAAGAAGACAACACATTTAATGCACTCTCCGTGATTTATTTCAGAGCATACTTTGAAAAAGCAAAAGACATAAATATTAGATAATCATATTGTTTCAGGGTAATCCTATTATAGAATATAATATATAATTATGTAATTCCATTAGTTCAATGCTATGTATGGCTTGAACTTTTCAATTCGAACATATTAAGCTGTAATAAAATACAACACATTAGTGAGTCATCAGTATAATTTCTGCAAGCATTTTAGGACTAAGGAGGGTTCTGTATCTCCATGATATAGGTTTGGCCTTTGTTAAGCAAAGCGGAGACCTGGGAGCTTCCAATAACATATTAATTCTTATGAGGCATAGGACGGGCTAACACTTTATGACTTTGCTTGGTCTTCAAGGTCATAGAACCTTAGAATGGTTTGGGTTTGAAGGGACCTTAAAGCTCATCCAGTTCCAACCCCCTGCCATGGGCAGGGGCACCTTCTGCTAGAGCAGGTTGCTCCAAGCCCCATCTGACCTGGCCTTGAACACTTCTAGGGATGGAGAAAAAGAGATCCAGAATTCAATCCACCAGAAAAGATTTCTGATGTCTTGACCTTAAAGAAAACAGGAAAATTATGTGAAACAAGGAAAGCAACAATCCCAGGCACCAGAGAGGTGGGCTTAGGTGCCATTCGCAGGAGGGGAGAGCAGGAAGCCAAGCTCCAAGCCAGTCCTTCCCTGCCTGGGATACCTGCCTCCTGGTAGAGCACCATGGGTGAGAAGGGAGGAAAAGCATCTCTTTCCTTTAAAGGGACAAAATAAGGGTTAAATAAGTCTTTTCTTCTGAGGGCAGAGGGCTCCCTAACATTCATTGGACATGAACTATACAACCTAACAAGGTTCCCACAAAATCCTGCCTTACCAAAATGGCTCCAGCCCTACACTAACTTACCCTTTGTTACCATAAAAGCTTTATAATGTGACAGAAGAAGAACCCCACCATTCCACCACTGAAGCCTTACAATTACGTTAGTGGTTGATACGGATATCCCTACCAGCTCTGGTTCCCTCTGGCGGGCAGCCAGCCGGCAGAGGGAGCACAATAATGTGGCTGTTCCCATAACAGCGGTGATGAGTTTGATGACAATGAGGAATAAATGCTAAAGTGAATCGTTTCATTTATGCTCATTATTGTTTTTAAAAGTAGGGGAAGAAAAACACGCAGAAGGCCAAAACTAGAAGAGAGAGAGATGCTATTTTCAGGCTTCTGTGAGGATCCTGCAAATGCTGTTGGGGTTAAAAGCAACAATTAGCAGTGATAACTACATGCTCAGCAATGTCTCTGGAATAAATGGACTGTATGACTCCTCCATTGGAGCCAGCAGGCTGTCAGAAGGAGCTACTAACAGCTCTTTGCTAATCCTAGAAACAGTTCTCCCAGCTTCTTAAGCCAGGCATATCCGATAGCTTGTCACACTTGTTGGGGGAATGGAAAAAGTAATAATCCTCAAAGCATTTCAGAAAATTCCTTATCCCAAATGTGAAAGTAGATAGGAAATAGCCTGGCTAGGGATGAATCATCTGATGTTTTTGTAATTGAAATGGGAGAGTGAATGCTGGATTCAGTAAAGATGGCATGTGGAGCACGTCTTGGCATGAAACGGCTCTCCCCTCTGCCCACCGCTTCCCTTTCCCTCTTGTGCAGCAGCTTTGCAGCTTTCCAGGGAGAGGAACTGGCACAGCTCCTTTGATCTCCGAGGCACCACGCTGATACACACCACTCACGGATCTGGCCCTAACTCATCTGCCATAATTAATTCCATTTGTGGAACCTGGGGCTTCTCTCAACCCAAGGTCACTGCTACCCAGCAGTGCATGTCTGCTACAGCCCTCCCAACAAGGAGCAGGCAAAGGCCCCTTTCCTTGCAAATTAACACCCACTAAGGCTGCCTGGTTATTAAATGTGCTCAGAAATGTCTAGCCAATAAATACGGTGTGAGGACCTATATGATGCATTTTTGTCTGTTTACAGTGATTTAATAATAATGATAAGTAGTCCAAGCAAATAAGTCACCATATTCAGAGCACAGCTAAACAGAAAGCCAACTGAAGTTGCTGAATGTACTTTAATCTTGCTGTGCCTAATGTAGCTGATAGCATTAAAATGGGCAAACACTTGAGCTTTAGAAGCCAAAACTGCCCCCCTTGAGTTTTGGGGTAGGTTTCTGGCTTGTTCTTTGCTTCCCTAGTGAGCAGCATCTGTTTCAGTCTTGCCTGGGCACAGTGTTTGCAAATGCAAAAGCCAGAGACTGGATGTGTATCTTAAGTTTAGCATTACAGATGCACAAGGGATAGGTTATAAAAAATGTGTAATGTGTCCTTCAATCTGCGCCATAAGTAGCTCATGGTGACAGGACCTACAGAGAAATTGGCCACAGCCATTTCTCAGATCACAGGCTTCCTTAAAGAGAGAAGGGAGAGGCTGAAGAGCATTTCTGGGTCTAGGCACACTCATATCCCTGGCACCGATCATGCTCATTGGATGGTCACAGCTGGAGACTCAGCTCACGGTTAAATTGAGTCTAACACCAACATAACCATGACTTTCTTACATGACATCTTCCTGTGGCTAAAGCCATTATCTCTTCTTGAACCTTCTAACAATGAACACTTAAAACCAAATGCTAAAATTAGGAAAGCCTTCCTGGAACTCTCTGGGAAAGCTTCCCTGGAGTATAGCTCAGGAAAATGGTGAATGAGTCTTGACAGACCATCCTGAAGGATAACAGTGAAAAGAGGGAGAGAATTGCTTCAAAAGAGGGCCATAAATGGCAAACATTAGGATGAGGCATAGGCAACGCTGAAGAAAGGCCAAACTGTCTTTACCTTGAAGGCAAAGGGAGCAAACATACTATCTCAGCTGTCAGATTTTGAGCATGTTCTATGTGCTTTGCATGGAAAGTGAAAACAAACCTTTTGTATTCATTTTTTATAGGACAAAAAAAAAAAACCCAAACAACTTGTGACACCTACCTTTCCAACCACTTCCACTGGAGAAACCTGTCGAAGTACATGCTGTTCAGGTACTCTTGGAATGGTTCCCCACTGAGGTGGTCAAGGACAGATCTATCTCAGATGAAAAGGATATATAAGCATTTTATAATCCTGAACTTGGAGCAAAAGAGAAACAAAACAAGAGGAGAAAATCCAGACTTCTTGTATGGTGTGATCATTCTCTTTTATTTTGTACTTTATTTTACCCATGGTTTCAATCTAGGAACAAAGTGATATGTTAGACGTATTTCAGAACAGAAGGTCTTATACAAGCTGAATAGTAATATGCACTGGTTATGCTTGCTGAAAATTAACAGGGCATCTCCCACTGGCTTCAATGGACGTTCACAAAGACTGTTACTCACTAGACAACAAATTTATTTGCTTTTGTTAGTAACTGAACACAACACCCTCAGGAACTGAGCTCCTAAACTTTAGGGGATGTTTGTATCTGGATCGAAGATTTCTGTCTAAAGCCCATTTCTGTCAAAGAACGACCATAGAGGTATTATTTTGAGCAAAAAAATAATCAATGTCAATTCCTTCTATACAGTAACTGTCATTAAAATCAAGGGGCTTTGCCTAACAGCTGTGTGCTTTGTAGAGTAAAACAGAGGAAAGTCTGAACAGGGATGTGGATTTGCTTCTGGATCAAGAAAAGAATTCTTGGGCTCATGTAGTAGATGCAAAGTCTTTTGCATAATCAAAAGAAGGAAGGAATAGAAAGATCAGCCTGCAAATGCGAGAAAGAAGTATGTTGCTTGTGACAGTCAACAAGCAGCCAGAGACCAACAGACATCCCATAAGAAAGGCCAAGGGTTCAGAGCTAAGAAAAGATGGGTTGAGCTGAGAGAGCTGCCTGAGATGAAGGTGGTCACATCGATTAAGAAGGGGTTGTTCACCTGCTGGTTTGGGTTCTTGCCTTGCTTACTGGGGCTACTGCTTCCACCTCTGCTGGCAGCATTGGTGGGGACTAAACTTGGCTCTGGGTGTATGTCTGTCTTTGGGTATACAGACACTTTTCTCTCTGTATCTAAGGCTATACACACACAGCTCCAGATTTTACTGGAGGAGGTTTGAAATCCTCTCTGAAGGACCAGTCTGGTTTGGGAATGGGTGATCTATGTCTTACCCTGGGGTAGTTCTAGACCTCCTCAAACAATTTGCCATGAATAAGATAAACATGGGAAATTGGAGAGGGGCAGGAGCAGGCAGCCAAAATATTAAAGGTCAAAGCAGAAATTAGAGCTTATACATGCATACCTCCAGCAGACTGATCTTATCTATGAAGATGTGTCTGAAACTCTTCCCCATTCCTGCTCCTACAGGATAGCAAGCTTCATATTTGTATGTATGCCTCCCTTTCTTGGTCTGTGAACTCTTCCAAAATTAACATTATTCAGTGCATTTAGTAAATACCAACAGCAAGTTTTTAAAGCTTCCTTTTGACCCCGTTTCAGTCCATGTGAAATGCCCAGCATATTTATTAACAAGGTCTCAAACCTGGCTCATTTATCTGCTTGAGCTGAGAGGAAGGAATGGCTGTTGGTGAATACGAGCCTGAATTAAGTGGTGTCCAATGCTAGCCTATTCCATTCAGTTAATTAAAAGCTGTGCGCATTTCACAGAACAATAGCTGCCTTTCAGCAGTTGTTTGCTTTTTAGTTCCCCTCTTTGGCAACAACAAAGTGCATTTTAGAGGGAACTGTCAGCTTTCAAACCGATTTGAGAACTGGAAACAGGCATCAGGGGGGTTTGTGTTGAGCACAGCTCTGCCTTTGTCATTGGGACTGGCACACACAACTGGTGCGAGTTACAGGAGCATCTCTACACGACACCAGGCCAAGGCAAGGAAACTGGCTGTGTTAGAAGAGAAGGCCAGAAATAACCCACATCTACCAACGCAAAGCATAACTGGAACCCGAAAAGGTCAATGAAATGAGTCAAAACAATGAATGACAGTGGAGCGAATTTTACAAATCCCCATTACATCATCCAGGGAAAACAAACGGTGCTCAGCCAGAAACCACACGGGCCAGCGTGCGATGATCCCTCCTTTTCATATTTTCACTCGTTTATGATCTACTGGCGTGAACAGCCTCGGGTCAGTGTTCGCAAATGCAAAGTGCATACCTGGAGCTTTAGCGCATAACAGCGCAAATCGCCTCGCCGCTACAAAACCTGATAAGCCTTTTCCCAGACAAAGGATGAAATAATGCACGCTCGTTTTGAACGCCACAGGCAGACAGAAAGCATTCAAAAAAGCCCCATTCTCCTGGTGAAGATTTGCTGGAAAAGCCATGCGGAGCAAGTTTGCACATTCCTCTGTCTAAATGGGCTGTATAGCCACTTAATTTTTATTCACTTTGAAACAGAGATGTTTTCTTTGGATGCATTATCATTGTAGCTCTTTTCACACAGCATGAAATCCACGGCTGGTTTATTTGGCTAGAACACTCCGTCAAATACCTGAAACACTAAGTGCCTGTGTGTAGTGTATATAATGGCATGGAAATATTTATTGCATTTTGCTCAGATGAAATGACTTCACCGCTTGTCAGCTCTGCCTCTAGGATTATGAACATAAGATGAAGATACTTGCTTCAGGTTCAAGTGGAAATGTCTCTCTTTTACCTGACACATTCCTTACACACTGCTGGCTGCGGCTCTGAGATCTCTGGGTATCGAGTTATACTTACTTTGTACAGTGAGAGAATAGCTCTTTGCAGGGGCTGTTTTCGAGTTTCTCCTCTGTCTGTTGGATAAGATCTTGACTGACTTCAGGAACGCAGGCTGGAGACTGGGGGGGGAGAAGAGAGGGGTGCGTTATCTCTGTGATGAGGTGCAGATTCTCCTCTCTTAACATGTAAAAGACACATTCATTATTTATGCCCTGAACTGCTTCCATTCAATTCCAGCGGTTGTGTAAAAGCAAAGGAGCTTTACGTCAAACAGCAGTAAAATCGGATACCGTGGTAACTCGCTCTACATTCCACTCTATCCTCACATCGCTTTTCTGCCTTCTCCTGTACCTTCACCTCCTTGCCCAGCCTCATGAATATGCAGGGCACACTCCTTGCCAATTCTTTGAACTGCTCCCTTGCATCCCATGAAAAATGTGCTGGCCTGAGCTTTGCACAGGCCATTCTTAAACAAGAGATTTTGCCCAGTGTTTTCTCTTCACTGATGATTCATTGTGCTGTCTGAAAAAATCCATCTTTTTTTTTTAACCAGCAAAGGAAAACAAGAGCAGGGCATTGGTACTGATGGATTGCTATATAAATAATACAGGAAGATGCCCACAAAACTGTCTGGACACCTTAATTCATTATTAGAAGGACAAAAAATGATCCAGAAGTTTTAAAGTAATCATTTCAAAAAGGAACTCTGCCAACCAGGCACATAAACCCTTTTCATCCTCTCTTCCCTTTAGAGAGAATGGACATTCAGCCTCCTCAAAAAGCCCTTACCAAAGAGAGTTCTTTTGCAGCACGCCTTGATGGTTAACTTGTTTAGGGCCTTTGGGACTAATTACCTATCAAGACAGTTTTTAGGCAGTCCACATTCTTATTCATTGACAGTATACTCTGCTTATATAAAAAAGTGTATATGTGTGTGTGTACTTATTTATAGGCATTTCTCCTATTGACATGAAAGCCCCTTTACATAACCAATTGGTTTGGGGTATTTTAACAAATCCAGCCTTAGCTGACAAAATCCTCTTTCCTTGCAGAAGCCTTACACTCGGTAAGGTTCTCCATCCATGGCCATGACCACCAGATGTGCTGAGGGGGTGGGTGACAGAGCGTCATCCTGGCCAGATGTTCTTATTAACTCATCCTTAGCTGGGGATATCTTGGCAAACATTAAAATGCACTGCAGGCAGAGTTCAAGAACACTGGGAATGAGGAGAGAGAAAGGGGCAGAGGCAGAGGCAGAGCCAGAGAAAATCTCCAGCATAGTGAAAGCTGAATTAAGTCTTCTATTGTTTCCTTGAAATGTGAATGTGATCCTGATTGTGACATGGAAAAGTAAGTTTGTTCCATGGCTTACAGAACTGTCTGTGCATGCTGTGTAGTGCAGCCTCACTGTTCAACCTCCACAGACGATTTGCAGAACATGTGGGTACCTTTGGCCTTGCTGAAATATATTGTCGCTTCCTCCATATATTCCTCTATTTCCTCAGCAAAAGACAGCAAGACATCCACTTTTAATTGCAGACAGAATATATTGCTAATAAATAAGAAGTTTCAGTTTCTTTAGAGGTAGATAAGCTCAGACATTATCATAGAATCACAGAATCATCATGGTTTGTGTTGGAAGGCGCCTTAAAGACCATTCAGTTCCAATCCCCTGCCACGGGCAGGGACACGTTCTACTAGAGCAGCTTGCTCCATGCCCCATCCAACCTGGCCTTGAACACTGCCAAGGATGGGGCAGCCACAGCTTCTTTGGCAATGTGTGTCAGTGCATCAGCACCCTCACAGGGAAGAACTTTCTTGCACCTAATCTAAATCTCCCCTCTGGAAGGTTAAAGCCATTCCCCTTGTCCTATCCCTGTGCACCCTCCTCTCGAAGATGAAGAGACTGAGCTTGTTTGGCCACTGGGGTGGACATGAACTGGGAACTGTAGAACAAGTCCCAGTAATTTAGACAACTTACAGAAATTCCTAACTGCAGATGCCCATTACTAAGTCTCAGTTTTAGTTCCAGACAGTAAGTAGAGGCAAGAGCGAAGCAGTGAAATAACTAGGGAAAAAAATCCTGTTTACAGTGCTATAGCTGCTGCATGGAAATAACTGGGGAAAAAAGAAGAAACAGATAAAAAAAAGGCTTTTAAAGGACTATTCAGATTGGAACTAAAGCCTAATGATTAGCGATATGTCAATTGATTTAGGCTGGGAACCATCTGAATTAATACCTGTACTTTCTAGTGGGTTGTGTGGACAAGCTCATTGGCAGCCCAAAGCTTGTATGTGGCTGTGTGAGTCCACTGCTCGGAGCCCTTGTCATCTTCAACATCTGACACAGGGTACAGAAACACCACTGAACTCCAGAGTCTTTGTACTGCTGTGAATCAGGAGTGTCTTCTGATGTGAATAGAGTTGCATGAGTAGAATTAATACTCTAATTGATGTTATGACTAATTAAATCTAGAACTTGTTCTACATTTATAGGCCAGAATTTGGATCCAAAAGCTAAGTTCTAAACCCCATAATTAGTCATTTATACCAAGTGACCTGATTCTTAGTCATGCCAGGCAACTTCATTTCTCACTGGGAATTCATTTCCCGATGGGAGATAAGTTGCTTTATGTGTTGAAGATCATGCTCAGGCTGCATTATTGGTAATAATTCCATCAAATGTTGTCTGAGATCAAAGTACATTTAAAAAAAAAACAACTTATAAGCATAAGCTAACTTTTTTCCTAAAGAAGAAAACAAATTCTTTAAGGGAAAAGGGAGAAGAATGAGTAAAAGAAATGGTAAAACGATATGGGAAGTATTTAAAAATGGCACGAACTGTGATTCCTTTCTCCCAGTTCATGGGAGATACAGTCACCACTTGGTTTTTCCAAACCACTCACAGCTGACCTTTGAATCTCTGCTTCCTTTGAACAAACCGAGAGCAAGCTAACAATATCAAGGTAGGTAAAAACATAAATACACTGAGCTCCTCTACATGGACTAGGGCCTTTAGTCCCTTACACGGAATAAAGTGCAAACGCTTTATTAGAGCACTTCATTTTCTATAACAAAACCCCACTTTTTCCACAGGCTCATCATTTCCAAAGGTTTTGTAGGCCCTGCAAAACATTTGGTGCCTTTACGCAGCCCTTTATGGTGTTCAGGGCCGAGCAGTTGCACCATATGTAATGGAAGAGCATGCCCAACACTTTCCAGCTCTGTGTGCAGTACTAGGAAGCATTTGTATGATCCTTCCCGAGATTTTCCTTGAGACTTCATAGTTCCCACTGCTCCCAGTAAATAACCATGACTGCCATTTTCCCTGCCTCACTCCTGTGCATACCTGTAGCCTTCAAACAAAGCCAGGAACAATTAGAAGCCAAAACCCAACCTCGCCAACCTACTTTTGCTCCCCTGGAGAACAATTAGGTAGCACAAGTTATGAGTGAAAGAGAGCATTTGGATCCCAAGAGGGAAAGCTTCCAAAGGTAACGCTTTGGCCAGTTACAGAAGAGAAAGTTGCCTCTTCCCTGGAGAGATGCAAAAGATTTCTGCAGCCCTGAAGCAATGGTTATTAACACTGTTCTCCTGCTGCATGATGGGTAATGGCTGTAAAAGCAAATTCAGCTTTTACAGGGGAACAGAGACACCTTTTCCAACATATTAAATGTCCTGTGGCAGCAGGAGAGCCATACTCCATGGTTAAGACCATTACATCTGAGCGCGTGACAAAGAATATTCTGCTAACTCTTCAGAAACACCTGCAGAAGCCTGTTATGTTTCTTGTATACTTAAATAAGTACAGTCCTCTGTTTCCCTTAATGGCTATTCTGTTTCCTGAAGACAAAGAAAGTGATTCTTGAGCTCACTTACAATAATGTAAACCGGAAACGATGCCAGGCAAGTCAACAGGATAACACTAAGGTAAAGCTGATGGAACCGAAACCAGATTTGTGTCCCAAGATTCTGGCAGTGAAAGAAGTGCTTAAATTGATCCAACACAAAAATTTATCTCCTCGCATTATCCTTTTCAACCAGACAGTCCAAAAGTCTAAATTACTTTCACGAGGTTTTAATCAAAATCTCCTGTTTCCTATATCTTATTTATGGCCAGAAACTGAAAACCTTCATATAAATATTCTGCTGGCAAAGCAAGATCTCAGTTTTATGATGCCCTCTTGCTTAATATTTACGAAAAGAATGCAACTAGGACTTGGATTAGTGATCATCTGAGAAACAAGAAATGGATATTCAGTTACTTTTGAGTGCCACTGACACGGTCTGAAGAAAACGTTTCCAACTGTTAATTTGGGGTTTTTCTAATTTAAAAGACAAGAGATCCTCCCAGCTCCTCTCCCATTTCAGTAAATGGCATGAAAACAGCTGAGATGTCACACACTTGATCAAGGTTAGTTATGTTGTGTCCACAGAAATTTGGAGATCATGGTTCCTTCCACATTAAGCCTCCGAGCCTGCAAGATACTTTCCACATTTTGCTGAGAGGTTGATTGCAGCTTCTCCCCCTTCTTCCCCTGCTCACTAGGATGCAACCACTGACAAACAGCATGGTGGCTAGGTTTGAAGTGGGATGCAATACTATCCATAAATACCAGGTTCTTAGTGGAAGCTGAGTACATCGTAAGCCAAATGCAAGCTGGTCTTTCCACAGCTCTTCCTGACAGCCTGAGTGCCAGGAGACCCCTGCCAGCTGTGTCCATGCCACATCTGGTACTGCCCATGTCCCCGTACTCAGCACCTCACTGGAGTACTCAAAAGAAGCAAAATCTGACTCAGGTGAAAGCTCCCATGCCGTGTAACTCCCCATTATCTGTTATTCTCAATGTCGTGTTGCATCACTATACTTTAAAGTGGAAACTCCCCTTTGTTGAGAGCGCTGTAAGTTTTGCTACAGGCTACTTCACTCAGCCCTTCAGGACACAGTATTTGTTGGCCTTCACTGGACAGGACAGCAAGCAAATAAGCCTTCTCATAAAATTGTTTCTACACATTTGCCATGGTACTTATATTTATCTAGTAGTGTTCAAAACGTACAACTGTGGTTGAGATGTAGTGTGCTATAGGTGTTGCGTCTGAGCCTATGGAAATGCAAGCTGGCAGCCAGCTAGCAGAGAATTGCAACTTCAGTGAGCAAAAGCATTTTCCTGACAACCCAAGAGCTGGGGCCATCCATTCTGAAACTGGGGTGGGGTGAGTAGCAGATGTTTCTGTGTAACCAACTCCAACCACTTCTGATAGCCTTAGAGAACCCAGAGGAGATGCGCACACAACACCGACCTGCATGAGCAGAGCTGGATTATTGTGCACAACACTGCTTTTTCCATGGGAAAAGTGCCCAGATTACAAAGGGAACTGAGCGGGATGTGTTGAGACTCCAGACAGATACACATGTCAACTTGGGGTCACCACTGTTTGAGAAAGCTGCACAGAGCTCATGAGAGCACCAAGGAGCTGAAGGGTTGAGAAACATGCTTGGGGGAAAAGAAATGCCAAAGGGGAATGTTGAGGTACTAGATTTGTTTAGTCTGGAAAAGTAGGAGTGAAACACTGTAAAGCTCCTTTAATATAGGAATGTTTTAATAAAGAGGGCAGGGATCAATTATCCTGCATGTTCTGCTCTGCACTGGGGGAATGATATGAAAGAATCCACTTAATTGGATATGAAAGCTTTTTTTTCCCTAACTTTTCACACATGAAGCACAAGAACAGGCATATGAATATTGTGGAATCTCTTCTCAGAGGTCTGAAAGGCCTCTGAGGTCAGACAGACATCTGTTGGTGATCGCAGTATATTTGATCTCTGTTCAGTGCAAGAGGCTTTTGAGCCCTCTCCCAGTCCTTTGTACCACTGATTTCGCAAAACACTGGACCCTGTAAAACAAAGGCACAAGGCATGGCTCTGAGAGCAGATGAGGAAGGGAGCTGGTATGCTGAGCGCTCACCAAAGGAAACCTGGAGCTCTGGGCAAAGGAATGAGTATCATCCTTGCAAATGAACAGTCCCGCGTCAAAGACGCTTGTCTCAAACATCGTTGTTTCCTACAAGAAAAGAAATAGCTTGCAGAACCCTGATCTTGAGATCAGAGAAAGGGATAGCATTGACTTCAGTCAGACTGACTCTGCAAGAAACAGAGTGAGCCCATAGTCCGGAGGTAATTCTTTACCCTTACACTGTGCCTTTCATCTAAGAACCTCAAAATATTAAGGCTTCATTGCATGATTAAGTCTTCATGAGCTAGGTGGCAATCTCATGATATTTTATAGAACAGTGAACAGGGAGATTAAGAGTTGCATTTTGCAGAAGAGTTGATCATCATCTGTTACTGAAATAAAGAAGTCTCACCGAGATAAATGGAAGCTAGAGGTGCTCAGATTCCTCAAATCAGTCTATTTATAACTCGCAATTAGCGAATAAGGAATGGAAACCTAAGAATGCAGGCTTTCATTTTATGCCAGCACTTGTCAGTGGATGTAAGTCATCACAGCATCTTAAAGCACGACTCTTCATCACTAGAAATATTACATGAACCAGAAAGATACCACACTCTTTAGACGGAATAGACTTCATGCAAACTTTTTGTTGTAAACACAACTGCTTTCCTGGCGAGCTTCAGAGAGATTCAAACACAATGAGCTATTTTAAAAGTTACTTGCATGAAACAAATAATGTGCAGCATATGTTATGTCTCAGGTTATGAAAACATTCCACAACAAACTAGCTTAAAACAATTAGAAGTGTTTCAGTCAATGCACAAAAGTTCAAGCCATAACTTTTCCTGAGCTGCCTCTGATTCCAAGCACTTCTGTCTTGATGATATGTGTGCTTTCGGATGTTGACAGCAATTTTCCAGATATAATCTACTTACAAACCTCCACACAGATCTGCTACCAGTAGAGACCTCAAAACTATGAAAGAAACAGGCTAAAGCGAGCCTGTTGGTGTGGGATGATGCATGGTGGGATGGGAAGAGTTCATACACACAAACCTGGAAATACTGGCTTCATCCAGCTGTTGTGTTGCTGCATTTGATTTGCACTCACCCGGCTGTGACCCAAGACCAGCAACGGAGAGCAATGGTTTGTGTCAAGGATGGGATGTCTGCCACATGCAATGCCATTTCTGCTGTTGCTTTTGCAGGGTCACATCATTCTCCAGATGTTTGTGGAAGGTTCAGCTAGCAGGGAGAGTAGTTACCGGGATAGGTAGCAATGATACGATCATCAGGGGTGACTGTCCTCAGTATTCTTTGAGGCAAACACTCACAAGGAGGTAAAAGGAGGACTGTAATGAGAGCAGTTACTAGAGGAGACTAGGTAGATGTAGGCAAGTCATGCTAGTAGGTGCAAACTTAGGCAAAGGCTAATTTATGCGCTCAGGTAATGCCTGTTTTCAATGGGGAAAGGTAATGGAAGGCAAAATAGAGGCCATGAAATTATGCCTCTTTGTGCCTCCAAGGCTGATCTGCTATTTGTGGCTAGAGATTCACCCCAAGAACTGGCCTGTGGTATCTCCACTGGGGTCTGCTTGCTGTCCTCAGAGCAGGAACATGCCAGTGCAAGGCACAGCCTGGGCTCTTCTTGCCCCACCACAGGGATCTGTCTGGAGCCACTTTGGGTGACTCTGATATTTCCCCACCTCCTAGCATTGGGAAGGGGCAGACCCATGGAAGCTGAGATTCACTCTGAGCTGCAGCCTGGGAAGTACTGACCATGCAGCTGGTGACTGATGGAAGGGAACTGAAAGGGGCTGATGGTGAGAATCATAGAATCATTCAGGCTGGAAAAGACCTCTAAGATCATTGAGTCCAACCAAAAAGCACAGAGGAAAGCAATGGAGGAAGAGATAGAGTGTTTTGGTGGCACTTTGATTTTGTGAAGCCTGGGTTAGGCATGTGTTTCAACCTGGTGAGGGAAAGGTTCCCAGCACTGTCACAACACGTGCATTCTCCTGACACTTTTTGTTGTCATGCACAAAAATACTGGAACATTCTTTTTTCTTGCCCTGTGTCTGATCTTATCTGTCCAGTTCTAGCTGTATACGTAGTAAACAGCCAATTCTACGCCAGGAGCAGCTGCAACACTTTAAGCAATCAACTTCTGCATTTTCTTCTTATTTTTTTTCCTACCACAAAGTCATCTGGGTCTATATGAGGCAAACCAGCAAAGCAGAAGGGTTCAGAATTCCAGGATATTTGCTTTGAGATGACAGATGTAGGAATTGGCAGTGAGGTGGACAGGGAGCATGGAAAACAGCTGTGTTATAAATAGTAATTTATCTATTACTACAGTGTGTAGACATTATACCTGAGATTGGGGGCCCGTAATGCAGGGCACTACACACACAGGTCATGCAAGCTAAAGCTTCCAAAGCAAACCAGTCTCACTGGGAATGGGAACAGTGGCCAAAGACATGAAATACCTCACCCAGGATTAGAGTGGGTCAATGACAGAGAAAACAATTGAACCCAATCCTGTTGGCTGATCAAATGGTGTTTTCAGTTTTGAGGGCAGGATCACTTGCTGGTAGCTAAATGAAGCAAATCAGCAGTGCCGACCAACTGTGGGGTTTGTTTTGTAGCTGCAAGCTGATCTGGAGTCATGATGAATCTGTTTTCCTTCATATTTCTACTGAACTATCAAAACATGTGTTGACACACAGAAAAATACATTGACTGAAGACAACAGAGCCCTCAGCTAACAGCTGAACATGTTCTTGTGCCTGGAGGGGTTGTATTAATCCAGCACAAAAGGCAACGCTAGTCACCTCAGTTCATTAACTCATTGACTGCAGTAGAGCTGATGTAGCTTCAGGCTGACTTGCTTGCTTTGGACATACTGGGCTGTCTTTTGGGCCTCAGCAAGCCCACTGGTAGGAAAAGGACAAGTTCTTCTCTAGGTTCCCAGCATTCTTCCTCTTTGGGGTACAAGTTGTAGTCTTGAACTATGCCCTTCCTTGGAGAAACATGGCAATCACTGAGGTTTCCTTTCTGACAAGTGCACGGGAAGTATATGAAGCATTTTTCTTGACTCTCCTGTTAACCAGCAACAGGGCCTGCTATCAAGCTGTACCTTGGTTTTCCTGTTCTCTTTTTGTAGCTGCTCCTTCCTAGAAACCGTATTTCTACTCCTGACAATGGCAAACAAGCAACTGCCATGCAAACGGTGTGAGTCTAAAGGTTTCCTACATAAAGCTCCAATCCAAAGTGTAATTTCTTTGGAATGTTAAATTATTTGATTCAGAGAAATTTTAGGTTGTAACCACAAGAAGAGTTTCAGAGCAACAAAGGAAGAGAAAACATTGCCTGCATCAAGAAGGAGAAATTCCTTCCTGGCTCCTATAGGTGTCCCGAAGAAATCTCAAACAATTCAAGCCCCATAGAAAGTAATTGTGAAATAACAAATTGTCCCTTGAGACAATATCTAGTTGTTTCATCAGCTTCCTTTGCAAGTCCAGTGAACCAGCTGCAGATTTTATACTCTTTAATTAAAGAGAAATGCTCACCGCAATTCCAACCAGCTATGGGGTTTTTGGTACAGCTTATTTTAAGCACCTGAACTGGTCACCATGGAAGATATGCTTTTGACTTCAATTAGCAAGAAAATGGGCCTCACAAGAAGTGCATGGCAAGATATCTTTCAGTATCTTTAAACCCTAGTCCTTCCCCACCCATACTTTTGAAGTAATTATTTGGAAATCAGTTTATAGAGGTTTCTTTAGCAAAGAAACAAGTTTTTCCTCCTCTCTGTAGACACATGGTTTATAAGTGTAGGGGTGCTCATAAACTGGCCAGCTGAAATTCTTTTGTATGAACTTACTTTAAAGTAGAGGAAGGGAAAGTGTATTTTACTTGTTGTTGCCTTTTTTCTGCTTTAAAAGCATTTTGCACACAGGTTAAAAGATAAAAACACAGATGAAATAACCTACACCATAGCTGTCAGCAGGATGAGGAGGGTAGTTTAAGAAACAGAACAAAAGGCAAATACTAACCAGGATTTTCTAGCTATCCAAAAGTTAGTCTACTCACACAGTCCTTGGAAATGTCATGTAACCTCTTTTCTTAGCAACCTAGCTGAGGCATTGCTACAGTGCATTACTACAGATGTTTGATAAAGTGTTTTGGGAAAAGAACAGTATTCTCACCATTAGTAGTAACAAAGATGACAGGACAATGTTGAAAGCTTCTGTTCTCAGATTTTTTTTTCTCTCGTCACATGTGCTTAATAGGTTTGGATAACATCCAGTGTCCAAGCCTTTTATCAGAACCTTTCTACCTTTTAATGTCCTCCTGCACTGATGGATAGCCTAAACATTAGCAAGCAACCTTATGTTGCAATACTCATAGCTTGGCTTCCTCTGGTAAACCAAATGTCATTTGTTCCATTAAAAAAATCCCTAAATCTATAAACACTCATTTACAACCTCAACGTTATTGAATGGCTTTCCTGTAGGACAACAAACAGATCCCTCATTGAATTCGCTCCTCTGAGACATTAGCCCGTAAGCATGAGTAACCCTTCCCTCGCGAGCGATTCTCGCACTGAAGCCCATGAGCTATTTGCTTTGCATGAAGGTAGCTCATGCATGAAAGCCAACTCAATGGCTGTGGTGCTATCAGTTGTAGAGGAGATTCTGCAGAATTTGCTTTTGTCTTTTTCCATTACCAGGCCAAAACACTTGAATGAAGAAACAAAAATCCAAGAGAGAGTTCGGGAAGGCCTGAAAAAGGATTAGGAAGTGAATTAAACAAACATCGGGCAGGAACCAGTGGCCCACTCAGAAAGACTGGAAACACCCACAAAAGCAAACAAAATCACTACCTAGCACTGCTGGAAACAGGGCATTCCCTAATCACCTTGTCCCATGATCCATTAATGATCATATGGTACCAGCCATCTGCAAAGAACTGAGAGGGAAGACATTTATTGTAGGAGATGACACACTGTTTGCAGTGGCATATTCAGCTCTTCCCCAGTTTTGCTTGCTGGACAAACAGCATCTGTGCCAGGATAATAAACTTGCTCTATGCGGGATTTTTGACTCAGGTCAGAGTCTGGCTTGATTAAAGAAGCAATAAATTAACACACAGTTTGAGGCTTGGCATGCAGGTTAAGAGAGTTTTGTTAAGTGTAGTTGCATTACTGGGAGAAAAAATATTAAACACGGATAGTTTGAAGTTCTGCATATCCACAACTTAAATATGCAGATTATTTTTAAACCCATTTGTCATTAAAAGAGTTAAAACCCCCCAATTTTATTTTCTTGTTTTTACACTGATCTAGTGATAATGATATTTTAGTGAACTGAAACATATTTGTCTTCAGTGAAATTTAAAACATTCCTTATGGTAATGCTGCGATTCCTGGTTCCAAGTTAAAATAACGCACTCTAACGTTACTAACTTAGTGATTCTGCTAGTTGCAGCCCCTCAGCCAAAGGTGTCAGCCTCAGGAATCTCATCTGAGTTTGCTTGGCCCATTCTCATGAGGCTGCTGAAGCAGCTGCTGAAGTCTATAGATGTTTTTCCACAATCCTAATTTCCTATTATGAGGGAAATAGATGAGAAAGAAGTTAAATTTAACTTCCATTTTCATCATGTGCCTTTTCATTCTCTTCTTTGTTGGGCTCAAGCACACAGTTGCCTGTTACTGCGTCTGAGTTTAACACAATGAATCCTGAGCTCACAGAGACATTTGTTGACTCATTACACTTTTAGCTTCACAATTCCCAAGCTGAACCAACCAGGGAGGTGGCTGCAAGTCCCAGTGGGTGGAAAGAAAGGCTGTGGAGGTCTGTTCAAAGGGCTCCCATACCACTACACAGAAACCTGTGTGGATGTGCCATGCAATGTAATTTAATGTATTCTACATTACACCTCGTGTGAAATTAATCTTGTTGCATTTTAATCATCTAAAAATCAAGACACTCAAAGTCTCCCTAAACTCCCTGTAGTCAGGGGGCAGAAAGAGGCACTTCACGTCTCCTATCCAGATACCTCCTTGTGTTTAGACGACCAAGGCTGCAATACATGTGTTGGGAGTGCAAAAGGCTGGACTCACCAGATGTCTGTTTTAATGTCATTCTGTTCAAATGCACAAAAGGCATCTCCTGCAGATTTCTGGATGTTCTGCAAGCCAGTGTTTCACACATCTGGAAAAGGCCAATTCCTTTTTTTCCCATGCGGGCAAACTTCTCCAGGCAGAAAAGACTGTTTCTGGGGAAGCTGAATGAACCTTAAAGGTTTAGAATTAACTTCCCTGGCCATTGCATAATCCATATGAACTGAGTATAAGTAATGAGGGGTATGCAGAGGAGATAGGCAAAAGATGACCCCTGAAAACAAGAGAAGGAAACTATAACGAGCATATTCATTAGCTGAGGGCAGACAAGTACATCCTTCCTGTACTTAGATAATCCTGAGCAGACGGCTCTTTATTTGCACAGTGTCCTCAGCCCTTTTGGGTGCCAGGCTAGGCTCAGAGAAGAGTCAGAGCAGCCTGGGGGGCCTGCCCTGCCTCAGCAGGCAGATGTGAGCCAGGTTTACATGTGTGGTTGACATCAATTAGCTGCAGCAAGCTTCCAAAGGGTCAAGTGAGAGTAATTCCAGCAAACACAGGAAAGTTAGACAGCTTTTGCCTGCTGACCAAGGCATCCCAGTGATTTTCCCAACCACAAATGACAAACAGTTAAGAAGCATGTGAACTTGGGAGTGTAACCTCTCCAAAACAGAGCTTCAACTAATAGCACTGCTTAGCATAAAACCAGTGTTGTTAATGACACCAGCCCAAACCTTCGATCAGTCTGAGCAAATGCACTGCAAACGCAGCCCTCCTTAAGTCTAAAGGCCAGGACACGGGATTGCCCAAGGACCTATGCTAGGACGGCATCACCAGGACAGAGCAGACTCTGCGTTGTTTCCATAGGCTCCCATGTAGTTTGGCACCATTGCAAGAGACAGGAATCCTCAGTAAGTGTTTAGTTAACTAACATTTGTATTGTAAACACTGGGGAAAGGATGAGGAAACAGGACTGGAGCAAACCGTGAGAAAATGCCGTTTAGCTCGAGACCACAGCAAAGGGACTCCTAATCAAGGCAACACTGTGATATTTCGGATTCCTCTGCCACACTATATTACAGCCTGGTCCCAGTGATGGAAGAATGCTTGTTAAAATAAATTCTGATTAGAAAGCATCAATTTGAGTAACAGGGTTGCCATTCTGCTGCTTTGTTATGTTCCCAGAATTGAACTTCGGAAAGATGAGCTTATGCAGCAAGTATGCTGAGAAGGTACTTTCCTGGACTAAGACATAGTGATCAGCAGAGATATTGATCGTGGTGTCTCTGGAACAACAAGAATTATGTATTGATTTCTCTGGAGACTGGATTATGTATCAATTATGCTAGCTGCAAAGCAGAGGCCTAAGTAATGCTATCATCTCTGGCTAAAATGGTGCCTGTAGAGTAGTGAAGTCAATAGAAAGAGGAGATGAGAAATCCATTGAGCCAAAGGGTAAAGTCCCAGGGCAGTTAATTAAATGGCAAAACTCTCCTCAGCTAAAGTAAAGCCAGGATTTCTATTTAAGTATTTAGCATCCTGAAAAGCCTCCTAATAGCAACCCAAAGGACACAGTGAATAACACTCTGAGCAAGTAAATAATTCTAGCCCATCCTATGTCCATGTAACACACTGTATTCACACAGGCACCTCATTCATTGCTTCCTTCAACTGGGTCATTAATTAAATGCATAGTGTTTAGAAAAATCTGAAAACTAGCTGTGGAGATAAGTCTTGGACCAAGCCTTGAGGGACCATCCCCTATAGCCAGTGAAAAGCGATATTGTGTTGGCCTTTTATCAGCAAGATAATAAGCTAAAGGGGGATGGAGATGACTCGCTGGATATAAGCGATAGAAGCTGAATTTGTAGGAGAAAGTAGCAATGTAGAAAACAGTCCCTGCAGGCTCACCTTCCAAAACACAAAGCCTTAAACTCCGCAGATTGCTTTACAGAAGCTTAATGTTTCTCTTTCAGAGCTTCCCTTACAGTGACATTCAGCTTTTATTTTGGCCGTTCCAAAACCTAATTATAACATGTTCCCTAGAAGTCATTTAGCAAACAGTTAGAGGAAGAGGTCTCAGCACTTGAATGCAGGATTCAGCCAGAATCATTAAGAAGTGATACATGAAACTTTCCTTATGGAATATGGAAGGTTTTAGTGATCAGCAAAGATGACTCACTTAGCGACATGAGTGCTGAAGTTTGCATCTATTTTGGTGATGAAAATAGGAAGGGGGAAAGAAATCTCAAAGAGAGAGCAACCAAAGGCAAAGATCCTCGGCGTCAAGATTAAAGCAGGGGTGTGCAAAAAGAAAACTGCTCTTTAAGAATGCACAGAGCTGAGAGGGTGTTCGTGAACAGGAGCCTCCGCTCAGCTGCCTGGCTTTGTCCATCACGAGGGCTCATATATCATTTTCATTTCATCTCACCCGTATTACATAGATGTTTTCTTCTCCAAAAAGAACTGATATGAGAGAAGAGCACATTTCAGCCACAGACAAGTGGAGGCCAGACCCTGCTGATCAGCCAGTGTCCCTTTCACAGGACTATCCCCTCCCTTCCTTATCCTATAATTGTTCATAAAAACAAAGACATGTTTTCACTTAGCAAAATACCCATTGCTAGCCTTGGACTGGAGTGAGGACGTTATTGCTGTGTCCAGCTAACCTCTTGCAGCACAGAAAGAAATTGCAAACGTGGCCTTTATTCTGTGCATTTCCTAGAGGAAAGGAGACTGAACAGGAACTCAGATAAGAAAACTAGTGCTGTTGCTGTGCTTCATATTCTGTGAAGTATATTAATGGGGATAACAATACACATTAGACATCCTATTCAGTAGTATTTTTAGTACCCTACTGAGTCGAAATATAAACTATAATGGCATATGGAGACTGTCTTAAGAGCCATTTCAAATCAATTTAGTTTTATGTAGCGTCTCTTGAAGTGTCTCAAGGTGATTTACACTGAAAAAGAAAATAGTGGGCTAGTGATTTACTAGAATAATGCATGGCAGCTGTCAGGCAGAAAGGCAAAAATGCTGCATGGAAATGCAAAACTCTGATTTAAAAGCAGTACAAAGGTAAACATATATCTCTGCTCTTCCAGGTACAAGAAGCAGCCATGCAATGAAGCCAGGCTGGGTTCAGTTTAACTCAACTGGTCAATGAAGCACTGAGAGCTTTTCCCTTTACAGACAGAACTGGAACCTAAACCTGAAACGTTCCCACTCAACTGTTGAGATTAGGAAAAGCCAGGAAAGAAATATTTGTGACCAATTCATTTTAGCAGTTTTACCATCATATTTCACAACCTCAGAAATTTTAGACTTCCTGTGGGTTGGACTTTTGCCCTGACAGGCTTATTAAGTCAAGAAGGCGGCTTTAAGTGCCTTTTTCATGGAAACTGTTAAAGCCTCTCTTGAAGAAGCAAGACTTGAGTCAAGAAACATTGACCTTGTCAGTGTGGCAACTATTGTGATGCTCCTGTTAAGCAAAAGCAGCTTGCAGGTGGAGTTTCCTTCAGATCACAGTACTCATTGCCTCATTGGGTCTCTTCCTCCTAATGGAGAAGTCCCTCTCACCAGTGCTTATCCCTACACAGTCCCTGAGGTGCAGTCAGCTCACAGTTGGAACTCCTCAGAGAAGCAGGATAATAATTACTCAGAGTGTGTTTCAAGGATGGGGGGGGTCTTCAGCTACAGGACACCTCTTCCAAGGGTTTTCACTCTTTTGCTCATCATCCAAAGTGAAGCTGCTAAGGAAACCATGAAAATGCTTGTATTTTGGTATCCTCAGTGTGAAAATTACACGTATTCCTTACATTTTCCTTCTATAAAATAATTTAGAATGGCCTGTTGGGTATGAATGCTTCAACAAACTTTGGGCAAGAGAGAGGGAATAATAGTGTCTTCCTAGGTGAGGACCTGAGTACATAGACCCATAGAACAGTTGGGAGGGACCTTTAAAGATCATCTGGTCCAACCTTTCATGGGAAAGGGAGCCTAGATGATATTATCCGGCACCTCATCCAATAACATCTTTAAAACTGGGTACAAACTGGAACACAAGAGGTTCCACTTAAACTTGAGAAGAAACTTCTTCTCAGTGAGGGTGACGGAACACTGGAACAGGCTGCCCAGGGAGGTTGTGGAGTCTCCTTCCCTGGAGACATTCAAAACTCGCCTGGACACATTCCTGTGTAACATTATCTAGGTGTTCCTGCTCCGGCAGGGGGATTGGACTAGATGATCTTTCGAGGTCCCTTCCAATCTCTAGCATACTGTGTGATACTGTGAAAACCTCCAGTGATGAGGACTCTACCGCATCCCTAGGGAGGTTGTTCCTACATGCCACTTCTTCAAGAGGCTTAACCCATCTGTTTCCTTTCTATGTGCTGGGACACATTCCAGATCTGTCATTGCTGTTGCCTGTAGGCCAGGGAGATGGTGGAAGCCTGACCCACTCATGCCACCTCTGCTGTCAACCACAACAAAAGTCTGCCAGACCGCTTCTCAACTTCCCCAGCGAGCATGTAGGGGCTGCTCAGGGTGTTAAAGCTGTGAAGAGCCTGAATTGAGATTACTTGGACAAGTGCAATCCCCTCAACTAAGTGCCTGTGTAGTGGCTGCAGGACTGATGCTGACTCTTCTCATGCAGAGCTCTCCACGTGGCACTTCACTGCTCCCACAGGTATGTCTACTTAAGGAACAGCGGAGCACCACCTTGCAGACAGTGGTTGCCTGAGTCACACCAGACTCTAAGTACTGGCGTGATGTCTGTCTATTCATCTGGGAAAGTGTTCTCCTTTCTGCTGTGCAAGTAGTATATGTTTTATTCAATAAAGTGCATGCTCCCTATGCAAATGAAAGCACGTTAGAAGGATGATATAGTGACACGTTCTATGTTAAATATGCATGACATTTAAAACTCTAAGCAAGAACGAAAAATCATGTATAAATATTAAAGAGCACAAAGTCTACTTTTTGCTTTCATTTTGCTTCTGATCCTGCACTCTGTGAAAAATACTCCTCACATTCTGAGACTGAATTATCTGTCCAAGAACTAAACCTATAATTTTATTCTATCAGTCAAACTGCATGTCACACTATTTTTATATGAAGACAATCAGGTTCTTTGAAGCACAGACACACCTACTTAAAAGGCGCATTCCTCTGAAAGGAGAAGACTTTGGAATCAGGAGTAATTCATCATGAGACTGATAACTAAATGGGGAAATGCATCTCCTAATGAAAAGGTTTCTTTGCTGTCCATTAGGACACTTGGATCCAGATTCACCCCTTTTGACTGCAAGCATCTAACTTGTCTTCGAATCACTGAATTCTAATGGCTTAAAATGTGCCCTTTGGAAATTCTTGTTTCTCTTCCTTGTCAAGAAAGGACAGGAGGCCACCTGAACTCCTAACCCCAGTACCTTAGGTAGGTATGTAAAAGGAAATTAAATTAATCCAGGCCTTGCTCTAGTTTTTTATTTGTTGTGTGGGAGACCTGTTAGAAAATCCAGTATTCAACCCATTCCTTGTGGCGCAGTCAACTTCACCTCTAGTCTTCTTTGTATTTTCTGCTACAAAGGGCTTAAACGTTCCTCTGGGAAGAAGCGGAAGTTTTCCATTAAGAAAAAAACGTGCAGGAAGCGGAGAAGCCTATCTTTGTGTTCCCTTCTGCCCAAAGATGTCAATAACTTGCAAATACTAGAAAAGTTTCTGAACAGAATGTAAATATCCTGTCCCTTTTTACATACTTAGAAAATGTAGAGTCCTAGACTGGTTTGTGTTGGAAAGAACTCTAAAGCTCATCCAGTTCCAGGCCTTGCAACAAGCAGGGACATCTTCCACTAGAGCAGCTTGCTCTGGCCTTGAACACTGCCAGGGATGGGGCAGCCACAGCTTCTCTGGGCACCCTGTGCCAGCGCCTCAGCACCCTCACAGGGAAGAGCTTCTGCCTAAAAGCTCATCTCAGTCTCCCCTCTGGCAGGTTAAAGCCATTCCCCTTGGCCTGTCCCTACAGGCCCTTGTCCCAAGCCCCTCTCCAGGTTTCCTGCAGCCCCTTCAGGCACTGGAGCTGCTCTCAGGTCTCCCCTTCAGGAGCCTTCTCTTCTCCAGGCTGCCCCAGCCCAGCTCTCTCAGCCTGGCTCCAGAGCAGAGCTGCTCCAGCCCTTGCAGCATCTCCATGGCCCTCCACTGGATTTTCTCAAGCAGGTCTATGTCCCTCTCATGTTGGGAGCCCCAGAGCTGCACACAGTAAAACCAGGTACACTGATCAAATATGAAATCCAGAGCATGGCAGCGGATGGAAACTCCAGCTCTGGAGTCCTAGCGGTTTCCCTTTCTGTAACGCCACCATTATTTCTTGATGAAGAAAAACTGTTCTTCACTGCACATTCTATTCCATGTACTTCTGCTGCACTACATATGGCAGGAGCACCATGGGACAGCAGTGAAGGGATATGGTATATGGAACCCTGCACCAAGACCAGCTGAAACGAAGCAGTTCTGATCTTCTCTTACTTCACTAGCTCTGACATCAGCAAAACGCTTTCTTCTTTTCCAGATGGGAACTGGAGCAGTGGGAAATGTTTTCCCTCAGTATTTGCCCCTCAGTCCTCTGTTGACAGAAATGACAAATGGTCATTTCAGTGGATTTAAAAAGCAGTGGAACTTCATGCCCCTAATGAATGGGCAGCAGGAACTCACACTGGCAGCGCTTGATGGCTGCACATGAAACTAGCCAGGCTCAGTAAACAAAACCAGATCCCCAAATGCAGCCTGAGATAAGTGAAAGTATGCATTGAAATTTATTGTAGGAAAATGACTGACTGGAAAAACAGTGGTCTGCACCTCCAAAACATATTGTACCATTTAAACCCGCGAGAAAGACATCTGCCAAAAATGCAGCTAATTCTCCTGAAGGTCAAATGTATTTCTCTTGTAAAACAGTTGAAACAGCAATTGCACTTCTTGATTACTCTTATGAAAGCAACTTAGAGAAGAATCCTAGGATTGTTCTTGTCATTTGAAGTTGGGATGTTTATTGCTTACTGGCAATGGCTTTTGTTGCAAAGGTTAAACACAGTCAGCAAATGATCATAACCCCCCACAAAAAGGGTTAGTCCCAGTGCAGCCTGCCTAAAATTCCCACAGCAGATTTGTAGTTCCTTTTGGAGTGCCGCCGCGTGGACACAAATGCTGCCATAGGCTCCTCTCTGTCCCACAGCCCAGTGGAAACAAGAATGGGTGATAGCACCTCTCAGCTCCTAACCATGCTGTCAGCCTTGCATGTCCCTGGCTACCCTGGGGCAAACGGTGATGGAGGAGGAGTGGTAATTTTTGTACCAATATACAGTGTCTGCTACCAAAGAGTGTTTTTTTGCAGATGTTTTCTACACAGGAGTGTAAGAAATGTCACCACCTCCTTGGAGCTGGATAGGAAATAATTGTGGCATCTGTGATAGCAGCTGAGGACGTGGCTTTAACCTGCCAGAGGGGAGACTGAGATGAGCTCTTAGGCAGAAGCTCTTCCCTGGGAGGGTGCTGAGGCACTGGCACAGGGTGCCCAGAGAAGCTGTGGCTGCCCCATCCCTGGCAGTGTTCAAGGCCAGGTTGGACACAGGGGCTTGGAGCAAGCTGCTCTAGTGGAAGGTGTCCCTGCCCGTGGCAGGGGTTGGAACTGGATGAGCTTTGAGGTCCCTTCCAACACAAACCATTCCATGGCTCTATGATTACACCATAGATGTAGAGCTTTGCTCACCCAGAAGAGACCAGAGAAGCCCCTGTTCATCCAGAGATGACTTACACCCCTGGTAAACTCAAGTTCATCCTTAGAAGTCAATTTCTGGATCGGATTACAGTGTTTTTTTTCTCTGACTGTTTGTATAAGACTTGTAGGTTTATTCACTGGAGATTGCCACCATAAATTTTAGAAGTCTGGCTTACAAAGCCTATAACAACCTTGTTTAGCAAAGGTGTGCCTTGCAGCATTCCTTCAGTAATGCCACTTTGGCTGCCCCTTACCTCTGGGGTGAGGTATTTCATCATGATTTCCTTTCCTTTCTCTCCCAGCTTTTCATCTGGAGCAATTTCATACTCTGCCTGGAACAGATATAACAAAAAAGAAAGTCAATATTTGCGCTCGTATTTCACCATTATAACTTCATTTTGGATGTGGCCTTAACGGAATGCTCTGTCTGAAAAATCAGAAGGATAAATACCATTTTCTGATGGAAGTAAAACCCGTCCACACCACCCTATTAAAACTTTCCACTATATTTTGACCAAACCCTAGTGGTGCATTTTCTGAGACGATATCACCAACGTAATTTAATTCATTTATATCTTATAGACTTGCCAAGCCAGCTTTCAGATAGCAGTCCGTGACAAGAGATGGCAACTTTACTTGGGTTTGCTCAAAGGGAAGGAGAACACAGAAGGTAAAATTATTTCTCTGAGTAGAAGAGAAAGCAAGTGATTGTTAATTCTTGCCACAGATGTAGCATTTGAAGCACCAGGTGAACTCCTTCAGTAGATTGTCTTCCTAGTTGAGTGTGTTCTTGCTATTTAAGTCTTCCCCTTCATCTAACAATACTTGTGCAAAGCAGAGAGACTTGCCCATCGCTTTTAATGATCCTTGACTCAGTCCCTCCAGAAGGCCGATTTCTTGAGACCACGGTAGAACAAGAGGCTCCATTTAGAAGAACAGACATTATAGGCAAAATTCTCTTTTACTTCCCTGGTGCACTACAAAAGAGAGCATCACATTCCCCTACACAAACTTTACCTACATTTCAAATTCTGACTATTCTATGTACTGTAGCATAACTGACTTTTAATGAGCTTCAGGACAACGTTTACATAAGAAACAAAAGAAGCATTACTCGTGCACCATGAAGGCATTAATCACTTCAGTTGAAGTTCTGGATCCATGGCAGGCATTCAAAGGAAACACACATGCCGCATGGGACCCCAGTGGCTAAATGACAGCGACAAGTTCTTAGAGACGTTCCCACTTGGCACTGCTCAGGATATGAAGCCTTAGGAACCAATAAAAAAACCCCCAGATGAGGACTGCCTATCAGCTTTCATGACTGCATTAAAAGAAAGCTCCCAGAACCCCCTGCCAAACCAATTAAGTAACCTGGCCCAATACAAGTTGTCTGTGATGATAAATGAGGAGGAAGTTAAAATAAAAAGAAGGTAAATCAGACTGAACTGGCAAACACTAGGAAGAACAAATATCAGAACTATTGCCTACTGGAAGATGTATGTCCTGCTCCAAGCTTGATGCAATAAATCCAAAGGCAGGCTGTAATGGATACCTTAGCTAAACAGACCCAAGAATGCCATGAAAACCACAATGTGGTAATAAGGCTATTACCCATCTATCTGGCCAGTACTCACGGAGCTATTGCAGCTTAAGTCTGAAGCTATGTATTACACACATACAGAGCAGGTTGCTTGAACAATCTAGAAGTATGATCTGATTTGGTTTGGGAAATGACAGTGACCGCAAATAACAGAGAAACCTGTGCTGCTGCTGAAAAATACACCCAAAAGCTAAAATCCACAAGTGCAGTACTTCTCTTTTAGTGCCCATTTTGGGGGTGAACTGATTTCATTCTCATAAAACCTAATACAAGGGATTAAAAAAATCTTTCATCCAATTTTCTGTCCTTTTAGATGGTATCTGAGTATGGGCCATTTCAGCTCCTAAAGCACAGGCACTCTCAAATATTTACAGCATCTTAACAGCATTTTTCTCCATGATTCCTTGCTAGGTGAATAAAGCAATGGCTATAGTAACAGAGGGACCAATTTCATTAAAGGTGAAAGCTGCATCTTATTCGGACCTTACAGTTTAGGGTTGGGCTCACAGGAAAACTAGGTGTTTTTCATAGAAAATAAACCAGAGATAATATATTTCAATAAAAGAAAAGGAATGTACTTAAATGTAACTGTCTGTGCAGAAGCCTGCAAGGAAAGCAGAACTTCTTGGCACTGCCTCATCATGGAAGCATCTAGGAGATCCGAGTCCACCATTCAATGCTACTTACAGTTTAGTCATTAATGACCATTTTTCTCTCCTTCATTTGCTTTTAGATTCTGGATCCTAGCAACATATTGGCTCCCTTGTAACTAAAACTTGATTCAAAGTCATCATCTGCCACTTGAAGTGCGCCAGGGGGATGTCAAAAGACGGCATGTCTTTTTCGCCACAGACACCCTATTATATATACATCCCATCCCAATCACACATCAGGAAGCAAATTGGAGAGACCACAAGACAGAAGTTTAGCAGGAATTGGATCAGTGTTTTGAAATGCAATTCCTGATGGGATCCAAACTTATGCAGACCTAAATGCACACACACACGCACACGTATACAGAGTACCTAACTCTGTCTCAAGATAGCTGGGAAAGAAGAAAAGAAAAGTTGAATTATACTTGCATCTGACATTCTCAGAAAATGCAACACTGTGGTGGTGAAGGTAGGAAGTGACAGACAAGCGGGGATGTGAGAAAGAACCATAAGCTCCAACTGTGAACAGTGCGGATTTTACTGTAGCTCAAGTACTAGAAGCCAATTTCATTTTGTCTCTGAGTTCATTATTATTTCTCCCTTCAGTGCCACGTTTGAGCTATTCAGCAACAGATTCTGGTATTTCTTCAGCCATGGGCTGTTATTACAGGAAGAATTGCCCATGTAGACAGGCAGAGTGACTTCCCCATGCTCACTCTCACACATGCCTGGGAAGCATACCAAGGTCCTCAAATCTCAGTCTTGTGCTTAAATCACAAGATACATCCCCTTCTTCCACAATACCCAAAAGCATGGCTACAGTTTGCAAATCCCTAATTGCTAGAAATAACATCGTTACTTAAAATCCATGTGGAACAAAATATTTTCCATTATTCCTTTGATGAATCCAGGCATGTGTTTCAAAGCTCCTGCTCTGAAGTCTAATAGCTTCTCCATGCCCTAGTTAGGTCAGACAGGGCCCTATTCATAGCTCATAAATGAGGGGAGGATTTACGATCACCCTGACTGCATGGGACGAGCTGCAGGGAAGGCTCCTTCTGTGGGCAGGCACGGATCCTTCAGTCCAAATGGCAAGAGGATGTGGGCTGGCTGCTGTTTGTTGCTAACTTTCCTTTTGGCTGCTGTTTCAGAGGTTGTAGTTACTTCAGTGGCTTCTGCCACTGCTCCCTAGAAGCAACCCTGGATGAATGGGGGCACAGGGGTGCGAAGCATCCTTCGCTTTGGAGTCGCCACCCTTGGGATGTGCTGAGTGAGACTGGATGGAAAACACACTTCCACTGGGAAAAGGAGCAAGATCTAGTCTTGTGGTTGGTTGCAGGCTCAGGGATGGCTCAGGAAGAGGTTTGGATGTTGGAGGTTGCCTGTGACCAATGGAGAGCATCACTAGGGAAATGGCACTGGGACACAGCGGTGGCTTGTACCAGCAACCTTCGCTCTGACACATCGTTTTATCTAGTGCTTGATTTTCCTCTTAATACTCTTTGAGCTCCTGAAACTGTGGCCTAAAAACATGTGAAAACTGAAAAACAGAGCCAGAGGGATCTCTCTGCAGATCCGGGAGGACTCTTTCGCACAGCAGGCAGGTGCTGGTTGCCTGTGGGAGCATGGCATGCCAACAGGAGTCGGTCCCTTCTACCTACCAGGAGGTGGAGATGGGAACAGACACTCCCACCAACACATTTTGGGCTTCTTGGTATAAATCAGTGCAGTGGAGTCAGGTTCTGAGCATCTCCAGGAGGCTTCTGGTGTTTTGTCCCCAATTTTACACCTCCACTTTCTCAGCTCTGTTATTCACAGCATCTCTCTCTGCTTCAGCTCCTGCCTACTCCTTCCTTGGGACTCCAGGTTCTGCCCTCTTGCTGCTCTGTGCTCCAGCCATTGCCCTTGCACTTGCCTCCGCTGGAGACTTAAAATCTGAGACTGAAGATTGGAAAGCAAAATGCAAACAGCTGGTATTCATAATAACTCACATTTCTAAACGAAAAGTGAACTTGAAACCACATTTTTCATATTTAAATGCAGGGCAGAAAGAGCCCTTTTGACTGTTTAAAAACATGTTTTGAGTTAATGAGTTTGTTGATATCAACAAACTGGCATTTCTGATGGAAAAAGCCTTGAACAGCTTCAAGACACACATACACAGATGGTTTATATACCATGTAAAGGACTTAACCAAACAAAATCTCCCTAACAGCAAGACAGGGTTTTTACAAATGGCATTAAATGGATGCTTCTTCATCCTTCTACCCCAGATAAGTGCAATGTCTAGTGATGCGTTCAGCTGAAAAGTCCACCTGAGATTGTGCCTCTCACCCCCCAGCCCTATGCCTGGATGGCACAAGCAGAAACAACCTGGAGAGGGGCTAATTTCCCCCAGAGGATGTATTTCTGTGTGACTTTAGTGCAAAGAAAAAACATCATGCAGGTTAGAGACAAAACCTTGATGAGAAATAGCCACATTCTCCTTCAGTCCCTCTAAATCTGGTCCACATTAAAATGTTAAAAGCCCTTGACTGGAAAAAAATAATAACACAAAATTATGAGTGTGAGTAGATGAAGCAGGAAAGGGAGTCCAGAAGCTAAAGTCTTCATTATAACGGCACACAAAAATCACAGGAGAGAAGGTGCAAACGTCAGGAGCTGGCACCCCAGGAATGTGCTGTTGAGAAGGGGACAGGGGTGAGAAGGTGCTGAATTGCCGCCTTCTTGTGCTGGAGGCATGGGCTGCGGGGAAGGAAATGCGTCTCGCTAGCAGATTCCCTGCTCACTGATCTGCCTTTCAGCACAGGAAACATATCCCCTAACACTTTATTTTAAGGGCTGTCTTTCAACAGCTCCAAAGCTGCATGATGTCGCCAAAATATTTGTAAGTACAGCAGAGCGTGCTTTAGGGCTGTGCGTGGACTCATAGAATCACAGAATGGTTTAGGTTGGAAGGGACCTTAAAGATCATCCAGTTCCAACTAGGAAAGGGACACCTTTCACTAGATCAGGTTGCTCCAAGCCCCATCCAACCTGGCCTTGAACACTACCAGCGATGGGGATTCTTTGTTAACAGCTGTACGGGAACTGTTTTAATCATAAACCATCTCCATTTAATGCTAATAGCTTATGTTCACGCAGTTTCTTCATCTGAAAGGCTACCTAAGGGTTTGGTAAATTATTCATGGAAGATCTTTGTGTTCACATATACACAGGTAAGCACACAATGCATTCAGAGGCACAAGCTGCAGCCATTGGTACTTCCTACTAGGTATTTTATTCAGTCAAGTCAGGACCTCTGTCATGAAGTTGTTTGCACAATATCCATAATAAGAGATAGCCATATCAGCTAGGAGAAAAGGCTGCTGTTGCCCCATTTCCTGGCCAATCAGCCAGACTGATGGCCACTATGATGGTCCCATAGCAGTGGTGGGAACCAAACATCATAGCTCCACCAGTGCTGAACTGCAAAGCTCTGAATCTCTTTGTTCTTACCACTTTTATCATTCAAAGCTGGGGCCTACTGCTTACAAACCACATATCTTTGAAGTGTGTTTTATGGTTGATAGATTGTGGCTCATTACCCAGACAGTGTTCTCAGAAAACACATAGAAACTTCATGCCTCTGAGCACTTCAATCTCAGTTATGGGCTGAAGCTGGCCAAGTTATTCACAGGTTTCAGAGGGAACTGACAGAAACCCACCTACATGCATGCACAATTTAATGATACAAAACCTTTTTCTTCAGAAAGCAGCCCTGCACTGCTTAAATACTGTATTAAAAACTGGGAGGCATGGCTTCTGCCATGCTTGACCTGGTGAAGTCACTTAGCTGTGCTCCGTGAAAGAGACGTGGTCCTACTTCTGAATGCACAAAAAGCTCTGTGAGCCTCCCATGAGCAGCTAAATATTTTCCTCTATTCTTTTTTCTTTTGATTAGTTATTACACAAAAGCTTAAGTTTTGCATCTCACACGAGAAACATAACTAAGTCAAAAGTAAATGGAGGCTCTTGGCTTCTTCTGCTTCGGGCTTGTTACAGCAGGTGGTCTCTAAAAGGTTTCACATTCCTGGTGGTCCCAGAACAGGGCTGTAAAGTCGAACTTCTGGTCTCATTATAGGACGTTTTTGCCTAATTTTTTGCCTAATGTAGAGCTTGGCCTGAATTCCACCACTCACTCAACACAGTGTGACCCTGCTGGGCAAGTTTCAGTAGCAATCATCCAATTTAATGGCTATAGGCTGTGCTGCTTGACCTTAATATTGCTTAATACAGGGATTTTCATGGGCTTGGGGCAAGCTTATATAGAATTTGAAATCAATAAACAAAGGAGGCTGCTGTTAATTAGTGTTAAAAAGAAGAGAGAAAGCATAAATATTCAGACCTCCACAGAGCCAGGCATTTTGTTAATGAAACCCTTGTAGTGTCAGTCTGAGCCTAACTGGGAAGTGACCACTGGCCTGGTAAACGTCTGCAGGACAGCTCCAGCCTGCAAAAGCAATGCTGGAATGGATGCAAAACACACCCTCGCAAAAAGATTTAGGGATATGAGTCTAGGATTGCTCGTAGAAGGAGCTTTAACACAAATCCAGTCCCACCACCAGCTTTAGCAGCTCCGGTGCTGCCTGTGCTGCATGGATGCTGGGAAGAGGACCCGGAGTTGCTTGGCACTGCTCCACGGAGCTTTAGGAGACTGAAATGACACAGAGCCCTCAATTCCTGAAGTCGTCACTGCTGGGAGAGGCTCGAGGCAAAGGTTATCACGGGGTGGCACTGGGGGACACACACAGGAGCGATACGGGGGTCAGTAATGTTTCCCTTAGCCCAGATGTTATTACCACTGCCAGGTGTGTGCGAGGCTCACACAATGTGGGCTTGTTCTCTGCAGCTGCTGGGCGCTGATGGAACCAAAATATGATGCCTGCTGCTGGTGCAAGGAGGCATGAAAGAAGAGCAGAGCCTCGCTGATGCTCTCCAAACCGAGGACAGCTCTGTCTCTTCTGTGTGAAATTAAACCCATTTGGAAGCAGCCTTTTGCGGCTGTCTCCCAAAGGGTTTCTGTGGCTTCCTAGAGAGAGAACCAGCACTCAGTTCCTCAGGGCTGCAGGCATCACACCCGATGTGGCATTTCTGTGGAGATGCCTCCCCTCAGATGGGTGTGGTGTGTTCCATCAGTGGCAGATAACTCATGAGAGGATACTGGCTCAGTACAGGACCAATACATCCAGGGTACCTGAAATGTCCTCCTGCCCGCTAGCCTTAAGCACATCTGCCCAGAGTATTCGTCAGGAGCAGTAGTTCCATGCGTCTTGATGGCTAAAACTTCCATTAGGGAAAATCACAACCGGTGCTAGGAATGTCAGGTAGAAATTGTGACCAGCTAAAACTGATTTGAACAGGGCTTTATCTAAAACTTTCTGTGATGCTGCAGATTTGCTGCACGTACTGCAGCACTAACAAACTTTAAAGCTTTAAGTGACCACGTGTCCTCTCCCAGACCTACAATTTCAGCGCAATCCTCACGTCCCCATGTAGTTCAGAACTTCAGAGCTGTAGTTCAGCTTCACCATGGAGAGGGGCTTTTTACAAGGGCCTGTAGAGACAAGGGGAATGGCTTTAACCTGCCAGGGGGGAGACTGAGATGAGCTCTTAGGCAGAAGCTCTTCCCTGTGAGGGTGCTGAGGTGCTGGCACAGGGTGCTCAGAGAAGCTGTGGCTGCCCCATCCCTGGCAGTGTTCAAGGCCAGGTTGGACACAGGGGCTTGGAGCAAGCTGCTCTAGTGGAAGGTGTCCCTGCCCGTGGCAGGGGTTGGAACTGGATGAGCTTTAAGGTCCCTTCCAAACCATTCTTTGATTATACTATTCCATGATTTTATTCCTGTTGGTATGCATTGTTTTGCTTTTGACTGTCAGTGTCAGCCAGAGAGCAAAGCCCCCCTCGGGCACTCACACTCAGCACTGACAAGTTCATCTTCCTGGTACAATTTAGCCTTTTGGCTCATGAGCACCCTCCCTTTCTGCAGACTCCCAGCAAGAAAGCCACTGAGAGACTTCTTCACTGTGAATAGCTTCTCCTGCTGGCATAACAAACGGCCAAGTGCTGCCAGAGTGGGAAAAAACATCGGATACCCCTGGGGCTGAGGGTGTTGTTCAGTGGCCAGGTTAACTGATAGCTTTCTGGGGTGGAAAATGGTTTCTTGGTCGCTCAAGACCAAGACTCTCGGTCACCCTTTCACTCAACCAGGTCACTTCTACACCTTGTGCCTCTCTTTTCCTATTTGAAAAAAACAGGGTAACAGTAAAGATGTCCTCTCTAAATCACCCTGCAGCCTACTGATGAAAAGGCTTGGTAAGAGATGGATATTATATTATCATACTTCTCATCCTCTCTTGTCAGTCCATTCATAATCTGCCCTTTCTTTCCAGTGCCTCCCAGCACTGCAGGCTTCACCCACATCAAAAGACATTACTTAGAGCATCTCAGCTGCTTGGGTGTTGACACGAAGGGAGGCCATGCTGGGACATCCTTCTCCTGCCTCGTGGCTCGTGCTCCCCATGAGCCACAAGGCTGGTACCAGTGAGATGCTTCATGAGTGCTGGTACCAACCTCTCAAGCAGTGCTGCCCCTCTACCACCAATGATGCTGGGATGCTGCTGTGGTCCACTGCTTACTAAGGTGTTAGACACAAAGTCCCATGACACAGCCATTTCTTGGGGTCAGGGGAGTCTCCTCTGTTGGAGAGCATTGCGAAGCACCCCAAAATATCACAGGAATTGACTTACCACTGAGTCAAGGAACCTAATGCAGCACTCGAGCTCGGGTCGAGTTTCACAGAACTGCCTGAAGAGAAGCCTTCCGATCGGCTGCTTTTCACATATGCTGCAGTAATCTCTCTCTAGAGGCAATAAAGAGAAGAAGAGAAGCATGAAAATGAGAGGAGCTTTGCCTTTTGGCTTGGTTAGCAGTTTAAAGCATTGCAAGCGAGTGCAAAACTATGTCCCCAAATCAAAACTGCTGCCTTCTCCCCGCCACACCACGTTTCAGGTATCCAAATACAAACACGATTAATGGCTTGAAGACTCAGACAAGAGAGGCTCAACTTTGTAGAGCTGATGTTGGTACAAGTCCCACAAAAAGCCATTCAGCTATTATGAAAGAATAATTCCACATTTTTCTGTGGTGGAAATATATGCACTCTGCAAAGGTACCGCTCAGCCTGGTGGTGTTTGTGGGAATGTGGGGAGCAAATTACAAGTCCCTGAAATGTGAGTCATACATTAAAGGGCAGGGAAAGTTGGAATTTGTGGAGACCTTCCTGGATGCCTCCTAGATACGCAGTAAAGCGCCCCTAATCTCTGGAAATGCTCAACCCACTCTCTACTGAACTATTATTGCAAACTATGTGTTTTCAAAGGTTTGAAAATCTGTGCTATTTACTCACTGAGCATTAACGAATGGATGGAGCATATGGCATCTAGCTGGTTCCAGTTCACACAGCACTCCTTTACAGAACTGCATTTCCCCTTAAACCCTGTATTTAAATGCCATCCAGAAACATCACTCCCAGTAAAGCAAAAGGTCCTTTACCCATCACAGGGACTATCTGCAGGAAAACTTGAGGGAAGGGCAGGCACCATTAACTGGCATCGCACCAGTACAAACACCAAGGCCCTTTCCAACCCAATTATAGCATTCTGTGATGCTATAATACTTTTCTAGTGAGAGCAGCAAATCCCCAGCCTGTTTGGAGCAGCAGTACTTGCTTGAGACACGTTATTCCTCTAGAAGCACACACATGTCAAACAACATACTGTGTTTCCTTGAGCGTTCCTCTCACCACCCTCCTCGCTGCCATATGGCGCTTGCTGTTATTATGGAAACAACCAGCTCCTAAACACATAACATAGCACTGCAAACAGACATGCAAAACCCACACAAGTTGTCAGTGCCTTGGCTACTTCTCTCTCAGGCCTACAGTGGCTCCTGCAATGCCTTTTATTCCCCCTTTGCTTTGTCCCCCTGCGCCATTCAGCTCCATCTGCACCAAGGAGAACTGTGCTGTGATGGAGCCCACCTTTGCCATGGAAGCACCCGGCCAAAGGGCTTGCTCATCACGGGTCAGAACCTGGGGACCATGTTCTGTGAAACCAGGACATCAATCCTGAATGGAAAATGCTGCATGGCATGTTGGACTTGCTGACCTGTAGCCGGGTGGCAGATGCCAGGAGCCCCCAAGGCTGCCTCTTGCAAGGGGAAAGAAGGTGCTTGCTTGATGCTGTGCTGTGTGCAGTATGGCTGTACTTCAGGAACCGGCCCCTTGAAGCACCTACAGGGTGGCCATTCAAGACATGGGCTGGGACTAGCTGGGCTGTGCTTTTAATTCAGTATGGTCCTACTCTGCTCTATTCTTCTGAAACAGTCTGGAACAACATATCGACACCACTTTGTGGCTGGCATCACCAGTTCATTTTGGATCAGGATATCACTCATTCTATCCAGAAGATTGCAGTGTTTTGGTACCCTCCAGCAAATAAAACTGGATCTAAATCACTGTGTAAATCCTAACTTGACCTCCAATATATCTATCTATCTATCAACAGTAAGCCCATGGCACTGGTTTGTTTGAGCTGGAGCCTCCAGTGTGGAACACCATGACATAGACATGTACAGGAGAAAGGCAGCAGGTTCGCCTGGATGCTGAGCAGCCTTGGAGGTGTCCTTGTGGATGGTACAAGCTTGTGCTGCCTGACCAAGTAGCTTTTATAGTGAGGAGGTAATTGCTGCAGGGATGGGCAGACACACAATGCTAAGGTAAGCAATGGAGGAAAGAGCCTGAGTGAATCAAAACAGCAGCTCACAATGTCCCACAGGGCAGCACAAAGCCAGAGGCTGAGCAGCTCAGGTGAGCTCTCCTGGGAGGTCTGGAGGTTGAACTACATCTGTCTGATGCTGTTTTCTGCTACCTTGACTAACTCACTCTTCTGAGGCTATGAATAAAATATATACACTGAATATCGGCAGCACACAGCCTGCTTGATGGCAAGACTCAATCCTTCCTGAAGCCCAAAGCCACAGCGAGCTTCCTCATGTTAAGCAAGCAGTGCAAAGTATGCAATAGGCTGAATTTGTAACAGGATAAACCACAAAGGAACAAATACATTAATCAGCTAGCTTGCCCTATATTTTCTCTATTACAGTGCTATTGGATGCACAGTAGCAAGGCTTGCTGCTCAAAATGCAGTTAGTTTATCAAAGTTGCTATGATAGGGTGACACTCGCTGTACTAGAGGATGCTAGAGGGCTAGCGATATCAGCTAAATAGGCATGCAAATTGCACACGCAATCACTGCAGTTCATAGTGTAGCAGGAAAAGAAAACAAGCAGCTAAACGCTATTACATATGTGGCTAAATGAAACATAAAGAAGACATGAGCACAGACTTCCTCCTATGGTGCATAACTTGGCCAACATACGAGAAGGGTGACCTGTTTGTAATGAGGAAAAAGGAAATGCCAGAAATAATCTCTGAAAACACAAGAGCCAGAGCAGTTCCCCGGAGCCATCCACTCCTCAGTCGTGCTCATTTAAGTGCTGGATCTACCAATACAGACAATAAATACATGATGCAACTGCTTTCATTCCTTCGAGGTGACACAAAGTATTTTCTTAGGCTCTGATCTTGCTGTTGGCCTCACTAAGTCAGCTAAAGGAGTCTGCTCCCAGTTCATTCTTGGGATGCATGGGTCCTGGAGTCGACTAAGAAAGAAAAACACCTCTCTCAGCTAAAGCAGGGAAAAGGAGCCATAGTTTGTTACAGTAAGGGAAAACTGTTTTAACAGCGTGCTGCACCCCTGAGACCTGGATAAAGCACCCCAAGCTATGCTCACAAGGTGCTGCATGCGGGGAGGGGATGGAGAGTCAAGAGGGTACCACAGCCAGGGGCTCCCTAGGGCTGGGGATCATGGTCGTGTCGCTCTCGGCCCGCCTGCCAGTACAAATATATCCATCCAGTTTCAAGAGCTTGAAAAATAGAAAGAAAGATTTCCTGAGGAAATGGAAATGTTAAACACTTGGAAGTGAAACCATATGCTCGTGATGATGAAGTGTAACTAAAACAGCTCTGAGAGCTGTATCTTTGGTAGTCAGACCCTCCTGCTGCAGCGTGATCCTGTTTAACGCCTGCAAAGTCACCCAAACCAGGGGTGAAAAGCTGCGTGGGTCAAAGCCCTAGGAAAGCACTGCTGCCAAACTCATCATTTAAAAAGTACCACTGGCAAATAATGTGCACATGTGAGGTCTTCGTCTTCCTAACAGAGTATAGACACAGATCGTTATAGAAAAGATACTATATAAAATGTCATCACAAACACAGAACTATGGAATGGTTTGGGGTGGAAAGGACCTTCAAAGCTCACCCAGCCCACCCCCCTGCAATGAGCAGGGACATGTTCAACTAGATCAGGTTGCTCAGAACCACATCCAGCCTGGCCTTGAATGTCCCCAGGGATAATGTATTCATAAGATAAACAACATTCATCCTAAACTCTACTGACTCATTTCTCCCTTTACTTCATAGCTTATGTATTGAAGACTACTTTATAGAGCACCCAGCAAGCAGAACATACCAAAACAGTTACACCTGCACACAGGCATCACCAAAGTCTATGGCCAAATTTGTTCCCTGGCAGATACTCTGGTAAGGTTCTGAAAAAGATCTAAGCACACACCCAGGAAAACCAGTTCTATTAATAACTTTCATACGGACCAAAACATGTCACTGATGAAGTGAAAAACACTAAACAGGGTAATAAAGCTGCTGACAATAAAATCCTTGACTTTCATGCAAAAGGGAAAAAAATGAATATCTAAAAAACCTCCTTGGGCCTTATAAGATCTTTTTGTCTTCATTTCCCATTTAAAGACATAGAAGGTTTTTCTTCTGGCTCAAAATATCACCTTATCAATTTTTGGAGATAAACAGCGGTCTGCAGAGAGACCAGGACCCTCCTCCTGTTTCACATCTGAAACATCCCTATGGGTTCTGGTGGGTTACTGGTGAGCTACACAACAGGGTGACGACTCTTGGCTGAAACCCAGTCTTTTCTGATGTGTTTCATTCAGTGTAAACTGCAGGTGTATGAGTGAGACTGCTATGGAAAGCTGTATTCCTGTTTCTGGGTAGAACCTCTTGTTCTGAAGGGCTGCTAATCCAACACCTGCACACAGCTGGTGAGGCTTCTTCCTCTAGCTGTCTATGGGGAGGAACGAGCTCAGTTTAAATCTCACTTTTCAAGTCTACAAGAGCCAGGAACATCTTTTCGCCTTTTTGGTCACTACTGGTGCGGCCCATGACTGCACTTAGGTACTGACTATTAAATAGCATTTTGTTTTCCAACATACTGGAATCCCAAGATAAGATATTTCATAGAAATGCATGGAGAAGTGCCAGGAAGACATGCACCATGCTGCTGCACAGGAAAATTTGGACTTGGCCTCTGGCTCTCTGCTCTCCTTGGCATTAAATCAGCCTGGATTAAAACTGAGTAAGATCCAAATGCAATGTAATTCTGCTGCCTACAAACAAAAACCCAACCAAGACAACAACAACAACCAAAAAAAACCCTTCCTTAACACCTGGAAACCCCAAAGTGGATGCAGGAAGATTTAATTGTTCTTTTCCTGCTTGTGCTCAACGACCCATGATGAGAACTCATCTTCCCCTTTTTTTTTCTTCAAGGTGAATCAAAATCTTTCAAACAGACATTGTTCCAAGTCTATTATTTGTCTTCCTTTATCCTGATTTAGTCCAGAGCAACAAAAAGCACACTAAACTCATGGAAGAAAGCATTTGAATATGAGGGAACTCTCAGTCCCTACTACTCTCAAGCTGGACAATAGGGAGCAGCAGCAGAGCCAGAAGAGACTAGCAGTCTGTTCTTAAGACTGTTGGCACACCTAAAGTAAACCTTTCTTTCTTCCAAGGGGCTAAGGCTTCTCAAAGCAGTTCCCACCAGCCCTGGGATGGATGAAAACTTCATCTAGAGGTGTCCCAAAAATCACACACCTCCCTCCTCATTCAAACTTGGGGGGGATGCTGCTAAAGGAGATTCTAAGCACCCTGGCCCAAATCTAAAGCCACTTCTGTTTTTTTTTGCCCGTCTTTGCTTTTTACATGTGAGCTCTCTTAGAGGGGCACACAAAGAAAAGGAGGACAAAAGCAGGAACTAAAAGCAAGATTAAAAAGTATGCAGCATGACTGAGCTAAACAGACTCTCACAGCCCATCTCCCAGTGTGCACTTGTAGCAATTTCCTTCTTTTTGTCAAAAAAAGAAGACCAAAGCTTTTAAAGTTTACAGAATTGTTCTGTGTCCAGGCAGGGTACTAATGGAAAACAAACTGCATCTTTAAACACTGAATAGCCCCATTTAGAGCTATATTAATATAAATACATTTCTTCATTTAAAGCCAGCAAGTGTAACACTAGTGCTTATAAATATGTCTTATAATTTGCTGCTGCTCTTCTCCAGCCAAAAGTGGAATTACCGCTGTCTATGCATAAACTTAATAAACAGTACACACTAAACTGCCTGGCCTCTGAGGCTGATGAAAGTTCCTTCTTATCAAAGGATCCTTTGTGGATGCTTTAAAAGGATTTAAATTGCTTTGATTGCATTATTAACAGTGTCTGTGTTGCTCTTGTATTTCAGATTCATCTGGAAAGCTGGAACATTAGCTCTTGCATTCTACAAAAAAGATGCTTTTCCATCTCTAATATGCTTCAATACAAAAGATAATCCTTGTGTTCAAAAGCAAGAGCCTGAGATTGGCTACGTTAACACTTCTGCAGACCCACTTATTACTTTCTGATTTTTCAATGGCCTGGAGATGTTATAATGAATGGAGATGTTATAATGAAGTCATAAAATTTGCTGGGAACCCATGTACTTGCAGTGAAAAACAAGTTTCTTTCTTTAAGGTATTGAAAACATGGGCCCATTTCTGATGAAGAAACATGGATATTGGTGTTTAACTGTAGAACCCGGCCAAGTACCTGTACTTGATGAGGTAGCAAGGGATCTCCTTTTCATGATGACTCCTTGGGAATGTCACAGGAATGGGAGGAAGCAACACAAGGGAAATTTCTTGTCCTTTTAATGATACATTTTTCCTGCGGTTTGGGGTTTATTTGGTGTGGTTTTCTGATGGTTTGGGGGGGCTGTATTAGTATGGAAACCTGTTGTTGAGATGCTGAGGACTCCCCACTTGCCCCGTCCCCAGCAATGCATTTGAAAAGCAAGGCAAGCCAGATGGCCAGAGAACACAAGACAGGAATAAAAATGCCTCATTTCAGCTCATTCAAAAATTCCCAGGAACCGTGGCAGTAAGTCACGTTATAAAAGCCTAATACAAGCAGCGAGGCTCCTGTGGGAATTCAGTTACCAGTACAACTAATATCCTGCGTCCTGCAGACCTCAGTGGCATGCTGTATTTATAAAATGGGGCTAATAGCACTGCCCTACCTCAAAGCAGCATGGCCAGAGTAAGTATATTAAAGTGTGGGAGCCCAAAGTGCTACTGGATAGCCCTGTGGCTCCTTGCTATTTACTTGCAATGCAAACTCCCAGAGCGGAAATTTAGTCCAAGAGAGCACAGCAGAGTCTTTTTATACATTAACCGCTGTATACTGCTCCATAACTTCACCTGGCACTTCACCCACATGAGAAATGACGACGTAGCCCCTGTCTTGGAGGGTGTTTATCTTGGCAGGGCCAAAGCTGTGCAGGTGCAGGACAGAAACCCTGAAGCCAAGGGCCGTGATGAAGTTCTCTTGCTGGTGGCAAAAGCACACTCCCTCTAACAATAAATATTTCACGTTTTTCCTTTATTTTTAATGAAATACAGAAATTGTTATCCCTTATGGCTTGCTAGATTCTGTATTTTGAACAGCAGCTTGTCCTGGTCTGCAGTTAAAACCAGCATTTCATCGCTGTAGAAAGGTCTAGACCTTACATATGAAGCCCCGTTGAGGGACATAGGTTTTGGCCTTGGTTGCTTTTCAGCCCTTTAATTTAGGATTTTCTACAAAAGAACCTTGGAGACCTTCATCTATGCTGTCAGACCTTCATCTATGCTTGGATAGGCAGAGCCAAAGCTCTGGCTATCCAAGTTTAATTAATCAAAAATACAAGTGCAATCGAGCTTACTTGAGACAATGGAAATGGTTTTAAGTCTTGCCAACTTAATCTTCCCAGTTTGTCTCCTGACCTCCTGATAATCAAACCTCTAATGTAATTATTCAGATGGAGACAGTGTTTGTTTTTTATAACTTCCCTTATTTCCACTCTTTCCATGGTATTAGGCTACAGGGATAAACTCCACACATCACAGCAGCATTATACTGAAGATGGAAACGGTCCAAACCTTCGAGCTGGACCAATAGTGAAAGGTTGTTCGGAGACTGTTGTAACACATTTGCAGTTAAATGCACTTGGGTGATATATATGGATCTTCTCATTTGTTTTCTGAATTGAAAGCTGTATTGAAGCTTTGCTCATGGAATTTTATTTGAAAGTCAAATCCCACAAACAGTTGCATAAATATGTTTGCACAAGTCCGTCAACCAGAACGCGTATGTGGCTTTGTTGATTTTGGACAAAGATTTTGGCAACAGGGATAACAACCCACCCACTCTTTTTTGAAGCAGCAGCAGGAGGGATCAAACAAGATCCTGTGAGCTCAATATAGTCATCGCACAGAAAAACATCAGTGGGATCCAGAGCCTGGGGAGGGACCCTCAGCTCTCTCAGGGGAGGCATTGGGTTACCCAGCCTTGTGCCAGGAGCACAGTCAAATGGCAAAGAGCAAATGCTCTGCCCTGACACTAGGCTATTCGCCAGTGGAAGTCAAATTCACATCCTGACAAAATCTGAGTTACTCTGCTGAGCTATCCCAGCCCTCCTCCAACACTTCTGGTATCTTCTAAAAGTTACTCCTTCAGGCAACTGCATCCTTTCCATGTGGGTCAATGATCAAGCCCTGAGTTCAAAAGCAGACTGCAGATACTGCAGGGTCAAGAGTAGGTTCAGCTTGAGAAAATGGAGCTTGCCATTAATGTTTGAGTCTCTAAGACCATAGAAGCAAAAATATATATTGTTGTGTGAAGTAGTATGTGGTGGAAGGAAAGGTGACAAGTAATTGTTTCAAATAAGAAAGGTGATCTGCTGAAATGGACGGAAAGGTTTCCATTAATTCCAGTGGGTCTCTGATCAAGCCCATTTTCTCCGCCTCTGTCAAGCACAATTCATGTGAACAAAATAGTCTGTCTTTCAGCTTTTTTTAACTGAAATTATTAGGTACCATGCTCTTTAACACATCCTTTCTTTTGCATTTGGCTACCAGTTACAATAACAGTGGGCAGAAAGGGAACAAAAAAGCCCCCAGAAAGAGCAGGGAGACAGACTGATTGATAGACCGGCAGATGGACAGATATGTTACACTTCTAGTTTAAAAAGTGAAATGACTAGTAATAAGCTGGTTACCATTCCCATAAATTCCACTTGAAAAGCACGTGTCCCTGGATCAATAACTTTGATGAGGTTTCCTGAGCACCATGTTTAAACTGTTGTCTCCTGGGTGGTTACAAAGCTAGTCGGGACATGGTGGACTTCCAAACTACTTCACATTGATAACAGAAGACACACCATCACCAAAATTTCCCAGCACTTGAAAGTAGCACTTGTTCTGCAGTGTGGCACACCATGACCATGACCATGACCATGACCCCGACTACAAAAGCAGTTCATCTTTATCTTCTTAAATGACTTGCACCAATGTCTCTGCAGCAAGGTCAGAGGAAGGGAAAAAACCCTCAAAAGAGATATGAAAGCTCATCTCAGAAGCACCCTGGGAAATTCAGGGAACAAACACTTGGTTGTTCTCGTTTTGTTCTGCTTCGGAGCGGGATGACAGAACTGGATGATGTGCCCTCAAAGAAGGTAGCTACTGAGACTTTTTTATTTGGGACTTTTATGTCCAGGCTTAAAGATTTAAACTGAAATATCGAACTTACTTTCTGCCTCGTGCTGTTATTTAGAGCCCTGCCTGGTGATGTTCTGAGTAATACGTGCTGAAAGAAGATTTCAGTCAAAGTTGTAATTTGAATGTTTAAGGTTATGAAATCTACAGGACTGTTGCTGTTGTACATAGCACAAAATAAACATCTCGATTCCAGGAAACTAAAGGAGACAGCTTGTGAATCGCTTTCTTAAGACGAAAAGACTTCTGCAGAACTACTCTTTGACTTCTAAACCAGCCTGAATAGAAACCAAAGCAGCCATCGAGACTAAAGTTTTACCAGGTCAATAAAATGGCAGAATACATACGGCCACCAGCACAGACACTCTGCAAATGCAAATTTAATCAGTAAATGTTGCTTAGAGGCACATAATAAAACCATTCAAGGGGATCACTAACTCTGCATGCCATCCGGTAGTCACTGCAAGTTCTAAACACCTCAGCTATTTTACTGGTGATTCCTCTAACAAAATACTAGATGCTATTAGTTGTTACTTCATTGCTAAATTTACTCCTTTTTTCCCTTTCAGTTTTTCTCTTGATGATCTGAAACCCTAAACTTGAAGTACAACAAAACTCGGCAATCTTACACTGGTAATTTACCATTCTAAGCGTTTTTCAATCCCAGCCTTTAAAGAAAGTTACAAAGTAAGCTCAACCATCAACTTAAATAATCAAAGAGACAATAATACACCGAAAAAAATGCTCAATTCTCAACAATTTTAAGGGGCATCACTGGCCTTTGACAACACGTCTAAATTACCACTTCACTCCCAAGTACAAGCAGTCTACTTGTAATAACACAGACACTGACTTCGACTTGATTTATGTTCACAGGTTGATTTGGCTGGTTGCTGAGTGACAGCCCCCTCTGAGTGGGTGCGAAGGAGCTGAGTAAAATTGATATGAATAGTGGAAAAGAGATTTTAAAGTCATTTAGAAACCCCAAATACACTTAAAGGAACTCATGCATGAAGGGGATTGCCAATGGAAAGTATTTTTTTCTCCTTCTCGACAGAAGTCTGCAGTACCAAGGATCAATTCATACCAAATTACTGCGATGGATGTAGACAGCGTGGCAGCTGGTGTCCAGACACAAGAACCACGAACAGGCTTACTCAGGTCTACAAAAGAGGAATGCAATTTGAGAGAGAACTTTCTCTTTGTTCTTACGAAAACTGGGTTTTCATAGGGAAACTAAGTGAGAACTTTTATAATCTTAAAGATTATTGCAATACTGGTATTTTTTCAGTTTCGCTCTTTTCATTTTTTTTTCTGTCATTTCTTGGTTTAGTTTCACACTCTATTGTGAAAAATATCTTACCCTTAGAGTGCTTTTTCTCTGAAACATTTTGTTTCCTACATTTCAACACACAACCACAAACGTTCAGCAACACATAACAATGGTGTTCAGATCTGCAAAAGAAGAGGCCCAGACTATCATCTCCTTGCTGAAAACATATCGACATTTTACTTCTCACTTGAAAGAATGATATGTCATCCCTTTGCACTACATGACAGATCTGAAGAAATACATCAATAACTGAGATCCTAATGTACAACTGAAGTGTCCTCCAGCACCCTTCCAGCTAAGTGCTGACCCACTCAGACATTGCTTCACTCAAGGGCATCTACGAGAGGTCTGTACACGCTGCTTGGTAAAATAAGCAGAGTATTTAAAAAAACCTCACTGAAATCTAACCCGATTATCTCATAAACTTTTACACCAGACCTATACATGGCAAGGAATAGCGCTGGTGTGGTAAGAGCAGCATCACAACTAGCTGTCATTAGTCCTTGAGAAACTCGTGACGAAGTTATTCTGGTCAAGAACATATAGGGAGGTGGGGTGGATCAGGCTAGAAATAAGCATGGGCTTATTTCCACCAGTGGGAACTCTGCAACAGCTCACAGCATCTTTTATCAGCGGAGTGACACTACCTCTCTCTGTGTGAAGCACCAGCTCTCTGTCTATCAATGTGAAGTGATGCTCAGAGATAAAGTGCTCTTAGGACCCTTTTCCTGGGGAAAAGGATCACTTATAGGGCAGCCACTTAGATTCTGGTTGCCCCTTCAATTCTACCACCAAAAAGAGTAGCCTCTTGTGCTTGTTGACCTCCAGCATGGGTAGGGTAGATGCTGTATGTGGGTTTTTGATGCTTGGATGTTTAGAGCCGGCTGTCATTTCACCAGCAATATTCTGTGGCCCATCTGCACAGCTAGACTGCTCCTGCTGCTTCATTAGTGAGTACAATGGGTTTGGGGAGGAGTCTACAAAATATGGAATTCAAGTGTGAAATTATACCCTTAGAGATACACAGATTCTCCTACGACACTGAGATACAGGAACACTAAATACAGTGAGCTAGCCTGGCACTGAACCATCAGCTAAGTGTTAACACCAACATTCCCAGGACTGAGGTGCACTGTCTTCTGAGTCCTCAGGTGAGCCCAGGCATTGCACAGAAGACAGGGATTTCCTCTTCAGCAGACACATAAAATGTACTTCTATGAAAGGAAAAGGGGGATGGCAAAGAAGAGCCATATAGCTGATCTGAAAGGAAAGCATGTTTGCAACAACACTGAAACATTAGAGGCATTGTTCAAGTGCAGTTCATCCTTGCAAAAATATTATCCTCGTCATGATGCCAAGGTTGGTGAAAGTATGGGCTACTTGCCATGGAAGTGCTGGGTATTTAGGCTAGACCTGTCATGGGGCTTATTTACTCTCTGCGCCCAAGATTTCAGACACACTCAAGTGTAGTGTTCAAGTCTTGGCAGAGACTTCTCATTCATGCATTTTCTCCTGGTCCCCTTTGAGGAGTCTTCCTCCTCCGACATTGCAGCGGTTGAAATTTCATTGCTTGCTGAGAAAACCAACACTGATTAATTTTATCCTACTTGCATGGAAGAGGTAAAGTATGCAGGTCTCTAGCCAGGGACAAGGAAATCCCTGCTGCTTACATGCCACATTGAATAAGCAGCCCATGGTTGAGGCAGTTGGGCTTCAACAGTCTTCATGCCAACCGCAGGAAAGAAGCAATTAACCGTAGCAGCATGGGAAGAAAACAAGCAGTAATGCAACACATTCGCTTTTGATTAGAGAGTATTTTCTTATAAGACATAATATTCCACAAGGAAGAATTCAGCTGTAGTCTTACATTGACACACCCCAAATTATTAAAGGAACGTGATTGAGGTTGCAAAGTTAAGCCTCAAAACCTAGGGCAAAACCTAAATGAAAGTTGCTCGTGTTGCCTGAAAGCCATTGCTCACCCTGTGTACATTCTGGTACAGTCTTTAATTGCATCACTGCAAACTACTTTTCCCACAGGACCTTCACCTCATTCAATGCACAGAACAGACAGTGCTTACTTAATGAGCGGCTATTCAGTGTTTCGTTTTCTCCTCTGGTTCAATGTGTGGCCCTAGACTTTTTTTTACTGCACATCAGTCAGGCCTGCTCTGAAGACAGAATGATTCATTTCCCCATAGACCTTTCTGTGGCATTCTTCACTGTACCCTTTGAATACTTCACATGTATTCATGGATCCATTTTCACACCACCTCTGGGAGACAAAGAATCCAATTTTACAGATGGAGAACTTACACATATGAAGATTAAGGTAAAAAGTATCCATTGATTGGTGCAACTCGATTTTCTCTGTATTTAACTTTGTACACTATTCACTCTGTTCAAAGCCAATCTTCCCTTTGCTTCAGCTGCAGATGTTAGTTCGGAGACCCAAAAATCTCAAGGCAGCTACTCAGAAAATGAAAAACGAACAATAAGAGGCCAACTGTGAAAAACTCATTTCAAGTGACTTGCCTGCAATCATGTAAGACCTATCCCTGCCCAGATCCCTCGTGTGCTATTCAATTGCTTTGGCCATGAGACCATTTCCTTTGATACTGCAAATCCATATTTAAATTTATCACACACTTTTTTACCTCATGCAATAAATGAGTCAGTCGTTCTAACCTCCTTTATTAGACAACCCAGTTTCACCCCCAGACTAACTCAGTCTTTTGAATTGACTGCTTTAGGGCTCCTGGGGAAGGGAACTAAGCATGTGATATATAGAGAGATACGGATTGAAGCTGCATAGGCAGCCTTAATTCAAAATCCATCTTAGGTGCTCATTGCTTTAACACATATTTTTCATGGTTAATTTCCTAAGCTTTTAAGGAACTGTTAAACTGGAGAAAGAAAACTGCTGTGGACCAATAGAGAAGCTCTTACTCATTAGGAAGAGCTCACACAAAAGCTGGGAACTTTCAACTTGGCAGCTTTATCCTTTTATTACAGCTTTTCCTGAGCTCTTTCCTAAGTTTTCTTTGAAACAGAGCTCCGTCATGTTGACACCCATACTGACACCCATATCAGCAGAGCTGAAACAGAGATATCACTGTATCCACTTGTGCTGCTGGGAGCTGGGAAAGGGAACTGTAAACTGTTAGCTGATCATTCTCAGTTCCAGGGTCTTGCTTGACCATGATTTTCCATTTCTGTTTTCTTTCACATTCCATCCCTAACTTCTTGCCATCTTTCCCAGCAGCACTGATTCTCCATTCTAGGTCCCCTAAGACGAGCAAGTTCCCTCCATTTCTACATTAAATCTCAATCTTTCTAGATAATGGGTCCCAAATCCCCCATCCATCTGATCCTGGGACTTGTTCTACACTGGTAAGACAGTATGCAGCAGTACAAGTGGGATATAAATTTACAGCATTCCAGCAGCTCTGCAACAGCTCTCCAAAAGGACATCCTTTGGGAAACAGCTGCTTAGACTTTGCATCTCAGTCTGAAGTGGCTAGTTTCTTTCAGTGGAGGAAAAAGCATTCAGAGATCCTCAAGACGGGATCCTTCCCTGAAATGTAACCTTGATGGCCTCTTTCCTTTATGAAGATGTATGGGTAGATAAGTTCCTGCAAAATAGAATTAAAGCTCTATGAACTCCCTCAGCAACACGTAATGTAACTAACCTCATCTGAAAGCAGAATAAACTACCTCACGCTTAGCTGAACATTAAAGCTATAATAACTATAGTGGTGTTCATTCACCAGTGCTCATTCCTGCAGTGGACTGATGCAGCTTCTCTGTCTTTCTGCTCAATCCTGGCTCCCATTTTCAGTCTGCTGCTGAAGATAGGTAGATAGATTGATAGATAGATTGATAGGTAGATAGACAGATGATAGATAGATAGATAGATAGATAGATAGATAGATAGATAGATATAGATAAAGTTGGAGAGGGGAAGGTTATAACACAGAAAATATCCAGCATGGAAAATTTAAGTCTATACAACTGTGGGAAAATCTTAATCTTCTAATGTGCAGTATTAGGCAACCTTAATAATGGATGGTGCTCCCCAGCCCACTGATAACAGCAACCCTAACTCAGAAGGTTTGGCTTTGGGAGGAGCTTCTTTATTATTTATTATGTACTGCAGGGCCAGTTCTGCTGTGCCTGCTGATGTGTTAGGACCTTGACGTGTGAGTAGTACCACCAAATTCAGAAGGCTTAACTGGAAAATTCAAAGAAGATGCTATCTTTGAGGGCTATATGGGAATCAAAACACAAGCAGCTTCTTGTCCGGAGGGTTTTGGGGTTTTTCAGCCTAAATATATAAACATAACACAGCAGAATAAGAGGGATAAGAAGAGAGACTGAATAAGATTCATTCAGTGTTTTGTATGATTTTTTGATCTGTAATAATTAAGCACCTCTATCTGCTTATCAGGGATTAATATTGCCTTACTTTCCTTGAATTCCATTTTGTTCTTACATTATGCATGTTCCACATGAGCATTCTCTCAATATTTCTGGCACAAATAGGAGCCTCTTTGGTAAGGACTCATAAGGTTATGAATGTCTGGACAGCCTGAGCAATGAAAGGCCATTTGGGGCCGAACCATTGACCACAGCTTTAACTTGCCAGGAAGGATAAAACATAAAATGTAAACTAGGTACTAATAACCCATTTTCCTTCTAAATCCTTGGTACAGAGAAGCAGCATGAAGTACAGATTATGCTTTGAGAGTGATTTTGGAATAATTTGCAGTTAAAAATATTGTATAGGACCTTGTATTGTGGCCTCAGAAGAGACTGAATTGTGAGTTGTTACTGCTCCCTTGAACCCACTTCAGTCAATGGAAAGTTTCATTGGCACCTGGATTTGTTGCTTTGGGTAGCTGCCTAGCTACCAGCAAACCCCAGCACATAATACTGTCATCAGGGAAAGAAGAATGTGCAGTCCAGCAAGCAAGACATGCATGGAAAAGTACATTTCTCCCAGCATGTTTTGCAATCTCCATGCTATTCCCTCCCCATCTTCCTTTCCACTGATCTCATCTGTGGAGATGAAGTAAGAAGAAAACGTAGGAAGTAGCGTTTGCAGTGCTAGATCATTCTATGGCCAGTTGCATGACCAATATCAGCCTTAACATAGCTTTGACCCTGTCAATGGGGCCACCCCTTGTGAAAAAACAAACGTTCAGCTCATGGGGGGACTTCCCAGCAGCCTAAAGGTACCTAAAGGTGCCTGCAAGAACACTGGAGAGGGACTTTTTATAAGAGCAAGTAGTGACAGGACCAGCGAAATGGCTTTACTCTGCCAGAGGGGAGACTGAGATGAGCTCTTAGGCAGAAGCTCTTCCCTGTGAGGGTGCTGAGGCGCTGGCACAGGGTGCCCAGAGAAGCTGTGGCTGCCCCATCCCTGGCAGTGTTCAAGGCCAGGTTGTACACAGGGGCTTGGAGCACCTAGTAGAAGGTGTTCCTGCCCGTGGCAGGGGTTGGAGCTGGATGAGCTTTAAGGTCCCTTCCAACTATGATTCTATGATACTGTTCATTAGTCAAGGAATCCAAAGGCAACTTGAGGTGGGTTTGGTGTGTTTCGTTTACACAATGAATTTGCTATTAAAGCTCTGACGTTGCGTTCTTTTAGCAACAGTGTGCACTGAAGTGTTGGGAACAGAGTTACACATTATGCAAGTCGCAACACAATACTTCTGTTGTGCTGTTTTCAGAATACGCATAAAGACACGTTCTCACGTGGGAACCCCAGCCTCCACATTACGTAAGAAACCTCGAGTCTTCAGCTGCCCCTTTAGCAGCTATTGTTCTTGTTCTGTTTGCCGCAACCCAGCTATGAGGAAATGACGAGTTTTCCTTTGCTCATCTGGGACCAGGACTGTCTAAAAATATAACTTATGGAACTCGCTTCTTGAATTAATTATGTTCCAGGTGAAAAGAAACATGAAATATGAAACAGGACGCCCATGTACTTGGCCTGAATGAGATCTGTAACTGCTTCTCCACCCCATGGCACCCATCTCTTATGTGAAACCTGGAATCTCGCTACCTTTCAAGAGGTCTGTATGTCTGATTGAAGCTGTTCTACAGCTCACTAATTTCTACCATTCTTTACACTTAGAAAATAAGAGTTATAAAAATTAAATAAATCCCTCGTTTTGGCCTGCAAAAAGGGGAAAGTGTTAGCAAAGAAGACTGTGGGAGAACTCTATAATTCACCAAGATATACTCTGGGTTATCTGACAGCCTTAAGTGGGAAACTCCATGGGAATATTCCAACACTCCCACGTATGCATTTTAACATTGAAAGTATGTGAGCAGTGGGTGCAGCACCCTGCGTACTCCACTCAGCCTCTTTACAAGGGGAAATCAGTGGCTACAACACTGATAACAAGACTTAAAGTAGATCTCTGCTCCATCCTTACAGAACTGCCTTGCTGGAATAGAGATCTGCCTGACACATCTCCCTGAGGAGCAAAGCAGGGAAAGTGAAGTCCTGCCTCCTCATTCACTCTTCCTGTTATTATTTTGTAACATTATTGCTAAAAAAGACCATTTTACTGTGCTAATTCCTAATCATAGCACAGGACAAAGATCATAAGGAGAGGAGCATGGTGTTAGGCACTGAATAAACACAGAAAAACAAGGCAGTCCTGCCATGGTGAGTGGAAAGGTTTAGAGAATATGAATAAATATTCATTGCTTTTGGATGCCTCTTGGAGACACCTTCCAAGCCCTCTCAGATTCAACCTCTACTACTGATGTAGGAAAAGGGAATCATGATTTATTCAGGTAAAGGAGGAGACTCCTTAAAAACACAATGTTCTGGCAAAACAGAAACAGACTAAACAAGCCTCTTGAAGAAATACACACTTGAGAAACTACCCTCATTTGAAAGATCTGGTTTTTATCCTTCACCCATTACATGGGCTTGTGGTAAGCAGCATGCAGGAGATACATCATGTGATAATTCAGGGACACAAACACTGTAAGAAAATCAAAGGTACTGCAAAAGTAAGCAAATAAACCTTGAGGTTACAGAGAAAAAAGGCAACAAAAAATCCACAAGGTCTGGTCTGGTGCATGCTATCATTATTAACATGAATCACGGCTTCACGATCCTTAGAGGAGAGCTGATGTGCCTCCCCATAAAGCAGATCGTAGGGGCATATTTGTTACTAGCAAAGGACAAGCACCACAGTTGGCTCTCATATAATGATCCAATGGCAGCATTTAAGTGAGCAGAATATAAACATCCAGGCTGGAATTTGGCCAGGACACTACATTTAACATCCTAGCCTTGATAAGAAATGCCATATAGGCTGCAACGTCCAAGCAGAGCAGACACAAGCCAAATTAAAGGATCTTATCTGATATTCCCACACACAACAAACTACATAGACCAGAATTTACAGTCCTGTGCAACATCAAGTATTGAGTCAGCACTGTCTGCAACTGCTACATGTGGCACAGCACTTGGAGAAAATCTGTGGAGAAAAGCAAGCGTGGTTTGCCTTGGAGGGTCCCAGGTATGTCCCATGGGGAAAAAAAACCCTGTCTGCAAAAGGCTTCTCTTGCTCTCTGTCCTGTTGGCCAACTTCCCACGTGTGTACCATCATGCTCTCAAACGAACTCACTCATAATGTGATGACAGCCGCCCCATTTTTTGGATGCCAGACTTTGAATGAGAGGAAATGAGGGTGTTTGGAAGGCTGTCACCTCATCCTCTGCCAAAGACCAAGAGGATTTTCTTCCCTCTTTTTGTTTAGGTGTGGCCAAACCGCTTTTGAATCACATCATCGACATGGTGAGCACAGCTGACTTGCCTTCTTTTCCCCAGAATCAATCTACAGTGTTCAATGAAAACAGCTTGTGCAAATAGAGGCAGCAAGTCAGCAAAGATATGACAGAAGGGAAACAGAAGTTCTAGCACAAATAAGAAAGCTGGTTTTGGTTACCCTCACCAGTCAGGACAGATTACATCAGTAAGGGTGGTAAGACCTGGCTCTAGTACGGAATAATCTGCCCGCATCTCTCACAAATGGTATTTGCACTGAACAGACCCAAAACAACATTCACTTTGCCTTAGGTGCCTGTGTTGACACACTCTGATTTCATCCACTCGGTTGCCTGGTCCTACCCTTGGCACAGCCTCATGGTAATACTCACATTGCTCTACTCAGAAAATTCCCCACTGCATACATCACTGTGAAAAGACTTACAAATATTAGAAGATACTCCAAGAATTCATATAAAGTCCAGTGATTTCACTGGGAACTGTGATACTGTGGAGCTCTCCAGATCAGACAATGCATTGAGTGTAAATGGCTCGCTTCTCTTTTGTTCACAATTCAGCATCCTCGTGGCATTTTAACTTTCGCAGCTTCTTATCAGGTTTTCCTGTGTTCTTCCCTCCAGCCTTCCCATAATTTTCTGATTAAATAACTGAAATCACCTGATTAGCCATGTCTTTCAGTCCATGCTCAGACCTCGAAAAGCTCAGGCCAGGGCCTCGCTTACTAAGCTTTACATTTCCCATGGAGGTATCCACGTTTTAGCTGGAGTTCCCCAAAGCAAGGAAAGGTAAGAAATCACTGATTAACAACCTCTGAGTTTGTTACTGCCACAGTTAAGACAGAGACCACTTTCTATTTCTTGTGTCTGGTATCACATCATAGCTGCACAGCTCTACGTCAGCCCTGCTATACTGAAGGTATTAACTTCATTTTTGGATCCCTTGATTCTCAGTGTTTATGAGTAGCTGGCAGCTGAGTTCTGGGTAAGAGCAGCATTTTTAAAGAGCTACAGTAGGTCATTAATAAGAAGAAATTTATGACATGAAGCATTAAAATAGCTGTTCTCCAAAATTACATGGGGCATAAGTTCCACTTGCTGCAAATTAGAGACCAGGAGGTCCAAGTAAGATCTTATTTTGCAAGCACTCTAAGTAAAACAGATCAACACCATGAAATGACAGTGCAAGTACACTTTGGGACAGAAAAAGCCTGTTAAGGTGCAATGGGCAACAGCATGAAACGCCATGGCATGTCCATCTTCCGTTTCAGTGCTGCTGTTTAGAAACATTAGTTGCTCCTGCTACTTCTTATTGAGCCCACGCTGCCACTCTTTAGGCTGTTCACATGAATGCTGCATTAAATCACCTGCAATTACACCTGTAATTCCTGTACTGCTTGGAAAGGGCCCTGGACAGGTAGCTTCTGTTTACCCACTGAAGAGATCGTGAGAGCTTCCACAGGTACAAAACCAGAGTGCCTGTCGCGGTGCTGGTTTCATTCTTCCTGATTTGGTTTTGCCTTTTGATGATGTGTTTTCATAGTGGCATTAATGTTTCACCACTTATCTCAGCCTCATCCTGCCTGGATTATGGTTTTTGTATGCACTTTCCATTGCCTTGAACCAGACCATGATCTTTTACTCTGTTGTTCTCAGACTCTTTAACCCTGATCTGTTTGGTTCTAGGTCTGACTATGACGCAGAGGCCACATTCCTGGTGTCGACTGATAACCTCCTCCAGGCCACAGTTTACTATTTATCCACAGCAATTCTTTGAGATAGGTCAGCTATATTTATTACAGCACAGCGACCACATGTCCTTCTCCTTCTTCAGCAACAGAAGCTGTAGCGCAATGCCAAGCACCCATTCTCTGACCCCAGGGACTTCCACGAGAGACCCACGTCATTCCTAGCTCTATTTCACATTTGGAGTTTTGACAGGATGGAAGGTTCATCACATCTGGTCATGCTCTAGGGCAGCCGAGTGCCAGGCCAATCCAACATGACTCAGGGACATAATTAGAGCTTATAAGCCTGGGGTGAGAAACACAACTGATTTACTTACATGTAATGAAAAAGCCAGCATTTGTAAGAAGCCAAATTGAAGGGGGGTGTTTTGTCACTTGGGTTCAGGGCTGGGTTGGATATGCCAAGTGGTTTTCTCCTTATGACTGCTGAGAAAACTGTGGGCTTGACATTTGAATATGGACCTCTCTGCAGTGATTCGTGCCTCACACGCTGTCTTCCCCTTTTGAACAACTGAGAGCAGCACGATGCTTTTCAATGGATTTTTTCTTCCTAGGTGCCCTGCTCAAGACACGCACTGCACAGGGTCCCTGGGACTGTTATTAACTAGTAGTTGAGTTCCAGCTCGAGTGGAAAACACTGAGCCACAACAACCTAATACCAAACATCTGCTGTCTCCGTGCCCCAGGCCATGTCATTTGCAATCACTTGAAGAGCTCAGTATCAGCTTAGCACTGTGTGGGCTGGAGAGCAAAGGGAGCTGCAAACACTCCTGGTGGAAGGGTTGTCTCCTCTGGAATGCGCTTCCCCACTTCAGTGCTAACAGCCTGGATTTCATGACCTCCAGGTCATCCCATAGGGTCCATCTGCTTTCCCAGCCTCTGAAGAGGGAGAAGGACTTTGGGAAATCATAAGGCTACTATAGGAAATGCTTAGTTGCAGCACAGCAGGAAGAGGTTGCGCCTTGAGACATTGACTCAGTGAGCAGAAATTGCACTGATAGCAAGGAAATCTGCCCAGAAAGCAGAATGGGGATCTGTTACTGTGCTGAAGAAATGCTTATTGACTTTGTGGGACAGAAGATAAAGGAATTTTATAACCCAGTAAGTAAAATTGTTCTGATTAAGGTTTTAAAGTCTATAAATAACAAAAGAGAAGCAGCAGAAAACATAGATTTTACAGTCGTAAAAGGGGAGGATGAGAAAAAATTCCATTAAGGGTTTGTTCCAAGAGCTCACTTAAAATATTTAACACTGATCCCTTTGCCTTCTAGCTCCTTAAAAGAAATCACCTCCTAGATCATGCCATTCAAAATTAATTATGCTTTCAATTTTCCTTGTTTCCTGCTATACCCATATTAAACCACTACACTGCATGCAGGAAAGAATCCAGCAAAAGCAACTCATCTTGCTGTATGCTAGGAATGGTTTTCTTCAGAGGGCTTAAAGCTGAAGACAGAGGTCAGCAATTTACCCCAAAGCAAACCCTGGAATTTAATCTTTCCTCTGCTTGTGAGCAGCAGACTTTCAGGGCCTTCACAGCATTCTTCTACTACATTCCTACTGGAAAGTGGAGCTTTAAAAGCCCTCTATAAAGGCTGTTCAGCTTTTTTCCTAAGAGACTTGAAGCTGTGAATGCTGTATTAGGGTGCTGCCAAGTTATCTGCAGAGGTCCTCTACCATTTTACCTCTTCCAGAGATGCTTGTTTAATTAACACATTCCACAAGCTGTAGGACTCCTTCACAGCTGAGGGTTTCTTCTGCTTCAATGCACGACCATGCTGGAGGACAAGGGCATGAACAGTTCATGTCAAACCTCTGCAGCCCTCCTTTGCCTTGCATATGGCCTGCGTAGCCTGGAAATGCATCTCAGAGCAATATGTGCTTTGAAATAGGGAAGGAAAGGGAAGACAGCTGGAAATGTGCATCATTTAAAATGCTGTAGGATGAGAAACAGATGCTGGCATGGCATTTGTGGAGCTGCAAGTTACACAGCTTATGCCGGCAGTTGGCAAGCTAAACTGGTATCAAACCCACAGCTATGCAAAACCCACCACCACAGCTGGCATCCAGGCTGGCAGAGCCAGCCAAGAGCAATGATGGGTGCTGAAGTATTCTCTCTCTTGCCATTGTAGCTCCAGCCTGGAAGGGACCAGAGCAGAGACTGCACCTGCCTGGGAGTTAAACACAACATCTCCCTTTCAAGGGCTATCTCCACATTACCTGTAACCAGGACCTAAACTCACTTAAATGAAGGGGAAAAAGAAGGAGGATGAAAACCAAAGGGTGGTATTTGCTCTCTAATTTAAGGTTTGATAATCTATATCTCACAGGCAGAGCCTCCAGATGAACTCCCAGTGCCTCCTCTGCTCCAGGGCTGTTGAAGGAAAGAGTTTCTAATCCCTCCCCAACACATGTTGTAAGTGGGTGAGCTGGCAGCAAGATGAGATTCCCTTCCTTAGGGCTGCCTACCAAAAAGGGAAACCCTGGAAAACTGCCAGATCTGGGGACTTGTTAGGGAAACACTAGTTTGCTAATGGGAGGGGAAAAAAATGGAAGAGGCAGAATTCCACACAATTCTGCCAGCTAAAACATTGTTTTGACTTGTATCAGTAGAATGAATCTATCAGCTAATTTACACAAAGGATAAAGGCTTTTTGGGAGACAGGGTTTAGCCTCATCAGTCCCCAGCAACTGGTGAGACAGAAAGCTAAAATCACTGGGGCTTAGGAAGAAAAACATAATCTCTTCTTGGGAATGGAGAAGGACAGGTTATCAACTGGTCTCATATCATATGAGAAAAGAGAAAACAAAGCCTACCTACACCATCAGCTATAGTGTATAGAGCTCTTTATAGATTTCAAGCAATCTATAGGTGCTTCCTAGTAATGGGTTGTGGGCGATGACTGCTTTCCATGCAGTTCAACAGTGCTATTGAGAATAAAATCCTACCTCTCTTTTTGGACCAGGATGGCAACTCTCCACCAGAGCTCCTTTAGGATTTGGAACAGAGGCCAGTGCCAGAAAACTTGCGAAAACCACAGGGCTACAGGGTGGATCCGTGTCTTCCCTCTCTCTGTGCTGGCCCTGCTGTAATCCCAGTCGGTACTAACACACGAAGCCCATTGCAGCACGCAGTGGGAGTAACCACAACCTTGTGTGACCTTTGCATTGGCAGCTCCTCTGCAGAGTTTGAAACTTCGCATTGCCGCCTTCCACTCCGTAAGACCTTACTTAAATACGTTGATTTTTAGCTCATAAGAAAGGCTCTGGCCCCCAAGGAGACTTTGAATAGGTTTAAAAAAGACATTAGTCTTAGTCATAGGACTAAGGGTTGTCCATGGCAAAGAACACAGAGAACAGGCTGTAATTCTCGCTCGCAGCTCTGACCACTGATTCATAGTCACATTGGCATTGACAATACTGGCATAGGCAGTATTTTTAATGGGTTTTGGGGTTTTATTTTTCCATTGAAGATAATGAGGTTACGGTGCGTATGGACACCCACAGTCTCGTGGGCAGGGATGAAAGCAGTCTCAGAAGGAAGGAGTTTCTACCTTGGAGGAAAAAAGCCTTCATGGAGCTAAGGACAGTCATGAGGCCCGCTCCCAGTGTGAGGGCTGCTGAATAGCTGCTCTTTTCATGTTGGCTTTTTTCCCCTCTCCCAAACAGCACAGGCCTCAGGAATACCCCCACTGACAATGCAAAGGGGATGTACCCTTACCTACAGTTATCCCCCAAACCCACATGCCCTCCTGTCTTCCTTTCTCCATCCTCTTTAAGTACACGCAGGCCTCCAGGAGCCAACAGTGCTGGCACATTCCTGCTCCAGGGACGCATTAGCTCCCTCCGGTGTGAGATGCCCAACCTGTCACCAGCACAGAGGTCTTTCCCAAGGATACCCCACCTAGTTACTCATGCTTAGCTTGAGCAGGTTTAGCTTGCTCAGCCAAAGAGTTCTGAAAAGGATCTTGCTTGATGGCTTGATCTTGCAAGGCTGTCGGTTGGCTTTGGCTGTTGCAGAGCTGATCAGCTATAATATGTCATACTTTGCCACATGAAATCAAATATTCCATGCTATTCAGTAAGTCACCCACCATGGGTTTCTCTCTTTTGCATTTCAGAGTCCGCGCTGTACCTCTGGAGGGTGTTCTTACTTATTTCTTACTCACTCAGGGTCTAGTTTGTTGAAGCCACTGCTCACGAGGCAACCTATCCTATGCCGAAAGGTCAAATACGATGAACGTGATACTCTAGTGCTGAATATTGTTTGCCATAGTATTTCTGAAGTGACTTACACCAAATTCTTCCTGTGCTCAAACCCATTTTTCTCCATAAGCCATGTTTACAAATGCCAAGAGTATTTTGAACCGGGAGTTATGAAAGCCCGAAAGCACTTACAGGGGGCTGTTTCAACACTGCAAGTACTTATATGTAATTGAGCCAGGTCCTGTTGCTCATGAGAACAGCCTTCACCAATCTGTCAACACTGCCTTGTCCTAACTTGATCAAGCAAGAGCTCAGAAAATCACTGCGACGTACAGAGACCCTCAAGGTGCAAATACAATGCTGGTGCTGCTGCAGGGCAGGAGGGTGGTGGATCTGGCAGGTACAAAGAAATCAGTGACTATTTGCAGAAATTATATTTCATTTAATACCATAAAGACTTCCCATCTTTTGTAATGAATCAATCGTTCTTCTGGAAAGGTAAAAACCATCACATTTTTCTTAATTTACTAAATTTGTGCCCTAAATGTCTTGCTCTGCTCCATAACATATTTTTTAAGGATTATAACAGTTCAGACTCTTTGTTGAGCCATTTTTGGACTGAGCTTTACAAATTCCAGGACTACAGGGAGTTCTCCAACAAAATCAAACACCAGTCTGCCTTCCTCCCTACGCTCAGGAGTTTGCATTATACTATCGTGCTCTACAGTTTTGTTTCCTTTCCCTACATTGGGCTTTCACTCATCCTTTCCATTACTTCATGTAAAAGACAGCAGTTGAGGGTAGAGAATTTATTTGACTTGTCTTAAAAGTCCCTGGCACTGGTTTAGCATAGTAAAAATGTGATTAATAAGTAAATAAAAAACACTGGCATAACCAGGAGCTCTATTCAGAAATGGTCTCCTAACTCCAGCTTTGACCCTGCCAAAAGGGGGTTCTATTTTAATATCAATATTAAGCAGAATTCATGGCCATGCCCCAGTTTCTGATCTACACAGAAGAAACTGCACAGGGAAGTATTTTCAGTTATCACCTCCAAAGTGTTCTCAAAGCAGCACACAGTCCTCACCTGAAAAATAAATGGAATCTCTCAATGACTTCAGAGATTCAGCCAAACCAGCAAAAAATCCGGCTTTTAATATTCCCCATGTGAATTCACCTATCCTGTGTCTTAAAATCATAGAATGGTTTGGGTTGGAAAGGACCTTAAGGTCATCTAGCTCCAATTTGCTGCCACTGACAGGGACACCTCATACTAGACCATGTTGCCCAACCTGGCCTTGAACATTGCCAGGGATGGAGCATTTACCACCTCTTTGGGCAACCTGTGCCAGCGCCTCACCACTCTCACAGTAAAGAACTTCTTCCTTATATCCAATCTGAACTTCAACTGCTGAAGTTTAAACCCATTACCCCTTGTCCTATTGCTACAGTTATTAAAAGCTATGTGTGAGATTATCTCAAACAACTTTTCAGCCTCTCTTTTCCTTGAAAGCCAAAAATTAGGAGCACTAGGATAATAATCAGCCAGATTTGCACTTTATGTGGGGTCTCACCTCAGACGTGGATTAAAAGGAGTATGAATCCCAACCCTGTTAACCCGTAAAACAATTTGCAGTACATTTTATTATATTTAAAATAGAAATACTATATTTATATTCATTTTACTGTTCAAATTGAAACAAGGAAGGACAAGATTGCTTTTGTATTTTGCAGATATTCAAACCAGCTTCTCTCTATATATGTGTATATATATGTGTATATATATATGTATACATGTATATACATACGTATACACACACACATATAAAGTGTGAATTTTGCTTCACTCAAAATATTTTATGGGCTTTGGGTAACTTTAACATAAAATAAGGCTACCACTAAATTTCTGGTTTTAAGTAAAGAATAGGATGTTTCTTTTCCTCCTGCCCCTCTTCCACCAAAGAAGGACATGGAAGGAAGAAACAGAAGAATGCTTGATTTCAGGTTTTAACCAGAATAATAACTGCAATTTCTAGTACACACAGTTCATTCAAAAAGCTTGGTTTTGTTACAGAATGTTTCAGCCAAGGGCTCAGACTCTTATGTTCCTCCTCACTGACCTGCAGCATTTTGGCGTGCCATACTTCTAGCATGACTGTTCCTAGCAAAGGAGCAGCTCTTCCTAAAATGAAACCCAGCCACAATCCTAGAGGCCTCTGCAACAACCAGCAGAAGCCAAGTCAAAATAATGCTTCCTCTACCAGCTACTCCAAAAGAGTTATTTTCCTTAAGAAGCATTAACTTAGGTTAATCCCATGCCTTCCTGAAAGCCTGAATGCACCCCCAGACATGAGGATTTCAGGCTGCTCATCCCATGAGCGCACCTCCCAGCATCCATAATGATGTAGGTCTAGTAGACCTTTTCTCCCTATTCACTCCCTACAGCTCCCTCCTTCTGTTATAAGAGGCCTCCTGTATAATTTAAGGGAATCTTTCCCACTGACTCCAGCAGAACTGAACAATCAACCAAACCAGAGCCTTTGCTTTCCCCTGCTACCTCCTCACTACTACCAGTAGCAAAGACACAAGTGAGTTCTGCAGGAGAAGAGTAAGTTTTTATCACAAATGCAGCCCTACCTCTCAGGCCCCACAACCTGCAAGCGCTAAACTGGGTTTAAAATGAATTCCCTGAACAACCAAGTTACTATTTAACAGGACCCATGAGCGCTTGTACAGCATGTCACAATTCCAAATCACTGCAGAAGTATTAATTAGCCTTAACGACTTGTATTACCTAATAAGATAATGAAAAACCCTGCAGCTCACAGTATCTATTCTATTTTCAGTAAGAGATGAAATGGATCTTTTAAAAGACTATATTATCTTCTAATTCCGTTTCTGCATATCCCTGTAATAACTTCTGGAAATAATTGAAAGGGTGTCATGGCTTTTTTTTTTCCTTCTTAATTTGTGAAGAATTTATTGCCCCAAATATAGCCCTTGCCACAGAATTCAAATACAGAGGTTTAGGGATAATATTTGTCCCTTTGGAGGCTTTCTATTGCACAAGGACTGGTGTGGACTCACTGTTTGGTAAGAAGATGTGGATTTGCTGCCCGTTCTTTATGGAGAATAGCAACGTCTTTCTTGGGTTCTTTCTGGATTGCCAGTGCCAAGGTAATGCTTAATGGATTAATTCTTGTGAAATAAATTCTGTAAATAGAACGTGGGCTGAGATCATTTCAACTCATTTCCCCTGCGTCCCTTTCCCGTCTTGGAAGCTGTCAAGTACAAGCAGCCTGCAAGGTGCCTGCTCTCCCCGTGTTAGTCTTGAGTCTCACTAGATGCATAAACCAGCTTGTTTTTCACATACTTTCAGTGATGGCATTAAAAAACCCCAACCCTTCTCAATTCCCCCCATCGCTATAAACTGGATACAGCTAATCTTACAAGGGCACCAAACATTGCTCTGTTTGTCCATCATTAGAGCACTAGAAACCCATGTTTATGATAGAATTATAGCTGAATCTGAAGGATTTTAAAGAAAGGAACTGAACCAACTGTGGGTTTGTAAACAAACAATATGGTTTTGACATCAGCCATATCATTTAATGTGCTGGAACAGTTTCTATCAAGCTGCCAGTTCCTGCCCCTGAAGAGTATATAATTTAATTTAGATGGATTTGATGTGCTGTCCCATATCATGAACACAAGAAACTACAAGGGTACTGCTGAAGGCAAGGTCTATGCTGGAAAAACTGCATAAACTGTACTTCGAAGGAGGAACAGGGACCTTTTAGCTCAAAGAAGAGAGGGGAAAGTTGTGTCTACTGTAGAAGAAAGAAACAAAGAAAGTGAGGAGGAAGGGAAGTTTGCAGAGCGGGGACTCTCAAGGGGAAGGACTTTGTTTCTTTGTTAGAAATAAATCAGTTTGAGGTTTTTTTCTGCATTAATGTTACCCAAAAATATCTGCCCAACTTTTTCCAGAGCAATAAATCCTATCCACAGCTCTCAGCTGTTCTTCCAGCTTTGCTTTCAGTCCTTCTTGGGTTCCTCTCTGTGCTCTTTCTGTACCTCACTCCCTGGACAGCCACTACAGAGGTCAACTCATTTGGGGAGGTCTTCTCTTAGATACCACTCCAGCATCAAAGGGACTACCCATGCTGCAGCACCACAACCAGCCCTTCAGTGCTGGTGCAATAAACATGATCCCAAGGGACAACACAGAGCCCTGCCAGCACCCAGCACCCATCGAGGTTAGGAGCTGGCACTTGGGTAATGCAAGAACACCAGCAATATAGCACTTTGCTATTGCTGCTAGTGCCTGAAATATATCTTAAGCTGCAGTTATCTAAGGGCACTTGGATCATACAAAGCATGACTCTAATTGAGGAAGAAAACCCACCCCATCTGGTGTGAATAAAAAGTTACTTGTGAGTCTATGTGTTTATCAGCTCCAGCTTTAATTTCTCTGGAAATATATTTCAATGAACAGTAGAACAATGACACATTATGGTGTCTTTTTTACTACTGGGTAGTGTTTTCTACTCCACTGATGCAGCTCCCCAGGCTTGCAGAACACCTAGTGCTTCCCAGAGGTGCTGTACAGCTCCGTGCTGGGTACCTGGCTCTGGCTGCATGCACTCACACCACCAGCATCTTTCTGACATGGCTACCCATGCGCCTACTTATTTGGAAAGAACTAAGGAGACAATTCCTGTTGCTGCTTCATGTCATGGAATCCTGACTGTTTGTTGAAAAACTTATTTCCAATAAAAATGGAAATCTTTTTTTTCCCCAAGGAAAGCTGATGCTTACTACAAAAAAAAAAGAAAAAACCCTCAAAACCTCAAATTCAATTTTTAGCCAAACCCATGATACAAAGGTGCAGTATTCAGACTGATACTGTGAGACAATCACAGAAGTTATAACTAGTTGTGCTCCGTTATTCACAGCGGAAGGCAAGCTAGCAGCTCTTTCCTTTGATCTATTTGTTGGCTTCAGGATTACACTTCTAAACCTTGCTTTTTAATCACTGTAAACATCAGAGCTGAAGAATTTGGTGGAGAGAAAATTGGCTGCTTCTTTGTGGTTTTTATCAGCTTGGGCTTTTGATGCCTTCTCTTTCCTGGTTTCAGTGCCTAAGCTTTACAGGTGATATAAGCTTTATAAGCGATACCACCTCATAGACTCAGGTTCTGGGGTCTGCACATGCATTGGGTTTCTTTGCTACACCTACATTCCCTGAGCAGCTACACATCCCGCAATGAACATCACTATGCCATCTTGCCACTTGCTCTCACAGAGGCAGCTTCCCTTGCGAGCAAGCCTGGAAACTCACACTTCCCTTTCCCAAGACCCCTCACCCATGTGTTTATATCTTTGCAGTGCTGGCAAACCTCTGAAGCCAAGGAACCCAAGAGCTGCTGGTGGGAATTCATGACAGATGCCCCAGCACCATGGAGCAGAGCAGGGGTGCCCTCTAAATGAGATAACTGGGGGATAGTAGCAGTCTTTCTGCCACAGGATGGAGCTCAGTGCAGGCTGCAAAGCATTCCTAGGAAGCTGGATGAATACTCGAGCATCTTTCTGTCACTCATGTCCATATTGCTGTTTCTTGATTGTTACCAGCGCCCATGCTGGTGGCTCAAAAACCTCATTTAGCTGGGTCTGAATCCCATTGCAGAGCCTGCACTATCAATATGCTTCCAGGTAGATAAAGTGCAAAGTGAGTGAAATAAAATCATATAGGTGAAGGTCTTGATCATGTCTGAAGAAGTACTACACAAAAAGGAGGAAAAGGGGCCAGCTTTTGTAAAAAGGGAGCATGTGAACTCTGTGGTGTCAATTCTGCCCCACTTACTCTGTTCACCACCTCTACAAAGAGTTTCTCAAGCAGAAGTGTATTTTTAACATTGCTGAAAAGCATTTCGAAGTTCAAGCTCCTTCTGCCCTTGATAAATGGGATGCAAATGTCACCTAAGAGGTTAAACAGCACAGGGAGGGGTTTTGATTTTCTCTTTTTGATCCAAGTGTGGCCAAATAAATCTGTATTAATGGGGCTGATCTTTCTGACTGTGACATCTCAGTGAATATGATTTATATGGTTTAGTGTGAGGTGTCCCTGCCCATGGCAGGGGGGTTGGAACTGGATGATCTTAAGGTCCTTTCCAACCCTAACTATTCTATGATTCTATAATATAAATGTTTAACAAGAGACATCATCGGAGTTCTCCCTTCTGCATGAGCACAATGCACAACCAGCAACTGCTTTACTGAAGGAGTTAAAGTTTCCTGCAATAATGCAACAACCCACTCTAGCCAACAAACAGCAGCCACATTCTGTGGCAGTTTCCCCACAGCCTTCAATCTCGGGGGGGGGGGGAAGTCTTGATTTATTATATAGCATTTGGACAGTTGCGAAAGAAAATTTGCCAAAGATCAGAATAATCGACTCTTTCACCCAAGCAGGTTTTTTATGGAAGAAAAAAGCACAGAATGGGTCTGAGCAAAATAAATAAAAATTCCACGCTTTTAACCAACAGAACCTTTTGCGTCATTCAGAAATATTTACAGACATCCAGAATCTTTTATCATCAAAAAGACACTCTGCCCTTTAAAATTACAACTTCTTCTTAGATTCGTGTTTACTGATGGCCTTTAAACTAGTGGGTATCCCTAACCTGTGGCATCCCTTCATGCAGTGTTTGTCAAATGTAGGAATTTTTAAAGCTGTGCCTTGCTATTTTTTCCCTTCCCTTGAAGCATCTCTCTTGCTAAGGCATAACCTGTGAATTTTAATGATAGCAGAACACCGTCTACTAGCAGCATTCATCACATGAGTCACTCATGTCTCAAACACCGATCTTCACCAATTGAGATGGTCACTAATGCCAGTATTACCCTGGAAAGGGCTAGCTGGTTTAATACAATTAAATGCAGCCAGAAGGGTTGGAGGTAGATGATCTTAAGGTCCTTTCCAACCCCAACCATTCTATGATTCAATGAAATACAGCTGGGAAGAGGGCTACAAATAGAAATGTATATTAGGCATTCATAATATACAAGTATACATAGAGAAGCTTCCCTCAGAGCCCTGTAAAGGTATTAGTGCAGCATCCCTGTTCCACTTGCCTATTTAATTATAATTAGCACACAATGACAGTCACTGAACTCCCCTGCACACGGCGTTGCGTACCTTGGACAAAAAAGAAAGGAGAAAAGAAGTTGCTTTCAAGTGCAATCCAACAAAACAGCTCCTTGGCTAAATGGTGCTTTTAATAAAGATGTTTCCAGAGTTTGTTTATTTATCAAAAACCAGTGTTTCTCTCGGGTGTTTTGATTTTTCTTTTTTCATTTCTCTGCACAAGAAGGAAGGGAAAAAAGGGCTTTACTAAGCAAGGCTTTCAGTAAGACACCAGATGATGGATAGTCAAACACAGAGTCTCCTGTAAACACAGAGGGAACCAAAAGGTATGAACTGACTCATAATTGTGTCAACACAGGTCGCAGACCCTTGGTTTATTTCAGCCTTCCTGTTTTTCACAGATTTCTTTTCACACTACACTTATTTTGTCAAGACACAGACTCTTTTCAGTACACCTTAGTGGGGTGTAAAAGCACACACATTTTTACACCAAAATGTGGGCATCTACACACACATGTAGACTGTACTGCCACAATTACAACAGCAGCATTTTCCAGCCATGGCTTATGGCTGTATTAAACTAAGCCGTGCCTTTCTTCGCAGCAGTCAAATCAAAAGGTCCATCCCATCCCATCCCATCCCATCCCATCCCATCCCATCCCATCCCATCCCATCCCATCCCATCCCATCCCTGCCTCCAGTTTTTTCCACAGAGGCTCTTGGGAAGCATCCAGAAAAGGGGAGTGCAACAAAACCCCAACAGCCTCATCCTCCAGTCCATGCAACCCTCTAAGACTTGGTGTGATTTCTTACTTAACCAAAGTGGCAAGACTGTGTCTGACCAAAAGTGCTGGGAGGAGGACACATGGCAAAGAGGTCTGTGATGAGCAGAACCTACTGGTATTTGTCTTGATCTCTAAACACACTGAATGGAGTCTGTAGCTTTTTCACTGGATAGAGTTGCTCTTTGCCCAGAGAAGCTGTGGCTGCCCTGTCCCTGGCAGTGTTCAAGGCCAGGTTGGACACAGGGGCTTGGAGCAAGCTGCTCTAGTGGAAGGTGTCCCTGCCTGTGGCAGGGGTTGGAACTGGATGAGCTTTAAGGTCCCTTCCAACACAAACCAGTCTGGGATTCTGTGGTTCTCTGCTGGTTGCCTATTTCCCTAAAGACTGGAGGAAAAAACCCTCTCTGGGGTCTCTATTTCATTATTAGATTCAACTGGCACTGACCAGGGGTTAAGAACTGTTTAGGGTAGGGACTGATGGGCGGACACACCAAGCAGTTGGAACCCCTGCAAGCCAGAAAGGAGTTCAACTCATGGTTCAAGAAAGACGTTTCAGAACATTCCCTCACAAAATCACCTGTAGTCCTGAGATCCTTCTAAAGGACTGGCAGAAGATAACAAATGAAGATGGGTTAAAGCCAAGGGAGGTGTTCTTCCTTGACAGAGACAGTAAAAGAAGTGGTTTCAGGCCAGAACGCAATGACCAGTACTTGTTCCTGGATGGCGATGAGCCACGAGCCACACAGAGTCCAGTGCAATAGATCTGCATGTACAAAAGATCCATCCTGAGCACCTTGGGTCAACCACACATGTGCAAACAACTTAATGCCATAGACCCAGTGCATCTGGTTCTTCCAAGATGGGTCAGATGAGCAAAGAGTTGTTTATAAACTGCAACTCTTTGTCTGGGATGTTTCAGCCTTAGCTAGATTAACTGAAAAATGGCAGAGGCAGAAAGGCCAGATGAGCTTCCTCAGGCTGAGCACTGCCTCATTCCATGAGGAATCACATCCAGCTCAGCAGGAAAACTCCTCAGTCACACAACAAGGATTTGGACCTGATTTCCCAGCGTGAGCAAGCCAGTTGCTAAAATTCCCAGCCAACAGGTAATCCTTGCAATGAAGCCAAATCCACCAAGAGCATCAGAAGGGCTCTGTCACTTCACCGTTTTGCTCACAAAAAGAAATGCAAAACAAATTACATCGAGGACAAAGCTGACACTAAAACAAACCCAGAAACAGCATTTCAGAATCAGAAATCACTGCCAGACTTAATTTTTCAAAGACTACTCATTTAGGATATTATACCCTTGCAAAGAGCCAAGTGTTTCATCTGGTCCTGTTGTCCCCTGTAAGAACCAAGGTTCATGGAACAACAGAGAGAATTCCCTAAGCAAATTACAATATATTAAGTCCAATCTGCTTCCAGCAGTTTCTATACCTTCAGAAATCATGCCAGGGTTTGTGTGTTGTTGGACGGCTATAAACTGGAAAAACCTCTGCTCCTGCCTCATTTCTTTACCTTTTAGCTCTACAGCAGTAGACAAGGGAAGCAAAATTTACTGAAGGAGACCATGAAAAGAGCTTCAAAACGTTCCACATATTTTCCCTGCATAAACACACCATGAATTTCAAATGTAAATTGTGCCAGGGCACTGTCACTCAAGCCCCAGGAGCTCACTCAAGTTAGACAAATTATGCTGCCTGTTATCTCAGTTGTTACGGTTTCCTGCCTTTCATTCATTCGTTCATTGCCAGTGGCTGGAGCCTCAGTTGCTGAAGTCAACCTCTGGTAACACTGGGTTATCCAGTGGAGGATGCTCAAGGAGATAGCTGCTAGCCTTGCTTGCCAAGGCAGCAGTCAACAATTTGGCAGGTATGAGCAGGAGAAATGCTGTGTTATGGAAATGGCCACTGCAAGCTTCCTCCCAAATCCGCAGTGTTTGGCTCACATTGATGAAATAAGTTAATAAATTTTCTTGTCTGTCGCATAAAACACTACATAAAGTTGTGTTGTGGTTGTGGTTGGAATAGAGGATAGCACTGCTGAGCAAACCTGCCTGGCAGAGAGCAGCGGCTGTTGCTTCTAACATATCCAGACTGAAATTAGTAATAACTTTCAACTACATCATCAATCTCTCTGCTTTCACCAAGTCTCAATTCCTCCCCGATAAAGAGTTATTTACTACAAGAGAATGCAGGATGTGATGGGGGGATTTGTTTCTTAACGTCCCTTTACAGCCACATTAGTCCTGAGTCCACTGAGTCAAAGCACCTCCCCATAGGCAGGTACCACCTAAATGTAAAGTCTCTTTGGCTTGTAGATCCTGTGCATGCAAAGGGCCTCCAAGCCTCACAAGTGGATTTTACCCATCTCTACTGCCTGATGCACAGTGACTTGTTAGGAACCAGAAATACTGAGTTTGCATGGCAGCATCGTGGGATGTACATGCATTACATGCCCATTTCTCAGCTGATTCCATTTAGTGATGAGCACCCTAAATGACGTTCTGTTGATAGCATGTTTTATTTATGCAATACTTCCAAAGAAGGGAAAAGCTCTTACCTATTGTTCTTCGGAGATCTTCACACTGGCTAATGTGAGGGAATTTCAAGATTTCCTTCCACTTTTTGCTTTTGCCTTTGCGTTTCCCTCCACCCCCTGCAGAGAAAGAAATATCAGATTAGGTTGCTTTGGGTGCACAGCCCCATCCAGAGTTTACCAGCCCAGTCACAGTTCTTATGGATATCATTAATAATTAAAGCTGAAACACTGTGGGTAGGTACATGGATCACATCTGAGCTTGCCTTGCCTACAAGAGACTGAGGAGACAGTATTTGGCAGATCAGATTGCTAAAAGTTGGGAGTTCAGGCTTGTGGCCCTCCAGGTCCAGTTCAGATGACAATGCTGAACTAAGCAGCGTGAGCATCATCTCTGCCCCAAGTGACAGCCATTTCACACGAGTCAAATCACCTTGTAAAATTACAGCTCGCATCTTTTCAACCTGGATCTCTCCCCTCTGGTTTTGGGATGAGACCCTGTCCCATCCCAAGGAAGTGCTGGAAACTGAAGACCAAAATTCAACTCTCACCAACCTCCCCTCACATTACATGTACTACCAACATGGCATTACTGCTGGTGCTGCGCACTGGTCACTGCTGCTTCCACAGGAGAACAACAGTGGGATAAAATCAATATAGTCCTCATGGGGAGAAGATCTCTTTGGTTCTTTTCTCCCCTTCTTGTCTTCCCTGACAGCTGGACTGTCCTCAAGAGGAAAGACCTAGCTGAAGAAGGTCCGAGACCCTCAACCTTTCCATGCTGATGAATTCCCCTCAACCATATCCCTTCATAAGCACCTTGCTGCCTGCACCACTGGCATCTCTGGGTGCTTACATCTGAGCTTGCAAGTAGGGTGCCTGCTGCATGGGCTCTGAGTTGGCATTTCCAGCATATTTCGCTCCTTGCTGGGATCACTAGGTGACACACTGCGTGTGGGGTTAAGCTTCCTCAGCCCAAGCAAGCCTAATGCAGGCTGACATGCTGTGTGTGCTCTTACCCCTTGTCTGCTAGATGGGCACTCAGACCTGAAGCAGCTCAGCCCAAGAGGACATTTTTAGGCTTTTATTGTCTTTCTTTGTTTTACTGTCATCAGGCATTTTTTACTCCAGTCTCACCCGGGTTTCTCTTTCATGCCCTCACATTCTTTACGCTGCCCCATCAGCATTACCACAGAGGGCAGGAGGTGTGGTGTGATGCTAGGGGTTCCATTCCCATCTCAGTTTTGTGCCTGTCCTGCTTGGAGAGGCTGTGCAGCCACCAGAGAGGGAGCATCCCTGTGGACATGGAAGCCCAGATGCAGACTGAGATTCTCTGACTCGCTGTATTTACTGCAGTTCAGTCCCTGCACACAAAATGTGATTCACTGGAGTCTGTTTTACATGCACTGGCACGTTGAGTGACTAATTCAGAGCTGAGTTAATTCTGTAGAGGGGCTGGTAGAGTCACAACTGCAGATTGAGGGTGTGCTGGGTACTACTTGATATTGCAGGCTAAATTAGGAGAGCACTGACTCAAAAGGTAGCAGACCATTACAGAGAAAATATGAGCCTGGATAAAGAATGTGAAGTATTTCTCTCTGTGGGGTGCTGCTGCTCACACAGCGTAACCTCTGGTGCAGGAGCGCTCCTTCTGCATCTCACCTTTTATTCCTTTGCTTTTAGTGGCCAATGGTTTGGCCATTGCAGAGCTTGCCTTGAATTACAGTCCTTACTGACAAGATCTTACCGTATGCCTACATTATGCAATGTGGAGCAGAGATATTTCCAGTAGCCATAAAGGAACTAGCTTGTTTAGACTACCAGGTGCATAGTTATACTGCCCTTTCCTGGAACTGGCCTGCAGCAAAGCATGGAGAGATGTGAAGCTGTGACTGTCTCCACACTAGGCAGTATCATGCAACACAGATGGACCCTTTAGGTCTCTATATATAGATATTCTGCTTCAATCTCCCCTCTTCAGTGCATCCCAACCACTGCAGCTAAAGTAATTTCCTCTCCCATCCCTCTAGCCCCTGTATCTTGGTCTCATCCAGCGTACGATGCCTAGTCTTGCATGCTGAAGGTCTTAGGTATACCACAAGGTGCATTTTCTGGGCTGGGTGAGCACTGTGCTCATCTGTTCACCAACTCCCAAAGGATTCAGCAACCCAAAGGGTCCTCATTGGCTTTCATCTCCCTGAAAGCGTGCTCCATCAATCCTGCACAACTGCTCCTGTCTGCCACCTCCACTTGCCCCTCTTCTCCTTCTCTTCCAGTGGCACCTTCCTTTGTGCTCCAGCCCTCATGCCTCATCACACCATACCGTCACTTCTCTGCACCCTCCCTTCACAAACTCCTCTGGGGAATGATCCTTCCTCCTGGAATTCTCACTTCCTGTCTTCTCCAGTCATTCTCTTTGGCTGCATTTTCTTCCCTGAACTACTGCTTCATGTTTTCCCTCACACTGATTTGTCTTTGAGGAGTTCTAAGTCTTGATGTCAAACCGCCATGGGAATTAACTGAATTAAGCATGTATTTGTTAGCACTGGGAGAGGGATGGGAAGGAAGAAGAGGACAAGGAGGGAAGGAAGCTGCTGGGCAGGCTCCTGGTCAGAGCTGGATTATCCTTCTTTGACAGCCTCAGGGTTTGAAGGTAGATTTCTGGATCCCTTCCTCAGGCTGCCAGCTCCCATTGCAGCTCATCCCACTCCCATGTACAAACACTTCCCTCTCCCACTGCAGAGACCCACTCTGCTCTTACCAAGGGCAAACAGACTACGATGCTGTAAGGGAGCAGGCAGGAGCTCTCTGTTTAAGGTATGAGCAGTCATGGAGGCAGCACATGAAGCTGCCTGGGCAGTGCTTCTTGCTAGAACAATGCTTCCAATCATTTCTGGACACAGGAAGCAGTGTAAGCCAGATAAAAGCATCCTTCAGGGCTCATCTGCTCAGCACTGGTCCATCTTCACCCAGAGAAGGTCTTCCCTCTGGGCTGAAGCACCAGAGATTTCAGAGCACAACTGCTTCTCCAGCCACCTGTACAGAAGCCCTCACAAAACAGTTGCATCTTCAGCAGCACCAGGCTGCAGAGAGCACTGCAAAATAGCCCTTTGCTCTAAATGGCTGCTCTGAGATTTGTGCAGCGACAAAATGATTCTGCTCAGTTTGTAAAACCCGGCTGATGTAAAACACTTCCTGACATATTTATATCGGATGATGTATTTCCGACTTTAAATTTCCATCAAAACTGGAGGAGGGCTCTGCCGTGCCCTGTTACAACCATGATCGATACAGCCAGCGTGTTCTCTCCTCTTTTGTGGCCATCCTCCAAAAATAAGCAGCCTTGCCTGATGAATCATTTGCTCTTAGCTGAGCGTGAAGTAGCGTTACTGTTTTGCCTGTGACGTCTTTATGTTAAAGATTCTGATCAAGTGCTTTAATCGACCTGACCTTTCCGCTCTCGGCTTCTCTCGTGGAGCCAGCAGTGTTTGCTGGCTCCAAACGTTAATTCTAGGGGGTTTGAAGGACATAATGCAGCAAGACAGCTGAGACAGGATAAATTGCCTAGGAGAGCTAAAAGCTAAAGGGGAAGGTTTCTCTGAATAGGTCAGTAATTGTGCAGGTTGCAAAGGGAAGCTTTAACACATTGCCTTGATTGCACTGTCTATTCTGGACAAGAGGATTTGCAATCTTCAAGGCAGCTTCTCAGGGCAAGGCTGGACAGATGTGCCATATTTAGATGTGGGTTCCACCAGTGGATCTGACTGCTTTAAAGTCTTGGTTTGCTGATGACAGCACAAGGTGAGCTCCCAGCAACAGCATGAAATCTCAGCTCCACTCCCTTTCATGCACTTAACTCAGCGTTTACGCACAGGATTGAAGCTAATTCTCTGACATGTCAACCAGTCCTACAGGAAACAAAAAGCATTTGCTTGACATCCTACCTACTGAAAAATACATGGCGTTTATCACGGCATCTTGTGATGTTGGATGGCAAATCTAGCTCTGATCTCTGCTGGCAAGGACAGAGACATTACCAGAGGCACACATGTAAAACATCTGCAAGCAGAACCTACCCTTAGCCTAAAGTGCCTACTTTTTGTGCTTCTGTTATGCAAGATATGTTTACTCTGTTAATACCAAGAGGAGGTAGAAGAATATCTTCACATCAATAAGCCAGTGAGATATTAAGTGTCTTGTCCAAAATGACATGAGAACTCAGACACAGAACAAGGAGCTGAAGCCAAGGCCTTCAGCCACTAATCCTGCTAACAACAGGATCAAGCCATGCACCAGCTCAGTTGATCAAAGGTATTCCATAGCCAGAGATAAACATAATGATGGATGAATTCATTCCAGCATCATGCCTGTAGCATGTTCCATTTGTGCCTCATGCTACCACATCCAAGATGGCTTTTAAGCACGGCTCAGCTGGCTTCGTATTTTTGCTGTCTTCTTGACCAAGCTGATAACCCTGCATCAGACCCCATGCAGTCAGGCTTGGCTAAGCCAAGATGGGCAAACATTTCATTGCCTTCAACTGTATTATCTGCGATCTTGTTAATCCACAATTTAGGTAAACTGTCTACAGATCGCTGAAGGATGACTACAGTTTGTATCTTCCATTTCACAACAGTAGCCAGGCTCTTATCCAAGTCCTTCCCAACAGTACAAAGCTGTGTACATTCTGATTGCAAGGCCTTGATTACATTGAAAGCATTGAAAGAAATATTACTAGTCCAAAAATCAACATTATTCTGCTCAAAAGAAGTTTACATTTCTTCTCTTTCTCTTGCCAGCCTTCCTTTGCTCACTCTCTCCCATCAAAACGCATTTAGCTATACGATATATATAACATTGCCATATTAAACAAATGGCCTGTCTAGCACAGGACAGGCCTCAGGCAGCTTCAGAGGAAGATCTTAGAAAGCTGTTTCTATAGTATTTGGAAAGCAGGAACTTTCTTCCATATCCTATCCATTAGATATGGGTAACTAAACATGAAAGTACATTGCTTCCAAAATTTCTTTTTCAGAAGCTATGCTACTTAAATTCAGGCTGTTCTTATGCTCCTGGTAAATGCCCTGGACTGTTGAATGCCCTTTTGCCTCATGTGGGTGTCAGTCCCAGAGATTAACCATGTATTTGTGAAGGAAAAGAATACCAAATTTAAACTGCTTATTTTCCTAACGAGACTGCATGAATGCAATTTATCAGCCCACCACTTTTCCTTAAGGATTTTTCATATCTAACGCATTTAGCCTCTACAGCAAACAGCAGCAGCCTTCTTAGACCTGCTTCACGTAAGAGTTCACCTAGGTTCACCATTTTTCTTTCGTATCAGTCCAGCTGTACTAGCAAATAAAGATGGTCTGTTTGCAAAGAGTGAAAGATACTGCTTACTCTCTGCCCTTCATCCTGCCCTTCTCATCTGGGAAAGCACAAAAAAACCCACAGGAACCCTGTTTTATCCTTACAAGATCCTAGGTGATACTCCAGACTAACTTAAAACAATCACAAGACCTTTAGGAACCTCTTTATGAATCCCCTTCTGTGTCACCCCAAGGGAAAGAAGGAGTATCAGGGATGGGTTTTCAAAGGCTGGCAGGTGTCCACCATCCACTGGGACACAATGCCTCTGCAAATAAGTTTTTAGAGGCTCTTTTTTCATAAGGTACAACAAAATGCCCAAATATGCCCTCAAAAGAGAACCATGTTACGTATCTCCTCTTATCGGTGTTAATCTGCCTTTATCTCTTGCAGCCTTTTTTGATGAACATAACTCTCTGAACAGTCACAGACTGCGATAATGGTTTTGTGCCCATCTTCCCTGCTGTCACAGCATGTTTGCACATAACTCATCTGCATGCCTCTACAAATACATAAGCCTGACAACCGCTGTGTAAAACATCCCATTGCTTTTTGGAAATGAACAGCACATATATTTCATGTTTAAGCCTTCAGAACCACAGAGATGGGAAGCAAAAATGCGAGCTTCTTCCCAACAGAGGCAGGCTGGCTTTGCAATCTGGTTACTAGAGGATCAGAGGGCATTTTGTACACAACTGGCATTGAAAGTCCTTCTGGTTTACAGAAGTTAGCGTTCACAGACAAATATCTATTGCAGGAATATCTACCTATTATTTAAATAAGAAGTCAAGTAGTACTGTAAATTCTGATGGGTGGCTGAAACATGACTTCAGTAACACATTTTATATGGTAATAATAATGTGATGTTAATAATACACTTTAATGACAACCATTGCCCTGAAAGGACAGAAAGGCAAGGCATTAGTCTTTGAAAACTGATCCTCAGGGCTTGACTATCATATGTCGAGGCCATTTTGGTACTACTCAAGAAATATAAAGAAGTCTTTACATAAGTTACCTTTATGCCACACTTGAAAGGACCTTAACTATATTGAAAAACCTTTGATTTTTAGTGTTGGCCTTCATTGGGCATCCCAGATTGTGGCACTCTCCATACACATCTGCCTACATCTTCCATTGAGTATTTTAAGGGAAATTTGAAACTATTTCAACAAGTTGTCTTTGAGTTTTCTGGGCCAGTTCGCATAAGATGGGCCTAAGTTTTGCTGTTACCACATACACGTGGTAACAGGGAGCTGTTTGGTGACCTGATTTCCCTGGATGCAGTTTAGTTTTCCCCTGTGTAAGCACCTTTAGTCTGTGTATTATGGCATCTTTCTCTTTTATGCCTTGTATTTTAGCTGTATTGTGCTTATCTGCAGCTGATGAATGAGGAAAAGGAGATCGTCAGCTTTTATGCCACAAAAATAATGCAGAAGACAGAACATATACTGAAGATTTACAATCTTATAAAACCACAAACAGTAAATCTTATAAAAATAAAAGCACATCATCTAAAGTAGTAAATTTAAGCAGACTCCAAAATTTTAACTTCTTATTCTTGACCTCAAAGTAACCTAGGCTACTGGCACAAATCCAGGCACTTTAAGTTGAGTTTGGAAGGCATTAGCACGTATTGGGTGGCTCAACAGGCTGTTGAGATAAACTGAGTTGATGGCTTCAAACTGGAAGGTGCCTGGATAGCATTCGACATTGGAGCTGGCAACAAGAGCAGAAGAGACACTGAAACAAGCTCCTTTGGAAGCTGCTTCTGGACCTGTAAGGTCTCTTGCAGGAGCATGCAGAGGCTATGATGTCTGAACCTGGGGAGCATTAAGAGATTTTATCCATCAGTGGTGTAGGTACCAGAAAACAGTTGTCTGTAACGCTTCATTATCAATGATTGTTATGGGAGATGAACCTTTTGAACAGAGCTGTTGAGAATCAAGGTCATTGCCCTGCTACAAATGCTAAATCTCTCAGTAGAGTTTTCCTTCAAACCGGAGCCGAGAGTCAGTATTTCAACGTTCCAGAAAATTCTGATTTAAAAGACATTAAACCGCTTCATTTTGATAACATTTGAGTCATCTCAGTTCTCTAACGTCAAAACATTATCATAGAACATATCAAATGGAGTATTAAGATACATTATATCATTCGAACAAAATGGGTATGGTAAATTGACATTCTTTGCTTTGTTAAAATGATGTTTCTATATTGTCAAAAAGAAGCTAGAAAAAGCAAATCCTTCTTTTAAGTAGACACTTGCCTGCAAAACCCTTTCATTTTTGACAGAACTTCATTCTCAGAAAGGAAGATTCTTTTGTCAGAAATGTTCTCAACCTTCACATGTTTTGAAGCACATAGGAATTAAACAAGGAACACGGCCTGCCCATATCTAAACGTTCAACTGAATCTAAATTCCCACATTCCTTACCCCTTCCCTTACGTTAATTTGCACAGCTGAGATTTACATAGACTGTAGGAGACTTGCTTCCCATTCTCCCAAAGAAAAATGCAAATCCCTGCTCCAGAAATCCTGCTTGAATAGGGATTGATAACATCTTTCCAGGAAGGAACTCCTCTTTAAGCAACGGCTTGTTAAACTTATGACCTGCTCAATATATTTATTACCCTGGGTTTAGTAACATGCATGCAAGCTGCTAAACTGATGCCTCCACACCTGCAAATACAACTCATCACCCCCCCTATAGTCAATGTCTTGCCCATTGCCCATGTAGATTGCCCAGGAGCATCTGTAGTACTCATGGATTCATATGAAGAAAAGCTGAGAGAGCTGGACTTGTTCAGCCTTGAGAAAGGAAGGCTCAGGGGAGACCTCATCACCATGTTCCAGTATTTAAAGGGTGGCTACAAAGAAGATAGAGACTCTCTTCTTACAAGGACTCATATGGAAAAGATGAGGGACAATGGGCATAAGTTACTCCTGGAAGATGCTGACTGGACACAAGAGGAGAATTTCTCACAATGAGAACAATCAGTCATTGGAATAACCTCCACAGGGAAGTGGTGGATTCCCAAGTGTTGGACACTTGTAAGATTAAGATGAACAGGGTGTTGGGACATGGTTATGGTTTAAACACTGCACCAACTACTAAGAAGGAGAAAAATAACTGCTACAGCTGAACCCAGGACAGGCGTCTAGTCTAGGTCATGCCTTGCCTAGAAAGGTTGGACCAGATCATCCATGAGATGATCCACTGGTATTCTATGGTTCTGTGATGATTCAATGGTGCTCCTCAGGCAACCCAAATGTTTTTAGGGCTGGCCCCTAAAGTCAAACTGTCTTGAAGGGACTTGTGAGTCCTAGTTAGACACTGAGAAAAACGACTAGGAGTCTAAGGAGGCTCTGTTGAGTTGCTGCTCCACATTGTTCAATTCTGATGTTTTGCAACACAGCAGTACAATGGGAAGCATGACACAGGCAGAAGGAACACAGAAGGAAACCCAGCCCTGGTACAAGCAACTGCATGAGGCTCAGCTCTTCTGAATACTTTGGTGGCAGTTCTAGCAGGAGAACATGCAAAAAACCCAGGCTGGAGCAGGGAACGATGTGGGTTCTGTCTGTCCCTGTCAAAGAGCTGTGTGGGCTTTTTCTACTGCAAATAGTTCTGCAGTCTCTAAAAAAAGAACTTAGCCTCTGTGTTCCTGACATCTGAGTTTTGTAAGGAGTATTTCTGAACTGTGGGGAGCAGATCCAGCTGGATGGGAGGTGAGAATTCAAGTGTGTTCTTATCAACAGTCTGTAGCCAAGCTCTGAGACTTATGTTCTTTCCTGGGTTTTTTTCTGCTCTCACCTAAATAAACTTACCAGCAGGGCTAAGGAAAGGAATTTTAGTGAATGCCATGAAAAACTTAATGATTTGAGACAGTCTGTTTTAACAGGCCTGACTGATTTATTATATTCCACCTAACCGGTAGACTTGGTAAAGCTTTGAGATGCTCTGATAAGAACCCAGGAATCCAGATGTGTTTTGCTTTCCGTACATAAACAACAGCACGCTTTTCCGTTTAGATGGTTTTACGTCTGGGTCAGGAAAACAGCCACCAGAAAAGCAAGAAAGGAACAGTGTAGAGTCTCCATGAAGGAGGCAGGAGACAAAGTCCCTCAAGCATATAAATAGTCCACCTGAGTACTCATTCCTAGTCTCCAGCAAGCAGAATGGCAGACCCCAGATGTTTAGAGATGAAACACACAGGTCTGAGCTAGACAGAGCCTGATGCAAAATGACTCTGCAGCCCCTTTGTCCTGCCTGGGCATGCAAATACTCTACTGAATCATTGCATTACCAGAGGATCACCTCCTACATTTAATCCCACCTGAGACACTAGCCCAGCAAAGGTGCTGATGTGGCCAGTCAAGTAGGAGGGCACTGAGGAAGTGTTATCAGGTGCCCAATATGTTTTTATCCTGTGCTGCTTCTGTATTTTTGTGTGGTCTAGTAGACCATTAGTCTCACAGTGGAGGGAGACAGCCCAACAGCTATAAGGAATGTCCTCCAATGACGCCTTGCTGGATTCACCCTTCTCACTCAACGCTTCTCAGCCAGTTGATATAAACAAGCTAAAAAATGTGAAAATCAGGCTGGGAACCTCATGAGAACACTTCCATGGGCTATACTGCCATCTTCACAGCTCTCCCTGGGCACGCAACACATCCGATTCTCAGCTACAGATAGATGCATAAAGCATAAATTAAATCCTAGATATATGACAAGCCTTCACGAGCTCCATGAAGGAAATGTGGAGAAGGGGATAAAACCACCCTGAAATGCCTGGCTACAGTGAGCATTTGCCAGCTGCAGTGATTATCTGACAGAGGGGAAAAGGTGCTGGCACACACTTTGTCTTCGGAGCACAGAGGTACTACATGGATGGCAGGGCAAGGCTGGAAAGGGGTGAACAGGGCTGATGCAAATGATCATGGTCAGTTTTAGGGGAGATTTCACCCTTGCTTAGCTACAATGCCTGGCTTTTGCTCCAGCAGCAATAAGGTACCAACATCTCCTTTCTGCGGATCTCACTCTTACACCCTGCTACATCACCCCTGAAATCACAGAAAACATTGTCCTCAGAAATCATTGACAGCCCAAGACACGATGGCAACACAAGTGTATGCGTCAGCTTTTAGGATCATTATTGTAAAAGGTTACAGAAGGGATTCAGGTTAATGGAGGTAATCTGTGATTATCTGATGTAACAGATTGCTCTGCCAGTGACTCATTCCTTCTGCCACAATATATTGTGGGTTTCAGCTGTAAATAGCTAGCAGGATGGAGCCAGCTCCCAAGCTAAGACTGTTCCTGTTGTTTGGAAAAACCCCTATAAGAGAGGGTGCCAAGCCATTGCAGGTGTCTGAAAGCCCAGCAGAGCTTTACTGGGGGGAGTGGGTCGTAGCAGTGTACTACAGTCACTCATTCACGGGTGTTACTATAGCTACCAGTTGAAGGACTCAACAAGAAAAGCAGAAATAGAGAAAATTAGGAGATAGAATACAAAAAAGAGGAAACTTGTCATAAAGCGAAGGCAGAGGGTTCCTCTGATCAGCTAATGAAGTGCTTCAAAAGCCACGACTGAAAAACGAGGCTTGAAGGTTGCATGGCGTAAGTGTCAGATGATGCAGGCAGCTGGCCCGCTCTTGTCTTGCCTCTCCCACCCACCCTGAGAGCTGGCAGTGGTGAGCACCATCCTAATAAACACAAAGCAGCAGCTTAGTCCCAGGGCTGGATTAACTGTTTCCTCATTGCTCACCAAGTCCTGCGCTTCCACTTGCTTTTCCTGCAGCCCTGGGGGCAGAATTAAAACCAGGTATTGACTTGGACTCCAGGGGAGAGCAAAACCTAGGTACTGTGATGCCCTGGAAAACGACAGAAGAATCATAGGACCCTAGAATGGTTTGGGACAGAAGGGACCTTAAAGCTCATCCAGTTCCAACCCCCTGTCATGGGCAGGGACACCTTCCACTAGAACAGGTTGCTCAAAGCCTCATCCAACTTCAATTAACGAGAAGACATCACCATGCATCAATCCCACACCACGCAGTGTGAAGCCCCTGACTCTGCTTCAGAGCAGTGCTGGGTGCCCAAGCTAGCCCAACACACCAAAAGCAGCTGCAGCCAGGGACGGACACTTCTAATACGTACATAAATCTAAATAAATGTATAATTCCCCCTCACATGCTTTCCTGACAGCCAGCTGTTCCATTTGCTTGCTGTTATCCTCGCTCCGAGATTAATGTTGCTGTCTGGGACGGCTTATTAACCATTTTTATTGCAGAGCATATACATTTGGCTGGTGGCGGGCAAAAGCTAAGCCTTTGAGTAAATAAAATACTAGGGCAGCTCACGGGGAATGACAGAGAACAGATATCTGTAGGGTCTTTACCCTGGCTCTGAAAGCCAATAATGGTGGGGGGTCAGAGATCACCAGCTTAATTGTCCAATGGATTAATGGTGACGAACGTCTGTTTCCCCTCTTGTTAAAACTGACACCAGATACTTCAGAGAAAGCAGAAGGGCTCCTGGCCACAAAGGAATGTTTTGATGGCTGAAGCTGAGACTGTTGCCAGCCCCGGCCCGTCGGAGGAGCATGGGTCAAACAGTGTCATTGTAGGATACTGCTGCTGACTCCAGGACTGAACCTTCTGGGTCCAGTTGAGCAGCCATGGGTTATCCTGGTTGCTTTGGGAAGAAAGCAATATATTTTCAATAGATCAGACCTTTGAATATAGCAAGTGAAAAATAAATAAGTTAAATTGGAGGAGTGCGAATTGCACCACAAAAATCAGCCTGAGCTTGTTTCTTCCTGCTTTGAAGAAAGATTGAGAGCAAAAGATAACAGTAATACAAAATGTATTCTAAATAGCAATTTTTTCTCCACGTTTTCCCCTCTGCTTTTTCCTCTCTCATTGCCCTGTGTAACCCTGTTCAGCAATGCACATTTGAGTGGAAAGTGTCATTGTGGGAGGAGTAATGAAACCGGGAAATACTAAGGGACCACTTTTATCCTGTTAGTGACATTTTGTGAAGCTGGCTAACGCTTTTCTATTGAAATAACTTCTTCCGCGGTTCAGAATGAGGTCTGCTCACTTTCTTCTTGTTGCTCAATCTCATCTCAATTCAGATTCTTTGTGTGGAGTTGTAGGAACAAGGATGAAAGCTCCCCTTTGTTTTAAGGTGGTTACGTTCACTTTGAGCTGTTGTGAAACAGACTGAAGGGCACATCTTTCCCATTCATCTGAATATACGTGAGCCCCTCTGGTGTTTAATTTAAGCTATGTAAACAAGGGACAAGCACTTTGAGTTTCAAAAGATCAACCTACCAGTCAGTTTTTGAGATCCATAAAGTGACTTCTTACATCTTAAGTCATTCCCCTCATTATAGAACACTCTGACGTCTTCAGTTAACAGTGGTAATGTGTAACACTGCCGGTAAGGATAAGTAGCATTGAATGAAGTGACTAAAGTCTACACATTCTTTCAGCAGTGTATTTCCACAGAGGTTGTGTTGACCAGGGAACTGGTTTTCAAGTAAATCTATGTGCTCAAGTCTCTGACCGAGCTAATTATAATGGTGCCTTTAGCATTGCTGTCTTTAAGTGTCTGCCAGCATGTCCTTAACAAACCACCAGGTTCATGTTTTTCTTGCCCAGATGGAAAAGTCTGATTATCAGCTCAGAGTCAATTCCTGCTCTGAGGCCGTGTACACTTACACCCCATGAGAACCCAGCTTGCTGAGCTTCGATTAACAATAGAGAAGTTAGTGACAAGCGGTCATTGAGCTGTATGTTTGCTTGCTGCTTGCTTCTGCACTCATCGATATCCAAAGGAAGAAGGCTGATGGGTCTATAGGGCTAAACAGTCTCCCCTGAAGACTTAACATGGTCCTAAAGGACTAAGAGAGGTGTTTGGCTCAGCAGTTCCAGTTTGCCTGACATGCAGCAGAGCAGATGGGGAGAGACTTTTTAACAGGGCCTGTTGCAATAGGACAAGGGATGATGGTTTTAGACTAAGAGAGGGAGATATGGGCTGGATGTGACGAAGAAATATAATGAGGATGGTAAAACATTGGCACAGCTTGCCCAGAGGTGGTGGATGTGCCATCCCTGGAGACATTCAAGGGCAAGCTAGATGTAGTTCTGAGCAACCTGGTCTAGTGGAAGGTGTCCCTGCTCATTGCAGGGGAGCTGCACTAGATGAGCTTTGAGGGTCCCTTCCAACCAAAACTATCCTATGATGCTATGATTCTATGAGAGTGGTCTGACCTGCACGTCAGCAAGTGCTTCAATGGGACAGACAGCCATCCCTACAGGGATGCCCATGCCCTACCAAAATTAATAGAGGGGCTTTTGCAGCAAGAGCCCATAAGCTGCAGCTTGGGAAAGAGTAGTGGTCAGGGTACAGCCCATGCTGCCTGTGACAGGGCTGGTAGTACAGGGCAATGCACCACAGCAATGCTGGGCACACGACCACGTGTGAAGTCAGTGGTACGGGGCGTGATTCTGATATATGAGGTATACACTCACAAGCAATACACCGCTTGTGTGGCACTGAGGGTCACTGTGGAGCTGGACAAACCTACAGGAGAAGACAAGCTCTGCTGCAAGAAACATTTTCTGTCCAGGTGTTTCAAAAAAATCCCTATTTTGTGGTGTTATTATTGTTGCTTCCAGGGCTTGAGGGCAGAAAAAAGAAATTCAGCTACTTTTCAGATGGCATTCTCATTTTTAAAGTCACAGGAGCAAAACCCCAAGCAATTACTCAGAAAACCCAAGCCTCCTTATCTCATTCAACTCCCCCAGTGACGCAGAAGCTCTGCACCACGCAAAGCAGCACAGCAGCAAATACTGATCTTTGTGTCTAAGCATCTAAGCCCAAGTGGCACATATGCTATTCCAGCACCTCCTGGGACCTCTCTGGGAGATAATGTAATTAATATTGTCTTGGTGACAGCTATTTACCACATCCCACTGGGAAACTGCAAACTGTGCTTATGGAACTTGAACCCAATTAATACTCACTTCCTACCAGTTTCAGGTGTCTCCTAATTTAAAGCTATGTTTACAGACAAAACAGGTCAGTGACTCTTCCCAGTGAGCCAAACAGTATCTTAATCACCCGAGTTTAATAGGAAACAAATGACTGAGCACTGATAAAGTTTGCCATTATGCTTTTGAGGAAAAGAAAAGTGACTACAGAACAATCTGATAACGAGAGAATTTGCTTCCTGTGTAACTCGATATTTATAAACCTTCTCAATAAGGGGCAAAAAGGAAATAATTTCAGCTGGCTGGAGTTAACATTCCAAATTACATTTAAAATGACAACAAAAACAGGACCCCGGCTGAAAACACTGCTTATGGGAAAGATAGGGAGAAACAACATGAGGCAGGAAGCCTCAAGTTCAGGCTGCCCTTTGCTCCTGCGGCTCGGGCTCTCCTCCTGCCTGCAGACATGCACTGCACCTTGCACAGCTTGGATCCACGCTTGGCCTCTCCACCAGAACAGGGGTGTCAGGGTAGAACGTGGAAGCAGGATTGTCCTGGTTGTGTTTTCTGCCTTCTGACCAGATTTACATAAAGTCCTAGACTGGTTTGTGTTGGAAGGGACCTTAAAGCTCACCCAGTTCCAACCCCTGCCACGGGCAGGGACACCTTCCACTAGAGCAGCTTGCTCCAAGCCCCTGTGTCCAACCTGGCCTTCAACACTGCCAGGGATGGGGCAGCCACAGCTTCTCTGGGCACCCTGTGCCAGCACCGCAGCACCCTCACAGGGAAGAGCTTCTGCCTAAGAGCTCATCTCAGTCTCCCCTCTGGCAGGTTAAAGCCATTCCCCTTTGCCTGTCCCTACATCCCTTGTCCCAAGCCCCTCTCCAGCTTTCCTGCAGCCCCTTCAGGCACTGGAGCTGCTATGAGGTCTCCCCTTCAGGAGCCTTCTCTTCTCCAGGCTGCCCCAGCCCAGCTCTCTCAGCCTGGCTCCAGAGCAGAGCTGCTCCAGCCCTCGCAGCATCCTGCAGCCTCCCTCTGTCTCCAGTAAACGTAGCAGCTCACATGCATGAAGGCACAGAATTTTTATTCAAACTAAAGGCTACGCTTTCTCCCTTATCATAGTAGGCATTCAGTTATTTTCCATGCTTTTCTATATTTAATCGTCTTGAAATGCTGGCAATGATTGCCCTACAGCCAGACTAGTGTCTCAAGAGCAGAACTAGCTCTTAACCCACAAGAGCCTCCGGTCCAGCTATGTCAAGCACCTACAACTCCACCTGAGTTCATCAGGATGCCACACACACCAGCAAGCCCTTAAAGGAGCTCCTTGAGACAGGGAGAGATAAAGATCCTAACTGAGGAGTTCCCTCTGCACAAAACTAAGTGCAGATTGTTTCTGCACTAAGCACTGGTTTCTAAGGCTTCTGGGCACGGAAGTTTGTCATGAAAGAATAATGTAGGAGATGTGGAAGAGTGCTTACAGTGGTAGCAAAAGTAAACGGAAATTATTTGTATTTTATGCATTAAAAGGCAATGTTCCCGATCATATACATATATATAAGAAATATTTATCTCCCAGAAGAAGAGAAGCAAGACAGGGGAGAACAGTAGAAGGCGCATCTTCTTTGTTCCACATTTCCCATGTTAGTAAATGACAGACTGGTTTGTACTTTGCTGCTTGGCTTCAGGTATCAAGTAAAGTATCTCTGAGTTGCTTTGAAAGTATATGAATAAAAGCAATAAACCCAACACATCCCTTGGCTTTTCATCAGTGCCCTCTACTTACGGACCCAAAGGAAACTAACATAGCAAAAGCTTTTCCAGCTAAAAGATGAATTTAGAAATTAGCATGACTTTGACAGCCCTGTTGAGACACTCCACACGTACAACTGGGAAACAAAACCACCACAGACAGTAGAAATGCACAGCTTTAATTAGAAGAAAACCCCAAAATATAACCAGACCTGTTCTTCTTGCAAAGTTTCCAGTTGCTATTGTCAGAGGACCCACGATAACTAGGACTGCTAGACGCTAGAGGGAAAATCATTCTTGGTTTCCTATTTACTGCTGGTTTTAAGCAGCTCAGCTTAGTAGAGTGAAGGCTTGGGGTGCTGCTGTGTGCCATGCACATGCATGTATGGTGTGGATGCCCTTCACCAACTCCAGACTGCTGGTCACTTATCAAGGGGGTTACACACCACCTTCCTACTGCTGGGAGGAGAGCAAGCAGCTGGAGAGAGCAAAAGGACCTGCTGAGAAAAAGGCTGACGCTCACCCTTTACCAGACACTGGGGAACCCAATGGCACCAGTGTTCCATCACTTCCACTGCTCACAGGACAACTTGTTTAACATTTGCTTTTCTGCAGCGCCTGGAGGCCAACAAATTCAAGAGTTCTTTGTACAAGGCAATGCACGAATACAGATCCCATCCCCAAAGAGTTTCCAGCTCACAGTACAGCAGCCAAAAGCACTCCCAGTGACATCCTGAACCCTGGGAATGCTGCCTTTGCTTCCAGCAAGGGCTAGGATTTCATCCCCCGTGGCTCCAGAGGGTCACAGTTTTCCCACTCATCAACACAACCGCTTTGCGAGGAAGACCCATTTCAAAATGGGTTGGTGCTACTGAAAAACCATCGATGTTGCCAGGAAAATTCAAAGCCTATAAATGCACTGTTGTCCAGAGCTAACTGCATTTCAAATAGAGTCAATAAAAACATGAAGACAGAACACTGAAGAGTCAGGGCAAGTCAGACTGGATGTTTTCCTTCACTTTCACCCTGCTATCTCTTGCCTTTGTCTGCCCCAGTTCCGCCCATCTCTATCACATCAAGCATTAACTGCTTATTTCTGTTTTCCAGCTTTTCACCTCAAAACCCTTATTGACTATCAACATCCACAAGCCTATGATGCCACCTTTTGTCTCTGACCTGTTGCAAGCTGAACTGCTACCCCTCTACATCTATCTGACCGTGATACACAAATATGGAGGTTCTGGACACAGTACCTGGCTTGTATCAAACAATCCCTGCACCAAGTTGTGCTTAAACTCTATATGAACCTAGTGTAAGCCAAAACTGTGCCAAAAAACAACCTAACAATAAGCAGTGTGGACAACTGTGCCAGTACTCAACCCTCCTGCCATGTCTATACTTGGTTCACTAGAATGATGTCCTTCTTTATGGTATACAGCATAACTTCTTCATTGGTTGACTTGATCAAGGTCAAATTTCACCACAAGCTGCCACCAGGGCTTGGCTTTGTCCAGAACCTCCATCTCACTCTGGTGAACCCAGTCATATTTGGATGTCTTTCACCCAGTGCTGACACAGGCATGCATCCACCTCTGAAGAATAAAATACAAGGGATGCAGCCTGGCATTTGGAATCACTGGCCACAGGCTGGCTCATCCTCTTCAAGAGCTGACACATCAAGACAACTGAATAGTAGGAATTCATGGCGATTTGCTCACACCAAAAAGGCCAGGAATAGAACTTTAGTCTTGTCCTGAAATCCAAGAGATACAACAGCAGATGTCTTTCATCTATATGACCTTTTCCATTAAGACAAAAGGGAGACAGGATATTAAATCACAGTTTAAGACTTTTATGACTCTTGGCAAGCATTTCTGTATTATGGGTTTGTTTGGTTTGGGACTTTGTTTTTAGGCAAAAGGAGTGTTATTTTTTGCGCTTTTCGTGGAACTTCAGCTAAAATACCATAAAAACATCTGCGACAAGTTTCTTTCCGTCGATTTGCACATTTTCAAAGTCACAAGCTGACTCCCCTTCCAACTCACATTGCTCAAACCAGTGTGTTTAAACCAGGACAAGCATGTGACATGAAGACAGCAACTCTTTTTTTCACAAAATCATGGAAAACCTTCATGGCATGTGCAGTTACATTACATTCTTTAACTGCAGATCTACATCAGGAAACATGCTTAAAGGCTGCAGCACGTCCGATACAAATCCCTCATTGACTATAGCGGAGAACACAGTGACAGGAGGACACAGCACAAGGAATGTGGGAGAAAGCACAGATTAACTGCATTTGTCTCCTTAATTTGGTTGCACCCCTCGCTAGAGCTTTTCCTAGCATGCTCAGCTTACCTTGCAGATGACTAAACAGATGGGAGGATAGGGATGCTCCTAAGAAAGATAATCCAGAAGAAAGGACATTGACCTCAGACCCAGGGAAGATTAGTTTTAAGTCCTTCTTCTAGCACAGATTTCTCATATGATTTTAGGCAAAGACTTAGGCTCTGTAAATACCTTCTGAAACTAGGGGCTCTGGCTCATGATCACAGATAGACTCAGGTCAGATGGCTGAAGCAGATACGTGTCTGATCGCCCAGCCCCTCTGCCAGGGGCCATTACTCTTGGGAGCATAATATTTAATGGGCTGTGCTCCTAATTCACAGCTGCTGAAACTCACAGTATCACACCAGGCTATAAAGTGTGACTGCAGGTACACAACCTACCTAAAGGTATTTATGATCTCAAGTCAGAGCCCTTCATCTTGACCTCAATCATCTCCTAGCGCATAACATGAATAGAGAGTAATTCCTAAGCCTCCCTTTGATATTGATGGGTGTACATACATTAAAGACTAAGAAACCCTAAAATCAGATGAAAATTGTCAGTGGAACATTTTCCCTCAGAAAATACCAACCTTCCTTAAGTAAACGTGTCAATCTTGATAACATTTCATTTTGAAAAGAAAATTAAAAAGGCTTTGAATGCGGTTAAAGTGCTTTCACTTTTGACTGCAAACGACTTCTGCCCCTTGTAAAATGCTGCATTAAATACAGGATATAAACAAATTTTGGTATCATTTATTACCAAACCAAACACACAGGCTGAGTTCAAACGTTTTCCCCTCAGATCTATTTTTCACATCAAATTCAAACTGTTTGCATTCCCTTTGTCCTAGAATACAAATACACTTTCTTGAAATTTGGGAATTAAAACAAACAACCCAAACCCCAAAACAGGACAACAGCAAAACTTTTGGCCACCAAAACCTCCCTAAGGCCCTCAGCTCTCGCAATCGAGGGCAGGTGAGGACAGGCTGGAACTCCTCATGTTCTTTCTGAGTGACTAAAACACGACATGGGCCAAATGCAACCACATGATACTTCCAAAATGAGAACACATATGGCTGAGCATTTCTGAAAAGTCAAAATCTGCTCACGCTGAAATCAATGGGCGTTCTACTCTTGACTTTTGTGGAAGCAGGGTTAAGTCAACACTGGGTACGATGGGAAAATCCCAATGGGAGAGCAAGCGCAGCGGTCCCCCTACGGATTATTCATAAAGTGTGCATAGACGTCATGAGAAAACAGAAGGTGCTACAGAGCTGGTATTTTTAAACTGAGGGTGAGAAAATAGGCAGCAAAGCGGAGAGCATAACTTCTTACGTTGCTTTGTCACCACTCTTGTTAAGGAGCACAGGGAAATTATTTTAAAGGGAGAAAAAAAAAAAACAGTTAACTCTTTCTTCAGTTCAGAAGACTTTTTTTTTTTTCCATTTTAGATGAATTTTCACAGTTTTCTTTATACTTCTGATTATTCTGAATCTATTCAATTGGGGCTGTTCAGCCTGGAGAAGAGAAAGCTGCATGGAGACCTCATAGCAGCCTTTTAGTATCTGAAGGGGGCCTATAAGGATGCTGGAGAGCGACTCTTCATTAGGGACTGTAGTGATAGGACAAGGGGTAATGGGTTAGAACTTAAACAGGGGAAGTTTAGATTGGATATAAGGAAGAAATTCTTTACTGCAAGCGTGGTGAGGCACTGGAATGGTTTTCTCAAGGAAGTTGTGAATACTCCATCCCTGGCAGTGTTCAAGGCCAGGTTGGACAGAGCCTTGGGTGACACGGTTTAGTGTGAGGTGTCCCTGCCCATGGCAGGGGGGGTTGGACCTGGATGATCTTCAGGTCCTTTCCAACCCTAACTATTCTGTGATTCTATGATTCTATTTCTTTCTGAATACTCTTTTTCTGAGACACACCCAATATTCAGAACCACCAAAACCACCCAAGAATACGTCTTTAAACCACCTGCAAGACAAAGATATGTTCTCCAGAACCCCCTTGTATAGAATTTAAATCAGATCCTAGCTGCCTGCAATGGATACTGCATCTACCTTCCTTGGCAAAGAGCAATCCATTTGGGAAAGCTGAGGCAGACACTGAAGTGGATCACAGGGAGCAGCTGTGCTCAGAGACAGAGACCAGTTCTAATCATCAGCATCACAGGACTGTAATCCTGAAATCCAGGCACTAGCAATTATCAGTCTAAGAGCATAATTTATTCCTTCTAGTCAGACACAAGATAGATATCCCATTGGGCACCAGTCAGGTTGTTATACTCATTTTAGAAGGCTTAGCAGGACCACTTATCATGTATGAAACAATACTAATTGCAGGCAGTCTGAGCCATCGGATGAGTTTAATAAAGGGCTCCACTAAAGGTAGCAATGTGCTGTCATTATGCAGGGGGTCAAAAATGCTGGCAGGAAAATCAAAGTACAGCAGCATCTTGGACTTCTGATACTCAAATCTAAATGTACTTCAGATCTCTTCTCCAATATATGTTCCCTCATTCATGCAAACTATTGAGTATGCCACTTAATTCACCATGGAAGACACAACAATATAAACGTAGGATTTCAACCAAAGGACCTTAGATTAATATTTAATCTAACTCATGGCACCGTGGTCCTGTCTCAGTTATTCTTAATAATCCCTTGACTCACCTGTCTGACAATTAACAAGGAAAACAACCCCAGAAACATCTGTCTGTATCACACCCTTGGAATTACAGCCACCATTTCAATCAATGCAGTTTGCAAGCAACAGAGCTTTATCCAAAAGCCAAGACCTTCATTTGCTATCTGCTCACGGTGATGTTCTCCAAGCACCACCCCTTCCTTCCCTGTTTCTTCTTTTCCCATCCCAATGCCGACCAGCCTCGGCTGCCCGGTTTGTGAAGCCGGACAAAAGCAGCCACTCAGTGTGGCTTGGCTGAGCTGTCAAATATATCAGAAAGGAATTTGGTTTTGCTTAGCCCAGCAGCGCCAAGCGCAACTGCAAGACCCGCGATTAGGGCTTGCGGAGAACACACATCGTTATAGCTTCACCCTTGGGCATTCACCAAAAGAGAGATTTGCTTTTCTAATTGGCTCAATATTTTGAGAAGGTAAATGGTGAATAATAACAGCCTCGGTAGCAACGCGAGACAGGATGAAAGCAATACAAACTACCCATTTACGCTCTAGGCTTCATGGCGTGAGCCACACGCCGACTGACTTCCAGCCCCAGGAGGAAACCATCCTGCAGAAGAACATCCTCCCTCATAGCGCCGCGGGGACCGCCCAGGGACACCTCTTTTGGCTTCGCTCACCTCATTTGGCTTTTGGCCTCAGCGAACTATGCTATATTTCTGTACAGCTACGAACCTCATTTGCAGAGCGATAAGTTTCCCGCAGAGTTAGGTACTCACTTCCTTTATGGAGAAGAAGGAAGAAACAGCTCTTTGAGGGGAAACGGCAGTATTTCATTTGCTATTCCAAAGTTTATGCCAGGCAAAATGTTAATTTCTACAAAGCACTCCCTCAACAAAAGCAGCTTTATAAATGGAATTTGATGATAACAATAAATCCACTATTTTATTCAGGGAGTCTTATACCTATATACTCTATCCTCTCAAATACGTGGCAAAAAAAACCCAAATCAAAACAGCAACGTCCATCATCAGGCTAAATACAATCTGTCACACTTAACCTCCGATAATTTAACCATTTGACTCATAAAAGCTGCAGTAAATGCAATGCAACCTACAAATGTCACTGAGGCCACCGATGGCTGAATTTGACCTCTTGGTTTCTGATTTAAATGCCGTGAGTTATGAGCACAGCAGGCTGCAGCCACTGACTGCTGTTCGGGTTCAGTGCTGACAGATGTCCCTTTCCAGATCTAAGGAGGAATGAATGAAAAGCCTCCCCTCCATTCATGGCTGCCAAACAGCATGTTTTTAAATGCAACCGAGAGCTGCATCCTTCTGCAGCCTGCTGATACAGCTCCAAATTTCTCTCCTGCAAGCAATCTACCTTCTTTTCCTATGCATGCCACTGCCTCAAGTCCTTTTTGCTTTTGTTGCAAAAGCATTTTGTTGCAGAGCCTTCTCGCCTCAGCACCAGGGATATAATTCTCCTGCTTGGAATGTGACCTCAGTCTACTGCACTCCCCGAAAGCGCGTATCTTCCATTGACGTCAAGGGCTCTGCACACAGAGGGAGGGAGATAAGCATATTGGAGGCAAGATCTGCTCTGTGAATGAGAATGAAGAATTCTGCTGTAGGAATTTACAAGCCTCTCGCAGTCTCCTCTCTTGATTAAAGCCGCTGGGATTATTACACAAATTCAGCTGCTGAGCCCTGGTTATCGGAAAGCTGCCTCATGCAGGGCTCTCTGCTGTTAACCCATCACGACTGTTTGGGCAAGACAAAACCCACCATTATGTGAGAAAAGCTGGGCAGATGCAGACAGGGTTGTGTCAGAGGGGAGCCGCTGACAGCTCTCTATATGGCATGTCACACCTATGAGCTGTGAAGAGCTCTTCCACAAGCTACATCCTGCTTGTGCTGCAGATTTTAAGCAGTATAGACCTGTGGGTTAAATCGGGGGCGTTATACCCAGTTTTATCCATTCCTTTTCAGAGAGAAAAACCTTGACTATCTATGGGGCTCAGTGCTGTGCTGCAGATGAGCTCTTTGCAAGGCAGTAACCTAGACACATAGTGTAGCACGGGCAGAGCAGGCACAATGCGAGGGCTGCCCAGGAGCTGAGCTGCATTAGTTAAGAGCCCCCACTAATTAGCTGGGCACGATGCCACATTGACATGGCACTGCTGTTTATACGTGTGCAGTAAACCTGCAGGTTCAGAGATCTCTGCACCATGCTCCGCTCCACGTGCGGACGTGCCCAGAGTCAGCAAAGGGACAACAGCTTCACCTGCCAGTGTGTCTCCCACTGCAGAGGAGTTTCTCAGACTCACTGTTATCTGCTCCTCGTTCCTCTGGGACGCAAGAATTGTGAGGCAACCTTGAGTTGCATAGTTCAGACACACCCCAGCACCCACAGAAATGCACCCACAGAATACAGCACTCTGCAGGAACACCAGCCTCTTGAGAAAAGCTGCTTATTACAGATACCATTACAGCAACAACAGACCACTGATCAGATCTGATTATCCTATGGTGCACATTTAACCAGGATTACCTAAACTTAAGCTTGTGTGTAACCTTTCCTGTACTTTCACAGAGTGCTGCTTCACATTTCTGTGCTGCTTTGCAGTGTACTGGTTGCGTGTTTTATCTTTTGAGGGTGCTGAGGCGCTGGCCCAGGGTGCTCAGAGAAGCTGTGGCTGCCCCATCCCTGGCAGTGTTCAAGGCCAGGTTGGACACAGGGGCTTGGAGCAAGCTGCTCTAGTGGAAGGTGTCCCTGCCTGTGGCAGGGGTTGGAACTGGATGAGTTTTAAGGTCTCTTCCAACACAAACTGTTCTGTGATTCTATGATCTTCACTTTATCGTGTGCCACTTTCATAAGCTGTAGCTGTAAAGTATTAATGGCTGCATATCACTAGTGAGTTTTGGATGCAAGCAAGCAACAACACAGGTTTGAAAAGAGGCACATGTAGCAGTAAAATGCCAGCTTTCTGGAGCAGAATGTGGAAGGAAGGGAATGCTGTGGAGGATGCCAGCAAGCACAAGCAGTGCTTTTCATACCTGGTGGAACATTGCACTAGAAACTTCTGTACGCAAGGTCTAGGTAGGACCCCTGAACAAAGCGATGCTGGCCTGTGTGGAGGGTGTATCTATAAGACTACAGAGCTGAAGAAACAGGGGTGACTGCACATCTACAATTTGAGTGAGGAGGCACAGACAAAAAGTGAAGCTTCATTCTGAGCTCTCACACTTTCTGATGGTACATACCAGCAGAGCTAACCTCACATGTGCTGTCATTGCAAGCACGGGGTGGGGGGGGGTGGGGGTTAGAGCTGGTTTATGTGCTTATGGATGAATCATATTCCACAAAGCAAAACCCAAACCAAAACAAAAGCCTGCCTAGACAAAAGGTAAGCATTGTGAAGCAAATATGAATGGACAGAAATGTATAAAAGCCCTTAACCAGCTCAGCCTACTTCAAGGTCAAAGCTCATTCATAACTGTTTCGGCATTGCAAAGGAAGGAACAAGAGACTCATTTACAGCCAAGAGCCTCCTCCTTTCCTGTTTTCCTCCAGCCCAGACAGACCGGGGCAGGTATGTTGGAACAATATAGCAAACGATCAGCTTTGATACACATAAGACAATGCTGATGGGGTTTTCAGATGATTCACATACCCAGCTGCATGTTACCGGTTAAGGTTTCTCACCCTTGATCACAACGTCTGTTCATTGTTTCTTTGTGATACTTCAAAAAGGCATTTGAAAATGCCTACTGAAGCATTCAATACGAAGCTGGGGAAGAGACAAGTGATAGATCCTATCCTGAAGGACAAGGTCTTCATTTTCTGACTCTTCCTACACAAACCCACAAACTTTTGAAAGCATGGTAGAGCCAAGGTTGTTCAAAGTCTTCCTACAAAAGCATGACTCCCTATCAAAACCCTGCAGCAGCGAGTCCTCTTGGTTCAATGCTCTTACATACTGATTTTTTTGAACCATTAAGTACTGCTTTGTACTTTTCAGCATATTGGAATATGTTTAGAAGGCTGAAACAACAAGGAAAAATGCGATGCTAAAGCTTCACCGTGACTTTACATAGTTTTTTGTCTATTCTCTAGTTACTACTTCTCTTGAAAGAAGGGCACATATGAATGTCCAAATATTCTGATCAATTAAATTCAGGCATTTCCTTCAGTTCTCCTTTTTTTGCCCTTCCCCATAGGATTTCACATAAGTTGCTGGCTGTCTAGATGCCAGGGGAAATCAAGAACTAAAACACAGAGCCATCCAAAACATCCTTAGGACCGGAGCCTGACACTGTGGTTTCTGCCAGCGACCACACTTTCATCTTATTGGGATGCCCTTGAAAAAAGCTCCTGCTGTCAGATGCAAAACCTGTGCCCAATTCATGGAATACATGAATGCAGCATAAACCCTCACAGGCCAAAGAATTCCACACACACCGCATGGATTAACTGCGATAGCATCCTTTCCCATAATATTGAATGGCAATAGAAATAGAAGATGAATGCTTTTAACATTTAAAAATCCAGGGCCAGACCCTGAAGTAGAAGCTTCCCAAAAGCTGGCTTGCTTCATAGTGGAAAAATCTACCTCATGTATGGAGATCTTGGGAGGGTTACACAGAGCCTTCAGAGCAGCACAGCATCAGCTCTTTGACACTTGCTCTTCTTGTACCTCAACATTAGAGACCTGCGCTCCACCTCAGCAGAGCAGCCCTCAGGCTTCTCCAATTTGTTCCATAGGATGAGACCAAGACTGCAGATGTATCCATCTCCACATTTTCCTTTGGCTTTAAGAACGCCTCAGCCAGAGGTGAGATCCTGCTTCCCAAGGACACAACACACAGACAGCGATAGCTGGAGGAACAGTGTCAAATTGGTTTCTTGTTGATTTAAAAAAGGCCCGTAAGTGACTTGATTCACCAGGTTACACTTCTTGTATTCCAGTTCTCTCATCCCTGTATGGCAAGTACTGCAACTCTTGGATGTTCTTCACAGGGCTTCTGCGGCGTCTCTCCTGACACATTGGTCACTGCCGTAAGATGGAGAGTGAAGGCCACGTTTGAACAACTGCTGCAAGGAACATAGAGTTTCAAAGGGCAGAGCTGGGCACCCCAGCCTGGTCAGGAGCTAGCAGGTACTGATCATGAAAATCCTCTCTGTGAATCAATGAAATTCACAGGCCTTCAAACCCCAGATGCTTAAATTCAGACTCATTTTCTTCTGTTGCCATAAATCAAAGTGTAAAGTGAACCATAGTGCAGCTACAGCATTTCAAGATGCACCCATCTAAAGAGTCAAATATGCATGTATTGGGTGCTTCCAAACATTCTCTTAACCAACCTTGACCAGGACACCTTGAGAAGCATGACCCTTCAAACACTGCCAGGAAGACAGGACACAGCCACTGGGCTGGCCTCCAAAGCACCCCTCTTCAGCATGTCTGTGAGTGTGACAGTCAAAAAGGCAAAGGGAGGTAATATATTTGAGGTGGTGACTTTGCTGGAAAGCAGAGCTCAAAGCAAAAGATGGGTCTAGCAGTTGCTCCCAGTCCAACAGCTTGCACTCCAGATGGCAGTGCCCCTTCCACATCCTTTGGGCTTGCTTCAGAGGGGCAATGCCTAAAGGACAAGTGCAGAGGTGTACATTCAAAGCCCCTCAGCTGTGACAGATTTCCCTAGTCACACAAGTACACTTCTCATAGCATGTTTATGTGAAACCCTGCAGGGCAACACAACTGCACTCCTGTTAATTTTCCGTCTATCACTTATTAGCATCTTGTGTCCCATAGGGAGCTCTTTGCATCCTATATGCAGGACGTTAGTCAGTGTAGTGAGGAAGCTTCCAAGCTGCCACAATCTACCCCTGGTAGAGACTCTCCTGCATGCCCTGATGCAAAAGGGGGCATTTCATCATGCCCTGATGCAAGGGAGGGCTATTTCAAGAACTTCTGTGGTCTTACTTGTTATTGATTGTGAGGATGACACTATGCATCTTATTCATCTGGTACTGTTCCCACCTCAGCTGGTCAGGGTGGATTTATCCCCAGCCTGTCGCCATCTGAGACACTGGTACCACACATAGACAATAGAGAAGCTGAAAGCTCTCTGGGGCTCTGTTCACACTTTATGTTAAGCAGCAGTGTTCAATCCCTTCTAGAAGCTCTCGGGAGTTTTCCACACTCCCTTCTCACCCTACTCACCCAGGTCAGAGCAGCTTACTACAGCCAGATGCAAAGGAGACTTCCCACAGCAAGCTCAAAGAATCATAGAATATTAGGGTTGGAAAGGACATTACGATCATCCAGTTCCAACCCCCCTGCCATGGGCAGGGACACAAAGAAACTAATGAATAACTTATGACAGTTTCCCTTTTCAGCCCAGATAAACCAGGATGGAGAAGCAGTGACTTGCACAGCAGCAAGTTCAAACAGACATGTGATGGGCCACAGCCACAACAGACTGGGAAGGAGAGCTCTGTTTTCCTTCCTCAGAAAAGGGATTTCAGGCTTCTCAGTGTTTTTCTGGCAGCCTGTGCTGAGCTCCATGGGTGAGAACAGCAAGGTGCTGGTCAGGAGCTGGCTCCAGGCCTGTCCTTGGCCAGGCGTGCCAAGTTGGATGGGACTGCTCATCTCAGACACGGCACAGCATGGCAACGGCCCTTCCTCCACACACAGCCACCAAATGTCAAGTGCATGTCATCCCATGCAAAGATGTGTCTTCAGACCTCCCAGGCTGGGATGGATTTGTCAATAGGTGGGTTTTAAATATGGGATTCAAAAGCCCAATAATGTTTCCATTCTGAAACGACAGGTGGGATGAATGCGGGGAGGTTTCAGGCTGATTGTGAAGAAGTGGAGCACATGGAATAAAGAAGGACCAGCTTAACCTGCTAAAACTGCCCAGGGATTTGTGTCTTTAGGCAGGACAATGAGGGTACCGCCCCAGAGGTTACAGGTGATATTGAAGGGATATTGTTAGTATACAAAGAATACCAGACATGAGTAGTGGCTGTTGGTCTGTTCCTCAACAGCCTTCTTGCAAAAGGAACACCACTTCTGCAGATCTGGTAAGCCTAAGGAACAAAGCAGCACTGCCACATGAAAAGTTCAAGCGTGACAAACTGCATCTAATGCCCCAGGTCTCTTGGCATCCCTGGCCCTGAAGGGAAAATGGGTGCTTTGTGTTGAACCAGCTCAACCTCTGCTGACAGATTCAGTACTTCAAGGAGATCATTTGGCTGCTGGTCCCTCATTTAGCTGTACAGCATCAGGAATAGGGAAAATGTTCCCTTTGGGACCTATGGTGCTGCCTTCAACACCTGCTGAGATTTCAGTGTTGCATTCCTGAACCAAAGGCACCAAGAGGATGCTCCGGCATTGGAACAGGCTGCCCAAGGAAGTGGCGGAGTCGCCATCCCTGCAAGCGTCCAAAAACCATATAGATGAGGCTCTTAGGGACGTGGTTAAGTGGTGGCCTTGGCAGTCCTAGGGTAGAGGCTGGACTTGATGATCATAAAGGTCTTTTCCAGCCTAGCTGGTTCTGTGATTCTCTAAGACTAGGATCACTTATTGAAGCAGGCTAGATAGTACTTGCAGTGCTGCTGGCGTGCCACTCTTGGCCCTGCTCTGGTCTTGCCAGCACCATCACTACCCTTCATGAGCCCACTCATGCAACAGAACAGGAAGGAAAGTTTTACCATTAAACATCTAGTGATGATTTACACAGAATGACTGAAATAAACAGAAAACTCACACTCGCCAACTGATAAAGCACTAAGAAACAATAAGTTGTGATGTGCCAGTGGTAGGGTTGGCTGAAGAGAAGGAAAACATCTGAAAGGCAGGGAACAGCACAAAGGGAAAGAGACAGATCCTCTACAAAGACAGCAGCAGGCAAATCAGAGAAAGAACACAGAGGTGGATGTTAGAAAAATGTGATGTTCCTGTGGGTGTATCACTTATCAGCCCTTCTTGCACATAAACCACATTTTCTTCAACATTTAGGAAAGAAGAATGACTGCTCTGTAATTAACAGAAATAAAGGCTGGACCAGATCCTGGGCTAGAACAACATTCTTGCAAAAGTGAATTTTGCTGGAATATTGGCATTAGGCACGTCAGGGCTGCTGCAGGAAGAGGGCAAATCCAGGATAATTGGAACAGGCTGCCCACTAAGAGCCACCCAGCTGGGGACCCCATTTACTAAGCCATTTAAATCCTATTTAACAAGCCATTTAACAACAATATGACCCCACCAAAGGGAAATCCTGGGGGAGCAATTTTGCATATTTGATACGGGCACCTTTTGCATATCCTGCTGCCAATGTTTCCCCCTATGTCCTCCTTCCTAGGCTCAACTAATGAAAGAAATCCCATGGTTTAGAGTTTAAACTGGAACTGCCTGCACAGTCTCTCTTGTCCTGCTCTCTCACTGGCACAAACCCACTCTCCAAAGAAGAAATCTAACTCTATAGTTCCTCTGTCTGTTTTAGCAGCCTGCAGCCTCACAGGCCTATTTGTTTTGATGGTCAAAACATCAAGCCATGAAAGCCTCTTTCCTACCATCACTCTGCCCCTGAATCCACTGATTCTGAAGGACAAACTGTCACCCTAAGCACTGACGGCTCTAGATGACACCACTGTCAGACCAGCACCTTGTCTACAGCACACCTTTAATTACCAAACCAACTTTACCTCTACTACATGGTCTTCTACCTCCTCCTCCTGTTTCCATCCCCAAGCTGTGCCAGCTGATGGAAAGCCAGGAATGCAGGCAAAGCTACCACCCCCTGAAGTGGGTTGATTCTTTAAAGCGACCAGAACAACAGAGGGCAGCCATTTATCAGGAAAACATCAGCTGTCAAGACAAGCAAATGCACGTAATTTCTCTGCCTCTTCTCATGTTCCTCTCACGACTGCTGCGCGATTGTCTGGTTGATCCCCACAGCTGGATGCCGCAGCTTTCTCCTTGGCATATGCAATTGAAAGACATGCTAGAACAACTCGAATAAATGGACGTCGATTTCATCAACTGTGTACGTGTGTGTCAATGACACGTGTCTCTTTTTTCCTTCCCTCCCATTGCCCACTAGCATGCTCTCCAGCCCAGCAGCTCTTGACATTTTGTTCGATGGCACATTTCCCCACTGGGAAATGAAGCTTCCATTAAACCCAAGTGCTCCATGAGAAGGTATACAATTTGTCAACATTTTCACTAAAAATGATCAAAACAGTTCAGACTTGACTGGTCGGGAATACTGCAATTTGATAAGGTCAAAATGTATCATCTTAGCTTCATCATCTAGATTTCTGTGTTATTATAAAGCCACATAACTGAACACCAGCTGACATAGGTGGAAAGCTAAATATCTCAGCCTCATAAAAATATTTCACTGAGAGCCTAACCAATGGTAAAATGTGAGAAAGGAGAAACCTTTTCTGAAAGGAAATTACACAATTTGTGTCCATGGGAGATTTCATAGCTCTCAGTATTTCCTCTAATCAGAATCTCATTTGCTTCAACACTGCTCATGGAATAGGATTTCCATGTCGCAGCAAGATCACAGTAGCCTGCAGTTCTGAGCATGGATTACTAGACAAGGACACTTGCAGAATGGATTGCTGAAGAAACTTCCCTCTTGCTGTCCTCGCACATAGACACAAATCTTCACTGCTTCGAGGCCAAAGAAGAATGAATGGATTCTATCAGTTCTGGGCTTTGCTACAACCAGTTTGACTGGTGCCTTGCTGCTTTCATCCTTCTTTTGCCTCCTCATCCATCTCCTCCTCCATCCTTCCCTTTCTTATCTTTGAAGCCACAGTCTGTGCTCAATGGTTTTGCTCTTTTCCAGTTAAGAAGCATGCTGTGGGTCTTGCAACAGGGTTTGTGCTTGTGCTGTGTCCGTCTTAACCCACACAAGGTGAAGAAGGTGAAGAGTGGGCAGTGCTGTGTAGCTATGGGCTTGGCTCACTGTGCCTCAGGCTCAATGAGTACCATGCATTTAACTGCACTCTTCTTGCATCAGCTTTCACTTCTAATTTCACCTTTCTATGTCCAAGTTGCAAATTCACTACATCTTCAGAGGATGCTCTCTGACCCTCCAGAAGGTATTTACAGTTTCTTACAGCTTTGAAGAACTTTAAAGAATTGCCATTTCAAAGGGATTTATAGACACCTACCTCCTGCTCCATTAACCTTTAGTGCCTCCAAATTCTTCATCGTGTCTTGTGAGTGCATGCACTGGTCCGGCAAATGAAAGCTAAGCATTCTCTTAGGGTACTGTCAGGAGCCTAACTTCCTAGGAGGTCCTTCAAGAACTTTGTCAGGTATGGAAATCTGTCTTATGACTGATGTTTTAACATGTAATAGCTGTATTTAAACCACAGGCAAACAAACCACCAATTGTTTCGGTGCACCTGAGCAAACGGTTTAAGTATAACCTAGACTGAAAGTTTTTAATTACAGTATTAAAAGAGGCATTATCAATTAAATACAGCAACTGGAGAAATCACAGCTCATGAATATGCAAGATACCTGACAAAACCTTTCTGTAAATGCTTCAGTAATTTTCAGAGGTGAACCTCGAACAAGCTGCCTCTTCCATTTGCGGTCTCAGTTGTTGATAAATATCCAATGCTCTCCACCTTATTTTTAGGAGGTATTTTTTATTGCAGTCATCATTTAAAAGCACTGCTTGGAGATGAAATGCATTAAATGAACCTGAGGTTCTTCTTCTGCATTAAAGGGCATTTTGAAGTCTGAAGTACAAGAGTTTTTATTTCCTTTTAACATTCACCACAGGAAGTGAAGACAAGTCACCGCAGGCCTCAACATCAGTCCATGATGCAGCAAAAGTCATAAACCAAGCGCAAAATCAAACATCAAGATTTTATGGCCATCTAGAACAAAATTTGGGCAAGTAAAGACCCCAGGGAGTTTTAAGGAGCTGCACTGATATTACCCCACAGACTACAGCAGGAGCTTTGCCTTTCTGCTCAACTGAAAGAGTGGGAGAAATGGAAGACAGGGAATACCCAGGGTTACAGGTCTGCTCAAAGACCTCACTAAGGTGCTTCAGATGGTCCAGAAGATGAGCACCAGGCTGCTCTCGGTAGCAAGGAGGTGTGCTTTGAAGGTGTGAGATGACTGTGTACTGAAGTCAATGGGAACCCTTTAATTGCTTTAACAGGAGACTGGTTCCTATCTTACCTGCTTGCCCAGACTCCCAGTACCATGGTCAAGTGATGTATGTCCTATTCTGTTACCTAAGGGGGTGAAGATAGCCTCCCCAAGATCAAATGCATGAGAGAACATCTCCCCTCTCACCCACGACTGTAGTCTTGCCCGCTGTTGACACAAGACCCTTTAGAGAAGGATGAGAAGAACACGACCAATCCGTGTGTGTCCAAAGAGAGCTTGCTTTGCAATCACACATCTTCACTTAACCAGGTACTGAGCAGATCCCCACCCGCCCTCAGTGTGGAAATCTGGCACTCCTGAAGGAGAACCACGTCTTACCCCCAGCCTGAGCTGCTCTCTTTTTAGCTGCAGGAGACTTGGTTGGGCAGAGTCTGACTTAGGGCAACACCGCAGACAGCAAGCATGGATCTGATCTCAGTTCCACAACACACCTATTTTCCATGGCTGTGCATGCTCCCACAGCATTGCCAGAGCTCCCTCGCCTCCCGTTTGCTGCCTGCCCTTTTGACAACTAGTCCTTCAGCTGGGCTTTGCTACGTGGGGAATATTTAATCCATCTGGAATGCCAGCACGAACAGATTGCCTAGCTCTCACCTACCAGATGACTACACTGGGTTTTATTCTGACCAGTATAAGCAGGGAAACTTTAACATATCACCTGGATCTTGCTTAGGGAAAAGGAGCTTTGGAAGAATTAGTTTGCCTTCGCACAGAGAGCCCTAGAATGGTCCCACACTCAAAATCTTGTTTTATCAGTAAAGAGGAAGCACACCATATATATAAACGTATATACATATTCACATATATACAAAAGGCCAAGTTTTTCATGTTAGAATAACTGAAATCTCAAGACCCTCACCAGCATGAGTCCAGATCTACTTTTTATTCCAGAAAAAGAACTAATATTAGCATGGTGAGAACTGTTACACACACAGTTAGTTTCTACCCTGTTTCCTGGTGCTATCCTCTCCCTTTCCCAATCTCTCTGGGTCCCAAGGCCAGGAGTTTCATTCTGACATTTTGGGCTGTTTCAATGAATCCCCATCACCTAGAGTCCTCCCCCAGCAGCAGTATAATGTTCATGTTGATGCTTTCTTCTTCATGCTAGGGTCCACCTGGGGTTATCTTCATATGTTTGCTAACACGCTTTTACGCCTTTACTCTTCTTCTCATTTCATTTCTTCATCTTAGGCTGGACAGGGCTTGGAGCAAGCTGCTCTAGCGGAAGGCATCCCTGCCCATGGCAGGGGGTTGGAACTGGATGAGCTTTAAGGTCCCTTCCAACACAAACCATTTTAGGATTCTATGATTCACTGGTCTGTAGCTCCATGACACATCTGCATTTACAGAGTTTTTAGCATTTCCTCTAGCATTCCTTCTCCCCAAGGCCACGTCACCCCATCGCTTCCAATGAATGCATTAGTAAAAGCATCAGTGCCACTAGAAGATGACACCAACACCCTACATAAACCCACAGCTTTCTCAAAGAGCCACTGGGTTAGGCTGTTGTGAGGCTGATACATATAGGAAAGGACACTAGATAAATTACTCTCATTTCTGGAAACCTGTCTCTTCCTCAGGAATATTTCTATATGCAACTACTGTGCACATCAGAAGCTTCAAACACTTTTGCTCAAGCTGCTATTTTACAGCCTTACCACAACCTTACCCTTTACAAGAGGAAGCAAAGCTTCAGCAGGTGGCAATTAGCTCTATAGCCCCAAGACACACATGGCTTTGGTATTGTGGAACCCCTTCATGATCTGGAAATGACTGTAGCCTGTACTGAGGGGATGCAATTCCCTCCCTACCTCCCAGTCCAGAGGGTTTAGGGAGGGATAGGGGGTCTAAACCAGACATGGTAAGGAATGCTTTGGGATTTGAACAGAGGAGGGGACAATCCCATTGGATGATGAGAACATTAGGAAATAAATAAGTGAAAAGGGAAAAGAATATTTATCATGCATCTCTTTCTTCTCTACGCAAACAAAGCGTGCACATGCACACATAATGCAGAGACATATGGATGCCTGAACAGATCCTATCCCTCTCCTCTACCTGGTACTTCTTTTATTGCCTCACACTGCAAAATATTTGGTCACAAACCGTTTATCCCCACGTTTTCCCAGAGCAGCAGGACAGCAGGGCTCTGTTTAGGTCTCTCACAGTGACAGCTACGATGAACACCACACAAAATAAACCCCTCCGTAACCCAGTGACACAGCACTTGTGTAAAAGCACGTCTGAGATCCAGAGGGGACCCGGGCAGAGCCTGTGGCACTCCTATCACCGGAAACCAAGAATATCCTGGCTCTGTGCAGGTCCTCAAGAGAAGAATGTGTGTGCCATTGTCACGTTGCCCAGTCGACCCATTTGTCCGTTTTCCATCTCTGAAGTGGGATGTGCATTTCCCACCGCACAGAGATGGAAAAAGCCCCCGGTGACTTTCTTTTCCTGCTGTGACTGCCAGGCGACGGCCAGATCAAGGGATTAAGATACACTTCCCTCAAGATCCAGCCAATCTCATTTGGCTTTGCACACAGTTACTCGTAATTGCTTCTCTCTTCCCTGGAAGCCAACCTAACTTTCCCCTAGAATTAGAGTCAGTTACAGTCCTTAGTGCAGAATTTCTTACCATAAAGTTCATTCTGCTCTTAAAAACAATGATTTTCAGCACTGAAGGGAGGACAAATGATTTCATCTCAGCAATAACATAACAGGAAAGTTATGTCAGTGCTGAGGCATAGGTTCTGAGCAACAAATAATTGATTGAGTTGGTTTTGTTACATTCAGTTTTAACATTGAGCATCTTAAGGCAGCACTCGGCACATATCTTGAGAGGTATGTTAACAGGACTGAAAGGTCTGGCTCTAAGTGGTACTGACATGAAGCAGAATAACCAGAGCATTCCCTGCCTCCCAGGGAAATGACTTTTCAGCTGCCTTTCCAGTAAAGCCATCCCAGCCTGGCCCATGCACGTGACTTTCTGTCAGTGCACTGAGTCTGTGGCAGCTGAGCTACACAGATATTGATGGGCAATCTCATGAGTGCTTCTGCCAACAGATGCTTCTACGATGTATTTGATGGAGGGAACGCTGAGCAGTGCTGACCATCAGTGATGCTCTCTCAATTTACTGGGATGAAAAAGCACTCAGGACCTCTCAGGATGGGTCCTCAACAACAGGGAGTGAAATGCCCTTTTCAGCTGGCTGGGAAGAGACATAATAAAAGGCAGAAGCAACCCGTGGAACAGGGTAGGGTTCAGGGAATGGCTGCATGACTGTGCAGTTAGAAGTCACAATTAGCAGACGAGTCCTTGGCATCCACAAGCTCTGACTCCCTCTGATTGGAGATGCTGTTGTCACTTACTCGAGACTCATTTCCTAATTGGGAAAAGACAAATAACACCGGAATCCCCAAATACCTATTTTCAGCCTTCTGATTAAACTGAGGATGTGGAAGAAGCAATGTCTCCTCTCTTGAAACACGACAACAAAGGAATGAAACACTCAAATATCTGATATGCAGTAGTTCTTCCAAATAATACATTGAAAGCTGAATATTAAAGTGGTCCAGTTGGCCCTGTCCCAAGCAGTGGGATCTGCTATGCTCCCAAATAGCCTGAAGATCTAGTTCTGCAAGCAGAGGATTATGTTATTTACAGCTTTCCCAAAATCCTAAAATGCTCCTGGATGGAAAGGACACTGTAAGTGCTGCTGTGCTTGTGGGGATGGAGGGGGAAAGTGTCAACGAAGAGTGAAAATGCAGGTCTCTGGCTGCCCAAACTCAAAGGCAGAACTGATACACCAGCCTGTAGAAGGTGTGTCTGCCCTGTGGCTCCTCCACAGAGCAACAGAGAACACTACATTAGCCAACTAATGCTGCCACGGGAAATGGCAGGTCTCTCCTGGCATATACCCACTCTGGTTTGGGGCGGTGGGGAGCAGGGGTGCTGGGAGGAGGCAAAAAGACTTGGTAAACTGGAATTACACAAGCAAAATCTGGATTCTGATTTCGAATGCTGGATCTCAGCGCTGACCTAACCGAAAGGCATCCAAGCCGTTAAATTAACCTATTGCCGAATACAGCACTGCCTTCAGGTCTTTTAAAACAGGCTCTACCACAAGGCAGGGAAATGGAAAACACTAAACCAGAAAAAACAGTAATAAAAGTCTACAGATGTTCTAAATTACTCAACACACACAACCCCCACCTCTCCATCTGCAGGCACCAGAGTTTTCATCCTCCCTCTCCCCCGCAGGGTATATAATGTTTCACATATTTACTCTCACCGAAGCCTGGTAGCAATAGAATGAACCCTGGGCCAGATGACCTTTGTGTACTGCGGGGCTGGTGGTGGCCAAGCCGTTTGTGCCTAACAGCTTAAAACCACAGGGGGAACCACACCGCATCCGGTCCCTCGCAGCCACGCACGTTGCTTGCACAAAGGCATCGAGCTAAACAACGCTCTTCTCTCCTCCACCCTCGCGTTCTTGTTTTCCAGTGGTAACACAGAAGAAAGCACAAATAAGTGTTTAATGCTGTCAGTTCAGCCTCACTCTGCAGAACTTGAATGTCTTCCTCCCACTCTTCTTATTTTCCAGAGCTGGAAGGGTGAGCTACAGCATCACAGCATGATTTGGGTTGGAAGGGACCTTAAAGCTCACCCAGTTCCAACCCCTGCCACGGGCAGGGACACCTTCCACTAGAGCAGCTTGCTCCAAGCCCCTGTGTCCAACCTGCCCTTGAACACTGCCAGGGATGGGGCAGCCACAGCTTCTCTGGGCACCCTGTGCCAGCGCCTCAGCACCCTCACAGGGAAGAGCTTCTGCCTAAGAGCTCATCTCAGTCTCCCCTCTGGCAGGTTAAAGCCATTCCCCTTGGCCTGTCCCTACAGTCCCTAATGAAGAGTCCCTCCCCAGCATCCTTGTAGCCCCCTTCAGATACTGGAAAGCTGCTATGAGGTCTCCACGCAGCCTTCTCTTCTACAGGCTGAACAGCCCCAACTTCCTCAGCCTATCTTCATACGGGAGGTGCTCCAGTCCCCTGATCATCCTCATGGCCCTCCTCTGGAGTTGCTCCAACAGCTCCATCTCCTTCTTATGTTGAGGACACCAGAACTGTACGCAGTACAGCAGGTAGGGTCTCATGAGAGCAGAGCTCAGGAAGCGCTACCAAGCCCTCACCCTCTCTAGCAATGGAAGCCAAGGTGAGTAGCTCACAAAAAGGATCTGGGCAAACAGTTTCAATCTGGAGAATGGATATGAGCCTGGACTGTGAGGCAGCTTGGGTTAAAGGAGCCGTGACCTAGGACAGGGACAAGCAGCGGGGTGCATTCAGTTTTTAAAACATAGAACTGCATAAAAGCACTCCTGTAGGTACAGCCTGAACCCCACCGGCAACGGCGGCCACAGGATAAACATGATGACGAGGACTTGACATCACGCACAACTAAACATTCCTAATGCTATAAAGCAGTATCAGAGAGCAGCTGTACCGAGCTCAATCAGCACATACCACAGAGTACACATACACACCGTGCACGCAAAGGGTTCGACACAGCCTGTACCTAAAATATGGGCCATGCAGCTGAAAGGAGGTTTTCAAGGCTGCAGATAATCAGAGAGAAGAGTTTCATGTGGCAGATGCTAGTTAGGGTCCCTGAATAGCTTTAAGTGTCAAGATATTCCCTTCGATGCTAGTGGAGATCAGCTGGAGACTGTGGGGATAGGAGCACAACTTCGTATGAAGGGTTAGGAAGTATCCCTGGTAAAGCATCCCTGGACCATTGATGGGGTGCAGCAGAGGCACCGGTCCCCGAAAAGCTGAGCAGGCAGTAAGGGGACTCTCCTGCAAGCAAGGTGAGTCAACAGCTCAGGGCTTTAAAATGCCAATCCCTCCATTACAAGAATGGCAAGAAGGAAGGATTTATTGCAGCTGGCACTTCTAGAGGAAAATCATGTACCTTAGCCTTTTAATCTTCAGCAATACATACAGAGTTTGTGAACAAAAACCAACCCACCCCAAAATGACACAAAATACCATGGTATTATCTTTAGGAGAAGATTGGTTGACTGAGCCTTTGCTGTTTTGTTCAGGATGATGCATTAGGAAGCACCCTTCTGAAATCATTTCTTCCCCAGGCACGCCATGTAAAGGTATGTCTAGAACGTGTGTCTATGGGTGTCTACCACCCTCACATTACCAGCACACTGTACCAGGCTCTGTTTTATCCTTATTTTCACCTTTGCTTTTTCCAGTGGGGATAGTGTCAAGGAACTGCAGCACTTGGGTTCAGCGTTGCAAGATGTACTAACCACAATCTCTCCGATCTGATCCAGCTGCCTCCCAGTAACTCCACAGTTAACCCAAATATGAACCTCACAGACACTCACGTACAGACTATAGAGAGGATCCTAAGCCCAGAACTGAGCTGTGGATCCCCTCCAGACTTAGGAATGTTTTGTCTTCCCTCCAGTTACCCGGGCCAGGTCTTCAGCTGCTGCAAATAAGCAGCAGTGGGGTTGCTGTGCCCAAGCTCCCGTTCCCCATCCTCCCCAAGGAAAAGGCAGGGAGCCAGGCCCCGCTGTGGGTCAGCTCCATCCCACAAGCCGCCAGCTGCAGCTCTGTGGTCTCTCCCGACCACGGAGCATTCACAGGACTCTCTGCAGAGCTTCCTGCCATCCCAGCGGGATCGGCGGAGAGGCAGCCGGGGAGCTGCGGCTCTGAGGAGGTGCGGCAAAGGGGGAACACAAACTCAAGATACTCCATGCGCTGAGCTGAGGACAGACAGGCTGATGGGGATGCTCTCAAGCAGGGAGAAGGGGAAGTCAGGAGCAGACCCAGGCAGGAGAAAGGAAAACCAGCTCCATGTTTCTTTTCCTGTGCCAGCCTCACGCATCCCTTGCATCCCCCTGTGCAGATCTGGTCACTGCGGTCCTCAAAAGGACTTAAACATCAACTTCCTGGGGAGGTGTCCTTACTCTGTGTTTATAAAAGGGGTAAACAGAAACCTGAAGAGAAACGCCTGAGATCTGACTTCTCAGAAAGGCAGAAGTTGGTGGCTGCAGAGAGGGGCTAAAAATGCTCCCACTCATCCCAAAAATAGACAATCAGGAAAATTAGGCCGTAATCTGTCAAGTGTCAGACTAGTATCAACACAAAGTTCAGCCCAGGGCCCTCACATCCTTCTCCAGATATCTGGTAGCATTTAATACTTTCTCTGAACACCACACACACACCAGGGGTTTCTCTATAACATGGCATGCAGCGGACCTTGCGCATCAAAGACTCAGTAGCCCACAAGCCTCTGACAAGAAAGCATCATAGATGGACACAGGGAAAGTATTAGATGGACACCAAGATGTTTAGCTTCTGATGTCAGATCAATTTAAATTAAAACCATATCAGTGTTTTCCTCCAGGAATAGCACGTAAAAGAATCCATCTATCTGCACAGCACAAAAAACCCTTGAAGCCTATAAACATCAAGTCTACAACTACCTTAACGCTACCTCTCACTACACAGGTGAAAACCTAACCAAAAATCGAAGGGGAAAACATCAGCTTCCTCTGTATTAGAAGACTATGAAACTAATCCACATATATAAAAAGGATCTGGGGGCAAAAAACCTGTAGAGAAAGCTGACTTGCATTTGTGAAGTCCTAAGAAGCATTGCAAACAATGGGGATTAAAAAAGTGAAATTCAGAAGAAAGCAAAGCTTCTGATTCAAAAGGAGTTTTAATCCTCGGCACGTTTGGTTTCGTTTCCTTCAGAGCTTGAGTCAAGCCACAAAATTTGGGCCTGACCATTTCCCAAAGTTCAGGGCATTTTAAATCCAAAGATTTTAGCAGTGGGTCCAAACCAATGCTGTTATTGTACGGGTCAAGTATCTTATTATAAGGATTGTAAACAACAAGAGAAAGCTCTCAGACTGGCCAGGGCTCCCTCTGCCAGCTAATCACAGAAAATGTTCGCAACGATGGAATGAAGGATGATGCTGTGGATACTGGCACTGGCCACAACTACTGCAGCACTTACACAGCACGTCAGTGAAGCAGTATCTGTACCCTAGGTTAAGCAAATTCAAAGGCTGAAGCAAAAATGTCTAATATCTTGTTATTGAGGTGCCAAACGGAACCTTCAAGCTATTGTTGTATTCAAACCTACTCCTGATCCCATCACCTTTGGACCCTTGCTTTCAGAAGTTTCCACTCATGTCTATACAAAGACACCTTCCATTCATTGCCTACCACTTAACCAATACTGAGTGGAAGGGAGCTAAGTCTATGCACATGTTTATATGCAGTTCAATTCTAACTCAATGCTAGGGTGAAGGGAATCACTGTCAAACACAGAAGAGCCCTGTTTTCTGCAAGGACATAAACAGGAGAAATAGGTATGAGCAGAAACTGCTCTCCTAAAAGATGTACACAAAGCTGAAGAACGTATCACAGCAACAATGACTTAGAAAAGTAAATACCTTTCATTCTTCTGTAGAAGCATAAGCTTTCCTATGAAGGCCTTAAAGCACTTCAGAAATGTCTTATGATACTAGAATCACAGCATGGTTTGGGTTGGAAGGGACCTTAAAGCTCACCCAGCTCCAACCCTCTGCCACGGGCAGAGACACCTTCCACTAGAGCAGCTTGCTCCAGGCCCCTGTGTCCAACCTGGCCTTGAACACAGCCAGGGATGGGAAACTGGGTTCATTGTCATTTTATTGACAGGAAAACAGAAGTAAAGGTGACAAGATGCCTTGCTACAGGCTCAGCAGGGCACTGGTGGAATTTGGGCATGAAACAGGACTGGATCTCTCCCCAGTGCCCTTCAATACGTAATACTAATACCTCCCTAGATGAGACCTAGCTATAATAGACAAAAATATCAGTTGCCTGAAAGCTTCTCTTCAATCAGCCCAAACGACTTCTTAAAGCCTCATCACTTGCCTTTTAATTTCATTTTCATGCATTAGCAGGAGCACAGTTTTTAAGTCTTGCTTTAACTTGTGAAGCTCCCCCTGCAATAAGCGGATTCACTGGAGGGTCTCTGCCTGCATGAGAATGAAGAGCTTGACCTGGTGAGTACAAATGAGCTCGGAGCTTTTTAACAGGAACAAGTTGTTATGGTTCAATTTAAAACCCTGAAGGAGGCACAGGATGTCTCAGGAAAACACACTGTAGGGCTGAATGAATGGGGCATCAATTTCCTTGACAGAGATGTCCCGGTTGCTTCGCTCTTCTTGTATTTTTGATACACAGTTTGGTGCCTTCATTCTGCGATAGTGGGACCCCTGCCAGGTGTTGCTACAGACCTTCATAGTGAATGGCTTTAAGTGTGAAATCAACCCAGTTTTCTCTTTTTACAGAGTAGGGAACTCTCTTTGTGATCCAAATAAACCTTGAAGAAGGCTTCAAGCCAACCTCGTCACTGTTTGTTCTTGCGTAACTGGACTAGGAACACTCAGTACCCAGAAGAAACAACAATTCTCCTATATACCTAAAAAACTACATTTACTTTGAACTTATCAGCAGCAAAAAGCCTGTCATCTTTGGACATCATCCACTAGAACTGCCCAAGACAACTTATCCTGTATTTTTGGGTGCCAACAACAATGGACTTGACATTGTCCACATTTATCAGAGCGGATTTGTTACCCAAGGCACCGATAATAAAAAACAACTCCTTGCCTACTGGGTCCAAATATTTTTCTGTTGAACTAAAATGACTTTTTTATGTTATATCCACACATGAAAGCCGTGGCTTTAGGAATCCAAAGCAATAATCCTCTGCATTCATTCTTCAGGGCACAGAAGAGCACAGCCAAATCCCATCCACAGGGATCAGCTTCCACCTTCGCTTATAGTCAGAGTAAACAATGCAGAAGCCACAGCCACCTCTTGTCTCCACACTGATGGACTTTCAGATGGAACCACATCCTGAAATGCTGTGCTACCCTCAGCACCAGAATAGCAACCAGCCTGCAGCAGGAGCACCTGAAGATGTCAAGTTTGAGCACTACAGGACTGAGATCCTCTATGAGGAGTTCCACAGTGATGGATCCTGCCGGCATCAGCCCCAGCCCAGATAGTACCACTACTGAGGGACTCCCAGAGCCAAATCCTCTCCCATGCCCACCCGGGCCATCGTGATCACTACAGGCTTAGCCTAAATCCTGGCTGGCATCCACTGATGAAAAATACAGGAGAGAAAGGAAAAGCTTCTCATCTATGCTGTGGAGTTATCACCGGAGAGTTATCTCCCCAGGGACGGAGGGGAGCAGAGGAGCCAGGTCTCCCTGCCCCAACAGCAGAGCTCCTCCACACCCAGCCAAAGCCAAAGGAAGGTGGGCAGAAATGGGCTGAGGCAGCTCAAGGGAGGCTTCACACCACCCAGTTTAAGCATCTGACTATGGAGTCATTGGAAACACATGAGGGAATGAGCTGTATTCCCAGTAGGGAAGTTCCTGGTGCAGGAATCCCCAGTGATGCAGGGTGGGTGCCTGCAACTGGATGCTTCAAAGGAGTTCACTGGCAGAGCCTACAGCAGACTGCATGAATGCCCTGCAGCAAAGCAGCCCTGATTTCAGGCTGTAACAGACAGCAGCTGCTTGCCAGGTATTGTGGTTGCTCTTAAACTGCCTGGTTTTAACTTACATGAACATCTGTAAGCAGCTGCCACCCTGGGCCAGCAAAGGCACTGCAGGGCGACCCTCGAGCCCTGGGCAAGCTGTGAAGCCAGGCTCTCCTCCTGAAGCTGTTCATACACTTCTAACTGCTCCAGACCAGGCACAGAGGGAGAGCTGTAACACGTACCCACCACCGGGTTAGGCACACGCAGCCAAAGCTGCTGGGTGACAGTCAAGCACAAGCCCCAGAATGTTTAACCTGCATAAAGGGCTTTAAGTTTAAAGTGAAATGAAATAAAACCAGCATTTAACTGCAGTCCAGCTTGCTACCACCTCTGGTGGCCAAGCCAAAAGTATTAGGTAGAGTTAACTTTGGCTGACACCGCAGCATTTACTGTTTAATTTCCTGATACTTAAAAAAATGATTTTTTAAAAGTCTCTGTATCTTGGATATATCTGGGAGCAGCTCCTGATTTCTGTAACAAATCATCAGGATTTGCGTTTCTGAATTCACATTTCATGGATTTTTCTCCTTCTAAACTCAACTCCAGGAGTACTCACAGCATCTTGGCAAGAACCTCCCTCCTTTGGGCAAATGTATCACCAGGCATTCCTGGCAGGCTGTCCCCTCAAAGATAACTTAACACACTGAGCTAGGAACAGGATTAGCTGCTTCTCGAGCTGCTTTGTCCAGGTGCCTGCAGAAGATCACTCAAGTTCAGCTTCTCACCGGACTGGGCTGTATCTCTAGCAAACGACTCGGAAGCATGTGGAAGGATGTGTGGGTGTCTGGGTCAAACCCATCAAGAATCAGTGCCGAGTATCAGACTTCAGCTGTCCGGTGAACCCTGGCTAATGTGACAATAAAAACCTTCCCAAATACTTCATTATGGGGCAGCCAAAGCATTTCACCTTCCTCACTCAGCTGGCTCTAGGTATTGTCACAGAAACAATATCCAGATCAGAGAGATCACTTGTACGGTCCAAGGCAACTTCTTCTGAGGCGCAACTGCCTCCAATTCTTATGCGCCTAATATAATACACAGTCCAAAGTGTGTGTATATATATATTTACATATATTTTATATATATGTATGTGTATATATATGCATATATATTTATATATATATTAAAAAAAAAACAGATTAAAGTGTAAACCAGTTCAGGCAAACAAGCTAAGCCTTCACTGGAGAGCCAGATGTAGTACAGGTGTGCTCAACAGATTCCTGAGCTGTATTTACCATAAAGCATTTATAAGAGCTCCTAAAGCTTTGGGGCCTTTTGCAGCATTCTGCAAAACCTCACTTTTTTAATTGTGAATGCATCAAGTGGCAGAAAATAAAAGATCACATGCCTTGAAGAGATGAGGGGCTCTGCACAAGGAATCAAGTGTCACAAAAGGCACAAAGCAAAGAAGAAGGTTACATCCATGTCAGACTGTACTGTAAGGCAAACAAGAGGTGATGGCACTGGGAGAAGAGCTTGGGGACCTTGAGATAAAGTAGTGAAAAACACTTTACTGCAGTAAGGCCAGGATAGAGCCACAAGTACGGCTGCAGCAAAGGGAGAGGAATCACTGCTATGAATCGTAGCTCTTCGTGTCTGCCCCGGGAATTCCAAGTGGCTTCAAGCCATTAGTGCTGGACTAATTCTATGCAACTGTTACATAGGTGACTGTGTATTTCTCTGCATGCAATGCACATGTGTCAGACAATATGGAAATACAGTTACTCAGTGATTAGTCATTTTGATTCTTCTCTTTAACTCCACTTCCTCTGACTACTGTTGAAGAGAACTGCAGCCTCTTTGCCAATGGGCAGAAGAAAATAGCTACATGCAAAAACATCCACTTTGTCAAGTGGAGGCTTCCTCCCTCTGTGTGCGGGCGAGTACGTAATTCCCCTCCCATTGTGTCCTGGGGACATCGATTGTCCCGTAGAACAGCCAACTGGCCAGCCCCTGATTAGGCTCCAGGCACCTTATCAGCTTGCCAAGCACGCACTATTAAGATCTCAACACCAGTCTACGACCTCCTCTTATCCCTGACCCAGCGCTTCCCTGATGGGTCTTTTCTTACGTGACTGCCTGCTGCACTTGAGGTCCAAACTTTAGTGGGGACACAAGCCCAGGGAAGAGAGGAAATACAGCAAGAGCTCGCTGCAGCTTGGCCCAGCTCACAGCAAGATAAGGCTCCCCGAGTCATGAGGGGCCTGACGAACCCCATGATCGCCCATAGGGTCCTACTATCTGCGGTGGCCAGTGAGGCTCTCCTTGCTGCTCATGACTTCATGATAAGCACGTGGCTGCAGTTGTTTCCACACATGCAAAGGAACCAAAGGCCATGATAAGGGACTGAAATTCTCCACACCATAAAGGAGATGTAGACACAAAAGCTTAAGGGGGGATGACTTCAGACGGTCAAACACACACAGTTCAAGAAGTGGTTGGAGCAGGTAGGAGGAAAGGACAGAAAAAGTGACATTTCCCAGTAAGAATTACGTTTGTTTTGTTTCCCTACACGTTAATTTTTCTGGCATTGTGACACATAAAACATTTTGGATTCTCTAAGGAAACCATTATTAAAGCACTGGACATTACTGCGAGGGTGAGCTTGGAAAACAGAACTATTAGGCATTTCAGAGTTTATCTAACACTCACCATTACACGCAAACAGTTCAGGGGCCAGTTTAATGAGTCCTGTATGTGACACCCCTGCCTAGAGGAAGAAGAGCCCTCTTGAGAAGATATCATTGCCCATACGCTGCCCTCCACCTCCCTGCCTCAGCCCACTAGTGCACATCCTGCAAAAGGAAGGCTTTCCAAGACAAGGGCGTTTTGTTTAAGCCTCAAGATCCCAACCCTTTAGGGACTGAGAGCAGCTCTATAGAGCTAGGGGGGTCCAGCAGCCCCAGGTACTGATCAAGAGCCACAATGCTGGCAGCACATCGGCAGCTACTGAGTCTCACAGGGAACGACTCAAGGTTATGCTCTTTACTCTCATTATAATTCACCATTTCAGCTCAATTTCTACCAAGCTCCCCAGAAATATTTTGCAGAGCCACTGCCAATGTTTGAGGCTCTCCAAAAATCCAGCCAGACAGAAGAGGAAATTCCATGCAATGTGCAGAAAGTCTGAAGGAGGGGGCTCTGCTAGATAACGGGAAAAAGGTGGCTGAGCCTGGGCTAGCACTGCCCTAACCACTTGTGTGAACTTCCCCAAGGTGTTCAAATAGGAGGTTTCCCCACTGATGCCAAGGGACTGCCTGAACAGAAAGGTAATTGTTAATAAAGCACAGAAGAATTGGGAAGGAAACTTGTTTCTCTAATTGAGAAAACTGTTTTCTTCTGAGCTGCTCTACAAGAACAATAATGGGGAATTCATTAGCTTGTTCCTACTGGGAGGGTATTGAAGGGTAGAGTTCTGCCACATTGCATGCAGTCTGTGTAAGCCAATCCATCCTGTCTTATCTGAAGCCAAATGGCCTCTCCCCCCTTTTAAAACAAAACACAGAAACTCTATTTGAATTTTACTTGAGGTCTTGAAGAGTACAGGGCTCCATGGTGCAGATCCCGCTATGCCTGGAACGCGAAGCATCTCTGAACAGAAACGCTATGGAAGCACAGAGATAAATGCCATGACTTCATTGCATTGCTTGCTGGTTTCTCAACACAATAAACTTGAGAGTAACCATAGGTGAAGACAGGGCTGAGGGCGTGATGGCATTTCTCAGACAAGCAGGAGAGAACAGAATAGACGTGGCTGCCAATGGCTGAGACCTGGTGTACAGCCAGGTCTGGAAGTGGGTGGCTATTTTGGTTTGGGAAAGGGGCGCAGGTGCTGTGGAGGAGAGCACAGGCGATAGCACGGTGCTGAAAGGCACTGCTCCGAGCCTGCCAAGCCTCTTGTGCAATGCTGTTTTTAGGAACCGAGGCGAGAAGTTAAAACGGGGAGGAGGTAACAGCAAAAGAAGCTGGGACCTGGCTTTGTTCTAGGTGTGGAAAGTCACAATTCACGGATGGAGGCTCCACGGCAGGAGGAAAAGAAGCTTTGATTCCAGAACAAGGGGTGTTTGCTGGAAGCAGAGCACACCAGAGACGTAACCTGAAATACATGGGAAGAGAAAGAGGTTTGACACATGGAGCTGTCTGTTGGAGCATCTGTGCAAAGAAAGGCTCCTGCTGGAGTTTTTGGGGTAGAAAAAAGTCATTTTGCTCCCAGCACAGAGAACTTTTAAAAAGAAGATAAAATTCACTTTCATATTTGGCAGCCAGTTGACCCACGGCACTTCTTCAGCCCACGCTGGGCTGAAAACAGAAAAACTCAGCTGTTTTTACCACAAGGGCTGGTTGGATGCTCCCATCACAGGGTTGGGCACCTCTACACTCAGCCTAGTGGTGGTCCAGCCTCACAAACAGCCAGCATTATCACTGCAGGCCCTTTTAACCACCATTTGCAGGCACAAGAATGAAGTATCTCCTGAAATGGCCCAGAAGCAACCAGTTCACCTTAGAACAATGACTTCAGGATTTCCAGAATAACATCAAGCAAAATACTGGATCAGATGCCTCTGACTGAGATTTGAGAAGGCTCAGGTTAGGGTTTTGTGATCACAGCTGCCTAAAAACAGGATCTTCAGCACAAGCTCAGGTTTTTGCAGCGAATAACATGGCTATGGAAATGGGATCCCATCTCCCAACAGGTTTAAAGAAACATATAAAGCACAAAAGGAAACCAAGAAGCCCATCATGGAGACATCACCCATGTATGGGACCACAAACGGCTTTAGAGCCCAAAATCCAAAGTGGGAACCCAAATCACTAGGATTTCCAAAGACATTCATTCCCATTCAATGCTAAAAGTCTTTTCCACACAGGAGAAAAGGATCTATTTATGTTTCATTAGTGCCAGTTTTGTATATACCAATAGACTGTGTATATAGGAGAGAGGGGAGTATGCTATGCAGCTGTGAGCTTTCTTGGCTAATTACTTGTTTTCTCTTTCGGAGCAAAATAAATACAACAACAAAATTCAACAGGGCATAACAGCACATCTATTAAGGCTGTACATTTTCCATCAGACTCCACTGGTATTTGTCTTAGCCACGCTTAGGCTGAGAAACCCCATCTATGGCATCATTCATAAACAGGAGGTCCAATGACCTGCACAAACACATATCCTAAACCAAGTAAAATAATACCCTGACTTGACATGGAGCAATAGAAGTTGGGATGCCAGAATGCCAGTTAAACAGATGGTAAAGTATTTAAGAGCGGCCTCTTCGGCATCAAAACATTTTGTCCTAAGTCTAGAAACGTGTTACATGCCCATAACTTGAAAGACTTTATAGAAAACCATAGTGTGAGCTGGCTTACTTTAGAAAATAAACAAAAACACAGTTTATTTCAGCATCAGCTTTGGTAATGAGAAGTGTTCTGTACCCTGAGAATGCTTTTGGAGTTCAGAACACCTGAAAACACATTACAACTGTGATTTTCAAACAAAACCATTGCAGCACTTCATACCCTCAAGCTTAACAACACTCTGGGCAGCAGCTGAATTACAGAGTCTTACAAGATGAAACAAAAGGAAGTTTTCATAAATGCCTTGCAAACACTACACTTATAAAGCACAGATCATAGCATGGTGTACTTGCACTAAGAAGTAACAGATATTCCAGGTCCCAGGCTGCCAACTGGCAAAACCTGCTGGTGTTCATGTACTTTGGAAACAGGTCCCAGACCAGCCCTTAGAGCAGACTGTCTTGTGGATGATTGCCTCACGGAACGCCAATTTAAGGTGAATTCTTGAAACTCTTACCAATTTTGCTTGCAAGTCACCTTCCAGAGGTAGACTCTGAAGTCACATATCTTCTACTTTGAAGCTAGATGAACCATTCATATGTAAACGTTTCCCCATGCATAACGGTTGGGGGAAAACCAAATCATAGTCATAGATGAACATCAAGTATCTTTAATACCTTCTCTATACACAAGTCGTTTCCCTTTGCAGTAAAGAACATTGGCCCCAAGTGATTAAAAAGTCATAAATCAGAAAACAGAAAAAGAAATATTTTCCATATGTTTCTATGAGCCTATGTTTAATTTTACACCGTAATTGTTTGTTAACAAAGCCTACAGATACATGTTGTTACCCTTATGGGGGTTCAAACAACATTCTTACTATTTAAGATGTGTTCTTTAATTTGCCTTTAAGTAGAGACCTTTACTAGTTCCATATTTCACCAGCAGTAATTATTGCTGGGAGCCATACATTCATGATCTGTTCAGATTGCAGGGAGGCACCTGTGTGGATTTAAAGCTTTAAAGACATTACCGAACTGTCTGAAAACATGCAGTCCATTTAAAAGAGCAGCTTGCAAATAAAACTTACTATCACCACTTTTCTTTCCAATACATGCTCCTATTTGATACAGCCACACAGAAACCAATGGGGTAATGAGCTATAACTAGCTGTACTTAGCTAGAGGGAAACCCCCTCACTGCTCTGAGCACAGGCACAATCCCAAATACAGTGACACTATTAAACTTCCCAGAACAGGAACAAATGGAGTGTTGGGTTTTCTAATTTGAGAACAGAGGTCCCAAAGCTTTCTCTCTTCCTTCTTTCTACTTCTTTCCCCAACCTGGCCAATCTGACCTCCCTGGAGAGCTCTAACCTGTCCCTAAAGGGACTTTACTGCACAAAAGACACTGCAGCACATGAAACCCTGGAACACTGGGTTACCTTCCTCAAACCCCCTGGGATGTGGCATCCTACTCACCACTGAACTTTCCTTCACCCGCTGCTCTCCTGCATGCCACAAAGGCCATCACTGACCCCATTGCTCTGCTTTGCTTCAGCACTTTGCTAGGGAGCAGAGGAAAAGCCACAGCTCTCTGCAGTAAATGTCAGCACAGTCCAGGCTCACAGACTGGGACATAACATGGGAGAGAGAGGAAGGTGGAAGCTTTTTGCAGCTGCTTTGTCCCATACATCCTACTGCAAGGGGAGGCAAAAATCTAGCATCATCCTAGATCTAGGAGCAGGAGAGAGCCTGGCCACAATTGTCACGTTTAGTTGGTATCACACTGTGCCAGGAATATATTGCCCATATAGGAGTACGACCAGGACCATGTGGTTAATGCTCTGTGGACCCTGGAAAACACCATAATGCCTGATGGAAGTGAAGAACTCATTATGACGGCTCTGGTCAGCTATGGTAGAGGTGATGTTGCTTGTTCAAAACCTCTTCCTCAGGACTTGAAGAGTCCTGACTTTGTCTATAGCCCCCCACAACCATTTGTGAGAGAACAAGCTGTTAACAAAGCCAACCTGTTCTTCATTTCCTTCTTTACTTTCCGTATCTGACGTGAGGGGTCACCACTGAACTCAAGTGCAAGCAGTTTGAGCAACGGGTCATGTGCTGCAACCAGAAGAAACATCAGCACAAGTGGAAAACCATGGCACCACTCCGATTCACTTCTGCATTATTAGTCTTCAGCTTATTAATTTTGCCTCCAAGTATTTCGATTGCGATTTCAAAATGCATCTGAAAAGCCAATTTATGCAGCATGAACTTAACTTAGGATGCTGAAATTCTAAACCAGCTGACAGCAAAAGCCTACATTACTACTGCAGTGTGAGACTTGGGTTGCTGGAACACATTCACATCAAAGTTTAGCTTTGAAACCATTTATTTTAAACAAGGGGCACACTGACTTTTTTTGGCTGTTGTGGTATTTCAGCTTGCAACAGTATTGCAACACAGTTGAGATCCAATGTCTCAGTACTCATTTCTGCTACTCTTCATACAGTTAAGGCAACATTTTACCTCTATGTTATCTACAGAGCCAAAATACTTAATCTTATTTCAATGGGAAGAAGTAGCTTTTGGAGCATATTATTACTGATGAATGATATACACTAGGTATGGATGAGGGAAATAAATAATAATAGGGTCATGAAGAGCTGTGGGTTCCCGCGCAACAGCTACTTCTTCAATGCTTTCAAGAGAAGTTCTTTTGTTCTTTAATGTAAATGAGTGATGACAAAACCCAAGCATTTGAATCCCATTGCTTTCACATGGAGTGGTCAGTGTGTTCCACCTCAATTCAGCTGAGCTCAATAGGTAGCTACAGTACCAGGAACTCTTGTGTTCCACAGTATTTTATACTTGTGTTTTGGAAAGTCTCAGATGTTAACCTGCTTGGGTAAATTGCCTGAAGGAAACGAGCAGCTCTCTACAACCAACGCACACTTTTTTCCTACACCATCATGGCAACTAGGGCAAAATGCTTTCAGAGTTGCAGAAGTATTTGCAAGAATTTGAACAAGCAGAGGTTTACTGCATGAGAGGACAACTTCCTCTGCAGGTTATTGTCAAGAGGTGAGGTAAAATGACAGTCATAAACAATCTGGGTTGGAAGGGACCTTAAAGCTCACCAAGTTCCAAACCCCTCATAGGGAAGAGCTTCTGCCTAAGAGCTCATCTCAGTCTCCCCTCTGGCAGGTTAAAGCCATTCCCCTTGGCCTGTCCCTACAGGCCCTTCTCCAGGTTTCCTGCAGCCCCTTCAGGCACTGGAGCTGCTCTAAGGTCTTCCCTTAAGGAGCCTTCTCTTCCCCAGGCTGACCCAGCCCAGCTCTCTCAGCCTTAACACGAATTAACTTCATGGGCTGCAAAACAGTGAGATTAACAAACGCAATACCCAGCAGGTCTCAAGGGACCTGCGATCTGCTGCTGTCTCTGTCCCAGACCCGTCGTGTGACCACAGGCAATGTTCTGCTCCTTCCCCTGGCACTCTGCCTACATGGGTCCGTGGATTTTAGTTAAGCTTTATGTTGCTCAGAGAAAAGACTGCATCATCTCTCACTGTGCTTGCCAATACTGAGCAGCACTGAAGGGTTCCGCATCCACACTACTACTATCATCAGGAGTAAACAATGAACGTTTCTGAAGTTCACAAAGAGGACAGGAAACACTAATGGCTACTCCTGTGAAACTGCGGAGCTGTCAACACAGCCGCTAGCAGCTAACTTTGCAAGAGAAGCTTGAGTGCCTGCGTAAGGTTTTCATACCTACGTGCTGTTAACTATTGCTGAATGCAAAGTATACGAGCTCACTACAAGGTTATAAGCTGCAGGATGGTACCGTCGACTTTAAGGTGCTCACATATTTCCTTTCACACATAAGCACAGAGCAGCACAAAACTTAGAAGGCAAACCAGGACTTTCAAAAGCTTTCTGAAAACACTCAAGAATTGAATTAAGCCATTCCCACAAAGAAATAAATACTAATTTTGGTGATCAAATCAGGATAGTTAAGAAAACGTGAGGTGTGCTTGCTTTCAGTGTCTCGGAAAGAACATGATATGCTACAGCAAAGAAAGCGTTCATCGCAGTGTCAGGAAGAAGCAGAAGAACCATCACCCAGATTACCTAATTCTGAGAAGAAAGAACGATCAGGACATGGTGCTGAAGTGTTCAATCAGCCAGAGCCTACAGCGACTTCAAAGGGAAGTTTGCCTGGGTGTCAGTTATAGGAACGTTCCTTGAGCTGCTCGGACATTAATCACGACTCCTCCATAAGATAATTAATGATGACACAGATTATTTTACTTCCTTACACAGCACAGCTAATTGAGGAACCAGGCTGACAAATTAGTCAGAACAATTAAATAGGGGATGATTCCTGCCTAAGTAGGGTACGTTCCTGCAGACTGTGCCGTAATACACTGATCTGTGTATTGCAAATGACTACAAAGCAAACAAAACATGCCGATTTATGCACAGAAAATAAAAGACACATGCAGCTCTACAGCAGAAGAGGACATCATTGCATACTCTACGTTTTCCATGTTACAGGAACACCTGCATTAATGCCCCTTTTATTAGACCCTGAAATTCAGCTGCTTTACAGAATATAGGTCTGCTGCAGAAGAGATTTTGGCCATGAAAGATTAAACAGTTGACCCTGAAGAGTCTTGGGTGACATGGTCTAGTGTGAGGCACCCCTGCCCACGGCAGGGGGCTGGAACTGGATGAACTTAAGGTCCTCTCCAACCCAAACCATTCCATGATTCTATGGTTTCAGCCTCCTGAGTCCTTCCCTCTTTCCAGGTGCAGGATTTACTCATGGTTAGAAAACTGCTCACCTTCTAACTGATCCCAGTCCCCCTTATACAGCCGCAGATCCTCCGCTGTATCTCCCAGGCTTGAAAGTTTCTGCAGGGGTGGCACAAAGGACCCAGGAGGGCACTGAGCCCTCTCACCTTGCCCCTTCCCAGCCTGCAGTTCCTTGGCTGCCAGGGAATTGTGCCCAGCCTACACACGATAGCAGTGATGCTGCAGAGGGAAAGCAGTTCCCACCTTTCAGTCTGCCCAAAGCCCACTTACAGCATCCTTTCGAGGAGCTTTACTCAAAACTACAGCAGACTGCAACCATTCAAGCAACTCAAGGCACTGGACAATCCATGCAGCTCAGTTTGCCTTCCAAGCAAAGCCAGGATGTAGAAACAGGAGTTAGATCCACCAAAGACGGGGTTACAGTTTTGTTACTAGCTGAAGGAAGGGGCAGGGGCTGTACAGCTGCTGCAGAGGAGGACAAGCTCCACATCACAGCCTGGGCCTTGCTAACCCCTAACAGTGAGAAAGGGGTCCCCTAATACTGCTTTTTCTCTGCCTTCTGGAGGAAGGGTAGCAAGTTATATGTATTTGGCTTGCTTCTATGCAAGGAACTATAGAAGTGAGGAGTCCACAGCACCCAGGGACACCTTATAGCCCCTGCATGGCAAGTGCGATTAATGTTCCAATTCTGATTAAATAGTCACTAGAGAAAACACCATTTCCAAACACTTTCTAGACCACAGCTTGTCAAAGGAATAAGCCTCTGCAATACTGGAAGATACACAATATTATAGATCTTCATGAAAAAGATGTAGAATAAGGCAGATTTAGATAGCTACAGACAGGAACATTTATAAATGACAGCGTGTTCACAATCACAGCTCACATCCGTCACTTCTCACTACACCATAATGGTTGGTATGTGGAACACCTTTAGCCAGAAAGGATGCTGCTCATCAAAAAGTACTGCTTCATCTTTTAAAGCAAGGTAGAGTCAGAGCACAAATTACCATCAGGTCTGAGCCAGTTGTTACAGATTTTGGCATGGAAATTTAGGCATTTGATTACACTGTAAATATTCAGATACCAAGTCTGGTCAACCAGACTGATCCTTCCTATTGGTAGGTCAGGGATGAGTTATGGATTCTTGTCTTCAGTCTAAAAGTAGAGGTTCAGGACCCTGCAAGAATGGTAAAACCCAGGAAATTGAGAAGTTGAGGAGAAAACTCAAAACCAGCTACAGACTTCACACAGTTCTACAGCTCTGGTTGTATCTGCCTACTTCCCTAAGGAACACATAAAGGTACATTTAATGTTTTAAAGAGCATCAGGTATACAAGGCAAATAAGACAGGGCTCCATAGCGAGCCCAGAGCTGAGAGGGGTCAAAACTCACATCTGTGCGAAGTGCTCATCATCAGCTGCAGCCCAGGATGGAAAACTTGGGACCATCTCCATGCTGTTCACAACTCCTAGATTACCATGAAATCCTTTCAGGAGAGCCTCTACACCGCCTCTGCCACACTGCCTGCTTGCTCCAGCTTTGGAAGGGTCACCAATGCAGACAGACCACAGCAAACTGTACTTGGGATCTCTGTGCTCACCCCATTGACACAAAGTGATTACTAATACTCATGCATGAGGAGTAAGCTGGGCCTTTGGCTAATTCATCAAAAGCAAAAGGAGATGGCACCCAAATATGGGGTTTGTGCTTTCAGCTTAAAAAAAAAAAATAAAATTGTGATTTTGCTGTGTTCCATTAAATAAAAGTTAATAGAATTGAGCTTGAATTGAGCCTTTGGCTCCTGCCCAAACTTTGAGGCTTCCTTCATCTGAAAGAAAACAAATACATGCTTCATGCAGAAGATCAAGACAGTGGAATAAGACAGGAGCTGTTGGGAAGATCACCACAGAGCTGCGTCGAGCCAAAGAAAGCTTCTCTCTGATACTGAAAAGGATAAAAGCTACAAGAGATGAGGTTACGGCAGAGAAGAGGAAAGTCATTCCCTTTCCTTCAGGGCAGTGCAGCATCAGGTGAACCTTAAGCACAATCAAAACTGGGATGAAAAAATAAAGAGGCAAAAAATAATCACAAGATCTTTCTGGTGACTCACACCAAGGAGCACTTTCTAGACCACAAAACACCAAGGTAAGTAGGTAGACAAGGAGGGGCACATCACCTCTGGCTCCTTTGCTATTGCCATTACTGACTGCAGCAAACGTGCCAAGCAGGATTTGTGGTGTAGAGGATGGCTCAAATGGAAGAGATTAATATTTTATACAGTAAAAGTATCATGAAGATATTGCAAAGCACGAACAAAGCATGCAAAGATGCAACTGTGGCCACTTCTAAAATACCTATTTAAGAGCTGAATTTGTACCCACTAAATAGTGTCATGAAGTGCAGTGGCGTTATTCTCAAGCTAAGACAAAGAGTATAAGATTCTAGTCCTAAAATTAATAGCTGTGTTTACAAGCTCTTGAAGATGCTGCCTATTTTTACTCAGTGAATCATTGCCCTTCTTTACAAAGTGTATTTCATTAATCTTAGCAATGCACACAAATCTCAGCAGAGTTGCTCTGCTCACATACCAAATCTGAAGTTCCAAGTCTAAACTATTTGTCATAGTATTCAGCTCCAATAAAATCTGTATTTATTGGAAGATGCCATTTCCTCACATTCTCTTCAATAAAAACAACTGATTCCTGTCAAGCTCTTCCTCTCCCTCTTCTCCCTTCCCAGAGGAAAAAAAAAAGCAAAATTCACTCCCGTGCAGAATTATGCAATCCTAGAAATTAGCTTTATCCTCCAGCTGAACTTCATCTACTGAGATCAAATGAAGCTTCATCTGCCATGAGATACTAGAGAATTTAACACATCACTGCTTGTGGGTTTTTAAGCATACATTCATTGTGACTGGCAATCAACCGGGATCAAAAGATCCCGTGGTCATAGCGCAGATCTGTGTTAGCCAAGAGAAGTGTCTGCACATCTCATGTTTTTAAACAAGCAAAACCTCCTTAAAGAGAGTCTTCCCACAATTATCAGCTGGAATTAGGTGTCGGGCCCTCTAACTACTTGTATAAAGTGTGACTTCCTTTACACAAGGGATGTGAAGCATTTACATCCACTGATGAGCAATTGCTCAAATTGCCTCTGTCAACAAACGGTTCACCTTATGGGACTATTCACATCTGAAATTTATTTACCTGCTTTAGTATTTATAGGATGGCATCTTCAGCTGGCACCTGCACTAGCAGATTCACATGGGCAGCACTGCAGCCTTCTACATTCCCTCTTCACAGATGCGATGCAGCATTTGAGTGATAACCTCGAGCCCAGAGCTTAACAAAGGGCAGGGATCAAAGCTTCACTGCCTGTCCTATGCAGTATCCAGCCCTAGAAACATGCCAGACCTCTCACATTTGGTTCTTCCCTGCTCAGAATATGCCTTTTAACAGAGTATAATATCCAGTATTTCAGTCCCAATTTTAATGCCTTCTCGACTCACTGTATCTAACAACTGAAACCGAAATCACTAAGTATTTCTGAACTTAGGCCAGAGACTCAGAACACAAACATGCTCTGTCCTCACCTTGTGAAACATTCCTGGGCTCCTAAACAAGCCTCATGCCTTCTCACAGCTGGTAAGCATCTGCTTAAAGCTACATTCAAACAATCCCTTTGCAAAGGATTTGTTACATATAGACTTGAGCATGACTGTAGGCCATTTACACAGCACATCCATAAGGTTTAAAAAGCTGCCTTCTGTTTATCCTAACTTTCCAATTACCAGTTTGTTTATACCAACCACCATCAGGAGGTCTTAGGGAGGTCACTCAAGAAATAATATATCCATCTCCATCTCCTTTCCCAGCTATGTTTGCAAAGCCAGAGTTTACTTCGTCACTTGACTCCATGAATAATCCCAGTGTCATGGTAGCATTACCTGTAAACTGCTAATAAGCAAGGATAAACTACTGGCAACTTGAAATCATGGCAATCTGCAGGGCCACAGAAGGGTTCCAAGCAGAGCACGGCTCATACCTGCGCTGCACACACTGGCAGTCCTTCGCAGCATCCAGTATTTATTGTACATAGAGATGTGTTCCCCGTGAGAGCGGGAGGCAAACAGCATCCCAAAAAAGGAAGAGAAAACAATATGATGAACCCATCAAAGTTTGTTACTTCATCGACTTTTCACAGCCAAATAAACATTTTGCAGCTGGAGGGATGCACGAGCCAGAATAACAAACGTCCCAGGACCTGCTAAAGGTTTCACTTTAAGCTGGCTGAGGGGAGAGGTTGATCCTGTGCATGTATGCGTGGACAGAGGTGAGTATTTAGTGCACAGGTCCTGAAGAATGATTACCTGAAACCACTTACTTTTAGCTCCTCTTTTTAACCCCGGGATTGGCAGGGTTTGGGAGCAGGGTGGAAGGTTTGGGTTGGGTTTATTTTTATATGCATATCGCAGCCAGTGGCCTACTGGCATGCATCACGCTGCTCTATTACATTAGAAGTGATTGCTGACCTTACAACAGCTTCACATGGTCAGAGATTTGATGAGCAAATTCAAACTGTGCCCATTTCAAGTGTTCACCTGGGATTTGTCTTTCAACCCCTGGTGCAACCCTGATGTTGTTTTCCCAATCCTCAGATGACACAGGGATGGCTCCTTCGAATACTGCCATCAGCTGGCAAATTCCAACATTTCTCATTCACAGGTTTCTGCTTTCCTTCTCCACCTCTGGAACAAGTTGGCTGCAGTCACAGCTGCTTGGGCAAGCGGCTTTGTCGCTTCTGAGCGGTGATTTTTTGGCAAGGACCTCCAACAGTTCTTAAGGAACTAAACCCTTTTGGGAGAGGAGACCCTGCTGCGAGTCCGCAGCAGGTGGCAAGATGGGAAATCACAGATAAGACTGACAGTGGAGTGAGGATAAAAGTGGGGTGCACAGAGATCTGCAATAAGACTATTCAAATTTCACACTATTAATGGTCCAGAAAAGAGATAAATACCAGGATGACATTTGCCACCATGCAGGACAGTTGTAACTAAGAAGCCTGTGAAGAGTTGCAGGAGTATTGAATAGTGCAATATTGACCCACTTTAGAGTTAAGGGACAAAGGAAAAGATATTAAATTCTGTGTAGACAGCACGATATTGCACATGAAGGAAAAGAACTCTTCCTATATACACCAAACAACAGGCTCTAAATTAAACACTGCAGCTCAGGAGACAGTTTGCTGAGGTTGCTGCCAGTAGGCTTAGTAATGAGTACTTGTGATGCTGGGGGGGGAAAGCAAACATCAAGTTAAGATTGTGACAAGAAGAAAGTACAAAGCGGTCAGCACCACCGTGCCACTGCCCATTGCACACACAGGGCACGTGCTGTGTAGTTTTGGTCACCCATTTCAAAAGGATACAGAATTAGAAGATGCAAAGCGACAGAGGTGATAGACATGGACCTTTCTGCCTGGAAAAAGCCTACTAAGGGGATGTGATAACAGGTTACAAAATCAGGAATGATCTAATAAAGACTGGGGCAGAAGCAATGGAATCAACATGTGAAAAAAGAAAGTACTTGATCTGTGGACAATTCCTTTTTTTTCCTGTCCAAGACACTTCCACATCTTCACAATGAGTGCTTTCTGAGGTTGCCAAAACATAAGTCACACATCAACTGAGAGTCCCTCATGAAGTACACATGTGGGGAAGCTTGCATGCTTTTGTTACACGATGGAACTCATGGCCACAGGAAGCTGCTCAGGCCAAAATTACAAATGTGGTCAAAAAAAAAATGGATGAAACAAACACATAAAGGATAGATCCCACTATTAAATACCACAGGGAAAAGCCACCTTCTCTTCGGGAAGTCCTTAGAGTGGGAGGCTGAAAAGACAGGCTTGGGGAAGGATTGTTCCGTCTATGACTTCCTATGGGCACCTGTCAATGACACGTGGCAAGGAGGAGTTTTACTCCAAATGCTTTCCTGTTCTATTGCCAGCTTTCCAAACCAGAGAGCTAAAGTTTGTGGTTTGGGGTTTTTTTGAGTCCTAAACCACTCCTACGTCTCGCATTGAGGAGATGCACACTAAATGCATCTACATACAGGAAAGGTGTACTGTAACCTTGAGAGAAGCTTACATCATACGCAAGTCATCTGGATAGCTCTTCCCAAAACTTGGCTGCTGGTGAAATAAACAAAGCACAAACTTTCCCAGATGTGTGCTTCATGAGGAACGCTCAGTCAACACATGATTTATAACTTGGCATCCTCAGAAAACACAAAATCATGATTCAAAGATCAAATGTAGATGTGGAATTGCTATGGAGGGAAACAGAAAAAGGTTTATTAATAGATTAATCCAAACGCCTGTATTTCCACTTCCAAATGTTGCACTGGACAACTGTTCTTCCCCTAAGAGTAAGTAAGATTAAGGCTGAGTCTTCAGAATCTCTTAATTTTCCATACATCTTAGCCAAGTAAAATTTCCTCTGCAAAACTTGCAGGGTGAGCAACTGCATTTTTGTACCATGCTTCACAACAGAGAAGGTGGTTGTTCCATTGGATTTCTGATAGAGAAAGGTTTGCCATGGAAGTAGCAAGTTCACCCCTACTGATTTCTACTGTGCTTATGACTAGAATCTCTGCTGCTGGACCAAAGGCAACTTCATAGAGATCCAGCGCACTGGAAGATGAATAAAGAAGGATCTGTAACAACCAAAGCTAAAGAAGACTGAAGAAAGCACACTGGCTGAAAGGAATTCCTAATCTAAACTTTGTCCCCAGTAAGAAATAAAACCAAACCTACGAGGGAGCAGGAAGGAAAGCAATGGGAAGATGAAATCAACAAAAATCCAAGACAAAACTGAACAACAAGCATTGAACAGCACCAGTATGAAACACATATATATCTCTTGGATATTTTGGAAGCCTTGGCTAAGCTATGATGTAGTCTAGCACCCATTCTTTCCAACTCATCTGCTTGCTAAAGGTTTAATTTCCCTTGCACTGCCTATGAGAGTATTTTGATGGAAGCACCACTGAGGACCCATTGGTGTTGTTTTCGTTTGGCATCATTGAAACCCTTTGTTTCTAAATCTCCTCTTCCAGCTGCATTTCTCTTTCTTTACTTCTTCCAAAGGAAGAGATTCTCTATCAGTGCCTTCTGCAGATGCTGCCAAGCAAACACAACTGTAACTCACAGAGCTTCCCTGTTCTCCTGGTAGGTAACCCCTTTCCTGGGACACACAGGATGGACAGATAGAACTGAAGGAGCACTCTCAGCCAGGCAGAGTCTAGAGTTTCATTGTATTAAACCCTCCCTATGGAGTCATGAAGGTCTCCCATAACACATGCACGGGGGGAGAACAATTTCAATTATTTTAGATAGGAGCCCTGTCACACAGACTAAACACTGACCAAAGAACAACCAAGGATAGTACAAGAGAGAAAACACACAAAGCCTTAGATGTGGCCAGTAAACTGACATTTAATCCAGTGTAATTATATATATTTTAAACAGTACATCAAAGGCTTCTCAGATTCAGAGGTGGTGTCAGAAACAGGGACAGGGTCCCTTCCAACCCAAACTATTCTATGATTCTATGACAGGGAAAATAAACTAGAAAGATTAGAAAGCAGGAAGAATAAAATATGGAAAATTCACTCTAGAAAAACTTAGACCATTGCAACGGAGAGGAAACAAAGCCATCCAAATGTATTCACTCCGAGACTGACGCTAGGAAAAGGGCAATGGCTCAGCAGCCTTGGGAGCTAGTAAACAGCATCCCAGAAGCCAGCGTGCTACATGCCCACACAAGATAGAGAATGGTGCTTTGAGCAGTTAAGCAAAGGAAGTATTGTCCCCAAATTAGGGTAACTTCTAGGACTTGTAACATAACCTCAGCCTACCAGGAAAAGCCAAGCTCATGGTGAAGTCATGCACCCAATGGGACCCAAGAGAATACTCACCAACACACAAAATTGCTGCTACTGCTTATTAACCGCCTCCTCATCACCCTCAGGACAACAGGGAACTCCATAAGCAACCACACTGATGCAAACTACTCAAATACCCTCATGTACCCTCTTCCCCAGGGCTCCTCCCCGTTTGACCAGTTATATCGGCTGGTTTTGAGTTGGGGCTGAATGAGGACCAGATTCAGACCACCCGCATGGCCAACTCCATCCCTAGGCACACCTCCTAGGAGCCCACTGCTGGGGCTAGAACTGTCCTGTTAAAGAGAGGATGAGAAAAAGTACCTGGAGACTGAAAACTGTACAAAAGGGATTAGATGAGTAAGGAGAGAAGAGCAAGGAAAACTTAACCAGAAAAATCAGGAATTCTTGGACTGCAAAAATCCTTCAAGAGATAGAGTCATTTTTATACCAAACCTGTTTCAAACCTTAAGAAGTGCATGGAGGGCAAGGGACAAAATGACATAGTAAGCCTTTCCCCATAGCTGCCAGTAGTTTACTTCAGTTATATCAGTGCAGTTTTACTGACTGGAACAGCACTGCAGCAGTGAGGACTGACTGATCCCTGAGCACAAACCAGCCACATTCCCAACCACCAAGAAGCCCCTCCATGAAGTCCAAGGGACTACTCATGCAGAGTAAACACACCTTTAGATGCTGGAAATGATGGATAGACAAATTGTAGTGAATATTTCCATCCCAGAGCACAGCCACCCTTCCTTCATTAATATTATTTGCATTATTCACTCCCAGGTCTGAACTGAGACTCAAGTACTTGTGTGCGTTTCTAGCCCTTTTAGCCTGCCCTTCTTTCCCCATTAAATGCTTGTGACAACTATATCTGAAGAGACACTATATGAACTAGAAGCAGCTGAGCCACTTGTACAGACTTCACAGTCTCACCCATCTTCCCTCTCCCCTCTACTTTGTTCCATCCTTTAACAGGCAACTCTATGGATCGATTCCCCCCCCCCCAAAATTAAGGAAAATATCCATTAAAATTGAAATACCCATCATCTTAGCAATATTTCCTTTAGAAAGTTGAATTTCGGTTTCCCTGCCTGATCTTTCTCCCAGAGCAGTACGCAGTTTTAAACCTTCCAAGCAAAATAATTACAAAGATAATCCAGCTGAGTGTAATCAAACTGCAGGGTTCTTTATTTTCCTGGCCTTTCCATTTAATTTCACATCCTGTGGTCTTAAAGAAATATTAGGATTATATCATCTTGTTGTTGTTTAGATTATGCGCCTGTAAAAACAAGGAGCAATCGATTCTCTTCTTGCCAAGTGCCACACAGAAAACTTGGAGCATAGAGAATATTTAGGGAATAGAGGTCCAGGGGAAGATCTCATAGATGAGCAGGAGGTAGATCTTTAGCCCCCATCTTCATTAACAGGAAAAAAAAAGGATGGAAGGGTTGTAGTTCCTATCCAGAACCTTTATTTATCGGATCTGACTACCATTTGATGAAGGCAGTAGCTGCTTCGATAAAATAATTTGCTTTTACACTTTTCCAATGCACTGATGTGGATCCTGATGTGATTTTGTGGATGGTTTAGCCATGGAAATAATGCCATTGACTTTAGCATCAATACTTGCACATAAATTAGAGGTTCAGAAGCTTTCTTTGGATCAATACAAGCCAGAAGTCATTCGCAGAGTAATGCTGACGTAAAAAGAGGATAGGAGAAGAATCAGCTACATGCCTAAATACGTAAGGTCAGCCAAGCAATAAAAACTACAACTTCTGGCTCTACACACGCAGAAGGACCCTGCCTCATCCTAGCAGTCAGCTTTGGGATTTATGAAGACCAGAGCACATCTGCATTAGTAAGTCTGAATACACAACTGGTGCTTCAGACCCTCCACTGCAGCAGAGTTCTCAGCACACAGATGTTCATCTTCTGAGTTAGAGAAAGAGAAATCATTAGCAGATCTGAGCTAGCAAAGCATACCTCAAATGGGAGCTCACCCTCCAAGAAGACTAAAATGGTACAGGGGTGGAGGGTTGCTTTTTGTGTTCAGGTTCAGTAATAACCCATTGTACTGCCCACAGGTATAAAGGAAAATGGAAGCAAGGTCAGCCACCAAACAGCTCTAACATAGGTCCAGAGCCTCAAAACACCAATGTCAGGGCTGTTGCATTCATCTTCAGTTGTTTCTTCTTCATTGCTTTCAGAATGGGGCAACACACACGCACACATCCACCAACCCCCTGGTGACAAAGGCATGGATGGACACTTGGGGCAGGGCCGATGTCAGGGCTAGTCTGTGATGGAGGCTTTCATTCTGGAGCTATATAAAGACACGTGTTAGTTTGGTCCAAGTGCTGCTGGCCTGGCAATGCTCAGTAGAGCATCCCTAAAACCGCCTCTTTCAGGCAATTTTTTGCCTATATTACCTTAGAATATTTTAATTGATACAAAAAGCTACAGAGTCAATTACGTCTAAAAGTGATGTCTATGCCTTAAATACTGAAATACCTTCTCTGAAAGGACAATTTCAGCAACCAATTCAAACCTTTCTCATAGTGATAACAAAGACAGGAGTCTCTTCCTAGATTTACCATTTTGCATTTGAGGAAAGCAATCACATGAGATTAATGGAGCAGATGTAAGCAGCTCCATTCAAACCAGTATGGTTAATATTAGTTCTAGAAGTTTTACTAGGTAATGGTTCCTATGTTAATAACCTGAGAGACTGTCACAGCTCAGTACTAAGTATGTTTTTTTTACATGCCTACAAATTCAATAAACTAGATAGTAATGAGGCCATAACATCATAGTTCATAGGAACATAGAGTCACAGACTGGTATGGGTTGGAAGGGAGCTTAAAGCTCATCCAGTTCCAACTCTTGCCATGGGCAGGGACACCTTCCACTAGAGCAGGTTGCTCCAAGCCCCATCCAAGCTCCACAGTAACAACACCCATGAAAAGACACGGTCCTGTCTTCAGTGATGAGGTTTGAGTGGAAGAACTCTTGGGTTCTCCAGCATCGCCCCATCCCATGACTGCAAACTGTTGCAGTTGACCACAGGGAGAACCCCAAACTACAGAGTCCCCATCAAGGGCACAGCTATAGCAGCAGCAGCTCTAACTTAGTCTGCACCAATCCTCCTATCAGAAAAAAATAGCATGGAAGGGGATTTCAAGTCAGTTCTACATGTACGTAGACACACACATTTGCTTTAAGCCAGCTATGGCTACAGAAATAAGTTCCTTCTGTAAAGGGAGATGTCAAAGTCATTCAGACTCACACATCCCTTCCACAAAGGCCTGAAGAATCCTGTTTTCTGAATTTCCTTGATTAAAATATAATTAAATATTCCAAATCTTCTGGACTTTTTTCCCCCAGAAAGAAATGGCTAGAGGCTTGAAAAGGAATCTCTTTTTTAAACTACTGCTTAAAAGCACCCTGTTGCGTATGGAGTAATGGCTGATCCCATTCTCGAAATGATTTTTAAGCTATTGCAGCAGTGAGAGCTTTACTTGACCTGCAGAAGGAAAACTAAACTGAGTCACTACATGCACGTTTCCTCTGCTTAGAGAGGTGTCTTCGTTACAAAGTACTTGGGTATATGCAGGGATAGAGGACAGGCCCTTAGATCCTGCATTCAACACACTGGTTAATGAAGTTGCTAAAGTCAAGTTGCAATAACCATGTTCCCCATGCGTTTTGGCTGTCACTGTAGTCACCTTCTTTCCTTCAAAATATGCTTTTCATTGTTCTACTGCCTTTTTTCCAATCACTCTGCAGCCAAGTTCTTGGAAAGCAATCACGCTTCTTGGTGAGGATTTATTGTGAGTCTTCTGCCAACAAGGAGACACACACACACACGCACACACACACACACACACATCTCTCCTGTGATCATCCCGCAAAAGCAAGCTAAAAATACAGCAATTTATGAACGGGCACTTCTCACATGTTATATGGCAGCAGCGTGCGCTCATCAAAAAGCACTGAGACAGATAAAAGAAGGGCACTCCTTTTGGCTGGGCCGATCAAAGGCTCTGCTTAGGTGCCATAAATGAGCTTATTTGAGAATTCCAGTCTACCTAAAAAGGGGAGGAAAATGCATTTGTGCTGTGGTTTAGTGGTTGAAGGACGATTTTTCCTCCTTTTTACCAGGTTTAAATGGTAACTTTGTACTTTAGAAACCCCGGGTCTGAGAAAAACAATAGTTTCTCTTCCAAACTGGCTGTTTTAAAGCTAATAACTGTGATGACTAACTTATTTATCACTACAGGTTTAAAGCGGTGGGAATTGTCAGTCTGTTTGTACAAAGGACTTTGCAGTTTCAGAGTGAATTTGTCTTTGGGTTTTGAAATGTGTTTGAGGTTGTCTAAGAAAGCTCCTGCACATAGAAGCCACAGGTAACACAAGGGAAGACTGATCTTATAGCTGGAAAGGAAGGGATCATGCAGAAGAGTATCCAAGTAATCACTATTGCTTATCTGACCACATTGTCTGGTTTTCATACAAACATCATGGCTTAATCATCAGCCTCTTTGAAAGACTTCTTTTATCTTACCGCTTTTGACAGGCAGGGGCAGATTCACGAGTCTGTGGATGTGTTTTAAAGCTCCCTTGGTTTAGGGCTGTTAAAGTTCCTTTGAAACAGTGGGAGACTCAGCCCTCAGTCTCTCCTGATCCCCTCGATTCTCATGATGTCCTCTGTCCAACACCCATAAAACAAACTGGGACTCATTCACCAACCTGGATTCACCGCCAACAGGATGGTGTATCTCCATCACTAATGGCTACCCGATTCTGTGTTTCAGACGTGATGGCTGAGGCTCAGAAACAAGGCAGCTAATGAAAAGATCCAGATAAATGTTTCACCACCTTATAATTTGAGGTTCTTACTAAACCCAAAATGACTGATACTGTTATTATTTTGCTTTTCTTCTGATTCTTATCTTTCTTGTCTTCCCTTCTCTGCTTTCCCCAGGCAACGTAAGATAGTCCCAAATACCTATTTGGTTCCTATAATTACGCCAGATGTATTTTCTATTCACTCCTAAAAGGGACTAGCGAGTTGTGAAATGGGATTTCGCATCCAAGAAATGAGAAATGATAACTGAGGACACAGCACAAACTTATTCCTCATAAATCATGAATGAACTTTCAAATGCAATAAAACTCCAATTTCTACATGTTCAGACTGGCAGACCCCTGAGTATAACAAGTAACTTACGTGTAATTTTGTGTTAAAAACGTTATATTCTGCAAAAAGTTGAAGACTGCCTGAAATTTATTCCCTGCTCAACACTATTCAGTGAAATACATTTTTGTATGTGAACGGCATTTGGTTGCTCTAATAAGATTACTCATGTATCACATGGCATCAGTTAATTCTGGGTGTGCTTCTCGTTGCAATCATCAGGATGCAAGTGCAAGTATTTGTATAAAACAGTTATAAAACTTGCTTCTTGGTGCTTCAGCTGAAAAAGCTCACTTTGCATCAGGGGTTGCTTCAGTACAAATTGGTCACAAATGAACCCGCACAAGGGACCATAGGAAAAATGCTACCGAGGCCAAAGCAAATGGTTGCAAAATTTAAACCAATATTTGCTAGAAAATGTTTGTGGTGGTCACTCAACCCTAATTCTGAGCCCCTGACAGAAGACCTGGACTGAGCATTGCAGGCCTACCTGCACCTGCCTTTGAAACCAACCTGAAACTTCTCTGTTGCTGCTGACACAGGGTTTGTGCTCTCCTTGCCATTGGGACAAGGAAAAAAACCTGCTTTTACTATTGAGTGCAGAGTGCATATCATCATTTTCCTTCTTCTGACATTAAGTACCACAGACTGGTTTGTGTTGGAAGGAACCTTAAAGCTCATTCAGTTTCAACCCCTGCCACAGGCAGGGACACCTTCCACTAGAGCAGCTTGCTCCAAGCCCCTGTGTCCAACCTGGCCTTCAACACTGCCAGGGATGGGGCAGCCACAGCTTCTCTGGGCACCCTCTGTCCAAATTCCCCCTCCAGGTTTCTTGTAGCCCCTTTAGGCACTGGAAGCTGCTCTAAGGTCTCCCTGGAGCCTTGTTCAGGCACATGTACAAGTACCAGTAATAAAGCTCTTACTTTTGCCTTCACAAGTGGAAACACACACGCATGTACTTGGCTTTGGCTACACAATCACCCAGCTAAACGTATTGATGGAGTCAGCAGGACCGGGAACAAACTTATTTTTAGATATCATAAGCCTCAATATATTAATTTGCTTTCAGTCTTGGTCTTCCATATGCTGTCTGTCTTCTCCAATCGCAATGAAATGACATCCACCTACATTACTCTCCGCAAATCTTAAGAACACTTTACTCACAGCAGCTTGCAATAGCTAAAAAACATGGAAACACAAGCGATACAGGCAGAATAATCATGGCTCCCATGTCAGGTCCATAGCCTGGCCTTTATCCTTCATTATAAAAGATTCAGCACCCCATGCAAAAGAGTTTTAGAAATAAATAAGCACCAAGCCTCAAAAATACAAGTTGCTGGAGCTTCATATATGATTAAAAGTTGGAATATAGTTTGGAGTAAACCTGATAAAGTTCTGCCATTTGGGTTACAGCTAACAGCTTCTTCAATAAGACTTTAACACAATAAACCACCATTACTGTTACCATCTTGCTGGGGAGGGTAGAAAAGGACCATAAAACTGAGTGGCACATTTAGAATTCCTTGCAAAATATTGGCTCTTGGAACACACCACACAATGACTGTAATTAATACCAGTCCTTTAAAGTAGTCCTAAAGCCTACTGAAATCCAAGCGAGTACTGCATTGCTGGGAGCAACAACTCCATCCTAAGTTGTGTTTTCTGTTACCATTTTAAATACAAGTTCTCCATCAGAAGGGGGTTATAATTCATCAATCTGCCAAACGGAATCACACACCTTTGCCCTCATTATTTATAGAGCTTTTCTGGGGAGGATCTCAGGACTTTACTCTTTCAAGCCTCACAAGTTCAACAGCCCAGGAGTTATATAAACAGTATTTTACAATTGGAACTATTTTCCCAGCAAAAGGATCACGCCAGGGGAGGGCTATTGGAATGATCCCTTTTACTAAACTAACATTGCTTTACTTGTAATTCCACAGCTTCAGAGGGACGCAGGCTGAAGTACACTGAGTGATCCCCAGCCTCACTGGCAGGCAGTGCCCAGCACTTCAGGGGGCAGGGGAACAAGGGCTGCAGGTTATACCACGCTTGAAAGCATAGCAACTCTTTTCAGGGAAGAGAAGCCTAAATAAAGATTGAGGAAACAGCTTATTTTAAGCAGTGAACAAGGCAATAGACGCATAGATTTAAACAGGTTGCAGCCAACAGATCACAGAATCCCAGACTGGTTTGTGTTGGAAGGGACCTTAAGGCTCACCCAGTTCCAACCCCTGCCACGGGCAGGGACACCTTCCACTAGAGCAGCTTGCTCCAAGCCCCTGTGTCCAACCTGGCCTTCAACACTGCCAGGGATGGGGCAGCCACAGCTTCTCTGGGCACCCTGTGCCAGCGCCTCAGCACCCTCACAGGGAAGAGCTTCTGCCTAAGAGCTCATCTCAGTCTCCCCCTGGCAGGTTAAAGCCATTCCCCTTTGCCTGTCCCTACAGCCCCTCTCCAGATTTCCTGCAGCCCCTTTAGGCACTGGAGCTGCGCTAAGGTCCCCCCTTAAGGAGCCTTCTCTTTCCCAGGCTGACCCAGCCCAGCTCTCAGCCTGTCGGACCGTCCGTCTCGGATCGCACCTCGGCAGCGATGCCGCAGCCGTAGGACGTGTTGCTGGTGCGCGGCGCTGCTCCTCCCGCCGGGGGATGTTCCCGGGAGCTCCGCGGGTAGAGCCCAGAGCCTCGGACCCCCTCCGCCGGCAGCGCCCGGAGCATCGCCTCCCTCCGCACTGCGCGGAGAAGAAAGCACACTGTCCGGCGAGCCCTGTGTGCCGGCGGCTACCGCAGCTCGGATTTGGGGGTTCGGGGGGGCGGGAAGGGCGATGGACAAGAGATCCCCACTGTATTCTGAACACAGCGGCACCGGCATCGCCCGAAGCATCCCGCCGCCGGTCCGGGTCGGGATGCAGCCCCCATGCAGCGAGCCCCGGGGCTCTCCGGGGCACGGAACGAGCCCCATCCCCTCCGACCGCGAACAAACATCCCCCCCCCCGTCCACAACAGGCATGTTTGCAGCAACATGATATCACCTAATAACGCCGAATAAGGCAATGACTGTAGGTTGGAGCGATGCGATCCTGCCGGTCTCACCCCACGGCGCGGAAAGCTATTTGCAGATTTGCTAAGCCCTTTTGAATGAATGCATCTGCAGCTGACCTTTAACAATAGGCGCTGAAATAGCACAATCTGTGGGACCAGATTTGGGGGGGGGGGGGGGGGGGGAAGGAAGAGATGGGTGAATATTATAATCACTGCAATCTCATTCACTTCCTTTCCCAAACCCCCGCACACTGTTGGGGAAAGCGGTATTTTCCTTTCCACCGGGGTTCCAGCACGAAAGAACCGGTTAAAACGCCGGCTCAGCCACATGGCACCCCGAAAGCCAGCAGCCCCACCGCTACCGCCCCCCCTCCCCTCTTCCCACGGGCATCGCTCCGCGGAGGGGTGACTACGACAGGGATGCTCCGGTCCCCACTGCCCCCCGGCCGCTCTCTCACCTTCCCTGGCTTTCAACAAGACGGTGTTGGCAACGATGTTTTCCAGCTCCATTGACGAGCTCGGGCAGCGTAGGCAGGCGGCGGCACTGCAGCAGGACGTCACTCCCGAGGTGCGGAGTCTCCGGGCGACCACCCGCCGCCAGCCCTTAGCCCGCTATGCCCCGGTGCATGGCCCCTGCCGCTCCGCTCCGCTCCGCTCCGCTCCGCTCCGCTCCCCGCGCTGTGTGCTCCCGCAGCACCCGGTCCCGCTACTCCATCCCCCGCCCCGCCGGCTCCCCGCCGGTTTGAGGGCTCGGGCGCTCCTGCTGCCCTCCCCCGGGGGTGTGGCACCGCGGAGCGGCCCCGCAGCCCCGCGCAGGCGCCAGCCTCTCCGCCGGCTCCGCGGGGCCGGGCACGCCGGGACCTGTAGTCCTTGGGGCGGACCCTCCGCACCTGGAGCAGGCACCGCGGCCGCGCAACGGCACCGCGGAGGGGCGGCGAGCGCCCGCCCTAGGGGAGGGCGAGGGGATGGGCGCGGGTGGACGGACGGACGGACGGACGGAGCTGGGGCGGGGGTGGGGGGGCGGTTCGGTTCCGTTCGGTTCCGTTCGGTTCCGTTCGGTTCCGCTCCGTTCGGTGCGGTGGGGAAGAACGGAGAGAGCCCGCGGGGCGATGCGCGCAGGGATGCGCGGTACCTGGCTGCGCCGCGCAGTCCTGGTACCGGGCGCCACCCCGCGGCAGCCGCCCTGGCACCCCCGGGGCTCCCCTCGCTTCCCCTCCGCGCTCAACACCGCCTCTGCGGGGCTCGTACACGAGAGAAGGAGCCCGCGACCTCGTCTTCATCATGAACATGCTTCATCCCATGCCCTTTTCCTGAAGGTCTTAAAAGTGCCTGTAGGATGCCCGAGGATACCCGAGGGATTCCCATCATTTCTGCCACACTGTATTCTTTAATCCCGGTGAGCAGTTGCGTGAGACATCAGCCACTTGTGGAAAGTTTGTGAATTTTAAGCACTAAATTACAACATAAATTCTCCTCTGTCTATATAAGACAGATGCTGGTGTCAGCATGATCCTGACTTTCCTGGCAACAGGGTAGATCGATTCAGCAGGTCAAGCAAAGGAAGAGGAATAAAACCAACCCATTACTCTCACTAACACTCTTCCCCCATCTGTACGTGCATTGATTAAAACCACATGAAGCAAACCAAATTAAAACATGCACCTTCTTGTAAGTGGGGCACAGACACTGCTTTTCCTTTTTTTCTTCTTCTTTTTATTGTACCGATCGTATTTCTTCCTGCAGCCAGGCAGAAACGAACAGCAGAACTCACAGGCTGCCCAGAACACATTTTCTGAGCTCAGGAAATAAAAGAGAGATGCATTTAGTGAATAATACTTTGGGCATTAGGACACAATGGCTGTAACAAATGCCTTTTGTACCCATTCAGTGTCAGAGGATAGAACTTAGCATGTTACTGTGCAGAGTAGGTGGCATGGCTATGTACAGTCTTCTATATCCTCTCTCCTATCGCTCCAGAGGACTTTCAGAGCAGTGCCATGTTGTGGTTGCTTTCTTTGTAAGCACCAAGCCCAACAGCAGCAGTTGTGCCTGTAAGTACAGGAAGATGTTTCTCTGATTAATTCTTCAGGGAAAAATTGCTTCCTGGAAACCAGAGCCTTTGCATAGAGATGAGGTGCCCAAGGAGTGTCTGCCCTGCTTGTTGTCTGACCGCTTCCGTGCCAGGACTGATGCTTGCTTGTAAACAGAGCAAATTCTGCTCAGGCTGGAAGGGAGGAGTAGGACTTGAGGGTGTTGGGTAATGAGAAGCTCCCCATGACCCAGCTTCAGGGAGCCCAGAACCCCCCCATGTGCTGGGCTGCATCGCCAGAGCATGAGCAGCAATCAAGGGAGGGGATTCTCCCCTCTGGGGAGATTCAGAGCACTTGGAAATCAGCATGTGCACCCAGCAACTGCACTGCGCCTCTTTTATCTCATATGTGTCTCTACGTACACAACCACCTGCTGTGTTGTCCTGTACACTTTCTGAACATTTATTAAACTCCTGAAAGGGTAAATAGATTTACCAAAAGAGTTACAACAGAGCCATGTGGCGTTTCTAAGTCCCTTGGTTCTACCTAATGTTCATGAACAGCGCAGCTCTGAAGCACTTCACAGTCCTGACAACCAAAGACCCAGTTGCACAGGGGCAGCAACTGAACAGTGTTGTGTTGCTGCCAGAGCAGTTATTTCAACTAAGCTGGATGACTTTGCATCACAGCGGAGTAGGATCAGTTGCATAACTTAAATGTGGCTGCACGCAGTGGGTGGAAAGCTCAGCTCTGCCACTGGACTGCTGAGATTCTGCAATAAGGCGTTTGTTTTAGTTACACATCTACATGGAGAGCATCAATTCTGACCTCACATTTATTGGTGAGAACAACGGAGTGGGTTTTCTTAATGATTCTTTAACAAAATAAAACTTCTTTCCAATAAATCTGAGTCAATGTGGTTCATTAGCACAACACCCTGCTCTGAAAACCAGAATCAGGCAATCAGTCCTCAACACATCTCTCTCTTCTACTATAGTTTTTTAAGCCTAAATATAGACCAGGGTCTGCTTCATGCAGATGGATGACCCCTTTCATGGCCCCACAGGTAGCCAGAGCAAGTGCCACTGCACAGACCTACTTGCCTTGAAGTCTATCAACTGCTCTCTATGAAACCCATGGCAGCATTTGGAATGTTACCTCATGTCAGTATCTTCATCTCTGTGCCAAATGGAACACCTGGCTCACAAAAACAACAAAAGTAGAAAATATGAGGAAGAATTACTTTATTTGTATCCATTTTTCTCTTGTGACAACGCAGCCTTTGTGCTTTAAAGTATGTCCACACTTGATTTAATGGAGTACTCAGGTTCTCTGTGAGTGAGGGAGAAAGAAACAAGAGACCTATGAGTCTGTTCCACTGCTTATCTTATTCTACTCTTATCTTATTCTGCTGTTGTAAAGGCTGGTGCTGGAATACTCAAGCATGGACAGGGTGGCAGGGAATGAATACATGTCGGTTTTGCTGGATCCTGATTCAGTGTTTGCTGGGAGAAAAGGGAAAATTGAGTCTGAATCTTTCATTTTGGAAGGAGAGAAAAAGGAGAGGCTACCAAACCCCAGTTAAACTCTGTAAAAAAGGTGCTTTCTAAGGTGCTTAATGTGTTTTGTTGCTCTGGTTTTAAATAGCACATCTTCATCTGAAGTCACTGGGGAAGGCCTAGGAAAAAAAGCCCTTTTTGGGTGCTGAAGATGAGGACAGAGCAGGGCTGGCAGCCATCTTTCCTTCATGGGAGAAGAGGTTTGTAGATGAGACAGCAGCACGGTGTGAGACCCAAACGCATCGGTGTAATGAGAAGAGGAGGCAGCACGGCAGTGTGACGGTGTGAGCGGCTGGAGGATGAGTCATGGCAGGGTGGGCTCTGCAGCTCAGCCAGAAGCACGGCAGCAGCACACCAGCGTTATCCTGCACCAGGGAGGAACTGCCTGGGCAGCCTGCTGGGAACGGCAGGATAACACAGACCCCCAGCAAGCCACAGGTCAAAAAGGCTTTTGCCTACACTTATCGATGGCAAACATACCCTAAACACCAGCTATCTCCTAAATAGTACACCATTAATGCAGTGAAGCCTGTTCATGATTAGCTCTAAGCTGGGTTGTGTTTGGAATTGCTTCTGAAACTTAATTCTACAAACAGGGAAATTCTTTTGGCTCCTTCTGAGATGCGGCATCAGCAGGTGGGAGCGCGCAGGTCGACGAGAAAGCGTTTGCAGGCACTGTAACCTATAACAGAGCGCCTCTGTGTAAGGACAGAGGCTGCCATCTACCAACAGCCATGGGGAGATGCATCACGTTGTCTCAAGTAGAATCCTAGAATGGTTTTGGGTTGGAACAGACCTTAAGGACGCCTACTTCCAACCCCTGCCATGGGCAGGGACAGGTTGATTTGCTTTGGTTTAGGTAAAAAAGTTAATGTCCTTTGCTTCTTCCCATTTCCAAACCTTTTTTTCAGTTATCCATTTCCTCAAGGCAGAGGACAAAGGAGTGTTACAGCACTTGAGCACATGGAATAAAATAACCTTCTAGAAGAGAAGGAGATTCAAGTTTTCAAACAAACAGGTGTACACAGCCCATACTCTGCACCGAATCTGCCATTCAATGACCCACTGGAGCAGATCTGATTTGGGATTTGCTCACCCCCTCCATCAAGTTTAGAGAGAAGAGGCTACTCTTTCATTAACATTTGGTGGTGTTAATGATGTGATTGAAAGAGCTCTTTAAAATCAACTCTCATGTAACAACAAGAGGATTATGTTGCACTTTTTATCAGTAGATCTCAAAGTTTTTCACCAGAAAGACATACATAATTATTCCCAGATAGGGAAAAGAGGCATAAAGGGAGAGCAGGCAGATAAGTATCCTAACCAAACATAAATTTTACATCTCCTGCTATCCATTCAAGTGCCTCATCTGCTGCTTTGCACCGTGTAACAATACAAACTTCCCCCTGAAGCCTGCTGAAATCCCTGGAGAGCCTTTCACCAACTTCAGATGTCTCACTTTGAATCAGGCTTAAATACTCTAATCCCTCACATGCAAACATGTCCATGCAGTCCTGAGCTCATGCTGCACCAGTATGAACCAATGCTCCCTCACTGCAAGATGAGATATGAAACTGGGGCCTGTCCAGCCAGGCAAAAGCCTGTGGGAATAGAGCAAAGCAGACAACCAACAAGATCTGGAACAGGATGCACATATGGTATTGCTCGATAGATCTATTTTGAACTTCAGATGGCAAGAACAGGGTTTAGCAGCTGCTCGAGCCCGTGCCAGAGCTGTTTCAAAGAAACAACTCTTTTGCCAGGTGAGCTTTGGCAGTGACAAAGTTCATCTTCAAATTGTAGGGATGCCCAGTATATAGGAAAATGGGAAATCACCCCCTTGTTAAATGGCAGTATTTCATACTCTTGCCCAGAAGCCTGAGAAGTTGAATTACACTGCCTTCATAACAAAGCATGAGCAATAGTTCCCCACCTGCAAGCCAAGTGTTTAAACAAAAGAGTTTTAAAGAAATACAACTTTCCGGGGAGGGGGGAAGGACATTGGTTCAGAATACATCAGCTTACAAGTTGTGAATAACCATTTGTGGGTGAGACAACCATCCTCAGGAAATCCGAGCAATAGCCCTTTTCTTGCTGCCACAATACAGCTCCCACAGCTGAGGGAAAGGAACCCTCACACACTGTTTGCTGCCCAGGGAGCACGTCTCTCCATGGGGAGATGTGCCAGTCAGGCAGATGTGACCACAGTCATAGAATCATAGTGCTGGGTCAGTGAACCAGCAAGTTCTGAGTTAAGGAACCTTATGAACCCCTTGGTCCTCATTAGCCCTTTGTTAAGAGAAACCTGAAGGTGTGTAAGAGACAAGTTCAGTTTAGACTCGTGCTATGAAGCAGGGCTGCTTGGAAGTGCCAGCTGGATGGGGACTCTGCTGGGAAGGTCACTGCTGAGCCAGGGGATGACTGAGCCACTCAGCTTATTTGCATGTCTGTTGCCTAAAAGTTAGGGGCATTCTTGCTTAAAAAACCCTCAAAGCCTGAAAGTGGAACTGACTAAACTATTTCTCTGTTAGAAAACATGTCAGATACAGTGTGGATGAACTGTTCTGTGGCCTGCAGCCCTGGAGATGGACAGAGAAGGAGCGGTTGTTGAAAGACACGTCCACAGTAGAGGCTTTGGGATGGTTTTGTGCCATTGCTGAGGGCTGCCAGTAGAGCAGTGAGCAGCAAAGCTGAGCCACGGACACCTGCAGAGTGTCTGTGGAGAGCAGCAAAGAAACAGCAACCATTACCTGGGTGGATTGCCTGAACAGCAATGCAGAATTGGCATGACTGAAGTCGTAAATGCTTCATCCCTGGCAGTGTTCAAGGCCAGGCTGGACAGAGCCTTGGGCAACATGGTCTAGTGTGAGGCATCCCTGCCCATGGCAGGGGGGTTGGAACTGGGTGATCTTAACGTCCTTTCCAACCCTAACTATTCTGTGTTTCTATGCATTAGTGGATGCAGGAAGCAGCTAGACTACTATGTGGATGGACTCCATTCTGCAGTATCCATATACTTTAGCGTCCACATTTTCTTCCCCCTCATGTCACTATGGCTATAGGAACAGTTCATCTCTGCACCCTTATGCAGAACAACTCCATTTTCATCATCTCCTTTTGGGCACCTCCATCTTCATCACACGCCCAGCCAGCCACGCAGTATCTTTGTGCATGTATGAGTAGATAACGTCGTTCTGGCTGCTCTATTGGGAACTAGAGGTTTTGAGATCATCAGAGCCACATTTCCAGCTGTCATTGGCTACATCTGGATTAATAAATTGAGTGCCACAGAAAGGTACCAGTGACTGAAACTGGTGATGATGTTATATGTTTAGAAAAGTCTCAGCGTGCTTTTGGACAACACTGCCACAAACAGCTCCTGGCCACGGGAGAGGGTTAATACTGGCTACTGACCAAACCTAACAGGCAGGTTGTGCACAACCTCCCTCTTTTGAAGGCTCAGAGGTGACCAGACCACACCAGCAGCATCAGCGCCAGGAAGATATTAGCACATTTATTCCAAAATATAGATTCAGCATCCACTGGGCTCATCCCAAGGGCCTGGGATGTAGCTGACATCATTCTGGCTGCCTTTGGCTTTGGCCCCAGGAGCTGAGTTTATCCTGCCAGTGGAGCCAGACTTCTCTCTAGCTCACAAGGTGGGATCTCCCCTTTGTAAAAGGCTGTGGACATTCATAAATGTGAATATTACACCAGAAAATACCAGACCCAGAAGTGAAATTGGGTTCAACACTATTTGACTAGTTAAAAGAAAAAAAACACACAGAAAGAAGCTAAGGAAATACAAATGGACGTTCAGAAAGTGAGTCTCAGTACTCTGGATTGTGCACGCCGCTTGTGCTGCTCCAAAGCATGTGGCTACAACAGGGCAGGCAGCCGGCACTTCTTAGCGATCTCTGTTGCTGCCACCATCAGGTGTTCTATAAAAACGGCTTTAGAAAACCGTGTACTGCCCGGCTGACTCTGTTCAAGCATCTCCTTTAGCTTGAGTTGGGATGGTTCGCTCAGCCAGGAATCCTGGGACAAACCTGCGGAGCAGAGGGAAGCCGGATAAGCATTCAGCTTAACACAGCACTGCTGACTAGCAGCAGTGAGTACCTGCGTGGAGAATTAGGCAATGACTTTGGTTTGCATCAGCTCACAGCTGAGGAGCAGAGCAGTCACACAGCTATCCCAATGCAATTGCTTAATTACTATTAAACAGCTAAACTCCGAGTTCAATAAAGTCAGAGCCAGCTGCACCCCTACAGAGTGAGTACTGGGTCAAGGGAGGGGATTCCCTCAATCTGCTGCTCTCTGGGGAGTAACCCCCTGCAGTCCTGATCCAGCTCTGGAGCAACAGCACAAGAGGGACGGGGAGTTGTTGGAGGGAGTCCAGAGGGATGCTGCGAGGGCTGGAGCAGCTCTGCTCTGGAGCCAGGCTGAGAGAGCTGGGCTGGGGCAGCCTGGAGAAGAGAAGGCTCCTGAAGGGGAGACCTGAGAGCAGCTCCAGTGCATAAAGGGGCTGCAGGAAACCTGGAGAGGGGCTTGGGACAAGGGATGTAGGGACAGGCCAAGGGGAATGGCTTTAACCTGCCAGAGGGGAGACTGAGATGAGCTCTTAGGCAGAAGCTCTTCCCTGTGAGGGTGCTGAGGCGCTGGCACAGCGTGCCCAGAGAAGCTGTGGCTGCCCCATCCCTGGCAGTGTTCAAGGCCAGGTTGGACACAGGGGCTTGGAGCAAGCTGCTCTAGTGGAAGGTGTCCCTGCCTGTGGCAGGGGTTGGCATTGAATGAGCCTTAAGGTCCCTTCCAACACAAACCAGTCTGGGATCACTTTACCAACGCCGTTTGAACAGTCCGCACCACGCTGCTCGCCCCGTTCCGGTCTGTACCAGCACCCACCAACGGCAGCTCCCACCTCACCCGCACTGGGCGCTAGGACAGGCTCCCACCGTCCCTACGGCCGACAGGCTCAGCCGGGGCAGGCTCCTCTCGTACCCCGCGGCCTCTCCGCCCCGCCCCGCCGCTTCCCGCGCCCGCAGGCCGCGCTCCTCCCGCCGCCGCCTCGCTCAACATGGCCGCCGCGCTGGGGAGGCTGCTGCGGACCGCGGTGAGTGCCCGGCCGCCCCTCCGCGGCCGCCCCAGCCCCGCCGGCTCTGACCCTCCCTGTCCCCCCCGCAGGTCCCCGCCGCCGGGAGGACGCTGACGGCGCGGCCCCTGCCCTGCGTCCGCCGCCACTTCAGCCTCGGTAAGTGCGGGGAGGGCGGCGGGGACGCCGCGGGGCTCGCCTTGGGCCGCGGCGGCGGGAGCGGGCCCGGCCGCTCTTGCGGCGGTGGCCGGAGGGGGAGCCCCGGCTCGGCCTTGGCCCTGGTCCCTTTCCCTGGCCCGCATCGGTGTTTTCTCGCCCGCAGGCTCGTCTCGGTTCGCTCCAGCGGTTACACAGCATGCCCCGTTCTTCAAGGGAACGGCGGTTGTTAACGGAGAGTTCAAGGAGCTGAGCCTGGATGATTTCAAAGGGAAATACCTGGTTCTCTTCTTCTACCCGCTGGACTTGTGAGTGCGGGTTTTATTCCTTCCACACGGGCCTGCTGCCCCGCTGAAGGTCATGAGAAGCGCTGTGTAGCGATGCTGTGAAGTGGCTGGTTTGGTGGTGGTTGGGTGAATCTTGCAGGGCAGATACGCGTGTTTCTACAGTGTGAGTGATAAGATGTGGGGGCACACAGCCACTGTGTGTTAAAGCAATGGATGGGGTGGGTGTAGAGCATCCTACCGCTGCCAAGACTGCTTTGGAAGGTGGATATGGCCTTACAAGTGTGGCTTCCCTTAGGGCATTGCCCTGCATCCCAGGGTTGCCTTCATTGAAATGTACCAAATAAATGGTTTATTTCCTAATAAGAAATACATAATAATGTGGCTGCCCCATCCCTGGCAGTGTTCAAGGCCAGGTTGGACACAGGGGCTGGGAGCAATGTGCTGTAGTGGAAGGTGTCCCTGCCCGTGGCAGGGGGTTGGGACTGGGTGAGCTTTAAGGCCCCTTCCAACACAAACCACACTGGGATTCTCCGATACGATTTTTAAGCAGTGGGGCTGGCAGAACTGCAGCTAGACAGCTCCAGAGCAAAAGGTGAACAGATGGGGTTGAGCGTGTCCACAGGACTTGAGTTGTATCCTAATGTACATGGGCACATGGAGGAGGATTTAACCTGCAGTGCTTTCTGCTATAGTTCCCAAAACCTCTCTGTCTAGAGGGTATCTAGTAAAAAACAGTTCCTCTATCTCTGCAAAAAGCCTGTCTAGAACCGAGAGCTGAAAAATGGTGTGGGAGCTCTGTGGCTGCGGCTTTGAGACTGAAATGAATCCTGAAGAGGAAACACGGTTAAAATTACCATGCTGAAGGAAATGCTCTGCTGCATTAGTGCCTACTAGAAACAGACCTGAGGGTCCTTTACTAAAACACTGAAGACTGCAGAATCATTACAGCTTGTTCTCTCTTCCCACCCAGCACCTTTGTCTGCCCCACAGAAATTGTGGCTTTCAGCGACAAAGCAAAGGAGTTTCGTGATGTGAACTGCGAAGTGGTGGCAGTGTCTGTGGATTCCCATTTTTGTCATCTGGCCTGGATAAATACGCCACGAAAGGTATGAAATGAGCAGCCGCTTGGGTCTTCCTCTGTTGCTTTGTTGTCTTTTCACAAGAGCTCCTGAGAATAAGAGTGGACTAAAATACTGTGCTAACACCGATTTCAATACACTGCTTAAAGTGATATGTGGTTAACTTCTACATTTGATGAGATAATTCTATCCTCAACGTTTGTTTTCTTGCTCTTTTCCTTTATATTTTGGGGAGGGAAGGTATCTTTGGTTTGCTCTCTTGATAGTTTTGTAGGTTGCACCATATCCTTCTATGTTTTATTTCGGAAGACAAAATAATATACATGGCACTGTCCCAAGCTGCTTGTTCCAGCTGATGGTCTGTATGTGCCATTGCAGGAAGTGAACTTTCTGTAGTGTTAGTCTGCAGTAAATGTAGTACAATGTAGTAAAAGAGCTGTTAGTCATTATTAACCAATGCTTAACAATGGTGGCTTCAGACTGGAAGCAGAACAACCAGTTTATTGGAGCACTTGTCATAGAATCCTAGTGTGGTTTGGATTGGAATGGATCTTAAAGATTATCTGGTTCTAACCCCCCTGCCACGGGCAGGGACACCTCCCACTAGAGCAGCTTGCTCCAAGCCCCTGTGTCCAACCTGGCCTTGAACACTGCCAGGGATGGGGCAGCCACAGCTTCTCTGGGCACCCTGTGCCAGTGCCTCAGCACCCTCACAGGGAAGAGCTTCTGCCTCAGAGCTCAGCTCAGTCTCCCCTCTGGCAGGTTAAAGTCATTCCCCTTGGCCTGTCCCTACAGGCCCTTGTCCCAAGCCCCTCTCCAAGTTTCCTGGAGCCCCTTTAGGCACTGGAAGCTGGTGTGAGGTCTCCCCCTAAGAAGTCCTCTCTTCTTCAGGCTGAACCAGCCCAGCTCTCTTAGCCTTATATTATTAACTCACTTGCTGAAGTGGTTCCACTGAGGCCCTCAGCTTTCTTTGGGGAAGGAAGGTGACAAGAGATGGCCTTTTACTGGAGAGGAGCCTATTTCAGACTTACATAAAAATGTGTGGCTTTGGTCACATAGAGCATCTCAGAAATTTGGTCAGCTGTGGAAAATCAGCAGTATCACGGGAAGTGCCTGTGGTGTTGCCTGTGTGGACAGTGGTCCGTCGTACTGCTTGCAGACTGGGCTGCCTTCAGGTGCACACCTCTGCTGTTGCCTCACCAGGGGAGTGAGGAGAGTTTGCTGTATTTAATCTGGTAGCAAGAGCATTCGATTTGCTGCATGCTTTGTTCAAAGCTCTAAAATGTGACCATGGGCTGACTTCACTGTCTCATGCAAAAGCTGTTCAGTCAGGCACTGCTCCATGCAAAACACCCTGCAAAGAGCGGAAAGAATTCCGTGATGGCACAGGCAGGAAACTGACACCCGGAGAAGCCAAGGCCTTGGTTTCTTCAGCAGATACCTGTGTGCAAAGCTCTGTATATGAGAACTCTGTTGCAGACAAGGCTTTGCAGGATGAGGGTCTGAGTGACTGCGGTTACACAATGATTCACTGATGATGTCAGGAGTAGAAAAGCAAACAAATTCCTGGCTTGTTTCAAGGATACAGAGCTTATCTCTCTTGCAGTTCCAGTTGCAAAACTGAAAATAGTCTTGGTAGACTCTCCAAAGAGTACTTAAATTGATTTGGGGTGGGTAAAAATAGTATGTGCGCTGAATAGAGAGCAGCAGAACTCTGACATCCCTAATGTGGCTGTTGGAAGCTTTGAGCTTTCTCTGTTCATAGGATGCAGATTTGTTTTCCCTTCTCACCGCCATGCTCATCTTGTCTAGCTTTGAGCACTTCAATATGCAGTAGACATGTTTGTATTCAAAGCTCCTAAGTAGGGCACAAGGGAAATCCTTCTGGAAATTGGACTTGACATAGGAAGTCACTGAAATGAGCAGTTCCAAAATGCTCAGTGCAAAAGAAGTTTTCATGTTCCAAAGAAACCAAATATTCCTGTCTACTTAAAAACAACAAAACAAGTCAAAACCAACCAGCCGACAACCCCACCCCCTCTTGTGTTTCCTTCCATGGAGCTAATGTCACAGATGGATTTTGTTGTATATCCTCAAGAGCACTGAATCTAGCAACTGGTGAAGGATAATCCTAAGAAGTGTTTTACAACCAAATGAAATCTTCTTCTGTTCTCTAGAGTGGTGGTTTGGGCAAAATGAATATTCCAGTTCTGTCAGACCTCTCAAAACAAATCTCCCGGGATTATGGTGTGCTGCTGGAAGCACCTGGCATAGCACTGAGGTAAGGTGTGACTGCTTATAACTCCACCCAGCCTCAACCACCATCAGCCATAATGTCTCCTCCTGCAGGGAAACTGCACGAGGATCAAGCAGTCCATCACAAGGACTGTGGGATGTTACTTTTCCAGCAGAACTTCTGCTGGATCCCACCCCAGGCAAAGGGCACATGGCTGTTATGGCCATTGAGTTGAGGATGGTTCCAGGCCTCTCAGAATGCTTGTAGGGGAAAGCAGCTGCTCTGCTGTGAGTGACGGGGAGAACTCCATGTCACTGAGGAAAACACGAGTAGCACAGAAGAGCATTTATGATTTTAATACATGTTTTCACAGTTTAGGTCTTTCCCTTCTTCCTTGTTCTTGGTTTCTTCTGAAGGGAGAAGAAATTGCCTTAACTTCTGTGTAAGTTCTAAAGCAGGTGTCCCAGAGGCCCCTACAGTCAATCCCATGATTATGTAGAGGAGAAAATGCCAATTTTATTTTAATTCCACCATGGCTGTACTATTAAAAGCAAATAGTGGTCCCTGAGAAACAATGAATTGGGTGGGAGTCTTCTGGAGACCTTCAGTTCCTGATCTCTGTGGATGAGGAACTTCTGATACTTGTTTGTTGACAAATTAACTTAATTAGTATGGTAAGACTGGGTTTTGGTTTTCACAAACATTTATATGCAGTAGGATTTAATGTAGTCACTTCATGTGTAAGCAGCTCTTCACTCAGTACTTTCAGATTCTCATACCAAAAAGACATGGGAAGGATGTCAGGATGTCAGCTATCAACTTTGACATATAGGTGGAATGAAAAGTTCCACCTCTGTTATGCATCTGTCTGGATTTAATAGTCTTTATGCATACTTTCTCATATGTAATCTCACCATACCATCCCAGTTGACTGGTTCTTGCCTTTTGATCACTAACAAACACTAAGTCAGACTTGGTATTGCTACTCCTACCTCTGATACATGCACATAAGAATGATTACCCTGCTGAAATAGTCTGGTTTCTTGTTTGGTCTTTGGAATGTGATTCACATTCCCTAACTCCTTGCTGAATTACAGAGGTCTTTTCATCATTGATCCAAATGGGATTGTCAAGCATCTGAGTATCAACGATCTCCCCGTTGGCCGTAGTGTGGAAGAGACTCTCCGCTTGGTGAAAGCATTCCAGTTTGTGGAAACACATGGAGAGGTTTGCCCAGCAAACTGGACTCCAGACTCCCCTACAGTAAGTGTCTGCTAAATACCACTTGTCTAAATATAGCCACTGGTTTATTTTGGCATGTCTGAAGGGCTGAGAACCACTGTAACGTGAGGTGCTGGACTCAGGCTGTGCCTGTTGTCTAAATCTGAGGCTGTTATCAGTTGTCCCAGTTCAGTCTGTTTGTATGATACAAAATGTGTGACTTCTGTGAAGAAAGTCACCGATTCTTCTTTTACAAGACACAAATTACATTTAAAACTCTAAATTTGACTTGGAGTTACCACCAGTTGTGTTCAGGTTTTTTACTTATTTAATGCCCTGCTTCATATTTGGCAGAAAAATGTGTTATATACTTAAAACTTGCAAGTAGGAGCTTGTACATCATTTGGACTTCCATCTTTCAAGTGCAGAAATGGAAATAACATCTTTATTAACTATGCATGGACTTTCTTGGATAAAATGTCAAATCTGGTAAATTCCCTTATTTATAGTGTGTAATAACTAAACTTTCTTTTCTTGACAGATCAAACCAACCCCAGAAGCTTCCAAAGAATATTTTGAGAAAGTGCATAAATAAATACCCAGATATGTGGACAAAACTCTTGGTTACCATAAACAGAAGCCATTAGGAAAGCAGCTGTGATTATCATTGATAATAATAAAATCAAAGTTGTCATTTTCTCATGTTGAAGAAGAAATTAAATGCTGAAATAGTTCCTGGCTTCCTTGTCTTGCTTTAAAAAGAAGGGTCAAAACTGAGGCTTTCCCCCTTTTCCCTTTTTGCAGCTTCAGTTTCATGGGTTTCTGTGACATGGTCTTTGTCCTGAATACAAGTACACAACGTACAGTTGTCTTCCACTGGGTTTTCCCTCTTTCTTTACCTGGTTTTGGACCAGTAAGTGTCCCATGTTTTCCTTTACAACAGGAAAAGCTAAATTCTGTAACAAGAGTTTAAAACAATGGGGACAATACAGAAAATAAAATACTGGTACGTGGTATATGTTTAATGAATTTTGCAGGGGAAGAGATGAATGTAACAAAACTGTGTAAATGAACTATAACTTGAAATGAATGTAAATAAATGCCATTTTACTCCTGCATGTAGTCAAAGATGCAGGGCAGCTACAGAGGAGGATTAACAAGCATGAAGAACTCTGATACTGCGTGGGAGATGGTAAAAACTTGAACCCCAATAGTGTACTTACTGGAGCTTAACAAGAAGTCTGTCATTTAAAGCATTGCTTGCTTGAGTCTGTTGTAAGCAATAAAATTGAAAGCAGTACATCTCTAGAAATAATAATAAATCTTATTGTTGACAAACAGCGGGTGTGTTGCTTTGCTTTTTTTTCACTTTTTTCCTAGATTCCTATTTGTGTTTTGAAGAGCTTGGATCTTCTGCACCTTTGCAGCAAGTGGTAAACAACTGCAGCTGCCTTTGTGTGTGTACCCTTAGGGAGTAGCAGGTGTCCTGCTGGAGGGATGCATCAAAAGGAGCATGAGCAGCAGTTGAGGGAGGGGATCCTGCCCCTCTGCTGTGCTCTAGGGGGTAACCCCCTGCTGTCCTGATCCAGCTCTGGGGCAACAGCACAAGAGGGACGTGGAGCTTTTGGAGTGAGGCCAGAGGAGGCCATGGAGATGCTGCGAGGGCTGGAGCAGCTCTGCTCTGGAGCCAGGCTGAGAGAGCTGGGCTGGGTCAGCCTGGAGAAGAGAAGGCTCCTGAAGGGGAGACCTGAGAGCAGCTCCAGTGCCTAAAGGGGCTGCAGGAAAGCTGGAGAGGGGCTTGGGACAAGGGCCTGTAGGGACAGGCCAGGGGGAATGGCTTTAACCTGCCAGAGGGGAGACTGAGATGAGCTCTTACGCAGAAGCTCTTCCCTGGGAGGGTGCTGAGGTGCTGGCACAGGGTGCCCAGAGAAGCTGTGGCTGCCCCATCCCTGGCAGTGTTCAAGGCCAGGTTGGACACAGGGGCTTGGAGCAAGCTGCTCTAGTGGAAGGTGTCCCTGCCCGTGGCAGGGGGTTGGAATTGGATGGGCTTTAAGGTCACTTCCAACCTGAAACAGTCTGGGATTCTATGAAATCAACACAACACTGAATGGGTTTGTGTTTTCCATTTGCCCTTATGATCAGAGGAAAGGACTTAGGTAAAACAGAAGCATAAGCTTGTGTTATAAAGTAAGCTTTGTAACAGGTACCAACACTGCAATGTAAGTTCAAGGATATAAAAACACCTGACGTGGTGCCCAGTGACGCTGTGTGTTTCAGTACTTGCATCTTTTCAGTCCTGGTATTTTAGCTCCGTTTTGTTCAAACCCACTGCTGGCTGTGCCCTTCTCCCAGTAAACCTGAACTGGACCTAGAACACATGAAGTTAACCCCTGCACAGCTCACCAATGCAAAACTACATCCTAGCGGTGCTGGGGCAGCTGTTAGCGCCTGTGAAACAAGCTACAACCGCAGGTCAATGCCACACTGCGCTTGTACCTGGCTGTGCCTGTCTCTTACCGCGGTCACTGCGAACGCGGCGGGGGTTTCTCTGCCGTCCCGGCTGGCGCAGGCGGACACTGCTGGAAGGGGAAAAGCCGATCGGACCTTTCCCAACCGCGATCCCGCTCCCCGGGGCTGCAAGGCCACGGCCCCAGCCGGGATCCGCCTCACACCTCAGGCCCGGCCTCAGGGCGGGAAGGCGGCCCGGACACCAGGTCTACCCGCGGCGGGAGGACCGCAGCGCTGCGGCTCCGTGCCCGGGCGGAGCGTGCGGCGGGCGGACCGTTCCCCGGCAGCGCCGTTCCGGTGCCGCGGCTCCATGGACGCCAACCTGCGGTTCTGGCGGGCGGAGGGGCAGGTCGGCGGCGGCGGGGGCAGCCGGGGCGGCCCGGCCCGGGAGGGACGGCCCGGGGACAAACCCCGGTCTGACCGCAACGTGTGTCCCACAGTCTTTTTTACAGAGGCTTCTGCTATGGACGGACGCGTTGGATCCCCTGCTGCTGTTCAAGTCCTCCGTGAGTAGTTGCAAGGCCTCTGAGGAAAGAGGAAATGCATAGATATAGATATAATAGATATAATCTGTGTTTTAACTTACGGTACCCAAGTCTGTGCCAGGTCCTGCAGGCGCCGTGAGTAGATTTAGCTGGGTGAGCATGTAGCCAAAGTCAGATCCATGCATGTGGGTTTCCGCTTGTGAAGGCAAAAGTAAAAGCTGTGTTAGTGGTACTTGTACCTGTGCCTGGAGAAGAGAAGGCTCCTGAAGGGGAGACCTGAGAGCAGCTCCAGTGCCTAAAGGGGCTGCAGGAAAGCTGGAGAGGGGCTTGGGACAAGGGCCTGTAGAGACAGGCCAAGGGGAATGGCTTTAACCTGCCAGAGGGGAGACTGAGATGAGCTCTTAGGCAGAAGCTCTTCCCTGTGAGGGTGCTGAGGCGCTGGCACAGGGTGCCCAGAGAAGCTGTGTCTGCCCCATCCCTGGCAGTGTTCAAGGCCAGGTTGGACACAGGGGCTTGGAGCAAGCTGCTCCAGTGGAAGGGGTCCCTGCCTGTGGCAGGGGTTGGAACTGGATGAGCTTTAAGGTCCCTTCCAACACAAACCAGTCAGTGTCTTTATGTTAGTAAATAGAATTACAGCTGTGTGCATTTCTCTGTATAAGTAAATAAAACAAAGGGCATTTCTAGACACACCGCTTCAGCAGTCCTGCTTAGACCATGGCTGCTGTGCCAGCACTTGAATTAGAATTAAGAACCAATTAAGAACCAGGACACCCCCAAAGACAAGAGCTGTGGAACAAGCAGCTGGACATGCTCTTTCTGAATACAGACAGTTGCAGGAGGAGTGTGATGTGGAGCTGTCACAGGTTTGGAGAGGACAGGTTTGCTGAGCTGCACCCCAGGCACCCCAAATCTCTGCTGCCTAATCCACACAGCCATCCTCGTGGTGTGGCTTAGTCTGAAGCTCATGAAGATCTTTGATTCTCTTCCAAGTGGCTGTACTGAAATGAATCCCCTGAGAGGGAGCGCAAGTGCTGACTAGGCCCTTTTTATACCAGAGAATGATTATTGCAATTTTAACACTAATTTTTGAAAGTGTGATACATTGGTGGCCATAATGTGTAGCTTCCAAATTTCAGGAACTGTTCTGACAAGGGAATTCTGGGGAAGATGTGTGTTTCTATCCATCCACTTCTGTATAGTTTTGTCAGGGGTGACAGAGGAAAAAGCACATTGTATGAGAGTTGGCTGGTTAGTCAGTATAGAATCATAGAATCACAGAATAGTTTGGGTTGGAAAGGACCTTAAGATCATTCAGTTCCAACCCCCCTGCCATGGCCAGGGACACTTCACACTAAACCATGTCACCCAAGGCTCTGTTCAACCTGGCCTTGAACACTGCCAGGGATGGAGCATTCACAGCTTCCCTGGGCAACCCATTCCAGTGCCTCACCACCCTTAAAGAATTTCCTCCTTATATCCAATCTAAACTTCCCCTGTTTAAGTTTTAACCCGTTACCCCTTGTCCTGTCACTACAGTCCCTAATGAAGAGTCCCTCCCCAGCACCCCTATAGGCCCCCTTCAGACACTGGAAGGCTGCTATGAGGTCTCCACGCAGCCTTCTCTTCTCCAGGCTGAACAGCCCCAACTTCCTCAACCTGTCTTCATACGGGAGGTGCTCCAGTCCCCTGATCATCCTCATGGCCTCCTCTGGACTTGTTCCAACAGTTCCATGTCCTTTTTATGTAGATTGATTTTTTTATTATTCTTATTTAAGGGAAAACTCCATTAAAGCCGTAGAACACTGTCAAAATGTGTGCACATGGGGTATTTCCTTGTCACTTGCAGAGTTAGTGTATTGTGTCTATCTATTCATCTATCTCTATAGTTATATATGGTATGAATGCATAGCCCTATATATATTTACATGTACAAATCACATTATTTAGTAAATGTACATTATATGTATATATATGTAAATGTCAACAATAAAATTTCATAGTACATTCAGGATTTGGAGATCTGGGATTAGTTCCCACCTCCTGGAATTAAAATACACTCTTGCAAATAGAGATGTGCCTGTTGAGGAAAAGTCAAACCATCTCATCAATTCTCCCAAGAGGAGCAGAGTTTTGTGTAGACTGTGGATAACCACATGAGTTTACAGTTGAAGTGTACCTGTTTTCCATAATTAAAAGCTTAAGCCAAGTTTAAAGGAAGAGTGTATGGTCCAAAACTTGATCACACGTTTGTGAACATGCAGGAGCATCTTGTGATGTTGCGACTTGTTTCTGGTCGCTTTTAAAAGTCTGGTTTGGAATTCAGTTTTAAAACAGCCATCAGTGCCTGTGGTGATATTGGATGGTTGCTTTGGCAGCAAATCTTTATGTTTGCCAGCACACATGGGTAACTTTGAGTACAAGATGATTAACTCTTGATTTCAGTGAGGTTTTTCATATGCTTCCATTTCCAGTGCATTTGTGTAGCAGGTTGAGGGATTGATACAGAAAGGAACCAAGGGAGTCTGAATAACCTAAAGGTTTCTGTGATTGTGAGCTGGTTGTGTGCCTAGGTGTGTTCTTGCTTGTACTACTCTGGTGAGGGACAGGTGCTTTATTAGCTTGACACGCTAGGTTCGCAGTTAGAATGTCTTGTAACGGATCTGTTGCACTCCAGAATATTGAAATCTAGGTTATTTTATCTGTTTGTTTTGTTTTTTCTCAAATACAGGACGAAATAAGAAGAACCAGGTTATCCATACAAAGCACTGGGAAGACCCTAAATGAACCCATACAGAATGCTCAGGTATTTTGGAGTGCAGTGCATAGGAAATAGAGGTATCTTTTCTTCATGGCTGAAGTAGTTGATACTAATATAAAATGTAGCAGACAGAATACTGAGATTCTGATACAAGTGGTAGCACAAGAAAAACTCACTGATACAGATGTTTTTCAAATCTATCAATCTAGCAGGAATTCCTTTGGATTACTACTGACTTTAATGCCAAATCACAGTATTATCATCCTGAAGAATGCTAGGTTGTATATCATATAGCTAAGAGATGCTCTCGGATCCCTGTAGGAATCATTGCTCTAAGCTTGTCTGTCCTCACTTGGGGTGATACAGGTAGATGATAAATATGCAAAGAGCTTAATAAGCTCATTTAAATCTTAGATGTTGTAACACCATACAGAGGGCAGGTTGGTTTAGTTGCACATCTCACAAAATGAGCAGTAGCAGTACTTGGGTGGGAAATCTATTCAGTTACTGGGAAGTAGTGCTGAACCCTTACTTCATTAGGAGGAGTTTTTCTTTTGACTCAGTGTGGCATTTATACCTTGTGTGTCAAAGCCTGAAAGGAGAAATAGAAACTTCTGTGATTCCAGAAAAGCTAAAGTCTTAACATAAGTGTTTGGGCTTTTAGCCATATGTAAACTATTGTTTTCTGGTTTAAAACTAACTTTCTGTTCTGCCATAGTGTGTGCTTTGGTGCTGTCACACAACACATAGGATGTAAGTTATATTCAACAAGGAGTGTGTTGAAGAGTATGTTGTTAGGGACAAAAGTAATTACAGGGGTGTATACATATATAGCACTATATTAAAGTGAGTTATTGGGGAAAAAAAGGAGGGTATAATAAATGTGCACAGAAGATTTTACCCAGTCTCTTCCAAAGCTTGGTTACTAACCTCATTTTCAAATTGTTTAGACAAAACAAGCCTTCCTGCTAAGCCTGGTAAGTTCACAAAATACTTACATTGGGGTTTTTTTCTTTCTCATTCACATATGGCAACAGTGGTCTAATATTCCTTTTCTTATTTAAGTCCAGTGTGCATCCTGATACAGACGATATAATTCCTGTTTTGTTTAGACCTCCAGGTAAGTTCCCTTAAGAGAAGCTTTGTGTATGTGACTGAATCATCACAGGGGACTAGCTCATAGTGAATAGATGCTGTGATACTACAGTGGTATTCTCCATATACAAAAGCAAGTAGACTCTTCTGTTAGTTGCATTGTCATAGCTGTTGAAGATTTATTATTCCTACAATCCCCTTGAGGAATTTTTTCCCTGTAGTTTATCTGCTCATCTAGATGGAATTAGTCTGACCAGTCTCTGATCTCACTGCATAATGAGATCCCAAATCCCTCCCCATATAAAGCAGTCTACCATAAACTAAGTTTTCCTTTGGTGGATGTGGCTATTGTATGAATTTACTTGCTGTGGTGACAGACAAAGTCTGCTTGGGTGAGGCCAAGACAGCACAGGTTCCTAATCAGATATAACCATAGTGAGGCTATTTACTCATTATCTTGTATAACCACTCATAGCTGTGGCAGCTTTTGTTGCCACCTATCTCTTTTTGAACAGAGAGTTGATTTCTGTTCAACACTCAGTTATACTGTTGAGTGGAGCTCACAAGGGCTCCCTTTGGCTACAAGCTGTGACCAGGTATTCTGATTTCTGGGATGTGGAATGAGAGACAAGGGTTAGAATTGACATCTGTGGTGATGGTGTGATTTTTTTGTGGGCAGTGTTTTACTTAGAGCTGAAAGTAGAAGGGGGAAGTTAGGGGAATTTTCAACTCAAGACACACACAGCAGTTATTTTTACTGAAATAAAGTTTTCTTTCTTTTTAGCCTTCCTGCCTATATCTCTTCCATTGGTGAGTAATCATGAAAGATGCTAGTGGTACAGCATGGCTTATATTTTTCCAAAGCCAAGGTTTATAGGGAGGGAATAGAAGGCTTCTTGTATGTTCAGCACAAGCTTTTTAAAACATCTGTTTTATGGGAAGTGCTGAGTAACCTAGAAATCAAGCCCTTAAGGAATCTCATTGGAAGTCCAAACCTGTTAGATACTTTCTTTCAGCAGCATGCAAAGAGGTTGTTCTTGAATGAAGGTTGCTTCTGATGCAAGCTGAAATTCACTCAGCATTGAGAGCACGGCCTGATGTTGGTCTGTTTAACCTCCTACTGAACTGCAGTAGGAAGGAGTCGGAGCCTTGTGTTTTGTGTTTCAGACCCAAAATATGGATATTTTTCTTATGTAAATTGTGCGTTTGCAAGGAAGAAATGGTGTTGTCAAGAAATTACAGATGTAGGAATAAACTCCTATTGCAGTGCTCAAAACTTGCACCATTTTGTTTCATCATCATAGAATAGTTGTAGCTGTAATTATATGCATGTTTAGTTGTTCAGATATGTTTGGGTTTGGCCTATGAGTATACATACTGGGATGTCATTCCATACACAGATTACAGCATGGATTTACATGGCACTGCTAGAAAGTATAATGAAACTCTCAATGGCTGTTAAATTCCTTAAGAACAGTAGTAAGATTAACAGAAATACTTCTTTTTGGTATTTACAGCTTAATGCTCTTTCATAGATGTGGTTAGATTCAGTGTTGGTATTAATAATAAAGGTAATACATTCACTAATATTAAATGAATTGCTGTCCTCTTCAAGGCTTTGGACATTCCCTGCCCTCCTCTTATTCAGTATTTGCCTTATCTTGATTGACTCTGCCCTTTGAGAGTGCTCCACACTTTGAGCATGGTAGGTCAGGCTTCAAGAAAGGCTTTATTAAAACTGAAGTTCTTATTCACAGTCTGAATTTGAGAAGGAATTGGGAAGTAACTCCTAAAATCTTTGATCTTAGATCAGTAAGATTTAGTATTTATATCCCCACTAGTCAAAACAATCTGACCCTTTCTCATTCACTTCCTTAATTCCATTTTTATTACCTTAGTTATTATATTTGCATCTATTTAAGCTTCGCAGGTACAAATGTATTTGTTATTTGGGGTAAGAAAGCATCTTGCTCAAATATTCTTGCATATAGTGTTTTAATCATTGTGTTTCTGTGGTTTATATTGGATAGAAAAAGTGAGTATTTCATATCTGTAGCAAAAAGGTGTGTTACCCTGGAATTAAGGCAAATGGTTTTTGGTACTGACTGAAGCCTTTGACACTGCCTCAGATAGTAACATAGCCATTGTCTTCATGCTCTAGCCAACTACTGCTCACCAAAACCTCCTAGACTCACCAAACCTGCTTTCCTTGTGGGGTTTCCCTCTTAGGTTATTGCTTCATCTCTTCAGCACCAAGCAAGGCACAACTTTTTTTATCAGGTAATTGCCTCTTTCTGTCTACATTTATCCTTTTCTTCCTGTCTCAATCCCAAATTCATTTTTTCTTGTAATCTGTTGTTTCTGCAGTTCTTGTTTCACGTGTACACCACGGGATTCACCCTCTTCAATGGAAATAGAACCCCAAAGGCTGAAGTATATATTGATCTTTATTTCTGCTATCATCTTAGTTATAGAAGACCATTTTGAACATGATTTACAAGGGGTTTACAAATGGACTTACAGAATGTGTTTCTTCTGTCCTCCTTAGGAGTACTCGATTCAAGAAAAGCAGATCTTCCTCAGCCTGGGAGCTGTTTCCTATGCAGCGTGTATTGGTGTATGTATTTGCTTGATGCTTGCCTTCCTAATAAGCTCTCCAGAGAAGGAGTAGGCACTGAGACAATCACACTGCCAAATCATCCTTCAGCATTGTGCTCTGATGCTCTACTCTGGTGTCTTGCCCCAGAACTGTTCAGGATAACAATTTTCCTGATCATCTGCCAGCCAATACCTTGCTTATCTTCCTCTGATGTTTCTTTTTCTGTCCTTTTCATTCTGCAAGCTTAAGAAATGGTAGTGAGAGGAAATAGGCAAGGTTTACAAACACAGAGTAACCCACTGGGTTGGAGTTGATGTTTTTATGCCGTACGGTGGAAGTGATCTGTCTGTCCCTAAACAAGTGATTAAATCTGCAGGCATCTGTACTGGATAGAGTGAGCTCATATATCTGAGACAGCATAAGCATGAAAATACTGCATTGAATGGAATGCAAGTAAATTAGCCTTCCTGAGGGCTACAGAGCTAGCCCTGTGCTATGCTGGAATAGGTATTTGGTTTCTGGAGTTTGCTATGTCAGAATGAGCTCTGGTGTCCTCATACGACACTCATTGCAAGTGTATCTGCCCTTACAATGCATTTTCTCACTCTCCACACTAAACAGTGATTTTTATAAGCCTGCTGGCAGAAGAATATGAGTATTCCTGCTTTTGTTAGAGGGACTTGCAGCCACTTTCCACTAGGTAAAACAGTTTGGCCAGCAGTGCTCAGGACTTACAGAGGTCTGGGGAGGCAGCTATGCCCATGGGTGAATGTGGGAGTTCTTCCCCTTTGTTTTCCAAGGGAGACTGTGAGCACTAGCTGGTGTACTGGCTATTTATTCCTAAAGGAAACTTTCCTGTATTATGGGAATATAGAATCAGGCTGAAACCACAGGGAATCAGTAACAAATACACAAGTAAACCAGGTTTCCTGTTTGGGGGAGAGAGTGGTATGGGATGCAAGGCAGCTGGATGGGTGCCCAGGGAATATTAGTCAGAGGTAATTGTGTTCTATCTTTATTATTCACACTGCTGCTGTCCTCTACATAATAATGTTTAATGCTTTTTTTCATCATGATATTTTGTATTCTTATCTAAAAGAGCGATTACAAACACCTTCAGAGCACATCTGCATTTTGCTGGGATGTTAAACCAAGGCATTTATTTTTACAGATGATAACTACGTGCTAAGTCACAGATCTATTTTCCTAACCTGCTGCACACACTGAAATGCTGCACATTTCCTTTAATAGAAGGTCCCTGTTTTCTCCCCATGCATTAGGCTCTTCCTCTCGTCTTCATGAATCGTTACACGCTGAAGAGTCCATTAACACATCTAATCATCAAAAAAGTCCTACCTGCTCCTCTGCTTGGTGAGTAAAGAGGAACTGTGCCTCGTGCAGCTGGTCTGAGGGCCATTTCCTCACCCCATCTCACTGTAGAGATATCTTGCAGAGGTGTGGTCTTACTGTTTCCTAGCCTCCTTCTGTGAATGCCTTTGCTGGGTACCATCCTTTCTGTGTGAGAGCTGATGCTCACTGATCAGTGGAACTGACTTCTTGATCTTGCTGGTTTTCAATTGTAAAGCTGCAGAGCACTCTCCTGGCCTTTGTGTATGCATGACATGCAACTGTTTCTCCAGGGATGCATTTTTCTTTGGCTTGCACATCATACTTGAAACCATCAGGACTGTCAGGACTGTGATAGATATGACATTGTGTGGCACATATGTGACACCAGAGTGCAACATAGCTCTGGGTGTGCACTCCATAGTTCCTTACTCAGATGCTGCTGGCTATGAAACTGCTGACAGCATAGAGAGTTGTTACAACAGAATATCACTAACCTTGCAAGGTAGTAGCACTGAAACTCTCTACTGACATGGTGAAATTGCACCAGGACGAGTTTTGCTGTTTGATGTCATCGACTGGTTTTCTAATGTCATTGAAGACACTTTTGGCTTTTCCTAGGGGGAAGCTGGTAAAATTAAAACACGTCATCTCCTCTGTTCCAGGTTAAGTGAGATGGCTCCCCAGATCGTTCTGAGGATCTGCATTAGAGCTTTCTGACTTGTTTCCCTTGGAGTAGGTGTTAAAGTGTGCTTCCATTTCCTTAAATGCAGAGAGAAACCTGAGGGTAATTGTCTAATATTAGTGCAGCATTTGAAAAGTGCCATCTGTTACACTGACGCGTTTATTGAACAGCACTGCCCAAAAGTAATAAAAAGAGAAATCTATTGTTTCAAGCGTGGTCAGTTTGCCAGGCTGACCAAGGTCTAGAAAATAGAAAGGAGGAAACCAGCTAGGTTACTAACTCCCATTAGATACGACCTTTGTAAGTGCCAAGGTTTGTGTTTTCGGTGACTGACGGTGGGATGGGTTTTTTCAGGCACCTTGTAAAGCTCGGTCCGGAGGAGACTGGAACGTTTTCGTCTCGGATCCAGCTGAAGCATTGCCACTTCTCTGCCCAGGTGTCTGTCACAAGTCCATAATGGAACATATTAGAGCCAGTGTTCCCCTGACACCCTCCCTTTCAAATCGGGGGTGCAGCCTTTAAGTAAAGTCTGTTCTCTTCTGGGTCTTTTCTTCTGTGCTGACCAGTACAAAACCTTTCAACAACACAGATCCATCCACAAAGTACTCACGGTTTGAACTGGATGACAGTGATTGAAAGCTCCGAGTCTGTAATGATAAAGCACCTTTTAGGATTGGGGCCTTAAAATCTAACTCAAGATCCCAAGCAGCTTTTTGTGGGGCAGCCTCTTAAGCTGCCAGGTTATTCAGTTGTGAACTGCTGAACTGGAAGTGTGAAATGCATGTACTTATGAATGTTGCTACTGAGGTAGTTCTGGATCTTTCAAAGCCAAATCCTCTCTAACTCTGCAGGCTTGATGACTGCGTTTACTGTGGTGGTGACGAGAAGCCCAGAATTTGACAATGGAATTAAAGTGATGGACAGAAATGGCAAGGTTGTAGGAGTGTCGCAGAAGGCTGGTGAGAAGGTAGGTGACAGGGTGGAGGCCTCTCCTGATGTGCCTTTTGGTTCCTGCTGAGAGCTGAATGTGGTGCTGAGGGCTGACAGGGTTGGATATATTGACATGAAGAATCCCAGGTCACGTGCTGAACCTTTGGGTAGGCTTTGGGCTAGGTTTCTGGACCAAGGTTCTACAACCCTTGTGTCTTCAAGGGCTAGCAGCCTCCCCTGAGCAATATACTGATTGTCAGACTTGAGCCCCAGAGACCCTAGCACAGGCATTGCTGCTTTCCCTTGTCATCTTGGAAGGAGACAAGACTTCTGGACCTTCTGATGGGACACCTCAGAGAAAAGCCCTGTATTGTATGTATCGCATGCATCTCCTCCAGTGGGAATATTATTTAAAGGCTGTGCCTCCCACAGGGTAGTGCCCTGATCTACAGTGTGCTGGTGCATTTTAGCCTTGGGCTCCAGCTGCTTACCCTGGATCTGCTCCTTGCTCTGCTCATCAGCGTCCACTGTAGAGCCTGGCATAGGAACTAGAAGGAGTCACATTTTATGTGATGTCAATGACCCTCCTTTTCTATGCTGCTGTCCAGAGGGGAGGAAGCAGCTCTTTGAGCGTAAAGATTTATGGAGAGCTGGAGGGAGAACTAGTTAGGATGCCCAGAAGGTACAGCCATTTGGAAGAAGTTCAGCACAGCTTAAAAAGAGCAACCCTCAGCAAAATTACTATCATGATAGGAAACCTTGATACGACATCAGTAGTTTCACTTACCCTTTAAGGTATTTCTTAGTCACAAGTGGACTATTTGCCACTTGTAGGAGTTTAGTTTCCACGTAAGAAAGAATTCTTCTAAGAAGTGTTCTAATTCCCCATTATCCTGTTGCTTGAAACTTCGCATTAGACAAAGAAGTGCTCAGATAAACATGCAGTATTTGAAGCTGCACACACTGCTTTAACATCATTTCTTCTCCTCTCTCCCTCAAGGCTGTTAAAGAAACAGCGATATCACGAGCAGTCTTGTTTGGGACAACGTTTTTCCTGCCACCCGTGGTTACGTACCTTGTGGAAAGGTAGGAGGGGCTGCCAAAGGGCTGGGGGTGCCTGGTTGGGGTGTCTGCTGGTGTTCAACCTGGCTGCTACCACTTGCCAACTCGTTCTTGGGTCTGCAGTATTGCCTTGGTACAAGTGATGATCTGGGATGTTTCGGTTCAGCTACTGTGATTCATTTAGCTAAGTGAGTCTGGTTATGCCCACATCCATGTGGTGAGGGTTTGCAGGAGGCTGTGTAAAGCTATAAGGATTTCCTCTCTCCTCCCTTACAGGAAACATGCCTGTGCTCTCCTGGCAGGCTGTTTTCCAGCACCTAGCTTCCCTAACTTGATTTGGATCCCAGTGTCTGGTGTAGAGGGTGGTCACAGCACTTAGCTTAGATCTGTTAGTGCTGCAGAGAAAATATGGCTCTTGAACTTGCAACAAAAACTGGATCCCAGCTTGGAAACACTTATTCATGTATTGTAAAACCTGCTCTTGCAACCTTTAGAAACCGTGTATTATAAGAAGAATTCATTGTATGCTTTGTGAGAGAATTCTTAGCCTGCCCTGAGCTTTTGGTAGGGATCATCTATATCCTGTACATAACACAAGTAGGGATCATCAACGTTGTGTCATTTGGTATTGCCTAAATCAATTCCTTATCCCCTTCTTTAGCTCAAGGGACTCCTGTTACCAGAAGACATAAATACTGATGTAAGATAAAACTTTGAATAGATGTGGAGTAATAAATTTTTGCACAAGGCAAAGTAGGACTTAACAAGAGGAGCTAAATCTAAGGAGAAAGAGAGTAATGCAAGAAAAATCTTAGGCACAGAACTGAGAGGCTTTAAAGTGCTAATGCAGCTCTTCTTTTGTCACTTTGATCCTGCTGCTTATTTTCTTAATCATGTATTGACAATCTAGACTTGGCAAATGCTGCAGCTAAATACAGAACAAAGGGGAAGAACAGGAGTTAGGAATAAGAGCACAGGACATCAAGTAAGGAAGTATTCTTAGGATTTCTAAGCCTTGGTTATTGCTCATTTCAGTGCTATTTCAACCACTGAAATAAGAGCTAGTGCTTTTTGTCTCACTGTCAGGTTACTTTTCAAGCCTAAACTGACATATTTACTTTCTCAATGTCTTGGGCAGAGCGAAAATGGTGAAGACTCCGCGTACTTTGGCTTTAATGAGAATGTTTGTGATTACATCAGTACTAACAGGGATGCTGCCGGTCTCACTCAGTATGTTTCCGCCGTGTGGAGAGGTAAGTCCTGTCACAGGAACTGATTTAGGATTACTGTTACATTAAACAGGCATTCCAGAACTATACCCAGCAGTCTTGAGGCCATGTAGAAAACAAACAATAAGGTTAATGTGGTTGTGCATTTAAAAAGGGGCAGTAGCGGCTGCTTGTGAAGGCCTATGCACTAGGCAGAGGATTGCAAGGCTTTCTAGGTCTAAATTGTGTTGTGTGGTACAAATCTGCATTGAAAGTGTAAATATAAATCAGGTTTTCACAGCACTTTGAAGCAAGCAGGGTCAGGAGAGCTGTCTTAAAGGTTGAAACCAAGGCTCTTCCAGCACTGTTTTCAGTCCTGCTGGAGAAAGGGAGGATGTAGATGCAAAGTCAGCATGAGCTTGTCAGAGGTAAACCACCTCACATGTGACAGACATCTCTTCACCTGCCTTACTGAACTGTGAAGTGTAATTGTTCTCGGGGAAGGGCAGCTTTCTTGGCAGGCATTAAATGGACAGGCTGAGAGAGCTGGGCTGGTTCAGCCTGGAGAAGAGAAGGCTCCTTAAGGGAAGACCTGAGAGCAGCTCCAGTGCCTGAAGGGGCTGCAGGAAACCTGGAGAGGGGCTTTGGACAAGGGCCTGTAGGGACAGGCCAAGGGGAATTGCTTTAACCTGCCAGAGGGGAGACTGAGATGAGCTCTTAGGCAGAAGCTCTTCCCTGTGAGGGTGCTGAGGCGCTGGCACAGGGTGCCCAGAGAAGCTGTGGCTGCCCCATCCCTGGCAGTGTTCAAGGGCAGGTTGGACACAGGGGCTCGGAGCAAGCTGCTCTAGTGGAAGGTGTCCCTGCCTGTGGCAGGGGTTGGAACTGGATGAGCTTTAAGGTCCCTTCTAACACAAACCAGTCTGGGATTCTATGTAGCCCTTGAACCTTGTGCTTTGGAGAAGGCCAAGTGGGAGTGGAGCCTGGGATTCCTTTCTGCATTTATTTCCTCTCCCTTACCAGCACTGTGTGAGTATGCTCAGAAAATCACTGACTGGCTCTTGCAGTTTCCAGTGGTTTCTTTTATTTGCCTGAACTTTCTGGCATTGTAATATCTTTTTTTAGATTTCTTAATCTCTTATGACAAGGATAAACTGAAAAGAAATGAGGGGGCTTTTTAGAAGCTATATACCGAGCTTTGGAGGTTGGTTCCCTTTGAACTTCCCAGTTGCCCAACCCACAGCACTCATTCTCCTGGGCGCATCACCCAAATATATTTACAATTGGACTTGATGATCTTTGAGGTCTTTTCCAACCTAAATGGTTCTATAGTGACTGGAGATAATGTCAGTAATGCTGTGTTTAGATCTCAGGAGTACCGCTGATTTTAAATGAAGCATATTTCTTCCTTAGAAGGAAAAAAAGCCCCAAACCAAAAACCTCTTGGAACCCCAAATCCCATCCAGTCTTGCTCCTGAACACACTATTACAATCTGTGCAAAGTTCAATGCAGTATGGAGGGTTTATCATATACTTACCAGGAATGGTGTTGATTCCCTTTCTCTGTACCTTGCAGATAAAGCGAGCAGACCTTGAGCCAGAAATTCTCTCATCTACAGAAGAAACAGAGTTCTTCTACAACAGGGGAATTTAGAGATTGGCTTAATATAGGAAAGTGTGCTCTGGTGGAAGTGAATTCTGAATGTATGAACAAATTCATCCGGCCTGTGCGCCTGTGTCATGAATTTATGGTGGCATACATACAAGACTTGGTGTACAGGGCTGTGGTCTATGAAGAGGCAGACGTTGCAAAAGGATACTGCAAGGCCCAGCCCACAGGGAGATACACACACGACTGGTACCAGGAAGCAGCATTACACGGTATTTGTCACAAGCAGCATCTGGATGCTTCCTCCTGTGATTGATTTCTTAATTAAAGGATTATTGAATACAAAAGGTTGTGTGGCTGCTGATGTGGCTGCAGCTATTGACACGCTGCTTTACACAGCTGGTAAAGGTGGTTGCAGCATAGTCCTTTGGGTGAAGTTGAGCTGGTTCTTGGAATACTTACTCTGTGGGTTCCATTGTATTTAGGAACACTCATTGCAAGGATGAGGCATGAGTGAGGTAGCCATTAAAGTGGTACTAGAGAAAGCAACCCTGATGGCAGTATAATATTTGTTCAATAAGAACTCTTCAGGAAATAGGTGTCAAACTTGGTTACAAAGGGATTCTTGTCTTTCTCAATATCTTTGAAGGAGTTTTGAGGCCTGAACCTCTTGACATTTAGAACTTGTTTTTACACTGAAGCCACTGGGAAATCCTGTGGCTTCCTGACCTTGTGGACAATGAGAGATCCCACCTTTGCAAGTTGATGGTGCTTATCTAAAGAGAAAAGCTGCCTTTTGAGATGTGGCATAAGGATTATCTTAGTGATCAGTGCAGTGATCATCAGAATTAGCCAGGCAACCAGGGCTGTCTGCAAAGAGCTGCAGAAAGTTTTTAATACCAAAGTAAAAACAGGTGAAACACCAAATGGGTAAGTGAAAAGTAATGAGCTTGGTAAAGGGGATAATCCAGCTTCACATGGGGCTGCAAGCCACTGGGAGTGGAAGATTTAGATTAGTAAAAAACTTCTTCCTAATACCTATAAGGGTGCTGAAGCACTGGCACAGGGTGCCCAGAGCAGCTGTGGCTGCCCCATCCCTGGCAGTGTTCAAGGCCAGGCTGGACACAGGGGCTTGGAGCAAGCTGCTCTAGTGGAAGGTGTCCCTGCCCGTGGCAGGGGGTTGGAGCTGGATGAGCTTTAAGGTCCGTTAAACCAGTCTGTGATTCAGTGGATTAGGGGTAGTGCAGAAAGCTCAACATGTAGTTGAACTTCGAAGTTCTTATCAAAGGGCATTACAGATACTAAAAGCTGACATGAATGTAAGAGAATGGGCATTTCCATCAAAGGGAATCCATTGAGGAATACTAAATCCATGGACACTACACCAGCAAAAGAAGGTTGTAAGTTCCACACTGCTGGTGAGTGGGACAACTAATTTATTTGTGTGTTGTCACTTTCTTCTTGTGTCTTGTTTTGATGGCCATCGGGATATGACATTTGGCCAAACAGATCTTTGTCTGGCCCAGTACAGCTGCTTTCATGTGGTTTTGCTGACCTGCCACAGACTTGAGATCAAACCACCTCCTGGGGCAATAACGTGGACAAGTGTGGTAGGAGAGCCTGTGGCTGTGATAACTGTAGGCAGAGGTCACAGGAGACATGGCTCTGTGATAACTGATGTTAAGATGTGAGGTGCTGCTGAAGCTGTGTGTGACAAGGATAAATACGCACTAAGTAACGTAATAATCACTTTCACAGCAGTAATTTTACACTTACAAAAAGTCTGCCGTAATTTAACTTCCTTTAGCACAACACACAGGTCAGTGCTCTCCTGTTGCTGGAGCATTAGATTTCTTTTTACAATATGAGAGAACCAGTGTTTCCCGATCTACTCCATCCCTACAGGAAGACAACAGCCTGCAGCAAAGTAAGGCAAAACAGCAGGTCTTTTGCAGGAAAACAGTTCCTGCTGTGCTTTTGGCACTGAACAAAAGCAGGAAGTAGGGGGTTGAGTTTAGCTTCTTGTTTGAGTTCTGCCTTTTCTGAGCCTTCCTCTAACAACATACTGCCAGACGAGGGGAGGGGACAAGGAAGTAGCAGCACATCCTAAGGACCTGGAACCTGAGGGGAGCATGCTGTGAAGCTGTTCCAGGAGGACAGCGTGGATACACACATCTGCAACAGCAGCCAAAGGAGACACAAGCAGGGAAGATCACATCAGCCTCTGCTCTCCTGAGCTGGCAGGACACTAGGAAGGAGGAGGCTTGTCCTGCTTTTTCCTTGGATAGCTCAGGGTCAGCTGGAACAGGGTTACAGTCTCAACCTGCTGCTCTCAATGAAGTGTTTGTCTCCTTCCAATAGTAACAGTGGCAGCATTAACATCCTACAGTTAAATGCTCCAAACCCCCATTTGTCTATTAGTCCTATTCCAATAACCTACCAGAAGAACCTCAGCTGGGGTCTCATTCCACTCTCAGCAGACATTAAATGGCAGTGCAATGAAGACCTGCACCTCTCCCACTCCTTTTTAATCGTGATTTAAGAATAGCTAAAGTAAATACCAGTTCCATGAGCCACTGTGGGAGCAAACAACAAAGAAAACAACAAAACAACCCAAACCCCGACATTAGAGCAAAGCCAACAAATTGGAGATAACACATCCATAACGTTGAGTTGTCCTGGCAACCAGACAAGCCATAAATTCTCTGGCACCAGACTTGGATGTTTTAAGCAAACTGATGTCATTACAGCTCTGTGAGTAAGGCTGATGGAGCAGGGCTGGTAACAGTGGCTGTTATTACAGCTGCCCATTAGCAAACTGCTGGCTTCTTACTGAACACCCCAGTTGAAACTTGCCACATTAAACACAGCTCCCTCCGGGTTATTAAATCTCTCTTTGCTTTCCCCTTCTCTCTATTGCCCTAACCAGAATTTTCCAGAAGAGGAGGGCAGGCACCTGCCACTTAAATTGGCAGCCTGGGTGATTCAGCTGCTTCCCAAATCAGGGCAGGGAAAATACATTGCTAAAAAGGCCCTGACACCCTCAGTTCTGAAATAGAGCCATTGTGAGACTAGGAAGAGACTTGTCCAGATTTACTGGTAATGCAGTGAGGAGAACAAGACTGGGACAAGTAGCAGAGCATCCTGTTTGAAGGACTTGAGAGTCAGCACCTACAGGAAAACCTTCCCTTTGTAACATGGAACAGGTTAACAGCATGCATGCCCAAGGCAGGGCTGTCTCCTGCTTTTAGCACCACAGCTGGGTTAAGTGACAGTGCACTGGTGGTGGAACCAGTTTAAGGTGTGGTAAACTACAGTAGATGATTTCAGCCTCAAGGAAAACATGCCTCAGAACAGCACAGTGTGCTAACACTTCCCTACCTGCTCAGCTTGTCATCTTGAAATTGAGGAATATGACATGAGGCTTCCATGTCTCTTTAATGGAGCTTTAATATAATAAGATCAGCTACTCCCATGTTAGGAAATAACCAGATCAAAGCATTTCCCCAGCTGGAGCTGTGTTAGCCCCAAGCCTCTAACACAGCCATGCTGTTCTTCCCTGTGGGCCATAGGGGGGGAGGAAGGAAGGAAGGAGGGAGGGAGGGAGGCAGGGAGTCTGCACTGCAGCTCCTTCCCCATCAGATAGGGAACAACATGCTACAGGCTGCACAGCACGGCTCAGGAAGCAGCTGTTGCCCAGGCTTTGGAGTCTCACATCATTTGGCAGCTACAAGGAATGACCTCACCTGACCAAAGATCCCTCTAAGTCCAGCTGCTGCCAAGGGAGAGGTGTAAGGCAGTGTGAGGCAGCTGTGGACTTCCCACACAGAGCTTTGATTTTTATCTAGCAATGAAGCTGCTTCAAATATCATCTCACAACACACTAGTGACAAATCCTCATTAGCCCTCTTGGCAGCAGGCAGAGGCTGAAAGCAGAAGCAGCTTTCAGTAGTTCTATGACTGTTTATGCTGCTCCCCATGGCAAGCCTTTGCCTCGTTCACCATCTACCTTCCAATTTCTGCAAACATAGTGAAGTTATACTCCAGCTAGCACAAGAGCTGGTTCATGTGGGCAGAGAGTGAGGCAGTGCTCAGGGAGCACCTTTTGCCTCAGCTGAGGAAGGAGCAGTGCTACTTTCACTTGAATTCAAGGCTTTCAACTATTATACACCCCTTTTGGAGGCGTGTCTCACAGCAGGTCGACAGGAACCATCATTCACTATTTTGTATTTATCGGGAACAGAAAGGCAATAGAACATGAAGGTATGAATGAAAACTTCATTTTACACAGTCTCTGCTTCAAGGAGGAAGAAGAAAGGATGTCATCTGACTGCAAAACCAGCAACTGCACACAGTCTCGTTGGACACATCCTGGGGAAAGGGAAGTGAGAAATAAGTAGAAATCCTTCCCTCTCCTGACCCTTCAGATTTTCCTATTCTAAAACTTTCTGAGAGGAAACAGTGTCAAAAGTCATTAAGAAAACACAGAACAAAAAAACACAGATGACAAAACTGGTTGAACATGTAGTAGTCCATTTCCAACCTCCTTAACATCAAGCTGTAGCTTGACCCCAGTATTGCCAAACTAAGAGCTGAGGCCTGTGACTCAGTGCTCACAGCTATCCAAGAATAAATTTACATAAATTAAAGGATAGATTATTCAGGGTTCTTTTAATAGGCATGAGCATGCTCTGAGTCCAGTTCCTTAAGTGCAAAATCATATTTCATTGGTTTCACACACAACAGATCTACCATAAACCAGAGATTTTCAACTGGAACGTTTCCAAACCAGAAAGCAAACCAGGCATTCAACGTTTAGTCTGTAACTGAGCTTCTCTGCTTTTTGTGGTTGTCTCTTAACAGCCAAACTACCTTAATGATACACCTGAAGGCTTTCCGTTAAGAAACTGAATTTCTCCACAGTTACAAGGTGGTAAGACTGAAAGTGTACTCTGCTTTTTCTTGGCTAAAGACTTCCAAATAAGCCCTGAATGGAATTTTCAGCATCATTTTGCATTTCTGCTCTTCCAACTCTTGTAAAAGTCTCAAACCAGAAGCAGCAATATTAGAGAAACCATTAAGAAAAAGCATTAATGAGCAAATGGAGAAAGAAAAGCTGCAGAGCAAATACAGGTAACCAAAGGCTACAGAATTCTTCTCAGAAGGAAAAAGGCACGTGCTTCTGTGTTCAGGATTTTAACTGCAGAGGGAGTGTTTAACGTAGGATTTTAGACCCCTGAAAATAGGGGGTTATTCTGAAGCACTTCATTTACTGACTGCAATAACACCATTTTCTATATAGATGCCACGTTCCTTAATCACATTCCAAAACAGATTTTCTTCACGTATCACACATAGCAAAAGACACCCCTGTTTTCAAACCAGCTGCACATGGTTAGTGAGGAGTTCTACCAGTTTCAGAATAGCAAACATCCAGCTATTTAACAATATAAATATTGATTACTAAAGTTTTAATCCTAAGTATAAAAATCTCTATGTAAAACCACATGCTATCTGTACAAAGGCCAGGAAAAGGATTGTTAAACCAAAGTGCTACTGCAGAATCGACTCATTTGTTGTGGCCATTTCTGAAGGAATACGGATTGTTTGGCTCAGTATTTCCGTACAAAGGCTCTAAGTTCTTCTCAGAAGATTACAGAACAGTTAGTTTCAGGCTGCTCAATGAAAGAACAATAAAAACCTCTTAAGTTATGGCTACACAACCAAACAAGTAGGCAAATTTTAATTCCTTCTAAACTATCTTCCAGTTTTCACTATTACTTCAAAAGTTTCCATCTAGATTTAGTCTACACAGAGCACCATCAGATAGTACCTGTGTTACAGCTCAAGCAGTTTAAGAGGCTGAGGTTCTACTTGTGGTACCCAACCATCTGAACATCACTAGTCCATTAGGCTTTAACTCATCTGGTTTTCTGTCAAAAGGATCAGAGATGAGTAGCCAGGTATCCTCTCAGCTGAGAACACCAATTTCTAACATGACTTCAGCTGTAAAGCTGTGCTTGTCTGTGATCCCCTCCCCCAAGGAAGCCCCATGTTACATCCTGTTCTCTTCTCCCTCCATTAGAGGCATGGGAAGGAGTGAAAGGGGAGAAAACTCTAAGGCAAGAGTTCAAAAGAGGAGCCCAACTCCCACCTGAGCTTTAAAATACCTCTTCCTTTATATACTAAGGCGATCAGATCAGATTTTCCCAGGCGTCTTTTTTTACATCTTGACACTTTCAAGTAGAAAGAAGAGAACTCATCCATTTATTTGGGATTTCCAGGTATGCAGCAGTCCAGAGCAAAGGCAGAATCTGATAGGCTCACATACCTGGAAGCCCAGAATGAACACTCAGCCCAACTGCACGTTCAGTGTACCCCTGGGCAGAGACCAGCACATCCAAACTGCACTAGCTTTACACCCGCAGCCTGTGTTCCAGGCCCCAGGAAGACGAGTCAGAGCTGTCTGACATCTGAAACCTGCAGGACAAACAGCCATTATAATCATGTCTGGCACAGCCTGGACACACACAGGCCCGTGTCACTTGTATATACACTCATGTCCTGATATGAAATACAGGAGCCATATATATAAAATTATACTTGGGAAAGACAATGACATCAGGAATGTTCCCAAATATGCCTCCATATGTTCCCAGTCAAGCTCCAATATTCTGCATTATCATGGTAAATATGACTTCACTCTTACACCTTTAATTTTTCCATATAAAATATCAGGGATACCTAGCTGTATGGCAAAGACGGTATTTTGGAATTGGTCCATAAGACTGAAGTGCACCAAAAATCAGATTTTGAGCATTTGTTCAGCAGCTGCTAAATGAAACAGGAAGTTTTCTGTAGCTGGTGGAAATCGCTTTTGTTTCAGAGCCTCAGAGTTCAGGGTTGGTTTTTCATTGCCATCAGAAGCTTCAGTAAGTGAGGCTAAAGTAGCCAGGATTTCTTTTGTCTTCAGAGAAATCTCCTTGAAAAACAGAAAACCAAGCAATGGTGTTAGGAATTCTAATGTTTTAACATACACTTATTAAAAAACCTCAAAACCCAATAAAATCAATACAGATTAAAAATAAAATACTGATAAAGAGCGAATTTTAAATAAAGATCCCATTTATTTTAAGGCAAACTTGCAACAGCTCTGTGTGTGAGGCTGAATAAATGGAGCACAGCCTCCCCACAGGCTCAGCCTCTCCCCAGGCTCCTCTCACTGGCCTGAGCTCTTTTGATTAAGCTGCTCAGTTGTGAATGTCTAATGATCTATTAGATATTGGATACATCACAAAAATCAGGCTTTAAAGCTGAGAAGCTGTATCTCAGTAGGACTTTTTTCAAAGGTATTGACAATGCTATTGACAAGGTGCTGAGCAAAAGACATACTTTGTAGAATAAACCTGGGAAACTGATTTTACTGACGTCTTGGAATCAATACAATATCTGAAGTGTATTCAGCAATGAGGTTACCAAAGAGGTAATATAAAACAAGTCATCCTTAAAAACTTGTATGAAGAACAAAAATGCTCATTTGTACAAAGGCAGAGGGCAGGAGATATTAATTCTCAGGGACAATCTGTCTCCTCTCCCCCCCTTCCACGAAGATTTAGCAATAACAGGAATTTAACTTAATTTAAAATTCCAATATTAACCTTAATGACTTGGCTGTCTGACTTCTCTGGGTCTTCTGCAGACTGAACAATTAGTTGTCCGATTTCTTTGTGAAGTTTTCCCATTGTCATTGCCTCTGGGTAAGGAAAATAACAAAGCACACATTCACACAAAATCACCATTCCTGTGAATCTAGAAATGTGTATGAATAACAAGCCAAAATAAGGAGTCTTCTTCATGATTGATGTTTGAAATCTAGCAGTAAAGGCAGTAATCTGTTGTACCAACAGCCATGCCAGCATAGGCAACCTGTCTACACCTAAAGTGGCACTAAGCAAGTGATGAGGACCAGCAAGGTGACAAGCAACATACAAGCTTTGCTTTCACATCATCCCCAATCTCCAAGTATTTAATAGACCGCAATTCTAAAGACTCAGGTGATGTCTCTGCATTCAGCTGAAAGTCTCTTCCATGTAACTGTCTGACATGGATGTTTTGAAATCTCAACTGTACATTTCATAGAATCACAGAATGCTCTGGGTTGGAAAGAGCCTTAAGACCATCCAGGTCCAACCCCCTGCCATGAGCAGGGACGCCTCACCCTAGACCATGTCACCCAAGACTCCTTCCAATCTGTCCTTGAACACCACCAGGGATGGAGCATTTACCCCTTCTTTGAGCAACCCATTCCAGTGCCTCACCACCCTCACAGTAAAGAACTTCCTTGTATCTAACCTGAACTTCCCCGGTTTAAGTTTAAACCCAAGTCTTTCACCAGTCTTCCAGGGTGTCAATAAAATTGAAAGACAGAAGCTTACCTGTTGACTTTTCCATCCAGAACCTGGATGGAAGAAGGATCAAGAATCCTTGACCTGCAGTGAGGCTGAGCAATTACTATCAACTCTGGAATTAAAGGTCTCTAAATCCAAACTATAAAATGCAACCAACCTTTGACTAGGGGGGAAATGGTGATCTCACTATCTGCCAAATTCACATACACATCATAGAGGTCTGGTCTACTGTTCACTTCAGAATCTGTGAATCCAGCAATGTAACCTAGGGAGCAGAATTTTGGCAAGATTAGGATCGTCACGAACAAAACCAAAACACAGCAGAAAACCACAGTCCTAATGTCTGTTCGGAGAATATCTGACATGATACATATTGGACCCAGGAGGTTGCTCTCTTCACATTATCAATCATTTAACAAGCATGTCCAGCAGAAGCTTAAAAATCAACTTCTAAAATTGCCTTGATCTAACACTAATTGCAGTATAAAAAGGTTATTGATTTGACATTTTAAATTCTCTCCCTACTCTGCTATTAAAATTATTCATTTGCAAATGAAAAAGTCACTGAAGCTCCTCTTTAAAAGAATCTGAATTCTGGAGCTCCTTGTCACTAAGTCAGTATTAGACTGGAACAGAGGAATGAACACAGCAGATCTTCTTATTTATAGCATGCCAGGGGAGCAAACGTAGAGCAGCTTTTCTCTGTAGAAGATGTTCTGAGAACTGAAACAAGCACTGTTGGTAATGCAGATGAAATACTGAAGGAGTCTTCTTGCTCATTACTCTGTGTAGAGAAGCCTCTTACTTGTCACATTATGTGTCATGCTAATCTTTGCATACACCAAAGGCCTCTTCCTGGACTATAAATTAAGTACTATGCACACACAGCATTATGTCACACAGATCAAACTCCTACAGAGATGGTCAAGTCTACCTGTGAGCAGGAGCCAGACAATACACTGGCAGCAGTCAGAATAAAAATACAGAACCTAAAGAGTTAGAAACTGGGGGAAAAAAAAAGAAAAAAAAGAGGAAAATACCTAAAATTCAGTTACTGGCTCTATGTAGAAGTTGGGTACTAAAGTACCTTATCTAAAGTAAGCTGCTTCTGTCTAGCAGTGAGACATTCAATCCCTCTGATCTCAACATCAGAAAAGTCTCAAAGCTGCTTTGCACCTGTGATTAGGAGTAGACTGATGCAGATCCAACACGAAACACCAGATTAACTACTCATCTTCTAACACACTGGGTTAGTCCATTTGCCTTTTCTAAAGAAAATGATGCTGTTTAACTTGGAACAGTAGCATTAGCAGCAAAATAACTGTATTTCCCCACCCAAAGAGCACTGGTGCAAGAACTTGCAGAAATAGAAACTGAATTAAGTTTTATTTTTTGATAAATAAATTCTTCCTACCTGTGCAGGCTTTTAAGGCTTCCACTTCCTCCTCATTTAGATGTACATATGAATGAAGAATTGACCAGTCTTGCCGATGCCACACTAAAGCGGGCAAAGTCCTGGGGAAATTAGGTTGACACTTGACACATTTGTATGAATTATAGTTTCATATTAAATGCATAAGGAAGAACTAGTCTGGTTAGGTCTCGTTTGGCATATAGACACACGAATTAAAGAGATTTCTACTATCAGTGCAAGCAGAGCTTATTGTGCATTCTACAGTTAAACTTCTCTGAGCTGACAAAAACATGACTAAATGCTTAAGAGGAATGTATCACGATTCCAATAAACAGGTTTAAGAAAGCTTTTCTCCTTAAAATATGGGCATTTCTCTCAAAGAAGGTTCAAATATGTTGAACTTTTGAGGGTGGGTAGGGATTGATAAAGTACCTGGTAAACTCCTGAATAGCTTCTATTCTAGGATGGTACACTACAATTCTCTTCTTTAACATCAGTGCTGTATACAAGATAACTGTTTCCATTCCAAACTGAGATACTATATCTAGGAAAGAGGGAAAAATATTTTACAGAAGACACACATGCTGATGTTATCCTTTGTTTTTTTGAAGCAGCTTAATGACAACAGCACGGATAATACTGTTGACACTATTTACTTGAAATGCACATGAAAACTGGAGTGTATTTTATATAGTACAAAAGAAATCAGAAGAGAGACTTTGGGTATTAAATAACCTTTGATGGAACCAGCGAGATAAGCCTTCCGAGCATCAAAATCCTTGCTGAGGAAAGATCCGTTTTCTTCACTTTGGCAGATGCCCTTTGTAAGGACTGCAATGTAACTCTCCATCATCTTAACTGGACTTCCGTGCTTCAGGTAGATTCTGTGTGAAAAGAAGAGAGTCTAGTGTTCTGATTGCAATCAGTACCAGCAAATATATGAATATAAAAATCAAACCACAGTATCACAAATAGCAATGTTATTGCCAAGAATTCTTATTCTGCACACCTGTTGAGATTTTAAATACTAAGCTAGAAGTCTTACAACAGGCACCCAAAACCACGTCTGTGTTTTAGGGTAAAAATCTTTCCTGTATTTTCATTTGAGCTTCTATTTGATGAAAGGACCAACAATTTACCAACATAGAAACAGGACAAAGGAGTAAGCAGGTGTCCAGGATTCTTTGCAGACTTGCAAGGTACCTCCTTTATGAAAAGGCAACTACTACAGTAACCCCTATTAGTACATGCACCCCATGTCACCAGGTAAGTTTTATACTCTTGACCCATTTTTAACATCAGACATTCTTCTGTACTCTTTGTTAAATGACCAAAGAAAAATATAAACATGTCCTTGATACCAATTTAAAATAAAATAAAGCCAACACAAAACAACCACATACCAATACGCCCCATGTGCTTTTAGCTATCTCACAGACAGCAGAGAGACAACCTACTTTACATGTTAAGGTACTTCAGAAGCAGCACTGAAGCTCTGAACTATGTATTTCCCTTATAAGCTTTAACACAAAGCTGTGTAACATCTGCAACTCAGTTATGTTTAGAGGATTCCATCCTGGATTTGGAAAGAAGTACTAGCTGATAGATCAGCATAAATGTGATCCACAATGAATGTAAGTATTTCATGTAGCAGTGAAAACCAACAACCTCAGTTCTTCCTTACCCTAACAGGACTGGTAAGCCTGACAGCATACCAAATACATACAATAGCCTTACAACTGCATCTAATTAATTGCAGTATCTCAGGGAACATTCTCAGTATCAAGAGCCAGGACCCAACTAGCTTGGGAACTGAAGGAAAAGCAAAGAAAGATGCAGAGAAAAAGATCATGAGAATGGGGACATGGAGGAAAGTGAGGAGACAAGGGAAGACAGCAGTCTGGTAGGAAGAGGAAGGAAGACACAAGCCACAGACCTCGAGATGCAGAAGGTTCTCATTTTCCTACAGAAAAAGCAAAAGCATCCCCATGTGCAGTGGAGGTCAGAGGAGCTACAAGAAATATCTTTAGTAAAGATGTTATGAATGGATGTAAGCTGCTGACTGTACACATGGTGACCTCTGACTACACAGTGACCTCTTCCCAAATGTTTATACTTTGTAAAAGTATGCTCTCAGAGAAAACTAGTAGGTGGGTGGTGGTGTGTGGCTGCAGAAGACACATTAAAGCCTACTGGGCATCTGACTTTAACCCAATGCTTAGTGCATGAACTCAAGTTAAGCTCAGATCAAGGATCTATAGAATGGGATCCACAGTTTATAGGATTGAGATTCCAGCAGATTGTCAGACCAAATGCAAACCCAACACAATGCAACTGAATCTTTTGCTTTAGCAACACCTCAACATGCACACAGCAGTATCTCACAACAGCTTTATACAGACCTACACAGTATCCTAGTGAAAGCTGCGTATTTCTCTGGGTTGAAGTCTTTGGCCATCAGAACAATGGAGAAGTGAGTCACCTGGGTAAAACACACAAAACAGAGCTTATATAATGACCCCATATCAACAGTCTTTTTCACATTATTGAGCTTCCTACAGTACTCTGTCAGGGTGTTTCAGCTAACACCCAAAAGTGAGCAGTAGCAGCAGATCCAAGTCACTAACTGCAGAAAAGGTCTGGTTAAGGGGTTTCTGATGTGACTCATTTCCACTGAGTTAGCTCTAGTACATACTATCTTTTGCTTAATCTGCTGTCCAAGAGTTGCTTTTCTTTAATCTCATAGATTATTTTGAAGAGAGACATTTCTCTTCCCCACAGCAAGTAGGAAACTTCCTGAATTTGTTGCCAAAGGAGGCCACGGAGGAAGACAGCATCAATACATTTAGAAAGAGACTGGAAAAAAGAAACCATGGATTGCAGACCCACAAACAGAAATACTCTTAAACTTCCTTAATCCACTGATTGTGGGCAGGCACAATGTAAGGCTAAAAGTGTGCATGGAATGACCAGGCTCACGTGTCTAACTCAAAGAGCATCTCCCACTGTTTGACACAGCACTCAGACACATTGTGTTACTATTTTTTTTTACATCTTTAAGGTTCATAGGAGAAAGGCAAGCAACATTCTGCTGTGGGCATGCTAAATTACCACATTATCCTCCTACTAAACAATACAGCATGAACTATGAACCTTGAATAAACAGAATTTAATGATCTTCGTAACAGGGAAGTAGAGAAGATAAAAGCATATCTGTAGTCTTCCAGTTATCAATGCAGTGGCAAAGAAAGTACCTATGCAACTCAACCTTTTAAATAAAAAACCCATTAAGTCTTGTACAAACAAGGTTTTTGGACAGTATAAAAGACCTTTTGTAGAAGATTTTGAGGGGGGGGGTGGTTTTTTTTTTCTGAAAAAAAGAAAAAAAAAGAAACCAAATGCTGAACTTGAAACTCGAAGTAATTAGAAACAATAGCATAGAATAGCATTACCATTTTAATGCAAAGACTCTATACTGGGTAATGCGTATCTCAATCCTTCTGCAATTCCATCCAGTATATGACTGGGTGAAAACTGAAACAAGTGGATTAGTTAGCTGGGTAAAAGATGCATTTGTGAGCACACAAAACCTCAAATACCTTCGCTTCCTCATAGCATACAACAGGAAACACTGTTTAAACTGCCAGAGGAAGCTCTGCAGAAGCCTTCCCTGCACTCTACTGAAAAAACAGCTGGCCAAGTCCTACCTTTTTCAAGGCTGGAGAATCTTGAACTTCCACAGTTGTGATGTAGAACCACGACCTTTTATACTGCCCAAATACAAAGGTATGAAGCAATTTGTTTTCATCTGTAAGGCAGCACTTTCGCAGCAACAGACTCCTCAGTTCAGCTGTTACGGACGGATAACACCAAACCCACAAAGCATCTCCATTGGTGTCTTTTTCTATGGTGGAAAGATGTTCACTGTGAGAATGCCAAACAGCAGCAAGGAAGTAAATCGATGGGTTAATCAGGTTTGTTTCCTGGAATTCGATTAAAATTCCACCTTACCCTGACCCTAGATATCCAGTTCTGCCACTACGGTTTAAACTGCAGAGCAGCACTTGGGCTACGAGTTTTAAGTGTTAATAAACATCCCCTCTTGACCTGCTTCATGAGGCCAAGTAAGCGCCAGCAGTGTGAATAGGCATTCCTATGAGCAAGGTATTGACCAGCAAGCACCCAGACCAGCTTATTTATGATCTCTCCCCCTTTTCCTATTTCCTATTTCACATTTCACACAGAAACCCCAGAAGCAGTGAATTTAAGGCACTTTGCCCGAGTTGTGCACGGTTTAGCTCTGTAACAGACAGATCGAGCCCCCACCCCTTGGCACAACCTCAGGCTGACAGCGCCCTGCCGGGACAGGCCCTGCTCGGCGGGCCACCACTAACCAGCACCCCCCCGCCGACCCCTGGCCCCGGGCCGGCCCTCCCGGCAGCCCCCCACGCCGCAACGCGTCCCCGGCCCGGGCGGGCCCTCACCGATCAGCCCCACGGCCAGCAGCAGCTGCGGCTCCGGCTCTGCCATCTTCCCACCCCGGCCCCGCCGCCTTCCGCCCTCCGCAGGCCCCGCCCCGCCCCGCCCGCCGCACGTCCCCTCAGCGCCCGCCGCCATTTCTGAGCCCTCCCCTAAGCGAGGGTGCAGACCCTGCCTATGGGGAATGGGATCCGAAAGGAGAGGGTCTGAGGGCAGTTGCTTCCCGATGTCACGGCCAGAAGATGAACGTAGCCATGAAGAACGGCTGCAGTAACAGAACCATAGAATTCCAGACGGGTTTGGGTTGGAAGGGACCTTAAGGCTCATTCAATGCCAACCCCTGCCACGGGCAGGGACACCTTCCACTAGAGCAGCTTGCTCCAAGCCCCTGTGTCCAACCTGGCCTTGAACACTGCCAGGGATGGGGCAGCCACAGCTTCTCTGGGCACCCTGTGCCAGCGCCTCAGCACCCTCACAGGGAAGAGCTTCTGCCTAAGAGCTCATCTCAGTCTCCCCTCTGGCAGGTCAAAGCCATTCCCCTTGGCCTGTCCCTACAGGCCCTTGTCCCAAGCCCCTCTCCAGCTTTCCTGCAGCCCCTTTAGGCACTGGAGCTGCTCTCAGGTCTCCCCTTCAGGAGCCTTCTCTTCAGGCTGACCCAGCCCAGCTCTCTCAGCCTGGCTCCAGAGCAGAGCTGCTCCAGCCCTCGCAGCATCTCCATGGTCTCCTCTGCACTCGCTCCAACAGCTCCCCGTCCCTCTTGTGCTGTTGCCCCAGAGCTGGATCAGGGCTGCAGGGGAGGGGTCTCCCCAGAGCGCAGCAGAGGGGCAGGATCCCTTCCCTCGACTGCTGCTCACGCTCCTTTTGATGCAGCCCAGCACAATGCCAGGTCACGCTGCGCTTCTCATCAACCTGCAAGACCTTTTCCCCAGCGCTGCTCTCAATCCAGTCTCCACCCAAATACAGGGGTACTGCACATAAAGGCTGGTTTGTTTCTGAAAGCCAGCCCAAGGAGGTGAGGAACATTCACAGAGCACAATGGCTATTCCTGTGTAACCGCACATCAAGTTTATTTGCGAATTAGCCCATCTTATTTTCAAGTTTGGATGAACCTGAAGCCATAGCATGCTAATAGTCAGAGCAGTCACTGATGAGGAAGAATAAACTTCCAAATTACCTGGGATAATGACAGGAACATCAGAAGTGTCTAAAGAAAATGTGAAGTCCTGGAGATAGGCCAGTCCTGTCAAGGATCACACCTGGATGGGAAACACACTCAAGGGTGTTACACAATTTTCGTAAGGTTAAAACACACATATTCAATATACTTAGCTGCCTTGTAAAAAGAGACATGAGCAGTCAGACCATAAAAGCTGCTTCTGACAGAAAATCATCTTGATTGAAGCCTGGAAAGCCTTCAGGAACTTCAGAGAGATTCAAAACTGGAGTGAGCGCCCAAATGGCAAATGCTGCTGTAAACCAGCAGTAAATACTGGGCAGCAAACCTGTGGTTCCCTGCCAGAGCCTGGGTGACCCCACAGAAGACTGCAGGGTATTGGGACAGGCACCGGTGACACGGGCATGGGCAGACAGTGGATGCTGGGAGGTGGTGTCTGGTACTCATCAGACAGACTTTTAAATTAACTTTATAAAGACAAGGACTTGTTTAGCACTATAAATAGCTTAATGAAGACTCTCCTGACTGTACAGCTGTGGTTTGAAACAGAAACAACCAGGCTGCCAGAGACAGTTCAGAGTGCAGACAGTACTCAAAATACCATTGTATAAATCAATATGTGGCCTGATGGAGGTCACTGTGTGCAGTACCAGTTACTGGGCCCCAAAGAGGTACCAAAGGACACAAGGACATGCAAAAACTCCCAAGTGAAGAGAGCCTGAAAAAGCAAAGTTGGTTCCCTCACCACCATGCTTTTTTACTCTAGAATGGATGCTCATGCAATAGAGTGGAAAGGGATCAGTGTTACATGGATACCCTCATGGTGCTAAAGCTTCCATACAGTGACCGTGTCTTAGCTTTAACTACCTGGGTTTTAGCAATAAACTGTGAATCATAGAATACCAGGTTGGAAGGGTCCTCAAGGATTGTCTGGTCTAACCTTTCTGGGCAAAGCACGGCCTAGACTGGATGTACCCTGTCCAGCTGAATCTTAAGAGTCCAGCTCTGGGGAATCCATCACTTCCCTGGAGAGATTATTCCAAGAGCTGATTATTCCCATTGCGAGAAACTTTCCTGTTGTGTGCCAGGAGTAACTTGTGCCCATTACCCCAGATGTAGATACCTGATTTTTGGTTGACCTGATTCTGTGGAATAACGATCACATATGTTGTTGCTCGGGTGGCTCTAGCTGCAGATTACCCAAGTCATTTGGCCGACCTTAATTACGTGGTCCTGTGATTACAAACCAACATTAAAGTTTTACATGTGTTGCATAATGGTTATGAAGCTTTCTAGTGGCCAAGCAAGATGGCTGATGTGAACTGGACGCAAAAAGAAACCAAGTTACGAGAATAAAGAAAGAAATGTACCAAACCAGAAACTCCAAAGACAGGAGCAGGCAGTGTTAAGTAATCACGAATTCATCCTCTCCATCCACCCTCGTGCTTTTTGAAAACTCATACTTGGATATATTTAAGGAACCAGCGTCAGACAGCCAGGTCTGCAGAGGGTCGCAGCTACAGTCACCATGGCATTGATGATGCAGCTGCAGAGGTGCACATTCCTGCCTCACGCGGCGTGCTGTGCGGGTGTTTACTCATCCAAAATAGCCCATTAGTCACCCAGTCACTTGCTGCTGTTGTACTGCGTTTGTTGCCACCATCACAGGAATTTGTGTGTAACTCACATGCACTTAATACACCTTCCATTCTCTCCTTACACCAATAATCACATCAGTGGCTTTGAACACACTGGTACTAGCAGTTATCACATGTACACTCATTAATATTGCTATTACTATTGCTCTTAAGAGGAATGGCTGAGTTCCTCTCAAAGCTTCCCAAATATTTCAGACTAATGAAACCTTCAGCTGACAGTGACCATGTGCACACAGAAGGGCCTTTCTGCAAGTTCTTAACTGCCTCACAGTACAATTTCTGAACCAGCTCAACAAGTTGTGAAGAGCAAAGACTCAGCCTACTTGATGACTAGTTGCCAAAATCCTAGAATGCTTTGGGTTGGCAGGGACCCTAAAGCTCATCTGGTTATAGCAGGGACACCTTCCACTAGAGCAGCTTGCTCCAAGCCCGTGTCCAACCTGGCCTTGAACACTGCCAGGGATGGGGCAGCCACAGCTTCTCTGGGCACCCTGTGCCAGCGCCTCAGCACCCTCACAGGGAAGAGCTTCTGCCTAAGAGCTCATCTCAGTCTCCCCTCTGGCAGGTTAAAGCCATTCCCCTTGGCCTGTCCCTACAGGCCCTTGTCCAAAGCCCCTCTCCAGCTTTCCTGGAGCCCCTTTAGGCACTGGAAGCTGCTCTAATCGTGAGCTGCTGGTCACGATTCTTTTGCTGCAGCCCAGGACGCGGTTCGCTTTCGCACACTGCCCAGGAAGAAAACCTTCTTCTGCATCGACACAGAGTTACCCCACAGCACGGGATGTCACCGCGGCACCAGCCGCAGTACGGCTCTGCGCTAAGGGCTCACCGAGCGCCCCGGTGCTCCGACCCACTCCGAGTCCATCCTCCAGTGTCGGACACTCCCGACCCGCGCTCCCCAGCCCCACCCGCGCACCGGGAGGGGTTTCCGCTTCCGCCTGCGTCAGTGCGCGCGGGCGCGGGGTTGCCCTCCCTTTCCGGCCTCGCAGGCTGCCTGGCTGGAGCACGGAGCGAGCCGCCGCCGCCGCCGCCCCTGTGAGGAGAGGCCGCCGCCATCATGCCGGTGTACTTCCAGCGGCCCGAGAATGCCCTTAAGCGGGCGAACGGTCAGTGCGGGCCGCCCCCCGCTCCACCACCCTCCCGCCGGTTCGCTTCCCCCTTCCACCCCACGCCGCGGCGGGCAGCGTGCGCCGCTCCTCTGCCCCCGGCAGGGTCGGGTCGGGTCGGGTCGTACCCGCCCCCTAAGCCCCTCCGCCGGCCCCAAGACCCGGCGCCTCCCTGGCGCTGGGGAGAGGCCGCCTGCGAGCGGCGCGGCGCTTCCCTGCCGTGGGGAAAGGGCCGAGGCCTGCCGGCGTCGGCCGCACCGCATGGCGGAGGGGAGGCCCCGGCGGCCTCGGGGAGCGGGTCCGGCTCCGCCTCCCTCTCCCCGACGGGGCCCCTGGGCCGCCCGCGGGGGCAGACTCTGGGTGAAGGGGTGGTCGCGGCGGCGGGGTGTGTGTGCCGAGGGCAGGACGGCCCGGGCTCCGCGGCGCCTCAGCCTGCGTCCCGACGGGAGCTCTCCGACCCGGGATGAGGCTCGCTGCTGGCCCGGGGCTTGGCATGAAGTGTCCGGCCCGCATCTCGCGGTAGATCCGGGGTCGTTTCAAAACCGGGTCAGATCCCAGGAGGGATCTGCTTTATCCTGTGGACTTCGTGTTTAGGAGTGCCAGCCTTCATGTGGCTCTGGTGAGAATGTAAATGATTAAACTCCTTAAACATTGCGCAGGCTGATGCGTAAGTTTTCCCAGGAATAGAATCCAAAGAGGACAGCGCTGTAGATATCTCTCACAGACTGCCACATACAAAGCTGGACTGGATATATTTATCATCTCTCTCAAGATAATTATAAAGCTTTGACACTTTTTTTTTTTTTAATAGTATCCTCTTTTAAGCACAAAGCAAAACCATTTAGACCCTCAGTTGTCACAGGGCTGATTGCAGGATGACACTTGAACACATCCAGAAATTACAGATGGTGTATTGGTCTTGAAATGACAGCTGAAGAGGCTGTGTAGTCTGGGGACTGTACATAATTGAAGTACTATGTATTTTAGCTAGAAAATTTTAACTGAATTACTGCACGTTCTTAGGATTTCCAGTCTAAAACTTATGTAAAAATCATTCCACAAAAAAGATCAAAGATAAAATCAGCTTCAGTCAGCTTCCAAAGATGGAGTTGTATTTTAGCAGTCCTTTTACTGGGAACAATGCACATACAGTATATGAGCTTTATTAAGCTTCTGAATTCTTGGATAGAGTAAGCTGTACTTGGTGAGCCAGTCACATTGCTGGAGCATGGCATTTTATTGTTGCATTGCTGGTATTGGAGACTAGCTTTAAATTCACATCTCTGTTCTGACAAACTGAAGGAGTAGAGTAGAACTGAAGGATCGGAACTGAAAGGAGTGTTCTCTGGACAAACCTTAGCAGTTCTCACTTGACAGTGTCAAGCCTTGCAAACCCACTCTCACGATGGCCAGGTATAATAAAGGTGTGAGAAGTTGTACCTAAGGCAGATTGTATGTTGCAGGAAGCAGTTTAATGTTAAACCGACGTGTCAAACTGGAGCATTTGGCGAGTTTCCAGAGTTCCAGTGTTTGTGTTTTATAGGTAAGGTTTAGGTGAGCATTTAGCAGCAATTTCTGCTTCAGGTTCTCGGTGTCCTCAACATATGTAGCAGATGTTTGGAAATAAGAAGAGCTTGAATGATTGTAAATATGTAAAGGTACATTAGAAAGGCTGGTTTTCATTATAAATGGTAAATGTAGGTCAAAGCCAACCCTTAGAGGGCTGGAGCAGTCCTGCTTTGGAGACAGGCTGAGAGAGCTGGGCTGGGTCAGCCTGGAGAAGAGAAGGCTCCTGAAGGGGAGACCTTAGAGCAGCTCCAGTGCCTGAAGGGGCTGCAGGAAATCTGGAGAGGGGCTTTGGACAAGGGCCTGTAGGGACAGGCCAAGGGGAATGGCTTTAACCTGCCAGAGGGGAGACTGAGATGAGCTCTTAGGCAGAAGCTCTTCCCTGTGAGGGTGCTGAGGCGCTGGCACAGGGTGCCCAGAGAAGCTGTGGCTGCCCCATCCCTGGCAGTGTTGAAGGCTAGGTTGGACACAGGGGCTTGGAGCAGCCTGGTCTAGTGGAAGGTGTCCCTGCCTGTGGCAGGGGGTTGGAACTGGATGAACTTTAAGGCGTCTTCCAACTCAAACCAGTCTGGGATTCTTAGTGTTAATATTTGGCATTGCTTTGTAGTCAAGGATGTAATGCAACTTTTTTGGGAGTATTATTACAGATACTGAGCTTGCTGTCTTTCAGAGATATTGGATAATGACATCTTCACCTTCTGTAACAATGTAAATTTTCTCAGATAGAAAATTTAGCTTAATTTGGTATTTGGGGTAGCAGTAGGTGAGTTGTCAGCGTGTATTAGCTAGTTCTTAACCACTTGGAACGTCAGTTGGTATTTTGAATACCTTTTAGCATTTTAAGTGGTATAACAGAATGTAATCCTAACAACCATTCAGGACTAAGGCTTTGCATTTAGTCTGTTACAATCTTAGTTTCCATAACTTAAAGTTCCTACTGCGAGGCATGGTGTATTTGAGTCTTCAGGTTCACTTTGTATGTGCTTCTACTTCAGTGTCTGTTAAATTAGCCTTAATTATGTGACTGACTTGTAAGACCTTGCTTTCCCAGAGTTAATGAGAAGTTTCAGAGCAGTATGAATGCATTTTTTACTTTGTCCAGTTGTTTCTGCCCATGGAGAGCTGTGGTTGGAGCAGCCTGGCCTGGCACTGGCATTGGTGCAAGGTGAAACTTGCCTTTCAAGTTTGTTTTCGGAAGTAAAAAATGGTGAAGCTGATCAGTAATTGTCTCCAAAACAGCACTGAGATAATAGTGTAAATTATGGGATGGAGCATAACTTTATTAATATTACCTTGATGTATAAAAAAAACAATGCTGCTGAATACTTTAAACTGAATTAGATCTGAATGTAACACTTGTTTTTGCTGGAAAGGAACTTCCTCATCATATGCAAACTCATTATTTACATAAACTCAGCTCCAGATACATACTGTTCTGATCCTGAAATGAAAACTTTAGCTATGGCTAAAGATGGCTAAAAGATGTATTTTGAAAGCAGCAGCATGGTTTCTGTACTGAGATTCCAAAGGTCCGAAGCTCTGCCTGATGTCTGAGCATCTTGAGCAGGCCCCTGCTTTAATCCCTGGTGCCATAATTTCTTTAGGAATGTAGTGATTTCCAGAGTACAGGGAGTTCTGACTCCCCTCCTCAGCCTGTAAGAGCATATGCATTTGCTTTTACCTGTACTCAACTTCTCTTTATCTTTGAAAGCTGTTTGCTTCCTATTCTGGGTGTTCTTTGATTTGTTTAACTTCTTAAGAGTAGGTTCTGTGCAGTGCCTGTGTGTATACTGGTAGCTGGCTGTGCTGCTTTAGTATTTGCTGGTGAATGGTTTACTGTATTGTACTGAGCAGAGCATGTGGTATTATCAGAGATGGGAGTTGCTGTGGTGCTGAGAGATGCTGTTGGTAACAGCAGCTGCTTAGGGAATGAGTAAATGGGGCACTGCTTTCAGCAGCAGGGCTCTTTAATTGGACTGTAACAGCTTTTAGTGAAACTGCTCTAGAAACTGAATCTCTAAACCACTCTGACGGTCTAGAGATGGTTCTAAAACCAGGAAAGAAATAGAACAAGATTTCTGAGTGAAGTTTGTTTCCTTCTTTTTCCTCCTTTTTTTCTTCCTGGGCAGGACTTTTTTTTTAAGCCATTCACTGGATGGTTTGCATCTTGTTGAATGATATTGGTACGTCCTGTACTACAAGCCTCATGGTGTGTCTTCCTTGTCCTTCTTGATGTAACTAGCTTGAAAACTGGATGTGTGTACTTTATTAATATGTATGAAATGCCCAGTCACACCTTGATGGATGGAGACATCTCTGCTGTCCTGAAATCTTCATGTTAATGGCATTCATTTGCCATTTATGTCATTGAAAGCCACTGTAGTTGCCTTTGCCACCAGTTTTGTTACAGGCAAATAAACCATCAATGAACTTTGATTAGAGTTGATTAAATTCTTTGAAGTTTACACTGTTGAGCATGACATGCATCTTTTGGTTTGCAAATCTTTTACTAACTGGTTTTTACTTCCAGAATTCCTTGAGGTTGGCAAAAAGCAACCTGCCCTCGATGTTCTCTATGATGTTATGAAAAGCAAAAAACACCGAACATGGCAGAAAATCCACGAGCCGATTATGCTGAAATACCTGGAGCTCTGTGTGGATCTCCGCAAGAGCCACCTGGCAAAAGAAGGTCTCTACCAGTACAAGAACATTTGCCAGCAGGTATGGCTTCTATTTATTTATGATTGTATTTATAGCAAGTGTGGTATATGTCAGCTGATAGGAACTAAAAGTAACTGACTGGTTTTGAGTTAGAGCTAATCTGCCTTACAGATGTTCCTGGGTTTGCAGCATTTACCTTTTAAAACTTGCTGCCTGTTGTGGGTGAAAACATCTTCCCATTTTCTGCCTTTGACGTAGGTGAACATCAAATCTTTGGAGGATGTTGTTCGAGCCTATTTAAAATTAGCTGAAGAAAAAACAGAAGCAGCTAAGGAAGAATCCCAGCAGATGGTACTGGACATAGAAGACTTAGATAACATTCAGACTCCAGAAAGGTAGGCGGCCTGTCTTCAAAATGTAGCAATTCACAGGAAAGCATCCTTATTTTCATGAAAGGTGTTGGCAGTTCAGAGATAAAAAGATGGTGGATTTGAAATGCAATACAAGTGGTGTTCCAGAGGTTCTAAAGGTAGGAAAGCAAGGAATTTTGCATTGAACAAAATCCCGCGTCTGAATAAAGAAAAGTAAAGAAATTAAGGAGTAAAGAACAGAAAACGTAAATACAGTAGGAGCAGTTCTGGGAGTCAGGTATGGCTTTCTGAGGTCTGCTCATGTCTCCCATCTGTAGTGGTATTGGAGAGTTTGTTACTGAAAGCTGCTCATTACCAATTTAAGGTATAAATGCTATTAATTATATTAGACCAATTTAATTCCTCTATGTAGTAACCTCTGGTCTTTCTGATCACCTAGAGTATGTGCAAACAAAAGGGAATGTTTCTTTATACTTGTTTGGGTAACTGGTAATGGAAGAAAGGGCATAAAAAGTAAATTCAGGGTTCTAATTAATTGGGTGGACAATGAGAACATAGAAGGTAAGGATAAAAGGATCAGTGAATATATCTGCTTTAGGCTGTGGATGGACCTTCATTGGCATGTGGTGCCACGATAGGATAAAACTAGTCTCCAGCTCTGCGAGAAGACACTAGACTATTGTCAGAATGTTGTATGGGAGAACTTCATAATCTGCTTCAGGCAAAGCGAGTTTAGTTCCAATTGCATGTTTGTGTCTTCAGATGAATCCGTTGATTTAGGAAATGCTCACATTAACTCCAGTAGTGGAGGGGTGTATGTAGTTACATCTGTGGAAGCGGGTAACAAGGTGGGGATGAAGAAATGTTTTAAAGCACTCCAAATGTGTTTGGAAGATGCCATCTGCCCATATCCTTTAAGAGAAATTAGAAAGTGTAGGGAATAAATTAAAATTTCCTTAAGTCAACCCAAATTAAAGCTTGCAGAAAAAATAGCAAAGGGATCTTCAGCCATAATTGGAGAAATCCAGGGAAAATCGTGGTAAAATTCTAAGGAGAAAGGTTGAGATTAGCTACCTAGGTGTGCTCTGAAGATGAAAGCAGTACTTTGCTACTGATTTTTGTAAGGTTATTGATTCTGGAATAAAGAGGTAGGGTACTTTCCATGCTCTAAAAACCTGAGGTGAGTGAAAAAGTCAGCTTTCTCCTCATGTTGGGTAACAGTATCATTTCTATCCTGGAGTTTTAAAAATACCATCAGATACTTTGGGTACTAAAGCTCTGCAGACACCCATCTGAGCAGACAGCCTATTTTCTCATCATCCATATGTAGAACTGAGTAGTGGTCTGAACAGTTGGTGATGTGTTCTTATCTAGATTGTGATAACGTTCAGGTCTTTAGGATGAGTTTGGAAGGAAGGAAGTAGTACATGCAGTTAAAAATCAGATCACATTCAGCACAGGCTTGCCAAAGGGTAGGTGACATCTGATTGTGTTAGAATTTTAGTTGGTAATTTAATGTTTTAGAGTCAAGAAATGCCAGAGATCAGAAATCCAACCTGGGAAAAATCTATTGGTACCATACCAGAAGGGATGTTTGCAGTTGTATTGTAAGGGGACTGAAACATTGCCCAGTATGAAACTGGTGACATGTAATGATGACAGAAGATGGGAATCAAGAGTGAAGTTAGGGGGAATTCTTTCAATTAAAATCTTGGCACAGAAACTGAAAAAGCCAAAGTTGTATCTGGTGATGATGGCAAATTGGAAGAAATTGTCAAAGTGGAGGACATTTAGTCTTGTGTAGGCGACTATGAGGAACAGAGTTAAATTAGTCAAGTAGTATGCAGAAAGGCATGGAGTAGAAGGCTGTGGATTTTCATGTGGCTCTGGTAGGAGTTGGGAACTCAATGGCTGCAAAGAAAGGAACATGTTGCAACCTTTTCTTCAGCCTTCAGCAGTGGCTTCAGGATGACAATGCCAGTAATGTTATTTCAAGTGCCTGGGCAGTCTTTGTTACAGAGGAATCCTACCGATAGACATTGAAGATTGACTGACCTCTCTTTTCCTTGTTCTCTTTTATATAACTGAGGACTAGAAAATGTGTCTTTCCAGTTACACTTCTTTATCTGAACAACCACAGTTTCTGTAGTGGTTTTTAGGTCCTGTGTTCTACACTTGTACTTTTTTGCTGGATTCACTGCTTGATCTGTTGGAGAAGGCACTGGTGAAATGTCATATTTCATATTGTATGTAGTGCTAGGGCTCAAGGAAGTAAATTAGAACTAGAAACAGTGTGGTAGAAGAGAGTTACAGGAGTTGAGAGTTTGTATTAGAAGCATAGTTCAAAAAGGATTTTACGAATGAACGGAAGATGATTCATTTTAAACTTGTCATGCTGGGTGGTCTGGTTAGCAGAAAGGGATCATGTGGGACATGGAATTTGTCTCAGTGTCTCAGGAATCCTTTCCAATCTTGTATTTCTGTGAATGAGGGAATACAGCTGTGGCCACTAAATGCAAGATTATCACATCTTCTGGCATCTTTAAGCATCTTTTTCATGTCAGAATTTTTAAAGGATTTGATGCTTTAATGTAGATACTCTAAGTTTTGATGTCTGCAGGTTGTAAGGCACACAATGTTTCTATGTCATATGTCAATAAGAAATGAACTCTCTCTGGCAGCATTACTGGTGACAGAAAGGAAGCTTCAGCAAGTGGGAAGGCGTCTGAGTAGACAAACACTTCAAGTGATACTTGAATCTAACAGACATGCAGTGAAAATACTGGAGTTAGTTTCCTTCAGCTTTAGAGTGAGGGATGCAAAAGCTCCTGATGTCTCTTACCTCTCTGGAGCTTGTACATGGCAGTCATACATGCAGGTGCCAAAGTTTAAAACTTATCAGCAAGAAAAATTATCTACATGCTTTAAAGGAAAAGGGAGAAGTCTGAGGGACCAATTGGAAAATAGACTGTGCAGCAGAATTAGCTGTTCGCATTTGTTCAGTATCACCTTGGATCTTGATAAGAAAAATTGGTGAGGATTGTGGAGAATAAACCACTTACTTTTCTTTGGGTTTTTCCACCCCCTTTATCTCCTTGCCCCAACTGTAGTGTTCTTTTGAGCGCTGTGAGTGGAGAAGACACTCAGGATCGTACTGACCGCCTGCTTTTGACACCCTGGGTTAAATTTCTATGGGAATCATACAGACAATGTTTGGATCTTCTCCGAAATAATTCTCGAGTGGAACGCCTTTACCATGATATTGCGCAGCAAGGTAAGTCACAAGATGGAAACGTGAAGTATAATGAGGTCAAGAACTTCTGTATTTCATTCTGTAAAGGTAGAAAATGAATGGTTATTTCTATCTGGATATTGGAAATAGGTTAACCTCTCAGGTCTGTGTAAGTACACACATATTACTCTTAAAATTAGATAGGTTCCTAAAATCACTCAGGTTTCTGGACGCTCTTGTAACAGAAATTGTGAGGAAAGTTGTTTTTTTTTTTCCAGGACATACTGAGAATATGGGAATTACTGGTGCTGTGTCTTTATTTTTTCTAACTTACTGATCAAAATTAGTCATGTTTTCACTTTATCCAGAATGGCAGATGTGTCTTCCATTAATGTGTTCTGTGGCAGGTACCTTCCAAAAGGAGTGCACACAAAAGGGTACTTTTGTGTAAAATCATGATGCACTTTTAATTTTGACACAGGTGTAACTTAGGAAAATCCTATGCAGAAGGTAATAGGACAGAGCCTTGTGTGATTTTTATCTGGCTTTCTGTAAAAAGTGACCTTAGAAGAATGGATACTTACATGTTTGTCTCTTCTTAAGAGTGAGAGATGAGCAGAAAAATGTTTTCTTTTGTATGTATAACTTGCGGCTCTGTATCTTTGAAGAAGAGTCTTAGATTTTTAACTCTGGATCCATATTTTGCAAGTACATTAGGAAGGATGACTGTGAGATGAGTTCTGGGTAATTTAATGTATTGAAGTCTTTGTGCTGCAGTGTTAAGACTTCTTTCTGTGCCTGTTTCTGGTAGCGATACCTTAGAATATTCAGAGGGAGAATGGCAAAGTGAAAACAGATTTTTGAGAGGAGTTACAGGAACAAAGACAGTTTTGGTTTTCCTGTGTCATTTCCAGTCATTTGAAAGCTTCATTTACCTTCACCATCTTTAAATGATTTGAGAATTATTTTCCCTATATTTTACAAAGCCCAAAGCTGAATTCATGCCATTCACAGAATTTCATTTGCACTTAGCTCAAAACAAAAGCTGGGATCCCTGCTTAAAACAGAGCATTTTAAAGAAACTCAAAGTATTCCCTTTACTCTGTCAGGTTAATTATGTGGAAGCATCTTAATTTTTTCAGGTCAAAATGGAAGTGCTCTGCATTGTCACTAACTCATGTGTGACAGATTGCATCTTCTTTGGTACGTTTTTGAGTTGTAAATGAAGATTGTTCAAATGTGCTGCTTTACCTACTTGAATCCCATTCACAACTACCACAGAGTTACCACTTAAGGTCTTTTCTAACCCTAACCATTCTATGATTACTGAGCATGTTTACTTTATCTTGTTCGTTTTGCAGCTTTCAAGTTCTGCCTGCAGTACACACGCAAAGCTGAGTTCCGTAAACTCTGCGATAACCTGCGGATGCACCTGGGGCAGATCCAGCGTCATCACAACCAAAGCACAGCGATCAACCTCAACAACCCTGACAGCCAGTCCATGCACCTGGAGACCAGGCTGGTGCAGCTTGACAGTGCTATCAGCATGGAGCTGTGGCAGGTATGCAGCAGGGCTCCTGTAATCACGCTCTAGACTACAGCCTTTCCAGAATCTATTCCACGCAGATCATGTTTCATGGTATATACTCCAAGGTAAAGACAGAATAAAAGCTAAAGACTAAAGTTTTAGTATCTAGAATGTGGTACTGCATGCATATTGAATACATAGTCTAATGTACTTGGAGTACCGTGGGCAGTTCTGGAGTCTCAACATAAGGAGGACATGGAGCTGCTGGAGCAAGTCCAGAGGAGGCCATGAGGATGATCAGGGGGCTGGAGCACCTCCTGTGTGAAGACAGTCTGAGAAGGTTGGGGCTGGAGGAGAGAAGCTGCATGGGTACCTTATAGCAGCCTTCCAGTGTCTGAAAGGGGCCTACAAGGATGCAGGATAGAAACTCTTTATCAGGGACTGTAGTGACAGGACAAGGGGTGGTGGGTTCAAACTGAAACAGGGGAAGTTCAGGTTAGATATAAGGAAGAAGTTCTTTATTGTGAGGGTGGTGAGGCCCTGGAACAGGTTGCTGAGAGAGGTGGTAAAAATGCTCCATCCCTGGCAGTGTTCAAGGCCAGGCTGGACAGAGCATTGGGCAACAGAGTCTATCTAGTGTGAGGCATCCATGCCCATGGCAGGAGGTTGGAACTAGGTGATCTTAAGGTCCTTTCCAACCCAAACCATTCTGTGATTCTGTGTTCCTGCACAGCATTTCAAACCAAGCTTCTGCTGGTAGTAGTAAATGGTAAAGTAGCTGAAGTTACTTTGAGTTGTGAAAGTGAGAAGTTGGTGATGGCACCTTCACCTTTTGCCACTCTGCATTCTTGCAGCCTACATCACTGGGAGGTGATTGGTACACGTTAGTGTCTGCTACTGGGCTGGGGCCCCAGCATTGCTGCAGCCTTATGTTACTGTCCAGCCAGGGAGAGCATTATCAAAGCAAATTATTCCAAGGTGCTTTGCTTTACCAACCTTTCTAATGAGAAATTCCTTAAAAAGCCAAAGGTTGTCTTTTTTTGGGGGGGGTTTGTGAATTTGAGGAATGTTCTCTCTTGTCTTGTTTCCAGATGAGGTATGCAAGTAATTACATATGAGGCATTTCCAAGTATATCTGTATTCTTAGGGAAACTATACCCATGTTTTATCACAAAAGTGATTTTTATGAAAAACCATAAAACCAGTAAAATGTGTATTTTCCCCATTTTTGGGTGTTGCAGACAACTTCCTTAAAGTATGTATTTGTTGTTTGGTTTTTTACTTAGGAAGCTTTCAAAGCAGTGGAGGATATTCATGGGCTGTTTGCACTGTCTAAGAAACCACCCAAACCACAACTGATGGCAAATTACTATCACAAGGTTTCAACTGTCTTCTGGAAATCAGGAAATGCTCTTTTCCATGCATCCACACTTCACCGACTTTACCACTTATCAAGGGAAATGCGAAAGAATCTCACACAAGAGGAGATGCAGAGGTGGGGAAAGAGAGTTCGTGTGATCTTACTTTCTGTTTTTAGCCACATAAGTTCAAAGATAAACTAAATTGCACCCCAGAAGAAGGTGATGACATATATTGGGTGGCCAGTACTAATTGCCTTTAAAGAATCCTGAAGCAAGAAGGACATTTAACAGAGCTGTGAGGGTGCTGAGGCGCTGGCACAGGGTGCCCAGAGAAGCTGTGGCTGCCCCATCCCTAGCAGTGTTCAAGGCCAGGTTGGACACAGGGGCTTGGAGCAAGCTGCTCTAGTGGAAGGTGTCCCTGCCTGTGGCAAGGGGTTGGAAGTGAATGAGCTTTAAGGTCCCTTCCAACTCTGAGATGAAAATGTGCATCTGACTTGCATAGTAAATTGTAAAAATTGATGCAATTAATATGACTGATACAGATTTGCAGCTGAAATAATTTTTTAAAGTTGCTGCTTTCTAAAGATTTAATTATGTAGCATTTTGGTATATTTGCAATGGTGGCTTAAGTTTCTTTATAATTTCTGTGTATATATACACATACATAAGTAATGAAAGGGTGTTATCAAAATCTTTCCCCTGGTTGCTGAAGAAGATTGTATTCTGTACTCTTATCACACAGCTAGTGTCTTCTCTGTTACTGCTGGTATTTTTACACAGTGCATCATGACTTCTACTCATTCCTTCTCTTGAATGGGCACATCTGTGAAAAGGAATTAGTGTTCTCTTGCAGCTCATCATTTGTGGTTGTACTTTGTCAACAGGATGTCTACTCGAGTCCTTTTGGCCACTCTGTCCATTCCTATCACTCCTGAGAGAACGGACATTGCCCGTCTTCTGGATATGGACGGGATCATCATGGAGAAACAGCGACGTCTGGCAACCCTCTTGGGTCTTCAGGCCCCACCTACACGTGGTAGTCTCATAAATGATATGGTAGGTAGTGGAGATGAGCAGCTTTGAACCATTGGTCCCTCTTCTTTTCCTTTTAGAACACTGCTTAGTTATGGGACAGCAGTTTGAGTTAAAACAGCTCTATGGTTAACTGTATGACTTAGGGCATAGTGCTAGCATTTCAGATTCACAAGAAGGACTGTTTGGAAATGGCAGCAATAACACAATGCTTGTGTACACTAAGGAGTCGGATTCTGTATCATCCCTTATGTCACCTAAGCAACAAATGTTGGTTTGAAAGTCTGAGGGTTCTGGAAGGGCTGTGAGCTAGAACTTTGGGTGTTTTTCCCTAATCTAAGGTGTGTGATTAACTGAACCAAGCTTTAAATGTATCTTGGATAAGCACAGGTCAGATATTAAATAGCAAACTGTAAGGGCTTAAGTGATGATGAAATCTTCTTGTGTTTAACGTGAAGGGAGGCTGTATTTCTCTTCCTTCCAACCTTTATAAACAAATCAGGCATTCAATCACAATTAGGTATCTTCAGAGGATGGTGAATTTCTTGCAGTCATTTGCATGCACACCTGTAACTTAGATTTAAGGTTCATTTTACAGTTTACATTAATTCTTCTTGTGTTTCTCCAGTTTGCCTTAAAACCAAAATTTAAAGCTTCAGAAGTTTCCTCCTGAACTGTGTGGGTTTGGTTTGGATGTGAGTCTATATCTGTGTAGTAGGGCTGTGTCTTAGAAACAGCGAAGTTGAGGGTAGTACTCTGGTCTAAATATCTGTCTTGCTTATATGGTTTTTGTCTACTTTTCCATTTTTAGCTATAGTTAAGTGGTGTAGTATAGAGTTATTGCCACTGCCATTAAGAATGCTGTAATAAAAAATAAGTAGACTTCTGTATTAAAAGGTACATGTGGTGTCTATTTAACTTCTTAAATTTAAAATTCTTAAAGTATAATGTATTTGTTAAAATTGTATTTATTGAGATCTTTGGATTTTTTGTTGTTGTTGTCTGTAGGTAAGGTTCAACGTGGTGCAGTATGTTGTTCCAGAAGTGAAAGAACTTTACAACTGGCTTGAAGTAGATTTCCACCCACTCAAGTTATGCAGCCGTGTCAGCAAGGTAAGTTTTATAGCTCTGTGTATATAGTAATTGCTCTTGACTAATACTGATTTGTGGATGAGGGTTGATGGGAAGTGGAAAAATACACCAGTGACTGTTCTTACTTTAAAATGTAGATTATTGGGAGGTAGAATAATGTGATGTTGATGGGGTTAATGTAAATTCTGCAATTGCTGAAGCACATCACATTCTTTTTCTTTGATAGTGGGAACAAAGAGACTTGAGGTGCTAAAAAGAACTTGAAGGTAAATTAGCAGCGTGGTAAATGTTGCCACTACTGTCAGTCACCTTCATACAAAATATGTCAGGAATCCATTATAAAGTGTTCTGATTAAAAGATACACTTCAGAAAACAGTGTAGTAGCTGGACAGAGGTGCTATTTTTTCATGAGCTGTAAAACTGAAGTATTTAAGAACCATGCTTCTTAAACCTTAATGGTGAAGTTTGTGGTTGATGCAGATAGAGTAACTTTTCAGAATTTTGGTAGGTTCTGAACTGGGTGAAGGACCAAGCTGAGAAGGAACCTGAACTGCAGCTCTATGTGCCTCACCTGCAAAACAATACCATCCTCCGCCTTCTGCAGCAGGTATGAGTAAAGAAAATGTATGTTCTCAAGTACATAGAAGTTAGAAAATGCCTTGGAAGAGCATCAAGTTGGAAACTTCCATGCTGAAGTAAAAATTTTCCATCAAATAGAAACCCTTTGTGATTTTGAAATACCTTTTTGGGGTATATGACCTGTGTCTTTGGGTTTGTACATCATTCAGGTACAGCTGTAGTAGCTGTACTTAGTAGTGGTTGCATACAGTGCTGGAATCTCTTGCCTAGATTTTCTTCATTATGGATCTCTGAGGTCTTATTTAAGGTAATCCATAATTTCTTCAAACTGTTTTTTGGAGTGAGCTCTGGGTGGGATATTTCATCTCTGGGTGGGATATTTCAGTAGGGTTTTTGTGTCTAGATGTTGTATAAATGCACATTTCATTGACCTGCGTTCATTACAAGTGATGAGCAGTGTTATTTCTGGTGTGCTAAAGAACTAGTTGAAGGCCAATTAGCAGCATAGCTGTATGTAGCTACTGCTGCCAGTCTCCTTCATACAAAGAAGCCATTCAGAATGGCTTTGAATCTTAGCTTAAGTTTGACTACAGCACAGATACAAAACCCTGAAAGAATATTTGCAGTTGTATTACTATGTGTACAGTAATTTCTTGGCAATTTAGTAAGCTGTATAGCTTATACAACAAGTCTTATTTCTGATCTGTTTTTTACTGAAGGAAAACACCTAATACTTGTGTTCACATTCAGGTGGCCCAGATTTATCAAAGCATTGAATTTTCTCGCCTGGCAACCCTGGTTCCTTTTGTTGATGCTTTCCAGCTGGAACGCAATATTGTTGATGCAGCCAGACATTGTGACTTACAAGTAAGTTCTTCTGTGATTCATGTATATGAATCATGTATGGATTCATGTGTGTTACACTGGATGAAAGCTCTCTGGTTGACATTGAACCCAAGACAATTGGTTCTGATAGATGGAGATAAACTAGAGTAAAATGTGACAATATATGAAGAACTGATGATTATTTACATTTTGATGTCTGTTTTTGATTTAGGTCAACAACCATTAATGTAAAGTCCAGTAGAAGTAAAAAGTTGAAATGAAATTTGCTGAAACTTGCCCTGTGAGCCCCAGTCATTGAATACAGCATATCCTGAAGCAAGTCTAACAAATAGGGATGCAAATTTCTGGCTAAGCTGCATTAATTGTGCAAGACTGAAGAGTTGAGCAGTTGCTAATGTGGTTTTTTATCTAACCAAGTGACTGAAGGAAACCACCAGTGTCTGAAATGTGCACTGATGTCTGAGATGTTTCAGCTGCTGTTGAAGATTACCTTGTTGGTAAAGTTGTGTGTATTGAAAGAGTGACAGCCTGTAAGGAAATGTTTAAGCTGGTGATGACATACAAGTAGTTTTTAGTTAAGGTTTCTTAGTATTTATCCATTTAGGTTTTTAGATAAAGCTTAGTTAATTCATTTTGGTTAACACACAATTTTGGCTTATATGTGTTGATATTGTCTGTGTTGAAATCAGGATTCTTGTTTGGTGTATTACTAATATGGAGTAAGAGGCAAGAATTTGTCATGCAGTGCTCTCATTTCATAGAACCATTAAAAGTTCAGCCTCTTCCAGTGATGTTTTTTGTTTGTATGGGTTTTTTATACAAACCATGGAAATCAAACAAACTTTTATTCAGAGTAATTTCTGCTTTGAGCGTCTGTTGACTCATACTGGTCACAGGCAGAGCAACAGAGAAATGGTTTAATACAATCCTTCCTATTTTTTCCCCCAAAGGTTCGCCTTGATCATACCACCCGGACACTGAGTTTTGGCTCGGACCTGAATTACAGCACCAGAGAAGATGCTCCGCTAGGCCCTCAACTACAAAGCATGCCTTCTGAGCAGATCAGGAATCAGTTGACTGCTATGTCCTCAGCTCTGGCTAAAGCTCTTGCAGTCATTAAGCCTCCTCACTTACTGGTAAGTCACTTTAAGTCTTCTTGAAGTGGTGACAGGTTCTGACATTTCCCCCATGTGGGTTGGGTGATGTTTGTCTGTTACCCTTATGGAGCCTTTTGCTTGTCTGACCAAGTGCTGCTTCCTGTAATCTGTTCTCAGTGCAGTGGTGATCAGTATTGATATGGCTGTCCCCTCCCTTCAGAACAATTGATCCTGGAGGTGTTAATGTATACAAATGTAGTGTATCATGAATGTATTTATGACCAGGTATCCTTCTGCATCTGTTATATAGTCATCTGGTCTAATAGACCTAAATTTTCTGGTTTAGCAAGACAAGCTTCTTTTGAAGTTGTGAGATCATAATTGAAGGAGTCACTAGTTTGCCTTTCCTTGACAGAAGGAGCAGTGAGCTATCTAATGATTAATTTAACGTGACATTGCAAGGCTCTGAGTAGGTACATTTTGGTATTTACTCAAATCCTTGTACATTTTGTAGATGGATTATTTTCAGAAGTGTGTTGCTCTGTTTTTTGGAGCATTCTGGTAACAATCTCTGATCTAATTGGACAGTAATGTTGGGCTGCATTTCTATACTTGTGGAAATAAAAGTAGAAACGTAAGCTAGTAACTTAACTTTATACCTAAGCTTATATTGTAATGAATGTGTTATCTCAGATTAGGTGTACCTTTTAATTTCATTTTTTTTTTCAGCTATTTGTGCTTGTGAAGAAGAAGTCATTCTTAAATGCACCCAATTAGTTAGTGTTCGTTTAAAATGTACACAAGAGTCTTGAATTTAAATTGCCAGTGTTGACTGTATCAGGTTTAGGATATACCAAATAATAACTTACCCATAGATGGCCCTACAGAGGTAGGATTTGTTTAATGCAGTTTTGAAAATCCAAGAGCCTGCTTGCTTTATTCTTCCTGGAGAAACTGCTGTTGTGAAGAGCCTGGAATGTAATTTCATGGTGGAATCTAAAAACATGAAGAAAAGATCCCATAGCGCAAGACCTGATCTGTGTCCTTCTCACTGCCTGTCCTCCTCGCTGGGGCTGGTGGCTTCAAGGTTGGACTCAGGGATGAGCTCACATTTCAGGTTCTCCAGAGCGCTGTAGGTGTAAAATCAGTCTCAGATTTCCAGCATGCTTTGGTTGTGGCAAGTTCAACCTTCACTTCTCTTTAAAGAGCGGTGGTAATTCCTTCTTTTGCTTTATGTTTATAAAAGATTTCATGGAAAACGTACACTTTTTCCATCTGGAAGAAAGGCTGATAGCAAGATGTCCATGTTAGATTCTTTATAGGGGTTGAAACACTAAGTAATATTGTTAAGATACAAGCACACAAGGACTATATCATGACACCTGTATACACCTGATAAACCCTTTTATAGTGTTTAAGATAAAAATACTTCCATGTAAGTTTTCACCTAAAAAGATTTTATTAGTGATTGCTATGGGATTGTTGGTGTGAAAGAAGAAACGTGCTTCAGCTGTACATTCATAGGTAGAAGTGACAAATGGTCTTATACGTCATATTAGTGCAATTAGCTGAATAAAACTAAAGTGCTAGTAATTAACAGTTGTAAAACGAGAGTACAGTATCAAGGTTAACATCAGTCTATGTGGTTAGAGAAGCTACAGAACAAGTTGATAACTTTTTTCCTTGTTACTCAGGTCAAAACCTCACTTTTTTTCAGGTGCTTAAAAACTTAAAATATCTGTCAGATTTGTTATGATTCACAAATCGATTGCATTCATCTAAAGCTTCTAATTCTTTAGTTTCTGGCACCTCTGTTTATCTTTAAATGCTTTCAGATCTGCACTCAAGTACATCAGTGTTTTTTTGAATGCCCTAGAAGTGACAGAGTACTAAAAATACCCTAGCGGTAGGTCACATTTCAGGAGCAGCATGACTGAGGGAGTTCAGTGAGCTGCTCAGGCTGCAGTGCTTTGCTGCTTGCTGGGGTGATTAAAATGGGCAGCTCCATGAGCTGGCACAGTTATACCTCTCCAGCCTGAATCTCTACACAGATCTGTATAGGTTCTCTGGAGGAGAATGGGGAGGTGGTGAGAAGGCTGCTTAAAGAACAGCCTCGTGTCTAGAAGTGTAGTGCTTTTTATAACTTAATTGGAATGGGTTTATATCTAAATTGTTGACTCATCTGTTCTTTATCATCTCACAGATAGTGCTTTGTGTCAGGATATTTTTCTCTTTATGTTAGCATGTTTGGAAAGAAAAAAACCTTTAAAAACAAGGGAGCTTTGGTGTAGTACAGTTTATGTGGAGCTTGACTTGCTGACACATGCAAAGACAAAATTGATTGAGCTTCCCAGCCCTTGTTCAGTTAGACTCTTAAATATTAGTAAAAATATTACTACTTTTGGACAGAAGAAAGAGTGAAACTCGTAGCTCAGATGTGTTACAGAATATTGTCATTTACAGACAACTTTCTTGTCAGTTGATACTACCTTGTGTGCCACTTGGATGAGTGATTATTTTCAGGTTAGATACAAGGAAGAAGTTCTTTACTGTGAGGGTGGTGAGATGCTGTCACAGGGTGTCCAGAGAAGTGGTAAATGCTCTGTCTCTGGCAGTGTTCAAGGCCAGGCTGGACAGAGCCCTGGGTGACATGGTTCAGTGTGAGGAGTCCCTGCCCACGCAGGGGTTGGAACTAGATGATCTTAAAGTCCTCTCCAACCCAAACCATTCTATGATTAGATTGGCCATTGCAGCTTTATTTCCATGCAGTTGGTGCATTTGGAGAACAAAACTAACTCTGAGGGTGTTTTGAGAAGCACTTGCTGTGCTTTGTGCATCTTAAAGAGATACTCCATACATCATTGTCTTATTCTTAATTTCAATTCAGCAAGAGAAGGAGGAACAGCATCAGCTGGCGGTCACTGCCTTCTTAAAGAACTCAAGGAAAGAGCATCAGCGTATACTTGCACGTCGCCAGACTATAGAGGAAAGAAAAGAGCGCCTGGAAAGCTTAAATATACAGCGTGAAAAGGAAGAGCTGGAACAACGTGAGGCAGAGTTACAGAAAGTCCGGAAGGCTGAAGAAGAGAGACTGCGCCAGGAGGCGAAGGAGAGGGAGAAGGAGCGTATCCTGCAGGAGCATGAGCAGATCAAAAAGAAGACTGTTCGGGAGCGCTTGGAGCAGATTAAGAAGACAGAACTGGGAGCCAAAGCATTTAAAGATATTGACATTGAGGTAGAAAACTTACTATTGATGTTTTATGTTTTTATGCTTTCGGTGTTATATTGCCAGGCTGTTGAAATGTCATTTATGTAGTTTTGAACTGTAACTGCTCTTAGAAACAGTCTCTTAAAAATGAGACAGTTTGACACTTAATGGTTGGACTTGATGATCTTAAAACTCTTTTCCAACCTAGTTGATTCTAAGTAAACCTTAATTCTGAGTTTGGATAGGACCTTTTTTCTCCTGGAGGAATTAAATCCAGCTATGTTTGGGCTTTTATGTTTGGTTGGTTGAATGGTATCTGAAGTACAAACTAGGCCTGCAGATCCAGTTTTGTAGTAACTGGACTGTGTCTCAATTAGAAATAAAGATGTAAATGCTGTAGAGTTTTTAAAATATAAAATACTCTTCCAGAAGGGAAACTGAGAATGTGTCTGAAGCTAGTTACTTTAAAAGGGGAGAACTGCAGAGAAGCTGAAATAAATAAACCAGCCAACTGCATTTGTAACAGCAAAAACTGTTTGCTTTATTTTGTATTGATAACTTTACTTGGTTGTAGGATCTTGAAGAACTGGATCCTGACTTCATTATGGCTAAACAAGTTGAACAGCTGGAGAAAGAAAAGAAGGAACTTCAGGAACGGCTGAAGAATCAGGAGAAAAAGGTACAAAGTGTGAAGGGTACAAACCCATGGCTATGCAATGCTTTAGTTAGTGTTTATGAACTCCTGTGTGGAGATACAGATAAACAGATATAATATTGTTGTTGAAAATGTTACTTTTCCACACTAAAATAGTTAACATGTTATAAACCAATTGGGTTTCTGGTATCGGTGCACAAGTGTGTTCTAATGAATGGAGCTGATTTGAAAAAGAACACTCGAGGTCTTTATGAACTGAATCTTGGTTGGGAGACCTGTAATTGGAAAATACTGAAAGAAATTGAGGCCATTACAGAGAAACTGAATTGATTTGTTGTATTCCTCACTAAAACAGAGGAAATGCCACTGCTAGAGTTCTTCTAGATGGCAGAAGAGGACCTGCCTGAAACTTTGGTGGCTATAAAAGCATGAGGAGCATGTTGAAGGTGAAACTTGCCCAGGACTTCCAGCTGTATTCAAGAATGCAGCAGAGGTTACATGATACAGTTGGTTATTCAGGTCACTTAAAACTGGCTTGATAACTAGAAAGTGTCAAAAAGGTTCCAGTGAGGATCTTTTTGCTGCAGGCTATAAATCTGATGCTCACACGGGGCAAAGTAGCAGAAAATACGTTAAACAATAGAATTAGTCACCTGGGTAAATAGGATATATCCAGAAAGGTCAGCACAGCTTCAGTAAAAGCATAAAAGCATTCTAAGCCAGGGTTCCTCTTGGAGTTCTCTGAAGTGAACAAAGCAGCTGAGTAAGGGTATCTGATTGGTAGAACTAAGTTGGATTCTCCAGAAATCTTTTTACAGAGTTGTTCACCCAAGAAAATTTCAGCAAAGCAGCTGTGGGATAAAAGAGAGTCTTTGAATGATGTTCTGTTTAATAGATATAAAATATCTCATGTAGGGAAAGCATAAAAAATTAGCCAAGATCTTTAGCTTTATGTATTGAATAATAGGTTCCAAGCTTAACGTTCTTACTCAGGAAAGAGAACTTGGTTCTTCTGCATCTCTGGTCTGTACCTCAAGACAGGATGCAGTTGAACTGGGAGTTTGAGTGGAGGGATTACCAGTGATGCAGATTGGCTGCTGTGCAAGAAATATCTGTGTAAAATACTACCCCTATGTCTGAAAGATTTCTAGAGGGAGGATGTGGTACCAGTCTCTAAGAGTGTACCTGTTGTAACAGCTGATGATGAGGAGCAGTTGTTTTTACACTGACTGCAAGGGATAGTGAACCAGGAAGCTAGTAGGAGCCATATTCAGAATTACTTGTAGGTAGAAAGTGGTTCTTCATGCTGTGAGCCATGGACACACAGGAGTTCTTTCCAAAGTACATTGTTGCATATGAAAACCTTCTATGAGTTCAAAAGAACAAGAGGAGAGATCCACCAATGACTACTAAATACAAAAAAACCTCAACACAGGCAATGCTGGGAGCTGGAAAATGATGCTGAGAGAATATTGTATATGTGCCTGTCTCTGTTCTTGCATCCTTGCTTAGGAGTGCATTTAGGTGCCAGCAGGAGAGGCAGGTTCTTGGTTAGGTGGACCTTTGACGTGGTACAGTATGGTTGTTATTCTGTAACAACAGTACATATTGCAGAAGTCTCCAGATATTGGGCTTTTCTTTGGGGTGTGCTGGAGATTGAGTCTGCCACGATCTGGTCTTTGCATTGAGACATGCTAAAGGTGTGTTATCTTTATTCAGATTGACTACTTTGAAAGAGCCAAGCGCTTAGAAGAAATTCCTTTAATAAAGACTGCATATGAGGAGCAGAGAGTGCATGATATGGAGCTGTGGGAGCAACAAGAAGAAGAAAGGGTAAGATGGTTTCTGTTAGATGATAAAGTCCATTAGTGGTGAATGAAAAGTACTGGGATTTGCACTTCTTTCTTCCTCCAGCTCAATCCAAGGGAAGAAGTTGACGTAACGAGTGAAGTGTTAGCTTCACAGTTTCATTGTGCTAGTGGGCAGCAGTGTCTTCTGCCTTAGATCTGAAAGAGGAAAAGATTATTCCTAGTGGCTGAGGTAGATGGAATACAAATATATAGCAAGATTTTACTGTGTAATACTTTGTGTGTTTTCTGTTTTTAGATCACCACTTTGCAGTTGGAGCGTGAGAAAGCTCTTGAGCACAAGAACAGACTCTCAAGGATGCTGGAGGATAGAGATTTATTTGAAGCCAGGCTCAAAGCATCACGACGAACAGTTTATGAGGTACAGGAGCTATGGTATTGTAATAAAATATTCCCCTAAAGTGAGGGAACATGCTTGGATAAGATAATATGCACAATAATATTGAAGCCAAGAAATACTACTAGGTTTTATAGCTTTGATTATTTGGCCATGTTGCAGCAAGAACTGTTTAAAAAAGATCCATCAAGCAAGGTATTAAGTTTGATAGCTGCATATGATTCTTTGTAACAGTATAAGTAATTTCTATATAACTTTAGGTGTAGATAAATTATTCAGGTAATTCCTTTCCTGAAAAAGCAGGTGAAGGACTAGAATTGTGCATGGTGATTGTCTTCTACATAGGAGTACATTCCCTTGTATGAAATCAACTGCAGAACAGGTTGCAAGGGCAAGCAGGTGTTTTTCTTCAGCGCAGCAAAGTTAATATGCTGCAGTTGGTTTGCTTTTCAGCTTTATTTAGGAATCTGTGTAAGTGTCTAGCTCTTAAATGTTCTGGTGTTTCCATGTGTGTTTCAGGATAAGCTCAAGCAGTTCCAGGAACGATTAGCAGAAGAGAGGCGTAACCGCCTGGAGGAGCGCAAGAAGCAGCGCAAAGAGGAGAGGCGCATTACTTACTACAGAGAGAAGGAGGAGGAAGAGCAACGATTACGAGAAGAACAGCTGCTCAAAGGTATCATTGAAAACGTGATCAATTTGTCCTTTGCATCCTTCACCCATTCCAGATGTGTATGTAGGTAACTCCTGGTTTCCCTGTGTCATGATATTGGAGGAAATCTTTTGACTTTCAGTCAGTGGTGAAAACTCTTCACTGCTATTAGATACTTTACCTTATTTTACCTAATGCACCCTCTGAATGCTTACCTGTGCGCATAGAGATGAAGATAAAGCTGTATAGGAGGAAGAGAAAATGAAAGCTAACAAATGCTTCCTGCCCTCCCATTCTTCCAGAGAATAAAGAAGGACATAAGTTAAGAGATGCTAAGTCTTTGAATTTAGTAATTTAGTTTGAGTTCTGGCTACTTGTTTGTGCACATCTGAAACAGAATATAAAGGGAACTTTGGTGTTGGATCAAGAACTTAAGCACTGTAAGCAACTCCCACCTTTCTTTATGAATTGCTTTGTCTGGTAGCCAGTTGAAAGGCTTTAGAAAAGGTAATACAGTGTATTTATGTTTCCAACTCTGCAGAGCGTGAGGAAAAGGAACGCATCGAGCGTGAGAAACGTGAGCAGGAGCAGCGGGAATACCAGGAACGGGTTAAGAAACTGGAAGAACTGGAGAAGAAAAAACGTCAGAGAGAAATGGAAATAGAAGAGAGGGAGCGTCGTCGAGAAGAAGAGAGGAGAGGGCTGGATGACCCATTCTCAAGAAAGGTGAGTGATACCTGCAGGATTCTCATCTTCTTGTCTGCTCCTTCTTTTGTAGATGACGTGGAAGAAGATGGTAGGATTGAAAACTTACTTGTTGGTTAATTCTGGTTTTGAAGTTGTAGCCTAAGTTGTTAACTTAATAAGTCAGGCGATGGTCACTTAGTTTCAGCTCACTGTCAGCATTTGGAATCTGTAGTTGAGTAATAACATAAAGAAACTGCTAAGACCTCCAAGCTGTTTAAATTAATAAAGACTAAAAAGAATATTGAATAAACCCACCTATTTCATTAACATGAAAGAATGAAAGCTATATTGACTCTGTAGAAAGCTGTAGTGACTCTTGCCAAAGTCAGGAATTAGAGTAAATACTGAAGGAAAATCCCAGACTAAACATAAAAGCATAGTTTGATAAGAAATACTCAATAATTAAAACCAAGAGGTGTGTGCAACATTCCCACAAATATAAGCACGGGGGAAATGGTTATCCTAATCCAACAGGAAACAAAAGCTAAAATAAATGCTTAATGATTTAAAAGAATGTAACTGAGTACCACAAACCTCCACTCCCATTTCCTCAGAACTTCTCAGTAAGAGAACTAGCTTTAAGTTTCATCCACCATAGCCATAATCTTTGTTTAATGAATACTCCATTGAGTGACCCTGTGAAGATAAGTGATCAGAGCCTGTATAAATTGTTTTCATACTCAAAACACCACTGGTGTTTTTCACATCAGAGGTACTCCCAGCCATGGGCACTTGATCATAGGGAGAAGCTGGCTCAGCTTCTGAGAGAGATAACTGTGCCACTTGAAAAATACCATTTGCAGTTTTGGGATTCTTTCTTTGCTCACTCTGTTTTGTTGGGGTCAGTTCAAAAGCATTTAAGTAGGCAGTCATGGAGTAGTGGGTATGCAAGATCTTGTGCAACCTCTGTATTTCCCCATATTGAAGCTCTGACAAATAAAAACTCTTTCAAAGAGCAGTTTTAAAACCAGAATATCCTGTTATATTGAGGTTGTGTGGTGATGTGAAATCATGTATTTTGTATGGTTTATCTAATTTGCTTCTTGTGGTGGAATTAGGGAATGTGCTAGAAGTAGTTAAATGGTTTGTCTTTGTCCAGAAATAGAGTTCACCTATATTAAAAAAAGACAATATTCATTATTGCTCTGCCCTTCAGCTAAACAGCTTGTACAAAACACAGATCCCTTACCAGTTCTGTGCATTGGGGTGCTGTGAACAAACTAGCTACACAGAGCTTTCAGTTTATTTAGTTACATTTTCTGATCTGATTAGAAAGCACAAAAGCAAATAGTGCTTTTCATTCATTCGTACCGTCATTAAGCAGCAGGGAAAGTGGAACTGTTAGAACCTCTTTTTGTGTTCATAGGTGGTAGCTATGGCTCACTGTAGTTATTTATTGTTCATGCATTTGTTCATACACTTTTTAGTGTATTTGCATATATTGTACACTACTAGTGAAAGTGTGGCACATAGGGAAAGATACTGTTTGTTGAACCGTGCCAGAAAAACACTAAAGTTAGTTAAGACCATACTTAAGTATGTAACGTAACATAAGTTACTCAAACTCCTGATAGTTCAGTATTATCTACAGTGTGACAGGTGAGTTTTTAAAGCCAAAGTGTGCTCTGAAAGGAGTAAATTACATGTTAAAAATCTTCATTTTGAAGTATTGAGAGAGAATGTTCCTGATTTCTTTTGACTTGCAGGAATCTCGCTGGGGTGATCGGGAGTCTGAGAGCTCCTGGAGAAGAGGTGGTGAGGCAGAATCGGAATGGCGACGAGCACCAGTGGAAAGGTAATCCCTGAGTTACTGAGCCCCAGTAGTGGGCTCAGAATGCGTAGGCTGCCTTGATGGTGTCACTGCTAAAGCTGCACTAACTGAATAATACCTCATGCCTTACATCTCTGAAAGTTGCCTTTACTGAAACAAATCCTTTGTAAGGATCTCAAAATGAGAGGGAGGATTTATCTTGGAATTCATTCAGATAACATTCCTGGTTAATTTCTGTCCTGCTCAAACACCACTATCAGTTGTACAATTGTCAGATGGGGAAGGTTGACAAGCAGGTGCAGAGATCCTGGATGATGAAGCAGTTTGAGATTTTCCATTTAGAAAACTGAAAGTAATATGTAAGATAAGAACAGGAAAGTCAAAATTCAGAGTCTTAAAACTGTTCAAATCCTGGAGTGAGTCACAGAGCAGAAAATTTGTGCCACAGGTGAAAACAAAGTTCTGAAAGACTATTGCAAAGACGAGGAAGGATTTCTGAAGGAAGAATATTCCGAAGGTACTTTGTCCTTTTAAAAACCAACAACACAGCAAAACCCTTCGCACAAACCCACACAAAACCCCCAAAAAGATACTTGTTCACGTGTACATGTTTTAGGAGTTCTGGGTATGTTCACCTGTACTGATGGAGGTACCACTGTTTGGCCCAGTTGGCAATATGTTTTGTTGCTTAATAGCCTTCCAGGTAGACAGATTTTTACAAATGTCCAACCCTGATTTCCAGAGCAGCAGTTTACATCCATTACACTCTGACTCCAGTGAAGCAAATTCATTTACTTTCTCTAGTAATTTCTTCTGACATTGGAAGAGTACCATCTCTCGATAAGCAAAATAGGCTTTTCTGTCTTTCCTTAACAGCTGTGTTGCCTTTCTTAGTAGTGATCCACTTTCTTGTGAGTTGCAGCATTAAAAATGAAACTCCTGGGTGAAGCCTTGAGCTATTAACATATTGCAGAAGTGTTTAATGCATGTAATTATATGCTTCAATGTGATCTTCCCCCCCACCACACGCACAGTGATACATGTGACCCATATTAATTTCTGAATCACTGTAGCATAGAGTTTTTCTGAATAAGTGTTGTCTTAGTCATTTTGGAAGCCATGACTGCCCCATCCCTGAAGTGTTAAAGGAACAGGACAACGGGGATGCCTTTAACCTGCCAGAGGGAGACTGAGACGAGCTCTTAGGCAGAAGCTGTTCCCTGTGAGGGTGCTGAGGCGCTGGCACAGGGTGCCCAGAGAAGCTGTGGCTGCCCCATCCCTGGCAGTGTTCAAGGCCAGGTTGGACACAGGGGCTTGGAGCAAGCTGCTGTAGTGGAAGGTGTTCCTGCCTGTGGCAGGGGTTGGAACTGGATGAGCTTTAAGGTCCCTTCCAACCCAAACCAGTCTGGGATTCTATGATTTCTCATCCAGCTTTTATAGAAATTAAGCTGAGTGACTGCCAAAGGGTTAAAATTAGGCATGTTTTGCACTGTTACGTAGCATGTTCAACAAAACTTTCCTTCTGTCTTTTACTAGAAGGAATATACTGAGGAATACTAGAAGGAAATACCAATAGCAGTCAAAATTAATAGCTCTATGGAATTTCAACTCCAGCAGTGTTTCTTAACTATTTTATTTTTACTGAACTTAGGAAATAACAAAGTGATGAGGCCCAGACATAAGGAATAGAAGAAAGTCAATTCTGATACAGAAAAATACTACAAATACTGTAGCTGGAGAAACAGGTTAACGTAGAAGTGCTGTGGAGGAGTTTAATTAAAAGCCAGTTTATTTAAAAGAAAAAGTAACCTCTTGTTCTTTAGATCACAGAAAATCCATAAAATACTGCCAAGAACTGGGTGCTTGCTCAGGGAGACCATGAAATGGCAACTAATACAGACCTGGTGTTCACTAGAAGAGGCAGGGCAGTGCTGCAGGCTTTCCTACTTAGCACAGCTCATTAGAATTGTTACCACCACAGGCTGTTATCCCAGGGGATCAGCAAATGTGTATGTGCTTATGGTCAAAAAATACTAAAAGCCAGAATGTACAGAAAAGGGGAGTTGACCCCTATTTTATGACTGTGCTGTTTGTGCCTGGGTTAAGACAAGCAAAACAGTTACAATCCTGTCACTACAGTGTGGATTTGGTCACCAAGTTTGTGCTTTATTTGGTTAAGCCACCTGCAGGCTTTCAGCTCTTGTAGGTCTGTGTGTAGGGTTTTGAGAGGTTATTGCAAAATGGAGATAGCAGCTGGATTGCTTTGCTAGCAGTCACTGCTGTTCAGTAATGTTCTTAGTATTCGTGCTTCCTCTGTTCTTACTCATCTATCAGATGCTGTTTGATTTAATGTCAGTAAACTTTTAAAGTGGGAGTTGGGATTTCTAAGAGGGAAAGAAGGACAAAAGCTGAAATCTGAACACTAAAGTTGTCAAATGAGAAAATAGATAAAACCAACAGAGCTATAATTTCACTTGCAAGCTCAAAAATGGGTTTAAAAATCCCCAACCCCTGAAACAATACCAGAGTATGAATGAATGAAATGCTTGCTCAATTTATGAACTTTATAACCATTTCTCTACATGTCTTTTATGTCAAAATAATCAGGTTTTTGAAAGGAGAAGATGATCCAATTTGAGTCTAAATTGAAGCTAACAATCTCCATGTCTTGTTTTTATCTCACAGCTCAATGGTAATTGTATTCATCCAAAGCTAGGAAATAACACTGCTCCCAATTCCTTGATTTTCTTGAGCTGCAGAGTTGTCACAGACTGTTGCCTCTTTGTTCTCACCTCTTGCAGTCCTACATCTGTTGTTTTGTAGCAAGTCCTTGCTGTGCTTTTGTTTGTATTTTAGTGGCATAGTGGATTTCTTAACCGGGGAGTGGGTGGTGGTTGGTTGTTTTGGTTTTGATTTTACTTCTTGAAGCCATGAGATTCAGCCCCAGTGCAGCTTCTCTTGCCAGGGAGCAGGTACCAGTACATCTCTGTGATGTACTGGTCCCTGTTTATTGCTCAGGAACTAGCTTAGATAGGGTAATTTCCTGAAATAAAGAAATTAATCTGGTGATGAAGCCAAGGCTTATGGTCTAAATCTGGGTGTAAAATCCTGTGGACACTGAAGTAAATGGTGCGTCCAGCAAAGAGAAGAGTGGAAGGCTCTAATTGTTCAGCAGTGTCAGATCTTTCCAGTGTTGCACATCCAAACGTATTTCCAAGATGAACTGATGACTCAATAGCCTAGGGAACACTACCAGTTCTTCACATCCCACATACATCCCTGGTAAGGAGGTTCTGTGCAAGTGCTGCCAGGGCCTGGTGCACCCCGCTCTCTGTCAAGCGGTAGCAGTGGGTTGAGTCATGAGTTTACTACATTGTGCAGCTCTGTCTAGTTGTGGGTGCTGGTCAGTGAAAGTATTGCCAATCTGTTGGGCTGGGACTGTGCCAAAACATATGAAAACAGGGATTGGACTAAAGGGTTGGCATGTGAATGAAGAAGGGGGATATTTACTTGATGTGGGGTTTTTAATACTGGTTCGACTTAGCTCAAGTTTGTCAAATTAGGCTTAGTATAAAAGCCAGACCTCTTCTCTCTTGTGTTGCAGCAGGTAACCAACAGGGACTGTAGTTACCCCCTTCAAACTGTAGTTTTGAAGGAAATGGTAAACTGCCCAGTCTTTGCTGAGGCTGTAGGGATGGTGACCTACTGTTTTCCCATAGCAATGAAGGCAGTTAGTGCATTTGAGCACTGCATGCTCTGCATATGTGTTTGCAACCGCACGCTAAGTGGATGCATTCAGAAATGGCCTTGAGGGGTTTGATACTGTCTAATATGTAAAGCTTTCCTGGATGTCGGCTTCTGTGCTCATTCCCTATGGTTTTGTAGAGATTGGCGTCGAGGGGAAGCAAGAGATGATGAAAGATCTTTCCGACGTGGTGACGATCTACCCCGACGTGGTGATGATCTACCCCGACGTGGTGCTGCAGAAGAAAAGGAACGTCCCTCTGTGGATTCAGCAGAGGACAGGCCACCTAGACGTGAAGGGGAGGAGGACAGACCCCCCAGGCGTGAAGGGGAGGAGGACAGGCCACCCAGACGTGGATTGGATGAGGACAGGCCGCCCAGGCGAGGTCTGGATGATGATAGAGGCAGTTGGCGGGCTGCAGATGACGACAGAGGTCCCAGGCGTGGAATGGATGACGACAGGCCACCTAGACGTGCTTTGGATGATGACAGGCCGCCCAGACGTGCTTTGGATGATGACAGGCCACCCCGGCGCGGCTTGGACGATGACAGAGGCAGTTGGCGTGCAGCAGATGACGACAGAGGACCTAGGCGTGGAATGGATGACGACAGGCCACCCAGACGTGCTTTAGATGATGACAGGCCGCCCAGACGTGCTTTAGATGATGACAGACCACCCAGACGAGGGTTGGATGATGACCGGGGCAGCTGGCGTGCTGCAGATGATGACAGGGGTCCCAGGCGCGGGATGGATGATGACAGAGGTCCCAGGCGTGGGATGGATGATGACAGAGGCCCCAGGCGCGGGATGGATGACGACAGGATGTCAAGGCGTGATGACGACAGGGGGCCATGGCGGAGCACAGATGACGACAGGCTCTCCAGACGAGATGATGACAGGGGCCCATGGCGTGGTGGTGATGATTCAAGGCCAGGTCCTTGGAGGCCATTTGGGAAACCAGGTAAAATACAATGATAGAATAATCTGCCCTCTAAAGAGTGTCTTAACCCAGTAGGTAATGGATGTAGTGTGCTTGGTGCCAGAGGTGGGAGAATAAGCTCTGAAAACATTTGGATTAATTTGGCTAATGTGGGCACTCTGTTACTTAGTGTAATGCAGCCTTTTTGATTTGGTTGAATTAAAGATAAAAGAAGTGCAGTGTCCATTGCTTGCTTGGAAGATACCTAAAGGTCACGGAGTAATGCTGCGTGCAAAAACAAAGTACACAAATTAAATGTTCTTGCTGGGAGAGAAACACTCTTAGCATGCCTCAGTCTCTTACCCTTTCTCCTCTGTGTCTGAAATTAACTTCCTCCTGAGGAGGATTTTGATACATCATTGAAGTGAGTCCAGTTTTGAGAGGCCTTTTTTATGTGTACAAAGATACTACTGGTGTTACCATAGTTCTTTTTTGCTTTGGTGTCTACCTTTGTTGAAGATCCTGCTTTGAGCAGGAGCTGGTAAGGAACGTGTCAGGAGGTTGTCCACTCCAATCTGAATTACCGTATTCTTGTCTAGTTTATTTCTAGTCTTAAATCATGTTGACAGTGAGTAGAACAACCGTTTCTGATTCTTTTTAGAGCTGTTGATGTTTAAATATTAAACATTATTTTTATCTGGTTATTTTTATTCAGATTTATGTATTCACAGGCACCACATCAACTTCATAGACACTAATTCTGTAATCGAGACCTGTAGGAAAGTTACCATAAATCTCAAAATCCACACTCCAATAGTTTTCTCCTTTCTGCTCTTCAAAGAAAAAGCACAATAAAGAACTCCCAGTCATAAATACCTGCATGATACTGCAGGATGCACTGTGTAAGCAGATGGTAAATGAGAGTCTTATTTTAAAGTAGTGCTTTAAAGAACAATAAGCTCTTAAAAAGTTTTCTTGTCTAAAATCTCTTCCCTTGTAGGTTTTCACAAAGAATCTGCTGTCTAAGCTCTAGTCCCTTTGCTCCTTCTCATACTGAAGTAAAACCCTTCCTGCACTTGTTTTGCCCAAGACCCTTGAGAGGTTTGTGCTTTCTGCCTGAAAGCTGCAGGGTGTAACCAGCTCTGCTGCAGTGTTTCAGGCAGAACTGATGGATAAGGTACATAGTAGTATCCTTGTATTATTCTACAGTGTTTTGCGTGTGGCTCCCACTCAACGTGCACCTTTGTACAGGCATCTTGAGTTGGATCCTCAGAGATGAAAACCTGAAGAACCAGTTTCACTGAGGGAACTAAAGGGTTCTTTGTCTGCAGGAAGATCAGAGGTCAGGCACAGATTCCTTTCACTGTTTCTTATTTACAGGGGGATGGAGAGAACGGGAAAAGGCTCGTGAGGACAGCTGGGGGCCTCCCCGGGACTCCAGACCTACGGGAGACCGTGAATGGGATCGAGACAAAGATCGTGATGAAAACGAGAAGGACCGGGAGTTCGACAGAGAGAGGGATTTCGATCGAGAGGATCGTTTCAGGCGTCCCAGGTTGGAGTCCCTGCTTAATGCTCCCACAGTGTTTCTGTTTAAACAGCAGTGCCCTGTTGATAATGTGACCTGACTGAGTGAAAGGAACAGTGTTGGGTTGTATGAAATTAAGCACTTGAAGGCAGTAACTGGATAGAGGCCAGGCTTGGACGGGGCTTAGAGCAACCTGCTCTAGTGAAAGGTGCCCCTGCCCATGGCGGGGGATTGGAATTGGATGAACTTTAAGGTGCCTTCCAACCCAAACCAGTCTGTGATAGTATGATTCTATGATTTTAGAGCCTTTTTTGTTACTTTTAAGACAATGTTAGCAGTTTACAGGCAAGATTCCACAATGCTTTACTGCTTGTAATTTATTTTTAACCTCTTATCAAGAGAATTTCATGTTAGGCCTCAGAAAAATGGAAGAGGTTTTGGAAGTATGTCACTACGTTAAAGAGAGGCCCGCTGGGCCTGAAAACAACTGTGCTGTGATTTAGCATTGCTGCTTTCCATAGCAAAGGTAAAATCTTAACATTTAGTCTTATTTCATGTTTTGAATGGCAATAGGGATGATGCTGGCTGGAGAAGAGGACCAGCTGAGGAAACTTCTAGCTGGAGAGATTCAAGTCGTCGTGAAGACTGGGATAGAGGTGGTCGTGACATCAGAGATCGACGTACTGATGACAGAGATACACCCCTCAGGAGAGGACCACCCCCCAGATCTGACCGTGAAGAACGTATGTTTATTGCAGTGACAGGACAAGGGGAATGGCTTTAACCTGCCAGAGGGGAGACCGAGATGAGCTCTTAGGCAGAAGCTCTTCCCTGTGAGGGTGCTGAGGCGCTGGCACAGGGTGCCCAGAGAAGCTGTGGCTGCCCCATCCCTGGCAGTGTTTAAGGCCAGGTTGGACACGGGCTTGGAGCAAGCTGCTCTAGTGGAAGGTGTCCCTGCCCATGACAGGGGATTGGGACTGGATGAGCTTTAAGGTCCCTTCCAACACAAACCGTTCTGTGTTTCTATGATCACAACGCCTTAGTGTTACTCTGACAGTGAAAGGGTATGATAAAGTGGGAATAAATTATATTTTCAGGCACTTAAACACCCTTTGCATAAGCGAAGTGATAGAAGCTTTAGTGTCATTGAGAATTCTTCCTTGAATCTTAACTTTTTTAGCTGCGCTCTTTTCTAGCACAGTAGCATTTCACATCTGCAGGGGCAGGATAACTTTTGAAGTGTGCTGTTTTCATAGCACTTTTCATGTTCAGAGTGAATGAATTTCTTGTACTGAAATTATCAAGACAGACCTCCCAGAAATTTCTGGTGCATTCCTTAAAACTATTCAAATGTGAGGGGAAACACTTCCAGACAAGGCCCTATGGCTTTCACACTATTAATGCTACTGAGTTTGATGAATAACCTATTATAATTATATCCATTAACCTGTTTTAATTATGTACATTTATTAATCCTTTGCTGTGTTCTAAAAGCACAGGAACAGCAATACATTTAGCCTGAAATACCACACCTCCCAGTTCTGGCATTCTCATGTTCATTTGTTGTGTGCCTCAAGTGTGGGTGTTGTCGGGGGGTAGAACAGGACCCCAGGGTTGAGGGTTCTCAATGTGAACATTACTTTTATCTATATTTTTAATGTATCAAGAGGTTTTTGTGTTTGACTGCCTGGTTGGTGTTGGACACAGCTTTGTTCACACCTAGCTGGGGCAGAGTTCTTAACTCCCTTCTAGTGGACATTAACAGTTCCTCGTACAGTAAGGGATGGGGAATGCTGTTACCAGCAGGGTTGTGTAGTTCAGTGCTGTGTAAACCTCTGGTTTCAGGAGGCTGAAGAGTAATTTGCTGTGTTTTGAGGCAGTGAACATTTTCCATGAGTGTTTAAGTTAGGATTTTTCCATTTCGGGGTTCAATCATGGCTTCGTAGACTTATGTATGTCTAAGTGGGAGCAGGAGGTCACCAACCATTTCCTCCTGGATTATGGGGACTTCAATCAGCTCCTCATCTCTTTGCTTCTCAATTGCATCTCAATGCTTTGTGCTTTTAATTCTAATAATAATACAAGAATATATTTTTACATCATAAACCCATGTACATCAATAGAACATTCTTATGTGTTTTAAAGATGATGCTTGGCTTCCCCACAACAATACCAAACCTGGAAAGAGGCTCGAGTAGTTCCTGTCCATTACTTCACTATCAAATTAAACTGCATTTGGCTGTTGTCATCACATTACCTCTTGGCAGGAGTGAGAATCAGTAAATCAGACTGTTGGTGGTGGGCATATTTGTTTAAACTCTGCTGGTGGAGCATGACAGGTGGTTTTATTGTCTCTCTCTGCAGCAAGCTCCTGGCGACGCGCTGACGACAGGAGAGAAGAACGCGGAGAAGAGCGTGAGACGGTTCGGCGCTCAGCCCCTGCTTCTGCTGCTTCTCCAGCTTCTGCTCCCCCAGCAGCAGCAAAGGATCGAGAAAGAGATGGGGAGAAGGAGAAAGGTTCCTGGAAAACAGAGAAGGAACGTGAGCCCGTTCGCCGTACTAAAAATGAGACAGATGAAGAAGGGTGGACCACTGTACGACGCTAAGTGGAGATCAGCAGAGTTTAACCAATGTTTTAGCTTTGATTTGATGGAATCCACAGATTATATTTGTGCTTATAAACATTCTGAATTGGAATTCTTTAACAAATGTTTTGAGGTAACATGAAAGCATGAGCTTGAATTACTTACTCATATAGATTGGTCGTGCACAAAACTCACAGCAGAAGGTTGGGAATTGAATGCCAGGATTTGAAATTCCAAACGATGCTTCTTTCATGGGTCACTGGTTGCTAAAATAAAAAGAAGCAAGCCCAATTGTCCTGAGTAGTGCTTCCATCTCACACCAAAACAGGATGACCTTTTCAGTTTTTAGTGCTTCTTAATTTGGAACGGGGTATTAGCACCACAGAACATGCATTAAAATCACCTCTGTCCACACAGTGGAAAAAGCAGAGCTAAATGAAGCTCCATAATTAGCCAAAAGATAGAAAAAACAAAAGCCCTCTTTTACCTGGGTATCTTTGAGGGCAGGCAGTTTGAAACATGTTTCATTGCTATGTAAATTCAATAAGTTGTTAAAATTTGACTCAAATAGGATAAACATGAGCATCAGCTGCACTGGGATGTCTTCTGTAGATTCACTTGAATCCATGAGCCTGCAAGGCCACTCTGCAGTTACTGTTCCAGTACTATGTTCTGCTGCAACAGGACAACCACCCAACTTCCAGCTTTTACAAACTCAGTGTTTCGGTAAGCATATGGCTGTGTATTTTATGTTGCCAACATCACAACTGCTTTTTCCATTCCTGGATAATTCATTGCCTTTCAAGGATTTATAAATATTGTCCTATTTAAAATGTGTGGTTTTTGGAGAAATTGTTGAATTTTCCCCCAATTCTTTGTCTTCAGGGTCAATTCTTTCCCTTTCCAAAACAAAAAAGTGATCTGTAGTAATGGCTGTGTTGACTTCAACTTTGGGTGCAGTAACAACGAGTAATTATCTGGTTATACTGAGGCCAACACAGAACTTGCTGCTGTGTGTTTCTTCAGTGATAAATAAACAACTTAAGGAATTAGCTGCTGCAGCGTCTTGACTTCTTAGCAACTTCCTGCAAGGTACGTTACGGCTAAACTCTTTCCTGTCCATGTACCTATTTCTGCACTAGATGGAGAACACTGGAATACCTGGGATAGTTTATTCATTCCTGAGAAACCTGCTTTAATTCTAGTGGGTGTGAACAGAAGTTGTAATGCTTTTTGTGTCCTATCATTGCTGTCCTCCGAGTTAGCCAGGACCAGTAGGTTTCTCAGGGAGAACTTGCTCAGATGTTTGTGCCTTTAGAGCCTGTTACATCATTGCTTGGTGAGTCACAGAATTCCTTCAGAAGAGTGGTGGTTTCTAAGCAAAGAAAAAACCTGTGGGTTTTGCTTAGCACAGAGTTCCTATAAGGGATGGAGCTAGAGAGCAGCAGCTATCCAGTAACAGAAAATACCTATGGGCTTTGGAGCACTTCGTGCTGCTGCTGTTCAGCTGCCTTTTCCTGTCCTTATATTCTGTGTAAGGGATCACAGAATCATGCCTGCTAAAGGGGACCCAGGAGCTCACATCCCCTCTGGCTGTGAAATGATTGTTAGTCAGAACACTGTTTTTTCTGTTGTGGTCTGGAAGACCTTCAGGGCTGCAGAGGGCACAGCCTGTCCAGGCAATGTTTTCCAGTGTGTGGCAGCTCCTAGGCTGAAAAAACAGAATCCCAGAATGGTTTGAGTTGAAAGGGACCTTAAAGTTCATCCAGTTCCAACCCCTGCCACAGGCAGGGACACCTTCCACTAGAGCAGCTTGCTCCAAGCCCCTGTGTCCAACCTGGCCTTGAACACTGCCAGGGATGGGGCAGTCACAGCTTCTCTGGGCACCCTGTGCCAGCGCCTCAGCACCCTCCCAGGGAAGAGCTTCTGCCTAAGAGCTCATCTCAGTCTCCCCTCTGGCAGGTTAAAGCCATTCCCCTTGGCCTGTCCCTGCAGGCCCTTGTCCAAAGCCCCTCTCCAGCTTTCCTGCAGCCCCTTTAGGCACTGGAGCTGCTCTCAGGTCTCCCCTTCAGGAGCCTTCTCTTCTCCAGGCTGACCCAACCCATCTCTCTCTGCCTGGCTCCACAGGAGATGTGTTCCATCCCTCATCATTTTTGCATTATTTAAAAAGCTTACCCCTCCCTTCAGCTTTTACCTGGTATCTCATCCTCCTGCCTAGGCACTGCTGTGTGAAGTCTTGAATTTTCCTGGTAGCTTCCTGGTTGGCTGCTGTTGGGACTCCCCCAGGCCTTCCCTTCCCCAAGCCAACCAAACCTCTTCCCTCAGCATTTCCTCCCAGGCACCTGCTCCAGCTCCTTACCCCAGTCTAGCATAGCCAGACCTGCTTCCTTGACAGTGTAGGACTCTGCCCCTTCTCCTTGTGGAGTCTCATCAGGTTCCTGCCCCGCTCTGCCCCAGGGGTCCTGACTGGTCCTGCAGCTTTGGTGTCATCCACAAACCTGTGCTGCTGCCTCCACGTCCTTGAGAAGATATTGGTTCAGGTCTCAGGACACCCCACTCCAGGAGCAGTCCAGCCATTGACCCTGACCCTCAACACCCAACCATTTGTCCTGCCCACCTTGCTGCCTAAGCTGTAACAGCTTAGCTTGGATGCAAGAATATTGTGTGAGTGTTGAAGGCCTTGCTAGAGCTGAGGTGATGAATGTCCACTGCTCCTTCCCTTGTCCACAGAGCTGTTTTGTTGAAGGCAGGTGAATCAGTCATGGTTTGCCCTCTGTAACTCCATGCTGACTGTTCCCAGTTGCCCTCTCCAAAACCATGCTCTGACAGTTTCCTTCATGATTGTCCCAGGGAACTGAAACAATCTCATCTGGCCTGTAGCTTCTCAGATGTCCTTTTGACCACTTTTGAGCATGGGCACATTTCCGTTTCTCCAGTCACCATAGGGATGTAAAGAGTGATAATACCTCCAGTTACAGATCTAATCTTACCCATTTGGACATGGGAATGAACATTAGTGATCATTGCACCAGCTAAAGTTCTGTTCCCAAATCTCTGTTCTTAACTTCTGTCACTTGTGATAACGGTGCCAGGATGATGTAGAACACTCAAGAGATGGGCAGCTTGAGGAAAGACCTGCCAGGTGTGACCTTCACAGACATGCTCAGTGTGCTTATTCTTTTGCTTGATCATTTCAGACAGAACACTAACCACAGGGATCAAACCCAACAGCTAAAACCCCCCTCTACTGCTACAATTACACATGAGCATAGTTTGGTTACCTGAAAATGTTGAAGTCAAATGATTGTTGTGATTGATTCATGTTCAGTGAACCTTACAAGAATACAAGCACCACAGGCTCTATGCAGAAGGCAGGACTTCAGGCTGCTACTGGCTAAAAGCAAGCAAATACTGCTTCATTAAAACAGGTCTCCAGGAGCAGAGCAATGCAGGTGACCAGGTATGAACAGTTCAGTGTCTTCCCTGCTCCAGGAGCTACCTAGAGGCTGGGCCTCTGGTGGTGGGCTGGGCTGGGGACTCATCCGAAGTATGGCACAGGTATTTTGATGCATCCTGTAGGAGCTTTGATTATGTGACACAGGCATTTTAATAATGCCACCCAGAAGTGGCCTGTGTGAACCTTTGGAGTTCAGCAAGGCCAACTGCAGGGTCCTGCATCTGGGTTAAGGCAATCCCAAGGAAAAACACAGGCTGGGGGAGACTGGATGGAGCACCCCTAAGGAAAAGGACTTGGGGATGTTGGGAGAGTAAAAGCTCCCCATGACCCCACTTCAGTATGCACTTGAGCCCAGACACCCCCCCCCCCCCATACACTGGGCACCACCCCTCTGCTGTGCTCTGGGGAGACTCCCCCTGCATCCTGATTCAGCTCTGGGGCAACAGCACAAGAGGGATGTGGAGCTGTACCGAGGCCAGAGGAGGCCATGGAGATGCTGCGAGGGCTGGAGCAGCTCTGCTCTGGAGCCAGGCTGAGAGAGCTGGGCTGGGTCAGCCTGGAGAAGAGAAGGCTCCTGAAGGGAAGACCTGAGAGCAGCTCCAGTGCCTAAAGGGGCTGCAGGAAACCTGGAGAGGGGCTTGGGACAAGGGCCTGTAGGGACAGGCCAGGGGGAATGGCTTTAACCTGCCAGAGGGGAGACTGAGATGAGCTCTTAGGCAGAAGCTCTTCCCTGTGAGGGTGCTGAGGCGCTGGCACAGGGTGCCCAGAGAAGCTGTGGTGCCCCATCCCTGGCAGTGTTCAAGGCCAGGTTGGACACAGGGGCTTGGAGCAAGCTGCTCTAGTGGAAGGTGTCCCTGCCTGTGGCAGGGGTTGGAACTGGATGAACTTTAAGGTCCCTTCCAACCCAAACCAGTCTGGGATTCTGTGATTTCCAGAATGCCTTTGTTCTTAAAAAAAAAATTTAAAACCCCCCACAATATTGAGAACTGCAGGGCAACAAATGAAGTGGTTCCGCTCCAGCCCGGGCACAGCCACAACTGCATCTTGGGACTCCATCACCCAGACCTTGGAGGGATCAGGAGCACACTGTGCAGCTGCAGTGCAGGTGGGCAGGGGACAGCAGGAGGCCTTCTCAAACAGGAATTCTCCAAGTCTTGCTTTGTTGTAGAAGTGACGCATCGTTGTTTTAATATCCATGGGCTGCTACCATTGACAGGAGCTGCTACATGACAGTAAGTTTCCCTTCCGTAACTAAATGGTGCTGTTCAGTGGTGTAAGGCTACAAAGTGAAGGGTTTTGGTCAGTGAAACACACAATTCCCAATTTAGCCGTGATTCAGAGACTGGTGCCCACCTGGGTGTTTTACCACAGGGCTGCAGGAAACAGGCACACAAATGGCATAACACCACCCCCCGATTCTTCCTATTTGACCACAGCAGGACCAGCTAGAACTGAAATGTCCTGCGCTTTGTCTTGTCCTCCTCTTAAAAAGAATTGTTAATACATTTAATTATGGTAGGATGGAGATTCCATGAGCTAAGCAACGTCACCCCTCCTGCCATTTAAGCTTCCTTAGTTGTTTCACTCTTGGGCAGGAGGAAGATCTACTGCCTTCCAACAGCTTTTTCTATGTATTTAGTGCATCAATTCTGTTTTGTTCCAGCAACAGGCACATCAGAAGGAATCCTCTTGCTCCCCATGTGATGGGTCTCGAACTACCTCAAGTAAATATTAACCTGTATATTCAGTGGGTCAAACTGGCGCATCCATAGGAAAAAGACACTTTAGAACCACTGTGGTTTAGTCCCATGGCAAAGCAGCAAGCACAGGGCCTCTGGTCAGGAGATGATGAGCAAACCCTGTCCAAACAGCATTTCCACTCCAGATGGCTCCAGACTTACCTGACTTCAGCTGATAAGAGTTATTTATGCAGCTGAAATTAGTTTTTCATTAGAAGTAGCTTGCTTGTTGCCAAGACTAGGGTCAGCTGAGGGTGACTATAGGCTGTCCAACAGTCTCTTCACTCCTTTTATCAGAATATCACTATGGAAAACCCCATCCCTTACATGCTTAATAGCATTTCCCTGTAACACAGGGATTCTCTGAAGATAAAGTATTTGATGTAAACCAGTGGCCATAATACTTTGATTTGCAGATACACATAGAATAAATGAAAACAACATCTGGTTTCCTTAGACCTCTTTTAGTGGAGCATAAACAGCTCCAACCCAGGCTGCATTCACATTAATCTATTTGCTACTCCTAGGACTTAAATTACTAACGTGAATAGTTTCCAGTATTAAAGAAATGAAAGTAACATGTTAAGCACCATCTATTGTAATAAGCTTTGCAGAGTGACCAAGAACAAGCATGTTTCTGCTCACTTGGTGCCACAAGGAGTGTGCTGGTGCACAGGAAATCACAGCTGCTTACTCTTAAAACAACCCAAAACACCCTTAAAGGCTTGGTCTTTACAAGATGATGACTTATGAAACTTTAAAGGGCAAAATACCCTGATGAATGATCACATAAAGGAGCTCAAGAGCCCTGTTCTCAGGCTGCCTTTTGCCAGATCTGCATGTTGTCATTTCCTTTCTAGAATAGTTTGAGCTTTCCCTGGAACCCCAACTGGTCTTTTCAAGTTGCCACCTTACCTGTTAAGCCTTTGATCAGATGCCCAATGCTATGCAGCCACTGCGATGGGCAGCTCAGCCATCCCACAGCAAGGCTGTGAGTACAGAGGTAGGAGGAGAGAACAGGCATCAGCAAAGGCCATCGATACAACAGTTTGACACAGGCAGAGGGAGGAAACAGGCGCTGCAAGAGGTCAGAGCCATCCAAAGCAGGGGATCTTCTGATACCTCAATGAACTTCCAGGTGTTACTACACAGTTAAAGTACAGAGCAGAGGAGGGCTGGCTACATCACACACACTGCGAGGAGCACCTCGGATCCAGCCCTGCCAGAATCACCCCTCAGAAAACACCCGACACAGATTGTCTCACATCTTTCTTGCTTTTGTGTCCAGTAACAGTTAATGGCATTAAAATGTATATACTGATCTTCAACTTCCCACAAGGAGGTAACAAAACTACACAGGAAAACTCTTGCCATAGCATCACTCTTGAGCTTGATTCTAACAGCTGGTGGTACAGATTAAACCTAGGAGGACCAAGCAGCACAAACACAAATGCATCTAACAGAAGAGCCAGTGGTGTGTGACCATAGAGCAAGAGACAACACAAAGCTATTTCACAGGAGGAGGGTCAGCTGGGAAGTGTCATTTAATGCAACCGCCTTGCATTCGTTAATTAGACCTGACACCATCTTTGGAGTCACTTGATGAAGAGAACATTTCCACACAAAACTAGTTTCTCCCTCTCATCCACTGTGATTCAACAACATTGGTGAATAATGAACTGTGGGCCCCTGCCCCATCTCCCACCCCACTGAGCAGCTTATCTAAAGGAATCCACGTCACCCCTCATTCTCCCAGCTCCCTCTGCCAGGACCTGTCTCCCTTCTCGCCCTCTTGGTTATGCCCCTGCAGACCCTGCACAATGCTCTCTTCATCTCTCTGCTTTCAGCAGGGCAGCCCCCCTAGCCCCAGCACTCTTCCATGCCCCACTGCTAAAGCCAACTACAGCATAACCCACTTTGTGCTGGGCACTCAGGCACCAGCCTTCCAGCTTTGGAGGGCTCCTAAGCAAAAGCAATTGCTGATCTCTCAAGGGTCAGAAGCAATGCAGCCCTGTCTGGTACTTGTTACCAAGGAGCTGCCACCACCCGGGGTCCAGGTCTCCAGCTTCCATTTCATGTTTTGTATAGTCTATGTAGCATTAAGGATATCTGTTTACCACACAGGTAGATCCTTTGCACCTTGCAATGAGTTAACGCCACATTCTCTCAGCTCTGAACACATGCAACGTCCCTTTCCCCAGCTCTCCCACAGGCACAGCCTTCTGCTTCACCTGGGTCTCCTCTCCAAAGGCTTCCCATCGCCTCCCTGCTCTCCTCCACAAGCAAGCTGCGTCAAAGCTCAGTCCCTGCCATGCTTAACGCCCTTCCTTCGGCAGAGAGGACTCAGACTGCCCCTCAGCCCACAGTCATTACACTTCCAAACACCACTTCGATGCTTCCTCCCCTCAAGCCGCACACCAGACACAGGGATTCACGAGTGTGACGGCTCGAAGGGGTGCTGCGGGGCTCGGCGCTGCTCTCCCACCGTGCCAGGGGGTCTGTGCCCATTTCGGGAAGGAAACGGGGTGTTTCATTAGCGAGCGCAGGTTTGATGACGATTGGCTTCCCGGTGTTTAAGATCGGCAAAGGGAACCGCTCGGTTGCTCGCTTCCAGACCCGAAGGGTGTTGTACCCCACTACACACCCGGCTATTAGCAGGCACCGCGACAGCTCTCCCTCCTTCCCTCTCCTCCCGTCCCAACGGCGTGGCACGGAACGGACCCCCGACGGCACAGAGCAGTTCGGGACGGGGGCTCCCTTCTCCCTTGGATCTCCCCGTAACTCCGTTTCCGTAAAAATCACATATATATATATTTTTTTTCTTACAATAACCAAACACAGTGCGTCTACGCTGCGCGATCCCCGCGGCCCCGCGCCGGGCTCCGCACCGACCAGCGCGCACCGACCCCGGCCCGGCCTTCAATACACCGACGTGTGAGGTGGGGTGTGTGTGTGTGTGTGGGGAAAGACTCCAAAGACCAAAACCCCAATGGGCAGGAGCGGGAGGCGGCCGTCGGAGTCCCGGCACCTAACGGCCCTTCTTGCCCAGCGCGGTCCGGGCGTGTTTGAGCTGCCGGGCCGCCTGCATTTTGGAGAGGGGACAGTACTTGATGGTGTGGGCATTGTCGCCGCTGGCGCCGCAGAGGGGGCAGGTGTAGCGGCGCAGCACCGGGCACAGGACGCGGCCGTCGGGTCCCTTGAGGATATGGGTGGTGTAGAGAGCCACGGCCTCCTTGTTGTTCCGGCAGAAGACGCAGACCTGCAGCTCGGGCTTGAGCAGGCGAGAGGCGGCCCGCGGGTGCGCCGGCAGCCGCCCCGCTACCACTACACCGCCCCACGCGTGGCCGGAGCCCTCCCGGACCGGCAGCTCCCCCGAGCAGTCCAACACCACAGCGGCGGGACCGCCGCGACCGGGGAACGGGCTGAAGTCGGCGAAGCGCTCCTCCAGCAGCCCCTCGCTGTGGTGGTGATGATGGTGGTGGTGGTGATGCCCGCACAGGTCCAGGTCGTGCAAGTCCAGCGCGCCCTCGAAGTACGGCCCCGCCGCTTCTTCCTCCTCTTCCTCTTCTTCTTCCTCCTCCTCCGCCGGCGGCACAGCAGCCGCCACCACCACCGAGGGCGGCTCGGCGCCGAAGCCCTTACCGGGACGCACGGCTTTAGTGATGAGCGTGGCCAGCCCCAGGTAATCGTTCCAGGAGTTGAACACGTTCCCGCAGGCGCTGTGGCTCCGGCCGCCGTAGCGGGCGCCCGGCAGGCACTCCACGGCCGGGAGGTGCCGGTGCTGCTCCAGCTTGCCGCCGGGGAAAGCCTCCATGTGGGTACGGCCGCACGGGAGCTCCCGCTCCCCCGAGGGCCCTGCGGGGCTGCGCTGGGGAACCCGTCCGCACCCCGGCACCGAGCGCTGACCCCCCCTGCCCGGCCCCGCTCCGCGCCCTCCTCCGCCGCCTCTGCGGGCGCGCGGCCGCGCAACGCGCCTCAAATAGGGGGTGGTGGCTGGAGGGAAAGGGGGGGGGAAGCGGGCGGGGTGGGCCCCGCGCTCCTATTGGCCGCTGGTCAGCGGCCCCTCACGCTCATTGGCTGGAAGGAGGAGGGGCGGGGTTTGTTGTGGTGGCGGGGGGGCCGCGGTGGAGGCGCAGGTGTGGAGGCACGTGAGGGCGGGGCCGGATGGAGGGCGGGAACGGGGCGGGCGCGCGGAGCCGCCTCAGCGTTACCTCAGCGTTACCTCAGCCCCACCGAGCCGCTCCCGGTGCCTTCAGAGCCCTCCTCAGCCCCACAGGAGCTCCCTCAGGGCAGCTTCAGCCCCTTCAGAGCTACCTCAGAGCCCCAGCTGCCGGAGAGGAGAGGTCCGAGCGAGCCGGATCCGGCGCTGCTCTACCCAGCCCCGCCGGGGAGGAGCGGTGCGGCTCAGAGCGCAGGCACTGTCCCCGGGATGGGTCTTCATCTTCGACAGAGAGATGCAAGGAGGAAACATGCTTCAGCCCGGAGAACACTGAACACTCTTTAGGGACCTTCCTGCAGCCTTTCGGTTCTTAAAAGAGGTCTATAAGAAAGATGGGGGAGACTTTCCTGCGTTCCTTCCAACCCAAACCGTTCTATGATTCTATGCGATTCTATGTCTATCTTTGGCGATAGACAACCCAAACTAGAAAGCTGTTAGTGCTGGGTAAGCTTAAGGGCAGCAGATGCCTTCCCATAGGTGCTGGTAGGTGTGTGGGGAAGAGGTGGTTTCTTCTCTGGGCTCCTCTAATAAGTGGGTATTATCTAAAGCCAATGGAAGTTTTAGACTGGATCTTTGTTGTTGTTAACTCAGCACCACAAAGCTGCTTGCTCACGCCTTGTATCCCCTAAGGCAGAATGGGGAGAATCGAAACAATGTAAACCCCATGCGTTGAGATAAGAACAATTTAAAAACTAAAATATAACATAAAACTACTACTACTAATGATAATAAAGGAAATAACAAGGGGAAAGAATACAAAACTAAAAGGGGAAAGGGAAACAAACAACAAACACAAGTGATGTTCAATACAACCGCTCACCACCTGCTGACGGATACCCAGCCTGACCCAAGCAGCAATTGCCCTCAGTTTCTATACTGAGCATGACGTGCTGTGGTGTGGAATACCTCTTTGACTAGTTTGGGTAAGGTGTCCTGTCTCTGCTCCTTCCCAGCTTCTTGTGTCCTTCCTCACTGGCAGAGCATGAGACTGGAACGTCCTTGACTGGGGTAAGTGCTACTGAGCAACAACTAAACCATCAGTGTGTTACCAGCATTGTGCTTAGACTGAAGCCAAAACACAGCACTGCACCTGCTACTGGGAAGGAAAATAACTCCATCCCAGTCAAAACCAGCACAGTCTTGGATGAGGTATATGCACCTGGATGTGTGGAACTGGTGTGGTAGATTCAACCCAAAAAGGGCCAGGAGAAGGCTTTGGGCAGTGGGTGCCCATGGAGGGTGCTGTGTGAGAGACCCCAGCAGCAGGATGGGCACTGGTGTCTCACAGCACCCACCAGGTGAGCCTGGTGAACTCAGGTTTTGGTGGACTCACCCCTCTGACCAGAGCTGCTGCCCACACTGCTGGATGAGGGGCAAGGTATAAGTCCCCTTTCCTGCCCCTGATAATTCCCATCCAGCCTGCCTCACCCCAAGAAAGCAGATCCTCCTCTGTGAAGCATGTGCATGCTCTTCCATTTGGGCATGAGGAGTTAAAAATGCAGCTGCAATTAAAAATCCTATTAATTTCCAGCCCCTGGTAAGAGCTGCTGGGCTGAGCAGGGTGGGTGGAGGTTTGTCAGTAGTAAATCTGTCTCCCCTGTGCACAGCCTTGATTTGTAGGTCTGACAGGCAGGTGAAGCAGCTTTACAACGTGGTTTGTTTGCAGCTGAAATCACAGAATCATCGAATGGTTTGGGTTGGAAGGGGCCTTAGAGCTCATCCAGTTCCAATCCCCTGCCACAGGCAGGGACACCTTCCACTAGAGCAGCTTGCTGAAAGCCAGGAAATTGGCAGGTTTCATAAGCTCAGATATCAGAAATACCCCCTGAGAGACCAGTGTACAGCACTCCAAGGCCTTGATGCATTTCTCCAGCCTCCTGAAGCAGCTGGGAAGTGGGTGTACCAAGGATGAAGGAACAATGTGGATGGCTGCAGGGAGTACAGATGGCTGGAAGCAGAGTATGAATGCTCAGGTTGGAAAATGGGGCTCCTTTTAGTAAACGAAGTCTTGTTCTGGAGCTGCGCTCACTGTGGGACACGGTTCTACACTAGGTGACCACAAGGACAATTTAGTTGTGCATCATCAGGCTCAGCCTAAAGCCCTTCTCCTGGATGCAGTTACATGAGAGGCCCTTCCTCTCTTCATTGGAGCATTTCAGTGCCTGTGCAGTGAGGCACAGGGACACAGCCTCTCTGAACACAACTGCGTGGCATGATCTACGTGAGTGATGGGCACTTGCAAGTTGTGCTTAAGGAATGGCAGAGGTAACAGATGGGTGAAACTGCACAGGGTGATCAGTCAGAGTGTTCCAGCATTGCATCCTGGGGCAGTTGTTGTCACTCATCTTCATCTCTAGACATTTTAAGAGGAAGTCTTGGAGAATGAATAATTCAAAATCACTTCATGCTGTAGCAGAGAGGAAAAAGATCTTGTTCCCCTCACTGCTAATGCAGGGGGTGATGAAGAACACAGAGCAGCATGAAAACAGCCTCAATAGACAAATACCATGAAGGATGGGTACCCATCACAGCACTGCAGCAGCAGCACCCTCTGACCAACAGCTCTGGCAGAACTCATGTGCATCAGCAATCCAAGCGTACAAGTTATGTTGCCAAAGTTACTTCCCTGCTTTCCCTTTCCAAAGTGTTGTCAATGGCCCCTCGTGTTGAGCAAAGACTCAGCAGCTCAGCTCAGGCACTGGGTCTCTGCAGAGCTGTCAGGTGTTATCAGATGTCCATCATCCTTGTACCAGCTCCTTGGGTGGCACATCACAGTGCAGGTGAAAGAGTAGGGAATGCTGCTGTTCATGCTGGAGTAAATCAGTGTCCTGGGGAAACTCTTTCGCCAGTTTCAAGCAGTAAACAAAAGCTATGGTCAAGAACAGCTAATAGACAAGTGACCGCTCCTAGGAAGGATGAAGCATCGGCATTTTGGTGCTCTTAGAAATCTATGTTTTTCATTTAAAACATTTAGAACTGCATGGAAAACTATTACCTTGTCCTCAGCTGGAGTTTGGAACTATTTCTGACTCTATCCCAAACTACCTTTTTGGCAACCATTGTAAGGACCTTGACAGCGTAAGACCACAGCTGTCTTGCGGGTGTTTGATGTGAATTCTTGTGGCAAGGCTGAACAGCAACCCTGGGAAACCATCAGCTGGAGCAAAAGTGACAAATAGCTGTTGGCACCGTGACTTCAACACTACAGGCCAGAGTCTGCCTGGTGAAGGGGAAAGTTTCCTGCAGTCCTTCCGAGCAGCGAAAACCCATGTCAGAGATTTAAGCTGATCTGAGCACAGGAAACCACCAGATGTGCTGGGAGGGACTGATTTAGAAGCTCCTGCTGGGTATAGGAGCTTGTTGAGCATAAGATTTCTCCTGGGAGTATACATATATGTATATATATATGAGATATATATATATGAAAACTATGAACCATGAGAGTTACAAATCATGGTAGTGGACATCAGCATACATGCCACCCTGCTCTGAGGGATGGTGTGGGGATGACTGGGGCCACCAAACCATGTCTGGCTGCTGACTGCCATGGGGAGAGCCTGTCTGGGCAGCGCTTCCCGGCACGCCATGGGTGCAGTATCCCTGGACATCACTGCCCACCAAGAAGCCTCTGAAATCCAGTGAACCAAGCAACATGGTGCTGCTCTTATGTGTGCTAACAGTGACGTCTTTGTGTAGGGTTGGAGGAAACATTTCTTAGTATTAAAGGAAAAATGATCTACAAGAACGACAGAAGGATTTAAGCACAGGGGGTTTTGGGTGCACGCAGGACAGCTGCCAAGTTTGGAGAGAAGATTAGCAGTTCATTTGAGACCTACGTTAGGAAAGAGCTTACTCCGGGGAGGGGAGGGTGAGGGGGGCTGTTAGCTCCCTGGAGGCTGGTGAGGATTTAGTGTGTGTAAGTGTTGATGTATTGTGCACGTTCTGAAGCTCGCCATCCCAGCAGCTTTGATATGTTCCAGCTTTCTTTAAAACCCCTGTGGATGTTAAAGTGACTTTCATTTAATGTGGGAGATGTTGACAAGCTCCCCCAGGAGGCTGGCGACTTCTCGGAAGGGTCTTGTAAAATACTAGCTTCACCACCACTGCTAGATGACTTTTTCTCCCTCTCCTTCTCTGGAATATCAAGGAGTGGTTTGTTTCTGACAGCACTAAAAATACATTAGGTGCCTGCTGACACGGGAAAGATATGGCCTGTGCTGCTTGGACTCCCAGCCTAGTGTTCAGGGATTCTCTCTAAAGCTTTTGGCTTAACAGATGATGCTTGTGTTCAGAAAGCTGAAGTTTATAGCACAGAGTGATCCTTCTGTTTGGAAGATGGGAAGCAGCTGGTGGGACTGACATGGGTGAGTTATGTTTCAGCAGAGGAACACAAACACCAGTCAGCTTCAGCTTGGAGTCTGCTCACAGGCTCTAGTGCCCATGTTTGATGCACCCATAGGTTAAGCACTTTCCTCAGTGTTTCCCTTTTTCCAAAGGAGATGTGCACAATGGGTTGTCCTCTATGTGCACATGGGGTGGCTGTGCTGGTTGGGGGCTCTGGAGAGGAAACCCCTGCTCTGTGTTTCTGGTGTGGGGAAGGTGAGGGGCATTGGGCATGGCAGCCCACAGGCCTTGGGGAAAGGAGGGCTTGAGCTGGCACGCGGGTATCGGTAAGAAATGTATTGAGACAATTCTAGCTCTTTTTACGGCCAAAAATACACTGGGATGGAGGATTAGGGAAGGAAAAGCCAGCTGTGAAATATGACTTTGGTTTGGGGAATCTTTCTTTGAAGCTGTGCTTTTGCTTTTCTTGTGTGGAAGCAGCTGATCCTTCAAGGAGGCAGGAATCTGTTTGACTGCACAGGAGGCAGTGGTGGTCTCGCCTTCCTCTGATGTGTGCTGAGCCCAGTGGGCTATTTCTCCAGAACCAAAGACGTTCAGTGTTTCCATAACAGGTTATCAAACTTCTCCAGGGTGTAGACCACAATTTTAACACACTGCACTGGAGGCATGAATGACTGTCTGGATCCTTTGTCTTCAGCAGTGTTTGAGTTACATGACAGTCCTCAGACAACTGCAGCTAATGTTTATTTGGGCAAATGTTGCTGGTGAGGGCCAGCTGTTTTTAGCTGTCTTTTAATTTGATTCAGCCATCAAAAATGCAGAGCAGCACACAGGGGCAGTCAGCTCTCTAAGAACTAATGCTCCACCTCTTCACATGCAGACGACTGGAAAGAGCTGAGAGGGAAAAATAAAGGTGTTTCCAAGAGTACATCATTGCTGGGTGAAGAGACAGCATGATGTTAGCCTGCTTCATGGGTGTAAAACCAGAGGAGGCAGTTGTAGGTCCCCAGTGAAGCAGAACTAGACTGTTGGTTCCCAGCTCTTGGTATCCAGAGAAACTTCCCAGCTCTCTGTGATTGCAGTGCTCAAGGTTTAAGTGAGGAACTGGGGCTGTGAACCCAGCGCAACTCCTAGAAAACCACAGAGAACCAAATAATCCTATTTAACTAGAGCCTTTAATGCCACCAGTTGATAGACCTGGAGTAAAATCCTGATGAGCTGTCTCATAACATGGGCACTGGACAAGCTGGGCTTTGGGTGGCATGGAGAAACCAAGCAGTGATCACGTAAGTAGTAATGTACAAGTAAAGTTATACAGGCAACCTAACTATGTCTCTGCTTGACTGTTGAGTGCTTGATTTTCCAGCATCATGACATGATTTTCCCTGTTCTATTTCTAGCAATGGCATTTTCTGCATCCCCTATGTTTTGAACCAGAGCCTTCAGTAGAGCGTGAACTGCAGTTGGGCAGCACCAGTCTGGCTATGGCTGCAGTGGTCAGTGTGCACAGGGGCATTCATAGGGGCTGCTGAGGTGATGGCTGACCCCTTTCCAGGGCTGACAGGAAATGGGAGGAGAATAGATTTCATGTTTTGTGGGTTGACAGTGTAAAGAGGAGAGAAGCTGATTTTCTTCTACCTCAGAAAGGTTTCTCAGCTAAAACTGAGCTAGTTTTCAGCATGCAAAGTGTTTTCTGGACACAGACCTTTTTAAATCTCCAGATTTGGAGCACTGCTGAGTGTGTTGAAAATAGCAGCTGGTAAAAAAAATCCATTACAAGCCAATTTTTACAATCAAAAATGTATCCACTTTTATTATCGTGGCTGATAAACAGCAGACACTATCAGCTCTTCCATCATCTCTTGCAAATGCATGGAATTTAAAGGAGAATGCAAAGGTCACAGAGGACCAGCCAGGGTTTTGACTTGCCCATCCAAACTACTGCAGAACACAAATACAAGACAAGAATCAATGGTTTATCAGCAGAAGCATATTTTTCCTGAGGATATAGTAACTCACATTCATATCTCATGGAGAAGAATGTGAAAGTAACATGGAAATCCATATAGACTTATGATGAGAAAATCAGGTTTTATGAAAACTGAAAGGGGTATTTTGTTTAGGAACAATTTGTGTTTATGCTTTTATGAATACATCAGGGGTGTGTAATAATGCTATAAGCAATTCAGTTTCTACATGTTGAATAAGGTTTCCTTCTTACAGCAAATCAGACTTGTGTTCTTCCGTAATGATCCTGTGAACCTGAAATAGCACAGAAAATGTGTTCATTTTACAGCTTTATAGTGAACGAAATCAAACTCTAGGTTATGGATTTTATTATTACTGGATATTTTTGACTGATGAGTGTGCTTGAGCCCAGAACCCCTCTGTGTGCTGGGCTGCACCCCAGAGCATGAGCAGCATGAGGTCACTCTGCTTCACTCTGGGGAGACCTCCCCTGCAGTTCTGATCCAGCCCTGGGGCAACAGCACAAGAGGGACGTGGAGCTGTTGGAATGATGCCAGAGGAGGCCATGGAGATCCTGCGAGGGCTGCAGCAGCTCTGCTCTGGAGCCAGGCTGAGAGAGCTGGGCTGGGGCAGCCTGGAGAAGAGAAGGCTCCTGAAGGGGAGACCCTAGAGCAGCTCCAGTGCCTAAAGGGGCTGCAGGAAACCTGGAGAGGGGCTTGGGACAAGGGCCTGTAGGGACAGGCCAAGGGGAATGGCTTTAACCTGCCAGAGGGGAGACTGAGATGAGCTCTTAGGCAGAAGCTCTTCCCTGTGAGGGTGCTGAGGCGCTGGCACAGGGTGCCCAGAGAAGCTGTGACTGCTCCATCCCTGGCAGTGTTCAAGGCCAGGTTGGACACAGGGACTTGGAGCAAGCTGCTCTAGTGGGAGGTGTCCCTGCCTGTGGCAGGGGTTGGAACTGGATGAGCTTTGAGGTCCCTTCCAACCCAAACTATTCTAGCATTCTATGGTATCTTAAACTCAAGTTGGAGCGACTAAGACAGGATAGATGTGTAGGATCCAACAGCTCTGATCCACACTGAGCTGCTCAGCTGCAGCCGATGCCACTGCAATCGCTGACACTGGCCTGTGACCTGGCCTGTGAGTTCTGAAACACAGAGGTTGAGATCCTGGCTTGTTGGTCTCTGCTGCAGTCAGGGTGTCATCTTCAGAGCTTATTGTGGACAGCAGGTTATTACTATGCACCTCTGTCTGTGTCTGCCCCAGAGCTTCATGTCAGAGGTTCATGCTGTCAAGTGCTTCTTGGAGGGTTTGATAGTTCAGAGGTTTCACACTTCTAAATTTGAAGTGTAATGCTGTTTCACACCGTCTTTTAACTCCAGGGTAATACTAAATGAAAACCCATTTCAGCAAACACTTAAGCACGTGTTTACCATTGCAGCCTTCCTACATTACTTGCAGTTTTCCTCAAAGTCGGCAGTTTCTGTTAGATTTCATGAGGCTGCAGAGTTTTTAAAGCACAAAGAAATGTTATGGTGACTTGCAATGCAGGGTAAAATACTGCTTAGTGATGAAACTCCTGCTTGCTTCACGGGGTTAGCCAAGAGTTTATGTACTGATTGCATCGTGTGCTGCCCATGTTTTCTTGTCTCCTGTGCAAGGTCACGGAAGTGGAAAGCCAAGCCACACCAATGCCTTTGGGAAAAAGCACAGGCTTTTTGTTTTGGACAAGTCTTTGGATTCATTGAAAAGAGTTATTTCAAATCAAATTTTGGCTAGACACTCTGCATTCCATCCCGTATTCCTCCTCTCCCAAAATTACTGCTCCAGGATATGCTTGAGAGAGCTAGATGCTTGCATGAGGATTTATTGCTTTTCCTTTCTGAATCGGTTCTGAACCTGAATCACCAACTGCTGGTGCATATTTCTAATAGCAACAAGAATTCCAGCAGAATTTCTGAGGTCTGCCTGGCTGATTCCATCCAACCAAAGCTCCTGCTAAGCTCCTGGTCAGAGCCAGCCACAGCAAGGACTTAAAGACAACCACAAATTGCCTTCTGAAGGCTTTTCTGTGTGAAATTTTACCAAGCACAAGACATATTTATTAGTTGATCACATAAATGTCACACACACATGCAAGACAGAGGGTAAGTTCCTGATATATTAATTTCACGTGGTGGGGATAAGAGTATTTCTCTTGACAACTTGATTAAATTTGTAAAAGAATCCTGGTAAAAACCATCTTTAGTCAAGCTGATAAGTATGATTTAACTGTAAGAGAAAAGCAAGCGGCAAAATCAGGCTTGAACTTGAAAACTAGTCCTCTTGTGTTCTGCTTTGTTATTTGGTAAAAGGAGTAAGCAGAAGGTTCTTCATTGTTCTGCTTAGTGGGGCTGCTTTTCTTAATCTGAAATTGAACTTGTCTCTATTGGGAGGAAGTGTGATGAACAAGAAAAGAGTGAAACAACTGAAGAGTACTCAAGTCGAGAAAACAACCCAAATAATTTATATTTCTAATACATTCTGGCATCTTTTGTCTTCTCAGAAGTCACAGTGAACTTCGAGGCTTAACATCTGGGGGAAAGGAGCCCTTCATTAAAGATTCATCTTATGGGAAAAGAGACACAATCTCAGCAAGTTGTTTCTTAGAGCATTTTGTGATGCACAAGGAAAATGCCCCTCAGGATGCCCCATCCCTGGCAGTGTTCAAGGCCAGGTTGGACAGGGTTTGGAGCAACCTGCTCTAGTGGAAGGTGTCCCTACCCATGGCAGGGGTTGGGACCAGATGAGCTTCAGCGTCCCTTCCAAACCATTCTATAATTCTATGTTAATGTAAGCATCTCGGGTCAAGCACATCTTGGTTTGGGGAGGGTTCCTGGAGATCCCTGAGGGTCAGGGCTTGGGCTGCAGTGCTGTGCACCTCTTGGATCCTGCTGCTGTGAGGGCTGGTGCCTGTGTCGGGTGAGATGGGGTTTCCCATGGCAGAGCCCTCTCCATAAGAAGGCCTCAGTGTGGTGGAGGGGCTGGTGCTTCCCTTGATCTACAATAGTGCCCATGCAACTGGCAGCCACCCCATGGAATCATAGAATCAACGAGGTTGGAAAAGGCCTTTAAGATCATTTAAGATTTAAGTCCAACCATTAACCATAGGACTGCCATGACCACCACTAAACCATGTCACTGAGGGCCTGGCTGGGGCCACACGCACAGAAGGTATCATCCACCTCTCAGTGCTCTCCACCATTGTGTGTGCTTCCAAAGGGCTTCTCCCTTGTTCCTCGGCTGCATCCTGTCAGCTCATGCTCACAGCTTAGGCTGGGACACAAACCCTGTCTGCCCAGAAGTTTGTCCCTCACTTTCTGGATTATAGGGTCCCCTGTGCACCCTTCTGCACAGAGGTTAGGGCTTGCTGGCTCCTGCCCACCCATGCTCCTTATCCCTGTGGGTCCTGGGCATGGATGCGTACGGATGAGGATGAGGGTGGTTGGGTGCTCCTGTGTGCAGGTCTGTGCACAGCGATGTGTGAGTGGATTGCAATTTGCACTTCAGCAATTCACATCCCCTGGGAGCCTGTGGTGAGCTTCCAGATTCTTACACCTCTGTCGCTCCATCACAAATCCCATTTGGAGCCTGACCCTGAGATCATGATTTCAGTTGTGTTTGCAGTTAGAACTATTTTGTTCAGACTTTAGGGTGCTTTTGAATGATTATATATTTTTTATTTCCTGAAGGGATAAACCACTAATTATACATGGAAATTATACCTCAAAGATCCATCTTAATAATATAATTGTAGGAGCAAGGCAACTAGTATGATTATGTGCATCACTGCATTTTTCAGCCATTAACCAGCTTTTCTTGGTTAATGAAGTTAGTAAAACCTAGAATGTGCTTTGCTGGAATATATCCAGTGGAATCTCATTATCACCTACAAGCCTTTATAATTGGGGTGATAATGTGCAAAACGTTGTATTGCTGATAAATGAGATGGGATTAAAAGAGGGTGAAGTTCTGCTCTCAGACACATGTGACAGATCTGGGGATTGTGGTTGCATGTTTGTGCAGCCCTGTTTTGAGTCTGGGGGGTGATGATTCAAGCAAGAGGAGGTGCACTTGGAATGAGTCCAGCAGCAAAAATAATGAGAGCTGTGACCTCTCAGGAAAGGTAGAAGGAATCGGTGCTGTTGAGTCAGGAGCAGCCTGTAGTGAGGCATGAAAATGGTCTTAAATGCCTTCAAAGCAGGGAATAATCTGTTCTTCATGATCCTGCTGGATAGGATACACAGGAATGGGCTTAAAGCACAGTGAGTACAGTTGACATTGGGTATTAGGAAAATGCAGGATGGATAACTAAGGACTGGCTGACATTGCTTGGACCAGGGTGCTTTGGTGGATTCCTCACTGCTGGCAGGCACCAGGAGGAGGTGAGGAAGGTGTTGGCAGAGGTGGCATGGAGCGATTGCTCCTGGCTTCAGGTGGTGAGGAACTCAAGCACTAGTGGACCACTATGATGTTGTTTCACAGTTCAAGGCACATGCAGATGAGAGACTATTAGCGGGGAGTCCAGAGATCCACTTGGTGCTTGCACACAGACCAGACCTGCCAGGAGGATCTGTGATCAGATCTTACACACTTGGAATTACTGTCAGCACTGCTGATACAGGGAGAAAAGACCATCCTTGCTATGAAAGCAAAAGGGAGCATTACTGTTTGTTTCCTTGGGTGATACAGGTCATAAGGCTGCTTCTGTCTGCACTTGTTTGAATGTCAGCAGGTCTTTTTAGGAAAAAAACATACCCAAACATTATTAAAAATACCCTGAAGTGAAGATCTTCCTGTCTGCTCAAGCTCTAGCTGCAGCAATAAGTTCATTACTTACACATCTTTGCAGTCAGAACCTGTCTGTTTTCAGTGTCAAGGTTTTCCTCTGCAATTTGGGGACCCTGATCACAACATTTTATTCTCCCTGGAAACGCTGATAGTCTTTAACCAAGTTATTCCTTAACCTCCTTTCTTCATAAGCCAAATAAATTGAGCTCCCAGATCTGTAACTGTAAAGGCTGTTTTTCTGCCCTTCATATTCCTCTCTGAACTCTCTGCAGCTTGTCAACATCCATCATGAACTGTGGGCTCTAAATTTAACATGGTCCTCCAGCGGGAGTCACACCAGCAGAGCCAGGAGCACAGCAAGATTTGCATTCTCTGCTACCGTGCTGTGCTCAAATATTGTGTACGACTGAACAGGAACACAAAAATAGGTTCAGACCAAAGGTTTATCTAGCTCAGTGTTCTGTTCCTGACAGTAGCTTGTAGTGGGTGGATACTGAAGGGTGATATTTCCTGTGTAGCCCCCACCTTCCCTTATTTTTTAACATAAAGACACAATCTGAAACTCCACGCAAAACCCTTGGTATTTATGTGGTTTAGGTGTCTAAATGGTCCTCTTACACAGGTAGGTTTTCAGCATTTATATCATGCTGCCCAAGGAGTTAAACTGCAAAGCAGAGGAGCTGTGTCTGTGCTAAGAAGATGGGAAAGGGTGTTTTTAAATCACAGCAGGCAGGTGAGAGCCGCACTTCAGATGGAGGGACAGCATGTTCTTGCTCCCCGGGGATGGTGCTTGTCTGCAGCCTGGCTTCAGGGAGGCTCACCTGATGCCCTGTGCCTGATGGTTGCGAATGCAGCAGGAGCAAACACTGCAGGAGCTCTGGGAGCAGCCATCTGAGTGTCAAGGAAAGAGTTAATGCGGTGTTCATAATGCTGGGGAGCCCTGTCTCCCTGCCTGTAATAAATGTACTGGGCTTAGCTAATGAACCACTGAGATCATAGAAACATAAAATCCCAGACTGGTTTGGGGTGGAAGGGACCTCAAAGCTCATCCAGTTCCAACCCCTGCCACGGGCAGGGACACCTTCCACGAGAGCAGCTTGCTCCAAGCCTCTGTGTCCAACCTGGCCTTGAACACTGCCAGGGATGGGGCAGCCACAGCTTCTCTGGGCTGGACGCAGGACTGCAGAGGCAGTGGGTCTCATGAGAGCAGAGTAGAGGAGTTGTAGATGAGTATTTGATCCCCACATCTATTGTAGCATCTCTTACTCCCAAGATTAAGCCCTGCCTTTTGTGAACATGGAGCTAGGGAACTTGTCTTGGCCTCACCAAAGCACAAGGGACTTCCTTGCCTCCCCTTGGCCAGCTCCTTGGCAGTGATAAATCCTCTCCCTCAGTTGTTGCTCCACTGCACTGTGTCATCTGCAGCTTTATTAGAGCATGATTTCATGTTTTCTTCCAGTAAGGATGTTACACAGCTGAGAGTAGATCACTGTGGAGCTTCTTGGAAACTACTGGGTGATGATTCCTTGTTTTCAGTTACTTGGAGCTTTGTCAGTCCATTTTAACCAGGTTAGTTCTCTGGTGTTGGAGTTTCTCAGTCAGTGCACTGTATTAGGTTGGGTGTCACGCAGCATTGGGTGGCATCAGCATTAGCATGTATGTCAACACACTTCACCATCTTACAGTTAAAAGACACCAAGCCAGTTCAGTAGGATGTACTTGCTGTAGACACAAGCCCTGTGTTTAGGCTCTGCTGTCTTCCTATAGCTCTTGGGCTTCTGGAAGGATGAAAGTGTGGGTATTCTGGACTGTCCCATTACCCAGTTAACTAAAATAAGATATAAACCAGTGTCAGGGAATTTTGTGCATGAAATTTCCATGGGAAAAGCAAAATCTTCAAAGATAGAGTCAGTGGTAGAGGGAGAAGTGGGTATATTTGTGTTTCAAGCCGTTGCTGGCATGCAGATAACCAAAGACATACTTGGTAGTGGTGGGCAAGTCTGGTGATGAGGAAATGTGCTTTAGTGCAAGGGAAGGAGATCAGGAAAAGCCATTGCTTTAGGGACCTGAAAGTAAGAGCAAAGTCAGGTGAGGCCAGCAAGAGTATAGACAAGAGTCAAGCAGAAAGAAACCCCCAATATATTTAAAAAGGTTTAAAACCCATTTTATGGATAGACAGAACAATGGATGTTATAGGCCACTTAGAAGATGTAAATCTACACACCCAAATGTAAATGCACAGTGCCAGTATGTCCCTGGATCCCAATCTTTTTGAAAGACAAGCTCATGGTATTCTAGTCCCATTGAAGTTAATGGGAAGATTCCTGCTAGATTTATCCTTATTTATTAATTTATTGTAATCATAGTATCCTGTGATGGTTTAGGTTGAAAGGGACTTTCAAGACTATGTAGTTCCCATGGTCAGGAATACCTTCCACTAGACAAGGCTGCTCCAAGCTCGGTCCAACCTGGCCTTGGACACTGCCAGGAATGCTCCTGAGAACCTAGATCTGCATTACCTGTGTATTGGAACCAAAGAGAATCCCTTTGAAAACAATATACTCATAAACTTTTACTGAAATTGAAGTGTTTCACACATGTGGAATTCATCAGTATTTGAACAACAGTTCTAAAACCTTATGGTTAGTTCGGAATGCCTCTTAGTGTTGTTTCAGCAGCTGTAGCTGTCAGAGCTATAACACTGGAGTGTCTTGGCCTTGTTGAAAGAAATATTTTAAACCCCTCATTTGAAAATCCCTGGTATTTTTTCCCCGAAATTATGAGGCATTTTTAACCTGTCACTGTTTTGTTCTGACACATGCCAAGTCTCACCCAACTCTCGATGTGCTGTCACTCAGGAAAACCTCACAACACAAACTCACCCGCGCAGAATCCAGATGGTTTCATTCAGTCATAGCCATCACTGTGGTGTGGGGGAATGGGAGTGAAATGACAGCACCTGCAAGAGAGGGGAAGGGAATGGGAGAGGTTGTCATTCATCTGCAGATGAAGAGGGAGGTGAGACTCGTCCTAAAGCAGAGTTGTGTCTTATTAATGGCATTTTAACAAGCACCATTACCAGTTGCTCTGTAGCTGTTCAGCAACGTCACACCACAACACTGCAACTTAAAGATGTTCCACGTGCTTTGAAATATAGTAATATACAAGGGTCACTGTTACTATGAAATGAAACAAACAGAAACTAAATTGTTCTTAAACCCTGGATCTCCTGTGAATGCAGTCATGGCATCTTTGATTTACCTTGAACCAATTTTGCCAGGGACACCATGCTAATACTTTAATGTATCCAGAATCTGTATGAATCCCAAATTGAACCGTACAATCTGTGCAGGACTGTCTGGGTGATGGTGACTGCTTTTCCCTGTGTTTGTCACTGGCTCACTCCATCCCTGCCCCTCTTCCCATTTCTTCTCAGGCTCATGTCGGGTTAAATGTAAGCACATTTTCAGCATTTCAAGCTTTTTAGACAGGACAGAGAGGTTTAAAAAGTCCAGCCTATGTTTAATCTGTTGTTTGGAGGCATCCTATATGCCTATATGGTGGGGCACATGGCACCCAAATCTTTGGAATTCTATTAAATGTTGCCTGAAATCGTGTGTGAGGGCAGGCTTTTTACCCCTTACTTGCTTGCTACAGATCACTGCATCTACTTGGAGGAGGTTGTTTGCTTTGTAAGATATTGTCCATAATAAGAAGAGAGATTCTGGGCTGGATCTTTAATGCGTTTAAAGCAGATTATTTTTTATATCACTGATTTTTATGTCTTTGCAAAACAGCTGAAATATTTCCTCACGGAGGCTTCTGTTGTTTTCCTTCACTGTTTGCTAACACATTAGGAAGAGATCAGACACATTTTTATTTCATTGTAAAGAGGAGACTTCCATGGAAACCACAGTGGATACTCCAGGGAATCCCATCGAGTAAAGTGAGAAATCATAGAATCACAGAATAGTTTGGGTTAGAAAGGACCTTAAGATCATCCAGTTCCAACCTCCCTGCCATGGCCAGGGACACCTCACACTAAACCATGTCACCCAAGGCTCTGTCCAACCTGGCCTTGAACACCACCAGGGATGGAGCATTCACAACTTCCCTGGGCAACCCATTCCAGTGCCTCACCACCCTTACAGTAAAAAATTTCCTCCTTATATCCAATCTAAACTTCCCCTGTTTAAGTTTTAACCCGTTACCCCTTGTCCTGTCACTACAGTCCCTAATGAAGAGTCCCTCCCCAGCATCCCTATAGCCCCCCTTCAGATACTGGAAGGCTGCTATGAGGTCTCCACGCAGCCTTCTCTTCTCCAGGCTGAACAGCCCCAACTTTCTCAGCCTGTCTTCATACGGGAGGTGCTCCAGTCCCCTGATCATCCTCGTGGCCTCCTCTGGACTTGCTCCAACAGTTCCATGTCCTTTTTATGTTGAGGACACCAGAACTGTATTTAGGAACAAGGAGCAGGGAGCCTTGCATGGGAGCAGAGCTGGGAGGTCTGGGTGCCCATCCATCCCTCCACGGTCCAGGGCAGATGTCTCTTTGCTCTTCCTGGGTGACGGCCATCCTGTAGCGATGGGATGTCAGTATTTAAGCTGTCATTATTTAAGCCATTTTTCATCAACCATAACTTCTTAACTGTAAATTGCTGTAGCTATAGGCAGTGAAGAGGCTGCCCACATTGGCAGCAGATCCAGCAGGGTCTGAAGCACATCAGCAGCACTGGCTGTGACCATGGCTGGGCTCTGCCCTTCTCCCTCCCTGTGCCTGTTAGCTGGGGCAGAGCCCTGGGTTTGTGCATAACCAAAACGTTTTTGTTCTTTGGCTGCAAAAAAAGCACAAGTTATCTGGCAGGGCTAATCCCAGGCCAAAGGGGATTATAAAATCCCCAATCTCTGTCAAATATGGAAATCTGGGCTGGCTTTTACTCTGAAAAAACAGGGAATAATGTGTAAAAAGGGAGGGGAGAGAGATGTGAGAAGAAACCAGGTTAAAAACTCCAGTTTGAAGCAATTTGAAGCAGATAGGATAATCTTTCTGAATGAGGATGATGGGAGGACAGCAAAACATTTTGTGCAAAAGGTGCTTGAAGGCACTTGGTGCTCCTGGACAGTAATTTATTCCCTGTGAGGGTGCTGAGGCGCTGGCACAAGGTGCCCAGAGAAGCTGTGGCTGCCCCATCCCTGGCAGTGTTCAAGGCCAGGTTGGACACAGGGGGCTTGGAGCAAGCTGCTCCAGTGGAAGGTGTCCCTGCCCATGGCAGGGGGTTGGAACTGGATGAGCTTTAAGGTCCCTTCAACACAAACCAGTCTGGGATTCTGTTTCCCAAGCAGACCACTTTTGGCACAGCAGAGGGAAACAATGAAGCTGCATTTGCTGCAGGTGCTGCTCAGAGGACCCAAAACACCGCTGTGATCCAGTGATTTCACACAGGCTTTGAGCCAGCGCTGCAGGGCTTTTTCCATCTCAGTCTTCTCATTTTCGCATGTGTTACTGTGACATTCCTCCCCCTAATACCTGAACCTGCTGCATCCTCCTGTGACAAAGGGTATTTTAATCCCCTTTTTATGGTGGGGGACTCCTAAGGTTATAGAATTTGTCCATAGTCACCTACTAGGGCTCTGAAAGAGCCAGGAATAGGTTTGTTTCCCCATCATGGGCCTTAATCACCACAAAAATCCTTCCACTCCAGTGAAGCTGCTTTTGCTCCTGTGAGCATTAGTCCTGCAGTTCCCAGCCCTCCCGCATTTAATGGTCACATGCTGCAGACTGAATGCCAGGATGATCTTCCAGCCTTGAGTTCGCAGGCTGGAAGGGCGAATGCTGGCATGGAAAATCTCAGCTTCCATTAGGCACTGCCTGAACTCAGCTAATCTCGTTGGAGTGAACATGGAAACGGCGATATTGTCAACAGAGCTTTGCTGCTTTGGGTACCACTGGGGGGTATGGCCACAGCAGAGAGTGTGCTGGCTCTGCTGAAGCCAGCAGCAGGCTCCCACTGGCTGGGAAAGTGTTTAAGCAAAGCCAAGAGAGAGCTGAAACTGCCGAGCTCACAGATACTGACAGCTGGTAAATAACAATCCTGCTTGGAAATGGTACATGAATAAAATACAAGTGACCTTTGGTATCCTCAGGGAGCTTTGTGCTCCCCGGGTAGCTGGAGTTCAGGTGTCACTGCCAAAGCAGGGGAGGTTATGATCATTTTCCCTCTGGTACCTGATCTAGAACATCCTCATGGTGTGCCTTGCTTTCTCCTGACTCCTGTTTCCAGGCCAGCTGTGGGACCTGCTTTTCCACTGCTTTGGGAACTGAGCCCACACTTGTGTCTGTATTTGTGTGTGTATTTCTATGTGCCAGCAACTGCCTCTGCACTGGGTTTATCAGAAGCACTGAGCACAGGCCTCCTTGCTGCTCTGGAGTGGAGTGATAACTGACGATAGCAACCTGTGCCTCTGTAGACTCATTGCAAGGAGCTGAACCGTCCCACATCAGCCCAGGAGGTCTGCAAGCCCTTGAGGTTACAGGGCACATGACGGAGGGCCAGAATCACCTCAGAATCTCATGTCTTCATTGCTTCCCAGCACATTGGAGCTGGCAATGGTCTCCCTCTGCTTGTCTTGGAGCACAACATCAGGAGATGTAGCTTGGGGCTGCTGCCTGTGTGTTGATGTGCCTGAGGCTGGGGTAGCTCAGATGTAGCTGTGGGTGCAGGACTGACAGGTCACTGGGACCCCAGTTACATTTGGGGTATGGAGGAAAATAACTCACATGTGAAAGGAGCATGTTTTCAAACGAGCGTTTTGCTAAATGCATTTGTTCCTCTGATTCATTGCTCCAGCGCAGGCTTTCAGCCTCCCCAGAGGAGCTCATTGTTCACTCATTTTTGCTCTATTAATAAACATGCACAAGCACTTAAATAGAATAATGTACCTCGTGGAAAAAAAAAAGAAGAGCAAAACAACTTCGTGTGGCTTTGGGGGGAGAAAACTGCACAGAGGAAGCTGGTGCCATTCGGGCAGATCCTTGCTTACTGAAATAAACCTCTTGCTCAAGCTTAGCTCCTGCGGCTTTGCTGTGGGGGCCAAGGGCAGTTTATACACTCCTCTTGTTTAAAGCACATGGCATCTTTCCCCCCCCCAGATCTTTCTTTCATATATGGTTATTTCATATCTAATTCTAGTGCTAATTTTCTGAGGTTCTGTTTGAGTTGAGGTTAAAGCGGTGTTTAACAGGGGTCTGGATGAGACTCACAATGCTCACTGTGAACAGTGGGAGGCCAAATAATGTTGGAGCGGATTGCATGTACAAAAGCTTGTTTCTGAGGTCTTGGTCCTTTCAGGTGAGGTTTCCTCTCCTTGAATGGTTCTAATGTGCAGCCACATCACTTGTAGGGGTGTTTGGGGTGTTACCGCTCCTTTTCTCTTCTCCCCAGGTTGCTCCTTGCACATTGCAGGGTTTTTTTCCCACACTGGAAGAAATCTCAGAGCAGCTCTGCAATGCTCTCACCCTGGGGAGCCATTGCAGGAGGTTTTCTCCTGGTCAGTTAACAGCTCCCAAGGGACCCATCTCCTCTGAGCTCCTGGGTAGCGGTCGTATTTTGTACTCATGCTGGATTATGACAATGATGCCACTTTTGAGGCGTTCTCTTGTTAAGCTGTGTTTTGTTTCCGGTCATGTGTGTGTGTAGGACAGAGGCACAGCCCTTTCCTGAGCACCATTCAAGTCCTTGCAGGGGACTTGCCTTGCCAGGGGCTCTGAAGAGTGGAGGGCACCTATGGTTCATCTTCTCCGCCTTGGAAAGTCCAAGCTGTCCTCTACCACTCATTGCCAACAAAGACTGTGCCCCTCCTCTTCCTCTTCTGCAGCAGCCAGGGCAGCCTGGATCTTCTCTGCTTCTGCTTGGCTTTCCCTATCCTCTCCCACTGTCTTTCCAAGGTGGTGTGCAGGAGGCTTTGCCTATCAGGATGAGCAGGAGCATCCTCAGCACCACCGGGAGCAGCCGGCTGGCTGCCTGTGGGCTCCCCTTGCAAGAGGGAAAGCAAAGGCTCTTGAAATGAGTGCAGTGTATTAATAAGCCAGGCTGCCCCACATAGCAGGAGCAAAAGTGGGACAGGCAGCACACTGCTAATTTTACACAGGCCCAGGGGGATTAGGTTTTTTTTTCCAGGGAGTGTGTTATCATTATTTTGTGTCCTAAAGGGCCTGAAATGAGGGCTTGTCAGAAGGAAGCCGCTACTAGAGGCTTCACCCCCAGCAGCCCAGGCCTAGGTAGGGCTGGGTCTCATCACATGCCCTGTCCCAGGAACACCTCAGCCTGGCAGAAAGAGGTGGAAACAGAGACGCTGACTGCAAATCCCTGCCTGCAGCCCCCATCCCTGTCCTGTGCTTCTCCCAGCCTGGCATTGAGGAGGTCCATTCGCTCTCCTCTGGTCTCCAGGGGCACCCACACTGCAGCAGGGCTCGGCTGCTGCTTCTCTATCCCTGAACCAGGCTGCGGCTGGGGGGTGGGAGCTGTGACCAATGTTAAATGAGGGATGTGCTTTTGAGCGTGAAGACTTTCAGTCAGTTAATTACAGAGAACATTTGCAGCTTCCCTTTAAATCCCAGCGCTGCCTCTCTGCACCCTCTGACACAGGCAAACTCGGATGCCATCCAGGAAGGGATCAGGGGACCCATCAGTGGATCCCTGCTCTTCCAGGGCTCCTGGCTCCCCTACTGCACTGCTGGCAGCAGCTAAGGATGCACTGGGGTGCCCATCACCCTGCCCATATGGCCTCAGGCAAGTCTGGGATTCCAGTTATCCCTAAAACCTAGGCTGAAGGGTCCCATCTTGCAAGGAGCCAAGTGTGCCAACCCTCAGTCTTTAGTCAATGGGGTTGTTCACATGCTTCAAGTTAAACACTTCGTTAACTGCTTTTGCTTAATTAGGCCAGACCGTGGCTGTTCCTTGTGGGACTGAGTGCCAAGTGAGGCACACTAGATCAGAACTGATATTTTCAAGTGAAAAGCTAAAATTGAAGCATTTAGCCCCCAGTTCTGCAAATAATTAAGCACATGGGTAATTACTGATTTCATTCCATTCATTGGTTTGTTGGTTTCAGTTGGGCCATGTGATGCTGGTACTTACTCGTCTGTGTAAGCATATGCGAGGTCGGGCCCCCAGGTTAAAAGATCTCATAGGCTGGGGAAATAGATCTTTGTATAGTGTCTAGCACATGGGGCCTGCAATGCCTGTCGTGCCTCCCTGGGTAGTATGATAGGAATAATAATGCCATATTTAAGTACTACTGACTTTTAAAGCTGTTGTGCGCAGAAATGGGGCTTGGGCTTTCTGTGTCAAGCAAGCCTCATTGTTAGTGGTGCAAAAGAAACAGCATATGATATCTGGGCAAGGAAACCTGTAGCCCTGTATCCACCTGGGCTATTCTTTTCCTAAGTGTGGATGTTAAAATGCTATCATCTTCACTTCTGCAGCCCCTCATCCAAAAGGAACAACCTGAAATCTGGGCTGCAGTAGCTGTTGTCTCAACAGGTCAGCAAGAAAGCCTTTTGCCGCTGTTCTTTTGTCTATTTGCTTTTCCCTTGGTATTTTTCCTTTTAAAACCAGGCACTTACCAGCTAGGAAAGACTTAACTCTTGATATCTCTTTGTTCCCCTGCAGAGGATTTGTCAGTGATGTTTACAGAGCTCATGATGGAGGGAGGGAAGCATAGGAGGGAACTGAACTAAAGTGACCCAGGAGAAGGTCCTGCCACTCCACTAAGCAGCTGTTAATGATGCCTTTGATAATGTGCCACGCAGAAGGGACCATTACATGACTTCTATTCTGTATCCAGCTTTAAGCTGACTGTGTGCGCCCTCGGGGCTTGGGGGGTTCCAAAGCCACGCTTTCAAACGGAGCCACCAGGAAGCACCTTGTGTTACAAACAAGGCTCATTAGCGTAGCTCAGCAATTAAACCCCGCTCAGCCTGCTGTCCTGAGATCAAGAACTCCCAGTTTATGGCCCGGATGACTTTCGCTGGAGACGGATGGGCTGACAGCTTGGAGTGGTGACGTTGTGTCTCAGGGGTACGGCTCTCCGCAAGGGTGATCTTGCAGAATGTGACTTTTCCACAGCCTAACCAAGGGTATTAGCACTGACTAATTACAGGGAGAAGCCAGGGGCGATGGCTCTCTAGGAGAGGGAACATCACAGGCCCCAAACAGCTGGGTAGTGCTGGTGCTTTTCTCTCTCTGAAAACAAGAGCCCTGCTGGAGGAGAGCTCCCCATCTGGCAAGCTCTTTGGTTCCTATAATAAATGCAAATTATATTTATCTTAGTTCTTTTTTTTTGCTAGACTTTAATGAAGTTTGGAAGGGACCGGATGCACGTGGCAAGACATGTGCCTTCTCTTCAGAGCAAACGTAGCATTTGGTTAGTGGCACTGTATTAAAGGAGCTGTCACCACATCAGTTTGTGTTCAACTTCATGAACGTTGTTTTCAGGAAAGAAGTTTCCTCCTGTTTGCTTCTCAGCCCAATGACATTTTGCTGTTTGGTTTTGGTTCTTCTTGACTGAGCTTATATAGGAGGACTTTTAATGAGTTTAGGTATTGGTGCTGCTGGTTAAAAACTGTTCATCTTCATACAGTATTATGCTTGCTGCTCTTAGGCATAAAGAGAATAAAGTGGCTTGAATCCCAAAGCAACTTTAAAGCAGGGGTTCTTCATGTAAATCAGGAGGTGGAGGATGCTCTTCAGGATCCAGCAGAGAGGGAAACACAAAGGAAGAGTTCCTGGTGAAGCAGTGGAAAACGAGTCACTCCAGAAGCCCAGGGAGGAAAAGGCACTTGTCAGGGTCAGGTCCTGCCTCAGCTGGGAATTCACTTTGTGGGAGGTGTGCTCCCAGGGCCATGCCTTAGACAAATACAGTAGCAAATGCGAGCTGTAGGCTTGTCATCACCTACTTCATATCAGCTGCAGATCCGTGTGTGCTGCTCACATCCAGTGCTGTCAAAAGTGCAAGAGAACTGCACCCTATAGGTGGTGTGGTTTGTTCTGCTAGTAGTAAACACAGTGGGATTGCCATAGGTGATTGTGAGGGTGTTTGGATACCAACAAGCTTGGAAATACGTCCTTAAGCTTGTTCCAGGAGTTTGTGGCTGGGATTTGGGGCTTCTGAAATGTTAAGTACGAGCCTCTGTTGCCTAAAATGCCTTGGGAAGGGGAGGGGTGAGTTGGGATTGTGTGTATATATAGATAAACACATTATATAATAGATATTGTGCATATATAGATATACACCTATCTATATATGTATATATGAAGATGGGCGTGGTAAAAGAAGATCAGGTATGGAGCTAAGGACTTGAAGAAGCATTGTGCTAGCCTTCTGCAGCCTCCTGTGTGATGGCACCTCTGCATCTTGTTAATCTATTTGCAGCAGAGCTTCACTACTTGATCCCTAAAAGGCATTTCTGGAGCTGTGATGGTGTTTTCCAGCTCTGTTGGCATGCTCTGTGTGACCTAAAAGGGGTAAGAATCAGACTCAAGCTTCAGCACTCTGTTTTTGGAAAAGGTCAATGGTCCAGCAGGAAAAGGGTGACAATCTGGTCAGGCAGCATAGAGGGAGGTCATCAGATGCCAAGCTGGTCAGTGTGCATGGGTACAGTACATGCAGCGGGTGCTGTGTGCAGGAGAGGGGCTGAGGGCCAAGAAGGTCCATCTTGGAGAATGAACTCTTTGTGCAGTGAATGTCTGCAGAAACCTTTCTTTTTCCTTATTAAAAAACCTTTCCAGTGAGTGTGTGGATCCCCATGGAGCTGATTTAGGCCCGTTAACAATAGACTCACTTTGCTTAATTAACCTTTGCAGAATCATCCTGGGATTCCCAGGTGGCCATGGCCACAGGTTGAAAACTATATGTTGAAGGATAAGGTGTCTGATGGTGATTATGGATATAGAGCACAGTATCTGAATGAAGGAGGATTTACGGGTGTTTGTTACGTGGTAATCCCTCTCATTTACCCCAGCTTGTAACTCTTTAGGAAACACTGTGTTCTGAGTGGGAGCCAATAATCCATCCACAGACCAGGTGGCCACAAGTCCAATTTAGTTCTGTGTTTGCTGCAGATGACATTGGGTTTGAGCCTGGGCCAAGCAGTGAGCCAGCCTGGAGTACATAATGGTGAGGCATGAGACCATGAGCCCCTGATCCCTGTTTGCTGCCAAATATACGACAGCAGGAGCCGTGGTGTGTGTGGGGCTGTAAGATCAGCTTGTGTTGACTCTTTTAGAGCCAACATAAATGCTGATTAATCTGTGTGTGGCTACTTTGAAATGTCACTGCCTTCTTGGCAGCAATGACTCAAAGGTTCCTCTGGATGGATGGTGGTGGGGAGGGAGCAAGCTGTTGTGCATTGATGGTTAACTGCATGGCTTGTCTCTTCCCAAGCGCATAGGATGTCCCAGTTTCTCTTTCTGTAGCCTGCTGCTCCCAGATGCCAGTAAATGCCTGAGGATCCCTCAGCTCCATGTCTCTGCACATGTTCAGGGTATCCATATGGAACAGAGATGTGTGGCCAGTGTGAAATCCAAGGATCAGGACTATGAGGTCCACTACAGCATCTGCCTTTGCTGCTGCGCAGCCACAGACATTGGGTTTTCTTCTTTGCTTAGGAATAGGGTTTTTGCCCTTTTTGGTTGTGCTGGACAGGACTTGCAAAGAGCACTGTAGTTTGCCTGTTCATGAGCAAGGATATGCTGGTGAAACGAAGAGAGAAAGAAAAAGGAGCATGAGAGGAGAGCCTGGTCTCTGCTTTGTGATGATGATGCTGAAGGCTTGAGCAATCCTTAGGATTGTTGAACAACTCCTGTGATTAGCAGTGATTTTTATGGTTTCTTAGTGATGTATTTGTGCTGCAGAGGGGGAGGCATTTACTGATGCTAAAGCTGTTTTTACTGAATCTCTGAGAAATAAATAAAATCATAATGCCAGGTATGCACACGAAGCCTACAGAGACCCCAGGCTTCCTTAGGAATTTCTCAAGGTGGACCTCATCTATCAGCATGGGTATGCAGGTGAGTGTAACCTTTGCATGGCTTGCAGAGGAGCATTGGTTGGCTCCAGAGAGGCTTCTGCAAGGCGTTTGTTCCACTGGTCATGTTTGTGAGAGCCTGGTCTCACAAGGAAGTGTTCCTGACTCAAGCTTTGGCTCACTTGCTGCTCAGTCTTTCAGACCTGTGTCTCTTGGTGTCTGGTGGTGTCCATGCTCTGCATCCTTAGTTGCTGCTTTAGTGACTCATTCAATCTCTGCAGCCCTACTTTGTAGCTTCCACAGGAGGCTGTTATTAGCAGCGCAGTTCTGGTGTGTGTTCGCTGTGCTGCCAGCATGGGATCAGCCAAACGGAGACCGCTCATGGAAACCACAGTATGTGTAGGAAATGAGACCATTCACGCTGTGCAAGTGTCCTGGGTTCATGACCAGGACCATAGTGTGGGACAGGATCCCTCTTAGTGTTGCCTGAGCACCTGAGTGTCGAACCTCTCATTGCTGTGAGACAGGAAGGTACTGCTGTTCCCTGGGAACAGGACTCAGACCCGGATGTAAAAATGAGGTTTTAAGTGATTTAAGAGACTGAGGTCCCCAAAGGTTTCTCCTGCAGCAAGGAAGAGGTGGGAGCTCAGGAGCTGAGGGCTGGCAGCTGTCTGGGGGCCAGGATTTATGGGCATTCCTTGGGCTGGCAGGGTAGGATCCATCCTAGTGCACCCAGCCAGGAAGCAGGACAAGGCACCAGGGGAAGCCCCCAGCGCAGAGCACCAGGCACCTCTGAGGGGATAGGGATGGACTGAGGCCATGCCAGGACGTCAGCCTTGGGTCAGGACCAGGATCAGGCCTGTTTGACCCTAAACCCCTGCAACCAAACCTCCAGGAGAGGTGATGATGCTCTCATGGCCTTAGAGGTCCTATTCACTGTACTGCTTCTCATGGGTCCTTAACTTCCCAGCAAGGATTTCTTTCTCCAAGAATTTGCAAACTACAAAAGAAAGGAGGAAAACCTCAGTGTTTGTTTAGTCAAGGAAAAGATGGGTAACTTTTCATCGGTGGAGGAAGGATGTTTGTCATCCCAGGGTGAGGGGGAGACTGGTGTGTTTCCACATGCAATCCAGGCAGGCTATACTGATATTATCACTTCATGCTGCAGAGTGGGTATTGCCTGGCAGAAATGTTTCAGGAGGTAGGAAAAAGCAGGATTGAGCCTAGCAAAGCCTCAACTCGGGCTCAGTGAGCTCTCAAATGTGCATTTGTCTTCATTATTTCCTCACTGAAGCGTGCTGGTGTCTGATGGAGCATTATGGATGGGCAGAAGGAAGGAAGTGTTAGCAAAGCCTGAAAGCAAGCTACTGCTCTGGCTAATGAGGCACAAAGGAAATTGTGGCTGTAGTGGCAGTGAAGTCCAATGGGAGAGAATTGGGTTTAAGCTGGAGTGAGGGAGTAGAGCTTGCAGAAAGATGCTACTGGGTCAGACATAGAAAACCTTTCACTTTACATCTTCTCCCCATATTCTTATCTAGAAAATGAATATTCACATGGGCACAAAGCTCACACCCACCACTGCATGGATGGGATGCACATTCAGCTGTGCTGAGGGTGACTGCTATAATTTCTTGTGGTTTTGATCCAAGGATCTGTACAGTCTTTGGAAGATGAGGAAGAGTAGGAATCAGTCTCATTGCACACTTGGGAAGGGCTGGAGACAGGTTACTCATCCCCCACACCAGAAAGAAATACATCATTTTTCACTCAAAGCAGGTTTGTGAAGAGACATTTTGACCTTTTCAGTGTAATTGTGAAATCACAAAGCGGTACGTGAAGGCTGGGATGCTCTGCCCCTGTGGCACTAGTTTCCTAATTGGATTTTGGCTAGATAGGAGTGCCCCAGACATCACTGCTGGAGAATGATTCCCTGGGGCAGGACATGCACTGTGGCATACACAAGTGTCGGACCCACAGGGAATGAGGATTACATCTACTGCTCTGCTGCAGAGCAGGGATCTTTTGGTGTGAGCTTCACAACAGCCCAGTCTGGGTGCTCTCAGCATAGGTTGCAGGAATGCACCATTTGCAACTGTCCCAGTTCTTCTCCAGTGCCTTTGAAGTCACACCAGTCCCCAGGGTGGTGACTCTCTGGCTGGTTTAAAACAAGATGGGTGGGAGATGGACCTGTGCTTTGTGGGGTGTGAGGTTGCAGTGCCTGCTCAGGAGATGGTTGTTGAAGGGGGCCTACAAGGAAGCTGCAGAGGAACTCTTCATCAGGGACTGTAGCAATGGGACAAGGGGCTGTGGGTTTAAACAGGGAAGTTCAGGTTGCATATAAAGAGGAAGTTCTTTACTGTGAGGGTGGTGAGGCACTGGAATGAGTTGGCCAAAGAACCTCGATCCCTGGTGGTGTTCAAGGGCAGGTTGGACAGAGCCTTGGGTGATGTGATCTAGTGGAAGGTGTCCCTGCCCATGGCAGGGGTTAGAACTGCGTGATCTTAAGGGCCTTTCCAACACAAGCTAGCCTGGGATACTGTGATTCTATGGTTGTGGGTGCAGTAAAACGGAGATTGTTGCTCTCTGACATGGATTTTCTTACTAGAAAACAGAGACTCCTGTGTGACTATTACCACACACTGATGAGCTGAGCATTTAATGCTGGCCATTTGTGGGCAAGAGATAAACCAGCATTCATATCCCCATCAGCCATATCAGGTAAAACACAGGAATAAATGAATAGTTTGGATCTGGCATGGCTGAGTTGCCAGGTCTCCCTGTTGGCCATTGCTGTGGCAGTGCAGGGAGAGGGCTGTGCTTCCAAGCCTGGCATCCTCCCAGGTAACCAAGTTCATCTGCTATCAGTAGGACAGAGTGGCTAGTGCAGACTCAGCCATAGGCTGGACAAAGCCTTGCAGGGGCAATCCTGCTTGGTGATTTTGGAATTCCACACCAGAATATGGTGCTGCAGAAGTAAACACCAGCTGGGTGTCATGTGAAAGGTGGGGGGGGGGGGATTAGTGAGACTTGACAGTGCCTGCATGCAACCAACAGCCTTGAATTTCATATTCCTTTAGAATGAGGAGATCAAAGCGCTGTGATTTGGAAGCAGCCAGCAGCCCGTCATGGTGCATTAGGAGCGAACAACAACGCTGTGTCCAGGTGAAAACAGCTTTTGTGTGATTTGGTATGTGGGGTTTAGGATGGGAATCCCCAAATGCCCAAGGATTAGGCACACAATACACAAGTCTTTTGTGAGCTTGACTAAGTGCTCTGCAGCCTGGTGGAATTTGCCACCTGGGTTACATTCCCCAGAACAGGGAATGAAGAGAGGGGCACTTGTGGGGCTACACAGATGGGGATGGTCAAGGGGATGCTGAGCTGTAGTTGGCACCTCTTCTCTCAGAAGCAGGTGCTTAGCTTGGGATCACATCTGCTTTGAATTTACAGTTGTGATGGAGGAGCTGGGATGGACAGGGCTGGCCTGGACAGCTATGAGAAGAGGAGGAGGAGGCACACAGTGAGTCATCAGGAACACAGCAGTCATGTTAGTGCTGTCCTCATGCTTCTTCATGTATGGACAGGGCTACAGGTAAAGATGAGTACGCAACTGTTATACCCATCTATGCAAGGATTTCTTTCCCAAGTTATCTCCACATTTCTCTTCCGTGTGTTTATGCAGTCTCTTTTTGAACCCATCCACACTCTTGGTGTTCACATACATGGGATTAGAAGTGGTGACAGTGTGTTGAAATCTTTTACAGGGACTAGCCCTGGATGCCAGAATTCCTGTGAGACTTCTATGCTTAAGTTACCTCTGACAGGATGCTCGAAAGTGCTTAGTACAAAGGCAGAGCTCTGCTTTTATTAGAGCTGCAGGTGCTGATGTGGTGGTTTAACAGGAGTAAAAATAACTTAAGCAAAAGATGTCCTTTTATTAAGCCATCACTATATCCTAGGTGAAGTGTTCTTATTCTATAAATAGATGTCACTTTGCCCTATGAACAACCTGACAATTTTGTTAACATTGTCTCTTTACCAGCACCTACCACCTATTCTGTAGTGCTAAACTGGGAAAAGCTCTTAACTTTTATACCCTGTCTCAGGTCTTTTGCATTCAGGTGCCTGTAAAAGCATTGCATTTGGTATAAGGTCCAGTTGCGACCTTCTACCAAATGTAGACTTTTCCCCTCCCATTGACTTGCATTGCTACAGAAAATAGCAGCTGAATTACATTTGGCTTCTCCTGCTTCCTTTCTCTTTGAGATGAGGTTACAACGACCTCATCTACCTAAATCAATAATCTGCACCCAAATCTAATAAGGATTTAGCAGGGCCTGTAAAATAGCATGCAGCCCAGATGGAAAGGGAGGTCCTAATGACCAATCCTCTCATTATCTATTTGTCAACCATTAATGATGAAAACAGGAGCAGTGTGTGGGGAAAAGGATGCAAAACAAGAAAGCAGAGAACCTTCCCGAATGTGAGGTGGAGACAAAGACTGTAAGCCACATGTGTACAGGTTACAGCAGGACACTGATATGGGGAGAAGAAGGTACCTAAAAAGTGGGATTTCCATAGGAATTTACTTGCAGAATACCGGATTTTTATATGCAGAAACCATGTATCTTCATCCTACTCTATGAGAGAACATATTGAGGAGCCGAAATACATTTGGCTTCCCATTGGCTGGGCCTGCATCCCTTTACAGGTGTGGAAGCTCTAAACCAAAAAGCAGTATTTCCTGGAACTAAATATTATATCCCCCTCCTTTTTTTCCCCCATGAAAGAGAAATTGCCTGTGTGGTAATGGGCCTGTCTCTTGATTTGTGGCAGTTAGGAAAAACCTGCAGCTTCCCAGTTCTTAGCTTTAATTCCAAGGCTTTTCTTTCCGCTGAAGGAAATGAACATGGGAACTGGCCATCAAAGCTTTTATCTTCCACCAAATTGCTGGAGCACGGAATTAGGCAGTTGTGTGAGCAGAGAAATGTAATTCTTCATCACCGTTTATTGACCAGAAGCTGGCTTTGTGACAAAATGGGGCTTTTCACTAGTGTCAACAACATGTTATTTTGCATTTGAAAACTGAAACCAGCTTTAAAAGGAAACTGTTTGTGTTTAAGTGGTTAAAGGTTAAATATTTTTATATAGTTTGAAGCCTTCGTGCTTTTTTGGGGAGGGGAAATACTGTTTTCAGGAGCTGGAGTAGCAGAACAAAAGGGAATCGAGCATCTCTGGAGTCTGTGGTATGCAAAAATATAATAACATTCCATGAAACAATATTTCAGATTCCAGCAATGCAGAACATAGCAGCAATTCTGAAGAAAACAGGAAATAGAAGTAATTAGGCAGAGAGGAGGAAGAATCCCAAACATTACTTGGATGCCAAATGCTTTATAAAACAGTAGCCATGCATCTTCTTTGAGTACTTGCATCTTCCTCTGCAGGTGGAAAGTCAGAATCAGTTATAGTAAACTTGCATTCTCTTTAATGAATGCTGACTTTAAACTTACCTATTAAATAGTTGCGGTCAACTCTCCCCCTTCTATAGAAGGAACTATTCCACACTCTATAGACCTCATCTCTATACCCTGCACTGAAGAGAGCACAGTCGCAGCCAGGGGCTCTTTGGCACGCTGGTTGTTGGAGCCAAGTCCCTCTTTAACAGCATCTCCTACAGCCTGAGCTCTGCAGTGTGTGAAGGAGAAAGGTGTCAGCAGTGCTTCTTGCAGGGCTGGCCCTTGCTATGCATGAACGGAGGCAGCTGTGCAGCATTTTCCAAGCTGCACTGAGGAATCCACCGCATCCTTTGCCAGTTTGCTCTCAGTGTTTAAAAGCTGAGTTGTGTTTTCTATTTGAAGTTGCCTGGCTTTAGCTTCCAGCCGTGGGTTCTCCTTACGCTTTTCTATGTAGATTAAAGAGCCTTTTACGACTGGTATTTTCTCTCCATGGAGGTGCTTAATACCCTGTAATCAAGTCACCCTTGGTCTTCTCTTTGATAAGCTAAACAAATCCTGCCTGTCAAATTTCTCACTGGAAGCAGTTCCTCCTCCCCAGCCTTTAAATCCTTTCGTTCCCAGATTTCTTCGTGCTCTCAGTATTTTCAGTTTCCTCTAAGACAGTGCAGATCCCAGAGCTGTGCATGGTCTTTCTGCATTAATCCCATCCTGGTTTATGGAGAAACATGGCTGCAGCTCCACAGCAGTGCCAGGGGAACACGTGTGCTGAGCTGTGTGACTATAACCACAGAGATGCCAGGAGAAGCACCTTGTTCCCACGTAGACTTGCAAGGCATCACTTGTATTCCTTGTTCCTCGCTGTATAACCGTAATAAAAGCGTTGTTATTAATAAGCCCAGCTTACAAGGAAAGCCATGGATTGTCCATAGCAATGAGGACCACTTGTGCAGAGCTGTGGGAATAGCATCTTTTTCAAGGAGAGGTTGGACAGAACCTTGGGTGACACGGTCTAATGTGAGGCATCCCTGCCCATGACAGGGGGCTGGAAGTGGATAATCTTAAGGTCCTTTCCAGCCTTGAGGTTTTACAAGCTGATGTTCTCCAGGCAGTGCTGAATGAGAACGGACCCCACAGTGTGCTCTGAGAGTTCTGCTGGTTTGTCCTGGTGTAACAAGCATCCTCTCTTTTGGCTCTGCTGGGGTCTGCTCTGTAGCTGGTGGTGTTTGCATGCCTCACAGGAGAGGTTCTGGATAAAACATATTCACTTCCTTCTGCAAATACACTCCTGTTTGCATGATAAGTTTTCTCCAAGTTGTCTTTCTCCATCACAGCTGCAAAGGCTGGTTTGTTTCTCTTTTTCTTCCCCTGCAGCACTAAATCAACAGGCAGTGATTAAAGAATTTAAGCAGCTCGTTCATTTGCCAGTCCAAAATGTAATTTTACTGAAGCATCTCTAACTAGCTGGCAGCTGAATCACACGTTTTGTAGTTCTCTTCCCCTTTATGGAGCAGGACAGAAAACTGGAGACACCGTGTTCAAAGACGTGTGTGGTTGTTCCCCCTCCTTTCAGAGGAAGGTCTTTTCCATTACATAGCTCTAGACCTGTATTTTTCCATTCACTACTTGCTACCGTTGTTCTCCCTTTGTTTCCAAAAACACACAAAATAAAAGGGAAAAATCCCAGATGGCTTTAGTGTTGTTTACCCCAGGAAACATTTCGAGCATTCAGTAATAAAACTGGGAGGAAATCCTTCACTTCCTTTATGCCTCCTAGCAAGTAACCACATCAATATGAAGTGAGGATGTTTTTGGGTACTGACCCAGTGTCACCGACCAAAACACAACCATAAATACTTTCAAGATGCAGTCTTGAATCAGGCTGGTACATGAGGAAAAGCCACTTCTGTTTTGGAAAGGAATTCTTTCCTTCTGCAACCACTTTCTAAATTGCACTGACATTTAGCAATTAACATACAAAAGCTTTTGTATCCGCAGGATCATTTTTCATGTCAATAAACACATTCCTTTGCTTTTCGGTGCAATGTTTAATAATTCTCATTTCCTACAGTGGAAAAGAGCCCTTGTACTTTATTTGTATTATACAAATTACATGGGAGAAACAAAGCTATATCTGATCACAGTTATTAAATTAAGAACATTTTCATAAATCCTTTTTCTTTACCCCCCCCATCTAGTTTGCTGTTGGTAAACAGTGTGTTATCTAGGTTTAGCAAAGCCTTTGGTTTCCAGCCAGGTTTTGGCTTTCCCTCTGTCCCTTTTGAAGTTCTCTTGGCAGGCAAGGTCTGCTTCTCCTAAGCTATCTGTCATCGCACAAAGTGGATTCCAGCTTCAGACAATAAACGAGTTGCTATTCCAGATTCATGGGCTGAGCTGTCATTAAGTCCCTGCTCCTCTGCTCCAGGGTTTTAGGACGTGTCTCTCTTCCAGCCTAAGGTTCTGCTCTGGAAGCTCCTTTGAGGGCTCTTCATACATTGCAGAAAGTTAAACACTCAGTTCAGTGTTGCCCTTTGTGGTCTCAGGGCAGGATGTGTGAGGGGATGGTTTGCTGTGCCCCACGGCTGCTTGGCACTGCTCACATGGAAAAAGGGCTGTCTGGTCTCCATGGGGTCCATCGAGTGCCTAAATCTGATTGAGGAGAGAAGAACAAAATGAAGCATGATTTTTACTCTTTTCTTCCACCCATGCCTGGAAGGGGGTATGTGTGTTGAGAGAAATGATCCTTCCGGAATGTGGAGACCATGTCCTACAGAACAGGAGACAGCAGAAATCCTGGACATACCCATGAAATCTGTGTACCTCTCAAAGCAGAGCTCTGGTCCATGGCCTGCTCTCAAGATACTGTGAGACTTCTGCTCTGTCTCTATGCATCATGAGCAGCCTGTGGTGGCACAGTGCAAATGTAAGCAGTGAATGTTGGTATCTGCTAAACTTCTTTGTTAGAACCTGCAGAACTGGATGACCTTGAGGTCCTTTTGAGCCCTAATTCTATGATGCTATGTATATGGAGTGTTGATGGGAGTCTCCAGTTACCTTTTTCTTCCTTTCATGTAGGTTGCCTGGGATAATGGAGGGGTTGTGGTTTTCAGCTGATGAAATATCCACCTGGATATGGCTGGGGCCATGTCAGGGCTGGTGCTGCATGTAGGGATAGTCAGGGTTTCTGGGAGATTACTTGTAAGAGGGTTTGGTGGCTCTGCGTGAAAGGATAAGGACTCCTTTCCCATTCCCAGGGCAACCTGCTTTAGGACAACCGGATTTCATTCTACTGCAGCTACCTTCTGCTGGAGAAGTCCATCTTCCCCTCAGCTCTACTGTTGGCTATTTATGTTCAGTGTTATTTCTTTCATTACAAGGGAGGGAATTCAACAGCGATGTCTCCTATGCATGTCAGAGGCTTTTTAAGGAATGAAAAGAAACTTGGTGCTTTTGACAGTAACCTTGATGACCACCTTGTAAACAAATAGTGGTGCTTCCCTCTACTACTGCGGAGAGCCCAGTCAGATGCCAGCCTGGAAGCATTTTCCTTTAAAAGCTTGTCATTTCGTTGCTTACTTTTCCTCACTGGAGATGCACCAGACTTCCAAAAAAGATGATGGCAGTCACAGCAAAGTTGCTCTGCTGAAATGTGCACATCCCACGTGCGATGTTGCTCTGGCCTTGGGCTTGCTCCCAGGTATGTATGTCCACAGTGCTGTGCCACCAGCAGCTCCTGGGTCTGCTCTGTGGTGCCTGGTGCTGGGGTGATGGGCTGTGCTGCCTTGCAGCCTCTTACTTAGCCAGGGCTGAGGTCTGTCATGTGTTCCTTTGCTGCTCCATGACATGGAGCTCTGCCTTGCTGCATGGGGTAGGAGGAGGAGGTTAGACATGAGGAAAATTGGATAGTTGTATCTATCCGGACAATACTATCTCCAGCCTTGCAGGGATGGCTCACGCACTGTAGGTGTCAGGTTGTATCTCCATAGTGTCTGCAGTTTGGGACTGGACCAACTGGACACCACGAGCACAGCCAGCTGATGGACAGCCTGCTTCCCAAGGGCTCAGATTGCTTAGAGACCAGCCTTGCAGGCTGCCACCGAGCATCCCCATTGCCTGGTGACAATAGGAGGAATTGCCATCACGAGGGACTTGACAAATCCTGGAAAGAAGGGTCCAAGAAGTGAGCGCGAAGGGAGAGGTCCCGTATTTGTGGTGTCCAGTCCAACTGCCTTTAAAGGCAACAGGCTGACATTGATTTAAATAGGATCTGGATTGGCCCTTAGTAAATGAGACCATTAAACTTTGCTTTTATCCCCCCTTTTAGTCAAACATGAGGCAAAATAGAAGCCTTTGTTTATTTGCTGGATGGGAGCCTAACTGTTGGTGGGGTCCTGGAGACAGAGATCCAGGCACTTAACTTGAAAATGACTTTGCTGCAATAATGTCATTACGTTTTATTGACCAAGCATTTCCACAAGTGGTGAAAGGGAATTATTGGGAAATTGGGATGAATGTGCATTATGTCACTTTTGAATCATATCCTGTACGTGGGGAAGATGTGAGCCCTGATTAAGTGACCCACCAGGCAGAGGGGGTTTGTCTGTGGTTGCTGTACTACTGTGTGCATGGGAGCTGAGGGCTGCTATAAGGAAAGATTTTAGTGGGAAACTACAAAGCTGTATTAGAGGAAATGCTTTCAATATATCTAAATCAAGATGTATGTGCTTTGATTTCTGCCTGCGTTACATACCCCTGAGCTCTTTTTGGCCAACTGATAGTCATTAGACAAAGCTGTATTGTTTTGCAATTTGCTCATTGCAGGACTATGACTTAACTGCTAAGAGAATAATATTTTCCCTCATATGTAACTTATAATGTGCTGGATGTGCATTCAGCTCCTGTCATGGATTAAACTTCCAGAGAGGTGTGCCACTGCTCTCCAGGCACTTACAGCCTTCAAATGGCTGTCGAGCACAGCCAGATGCAGAGCGTTAACACAAGTGCTTGCAAAGACCTTTTCTCTTGCATCCACGCTCAGCTAGGAAATGAAATACAAGATCACTGTGATATCAATAAAACTTGCTGTCAGCAAGACATGTAAGTTACCTGCAGCCGAATTCCATTTACAGGTGGCAGTGGAGGCTACTTCATGTGGTTTTTCCCCCCCCAAGAATCACTTTTGGTGATTGATGGTGTTCGTGTCATGTGAATTTCATTTCCATTTCTGGCATTTTTTGTAGGGCTTGTGAAAGTGAGAGATCTTAAGGTTTAGGAGAACGGATTTCAGGCAGAAACAGTAAGACTGGAAAAGATTTCTTGTGTTTGTTAGTATTTAGCTGGGCTTGGGTGTTTAGGTCCTAATACTCTGCATCGGAGGCTACTCCAGAGCTTGTTGCTCATAGGAGAGTCTTTTGGTACATGTGTCTAAAAATACCAAAACATTTCTCATCAAAACTAGCTAAATGACCTTTTCCCACACTTTTGTGCCTTTGATTGCACTGAACATGCCAACTTCAATGATTCTTACAGGCAGAAATTCCTGCTATGCTCATCAGAAGACGTATGTCCTGGAATACCTAAGGAATAGCTCAAGGCCAGAGCAGAGAGCTGTGAGGAATAGCCTGGAAGCAAATAATGCTGGATATCTCATTTCAGCACGATTTCTCATTCAGTGCCAGAAGGGATTGTCTTGGATGTTGTCATTGCGAAGTCAAGAAGACGTTGTCATCTTCATCTTCGGGGGCTGGACTGGATGATCTCCAGAGGTCCCTTCCAACCCTAATGATTCTGTGATTCATTTAAAGCTGATAAAGCAGAGGCACGTACCTCCCACTGACTTTCTAGGAGGAGGAGAGTACAGCTGCAAATCAAGTCTCTTTTATTCAGATGCTTAGAATGTGAGTTAAATGTCATGATTTCTATAGTGCAAATAGAACTAAGGGCTAGTAAGATGACTGCTTTTCTCCTCACAGGCCATGATTAATAAATAGCAATGTGTTCCTATTTCTTCTGTACTTAGTCTCAGCCTTGAGACTAGTAATAATCTTCTCCCCCTACCCAGGCAATGTGGCACATTGGAGGGCTCCATGCCTGCATCAGCCCATGTTTTCTGCCCCGATCTTGCCCATCTCTTTGCCTGTTGTGGCCACTGGCCTTGGGCAAGCGCATTGTTTGTGTTTGGCTCGCAAGGACACCCATTGCCAAACAGTTTGGGCAGCCTAATCCATGTTTGTGGCTGGAAGTCACACATCTCCCAAAGTGACATTTCATCCAATCCATTGCTGGGTTTAAGCAGATTATCAATTTCTTTCACTGAGTTTCTCTTTCCAGAGAAAGAAAAGGGGACTCACAGAGGAGTTTGAGCTAAGATCTGTGTGTGTGTGTGTGTGTGTGTGTGTGTGTGTGTGTGTGCATTGAGGATTTATTTATTGGATCTAACCACAAACAGTTTAATGTTTTTGAATTACTGCTCAGTCTCATTTAGTTTGCTTGTGACCTTGAGCCATGCATTTCCAGGGCTCTTGCTAATGGGCCTGTTAAATGATGACAGTGAAATACAGCAGGCCCTTTGATAAGGGGACCGTTGCTACAGTGCACATTATTTTAATGTTATTCTACAAAAATAACCATTAGAATATCGTTATTATTTTTTAACTCTGGTTTTATTTTGTCACACCAACATTACAACAATCCACAGCTAAAATATTTCCCCATTTGTGCAAAGCACATTTCTCTGCCAGGGGTAATGAAATGACCAAGCAGTGACCCTCATTTTTATGTTTCTCCTACTGTGAAGAGGAATTGAAGATGAAATGTAGAAGCTAATAGCTGTGCAGCCCCAGTGAATCTAGCAAATCTAAAGAGCCCAGCCATGGGATACATTTAAATATTAAAGCAGTTTTTATGTGCTCTAAACAATATTTGATGCAGCTCTCAGTATGCTTTAATCTGCCTAAATGGTTATTGTGCTGTGTGTCCTCGCTGTAAAACTGTCTTTTGTGGTCGGGATACTTCCCCCCACTGCAATTTAGATTGGATGTGGATAAACATGAAAGACCACTCTCCAAAATGTATCTTGTACAGGTTAATCCTGCATGGAGCAGGGTGCTTACAGACCATTCCCATTTATTTGATACTCTCTTCCTGATGTGCATTGTGACAATTGCTTGTAGGATATGGAAGGTTATGGTTTAGAGAGGAACTTGACATTAGCTCATTCCTATAGGGAGAGTGGCATCCAGCAAGGTTCTTGAGTCTTACCTTTGCCTGGCTACAGTGGGAGTTGTGTGTTTGCATGTTTGAAATCTCTTCTTGCCAGCTTCATTGCTGAACACCAGTAAACACCATTTCAGGGGGGTTGAGATCCTTCTCTTTCCCATTAGCAGACCTTTTGGGCAGAGGCACTCCAGCTGTTGTGATGCAGTGAGGATGAGGAGGCAGCTTGCCATGCCATCCAAGTGTCAGGTCTGAGGCAGGCAAACCTGGACTAGTGGCTTTTCTTAATTGTATAGAAACAAACACCTTGATTTTCTCTGTGCTTCAGACCATTTTGGCTGGTGTATCTGCTTTGGGAAGGAAAATGCTGGAAGTTGGCTGCTTCAGCTGATGGAGCATCTCCAGGTAGAGGCATCAGATTGAAAGTTGTTTGCATGCATCAGGGCTGTGACTGAATTTCCTACAGGTCTGTATATTTTGTGGGGGTTATGCAAGGCTTACAGAGGTGAGGATGGAATTTTCCTGCTTGTGCACTCTTTCTAACTGAGCTCTCTGTGTCCATTCATGGCTGAGCTCAGGTTGTATTGTTTTCCCAAAGAGCAGTAACAATTTTTCTGCCTCTTTTCAAGCTGCCTGATTCATGTCAATGAGATGTGTAGGAATCCCTTTGCTATTGCCCTCTCTCTCCCAAATGTGGTTGAAATAGGTTAGTGCCCTCAAAAGTGAAAAGGATAAATATTATATTCATATATAAATATAAACATGCATATAAGTAATATAAAGGATGCCAGGTTGGACAGAGCTTGGAACAACCTGCTGTAGTGGAAGGTGTCCCTGCCTGTGGCAGAGGGTTGGAACTGAATGAGCTTTAAGGTTCCTTCCAACGCAAACCAGTCTGAGATGCTATGATAAAAGGTTCTTGTTCCATCTTTCTTTAGGAAACCAGGGTAAATACAGGGAATATACACATTCTGCTTTTTTTTTCTTTTTCCATCTTTCTTTAGGAAACCAGGGTAAATACAGGGAATATACACATTCTGTTTTTTTTTTCTCCTAATCATTCTAATAAAACCCCCACCACTATTTCCTCTTCCTCCTCCCCCAAAGAACAAATCCAAGCCCCAGTGCAGCGTGGCTGTAGTAGTAATAAGGGGACAGAGCATTTAGTAACCTCTGGGAACGGGGTTTCTGAATTATCTTGGAGTCTTGAAATTACTTTAGCAATCTCCTCTAAATCCCAGGTGGGCAGTGATCCATATTGTAAACCCTTCACACGTAATTTGACACAATTAGCAAATTCTGCTTCTGAGGCTGTCTTGTGACTTGTGCTGGAAGTGTTTCCTACAGAGGAGCTGTGGGCTAACTGGGTCTGGATGGAGGTAAATGAATCAGCTGTGGGGAAGGCTGGTATTGTCCAGCTTATCCCAGGCCAGGATGATGTTGATGAAAGAAAATCTAGTTTATTCACTGTCAAAGGATGTTTCACAGGTCAGATGTTATAGATCATAGGTTGGTTTGGGTTGGAAAGGACCTTAAGATCATTCAGTTGCAACCCCTGCCATGGGCAGAGACACCTCACACTAAACCATGTCACCGAAGGCTCTGTCCAACCTGGCCTTGAACACCACCAGTGATGGAGCATTTACCACTTCTTTGGGAAACCCATTCCACTGCCTCACCACCCTCATAGGGAAGAACTTCTTCCTTATATCCAATCTAAACTTCCCCTTTTTCAGTTTGAATCCACCATCCCTTGTCCTATCACTACAGTCCCTAATGAAGAGGTCTTCTCCAGCATCCCTGTAGGCCCCCTTCAGATACTGGAAGGCTGCTACGAGGCCTCCATGCAGCCTGTTTGTTCCCGTTTCCCTGTATATGTTGCACAAATAAGGCAGAGCATTGCACACAACTCCAGTGCAGGTCTTTTCTAGACTCCGAGTTATTCCTGCTCTAACCTGTTTTCCTTAAACAAAGCGATTTCCCAGTGTCTGCAGCTGACCATCCCATCGCCAAGTCGAATGATCTTTGTCAGTGTGACTCTTTTATGATCTCGCTAATGAACTTTCCGTTTTATGCTTCTTGTCTGATTAGTAATGCCAGAGATTTAACCAAGCAGAGATAACTCATTAGCCTGAGCCATAGCTCCAGGGGCACGGTGTCAGATCCTCCCTTCCTGCTCCGTGCACTCCATTAGTTTCCCTGTGCTCCGAGATCTCTATTTTTATTTCTGAGGGAAATGCAGAAGTCTTCTCCTCCTGCAGATTCCTTCTGTATTGGTCATTCCTGACTCATTGACAGTGAAATGTATAGGATCATTTTAGAAAGTCTTAGGCAGTGATTTTCTTTTTAAATCCATATTAAGTTTCATGCAGATCAGTGGAAACAGAAAAAACCATGCACAGAATCTGACTTGCAGTGTAAAGAAGTGATTAATTGCAGTTTGTTGATGCAGATATGATTGTTTTTTTGCTGCAGTTCCTTTCCTTTCTGCTGTTGTTTTAATTTGCAGCCCTTGAAGTTCAGAAATGAAATATTTAATCCATTACTAAGTGTTGAAGTCAGTGCAGTGCAGTGTAGAGAAGGAAGGAGATTTCTATGAGAATGACTCTGTGCATGACTCATTGTGTTGATTTGATCTTGTGCTTCTTGTCTGCTGATCCCAGAGAGGGTGTCTCCTTTCTAGATGCGCTTTCAGGGACTGGGAAGTAGATACTCAATGGGCTAATGTATGTGCATGCTGCTGAGACATCTACACTGGGTTAGTGGGCTGTCAAGGTTTGACCGTTGCTTGGCCACTAGTAGGTTGTATCAGTTCCACATCAGAAACCTGGTTCTGCCAAATAGGTAGGCTGGGGAATAGGCAGCAGCTGGTATGGTGGGGATTCACCTGACGGAGGGATTAAAACCATGGAAGGATAACTCCTATGGCAGAGCACCTTCCTAGGGTAAAGCTGGCTGCAGCAGGGAGAATTGCTGGGGGAAAAAAGAGAAGGGACTCACTGATAAGGCAAAGTCATGTACGGGAAGAGTAGGAGCAATTGCAAGGAAGATACCTTGGAGTAATGTGGGAATGATCTGTAGATCACTACTAATTGTATTGTATGGATTGTGCTATTCATATATGCTCATATGGATCCTGTCACTTTTTCAGGCTAAAGCAATGAAAGAGGTCTGTTACTCACAAGGAGCGTGTCTGCTCCTGCAGAGTGCCTGGTGTCATAGAGAAGATCAGCTGATGCTTCTGGGAGATGTGCTAAAGAGACTGGGGCCTTTTTCTTCTGGAAAGAGAAGCAGAACCAGGCTTTGCACCAACTCTAACAGAAAGGCTTGAATCAGAGTGAGTGGGACCTTGCAGGGAGTAAGCATAGATATGGGTGTGAAAGTCATCTGTGTCAGAACCTGCAGCAACAGCCAGGTCAGGTTTTGGTTGGTAAGCCTCTACTAAGACAGCTTGGCCACTCTAGTTCCTTTCTTTGGACCTTGTCATTAGTTTTGCCCAGTTTTATAACTGCTGCAAACAGGGTAGATTCACCATAGTACCAGATTGTGCCAATGATGATTTTAGTTAGCCCCTTGTAAGCAGTGGGTACAAGCCTGGATTCCTTGTGTACCCACAGCTACCAGAAAACCCAGTCCTTATTAATCTGTCAGTGACCTGCACATTGCAGCAGACAAAGAGGCTTGGGAGCCTGAGCACAGTGTGATGTGCTCCATCAAAGTCGTATGTTTTGCAGCATGGACACTATCAGAACTGTCTCTTGCTGCTGTTTTTCCTTCCCGTGTACAGCACGCAGGTGTTAGCAGGACATGCCAGACAGTGCACATGGGGATCTCTTTGTGATCATCTCCCCCCTGCCTAACATGTGCCCTTCTCACTTCTACTGCTGTTGCTACAGAGGGTAGGCAGGGTCTAATTAAAGACAAGGAGGGATGGGTCTGCATATGTTGCTTGTGTTTGGGGACTGTCTGGCTCGGAGGAGTAATAATTGGCTACAGGGCCTTTCACCTCTGTGGCATGGCTTTGAATGCAGATCAGCTTAGTGACTTTTAATGTCATTACCATGTGACAGCTGTTTTCTGTCTGAAATTAGCTGGTAGTTTGAGTGCTCTTTCTACAGGAAGCCAATATCAATAATTACCACATCAAATGGTGCTATTAGCACCCTTTAAAATATATATAATTTGAAGTTTAATGAATATGCTTCAAGTATACATATTGACATCTGCTGTAACAACACTGAAATCAATATAAATCCGCTTAGCTCTGTAGTTGAGTCTATGTGTAGAAATATATGCTTGTAAGTAGTTGGGATACAGTAAAACAGTAGCTTTTAACTGGAGGACTCCAACAGCTTTCTGCAACTGCTTTTGAGGTCCCATTATTACATAGGATATGTAAGCTCGTAATGCATTTAGAGTCTGTGATTATCCCCTAAAATGTGTAAAAAATCACAGTGAAAAAGCAGCATCAACAGAAAAGGTCAAGGTAGGGCAGGGAAAAGTCATTCTGGATGAATGACTTCCATTTCCATGGTGAGAGCTGTAAGGAGAGATATCTCTTATTAGGCCAGCTGATACAGCTGAATGAAACAGATAAGCTTTTGGGTACATGGGCTCTTGTTTTTCATGTGCCAGCCCTAGATTAAGGCAGCTGCCCAGTTCTTATTAAAAACTTCTGCACTTTGCCAGCTGTGACTGGTTTGTCTCAAGAGGCACGGTGCCTGTCCTCCTGATTTCACTGGCTATGCTGGTGGCGGTGGTCTGAACTGGAGCCACTTGGAGAGTGAATTTTGCTGCTTATTCAAAGGCAAACAGCAAGCCCATGATAAACACCGGGGAAAAGTGCTGTGGCTGAAGGTTGGTCCCTGATTCTTTCCTTGTGTCCTCTGATGCCTTTTGGAGCTCTGTTCTTCACTGCAACCCTACAGCATCAATAATACAGCTGTGAACCATTGCTTCAGTCCCCTATCTGAATGTTAAGCTAAAGAAGAGGCTGAAAATGTTGACTACCTGTATTTATGCTGGAGAAAAATGGCTCATCAAAGCTAAAACCTTCTGTGGAAAAGTGCTTTTTAAAACCAGAACTTCTTGTAGCATGTTCCTCCTGGTTCATAGAGCCAAACAGCTCCAGCAGAGGAGCCCATGGCTTTGCAGTTCACTGGTGGAGTGGGAAACCCATGTCTGTGTTACTGTTGTTCTTTGCTTGGTATCATATATTTATGCAAAGAACAACAGATCCAAGAGAAAAGGCTTGCTGAGAGAGACAGTGTCTCACCCCACTCGAGGGATGAAAAAGAATATCTGACATCCTGACATTTTTCATGATGTGGAATTCTCTTCTCCCAGCGGGTCCTTCTCAAGGTGAAGGACAACGTTCTCAGCATGGCGGTTCCTTGTTTGTGATCCCTCTAGAGCTTTCTACTCAGTCAGTCCTGTAGATTTGCATGCAATCCCTTCCTCCTGAAAACCTTGTAACACCTGTATACTCGTACACTGTTATGGTAACTTGTTCTCCTCAGGGTGAAAATGATTAAATCCCCCATAATTCTGCAGTCCCCCATAATACAGGTAGCCCCTCCTATTAGGTAATGAAACCATTATTCACTAACAAATTAAACATGCAGGTCTGTGAGGTCTTTTATAAACAGATAAGGTGTTATCTGTTAGGGAAGAGAGCCTTCGGGCTATCGCAGAAGAGCATGATTTACATACAGTGAAGGATGTTCCTGAGATCCTGCAAAGGCACAGTAATAGAGACTTTCTTTACAACAAGAGGGGCTCCTCTGGCCCGGTTTCCTGGGGGTCTCCATAGAGTGTGTTTAGAATAGGTTAAAGTTGTATCCATCAGGATTGCTGGAGTTCATGTCCCTTTCTGGATGACATCCTAAACGCCCCTCCAGACCTCTCTCCTATTGTGATGTGATAGGTTTATGCATGGGCTTTTAGTATTGACCTGGCTTCAAAAGGTCTGACTTTCCAGGTGAAGTACTTGAGGTGGGGGTCATTTAGAACAAAGAGCAGAAGCAGTGTCTTGTGTATGGAGAAACTTAGTGACCGGAATGGGAAGAAGAAACCCAGGGACATGTGTTACTCGCACAGATACACCATGTCTCAGTGCAATTGGGGTCTTTTTCATTACTGCATTGTGAAAGGAGTGGCCTGTCTACTCCAGATGTGTTTTATACCTTCATCACAAACCTCTTTCTGTATGAAAAGCAATTCCCCTCACAAATGGCCCTTCATTAGCTGCGGGGTCATGTCAGAAACAATCATCAGTGTATTGCTGATGTGGCCGCCGCATCTTATGAACTCCCTGACCCCAGCAGTCAGCAGGATTTCTTTATGTGAAACACTAATATGAAAAGCATTAGCATTAATGAAAGAGCTCTCGACCTGGTTGGTGTAAGGGGTCAGCAGAAGTTTACAGACACCTTTGACTAACATTCCTATCATGCTGGGCAGCTTGGCTCTCATCTTGTTTTTCACAGGCTCTGATTAATAACATAATTCTCCAACTCTGCTGCAGCCTGTCGGTAGAGCAGGAATCCAGCAGATCTGGAAGCCACCCTAACTGCAAGCCATTGGGATTGGTCTGTCTGCTCACATTCACTCGTTTATGGTGGCGTGTCCATATTCCGTATGGTGAAGAGTTTGAAGAAACTTTCTGAGGAACCTTACCCTCATGCTTCTCGTGACCCGGTTAAGAATCTCCTTCATGGATGGGACAACAGTTTCCCAGCATCTCTCGATCCAATATATTCTTCCCAGAGGATGCGATGATAAAAGTTGGAGGTCCTGAACAGGCCTTAGTCATTATCAGGAGTGTCTGAAAGGATGCCAACAAATGGTGGCGGCAGACGCTGTTGTGAAGGGTAGAAGCCCTTTCTATGAATGTCCTTTTCTCTAACATGAAAAGTCGCTTTTAAAATACGATTGTAGAAATCAACCTGATTTTCACTTAAAAATCTAGTTTGTACTAGGATTAAATTCATGTTACATATAGGTAGACAGTACAGAATACTGACTTATATATAGGGTAATATTGCGCATTAACTACAGAGCTTGAATTGCAGGATGTTTTATTTCGGAACCCCAGGAACACTCAGGTGCTGTGTGAGCACTGTAGCTTTTCCTGTGCTCATGGGGATTGCAAAGGGGAATGTCAGGTACCCATGACTGGGAGCTAAAGGCTTGGTGGCCCTTCAGGGATGTCTCAGCTTATGGATGAGGGGAGAGGGCTGGAAATGTAAGTGACAAACCAGCTTCACCTGCAGAATGAGCTCCCTGTGAAAACGTAGGTAAATTGAATTTGGAGTCTTGCATCAATTTGGGACTCCTAAATTTGATCTTTACAGCAACAACTTATTACTATGAGCATATTATGTTTCACTTCTGCCACTTGCCTTATTCCAACTCCAGCTTTGATTCACAGCATCGCCAAGCACTTGTGAGTGGAAGGAGCTGCCTGTAACTGTTTTGTCAGCCTTACAAAAGCGGTGGGATGTGTATAAGGTGGGAACAATGACTGTGGCAGTCCCAAGACAATGGTATCATTTTGTTTCCAGCCTGGAGTGCTCTCCTGGCTGTCTGGCAGCTCACAGAGCTGGTTATGTTTCAGAGGAGAGAAATAAATGCGGATGCTTGGCTGAGCTATGGGGCTAAAAGTTCATTTCAAAACAAATGGTATTTCAGCTGTCTGGCTTTTTGTAGGAGATGTTTCCTTACTGCAGGAAGGTGATTGTATCAGCAAGGGTGAAATTTCAGTGTTCTTAACAACGTGCTTTACTTTGATGGGATTAATTTACTTCGTTAGGTCTGTTGGTAATTTTTTCTTGCCCAGTGGAACTTTTTCATTTGCTTTCTTAGTGCAGCCAAATCCCAGCTCTGTTGAAAACATGGCACAATAGAGAGGGATGGTGATTCCTGCTCACAGCGCAGTCCTGTGATGGGGTTGACAGTATCCATCAGGCCTGAGGTCCAGATTCATATGTGTAACAGATATGGGACTGACACATGCCCCTTCATCATCACAAAGCCTGTACCTGCATTCAGCCCACAGAAGCTGCAGCCCTTCCAGGGTCACAAAGAGTAGGCTGCAAAGGTTGAACAAGTTGAGGGTCCAAGGTGGGAACGCAGAAATGGCACAGACTTCAGCTCTTTGGTCATTATTATCCACAGTGTCATCGGATCCCACCTTAAGAGAAACAGAAGGGGCTGCCTGGAGAGAGGTGTGGAGTATTTCATACTCCACTTTGGGTAAACATTGGCTTCTGTGGGAGTTGCTTTATTCCTGGATTTGTTATGCTTGGTTTGTCTTGCTGGTTTAAATATTTGTACAAGTGACTAGAGCTATGCAAACTGTGCCTGAAGGAAACGTGAAGCAGAGGATAAGAATTAACTGGAGGTACTGAAATTAGTCAGTATCCCGACTGAAAACATTACCAGGGAAGCTGGAAAAATGTGGTGGAAGCACACGGAGGTAACTCCATTCTTCTAACCTGTGGAAGGGAATGTTCAGGTGATGTATTAGTCTGACAGAGGTGGGTGGTGAGAGCCCATGTTTAAACAGGTCTATAATTTACAATGTCTTTGAAAGCACTCGGTTATTTGTGTTTAGACATACCAGTACGAAGGCAGACCCCTGTGAAGTTACTGTTCAGACACGTTGGCTTCTGCTGCCATTGCTGTTTGGGCAGTGTTGTAGGCATTAGAAATACCAAAGCCTGGGCCGCACCACCTTACACCATACACATGGTTTGCTAGCTTATACATCAAGCTTACATTTACAAGTGTAATAACTCTATGTGAAAACAGGTGGATGCCTTTTAAATGAATTGATTCCTTCCTGTCGGCTGCTGTAGTGGGAAGACAATGCTTGCTAAGAGAAATAGAATGGAAACCCCTGCAAACCAGGGATCTCTTGATATGCAGAGAACAGTGGTGGTGGTGAATAGCTGCTTAGAATGTAAGCACACTGGGGTCTGCCTGTACTGAAAAACTGCTTTATTATTGCTGCTGCCTTAACTGCTGGTTAAAAACGACTCAACTGACAGTATTAATGGCATAAACCTATTAGAGTGTGAGAGAAATGAGGGCATAGGTTTCCTCTAATGGCATTGTTCTGTAGACAAGTGCCTGAAAATCACTTGTTTGCTGAATGGGGAGGGATGGAGAGATCACTTTGATGTGATGCTAATAAGATTTAGTTGTTGAATATCATCCTCTGGAAGAATGAGGGGTAATAGCTGAGTGCCAATGATTCTTCAGCATTCATGGCCACGCTTGGACAATCCAAGACTTCCTACTAGGCAGTGGTAGAAGAGCTACTTTTATCTTTTCCCCCTTACTTGTCACTCACTAGAAAAATAATGAATCCTACTTTAAATTTCTTTTTCAAACATAGGAAGGAGAAGAACAACAAACGTGTGTTACTTCTGGGCACTGCAGAAACAAAAGTTCCTCTGCCTCATTCCCAGTTCCTTGACCCATCGATTCAACTATCTGTAACTGTATTTTACTGTTAATCATGCTTTTATTTGGTTGGTTGTTTTCAGGCTGTTCATTGATTCTGTTGAATACAAGTGAGCAGAAATCTCATTCAGTTGAGATACTTCCTATTAGAATCACAAAACTGTTTGTGTTGGAAGGGACCTTACAGCTCATCCAGTTCCAGCCCCCTGCCACAAGCAGGGACACCTTCCACTAGAGCAGCTTGCTCCAAGCCCCTGTGTCCAATCTGGCCTTCAACACTGCCAGGGATGGGGCAGCCACAGCTTCTCTGGGCACCCTGTGCCAGCGCCTCAGCACCCTCACAGGGAAGAGCTTCTGCCTAAGAGCTCATCTCAGTCTCCCCTCTGGCAGGTCAAAGCCATTTCCCCTGGCCTGTCCCTACAGGCCCTTGTCCCAAGCCCCTCTCCAGGTTTCCTGGATCCCCTTTAGGCACTGGAGCTGCTCTCAGGTCTCCCCTTCAGGAGCCTTCTCTTCTCCAGGCTGCCCCAGCCCAGCTCTCTCAGCCTGGCTCCAGAGCAGAGCTGCTCCAGCCCTTGCAGCATCTCCATGGCCTCCTCTGGACTCACTTGAACAGGTTTCATTAAAGTTTAAAGGAGATTAAAGTATTCAGCAGAGGGAAGGACAGATCTGTCATCCTGCTGTCCTCTTACAGCGGCCTGTGACTCTTTCAGCTCCAATGGGAACCTCAATCTATGCACCAAATTCTCCAAAGGATTAACAGCTTGTAAACTCCCGCAGACGTTTCTGTAAGCAACAACAAATTGCAGCTGGCAAAATCAAAGCCTGCTGAAACTTGCTGCATAAAAAGGCAAGATATTCTTCATCTCTGCTCTCACAAAGCAGATTGTCTCCTGCAGCCTCTTTGACTCTGCAGATGAGCTGGGCTTTATTCACTTGCATACATGCGAATTTTCCTCCTAGGAAAACACGCAGGGTTCGGAAGACAGCGCCCGACAGAAAGGGCTATGTCTTTTGGCTCTCACTTCCAAACAAATTTGTAAGCATGAGGAAAAATATGCCTCAAGAGGTTTAAAAATAGTTCTCATAGCTGGAATTTTTTGGCCGTATTTCTACATAAGGTTATCCACTTGTACTCCCCTGTTAAAAATGGCAATGGGAGGAAAACAGCCGAAGCAGCAAGTGTTATCTGAGGACTGTTTAGTGTCGTAGTATTGCTATCTAACAGGGTTGGAAAATGGGGTCTGGGAGAAAATCCTAATTTTTGGAAGCTGGCAAGCAGTTTGCTGGGGATTAGCACTGTAGTTACGGATGGAATACAATCTGCATCACTCCCCGATTTTCCCTTTCCTATAGCACATTATGTTAATCACGCCACATTCCATCTCTCAATAAAAGGTCAACAGTGCGCTGTTTGTGCAGAATGCGCAATTTAAACTTCATGTCTGTCATTAGAGATAATCTAGGTTTGCCGTATCAAGTGAGGTTGTCATAGAAACTAGACCTGAGATCTCTGTTTACAGCCTTTGGAGAATAAACACTTTGCATTTATTTGCCTGGAAAAAAAAAACCCTCAACCCGTCGCTGAACAATTAAATAAGGTTTGAAAACAAAACCATAATGGCCCGGAGAGAGATGTCATTCATCAAAAATCAATATATGTTATGCAGCTGGTAAACTCCGAGCGTTCAAGCAGTTGACTGACAGCAGTAGTGAAAGATTTCCCAGGGGGGGCAAGGGAGGAACTGATAGTGTATCAGAACGCCTGGAGCAGAAGTAATTTCAATTTGCTAATAAGTTTTGCTCTAGAAATTACAATATTTGTTTAAATTTCTTGCTTTACGTCAGGTAAGGCTTTTTGTGCTGCTTCTTTGGGCGTTTTTAATAGCATTTAGAGATGTATTAGTTTTTATTTGTCTGTGCCTTCCTATCATTGCAAAACTTTTCTTTGTGGATTATTATACCGAGGTTTGCAGGCAGCCTAAAAATATCCCTGGTAGCTGCAGCTTCATTAGTGAGCAAAAGGTGCGCAGCTTCCAGCTTAACACTGAGGGTTTAGCTGGCCCTTTCTGTGACGTGCTCTTAACTTGCAGGGCTCACCTTTGTCAGGCAATGGCCTTCAGTAATGTTTCAGGAAAGGATTAGAGAAATATGTGGACAAAGATGGTTTCTGTTGTTATAGCACAGTCAAATCACCAAGACTATCAATCCTTTTATCCTCAGGGCGTAATCATATTACCAGCTGGGTGTTTGTGGGGGGGTTTTGTCAATGGCATAGCATTACTCTACTGACAAGATGAATGATGTGGATTGTGTGTTTTCTGAAGCATCTCAGTGCTGCCTGATGTCCACATGCACAGTGTCTCTTAAAAGTATGAATGGGCTGTTTGTCTACCACGTCCTTAGGCACAAAGGTGTCTCCAAAAGAGGTGGTCTATTGCCAGCTTTTGAGAAGAAAGTGAAGCACAAAAATTAACCAGATGTTGAAGTGAAATGGGAAAACTGGCAAAACTCATAGTGAAGGTGGGCTGAAGGAGAAGCTGTTGATGTTTTGCTTCTGTGTCAGTTGGGGCTCTTCATTAGGGACTGTAGTCATAGGACACGGAGTAATGAGTTCAGTCTTAAACATGGGAAGTTTAGATTGGATATAAGGAGGAAGCTCTTTACTGTAAGGGTGGTGAGGCACTGGAATGGGTTGCCCAGGGAAGTTGTGAATGCTCCATTTGTGGCGGTGTTCAAGGCCAGGTTGGACAGAGCCTTGGGTGACATGGTTTAGTGTGAGGTGTCCCTAGCCATGGCAGGGGGTTGGAACTGGATGATCTTCAGGTCCTTTCCAGCCCTAACTATTCTGTGATTCTATGATTCTCCTGCAGCAGCCAGGACAACTGAATTCTTCCAGGCAGGAGGTGCTAAGACAAGACAGCAAAGTCAGTTGTTTTCTGCTGGTGGAAGCTGTGCACAGCTCTGTTGGCTGCAATGCATTTCTCTGCATTTCTTCCAGCCAAGAATGTGATCTGTTAGTCCTAAGGGTTGTCCCTGATATCTCATTTTCCTAGGAAGTGTGGGGACAGGTTGGCTAAGGCTGCCCACGTTGTGTTATGCCACTGGTGAATTTGCTGTTTCGGGCTATACGGAGCCCCATGCTCAAACCCCAAAAGAGCAACTACAATGAACACAGGCTGGTATTCTGGTATTTGTAAGCCTTCAAGTCCTTGCTTTTTGGTGGATGCGTTTTCTAACCCATACAAAGAAAGATGCTCAGGTACTCCTGCTAAATGCAGCTTCTCTACCTTTCCAGGGCAGAAAATCTTCCTGTGCCTAATGTGTTTGCTCAGCAGCATGCACTTCCCTTCTAATTATCTGCTCTATTTGTAGTTCTTGACCTCAGCTGCTTCAGTAACATGGCAGGTCTGTGAATCAAGTCCTGGCTTGTTGAACTGCCATTCAGGCCGTTTTTATTATACAATATAGAGTACTTCAGTATTAGCAGGAAAACAGACCTTGATAAGTACTTTCTATTATGCCTGTACTAACGCTGAGAGTCACAGACCTGCCTGTGGGTGACTGGCATCGCACTGGTGGAAACAGTGGGAAAACCAGTAACTAATAACTTGTTCATGCTGGTTTTAAGCTTCCCTCAGAGCTTTTCCTGCAACAGTGCTGCATTAGCACAGGGGCCCAAGTCTATAGACACCTTCAAACAGGCTAAAGCAGTGTCAGGGACTCATAGACAGCATCTACACTTGACTAAGCAGCCTCAAAGGCTTGGAAAAGCTTGGGGGACATCTGCCAGTGTGTCTGCAGACGTGGAGCTCAGGCCAGTCAGTGAGCAGTGTGCCTGCACTCCTGGATTTGCCAGTGAGGGGGGTTGCCTGCCCTTTATGTTTCAGGTTTAATGGGCTCTGCTTGCAACACTTCAGTTTCAGCACATCGCTAAAGTCTGGGTCTGTGGGCTTATCACAACCCTTTCATCTGAGGTGGGAAGGGAGGTTGTGTTGATGATGTGCCTGGGTGTTGCTTGCTGATGGCCATGACTTGGGCACAGGAGCAGGAGGATCTCCACAGTGTAGAACATGATGTACTTGAGCAGCCTGTGCTGTGGAGGAGGTTGGCTGCAGTGTCTGGCCCTTCTGGGCCCCTTTGATAAGTGCAGCCGTGGGTAGCAGTGATAAACATGCTGGTAGCAATGGCTGCATCCAAGAGGGATGTTGGTGCCCCATCCCTGGCAGTGTTCAAGGCCAGGTTGGATGCGGCTTGGAGCAACCTGGTCTAATGGAAGGAGGTGTTCCTGCCCGTGGCAGGGAGTTGTAACTGGAGGAGCTTTAAGGTCCCTACCAACTCAAACCAGTCTAGGATTCTATGACAAGGAGGTAGCCTTGTCTGCTAAAGCAGTAGAAAGCACTTTCCCGTGATGTGACCTGCCTTCCGTGCTGATGGGGTATACTTTGAGGCTTGGCAAATGACTAGCCAATCCTTTCAAATGGGAACAGACACTGGCATCCTGGCCAGCTCTTTGGTCTAAGCATGGTGAACTGAAATGCATTTTTAAATGCCCTGGAGTGAAATCTGGACTCTGACATTGCCTGTGAGAAAAGTCCAATTGTTTTTGTCTTTTTAGGAGAGCAGGAATTAGCTCTGTATATGCATTGCATGGTACGTGTCATTACCCTTCTGGCTGGAGGAGCACCAATTAAATGAGAAGGAGCGTTCTCACATAGCCCTCTGCTACTAGACTTCTTTCTGTATATGGCAAAAAGCATGTAATAAAAAGTGCGTGGTGAGGCAGTTAGTTGAGAGGTGCTTTCCAAAGGCTTACTAGATAGGCCTCACTTTTTGACCTGTGCTGAGGAAAGTTTTTTGATTAGGTATGGGTCTCTTTGCCTTTTATAAGAGATGGAGTGAATATCTGAGTGTACCCTGAACAGTCCTTTAGTTAGAGAGGGAATTATGTTACTGTATTTCCCTGCAAGTATCTTCTAATTTTCATTTGAGCATCTATAGTCATGTTCTCCCAGGAAATTATTTTCCTTGTAATTCTCTGCATAGATAAGGGCTCCATCATGCTCAGCATGGATTTTTCCATTTCCAGTTTCAGGCTACTTCTCACTTTTATTCTCTAATTCCTCCTCTCTTCTCCCTGGTATTTACAGGATACTGTCACCTCTTTTATTCCCCAGTTTGCAAGCTTCATGCATCCTGTTCTCCGTGCTTCCTTTATGGGAAATAGCTACTATTGCTGCTGTAGGAGGAAAGAGGGTGGGAAGAGGTTGTAGTGGTTTGCCAGTGTCTTGTTTCAGGAGGCAGCATTCTCTGCACTCGGCTTGTGCTGGACTGAAGTATGCAAAGTGAATTGTGGCTGGGGTCATAGACTTTGTTGATCTGTGATTTATGGAGTGAGGCAATTTGGGCAGTTGTCAGAGTTTTGTTAAATCTTGAAGCAAGATTTTGTTCACAGAATGAATGATAAAAGGAGATGTGTTACAGCGTCATCCTTTGCGTAGCTCTCCAGGTCTTCTGAGTGGGCTTTGCTTGAGGGACTTTACGGCCCTATCCTCTTGGTGGGAACAGGGGCTGCAGGGTCCCAAACATTGCACAGGGACCCCGATGGGCAGCCTGAACCTCAGCCAGTGCCCCTGTGTGAGCAGAGCCAGACGCCATGATTTGCCTGCTGCTGTTTCAGATTTCTCGCTTACAAGAAACCTGGTGTCGTGGTTTAAACCCAGTCAGGTAACTTGTTCACTCACTCCCAGTGAGTGGTGCCGAGCTGACAACAATCGAGGTCCGTGTCCGTCTCCCCCCCCCCCCCCTGCACCGGGGCTCTCCCCTTCCCCGCTCCCGGAGGAATGGGGAGGAGGATCGAGAGAGTGCAACTCCCACAGGTTGAGACAAGAACAGTCCAGCAACAAATCACCACTGCTACTATCAGCTAAAACAATGATAAGGGAAAATAACAAGGGAAGAGAATACGATACCACTGGCCACGAAAACGAGTTCCACCCGGAAGCCCCTGTCCTTCCGGGTAACTCCCAGTTATCCCCCACCCCGGGCATGATGTACTGTGGTATGGAATACCTCCCTGGCTAGCCCGGGTCAGGTGCCCCATCTCTGCTTCCTCACAGCTTCCCCTCCTCCCTGGCAGAGCATGAGCCTCACAAAGTCCTTGGTCAGGGTAAACATCACTCAGCAGCAACTGAAAACATCGGCTTCACCAACACTGTTCTCAAGCTGGAAGTCAAAACACAGCACTGCACCAGTTAACACAAAGGAAAAACATGACTGCTACTGCTGAACCCAGGACACCTGGAGAGAGGCTTTGGACAAAGCCCTGTAGGGACAGGCCAAGGGGAATGGCTTTAACCTGCCAGAGGGGAGACTGAGATGAGCTCTTAGGCAGAAGCTCTTCCCTGTGAGGGTGCTGAGGCGCTGGCACAGGGTGCCCAGAGAAGCTGTGTCTGCCCCATCCCTGGCAGTGTTGAAGGCCAGGTTGGACACAGGGGCTTGGAGCAAGCTGCTCTAGTGGAAGGTGTCCCTGCCCATGGCAGACTCTCCATCTCCGCAGGCTCCAGAGCTAGCTGGCTGATCAGTCCTGATTTTACCTTGATGCCTCTGCCCCTGTACCCTGCCAAGTGCCTTACACAGAAGACAGACAGGTATGTGTGTGTGTAAGTGTGTGTGCAAGACCATCCTTCCTATAGACAGTGCTTGTACCCTTCTTATGAACCTTTCAGTCTTCACTCTGGGTAGGTGAGGAAGAGCAAAGCTGGGCAATAGCTGATGTGGCTGAAGGCGCAGGATCCCTCCAGGGCAGGGATCCCCTCAGCAGAGCATCCATCCCTGTGCACAGGAGGTGCCCACAGCACTGCCTGTGAAAGTCAGGGCTGTCACTGCAATAGCATGATGATGAAGCTTAATCACCCTCCGTGTTCAGAGCTTCCCAAACAGCTGTGATGCCTACAAAACTGGGATGATGATAATGGCTCTTCCGCAAGGAGCCAAGGTTAATCCATAGCGCTCGCCCGCTCGCACGTGGTGCTGTGTTATTTGTCACGTTTGCTGTGCCTGTTTCACCGTGACCTCCTCTCCCTTTGTTTGGCTTTGACTCCTCCTGCTCGCGCTGGGGAGGGACAGCTTTATCTGAGCTCATGTGGCACCTGCCTCTGCTCCTGGGTGCTACACGAAGAACAACAATAGCAACCCAGTGCCTAATTCTTGGACTTCTCATCCAATTGCTCCCAAGTGTTAAAAACAAATAGTGTTTGGACTGTTGTGAAGGAGCTGATTGCCAATGGCGTATATTGAAGCTGATTTTGAAGGGGTCAAGGATATAAAGCAAAATGACCATTGCAGATTATGACTGGAATTCACTGGAAACCTTTTTAGTTCAGATATTTTTAATAAGAAAAGATGTTTCTACACATTCTGTTCTGGAAGGGTGAGGATATAATATTACAGCTTATTGCTGCCTACCTCTATCCCAAAGGTTTTAGTTTGAATTTCTGATTTTCCCTGTTTTTTTTTGTTATTTTCATGTCCTTTTTTTTTTTTAAGGTAAAAAATTGAGAATATCCACAGGAGAGTTTCACTCAGGTTTATCTTCCAAGACAAAACAATTCAGAAGGACAGCCAGTGCTTGGCAAAACTGGCATCTATGAGCTGCGCAGACAGCACAGAGCTCATGCGACTCCAGAGCTCAGCAGTCAAATGGTTCTCTCTCCAGCTTGGCCCAGTGTGTTCTGTACAATCACTGCAGGGAGGAAGCAGTGGGGGAGGAGAGGGCAGAGGCTGGTGCTAATGTTTTTAATTTCTCATTTACTATCAGGCAGCACCATATGGAGCAGGATGGAGGATGGAGAGGGAAGAGGGATGCAGAGCGGTTTTCCCTCGAGCTGCTTGCTGGAAGGCAAGGAAAGTGAATTCTCTGCAGGTACCCTGAGCCTTGCCAGAAAAGTGGCTTTCATGATTGCTAATGGTGGTGAGGACATTTCTTTAATCAAATGCGTCGGTTTGGGGTATTTTTTGTTGTTGTTCTTAATAGGATGAGTGGGATTGACTTCTGCCACTCTAATGTTTTCATAATGCCTGTGCATTATTTTCCTGCAGCATTCACAAGTATCCTAGGCACTTGTCCCAATCAAACAGTATTTGTTTGGAGACCCAGTAGGGTGCCCAGGCATCTGAATGCCTCTAAAAGAAACACCGCTGCTTCGGCTGATTGTGCAATGGCACTTCTCCTCCCAGCTGCATCTGAATACCTCCAACTGCCAGCAGACCTGTGGTGAACAGAGACTCTTTCCCCTGCTCGACTGCTCCTCTGACATCTCTTCCTCCCACAGGTTGCATCGCCTTTATTCCAGTGACCGCTCAAAGCCGAAAGCTTTGCACTTGCTCAGAAGCGAAGGGCTTTGAAAGCAGGCGGAGGGAGGAGAAAAGCATGCCAGGAAAGTGATGCCCTTGACAGTCTTGTGTTGTAACGTCTGTGTAGAGGGTGCTTGAGAGCTCGTGGGAGCTCTGAGCTCCTCTGAGAAGCATGAAAGGTATGAGTAAAAAGGTGTGAGTAAAGACTTGGGACAAGCTTTTCAAACAGCTCCTGAGGGGTGCTTTGGAGCTGTGACATCCTGAACCTAACGCTGTGCCTGGTCTGTATGAACCAGCCTGCTTTGTGTCAGCAGGAAGGCCCCCAGCAAAAAGCCCTTCTAGTCCCTGGGTGATGAGACCAGAACTTGTGCGTGCCTATGTGTGTGTTTAGACAGACAGTGCTCATCCAACTCTGGTGCCTCTGCTAGCAGGGTGCCTCTCGAGCCTCAGGGAGCACATAAATCTATTGGCACTTCAGCTCCCCTCCAGCCTCACGCACCCTCGGCTCAGCATGCTGCAAATTTCAGTGATTTAAAAAGCATTATTTGCCAGCTTCTCTCTTTTTAGTTTATCTTCTATCTTTTCCTTGCGCTGAGGTCATTGTTTCATAGCTGCGAGGCTACAGCCTCATGACTCCATCTCCTAATTGTCTTTTAGGACCACTTGACTTATCCATAATGGATTTGCAGTGCAGTCAGAAATGAAAAGTGATGTTTGTAAAACATTGGGTTTAGGGTAGCTCAAAAAAAACCACCCTCAAACATCTCTATAATGAGTCTGACTCACGGCTCCATTGACAAAAAGTACGCATGAACGTGTCAAAAATGTTCTTCTTGGTACGGTTTTGAAATGAAGAGGTACTTGATGTCCAACTATTGATCTTCCTTTAGAAGTTGTACCTTCTATAATCTGTTCCCCAAAGCCTCACTGTGTTCTTCCCAAAGGGAAATAGACATTTAAATCAGGTGGCTGTGCACTGAGCATCTTGGCTATGCTGCATATTCATATTGCTTTGAGCAGCAGCAGATAATTGAAGAACTCTTTTAACGGAGGGGGTGGTGAAGTGCTGTGGTTGGTTTCAAGCTTCTGCTCCCCCCTTTGGGTCTCTGTAAACCCAAAAGAAGTGTCAATAACCTTCAGCGAGAGATAGTGAAGGAATGTCTTGTGCCCCTCATGGGAACAGGTTGGGGGAAATTAGCACAAAACATGTAGGAAAAAGCCTGCTGTGTGTATGAAGCCCATCCTGGCTGGCCTTGCTTCAGGTGAGACAGAGTCCCTCTCCATCATGTCACTGGGCTTCTCTCTTAAAGAGCCTGGCACCTGCCTTGGTTATGGCATTTGAGACCTTCTGACTCTGTCTTTGGGCCTGGTCATGGCTTAGTGGCCCAAAGTAAGCAATAATTGGTATGTTTGGATATTAAACACATAGAAAGTTGCTGTCAATCTGCATACATGCATATTTCTTACCTCTCTTTGGTGGCTGTCTCTTAATATTTATGCATTACATCCTAGGATTGGTATAAAGGAACTTGTTTTCCCTTGTGAAGAGAAGCATGCACAGAGGAAAGTATCTCCTGATCTAAGCAGAAAGCTCGGATTCAGGATTCCTGACTTGCCTTCTATTTGAGCTGTCTGTTCGGTACCTTATTTTTGTGATGCTCACACTGCAGAACGGATGCGGTACCTGAGTTAAAGCAGGGCAGTGAGTCATGGCCTTTACAGGGACATGCTCAGGTAGCACACACCAGGGTACCTGATGTGCATATCTGTGAAGGTGAGGGAGACCTGAGCTGAATCACTGAACATCTGCCAATGCAGATGAGCTGAATCTGCTGCGGGGTGTTTAGTGTACATGCTCAAACACTCAAACTTCCAAATCTATGCAGAAGAAAGGCTTGCTCAGAGTCCTTGCTAACCTGTGAGAGCTGCTTGCTTCCCTTGTCCGGATGGCAGCCTTCCCAGGCAGTGCATCCAAGTCCTGAGGCAGCAGCCACACATCATGTCACCTCAGGGAAAGGACCTGTGCTGTGCACAGCACTCACGCCAGCGAGGGAGGAGGTTGGAACACGGCTGTCAAGGAACCGAAGAGGACGGAGGTAGGCGACCTTGAATTGAAAGGGTCTTTATCCTGTTTCAAATCTGCACCTTGCCGGATCAGGACTGGATGAAAATGATTCTCTTCTGCTGGTTGCTCAATGGCCTGTGTGAAGCATAATTGACAGATTTGGCCGTGATGTTGCCAAGTCTTCAGGCTCCCTGTGAGTAACACAATTCTGGCTCCTGCTGTGCAGAGCCTCTCGCTGTAACGTGAGGCATTGCTTACTTTCCATGATATTTTAGGGGAGGAAGGCAGTTTTCAACCCCACACAATGACTCACAGCTGAGAGAAACACAAAGCCACAAGCTCAGGGGCTAAGTTTAGTCTGTTGTTTAGTTTGATGCATGCATCTCACGAGACTGCTTCCATACAGCTTGTGTTAACATCTGTCCTTCATTAAGACGGCATTGTGGGTTTTTACATAACATAAGTTTATGCCAGATGATGTTAGGAATAGGCTGCAGGAGCTAGAATCATACCACCTAGCTGTAGGTGCTCAGATGAGGTAGGTCTCTGCTCCTTGAGGAAAGAAGCATTTGTGCTTCGAGAGGGTGACCGTTGTGGACGCTGCAGAGAGACATCTGTGTCTCCATTGTCAAAAGGGAGTGAGAAGGGTGATGAACCTCTTAACTTGAGCCCTTGGGTGATGAATCTGAACTTGCACTCAGTGAACTTGAGCTGAGATCTCTATAAATGGAGGTCTCTCTCTGTTACAGACCCTCACAGGGGAAATCACAGAGGTGGCTGTGTCTCACTTGGTACCAGCAGGTGTGTGTGCTGCAGCATGTGGCTCTGTTGGTACCTCCAAGGGGATTAGGACAAGGTGTTGGCTCCCCTGCTATTGCTGACTCAATACATGGGGACAGGATCTTTAGCTCAGCTGGATTCTCTCAGCTTTTTGCATCCTTGAGACCCAGGCTCAGGACCTTGGATATTGTGCCAGTGCTGGTTTTACTGCAGTGCTTTCCATATTTAATGTGGCTAAATGAGGCTGTCTCTTTAGGAGTGTCTCTGTAGGAAAGTTGCTTCCTGTGTGCCTAGAAACTGCCTAGCTCTGCCTGGACAAGATCTGAATGGTTAAGCCTAGAAAAGAAACTATGTTTTGAGGCAGCAGGTACTGCTTTCTACAAGGTACGGAGAATGGGCTCGGAAATGGGGCAAATCTTAGGCAGTGCCAACTTACTCTGTAGTATTCAAGGCTGGTTCTGCAGTCTGAGCCTTGACTAGTTCAGTCTAGAAATTCCCATTCAGTGGATATTTACTCTAATATTAAGTGAATTTGCATGTCATTTCCAAGTCTTTTTCCAGTACTACCATCTGTTACATTCCCCTGATCTTTTACCTGACCTCTAAATTGATAAAGTCCCTCTATTTGGAGGTGAGGACTTGCCACAGTTCACTAGGGATCAAGTAGGGCAGCGGTCTTCCAGGGGTTAAGCATTTACTGCAGCTAAGACATGTGATTTGGTCAAAGGTTTTATCCCGTGGTGTGAAAACACTGCTTTCTTGCTCCTGTGCAGGAGTGTGGCTTGGGCACTGCTTGTTTCCTGCACTTGGGGCTTCAAACCAGCAGTGAGGGGGCAAAAAAAGTGTAGTAAAGCAGCAGAAAGAGCAGCAGGTAATGGGAGAGGAAGTGTATTTGCTCTGCAAAGTCTTGAAAGACCTTTGGATGTCAGAAGAGGTGGCTGAGGAGGTATTCCTCCTTGGGGATCCCTCCTGAAGGTATCCTGAAGGCCAGACAGTGAAGTTCAGCCCCATGGAGCACCACAGGCTCTTGATGAAGCCCTTCATTACCACCTCCTCATTGCCGTCTTAGCATAGAGTCATCAAATCCTAAAATGGTTTGGGTTGGAAGGGACCTTAAAGATCTCTTAAAGGTTCCACTCCCCTGCCGTGGGCAGGGACACCATCCTCTTCTTCCTCTCCCCAAGGCACCTGACACAAAGCAAGCCGAAGGCACAGCATTTTTCCATGGATGCTGCTGTGCCGACTGCTGAATTTAGCAGCCCCTTTGGCAACTCCTCAGTGCCTAAATCTGTCTAAGGAAGCCTCCATGTGGTGAGGGGCAAAATTAAACGAGTCAAAGGCCTCATTAGGGAGCAAGTTCATCGGTTGTGGCTGGGGTGAAAGATAAAGCCCTTTGCTTTCGTGGGGCTCCGGAGCAAGCTTTCCTGTCTTGTAGCCTTTGCAGTCGCCTCACCTTGGAGTTGTTGCTGTTGACCCTGGTGTAGCTGCCACACAAGCATAAATTGGATGAGAGCTAATTAACTGTCAAAACCCAGGGCAAAAGACAATAAACCCCTGCTTCACCTCCTGGTGGGTTTTAGTCTTTTCTCTTTGATGTGACAGCTTGTCCTCCATTCCTTTTGCAAACAACTCGCCATTGCAAAAGGAAGGCAATACAGCAAGGCAATCATTTACTGCCCGTGACAGCAAATAAACATGAAAAATGGGCTTTGAAATACTAAAGGACAATGATCAGAAAGGTTTCTTCTTTCATCCTAAATCATGATGTTTAGCACTCGGCTGTAGTATTAGAAGTTATTTATAAATGTCCTGGCTTGTTATGAAATATATGTTTTTATATAAAGATAAATAATGTTTTTTGATCAGATGATAAATTGATGTGTTCTGCATGAGGAGGGGGAAAAAACCAACACAGGCTCTGTGTAACAGCCCCGTCTTTATGGGGAGGCACCTAAGCAATGGCAATATTGCAGGGTGACATTTGCTCCTAGGCATGTGTAAAACAAACGTGTTTCTATTGCAGGAAAGCTAATCAGAACTTCTGATGGAACAGGCTTCTGTCAGAAAATGCTGGCTAATCAAAATCAGGGCGTCTGGCTGAGTGCTGTCAATCACAGATATGTTCAACTGAGGAACATTCCTGTTTTGCTTTGGTAAGGTAAAAATCCTTGTTTCCGTGTTGGCATCCTTCACATAAAATGTTGATATACTCGAGCAGGATTTAATTTGTTACATCGCTTTGACAGCCTCAAAACAAAATGTTTACATGTGTCAATGCAGATGGGTTCAAAATGGGATGGGTTTTTTTTGGACTGTCACTTCCTGAGAAATTTTAGATTATTTATTTTTGCTCTGATTCAGTGTAAAACCAGCCAAAATGTCAGTTTCTCATCTGAAAGAAACTCAGTTTTTCACTCGACTCCAATTATGGCACTTGAATTTTGAAATTCAAAGAAGCAGAAACAGGAGGCAGGAAGAAGATGTGTTAAAATCACCTTTCTTTTCCCCCCACATAGACACATGAGTCAGCTATGTCAAACTCAGCGTTTTCCAATGTTGTTACTGGAATTGGGATATCACTGTGTTATTATTTCCACGTTATTGTAGGCACATTCCTAGCTGGGCCCTGTGAGGATGTATTTCTTCTGGGAAATCTCAGTTCCCTTCACCTGAACGTGGATGCATCCTCCTCATCCCACTGAAGCAGAGGTGTTTGTGGATCCTCATCTCTGCTGCTTAAGGATCTTGGATCATTTTGCTGATTGAGTGTTTAGAAGTAATGGAAGCTGCTGCTCTCCCCAGGCTCTGGAGCATCCTGCTGACTTGGGGGACTGTATCATGGAGTTTCAGTGTCCTCTGTACAGTGAAGCAGCTGTTAGAGCTGCCCATGACAACTCCACAACTGAGAGGGCTCTGAACACCCCCCTCAAACAGCAGTAATGGTGCATCTGCTGCGCCAGCAGCTTTCATTTAAAAACAGTTCCCAAGCCTTCCCCATACTGTTTAACTGTGAGCAGGCTTGTGTGAGGTTTGTTTTCTTTGCAAAGAAGTTGTAGCACGCTTTGGAGCAGCCTGTGAAGAGTTAGAGGTGTGCATATTTGAGCTTTATTTCATCTTGCTCTGAGGTTAATAGGTGTTATGCTATTACCTTTTGCAAAAACAGAGGCAAAGCAGAACTGCAGAAGAAGCCAGGCTGGAATCCAGGTGACAGTATTGCCTCAGCACCCCATTGACACGGTGTGCACTTGTGGGTTATTTCAACTAGTCTGAGGTTAGGGCAGCCTAGCTTAGAAAGTCTTTAAGGGGGAATGTGAATCATGCTGGAAATGAGGGTTTTGACAAACAAGATGAAGACAGATTTACTTCACATAGGATGATTTTGGTATTTGAAGCTAAATCATGTGCAGCAAAAGCATTCTTTTACTTCATTACAGGAATTTGACAGGTTTTATTTCAAGAAGAAAATAATGTCACCAATTGTCACAAGCCAGCCTGAACAGAGCCTTGTTCATGCACTCCTTTTCCACACTGTTTTGAATTGTACGGTAGTAAATTTGAGGCAGCTCTACTGATTTCACTGGGAGGTGACTTTGGTTTTATACAGGTGGGATTCAAAAGTGATTTGGCCTGTTGCATTCGGATTGTGGCCAATTTAAGACATCTGGCAGGTTAGCAAGTGTTTGCTATTGCTAATCTGAACTACCAGAAATGGGAGCCCACACTAGGTAATAATACTGGGGAACTGATGAGATGAGAGAGAAAGATGCTTAATGAAAATGTATCAGTATATCCCAGGCTTTCCAATCCCCATGTCATCATCATTAGTGCTGCTGAAAGATATGATGGAGGAGTCGTCCAGCCCTGCCAACATACTGGAGGTGGGACTGATGTAAGGTTGGTATGGATGTAGTGCAAGGTCCTGATATAAATATATGGTACCATTTCCACCTCTTCAGCAATAGGTGTGTTACTACTAAGTAGTAATAGAACAGTAGCTAATAATTGGTCTGTTCTTAACTATCAGACTCATATGTGTTTCAATATAAAAAATAAACACATATCAGTGTGTAGGTGTTTGCATATGTACATAAGCAAGGTGGCTTCTTGTGTGACCTTTGGGACTTACTGTAGGAAGTCTTTGGCCGTCTTGGTATCATGCAACCCATTGCACTTTCCTTCTCCACTTCATAGAAGGCTCTGATTTGCTTTTGGTTTCAGGGTTCATTTTGCTCTTAAGGGAAGGGGGAAGACAGTATTTCACTGTGGTGAGAGGAGGGGGAAACAGTGCCTACACGGGTCTTCACATGTGATTTTTGTGGTCTTTAGATGGATGGGGAAAATGAACTTGGGTTGCAAATGGTTCGTGTTGTAGTAAACTGGCCTGCTGGGAGCCACTTCTGCAGTAAGCCCTCCAACCTGGAATAGCTTCATATGGAGCATGTGTTCAAGTACAGGGAAACAATCCTGCAGCAGCGAGAAGCTCTGCTCCTTTTGCACTGCCTTGCAAGGAACAGTGTTGAGGTGCTGTGGGAAGCTCCAGCACTGATAGTGAGAGGTGTCAGGGTTCATGGGGTGTGCAGGATGCTTGATACGCCTTGAAGGCTGAAGTCCTGTTTCAGGGAACAACAGTTGTCAGAAATCAAGCTTGCCCAGGTTTTATTGGCTCTGTTGGTTCCTTCAGGGTGACTTTTGGTAGCGCACAGCTATTAAATGCAGAGAGTGCCTCTGACTCCCAAACAGAAGAGTGACGAGAAGGCATGGTAACAGGCTGTGAGGGCAAAGACGTGCCTTGGTGAAAGATTCCTGTAGCTGAATTGGAGTTGTGTTAAGCTCTTCCCTGAGGGCAAATACTTGATTTTATTTATGGCTCCTGAGTTGGAAGAAAGCCTTCATTTTAGAAAGGTTTCAGAATGATTTCTCTTCTCTCTCCCACTTGTTTTATTTAACTAGCTGTGGCACTCACTATGGTTTCACATAATAAAAGCACTCTGTTGTAGAAATCGGAAATCAGCCTCCTAATAAACTAAAACTATCTTCCCATTTCTTGGTTTCCACATCAGGCAGCTGTGGACATGTTTATACCTCCGGTCTTTTAAAATTCCCATCACTCCAGTTCTTATATTAAGGCTCAAACCATTTTAAACACATTTATATTCTGAAGATAACCAGAGATTTTTGTGCCCCAACACTGGTTACAACCTCAATAACAGCATAACCATGACAGGTAAAATCCCCCAGTAGGACCAACACTGGGAATGGCTCTAATCTTAAAGTAAGGAGAAATGTTGCTTTCTTGCAGTTAATGCTGAAATGCTGGGCACTGTTCCTTGACCTGCAGGAGGTGGCGTATGATGCTGTATGCTGCAGTAGGCTCTGGGTGATACATCATGCTTCAACAAGAGCTAGAAGCCAGCATGCTCCTTACCTCCCTCTCCCCACAAAAAGTCTGTATTGATGCTACTGGGCTGCATAAGGACTTGACCTTCCTCTTATTAAAATCAAACCTTGACTAGAAGGTAAAGAATACCAAGCCCTATACCCTTCATTATAGGTACCAATGTGATGTTGGGAAGCACAAGGGGCTGTCCACAGTGACTCACAGATAGAAGGAAGAGGGTTATAGGGGTTGTTTTTTGGATAACTAAGGCTGTTTAAGCCACCACAGGTTAGCTCCTGAAGCCAGAACTGCTGCTGCAGATCCAACACCCTGTCACTGTGATGTGCTCTTGATGCTGCCATCTTCTTCAGTTACTGAGGGGCTCCTCTTTCAAGCACTGACCTCTGCCTTTTAGTCCATTTCTTTAATTCAATCTGAGCTTGAGGACTAGACAAGATAATGGTGATAAATAATGGGAATAGGAAAAACTGAGGTAACTGTGTGTCTCTGTTCAAATGGGCTGCAAAGGGGAGTGGGACTTCTTTGGGGCACTTGAACAACCTTGTGGTCAAGGGCATCTTTCAAAATTGAGAAGGGGAAGTGTCCTGTTCCTCACAGGTTTTGCATTTGGTCTGCTCTTGGCTTTGTTTCATCTCAGGTACATGCTTCTGCCAGGCAGCTCCTGGTTTTGCTCCCCATGGGAATACCAGTCCTCCTGTATTATTTCCCATGCCACTCTGATGTCCTGGCTCTGTGCTCTTGCATTCAGCTTGGTTGTATGCACATGGAGCAGTGTTTTAACTGCAGATGATGTTACTCGGTCAGCTGAACTAAGATGTTGCCTTTGATGTCCCAGTGCAGCATGTCCCATCAAAGTGGCATGGCCCATTTAACTGTATGTAGCCCTGCTGAAATACAGAACACTTAGATATGCCCCTTCCTTACAGTGCCAGCTCCTACTTCCCCACTGAGCCTTCTGTTGTTTCCTATTGAGAGCAAATAGGTGGGATAACCATGTCCTAGGTTAATGACATCTACTCCCACACTGCACAATGAGAGTCATGCCTGTACTCAGAAATACGAGCAGAAAGTGTCAAATGGGCATAACATAGGCGAGGGCAGAGCTAGAGAAATCTGAGTTTACATTCTTTCCTCCCCCTTACTAGCACCAGTAATACGAGGAGCCCAAGGGAGAGAGCTGCCAGGCAGGTTTTGCTCTTCCTCCTCTCTCTAAAGCAGCTTTTAGAGTCCAGGGTGGTGCTCTCAAGACACTGATTTGTGCTCAACCAACCTAGGCCTGCTTTGTATGTTTGTCATTGGCACAGCCACAATCCAGTGTTGGTTCACTTTGATAGTGTTCAGCCTGTTCAGCCTTCCCTTTGGACCACTGCCCTTTCTCCACTGCAGTGTCAGGCTGAAGGGGCAAGTTGCATGGAGCTGGCTGCAGAGATCCAGCAATGAACTGATGAATACTGTATGGAGAAGTGATTTGGTGCCTGCACCCTGCACGATACCTGTAATAGAGCAGCACACCACTGTGATTGTCTGGTGGCTTCCCTAATGACCTCGGTGCAAGACTCTTCTCGCGTGGGAAATGGCTTTTTTAGTCTATGTTCAAGCTCATCTCTGAACCAGCCTTTGTGGCTGTTTAAGGCTTAGCTTTCTGCACCATTTATTTGTTGTCTGTTCCCTCTTAAATTGCCAGTCTTGATGCCATATGGCTCACTTAATAGATAAATAAGCCAGTGAGTGTGGTGTAAATATTTCCTTACAAGTTAGATTGCAAATGAGGAAGCTGTTATTTCATCGGAAGAAATTGAGCTTTTAAAGTGAGATTAACAAAAGAAGCCTGTCTGAATACTGCTGGACTTCACCCTGAAGCTTTTGAATGCCTGATATAGTTAGTTATTTAATAAACTGACTAGATTTTTAATTACTGTTTAAACCTGCCCTTTGGTAAGACTCTCTAAGATCTATCGGGATGTTATAAACGGCAATAAAAGAGGCAGCTCTTTCTTAAGGCAGTGGATATGGCATAAAGAAAGTCAGGTTTAAGAGTACTAAGATTATGTGATATAAATGGTGTAATGGAAAATACTAGGCAACTTGCAGTGCATTTACTGCTGTACAGCCTAATACCCTCAGTTCAAAGCTTAACAAAGCCACAAAGGCTAAAACAACAACTGCCCCTTCTCTCCCATGAATGTGCTCTGGGAACAGCATGTAGCTTATTAAATTATTACAGAGACTATAAAAGGATGCATCTATCTCAAAGCTCATCTCTCAGATGTACTTGCCTGTATGTGTACATTCAGTTAGCTTGCTGACAGCTTTGCCAAGAAATAAATGTATATGGGAAGGAGAGGAGCATCCTCATATTTATTACCCTTAAAACGCTTGGAGGATGAAGTGGCCCCATCCATTTCTTTTTTTCCTCAGGCTGCTTTAACTTGACTCTGGGAAACAGTTGTGAGAGCAGAGGTCTTTCACTGGTATAATGGGAGTCAATGGGAGAAGAACACTTAGAAGGGGGTGGGTGGGTTACGAACTTGTCCTTTTAGCAGAAATCTGGAGTGGGACTGGTTGTTCGGTATGGTCAGATACATGAACACGTTTCAGTGTTGTTTTAAAAGCAAGTATTTAATGCTGTGCCATCTTCCAGAGCTTAGTGTTAAAGGGCTTATTTTGTTTAAGAAAAGCTCCCAGGTATTAATGATTAAGCGTGACTCCAATATGGTCTCATAGTGGTGAGTAGGGGGTACTGTGGCAGTGCCTCCGAGGAGACTGAAACCCTGCGATGCTGCGGTGCCTTGCAGGAGGGGAAGATAAGGGAAGTAACATTCAGACCATCCAAAGAGAAGATCAAAGCAGAGCTGTTTGTGAAACATGCTGTAGCCTCAGGTGTGTTAACATCTCAGTGCATGTAAGTTGTGCTTGGAAAAGGTCTAGCTCTTATCTAAGGGAATAAATTAATCCTGACACTGAGTGGTGAAGCACACAAATATGAGGAGCATCTGTTGAGAGCCCAACTCTTGTGCATTTTGGTGCCCTTGAAATGAAGGATTCTAGTTCAGCTGTTGGCTTCTGAAGATAAACCCTATGGCTGAGGCAGGCAGAGAGTATTTGGTCTAGTCTGCCTTTGGGAAGCCAAATGGGCTTTCAATGGCTTTCAATGGTGCCTGACTGGGCTGCTGAGAAAACCCACTTGAAGTTTGCTCTTGGAAGCAACAGTGACTCTGTGTTTGAGGGAGAGATGCAGCCATTGCTGCTGGGATGGACTACTTGGTTTGATCTTGCTTGAACAGGACATGCAGCTGGTTGGGGTTTCTTGGGATTTAGCCACACAGGATTTTGCCACTTAGTGTGAGCAGTAAGTGCTGCAGAATGGGGATCTTGGCAAGGGGTTGTGTTTGCAGCTGAGTTACTGACTTGATACTGTCTTTGCCCTGCCTGGTGTTGGAATTAGCATAAGTTTTGCCTTTTTTTGTTCTTTCTTCTGGGCACACACAGCTTCCAAGCACTGCTGGTACAAGTAATGCTGGGTTTTCAAACCAAATGTCCCAGAGGCTGTGCTCGCTGGCAGGGAGCCGCTTCCCTGCGGGTGCTGGTGAGCCAGGACTACCCAGCATTGCTGTGATGCCTGCACCAGCTGGGAATGTGCACTCCTGACACCAAATTCCCGGTCTTGTTACAGCTACACAATTAAAAGCAGGGGCGTGGGGAGGAAGAGTCCACTTCTCAGGATGCTGAGGGTTACAAGGGAGAGTCAGGCTTCCAAGAGGATCCCTTGGTGGTGAAGACAGTAAGGATGTATCCTGTCAGAAATCCCAGCATTGTGTTTCTGGCTGCCTTTTTCCTCCCAAAGCCTGAAGATGTTTGAGTAATGCCCTGGTATGCTACATCGACTGCAATATTCCACTGTTGGTGTGGCACGCAAGGCCGGTCAAATACCTTCTCTCTAAACTTCTGCCTCTGTGAAACTTTCTCTAACAATCTGATTTACTTCACTACTTCCTCATATAAATGCAATCATATTTAACAGTAAGAACAACGTCTAAAAAACATTTTTCCAACCCCCATGGAGCTCAGCGGCTATTTCACAGCATCTCCTGTGACCTGGAGTATTGGTGGGGCTCCCGTTGTGTTGTTTGCAGCTCGGAGGCTCTCCGGGTTGCATAAAGAGTGTAAAGAAGTGTACACTTTCGTGCTCAGTGTCATATGTGCTTTGGAATGATCTGCTGGCAGACCTTTAATTTTGTTTCCAGTAATTTGAGGTTATGGCTAGGATTACATCCCCCAGTCACAGAGAGATATTAATCAAGAAACAGGCCTCTTAATCCTCCTTTCAGTTCTAATGAAACACTGTAAAAATGCCTTGCACCAGGGGATGTCAAGTATCAGTTGTGCTTTGATTAACATGCTTTTGTGACGGGTTTACTGTTGTACCATGTACCAAGTTATTCAGCAACCTAATTTAAGCTGTCTGTCAGGAGGAAAGTACAAAGAGAGCATTATTTTCTCTCTGGAGTTGCAATAACAGACTTGTGTATCTACAAACGTTGGGGTTTTTTTAGCTGCTGGTTTCTCTGCACCCCTTGTGACGTTTTTAACCTTCAGAATAAATGGACGTGACACAAATCACACTGTCCCCTGAATGGCAATTAGGAAAGAGATAAGAAATGGGAAATGTTTTTGCAGCTGATATAAGTTAAGACCTTGCTTTCTCACAGCAAAATGGAATTTGGACCAACCCTGCTGGAGTATAATGGGTGCAGATCTGGGCCAATTGAGAGGAGCATTGGGCTCTGAATCTCTAATCCTCTCTCCCTTTTTCCTCCGCCCCCCTTCTGAAGTCAAAACACATTTTCAATGGAGGCTTTGTGGTTTGAGTTGCATTTGGCTTCTTATCTTCTCCGTTCTTTCTAATGTGGCTTGATGATATTAGATATGAACTTCCACGTGGCTGGAAGCCAACACCAGACAGGCTATTCTCTCTCCCAGTTGCTGAAACCTGACAGCGGAATGCCAAGCCTTTTCACAGGACTTGGTTTATTTTTAGAGGAGGTTTTTTTTCTTGCCTCTTTAAAAACTGACCTCTAGAAAAATAATGTCTCCAGATCATCTCAAAGTAAAATATAGCCGGAGCATGGAGTCTTCCATGCAAATGAAGCCTCTTCCAGCTAATGTGGCACCAAAGCCCACAAGGCTGCACTCACCAACCTGACACCCACCAAGTTTTAGCAGCTCGTTTAACTGAGAGAAGTTTTCTATGTGAGTGGGTGCAATTGTACTCCCAACCCTGGGAATATGGATTAAAAGCTTCACAGTGCACTCTTTTGTATGTTGGCTGCTCTGCGGACAGAAGAAATCAATCACGAGATGGTCTTTCCCTTTGCAAAGCTTATAAGGGGGATTGTTCAGCATGGAGAAGAGAAGGCTCCTGAAGGGGAGACCTTAGAGCAGCTCCAGTGCCTGAAGGGGCTGCAGGAAACCTGGAGAGGGGCTTTGGACCAGGGCCTGTAGGGACAGGACAAGGGGAATGGCTTTAACCTGACAGAGGGGAGATTTAGATGGTGCTGTGACATGTTCTTGCATGTCATGTTTTCCATGGCACTGTGACCTGCTCAGGTCCCCACCTCTAACTCCCCCTGCTAATACGTTGTGGTGACCTAAGAGCCATTCGTAACACTTTAATGACCATATTAACACCTCTACCTGTAAATGACAGGGCAGTTAGTCCCAGCATAGCAGCTTGAGCAATTATGACCAATTTGAACAAGTGACAGGATGTTCATCAGCGGAATAAGAAGAAAAAGAAGCAGTCTCCTGAGGCTTTGTCCCTCTGAGGAGGGTGGCCTGGCTGTTTGTCTGCTTTCAGAAATCCAAGCTGGGGTGCAGCTCTTGCCAGAAATGCTCAGCTGTCAAATCCATTTATTCCATGAAACACACTTAGGACAAGTGTGTGTCTGCTCTGTCTCTGATTTGCTTCACAAGGAAGAAATCTAAGAGTGAGAAAGTGACTCAATCTCTACCTTGTACCAGGCCAAAGAGTCTTGGTGCCTCTTACCTGAGTCCCCAGGTAATAAGGTTACTGAAGTAACCAAAGTGCATATATTCAGTGTCAGAAACTGCGCTGGAGGTTGTGCCAGGGCTGAAAGCTTCTTAGTGTTTATAGAGCTTCTATGCTTGAGGTCTCACCTAAAAGCAGAGCTGTTTCTCTAGAGGAGACTGCGTTTCAGTAGAGCCAGTCCCAGCTTTGAAGACCTTGCTGTCTTTACCAAGACAGCCAAAACCTGACGTAGCAGAGAGAATGAGGAGACCTAGGCGGATGGCAAGGTCTAGGTCAGATCTCTCCATGAGATTTCACTGCTATTAGGCAAGAAAAGCATAGGCAGTTTGATTTTGGCCATGAGACTGCTCTTCCCTTCAGTGGAAACTGCAAAATAGTGGGTCTGCCTTGAGTAACTTGCAAGAATTTGGCTTGAAACTCTGAAACTAGCTTCCTTTACCATGTTGGTTCAGTTACCTGCTCGCTTTCTATCTCTTTCCCAGTTGACATGGCACAAATACTAATTTTCCAGGGGTGTCTTGTGATATTTCCATCACAGATCTGAGGCACCCCACGGGATCTCTTTGGAGCTGGGGGTTTGTTCAAGATATTGCAGTGGGACTTCGGGGGAAGTGGAAACCCAAAGGCAGCCTCATTTTCCCAACCTCCTTTGTGTGCTATTGCTATCAACCAACTTGATTGTAGCTTCACCATGCTCTTTAAATAAACTTGTACAAGCTTTGTTTTCAATGCCTTAACCAAGGCATTGGGATGAGGTGGCCCTGGATTTCTTTTTTTCCCAATAATTGCATCTGAAATCTGACCAGTGAGGTGGTCATCGTTTCCAGATAGCTTCACTCCCAAGTGAAAGCTGTCATTGCTAATGTGTTTTAGCTCAGTAGAAACATCAGGGCTGTGTTTGGGACTGCAGGATCATGACATCTTTTTAGGCACAGTAGGAGACAGATGGGTGAGCTGCCAACTTGATGCAAAAACAATAAGAACAAATGAGCTTTTTAAAAATAGAACAATTGCATTTGGAAAGAGAATTGGAGGGGGGTGAAGTTGAGAGGGAAATAACTCTCCCATGATCCTATCCTGGTTTTTATATTAAACAAAACATGTTGCAACACTGTCTTCATTAGCAATGAAGTGACAAACTGGAGCCTTTCCAGAATGGCTGGCTCCAAACTGCTTTCATATTGACCTCAGACGTCAGCTGCTATTATGTTCTGCTGACCACTGATTGCTTCCAGAGTGGCATTTTCTTCTTTGAAACTAAAGAAGTTTCATGTCAGTGATCTCAGTGTCTCCTGGTGTTTCTGAAGTATGATAGTCACGGGAAATGATAGCGCCTTTGTTTCAAACCACTTCTCAGCTCAAGTGAAATGAGTTGTTAATCCTGAAGTTATTTCTACTGTGAGAGTGTTTTGTGCAAGAACATTGTATTTGCTCATTTACAAGATCCTCCACTCCACCTTCTCACAGCCAGCAAACCAAGGTGGTGAGTACCTCTAATTTATTTCCCTATCTTCACACACGCATACCGGGAGCTGGGCTTTAATGTAGCAACACTGATATCAAGCTCTGCAGGCAAACTTTTATCTTGTCTATGGAGCTATGCAAAACCCATGGCTATTAAGAAATGGCACTTCTGTAGCAGTAGTTAAAGTTGTGTGATCAGTCTCTAATGACGTGATGGGAAGTGTGTTTTGTTTTATTTTTTAATCCTTTCTACAAGACAGGAAGACGCTCAGGTAATATTTAATTTCACATAATGCAGGCTGAAGGTTATGTTAAAACATGAAAACCTCTTCATCTTTGTCTGGGAAATGAGCCAGGTAAGATCTGTAAGATCTTTACAATATTTCTCTTCTGAAAACCCGTGTAATGTAATTTATTCATGTTCCTATACCCTATTTTTCTACAGTTATCATTTGAAAAGGACTCTCCCAAGCCAAAGTGAAGGAAGTAAGTCTATCTTTTCCCAAAAGGTAAACAGGTGTTTTATCTGCTGGAGATCAGAATGAAATATACTGACCAAATAAACCTTGTAAAGTAACAGCAGTGAAATGATCTGTAAAATGTATCAATGTTTATCAAGCAGATATTCCCCTGCTGGAAAAATCCCAGCTGTTGGCTTGGGCAGAATGTGATTGCCTTACTTGGTTTTTGTGATAACCAGACTTCAAGAGGAAGCACGTTTGAAAGCAGTGGAAGTGTGCAACCTTGCTAAGGTATTGCTTGGGCAAAGGAGAAACTAGCCCTTAAAACTCTCCTAATGGGTACCCCTCAGGTTTTTAACACGTCTCTTCTGAGAAGTGACCATAAGTAAATGCAGCCAAATCAGTCTGTGGGCTTTCTAGGTGGCAATATAGATGGAGTGTAAGGAGACGGCTTTGATCCACTGCTAGTACCTATTCGTGTACTGTTTTCCTCCTTCTCGTTAAGGTCCTACTTAACACTTGTATTTCCTTCATTTGTGGAAGAACTGGAAACAATGAGTTTCCTAAAAGAAGGAGGAAGAGAAATGCAAAGAAGAACGGGCATGGAGAACAGACTTTCCTCTATTTTGCGTGTCTTAAGAACTGAACAATGAAACTGCAGCAGTTTGGCTGCTGCTTTGTACAATGAAATCTCTGACAGTTTTGTCCATTCAGACACATTCTCTCTTTATTACCTCCCACTTAAAATTATACTCAATGTGTGGAAGGATCAACAGCCTTTATGGGCATCAGGCTATTGTTTTTCCAATTATTACGAAGCAAATAAAATCTGCAGCGTATCTGCTGGTTCCTAAAGGAATACTGAAGTATCCCAAATACAGGTAGAACCAGATTCTTGATGGAGGAGTAGATGAAGAGTTGGATATTGGCAGGACAGGAAAAAAAGTTGTTTTATACCATGCTTGATGTTTCTGAATGCTGAGCAGGTAGGTAAATAGTTGAGGTGAACACTTTAAAGAGGAAATCTATAGCATGAAACACAAAAGTAAGTAGTCCCCTGATAGTTGTGACACTGATCTGCATGGAGAAAATAAACAATCTTCAACCACAAGGAGGTTTCAGTAGGACAGATGCTCAAAGGGTTTTGTGACACCCAAGCAACCACTTGGTTGTTCTACTTCCATACAGACAATGAGTTATGGGACTTGATTAATGGCAGTTTCCACGCCTGAATTTGTCACCTTTCCCAAGCACTCCAGCAACTGTCACTGTACTTATTAAGTGATGCAGCAGGGACCTGTGCAGACAGCCTGGCTTTCAGGCAGGGTGCAGTGCCATCTGCGCATCCAGCCTGAATCCCTGCCTGGCTTCCCTGTCTAACTGCTGTCTGCAGCCACAGTGGAGGCCAAATTCCCTGTTCTGATTAAGATGCTGGGAAAGACACTCTTGGCAGCTGGCTTCCCAGTCTGAACAGAGGGGGATCCGGGCCCCAATTCCTAACTGGAACATTCTATATCCTTACAAACTGTAAAGCCTTTTTATTTTCTACACAGTGTGTGTATAGTTTGCTAAGCAAGTTCGTCCTCCTTCTAAGTTCTCCTACCCCTAGCAGTTCTTTGTTCAGTTTGAGCAGTAACTTGTCCTGATGGCACTCTCCAGGTCTGGGAGTCCATCTATACAACCTTCCAGAAGTATGTTCTTCCTAATGCAAACAAGTCAAATGATTTATAGCCATCCCTATCATAAGCCAGGCAACCTTTCTGGGTCTCAGGGAGAGCCTGGGCTCCGGCTCTGTGCTTGCAAAGCCAGTGGTTTGGATTGGGACTTCCATTATTTGCAGTGTTCCCTTGGGGATCTCCAGATTGTTGCAGCTACAAGTTATTTGGGTTAGTCAGGGAAAAAGATAGAGAGTTTTTAGAGGTGGACTTCATTTTTCCACTTAACTTTTCCCTGGCAGTGGGTTAAAGGTGCACCTCTGTTGGTACTATTTTGGGTCAGAAGCAGCATTTGAGATTTCTTCTAATTTCAGAGCACTTTATTGGAACAAATTGGGTGCAGCTTTTCTTGTCACCTGCCAAGCTCGGATGGCAGAGAAGGCTCAGCTATTTTTTACCACTCTGCTAAGAAGAAATCTGTTTCAAGCAGCTGCTGCTTTTATTATTGCAATAATCTGTGGAGAGTGCAAACAACAGCACTGGGGGCTGGATCCTGTGTGCTGGGTTTCAGGAGATGCTCTTGACTGTAAAGGGAGTGTGAAAGGGCTGAGAGCAACGGCACAAAGGGCTTTGTGGAGAGAGCTGGGAAAGTGCCTTGGTAAGATACTTCCCAAAGTGAACAGGGTGCCCAGAGAAGCTGTGGCTGCCCCATCCCTGGCAGTGTTCAAGGCCAGGTTGGACACAGGGGCTTGGAGCAAGCTGCTCTAGTGGAAGGTGTCCCTGCCTGTGGCAGGGGTTGGAACTGGGTGAGCTTTAAGGTCCCTTCCAACGCAAACCATTCTAGGATTGTAGGATTCTATGAAGGGGCTCCTGATGAATGAAGCCATGACTAACTGGTGGCCTTTAGGGAAGGAGATTGGTGCTTTCTAAGAACCTCAGAGTAGCTTTGTTTACAAAACTTGCAAATAATTAAAACATGAGCAGCATGATTGTGTCATAGAGAGATGAAACGGATTAACAGCTGCTGTGATGGTGCTTGTGAACCTGCAGGAGTCTGCCTGTCGGGAATTTCATTCTCAGTGGTGGAAGGCGCAACTCTCACTATGAGTCAGGGCCCACACTCAGGGAAAGACAATTAAGGAATTGGTAGCTTTAGTAAAAGTGAGTTAATGCAACAGCAGGAGTAGATCACAAGGCTCCTGCCATAGCCAAGGTCACTGCCCATCAGTAAGCATCCCTGTTTTCCTGAAATCCCTTGGAGCCTACCCCCTGTTTCCTTTCGGTTTCATCACAAGCATGCTCTTTCCCTTTTAAATGGACTGAAATCCTCCAAGGAACTCAAAAACAAACAAGCAGCCCTCCCAAAGCTCTTCCCAGGAGAAGGCAGTTGCTCAGCTGCCTTTAGTGATGCTCTCCTGAATTGTCTGTCCTACAGGCCATGCATGAAGGGCACCAGGAGGAACGATCCCTATCTTCTGGGAACAAGGGATGTCTGTAGAGCAAAGCCAGGCTTGAGGGATGTAATTCTGCTCCCTCTTTGGTTCAAGATAGTGGCCCTTTTGTTTAAAGGCAGTACAGGTGAATAGATTCCCCAGGGTGAGCCTGTCCCATCCTGGGTTTTATCACAGTCTACAGAGCCAGCAGGAATTTTGTTGAATCCGCTTGTTAAAATATTAGCTGCAATTCACTGAAAAGCTTAATGCTTTAAATTGTGCTTTAAATGGCCTCCTGCCCCCTGCAACTGTAGGGGGAAAAATTCTGGCCAAATAAAGGATCTGTAAAAAGAAACATCTCTTTTTATATGACACCCTGTTAGCCCTAATGACAGTTTTCTCTTTGTAAGTGCAGTAAAGTATGGAAATATTGCTGTGCTCCATGGTGCAATTTTCTGACTGTGATTTTCGTTGATAAAAGCCTTCAGAGAGCGCGTTTCCCTTCCCACTTATCTGCCATCAAAAGGCAGCAAATACATGAAAAATTCAGCTGTCACTCTAAACAAAATACACAATTACTCTGGGTTGATGTTTTAAGCAGAAATAATTTCCGTGGCAGAAAAACCCCCAGCTATTTTCTAAACGCCCTGATGTTTGCTCCCAGCTTTTTGCCTTACGCGTGTATCACCTGCTTTAGATAAGTGAATGCAACGATAAGATATCACGAGTTAAAACTTAGCACTTGCCAAGTTCAATATTTGCTGGGCTGAGCCCTGAATTTGTTCCTTGACTCCTGTTTTGCACCAGAGAATGAGAAATCTTTCCTAACCTGCCAAAGGCAGTTATTTTAGGAAGCTGACGAAGAGGGCAGATGTTATTGAAGTGGTTGGATAAGAAAAGGGAATAGTGCATGTTAACTCTTCTGGAATAACCAGATAGATGAAAGCAAGTGGAAATGTTCCTGAAATGTGCTAATTTGTTTGGACAAATTTAAACAGAAAAGATAGGGTGGAAATTTGATACTTCATCTTCCACAACTTGAAATACTAAACTGGGGTTCCTTATGCCTCATGTTTCTTGGGATGAATTTCTTTAGGGGTACCTCTGAACTATGAAACACCACAAATCCAGAACAATGTTCCTGTGGTTTGATTTAATTTTTAAATGTATTTAATACGATTCAAAATAGAGATCAAGAAGCCTCTAACCTTAATGTAACCCTATTTAGAAACAGAGATGGAAATATTTCTTATTTTCTTTCAAGGGCTGAACCTAAAAATAACAGTAAGAAGCAACTTATCTTGGCAAAACAAACAAAACTTTTTCCTTCTGACTCAGACTGAAAGACTTCTTTTCTTTTGGAAGTTGCTTAGGCTTTATTTCTCTTTTTCTCCCCTGCAACTTAAACAAAATATGCTTCAACTGTGCCATTCTGAAATGCAAACTCAAAACTCAGTTTAACACTTCACAAAGCACTCCTAAACTAGAGTTGTTGAGTTTGGAAGAGAAAAAGTCCCCCTGCTCAAAGCAGGAACCCTTTGAAAACATGAAGAAAAGCAAATATTTTGATACTCTTAATGTCACAGAATCATAAAATCGCTTGGTTTTGAAGGGACCTCTGGAGATCATGTAGTCCACCCGCCCTGCTCAAGCAGGGTCAGCTGGAGCAGCTTTCCCATGTCCAGTTGGGTTTTAACTGTCTCCACAAATGGAGATGTCTTCTCTTTTTTTGCCCCTCAAAGTATGAGCTAACTCAAATGCTAATGCACTGGTAGATTTTGTCTTTCCATCTCTGCAAATTCCTCATTCTTCAAAAAGAATAAGAAAAAAGCAATCTTCCACCTCACCATGTTACTCATTTCCCAGAAAATGCTGCTGTTTGTGCAAGTTTGGGTTTTGTTATTGTTGATTATGTATAGAAAGTTCCCTGGAGAGCACTACAGCATCTCCTGGTTTCATACAAAGAAGCCTGATTCACTCTCCTTGCGCAGATTTTCATATTATAATTAAACTTGGCTTCAGTTCAGAGGGTCTTTGCAGTGAAGATTCATATGTGCTGGTGAAGCCATGTCACCATTTAAAGTTCCTGCAACAAAAGAAAGTCCCGAGTGCAGATACGTGGCATTCAATTTAATTATATACATAGCATTCAATTGAATGATATTAATTCAGTTTGAGAAAATGAGTATTTAGCATTCCAGGGTGTGTAAAGGTGATGTTTAATAGCGATAGAAAAAGTCATTGCCCTTCACATGCAAGCGGCCCAGCTAGTTACTCTGAGCTGAACTAGTCCTGCTCTCAGAATGGCAATGAGTCCACTGGGCTGGACTCTCAGTGCTATGGACTTCAGTTCCTCTCAAGCTAAGGTCTAAGCTGTAGCACCTCATTGATGTTTCCAGGTCTAGTCACCCCACAGGAATGGGAAAATCCTGTTCCTAGAGATAGACCAGTGACCTGCTCCTCGGGTTGTTGGAGCTAGTTCCACCCTTTGAGAAGTTCAATGCCTAGCAGGGCTCAGCCTACAGAAGCAGGACTTTAAGCAGAGGGGAAAAGCAAGCCTCTTGGTGAGACTTAATCAAGTCAGCCGCTCTGCTGTTTGTATTTATACAGCAGCAGTGCTCAGCTCTACAATTCAAATCACCTAACACGCTTGCATAAAGGTCAGGCAGCAGCTGCTGCTGCTAGACCTGGCAGATTCACTGATAAGCTGCATTTCCAGGCAAAGTTTATAAGAAAAACCCAAAGTATCAGCGTTTAGTATTTCCAACAGCATGTCCAACACAAGCATACATCTTAGCAGTGAGCTTGTTCGTCATGTTTTAGTAGAAATACGCACTACTAAGTCTCAATCTTTTGAAAACCATGCCCCCCACATTAAATAAAAAGGGTCTTTTAAATGAGATATGAGACACAACTGTGACTAGCAATTCTTCAACCACAGTCAAGTGTTTGCGTAGCTAACGGCAAATGAGTTGTGTTCTGAAGAATGAATGGATATTGCACTAATATAGAGAATATCTTTGCATAGTAATAATGGAAGAAAAATCAAATTATTCCGGAGTCTGACTAGGCATTGAGTGGAGTTATATGAGAATGTAAATTGAAAAGAGAATGGGCCATATCTCTGTATTCTCACCAATCTTTTATAGGTAATGAATTGTTTAGAAAATTCAGCTAAGGAAACGCTTTTGAGTTGGAGCCTGACAGTCCTTCAGGGTATTCTTAGAGGTTATCTCTGCAAGGCAGGTGGATGAGGAAAGAGACAAGCTTAACCCTATAAAAATAATTATGATATATTATTAGCAAGTACTAGCAATCTAACGGTGTCTTTTCAGCAAAGACACCACTGGCTTCAATTTCTCTCGGTCATATGCATAGAAAAGCAGCTCTTATTGAAACCTACCTTCTGGTAATTTCTCAAACTTGAAGTTAGCAAGAAACTTTCTGTACCTGAAACTTTGCATATTTCAGCATATTTCTATGTTATTACCAATGGGAATACCATTGAACAGGCAGCATGCAGCATGGTTCAACACTTAAATCGGCATTAGAAATCTGTTGAGACCACATGATATAGTAGATTGAGCATGTACCTGTTTTTTTTTTCCTTTATTATCTGATTTCTTCCTTTCTGAGATTTATTTTTAACATGACCTTATGATGGTTTATATGTCAGAACCTGTTGTATGGTTTTACTTTGTAAGAGTATAAAAAAATGCTCATGATAATTGTGTCCCTACAGGCTATTTGAGAAGAAACAGCTGGATTGAGGGCAGAGACACCACCCCCATAAAGTCAACAAGGGGGGGTAATCAATGGAAGAATGGAATATGTGAAACTGTGATCAGCAAATAAAACACCTCACTTGTGAGACCTCACCTGGAGCATTGTGTGCAGTTCTGGTGTCCTCAACATAAAAAGGACATGGAACTGTTGGAACAAGTCCAGAGGAGGCCACGAGGATGATCAGGGGACTGGAGCACCTCCCGTATGAAGACAGGCTGAGAAAGTTGGGGCTGTTCAGCCTGGAGAAGAGAAGGCTGCGTGGAGACCTCATAGCAGCCTTCCAGTATCTGAAGGGAGCCTATAGGGATGCTGGGGAGGGACTCTTCATTAGGGACTGTAGTGATAGGACAAGGGGTAACGGGTTAAAACTTTAAGAGTGGAAGTTTAGATTGGATATAAGGAGGAAATTCTTTCCTGTTAGGGTGGTGAGGCACTGGAATGGGTTGCCCAGTGAGGTTGTGAATGCTCCATCCCTGGCGGTGTTCAAGGCCAGGTTGGACAGAGCCTTGGGTGACATGGTTTAGTGTGAGGTGTCCCTGGCCATGGCAGGGGGGTTGGAACTTGGTGATCCTAAGGTCCTTTCCAACCCTAACTATTCTATGAGTCTATGAAGTCTCACTCCACAGTCCATCACCTGAAAAGACTTAGCTAATGGTTGGAGAAGGGACAAAGGAGGGGGAGAAGAGGACAAGGACAACATTAGCAAAACCTAGGGCACATTATGTAGTCAATAAGTAATTGCTGCAATTGGAGCTCATCATCGGCTTTGCACTTAATGTCTTGGCCCTTTCAGAATGAATTTTATTAATACTAATGTCTCAGAGAAAAATGTAGCAGTCATTATCGTTGTTGATTCTTGTGGTGTTCGAAAGTGAAGCACTTGCTGTTGATCACTTGTCTCTACCAAGTTCTTCATGTCACCAAAGGGTGTCCAACACCTAAATCGTGCCCCTGGGGTCTCTGAGGGGGAGTGTCAGGACTACTGGACTATAAATCCAAACAGACTACTTCTGATAAGGTTCTTGTCCTTCAGATGTTTGGAAATAGAGCAAAAAATCCTGGGAACAATCACCTTCCAATGGATTTAGGTGGGGCCAACCACCCTGTAGCTTCCTGGAGCCTTCTACTTGTCCTTGAAGACAGGAGTGACATTTGGGTTCTTGTTGTCCTTAGGAACCTCTCCTGATCACCATGACTTAACAAAGACAATCAAGAATGGCCTTGCAACAACATTAGCCAGCTCCCTCAGCACCTCACGATCACCTCTCATGGATTTGTGTATGTCGCTTTGCTTAAATGTTCCCTGACCTGAATCCATGAGCCTCTTCTACCAAAGTCTGCCTTGCTTCAGACTCCCACTGGTCTTAGGGACCTGAGACTGCTGAAGGTTGGTCTTACCAGTCACGACTGAGATGAAGAAGGCATTGAGTATCTTGGCCTTTTCTGTGTCCTTGAGGAGGAACTTTCAGCTGTGTTTGAGTGATGGTGACTGCTTTCTGATGAGCTGTGCTGATGGACTGACCCCCTAGTGCCACCAAAATTGCCCTGGAACACTTACCGAAGGAAATGCCCCAGACATAGAGGGATGAAAGGCTTATTGCTTTCAGCATCCCCAATTCCACATGCTGCATTTCTTCCAGATCTCAGGATACGAAGCTGCTATTATCTCTGGTCTCTGTAAAAGCTGTTACAACACATCATCTCTCCAGCAGAGTTCTCAGGTGATGCTGAGAACGCCTTGCTGGTGAAGGATGGCTTTTACTCATAGCCATTTCTTTAGAAAGCAGAGCATGGGTTTCTTATGTGAATTCTGCTGATCTTTTGCTTTTATTTCTCTTTTGTTTCTCTATTTACTTCCATCAGTTTCCCCAGTTAAGTGTAACTATTTGAGCTGTTCTGGGCCTTTGCAGCAGGAGCAGATACATTTTGCAATCCTGCAGAAAGATGGTTTTTGTTTGTTCTTAATTTCCTCTGAAATTGCTCGGCAGAAATGATTTGAAATGCTCTAAAAGCGAGGGTAGAGCAGAGGCCTTGGAATGATAACACTGCGAAGACCTTACTCTTTGTCTGTTTTACAACATTGCTTTCTTGAGGAAGGCAGGTCATCAACAAAAGAGAACAAAACCCCAACAACACAACAAAACCCTCCCCACATGCTGGGGTGGGCCCATTAGAGGAATGCGGGCTCATTAGTCCTGCTAAATATGATACTGCGTGTGAAGTCAAAAAAGCAAAGTGAGGTCTGGAACACTTGGCAGGAAATCAGCCAAGATCCATTATATTATCTTTCACGTGGCTCATTAGTGGTGACACTAATTGAAGGCTGGGCCCTCTGTTTTGCTGACTGTCTAGCACAGGGCCATTTTCATCTCACCTGATTATGTTGTCCTATTATAAGAAGTGTGACAAGAGCAAGATTTGTGGCAACTCCTACCCCTGAGTCGTTGGGTCCAAAAGCTCTCTTGGCACCGAGAAGGTTTCTGTTAATGAGTGGACTGACCCATTTTTCACTTCTAAATATCCATATAAAATTGCTACTGTCCGGCTGCATTTCAGTTAAAGCCAGCCAGGTTCCTGTGGCTTATCAATCTGTGGTTACTGCGTGTGTGAAACTTGTGGAAATACTAAAAATGCTTCAATTCCTACCCAATTCTGTAAGAAAATGGCTGGGGCAAGACTGCCCACCTGAGGGCTGCCAATGAGAGGGAGCAGATAAGAGGTGTTGTAGGTGAAGACCATAGAATAGTGGAATTGTTTTGGGAGAACTTTCTCTGGCACAACTTGGATAAGAACTGTGATGCTTTGTGCTGTGTTTATCTACATTATTTGTAACTTCCTCTCAGTTCCCTTGCTTTTTCTTTGCACTTCCCCAAGCGCACAAGCTCAGCTGTATAATAGAGCTGAGTTTTACCTCCTGTGTATCAGTGTGAATCTAAAGTGACTCCGTGGAAGTCAAAAAGATCTGACATTGGTTGGGGGAGAAATGGTCCCAGTAAAGAGCTTGTTAAATTCCTCTCCAATTGTGGAACAAATTAACTATTAGAGCCAGCCAGCTGGATGCACCTCTCTGGGGCCGATGACCAGAGAGACTTAAAAGTCCATTAAGCTAATGCCTAAATTCATTCTTTGCACATAGCGTGCACACAGGAACTGTCCTCGCAGGCTGGGCTGTGGCAAGGTCCTGCGTTTCCACCAGGGAAGGGATTTACATCAGTGAGAAAACATTTGGTGATTATGACTACCAACTGTGTTAATCATCGGCTTGAATTAAAAGTCACTGACAAGTTGCTTTGGGATTCATGTGGCTATGCAAGGGAAAAAAGCCAGAATGAGCATTTCTGAGCAAACTCCATGTTCCAGTGAGGGATCATCCTTTTCCTCTGTTGGCTGATGACACGTTGCACAGAAATGGGGCTCCATCAGAACAGGCCCTTTCAAGGCAAAATCTGACCTTTAGCTTTCATTTGAGGTTCAACAAGGCAAAGTGCCGGGTCCTGCGTTTGGATACAACAGCCCCATGCAACACTACAGGCTGGGGGAAGAGTGGCTGGAAAGCTGCTCAGTGGGAAAAGACCTGGTAGTGTTGGTTGATGGCTGCTGAACCCAAGTCAGCCTGTGCCCAGGCAGCCAAGAAGGCAAACGGCATCCTGGCCGTTATCAGCAATAGTGCGGCAGCAGTCAGGGCAGTGACTGTCCCCCTGTACTGGGCACTGGTGAGGCTGCAACTGCAATCCTGAGTTCAGCTCTGGGCCCCTCACTCCAAGAGAGACATTGAGGTGCTGGTGTAGGGCCAGAGAATGGCAGGGGAGCTGGTGCAGGGCCTGGAGCACAAGTGTGATGTGAACGGCTGAGGGACCTGGGGTGTTCAGCCTGGAGAAGAGAAGGCTCAGGGGGGACATTATTGCTCTCTGCAACTGCCAGAGAGGAGGATGGAGAGAGGTGGATGTCAGTGTAGGATGCTATATGCTAAGGGGATTGGTCTGTTGTGGTCTGTCTTATGCTTTGTCTTGGGTGTTTGCAGCACTTTACGAATGCTCATTGAATGAGGCTGGGATTTTAGGAGAAAAGTTGAACTTTCCAGCCCAAAACCTCAGCTCCTTTTCTGATGGTTTACGTAACTGAAAAGCGGAAATAGCGTCTTCAGTAATTCAGAAAAGATTTAATGATCAAAGCTGCAATTAACAGGGTGGTGAGTCATCTTACAATTGTCCATGTGCTAAGAAGTACAGGCTGTGAGAGAGATCATGTTGTTATGACTAGTTTTGCTCAATGAGGATATAGGAGCTGCTATTACTTCCAGCTACAGAAGCAATCTCAGTTCTGCAGACCCATGTTTATAGAGCAGAAGAAAAGGCAACAGTCCTGGCTCCCGCATTTGTGTATTTTATTTAGTAGTTCTCTTTGCAGCATCTGAATTCATTATGGTGCTTTATTACTTTTCACTTTCTTTCAGGGTCTACTCTCAGTAGGCATCTTGATTTTTTCTTTTCAGTTTACACTAACAAATTACCCACCCAAACAAATACAGAAGAACTGACCTTTAGAGTGTTGGTATTCTTTTTTCCTTCTTCAGCATGCGCTAACAATGCAATATTTAACTGAACACCTCCCAGCGTGTGCATTTCCTCAAATTAACGTTGCAAAAGTCAAGGAAATGAAGATAAAAATATCCACCCTTGCTGTTTCTCAAAAATCCTCACAAGTAATGTAATATTTCCCTTTAAATCTGTTGGTTTATTCTGCTTGATACAAGAATTAGGGCTAAATACGATTTGGTTTAAGTATAGGAGAAACTCCTTGTTCCTAAAAATGCTCAGTCTTTCACACAGGAAAACAGCTAAAAAGGAAACAGGAGATTTTGTATCTTTCTACTGGAAAAACGTAGTAAAAGATGTAGATACCCTGCTTTGTGTCTTGTTTTCCCAGTTCCTCGGCTCCCTTTCTAGTGGCGGTGAGGTAATCCTCATGTTTTATTTTCAGACCCTCCTAGCAGCTGCAATATTCAAACTCTAGGACACTAGAATGTGATTGCCTGCTTTACAAAAATCATTGCTGAGGCACCGCTCTTAAAGATTTATTTGTAAAACAAGCTTTTCTATCTTGCCATTTTTGACATCAAGTGCCTCGAGTCAATGACAGATAGCTATAAATCAATGCCAGCTTTTACAAGCATCCCAAAAGGAACATCTAATGTGAAATATAATGCAATCAAATCAATTTGTACTTTCATTCCCAGCTTTGTCTGAAAAGAGACCTGTTCTGTATGCTGAGAGACAAATCAGGTTATCTGATCTAGCGAGTCTTGCAAACAAGCAAATTCAAATATCTTATCATGGATCAAATCCATTGTGGTCACTTTATTCAGCTGACATAATGCCCCTATAGAAAATGCTCTCAAATTCTTACATTACTTTACAAATACAGTCATTTAGCAAATGAGAAGTAGTATTGCTATCTTCTACACTTGCAGTGTGTTAGAATGGCCTCTATCTAGTGCAAAGAGTTGCCACAGTTTGATGGGGAAATAGAAAAAAGCCTTGTTTAGAAAATGTGAATCTTGAACTGAAGGATTTAATGGGCTTTTTGTGGTCCAGGCAAACAATTTATGTCCTTTAAATTGGGAGGAAGAAGCTTCCCATAAGAAAGATGGGGAGAGACTTTTTAGCAGGGTTTCTTGTGATAGGATGAGGGGTGATGGTTTTAAACTAAAAGAGGAGAGATTCAGGCTGGATGTGGGGAAGAAATTCATTACAATGGTCTTGCTACCAGATATAATCATGAGTGGATAACTTTAATGTTGATGAGAATGAAAAGCTTGACAATGAGGAGGAGGACCTTTCAAGGCTCAGGCAGTGACAGAATTTGGCTCCATTCTATTTGCTTTTTATGTGTGTTCAAAAGAGGAAAAATACTTGCATTTTAATATCAATCCAGCAATCTAAATTGAGAGGGAAGTAATTAGACATGAAAGAAATAGAGTCTTTTGTGACAACATTTTTAAAGTATCAGTTTCATTCTGTCATAATATTTTTATGATTAGATTTACCTTCTAATATTTTAATAACTTTAGCATGAAGTAAGGAAGCCCTTTGTAGCTTATCTCACAAGCCCGACTAGGACTTTGCACTTAATGAGGTTTATAATTCAATATAACCACATCTGCATCTTTAATAATGCCTAACATTTAATCTTCATCGCACCACTTGAATCAAAAGATCTAGAATTAAACCTACTGCAGCTTAATCCAATAATAAGCATGCGTGACATTTTGTGCAAGATGTGTGCCTGATCAGCACGGTGCACTCTTACAATTGTATCAGATGTAGAAAAACATCGTTTAATCAGCCAAGGTAGATGGTGACATTTAACTCCCACTGATGCATCTACTTTGGGAAAACTCGAAGATCCTGCCCATGGAAGAAAGGACTGGTTGTCAGAATGTTGGCAGACTTAGGTCCAAATCTCACTAGTTAGTGCAGCATTAATGCACACCCTTACGAGCATCATGTGGTCTTCAGACCCTCTAACTTCAGAGAGGTGACAGGAGCCTTGGCTTTGTGTGTAATCAGTGGTAAGGTCCTCCTAATTTCCCTGGTAATTAACTGGAGCATGTGAGCTCCTGAGGCACCTGAGTGTTGTTTGGGTTGTCAATACTGTGGGGTGAGTGTCCTTCCTACCTCAGGTCCCTATTTCTCTTGTGAGCTGTTACAATCATAGAATAGTTAGGGTTGGAAAGGACCCTAAACCTCATCCAGTTCCAACCCCCCTGCCATGGGCAGGGACACCTCACACTAAACCATGTCACCCAAGGCTCTGTCCAACCTGCTGAGACCACACTTCTCAACTGGGCAGGTAAATCAGTTTGGATCATACACCATAAGTCTGTCAGCCATGGGTAGCAACATGACATTTGGTGTGGTTCGGTAGGCACAGTTGTAGGGTTGTGCTCCTCCACTAAAGAATGTAGACTTCATCTGTGTGCCCAGGAGGGACTTTGCATGAGAAAGTCCATCTGAGTTAATGGGACTTTACACAAGCAGCCAGAGCAAAGGGGCCAGCTTCTGCAGCGCTCTTTGTGGACTCAGGGCTTTGCATGGGACCTATGGGTTGGAGTTGTTTCTTTTCAAAGATGTTTCAAGGCCAGGTTGGATGAGGCTTTGGGAAACCTGGGGTAGTGGAAGGTGTCCCTGGCTGTGGCAGGGGGGGTGGAACTGGATGAGCTTTAAGGTCCTTTCGAACTGAAACCATTCTATGATTCTATGTAAACATTGCTTTGTGGGTTGCAACAGTTCTGTCCCTGTGACACCAACATTTATCTCTGGTAAAAGCGAGACAAACAAGCAGGACAGAAGACACAGCATGGAGGGAACAATTTGGAAACAGCCAGTGTTAGAATAACCTATAACATGTTGAGGTGAAATGATGAATTTATGAATGATGAGCCCAATTATTTAATGAGAAGCTAAAACTTCTCATTTATCTTCTCATTTATCCTTAGGTCAGCTACACTCAAAACCACAGTTTTGATTCCTTACAGGTGCAAAAATTGGGCACGAGTCAGTGAAGGATTCAAAGCTCCATTAGACCTTGATCCAAGCTGTATGTTATTGTACCTGTATTTAAGGACTAGCTGTGATCCTCCTGGATTGTAGACCAGTCAAATGTATCTAGAATGTTGACATGGTTAACAGCAGAGTAGCATCTCCATGTGAAATGCCTTGTGATTTTCAGAGGAGGCCCCCACCACAGATAAAAGGACAGTTCTTCACCAGGATCTGATCAGAGTAATTTGACATCAGCTGGGTCTAGATAGGAAGCTTTGATCGGAGGAGATGAAAGTCTGGTGGAAACTCTGCTGAGCCTTAGAGTCCACTGCTGAAGCTGAAACTTCACATTTCCACTGGGCTCCTTCTGACTTTAATTAAATAAGGGAAGATCAAAGTCTACAAATCACCCTGATCTGTATCAGCACTAAACTAAAGGTAAAAATTCTCAGTCTCTTTCTGTTCCTTTGAAGTCAATAGTGAACTTTGTGCAGTGCAGGAGGACACGGTGAGTGCCCTTTGGGTAGCTGCAGGTTTACAATGATTTTGACGTAATGTTTATGCAAGGAGAGGGAGAAAAGCTGCATCTTGAAATGATGCCTTCGCAGCTGTGGGTCCCTGCTCCTCCCCCGGATTGATTTTATCTTTAGGATTTGCTTTGTCTTTTGATGCAAGAGGCACAATTACAACTAATAAATCAGGGAAACCATTGTCTTAGTTTTCCTTCAGCTATAAATCACAGCCTATTCCATTCCAACCACTTCCCCTCCCGCCTTCCTTGCATACTAGTGAGGTGAGCTGGAGACTCACTTGATATAAACATCGTGAACTAAACCAGCTGGAAATAGACGGTATAATAACACCAGCCTGCTGTCAGCCCTCATCTATTTTTGTTTGATTGGTATCTGATTGTGATTGAAAGGCTTACTCCCAGAGTTAGCCACCTTGAGACCAACCTTGAAAGCGTGTCACGTTTGGCTACTTCCTAGCATCTTAAACATAGCGTTAGATCCAAGAGCACACACGGTGCAATAAATAGAAAGCTGGCATCTTGCTACACTGCACAGCAAAGGAAAAGCAACATGCAAAGAATCTGACAGACATGCAAAGAACTGGAAATGCCGCAAGGCAGAAAGAGGAGCCAGTACACATGCATTAGCAGCTCTGGGCGGGACGAAGCAATGACTTCCCCAGGGCCCAGGTTGGCCTGTGTCTAACTTGCAAAATACAGCATCCCTTCTCTGCAGCGAGGATAGATTTGCCTGTGTATGGCTCAGGAGAGCTGAAATCAGAGCAATTCTTGGAGTTAACAAGCTCTTACTTGCTGGGGTTGGGATGGAGAGTTTGTGATGCAGCTCTGCCAGGGCTGTGCAGGATGAGCAGGGAAAACCAAATAAATTCTGATGATGTTGAACAGAAGTCAGGGAAAAGGGACAGTAACAGATCTGCAGCAGAAGGGAGCATTGGTTATTTTGATTCCCTTTTCTGTTGTCTGACTGACAGCCAAAAGATACAGATATTCAAATCCTACCTCCCTGAAAAGAAGGGAGGGGTGCTTTTAGAGATTGTGGAGCTGAGGCTAATGGCAACAAACAGTGGCAATGAGCTCCAGAAGAGAGAATTAGGGAAGTTGATACACCTGATGAACAGAGTGATGCTCCAGCACAGAGCCCAGGAATAGCAAGAGAAGAGTTGTGAGTAAATAGCCCTGTCATCTGCACTGGAAATGCAAATAACAGCTAGACTGTATTGCCACAGAGTAAGAAATGTCATCAGTATTGCATAAAACAGAGCTTGACCTTGGGTCAATGGACTGTATTTGATGTTGGTTTGCATTTGAGCTGCTCTCAAAATAGCATGACAAAAAACAAATAGTATGCTGCTGCTTTAGGTAACACAACAAGATATATCAAAGAGGCCTGAGCACAGCCCTCACTAGCAATAAAGGACTTTGTAAACAGAAGCTGCAATTGATATTTAAATTGCTTGCTATTTCTAAAGCATTTTAACAGCATTCCTGTATCAGCTTCTCTAGTGGGCTTCTCATAAAACGCTGAGGTAGGTCTCCTCTGGTATGTAACCCATAACATACCAGTGGTGCTTTCTAATGCACTTCTGAAAGGGAAGGATTTTTCCCTTAAATGGAAAATCTATAGAAAATCATTGTGGTCATTGATAATAACTGTTTCTATGGGTAGCCTTTCTCTCTTGGTGTCTGTTTGAAATTTTCTGCTGTGGAAGCAAAGCTTCTTTCAGGTTCCTAAGTGAAAGAGTGGTTGTGTGTTCACCTGCACGATTCATCCACCAAAGCTCCCCTTTGTATGGAGGGTAAGAGACTGCATACAGCTGGGCAGGGAGATCAGCATCTGCCATTGGACATGCTGGTATTGTTGCACTGGGAAGCAGGTGGAGATGGAGGAAGGAGATCTCTATAAAGCAAGAGGACCAGGGTAGGCCTTAGAGGGTGAGTGGGACTTGCTGTTCATCCTGTTTTGTTTCTGGAGTTCAGTATGACACTGAAGCAGCTAAAGCCTCAAACATGACCTTCACTCATGACCTTCTACAGGCAGCCAGGGAAGTGATGGGAAAGCTGAGTCTGGGAAGAAGCTCCAATGTCTTTTGACTATTTCTGTAAAAGATAAATGTCAATACAAAGCCCTAACAGCAAAGCAGGGCTGGCAGAAGCACTTAAGTGCTTTTGTTACCGGAGTAGCAGAACAAGGCCACTTCAGATGGCTCCCCAAACCCCACCTCTGTTCCAGGTGAGCATGACAACGAAGTCTATCGCTATCTTGAACTATTTATAGGTGTTGTGGGTTAAACAGAATCAACAGCCTTGAGCAAATGCTGTCTGCTAACAAATGTCCCACCCCACAAATCGATGGCTGTTTATTCCCACCGATGGGGTTTATCATTTTTAGCTAATAGGTGCAGGAAAAGGAACAATGAAGGAAAGGCTCCCAATGGCTGTCAGTAAATTTATTTTGCAGTTAACAGCCTTTGTAAAGCACAGCCTAACTTTATCTCATTTCACTGTGGGTGTGCTGGGATAATTGCTCGAGTACTTTGTTAAAAAGAAAAGCTCTCCCCATTTCCATTAACTCCCGGCATGGTGTCGGTTTCACTTGACTGCGCTAGGTACCATTTACAGTTCAATTTCACACTCATGATGGACTGAAGCATATAAACTTGCTTTCTCTCCACTCCACTAATCACATGCGTTAATAAACAGGGAGATTCATAAGCTCTGTTACTCTAATTTTTCCTTTGTAAGTCTATTTCTATGAATTAAATAATAAGCTTCCCCCCCACCCTGCCCTGTGAAATCCAGACTGCCAGAGGAATAAACACAGGGCTATCTTATTCAGTAGGGTGTAATAAGCTACTATTTTAGGGAAGCAAGCCAGGCATGCAGAAGTTGTTGCAAACTAAGAAGGCAAAATAATAGAAATCCAGCAACAAAGAATAGCGTTGTATGATGTCAATCTACAGTATGCATGTGTTTGTATAGTCACATTGGAATTCACTTTGAACTTTAGCCTGGAAAATTTACTTACCAGGGGGAGGGGGAAAGGATTTGAGTATCTAAGCACCAAAATAGCCAAGACAAAGTAGTAAAACTGTGGTTGGTTGTAGAGCAGAACCACGTGAAAATGCAAAGAATCCCTTTTGTGACGGGTAGAGACAAGTAAGCCACTTGATCGTTATGGTATGAGATAAGTATACAAGCCACAGGAAATGTTGTGTTATTCACATTCCTCTCTCATTGTTTTTCCAAGGGTGGCTTATTTTTGCCTTTTTAAGGCACTTTTTCGTACATGACTTGTTCTTGCTCTGGTTTAATAACATCAGTTCTCTATAGAAGAAGAAAGAACAGTCGTTAAGTACCATTACATGTGATAAAGCATGGGTAAGAGATCAGAACAGCAGTGGTTGTCTTTTCTCCTGTGGCTTCTTTGGTGAAGCAGGAAGAAAAATAACCACCCAGATTTGACCTACTACAGCATTTATTAGCCCTCATTCATACTGATTGCGGGCTCAGCTGACAAGTCCCAACTTCAGCGTTGCTACTCACAACTCCCACTCTCTGTAGGGACTGCCCCATCTGGCCCTTTGTAAAACTGGAGGCAGCGGCCCTTCCCTGTTAAAGGCATATGAAAGAAGCATTCTGATCCCTTAACCACATTTTAGAAGTGATGAATACCCAGCAACTTCTATTGGGTTAATTTGGCCCAAATAACAAAAGATCTCAACTCTCTGGTTACTGAGGCCTTTAGAAAACACCCCTGGTTTTGCTGCTGACATGGAAGCAAAGCCTGCTTCAAAAGCTCCCCCAGAAATGTTTTAGAATGGAAGGCATAGTTTTGCATCATGCCTTCACCTTTTGTCTGTCCTATGGCATCTTTGATCATACATGGCCCATTCTTCAGTTGTGCTCGAGGAAGATCTTACGGTGAACAGCAGTGGCGGGGGGGTGGAACTAGAAGATCTTAAGGTACTTTTCAACCCTAACTATGATTCTATGAACACTAATTCAGTCTGCAAAAGATATTGGTAATGAGCTGCTGGGTTTTCATCTCTCTTTTTATAAAGCAAAACAGACTTAAATTCTTAGGATTTAATCAATAGTGTCAGAGCAGCTTTGCAGTCTGTCTCTCCCCTTAAGCTGCTGCCTTCTTAGTGTATTTTTTTGGACAAGCGTGGCTGGGATTGCATCTTCTGCTTAGACAGACAGCAAAAACTGTGTTTTTCTCTTAGTTAATGCTACCTTTCCTAAAAGGCGATTGGGTAACTTCTGTGATAAACCACCTGCAGTGTATAATGGCGATGTGATTCATCTTCAGACCTAGCTATTGCAATAATAAAGCTTTTTCCAGTCAGTAGCTAAAGTAATTTAATTACAGTATTTGAGCTGGAAGACACGAGCATGTAGAAACTTCCTCTAGTGACTCACATAGTGTTTGGAAATTCACCATAGCAGCGAGTCTTTGCTTTAAAGTTTATTCTTTCCTCTCCCTCCCTGTTTTGCTTGGGTTTGGCAAAAGCTGTTAGGATGTGTGGGTTCAGGGCAGCCCTTCGCATCCTGTTGAGATAGGGAGAAAGACAAAGCAGGATGACATGAGGTCCCTTGTACCCCACCACACTGTGCGACCTGCAAATACATGAGGGGGTGGAGGGGGTGAGGAAACCATGCAGCTCTTGTCTGCCAATTGCTTCCTGAGGAATCTAACCCTAATCTGACCCTTTTGAATGCTCTCTTTGAAGAGACTGCAACGAGACATAGAGAAGAGGAAGATGGTCTTAGAAAAACTAGATCCATGCTTCTATCAGTCACTCGGATATACCTCAATCTTCTGCTTTCAGAGGAATTCACTGAGATTCTCCTGATCCACTGCATAAGATGATCAAATATGAGATGAGAGATGATGAAAAGACTGTGTAAATGCACGGCAGCTGTTTTTCTGGGCAAGAGTCTGAATCCATGACTAATGCAGTCAGATCTCTCAGAGCAGCAGATTCTCTGTGCTCCTCTGTGCTCCTCTTGGATCTGGGGTTTGCAGAGACCCACAGGAGCATGCTGAGCATTTCTGGCCCCAGCAGCTTTGGCTCAAGCCCATGTTTCTGTGACGCTGCATTTTACTTTATCCACTGGAAAGCTTAAGCTGGATGTTGCTGGGCTTGTTTGCTTACCTCTGTGCTCCATAACCTTGGACGTGAAGTGTGTCCATTAACTGGGCAGCAACAACGGAAAAGAAATAAGACATCCCATCAATTTGTGCTATTAGACCTTGTTATTCCATCTAATTCATGACCACTTACCTAAAGTCATTGCTGCAGCCCATGACTTTTCTTCACTTGCTTCCCCCATGTTCCGGCCTGCTGAGCTGCTTCAGTTATGGAATGTGTAAAAACCAGCTTTAACCTCATTGATCTTGTACTATTTTTGGTCCATCTCCAGTCAATAACAACAAGTACAATCCTTTTCTTTCCAGCATCTTTGCAACTCCTTTTCTCCACTTGGAATCCTCAGAGCCTGAAGGGTTTTGGGATACCTGAACCTACAGCCTTAGTTTTTGTTGCCCTCTATTCCTAGGCTGAGTTTTATGATCTTCTAATCTACTTTCTCAGTTATTCCCTCTAAATTCCCAGTGGTCCACAGCATGAGATCATCTTTACTTACGGATCAACAGCCTTTGCTTACAGCTCAGTTTTTCCTGTTTCTTCTTTCCAAGCTAAAGCTGTTGTTAGGCTAAAGCCTTGTAGCTTCATCCAGTGATAGAAATAAATCTGGGCATCGCATGCAGCCTTGTTTGACTTCTGCAGTCATCCTTAAGCATTCCATCATCATCTTGTCTGCTGCTGCCACACGCGATGACTTGCTGTAAACATTTTCTGTCAGCTTGATCAATCTCTTGGGATGTCACAAGTTTGCAGAATTCACCATTTTTCACTTTCTGTGTGATGCTGTCAGATCCTGCTCAAAGTTTATGGAATTATTATAGCAGCTTTAGTTGGATCCTGTAGACTTCTCTGAGATCTGTCTTAAAACGGTATGTTGGCATGTTTTTCCTGCGTACTGCCCTAAACCAGCCTATCTGCAGGTGTTTCTCCCACCTTTTCCCCAGTGCCCTTCTTTCTTTTCCTTGTTTCCTCTGCTTTTATTTATATTTCTTGAGGAATTCCTTTGTACAGCACCTCAGCTGTGGAGTCTCCACCTTCTTGTTAGCGTGTGTTGCCATTTTTAATACCTTTTTCTCTTTGGAACTTCTCCCCAGGACATGGGTGCCATGGTTTAGTGTGAGGTGTCCCTGCCCATGGCAGGGGGGTTGGAACTGGATGATCTTAAGGTCCTTTCCAACCCTAACAATTCTATGATTCTAAGACCTTGAGACTTTTACTCCTTTTCTATAAACAACCACCCCAAACCCAAACCCAAACCAAACCAAACAATCTTTTCCCCTGCTCTCTCTTATTTTTTCCCAGGAAGTTTCCTAGGGCTCTTTCATCTGCTGTGCTCTGGGTTCTTCAGAACACTCTTTCCACCCTGTGTTCTTCCTTGCCCACCTTGAGCTGATGTTTACAAACAGCCTCCACACCTCAACCTCCATACCCCTCTCCTGTTCATCTGCATAAACTGATGGTGAGCACCCCAGATACAAATAAAACTAATTAATAACAAAAGAGTTGGAGCTGAAACAAGAAAGGATTAGTAATGGACACAAAGTCAATTTACTGTACCCTTCTGCTAAGGCTGCCTCTGAAAGTATCCTAGGAAAATGACTACTGGATTTCAGATGATTGGTTTTTCCCCTTTTTGTTATCAGGCTGGTTTTTGCTGGCTTCTGCCTTTACACTGACAAAGATGACTTTTGACAGGAAACAATAGGATCTGTGGGTAACAGCCGGTGTTTGTGGTCTGGATTCCTTGCCAAAATAGCTACACTTAGCACTTGCACAGTCCTTTTCATCTTCAAAGACTCTCACAGATCCGATGTAAACAGCTGGGGTTCCACTGATTTTTGGTGGCAAAGAGCTTAGTAACCTTCAGAAAAGGATTATGCATTTGCATGGAAAGCAGGAATATCATCTGCCGCTCTGCTAGCTGAAATTCTGTAACGATATCAAGCTTCGAGCTAGGAAGCAATTATTAGCTGAATGGAGTTAAGTAACATTCCTTGTGGACAACATGCATATTCCTGGCTATGGTTTCATTGGATGAATCGAAGAATCAATCTTTAAATGGGTTTACAAGAAATGCAATTGCTGAGACAAACAGTATTTTTGAGCGTAATTGATCTTGATGTTTTATCAAGACATGGACCTGCATGTCCTGATACATGTACATGCCCATGTACAGAGATATTGTCTCAATAGGTTTTTCTATTCAGCATATTAGTAGCTTTGAGATTTACTCTATGTTGTTTTGCAGTATTTAACAAAGACACTCTATTTCACTAGCACATCTGTCCTGGGTTTGGAACCTGTGATATCTGTTGCTATATTTAAGCTTTGAGTGCACTTAAGTGGTGACAGGCTAGTTGGTCCCCCTGCTGAATGGCAGGAAAAGGCCTGACTAGTTTATCTTGTCTTTTTACCAATTATTTTCTGCTTTTACCTATTTAAAGACTGATACCCCATTTGCCTTATAGTCAGGCTGTGCCTGATTCTGCTTCTATAGTGAAAATTAACTCAGTTATTTCACTTTCCCTGTAACTCACGTTTGAATATACTTCTTACGATTCTTCTTCATCTTCTTTGAACCATCTCCAAATTATCCACTTATTTCTTAGTGTGATGCACAAACCTGGTTGTGATATTTCAGCTAAGATCTCTCCACTGCGTGTAGAGCAGAGTGTTCATCTCCCATGTCTTCCATGTAACACATCTGCTAATGCATCTGACAGCAGGACCGGCTTTGTGCGCACAGCATGATGGTAGCAATTTAGATTCAGTTGGTGTGTAATAACCTCCATTTCTGCAATGATTCCACCAAACTGGTTATCCCTGACTCATGTTTTTGTGTTTGAATTCTCTTTGTGCCTTTACTGAATTGTCTCTTGTTGATGTCGAGCCAGTAGTTCTGAACTGATGCCCGTTTGTTAATATGGGACCTGAATTAATTTCAGCAGGTCAGGCTTTCCCTATTGTGGAACTATGAGTTCCCCTTCAAAACCTGTTTGGGAAGAGATGGATGAGGAGGGGTGAAACTGTTTCAGCAGCTTGCTCTTCCAGCTCAGCGCACTCTGTCAGGTACTCCAAATTCAAAACCTTTGGCTTGGTCAGAAAGGTTTCTGTGGCATTGCCATTAACACGAAAAATACGTGTATTCCTGTATCGCCAACTCTGACCACCCAGAGTGGGATACTACATCTGGCTTCCTCTCAGTCTGGACATCAGGTTCCTGATCCCAACCCTCCTGCAGTGTCCAGTCTCCTCCCAGAGACTGGATTGTAAATGTAAATGCACAAGTGTTCTATCTTTGCATGTGGAAAATGAAGCACGGGGTGAGCTGTATTATGTTCACTGCTCTGGGAAAACCACGCAGCAGAGCCAGGCTTTGAAACCACTGTGTCAGACTTATGAGCTGGTGCTTCAGCACAGACTACTCCTCTCATCTGGAGAGAAATTACCTCTGGAATATGAAAGATGGTGAATTAAACCAAACACTCATCTCCTGCAGTGACTCATCTGCTGCCTAGTGTCAGCTGCTGGACTATTTTGTCCTTTCTCTTTGATAAAGCTCCTTAAAGTGATTCCCTCTTCATTTGTCACCAGTGCGTTCTGCCAGGTCCTGAACCAAAGCCAGTACAACCGTTCTGCCCCCAGTGTCCCCAGTGCAGGTCATGCTTCTGGGGAGCACTGTAGTTGCTTCTGCTGTACCTTATCCGCAGCTCACCGGAGCTGAGTGGCTTCAGCTCTCTCTGCAGCCAGCACTCCTGCTGCTTGGAAAAGGAGGTGACCAGCTTGCATCAAACGGAGATGTCCTGATAAACATCACTGTAAACGCAAGCCTGTTTGTTAGTGTCCTGCTTGTGAGCCATGTTGTCCACAGTCAAGAATTTCACTGCTACCTTAAAAATGCAGAGGGATTCAGAACTAACCCCATCCCCTCCTCTGCGGTGCAGGTTCACCTGCTTTCAGCTGTATTCTCTCCTTTCTGAAGTAACATCTGAGCACCTTTTCCTTTTACATCCATCAAGGAATCTTCTTCAATCCATCCTTCTCTGCTCTCAAACGTTTGACAGTGGCTTCCTTTGGACTTGCTCTTTTCTCCTTCAGTGCTTCCTTCATAAAACCAGGTTCCTATCTCCGAATCCTTTACCGAGCTTTTTGATTATTTCATGCCCAGCATCCGTTGCTTTCTCTTCCCATCATTTCTTTATTGCTTTCTGCTATCTGTTCTCTACACAGGCCAATGGCTCTTACCTGAATCCTTAGCTTGTGAATATAATTTTTCCTCCCTTTCTCTTTCATTTAGATGTATTTTGTTCCCAAACAGCTCCAAACTGCCACAGCAATTATTTCCTAGTGAAACTGAAGGAGATGCTTGCAAATATTTTCAAATCACTGCATTCACCATTCCTAGTTTCCCATATTAAGTCCCTTCTCTGATAGCCGTGGGCAGCCAACAAGAGCTGTGAATAACCCTGCTTCCTCTCTGTACACCTCTCTGAAGTAAAATCCTCCCTCTTCTCTCAGCTTTAGTTCTCACATTTGCTGCTATACTTCCCTCCAGGACCTTGACAGAGAAGTTCTAACTCTGTTTTACAGCAGCCATTCTGATGAGTGTGTTGTTTTCACAGAATCCAAACCGGTTTGGGTTGGAAGGGACCTTAAAGCTCATCCAGCTCCAACCCCTTCCACGGGCAGGGACACCTTCCACTAGAGCAGCTTGGTCCAAGCCCCTGTGTCCAACCTGGCCTTGAACACTGCCAGGGATGGGGCAGCCACAGCTTCTCTGGGCACCCTGTGCCAGCGCCTCAGCACCCTCACAGGGAAGAGCTCCTGCCTAAGAGCTCATCTCAGTCTCCCCTCTGGCAGGTTAAAGCCATTCCCCTTGGCCTGTCCCTACAGGCCCTTGTCCAAAGCCCCTCTCCAGGTTTCCTGCAGCCCCTTTAGGCACTGGAGCTGCTCTCAGGTCTCCCCTTCAGGAGCCTTCTCTTCTCCAGGCTGACCCAGCCCAGCTCTCTCAGCCTGGCTCCAGAGCAGAGCTGCTCCAGCCCTTGCAGCATCTCCGTGGCCTCCTCTGGCCTCGCTCCAACAGCTCCACATCCCTCCTGAGCTGGGGGCCCCAGATACAGTTATCCTGTATCCTAACACAATATGTGGCTCTGCTGACAGGGGTCTCACTGCTGTCCTCAGGCAGCTTCTGCGAGCATCCCACTCCCTGGACCGCTGGTGATCTCTCTGCCCAGGGCTGTGCCATGTCCTGTGGGGCAGTGGGTTCTGCAGGTGTCTCTCTATCGCCAAGTCCAGCACAGTCATGCCCATCCTCTGTGATTACCCTTCATGTTTTCAGCCGTTACAGACCTTTCCTTGTGTTGCCAGTGAATCTGTCCTAGCAACAGGGGAAGTTGCTACCGTGGAAAGGCAAATCAGAGAGACAAGTATGAAAATATGGTAATGGTATTTAAACCTGTAGTACTTTCAGCTAAGAACTGTCTAGCTCTGCCTGCTCTGCAAAGCTCTACCTTTGTACAGTGGGGAAACTGGTGTGAACCAATCCTGTAATCTGCACTTAATGCTTATCTGTAAAATGCAAACCTGATGAAAATAGCAGCCCTTCAGACTCTGCTTGATGTATAAAGAAATGCTCCGTGGTATATTTAGGATTAAATCCTATAATAGCACTAATTCTTCCATTACTGCACAAAGCATTTCATTTTATATTGGAATATGTCCAGAAAGAGTGTTCAGTACAATTGATTAAAGACTCGAATAATAGTTTAAATATTTAGATTATCATCCAGTATCCCAAATCCAAACTCATAAGGGAACAAAGGGGAAAGAACTTTTTTCCAGATCCAGAGGACTAGGATATTGAATGCAGAGCTCCAGCTGCATGGAAAGAATGCAAAACACCAGAAATATATCAGATGCTGTATCAACCTGGTGATTTTTTAATAGCTATTTTGAACATGCCTCTGTTTGGATGCAGATGTTGCTGTCCAACGCAAGATCCAAATGAATAATATCTTTGTGCCTCCTGGTAGTAATATCTAAATACTGCAGATTAATTTTCCTCTTTTTAGCATATTATCTTTCATTCTGTCTGCAGCAGTATTATTTTGTGAATCTGTCACCGACAGTGATGTGCTAGGAGGCAGGGTGAGAATAATCATTTAGTTATGAGACACTGAATGAAATAAATGATCTTTTCATAGATTCATAGTATTTAAGTCCAGAAGGGATTGTTGCATTTAGCCTGACCTCCTCTATATCACATCTTTATAAAGCAGGAGCTGTCTCTACTGCAGTAATCATTTTTTGAGGCCCATGTTGCACACAGTTATCAGTCTCCTGGATAAATACCAGCTGTTGGGATCCTTCCAGCTATGCCTTTTCCTGAAGAGGCTTCTGTGTAATAGAAGGGGACTGATGATGCTCTTTCCGAAAGAAAATCGTATTACATGAGCCAGGAATGTAGGCAGGAGCTTGAGGTCCAGGGAGAATGAGGGTTTCTGGCACAGCTCTGAAACTACTAAGGGTTAGTGAAATGAAAGGATTCCCTAGTCTGGCAGCCAATTTCTTTCATATCACAGGGGAAGAGCCATGGGGAGATCAGACAGCAGTGCCCCAGAATAGAAGGTTTCTCCCTTGATTTGCAGCAGTAACATCCAAGAAGAAGGATGCTCTATGTAAAAAAGAAGCAACATTCGTCCCTATGACAGTGAAAGGACCTACTTTGGTTTTTCTCCTCCCTGTGCACGTTGTTTCAATAATGAGCAGATTGCCCATAACTGCATCAATTCGCAATGATGTGATTAGCCCATTAGGAGCCCATCACAAAGGGTTATAAAAGTCCTGCAGTGAAACTGGTTTTGTGGGGTTTCTACCTATTAGTGCCAGTAATTGCTAGTCATATCAATACGTATGCTGGAGTGACTGTGTGTGTGTGTGCAGTGAAAGGATGCGGTGTGCTGACTGGAGTGAGGAATTGTATGTGGGTTATACTGGGTTTTACTAGGAGCCTTGTGTATTTGACAGACACTGTAGCTCTCCAAATGCTCACGTCAGTGCATTTTTGACACCTGCTTGTGTAGATGCACTTACGCTCGCACATCCATGTCAGACCATTAGACACTATCAGTCACTACTGGTTACGGCTCAGCTCCAAAAGTAGGGTGGCAATAGGATGCCTGCAAAACGAACCTCCCTTTTTGCACTGTATAAAGCATGAACTGTATCAGGGATTACACTGTGGCTGTCTGTCATTTCTGAAAGCTGTTTTCCTAGAAAAATGAGCATGAAGTGACCTTTATCCCCTGCTCTTTGTATGTGCCTTGTGGTTGCAGGGCTGTAACAAGCTTCCTTAAGAAGATTGCTTCTTTCTCCCTCCCTTTTACGAGTGACTCAACACGGAGCAGATGGGAGCCTCAGGTGTGGAGCCTGCACAGTGCTGACCCACCTTCTTTCAGGAGAGCAATTGGGAGCTCTGCTGGTTTCCCTCCTCCAGTCTGGTTTTTATAATGAATGCAGCGCTCGGTTGGGGCTCTCGTCTCTTCTGAGTGAAATGCTTTCAACCTGATCTCGAATGCCTCTCCAGGAAAAAGATACTCGGGGAGAAAAATATCTTCCTTCTCATTTTGACACAGCCTTCTATATAGCCTGAATGTCAGGAAAGCCATTTATAGAGCATGTACAGTAATTGCATGCTTAATATTTCATCAGCTCCATTAACAGTAATGTCGATAAAACCAGGTATAGACTTAAAAGGATCTTTTTTGATTAAAAGTGGCTTTAGAGCTTCTTGTGTATAAGAATGGCAGCAGTATATATTATCATAGATGTTGCTATGGGTTTCTGAATTTAATATTTCAACACATATATATATGCACACAGACATACAAATTTGCATTGAGATTTTGGACAAAGCGCATGATTTATGTTTGGCAGCAATCCTCTAATTATACCAAGATTAGACTGGTGTGAAGTAGATTGCTTCAGCTTGAGGCACACTCTTCTTTCACTGCCAAGAGATTGCAATGGTTTAGGATTGTGCAAAACCCCGTGCTTTGGTTTCCCTACTGCAGTTAGCAGCTGTAGGAAAGAGCGGTGAGAAGAACTGATTGGTTTTCTACCAGACTTACTTGAGCCTCTCGTGGTACGATGTCATGCAATGTTTGGATACGAGGCAGAGATGTTTGTTCTGAAACAGTGCTTCAATTCACTTGAATTCTACTGCATCGTAGTAGTAGTAACTGAGAACAATGACTGCTGCCAGCTCTCAATGGGGCAGAAACCCTGTGGGCACGCTTGAATGGAAAATAAAAGAAGGAATTTATTGGCTGTGTCTTAATAATAAATCCCTTGAACGTAATTCTTGTCTTAGAAATGAGAAATAAACATTGCAAGAAGATCTTGTGTTAAGCAGTAATGAGGAATCCCTCAATAGCAAGTACCAGTTGGCTTCTTTGGAAACACACTTGGTTATAATTTCCTCTTGAGTTAATACTTTCACTAAAATTTAGTAACGGATCCATTGTTTTGGGCAGCACGGAGTAAAAAAGCCGGGTTTTTAATGGCTGTGCTTCACTGATGATAAATTTCTTCCTTTTTTTCAAGTTATAATCGTCAGAGCACATTTTACAGATGCCCTCTTCCAGCCTGAGCACATGCACATTTTGAGTCATGCAGCTTGAATTTCGGTCAGCAACCAGAACTCGTCTTTGTAGACACAACTTAGGCCTTGCCAAAATGATGTAATTTGTACATTCAAAGAAGTGCTGTGTCAAAAGGTGAAAGTGTCTTAAGAAATTTGGGTGGTGATGCCAAACTGCAAAGAGCACCTATCACAGGAGCATAAGTGCTTTCCTTTCTACCGTTGGAACTTCATAAAATATCAGAGTGGTTTGGGTTGGAAGGGACCCTACAGCTCATCAAGTTCCAACCCCCTGCCAAGAGCAGGGACACCTTCCACTTGAGCAGCTTGCTCCAAGCCCCTGTGTCCAACCTGGCCTTGAACACTGCCAGGGATGGGGCAGCCACAGCTTCTCTGGGCACCCTGTGCCAGCGCCTCAGCACCTTCACAGGGAAGAGCTTCTGCCTAAGAGCTCATCTCAGTCTCCCCTCTGGCAGGTTAAAGCCATTCCCCTTGGCCTGTCCCTACAGGCCCTTGTCCCAAGCCCCTCTCCAGGTTTCCTGGATCCCCTTTAGGCACTGGAGCTGCTCTAAGGTCTCCCCTTCAGGAGCCTTCTCTTCTTCAGGCTGAACAAACCGAGCTCTCTCAGCCAACTTAGACCAATCTGTGCTCTAAATAAAGAAGTATATACATATATAGTAAAAAAGATACGTTTTTTCCATGGTTAGGAATGAAGAAATTATTGCTCAACATTGCATGGATAATAGTCTGCCTTCAAAATGTGCATATGAAGTACAGGAAACCGTTGTTCTTCTACCTGAATCAACCATGTTGAGTAATAGCATCAGCCACGTACAGTCACTGTACTTCTGCTCTAAATTTTATTGGTGAGGAAAATGCATACGTCTGAGTAAAAGGCAACTCAGCTTCAGTGCTTACTTGTGAATCAAACTGTAATTAGCTGTTTTATGAATGTAGTCCTCCATGTAAGAGTAGTGGAGTGAGAAATACATCGCTCTGATACCTCCGGTCATACTGCTTTCTGTTCTGTTGGAGTAAGAGCAAATATATTGCACATTTCTTTCAAGCTTGTGGATTTTTCTTCACACTGCTTGTGGGGCAGTGATTTCATGGGCAGCATCCACACAGCAACACCAGTGGGACAGAAGAGAAGTTAATTCTCAGGTTCTGGTAAGGTGAGTTACATTCTGGATGTAGTATTACCCTTAAAACTGCCTTCTGCTTCCATGTAGGAATGAAAACTCCTTCCCAACCCCTACACTGTGTCAGTAACCTATTCCTTTTCAGCCAGGTAGAACTGTCATTTTCTTTTCCTTTTGCTTGCTTATACCAGATTAACCTCTTAGGTTGACTGTGCCAGCCCTTTCTACTATGTATTGCACACACATGCCAAGATTTGAGGGTCTGGATTTTGTGACAGATAGTTGATGACTCCAGATTTGTTGAATTAATACCTACCTCCATAATATTTCAGTATAATGCATATAAATGGAGATGTATATATATATACAATTGGAATGGAAGTTGGGTCTTACAATGTTTGCTTTATACCCGTTGGGGCTTCCCGTTTGAAGATGGTCAGAAAACTGAAAGAAAACTTTAAAAGAGACACACTCATAGCTAGTTCCATCCTTGAGGAATATTTGTTTAATGAAGAAGCTCTTAAAGGAATTCCAGTTTTTGGTTCGATACGAGGCATATTTACTTTGAAGGCAAATCATCCTCCTAACATTAACTGATGTAGTTACTTAACTCAGCCTAATGCTGTCCTTACATTGTAAAACATCACAATTAGTTCTTGGTTCTATGATAGCGTTTTAATGAACACAAATCAATTACTATTACTGCTCATCTGGAGACTTCAATTAAAAAACTGGTAACTGAAAGGTCAGAAATGCTTACTGTTGAAAAAAGCAATCTCCATCTTGTTGCCAGCCTTTTAGCACTAACTTGAAGATCCATATTTAAAGGAGAAATAAATAAAAAGAGCCATAAATAATTAATGGCTTTGCCTTTTTCTATGTGGGAATAGTATGGTTGCTTCATCCTAGTCTTTCCTGGAACTGCAGCAAATGCTCCATTTAATGAGGGGATGAGTTTCTGTTTAAATGCTGTGAAGAATTTGGCTTCCAGTTCTGGGAGTTTTCCAAGCTGTAAACTGTTGATCGCCCTTTCAGGCTCTGCTTGAGGTATTGGCTCCTCAAATCTAATTACATCTCTTTGCGATAGAACTGCCTGATGTACACGTTTACATAGTTTGCATCTGCTCTGTAGGACTACTATACTGCTCTATGGCTAATCTGGTGAAGAAATCCTGAAAAGTGGATTAAGTAGATCTAGAATCACTTTTGCTTCTTCTTTCCTTTGGATAAACTGTTTTCTGACAAGCTTTGAAAGCAGATGTGTCAGTGCTTTATCTGCTTTCCTTCCTTTTTCATAAAGGATTCTTTCAACCCATTTTCTTGGTGCTGCTTTGTTTCTCCTTCAGTGGTGTATTAATTTCTATCCTAATATTCCCTAGATTCCTTCTGTCCTTCTGAATTCATGACAGGATCCTACCATCCTTGTGCTATTGAAGCGAGATTGCTGCTTCTCCCCTCCCTCCTTTTTTCTAGCCATTCCATGCCACTTTCCTTGCCAGTCTATGCTTGCTGCTCCCCATGGGATGACATTACTTGCACCTCCTGCCTTGTTTGGTTTCCACCTTCAACCACCCCTTTGATTTTATTTTTCCCCCTGATCCTGAAGCTCTGTAAACTGGCTCAGTAAAATTCAGCAAACCCAGGTGTGGATTCTATCTAGATGCTCCCATTGTATTGAGTGCTTATGTGCTTTGCCATGCAGGATTAGGCTCAGTCGTATCCTCAGTATCGATGCGAACGTGCTAAGAGGGATGTTGCAGGGATTCTCAGAAGAGTACTTGATGCATAAGAAAAAAGAATAATCTAAATCCTGCCCACACAATGCAGGCTCACAAATGCCTTGGATGCTAGGAAAAAGCCATTCTTGATGGCTCTTTGAAATCATGAGATCCATGTGTGTTGGCAGCCACAGAATCCAGCATAGTGCTGTGTGTCCTCAGGAAGGACGCCGAGAGCAAAATGTTGGTTATTGGTTTACTGCTGAGCAAAATATGACCAAAGTTATCAAAATCATGAACCAGGTGAATGCAAAACTGTTTACCATGAAATTCTGCACTACTGCTGGGAGGAGGAACTCACTGGAACTGGTGGAAGATGTATGTAAGACCAGTAAGGGAAGTTCCTGCTTCTCATACCAGGCAGCAAACTTCTGGGATGTGCTGCCCAGGAGTTTGTAGATCTCATGGTGTCATGAGGTTCAAAACAGAACTAAACATGTTTAATTTCAGACAGTGGGTGCGAAATGGCTATAATGAGTACAGGTAAAGCCATGTTCTGTGTCCCTATTGCCACCATTACAGGTGCCAGAGGAGAACAGGGGAAATGGGCTGCAGAGAGGGGTCAGGCTCATGTGCTTTCCTTAAATAGCATCTCCCACAGCCACTGTCCGAGGCAGTGGGTTTCTGGACTAGGCAGAGTCATAGCTCCAGCCCCTGAGAGTGTTTCTTGTTCATCCAGGCTGCACTGCTCCCGTTGCTGTATCTAGTTGTGTTCAAGCTCTAGCCTGGCTTGCTGTACCTGATTCTGTAATCATAGAGTCATAGAATAGTTTGGGTTGGAAAGGACCTTACAGATCCTTCCACTAGACCAGGTTGCTTCAAGCCCCGTCCAACCTGAGCTTGAGCACTACCAGGCATTTCTTCCTAACACCTAAGCTACATCTCCTCTGTTTGAGTCTGAACCCACTAGCCCTTGTCCTATCACTTCAATTCCTGATGAAGAGTCCCCCTCCAGCATCCTTGTGGGCCGCCTTCAGCTGTTGGAAGGCTGCTCTGAGGTCTTCATGCAGTTAATTGTATTAACTTTGAGATGACAAACCGTGGCACTTTTGAGAGTGTCTACCAGTGAGTGTTTATTTAGAGAGTATTTATTATACGCTTCTTGAAAATACTCTGTATTTAAACCGTCTGTAGCGTGTGTGTGGAAACTACGGCACCAAAATTGCTGATTATCTTTTGAAATCTCAACTTCAAAGCACCAGTTTCCTTTTTGCTTCTAAAATTAACAAGTTCTTATGCATTAATTAAGATCTGCAACGTTTGGGGCTTCTTTAAGCATGTATCCTTTTGATTTGTCTTGCTACTAATAATTGTAATTAACCAGGATACACAGTTGTAGAAGATATCACATAAGCCTCCATCCTTTGACTGCTGCTTTCTTTCTGAAATTAAAGCTTTGGGAAGTAAGGATCCCTCCTTTCTCCTTGCATGCTTTTTCCTATGTCTCGTGAAATGCAGCCCATGCTGTAGCTTGGGTCCTTAGGTGCCGCTGTGATTTATACTGCTACAAAGGTTTATGCTCTATGCAAACTTATGTACATAACGCACATTAGTGCACTGCTGTTATGCTGCTACTGAAATATCTGGGCACAGGTGACTAATTTAATGCAAACAACGAAACACACGTGCTTCGATTATTAAAAGAGAAAACCACCCAAGCTAGCACTGTAAATGCCTTTCTGCTTACTTATGTCAACCCACTTCCCTTTTGGCATTTCCTTGTCGTGGTGTTATTAATATTTCCACCCCCACCCCCCGCCATCCTTAATGATCTACTTGGTTGACCTGCATAATTTAAAATATTTTTTTCATTATAGTGATTTTCCCATTTAGGTCCCCAGGAGATCCCGATATGTAATCAGTTTTCCCTAACAAATGACCTCCTTTAACTTCATTAGCTCAGAATTAATTTACTAGCATCCAAGATGTTGAATGACTCTGATTAGTAAAATACAGTAAAAAAATTAAAGTTCCCTTTCATTTATGGTCAAGGCAAACATTAATTAAACCCCATATTTCTTTGCTAATTTTGTTCACAGTTCAATTTAATAAAGAGAGAACATTTGATGGGCTGTCACCAGGCATTAGATGAGGGAGGGGATGGGATTACAGGCTCTCCGTGCATGTAACATCTTCTTTTTTGCCAGATGCTTCGCTTCTCTCGCGGTTTCCTTCACCTTTTAGGGAGCTGTTTGAATGAGCAAGCCAGGGAGAGCTGCTGCCTTCAGTGAGTGGTGGAGGAGTGCAGTGAGGGCTTTGGGGAGGACGTGCTTTCTGCTGGCTGACACATCTAAGCCACGGTCCCTGCTGCTTGTGCACGTCAGCTTCAGCTCTTGGGTTGTCTGCCTTATCTCGTATCTCTCCTAAGAGCTGTGCCTCCCTTTCGAGGCGTGAAAGTTATTCACCAGATTAGCCACGCTGCCAGCCCCTCAACCCTTTAAGGCTTTGCAGGTTTCCATTCTGCAATCTGCCACAGCAGGCACTGGCCTGGGGATGGCATTTCTCTTGCTGTCACTTGACAGCGAGCGCGTTTGCACCACGCGCTGCAGGTGGGATGGCTCATGAGGCTGTATGGGATGTATGTGGTGAATGGCAAGAAGGCTTTGCTTAGGGAATGGTCATTATTCCTTGCAAAATCCAACCATATAGGACAGGGTACCCCCTTGAGTTGATTTGTCCCCCTCATCACTCCCCATGCTGCTATGCTTTTATTTTCCAAAAGGCAGAATCAAAAGGTTTTGAATAGTTTTAAATAAGAATAATTTTTCTTGTGCTATTGGCCTGCCAGAGACTTTACTGCAGTCCCTATAATGTGTTTTGAAACTGCATTGACAGAAGTTTTGTGCTTGCCCTGATCTTTGTGTAAATAAGTAGTTTATTTAAGGCTCCAGCCATGGCTTGGATCCTCACTGTGCTGGGGGCAGAAGAAAGCCTGAACCTCCTTCCACCCAAAAGACAGCTTGAAACAAACTTTGAATGTCAAGAGGTGGTCACCTCCATCACAGATCTCCTGTGACAGCACCTCAAAGCAGTGCAGCAAGGTTTACAAGAAACACATTTACATGCAAGTGATTCACTAGCCCAAAAAGAACTACTTTTCAGGCACATCCCAAGAGTGTCTCTGAAGAGCATTCTTTATCCCCTACCCTTGTGTTCCTCTGGGTCTGTCTGTATTTCCCATACCACTGAGCTGAAAGGTACAGCAGACTCTGTGTTCATCCCTCTCATTCAGGCTGCAGGATGGCACTAATGCAGGGCTACAGGGCCTGCTGCTGCTCTGCTGTCTTGCTGGACATGAAGTGTTGTACTGGTGGCCTCTAAGAAAGAAGACCTGGACCTAAAGGGGGATTACATGGGACCAATGGCCTTGTAAATTATTCTCCCCTATTCATAAGAACAAACTTTGTGGAGGGATTCAGGCAATCAATTTATATCTCTTGAAGGAAAAGAAATTGAAAATATTAAAGCAATTTATTGCCTTTTAAATTTGGGGATGAGGGGGGATGTAAGTAGCGCTTAAATTTAACTACCTGCAAAAGCAAATAAAGAAAACTGTAATATTTCACAAAGCCATAATCCACTATAAGTGCATTTTCAATTTCATTGTGGAAAATACAAGTTACTGCTGCTTTCTGCCTAAGAACTTGCCTATAAAGCAACATCCAATTGGTATATTCAGTTTCTGGTGTATTTGTTTTACTCCTTACTTTCTTACTGTTTGCATAAAACACTTAGAAAGGGCTTTTTCCCCCCCCATCTCATATTGCAGTATTCCAAGTTTTCAGCACAATAAGTGTTTTGCCTGCAAGGCCCATATCTAATATTGGTTCATTTTGAATGTCTTTTCCCATTTAAATGTTAGGCCAGGAAACCAAAGTGATTGTAATCAAATGAGTATGCTCAATATATACCTTATATGACTACAGGGTGGCTTTCTCTTTTTCAAATGCTCTTAGAAAACAGAAGAGATGATTCAGGGCTGCTCTGAGAAAAGTCTTGCTTCTGGCAATATTTACTCTTTAGGTAAATTAGAAAATATAAGAGCAGGCATCTGAGAAAAAGAAGAAAACCAAAAAGGGCTGATATCAGCTCATTACATGAGGGCAAAGCCACTGACACCAGTGCAGCAGAAAGCTAAATTTGCCCCCTCTGCTCCTGAGAGGATTTTAGAAGAGCCCTGGAGAAGTTCATTATATGAAGAAAGTACAGGAGATACGACCCGAGCTTCAGCCAGGCCACAAAACCTTACTGTCCATTTCTCTCTCCAGCAAAGGCTTGGGTTGTCCAGCACTGGAACGGGTTGTCCAGCACTGGAACAGGTTGTCCAGGGAAGTGATGGAGTTACCACTGGAGGTATTTAGAAGACATGTAGATGTGGTGCTTAGGGACATGGTTTAGCGGTGGACTTGGCAGTGCTGGCTTAATGGTTGGACTCGATATTAAAGGCTTTTTCCAACCTAAATGGTTCTATGATTCTATATTATCATTCCGCAAGATGAGTCATTGACGGCTTGCTTGTGTGGGCGGACTCATTGTCTGAGCTATTCTGGGATGGCTACCGCTCTACTGGTGTTCTGGAGTATTTCTTGTGTTCAGATAAAGCTAACATCTTCTGAGATAAAGCTAACTTTTTCCTGGCATAATAACTTAGAGAATAGTCTTGCTCCTGTCTTAGAGGGATATCTCTTGGGATAGCAGCCCCTTTCCTCTGCCTGGAGGGTTGGGAGCTTGTCTACGCGATGTATTGGTGTCAGCTACAGCTTGGCTGTAGCCAACCATCCCTGTATGGCTCCTTGAGCAGAGCTGGGCAGTAGGCTTCCCCTACCAGCACCACCACCATAACGTATGTACCCTTTACTGAGACAGTGCCTTGGCTTTCCACCCTCCCAGGCTGCCCTAAGTGGGACCTCAATTCCTCTGCTGATTCTCATCCTCATATCAGAACACAAAGGGCTTGGCTTAATCACAGCTGAGCAAGGAAGCTTTGTCGCAGCTCACCTTTATTTAACTATCTGCACATCTTATTGCTTTCTCAATTTTATTAACTGTTTATGAATACCTGAATAAGTTACGCAGATAAGATTGATTATTATGCCTTTTGAGACACTGCTGGTATTCTAGATGCTTTATGCCGGACCCACTGAGTCTTAGCACAGAGGGGAATCAGATGTATTTTTCCTTTTAGAAATGCTAGGGCTGCTCTCTGTAATTGGTAATCTAAATATAAGCAGAGGCATTGCACTGACCCTATCATACCTGCAGAGATTTTGAATGCATGTTCATGATACAGGTCTGTGCATAGGGTTTTAGCTTCAGGGCTCTACAAAGGATAATTTAGAGAGGATGGAGCTTTTCCTGTTGTATAAATTCATTCGTATTCACGTCAAAGGCTGAAGTGAGCTTCCAACCAAGGTGTGCTCCATGCAGGCTGTCTTCACAGGGTGAGTTTTACCCACCGTGACAGCATGTACATAGCCTTGCTCAGATGGTAACAAAAAATGACTGTGCAGGGGACTGGGTTTCTCCAGAGATGCTCTAAATGCCTGCTGCTCCAAGGACATGTGAATCCTTTTAGCTCATTGCAGGATAAAACCTTCAATATTTAAGACCCACTCTGGTGCTGCAAACTCTTAAATGTAATGGGCTCTGCTGCTGTAAGATGATGTAGCTCCACTGACAACAACCCTTTCCCTGAAGCTGGAGCCCCGGGGATTGAAATGGAATGAGGCTGATTTACATGAGAATCTGGCTGTATATACTTACAAACCAGGCTTTTGTGTTCTCTTACAAAACATGCTTAGTTAGGATACAGTGAAACCTGAAATCAAACCAATGTTTGGAAATACTGCAACTGCAGCGCTCAGCCATCATCATCGCTGTAATTAGGATTTCAGCTGCTTTGCTCTGCTGCAAGTCCTTCACAGCATTGTGGCTATTGATATAAAAAGCAGATTTGCTGGTATTAGCCATAAACATTGCAGCCAACCAGAAAAACCCCGAAATATTAATCTGAGCCATAGCATACAGCATGCACACAAGTCATGACAATTAGCAATGATTTGTCATTCTGTGTTATATTTAATTTTAAGGTGGCCAAACTGTTGGACACAATACTACCAGCACATGTACTGTGGTTTTGCTGCAATAGTTGTCTTTTGCTCTAAGCAGCAGCACCTCTTCCTCTCCGCAGACCAGCTTGGGATGCTTGGCATGAACAAACATGTCTATACACAAGGCTGGGGAAGGAGAGGTCTACCTGAAATGAAACCATGGATTAGTGGAAAAAACGTTTGCTGCAGATACAGCCTGATGATCAAGCCAGTCCCCTACTCCACAAGGAAGACCGCAGCAGCATCTCTCTTGCAAGCCAAAGCTAGTCCCAGAATTGAAGTGAGCATCATCACCTTTCTTGGCTGGCAGGGATTCCATAGCACTGAAGCGGGGAGAAATCATAGCTGGTGGTGTTGTCTTGAGACAAATTGCTTGAGATGAATCTCGCTGTGATCAGACTGTGATGCTGCCTTGAGAAAAATCACTTCAGGTGGTATTGGTTTGCAAATTTTGTCTTTCCAATTGTAAAATATGTTGGGTTTTTGTCAGTACTACAGCTTTATCTCGTTGATACTATTTTTTTCCCCCAAACCTTCCTTATCCAGTCCTTCTTCTTTCTTAACCTGAAATATCAGTGTTTTGTAAAGATGTTATTTTAAAAAATGAAAATGTTGAAAACAACCTTTTTTTTTTTTTGAGCCTATTTGCAGTTAAATACTGCAAATTTATTTAGACTAAACTGAAATTGTTCGTTAGCTGCGACGAGCTGGAGGAGTGCAGTGATCCACGGTGCGGTTATGCATCGTCTGGAGCTTAATAGATGTGATTCCTGGATTACAGATCTTGTTGCAGCTTTGAAAGGGAGTCCAGCCTGAGCAGTGGTTTGCCTTGGCTTTTGAGGACTTCATTAGCTGGGACTGAAGTCGATGGAGATTTCTGGCACTGATGAAGGTCTGCACAGTTTGAAAGATTTCCTGTAGACCAGAAGACTGTCTAGCCTGTGGGCTTGGCTTAGACACAACCTTACCCGAGTCAGTATTTATTGGATGCAATATTTAGACCAGCTGAGGAAGGTCTGATCAAGTTCAAAACCACTGTTTAAGCCCAGGCAAAAGGTAGAAGAATTGAGAAAGAGGGAATTTTAATGTTTTGTTTCCAATCGAAGCATTGTATTAGCATCAAATAATCTGTTGAATCTGTTAAACTGGCCTGGCTTCTGTCGACTTGAGAATCCCAGCAAGCTTCTTTTTTCAATGCCCAAAGTTCTTCAATGTTTTTTCAATGCCCAATGTGTCTTCTTTCCTGCCTCTACGCAACAATACTTGTGTCTGCAGCAGTGCTGGGTGCTTTTGTTCCAAGCCCTCAAACAAGGAATGAAGTGGGGTCTGATGTCCAGCCAACTGCTTTCCCTCATGATAGGATCTGGCAGCTGGGACCTCCCACTCATCTTGTGGGCTTGGCCTGCAACCCCGGCATTGGTGGGTGTGAGATTGCAGCATGAGGGGGTTTGAGGATGCCCTTAAAAACACAGGTGCCTTTCTGCTGGAGAGGTGACTGGCACAGGGACAACTCAGGACCCCTGGTGATATCAGTGATGTCCTGTAGTGACAGGACAAGGGGTAACGGGTTAAAACTTAAACAGGGGAAGTTTAGATTGGATATAAGGAGGAAATTCTTTCCTGTTAGGGTGGTGAGGCACTGGAATGGGTTGCCCAGGGAGGTTGTGAATGCTCCATCCCTGGCAGTGTTCAAGGCCAGGTTGGACAGAGCCTTGGGTGACATGGTTTAGTGTGAGGTGTCCCTGCCCATGGCAGGGGGGTTGGAACCGGATGATCTTAAGGTCCTTTCCAACCCTAATTGTTCTGTGATTCTACGATTCTATACCAGAGGGGACAAGCAACATCCTGTTAGCTGGAAGGGTTAACAGGAGGTTGCTGCTTCTCCTCCTTTGCCTTTACTGTTAGCATGATTTATATATTTTAAAGTAGAGGTGATTAATAATCCACAAACCCTCAGGCTGGAAGCAGAGCTGAGGCACTTCTCATACCAGAGCATACTATGATGCAAACAGTAAGAAATGACTAGGAAGACTAACATTTCCCCTCCTCTTCAAGTAACTCCAGAGCAGCATCAATGGTCCCTTGAACTTCATGGCCCCTAGCTCCCAGTTGGCTGAGTGCTACCAAGTGGCTTCTGTATCAAAAGGCCATAGCTAAAAGTCTTTGTACTTGCAGGTACCATGGAGATGAGTCTGGCACAGTCTCCTGGAAAGATAAATATAGTTAGAGTGACGTTCCTGGAGCTGGATATAAATGTCTCCATTCCATATGTGCACTGTTACTATCAAGATAAGGAAAAAACTGGTCTGTAAAGTCCTCATTGACCTAAGAAGTCAATTAAGGCACAGAAAGAGCTGCTGAAGAGCAGAATTCATCTGCTGTTTATCTGCTTGGACCTCGACACTTGTCCTGCTCAGCACTGGGATAAGTGTAGGGGGAGGACAATGTGGCCACAGAAGAGAAACAAAACCTGGGAAGTAAATTAGAGTGAATTAGTCTCTGGGGTAATGGTACATTGAATGCTGCGATGCATCGGTTCCCAATATCTCTTCAGTTCATAAAGACCAGTCACTGCCAGCTTTGCTCTGTGGTCTCAGGTGGAAAAAAGAAGGATCTGTTTAATTCAGAAAATCCTCTGGAGTTCAGGAAGTGTTTTTCTTTCCCCTGGGATTTTCAATGCTAGCAGGGGAGCAGATTTGGTTTCTTAAATACAAAGAGGCAACCTAACAGGGTTCTGTATCCGTGCTGTTACAAAGGGGATGAGGGGAAGTCCTAGTAACCCAGTGAAAAATGTACAGGAGAAAATCAAATGGAGATGTAGGCATCTCAGCTGTCCCTTTTCATGTGCTGAAATTAAACAGGAGAAGGTAATTTGCATCATTCTTACCTCAGAAAAGAATAACATTACTTTTTTTTATGCTAATCCACATCAGTAGCAAAGTGGGTAGACAGGAACTGATAAAGGTTATCTGTGACCTACTTCTTTCATACTGGGACAAACAACCCTTTTAAACAAGATACAATGGCAAAGCGGGGCCTCAGAGGAGATTCTGAATCCCCTCCTGTCCCACTGGGGTCAATAGGAACTGAAAGTCCTCAGCATCTTGCCGGCTATCACTGTGCGATTTATGCTGGTTATGCATTCAATCCACCTGCATGTTCCTTGCACTGGAGTAACTGCAGTAATGCAGTTACTGCAGCAATACCCATGTGTGGTGATGAGGTTAGTACACAGTATGTGTGTGTGTGGCCCTGTTCTCTTTGATTGGAATCAAATGTGCATCATACCCAAGTACAGGCAGGTTTTGGTCTGGCACATCCTTTTATGATCCTTAAGAAGTGGGATTTAATTTTAAGGTGACACTCAGTCCTGGGTTCAGCAGTAGCAGTCATTTTTCTCCTTCTTAGTAGCGGGTGCAGTGCTGTGGTTTTGACTTTCAGCCTGGGAACAGCACTGATAACACCGATGGTTTTAGCTGTTGCTAAGTAATGTTTACTCCACTCAAGGACTTTGTGAGCCTCGTGCTCTGCCAGGGAGGAGGGGAAGCCGGGAGGAAGCAGAGACAGGACACCTGACCCAAACTGACCAAAGAGGTATTCCATACCACAGCACGTCATGCCCACTATATGAACTGGGGCAGTTACCCAGAAGGGCTGGATCACTGCTCGGTCAGGCTGGGTATCGGTTGGCAGGTGGTGAGTGGTTGTATTCTCTTCCCTTGTTATTTCCCCTATCATTATTATCATTGGTGGTAGCAGCAGTGGTTTGTGTTATACCTTAGTTACTGGACTGCTCTTATCCCAACCCGTGGGAGTTACATTCTTCCTATTCTCCTCCCCATCCCTCCGGGAGCAGGGGGAGGAAGGTGGGGGGGGAGTCAGCAAACAGCTGCATGGTTTCTGAGTGACAGGCTGGGCTTAAACCATGACACACTCCCCTAGCAAAAAGAGAAGAAAATTTCCCATTAAGCTTATTTCAGTGGACGCCACAGTTTGCAGAAGAGCTGCTCCACTTTCTTGGCAGCTCCTCCCCGAACACTGCCCCTGCTGCATCCCCTGAGCCTGTGACCAAGGTGCCTCCAGCCTTAACAAACCTGCTGTATTTGACTCTGACACTGTTTTTAACAACAAACTGGACTCCCAGTGAAGTTAAACTTTTTGAGAGAAGTCCATACGTCATCCCTCACCTCCCCTTCCCTTAATTCAGATAACCGAGAATAACATTTTACTCAGAAACACTGAAAGGATGTCTTATGGGAGTTCTATTTCCAAGATGGACTGCCTGTTCCCTTGTGCACCACAAACAGCTGTCTCCTCACCCTGGAGAATATTTTGTAGTGTGTGATGGGGATAGAATGTGACAGGGTACGTGGCTTCTGGAGAAACTTGGTGTATAGGAATGTTTCTCCAAGGAGGTTCCAGGGTAGTACTTCAGTGGTGATGTTTAAGTTTTCACTTCCTTTTCCACAATATGCTTCAAGGCTTTTTTTCCCTGCGAAGCAGTCTAGCCTTATGTCAGATGTGCTGTACACATATTTGCTATGGCATGCTGGCAAAGCTGAGCAGAGAAGGCAATTATCTACTGCACAGTTTTAGGAGAAGAAACTAGTGTACGTGGAGCCAGACAGGGGTTATAAACAAAGGAGGTGTGCACCATCCTGATTTTGCTCCTTAGGATGATTTCATTGAGCCCCCTGCCTATGAGCAAGGTCCTTCCTATAGCTCTTCTAGCTGCATTTTTGCATGGTCCCAGTACACAAGAGGGACAACATCATTTCTGCAAGGATACATGGGTTAGACTGCAAGCACTGTTACTGGTAAAGGTCAACAGGAAGGTCTCCACAATTGCATTTCATTTAGTACCAAAGGATGGTCTAGTCTTTTTGTAGAGATATTAATGAAAATGCAGGACCAAGCATTGGACTAAACATCTCTTAAGATGATGACTGGCAGAGGACAGAGTGAGCTGCTACCTCTCAATGCCCTCCTCCTGCTCTTCTGAGAAAGGACATGGAGTGGCTAGTTTTGTCAAGATAATCAGCAACATGTAAAGAGCTGAAAATGTTCCGCCAGAGAACAACAGGGTTCAAGAATAGGGCAAGGTCCTCTAAAGAGTGGCTGAATGATTTGAGGACACACATCTGTATTTTCTGCAAGATGAAGGACAGGGCGCCACTGATCACCCCCTGCAGAATATAGGGAATAGCACAAACAGAAATTAAGCAGCAGTATATCAGGGTGCTGGAGAATTGCATCTTCTGAGAGATTTCATCACACTGGACAATGATTGCTTTGAAGAGGTTGTAATGAGAATAGGTTGGTGCGTGAAGCTCTGCTGTCTTGAAATAAATAAGCAGAGATGGGGGGGTTTCCTGAGGTTCAACAGGAGAGTTGCTTGAGAAATGCTCGGTCTTGATCCTGCTTTGTGCAGCAAAGGCAGTACCAGCATGCAAAACCTGCTGGTCCTTGAAATGAAATGCCACAGATGGGACTGATGAAGCACTGCAGAAAATGAGGTGGTCAGAAAAACGATTAGTGTAAAGGAGGTGCTGGTGAAGAGTGAGAAAGCTCCAGTTGTTTGGACACATCCATGTTGCTTGGTAAAGGCTTTGGCTGGGTAGAGGAAGGCTGTCCAGGCGGCAGCTCAGGGTATGGCTGAGTGGTACAGCAGGGACTGAGAGACTTTCTCTGCTGCATTGCAAGGTGTAGCCCGGTGAGGGGTTATCACCTAGCGCAGCAAAAGAGACCAGCATTCAGCCAGCAAATCCATAGAAAGGAAATATTTCAATCTATCAGCTCCATTCACTTGTTCCTCTTCCCTGTTTCCCATCTACTCTTCCTGCTCCTCTTTATTCTCTGCCCTTTCCTCTCAAAGCTGACTGCTTTCATTATAGGGCTGAAGGGCAGTGCAAGCGAGTACATTAATCTCATACATTTTCATGAATATCAATTACAACTTGGTGCTGGAAGATTTTTCTTACTTTCAGCAGAGTCAAGACCTCATTCCTCACACCGGCCCTGTCTTGGGTAAAACCTGGGGGTGTTTTTCCAAAGGCAGCCCTGCCATCTCTTCTTCCCACTCCCTCCCACCACACTGACAGCCCTTTGCTTTCTTCCTGTAGTGTCTATATATACAATGGTTATCAGGAGAAGCCATTCCCCTTTCTGCCCTTGAAAGGCAATATCCACATGAGCTCTCGGGCAGAATTTGGAGTGTGGAATCTCTGCTGTTCAATTACCATGGAGCTTATCTCTTTCATGTGTGACTAGATAGTGTATTTCTTTTTTCTCTCCAGCAAGACTGAAGTTGGAAAGGACAGAAAAATTTATAGTGCTTGAGATGGAAGAAAACGTCTGGGGTTGAAATGAGCAGAGTTTATGGGCTACAGGGAAATGGGACTGTTTCTGGGGGAATAAATGCTTCTCTTATTTTGTAGTCTCTGTTGCACTACTGGGTAGCAGATTCAGATCATCGTGACAACAAAAAGGTCAAAAGCATTTAGCAAATTTACATCTGTTCTCTTCTACACATGAAACCATCTTTTGCTTTCAGAGTCCATTTTACCCACAGGAAAATAAGCTCTGACTGCACGGCAACAAAAGCAAGGCCAGAGAGAGAGCTGGAAATAAGTCAAAGGTATTCTTTATTTGAATTACACAAACGCCAGTGAACTTTACTTACGAGTTAGCATTCCACTTTGCTGGCTGCTCTGCAGAAATCAAGCAAAAAGGCAAATCCACCCAAAAGGGATTTTGGTTTAAGCCAGTGGTTCCCACTCAGTTTGCTCAGGTACCACTGCTGTAGGGGGACTCTGGTTACTGAAGGCAGCAGCTCTCCCTGCCTTCTCCAGTGCTGCAGCTGGTCTCCTTGGAGAAGAACAAGGGAAGGGCTCAGATCTTCCCTGGCAAACAGACAGCAAAGCAGCAATGCTGGTGCCTTCCCCACTGAGGGAGCTTGAAGGGTCCTTAATGGTGAAACACTGGTCTAAGTGATTGATACCAATGATGATGCCTAAAGGGGCTGCAGGAAACCTGGAGAGGGGCTTGGGACAAGGGCCTGTAGGGACAGGCCAAGGGGAATGGCTTTAACCTGCCAGAGGGGAGACTGAGATGAGCTCTTAGGCAGAAGCTCTTCCCTGTGAGGGTGCTGAGGCGCTGGCACAGGGTGCCCAGAGAAGCTGTGGCTGCCCTATCCCTGGCAGTGTTCAAGGCCAGGTTGGACACAGGGGCTTGGAGCAAGCTGCTCTAGTGGAAGGTGTCCCTGCCTGTGGCAGGGGTTGGAACTGGATGAGCTTTAAGGTCCCTTCCAACACAAACCAGTCTGGGGTTCCATGATTACAGCTGCATCTCCCAGAAACTGATCTTCCTCTTTTTCAGCATCTTTTAGATGCACTCCTAAAATGGCTGGGTCTCGTACATGCACATCGACTAGGCAACTGAAGCAAGGGGAAATGTATGATCTAAGACGCATCTATTAATTTTGGCTCAAGATGTGGCAGACTACCATGAAGTTTTATAAGTATAGATAGTAACAGGAGCAGTGACCTTTAATTATAGCAAGATAATGGGCACTGCTCTAATACAGAAACAGCTAAAAATAAAAGCTAGTATAAAAATACGAAGTATCTCAGAATGTGATCACATTTTCCACTAATGGAAAGCACAGCTCAACTCACTGCATTACTGAAAAATGCTTCCTTTTACAGATACAAGGATACATTTAGATGCCGAGTTGGTATGGTTTAGTTCAAGGTATCATATTAGACTGGTAAATTTAGAATAACCAGAAAACTGTGCATATTCCCACTTTGGTTTAAGCTGAAGTTATTAAATTTCGGTTGAGCTTGATTAGATTTGGTTCCAATTTGATGGAAATGAGAACCCCCAGAGTAAAAACAAACTTACCCCTTGTAAATGAAAACAAGAGTGGTTCTTTGGTGTATTTACTTCAGGTGCTGTAGATGTGGAGGTTGAAATGGTGCTGAGGCCCTGATGTCCATCCTGTGTGTGTTTGTGGGGGGTTGTTTCAGGTGAACTCAGTCCTGTGGTCTAAGCCTCATAAGTCCAGGTCATTATTGCAGCTCATGGTTTCATCCAAGAGGGATGAAGGGCATGTGCTCCCAGACAACTTCATGGCCATCACCCAAAGCAAAGTGGGAATGATCAGGATGGTTGCTTCGAAAGCACATACCTGACCTGGACTAACATGTGGCTGCTAGTCCAGGTCCTACTGGCCTTTGATAAGTTTGGGCATGTTTGTGTGTCAGAAGGACCCATGAGAGCTCCCAGTACCTCATTTGGACGCCATTCTGCGAAGTGGCTAGTACTGAGGCTCCCATGTGAGCAGGCATTGAAATGCCTGGGAGCTCTCAGAGCCCATTCAGTTTCATTCCTTGAACAGAAACTTTCCCAGGTTTCTGGTATTTCTTCTGTTAATTGAAAATACTTTGGTTTGCTTTCCAGATTTACCAATCTGTAGTTACAGCTGCTATTAAAGCATGGAGCTCAGCTTCATTCTTCTCTCAAAGACAGTTAAACTGGCCCACTGGGACTAAACCAGTGACCCAAGATAGGAAAGGACTGCTTACAACTCCAAACATCCGAGAATAATACAGCCTGTAAAAGATGTGATCCTCAACTTAGAAATGCACTTTTTGCTTTTACAGAAATGAAATGTCGGAGGCAAGGAAAAATCCCCACTTCCCTGCTTTTGCTGACAAACTTTCTGCACCTATTCGGCTAAAGTGATTTGTGAACTGCCTTGAAATGCCCCAACCATTGCAAACTGTGAATAGCAGCTCTATTAATATGCTAGTCAGGACCACCATTACAGTACAACTTACAGAGTGAGCTGAAGAAAGTTTGAAGAGACGACTCCTGAGCATTGAGAAGCAATCACTCCCCACCCTTGCCCAGGCACGTATCCTTCCACAACAGCATCTTCCCCATATCTGTTGACAAACTTTGGCTAATGTTTCTGCCGGCTAAAACGTTTTCTGCCAATACAGCAACATATTGCAGATAAAACCTAATGAGCTGAGTTTAACAAAAAAATGCCATGTGGCTTCCTTACAGTGATGCCCATCTGTCGGCTTAGTGAAGCAGCAGTGTGCTGCAGCTGTACTCCTTTTGCTTTTTATCAGCTCAAAATAAAGCTGTGCACCCCAGAGTCAGGTATGATAAACAGGCCAGCAAATTGCCTTACACGGGTATCATACAGCTCCTTATCTGTCTCACTTTTCAGAGCAGCACAACCAGATGGCTCCTAACGGTGGGTGAGATTCTCCCCGTTATGTTTTTGGCATTGAGCGAGGGGGGGGACAGAGTCCAGAAGTCCACCACCAAAACAACAGATATTTAAATGGGACTGGGGCTGCGATTACAGCCTGCAAACAGAGCTGTTGAAATCGAAGCAGATTTCATTAATAGCAAATGAAATGCCCATTGAGAGTGGGTCTGGTGGAACAAAAAGGACACAAAACAATTAAGGAGGAAGAAAAAGAGTCTTTGTGAGCAGGCTCACAGAACAATGAGGAGGTTGGCCTTCCTCCAACCTCCCGTCCGGCTGGTGCAAACCAACTGCCCTTTCCACACCTCCCTTATTTATCATAGCGGCAGTGGGAACAGGGAGGACTTCCCTGGCCACTGGCTGGTGGCCGGAGGCATCATCTCCCACTGGTCATCTCTGCAGCCAAGGGTGCAGAGGGAAATAGCTGCAATTGGAAATAGGGCCATTAAGAGGGCTTGGGGATATGGAGCATCTGTTTATGTTAGAAATCCTTGCTGAGAGCAGGATGTCACAGACTAAAGGATTCAGTGTCTCCTGGCTTATCTTTTTCCTGGTTCATTTGTCAGCCCAACCTGAAGTTTAAAATGTAAAAGGAGTTTGCTTTTCCCTTAGCTGGCTACTGAACAAATATTGGTGCTTTTGTCTTATCTGGGGTTTGGGCATCAGCTACAGGTTTGAGGAACAACCAGAAAGGATCTGGATTCAGGGCAGAGGCTGTTCATGCTTGGTACATTGGGAATGGAGACTTGTTAACATGCGTGCCATGCTTTTGTAGGCGGGCTTTTTCAGTCGGTTCTAGGTCTCAAAGCCGAACGCGAAATTCATTTGCTGCCAGTGTGTATGCAAGCCCCTTCTGTTGCTGGGAACACGCAGCACATTTGCATGAGGTTTTGCTGTCACCAGGAGAAACGTCTGAAATGGAGCAGATTGAAATTGCTCGGAAGCGCGACTGCTGCTGAACCCTCCCAGCGCATCGCACTTGCATGAATTCAGACTCCTCTGAACACACGTGCGCGTGCTGGTGTCTGCTTCGTGGGCTGTCACCTGCATGGTTGTACTGACGTGTCAAATGGAGCTCCTGGAACCTGGAGCTTCTCACTGTGTGTGCTCAGGTGGAGCTGAAAATAAAAGCGTCGTGTATAGAAACCTGACTGAACAGAGGAGGAACCGGCAACTCCTGTCCCCAGGTCATTACAAATCCACCCTGCTCCTGAAGATCAGGCTATATCCATATGTATGTAGGTTAGAGCCTCATTTTAGGCACAGATATCTGGAAAAGCTGTCCTCTTTCCCCTCAGTGAAAGCTCTATATGCCTCAGGAAGATATGCCTCTGCTGAAGGTGAACAAAGCAGTATTAAATAAACTGTACTGATGTTGAAGATTGATACTGAGGCAAAACCCAAAGATACTTAATTTTTGTGTGCAAGATGTTCCAGGATTGTCAGTACTGTGAATTGTGGTCATTCCTTGCTGTGTGGGTGAGATGGCGAAGGATGTATCCACATCACATAGCTCAGGCAGGATAAACGTTATGATTGAAGTCAAAATCAGGCAGCCCTGATTCATGTTCTTCCTATTCATTGTGTTGTGGCTGCATCCTGTGAATATAACAAGATGAGAGGGCGCTTGTCCTATAAAGGGCCTCAGAACTACCACGGAGAGTAATGAGTTATGTACAGTGCAGTGGCATCTAAATGTAGGCAAATAGAGTTTTCCTACTTCGGTAGTGACGATAAGTGCCGTGTTGAACTGGTTTTGCTTGAGCAAGATTGTACAGTGATAGCCAAGGTTTGCTGGAAAGTATTCTGTGAGGCATAGACCCTGGCAGCTACACTTGCCCATTGCATGTGCTGTGACCCGATTTTCAGAAGCAAGAGCTTGGGTCAGGAGCCTGAGGCAGCTCCCTGTGACCAGGGTGATTTTATTGCTGTCTGACCACTGTTTCAACCTCTGTCCCATTTGCTATGCTCCTAAGGTCACATCTTTTTAACTCGCATTTCACCTCCAAGCCGCATGGAAATCCTCCCTAAACAGAATGAAGAACGCTGTAGAAATCCAGCCCTTTCCCAGATGCTGCAATTTGCCTAAAAGCGTGTTGAACAATTTGCCTTTCCTCCTGGTATTTTATTCATGACTGCAATTTCTTCCTTTAGCCAAGCTGTAGACGAGAGGAAGAGTGAACAAGATGGCTGAGTTAAATATAGCGCTGGGGTTGAAGCGTAACAGACTGTCCAGGGCTCCAGTCATGAAAGAAGAAAGAAATTACTTCAGAGAGGATTAAGCACTCTCTTGCTATAGAAGTTGTACATGATGTCAAAGAGAGGAGAGTATTGAACAGCATGCTAGGAAAAGGAAAATCCTGGGATGCTGACCCAGAAAATTAACACACTGCTCAGTGGTTAGCTCAAAATGGAAGAGGAGTTTCACGACTCTTTTTCCTGAAGTAGTGATGGCTGTGACAAAGCTATACGATGGAGTTACAACTCCAGCTTCATCCTAAACGTGTGTGTGTGTGCCTGTGGGTAAGGAAAAGTCATGCCTTTGTACAGCTACAGTGATCTCCTACAGTGAGTGAGCGACCGTGTGAACACAGTGCGGGCTGTACTAACACAAGAGATACAGCCAGTCTCCCTCCACACTGTAAATCTCTGCTCAAAATTCCAGGAGTAATTTTATCATGCGTGAGAAAATAACTCCTGGAAGTAAATATGAAACCCTCAAATGGAGGGAGTGTGTTTGGATGCTGCTCCTGAGCCTTTGTAGAGGCACTGGTCTGTAGACCTGCTGTGGGCAATCTGTGTTGCAGCCTCAGGGTCTGCATCTCTCGCTGATGTGTGTGTACAGCTCCAAGACCTGGCTAACAGCTCCCCGGGCGTGCTGGCAATACTGAACTTCCCAGATCCAAAACCAAAAGCTCGGCTGCACCTAGACAGGGAGCTTCTGCCAGGGCAAAGGGAGAGACAGGCAGAGGAGGGCAGAGATGGGGTTGAGAGCTGGCAGTTGGAGGTACAGGGGCTGTTCTGTTGATGCCACATCTGTTCCCTGAGCATCCCCTCACTTGCTGCCTTCAGGACTTTGGGGCAGGATGTGGGACCACTGCAGCTCTGCAGAACCCTGTTGCTTTTGGGGTGCTTCCTGTCCTAAATCATGAGGTGCGTGGTTTGTGTGAGTAGAACGATACACCAAAGAGTGGCTGCATTGCTTGTGCTGCGAGCTGTGCGGCTGGGAGAGAGATGCTGTGATGGGGGCAGGAGGTGCTCAGGATTGCTGTGTTGCAAGAGATCTCCCACTGCTAGTGATCAACTGCAAGAAAACACTGGAAATACTTCCAAGCCTTTAAAGCGAAGCAAGCCCTGTGTTCTGAAGAGGTGATGGGGACTCGGTCACCTTGTTTGGTTGAACAAAGAGTGCAGGCTGAAGCAGGCGGGGAGTGACTTTTCTCTTTTCCTACATGGCAAAAGCTTGACTTTCTTTTCTGTATCACTATTGAATTGTGCCCTGATGGATGCAAGAGGGTTCCTGTGGTGAAAATCAAGCAGTGCCCACCTCACCATGCTGATCGGTGCTCTGTAAAGGCCTAGAATTTTTTATTGCAGAGAATACTGTGAATTGAGTAGCTACAGGGAAGAAAATGTTAGATCAGCAAGGGACCTGCTCACACTGCTGCCTTCCACTCTCTCCGCATGGATGTAAATGCCCTCTCTGTGAAAAGAGGAATGAAAGAAAATTGGACATCGAGAGCATGACCATTCATCTGCTATCATCTATTAAAGTAACCTCATAGTAGTGATGATTAGCAAAATGTTTCATTGAAATAGGTCCAATACCTTTCTCTGCAAAAACCCCACTACAGTAAAATGCTGCCTATGCTGAATGGGTAGCGAAATCATCATAAAGGCAATTGAACAATTTAACCCACACATCCCCTAGCTTCTAGAAAATTCCCTTTCCATACCCATCTTTTGTGTTAATCTCAATTTGTGTGTCCCCAGATCTACATGAAAGCCATTTGCCCACTGAGTTTTGTGCCTTTGATTAGAAACGACTTGCTGGGAAAGAATGTGTTTCACATGTAGTGACCCCGAGCATTAGAAATGGGTGAAGAATCAATTTTTTGGTTTGCTGACTGAACTGGGCATGTGGGAGGGAAACGCTTGTGGGCTGATCCCCCCAGGTTTTTCATCTTCCCACAGAAATGTGAAACAAAAACGCTAAAAGGAACTGCACTGGCCCAAGCATTTCTGTCACACAGAACAGAATATGTATGGATATAGCCATATGAAGACAGGCTGAGAAAGTTGGGGCTGTTCAGCCTGGAGAAGAGAAGGCTGCGTGGAGACCTCAGAGCAGCCTTCCAGTATGTGAAGGGGGCCTATAGGGATGCTGGGGAGGGACTCTTCATTAGGGACTGTAGTGATAGGACAAGGGGTAACGGGTTAAAACTTAAACAGGGGAAGCTTAGGTTGTATATAAGGAGGAAATTCTTTCCTCTTAGGGTGGTGAGGCACTGGAATGGGTTGCCCAGGGAGGTTGTGAATGCTCCATCCCTGGCAGTGTTCAAGGCCAGGTTGGACAGAGCCTTGGGTGCCATGGTTTAGTGTGAGGTGTCCCTGCTCATGGCAGGGGGTTGAAACTGGATGATCTTAAGGTCCTTTCCAACCCTAACTATTCTATGATTCTATGATTCTCTGAAAATGTGAAAATGAATGGTCTTAGCACGTGTGTATTTTCCATTGAAAAACTGGAAATCTGGAGAAGGGCTTTGGACAAGGGCCTGTAGGGACAGGCCAAGGGGAATGGCTTTAACCTGCCAGAGGGGAGACTGAGATGAGCTCTTAGGCAGAAGCTCTTCCCTGGGAGGGTGCTGAGGCGCTGGCACAGGGTGCCCAGAGAAGCTGTGGCTGCCCCATCCCTGGCAGTGTTCAAGGGCAGGTTGGACACAGGGGCTTGGAGCAAGCTGCTCTAGTGGAAGGTGTCCCTGCCCGAGGCAAGGGTTTGGAACTGGATGAGCTTTAAGGTCCCTTCCAACCCAGTTCTGTGAATTTATGAACTATTTCAGTTAACCACACCTGCACTGTGCTTTGGTGTAAACATTCTCCCTCACGTGCCCACCCCCAACAAATGCAAGCAATTCTGCTGGGTCCCTGGTACCCTGCCCACTTCACTCCTGAACCTCATGTGCTGCTGCAAACCTGCCCTACCTGCAAACAAAACAAAAGACTAATGTGTAGTGCAATGAAGTGCATTAACTGTAGTGCATTAACAATGTAGTGCATTAACTGCTTGTGCATTAACTGCAACAATGTAGTGCATTAACTGCTTGTGCTTCTCTCTAATAGTTCACCTGATTCTTATGAATGAGAGGGAGTGCCAGCAACAACAAAACATCTTCGTTGCCAGAATTTTCAGTGGAAAAAGGTTTTATAGGAATGGAAATTGCACTCCAAAAAATTCCATTTTTGCAGCTTGTTCCTAAGTTTTCATTTGGGAAAAAACGTGGAAAACGTTTTCCAGCAACTAAAACCTGAGCTTTTGTGCTTTTAAATGGAAAAGAAGATCACTATTTTGAGTTTTGCAGTGCAACTTCAAAAATTCAAGTTACTTCTGTGTGAATACTTCAGTGCACTGTGGTCGGAGCCTCTCGCTTCTCATGGGTTTGTACTTGCGGAATTCATCACAAGGCTTTTATTGGCTTTCAGCTCAGAAAGGGTGATAGAACTCCACATGAAGCTTTTGTGCTTCCTTTCAGATGAGCTGGAACATTTTATAACATTTTCTGGTCTATTTTCCAGTCCTGTATCAAGTAAATAAACTCTTTGAAGTTAGCAGCTGAAAGCCTAATCATTCCTATAATGATTTTTTGTTAAGTTACCGCTTTGCTTGATGCCTGTGAAGATGTTTTCCATCGCCTGTGTTCAAGATGCTCTCTGAAAGGCCATTGGGAGATATATTTTAGGAGGAGTTTCCATAAAAGACTTGGGAAACTTTGAATCTTGGTTATTGAAAGAGGAGGTGTTGCAAACAAGTGTCTTGAAAGTCAGGAAAGATAAACTTGAGAGCTTCACAGAAATGAAACTGCTCTATTTTAAGAGCTCTCTTTCTCTCCTTTAACTGCTCTTCTGTACTGTCCATTCTGGCAGTCTTGGGGAAGAGAGAAGGGAGAAGCGTGAATAAAGAATGACCTTCTATAGGAGCAAATCAGTGAAAAGAGGAACCCTTGTTTGTTGCAGGGCCATGCTCTCTCTCATACCCCAGCATGTTTCTGGCTTGCCCCAACCCAGCTCCTGAACCTTGATCTTTCTTCCATGGAATCAAACAACTGAAAAAGTAGTTTGCTTTTCCCTACCTCTTGCTTGCTTAGAGTCAAGGCACAAAGTCTTCATGTCCATCATCCCCCTGCAGAGCAGAGGAAGCACAACTTCCCACATCTATTTATAAAGACTTTCTGGTGAGCTCTACCAAGTTACTGCAATAACAGTAAAAATTTGCCTCTTGACTCTTACGAACAACTGAGTTTCTTTTCTCAAGTCTTCCTCCTTCCCCAGAGCTGGCTCCCCAGCTGTGTTTGCTTAGCCCAGTTAATACAGACCTAACACAGAAGTGGCCATTGTATGCTTCATAATGCTGTTCCATTTGTATGTGGCATGGAGAATCTTGTTTCATTTCAAACTCATAGGTCCAATTTTAGTCCTTCCTTGTTTATTTATTATGCAGAAAACCACAAGATTCAGCTGTGGGCTATTCCCTACCTTTTACCCCATCCCTTCATAATTGTTTAAAGCTGGATGATTCTTCCTGCTGTTCTGAATGTGTTCTCCTGTGTTTGTGCTTTCTTTTGTGAGTGTTGGAGCATGAAGGAACACAAAGAAACACTAAATGATATGAGGTCAAAGAGTGAGTCAATGGAATTGATAGGAGGTAAGCAGAGAAAATGAGTATAAACCAGCTATAAAATGACCAGAGGTTTGAAAGTGGCCCAGAGCTTTAAGGCATTAGGGGAGCATGGCTTTGCAACACATGCCACAGGCTTAAGTAATTTAAGTTTGCTCAATTTATGTGCAATTTTACATAGAAGAGCTATCTGTGATAGCAGGAGTGAATCTTAGGAAACTAGAAGGTCTCTTCCAGCACTAGTATGTTGCTCTTAAAGTCAGAGACATGTGCAGTAAATGCCGCCATGTACGGATTTTCCTTAGGGGTGCAATATCCAGTTTCCTGTCTGGCCCATTCCTGCTTCCTAATATTTCATTGCCTTGATGGATTAGAAGCATCTATGAACCACAGGATCACGGGATGGTTTGCGTTGGAAATGACCTTAAAGCTCATCCAGTTCCAGCCCCTGCCACAGGCAGGGACACCTTCCACTAGAGCAGCTTGCTCCAAGCCCCTGTGTCCAACCTGGCCTTGAACACTGCCAGGGATGGGGCAGCCACAGCTTCTCTGGGCACCCTGTGCCAGCGCCTCAGCACCCTCCCAGGGAAGAGCTTCTGCCTAAGAGCTCATCTCAGTCTCCCCTCTGGCAGGTTAAAGCCATTCCCCTTGGCCTGTCCCTACAGGCCCTTGTCCCAAGCCCCTCTCCAGGTTTCCTGCAGCCCCTTTAGGCACTGGAGCTGCTCTCAGGTCTCCCCTTCAGGAGCCTTCTCTTCTCCAGGCTGACCCAGCCCAGCTCTCTCAGCCTGGCTCCAGAGCAGAGCTGCTCCAGCCCTCGCAGCATCTCCGTGGCCTCCTCTGGCATCACTCCAACAGCTCCACGTCCCTCTTGCGCTGGTGACCATTTACTTCCATGCTGTGGGAGAAGGGGTCAGCAGGATGTTAGAACATGTCCCTCCTTTTGGTTGAGTGTTTGGGGCAGGGCAAAGTGACTGCTTGCAGTGTGGTCTGTGGAGCTGCTTGAGGTACCGAGGGATTCCTGTTCTGGTGGCATCTGCCAGGAAAGACTGGCTACTCTGGAAAAAAACAGGCGACCGAGTGGGCAGGTTGAGTCCCATCTGTCAGGTTTAGGATCTGTGCTGAACAATAGACCAGGCTGCTAATGAAAATAAGCAGTTCCCTACAGGTTAGTCTTTGCAAGCAAACACCCGTGCTGTGGTTTGTTAACAGCACGTAGTACCTAAAAGAGCACAGAGCTGCTTAGTGCTCTAAAAGGAACAAAGAACAGGATGGAGAACAGGAGATTTATCATCTAGGTTAGATGTAAAGCATCATCAGTGAAAAGAGAATAAATGCCGAAGGGTTAGTAAATTATGTGTAGAGAGTCCCCAGCGTTACCTCAGCTACCAGATAAAGGCCTGATAACACTGTTCCTTCTGAATACAGCAGCTTCTGGCTTCTGGCATCCTTGTTCCTGTTCATGTTCTTGTGCCTTGGCCTTGTACTGGCTATGGCGTAGGAAATTTAACTTGGTTTTGTCCCACAGATCTGATATCTACCTGCTTAGTGCACCAAATCAGCTTGAATCATAGAATGGTTTGGATTGGAAGGGACCCCTGCCACGGGCAGGGACATCTTCCACTGGAGCAGCTTGCTCTGGCCTTGAACACTGCCAGGGATGGGGCAGCCACAGCTTCTCTGGGCACCCTATGCCAGCGCCTCAGCACCCTCACAGGGAAGAGCTTCTGCCTAAGAGCTCATCTCAGTCTCCCCTCTGGCAGGTTAAAGCCATTCCCCCTGGCCTGTCCCTACAGGCCCTTGTCCCAAGCCCCTCTCCAGGTTCCTGCAGCCCCTTTAGGCACTGGAGCTGCTCTAAGGTCTCCCCTTCAGGAGCCTTCTCTTCTCCAGGCTGACCCAGCCCAGCTCTCTCAGCCTGGCTCCAGAGCAGAGCTGCTCCAGCCCTCGCAGCATCTCCACGGCTTCCTTTGGACTTGCTCGATTAGGACCATGTCCCTGTTGTGTTGGGGGCCCCAGAACTGAACAAAGGAGGTTGGGGGTCCATATAAGGGCCAACACCGTGAAATGGGGCAGGAATGTACAGACCTAGACTGGGGAGGGAGAGGTGGGATGGAACAGCGGGGCTGTCTCGTTGTGCAGACAGCCAAAGACCAGATCAGCTCAGCCTGTCTTCTTGCTCTGACTGTGCCCTCAGCCTGGTTGCAATAATTGCACCTCAGGTAATCGGGGAGCACGCTGTGGAGGGAGCGGGTCTGCTGCTGGGCTGCTGGCAGGGGATGCCAGATGTCCCCAGCACTGACAAGCTGAACCTTTTGTTACATGTGCTAAAAGCACTTCAGCTGAGGAAGAAAAAGAAACCGGTGAAGCAAGACAAAGATATAACCCATTGTGAAAGACAAGCCCTGCCATCCCATAGAGAAGATGTCGCATCACATGCTCCGGCACAGACTTCAGGTTGGCCTAATTTAATCAAATATTCATGTTGTGGTTTTCCCTCCTCCTAATGTGATGGCAGCTGACATCGATCACCGAAAGCCTTTGACAGAGATAATTGTCCTTGTTGAGTCTTGCTTCTATTTCAACATCCCCCTTAGCAGCATCTTTCCACACCTTCACAGATCTGCACATTTACTCCCATTACTTGGTTTCAGGAGCTTTCAGCTTCTCAAGTTCGGGTGTCTCACCAGAAATGTGTGCACACACATGTTGAATTGAACACAGGGCACATCCCCATGGAGCCAGCGTGCAGCCTCCTTTGACAGTTTTGCTATGACATGTATTAACGTGTCATGGCACCTTCTGTACAGCTGACAACCGCATGTGGCAGATTTTAAGAGCTAAAAAAAGGCATTGATGAAATCCTGCACCATATCATTGTCTCTCCACTATGTGGTCGGTGTTGTTCTCCCTCGCCATGCAGAATCAAAGTGCGCCTGCAGAATTTGATAAACTATGGCACTTCACACATCTGCAAAGGACTAACTTGATTATAGTCTCATTCTGCTTGATATCAATCAGCTCTGTACACAGTAAGATTAATTATTGCTGTCACTTTGTCAGCTCTGTAATAGGAAAACACAGATTCTGAATGACAGACGCAAATTTGTTGGGAGTGAGGAGAGTGAGTTTGGGGAGGGAGGGAGGGAGAAAACCTGCAAAGGGTGAGCTGACCTGGGAAGAGATGTGCATGCTGGCGCGGGGATTATCACCTGCTCCGGGCCGCAGATGGGTGCTTGTTAGTATCTAAATGGGTTCCTCTCTTCTGTCAGCTCTCCAGGGTATCTCACAATTACATTTGCAGACTGATTTTATTTGCAGGTAATGTGACGGTGAGCACTAGCTGCTGCCAAATGCTTGTCTTAAGGAGACTGTGCTATATATTTGCCTGTCTTCGACTGCACCCCTTCATAGTGATTTTCCCTGATCCAGAGTGGGTGTAAAATGCCACCAGATCAGAACAGCAGTGATTTCCACCTGCTCTGTGCTGCTATAAATGACTACACAGGAAACTTGGGCTGAAAAGCTGCCTGCTGTTGCAGAGGTGACAGACATAGCTGTTATTTTTGCTTTGTTATTGTGCACTGGCATTCTGGTGCAAGAGCTGTGTTGAGCTATAAATTAGTATTTAATTATCTTCATTCTCTACTGGTATGAGGTACTGTGGTTAACTCACTGCAAGGGAGTGAGCTACAGCATCCACAAGCTGCTGTAACCAGCACAGGGGGTGGAAGGCTCTGAATCAGGAAGTAGTGTCAACCTCTTTACACTTCCAGCTTCCTCCTTGGAATAGGGAATGGGGCAGAGCTTGAAGCAGGGAAGAAAGGTATGTGTTTTGGTGGGTGGCTTTGCTAATGTTAGCCTTCAGGTAGTTCAAGTGGGAAAGGAACAGGTTCCCACTGCCAACACTGGCTAATGAACTAGATGGCTTTATTTCATTTCTACGAAAACAGTAAATTAGGACAGTAAGCATGTCCTGAGAAGAGATGCAGTTTAAATGATCCTTTGGGCAGTCCTTTTACTTATCTTCAAATAGAATTGATATTTAAAATGACACAGGAATTTTCAGATTAAATCTTTCTGTATGTGGCAGAGTGCTCACTGGCTAGCTTTAGATACCTAAGTTATTTCTCTCTGCTGGTTATATGGGGAGCTAATGTGCTGTCAATGGTCCCCTGGAGAAGCTGAAGTTGCCTTTGCTGCCTGTAGGAGGAACAATGAACTCTAGCTTGGTTGCCCCATGTCTTATAGCACCCTCAAAGCTCCAATTTGTAGGAAGAGTTTCCATTGCAAAACAATCCACAGGCCTGAAATCTATGATTAAAAGCTTGTCACTATGTCAGCCTATGGATGGCTGAGAGCTGGGCTGTGCAAGCTGTGCTCCTCCTTTTCAGTGACCCATGGGCTGAACTTGAATCTCCATTTTTCCCCAGTGTAATAAACCCTTTATGCACAAATCATGGCCCTCTTCACTGATCTCTTCCCCCTGGTATCCAGTGGCAGGATGCATGGGAGTAGTTCAAAGCTGTGCCAGGGAAGGTTCAGACTGGACATGAGAAAGCATTTATTTATGGAGGAGGTGGCTGAACACTGGAACGGGGTTCCCAGAGAGCTGGTTGGTGCACTAAGCCTGTCAGTGTTTATAAAGCATGTGGACAAGGCTCTTTAACTTTTGGTTAAAATGCTCAGGCAATCGGACTAGATGATCACTTTAAGTCCCTTCCAACTGTGTTATTCGATTCTATCCTGTTCTGTATCAGTAAAGCACTAAGAATCCTGTTTTATCACGAAGCAATGGGGTGCTGCAGTCTTCCCTGACAACGACACTAGCAAGACAAATGATGCGACGTGCATAATTCCTGTTTCATTTCCTTAATATACAGTGCATATATCACTGTGGTGGCAGGTGGGCCATTACGGACTACCCGAGAGCTGCCTCCAATATATCACACATATGAAAGGATGATATTATGAGGACCTTAATGTCATATGATGATCCCCTGGCATTGTTTGTCAGACTCCTGTTTTGAATTGGTTTGATGTTAAAGGCTGCTGCTGCTGGTTATATCTGCCACACTGCATAATTCACACTGTCCTTCTCGTCGACGTTTACTACCTGAAGTCATGCACTTAGGGAAAATGAATGATGATAAACTACAGGAATACATTTAACCTTAACTGGTATTAAATGATTGCTCTTCTCACTGTTTCAGCTGTCAGTGGTCAAATAGATACTTGCTAGTGAGTTCTGCTTTTAAAGTATGTGTTGAAACTCCTGTTTAAACACACACTCGTGTTATTCATGCAGTCATACTAAGAGTTTTATATAGCAGTAGAAAAGATAACTAGCATAGCAGGAGAGGAGTAAGCACTTGCAGATCATGTAGCAGAAGAGCACCAACTCACTAAGCACCCCGCATTCCTCTCCAAGAACTGTGCTATGGGCCATGAACTCCAGAGCTTAAGATGGGGTTTTAGTCTCTGATTTCACCTGGAGCAGGAAGGGTTGTCTTATCTCCCTATCTGTGCCAGCTAGGGTAACCAGTCCAATGGGATGGGGTCAGCACAAACAATTCCTTAGATTTACAAGGCTTTTTTCCCTTTCCTGTAGCTATGAAGCCATTGAGCAGTGTGCTCAGGTCCCAGGGACTGGGTCATCAATGTCTCTGCTGGCTCCACTGAGAAGATCATATAATCCTAGAATGGTTTGTGTATGAAGGGACCTTAAAGCACACCTGGTTCCAACCCCTGCAACAGGCAGGGACACCTTCCACTAGAGCAGCTTGCTCCAAGCCCCTGTGTCCAACCTGGCCTTCAACACTGCCAGGGATGGGGCAGACACAGCTTCTCTGGGCACCCTGTGCCAGCGCCTCAGCACCCTCACAGGGAAGAGCTTCTGCCTAAGAGCTCATCTCAGTCTCCCCTCTGGCAGGTTAAAGCCATTCCCCTTGGCCTGTCCCTACAGGCCCTTGTAACAAGTCCCACTCCAGGTTTCTTGGTGTCCCCCTTAGGTATTGGAAGACTGTTATAAAGTCCTTCCTGGACCCTTCTCTTCTGCAAGATGAATTGTGTTGTCTGGGGGATGGACAAGACTTGAACTGGTAACACTGCTCTGCTTTGAGAAGCCAGGGTATCGGGTATGCTGAATGATAGGAGTTTAAGTCTTACTGGTTGTTCTGCACATCTTTAATTTAGGCATTAGACAGATTGAGAAGAGTTGGCATGGATGATTCCGACACAATCCTGTCTGTCTGCAAGCACTGAAGAAAACTGTGATTCCCTGGAGGTACCCGGGACAGGACAGCAGGAGATGGCCCTTCTGCTGGTAGCTGACAACCCTTTGCAGCTGAAACCCTCACCACAAGGTTTTGAAGGCTCACAGCCCTTGGAGGCTGCCTGTGCTTTGTTGGCTCCCTCTCATCCATTTACAAACCCACAGCTAACAAAACCCATTTGCACATCTTTTCTGAGCTTTTACGGTTAGGTGGCAAAAGTGTCCTTCTGGTAGTGGTATTTATTAAAGAAATGAGCATAGCAATTATTTTACAGATATTTTGATTGAATTAGCCAAACCTACAACTTTGCATTGTCCTCTGCTAAAATTGACAGCAGTTTCTGTGATCTGCCTATCAAATGTAAACCCAGTCAAGAGACCTCTTGTCTCGTTGCTCCAAAGCTACAGAAGACTCATTTTCAGTTGATTTAGGTTGGACTTGAATAGGTGACCTGTCTGAATGGGAAGGACTTTCCCAGTTGCTTCAGTTGCTCCCTTTACAGTGATTTTGATCTTGCTTCCTTTGATACGTTTCTGCTGCTCATCTTTTGTTAATGACACTAAAGTGAGTGTTTCTCTCAAGTACCTTGCCTTTACTGGGAAGCACCTTGATACAAATCAGCCATTGTTGTATTAGGGAGATGTTCAAAGCAAAACCTGACACTGCAGGGCAACTAAAGGGAGAATCACTCACAGGTGTAGGTGTCTTTTTCTTTTTTACATGTGTTTTTTCCCCTCCCTGCTCAGAAAATCACACAAAGTGTATTCTCAGTAGTCGAGAATACAGGAAGGGAAGGAGGCATTTATCACAGCAGCTTGAGTGCTGGAAAGGGACCATTTGAAAAGGACAGAGGATAAAAAGCCATGAATCAATATTTCTATGCGCCTTCTGCCGCTGTTTATTTGAATCCATTTGTTTTGCTGACATATTTCCCATGTGGCTGGAAATGCTATTTCCTTTGATATCATCAGCAATTGATGTCGCGCATTTGCTGCATGGCTCGGCGCATCCTAGGCAAAGGGATGTCACTCTGCTGTAAAATACCAGGGCACGTTTCACTTTTATCTCCCAGCTTCGTACCCCTGTGTGATCGGCCCTGGGTTCTGCTGCCAGGCAGTGCTGCCCTCGCAGGGAATGAGCTGACAGAGAACAAATAGATGTTGACCAAGGGCACGGCATTCTTTTTGTTGCATGAGAGCCCTGGGATTTCGTGTGATATGAGGTTTCTTGGAATGGATGCTGCTGGGGTCTAGCAGGTCTGTTGCTAACACTGCATCAGTGGTATGGAGAGAGCATGATCAGAAGAGAGTTCTAGAAGTTTTTAAAACTCAGAAAGAACCATCACATCATAAGCCAGAATGTATCACTGATTTACTGGGTGACATGCTTGCAGAGAGGCTGCTGCTTCCTTCACTGGCCACATCTCCTGATTACTTACCTTCACCACTGAAAACATATCCCTTAAGCCAAATGTATCTTTACATCTGCTGATTGCAGGCGGGTAACAAGTGGGATATACTTAGTTCAAAATTATTTAAACCTATACAGTTAGAATGCAATGAATTATAAAAGATGAAATATTTCACTAGGAACTGATTTGATCACACTTGGAATAATGGAGGATTAATTTTTTGAATATTATATGCACACAAATATATGTACATACCACATTTGGGTTGGTATTATAACAAACCCACGACTCCTATGAGAACTTGAAAGGGAGGTTTTGTTAAGCTGCAAACTAGAGTTTGATGTAAGAGGAGACAACTTGTATTTATCTGACTTCCTTTCAACGCACGCTCTGAGAATATGGCATTTCTCCTAGAAACTCCTCAACGCAGGCAGCAGCAATTTTAATGAATGACATATTGCTTTATGTAAAAATGCATCTTGGTCTCTCTTATCATTACTGGTATATGGAAAAAGCAGTATTATTCTCTTTCAAGAGTTAAGAAGGAGAGAGAAGCTTTCAGTGAATGACAAAACTGTTTATGTTTTGGGGGGGAGCAGAGAGAGGAGTGGAGAGGCAATAGAAAACATTTGCTGTGTTGTGCCTCTTTCCAGTGACCTAGAAAAGCGTTGGGTTTTTTTTAGCCTCTCCATAGTTACCAGAATATCCATTTTTCTTTTTGTGTTTTGTTCTCAAAGCCTGGCACCCACAGGAGGTGATTTCTGTGCTCTTTGAGCATTGGATCAGCAAATGGAGGAGAGCACATCCTTTCTTTGTAAAAAGGTGCAGTCTCCTATAGTTTTTTTCCCTATTCAGAAGCTGCTCAAAAGAACGTACCTTTCAAACGCAATTCTTGCTATTCAGGAAGTGGTGCTGAACAAAGCTGAGGTTGGATACTAACCTCTTAAAGGGAATTCTTCTTTTCAACATCAAGCTGGTTGCATTCCAGCTCGGACCAGCTGCTGCTTCTACTTTTTGAAAGATGAAGAAGCAGATACCGACACAAAGGGATCCAAACTGCCATGTGCCAATTGCCATTTACTTGAATCCTACTGTGCACATTCATACAGGAATTGTGAATCTGTGGCTTCAGAGCACACAGGGTATAGACATGGATAAATAACCTGGTTTGGTGAGGTTTGACTTCAGGAGACTTCCCCATTGTCTGGGTTGTTCTATTTATCCTATCCAAAATCTGCTCAGTGAATTATGCAGAGCGGAGATTTGTTGCTCTTCTTTAGGGCCTGGTAGAGCAGGGATTTGGGACTGGGCATGTGTTTCCAGGTAGATTTCTACAACAAATAATAAATGGTAAGAGTGTTGTGGTTCCTTTCACCAGTGTTATTCTGATTGGATCAGGCTAAATTTCATGAGGGTACGTGAAAAAACCAAAAGACTTTCTGGCAAGTTGCAAAGAAGGAAGAACTTGTGCACAGCAGTCCTGGTACACTGGGATCTTATAATCATCTTTTATAAAAGGAAGGATGCTACATCTATGCTGAATGGTCAGCACAAGCCATGGTACAATCCTCCTCCTGATTGCTCAGAATAGGCATCTGCCCAATGGAAATTTGCTTCTGACCTATGCACTCAAGTTTTAATTCTGGTTAGAGTAAAGGTCAAGAAGGAGAGGGACAAAAGCTTTTCATGCTGAGACTTGTCTTCACAGAACCAGCATGTGCTGGGGATTCACATCCTGACCTGGCACTGGGAACTTGGTTAAGTGCAGTGTCCCCGACTGGTTTCAATACAGGGTGATCGGAAAAAGATCATGAATGGTCTCAGCATTTTTGGGGACAGAAATTTGGAACGTTTGGGTCCAGTTTAAAAAATCTCAGCCAACTTGTCTCTGGCTTCCAACCCACACATTAGCAGCTCATTAGCTCACTGCATTGCGCTGAAGATTGATGAAGTTCTGTAATCACTTCAAGACAGTTTATGAACACGCTGAATTGTAAGGGCAGGAATAGTCTTGTGGATGTAGCATTTCTTAGCATTATCTGAAGCGTGTTCTCTTAAACCGTATTTGACAGGTGAGTGCAATAGAGAAAATGTGGTTCCAGTGTGTATATTGAAAGCAGATGCAGTAAACTGAGTTCAGTGGCTCAGAAGGGGGCAGCTGCTGCAAAGCTTGACATAGAGGATAAATCATGAGGTGCTATTTCTGGCCTCTGGCAAAAAAAGAAAGGTGGGCGATGGAAGATTGACTTGAAAACAATCACTTTAAATGATCTTGGAATTGTATGAGCTGGAGATGTGCTGCATTTACACTGATGGATGAGTCCAGAAGCTGACCTAATTCCCTTTATTTTTGTCATAGGGGCTTTGCTTTACCTAGTGCACTTGCAGAGGAAACATTTAAAGAGAACTTAAAGTAATTTTCTGTCTGTAAAGGTAACACGTGACAGGCTACTTGCTACCTCTTTTATTTATTTTTATTTAAGTAACAGATTGCTTAGTATTTAATTTGATTTTTTCCTAATGTAATCGGTTCCTCCACAGTGATATATTTATTTGTGGGTGGTCTTTTTTGCATAGAAGTTAACTTCTTTCATAAAGCAGCACATACAAGCTCACTGACAATATGGTAATTCTCATTGCAGCTCAACAGAGGATGCTTGAAGAAAACTACATGAAAAGTGGTTAGATCCAGCTGAGATTTCTTGCTGTAGCAGTAAGTAGTCCCTGTGCTTTCCTTAATTATGCATTGCAGCAGCGAGTTTTGGAGTAAAATGCCTTAAGCCACAGTAATGAATACACATAAAGAGAAGTGATTTGTTTGTTATTGTCCCATGTCCCTTAATTCACTGTAAATAAAGTTTATTTTGTTTATATTTCCACCTGCATTGTTTTCCACTCACTTTGTTGATTTGTAGCATCTCCATTATGATTTTGATCCTGGGTGACATTTTCAGCTGACATATATCAAAGAAATTGCACCAATGAATTAAGCTATTTAAAAGCTTAGTTCCTCTGTTCTAGACTTAGGCATATGTCAAGCTGGTCGTGTTTGCAGCGTAAAGCATCAGGAATGCTATGGCAGCTCTGCTGCCATTATAATTCTTCCAGCAAAAGTTGCTCCAGAAAAGATTTACAGCTTAGAAATTGTCTAACAGGAAAACACAATATGAATATGACCAATGTTTGAATTGTTTGAATTCTGCTTTGACTTCAAGAGACACATCTACAAAGCCAAGTGGGTAAGTCTCTGACTTAGGAATAAAATCTGTCCTGGTGCATAAGTTCTGGAGCAGAGAAGGAACAAGAAGGAGTGGTAAGAGCAGAGAACACAATCATCCTGAAGCATAATCATAGAATCATAGAATAGTTAGGGCTGGAAAGGACCCTAAGATCATCCAGTTCCAACCTCCCTGCCATGGGCAGGGACACCTCACACTAAACCATGCCACCCAAGGCTCTGTCCAACCTGGCCTTGAACACCGCCAGGGATGGAGCATTCACAACCTCCCTGGGCAACCCATTCCAGTGCCTCACCACCCTAACAGGAAAGAATTTCCTCTTTATATCCAATCTAAACTTCCCCTGCTTAAGTTTGAACCCGTTGCCCCTTGTTCTATCACTACAGTCCCTAATGAAGAGTCCTTCCCCAGCATCCCTATAGGCCCCCTTCAGATACTGGAAGTCTGCTCTGAGGTCTCCACGCAGCCTTCTCTTCTCCAGGCTGAACAGCCCCAACTTTCTCAGCCTATCTTCATGCTACTTATTACCACGGGAAAACCACAAAACAGGATGGGATCTGATATTTTTGTAATATCTGAAGATGACATTTAGGGTGCTAGAGTTTTAGAATCCATTAAAAGCCTTCCCTTCTATTCTCATTGCCTGATAAGGTCTACCAGCCATTAGATATAAATAGCTGACAGAAGCAAAGGTGTGAAGTTAGAACATTGTACATCTAAACACCTCCCAGGAATGCTTTTGCATGTTCTTACCGCTTTTCTGCTGATGTGCCATCGGGAAATTCCATACTTTTTTCCTTCATTCTGATATGAAGTCAGGATTAGTCCCCAACAATATTCATCAATGTTCTCGCTGGTTCATTGTTTCCTTGTATTTTGCAATGTTATCTGTGCCATTTGCACCTGAATTCCTGCACTCCTGGTGAATGTGGGACAAGTATGTTATCAGTGAGAAAAAGCTTGAGCATAATTTTGGTGGGATAATACTACAGATTGGTTTACTCCCCTACTGTTGTAATGCAGCATCTGGTCAGAGATCAAGACCCCGTTGTGGTGGGGGCTGTGAAGGAGAAAGGCAGTGTGTGTCCTTCAAAGCCAGAGATCTCACTATCAGACAAGAAGTGATGAATGGATACAGACAGGGAGGGAGGCAGAAGGACACATGAACCGCTGTTAGCTGGGAGGGTTTCGGCACATGTAAGGATTTTATTGGCTTAATGTCAAAGGAGAATCTTAAGGATAATGAGGATAGTTTCACAGATACTTACAGCTGCCTGGGAAAAAGCACAAAGGTGCCTGAGTGTGTGTTTTAACAAGTGGGAGATAAGGGCTTTTATCCTGAATGGACTGAAGGACAGAGTGGGTTTCCTGGTACTTAATGAAAGCTGAGAACTGGATCATACAAAACCTTGAAAGTGAAGCTTCTGTTTGATGTGATGGAGAAGGGGGTCCAGAAACTCAAGAGGGGTCTGAGACGGTTTAGTAACATGGTTGGTTTGATGGATAAAGGGGACGTGACTGTATTTGTTGAGGGGAAGTGAAAAAAAAGGTCACTGTAACTCAGGAAAGAGAGAATCTGTCCTGGAGACTCGCATCTTTGCATGGATAAGGGAGGGTGTTACTTGAACCAGGTTCTAAGAATGGCAGAATGTGGGACATGAAGGCCCAAGCTGGGGCAGCACCCAGGTGGGATGATGGGACTGTGCCCAAGAGGTAAAGGAAGAAGATAAGGTAGGGAGTCTGGAGGGAAATTAAAAGCTCTCTTTGAAGCTGAGCTTATAGTTTTTGATATGTTGAGGTTGTATTACTGCCAGAAAGGAAGGGAGGAGGAGAGAATGTTAAGCCAGGGACACAAACACAACCTGGGTGGGTAAAGAGGGACTGAAGGGAAGAAATAATTTGAAGTAGGAGGAAAATTAGAGAGTACTGAGCAAAGAAGCCAGGCAAGACAAGACTGTGGGTGGTGAGTGATGCCAAGGCTCTGGGCAGAATGAGGAGGATGAGGCTGGAGCACTGATTGTGACGTTTGATTAAGATAAGGCCACTTGCTGTGCTGGGAAGAGCAGTAATCATGAGGGCTAAAGGCTGGCGTCTGTGCGTCTTTCGTCCTTGACTAACACCACTTTAAAAGCTCTTGCATTTGTTATTTCTATGTTAAGGTTTGTCTGCAAAGCTTGTATTTTTCTAAGTCCTTTATCCCTGAGGGTAAAAGGGTTAGGGTTAGGAGACATTAGAGGGGACATTCGTTTGACCAGCTCAGATTTTGGAGTGAGTCAAAGCAGGTGTCAATTAGATGGCTGGACAAGGCAGAATGGAAAGCGGGAAGTGGCACTGGGTCCCACAGAGTACGTGGGTGGGTCTTCCTCTAAGTATGGAATTGAAAGCAGACCAAGAAGCCATGTGATAGACTGTCATCAAAGCCTTCCCCACCATGACAGGTTATTGGAAAGAAAGGTTGTAATGGACCAGTATTTCCTCTCGTACATAGATAACATTCCAGTTTAAAACTCAAGGCCTCATGAATTCATGCATTATCTTCCAGCAGGAGGAACTATGGATCCTATTTTTCCATTTTATGAGAAAATACCGAGGATGAGGAAGTTGATATCCAGTATCTAACACAAAACAAAGACTGGGCGCCACTTCTTCTGTTGCTGCGTGCTGGTGGCTCACACCAGCCAGATACGTGCTGTGCAAATGATTTTGCAGAATGCCTTAGCTGTGACAGCGAATGCAAGATGTGACAGAGAAAGCTTCCCTACCATCTGATTAAACTGCCCTAGAAAGGCCTGTTTTTTGAAACAGCAAGAGAAGTGCTGCCTAACACCTGCTAGGTGCAAGACAGTCATCAGTAGCAGGGCTCTATGTGGAAGGGCAGCAAAGCATTACTTTGTAAGGGAGGTGCTACTTGTTCTCTCCCCCTTTATATATTGTTTTTGCTTGTGCAATGATTCTTTCTTCCCTCCCCAGTCTCCCTCCCCAGATTTTGCCCGGAAAAATTCTCTTATGGCTATCATAAATGTGTTCCAAACCTCCCAGTCACCCACTGCTCACTACTGGTGAGGATGTACCACACACATAGAGCCATTATTCAAGCCAATACACAGCTTGCAATATATTTTTTTGTCCAGTTTTCTGGCATCCTTGCTCAGAAAATGCTGTGACTCAGTGTTCAGCCCTGCAGATGACTGGCTCCACCTCTAGGCGAATGACAGCTGGCTTCACAGGGTGATCCGCCCATCACTGTTCATGCTGGGGTTTATACTTTCATTTTGGAAGAAACAAACCAGAGTGTTTTATTACATTGATGGCTCTCAGCAACCAGCATGATGCTGCTGTTACGCTTCCCTGGGGAAGTCCGGGGGGAACGAAAGTTATTCCTTGTATTGTGAAAAACTCCCAAATATTTCCTAAATTTTATATGTAAATATATTGGTAATGCTCCTTTTAAAAAGTTCCTCACTACTGAGAAAATTCTCTTGGCATATCAATATCAAAATCCTTTCACTTTTATTTTTTAATGACTAAAATTGTTGTGCTTTTATACCAAACACATCTTGGCATTTGCATTCTCAGCTCAAGGAGTGGAAAGGGGGAACCTGAATCAAAAATTAAAGCACAAAAGCTTTGGCAGATTCTCTGAAAATATAACTTAATGTATTCTATTATGAACGCTTCGTTCACTGGAACCAAAGTTTTCATGGGCTCCCACATATTCTCTGAATACACTGTGAGAAAGAAATGAAATACTTAATGACACCACAAACAAAATCTGCTCTGAGGAGCCTACAGTTTCCTTTTTGCTTTTAGTCAAGAGGCACTTGTTTGATAAATGGGGTGCTTTCAGAGAGCTTACAATAGATGCACACCCCAGCAGAGGCGGAGGCTCAGCGGAAGATTACCAGGAGATAATGGACCAAGTCAAATGAGAAAACATGATGAAACAGCAGAATATTTACATGCTGTTTTGCTTCTTCCTTTTGCATTAATAAAACCACGGCTTTTGTGTTTATTTCCAAATGCCGCCCTATAAGCACGTGTTGCTGGATGCACCCATGTGGCTGATGACCTGCCCAGCCCCACGGTCCCAGGGCAGCGGGCTGACATCTAATGACGGGCTGTAAAAATAGCGTCCGTGAAACAGCCTCTGAAGCTTTTTACTGCATTAAATGCATCAGGCATCTCCTGAAGAACCTAAATCCATCGGGAAGCCAGATGTATCCACTTCACTCCCGGTGAGACCACACTGCTGCTGGCTGAGCTGCTGAGCATCAGTGGTGCGGGGATGGAGCCAGTCCTGGTGGGGACCCTCAGTGGAGAACCCATGTGAGCAACATCTGGCATGAGGGCTGATGGCCACAGGACTGAAGAAAGCTATGATGTGGAAGCGGCATCATTTCACCTGTGAGGGCCCTTTCCCAGGAGCAGCATGGCCAGACCCAGACCCATGGTGATGGTTCAGCTTGGCTGATAGAGCATTCCCTTCGGTGGTGTCATACGATGGACAAACATATGTGACCTTCTGGCATGGGTTTACTCCATGGGTAGCCCAAATACATCCAGAACCTCATCTTTTGTGTAACTGCACAGAAGTTGGTGCATGCTCCAGATAAGAACCTTGGCTGGCTGCCTGTGTGCATCCTGGACTTTCAGATGCTTGAAGTGGTGGTAAGGAATTGTCTTCAATTGTGTTCATATTTTGTGGAGCATGTCCACTGATTGCACTCCATATTCTTCATGTTTGCTGGAGGCAAGAGGCTGGTTTTGTAAAGTGCTGAGCACGGTTTCAGAGATTGAAACTGCACTGGCCTGGTGTCATCCAGACATATTGGACAGGCCTACCAAAGGTCCAAGAAACAACCAAAATGAGGTTATTAATGAATACCAGCCAATCTATTTTATCATTTAAATGTGAGTTCCTTTTGATATTGGCTGATGGGATGGAATAGTCTGGTCATGCCTGTAGCTGAAAGGATTAACCTGCATCACACGCCACAAAAATGCTTGCAGTTTAATTAAAGAATTGTGTTTTGTATTGGTGCCATAAAACCAAAGTCAAACCCATATGAGAAAAATATACATGCTGTAAAATAATACATGCCACCTGTTCTGCTAACACCAGGTCTTGGGTTAGGGCAATGCTTTATGCGCCTGACAGACATAACAGTGTGTCCAGTGTATGTTCAGCTGAGGCTCTGACCCAGGGCACACGACTGTGCAGGAGTGTCTATTCTGCCTGTTCCCGTGGGCAAATACTGAGTTATCCACACAGCCAGGAACCGAGTGACACGGACCTTGAAATAATCCTGTGATGAAGGAGAGTAACACGCAGCGACCTGGTGGACAGAGGTAACAGGACATACACAGCATAGCAGAGGCAAGGGGTGAACCTCAAGCTCTGTGCTTCAGTGGGGCTCCTGGACAAAAGGTTTATGGATAGGGGTCCTGGGTGAGGTTGGTCATGTTAATTATGGCCAATTAGTGCACTCAAGGCACAGATGGTGCAGGGAATGTGACCATTATTGGGGAAGTTGGAAGAATGTCAGCGGATATGCTACTGCAGTCCCTGTGTTCTTAATATACTGCTGATGGTGTGTTTGGCAGAGAAAAGGGAGCTGGTTTGAAAATGTATTTTCATTATAAACAGCTTCACACAGTTCTGGGTCCTGCTCTCTTTGTGAGGCTGGAGAGGAGGAGCACAGCCTTACTTGCTAAAGGATAGAAGTGGGTGTCTTCTTGAATCTGGTGTAAAACTTCCCCATTTATCCTAAATACAAGTTATCCAACTGAGTTTTTGCATATGCACCCAGGGGTAACAGAGGGCAGTCTGTGGTGTCTCTCGTATGACTCTTTAGTTAGTTTCAGTAGAATATGATCTGATTTGACTAAGTATTCCTGTTGTGCCCTGCACAGCAGGAGCATACCTGTATGTTTGCACAGTGCAGGAGAAAGGACAAACATTTCTGGAGTGCTTGTGTTTGGTTTTGATCAGCAGCTTACATTTATGGCACTGCTCCCTGGCTGGGTGGTGAGCATGCGCTTCTCTCCTGCCCCAGAGGAACCTGGCAAGAGCATGCTCCTGCTTCCTTGTTGGGAGGTAGATGGAATTTCCTATGTTCGAAATACACAGTTTCATGAACTCATAGAATCCTGGAATGGTTTGGGTTGGAAGGGATCTTAAAGCTCACCCCGTTGCAACCCCTGCCATGGGCAGGGACACCTTCCGCTAGAGCAGGTTGCTCCAAGCCCCTGTGTCCAACCTGGCCTTGAACACTGCCAGGGATGGGGCAGCCACAGCTTCTCTGGGCACCCTGTGTCTCACCACCCTGAGAGGGAAGGTGGCAGGGACTGCTCCTCTTCAGGCAGCTGATTTCTGCTTGTGCTGTGCTTCCTTCTTCTGAAGTCAGAAATCGATACTACTGACAAAACATGTCAACAGCCTTTAGTTCCCAAGGACTTAGCACAAAAACTGGTTTTTGTGGTTTTTTCTTTCCATGAAGAGACCAACTAAGAGATCGTAATATAATAAGACAGCATGTACAGAGCCTGTGTTCACAGATATAGTGGAGAAACACTAAGGGTGGTCTCTCCATAACATAACTGGCACATTTTCATGAAAACTTGACACTAATCCTCTTGCCCTAAGCGATAGCTGCTGTTGGAAGGAATATGGGGTATGCTACAGATAGCCAGATGGCAGAGGGACTATTGGCTCTCTGAGCTCAAGCAAGCCATCTCTCAGAGATTGTCAAAATATGTCTCAAAAATAACAAGTACTTGAACCTCCCTTTCAGTTTATCTGCTCCCCAGCACTATTCTGCAAGGGGCTGTCTTATTTGCCATTGAAAGAGCAATGTTTCCTGCTCCTCCTGACAGACTGCTGTTTAAGGCTCTGCTTAGCATTCATATTTCTTTCTTGTCAGAATTATTTCTTTTTTCATTTGGCTTTTAGAACCAGGGCTATAAATCTGGGACGATTTTACATGCTGTGTTAGGGCTTGATTAAAATCCCATTGAAATCAATGGAAGCTTTCCTATTGACTCCAGCAGAGCGGGCACTTGGGAAATAAGGAAAAATGGTCTGTTTTAAAATAAGAAGAATTGTATCCATGTCATAATGTTTATTACCAATAGTAGGAAATAAACCATAACATATTATGCACGTATTTTCCCAACAGGTCTCATCTATCATTTAACTGCTCTGTACATAACACCCAGCTGTGGCACAGAGCACAGCAACAGCGGTGGTGGAGTACCCAATCATTCTGCTTTAGAAACACAAACAGCTGAGGAAAAAGAAAATACCCCTTTTCTGATTGATACAAATGTTGATATAAAATGAAGCTCAGACAAGAGGGAAACATCCAGCAGAAGCAAGTGACACAGCCTGCTTTGGAGAGCCTGGAAGGAAAAGCTCCCTTGTTACCCCATTTCTGTGTAGAAAATACTTCATTGTTGGTTCACAGTTTCCGTGGGTACTATTAGAAAACCCTGATCTTCCCTTTTAATTTGGAGTAACGCTTGTGGCTGTGACCTGGTTATCAAAAGTGCTGAGCCAAAAAAAAAGGGTAAATATTATGAAGATGTAATGAGCAATGAATGCTTCTGATACTTGTTTGGTAATCAGATATGGATCCAGGAGTCTGCAATGAAAATGTGACATATGCTTGCTATCTTGGTGAAAGTAGCAGAGCTTACCGATGAGCTGGTCACAGTAAAGAAGTCTCGGGTCTTCAGGGATTTTATGGAGACGTGTGGATACTCAGGTCTTGTCAGCACTGCATCTGTATGTGGTATTCTCAACTAATATTGAAACTAATTATAGCTGTGGTATTGCAAAATGGGATTTTGTCAAGACGGTGTTTGAAGCCTGAATCAAATTTTCACATGCTGATGAGGAAAAAAGGAAACAGTGCGGGGAAGACTCTGAAGTGCATGCAAAAACAAGTGCTGCTTTAATGATGAGGCATTTGATAGCGCCTTTATCAGCATGCAGTCATGTGTTTAAATAGCATGAGCCATAGATGACTGTTGCAGCTTGTCATTTGCCTTATGGGAGGCAAGAAAGAGCTTCTTGTTTGATTTGTAAGATGAGCCAGCTTGTTGCACAAGGCAACAGAGGAGGCTCTGTAGAGAACTCCACAGTGAAGTATTTCCTAAGCTTTTTTGGATTCCTGCCACAAGGAAGTGCAGTAAGTGCAGCCACAATGCAAGGACCATTGTATAAGTGATTGGAAAGAAACCCTTTAAAGATCAGGGTAAAAAAAAACAGCCCCAAACAAAACTCCAGCTGGTCTGTAAGCTACAGAGATGGTAACAAGAATAGGTGCGTGCAGAAAGAGTATGGAACAGAGAATGGGAAATCCTAGCACTGAAAAATGCTGGGTTTGTCTTCCTTCTCCACTGCTCTCAGATGTTAACATAAGCACTTTCTAAATTAATAAGACCAAGACAAAGCTATGCTGATAAGGGTAAGTTCCTGATTTCTCCTCAGGTCACGGTGTTTTTAAATACTGGCAAGGAACACAAGACCCATTTCTGGGATCAGTGGAAGCGGCTGAGTAGGAGGGTATGAGGGAGTTGCTCTGCAGGTTGAGAACACAAACATGCCTTTCTCGAAGCATTGAAGATACGCACTTATGAAGATTAGCTTTCTTTGTGATTACCAGAAAATTGCAACACTTCCCTAAGCTAAAAATGGTTTGCTGCTTTAGCTTTCCATGTTTAATATCCATTATGTCTCTACGGATATTTGCATTGTATTACACATCCCACTCAGTCAATGCAGAGATGCAGCACAAGTGAGCAAAAAGGTCCTTTCTGTCCCATTTCCAGCCTTGCTTAAGGTGTAGACAGAAATAAATCAGCAGCCAAAGCAGGTGTGTGAATGGGCTGAGTCCACGAATCCAGGTCTATGCATGATGTGCCAGATCAGCTTTTGGTCTCTCCTGGTGTTCACCAACAGAGAAAATGAAGAGGGCTGGGTATCAGTTTGAACAGACCATGGGTGTTCACAGTGCGATCTTTTGCAGCTGGGAAAACCACTATTAGTACAAATATGTATAACAAAACCACAATAGGGACGAATTCTTTCCACGGCTGGGTTTTATCAAAGCACCTCAAGGTTTAGCTGTTCCACAGTGCAGTAAGACCAGTGCTGTCTTCTGCTTTTATAAAATAGGACTTTGCCTCACTCTAAAATAGAAATTGATGCTTATATTTGGATAACAAATGACACGCTTCTTGCTTTCCATGAGATGTTTTGGAAAACAGGCTTGGCACCTCTGTTTTTATCTGCATTTTCAGGGGTGTTTGGCAAGAAGAGCAAAACCCCAAACAGTGGCAATTTCAGTAAAATCCTCATTTCTGTTCTTCCGTCACAATAGCCAATTGCAAATGAAAGTAAACATGAAGTACTTGAAGGCAACTAGACAGTACTATTGTTCGTAACTGTTACATTGTTCACTGACAAGGTAGATGATTTTTATGTATTGTTTGGGCAGGCTTTTCCTCTGTTAACAGAAGGGAGCACTATAAACAGCAGCATTGTGCAGGCACTTTACAGGTCACAGAATCTTAGAACAGTGTGGGTTGGAAAGGACCTTAAAGCTCATCCAGTTCCAACCCCTGCCACAGGCAGGGACACCTTCCACTACAGCAGCTTGCTCCAAGCCCGTGTCCAACCTGGCCTTGAACACTGCCAGGGATGGGGCAGCCACAGCTTCTCTGGGCACCCTGTGCCAGCGCCTCAGCACCCACACAGTAAGAGATGACAGAGCAAGACCAGGAGGGCGGGTGGAACACCCAGGCCCGTGTTTAGGTGTTTTTCTAACGCGATGGCACCGGCTCTTTCCCCGCCCGCAGCCCGTGGAGCGCTCCCCGCTAGAGGGGGATGCAGCCCAGGGCCTGCAGCAAGTGCAGGGGCGGTCTCCGCACCACCAAAGGGAAAGCGAAGGCGGAAGCTGCCGGAGCACCCCCTTTAGAGTTAAGTATACTCATCGGAGTTGGCAGAAACTAGGACGAGGAGCCCCATCCCGCTCCCATCCCCATTCCTGCTTCGGGAAGCTCCAACACCTCTCCCCACAGACGCCCCGCGCTCTCCCACAGTGCACCGCGCGCGGCACCGCCCCTCCGGCGCTCCAGCCAATCGCGGCTCAGCACCTCCGGACTACACTCCCCAGCATCGCCCCGCGGCGAGACCTCCCTCTCCTCCTGCCGTGTTCCGTTTGCCGCAAAGTGTCGCGCAGCGCCGCCGGAGGTTGCTGTGTGGGCCGCGGGCCGTGCCCGGAGCCGTGCCGCGGTGAGCCCCGCCGGGCGGAGCGCGGCCCCATGGGCGGGGGGCGGTGATCCCCGCCCTTCCCCGCCCCGCTCCCGCCGCGCCGGCAGCGCCATGGAGGAGGAGAGCATGGAGGAGGAGGGTGGCGGCGGCGGAGAGCCCATGATGGACGACCAGAACCACAACAACTGGGGCGCCGGCGGCTACGGGCGGCACCTGCTGGGCTCCGCCGCAGGGCAGGTCGGTGACCGCTTCCTACGCGAGGCCGCCGCCGGGACCCCGGCCGGGACCGAGCTCTCCGAGGCCAACGGCATGCTGCAGGGCTGCGAGGCGGGGGGCGCCTCGTGCAAGGGGGGAGCCGGAGCCATCGCCGCTGCCATCAACATCAACGCCTCGACCTCCAAGTTCCGTGAGTGACCGCCCCGCCCGTCTCCGCGGTGCTCTGGGGTGCGCCGGCGGGGGCCTCGCCCCGGGCGGCTCCGCGCGCTTCACCCGCTCTCGGCCTGCCCTGGCCCCGCTGTCCCCTGCATGTGGCTCTGCTCAGGTCTGTCCTGCGGCGGGTCGTGGCGTGGGTCTTGGCCCCAGAGGCTTCCCGAAGCGAAATCGGATGGGTTAAGGCGCCTTGGAAGGAGAAAATAACCTTTCTCGCACACACCCCAAGTTCTTTGCTGTCCTGGCAAGGTGACGTGGTAGGTCTGGCGGTAGAACTGGGAGAGCGAGTGTAGGCAAGTGTTCACCTTTACAGAAGCACGGTTGCTTTTCCTGAAGCTCTTGGTTCGTGTCCTGTTTTCCTAAGCCTTTTTTTTTTTTTTTCCCACCTGAAAAACCCCAAAAGGTGGGTTTGGAACCTGTTTGTGGTTGCTGACAGCAGATGGCAATGTGCGCAGAGCCCCGGGATGGGGTGTGCTGGCCTCTGGAGGGGACGTATGTCTGCAAAGGCCTGGTGTGAACAGCTTGGAGATGAATTTACCTCCCTTAGAAATAGTTCCAAAACATCTTTTGTATGTAGCTTTTCACAGAAATAGCATTTTATTTTCCCCTGTTGTTTTGCTGAGGTTGAGGGAAGAGAAGATTTTTTTGCTGTTTCAATTTAACTTTCATTTCCAGAAGTCATCCCTCTGGGCAAAATATGCCCTTTTCTCTAATGGCAGTTGGAAAACTTCGATTTGGTTAGTTCACAGTATTCCTGGAAGTGTAACCGTGTAACTGCCGTGAGGAAATTTGGATGGGAAGCACCTTGTTTTCCTTTTCACCTTGTTTCACCCCTCTTTCCCATGTACCAGCTCGTCTGTCCAGCAGCTCGGCTTCATTGCTGATCAGAAGCTCAAAGTTCAGGCCTCTGGGTCCCTGCTTTTCTGGTAGCCTGGATTTCCTGGCTCTAGTCACGTTGCCAGGGCTGACTGCTTTAAGTGGAGGCTTCGAGACTCTGAGCTCTCTGGCTCTCTGCCTGCCTTGTCAGGGCTCCAGGTACCTTGGGGTGGCTCATAAACAATTGAGACAGTTGAAACGGTTTGGCCTTGCTGAACTAAGCTCTTGAATTCCCAATCCAGAAATTAAGAGTCTTAGTTTTTCCTTCTCTTTCAGGGTAAGAATGTTTTCAAGCTGGATCATCACCAAATGGGAAGGTGACTTTCCAGTTGATCTGCAATTTTATGTTGGAGCAGGAGGAGAAGTGGCTGTGTGTGATTTTGCTTAGGGTGTGGATTTTGAGTTCTTGTTTTCACTTCCCCATCATTCATATCGCAACACAATATCTGTCTTACTGAGGTTAAGTGTTGTTCTAAAGAAAATTGAAATTCTCATAAAATGGAAACCTCTGAGTGAAGTCCATTAGAACTTTTACACCCTTGTGATGTGGATGGTTTTGACAGAATGTGTATATGAACAGAACAAGTCCAGTGAAGTTGTCTGGTCTGAGAATGGACAGGAGCTGAGTTGGGATCAACATAGAATCCCAGACTGGTTTGAGTTGGAAGGGTCATTAAAGCTTATCCAGTTCCAGCCCCTTGCCATGGGCAGGGACACATCTACTAGAGCAGGTTGCTTCAAGCCCCTTCCAACCTGGCCTTGAACACTGCCAGGGATGGGACATCCTGAGTCTTCTAATCCTGCCTCTGACAGGGCATCCCTTAATCTGCTCTCCTTATTTTTTTAAGAATAGAAAAAAGGAGGAAGATTACTTCTGTTGTAACTATACAATGGAAAGGGAGACAGGCGTGTTCTAGGCCCCTCCTGCCTGCTCTGTCTTGGCAATGGCAGAACATGCGTAGAGAAGCTGAGTGTCAGTCTTGAGTTTTGTAGGGAAGTTGTCTGTTCTCTGCTGCATGATGAACTTCTTGCAGTGAAATGAGCAAGTACTTGTGTCTTCCCTGCTTCAGGATGCAGAGGCTTAGTCTTAGGTTATCCTACAGGTGACCTTCAAAAATAGGGGTGGTGTGTGATTTCCAATGATCCCATGGTCAGTTGGAGCCCCTCTGACATTCAGATAGGTCTCTCCTTCCTGATTCTTTCCTCCAACAATGCTTGTGTTCCAGCATGTAGTTACTTGCAGCGTGGTAGTTTTGTTCATGTTCACAGTTGCAGACTAAAGCATCTGGTGGGCCTTTTTTGGTTTGATTTAGCCGGCAGAGTCATGGAGGCAGAAGGTTAGGTAGAAATCTGTTAAAATCCTGGTTTTGAAAGGAAGATGCATTTTGTATGTAGGGGTAGTAGGGGGTTTGAGTGGCTTTTCAGGCAGCTTTCACATCTAAATAACAAAACCAACAGTATCAGTGATTTTTGGTTTTATTCTTTGTGTCCTGTGCCTATTACTATTCCAGCATCTATGTATGTTTGTAAGTTTTTTCCTCATCAATTTCATGGGGGCTCTATACCTATTCTTGAACCTTCTGGTTTTGTTTTTTATAAAATGTAAGTGGGTTTTGCTGTTCTTCTGGTTGAAGTTGATATCAAAGAATGTGGTAGCTTGCAGCAGGCTGTGTATCCATTATAGCTATGATACTGAAATATCTAGGTTATGATATGAAGCTCATGCATACTCTTTTTCACTTAAATGTTTTCACTGCTGCATTTGATTTAAGCAGTTTTTCTTTTGAACTTTCCTGTATATGGAGAAGCAGCAGTTGCTTCAAATTTCACTTGTGAAGTCTATTATAATTTCCTGGAAAACAGTGGCTTTCCCTTTGCTCAGATTGATTTCTCTCCCAGCCCCACCCCAAACTTGCTGTAGTTGGATAAAATCATGCATTCTAGCATGCTTTGTTATAAAATATCTGTGTCGCTTCCCAGAAACATATTAAATCTCAATGACATGAAAGTCACCCTTTAATGTCACCCTTTCCTTGAGATCTGGAAAGAGGCTATTGGACCAATTCTTATAAGTCTTGAATACCTAATGTAGGGATAAGCATTGAAGAATGACATCCTAAAAAGTTAGAAAAGTAGAAAATCAGGTAAGTTCCTAGAAGGGCAGTCTGTCTTTTCTTTGTGAGGATTTGTGTGATTTCTTCCTGTTCTTGAGGTTCTTGCAGAGTTTGCAATTGGAGGCTCTGCTTTAACTCATCCTTTGCTTTGTGTGTGTAAACAGTACCTGAGAGTGTCCTGCTGAGTGGTCCTGCTTCCTAATTTTTCATTGCCTGATGCATCTGTGAATCATAGAAACCCAGACTGGTTTGTGCTGGAAGGAACCTTAAAGCTCCTCCAGCTCCAACCCCTGCCATGGGCAGGGACACCTTCCACTAGAGCAGCTTGCTCCAAGCCCCTCTTTCCAACCTGGCCTTCAACACTGCCAAGGATGGGGCAGCCACAGCTTCTCTGGGCACCCTGTGCCAGCGCCTCAACACCCTCCCAGGGAAGAGCTTCTGCCCAAGAGCTCATCTCAGTCTCCCCTCTGGCAGATTAAAGCCATTCCCCTTGTCTTGTCCCTACAGGCCCTTGTCCAAAGCTCCTCTCCAGGTTTTCTGAATCCCCTTTAGGTACTGGAGCTGCTCTAAGGTCTCCCCTTCAGGAGCCTTCTCTTCTCCAGGCTGACCCAGCCCAGCTCTCTCAGCCTGGCTCCAGAGCAGAGCTGCTCCAGCCATTGCACCATCTCCATGGCCTCCCGTGGACTCGCTCCAACAGCTCCACGTCCCTCTTATGCTGTTGCCCCAGAGCTAGATCAAGACGGGGGGGGGGGGGGGTGTCTCCTCAAAGTGCAGCAGAGGGGCAGGATCCCCTCCCTCGACTGCTGCTCATGCTCTGGGTGTGCAGCCCCGCACAGAGGGGAGTTCTGGGCTGCAAGCGTACACTGACTGATCATGGTGAGCTTCTCGTCAACCAACACCCACAGGTCCTTCTCCTCAGAGCTGCTCTCAGTGCGTTCTTCCGCAGCCTGTGTTTGTCCTTGGGATTGCCCAGAGCCAGAGAGTGATTGTTCAGTATGTAGCCTTGGATGCTTAACTATATAAATATTATGGTTGGCTTAGTTTCATAACTGAAGTGTGGAAATAAAATATTGCTTGTGAGAGTCTTCAGAATAAAAATAAATCTTTTCTAGAATATTACTTTGAACTCATCAGTGGTTCCTAGTCAAGTCTCCTGGGGCTGTTTGTGAAAGCATTTTGTTCTGTACCTGCGCAGCACTTCAAATGGGCAGACATTCCTTTCTGCTGCTTCTTTCGTTTTCCATACTGTAAAAAAACCAAATTGCTATCTCAACAGCCTGTTAAAAATTATTTTGCATGTTCTCAGTTCTTACTTGACTACTTTCTTTCAAATGAATAGAGCTCATTTCATATGTTAAGCCAGGTGTGGGTGTGATTATACATTAAAATCTTAAATCAAGACTTGGTCTAATATGTATGCTGACTTCAATGTTTTCTGTGAAACAGAGCACTTCTGTGGAAACCCACTTTTTCAGGTTTGCTGCTGAGTCTAGGCATCAATAGTAAAGCTGTAGCTTTATGTGAAGCTGCTTGGAGCCTGAGCTCTGTAAAGGATGAGAACTCAAGCAAGTCATTGTGAAATAGATGAATAAGGAGTGAATTCGCTGTCAGGCAGGTGCTGTGCTGTTCTGCCCGCATGGATGTTTTTACATTGTGGAGCTGACTTGCTGCACGTAAACTTATGTCCTGGTGGTTGTGTACACACACCTGTAACCTTTTGTCAAGTTGTTAAGAAATGGGACTGCACTTTCAAGTTGCAGGCTGGAGCACTGGGACAGCATCCTGCAGGACTTGGTAGTGGAGACCAGTTCACTGCTCAGACAGGTTAACTAGAGCTGTTTCTGTAACAGGTATGAAGCAAGAGTGAACCAGTGGCTAGTTGGGTGAAGGGGGGACTAGGAGTGCTGCACTAGCATTCTTCACTAAGCAAGGTTTCTGGATGAAATACCCTAAAAAACCACACCAGGAATATGTAATACCTGTTCTTACAGGTAGCATTCATACAATTCCTTGTCTCACACCTGTCTTTATTCTACTCTTTTTCTAATATTCTTCTTTTTCTCATACTTTTGCCTGTATTTCCCTAGAATTGTTCTTCATAATGCTGATAAAAGTGACTCATTCGGCTCCTTTCAACCCCTTGTAAAAGCAACAGCTCAGAAATCTTGCTCCTCAAACTGTGCAGTGATTTTTACATCTACGCATGTATTTTAAATGCAGATCTGTTAAAATATTTATTTTCAGTGTGGTGTCTAAAATGGATTGTTTGGGATAGGAACTGTCTTTATTTTCTGTTCCATGTAGCCCAAACCCATGTGTGGAGTTCCAGTGAAGAAATGACTTCAGATTCCCTGGCTTGGGTAGTTCTGATATGAAGGTTACCCTGTGCTCTTAGTTATGGAGGGCTCTCCTTTGAGTGGGTGGTGGTGAAGCTATGGTGCTGTGACAAGCCAGCAAGATAGTCCTGCAAGTAGTCTCTGCAGGGAAGGTGTTAACCCTTCTGCCATGGCTGCCTTTGGAACTGAGCTGCATGTGGTTAGTTCAAAAATCCTCCCCAAAAAGAAACAGGTTAAAACTCTTCCCTGACTGTGAAGGCACATGGGGTGGCTTGGCAAGAGGGTGCAGTTGGGAAGCTGAGAAGGAAAACTGGGGAGGGATGGGGATGCTAATTTGAATGCCTCCCATTCTTCACTGTTGATTCTGATCTGAAAAAGGAGTGTAATTGTGCCTGCCAGAGGGGGAACTGTAATACAGATCCAAAAACTTTGCCCAGGAGCCTAACTGCAATTGAAGGCAGAGGAAATTGCCTCAGCTTTTAGGCCAAGGAAGCTGCTGGTCCCACCTGAGACTTGTAAAATTCATACATCTGCTGGGAAGGAGTATTCCAGAAACTGCCAGACTTGGCCCAAGCTTGTTTTCTTGCATGTGATGATCCAGTGCTAATTGCTGATTCTGGACTCCTACAAAGTTGCAGAGTTTATTAGTTTGAACTAACTACTGAGCTATTTTTCTATACTACTATATTTGTCATGCTAGAACTTCCAAGGAGTTTCTTTTTCCCTGCTGTTTGAGCCCTTAAGAAATAGCCAAGCACTGATTTGGCAGATTTTCTAATTTTACTTTATTCTCTCTAAATAAAAACTACAGCTTCAAGTTGGGGATTTAGTTTTAGGTGTTTTGTCTTAGTGGAAGTCAATGGTTCCCAGTTTATTTGGCCAACTTATTGGTGTGATCTGAAATTGCAGAGCATTTACTTGCTGCTTTTAGCTGGAGTTACTAAATGTAGTTTTGTCTTTTTCTTGTAGTAATGAATGTTATAACAATTGAAGACTATAAGAGCACATATTGGCCAAAGTTGGACAGTGCCATAGATCAGCTTCTAACTCAGAGTCCTGGTGACTACATCCCTATCTCCTATGAACAAATATACAGGTAAGGAAATCTGAGCGCTTTGTTACTCTTTAAGATTAAATGTTTGGTTTATTTTGCAGCCTGCACATATGTCATATTTGTATTTATGAGGAGGGAAGTTGGAAGGTTTTGTGAAGCACATCATTTAAATGGTTGGAATGAGTGAATAAAAGATGCGTATCTCAACGTCCAATGTTAATAGGAATAAATGCTAAACAATTACAGTGCATAAGTGCTGAAAACATTATCAGTCTCCACCACAGTTGCTTAGTGTGATATATTAAAGTCTCAACATTCCTTTCCTCAAAGGGAAAGAAGAGACTGGCATAGTAGGGGTTTCACTACATGTTTCAAGAGGCTTCTTTGTCATGTCTAATAGGAACTGATTTGGTGCACCAGAGATAAATAGAAGCTACTGGTGTCAAGGTCCATCCACATTAACTGTCATCTGTGTGTGTTGCACCAGGTAGCTTTAGTCTCATTTTTCCCTTGCCCAGCCGTCTGGCTGCATGTGCAGTGGGAGGCTGTCTGAAGGACTGACACAAGATTCAGTCCTTTATATCTCCGTTCTTGTTTGGAAACAGAGTTGTACCTGGCCTGGAGCTGCAGTTTACTTTGAGTTAAAAAGGATCTAGTCACACACTAGAGCTGGCCTGCAGACTAAGCTAATGTGCAAGTAATGGGGATGGTAGGAGATTTGCTTCAAAACCATGCTACTGCTCCAAGCTGCTAGATGCTTTAGAGACTTGGCATTTATTTGAGATAGACTAAAATGGAGATTTTTGTGCTGTAGGTGACTGGTATCCGGCATGTTGGTAAATAGAATGGAAACTGGGTAGCTGCTGCTGCATTTACTGGCCAGGATGCCCTTAAAACTACTGGCCCTTGCCAGCAGCACAACTAATAGCATTGCTGGCTTTGATTTTCTTTAATCCAGTGTTACACTCTATGAAATAACAGCAGCTCAGTCACTGATTGCTGGGTTTAGAGGCTTTCAGCTCTGTCATTTCCTGCCCGCTTGCTCTTAGCCACTTTGGCTCTCCAGGTTGAAATTTTGGATTAGGGAACTAGATGTAAGAATGACAGGTATTCAGTCTTCCATCTTAATTCCAGTTTAAAACTTCTTCTTTTCTCTCCAAACTTTTAGAACTGCTGTTATCAGGACTCAGGCATTTATGTGTATAAGTAATTGAGATGGTCATTTGAATTGAGAGACATTTTGCAGCTTTAGTGTAAGTAATCAAAGTCCTTTCCCTGGCTTAAAATCCCCAATGTGCAAACAGTCATCACTTAGAAATAAGCCATCTTGGCAGTCATCTCTGATAGAGTAGGCATACAGAGTTAATGGTTTTAATACCTGGAGTAGATCTATAGCTGGTTATGGTTTAAGATAACTGGAGTTCATTTTTCTCACCTTTTTATTCCTCAGAAGTTTTATGCATTGAAGGAATAATGGGTTTTAAGTTTCTCCTAGATAACCCTCATGTAAAAGGGTTACACTTGATGCAGTATTGTAATGATGCACAGATGTCTGTTGCATGTAATTTACCAAACCAAAAGATATTCTGCGTTTTAGTGTTATTGATAAAGCTACTGTGTCAGTTTTCTATTACAAATTATGTCTGTGATTGTAATTACTCTGACACAGCCTCTTCCAATCAGGAGGAGATTGATTATTTTGGTTTTTCATTATTTTCAGAAGTTTCCTTTGCTTGACTGACAATCTAGACAAGATAGATTGAGAAGAGAAGGAAAACTGATTTTTATTGAATTTAATGAGGATGCTTGCTTGGAGTATTAAAGAGAGTCTGTTGCAGACTTGGGGTTTCGATCCTCTCTGTTTCCCTAGGCTAGTTATTTAGTCTGGAAAATGGGGTGTTTCTGAAGTGGTTCAAACAGTTACATCTCTTGTATTTTTTTTTTTACAGTGATACTGAGCTGAAAATACAGTGCTTTTTTCTGATCGTTCTTGTGCTGACTAAAGGAATCAATGCAGACTCAAAATACATTATTAGATACCCAAACTACTGCATTTGCCATAATCAGTGATAACTGTAGGTGTCTACTCCACAGCAGTATAAAGCTAGGAGATAACTTGAAAGGTGTGTATGCAGATATTTACTATGGATCAGTTTACCCCTAAGGTAGCAAAGTGTGATTAGTGACTGCTTTTATCTTTAAGTCCAAAGCCTGCCTGTGCAGAGTCACTTCCTATTAGAAGGGTTAAATATATTGACAAGAGGGATGTGAAGGAGACTTTGAGGTGAGGAAGATGTAAACAGCTAAGTTGTAGTTCTGGCAACTGTTACTACCTCCCAGGTACAATGCAGTTAGATCTGTGTTCTTCAAGACAACTTGCAGATCTCAGATCTTCATCCCTCTCTTTAAATATTTACCTTTTAATGTCACAAGCTGGTGACTTCTTTTGGGCAATAGGAGGGCAAGGATGATTCATGGAATCAGCCCACGCTCAGGAACTGAAAACAGGATCTTAAAATGGGGAAGGAACCTCTAAATAGAAGTGTTCAAGTAAAATGTAAACACATTCTGCACGCTCATATGAAGGCTGGTGCTTGAGTACAGAACGCATTGCAGAAGTAGGTATAGCAGTAGTGTATGTAACACTAAGCAGACATATAGTCAATTGTGGAAGTGGCTATATATATACTGGTTAGTTATGCAGCAAACATATAGCCATTTGCTGTTGTTACTTAGCTGTCTGGTTTGTAAGTTATCACAAAAATCAGTCTGGCTTTTCTTATCAGTGTCTCTCTTTGATCCAAATGAAATTGATATTTTTGCTGTTACTACATCATATCCAAATGTCTTGTACTTGCTTGTTCCAAACTAGGCTCTGCTGTTGGTAGACTTCAAACTATAGCTATTCAGTTATTAACGTATAATAGTAGGAGAGGTGGGAGGTGTCTTTTGTTCTTTAAGAAATAGCATGGTTTGCCAAATAAGCAGACTTTGCTGTGTTTTGAGGGCCTTTTGTCAAAGGGAATAAATACACATTTCTAAGAGTTACTGATAATTCACTTGTTAAAACCTTCCTTCGGAAGACTTTTGAGAGTGGCACTTACGAATGAGAGTGCTGTCTTCGCCCCTGAAGGCTTGGACTTGGTGCCTAATCTCTCACTTGCATGGGAAAACTCCAACAGCCTATAGTTATTTTAATCCCATCCTTGCAGTTTGTTTGTCATTGTCCTTCTCAGTAGAGAATTGGAATGCTATTCTTCCCCTACAGAGACACTGTGGCTGTACCACAGCTTTAGGGTTTTAGTGCTATTCAAAACCTGCAGAATTCGAGTCTGGGATCTGGACCTTGCCGGAAATACTTTGTGCATGTCTTGAGGAGCAGTCTCTGGTTTAAATTGCTCACTGTCACTCTATTCCATACAAAGGGATGAAGGGAGGGGGGAGCAGGACAGAGGCATGGGGAGGTGATTTGCTTTGCCCAAGACAGCAGGTCAAGTCTTCCTTGTGCCTCTTGAATTTTGACAGCTAGCTTCCAGAATGCTGACTTCAAAGAATGGAAGCACTCAAGAGAAGTAAAAGCTGCTTAGTATAGATGATGGTGTTAGCCCTGATGATGATGATGACTACCTTAATGTAACTTCTTGCTGAAAGCAATATATGTATTTGTTTTACGACTGTTGTAAATATGTTTTCAATACATAGCCTTATTTTGTAGATATTTGTTGTATTGAACTATGAAAGCAATAAAATGTCCTTAAAAACAAAGGTGACACTGAAGACCAGAGTTAACACAGCCAAGCTGGAATGTAGAATTCAAGTTTTGTTGCTCTTTCTGTACATCTTTGTTTATTATGAAAATGTGGGGTTTTCTCAGAATTTAAGTATCAAAGGATGGAGTAACATGCTTGGGTCTGTAATTTTAGAACTTTTTGTTTTTAAACCACTAGCACGGTTTTGGTGCATCCGTGACTGTTTGTCAGTGTTGCCCTTCTTTTAATAAGGGTTTCACCCTAAGATATGCATATAATCATTAAACCTGCTTATTTTAATGGAGACATCATTCACATAGGAGAGACAAAAGCCAGAATTAGGAGTCTGCTGTTGACAGAATTATCCTGGCTGTTTTGAAGTGCACTGTTAAAGAGATCTCACTGTAAGTTAAAGTGAGTTTGGGGAGAGGGAATTGGGTGGACACACTGGGGCCTCCAGGTCAGACTTAAGAGTCTGCTGGAGCTAATTCCAAGCTTAGGGCTGTTCACCACTCCTTCAGTTAACTTTATTATCCTCTAAATTGGGACTTGAACGAAATATTTTGAAGTCTGTTACCCTTCATTGCAAACTGTTGTAAGTTCATTGTTTGTTCCTATATTTGTTTCTGCAGTTGTGTGTATAAGTGTGTATGCCAGCAGCATTCGGAACAGATGTATAGTGACCTAATAAAAAAGATAACTAACCACTTAGAGAGAGTCTCAAAGGAGCTGCAGGTAAGAAGCTGCGCAATCTAATTATGTCTTTCCTGGGATCTGTGATTATATCCAAGCAGCATGGAGATGGCCCATGGAGGGGGATTGCCATTAAGACTGATTTACACTAGCTTACTAAATTGTGGGCTGCTTCATTCACTAACTGGCTGTCAGGCAGAATACCAGCTGTTAGATCCAATTGCATGGCACTGACTAGCCTTAGAGATCTAAACCATGAGGAGAGCAGTGGCCGAACGTGAATATATCATACAGAATCAAAGGCTAGGGAATGGGAAATCTACATTATCATCTAAGGTGTAAATGCTTTAGTCATATGTGATCTGAACACATGACATGATGTCTGCCATTGCTGTGTTAATCTGTCTAAACTGTTTATGGTCCTTGTGCATCACAAGCAGCACAAAAGGGAAAATCCAAAGGAGAAAAAATGAAGTGAATTAGATACGAATTGTGAAGCATGATTTAGGAATTATTGCATATGAAAGTTTTGTCTTACAGTTTATTCTGCATTTTTCTTGCCTATCTCTAGATGTCAGTGGTTTACAGCAGTCCTAATACAGTTTGTATATTCCTATCCTTCTCTGCATCTTATTTGTGCATCCATGTTTGTTTTCATGTGTGTTCTTTGTTGAGAATTCCTTTTGGGCTAGAATCTCCAAACCTATTCTTGAAATTGTCACTGCTGTAGCACCAATGCTATTTTGTTACCCTAGAGCTCTTGTCAGTTCCACAACTGACTTGCAGTGCATCGAGATGGAAAGGAACCCTAAACTGCAGCAGCTCCTTCAGTGATTCTGAAAACTGATAACTAACATCTGTTAGTCAGAAGCAGTCTTACTGCTTTTAACTGCTTCAGGTACTTCTGGCTAAACATGCATTGCCATGAAAATATATAGCACTGTGATTACTCTGATTTACTTCTCATTTCATTCTTTTCCTCTTACTGCTTTTCTTATAAAGAAAACTAACCTCCTTGCATTCAGTGGGCAATTCTGGGAGCAGTCTTTGACTATGAGTTATGTAGGTCATCTTAAACTAGGTTCTTTGTTGCTATTCTCTTTTAGAATTCCTTTTTTCCTTGTGGAATGACAGCCTCACTGTTCTGTAAAAAATGGTCAGGGTAGATGGATGTAGTATTTAAAGCAAAGCCTTCCCTTGCTTCTGCTGAGCTGGTGCAACCTGTACATTTTTCTTCAGCTTGTGAGAACTACAAATCATTGCAGCTGTACAGGTTTGGCCAGTTCTTCTGATACATCCCATGGCTTTATTCTGTGGTAGTCCTTGATTGTTTCCTCTGAGGTTCCAAAGCTGACCGAGGCAGCTGCTTTTAGTGTTTGATTTAACACATATATGCACTAAATGCTTCTGCCTTGTTCTGCTGACAGGCAGGGTACGCCACAAAATGACCACACACTAGCTGTATCATATGCACAGTTTATTAAACAAGCACACTAAAGCAAACAAGCACACTAATGCAAATTTGATATGTATCTCTTTATACACAGTAAATAAGTACAAGGGAGCAAATCAGAGACATACATATTGAGAGTAAAGTACAGAGGAAAGTTAGCAGTGCATCAGATCATTACAGCATTGACAGAACAGAGATTGAGAAGAAACACATCACCAGATACCACTGAAGCGTCATCCAGGCACGCACTTCAAGCTGGGAAGCCCCATTGCAGCCAGTGCTGGGAGTCTCAGGTAGCTGAGAAAATTCCTGCATGGTGCATCCACCCATAGGTGAGGCTCTGGATTTGGCCACAAGAGGGTCCTGCCTTTATACCCTTAGAAAAACAACCGGCTTTATGCCGTATGTGTAACTTTACTCATGGGGCTGTGCAGTTTCTTATGATCTCGCTGTTGTCCACACCGGGAGCGTTGGCCCTCGTGCAGCCAAGTATAAAGGTCATAGAACCGCTTCACCCTCATGTTTTCCTGCCTCTTTGGACAAACAGTCACAATGAACATAAACATGTATACTCTACCAATACACTTTGATAAAAAAAACATGCTTTGTTATGTCTCTCAGTCAGCCCTCAGCCAGGTTCCCATCCAGTCCATGCCTAAAACCAAGGCTGCCTTCTGAACGTCAGCCTCTGAAAGAATGATCGAGAACTGCCCAATGCAATCTTCATCTTGCAAAAGTTTCCTTATGTAGGTTAGACACACCTTGTAGCAGGTGGCAAGAAGACTGTGATATATAACATGATATCATCTTTGAGTGTGTTACATCAGTTTTGTCTGACGAGAACATGACTTTGGCTTTGGATGGTAAATCCATCTTTTTGAGCTGCTTGAAGTCAAACTCCTGTGGCGTAGAAAATGGTCCTATAAAGAAACTGTTTTAGCAATGGGTTGTGAAATTTAAGAAATGACTACAGTGTATTTTAGTATCCTGATACTTCTTTGATCTCAGTACATTTTGGTGACAGTCACTTGGGTTTCAGGTTGAAAATGCAGTACAAGATCCTTAGCAACACCAACAACAGACTTTGTGAATGCTAGTCCCCTAAAAGTTTTTGGTTTACACAGGCAGGCGTATGTATATGTGAACCCTTTCAATGCACAATATGTGGTGCTTTGCTTTCTCTGACACAGACTCATTCCACCTGCCAGCAATATTCACTCTAATGGTGAGTTTTGTTTAATTGGCAAGGTGTGATTTGATGCAAGATAACTTTTATTTTTCGTTTTGTTTTACATGCAGAGATGCAAATGTAGCCCATTATAAGCAGGAGTGTTGGTTTGTGTGAGAAAGCAGACGATCATGAAAACTGAAGTGGCAGGCAAATGCGGTGTCTTATTCTGAACAAGCCAAGCAACCTGTTTGCATAGAGGTGCAACAGTTTAATGGTGGGTGGATGGCAGAATATCTGCATGTAACCAAGATGCCAGAGCAAGCTGTATCCTCCAAGAACCACTCAGCAGCAGCAAAAGCAATAAACCTGTCAGATACCAAATAGTAAAAGTGGGAGCATCTCAGAGGACTGGTCAGACTTGCTGTTGCAGGGTTCCAGCCTTTCTGGAGTTAATCTTTCTGTGTGGCATTCATTGCAGAAACTCCCTATATATGGTGTTTGTTGCCACCTGCATTCCTCAGGGTGTGCTTCATAGATTTCCACCTTCAAAAAAGGTCCTTTTTGGTGGTGGCAGGGGCATTATGAAAATATGGATCGGCTCATGTATTCCCTGCATATTGGACATGGGGTGAAAAGCAGTGACCGTTGCCTGCTGAGAGATAGAGATTGCTTGTCATCAGACCATCAGCTCTTTGATACGGGGCCTCCTATATCCCAAGATACTCCTAGCTCCCTCCTTACTGTGTGTGTAAGCAAATGGTCCTGTCTTCAGGGTGTTTCAGTTCTGGAGGAGCTGAGCCAGAATCACTTTCCTTTCTTGCACTTGATGTCCAGATGAGCTTCTCTGCGTTAGGCTGAGTTTTGTCATGTAGAGATTCCTGTAACTGAGGATGAAATTTCACTGATTTTTGAGTTGATCAGAATTTTGGATTTTGTGTGCTTAGAGAAAAAGGTGGCTGCAGAACACACAAATGTTTCCTGTTGTCTTGAGGCCTGTGAAGCCTGTTGTATACAGATGATTTTTCCAACATACTTTATTTGGACAGGTTTTATTGGTAATGGCCATAGCCCATTATGTTGTGGTTTAAAATAATGACAGCTGGTTTTGTGGCTAAGTACTGAGTCATTGAGATGTGTGAGGTAGGGTGCATACACAGGCGCATACGCTTTTGAATTACATAGGTCTCTCTTTAAAATGAATAACACTGTATTTGCGTTAGGCACTTGTGTTTCTGGCTAAACTTATGCACTCTGATAAAATCATGTAAAATCAAGTAATTTGCCCATTACATATCTCCTCAGCAAAAGACACTGGAAGGTACTTTAAGCATTGACAGTGCGAATGCCTGTGACAGAAGGAGCTTTTTTGTGCAAGTGCAGTGAATATTTTCATTTTAGTTAGAATAATCACAGTAATTCCTTTAGGAAAGAACTGAGAGCTGCAAAGTCATGTTGTACCCTGTTGTACCCAGAGGAAAGAGGAAAAAGCAATCTGTTGTTTGCTATTTCTGTGGTTTTTGGAAGGTTTTTTTGGTCTGAATAATACATTTTTTTTATAATGAACATGACTGAACTGAGCAGTCACTTGTGTTGATAGATAATTTGCATAGTTGCTGTGTGGTCTCAAGGACCTGTAGGGTTAAGGTTTTCACTATGCAATGCCAGAAGTCTTTCCTGCCTCATACTAAACTTCCCAGCCTTCTGTCTCATCAGCTCTCAAACCAGTCATTGCAGGGCATGAAAATATCTTCTCACCTATTATTTCCTTGGGAGAATATGCCTTGGTGTCAGGTTCCTGTAAAAGCAGTGTTTTGGGATCTGCCAAATCTCTGGGAACTGATGCCTTGTATCATCTCACTGTTGCTATCTCTTCTTAAAGAGTGTCAGCATTATCTGTTGTAGACAATCTGTTCCTTCCTTCCCTTTTTCTCCTTTTCTGTCTCACATTTCCTTTCATTTGTTCCCTGTGATGATATGGAGTTTCGCCATCCAGTGATGAGGAGTCTTATTTCCTGCCCCAACTCTTTCTGAAACACTAACGTGATAAATACAAAAGCCTTACTCCAAATTTCAGATGAGGTTCTGAACTTCCTCACTCATCTTTTAGAAACAGTTGTGTAACTTCCAGTATTTCTCCCGATTACAGGGGTAAAAGCATGAAGCTTAAGTCGCTTGTCACATTTACCTTGAGAGCTTTGCATATAGTCAGGGTGGTATAAAAGTGTATCCAAGTATTGCTTTGAGGGAATGTAAAGCTGAACTTCTGGCTATGGGCAGAGTTACCTACTGGGTACCATCTCATTTATATTTTAAGGTAATTTTACCCCGGATTGTGTTGTAGATATATTTTGCTTTCCTTCCAAGGTACACTGATTACAGTACCTTTACATAGTGCTGTATTGTAATGGAACAGTTAAGCCAGTCTGTAAGATGAAACTTTTGACAACATCATATGTGGCTGGTTTCTGTGTGATCTTAGTAAATCAGATTGCTAATGAAGTTATGATTAGACTTTAGTAATCTCCTTATGGGGGCCAGGTGATATACTCCATCCACATGAAGAAGCCCATTCTTATACTACAGTGTTTATATGGGCATCACCTGACTTGCTACCTAATGAGGACTAGTGAATCTTCTTCAGGATTTATGTCTCCTCTCTTATAGCATAGAAATGACACTCAAATTCACCTTAATTTGAATTTAGGTGATTTCCTGAAATAATTTCCATAGTTTCAGTAGTTTCTCAAAGCAATTATTTAGAAAATGAAACTGCCTTCCCTATGTTCTGCCTATAGAAAAGATCAGAAGTAGAGGTGGAAAAGGAAAATTGAGTACTTGCATTTCCTATCTCTTTTCTTACTAAATATGTTAAATTTCTAGTGTTTCTTAAAGTCCATTGGGGTCAACTTTATGATCTGTTAGTATCAACAGTCGTTTTTTTAAAGAGGAGACTCAGACTGCCTTTTTTGGAGTCCATAATATTTAAAAGGAAAAAAAAGCCCCATCAAACATCAAGTGCTGTAGGCATTTATCCATCTGTTTTGCTGGGGGAAGATTGCTTAATCGTGTGTGAACCAAGCCTTTACTTCTGTGAATCACACTGAATTGAATCAGATCAAATGAATGATCCATATTAAAACTCAGACTGTAAAAGCTAGAAGTGTCAGAAATGTGTGCCTGTTCATGTGTGGGCGTCAAAAAGATGGTTTTTGACTTGAGGTAGAGGTCACTTTATTGCCAGACTTGCTATTAAAAATGACGTTTTCATGAGCAAGCTAACCTGAGAAGAGCCTCCTTGCCTGCTGCTTTTTGAGAAGGCTTGTATTGCTGAAGTCGTTTTGAATTCCTTGACGCACTGCACTGGGTCCTGCAGACCCTGATACAGAAAGATACTAGTTTGTGCTATATTTACTTGTATGTCTTTACTAGGTAGCAAAGCTTCTGAAGTTTTCTTGATACTAAACAGTTTTGATGGTCCTTAGATACAATGGGTTTTTAGTTTTATGCCCTATAAACATGCCCTATATCTGCCCCCTCTACTTGAAGACAATTACACTAGAGTGTGTCGTGATGCTGTAAAGCTTTGGACAGCTTTTAGTGCCGATGTGGATTGGAAGACACAGTCTGTCTCTGAATGACTGGTACTTTGGCTTTAGTTCTGGTCTTTGTAAAAAGCTTTAATAGTCCCCTCGTCTTGTGAGGTAAATGTGAGCATCACGTAAATTGTCTGCAAGGCAAAGTGAACAAATTACATTTTCTTGGGAAAGAACAGCAAGTGGTTTAAAAGATTCAGACCACTTACATGAATAGCAGGTAAATTTGTGGAGTCATTCTCCCTTTTCACTTGGCAGGCGTGGGAGAGATGCTGCAGCATGCGTGCTGGCATCTTGGCAGCGAGCATGTTCCCAGGAAAATGGAGCTGCCCATTCAGGGTAGGAATGTAAGCTTTGCCGAATATATTGCTGACTGTGCCAGACAACTATTCATGAACAGATTAACTTTGTGTTCCTCAAGCAAAGAAGTGTCGTCACTGTTTCTGTCTTGTGAGCCGTTTCTGAGTTGTCTTGAGCCAGCACCATGTCTTCTGGTTTCATTTGTATGTTCAGCTAATGATATTCAAACTGAAAAACCCACGTCTTTTTCATGTATACAGCTTGTTGCCCACAAGTTCATTGAAATGCCTAGATGTTAGATTTCAAGTAAGGGAAGGGTAATTTAGTATACTGGCTCTCTAATTGCTGCTTCTGTTTGAAGATGTCCGTCTTGCATGTTATCCTTTTTCAAATGTGTTTTCTTCTCATTTCTCTTGGTGCTGAGATGTCTGCTGTGGTGTGTAAGGATGTCTTTAACATGACTTTAAATGATGTCTTTAACATCAGCTTTTAGTAGCAGCCGTAGTATTTTATGCTAAGAAGTAGTTGACTCAAAACCAGGCTGACGGTGTTAAGTAAATGCAGCTGCATCACAGTTTGAGAAACCTGACCAAATGTTCAGTGCTCCCATGGACAGACGCACTGTATAGTTGCTACTAGAAAACTATCCTTAAGCCTATGAGTGGTAGGTGAGAGCAGATGTAGGAGCAGATTTAAGCTGTCTGCCTATATAGAGTGTCTTAAAAAAACCCAAAGCAACTGAATTGACAGTTTAATAGGATTCGGGATGGGAGTGAAGGAACCAGGAGTCCTCTTCCTTCCTGGAAAACTTTAGCAGTGTCTTTTTCTTTCTTTGAATAGCTTCTGTATTATATCCCTTAGGTAAGATAGGAGTGGATTTAAAGATGCAATATTTTCTGGAGGGTCATGTTTAATTCTTCCTATCCCACCCCTGTAATTAAAACAGCTGAATGTGTGTGTTCTGTTTTCTGGACTCAGACCAAGAGTGAAAAATGTCAGCCTAAGCAGTTTCTTTTTTTTTTTAATAGCTATAGCAGAATAAATACAGTTTTTAAAGTAAAGATCCATTCTAATGATAGTCAGTTAATAGAAAAATCTTAGCGACATCTATTTACTCATAAATTTGGTGCCAGGCACTGCATCTTAGCTTATGAAATTCATAATTCAAAATTCAGTAGCTTACATAAAGCTACTCCCACTGCAGTTGCTGTCTTATTAATGTGAATGTAAAGATGTGGAGAAAGTTCCTATGCTCAAACAAGTAACTGATTTTGGTCTGGCAGTTTGAGCAGCCATACAGTCACACCGTAATGAACAGAAAACAGACCATGATCATTCACAGGAGAGCTGTGGAAATACTAGTATTGATTTCTCATTGGCTTGGGGGTTTTGTTAGTTTACAAGCCAAGTGATAGCTGAAGAGAGTTTGGTTATCAAGCTTCTGTTTGAATTAAGCAGAGTTAGGTAGTACATGCTTTGCTGTTAATGTCTTGGCTGTTGAGGCTTGACATGAAACGTTACCAGGAGAATTCAACTGAAAGGTTTCATCTCATGCTGATAAAGCAATTAACACCATGATATTGCATTCCAGAGGTTAAGACCAAGGCCTGATACTTGCCTGACACCAGTGAGTGCTTACCCTGAAGCTGTGAGGACTTAGCTTTTTTTTTTGTCTTTATCTAGAGCATTGCACTTGGTTGCAATGTGGTGGTGGTCAAGAGCTTCCAGGTAGCCTCTGTTATAGGTTGTTTTGAGGAGACAGCAAAGTGTGCAGTTGTTGTGCCTCTTAAAGTGTCTCTCAGTGTGACATAGGCTTTGTGAGGTGAGCTAGCAGAGGTTTTGTCTTCAGTGGAGGAAAAAGATATCGGCCTTAATGTCCCCTGTAAAAAGAGTGGCAGCCTGGCTCTGCGTCATTGCCTAGAATCAGTTCATGGGATTAAATCGTGCATTATCCAGGCAACTTCTGTCTCTCTATTTTGTTAATGAAAAGTGCAAAATGTCAGTGAGAAGAGTGATGCCCTATGTCAGGCTATGGTCTCCTTTTGTCTCTGTTCTTTGAAGCAGAATTTACCTTTGTCTTTGATCTAGAAGCTGTATGCCAAGTCTTTACAAACCAGAGAGTTTAACCATATTTAAAGTTGAGGTTAAAAAGGGGTGAAGCAGGAATACATACTGCTTAGAAATTCATATTTCACTGCATATTATTTGCAACAAATTATATATGTAACTGTATATTAAAGGGAGTCCTTGGAGTTCATAGCCACTTTTATACATTGTTGGCATTTTGAACTAAAATTTGTTTGCCCACGCCTGAGAACTGCTTCTGCAGTAAGATTAAAAACTTCTGATCAAAATGAATAGCCATATATAACCTTTAGCAACTGCATATGGAATAACACTCTTTATTCCTTTGCCAGTTTTGTTTTCCTTTCTGAAATGTTTGCACTGTATCAGCGTTTGCTGTGAAAAATTACCCACAGGTTTATTAAGCATATTAAGGAGGGAGGCAGAAGAAGCTAGTTTAAAGGGCAGAAACCTTTGATCAGTTTAGAATAGTTAACGGAGCAGAAGGTCAGCATTACTATTACCTGTTCTTTTGGGGCCCTGGTGAATGTCCATGTGAAGGATGAAAAATCAGCTTCATGGAGATAAGAGCTTTAAATTCCTGTAGGGTGGTAGAGGTGCAGCTAGCCTTGGGTGTTTCTCACACCGCAGATGCTTTGGCTTGAGAAGATCTTTGAGCTTGTTTTGTTGCATTGCAAGGTCCCAGTCACTGCTGCTTTCTCCATCCTCCTTTGGCTTGGCACTGTCAGAGAGGGAAGTGGTATGAGGGAAGAGAAGTTTTATTTCTCATTAGCAAGCAATGCTTTGTCCTTGGGTGTGTGTAGGTGTGTGTATGTGTATGAACAGTAGAAATGTAGGCAGCTGCTCACACTCCTCTGAAAAGACTATAACAGGGAAAGCAGGATTTGGGCCAGAGGCAGAGCACAATGTGAGGAACATGTTACCCCGTCTCTGCTCCCATCCCTGTGTATGTAAGTGTGCTCCTGAATGCTCTTAACACAGCAACCCTGCATCCCTCCAAATAAGTATTTATAAAAGAAACAGTGGCTCCTGTTTCCTATTTGTCTGGTTCACTTCTCACTTCAACTCAGTTTGCTGCAAAACAGATCCTTTTAGCTTCCTTAGCTCTCCCTTTGGGAAAGATGGTATTGTACACAGAAAATAGCAGTGCTGTCACTGTGGGCTCTACAAGCACTATCATAAAGTTAGCACATTCAGGTTTTGTGTAGCAGAGTTTTGCTTGGGGCCACAGGGTAATGCTGTGTTTTGCAGGGCTGCAGTAGATGTTAGTGAGCTTCATCAGGAGTGCAGGATGCCAGTTGCAGAGCTATATCTGAAGACATTGCTTCATGGTCCCTCCAGGTCAGCTCCCTGAATACTTGCCTTGCCTTAAGTGACCCAGCCAAAAAATGTACATGTTTTCTATGAGGAACAGTGTCTCCCTGGAGCTGGAGGATGTGCCACTTCAGATGCAAAGCAGTAGCTTTATGCCACCCTGCTGTCTTGGGGTAGAAACCTCCAGGGGGGTGGGAACACACACTGAAGTGCTTGTTGAATATCGGTTATGGATTCTAGGAGTGATAGATCTTTCAAAACAAAGGACTGGTCTTTAATAAGTGCTTTTATTTGAATATGCTAACTGCTAGTTTGTTACAGGAATACTGTATTTCCTATAGTGTGGACCTTTTGCTGGGCACTGACATATAGTCCTAGGCAAAAATCAGTTACTGAAGAAACCTGTTTTGCTGGAGGGAGTTCTAGCAGAAACTCTGGAATGATGTGTGGCTTGCTTTGTGTGGACTTAGTGTATCAAATGCTTTGTAGTGTTTTGAGTTTGCTATGAAAGCATAGCCCATGCTGTTCCAGATCTTTCTCTTGTTCAAATTACAACCTGACTTTTACGGTTTCTTGCAGGCCAGCCCTCCAGATCTCTATATTGAAAGATTTAACGTAGCTCTTGGACAGTATATGGGAGCATTGCAGAGCATTGTGCCTCTTTTCATATATATGGTAAGTTTTAGAAAATTCTTTTCAAATAAAGTATGTCCATACACAAGATACTGACTGAAAGTGAAAAGAATAAAATGCAGCTGTAATGATTTTTAACTTGTAGTAGCATTTATGATTCATGCCTGCTTTTGCTGACTGCACAACAGTACCGACTGTGGGGAGAAGAAAGGGGAGCTGTGCTTTTAAAGGTAGCATTTTGCAGTTGGTTTCTGCCCTAATATTTCTTTCCTAGGAGTGGGGGGAATGGTTTTTATTTTGTTTGGGTAAAAAGCTGTCCCAAGTAGTTAGGTCATTATTTATTTGAGATAGTTTAGTGGCTTGTTTCTATGTTGGCTTGGTACTTTGGGCGGATTACAGAGATGATTGTTTCTTGCTTTTAAATTGCATAGATTCAGACAAAATGGAAAGAAATGTCTCTTGGAAATGTGTGTCACTTGATAAAGCAATTTAGAGCGTTGACTGGAGGAAGACAAACTTAAGTTCATAGCACTGTCAGGCATACTCACAGAGGTTCAGAAACCACTGGCTATGTTTGTCGTGCTGATTTTGTAATTCAGTGTCTTCTACGCATCTCAAGAACTTTATGGTTTGCATAATTTTTGCCAAAGTGCCAAGACTTTTATTGCCTTTTTTTAATGTAGTGAATAACTTGAGCTTGAATTTTGCCCTTCTGGAAAACATCCTTGCATTGGCAACACTTAGAAGTAAGAAAAAGAAAGGAAATATTTGTTGGGAAAGAAACTTTTTTAAAAGAAAAGGAGGTATTTAAACTGATTTAGATTAAATAAATCTCAAACTCTTCAAAATTATTCTCATTGGCAGCTTCCCAGAGTTTGGGAAACATTATCTGTTAGAAGGATATCCTGTTTCAGAGAAAGTGCCTGAAACCGGGTAACTTGCTACAGCCTTTCAGCATAGTGCAGTAAAAGGGGAATTTGGGTGTCTTGAAATGGATGATTCTAATTGCTCTTCTCTCTCATTAATACAGAATGAAATCCAGTTGCCACAGCTTTACTTGTAAGCTAAGAGCTGTGTTCCTAGTGCTGATTTTGTATTTTTCTCCTTGCTCCTGGTTTAAAATCCTGGAGAAAAACTAGGAAGAGACTGTTTCCCCCTGGTGCATTCAGATATTCTTGTATGCTAGCCATTTATTCACCCATGCGTGCTTCACTTGTTTATTGCAGGCAGGTGTTCAAGAGGTCTCATAATTTAATATCCATTTACAAATGGAGATAAGGTGTTCAGGTGTGTACTTTTATTGAATACTCAGTTCCATCACAGAGGTCAAAATCTATCTTTAACAATTAAGACTGCATAACAATCATCTAGACAATGTTCATGATAGACATAATCAGACAGGCTTTATCATTATAAGCTATATTTATATGACCAGGCAAGGTATAATTGCTGAATAGATTTCTGTATCCTTCTTCGTGCACAGTTGTGATGTGGTGTTTGTATCTTCAAATGAGGACTCTCTGTATCTCATCCTTTCATTTTTAGAGTTTGAGTAACTGATATCTAAACATTATAAGAATGGTTAGTGAGTAATAAACAGACCTGTAAAATGAATAGGGGTTTTATATTTTATTTCAGAATGAAGAAGAGAGAAAGTACTCTCTTGACCTAAAGGAGAAGCTTCTTTAAAGCATGACTAGTGATTTATTCAAGCAGTAAAATTCTGTTTCTGCAAACACTTTTCCATTTCATACAATTAATGAATGGTTTGGGTTGGAAGAGACCTTAAAGCTCATCCAGTTCCAGCTCCCTGCCATAAGCAGGGATACCTTCCACTAGAGCAGGTTGCTCCAAGCCCCGTCCATCCTGGCCTGACTTAATTCGAGTTAGGCCTGAGAGTTCTCATAAATGGTTTGGGTGGGAAAGGACCTGTAAGGGTCATCTAGTCCAACTTCCCCTGCAATGAGGAGACACGTCTTCAATGATTAGGCTGCTCAGAGTCCTGTCCAAGCTGGCCTTGGATGTTTTCAGGGATGGGGCATCTGCTGCTTCTCTGGGCAGCTGTGCCAGTGTCTCATTGTAAAGAATTTCTTCCTTACCTAGTTTAAAACTACCCTTTTTCAGTTTAAAACCATTACCCCATGGCCTGTCACAACAGGCACTGCTGGAATGCCTGTCCCCATCTTTCTTAAAAGCCCCTTTGAAGTAAAGTTGGTGACTTGCATATTAGTCCCTTTTGCTGCCAAATACAATACTGAGCTGCCTCAGATATATAGCTGATTTTGAAGGCTGATGTCAAATTAAGTGTCATACTTGTTCTCTAAAATAATTTGTTAATCAGTGCTGTGCATGATATGGAAAATATACTTGGGGAAGTCAGGATGAAAAGTGTTCAGGTTTTTTCTGTATGTGTTTGGAAGTGCTTTTATGTACAGCTACTCTTGCAATTTTATATTTTAGGGTCTAATCAGGTTTTCTTTCAGCAGTTTCCTTTATTCAGACAAGAAAATATAATTAAAAAACAAAAAGTCTGATTATCCTACAGTACAAATTGCAGCTTTGCAGTTATTTAATAGTTATTTTCATTGTCTTCTTGAGTGAAGAGGACTAAGTTGTTGAGCTCTGCCTCTTTATCAGTACTGATGTGTGATTGCTGTAATCAGGAGTTTCCAAGGCTGTTGAGTTGCACTGGTAAACTTAATTCTGAAAGGATCATTATGCTGCTGCTTAGGAAAACTTTAATATGCATTTAAATATTTAAAATGAATGAAGCTGAGGAAAAGCTAAAGTTTTTGGGTTTTTTTGTACAACTGAAACATGGTTTTGTCCCTTGGTGGCCAAAAAAGACACGGAATTTTTCCTTCGGCTTATTTCTGTGTTTTGATGTCAATGCCTGCACTGTTCTTCTTCCTGATGGGTACCAAACCATATTCATGTGTGTGAATGGTGGGAATACAGGAAGGGTGTTTTGTTAACCTTGTTGTATATGGTGACCAAGGTGTGTTTCAAATCGTGAGTGATGGTTGAGAGGGCTGACTTTGTAGTTGAGGGAGTTTTCTGTTCCCTTCTTTTGCTAGTCACACTAGTGGGTTTATGTTTTCATGTGGTGATGGATTTTTCCGGTCTTATGTTGAGGACACCAGCATCATAGAATAGTTAGGTTTGGAAAGGACCTTAAGATCATCCAGTTCCAACCCTCGTGCCATGGGCAGGCACACATCACACTAAACCATGCTACCCAAGGCTTCATCCAACCTGGCCTTAAACGCTGCCAGGGATGAAGCATTCACAATCTCCCTGGGCAACCCGTTCCAGCGCCTCACCACCCTAACAGGAAAGAACTTCCTTATATCCAATCTAGACTTCCCCTTTTTAAGTTTGAGCCCATTGCCCCTTGTCCTATCACTAGAGTCCCTAATGAAGAGTCCCTCCCCAGCATCCCTATAGCCTCCCTTCAGATACTGGAAGGCTGCTCTGAGGTCTCCACGCAGCCTTCTCTTCTCCAGGCTGAACACAGTGGACTTCTTAAGAAAGCATGGAGACCCAGAGCACTTTCGTCCCTTCAAAATTCTTTGGGTCCTTCAGAAGCTCCAGGGTATAACTGCAAATAAAGCAAATTAAACTAGAAGCAGTTCAGCACATGGGGTTTTATTCCTAAGAATGATTCCTAGTGGATAAGTGTTTGCTTTGTAAATCCAAATGAGGTTATTCTGCCTGCTCACATATTGTGCATATCACAGCATGCTGCACACATGAATGAATAAAAATCATATTTCCACTTCAGGAAAAATTAAAATCAGCATTTAGATGATATACTTTTTTTCCTAATAGGTTCTCAGTTGTTAATTATACTTGGAGATGTAGCTGAAAACCTGTGATCTTGTGGTTTTAAATGAGCCTAATGTTTGTGAGCACTGTGGTTTTAGAGTAGTTAAGAATGTTTTCATTGCCTTTAAAATACTACTATTCTTGCTGGGTGGTATTGCTTTGTTGCTTATTATCTAGAGGGCATTTCATGTGTGTCTGTATACACAAATATATGTGAGTGTGTGTATGTATATATATGTGGATGAGTTAAGTGTTCTTATATTTTTTTCTCTTTCAAGTATTTATTGATCTCTTAATACAACTGCGTTTGTTAACATCTGCCTTACATGATACGGTGTTTTGTGGAAGAAGGGCTTATATCATCTCTGACTTTCTCAGTTACTGATACCTGCTTACCTTCTCCTGTCAGTTAGACCTGTAGGTGACTTAACACACTTAAAGAAATACTGGTACAGCCTATGTAGTGACATCTCCACTAACGAGAACAGGAAAGCTGACAACTCTTCTGCTATCTCCTTTCAGCCCCGTGGATTGGACACGAAGTACTTAGGTTAGATGATTTTTTGTTCATTCAAGTGTAACATCTTTTTGGAAAGGTGCTGCCAAGTGAGCAAACGTGAAGAATATTTTACAGTTGTTCCATGTTAAGTACTCTGTTGTAACTCTTCTGCTTGAAGCTGCTGGGGACTTGTGTTGCTTTTCTAGTTATGAAACTTAAGGCATAGGCTTTTCAATTGAACAAAAGGAAGCATCTCAGTCTGCACTTGTTGCCAGCTACTTTTCATGTAAAAAAGTCTTTAGTCTGGGAAGGGACCAGAGTGAGCTATTTCCTTCAGCTAACTCCTCATGAAAATCACTAGTTTGGCATTGTCAGGTTTGGTTCATGTCAGTAGACCTGTGCTGAGATGCTCTGGTCACTCCTGTGTGTGGCACCGGTAGGTACATGGTAGCATGTGGTCAGGAAGCTCAAGGTGGAAACGGTTTAGGAAGCTAGGTCTGATGAAAGACTGTAGCATGGTGTGTAGCTTAATGCCTCTGAGATGAAGGCAAGGTTGGACAGAGCCATGGCCGACATTGTCTAGTGTGAGGCATCCCTGCCTGTGGCATAGGGTTGGAGCTGGATGATCTTGAGGTGCTTTCCAACCCTAACTATTCTATGATTCTATGATGTGTATCTTCAGTTGCTGTGAATTTCTCTTGCAATGGCAATTCACCATTGACCAAAAATACTACAGTCTTTCTCTCAACCTCTGCTCAAAGAACAGGTCAAGGTGAGGGGAAAACCACTGAGTAATAGCCTTTGAGTAATACCCCTCTGCTGGTAGGGAGGGAACTGTCAGTAGGAAGCTACTGTATCTTTAAAAAAATCTTAAGAAGATTGTTACCCATTACTGCAACAAACCTAAACTTCAGTAGGGGCAGGTATTCAGCCCTCACATTGCTTTTGTTCCAGTAGGTTCAGTTTTCATTAAAGGTAAATGCTGCTGAATACTTGCCTTGAAAATGTAAGTGGTTTCTGCATGGTCAGTTTGTTATGTTATGTGTACAGTTTTGTAATGGCCAAGAAAATGGGTTTCACAAAAAGAAATTTCAAGATTGCCCTAATAGTGTTCCAAGGGCTTGTTCCAGTTGTGCTAAATGCGTTCGTGAACAGGAGAACAACTTGATTTAAAGCGTGGAAAAACCTTTCTCCCTTAAGAGATCCCTTCCTCTAGTAAATCTGTTAAGTGCTTCAGTACATTATTTTTTATTAAGTTGATTTTCCATTACAGTATCTATTGAACTCTTTTACCCATGGTGTCCAGATGAATTCAGTTGTACTACTTCCATGTTAATGTTGTGACAATAGGAGATTTATCTTGAAACAATTATTTTTCCCAGCATTTCAAACCCACCTATGAATAAAATAACAGACAAGAAATCTTACTATTAATTGCAGGCTGGGAACCGAGGAATAACACTAAATAGTACATTAGGTGTAGAGGTCCTCAAGGAACTCCAGAATAGAATTTCCTTCGAAGGTTGAAAGGTGAATTTATTATTAATGCTGAGTGGGTTGAGGTAATTGAATCCTAAACATTCCAATGTAGTTCAGTTTTGTACAGATTTATATATATCACTTATACCACAGTTTAGTAATTCTAACCAGCTATCCTCTGGGATTAGCAATGAACCAGACAGAAGTGGATAGTTGTACTGGTGATTTGTTATTGTAACATACCTATTTTAATGGCTTAGTTGCCTTTAGACACTGGTAAAAATGCTTTGTTTTGTTGCAAACATTATGTCCAACCCTATTTTGGAGTTAGAGCATTTCTGAAGTTCTAAAATGAAGTGTTTTTTCCTACAAACTCGCCAGTCTGGATCAGTATGGAGATACATGTGTAGATGGGGGGGGGGGGGAAACGACACACAGAGGCATCCCTGTCTATAAGTAGGTTTGTTACCAGTAGTACCACTTGCATTCTTAATTTTAAATACCTGGGGGTGTTTTTATTGTATAGGAATGATCTATTTAGTATGAATACAGTCACTGAGGAAGTGCTTTACAGGTCAAATATTCTACAGCTTTAAATTCTATTTTTATTTCTGGATAAGTAAGTGTATTTTATTTGCTGTTATGAAAAACAAACTTGGAAACTTCTGTCTTATTTTCCAGAATAAATTTTACATAGAAACCAAGCTTAACAGAGACTTAAAAGATGACCTTATAAAGCTGTTTACGGAACATGTTGCAGAAAAGCACATTTACAACCTAATGCGTAAGTAAACCTATTGAATTTTTCTTACAGTGGGAGTTTGGAAAACCACAGTGCTTTCAGATATTGCAGAAATCTACAGCAAATAGGGGGAAAATGGCGAATGGTTAGTGAACTTAAATACAAATTCCCTTTTAAGTCATCCATGTGAAAAAATGTGGCCTGCTTTTTCAGAGAATATGACCTTGTATGAAGTCAGGGTTTTGTTGGGTATCTGGGGGGAGCAAATCTGCATTTTCCCTTAGGATTTCTGATGATGACAACAAATGTTTTATTGTGCTGTTGCTTATGCTGTTCCTCTTTAATTTCAGCATCAAAATATTGACAGGTATCATTAAGAATGTGATGTGGTCAGAGAATTATGACACCACTGGCGTTACTGTCATGATGTACTTGAGTACTCCCTGCCAGTTAGTGAAGTGCATACTGCTGGCAGCACTTTCTCTGTGAAGCTGATGGGTTAATGCAAATAGAATATGTTTCAAGTGATAAAACTTCCCGTTAAGTGCTCCTGTGGGTAACCCCTGTGGTGAACCGCTGAGTTTGCCTACAACCTGCTCTACCATCAGTGTGTGGTTGTGTGAGCTTAGGTGCCTAGGTAGTGGCCTGGTTAGTCCCTTGAAAAGGCAGTTAGCAAAGGTGGAGATAATCATGCATGGAGTTCAGAAAGTGGTGAGCAGTTGACCAACAGGGCTGAGAGAATTGCAATTGTAGATGCTTTCTGCAGCTGGATAGTTCCTGTGTCCTGGGCTGAGTTCAGTACCTAGCCTACTGTACTCCCCTTTGTAACCCACCCCTGCTGCAGTGTTTCTGTTTTCATCTAGCTGGTCCCCTCCTCTTTGCTCTGAAGCACTTATCTGTATGCCAAATGGAGACCAAAGGGTGGGAGATTAGTGAAGTATATTCCTTCTTTTGTCTTTACTTGGGTATCAGTGCCCTTCTCTCTCCAGTAAAGAGCTGGGGGAGAGGAGCTTTGTTAAGCTTCTTAGGGTCACTGTGTTTTGGCCTTCTTGGAGAAGGGTGGGTGAACAAGGTACCTACCCTCCGGTCAAGGAGCCTGGTAACCTAGAATGATGCAAGATGATCAACTCTGATGCTATCTTGTTGCTCTTATTTGGAAAAATAGCTCTAAGAAGAGCTGTTAGCCATGTAGCAGATCAGGTTACTTTGGAAGTAGCAGGGCAATGAGGAATGCCCACCCATGGGCCTGATGTTTTATTGTGTGACAAAGAGTATGGTGAAATCTGGGAATATTATTGCTGCAACAAGATCATGGAAAACTCAGCTGATACTGCCTTAAAATTAAGTACATTTAATTCTAAGTATATGCGTTTTTCAGGCAATAAAAACATTAATGTGATTTGGGTTTTTTCAGTAACAAAGGAAAGGTCATGCTGGTCACATCTTTAGAACCTAAGTATGAGAATCAAATAGTAATTATAGGTGGAACTATTGAAAGGAAATACCTGTGGTTGTGTATGCATGAAATCTGAAATACTTCTCTCCAGCTCTGTTGTAATTGCAGAAGTAAAATAATTGGAAAATTAAAGTGAGCTCTCATCAGTGGGGTTGCTGTGTATGGAGTCTGTTATTTAATGAGCAATTTACTTGGGTTTCATTTCAGTCTTACCATCAGCTTATTAAAACTGAGTTATTTAGGTTTTTATCTTAGGAGTAAGTAAGGTGATATATATGGGTGTGTATAAACTCCTGACCGTGACCTGACTTGCTTAAGTCTTGGATAATGGGGTTTTTAAATTGAGTTAAAGTATTCATAAAGAAAATTCTAAGCTTGCTATCAGTTCCCTGGGAAATTATTAAGGACACGTAGCACATGGTCCCTTTCTGTTATTATTGTCCTATAAAGGTGCTGAAAAACTTGTCTTGTTTTCTGCCATTCTTGGCTGTTCTTTCTAGCTTGCTGTAATTCAGGCCATAATAGAAAAGGATATTACCTTAATCTTTGGAAGTGTAAGGCCTATGTGAAAATAGCATGTAAGTCAGTGTTTGTTAATTACTGCCACATTGTCAGTATGTGGGGCTGTTTCCTGACATTCTATGTAGACTTAGTTCAACAGAAAAGAGATTTTTGTATTATGGGGAGGGGGGGAAATAAGGTTTAGAGTGGGTATGCTTAGGAAATGAAAGTCATTGAAATTGTGATCTATATAGAGAAATGGAATCCAGGGGCTGTTTCATAGATGGCGCAGCTGCCACTTGAGTGAGAAGCAGCATGCCTTGCCTCTATTTTGAAAAGCAAGCAACAAAATAGGTTTAATCTGTTTGTGGGCTAGACTCAGAGAACAAGAATAGCATCTGCTTTTACTCTTGAAATTTGTTGCTATGTTTTTTGTACAAAGGGAGGTTTGTTTGTAGTATCTTGTCTTTCTGTCAGAGCCTGCAAGCTGGCATTTGTATTTGAAGTTGCGTTCAGGAAGGACAGTAAGTACATTCCAGGTTCTTTTGCTCAGAGAAAATGTTCCTGCTCTACTTCAAAAGACGGGGATAAATTAAGTCGGAGTAGCAGTGCAGCACAGATCTCTTCCTTAGTGTTTGATCTTGCTCAAGCTCCCACTCGTTGAGACGGCCCAAGTCCCCGTGCTGTGTGGTTGAAGGCAGGAAGATGCAAAATGAACTCCTGGTAAAATGGTCTCTGTGGTGGGAGCACTTATCTGAGCACTTAGTTGCAGAAATAGAGTGATTGAGGTGCGAATTCATTACCTACAGAAGAAATAGCGCTTAAGTGAGCTTTACTTGAACAAATTTTGCCTGCATAAACACCGATTTGGTTCCATTTATTTGATAGAGGAAATGTTTATTAATAAAACCACCACAATGCTCTTTTATCTAGAGCGCTTATAAGCAGTTAATACATAAAAAGAAATAATACACAGATCCATATACACAGTTGTGTTTGTGAAACACTTTTACATTCACACATACTTATTGAGTCAGTGCTCTTCAAATTAAAGTGGATACATTTGAACTAAGTGAATATAACCTGGTTATTTTCCTTACAAAGCCAAAGCTGGCTCTTGCAGATAAGGCTGCGGTATTACATGGCTTGGGAGAAGTTGCTGTGTGCAGAATTACTTAACTGAATGTAAGAAGGAAAGATACAGCATCTTATTTACAAGAAGGTTCAGAAATGGGATGGGGGGAAGGTACAGATAATACCCACTTGTCACTAGGGAAGGGGTGGTGGAGAATGTTATCTTTGTTCCTGCTGGAGTCCTGCATGAGATGATTTATAAGCAGGAAAATTCAGAGATACCTGGGGTTTTTTCTTCTTATGCAGCCACTGTCTTTTCTGGTAGGCTAGACCCGAGTTTCCTGTGTTCCCATCTTTGATCTGCTGTGTCAGGAAGAGATCATAAAACAGGTCCCTTTTCCCCAGAGGAAAGGAAATCTTTTGGGCCATGGTGAAAACACTGTGCAATAAAGAGGGACCAAGACTTCATGAGTCTGAACATTGTTATCAGGATCCATGGTGAGAACATGGCCTGTGAATGAGGAAATTCCCTGAAACTTACTAATACAAAACTGGAGTATGGGCTTGAAAATATGAAGTGTAGGCAGAATGATCACTGAGGATTAAAGCATTAGCTTTCAGCTTCTGAATGTCTCAGATTTTTGTTTATGATGTGTATCAAGATAAGTACAGAATCACCTACTGAAACCCGAGCATATGGAGCAGTTGGTTATCTGTCTGTAGATTCTTAATAGACTGTAGGCAGCTATTGAGTGTAGTTTTCTGTGTCAGTGCTTGTGTGAGTTCAGAGCTAAAACCCAGCGTAAAAATGTATTCTTTACATTCATAGAATAGTTAGGGTTGGAAAGGACCTTAAGATCATCCAGTTCCAGCCCCCCTGCCATGGGCAGGGACACCTCACACTAAACCATGCCACCCAAGGCTCTGGCCAACCTGGTCTTGAACACCACCAGGGATGGAGCATTCACAACCTCCCTGGGCAACCCATTCCAATGCCTCACCACACTCACAGTAAAGAATTTCTTCCTTATATCCAACCTAAACTTCCCCTGTTTAAGTTTTAACCCATTACCCCTTGTCCTATCACTACAGTCCCTAATGAAGAGTCCCTCCCCAGCATCCCTATAGGCCCCCTTCAGATACTGGAAGTCTGCTCTGAGGTCTCCACACAGCCTTCTCTTCTCCAGGCTGAACAGCCCCAACTTCCTCAGCCTGTCTTCATACAGGAGGTGCTCCAGTCCCCTGATCATCCTCGTGGCCTCCTCTGGACTTGTTCCAACAGTTCCATGTCCTTTTTATGTTGAGGACGCCAGAACTGCACACAGTACTCCAGGTGAGGTCTCACAAGAGCAGAGTAGAGGGGCAGGATCACCTCCTTTGACCTGCTGGTCACGCTCCTTTTAATGCAGCCCAGGATACGGTTGCTTTCTGGGCTGCGAGCGCACACTGAAGCCGGCTCATGTTCATTTTCTCATCAGCCAACACCCCCAAGTCCTTCTCCTTGGGCTGCTCTGAATCTCTTCTCTGCCCAACCTGTAGCTGTGCCTGGGATTGCTCCGACCCAGGTGTAGGACCTTGCACTTGGCATGGTTAAACTTCATGAGGTTGGCATCAGCCCACCTCACAAGCGTGTCAAGGTCCCTCTGGATGGCATTCCTTCCCTCCAGGGTATCAACCGAACCACACAGCTTGGTGTCATCGGCAAACTTGCTGAGGGCACACTCAATCCCACTGTCCATGTCAGCGACGAAGATGTTGAACAAGACCGGTCCCAACACCAATCCCTGAGGGACACCACTCGTTACTGGTCTCCAGCCAGACATTGAGCCATGTAGAATCCCTTGTGTTACATTCACCAAAAATACCAATTCTCATGGTTTTCCAAGAAAAATTTCATTGTAAAAACCCTGGAGGAGAAGGAGGACTCGCAGTCTGTTTCCTTACATAAGCAGTTTCTAATAGCTTACTAGGGAAAACTTTTCTCTGAAGATTCTTATGTAAGGCAGATGTCAGGAGAGGAATTTCCACTGTGTCAGTGCTTTCTGAAAAGGACCAGAAGAGTTAACTTGAAAGCTGGAAAAGGCTGCTAACAGCTTCCTAAGGATGAAATTGTCCAGCTGTCCTTGTTGCTTGCAGCAGGTACAAATCTAATACAAAATTATAGAGAATGAATCTAGTCCTAGCTGTTGGAGTTGTTAGATGTACCAGGCAGCATGTTTCCTGTTGCTTGTGCAGTGGGTAAGCAGGAGAGCTACATATTTAGGTGATGTGTTTTGCTGTGTTGACCTCCAGAAACCAGTTGATGTCAGTGGAGCAAGCGACCCTCATCACTTTGGCTCTGTACTGCTGTGACATAGTGCCTACTGTCAATAAATTCCTGATCTAGCTCTCGTGACTACCCCAGAAGAGCAGCAGTGCAAAAGGCTGTGATTGATGCCAGGTTCACGGCCTGATTGTGCAGCTACAATAAGGAACACAGGGTTTCTTTTGATGTGTTGGGTTTTTTTTATTCACTTGCTATGCCTCACCCTTTGGCAGAGATAGACAAGAAAAGAATGGATTGGATTGACTTTTTCCCTGCTTGAGCTGCTGCTTCTTTTTCCTCCCCTCTATTTTGACATCTATCTCAAATCTGTGTGTGAGAAGCAACCTGTTACTGCCCTGATGCACAAACTGCAGAGAAAATCCCATGCCAAGGCAGAAAACACTCATTCTTTTTCAGCTGCCTAAAGAAGGCATTGCCCTTACCCTTTCTGTGTGCTGCTCTTCTGGATTTACATTCAAGAAGTTGTTCTTTGTGCTTCTTTCTACCTTATTGATCCAATGCTTATGGTTCATGAAGAAATAGCAGTTAGCTTCATAAATGAACTTGTTCTTTAATAGCTGTACTGTGTTGGATCCAAAGTCAGTGTATCCCTGTGTCTTGGTCTTGACAAAAATGCATAGAGCATTATTATAGCTTTGGTGCAGCTGAAGTTTGGTGACCATGGGTTTGTATCTTGGAAGGTATTTGTCCTGTAGGAAGAGCTGAAGGTTTCCTTGCATGGTTTAGGTTATATCTACGTTAATAACTGGTGTGGTGTAAAGGGAACACAGGACAAAACACCTGTGTGTTGTTGAGGACCCAGTATTCACCTTTACATGTGTTTGGGAGAGTTTTATTTCACGCTTGCTAATGTCTGGTCCTGTGGACAGAATGCCAGTTAGGAGTTTGAGCACATCTGGTTTAATCTTGCCCAAAAGGAATGAAGTTAATGTGCTCCAAGGCAGCTCTGCCATACAAACCAAGGAGCTGTAAATGGGGATGATCAGTGAATTTGCTTCAAAAGCACATTTCAAATCTGAACTAAAGCATTAATAGAGAATCTACCCTTAAGCATTTGAAATCACCATTCCTTTTTTCTTTGAGACGCAGAGTGACTGCTGTGATGGCAGAAGTCGTATGTTGTTAATCAAAAAGTCCCATTTGATTGCTGAGGCTCTTTCCTTCTGTAATACATGGGGTGTTACTCAGCCCCTAGACACTGCTTTGCTTGCTTTTCTTCCTTCAAGTGTGCAAAATCAGTATGGGGAAAAACTGCATAACCTTCCTTTACCTTCATAAAGGTGTTTCTTGCTTCTAAGAATGATACAGAGAAAGAAAACCATCAATTTCTTTTAAAACAATACAATAGTTTAAAAGGCAGAATTACTTGCTCTCTCACATGCAATGCCTTGCTCTCTGTCTTTAGAATCAGCCTATGTGTCTGGATAGGTAAAATGATGTTAGAAGATTGCTTCCTGAGGGCCTTAGAAATGAAGCAAGGTAGCAGAGCACTAGGAAATTCTGATTGATTCCAGTGTATTTGTACCAGACTAAACGGGGGTGACTTCTGTTAGAATTTCTCTACAACAAAAAGCTATTTTACTCTTTTTCCACAGCTATAAAGCCATTGAGTTACCAGCTTGAGACATTAAATGTTTGGGGAAGGGGAGAAAGAGGGTTTTGTAGCATAAAGGGTCCCTTTTTAGATGTAGGGAAGGGATGCATTTATTGTAGAATTCTTTGTTAAAATTACATATGAAAGATTTTTATGTATCTACAGGATTGTGTTTAATTTTTGGCTTATTCTATGTAGGCAAATAGGTTAATGTTATTGCCTCCACTTCAGGTTCCCAGTTTTAACCCTAAAACATGTTTTCCTTCCTTTCCTTCCTTCCCATCTTCCTTCCAAATACTGGTAGACACAGATAAGTGATAGTGAAAATTAAGTGCAGCATGTTCCAGTCCTTTCCCAGCATATGGGGACTCAGCTGGGATGCTGCACTGACCATTCCTCTTCCTTTGAAACACTGAATTGTCACATTAATGTCAGTCTATTCTTAGACCTCAGCAGTTCCCCCCACAGTCTCAAGGGCTATGTAGGATACACCTTGTGCAGCTATTCATCTCTTAAATTGTCTGTGCTCAGCAGACCTGATGGAGTAATCAAGAATGGCAAGCTGACCAGGGTGATATCACTCATACTGAAGTGCTGGTTGTAATTTGTCAGCTAAGCACTGAGTAATCATATTGTAACCATATTGGAAACAGTAGGTATTGTTACTAAGTTTAATAGAATATGCTCAAATTCTTTAAATAACACTTGCCCAAGGAAGCTGTGAATGCTCCATCCCTGGCAGTGTTCAAGACCGGCTTGGCCAGAACCTTGGGTGACGTGGTTTAGTGTGAGATGTCTCTGCACATGGCAGGGGGTTGGAACTGGATGATCTTAAGGTCCTTTCCAACCCTAACTATTCTGTGACTCTATGATTATCTACACACAATTTTATCACTGAACTAAACTTTTCACCCAAGAACTAGGCTATTTTAAAAAGCCGAAGTTGCATCTCTTGTTTTATCTTGTTTCATATTGATTAAGTTGCAGCACCTTTGGAGTAAAGGCATTTTCTCATTGGAAAATACAGTCTGAAGTAATGACTGTCATGTTTAATCTGGTTCCTTGGTAAAAACCTAGGAATAATGTTCCCATTTCAATAAGCCTTAACAAAAAATTGCAAACAGAAAAATATCACCTTATTTTCCAATTATAGAAATCCCAAAGTATATATGTCTGCATTTATAGCTTTGCTTTTCATATTTATTCTTCTAACAACACTGGATATTTTCCATGTGATGAAAACTTTGGAATTTTTATTTTGTAGCATTTTCTTTAAATACTTAATAAAGCTTTTGGCCCATGCAATGAATATTTTAAACATAATCTGTGGCTCTATGAAATGCCTACTGGCAAATGCTTAGTAATAAATACAATGTTTAGGTCTTTTTTTTTTTCTTCTAATCCACATTTTAATTCATTCCAAACTTTTGAAGAACTTCAGGTGCTAAAAATCCTTTTTTAGTTGTACTTAGAGGAAAAGAAAAATGCGGAATCGTGAGCAGTTTGTTACTGCAAATGTGAGGGTTAAGCCGGAGGAAAGTTTGCCTTTCATGTAAAAGGCTGTTGAAGTTAACATGTGCAAATTGTATCTCAGTCAAAGTAATGAAAAGGGATCAGTCCTTCTAATAATAAAATAGGCAGCAGATAAATAATAAAACAACAAATCCAAAACTCCAAAGAATGACACCCCCCCCCAAAATAAGCCCAGAACAAACCCAGCCAGCCTCCCCTAAAACCTCAACCCAGAACAGCAACAAAACTACAGCTGCGTTTTGATGCCAGCCATAGTGGTTCCCTTCCTATTAGCTATTGGCATGTGGCTTTTAATCAAGTGCTTTGCACAGGCTGGATTTGGCAGTAAAGGTTGGGATACAGGAACTATGTTCAAGGTGCGGTCAGACGGACCTTATGCAGTTTGGTCGAGAGAAAGGTAATTTATTAAACTATAGATTTGAATGTGTGTGAGCTGATGATATTCCTAAAGGGCAGAACTGCCAGGTGAGCCTGGGCTGTTCGGGTTTGTACTGGCTGTGCACTTGGGACAGTTTCATCTTTACTACTGTATGTCATAGAATCCTAGAATGGTTTGTGTTGGAAGGGACTTTAAGGGGCTTTAAAACTCATCTGGGACACCTTCCACTAGAGCAGATTGCTCCAAGCCCCTGTGTCCAACCTGGCTTTGAACACTGCCAGGGATGGGGCAGCCACAGCTTCTCTGGGCACCCTGTGCCAGCGCCTCAGCACCCTCAGAGAAGAATTTCTTCCTAATATCTATTCTAAGTCTCCCTTCTGACAGGTTAAAGCCATTCCCCCTTGTCCTGTCCATACCTGCCCTTGTAAAGCATCCTTTTCCAGCTTTCTTGTCGGCCCCTTTAGGTACTGGAAAGCTCAGATATATCTTACTCATGGTTGTGTAAAGATTTAAATTCTGTGGAAATGTTAAAGTTGTTCTGCAAAATAAGTATTGCATACTGGAATTAAGTACTAAAGATCACAGTTTGTACAATGGGATAAAGAAATCCAGAATACATTCATTCTACTGTGCAGCTTCATCAAGCAATCAGTTCTGCTTCAGCTGAAGACTGGAGAGCAGCAGCTGACTAATGCCTTAGTTGTGGAAGCTGTTGGAGTTGCTTTTAATGGGAGTACCCTTTAAGTGCATCCCTGAATAATTACAACTTTGAACACATCTGCCTAAGCCATACTTATGTATAATTTGTTAAAATATCTTGGTTTTAAGTTCTATTAAATTACTGGAAAGGGAGGAAAAAATCTTGTGTGCTAACATGCAAAAGTTTCAGTTGTCTGCCAAGCAAAATAAATCTATCTTAAAGGAATGCTGAAGGATAGAAAAGGATTTTTAGGATAGTTAACTCTTAATTTCTTCAAGTGAACCTTGAGTTATGAACTAGTGATTTTGAACTTGAGATGTCATCTGCTATTCCTGGAATTACTGGGATCACAAATCTTGCCCCAAGTACCCCACTGTAATTAGGAAGTAGCTTAAACCTTCATTGAGGGACAAGCTTCTCCAGTGTTCCTGTGTAATAATGGAGTAACTCAGTTACTGTGGAGGACCTGAAGTGCTGCAGGTTCATACCTCACTTACACCAATATAGTTCATCCCCCATAACGCCAAAAAAATCCTGAGGTAGTTCTAGGTATCGTCTTACCTTGGCTCAACAGTATTTCAGAGCATCTTGTGTGTTTCTGAATTAAAACATTCCATCTTGGGAAGCCACGCTTTTCTTTGATTCTGCCATGAGTTGTTTTCAAGACTGTTTTCAGGTTAATTAACTTCTTAGCATATTGGTTACTTGGTCTGTAAAATGCAATATTAGTTTACAAGCACTGGGGAGGCGGTCAGATAGTATCATAGCGTCAGTACAGCTATCGGTCATCTGAGGTTTAGTTTTATTGGAGCTTCTGAGAGCAGGGAGGAGTCGGTGCACCTTCTGTTTTGTCTTAATTATTCTAATAAAACAAGAGCCAAAGCCTTAATATGTGGAGGTCTTTTGTGAGACTGTAAAATAACAACAGGGATAACTTCAGCGTATCTGCCACAGTTGTTTGTTTTAAGTGACCCTCACTTAAGAAGTTATCCAGGATTGACGAACCTTTAGGTAGGTTTCGTTGCAAAACTGAAGGCAAAGTTTTACGTCTTCCATCTACTTACATCTTTGTCTATAAACCTGAACTGAGATTTTTTGGATCTATCCAAAGAGAGGAGTCTTGCTCATTCTTATGGAAATCATTCTGAAAAGACATATCCTGCAGAAGTGCTATTTATATCAGGTATTGATATCTAGCTTTTGGAGAAAGTGTAGGCTGGATTATGTTTTAATGAATAGTATATTCTTTCACTTTTCTTTATTGAGAAACAGGAAGTGTATGCCATTACTTTGTTATAGTGTTGTTGAATATAATGCCATCGTGCTTGTATTTGGCTGTAATCAGAGAGTGACTTCAATTTGTGTTGTAGCATGTGGTGATCTCCAGGTGAATTCTTCCACTGATTTTAATCATGAAATCCCTTTCTAATGACAGGTAGTGTGACCAATAATCTGGAACAGAAACAAGTGGCTGCTTATTATGCATGCTTCATATTGTAAATGTATCTGTTCACATGACCTCAAAGGTTCACAACTGAAACGAGCTTCATTAGTGAATAATACCTTAACAAAAGTGACAAGTACTATTACATGTTTGTAATGGTAAACTATACTCAAGATGTGGACTGTCCTCTTAAACTATTGCTTCTACAGATAATGCAGTTGGTCAACACCTTGATCATGTTAAGGGACCACTGGTGGGGGTTTCCATTACCTGGAAGGGAAGAAAACTCTCAGCAGCATCATTTTCTCCCACAATATGTCCTTTATATATAAAGTCACATAAAGTAGCTTCTGAAATATTTTTTGATTGCTCTTGCTAGTTATATCTTGGGCACTAGTGAGAGCACAGTTTTCTGTTTGTGAGGATTAAATTCAAGAAGCTGTGCTACTTTAATTTTCTTACTAAATGTTCAAGTACTTCTATCTCTGGACTTTGTGCTTTCGATGTTATTGTTAATTCCTAGGCTTATTTTGTTTTAAATAATTGGTTATACATATTTTAGGGATATAATTTGATGTCTGTATCTGAAGAACAAATTTGCAGTTCTCTGGACAGTGCAAATCTGTTGGTGAAGCTTAGGCTAAAGTAGCTACAGTCTAGTTAAATATACATATATACCCACGCGTTCTTTGGATTGTCTGTTACTGTTGCCTAGCTTCCTTATAAAGCGTTATCTCCTTTCTAATTCTATGATTTGCAGCTTTCTTGGTTGCCTAGAGGCTGTTTGAAAAATGTCTTTACGAAATAGGCTGTAAATAAGTCATTACAAAACCAATCACAGGTTCTTGCCCCCTCAAGGCTTCAGCTGAAATGAGCAAGTGCTTGTAAGATGGTTCTTTGTAAAATAAATTCATCTGCAACAGTTAAATATAACAACTTTGATTACTTGGGGAGTAGAAAAAGTACTTTGTTCCTTAATCTCCCTATTACGTGAGCCACTTAAATCTTCAGTAGCATGTGCTGCTCTTTCTGACACTGTTTTCCATTTTATGGTACTATAGTGGCAGGTGCTGCAGCTAGATCTGGAGATGCTCTGAAGCTTAAAAAGCAGAGTCTGTACAATATAAGCACAGAGAGATGCCCTTTAGGTAGACTAGTAAGAGTCATTTCTCCTCTATCTAATGGGTACAGAAAGGTGTATTTGTTGCTTAACTCCTTCATAGAGGAGTAAGAGCTGAGAGGCAGCACTTGGTTTAAACCTTACTTATTTCTTTTCTTTCTCCTGGGTGTTTCTGTAATTCAGATATAAGTTTAAACCTTTTAAGCCTTATAAATTACAAGACAGGGTAAAGGCCTGTATATTGTAATATAAATGGTGAATGTGCTATTGCCAGGTTTTTCCACAAGATGAAAATGCAATTATTGTGATGTTTACTACAGAAGATACCAAGAATGAAATAAAAATATTCACTTGTGTTTAAAAAAACCACTTTTCTTATTTGATTTTTACATATTTTTTTACACTATTTGTACTTCATTTATAGACTTCCAGCCGTCCTTAGTTTTCTGTACAAGATTCAAAGTACTGTAAAGCAAGGATTTGTGGCTCTCCAGGTGTTTGGCACACAGTATGAGAGTGCTTCTAAAAATAAATTGTTTACTTGAGTTCTGCATCTCAATACTTAAGAGCCATCACTTGCTTGGTTTTTCCTCATGACTCCTGCTGCCTGTCTGAAAATGGATGAAAAACAAGTTATGTCCCATTTTCATCACATATAATTTGAGCAGAATAAGTTTGTTAAAGGTGATGTTGTATTACTTTTGAGCATTATCAGTCATATACCTGTTTCCTTTGTGAGGACTTCACATAACAAAGCACAACTGCTGTTTGTCTTTGATATAAAAATGTATATGTAAGAGCCTGTATCTGTTTCTTAGAAACCCTGCTAATTATCTTAATTTTATTTCAGCTTTACTTTTGGAAGCTCAGTCAACGCCCTTTCAAATAACTCCTTCAACCATGGCAAATATTGTGAAAGGCCTGTATACACTACGACCAGGTAAAAAAGGAATGGTCTCTCATACTTTAGTTGATATAAAAATAGAAATGAGGATGGGAAAGCTTTACAGAAAGCTCTAGTTCTTGTATGCAAGCTAGGAATGGAGTGGACCCTCCATTTACAAATTGCATGGATAAAGCTCTTTCAGTAAGCAGGGATTATTTTTACAACAGCAAAAGTAACATTGTACCATCATTTTTAAGGCAACCCTGATTTCATTTTTGTGAACTGTTCAGTACCAAAGAAAAGAAGGGTGTATATATAATTCTTTTGAAAGGAGCTCAGTTTGGTTTTCTTACAGGTGATGGACTTGCGATTTCCCAGTTTTCCATTTCAGCTGGTCACTGTTGTGTACTTCACAACACAACAGATACTGGTTTGAGTTGGTACCATGTGCCTAATTGGATTTTGAATAGTTGTCTTATGTCTGTAAGATACTTAAGTATAAAGATTGTTCCTCCAATCTGCCTGCTTTCCACAGCTGGTAGGAGGACCCAAGTGGCTGACTTTAAGCTATTGTTTAAACAATACATATTTTCTCTGGTTACCTGCTCCTCAAGCTTCTCAGCCTGTGAGAAAATGAGGAACTTTAATGTCATTCCAACTGAAAGAGCACAGGATAGACTTCTTGATGTAAAAGGCTGTTCTTTCTCTGGTGATGCTGGTTCTCGAGGATGAATTCTGAAACAGCCAGGGCAAGAGTTTCTCTGAGGCCATACTTTGCTACTTATTCTGTGGGACTTGCTCCATTGGATGTGTTATGGGTCTGGCAAGCAGATAACTGGAGAAGTAAAGCAGAAAAATGTGGTCAGTTGGATGTGCTGGGGTATTAGAGCAGCACTAGGAAGTGTCTGCTTAGGCAGTGTAAAGAGCAAAAGGAAAAGTGATGCTGATGTGGCTGGTGGTGATGGGCTTTCTCTTGTTTTCTCTTCAGGCAGAAAGTACTTGACAGGCTGTTAGATTTCAGATGCTGCCAGAAAAGACTGTCTTCTAATTCTAACTCCAGCATGTGGTGCCTGTATCAGAAAACACTGGAGCCTGGGCAGGTGCTCAGGCTGCTGGTTGGCCCACTTGGATTTAGCTTGAAATACTCTTTTCACCTCGCCCATGATGATCTGGCAGTGGCATGAAATATTCTACCACAGTATTTCATATTGTGAATTCCAAGTCAGTTTATTAGCTTGGCTAAATGATTCAGTGGCATTAGGTCTTTAGTAGGTAACACATTCCACATGGTACCTTTTTCCTGTATTATTTCATCAGACAAACAGTGCTGTTTCATGTCTGTAAAATTTGGGGGTTTTGTTGGTTTGGTTTTGCTTTTCATTTTACCTGGGGAGCTACAGGCCTGACAGCCTGACCTCAGTGCGGGGAAGGTCATGGAGCAGATGATCTCAAGGGCCATCACACAGCATATACAGGATAACCAGGTGATCAGACCCATTCTGCATGGGTTTATGAAAGGCAGGTCCTGCTTGACTAACCTGATCTCCTGTGACAAGGTGACCTGCTTAGTGGATGAGAGAAAGGCTGTGGATGTTGTCTAGCTGGATATCAGTAAAGCCTTTGACACCGTTTCCCACAGCATTCTCCTGCAGAAACTGCCTCCTCATGGTTTGGATGGGTGCACTTCCCTGGGTAAAACTGTCTGGATGGCTGAACCCAAAGACTGGATATTTAGGAAAAATTTCTTCACTGAAAGGCTTGTGGAGCACTGGAACAGGCTGCCCAGGGAAGTGGTTGAGTCACCATCCCTGGGGGTGTTTAAAAGATGTGTAGATGTGGCACTTAAGGACATGGCTTAGTGGTGTACTTGGCAGTTCTGGGTTAATGGTTGGACTTGATGATCTTAAAGGTCTTTTCCAACCTAAATGATTCTGTGATGAGGGAGTTTAGTGCATTGGTTTTTGTTTAAACCCCCTGTACACTAATAAAGAGGATTTTCTAAGTTTGCCAGTTAGAGTGAAGAGTGAAGTTTGGCATTGACCAAGTAAACATATGTGGGAATTGGGTGAAAACTTGTCATATGCCTTAGTGAATGCTTTTAAACGCATCCCTTTTTCCAAGTAAAGATGGAGTCTAAGGTAACTGCTATAACCTCTGGGAAGGCTGGCTTCACAAATACTCAAGAGGTATTTATTTTTCTCAGAGCAGTTGCTGGAAACCCAATTTTCATCCTTGACTCATTCTGTGTTTCATATAGTCAGCCTTGAAGCAACTTTAAGGTAAACTGTCTTGCTCCTGTAAGGCAATGTTCGGTATAGTGAAATCGCATTTCTGTCCTGAAGCTGAACTAGTAGAGGTTAATATTACATAATAAAGATTAGAAAAGTGTTCATCTAAGCCTTGGAAGATCGGGAAAAGAATTGCATTAATTCATTTGAAATGGGGGATGGAGAAGCAGGGTTGTATGGTGACATTAGTGTGATTTCTAGAAGGAGGGCTCAGCTCTGTGAATACACTTGCAGAGTAAAGTGTTACAAATGAGCTGATTATCTGGATGAGTTGATAATCAAACTTGTCATTGAGGTGAGTGCAGAGACTCGGCAGGACCTGTGAGATGCAGCAAGAACTGAATTTCAATTTGGTGATGAGGTTGATGGCAAACAGTAAATCTTTTATCTACATGTAAACATCTGATTATTTGTTCTGCTTTAAGGCTTGGTTTCTGTGGAGTTTGGGGTATTTTGGGTGGAGTATTTGTTTGTTTAAACTCAAGATCCTAAAATGTGTTTAAAACGGAGCAAAATTGCATTTGTCAAAGAATAAAGTTTTCACAAAAGATCTTTTCCACGTTTTGTTGTTGCTTCCCCTTTTCTTACAGAATGGGTACAGATGGCACCAGCTTTGTTTTCCAAGTTCATCCCAAATATTCTCCCGCCTGCTGTGGAATCTGAGCTTCAGGAATATGCTGCTCAAGACCAGAAACTTCAGAGAGAGCTTATGCAGAATGGATTTACTAGGTAATAATTATTAGTCTTCAGTAGTAATTGTGCTGGACAGTGCTGAAATGGTAAAAATGGATACACCTAAAAATACTAAAGAAATAATTCAAGAGTTAATAAATAACCTTCACAACTCAGTATTTGAAAATGGCCTTATTTTCCATGCTTTTTGAGGACTGCCAACCCTGCAGATGATACCAAAAAGATGATTGGAAGTCTTGAAATATTTTCATGAAAAAGATTGCTTATAGTTCATAAATTCAAAACACAATTCCCTGTGTTTTGATTGTTTCTAATGTATGATTATGCCCTTGTTCAGCCTTTACTTTGGCTCTTTAGTTTCTGTAAACTGACTTCTTTTCATGATGTTTCTGAAAATGCCAGTTGATGACTTTCTCCTTATTCCACTTATAGAGCTATTTATATAGTTAAGGTGTTTATTTTAAATAGTCTTTTTCTCATCTAAGTATTGAATTAGGGAGGATGAGAAAGAAAAAGCAGTAAAAGAGACAGCAGAAAATATTCCTGGCCTGTATTATGCCCTCTGGGGAGTCCCTGTTGCTTTGTGCTCTTCTATTTAACTGCCTAGATGGAAGCACAGTGCTTTCGCTGCAGCAGTGTACCACTTTTGTAGTAGTATTAATCTGGGGGAGCCATTGTGCTCTGTTCCCAAGAGGATCATTTCTGCATGAAGAGAATAAGTCTTCATCTTTCTTGTTACCTGTGCCAACGCTGAGAATCTGGTCCTGTGGTTTGAACGCCTGCTAGACATGGGTATATTTAGTGTAAGATGTACTCCTGGATTTCATACTCTCAAGTGTGAACAAGTCCAGAGGAGGCCACGAGGATGATCAGGGGACTGGAGCACCTCCCGTATGGAGACAGGCTGAGAAAGTTGGGGCTGTTCAGAAGAGAAGGCTGCGTGGAGACCTCAGAGCAGACTTCCAGTATCTGAAGGGGGCCTACAAGGATGCTGGAGAGGGACTCTTCACTAGGGACTGTAGTGATAGGACAAGGGGTAATGGGTTCAAACTTAAAACGGGAAGTTTAGGTTGGATATAAGGAAGAAATTCTTTAAGGGTGGTGAGGCACTGGAATGGGTTGCCCAGGGAAGCTGTGAATGCTCCATCCCTGGCAGTGTTCAAGGCCAAGTTGGACAAGGCCTTGGGTGACATGGTTTAGTGTGAGGTGTCCCTCCCCATGGCAAGGGGGTTGGAACTGGATGATCTTAAGGTCCTTTCCAACCCTAACTATTCCATGATTCTGTGTGGGTTTCCTCAAAGGTGATCTTTCTCTCTTCAAAGCTTGGTAAATTATTGAGCTTCAGAACTCTACTGCTGTTTCAAATACAAATGGTTTTGTAGGCCCACTCCTTGTAAGGCTTTCTGGTGAGGAAAAGATGTTTTGGCAAGTACACACACATGAGTTAAGGCACTGAAAACAAGCCATAAGGGCTTGCGCTGAAAAGAGCAGTGCAGCTGGCACAAGATAACAGAAGTTTGAGACTTGGAAACTGAGTTGTCCTATAATGCTGACAAAAGAATGTAGTACACAGAACAAAAAAGGGAACATTTTGGTTTTGTCTTTCAGTATTACTAATCCTGTAGGTGGCTTCTAATATTCTGCTTAAAACTGCATTTCACCAGTTTCACACTTCATAGAGAATTAAAAATCAAGTTTCAAGTAGTAACAGTTCGTATCCACAAAAACAATCAGTCTCAAAAACATTTTTCCCTAGGTACCTGAAAATAAAAGGGGCTTGTTAGCCTGGCTGTGAAGTTCTTTGGCTGGTGCTGTAAGGAAGATGCTGTATAAAAGGCTAGGAAGGATACTGACCACTGCAAAGTCTAGACACCTCTGTGGTGCTCTCTTGTTAGAGACTTGGGGGGATCCTCAGAAAAGTAACAAGTTCTCTTCCTTCAGGCTTTATGCAGTATGGCATCTTCTGGGTATTGAACATGTGAAGAGTTTTGGTATACCTTGTAGGTTTAGGCAATTGGCCCAGCCTAGCCCATGCTTTTGCACAGCTGCTGTTTCTACATAACTGCTTACAGTGTATTAAATAAAAATGCAAACTAAACCTTTGCAGTGGAATAACTGATTGGCAGTGGAATAACTGATTGATGCCATTTAGTTTCTGGTGAATGTGTTTTGCACAGCATATTTATATGGTTTTACTGTCAGGGGGTCAGTGCAGTCTGGTAAACATGGAGGTCGTATGAAGTGTTAGAGTCTGTCATCATTAAAAGAATACATGTAAAAGAAAATAAAAACAGGTAATATATTTGCTACATGGCATTTTGCAGTGGCATTTGAAACACATTTTGGTTTGCATATTACATCTTGAAATACATTTCTTCCTGTGTTGTAAATAAATATAACTTATTTATAACTCAAAATTGGTCTGAGGTTGTATTCCTACACATATAGATGTATATACTTACACTTAAAAAAGGTTGTTTTCTCTTTTAGCAGGTAATGTGCCAAATCTGTTCTCTTCTAGTTTAGTATGAAAGATCATCTGTTCTTCTCCAATTGCACCAGAAATGGTGAAGTCTTTGCTGCTGCATTTCCCTGTAAAGCAATAACCTTGAGGAACACAACACAGTGAGGTCTCTTGGGCAGCATTAACAGCATGTCAGGTTCTAGTTGAAATAGTCAGGTTATAAACACTATTAAATACTATTGTTGCAGGATAGGCCAGTTGCTTGGCAGTATTTCTTTTGCGAAGGACCTTAATCAAGGCATGCACAGCAGGTCAGTCATCTTAAGAGTTTCTTCAGGGAAGAACATTTCATATTATTGGAAAAAAAAAAACAATAATTTCTGCCAACTTCCAGCAAATAAATGTGACATTATAACCACTGTGATGAAAATATATTAGAGTCTCTCTTCTTTAACAGCATCAATAGCATATCTATCACCACAAGGATGATAGGTATTTTCCAGCTTCTGAGAGTTCGTGTGCATAAGAATAAAAGGAAAGAAACCATGTTTTCCAATGGGAATTCAACTTTGGGGTTTTGGGACCAATAATGTCAATCAGTGTTATACAACTTTATAGTTACTTACTTAAATTTTCCCCTTGGAGTGGTCTCAGCTCAGACTCGCCTAGAGTCTGTTGGGTATTCAGCAGCATTGTACCTTTCTATAGTGATAGATGCAGAGTTTTTCACATAGCTCTATAAAGTTCAGTTAAGGAGTTTGAAACAAAGAAAACAATTAAGACCATGACTTAAGACCATGCTACATACGAGCAATTTTCCTGATCTTAATTTTGTACAAAATTATCCCATAAAATCAAACAGACTTTAATGGAAGGATGAGCTAATTAAATCCAAAAAATATAGCTTATGCTTCTGTTCTAGTGAATTGAGAATCCTGTAGTCATGTGTTATTGCTGCTATGTTTGAATTTTGATTCTGAAGTCTATGAAAGCTGATGGCTGTGCTGAGGTATTTTATACTAATTTCCCTTTTTAAAAATCATTGAATGGTTTGGTTTGGTAGGAACCATTAAAGGTCTTATCCAACCCTCCCTGCTACAAGCAGGAGCATCGTCAGTTAGTTCACATCATCATGAAAATACCTTTCTTCTCTTTCTTTCCTAGAGGTGACCAGTCACGCAAGAGAGCTGGAGAAGAGTTAACTTACAGTAAGTATGCATCTACCCCTGCCCTCCAGTGTCCTGCAGTCCCCAAGAGGCTGGGCATACAGGTAGTGGTGGTCTTCTGGCTTCTCAGGGGTGGTGAGGTATCAGGGACTGCATCTCCACATACAGCTGTTTGGGTGTAGTGAAAGTCCCATGTTTTGTGCTGACTATATACTTGTCCAGGGGAGAATCTAGTCCTGTACATTCCAGGTTGGGATTGAAGTACAAGGTCCTGATTGTCATTAAATAGCCTTGGAGACTGGGGATTAATATCTTTAGTTATTGCCAGTTCATTTTATTGCATTCTTTCCACCAAGTTTTCTCCTGTGCCTTCAGCTATTTGCTTTATTTTCTACCATAAAATATCATACAGTTTTATGATGAACTGTTATTACAACTTGAAATGAATGGATGGATATTTATATGTTATACCAGCTTCTGTTTACACGGTTGATGTTTTTCAATCAGTGCTGGGTTTTGGGCTGTTGGGGAAAGAGGGGTAAAGGACATAAGGTGGAAGTTTTAATACAAGAGAATTTCTTGAACTTTTAATGTAATTTCAGATGGCTCATCAACTTGTGCAAGCTCCAGGGGGTACAGATAGTGAATATACTGGATCAGCTTCTATTCCTAGCCAGAACAGACACTGGAGGAGCGCAGGTGGTATCCGGAGCCTCCTTTGGCAACTGCTGATACTCGAGCTCTGACACGAGCCATGCCTCAAAGAAGAGTTTTGGACTTTCTTCTTTATATAATAAAATGTCAGTTGCTGCTACAGTTGGGATGACTTTGAAAGACATGTTTCCTTGGTCTAACCTACCGACAAGTTCATGTTCTGTGATTTTTTTCTGTGAGGAATGCACCTTGAAAAACGATCCTTTCAAAGTGGAAACGGGCAGCGAAATCAGCAGCTTCCAAAAGCGTTAGAATGGAAGAATCTTTTTTGCACTCTTTTCTTAATATTAAGGACGTTCTTAAAACTAGTTAACACATCAGTGTATTAGTTTTTAAACTTCAAGGTATTTTCTGGAGCTTTTACTTAATAAGAATAAAGTTTCATTATTTTACAGTATTTGTTTGTTAGTTTAAAAATGGTCACCTTTGAAGAGTTGGTCCCATGTAAACGTATCTTCTGTCAGGGAGTTTAAAATTCCAGATTTTTCTTTTCTCTTTGTTTTTTTTTGTTACTTGGTATTTTGAATCTCTTTTCCTGTGTGTTTGTACTCTGTGCCTTCAGCTTGTGCACTTTGCAACTTCAGAGACCATATTTTGTTTACTGCAAAATGTGCTCGAGTCAAAACTTGATGCGAACAAACATGCTGCAAAGTTGCACTTTTCTCTTGCATTAGTGGGAGGTGAATTTAATGAGGAAGGGAGAAAAGTTGAACCTGTCACCATCACTGATAGTGACTTGAAAGTTTGTCCCCTTTTTAATTTTCCTGTATATTTGTGTTTAATGCTGGGACCAACTCTTGCAGAACCCTCTCATTGACTTTTCATTGGCTTCCATAATTGCAATAGATCGAGATGTGAATTCCAGATTGAATGAAATACTAAGATATGTTTTATGTTGTGCTATGTAGCGACATTGTGGACAAAATTCTCCAGTCCAGTAGGTCTGCAGTGTGCATCTTTGTCAGCACAAACTAGATGTGCACCTGATAGATCTGCGAACAGTGGTACCTGTCCAAGATCACTTGGTGGCTTCTGTGCCACTTCTGTTTTGGGAATGTGAAGGGGGTATGATGGTGGGTGTAGTCAGAATCAGGGAGTTGAGGAGTGGTGTAATGCAGCCTCTTGCTTCCAGTCTTGTGTAGACTCAGTTGGATATCCAGCTGAGCCCAGTTCCAGGAGATCTGGACTGATGGTTCTAAATCCTAGTGATTGTGACATGGGTTTTAATCAGTGGTATGTCTAATGCAGTTCTTTCATGAGAGGAGACATATACTTGATAAAGCAGTTTGACTACAGAGTTTGTTGGTGTTTGGGGTTTTTTTTTTGTTATTACTATGGATTTATTTTCAGTACCTTTAGTTCTGAAGAGAAATGAGTTGGTAATATAAAATCTTTCCAAAGTGAAACAAACTTTGTTCAGTTTTGTCTTGCACAACTCTTACGCCTGTTTAAGAACAGCACCACACAGACACCCACCAACTCCCTTTATGCTTGCATGAGTTCATTACAAAATGCAGGAAAAAGACAAAAACAGATGCGGCAGGGACAAAGCTTCTTTTTGTTTTTGTTTTGTATCCAGGAGTCATGTAAATGAATTTAATTCAGTCCATTTCACATCAGCCACTTTGGCAATGCCGCTAGTTTGGAGGGTGGCAGGGAGGAAGAATGAGGACACTGCTGTGTTTGACAGATTCAGATCTGATTTACCTGTGTGTTTCTTTGCATATTTACAAGGACTATTTAATTTTGAGGCAGCTTTTCTTTTAGAATGAAAAATGAATGTTTGGTGTGGTGTTTTCTATGTAGAACAATGCCAGCAATCTAATTTCATCCCCAGTAATGGAAAATCAAACCACTTGGTAGGGATTTTTCAAGTGTTGATAGTGCTTCAACTTTGCTATTAGGTACTTAAGTTGAAGCAGAATTAGGTACAAACAGGGGTTTTGTAAATACATGGTGGATAAATTAATGAAGGCTTGTAGGGAACAAAATTATTTGCCAGCTTCCACATTTTCTGACAGTTTTGGATTTGAACAAAAATAAAACCTCTGATAGCGTCCTTAGCTTTAAAATAATCACTGTTTACTGAAATCATGACATTCCTGAGTAAAGAATAGATGCATTAACCTGATTTGGTTAAAGTCTGTTTACAATTTCATTACCATTCTAGCCCATATAATACAGTAATCAAGCTCTGTTGTCTTTGTCAAATGATCACAGTCTTTTTCTGTTCTTAAAGTGGTTTTACTGGGTCAAGTTTGTAAATAACATGCTTTCGCTTCATTGTCTGAGGCAAGGGTTCAACATTCATTTTACATTGCATTATGTTTGGGACACAAACTTCTTGAACAGTAAAGGTAAAGCATTTCTGTTGGCATGGTTCACTCTGTGTGCCATGAGTAGTGCTTGCATATTCCTCGGTCCTCTGTAGCATTCTCACTTGGCCACCATACCAGAGAAATCTGTTTGTTAAGCACTGTATTATGTTGTAAATTTGGCATTAAAATTCCTGTATGTTTTGGCATTATTAACATAATGCTGAAATACTGTTTTATCTGTTGAAGACGTTCTCATTGTGACTGAGCATGGAACAGAATACAGCTTACGATACTGAATCATTTTGTTTCTCTGTAAACTTTTACTTACAGTAAAACTAACTCAGCCGACTTGAGCATTGGTACTGTTAAGCCACAATTACCAACAGCATGATCCTAACTGCAGTATTTAATTTAACCAGATAACTTGTGGTAAATCCATTGCGTTTGTAGCTTACTCTGTTAAGATTAAGCAGTAAAGTTGGTTATACCATGGGTGTCGTCTTCATGTTGCACTGGTTCTACAGCCAAACTTGCTACATTAAAATATTTGTAGATTAATTTCATTTCTTGATTTGAGAAGTTGAAATATTTGAATTCATCCTACTGTAATGATAGGCAAGTGTCAATATTTGGTCAAGATGGTCTTTGATACAAATGATGAAGCTGAGGGGTACTAACTAGGTAAGTATTCAATTCCTCCACAGTTAGATATCCTTGGTGTCTTTGTGTAGTTGTTGAGGAAGTGTTTATGAATGAATACTCTGAAGCCAAAGTTTTCATTCCTATTGTTTGATAGAAATGTGATCAGCCAGATCCATTGCTTTTAAGTTTTCCATGACAATGGTTATTTACTTCCTACAGGTTTGCAAAAAGGAAAGACTTACAAAGGCCATGTTCTGAGTGACTGGGAAATGCTTTTCATGTACACTATGGCCCTAGCGAAAGGACTGTTTTGTAGATCTACAAATAAGAACCAGCTGCTTGAATTGGACTCCTGTCTTCAACCCAGCTCTAGTAGAGAGAAAACAAAGATGCCTATTTTTGGTGCCTTGACATTCACCAGGTGGCCAGAGGGTACTTAGTTGGGCTCACAGTGCAGACCCTTAGGATCAGTTGATCACAACCAAAAGGTCCAGCTAGGGAGGAACAGTCATTGCTTGAGTTGATGTCCTGGCCTTTCTGGTCTGCTGGGACTACGATGGCATGGGGATAGGCACTGTGCTGATGCCATTTTAGTTGAAAATACTTCTTCTGTTGACAGCTGATTTTAAATTGCGTTCATAGCTGAATGCTCTAAGTAAGTTTGTTAATGACAGTATTTGCTTGCATCAGTGGTGGTTGCTTTTCTGCTCTGAATTTCCTTCACTTAGAGCACCTCCGCTAGAACCTTTTAAATACACATTAAAGATCTCTGCGTCTTTATGGAGATGTTTGCATGGTGTAATACTGAGCTGCAAACTGTGCTCCCGACATTGTCACCAGTCAGGGAAGATACAGATTGTCAGGCTTTGTGTGTCCTCCTTTCTCTGACCCAGGGGTCTGTGATAACAGATACATGCCTTGCATCGTCCACATTCTCAGCATTGAGTCTGATCTATGAAATGAAATTGTAGCTCTTGGTCCTGTTCAGCCTATTTCTACGTAAGATAGAGGAGAATCTGCAGGTAGAGTCTTTCCTTCTGGAGCTTTCTATGGCTGTTAGAGGAGAAGGATCTTTCCTCCACGGAAAAGGGTTATCTATGTGTCATTTTTGCCTGCTGGTCTCCAGGCCACAATGTGGTGCAAGACAGCCAGTCGTGAGTGCACTATGCTTCTAGCATGGTGAGACTTTAATTCTGGATTTAATCTAGGGTAGCCAAGGCTATTTTCAGTGAGTTTACAAACTCCAGGTATAGGTAATCACTGAAGGCATGAGTCAGGAGTGGATTTACTCTGGCAGGTGTCATTGTAGTAATTACAGGTCAGAGGAAGTTATTTTGTCCCAGGGGGTGTTACTTCCTGTAGCATAAATTGATGTAATTCTGGCCCAACAAGATGCTGTTATACCCGTATGCCTGTTAGGAAAATAATGTTGAAGAATCTAAATTTCATCTTTATCAGCAGTAAAATCAGCAGGCTTTGAATGGGAAACAGAATCACATGTGAGAGGAAGCCTTACCTTTTGGCAGGAGGCACACAGACCATCAGCATTACTGCATTAGCAGCACAAGACAAACTTGCTGATTTGGCCTCAGTTGAAAGCTCCTTGACAGAGTGCTTTGTACTTTGCCAGAGGGAATGGGAGGATTAAACCCATGTATCTTGACCTAACTTGAATGACTGGTTTAAGGGGATTCCAAAATTTCACAGTCAGTGAGTGCTCAGAAATCCCTCCTGGCTGTCTCTCTCTGTCCCTGGGATGCTTCAGATACACTTGGTTAATGTTCCTCTTTCTGAGCTTCTGCAAACTGATCTGATTAGCATAGAACAGGAAAGTTGACTCCCATAACAACGACAAGAGAATGGATTTAGTAATAACACTTCCTGTGTCTTTAGTATTGTTTTTCAACTAATCATTCCTTAAGAAAAACTGTTAGTTTCTGAGGCGACTTGGGTCATCAGTGGTTTCTATTAGAGGGCAGCAGGTAACTTATTTGTTAGTGCCATTTGCCATCTATTGGCAAATTGAATGACTTTGTACAAAGAACAGTTCATAAACGAGTATCTTAAGATGTTTGGTAGATGGTACTCTTTGGATGAGTGGCAATGTCTGGATAAGAGCCCCTGTTTGAAGTACAGGATGTGCAGAGGTATCAAGACGGCAAAGAGCCGAGGTGGTCCATCTGGTTGAGTTCATGCTGAAGTGACTTGCTCTGTGTATGCCCCAAAAGTCACTGCCAATTCTGTAGGGTTGGTTAGCTGGTGGACTGCAGATTCATGACTTATCTTCATGGTAACCTGTTTCTGTGGCAGGAATGGCTGAGCAGTGACGCACGACTCACATTTGAAACATGTCAAGTCTTAAAACTGCCTGTTCGTTAAGGTGCCTAACTTAAATTGCCTGTATGGGCAACATGAAGCAAAAGATTTCTTCATCAGGCACCACACAGCACCAGATGGATGTACTTGAAGACTTCCATTTTTGAGCCTCTCTTACCAGCCGTGGCCTGCTGGTACTTGAACCATCTCATCAAAGGAGCTGGAAGCAGAACTTGCCAGACAGGACCTGTCCTACCTGTCGAGAGCAGAAGGAAAACGGGCCTGTTCTGTTCTGTTCTTAATGACTTTGGTATGGAGTCCTGACTGAGCAGGCACCTGCTGTTCCCGGTTGCTTGGATAGCCTGAGTTGTGCAAGGAACACAGTTTAGATGTTTTAGTCTGTTGGAATGACTCGCAGGCAGAATTTCATCCAAGCTATAGAACCATTTTCCTTAAATTACAGAGATGCATCAGACCTGATGATTATCTGCTTGAAATCAAAATAATCTCATTACCCTATTTGTTCCCTCAGTTACAACTTAGGAACGTGTGCTCAAGAGATAATACACTTTCTGGTTATGGCTCCAATCTTCTACTTCAGAGAATGTTGTAGTTAGTACAGATCCACGGGGAGAGAGACCCATAGAGTAAAATGCAGTTCTCTGTGCATACTTCTGTTTTACGTTTCCCTCCAGGGATGTGGCATGAACTGAAAAGCTGCACACAAAATCCTTCACCTCATTTATGTTTTGGCTTAATAATGTTTTATTCTGTCTTTGCTAATAATTCCCAGTGTTGAATTTGCCTTTTCTTAGTAACTGCTGTATATCACACTAGCACTTCTTAGAGCTGTGTTACAATCCCAAGATGTCATTTGTGAGTAACTCCTCTTTGTGAAAGATCGTGTTTTCCCCGTGCCTCGTTTTGTCAGTCAATGTAAACATTTGTAACCTGGATCTCTAACCCCATTGCTCAGTGAAGTGCAGTCCTGTAGCTCTTTGTAGTCAATCTTCCTCATTCCCTCCTTGCATGATGGCACGTGAGCCCTGTTTTTCATGTTCTCAGCTGCTTCTGAACACTGCAACCAGTGTAACCCCAGCACTTGGGTCTTCTGCTGGTGACCTCTCTCTGCTGTGAGCACTGTCAGTTCCTGCTCTGTAGCTTTCCAATGACAATTTATACATGTGGAAAAGCTTCTCTGTTACCTCATGGTAGCTTTGTGAAGAGCTTTCAGTGAGCGAGCTCACTGAACACCCCATGGAAATCTGTATCGAAGGATCTCACTCACCATGTGCTTGCTGAAAGATCTGCCCTGGTGCAACTCAGCTGCATTCCTTGTCATTTGAAGCCATGTATCAATGCTATACATGCTGAAACAGGCCCTCATCACTCATATTTTATAGCTCACCATTTAGCACATGAGTGTTGCTGGATGGACTCAAGTGTCCAGATGCTGACATCACAAGATGACGAGCTCAAATGGGAATTTGTGATGTCATGCTGTGATCCTGCTGAGGAAATGGGAATTGTCAAGGTGATTTCATTGGGTAAAAGGAAACAAGAAGGACTTACAGGATTTTATTTAGGAAAGAGCTTCTGCAACTCCTTTGCTGCACATTCTCTCAACTCAGACTAACTAGTCATCGTCCATGATTTGCTGATGCAGGACAAGAAAGCAAGCTTGGAAATTGTCAGATCCTCTTGTCTGCTTGCCAATGCAGCTATCCATGTACTTGCATCTGAAGATCCAAACTGTGCAAATGAGAATGAGGAGAGCATCCAGCAGCAATTCAGCTGCTCTGGCTGAGGTTTAACACCCGCAATTGTTCCTGCAGAATGGTCTCTTTCATTTACAGGGTGCTTTAATGCCTCAGTGAAATTGCCTGTCATCACACTTAACTTTGTTGTTCTGTTAAACCACAGTCAAATCATCTTCAGATGTCAGGAATCCCCTTTGAGGTGTATTTACTGAAGCCACTGTGCCCCTCCTGAAGCGTGAGCATCACTGAGCTCTTTTGTAAGGAATCAAAACTGTGGCTTCCAGTTTCCCAGCCCTATGGTGGCATTGACATGGCTGCTCCAAGGTCCCCGCTCAGTGGTACCCAGGTTCCTCATGAGTGTGCTGCGAGCGTTGCAGTGAAGCTTTTAATTAAAGATGTAATGACTTACTGTGCATGTGGCTTGTGGCTTACCTTTGGGGTTGGGAGATGGTTTGCCTAATACACAGCGAAACAAAAGATTGTGCTTTGCTCTGTATTTGCTGTTCCCAAGTAAGCAGGAAGGACAGCTCTCCTTTGGACTTTGGGGTAGAAAGCTGAATCCCACTGGGCAGTGACTGTGCTCTGGTCTTGGAGAGGGCACTTTTCCATATGCCATAAAGCATAAAGCTACATGATAAAAATAGAGCAGGATTCCCCAGTGTGTGCGTGTGTAGGTGCTGATGGTGGCAGAGCTGCTGTCCACCATGCCCAGGCTGAAGTTGTGTGCTGGGCTGGGGAGGATGTTGTTACTTGTGCCACCAAATGGTGCTTGTGTTCCTATTTAGCAGTTTCCAAGGGAGAACAAACCTCTGTTCTTCAACTGATTTTGTGACTTTCAGCCAGTCGTTGGCTGTGTTTAACATATTTCAAGAGCTTTATTGATTTTTAAAAGCATCCTGAAAAATAATGCTAGTTTAGCTTTCTGTTGATCTGCATCTGCAGAGTGACTGAGTTCAAGCTTACTTTAGCCTGGTGAATTCCTCTTGTATTGAATACAAACAAATGTCTTGGCCATTATTGCATTATTCTCTTGATTTCTTCTACAGGCTACATATGTATGTATCTATACATACATGGCTCTTATATGCACAGAAAAACCCCAGTGCATCTGGCTGCTTTTAATTGAGCCACTGTGACCTTATCTTTTTATCAGCCAAATTAAGGGTAATAAACTGAATTTAAAGCAAAGGAGTGATATTCGTACAGAAGAAATAATTCTGCTCTCGACTAGATAAATTTCACAGAACACCTGGCTCAGCTCAGCCCTAGGCAAATCTCTGAGCATCTTCAGAAGGTCGTGTTGAAAGTGACAACTCGTGAACGAAAAGGAGGGGGCATTGCAGCACTTGGAAGAAGCTTGTCTTTGATCGCACGCTAAGATGGTGCAGAACTTCTGTGTGCCTCTATAGGTGCAACTTCAACATCTTTAACTTCTCCAATGTATTGCCACAATGAATTGTGTCTGAAATCTGTACTTTTCTATGTGGTTGTCAAGTATTGTCTCTGTCTTGGCTATGCAGCGTCTTCTGACTTGGAGATGCTGAACACCTTCACATCCCCATCTTCCCTCCTAGCCCTAGGGCATGGTCCTTGGGCTACTCTATGCATCTGTAAAAGCAGATGCTGTGAGGAGAAAGGACGCGACAGGACAGACTGCTCAGTTAAGGAAAGATGTCAACGCAGGTAGGTGGTTTCTTTGTCCCTGTGTGGAGAGAAATAGCATGACCTGAATTCCCCTCGCTTTAGTAATCTTGCCTGTTTTAACCACTCCTCAATCTGTGCTTCTGCCTGTCCAAATGTGCTCTGAAGAGCATTTACACTGTGTTAACGCCATCTATACCCTTCTCCTTCTGAGCTGCTGTCCTTGTGTGCTGCTCGGGAGTAGTCCATTTATCATAAGCAATGTTCTGCAGCTGGGTGAGGCTGCAGATTTCAAAGCAGCATTAAATCCCTCTCTCTGATGTGGAAGACATACTGGCAATCATTTAGCAATGTTGCGTTTCAATTCCCCTTAATGGCTGTATTGCAGAGAAGATGAAAATATTGGCAGCTTGATGTTTCAAAACAGATTGAAATCTTCAGTACTTCCCCTGTCAACATAATTGCTTTGTCAGGAATGGGGGAATTAATTTAAATATGCTTAAATTTTCTACCAGCAGTTCTAGCCTGTTATTCTCTCGGTGTTGCTGCGTTGTCAGTCAGGTTCTGCTGATCTCTGGGTTCCTACAATGTAGGATTTTCTTCTGCTGTCACTTTTTTTTGTAGACTACTGCTGTATCTGTGAACCTGATGCCATTTGTGGCTGCGTTCTCTCCGCTTCTATTCTCAAGCACTCCAAACCTGTCACTTCTGCCTTTCACTCTAAGTCAGAGCTGTCAAAAAGGCTTATTCCTTCTTGATGGGAAATTCCTGGAAGTTGGAGTCATGAAAAACACCCACCTTTCAGTAATCAGGCAGGTAACTGACAGCAAAAGATTCCTTGGGGATGCCTGTATCCTTGAAGATGGGCTGAATATGTTTGGCCATCAGGCAGTGCTGGCTGTTACTTTGGTATGTCAGTGGCTTGGTTCATCACAGAGCAACATTTTTCTTGTCTGTGTTTCTTGTCTGTATCTTATTTAATTTTATAGAATTACACCATATTTACTAAATACACTGTAATTTTCTTTAAATCACGGAGCTGCAAACAGAACTCCCATCACAAAATGAAGCAGCAGCTGTAAGGAAAACAGTGACACGAAATGATGTCCGAAATGCATGGTGAACGATGGTGATGTTACAAAGGCAGGTTGAAGTTCTGCACCTGCTGAACTTGGCAGGGATTTCCCTGCAGAATACCAAAGCTGTGGTTTTGACCCGAGGTGTTTGTGCAGCAAAGGGCTCAGGCACGTGGCTGTATCCACTCTTGCACAAGGAAGGAAGTGGCTCTCAGCTGTTCCTTATATTATGCACGAACCAAATGGGGATGTTGTGTTAAACTGTGCCTTGCAAGGAGGATCCAGGCACACAGAAACTGGTTAGACAATAAATTGGGCAATATAGTAGAGTCTACTGGGGTCTTTCACCTTGGAAAGTTCATGGCAGGTCATTTCCTTTACTAAGAAATGGTAAAGGAAATGGGCCCCATTTGCTTGCAGGGTGTTCGGGCATTGGTGATGCGGGGGGGGGAGGTTTGCCCAGAAGAAATGGCTCTGTTTACAGTTCTTGAGGGATGGCAGTACTGAAAAGGGTGAAGAAAATGCACTCTGTGGCAATAGAAGTGGTCTGCAATACCTGCCAGGCGCAGCGTGTTTGATTGCTAGGTGCGGTTTGGGCAGCAAACATGGTGCTGCTGAGGAGCAAATGGGGTAGATGACCAATTGCTTTGGGCAGAAGAGGCAAACCTTATTAAACCTTGTTAGACCTCTTAAGTGAATGGATAGATAAACATCCCCACCAGGTAACAGCTGCCTGGCCTCTGGGTAGATAGAGGGAAACCTGTGGGTTTGAGAAGCAACATAACATTGCACAAGATGTTGTTGAAGGTCATCTGATCTGACATAGGCGTGTGGTGCCCGACCCGAGCGTGTGTAAGGACTGCTGGGGAGAGCAAGGCCTCCTGGCACACTCATTAACTTCAGTAGGGTGCTGCCTTCTAACCTGCCTGAGCTGTTGTCTACTCTTAGAACAAAAACCCCAATGGTGTGCAACATGGGGAGCTCTGCTGCTGTCTTTGTAGTGAGCAGAAGCAGGGTGCAAACCTCCTACATGTACTGAGTGTGCATTGTGCTTTGGAGAGGGAGAACGGAGGAAAACAGGAAATGCTGCTTATGTTTCTTATAGGGTTTGAATAGCAGGCAGCCAGAAAGGAGATTTTTGACGCTACTTGTCTCTCTTCCTGTCAACTTTGGTTCCATATGAATGTGTGTGTATAGATCCTGGAGAAAGAGGCCAATGCTGTTTGGAAAAGCTTCACCAAGTGACCTTAACACAGTTGTTAGTCTGTTTGGTGTTACAAGTCTGTGTTCTTGAGCATAATCATCATCGGTGTCTTCCCCTGAGTGATCTCTTCAAGTACAATGACAGATACCTAGAACAGATCGTAGAACCCCAGACTGGTTTGTGTATGAAGGGACCTTAAAGCTCACCCAGTTCCAACCCCTGCCACGAGCAGGGACACCTTCCACTAGAGCAGCTTGCTCCAAGCCCCTGTGTCCAACCTGGCCTTGAACACTGCCAGGGATGGGGCAGCCACAGCTTCTCTGGGCACCCTGTGCCAGTGCCTCAGCACCCTCACAGGGAAGAGCTCCTGCCTAAGAGCTCATCTCAGTCTCCCCTCTGGCAGGTTAAAGCCATTCCCCTTGGCCTGTCCCTACAGGCTGTTGTGGTTTAAAACCAGTCAGGCAGCTTGTTCACTCGCTTCCCCCCTTCTTGCCCTCCCCCTACTCCCAGAGGGATGGGGAGGGGAATCAAAAGAATGCAGCTCCCCCGGGTTGAGATAAGAACAGTTTAGTAACTAAGGTATAACACAAATCACTGCTGCTACCACCAATGATAATGATGATAAAGGAAATAACAAGGGAAGAGAACACAACACCTCAGCACCAGCCAACTGATAACTCACTCCCCCCAGCCCGACCAAGCACAGACCAATACCTAGTCCAACCCCGCAGTGCCCTAGCCCTTCCGGCTAACTCTCAGTTACCTCCTGGGCATGACGTGCTGTGGTATGGAATACCTCTTTGGTCAGTTTGGGTCAGGTGTCCTGTCTCTGCTTCCTCCCGGCTTCCCCTCCTCCCTGGCAGAGCATGAGGCTCATAAAGTCCTTGGTCAGACTAAAACATCAGTGTTATCAGCTCTGTTCCCAGGCCGAAAGTCAAAACACAGCACTGCACCAGCTACCAAGAAGGAGAAACATGACTGCTACTGCTGAACCCAGGACACAGGCCCTTGTCCAAAGCCTCTCTCCAGGTTTCTTGTAGGCCCCCTTTAGGTATTAGAAGACTGTTATAAGGTCTCCCAGGAGCCTTCCCCAGGCTGAACAAGCCCATCTCTCTCAGCCTGAATAGATGCAGTTATAAATTCAATTGCCATCATGCCCTGGCCCTCAAAAGGACATTGGATTCCCTCTGCAAATCAGAGCTCCAGCTCTGCAGGATGTCTGCCTGCTCCTTTGGGCTGTGCTCCAGCTGGCTGGCTGTTCTCAGAGGTAAACTGAGTGGCAGTTAACTAGCAGTGATTGCTCCTAGTCCCAGTGACCACATCAAGGTCAAAAGCTGGTTGTTACCTTCTGTATCAGGAAATGTATACCTGTGTGGGGAAAACCACCAATGACTTCTGATAAACGGCTTTATGGCTTAAGCATAAAGAGACATTTTGTTCCAGTCTCAAGATCTTTTCCTTTGCTTAAAATCAGATTTTGCTTGGTGTAATTCATCAAACTCCACCAAGTACAATTATCCACTAACATCCAAATTAATGGTAACATTACAGTAATGCAATTTAAGAACAATTTAAAAAAGCATTCAGCGCTTACGTTCAGGACAGAATTATATGTGTTAAAAAAACCCAAACCATATCTGCTTTTCCTCACACAGATTTCTGGTCTGACAGGCCCTGGCACAGCAATTCCCTAAATCCTCTCGGAATATTGTTAGTAGGGAAGTCCTGGTTTTGCTGTGATTGCCTGCCTGCTGTGAAGCCAAGCAGCGCTCAAAGGGTAGGAGGAGTACATGGGTCTGGGGCTGTGGGCTCAGACCCTGCTGCTGTGCATGGACATCTGCACAGACTGTGTTTCCTGGGTGAAAGTCTGGGCTGTGTCTGATATCTGAACACACAAAGGCTGTAAATCCTAGCGCTGCTCTTTGCTACCCCCAGTTTCATTTGCAGGGTGGCTTTTCTGGGCCATCCTTGTTAATCATGATACCAGTCTTTCAGCTTGCTCTTTCTCTGCTGCCTCTTCTCCATCTCTTTGGTCAATGGGGGAGCCTGGGGATGTGAGAGCTCTGCATGTCCCAGCTGCTGAACCTGCACAGTCTATGAAGATGGGAGTTTTGGGGAGAAACTGCAGTACGGTAAGGGGGGATGCCAGTGGTGTTGGAAAGTTGCATTTCACTTCTTGCTGCACCTCGGCCATATCCAGTCCCTTTGATATTCACTCGAACTGCTGAAGAAACCACCTGAGTATAGAAATGCTGCTGAAATCAGTGGAGCTCAGTGTCAGATACTCTTTAGCCCTCTTCTGTCTAATACTGTAAAGGCTTTTCCATGTATTGAGGTACTTAACTTCTAATATGTGACTTCTACTCATGCAAAGCCTCCATTCCTCACCCATGAAAAGGGCATAATTGCTTTTCCTTCTGTCAGTTTTGGATAGTGCACAGCCTGTCTGTCTGTCTGTCTCCCTGCCAGCCCCACTGGCTGTTTCCCCGTAGATGATGCTGCACAGAGTGCAAGTGCAGGCTCTTCTTGCTTCATTAACTAATTTACAAGCTTGAGATAGGCTGTGTTAGATTTTGGCATGCTCTCTGCCTTGCTGACCATCACATGTCTGGTTTGGGCTATGCATTCCCCAATGCACAGCAGGGCTTTGATGAAGCAGGTTCTGATTACTGCAGCAGACAGAGCTGTGGCTGCTGCTGCTCAGTGTCTTTTGGTAATGAGTGTCTTTGGTATCTGTTTCCTTCAAAAGCACAGCTACATAGTGCTGTTGGCCACGTCCCATACAGCAGGTTCATTTGCTGCCATTGCCTTTTTCAGATGATGTTTGTCTGTGTTTTGGCCTCATGGAGGGATGTGGATGCAGCAACTGCTGTCTGGTGAACAGATCCTGTCCTGACCCTGATGTTCCTCTTGCTGTTCCTGTGCTGCCCAGCTGATTTGACTGCTGCCTGGGGGTTTCATACCAATGCAATATAAACCATTCACCTGGGAGCAGGAGGAGGTATAAAGCCATAAAAGCTGCTCCTTCCTTGCTCTGTGCAGCGCAGGAAATTAAGAGGATTTGGTGTAATTTCCACTAGTAAAACTCCATGTGTGAACAGGGGTATCAGAGAGGCTGATGGGCACATTGCCCACTCCCAGCCAGTTCATGGCCCGGACCATTGTAGCCCTTGTTCTGTCGCCGAAGGAAAACCCTGTGTACAAAGCTGCTCCTTTCCCACCCGGTATAAGGAACATGGCAGGTCTTTGCAGCGACCTCCAGCACCCACTGAAAGGGTTTCTGCTAGAGGTATCCATCCCTTGATGTTCAGCTGCTGGTGGCTTGGCAGCCTTCCTGGTCCGTGTGCCTCATCTGAGCACTCTTGGAGTGGAGGGAGTCTGAGGAGGTGGCAGTCTCCATAGCCCTGGTTGGGGGGAGAAGCTGAAGGAGACAGCAGCACAGTTTTGCACCCCACAAAGACATGGGGTAACCTTTGCATTTCTCTACCATGAGGAGCTGGGAGCGGAGTCTCCGCTGTCAAAGGTGGCCTGGGAGTGCGCTGCTGCGGAAGCAGCAACCCCAGTACACCCCTACCTGCCCTGATAGGTTCTTTTCTGCTGAAGCTGCCCGGAGGATCAGGATGTCCATGTTCTGAGATGCGGACACCCACAGAAGCTGGTCTCCAAGGCCTGGACCAGCACCGTTACCCCAAACAAGGAGTGTTTTCCCAAGACAAAGTGCAGGCGGTCCAAGAACAAACCTGTCTGGGTACCCCAGTGTCCTTCCTGCAGTGGTTGGGAGCTGCTCTTGTAGCTGCTCTGGCAGCACAGGCATGGGGCAGCTCACCAAGGGGACTTAATGGTGGGAATTCTTTCATCCGCCTGCACTCACAGGGTTGCTGCAGCACCTTTGGATGAAGCAAGCTCTCTGAAGGCTCACTGAGACTTTCACAAAGGCTTTCTTATTGAATCCTCTCATGGCTGCATGTCTGGCTGCCTGCGGTATGAAAGCAATAGCAGGCAGCAAGGCTTCCTCACGTCACAGCTCTTTGTTCCTCTTCTGTATAAACTCCCTATATGAAATTCCTGTTTAGTCTCTTGTACTGGTCCTGGACCATCTTTAAGGGTCTCTCTGTGTGGATTAGCATCTCTAAGTGGTTCTTTTTATTCACTCTGCAAGCACACGACTGGCATTCAGAGCGATGATATTGGTGGTGCTTTCATTTCTGTCTTGTGCTTGATCCCAAGGCTGGGCTGGTTCAGGGAACTCAACACACAGCCCTGCAAACCCTGCCTGCAGAATCAGGTAGATCCCAGCAGCTGTGGAAGAGAATGGCCCTTGGGAGCACTAGTGCTAAGGTCAGCTTAATAAATATGACCCCTTTTAACTGCTGAAGAATCCCATTTTCAGGCTCGTGAGGGATTTCTCCATTTTGGGGGGCCAGGAGCATCACTGCTCTTCTTAATAGTCCCCTAACAGCTGCTGAGTGATTCGGTGACAGTCCATGTGGTGTGTAATTGATGGCTGCTGCTCCAAGGCCTTGGTGTGAATACATCCTGTACCAGCATGAAGTGATTCATGAAGGTAACAGTTTGTTCTCTGTGGTAGGTCATTGCCTTTTCTGACAGAAAGACAATCTATATAAAGGTTTGTTCTGCAGAGATCTTTTCACCACACATACAAAGATATGGTTAATCCATTGTAGCAAACCAGTTTCAGTTCCCTTCTGTACAAGACGTTTCATACCAGTCTGTGCCTTAGTAACTTTAGAGCAGTCTAGCTGGATACCCAGAGATGTCCTTTTCTTTAGGGATTTGATTTTGCTGAAGCTATTTCAATATTGATCTTTGATGAGTCGATTCTTTTGGATTCATTTTCCCAGCCCTCTGCTCCTTGTGGTGAAAAGATGATTTCAAAAGACTTTGTGCAAACTCCTAGCCTCAGTAGCCCTAATGTTCTTGACTGAAAGAAGATGAGCACTAGAGTTTAGAGGCCTCGCCTTCTGGATTTGCTTGCAGAAATACTTAATCCATTAGCACCTAGGGAACTGCCCACCATGAAATGGCATCGACATTCCAATTTCTTGACATTCCTGAAATGGGAAGAGAGCAGATTCATAAAAATACAGTGCAATTCTGTTATTACTAAATGCACAGCTACATCTTGGACCTCTAGCCCTGCCCATGGCAGGGGGGTTGGAACTTGATGATCTTAAGGTCCTTTCCAACCCTAACTATTCTATGATCTTGTGCAAACAGGGGCAGATGAGAATCACCAGACAGATGCTTGCTTGATGAAAGGCAAATCGAACACTGCAGTGAAAATCCAGCATGATTTCACCTGCTATTGAGCAGTCGCCCAGTGTATACCTGAAGTGACAGCTTAAACAAACAGAGCGAGTAACCAAAGGCCATTAAGCTCTTCATGATTCAGAAACGTGTTGGTCTGCATTAGAGATCTGACAATGAGCAGTTATTAGTAATTTCCATGAACTGTCTTTGGAGCAAACATTGTTCCAGTCCAGTGTTCCTAATTTTGTACTGCTGACTGTGAATTCTTCTTTTCTATTTTTAGCATTTATTTAGTATTAACAAACTTCCTGGTCCCATGCCTCTTACTAAAGATGTTCGTAAAAAGAGTGACACAAATTACTGTTGGTTTCCCATTGCCTATGAATTCGCTTTTCATTAGGAACCGCCACAAAAGCAGCGCTTGCTTTAATCAGCTCTAGTCTCCTTGTTTGGAAAGGCTTGCAAGGTTGACTGGCTTTCTCAACTTGATCTGTGCTCACAGTAATGAGGCATCAGGCTAATGAGACCATTGCCATTACAATTACCAGCTTATTAAATCCTAATTAGGGACCCAATTCTGCCAGGTGCTGAGTGCTGCTTGTAAGTAGCTGAATATTTTCACTTGCCCATTTTTGATCTCTAGTTGAAAGCGGTACTTGAGGAGCATTGAAGCTCACATATAAGGTCTGTTTCAGTGCTAATAGGGTAATTGACCCTAATGATGTTGGCTGGTGTGTAATGGCCAGAGCTGCCTTTCCTTCCTCTGAGAAGCCCAGCATCAATGTCACTGTTAAATGGGCTGTGATTCACATGGCAGAAGGCTGCATGGTGCTGAAGGACAATATTTCCTATATAATGTTCTGTGGCAGATTGTTTTCTGCACATTCATGCACCAGTGAAAGGAGTTTGCAACTTTATTGTTCATCAGTGCCAATTAAACGCAAGCTCCACATTAGCCAGACATGCTTCCTCCTGAGTAAACAGCTCAGTTCTGTCCTTCCAAGGCTGGATATTTGTAAATGTGCAGTGTCTCTCTTAGAATTTAATTTCCAAATGACCTTCCCACTGCCAGCTTTCTGTTTCGTGCGAGTTACTGAGCTGTAGAGAATGGCTCACTGTGAGACTTTGGGTAGTCTGCAAGAGGAGCGAAAGGAAAGCTCTTAACAAAATAGCCACAGGAAAGGAGATCCAAATATGTGTGTCTGGGGTGCTGTTATTAATCCAAGAGTTTTAAAGAAATGACTAGAGTCTTCCAAATATAGCTCTGGGTTTAGTAATCAGACCCAGGAGAGATGACCTGTTGGCTTTTGAAGCCTTCGGCCTCAGACATTTTACTGTTTTGAATCCCAAAGAAAAGCTGAAAAGACAGTGTTAGGCAGTGTCCAAAGCTCCGGGAGGTGGGAATCTGTGATATCAGTCACTTAATTACAGTGGTTTCATTTCCTGGCAAAGCTTCATTGAAAGATCTTGGTTGCAATTAAACTTTAAATGCTTAGACTTTTGCAAGGACTGCTGAATCCCTTAATGCTTTAAGAGATTGAGGATGCCTTTTGATGGAGGGAATCCTGCTTTTAGGCTCTCTGTGATGGGTCATTCCCACTGTCTCTCCCCTATTCAGATTTTGAGCTGTATGCATCTCCTTTGTACTTACTCATTTCCTCCAGGTCTCCACCTCCATCCATGCCCTTGGGCTTGTTGCTGCAGCCAAGGTAAAACCATTTAAAGTCATGCATAAGTGCCTGCTGTCCAGGACATGCTTCAAGAGAATCTGTGGGCTTTGTTTTTATTGTTAGCAAGTGTTTCTCTGCAAAGACAGACACATAGAGTCCCAGATAAGGCCCTCAACTGGAGACTCCTGAGCTTGTCATGTCCCATTCTATTTGCCTTGTAAACAACACATGCTGCAAACCACACCTTTGTGTAGTTATAAGTTCATAGACGACTCCACTTACTGATTGGAAGAAGGCTGTTTGCAGTCTGGCATGTTGCACCGTTCAGGATACAATCTGCCCAAGTAAATATTCCTAAACTCCTCCAGTTTTCCAGCAATTTGACTGCAGCAACTGTTGGCCTAACACATTTCCTCCTGGCCGGGAGCTGTTTGGGCCATTCATTCAAGACAGGAGCCCTTAAATATATCTGTTGCTCTGTGCACGGCATGTGCTGACTTTCACACCTCTTTGTGCATCTATTAAAGTGGAAAACAGTCTCTTCACTGTCTTGCACACAAGCCATGAGGCTTAATTTATCACTGGAAGTGCTCTGAGGTGATTGATTCAGTGGTAAAATGTGTGCGTTTGCTGTATATCTGGTGAACAAGTAGCTCTGATATCCAGGTCCTGAACAGGCTCTTGGAATAAAGGAAAACTGTGCATGTTGGTGGTGGAGATGCCTCTGGCACAGGAGATCAGAAAAAGAATGGGGTAATGAGAACTTGTAATGATCGATAACTACAGGAATTTTAATCAGATAGATTAAGGCAATTACTACTTTAACATGGAGATGAATTACTAAAAAGCAGAGAAATGTGCTGATATGAATAAGGATCAAAGAGTTTGCATGGCAAACTGGGGTGATCGGGCAGGGAGCAGTGTGTGGGAGCAGGGAGAGGATGTGGCGCCTCTCATGCTGCTGGTGGGACCATTGCTGGGGAGACTGTTACCATCTGTGTCCTTAAAATAAAATAGGCAAAGTAGAGAGTGGGTAGGAAAGAACCAGAGACAAGAAAACAGTCTTGGCAGCAGGAGAGTCAAACAGACAACCCTGTTTAGGTAGTGGAAACGCTGCCAGAGCACTTGATTAGAGCACGCTAATGCCTTCGTGGAGATGGTGCTTGGTGATAAAAGGTCTCTTTTATGTAGCAACAGAAGTAATGGTGAGAGGGACTGATTAGAAGTGAAGCTGGACAAATTAAGAGCAATTCTTGGATATCAACTGCTGAAAGAGGCTGCTGGGAGGGCGGCAAGTTCTCGGTATCCAGATGCCTCCACGTCTAGACTGGCTTGTAGTTAAGAATTTAAGCTATTGACAGATATGTTCTGTATTTCAGTGAGATGCAGGTTGTTCTGTTTCCAATGCAGGCAGGCTGGAGCTACGTGTGAGGCTGAGCAGAGGATGATTATCTCCCATGCCTGCCCATGGGTCCTATGTGAGTCCCACTTGTAGACCAGCTCAGGGGAGCAGCCTTGTCCTGTGTGAAAACCCGGCCCTTGGGCTTCAAAGCATCCCCTTAGAAAAACATCCCCCCATTCCAAAGCCAGGTAAGGCAGAAATCACCTGCAGCTGAGCTTGGTCCTGCCCAGGAATCCTACTGAAGATCAACATTTCCCAGAGGGAATTATAGATGCTTTAGTGAAAAATTCCTGTGATAGCTCTTTGGCGTGATTAAAGTCTATGGCAAGTTACAGGCTTCTGTGTCGGAGCACGCATTGACTTGATGACCTTGAAGGTCTTTTCCAACCTGGTTTATTCCTATTCGGAGAAATCTCCAGGAACTCACCAACAAAGCTGAAGTTGACTAGCCGGTATTCCTTATTGCAGCGCCGGGAGACACGGGGGATAGCTCCTCCTAGCGTGTGTCCCCGAGTTGCTAAACCAGCCACCCTTGTACAGTCAGTAGTCATACATATTCATTACGTGCATACATGCATATTCATGAGGCTAAGTATGAATTACATCATCCTTCGAGGAAGCTTCCCCATGTGTACAAAATGGTGGTGGTCTCTGGGGTCATTTACTTCTTCCAACACTCTTCATCACTTCTGGCAGCCTTTGAAGCACGTGCAGTAGATAACGCTTACACCAGCTTAATTGGTTCGGTAGCACTGCAGACATAATCATCCCGTCCTACTTATCAGTTAGCTTAGCTGCAGCCCATCCTGGACATCTGCTAGTTTCAGATACTCTTTATCTACACGTCCTGTTTTTCTGTCCTGTTTTCTTACACTTATCTTTGTACTAAGGTCATAAGGACCTAAAACTACGCCAACTACAACGGTTTATCTTATACAAGGATTCTCATATTCTCTAACTGCACTCTGACTATATTTTTTCTTCTTCTGTGAAACGTGTCCCTCAGTTATTTTCCATTGCTACTGTTACAAAGCCATCAAACTTAACGTTACTTAGAACTGATTCGACTTATTTACAAAGGTTTGTATTTCATTTTGTGCCTCCTTGTCTCAAATGCCCCCTTTTTCTGTCCTTTTGCAAATTCTTTTGCAACACTTTACGTACTTCCATTACCGCTTAGAGTCTTTTTGAAATATTTTCCTGTTTCTACTTGATGCTTGATTTCATTCCTTTTCCAATTTTCATAATTTATCATAGAACAACACCAGAAGGAACGTTGTATCATACCACAAGTAATCAATATTGAAACAATATTAATATTCCTGCAACCAGTTGCCTCAACCAGGAGAGATCAGGTAACCATGAAGTTAACTTTTTCCATATTTCTTCAACCCCCAAGTGGTATCCTCCTTGACCATTTCATGAACTATTTTAGATTGTTTCCAAATTTCCTCCAGATCTATTTCGATTTTGCCACTTTGACCTATATGGGAACAGCAACTCTGATTATGGAGCAAACTCCTCCTTGTGAAGCCAATAACATATCTAGAGCCATTCAGGTTTGTAGTACCACTTTAGATAGGCGAGTTACCTCCTTTTTTTCCGCTTGGATTATATCAATAGTTTTGCTTTCTATTTCCTCTATGGTTGCTGAGATATTTACGATTGCCTTCTCTAATTCACTTACTCCCAAAGATGGAATTAACCATCCTGCAAAACTATGAAAAGCGGTTTTCCATTCGGCAATAGGGTTAAACTCTTGTTTGATCTATTTAACAAAACTTCTAACCCAGGTTCCAGAAGGATGTATGTCAATAATAGTAAGATTGGGTACCACAGCACCTAAGGTGCATTCCCCCTTCCAATTGGGGGGTAGAGTCTTATAAGAATTTTCTCCACATAACCAATACCATCCTTTCCCTTCAGGCCACCAGTGAACTACGATAACATCTATTAATAGTGTGATTGCAATTTGAATGGTTACCTACACCTGTGGCGTGTAAGCAAACATGATCTCCTACACTGGTTCCTGGTATAATACATCTTTGTACACAGGTACAATACTTTCTACTTGGATTAGGATTAACTCTCCCAAGTCTTAACTTCTCCCTTGGACGTAGATTGCTAGTGTTCACCCACAAGTTTGTCCATGAGAGAGTGTTGGGAATTGGAATGCCAATTAATGGAGGGTCTGGATTTTCTCCTGATTTAGGCAACTGTGCACACACCCAGCAGTCACTGCGATTACAGACTTTAGTAACACTGTATTTTAACTTCCAGTATAAGTTTTGATCCCAGGCTTGTACGCCAATTATCATATAAATCCAAATTATGGCTGACACAATTTCATACCTAAAGGTCCTGAAGGTTCGATCCGCCATGTCTTCTCTGGCTCTGGTGCTTTCTTTATTCTTGAATAATGTATCCAAGCAGGTTGTTCCTTTATCTTCACTGCTGTAAAGGTAGTCAATAATATCTGGTACGGTCTGCTCCACTTCTCCTGTAGGGGAAAATTCTTAATATAATCCCAGTATCCAGATCTGAAAGGGTGAATCGGATAATCCAAACCTCTTGCTCTTGTCTCTAATATTCTCTTATTTATTTCTTCTAATTGTTTTCCCAGATTGACCAGAAACTGTGAGAGATAGCCTTCTCCCACTTCTTGAAGGTTTTCTCCTTTAAACTAGCATTGATATGGTCTTCCATAAAGAATTTCAAATGGACTAACTTCTTTTGACTGAGGTTTAGTTCGAATTCTTAAGGCTTGGTGCCAATATAAATTCATTTCCTAACATATTTTACTAATTTGTTGTTTAATCAGATGGTTTATCTTTACTCCTTGCCCACTGGCCCGAGAGCTGAATGGAACATGTAGTTCCATCAATTTCTTATCAATTAGATTAGGTCAATCATTTTCCAATGTTTTGCTAATTTCTTGTAACAATTTTGCTCCAAAGTGTGAAACTCAGTTGGAAGAAATATCCACTGATACCCCCAAAAGAGGTACTATCTTGTTTAATAATATTTTGATTGCTTGTCCTGCATTATTTATTCTACAAGGGAATGCTTCTGGCTAGCTTGGAAAAGTATCCATTGACACCAACAAATATCAATAGCCTCCTTTTCTCAGTAATTCAGAAAAATCTGTTTGCCACTGATGTCCTGGATAACTTCTTCTCCCAATTGTCCCTGTTTGATTTCTATTTTCAGTTTTAGGATTATTCTTAAGACAGAGCTGACATTGTTTTGTCACTAACTGAACTATGGTGTATAGATTCCTTCCTACATTTTGTTTGTCTAAGCATTTATACAAAGCGCTGCTACCCCAATGAGTTTTATTATGTTCCTCCTGAGCTAGCTTCCAGAGTTGATTATACGGAATTACAATTCCCCCATCAGGTATCTGAACCCAACTATCTTTGCTTTCCTGTCCTTTCAGATCTTCAATCAACTTTCTATTGTCTTTTGAGGATATATTCTATGATTCTGTATAGTGAAGTCCCTATAGTAATCATGTGAACCACAATTAATGAGCTGCGTCAGATGGGTTTAAGGCTGGTATTGAATCAGGTTGTAGATCCTTTGTCCTGGGTTCAGCAGTAGCAGTCATTTTTTCTCTTTCTTGGTAGCTGGTGCAGTGCTGTGTTGTTGACTTTCGGCCTGGGAACAGCGCTGATAACACCGATGGTTTTAGTTACTGCTCAAATGTTTGGTCTGGCCAAGGACTCTGTGGGTCTCATGCTCTGCCAGGGAGGAGGGGAAGCTGGGAGGAAGCAGAGACAGGACACCTGACCCAAGCTGACCAAAGAGGTATTCCATACCACAGCACGTCATGCTCGGGTTGTAACTGGGAGTTACCCGGAAGGGCTGGGGCACTGCGGGGTTGGACTAGGTATTGGTCGGTGCTTGGTCAGGTGGGGTGGGGTGAGTTATCGGTCGGCGGGTGGTGAGCGGTTGTATTTTCTTCCCTTGTTATTTCCCTTATCATTATTGGTGGTAGCAGCAGTGGTTTGTGTTATACCTTAGTTACTGGACTGTTCTTACCTCAACCCATGGAAGTTGCATTCTTCTGATTCTCCTCCCCATCCCTCCGGGAGAAGGGGGAGGGCAAGAAGGGGGGGAGTGAGAGAACGACTGTGTGATTTATGGCTGACTGGGTTTAAACCATGACATCCTTTAAGGTGAATTACCTGTTACTGATCTTGATGCTGATAATTTTATGTTTTCTTTTTTTAAGGAAGAGGAGACAAGCATGAGATCAGCCTCCACTGGGAATGCAGATGTGTGCTGAGGGGAGGAGGAGTTGCACTAACATTTACATTTGCAGTGCCCAGTTTGAATGTACACAAAACCAGGGTGTTGTACTGATGAAGTCAGCTGTGGTACAATAGACTTCAAAATACATAGCTTAAAGAATGAAGTCAGTTATGGCTTTTCCCCTGTGGTGAAGCATGGGAGTTGATGCACGAGCCCCTGTGCTGGGAATGGGCTGGATTTGAAGAGTCCAGTGCCCTGGGCAAGGATCTCCTGCCTTGAGTAATTTTTCCAGGGTATGGGATTTGGGGATGAGTTGTAACATCTGACATCCCCTCTTTAAGTAGGAAGCCCTCTGCACTGTGTAAGGTCTGCACAGCTTTCCTGAAGTGAAGGAGAGCCAGAGCTGTTGCCCATTCCCTGCATGCAGCAGTGATGAGGTGTCCACCAGCTCTGCGGGTTGCTCCTCAGGAGTCCTGGTGGAAGTCATGGTGGGTGCATGTGCAGATCAGTGGCTTCAGCAAGGGAAAGGGATGTTGGCAGTGAATCTGTAACCAGTGCGCACCTTGGCTCTGCTTGGAACAGTGGATTTATTCCCCTGCATTTTAGAGGTGGATGCTCAAGGGGTAGGATTGACTCTCAAGGTGACAAGAGGAAGTGGTGGACTACAGGTGAGGAGGGAAAGGAAAGACATCAGACTTGATAACTGTTTGCCTCATGTTTTTCTTGCTGGCATCTCGTATAAACTACACGGGCAATGACACTGCATCTGCCTGTTTCTCTCCCTCTCATCACCTAGGTCTGGCAGAGTGCCCGGACCGTTCCATTGAGCAGCTGCAAAAACCACACACAATGTGCTGTGTGCCAGGCTTGGGAAGGCAACCAAGCTCAAAGCAAAGGCCCATGCCAGCCTTCAGGCTTCAAGAGCTTTTGCTTTCTGTTTGAGAAGATCATCTACTCACCCTTAACAGGAAAACGTCAGCTTGAGCCAAATAGATGGAACGACTCAAAAATCTAAGAGCTGCTTAATATCAATATTGTGTTCTTCTCCTTGGCAAGGCAAGCCAAGAGAAATTGGAGGACTCCCTCAGTGTCAAATCCAAGCAGTGGATTTGGTGCTATTCATGTGTGAGGGGATATATTTTCAAGCAGTGAGACATTAGGTACTGATCTGCTCCCTGATTCCGACGTGATGGGCCAAGTTCTCAAAGTCTGGGGAAAACATCTCACAAAAAATCAGACATTTCATATGAATGTATGCCTGGATATGTAGGTATTGGAAAGAACCCCAACCTAGCCTTGCTTAAAAACAAGGAAAAGCCACAGCCTTCGTCAGTTAGGAGTATTTCAGAGTATGAAAACAAGGCAAACCTGGTATTTCTGTAAATCCCACAAGGAAAAGAAGTTGTGCAGGTTTATTCTGTTGCTTTACATCTCACTTTAAGTCTTTCCTTTTGCATTTTCTATGAAGTGTTCCCGTTGCTTGGCTGCCCTGGGTGCTCTCTTCTCTTGCTTGCACACACAACCTGGGCAATCTGGTATGCAAAGAGCTCCTGTTCCCTAATTTGACCCTGCAGCTATGATGGGTCTGTGCAAAGGAGGTGGTGCAATGGCACATGAGTAATCACCAAGGTTTTCCCTACAGTGCTCAGGTGGATGATGTGACACTGCCCCAGTACAGTGTCCGCTTGTGGATGTTGTCCCTGTGCCCCTGCTGGGGGCATCTGAACTGTGGAGAGCATGGGGAGGAACCTTGGTTCCTCCTTGGGCCATGGGAATTGGGAATGGGTCTTGGCACAGTCCCTGCCTATCCGTGTGCTCATGGGAACTGCGTCTGCATCACAAGCATCCTCTTCTGCAGAAGGAATAACCCAACAGCTTGGAGGGAAGCTCCAAGGAATGATCTGCTGCCTCTTCCTCTCGCACCTTTATCTGTTCAAAACAGACATCTTCTCCTGTTCTTGACTTGCAGGACAGCATTGCGTTGCTGGGCTTGGCTAACATCAACAGCCCACATACTTTTAGTCTGATTCCGGCTTTTGTTCCCTGGCTGTGGGTTGGCTTCTGTGGTGAAGCCTGCAAGACCTTTTCCTCTTGGCAGTCTGGCCCATGCTGAAGGCTGAAGTTAGTCCCCAGAAAGGGGATGAACAACAGAAGACAGGGAGGTTGTTTTTTGTACAGTTGGTTTGAACCTGTGGGCTCACCCTTGTGGAACCAGAAAGCAGCTTACACTTGTGATGATGACAACTCCTGCCATGCAGGGTGGAACTAGTGCACACTGTCCCTTCTTCAGCGCTAGGCAGCTTTGGTGCTCCTCTATTCAAAGGAGGAAGCCAGGTGAATAACTTGGGGCTGATAAAAGACCCACAGTTCCTGCATGGCAACTGTGACTGGTTTCTGTTTGGGAGGCACATAAGGCTTGTGATTTGGAAAGAGCAGCATACATGAATGTTATCAGGGAATGCTGATGAATAACGTTGCTTTCCAGATATTCTTTTGCTTCTAATCCTGAATGACTTTTGGATAGCACTGATGATGAGGGATCTTGTCTGAACTGGATTTTGCAGGGAATCTTGCTGCTTGGAACAGGCTGAAACCCCCAAGCCCAAACTTATGCAAGTTCAGTGCAAGATTTGCTTTAATTTTTATATTAAGTCCTTATTATTTGTAAATTACTTTCTCTAACTTTGGGTTGTCACGAGGAAAAAATACATTTTCACCATACATGTGGATATGGAATCAATTTTCACAGCTGCAGGAAACTAGCCAGGGCTTGTCTTGCTGCTGGAAGCTTGCTTCGTTGGGGAACAGGAGAGTGAGTATTTCTGATCATCTGGCCTGAAGTCAGGCACAAACCAGTCCTTAGGATGCTGTACAACTGCATTTAGTTTGAGATCTGCACTCTGTCTTATGCTTGGCTGATGAGATGATTTGGGATGACAAGTTCCCCCAAAGGACCTCCGCTCTGGTCCTGTCCAGTCTGGACTAAGAAGATAATAAATTTAAGTACTAATCCATTTAGGCTGAAAATGCGATTTCAGAAGATGTTTGCTAAGCACAGCCCCGTTCCATGAGAGCAGGTGCCGTGGATATTTCCCATGTGTATTTGTAAAATCATTCAGAATATATTCATTTATTTTTATGAGCTCTTGTCATTACAGAAAGCATCAACAGCCAACCACGCACCCCTGCTGGACTCTGCAGCAACCCTACTGAGCAGTAAGCAGCCTGATGCTTTTATAGTCTGACTAATGTCTGCAGGAGACTCCACTGGCTTCTTATGGGTTGCAAAGAACAGTGATGGAGAAAAGCCTTGTGGCTGAGAGCTCTGGGTTCTTCCTTCTGCTTCAGTTCCCTCAGCTCTGCTGCAGGCAGCGTGCAGCCAAGCACAGGGTACTGTTATTGAATGAGGAATGTACTGTGTTTTGGTAGAGGTCTATAGCCACACTCATACCACCCATTCAGTCTGGATGATGTTCAAGCAGTGCTCTTAGATAACTCTTAGGGACTGTAGTGACAGGACAAGGGGTAATGGGTTCAAACTGAAACAGGGGAAGTTTAGATTGGATATAAGGAAGAAATTCTTTACTGTAAGGGTGGTGAGGCACTGGAATGAGCTGCCCAGGGAAGTTGTGAATGCTCCATCCCTGGCAGTGTTCAAGACCAGGTTGGACGAGGCCTTGGGTGATATGGTTTAGTGTGAGGTGTGCCTGCCCATGGCAGGGGGGTTGGAACTGGATGATCTTAAGGTCCTTTCCAACCCTAATGATTCTATGCTTCTATAACTAGTGAGGAAACACTTTGAAAGTGGTTTTAACTAGGTGTGGGTGGAGTGTTTTTCAACAGAGAGAATCAACCCAAAAATAAAGGATGTGTGCTGTGAATTTTGAGAAAGGTCAGTGAGTTATTTCAGTTGAGGGGAAAAAAAAGAATCACTTCTTATTTGGAAGCACCGACATTCTTTTTATTTGAAACATTGACTTTTTCTTGAGCAGCTTCCTGTGTTTAAAATTTGCTCCAACAGCAAATGTTAGTGAATGGATTTAAATGACCTTTCAAGTGAAAGAGTTTTGTAGGCTGACACCAAGCAGGGTGTTCTTGTTTGCTTGTCTCAGTGACGACTCAAAAAGAAAAAAAAACCTGGTTTGATTTCTTTGGAGACAAACATTTTCCAAAGCTCATCCCAAACCCTGAAAAATTCATTATTTATCAGGTTTTAGTCATTAGTTGGCAAACAGCATCCTTTTACTTTGGCTAAATCAAATTTAGCAATTTAGAAAGAAAAGTATTTCTTTTACAATTAACCCTAGGTAATTTCCACATGTTAAGCTAATATATACTGATACGGTGGTAATGACTTGCATTTTCCTTAAAGGTTACCTTAATGTCTCTGTTGAAATTGGACCTATGTAGCCTTTAATGTTAATCGATGAATTTGCCAACATCTTTCAATGACCTTTATGACTTGGAGCTTTCCAGAACTGACTTTAATTAAAGATGAGATGGAATCAAAGTAAATTCTTAAAACCTCTGGTTTATTATTCCCCATTAGAATTCTCCTGAACTACCCAGCTGTCAGAGATGGAGTGGAATTTATCATGAAGTTATTCACTTAGATAATTACATGAACCTGCAGCTTTACTTGAAATGGAAGTGAAAGAAGGCAGCAGGGTGCCACATGTGACAAGTTTGCTTCCTGGCAGACTTCTTGGGATTATTTAATTGTCCACCCAAAGTTTGAGGAGGGTCCATTAAATTTCTGCTTTTGATATTTTAAATCTATAATAGAGTCTGCAAAGACGAGAACTCCTAGCAGTGTTCAGCTCAGCTCTTCTTCTTTTTGTATTGAGCCTGAAGGGGAATACAAATAGGGATTACACAATCTAGCCCCTAATATATCAGTTATTCCAAGCGCACCCGAACGTTCTTTCCTGCCCTCACTGACGCATTGAAAACTAATTGCAGAGAAAGAAAAAGAATGGCTGGGAAGAACAACACTCTGTGATAGAGAGTCTTATAGAGGGCTGCCTGCCTTGTGCACCAAGGACATTTTTGCAAGACTACTTGGTTTCTGTTGCTGTGACTCATAGTAACAGTGCTGGAGGAGGGCTTTCTATAGAGTGGGTGCCATCAGCATTGGGCTGTTATGAAAGCCAGAATGGTTGAATGAAGCCATATGCTATTCATAATTATTTTCACAACACCTGCAGGATTGATTTTAAAATAAATACCCTGAAATGTGAGGAAAGCCTAACTAGAAAATCCTGACTAATGGGAGAAAGAGAAGCTTGCGGTGCTAAGCCTGGACCTAGGGATGTTTTTGTCCATTAGTGCTTTAGCAAATTCTCTAAGAAGAGGATGGAGACAGTAAAAAAGTTGTGTGTTGGAGGGACCGTTATGGTGAAAGCACTTGTTAAAACCCCACACCTACAGCATTTTGTGCTTTCCAATCCTATGAGCCTGCTTGACATGGCCTATGTAAAGGCCGAGGGAAAGCATCATCAGGAAGGGAGCAGAGATGACAAGGAGGCTGACGCAGACAGAAGGCTGCTGCTGAGAAGCCTCATGCAAGGGGGTTAATTTGGTGCAATGCTTTTGGAAAGCTAGGTTAAGACTTAGTTTTTAAGAGGAGGCATAAAGCCATGCTTTTCTGACGACAGGGTGATGTCTGAACCTGCGGGTAAGTCTCAGCTTGCTGTTTCCCCCCTTTTCCAAAGAAGAAAGTAGTTTTCTGCTGGCTTGTTCTGGGATCTGACTGCTTCCCTATGTGTGCTGGCTTCGCCAGTTTTCTGTTGAGTTTCTGTGATCTGCATTCTGCAGGCTCTAAAACCAGCCTGACCAGGGTCTGCATGGAGGTGCTACGACGCAGGGAAGCCTATTGAATGAGGTGGGGAAGGTTGAATCCCCAGTTGTATCTACACCGTGCACACCACTGTGAAAATACCTGCTATTGCAGGGGTTAAATTCATCTTCTGGCTGGAGAAGAGAGTCTATGGGTGCAGCAAGCTGTGCCTCGCAGAATACAACTGCAAAGACAAAGCATTCTTTTTGGTCACTATTAAGCCTCCACTGTTTTGGCTTTCACAGATGGCTGCAAATTCGATGCCATGTAATAAATCCTGATCTGTTTATCATAAAGCAATTTCCAAACTACGTAATCTTAATTTTAATTAGCAGGTCTTGTGAATACGGGAGCTCGTAAATTCAGTGCTCTCTTGGGGCTCAAGTGATTTAATGCAGTACTAATTTCAGACTTCAGTAGCTCTTCGATTGCACCTGCAACTCTTTGGTATTACTTTTCCCGGCTGACTGTGTGTATTACTCTTCCAGGGGGTACTGTCTATAGCAACAGTGCATAAAAGGAGAGACGTTGTACTGCTGGCTGTTGCATTAAATGCAACATCTCTAGGACTGCTCTGAAAGGTTTAATAGTGTTGCTGATATATTTCCTAGCTATTTCTACAAGTTTGGATTTTCCAAGCCAAGAAAGTAATCTCTGGATTTCCCCAAGGGTTCCTACTACCTACTGCCACAAAAGTGTCTTAGTTCTTAATGACATGAAGATAGAAATAGATATTCTTTTGCACACTGTTTGCTGTCACAGACTTCAGTTCTAGGAATCTCCATAACTGCTGGGCCAAGCAAGATTGATGCGGCATTGGTAAGCAAAGTGTACTTCTGCCTCCTGTGCTCTCTTCTTTGAACAGAGAGGAAAATGTTATTAAACTGTGTTTAAGGTGATTGACTTTCATGCAGTCACTTGTCAGCCTTTGTTGATATGCTTCTTCTAGAGCACACAACTCATGTAAGACAACTTTGCTTTCCTAACCAAGAGGCCACATCATTTTATGGGTCTCATCATATTCTTCCTTGAAGATATGACTAGAAGAAAAATTCAAAGATTGGAATACACCATTCTAGGGCTGACTTCCACGTGTGTGCTCCTTGACTGTGAACAAGCCTGGGTAATTGCTTCCATGGCTCTTGGACACCAGGACTAATGCGTGCTCATACATCCATCATGCATCCTCATGAATGTGTCATGAAGCCCCCTGGCAGTCACTCCTTGTGACTTGCTCAGTGAAGGAAGGGAGCTTTGCATTTCTGATAGTGATGGAACAGTGCATACGGTTGAAAGAGAAAAATAAGTCTTTAATCTCATGAGCATGCTTTGGTTTGCATTTCATTTAGGTTTACTTTTTACTACAAGAACGTGCATGTTTACTAAAACCCATGTGATTGAGAAACTGATCTATCCAGTTTAAACCCTCTAAGAAAGTTGATCAAAGGCAGGTAGGAGAACTGCCTACCCATGGGTGGTATTTATTACTTACATATAGTGGTATCTTGATGCTATCTTATTTAATTTCCCATTATTATGATGATTTTTCCCTTTAAATATTTTATTCAACGTCTTACTGTGAATCAAAGAAACTAAGAAATTTGTGGGTAGATTTTTGCTGTGGTGTAATATCTGAAATCAGCATAGGAATAGAAGAGTTTTAATACATAACAACAAAAGAAATGAACTAATAAAGAGCATGAATGTTTATGAAGAATTAAGGGAAAGCAGCTCAAGGGAAAAGAGGAAGATGCTGATGGATCTCTGGCAATGTTTGAGGCCAGGTTGGACAGGGCTTGGAGCAAGCTCCTCTAGTGGAAGGTGTCCCTGCCTGTAGCAGGGGGTTGGAACTGCATGAGCTTTAAGATCCCTTCATCTCCTCAGAGGGCTCTTCTCTCTTCCCTTTGTGTACAAGGAGACTGGTGTTTCCTGGAGCCATTGGGTCCATATCCAGGCTGACAGCCCAAGGTCTTCATAGCATGAGTGTTACCTTGGCTTCAGGTAACGCTACCTGCTGTTTGGTGAAAGATACCTGCATTTGTGTAGCATTATTTGGCTTTGGCAAACTTGGTAAAACCATTTTGTACAAACTCTCTGGGGATTCTGAGGGTTAAAAAAACCCCAAACCACAACATCCCAAACTCTGATTTGTTCATTTTTCTCTCCTATTTCTAAATTTGTGGTGTTAGTGAAATGATTTTTAAAAATGAGTACTTCTAAATGAGAACACATCACACATTTGAGTTAATTTCAGCCTCACTTAAAGGGTTTGCAGATCTTTGGGGCTTTTTAAACAAACTTGGGTTGAACAAACTAGACCCCAGTTAATTATTATGTGGCTTGAAATGTGATTTGTGAGTACCATGCACATCTCTTAGAGCCAGCTCTCTGCTTTTTAGCATTCAGGAACTAGCAGTTGCTGTGCATTCCTAGGCAAAAATGTGTCCTGTTGGCTGTAAAGGAATATGATGCATTCCTGTGAGGAAAATGATAGTAATACAACATAATATAGGGTCTCCCTTTGGTTGTAGCACAAAAGATTAGTCAAATTGCAGATGCTGTTTATGCATGTAGTGTACAAAACAAAACATAATGCAAATAGAATGGTCTATTGCCTTATGAAGGGAAAATACGTGTCTCCATCAGCTTCCCTTTGTCCTTATAAAGAGTATGTTCTGATATATAATCTGCTGTGGCATGCACACGCTCCATGGGAACTTCACACTGATGAGCAAAAGGCAGATTTAGGCACGTTTTTGAATTGCTGCTGTATTATAGGACTCCCAGATGCCCAAGTAAAGTGTTATGGGAGTGGTGAAATCACAGTTCCTCTGCTTGTTATTCCGAGTGCTGAATTTCTAAGGAGAACCCCAGGTCTTCAGCTTTGCCCTTAGCATATGTCCTTTATGCGATTTACTTGCCCTAGCAGGGCAGCTGCCTTGTCTCTTCTGCTGGGGTAATTCTTCTGTGGTGGTTGAACAAGCTGTTAAGGGGAAATCAACTAAGCTGGCTCAGCTACCCCAACTCATCAGCAGTCCCGAGTGTGGTTCTGTGACCACTTCAAGGGCACCTGATGGGGCACAGAGAAGAGTCTGTGGGCTGGAGGTGAAGAGGAAGTGTCACTATCATGCTGAGGCTTGGCAATACCCGAATTTAAAGAGCTGCCTGGGGACAGCTGCATGCTCCTTCCCCCTCAGTGCTGCTCAGGCTTTAGTTCTCAATATGAATGAGATATTTTGCTATTTTTCCTATTCTAAAGCAGCCTTACTGCAGAAGTGAGGACTGTCTTTCCTCCTCACTGCTTCTCTGCAAGGTTTTGTGAAGAAACCAATCTCTGCCCCAGCATCAGCAGTGTGTGTGCATCCTTGTTTTCAAAGTAGCAAAGGCATTGTAGGGTGTCAGTCATCCTTTGCTCTCGCTACAGGTGGAGAAGTATGTTGCGAAGCTGTGATGATTGCCACCCTTCTTAGTGAGAGTCCTTGTTGATCTCTGCTGTTATCTGAGCAGCTCTCTGTTGAGTACTTTCCTTGAGTGTTCTTGGCCTACTGATGCATGGCAATGTGAGTGTGTTATGCCTATGACCTCTTGGTACACATGAACACTCAGGAGACAATTAAACAGCTCAGTCTGATCGAAGAAAAGGCATCTGAAAAGACTCCAGTTCTCTCTGCATGCACCAAAACTGACAAGCAAGTGATGAGCGTACACAGTTGGCTATGTAGTATTTATTCTGATAAGTATCTCTGCCCTTTGAAAACAGAAATGGCAATGTTAGCTGGTAGTAATCACTTAGGAAGATGATGTATTTAACAACTGATAAGGTTTATCCTATTCTTGTATGTGTGCCAGAGTGACATTTATGTTTTTAAATAGGTGCAGACTGGGTTTTATGAATATTAAAGGAATTCTCCAGGTCCCCTGAACAGTGCAGTATGTTATAGAAGGCTGTGATTCAGCTAGTGGAGATGAGTGTAGCAGCAGCACGATCTGCTATGCCTGGTGATCTGCAGATTTGGACCTACTGGAGAAATGTAGGCTTATGGACCCAAACTGTTATATTTTGCACAACCACTTTGCCTAATGGAACAGGCTGGAAAATGGATTTTTCTCCTTAATGGGTAAATCACAGTGGTGACTTACCCATTAAGGTAAAATGTGATAGTTTTGAGCAGGATGAAATTCTGAAAACCAATGTAAATCTAATAGACAAAAGTTGATAAAATTGGAAGGCTCGGTTGATTTTTTTAATGTCAGAAACCTTGGAAATCTCTGAATGAAAAGTCTTTCAGGGGGAATATTTTCTGTGTGTGGGGGAAAGGGTTCATGGGATTGTGCCATTTTTCATGGTAGGAAAACTGAATCAGCTGTAAAATTCCATTCTTGGGGGCGAACTATGTGAACGTACATGGAACATCAGCCAGGGCAACCTCTAAGCTATGCCACAAGTATAACATTTTATAGAGGAAAGCATCTGTATTTTTTATGAAGTCGGAATGGGGTCCCAGCAGTGTTTTCTTTGAGTTGCTCTTGTCAGGAGGAATAGAACTTTTAGTTCAAATGACAGTGTCACACTAGTCAGACTTCTATTATAATTTTTAAGGAGTGCTTTAGGGAGCTATACACATGACAGAGTTTGTGATACTGATGTGATTTAACAGAAATGTCCTCAATTTTCTAAGCTGTTCCTTCAGGTGTTTCGATGTATTTCTCAGGGTGTTTAATAACTCCAGCACATCGCATTTGCTGCAAGACCAAAGGACATTCTTTGTACTGATATTTGTACAGACTTTGGTATCCTGGGTATTTAAAAATCAATTTTAATGCTTTTGAAATAACTAATTGTTCGTTATTCTCTTTCAATTTCAGCCTCTTTTACCTTCTCCACTTCAGTTTATGCTCTTTAGTGCTTCTCAACCTCAGTGAAAAAAAACCTTGATCTTTCTTAACCAAAGAGGATAGAGAGAGATGCTTGGTAGGGCATCCCCATGGGACAAACTTGTCCCACCTTGCCAGCCAGCAGCTGCTGAGCACCCCACAGCACCCCAGTGTCCCTCTAGGGTGCTGCTGAGCATTTTTTATGTACTAGAAGAAGCAAATCCAAACCCAAGGCTACCACCTGCCATGCCAAGCATGGATGCAGGAGAGGGCTCTGCAGACAGAGGCTCAGCCTAACTCTTGGACTTGAACTGGATCTGGGCTTGCTTTAGTGTAAACAAGGGTTTGGGATCTGAAAGAGAAGATGCTCTACATCTAATAGCTTGCTTGGTCACATCTTTGGGACAACAGTAAGGCATGATCTGGCTCCAGGCATGGTTACTTTCTGTGGCTGAAAGGATGCAGAAGCAGAGCTGGCCCTGGGCTTGTCCCTTGGAGCTTCAGTTGCCTGGAGACCTGAGCTTTCTCCAGCACTGGTCCTTTGACGAGTCTTTCTGACCCTTTTTGTGTCTTCAAATGAACACAAGAAGGCATACTGAAGCTCTTGAAATTAGACTAGTTTCTTGCTTTTGCATATGTTAATCTAGATGAATTTGTTTACCAAGTCCAACATGACTCTTTTAATTTGTGGTATGACTGAGAGCAGAGTAGCATCACATTCGTTACAGGGGAGGTGCAATTAACCTGAACAGCTCAATTACTATTTCAATACATTGTTTGGGTTCTAATATTTTTTTTTTTCATTATTAGGATCACTGAAGAACAGCTTTCAGCTGAACTTTCAAATATGTTTTTCATCATGGTTTAGAACTGGATTGTGTCCAATAGAGTCTGAATAACCAGTTATGTCTATTTAGAGAGACCTATTTTAATTCTCCTTTGGTGACCTTACACAGGCACTCAAAGAGGATAGAATGAAGCAGCTTTAACTCCAAGTGCATCAAAGTTTAATGTTGGTGTTTCCATGTTGCTGGGGTTGAAAGGATACTGACAGCTAAAGTGTTTTTAGGGAGAAACAGCAGGAAGACAAGTTTTTTGAGTCCTGCAGTGAGGATTATGGTTGTTATGGTTACTAGATTAGCTGTATTGCTTCCACATCTGAATTCATCCAGAGTCTCACCCCCACTGGAGGATATGGATTTCCATCCTACAAGATGTACCTTGGCCAATTGGTCCATTCATTTGTCACCATTCAGAAATAAAAAGGGCCCACAGCTATCTCTTTTGTCACAATTGTTTCAGGCTCTCTAGCTGCATCTGTGGGCTCCAAGTGTGTTATGGTTACAGCAGTTGATGGAATTGACTCAGAAATTATACTTCTCGGAACAGAGCACTGTTACTTAATAAATCCAAGAGCAGAAAATGAAGGATAAGGATATAAACTACAAATCCCATATCAATATTCCCTTAGGAAAATATTTTCTCATTATTTTATGAAGAAGTTTAGAGCATTTCTGACCTGCACTTTTATTAGCACACTTAAAAGGGAACCTTAGAGACAAACATATTTGAGCAAGAAAGATCACCAGAGAAACATGCTTTTAGCAAAAGGATCCTTTTTAGTTTCAACTGGGGCTAAAAGAAGCTGGCTGCACAAGAACAGCCTGTGGAAAAGCTGCATGGAGAACAGGAAACCTTGAACCATAATATAAATCTCAAAATGCTTGAAAACAGTGAGAAATGCAAAGGGGACTTTTATTGCCGTCTCTTTTCTCTTACTTACCTAACTTCTGAAAATCCTCCTCCTCCTCTCTGTAGGGCTGATATGTTGGAAAGATCAATGTCCTTTGATCTCTTGAAAGCAAACCTTGTTAATCCAGCCCTGACATGCAGGGCTGGATTGGATTCCTTTACCTACACTTGTATGTTTTCTTCTTATCTAGTGTATTTTATCTTCAGAGTATTGTTCTCCTCTCTAGTGATCGATTTGCCTCTGGTGATTTATCTTTGCTTCCAGGCATGCTGCATTTCAATGCTTTCACTGCAGCACAAGTATTGAACACTCCAGACATGACTTCACCACCTTGAATCCCTGGACCCAAACCTCAACCTTCCCGGTTCTTCAGGCCTCTCTAGTACCTTCCTGCAGGTGTTAAAGGAAGTCTTTATTGATTCAGTATGAAATGAATGGTACAGCACCACTTGAGTCTTCTAATGTGTTTTGCATCTGCTTCCTGTTTGCATTTCTGGGTGTATCCACATCCCTCTATCAAAGCTGTTGGTAGGAATCGTATGCTTATGACGTTAGCTGTGGGACAACTGGGGCTCACACATATTAAGAGGTGTAACAAGCGGCCTGAGGGATTAACAGCTTGTGTCAAAGTAATCTGTTGAAATCAGGTAGCAATCAAACCTTGTCATCTGGACATCTGCTTTGGCTTTCAGAGGATTGAGTCTCTTCCAGCCTGACACAAGTGTTGATTATAAAACTGACTGCAGAACAAGTGTTGTGAGAGGCTCAGTTTAAAGGCTTCCTCCCCATGTGCATGCTAGAGTTCTTCACTCACAAACAGGATGCTGGGATGTTACTCTGCTGGTTGATAAGATCCATAATGGGAGGGAATCTGAGATACAACAGTGTTCAGCTACACCAACACACACAGTGAACTCAGGAGTCCGTGTTCAGAAACACAACTGAACTGTGACTAGCAGTGACGAGCCAGTGCTTCAGCTCTTAGTTTAAGAAGCATCATCTCCAGAAGCATAGATGCTTCTGACCATGAAATCATTAAAAACAATAGCTTGTACCTGGAGAGGTGCAGCCCCTGCTGACAATAGACTCCATTGCTGCAGAGCCCATGTGGAGGCAGTGACTGGTAATTTGGTTTTGCAATTTCCTTTGGGCAGTGGGATTATGAAGATAGAGAAGGAACAAACTGGAGAAAGGGGGCATTGAAGATGGCAGAGACTTTGCTTTTTCAGCTTCTCATTCTTTTCTAATTATTTGCCCTTCTAATACTGTGATGGCTTCACTGGCAAATGGAAACTGAGGGAAACATGAACAAGGAGACTAAAGGGTCAATCGTGCAAGTAATTACACATCTCTGTGGACCATAGTGAAGCATGTTGGTGTCCAGCATATTGCAAATCAGACCCTAGGGTGTCCCAAACAAGCATGTAGTCTCATAAAGCCTTTTCATGTTCCAAGAGGGTTATAAAGTACAGAAATGACACTGCAGATATTAACCAAATGATCTGGTCATATCACTCTATTATAAATAATGTTCAGTGTCATGGGGATGTTGTTATGGCATCACTAAGAATCCCAGCTATTTGTCTGTGATTATTACAAAGTATAAACCAGACGTATTTCAATGATTTTTAATGTTTCTACAATAGAAAAGATTCAATTTGTTTAGAAAACTTCATGTCTAAGACATATTTTTATGTTTCAAATTAACATTAGGAGTCTGAAGTCATAGTGACTTCTCTTGTTGATTACATTTCTGAACCCCTGGCAGCCAGCATGATATAGTAGACCAGAATGATGCCCTTGAATCATCTGTGTAAAGCAGTGCTCCTCAGCTATTTCCTTTGCTGTGGTAATGTGATTACCTGGGTTTCTGAGATTTACTTGGACAACAAACAAGCTCCAGATCCTGCATCAGATAGGTGGAGAGTGGTAAGTGTGGTTTAAAAGGAGAAACAGGTAAATTACCCTGCTAGTTCAAGTAGAAAAACAAGAGGAAGAGTACTAATGAATATTAACTAATATTTAAAATAGCTCCTCTGCCAAACCTGCAATTCTACCAACTGCGTGCTGTGAATAGAACAATTAACTACAAAAGAAAAGCTGCTAAAAGCTTGTGTTATCGGGGATAGGACTTCATGTGACTCAGACTTGAATGAGGGATCCAGAGGTTTGCCTAATTGTTTGACTACAGGATGGAAACCCTGAGGAGGAAAAATGTAATATGAAGCAACTTCAGTGAAGGAATGTTGAGTAAAGGATTTGGGAATCCATTACACAGCTCTGAAGTCAAAGTAATGAAGCTGGTATTAGAAATGATTTTTATTGGGTAAGTTCACTCCCTTTCCCCAGAGTCTGGAATGTTATTTTGGCAAGAATTGCGTTTTATATCGAGGTATTTCTCCCACCCTGGATGATTTCTAATACTCCTTTGTAATGGCTTCGCTTGTGCTGGTTTTGTTAATGACCATCCATATTTCCTTTCCAAAGGCTATAATAACCTAGCCATGAAACATCACTGCAAACTGCTGCACATGTCAACTTAGAAATGAGTTCCCAATATGCAGAAGGCAAATTCAGCCTGTATGATTTATGAATCTATACATAACCTGAAGGGCAAACTTTCTTGTTGTATTTGGATCGCCGGTCACCAGGCTCTGACGTGAGTTACTGCCTTGAGTGAATTATCAATCGAGTTGACTCCAAACTTCCACATGGCTGGTGCTGCGTCAAGTATGTGGTTTATCGGACTTGTGTTATCTTCTTCAATGCAACGCAAGCTCCTGGCATGAGGAAAGGCTAATCCCTTCCCAACTGCAGGGTACATGGTTGGCTCAAATACATAGATTTCAATTAGTTTTGGAAAGAGTTATTCACGGTCTCGGTGTTCTGAGGTTACACAGTGTGTAGTGAGAACACCTCGTTCAGGCAAACCCAAAGCTCATAAACTCTAACTTTAAGGAGGATTATTTTACAGATTTATAGCATTCCATTGGCAGCTTTTATTGTTCAGATTGACTGAGCTACCTGAGACACAAGTACTGTTTTAACATCTCTGGCAGCAGACACAGAGGTAAACAGTCTCAGTGTGTCTTATCTGTTTCAAGGCATGCTGGTGAGACAAGTGAAACAGATGAGATATTTCTTGTATATAATGTGGTTTTCTGCTTGTTAAGGTGCCTGGGTATTTAATTAATCCAAGTGGCACAATAGATTGCGATTGCTGTTCTCAAAGTTCCGGTCATGCTCATAGGCAGCTCTGTTACATCGCTGAGTTTGGTGTATTTTGTAATAAAGCCACAAGCAGGATTAGTACTGAGGAGAGCTCTCATCAAGAGCCTTGCTATAACAACATAACTGATCAATTCTCCCTGTTCAGCTGTGACCAGTCCGTTACGGTTTTAAAGTCTAAAGAATCTCAGCAGCACCTCTTTGGCCTCTCCTTGCAGATGTAACTTTTCTCACCTCTTCAAGGAAGTGGGATCTTCTGGTCCAGCAATCCCTCACCCCCCAAAGGCTAACCCTGCTCTGTGGAGAGACCCTTGTAATGTAGGCCCCCAGTCTCAAGCTTGAACCCTGTGTGCTCATCATGGGTTTGTGCCAGTAGGAGCAACAGACCCCCAGGCTTTATGCAAAGTGTTCCAAATCCAGCCATTCCTGGCTTAATCAAAACAATAACATCAATTCTTTTCCTGCTCAAGTGTTTTTCCTGTTCTGAAGGATTTTTGGCTGCAAGTCACAGTGGTCCAAGAAGAATGACCCGTTGTCTGCATGACTTCTTAGGCTCCAGGAGTCCTTTCTGCTGTCAGCTTCTGTTTAGCTATGCTGTCGATATAACAAAAAGACCTTCTTCCTTCTCTGAATTTCTGTTGTTCTTTTTTTTCTCTGGGAATCCCTCCCAAGTGGTAATGCTTCTGCACTTTTAACAGCTATTTTTACTCTATTGGGGTGTGTGTGTTTGTGTAGGGGGTGGCTTACCCCTACAGAAGAGACATTAGAGAAAACAGGAATTTAACATGAGCTGCACATAGCTGTTCTGCCAGGCAGGATTCATTGAGTTAGCATTCCTTCATGCTGATCTGGACAGATTCATGAGTTGTGTGCAGGCTCCTGAGGCACACAGCAACCCATGCCCATTATAATAAATGGAACCATCAGTTTGCACTACTTTGCTTAGATAGATATCTAGATGTAATCCAAGTTAATGTAATCCAAGTTCCATATTTAATGTCAACAGCTGAATTAAAAGTGAATTAACATGTCTTTTATGCAAGGTTGCTCATCTGAATAAGGGTTTGGCTTTCTTTAAAGCATGCAGGTGTTGTCTTGCAGGCCAGGGTATCTTGCAGTATACCTAAAGTGAGAAGAGAGAAAGCCCTAAAGCTCTTGCCTCACTTACATGATAAATGGCGGAAAGGAGAATATAGCAGAAGAGGGAGCTCCTGGTGTGTGTGTTCTGTTGTAGCTCACAGTAGTCTTATCTCCAGAGGCATCAGTCACCTTCAGTTACTAGGATGGTTGGTTTTGATTGCTTCACCTTCAGAGGGATGTCTTTGGTGCTTTTTAACTTCAAATTTTTAAATGATTAGTATTATTACATGTGAGCTGATTTTGCTGGGATTCCTTTACTCTCATAGGTTTTCCTGGCTCTCCATGTCTGCTTACAGCACAGGCATTATCTTCCTTTGACTGAGGGTTGTTCTTACTGCTGCTTTTTCTGATAGGAGACTGGAAGCATAAAGAAACCGAGGTTCAACTCCCATAAGGCACTGAAGTAACTTTATTTAATTAAACTACTTCAGTTCTCTTCAGAACATTTTGATGAGACATTATTTTACTTCAAGTTTCAGGGAAGAGAGACGAAATTTCTACTTCTACAATTCCAGTTGGCTTTGAAATGCAAGCAGATATTTAAGAACAGCAAAGCTAACACAAAATCCTCCAGCTGTTAAGAGGTCCAGAGATTATTTTTGCCTGTCTTTTCTCTCTTTGTAGTAATGACTTAGTTTTAGATACCTAGATACTTTTGAGGGGCTGTTTACAGAAATATTGCATGAATAGAAATATTGCAAGAGAACTAAAGTGCATTGATTGATGTTAGGATAATAAGAACAAGCTCATGGGTGTGTCCCTTGTCCCTAAACTTCAGAATTTGTTAAATATTTCACATTCTATCCTCTGCGACTTGCAGTTTGCTATCTTGCATTTATGCCAGCTCATTGTTCATTTTTTATATAAGTAAGTTGTTACAGAGCTGAGCCACAATAGCTGCAGATTTAAGAACTGCTGGCTAGAACATAAATCAACAATGTGCAGAGTGGTAGAAATTTGCAGGAGTCATTTATTTTCAGCTCTGAATTCGGGTATATAAAGGAAATACTGGTTTTCTTTAAAAGTACTTTGGACTTTTCCACTTCATTCTTGTAATTTTCCTGTTTAATCTTTCAGGTTTTTAATGGGAGTTGTTATCTATGATTCCTCTTATTCCTTTTCCTATTATTGTTTTAACTTAAAAGGTTAGTTTGTGTGTTTCCAACTGTGATAATATGAAAATGCATCTCTCCTGCAGTGGGTAAGTTCCATTGGGTGAGACCTGGCAAGTTCTCACACTGGATTGGTTTCTCTTAAATGAACAGTTATCAGAACGACAAGAAAGTGAACAGCCTATGTGTTTCTGGAGCTGCTGAATATGAAACAGCTGAGAATCATTTGGGTCAGCAGTAATTTATTAATCACAGCTAGTTTGGCAGCCTAGAAGGTAGGCGTCTGATCTTAGCTGGTGGCCCAACATCCTGTTATGGAAAGTGAGATGGAGAGAGAAAACACCACCATAAAGGGTGTCTACGCCTACTGCAGCTGGAAATGAATCACCAGCTCTCCTCCACCGAGTACAGAACACCTGGATAACTCACTGAGATTGGATAGCTACGGCTAAAGAGGATGAATCCCATTTTCTCTCTGTTGGGGCATATTTGACTCAACCATCCTAGAATTTATGTGAACTATAAATTAAAAGTGATAATACACTGCTCCCCCTTGGTGTCCAGTGATGTGGAATATAAAGCCAGAAGGGACCATTAGATCATGTGCTATGCTGTGGAGCTGCTAAATTTCTGGAGCATTTGTCATTCTGGACCCAATATCCTGATCTCAGCTAAAGTACAATTTGTGGTTTGGGCTGAGGTGTGTGTTTCAGGAAGGCGCATCAAGGCTTGCTAAGGTGGTTGGAATGAATGGAGACTGATGAGCATTTTGGAAAGAGTAGAAAAGATCTTGAGCATTTTGCATGAATTAACTCTTTTTTGTTTTCCTTTCATTTGAGTTTGGCAACAGTTTACTGCTTGAAAAATACTCCGTCAGCATAGATTTCATGCCCGTGAAAGAATCTGTTGCTTTTTTGCTTGTCTTTTTTAAATTTCAGTTAGCTCTGTTTGCAATGTGGTTCTGATTGCTGTGTGCTACTGGCCTTACCTGATCAATGGCTGATGCTCATTTCTGCTATTTTATACTTCCACTTATTCATGGAAATGCTGACTCTAAGTGCTTCCATTTACCTTCAGATAACATGGTTTTTAGGTCTCTCAAATGGCATATTCTTCTAGTTGTTATGTCAGTTATGTCTTGATTCAGTTGACTAAATTACAAAGATCTAATACCTTTTTGTGTCACTTTACTGGCCACCAGCTGTGGCTCCAAGAGGGTTTTGGTCTTCCCTAGGTCCTACATCCTATCTGCTAACCCCACGTGAATGACTTAACACTATAAAGTGTCTAAAGTATGCTAGTTGCCTATGTTTAGAGTGTTGAATTCATCCCTTACTATCATATAGCACTAGCTTTTTAGTAGTTATACCACACAGCCCTAACATACAAACATAGTGATTGCATTTGCCGCTTCAAAGATGTTACCATCTGCCATCCAGTGAGGCAGGAAACAATTATGTGCAAAGGAAAGGAGATTAACTTAAATCACCTCATTCTGGCCTTCTGTTAAGAAGTTAGCTGCAGTCTTTAGAAACAAATTATTTTCTTCTAGTACCTGATAGTCCTGGTGTAAAAGTAGGAAATTCTCTTTTACCAGACGGGTAATTTCACTTTGCACATACCTGGGAAACGTGATGAAGGAGTAACACTTCCTGCTCTTCAGTGCTGTTCAGTGGGCAGTTATAGCACCCCACCATGGCTCTCCTGGCTCTCCCACATGGCCTAGAGGAAAAAATAATACATAAACCCCATTATTCAGATGGAGGCAGGAAGGACTTTTGTTCATAGATACAGCAGACCGATGCCTACAAGTGGGAGAAAAGTATGCTCTGCATCAGTTTCCTTCCCTATGGCCAGCTGGGACCATCTACTCTGCATTCCCACAATGGTTTACTCAGAGTTTAGGAGGATAGGAGAGAAAAAGATCCAGATCTTCGTTGTTTGGTGTTTGCTTTCTCAGAGGAGCAAAGGCAGTGTACATTGCTTGCTTGCAGCACCCCCAGGTGCACAGCGTCTTGGGTAGTTAAAGCAGTGAAGGCTCAGGGTCTCCTCCTGTCATATGGCCTGATGTACTCATGCAGACCAAGCCATGATTTATGGTTAAAACCCTATTCCTTTTAGGAGAATTGCAATGCAGAACATGTTTATTGCCTTAGCTACAACCCCATGTGATTTGAAAAGGTGTGTTTATTGTTGTTGGCATTTGTATGCCTGGTAGAGTCATAGTATGTTTGGGACAGAATGGACCTCAAAGATCATCTAGTTCCACCTCCTCTGCCACGTGCTCACTCATTTATATTTTCTGACATGAAGGCAAATATCAGTCAAGAAGGTTTTTATTTCTTTCAATCCAGCTGGTGTGATGGTTTTGGTCAGTGCTGATGAAGATGGCATAAAATTTAGTTGGTGCGTCTTGTCATTTCTTGGGAGTGATTGCGAGTATGTGGTAGATCTGAAGCAGAAGAGAGAATATCCAGTCAAAATAATTGCCAGTGCCAAACTGATATTTCCGTGTAAACTCTAATGACCATTGAAAAAACTGCTATATAGATTATAAGAATCATTTATGTCCAAATCTAGGAGCATTTCAAGTCGAACTAATATAAGTCCTGAATTAATTCCTTTAGGCCCTGGCCCCATCACAGCTTTTCACCATTTCCTCCTTGAGGAAGGCATTTACCAAGACGTCATGGAGCAGTTCATGTCTGGCTCAGATTAATACAGCTTTGTAGAAAGTTCTGTTGAATCTACACGCAGAAGTTTCTGTGGAAGAACTGTATCTGTCAAGTGCTGTGTAAATCTTGGTTACAAAATTCATAAGATATTCATTATGATGGTCACTAAAGGGGGCTTATAAGAAAGATAGGGACAGGCTTTTCAGTAAGGTTTGTAGCAACAGGACAAGCTGTAATGGTTTTAAACTAAAGGAGGGTATATTCAGACTAGATATAGGAAAAAAGTTTTTTACTGTGAAGGTAGTGAAACACTGGCACAGGTTGCCCAGAGAGGCTTTAGGTACCTCGTCCCTGGAAATATTCAAGGTCAGGTTGGATAGGGGTTTTGAGCAACCTGATCTAGTTGAAGATGTTCATGTCCATGCCCATTGCAGCGGGGTGGACTGATGTCCCTAAGGACAATTGAATATTCTATGCAATACTCACTAATCAGACCTTAAAGTCCAATGGACATGATTTTCCTGCACTTAACTTTTATGAATGTGTGCAAAATCACTATTCTGAATAAGAATAGAATCTTGGTCTTAAGTTCTTTTGCTGTAATGTCCCCACCACTGAGGATCCAGTTTAATACCACTTGAAGACAATAGAGAGATTATGATCCATTTTAATGGGCTTTGAGGCAGAGGCATACAGAATAGCTGAAACAACTGCTAGCATTTCAGGAAAACCACAGGTTATACAGCTGAATTTGGCAGTGTGTAATTAATTACAGAAATTCAATATAATGTCACACAATATTTGGTTCTTCACATAAAAAAGCAGGGGTTTTTTAATGTTCTTATACACCATTGCAAGACATTTTTAAAGTCATTGACATGAACCAGAAAATGCCTTTTATTATGTTCAGAATTGACTGTGTTTGGGGTTTTTTATCCCCATCAGGGGATAATGAAAACAGCTGGAGTTAAATTATTATAACTCAAAAATATTCCATGGCATATTTCTCTCTCAGTATGCTCTGTCTAGTGGAAATGAGTTGTACAGTATTGAGATGATCAACAGCAGTTGTATAGCAATGGTCCTGAAGTTTGAGATATAGAAAATCCCTAACCTCTGCTCACACAGTTCATCTCCAAACCAGTAAGTGGTCCCCTATTCGATATGGTATTTAGACTCATCAAGTCATAAATATTTACATAAAAAAAGCCCCATTCACCGTTACACCAAAAATCTAAGCAGTCATTAGGTTGATAAGATATCTATTTAGTAATCGTGCATTCAAAAGCCACATTAACTTCATGTCCTTGACAAACTCTCTCCCAGTGGATTCAGCAAAAGGAATGGTTGAAGGACAGCACAGAAGAACAGCAAATCCGGTGTATAGTTTTCAATTTCTCCAAAATCCAAGTCAGAAAATGCTTTGGAAATTGGTTTCCTGATCTGCTAATCTCAGTTTAGTGACTCTGACAGTGTTTTGGGACTTATAGAATCATAGAATGGTTTGGGTTGGAAAGGACCTTAAGATCATCCAGTTCCAACCCCCTGCCATGGGCAGGGACACCTCACACTAAACCATGGCACCCAAGGCTCTGTCCAACCTGGTCTTGAGCACTGTCAGGGATGGAGCATTTACCACTTCTTCAGGCAACCTGTGCCAGCGCCTCATCACCACACTCACAGTAAAGAATTTCCTCCTTATATCTAACCTGAACTTCCCCTGTTTAAGATTTAACCCATTACCCCTTGTCCTATCACTACAGTCCCTAACGAAGAGTCCCTCCCCAGCATCCCTATAGGCCCCCTTCAGATACTGGAAGGCTGCTATGAGGTCTCCACGCAGCCTTCTCTTCTCCAGGCTGAACAGCCTCAGCTTTCTCAGCCTGTCTCCCTATGAGAGGTGCTCCAGCCCCCATTCATACTCGTGGCCTCCTCTGGACTTACTCTAACAAGTCTTACATTGTGTAAATCAATCAATTTTCTCCCAAAAGTTATCTTTGCTTCCCTTTTACATTTGTATTCTCACAGACATACAAATTTCATTTAACAAAGGACTTTACTCTTCAGTGTCATGATGTTTGTCTGCTGAAGACAGGATAATAAAAACATTTGTAATTTCTGTTTTAATGAGACTAAAAGCAGGAAAACTATTGTGATTTTATATGGCCCTAGACATCTACTTTTATCTTTTAATTTTGTTCATTACAGCAGACTCAGAACAATGCTTTTTATCTGATCTGTAGTCAAGTATTAACTGAATGTTAGTTGTCTCTTATAGATCAGTTGTTTAATCATGTAAAATGAATGGCAGTCCTTCCTTCTCAGAGTGAAACATTGCTAAATATGAGAGAAGAAAGCAGGAATAGCCTGCAACCTTATTCCTGCAGCAGCATACTGCCAGTCCTGTGCACTTGCACTTCTCGGTCCTATCTCTTGAGATCCAGGTTTAACGCTTATATTTTCATCTTGGGGCTTGTTTGCTCTGTGGCAAACTGCGCTGAACTCAAGAGATACTCTTTGGCATGACCCAAAACAAAGAAAAAAAGCATACTGTCTCCAAATGACAGGTGACCTCTGCCTGGGAACAGTCTGTTTGTGCCCAGTATGGGGAAAGGCAATGACAGCATCTTGAACGCCTCTGCACTGTTACACGTTGTCAGGTCAGCTTCTTAACATGCTAGAGGAAGTCAAGTGCTGTATGGATAATGGATGCAGATGAACCATCTTCACAGCATGTGTCTGACAGAGCACAGTAAGCAAAGCATCTAATTAAAATCCTGTTTGAACTTTGCTCTCCTGTTCTTGCTTTCTTACCAGCAATGGATGTTTTTGAGGATGTTTTTACCAGTACTTTGCGGTATAATTAACGTTTTCCTGACCTGTTTTTCGTGTGTATCAGTATCACCTCTCACCTTCAGTCCAGCAGAGAGTTACTGCCTGTCCTAAGGATTCAGAAATATGGGGGGGGGGGGGGGGGTTGTTTTTCTGAGTAAATCACAAAGGTTGTCTTTACATCTGTCCTTAATGCAGTACAATCTTTATTCAGTCTGACCTTTTCCGTGTTATCTCATACCTTCCTCAACTTGCTTACCAACTTTTCAACCTCCTCATTAAGTGTGAAGAGCCATGTAACTCCTAGAGAAAAGGGTATGAATAGCGGCAAACATTTGAAACAACAGACCTGTTTCAACTGGAACGGGTTTAGAGGCTCTGAGGATACAGCGGGTTGGCTATGTACATCCCATTCTCACTTTGGGCTATCATGTCAGATTCCCAGGTAGCGATATCTCATCAAAAGGTGGTGGCTTGGAAAACATCATACAAGCTTTTCTCGCATCAAAAAGCAGTTGTTTTCTACTTTTGCTTGCTTCATCTTCTTTCCCTTGAGATATATAAAAGAATATACTGCTAGAGTAAACAAGAAATGTGCATCTTTGAACCAGCTTAAAAAGAGTTGTGGAAGAAAGCAGAAAAAAAGGAGTGAGGAAAAGAGCAGGAGCAAGTAAAACACAGGATATAAGTGCAAGTGTCTTTCTACCCATATTCCTGGTAACAAATGTACTGGGCACTGGCCAGGAATGGGGTATAATAACCCTAGGACAGCAACCACTCACAGAAGACAGAGGGTTTTAGAAACACAGTTTTGCTGTACTGCAATGTCAGGGCATAAGAGCATGTTCCAGCACCTCCAGAGAGAAACACCACTGTACATGTGCCCATTTGGTAATGAATAACCAAAATTCACAAAGAACATGAGGGTTTATACTCAATGGGAAAATATGAAGAGGAAAAAAGCATGGAGGAAAGAATAAAAGACTTGATAACATGCTGGCTGTATGAGTCAGGTGCTGCCCCAGACATGCTGAACTAGAAGCTGAAGAGTCTGAACAGGATGCACAAACATTTAGATCTATTAAAAAATGAAATCAAACCTGATCTTAAGGTACTTTCCAACCTTAACTAGTTTGTGGTTCTATGGGGAATGTAAGGTCTGTGAGCTGCATGTGTCCTGTGGTGCTGCTTCAAGCCACTTGCAGTCCCACTATTATTAGCGATATGCAGAAATACATATATTAATAAATACATTCCTAAATGCATTTGAGAAACCTATTTAGATTTCAAGGTGAACCTTTCCCAGTATGCACTAATACACCAGAAAAAAGGACAGAGCACCCAGCAAAAGGACCACTTGGCAGGAATGACCTGGTGAACAGTTTCAAAGCCTCCAAATGGTTCTTTGAACCAGGCAACCTATGCAACAAAGACATAGAAATCCTGTGACTGTTTTATTCCAGGACACAATGTTCTTATATTGACAGTAATAAATACATGGAAAATAAACTTATTAAAGGTTAGGTGAAAAACTATTTTGAGAACTTGTTCTTTGCAAATGTCATCTAGCCTCGTAGCATTTCCAATTTGGGTATAAGGTTTTTATGTCTTTTTGGCAATAGCGTAAAAATGCAGATGATTCATGTAGCAAGATTTATTAAAGAGAAATGCAGATGGCATTTTAGACAGAAAAAGTTCTTTTGCTATTTGCAGTCATAGGGCAAATTAAGTTAAAAATGGGCCTAATCTGAAATCAGCATCCAAACAAAAGGATTGGAGTCTAGATTTTTTTTGTGGCTTTGCTTGTAAATAAGACCTCATCTGATGAAAATGTGAAAAAAAATCACAGTTCTGGCCAAAATCAAACCGTGAAACAGCCAATTCATAGCAGTTAATGAGAATCATTACATTTTATTGCTTGACTTTTCTCTCCCTCTTTTTGCCTCTTGAATCAGTTAAAGGAAATCTATTTGAAAATAGCACATTGAAATCAATTGATTAAGTCTGATTGTCCTTTTGTTCCTTTGGTTGCCAGTGGAAACAAGCACATTTGAAAAGAGCCTTTGCTTACTCTTTGCAGTCTGTCAGATGAAGGACAGTACAACTGATACACATTCAAAAGCAAAATGCGTCCAGCTGTTAACATTCTGCTGATGAACAGCTTCTCCATTACACTTCTTTCTGTCACAGTCTTGGAAAACATCAGGATATTCTAGCCAGCTTTTAAATTGCCTGGGGGATTTATCTTGTAATCGTCAGACAGATTAGAAACCCAGGTGATGGGATGGACCCAGGTGCCTCTTTGCAAATGTGTGATGGAACTGAATTGCAATTGAAACAGTGAAAGATTTTCACTTTTCCTTTGAATCTTGTCATGATAGCCAAATACTGACAAAATCACTCTCTTCCCACATTCAGTATGTTCTTTGTGTGCTTTGTTATAAAATCATTAGAACCATCCTTTGAGCTTTGACTATTTGCCATTGTGAACGGGATTCTGCACAAGGCAGACTCGGTTTGGACTGATTTTCCCCATAACCCTGTGGTCAGAATAGAAAATGAGTGGGTTTGAGGAATGGAAGAGGAGCAGGAGCACAACCAGTAAGCCAGTCTGCTCTTAGGTACCATGTTCACCTAATGCCACTGTGGCTTCCATTGTTTGAATCCTGTAAGGCCAGGACATACAGAAGCTACCAAATTATACTCATTACTCCAGGTCTCATTGCTGAGCCCTTCCCACTGCTGGAAGACAGGACCATGTTACCACTAAGCCATCACCAGGCTTTACTTAATTGCAAGTTGAAGAGGCTTTTGTTGCAGCAGTTGGATTTGGGCCAGGCCGTCAGAAGGAGGTATGCGGACAGAAAACATAGATGTATTTAACGTTTAGCTGAATCTCTTTATTAAAGAGATCAGATAATACAGGCTCTGTCAGCTGGAGGCCGTGCCTTAGGATTTCCCTTCAAGTCCTGCTTCCTAAATTTAAACTGACAGAGAGTAACATGATGGGATATCCTGGTAGAATATTTCAGATTTGTGTGGCTTTCATCTTTTGGTCAGAATAGAAATTTTTATGGGCTGCAGACACTTCTGTGCTACGATTTCTCTTTGGGTGACAAAAGAGATTTTTGGTGAAAAATATCAATAAACTGTTTCTACTGCTTTAGCAGTCTAAACCCTTTGCTAAGATCACACAATTCCTTACCATTCCAAAGTCAGAGGGACATGGATGAGAATTTGATTTAGTCTCTTTTATGAAATAAATCTAGCAGTCAGCAATTAGAGGATAGGTAATATGTGTGTGCCACTTTGCATTGCACATGGGAAGTCCCAAGATAGCCTAGCTGCTGCTGTAATTGTGTAGTGTGTAGAGGTCTGGGCAGCATGGCCACCGTGCTTCTGAGAATAGCAGCAGCAGCTGCCTTGACACAGCCTTGATAGTGAATCTGTTTACCTTCAGGACATACTGTGATTGTTGAATGAAAAGAGCAATGTTCATGCAGGTTCCTACGTGACATTTCTTGTTCTTACTTGGCATTGCTCATGTCGTTTGCTTGTTCCCCTTAAAGACTTGTAATGACCTGTTTGAGCTGAGGGTTCACGTCAGGAGGAATGTGCTCACCACTGAAGCATGTGGCAGCTGAAGGCACAGCCCTTAAACTGTGGGCACAGAAGCTGCATCCAAGAGAGGAGGTTCTCACCTCAGCTCTGCTGATGTTGGTGAGGTTTTGTGAGCTTACACCATGCATGACTGGCCTAGAGCTTTGGTTATAATCAGGGTGGAGGAAGTGCTGCTTGGAGGAGCAGGGTCGTTATCTGAATGATGCTTTGGCTCTGTAGGCAGGACAGCACTAGGGAAACTTAATCAAGGAACATGAACTCGGAGCACTAAACTCAGTGTCCTAACTCCTGTATAAGCATGATTTACTCCTTACATGCAGCAGATCTATCTAAATGGATGGACACAATATATCTTACAAATGATTGTAAGAGTAGAGGTTGCCAGGCACAGGGTGGGCAGGTGTACCTGTGATGGCAAACAACTTGATGCACTCAAAGGTGATGTATCAAGGATGCCCAATTAAACATATCCAGGTTTTGGATTCAGGATCCACTTATCCTTTTCTGTATCCTTTTCTGATGTTATAGATGTCTTCTCTTTCAAAACACTTAAAAACTGTAGGGACAAAGAAAATTGCAAAAGGAGAGGATGCTCCACCTTAATCCTTTGTTCCTTGGGACCATCTAACAAAGCACTGCTGCAAACCTTTCCTTGGGAAGGGCTCAAATCCCATTAGGAGAGTACTAGGGCTATAAGCTGGACCTCATTAATGAAGAGATCCTAATCCTACCTGTTGATGCCCTTTCAGCTTTTAACAGTGATAACTTCGATGCATTTTAAGTCTGTTCAAGCTGGAATACTGAAAATTGCAGCTAGATGAGACTCATACAGTTAAATCCAGTCTGGACGTATCTTGGTGTAATCACAGCTGCAAACTGCTGTTAGGAAGTTGCAGGCTGGATGTTAGAAAACTTTGTTCAAGAGAAGGGTGCAGCCCTGGGACAAGTTGATCATTAAAGTTGATGAGGGGGGAAGGGATTTGAGCAGGCAGTTGGGAGAATCAGCTTTATGGGCTCAAAGGGTTTTAGTGCTCTGGATCTGTTTTTGGCACCTAGGCGAAGAATGCATTGGAAATAGGTATTCCTCATGCAATGGACCCATTTCGAAGGATTCAAATGCTGAGACTGGTTAAGGTATGTGAGAAACTGATATTACAAGAGTCCAGTTTTGTAATAATAATAAAAAATTGGACATGTCATTTATAGAGTTTTTGAATAACTGTGGATCCGTTTGAAGGCTTCATGCAGTTCCAGCTCTCCTCTCTCTGTTGAATGGCATTCAATACATAAATCCAGCAGATAGGAAAACCCATGGTTTTTTAACAACTCGTGCCAAAACAAACAAAACCCCCAAACTCTAACCCCAACTTACATAGGTTTCATTGTTTCTCCAGCTTGAACTAAATGATCTTAAGGTCCTTTCCAGCCCTAACTATTCTGTGGTTCTATGTTGCATTGTTAACAGAAAATTGTACATAAATATGGGCCAGACACACAGTCTGCTGTCACCAGCAGGAGCATTTCGTAGAATCATCGAATCACAGAATAGTTAGGGTTGGAAAGGACCTTAAGATCACCAAGTTCCAACCCCCCTGCCATGGGCAGGGACACCTCACACTAAACCATATCACCCAAGGCCTCGTCCAACCTGGCCTTGAACACCGCCAGGGATGGAGCATTCACAGCTTCCCTGGGCAACCCATTCCAGTGCCTCACCACACTCACAGGAAAGAACTTCTTCCTTATATCCAATCTAAACTTCCCCTGTTTAAGTTTTAACCCATCACCCCTTGTCCTATCACTACAGTCCCTAGTGAAGAGTCCCTCCCCAACATCCCTATAGGCCCCCTTCAGATACTGGAAGGCTGCTCTGAGGTCTCCACGCAGCCTTCTCTTCTGCAGGCTGAACAGCCCCAACTTCCTCAGCCTGTCTTCATACGGGAGGTGCTCCAGTCCCCTGATCATCCTCGTGGCCTCCTCTGGACTTGTTCCAACAGTTCCATGTCCTTTTTATGTTGAGGACACCAGAACTGCACACAATACTCCAGGTGAGGTCTCACAAGAGCAGAGTAGAGGGGCAGGATCACCTCCTTCAACCTGCTGGTCACGCTCCTTTTGATGCAGCCCAGGATACGGTTGGCTTTCTGGGCTGCGAGCACACACTGAAGCCAGCTCATGTTCATTTTCTCATCAACCAACACCCCCAAGTCCTTCTCTGCAGGGCTGCTCTGATAATTATTTATGGGTATGGGAGCAGGTCCCTTGCTTAGCTCATAAGGAGTTAGAATTCTTGCTCCCCCCACCTTAAAATAAAAGCTGAATAGTCCCTCTGCTGTGTGGCAACCTCTCTTTTTGCTGAGAAAAATTACAGATGGAGCAGAAGCAAAGGCACAGAGAGAAGAGACAATTTGAAGAGAAAAATGTCTTAATTCTATGCATTACTGCCTGATTAAAATAGCATGAGGACTGAAGCATGCTTTTAGCAAGTACAATGAATACACACAGTATTCTTGAATTGTTTCTGTCTAGCTTTTAAATGTGTCAATACTCATTCTAGTACCAGTCTTTTGTTTAGGAAATACTCAGCTGCTGTCTCTGTAATTTAATTTCTCTCCTAAGCCTTTTGTCATCGCAGAGCCATTTATTCCAGGTTTGATCTGAAGTTGCGCTGTGACCCAGGGGTGTAGTATGTGGTTCATGTACATCTTTGCAATGGCTTTAAATAGCATATACAACATAAGCAACCTCAATCATTACTTCAGGTTTGTAAATGCTATATGAGAAGTAAAATACCTTCTAGAAAGGCAATCAACCCTTAAATCTTAAAACCTTTAGAAAGATTTTAAGCAACAGAGAATCCATATTCTCAGAAAATAGCTCCAATGTCCAATTAACTTCATAGCTAATGTTTTGTTCCTTATTCTTAGCATGAATTTATCCAGGTCCAGCTTTGGCCTCCAGCTTTCATTATGCCTTTGGTAGATTAATAATCCTTCTATTATCAGATGTTCTCTTTGTGTCTGTATGGATTGGAACATCTTCACCTTTTAACCTCCTCTTGGATGAACTCATACTGAACTCCCCTGGATCTTTTGTGAGAACAGTGAAGCCTAGGAAAAGCAGCCCCAAAGTATTTGTTTCTTTTCTGGCACTTTCGAGAAGGTATTGAGAAACTGAGGAAGAGCAAATAGCAAAGCAAATGCCCACACCCTGTCATGGTGCTATAAGTGGCAGGAGTGATGCAGGCACAGCCAACAGCCTGCTGCAACAGGGTTTCGGTGGCTGTTGAGGGAGACAGGCACTCCACGAAGGATAGGCTACCTAGGGTGCTGATTTTGCGCCTCAACAAATGGGGCATTTTAGGCCTAAGCAGTGGCACCATGCAGAAGGTGAGGAAAGGGCTGGAAAAATGTTGTCATTAAGGACTGCGCCTGATCCATCAACAAGACTCATGACAGCAGTCCCTAAACTGGGCTTTGGCTCTGCTGCTAATGAGGCTGGATCGTTTGCCATCAAAGATTTCTTTCTCTCAGGATGATAGCACTTTGCTTTTATACCCAAGACTGATGTTTGAACTCTAGCAGGTAGGAACCACCACAACCCTCTGTAGCTGCTCTGCAGTAATCATGCATGCATACAGCCTTACTTAACGGTGACTGTGTGACAGCTCTCTCTTTCTCAGCTTCCTCCAAGCACTACTTCCTTATATTGCAGGATTAAACCTGGTGCACAAGGCAGTTGTAGGTTTGACAAGTAAGTCCTGTGGCCTTTTGTGCCCCTGCACTCCTAGCCAAGGCTGCAGGAAGGCTGGTTGGCATGTGAGCATGGATAACTTTTTCTGTCTCTCTGAAATATATGGATTTCCATCCTCTGGTTGCACCTCTGTAGCTGCTCTTGGGGCTAATGTGGGGCTAACTTTGTGACATCTGCAAAAAAACCCACCAAATAAGCCTTTCCCCTTTTACTGTCTCAGATATTTCATCTACATTTAAGCTTGATGTCTGCAGTACATTGGCTTTGTGTATACTGTGGTTTTTAACCCAAATGCCATGTGCCAGTACATTAAATGCTTTAAAAAGGCTCATAAACATCAGCAGATTCCTTCATCAGCCAAATTTGTAATTAATGAAAAATACAGGACTTATTTGTGTGTGAATGTTCATAACTACAAATGTTTCTGCTCAAGACAAAGTATATGGGGCTGATTAGAAAAGGCTGACTCAAAGGCTGTTGGAACAGCACAGATATAATGTGTTAGAATGAACAGGCTTTCTTAGAAAAAGGCCTTAGGATTGCACTGGACCTACATTTACATAACAATAACGTTGTCTAACTACTTGCAATAATTTGCGCAGATGAAAGGGTAATTTTCACTTCAGTGCTCTCCATGTTCCTTAATTTGTATGCAAGTCAAGAGAATTACATTTTTTAAGGTGCAAATTATTTCCAGTGCAACTTTCTCTTTTTACTTATTTCTGTATTTATTTGTATTAGTTTTATTGAAGGACACTTTAAATGCTCATCTTCTTGCAAAAATAAACATCCCTTTTATACCTGATTATATTCATTATACCGAATTGTTATACAGAGCAGCCAGGTTTTAAAGAAAAAGTGGCAATAGGCTATTGTGGAAAGTATGAAAGAAAATTTTCTAGTGTAATCATTGAATCTTCATATCCAACCTTTTAAAGGATTCCTATTGGTTGTCCAGGGCAGTATATTGGTCAATCTGATTCTCACCTTGCCAGACAGGGCTTTTTCTATGGAACATTGCCATGTGGCCCTTGACATTTGCTCTGTACCGTCTCTGCAAGCTGTAGAACTGGCTCATCAAGCTTTGCGAAGGCTCCTATTGCATGAATAAAGATGGGTGCAGGGTCTGGTCGGTGTTGAGCACAGCGCGATACCAGTGGGAGGCAAGCAATTCTACATGGCTGGTTATTCACATTGTAATTGCAACTAGCACTTGCTGTTCTGTACAGCCTTAGTCTAGTTAATGCCTTGACGAAACAAGAAAGGTTTGTTATCTGACAAAAGGTCTGAAAAACCTTCCTAAAAGGTCCACTTATTTCTGGATGCAGGTGAGCTGGAGGAGAGGGGGAGAAAGGAGCATTAGAAGCTATTGTGTGTTACACACACACAAAAAAGGATTTTATCTTTCTTAGCTGTCTCATGGACAGGCAGTACTTTGTTCCCTTGTACACGTGGCAGTTCTGTATTGTCTATATTATGCTGATTGCTTCCTTGGTTCACCTATACCATGAATAGTCACATGGAACCAGATTTCAAGGCAGTGAATAATTGCCACGGCTTCACTGAATCTCTGGTGAAAAACTTGGAGGTCACATTGAGACTTAGCTGGTTTTTAGCACAGATCTCATCTCCTTCTCTGTTCCCATGTGTGAAGTGGAAAATAAGCAGTGGGTCAGTAAGCTCAGCCAAGAGCCAGAGTCACTCACTTCACAGCTGGGAATTGTGCACAAAAGGCTCTTTCTCCACCATTACTAATTGCCACATGTAAGACTGAAGCAACCAGCAATGCCACTTACAGGATGCACTCAATCAGTGCGGTCGGTTGTTATGAGATGGCTGGAAATTTGTGCCCACTGGAGCTTTGTAGGAAAGGATAATTTCTGAGGATGACTCATGTGGATTTGGCTGCCACTTACTGAAAAATACGTGTGTATGTGGGATGTAGTGAAAATCAGCTGCATCTATTAGGTAGCAGTAGAATATGTCCAGGGAAAAGGTTAGAAATATGTGAATGGCTTGCTTTACTGACACCCTGAAATGAGGCTGTTGCAGGGCAACCAGGGCAGATGAGCTAGTCAAATAAGCTTTTTCTGTGAATCAGTGAGCTCTTAGTGCAATCTTCTGGACTGGAGTCTGGATATTTTTATCAGAACTGTGGGCACCCCTTTGTGATGCTTTAAAGATGCTCGTGTGCTTTACGCCTTTATCAGGAAGGTGCAAAGGGTGGTATCAGAGTCATGGTCTGTCCACATCGAGCCCTTGGGTCTGCTTTAGTGCGTCAGAGATAGGGTGGTCTGGGAACAGCCTGTGAACCAGCCCTGCTTGGTAATCATTTTGCTTTTTTTGCAGTGTTATTTTTAAGCTGGATCAGCTCCCCCATCCAGCTCATCAGGAAGCTGCCCAAACACTTCCAGTGGCAAACTGGAGGGGCAGAAACCAGCCAGCAGCAGGATGGAGGGAGAGAAACTGGGAACTGCATCAGCTGGCTCCGCTATTTAAAGGACTTCTGCATTTTGAAGCAAATCAACCCCTGAACTCTAATAGCAACCTTGACGTAACAGCCTGTTGGCTGTTTAGCTTAGCACAGGAATGTGGAAACTGGGACCTGGGCAGGTCCATAAAGGTAGAAGAAGAAAAGTCTCTTCAGCTTCTGCAGAGTTGAATACATGCCCAGAGCTGGGAGACTTCAAAGGAAGTCAGTCATACACTTGTCGTGCAGTCACCAGTGCTCTATGGCTGTCCTTGCCATGAGCTGACAGGGGACATAAACTGAAAAGAAAGCTTAAAAGATTCAGAATTCAAGAATTTACAACCTTTTTCAAGGGGCACATTTTTGACAGAACATCACTGTTTTAGCAGGTTTATCAGAGGACCCGGAATGCCAGCTTCTCAAGCAAAGACTTCACTCCTATACATCATTAGAATAAATTCCTAATAAATCTTTGTTCTTCCAATGCTTCAAAATAGAATATTCTGTGATTAATAGCTGCAGGGGTAAGTGCATGAAGTACTCTGCATGTTTAAGATACAACTTGCACCCTTGAGGCTCAAGCAAAGGTAGAATAAGAACAGCTCAGGAATTCCTGACTCCTAATACTGCTCTCCTCATTTTGCCCCAGTCTAATGTTTTAATAAGCTAATACCACAAACTAATTCTCCTTAACAGAGAAGTTGAGGATGACACCTCTGTCTTGGTTTGTGAACTTCACTAACACGTATTTTAAGACAGTTATATTCAGGCTTTTATGGTGTGATGGTCATCCTGGAAACGGTTTAACTTGGGAAATGAGTTACTGCAATATTAACTTTCTAATCATCCAGTAAATAAAATAATCTTAGTGCTGTTATGAATAGTTTTGAATTACAAATGCTTTTAAATTCCAACAAATTGCCTAAGCTGAAATCAGAGGCTCTGCTGGGAAATCTGTGAATCTTGTGCAAACAGAACTTGAGCAAAAAGGTCAATGATGTGGTTTTCTTCTTGGAGAAAGAATAATGTTTTTAAAACCTATTTTGTGTTTCCTTCTAGCAGTATTTGTGTCTATTAGCACTAACTCTGCAAACTGAATCAGTGTTGTTTCCAGATCAGTTGTCAAAAATATCCAGTTTCTTTTCATCTGAGATTAAACTGCTGATCTTGTTCAGATGAATAATAGATGCAAGATGCTCTTAAGTATCAAATTATGGGTTAATGAAGTTACTGCAGGACAAAAGAGACATAATCATTTTATGGAGAAGTAAGCACTGTTGATTTTGCTGAAGCCTGTGATAACTTACTGCAATGCTGTACTATAACTATCCAGCTCAACATGGTTTCATGGCTGCCTTCTACTGGTTTCTGTTGAGGGAGTGAAATTATGAGTCAAAACTGCTGAACTTATTCCCATCTTCGGTATCTCTAGAGATAATAACTTGGAGAAGCTCTGACTAGCTGGTTAATGTGTTTATTCCATGGCATCCAGCTCCTGTGGAGAACTCTATAGCAATGTGGGATTGAAAGTATTTACCAGGAGTTCACCTGAAAAGACCTCAGCAACAGCATTTGAGACAGTCCTATGGGAATTTATAGCAAGAGTTTTCAAAGGGAAAGAAGGAAAGATTTGTAGTTAAAATGAGTGAGCAAATGATCAAAGCTTCCGAGGGTCTCTTGAGTTACTGATTTACTGGGCTTTTTTCCTTAATCATCACAAGCTTCCTGCTCCAGGCAGAACTAACTAGCTAATGAAGACAAGAGAGAATTGCTGAGGCAGGGATGAAGAACAAAAACCTATTAAAATTTAGCAATAAGAGATCTCTGTTTCATGTAATATCTGCTATGGTGATCACTTTTAGTGACAATATCCCAACAGTATTTTTTTATACTTATGCAGAAATGCCAGGTACCGTAGACTAGATATTATCCTGTCTTAAAGTTTAATCTCTGCCTTTAGCACTGCTAAAGAATTATTTGGTTTTGCTTGCTCTGTAGGTTAAAGAAGTCATTCAGACACAATCTCTGCCAAAAAAGTGGCACATTTTAATTGTGCATCTTTGTTTTTTTAAGCCTACTTAATGATTGATAGCTTCATGGGTAACAAGCAAATGATGTGGTAGGACTTGAGGAAACAGAAACAAGGAAGCAACCCATAAAGTTATCAATCAGGCAAGAGGCTTAAAAAACAAAGCTGGATAATTAAAATGTGGCACTTTGCTGGCAGAAGTTATTTTGGATGTGGATGGAGATTAGAAAACAGTTGCACAAATCTGGGAGAGAAAACCCCATGGAACAGGTCTCTCTGGATTAAACCATTGACTTAAAAGAGCCTAAAATGTTGATTGCTGGAAGGCCATTGCATAGAAAGCATCACTATATGCTGTTTCTTCTCCCCCATTCCTTCTCCCAGGAGATACTACCAGAGACAGGCTGCCCAATTACATATGTTAACCAGGAGCTGCTATTCTTCTGTTAGGCAATTTATATTAATCACAAACTGAGCGTGTGAAGAGATTCAGAGCAGCCCTGAGGAGAAGGACTTGGGGGTGTTGGTTGATGAGAAAATGAACATGAGCCGGCTTCAGTGTGCACTCGCAGCCCAGAAAGCAACCATATCTTGGGCTGCATCAAAAGGAGCGTGACCAGCAGATCAAGGAGGTGATCCTGCCCCTCTACTCTGCTCTTGTGAGACCTCAACTGGAGTATTGTGTGCAGTTCTGGTGTCCTCAACATAAAAAGGAACTGTTGGAACAAGTCCAGAGGAGGCCACGAGGATGATCAGGGACTGGAGCACCTCCTGTATGAAGACAGGCTGAGAAAGTTGGGGCTGTTCAGCCTGGAGAAGAGAAGGCTGCGTGGAGACCTCATAGCAGCCTTCCAGTATCTGAAGGGGGCCTATAGGGATGCTGGGGAAGGACTCTTCATTAGGGACTGTAGTGATAGGACAAGGGGTAACGGGTTAAAACTTAAACAGGGGAAGTTTAGATTGGGTATAAGGAAGAAGTTCTTTCCTGTCAGGGTGGTGAGGCACTGGAATGGGTTGCCCAGGAAAGTTGTGAATGCTCCATCCCTGGCAGTGTTCAAGGCCAGGTTGGACAGTGCCTTGGGTGCCATGGTTTAGTGTGAGGTGTCCCTGCCCATGGCAGGGGGGTTGGAACTGGATGATCTTAAGGTCCTTTCCAACCCTAACTATTCTATGATGATTCTATGAGCTTGTGACTCAAAAAGTCACAACTACAAAGACAAAGAACAGGAAGATTTGGTTGGTGTTGACTTATACTTTGCCACACCTCATTCAATAGTCATAATTTGCCCCTTTATGCCCCTTATTCCCAGTTATGGGAGTATTTTTCTCATTCCATATTAAAACTTTTCAAGTCTTATTCACATACCTGAATCATACTCTTAATGAGGCATGAGCTCAAATTATGAATATAGCAAAAGCATGTATGATTCATGCTTTATATTTACTGCATGTATAATAATTTATACAACATATAATCCATTAACTTAATGATTCTTTATGTTCCTTCTCAAACACCTTTTTTCACACATCAGTGTGCTTCATTGCCACCCAAATGATCCATGCAACATATTTTTTGAGTTACTTTTATTTTTTCCCCTTTCAAAAGATGTAGATATTGTGTAGATAACTGTATATATGTAGGTAACATCTGTATAAAATAATGAGGGATGAAAATTTTAGGCAGAAAGACCAAGCTTTCAACACCAAACTTTTATTGACTTGTAAAGTTTAACAGCTGTGATAGCACAGTACGTGCGTGCGTGTGGGAGGGGGTTCCTGTGACAGATCATATTGTTTTGGGATTAGAAAACCTGAGAAACATCTGGTTAACAAATGAGTTAGTTCTCCAGCTTCTTTTTATCCCTAATACTAATGTTAACTTTGCTTCTTTCTGGTGCTGGCAAGTACTCACTAATTGGTTGTTATAACGGGGAGCTGAGAACAATGAGATGGGATGGTCATAATGGATGTGATGATGTGACAGGTACTGTAAGATGAGAAATGTAAGATATATATATCTGTATGACACCAGGATTTTGTAATTCTGCTTTTTATGGAACAGCTCATTAGATATTTGGGGTAATGAGGACCATAAGTTGTTCATGTGTTGGTCAGTGACGGAAGTCTGTTGACTTAAGAGGAAGACTCCAAATGCCTCATCATGTGCAGGAACAGTGCAGATTGTACTGTCCCTGTCTGGTGTCAACAATACCCCATGAGCAGCATGAGTCTCCCCTTACGAATCTTACAGCAGGATAATTCCTTCTTTGGTTGGGCTTATCATTTTGTGCTTCCACTTTAGTAATTTTAGACACTCCAATTGGATAATTAACACACATTTATGCTTTGGGAGCCACAAAACTGCAGCCATTTATGATGTCTGACTTGTGTCACTTCAGCTATGCTGTCAAGGGTGACGGAGGCTGTAAAGCAGCAGGGCTGTGGCCTTGTTGCACAACATGGAAGACTCCGTCAGGTTGGTGTGGTGAAGTCTAGGGAAATGTGTGCCTGCCCCTTTGCACCAAATGTATACCTTCACTAAGCCATCTAGACCTCTTTCTTAGGTTTATGGGCACGATGTTTTATCTTCGATAACCTCATGCATACAGATGTGTCTTTTCCCATGACAAGAATGCGCAGATATTCTAGTCTTTGCGTTTTAGGCTCTTAGACCTTTGTTTCCGTTTCACCTTTAACAAATGAACAAACGCTTTTGATTTTCTCCTCTCTGCCCCATCTACATGAAGTAGGTTTTTTATCCAGTCACAGCTTCTATGATCTCTTTGCTATCTTGTTTCTTCCTCGCTGCTTCTGCAGCATTTTAGTATCCTTCAAGCAGAATGTAATTTCAGTCACATGAAATAAGTCTGTATATAGTAACCAACTAGCTAGACTGGATGGAGGCAACTCCTGCTGTACACAGCAGAAAACAGAGAAACTCTAAGTGCAAAAAGAATTTCAAGTGGCTTAAAAATTGCTTTATTATGAATTATAGACTACTTTTGTTGTCCTGATAATGGGAAACACCACCTACTGTGATTCACTGTAGTCAAGCAACGTTAAAATCAGAGAGAAATGGGACAAAAGGGAAACCGCTTCCTTGGTAATGGGGTATTTTGTATGGATAAGCACTGTAGCTATATTGAATTGTTTTAATCTGCTTATTCAGATCTGTCCTTCTAGGCCCTTTTGATGTTGAAATTACACAGTATATAGTAAAAAGTGATTTAATGAGCATCTGAGTAATCAAAGCAAGGAGTAACAGGTGTTCATTGGAGAATATAACCCTGATGCATGCTATCAGCTCTTTAAATCAATTAAGTTTAACAGAACAACATAAAACCAGAAGTAGCAGAAAACTCTCAGATTTTCACAAATGGGGATGAAGGTTTTCTAAAGTGTGAAGCCAAAGATAGATTCTTTGGGTATCGTTTATATTGTTTTATAAGGGACTGGTAAATTTGGGTCCCCAGCTATTCAGTAGATGAGCTTTGTTGCTTTTAAACTACCCTCTCAGTCTGGTGCTCAACTGACCCCTCAGGAAGCCCAGGGATATATATCTCAAGAGGCTAAATTCAGTCCTTTTGAATACCTACCTCTGCCACAGATTATCATGCTGTATTAATTGAGAATCTATTTCATCAGGAAATTCTCATTATAAAACCTGAATGATGAGAGGGAATTCCAGATTGCCATTTGTTTTCAGATGTGTGCATTCAGACTCAATCAGGTTGGTATGCCACATGATGCCATTTAATTTAAATTGAATTAATCAATAGAGTACACTAGCTACATAACTTTTATATTGTCTTGGTAAAATCCCTGGGCTATAGAAGTCAAGAACAAAAGTGTACACAGTGGTGAGATGACACCATGACATTAACTCTTTTGCAAAATTAATGCAGCAGAATAAATTGCTTTCCTCCCCTGTCATTCTTCATATTTTTAACCATTGCTCTTAGAACAAGCATCCTCCATGTTCTGCTTTCGTTTATGAAGCAAAGCTATTCTAGAGGTTAGTAATAGGGGTTTAAGACCTCTCTCCCTTTTGTTATTTCTTTCTCCTGCTGATAAATTTGCTTCGTTACTTCATGGTTTAGTTCCTTATTTGCAGATTAAGTGGCAGCATTTTCCTCCTTAGAGTGGGTTCTGAAAATTACAATTCCAAGTTGGAGGAATTCAGGTTCTCAACAAACCATCTGCAAGCGTTGGGGATAAAAGGTCAAATTCCTGTGTGTATAAATCAGATGAAATTTCTTTTTTTGTCCTCTGTGTACCTTCCCTATGTATTTTGTTTTGCTTTTCTGATTCTATGAGCAAAACAATACAACTAGTTGCCATTGAAGTGTCCTGGAAATTGGTCCAGAAAGAATAACACTCCAGAGTCCACTGGTTTGGGCTTCCCTGAACAGAGAGGTCTTTAAGAAATGGTGAGAGCTGTTAGCAGTCTGCAGTGCATAACTCTAGAGTATTGTGATTTTCTTTGGCAATTTTGTTTTGTTTCAGGGGAAAAGATGCTCCTTTCAATATGCAGCCTGGAAATACAAAGTTGTGGCCATTGCTCAAAGCTCTCTTTCCTGAGACATGCATTTTTATTTTAAGGTAGTCAATTAGTTATAATGATGGATGATGAGGGCAGACTTGGGCTCACAGAGGGCAATTCTAGCCTTGCTGGAGCTGGAGTTTACCATTTATTGGTAAATAAGTGGGCAGAACTTTGTCTGATGACTTGAAAAGTATATTAAGAGACTTGGACAGTCACAAAGGATCTTGGGAAAACTGAATTCAGCTTCACTTACCCATATGAGCTAATTTCAATCATGGAGAGGGCTGTATTGAGTGATTTAGACATCCCATGGTCTTTTATTTATGAGGTCTGTAGGGTCTATTATATTATCTTATAATTTCCATTCTGCCTCAGGTCAAATGCAGATTTCTATAGTACTCAGAGAACTAATAGTGGGAAAGATTTGTTTCCAGCTTAACCAGTGGTGGTCCCACACTAGAGACTGTTCTGCTTTATGTATGTGAGTCTAAGCCTGTAAAATTTCCCTCTTTTATTGTCTCCTTCAAATGTGCTATAGTTATTTATGACTTTGTGCCTGAAATTGTGCTATGCCCTGGTAAATCACAGAAGAAATGTTTGAGGGGCTATTTTTCCTGATGGGTAAAATGAGTCATAACTAAAAGGTTTACTTAGCTTGTCTATACCCGAGGTTTTTTATGAGCCTTTTGTACAATTTTGATTTCATTATGACAGCATGTGCTGCATAGTCTGGCAGTACAGATCCACAGGGTTATATCTGGGCATTATGTAACCACTATATTGTTTTTAATGGGAACATATTATTTTTAATATGCTCTTGGACATAAAAGGAAAATTCTCTGAATGTAGATTTGTCTCTGCCGAATAGTCATTTAAAAAGAGTGACTGGAAAATGACATGTGTACCCTTCTTAGCTTGTATAACATTGGGAGCTTTAGAAATTTTAGCATCATTCATGTTAAGACATCAAAGTATTGCTGGTTGAACTCAAATCTCTCTGAAATGCTAATCTGCACCCTTAACTGTAGTGGAATGAACATACAGCTGGTTCTTCTAATTGCTTGGAGAAAGAAAAGGGGATGATTTCCTTTAATGATTTCCCCTTCTTTCCAGACTGAAAGCAGTTCCAGCTCTTCCCTCCAGCTAATTTGACGGTTAAAAGATGCCTTTGTCTTGCTTTCAGCTATTGAGGTTTCTTCACAATTTGTTAAAACTTTCTGACATGAAGCAAGGTGTGAACCCAGGGCTATGTCGATTTGATTCACAGGTCATGTGAAGGAGAATTATAGTCTTGAGTGTTTAAAATCAGAATGGGGCAGTATTTTCATCATCACATCTTATTGTACCAATGGCTAAGATGGGTTTTCAGAGTTAAAAAAGGAGCTTGAAACTTAGATGAAGATGGTCATTGACCAGGGGGTAGACCCAGGTATTCAGGCTCCAGACTCATGGTAGTTTCATTTTCCCAAGGATACAAACAAAGAGATTTGAAACACATTTCTAGAGCTTTTGACTTCACTGCTGCTTCATGGGGTAACGCATGTTTCTAGGAAAACGGTCTAGGAATAATTTAGAAGATTTTAATTTTTACTATATCCCAGAACAAAGGTTCAGATTTGACAAACTCTATACTGAAAAATGAGATCTGCACACTGCAGGAAGAGCTGATGTGTTGGTCCGGTACCTCTCTGTCCCTCTGGATCACGGTGGTGCAGAATCTCTCTGTGGGAATCTCTTATCATTGTCAGGGGTGGTCTCCAGCCAAGTGGATCTGTACCAGCTGTTCAAATGTATGAAGGACATGAAGGACAATCCTCCTGCTGAGAGAGAAGATCTTTGTTCTGCCTGGGAGCATGGCTAAGCTTACACAGGTGGTTGAAAAGGAAGCTGAGACTGTGAGGACCCGTATCAGATCATTTAAGGTCTCTTTCTGTCTTCAGACCTCAAAGGTGAGTTTCATATCTGTTACCTTCTTTCAGATTGGAGCCCTGTCTCTTGTGGACTCTGGGAAGATGGACTGAAATGAGACTGGGAAGCAAAAAGGACTGGACTTGATTTTTTCTGGCTCGTGATCTGAGTGAAACCAGAATAGCCCTTTAGCTCTATTTTGAAGGTTGTGACCTGCTACTGTTACTTCAGGATTTAATAGAATTTTATAAATCATCATTTGATGGTGTGTTTTCTTAATTATTCTAGAAGCTCTCATGGGTATTTTTCAACTAAAATACTCAGTGGGAACACCAACAAAGAAAAAAGAATAGCTTAAATAAATACAGCTACTCAATTCCTTCTGAGCATCTCCATCTACACCTTACTTAATCATTCCCTATCAACATTGTTTTCTGTTCTTTCTTTTGAGGTGCACCACTTATCTCCAAGCTATTCAGAAGAAGGGGATTTGGGTTCATAACTGCAAAAAGACTACTGCAGTATTCAGAGAGACTAATTGTGAGGTCAGAATTCAGTGGTGGTCTTTTTCTCCTTCATTTTCTATTAACCAGAATATTGTATAATGTTTTGCAAAGTAAAAGTGTAACCATGCTTAAAAGCTTTTTTTTTTTCCTACTAGAACCAAAAATAGGGACTATCACTGATTTAGGGCAGAGTTTGGCTTTTTTGCAAGTACAGTAGCGTAAGCATCTTCAGAAAAGGCTTTGGAGGAGTGTGTTGTTGCCTAGGGATGTGTATTTTGGTTTTGTCTGCTTGAATTGAGGCTTTACAGTGTTGGAAAAGAAACAGGGGAAGGAGAGAGTGGTTAATAAGAAATTCTTGCCTTGCCTTCCTGTTGGTGATGACACCCTATATAGTAATAGGGAAAGGTGGTTTGCTTAAGTAGGATATCAGCAGATCTAGATTCCCGTGCCAGTTCTACCAGAAATATCTGTTCTGCTCCAGGGTAAAAATTATCCAGCTTCAGCTTCATCCTCCCCGGTGTGGAGATGACAGCGATCTTTGCTTGGTGTCAGAAAGAATTGTTCATTATCGTGCATATAATGCTGTGAGCTTCTTGGCTTGCTACATTTGCCATGATTGTCTTCTATTTGAACAGATCTTATCTGTTTGGTAGGTAATGCTCACTGCAAGTATCTCTGAACACTTGGAGTATGACTAGAGCAGTAGTGTTAAAATAGGAAATGAGTCCCACATAACATATATCAGTTCATTTCTATGGAGCTTTTAAATTTTATTCTAAGTAGGGTATGGTTCTGGGATAGATATTTATTGTAGACATGGCACGTTCAAATCTTCTAATCAATGGCAGTTCAATCAGTGCAGTCAGTTGAAAACAAGTATTCATAAAATTAGAGCTAAACTGTGACTTTGGCTGCTGCTCATGAACTTGACAAAGCCTATACATAAAAACAACTCTCCCATCACAAATGCAGTCACAGGATGAACAAAACACTTCTTAAAGCAGAATTTTAGGGAAAGCTACTTGGAGAATAAACTCTTTATCTTACAGCAATTAGATATCCATGGGGAATAATAGGACTGACAAACATGAACCAAGAAACTACAGATGGGGCTGGATTCCTTCTTTGTAAGATTCATTAAACAGTGGAAGACTGTCTAAAGGAAGTGCCGAGAGAGATGAGCTGGAAGCAGTAAAGGAAGCCTGATGGTCTTTATGATTTCAAATTTCTTGTATAAGCTAAAAAGATAGGGAAAAACAAACAAAAAGAAGCATTCTAAGGCAAATATGTTAACAGGGCAGGGGGGAAACTGGGCAGTGCTGAAATCTGCAGCAAAATTCACATCAATATTCACAAGAAGAGGATCTCAGGTCAGGAATATTTCCATTTATAACCAGTGCTACGTATATTAGAAAACCATGAAAGAATAAACAGCAGAAGTGGTATGTGTGTTTAATCACACCATGATCATCCACCTCTAATTTCTTTTACATTAAGCCTTTTCTGTTCTGTTCCCATTTAGCAACAGATGTCTTTAATGGCTGCTGTGAATGACACTGTGAAGCAGTGAAAAAGTGACCAGCAGGTCAAAGGAGGTGATCCTGCCCCTCTACTCTGCTCTTGTGAGACCTTACTTGGAGTATTGTGTGCAGTTCTGGTGTCCTCAACATAAAAAGGACATGGAACTGTTGGAACAAGTCCAGAGGAGGGCCATGAGGATGATTAGAGGACTGGAGCACCTCCCATATGAAGATAGGCTGAGAAAGTTGAGACCTCATAGCAGCCTTCCAGTATCTGAAGGGGGCTTATAAGGATACTGTGGAGGGACTCTTCATTAGGGACTGTAGTGATAGGACAGGGAGTAACGGGTTCAAACTGAAACAGGGGAAGTTTCGATTGGATATAAGGAGGAAGTTCTTTCCTGTAAGGGTGGTGAGGCACTGGAATGGGTTACCCAGGGAAGTTGTGAATGCTCCATCCCTGGCAGTGTTCAAGGCCAGGTTTGACACAGCCTTGGGTGACTTGAGTGTGAGGTGTCCCTGCCTATGGCAGGGGGGTTGGAACTGGATGATCTTAAGTTCCTTTCCAACCCTAATTATTCTATGATTCTATGATTCAAAATTCTACTCTGGAAGAGAAACAGAGACAAAGAAAGAGCATAAACACAGGTATTGAAGCACAGCTAAAATGGCTACAATGCACACACACAGAGTGTAAGAATAATCCTGATAGGAAATACAAATTTGTACTTTTGGAGAGGCATGTGACCATAAGCCAGCCTGGTTGTAAATATGCTGGAAAAAAACTTTAATTTCTTTTTTTTTTTTTTAAAAGTACCATTTCCTTGGTCTAAATGGAACTGTGCTGAAAACATACAGAAGGCTTCATTAGAAGTTCTAAGTTAGGTGTTTTTCTCCTGATAGAAGCATAGAATAGATTCATAGAATGGTTAGGGTTGGAACGAACATGAAGATCATCAAGTTTCCTCCTGCCTGCTATGGGCAGGGACACCTCACACTAAACCATGTCACCCAAGACTCCATCCAATCTGACCCTGAAAACTGTCAGAAATGGAGCATTCACAGCTTCCCTGGGCAACCCATTCCAGTGCCTCACCACCCTCACTGACGATACAGGTCATTAAAATCCAATCTCTCTTCCCATCTCTTTTTCAAACATGAGAGAGTGGAACAATGCATTTCCAAATAGTGTTCTTATCTCTACATAATGTTATTATGCAAACTATCATCAAAGTAGATGACAGTCCTCCAGACAAAACTTTAGTATTAAAAGCTCTCAAAGCTCCAGGGCAGATTGCTGTTAGTGAGATAGTTAATTAAATGGAAGTTGGGTTTTATTATTTTATAAGCAGCTGGAATGATGTTGGTTCTCTGAGGGTCTTTTTTCTTTCTGTTTGATAAATATTAATTGAACTTACTGCTCCATGAAAACAGCAAGTTTGCTATGACAAGTTTACTATGGTGGTCATTACAAAACATCAGGTAGCTGTTGCTCTCTTCTGCCCTGTACCTATCACCACAGTAGCTTTAAGATAATTCAGCAAGCAGGAAATGCTTTTTCCTTCTTTAGCTCTTGGGGAGAGATCCTCATACGTTTTAGGGTTTGGTATAACCACTGGCCTGTTTTTTGTGGCCAAGCACCAAGTGTTTCTGTGGGTAAAGTGCACTCTGTGTGTGTGCTGTGAGGGCTCCCCAGTGCAGGAGGCTTTCCAAAGAGTCCTGCCTTGCCTTTCGGGGTGCTCTGTGCTGAACTGCCCTGTCACACTGTGAGGACAGAAGCCCACCCTAGCGTAGAGCTGTGACCCGACTGCAATGGGGACGAGGGCGGGCGCTGTCCGTGGTGCTGCAGGCGCCGCTCCCGTCACCTTCCGGGTGGAAGGGAGGAAGACCTGTAATGGTGCATCCCTCTTTGGAGGTGTCCAGACCTCAGCAGCATCAAGTGCGGAGGGGTACTGCTTCTCCCCGGTGCTGTAGAGAAGTGTCATGGGCCAGGCAGCATTTTGCCCTGCTGCTGCAAGCACTCAAGTGTCAGCCGTGAGGTTCTATGAGAGCTAAACTGCTTGATGGACCCTGAGGGTATATAGTGACCCAGGCTTCTGGCTATTTACACCTGCAAGCAACATTTCTAACACTAAGTGTCTTCAGGGCTCACAACATTCAATCTGCAGATGTTTCTAGAAGCTTATTCCCACAGTCTCTTCTAGCTTGGGGCATGGATTGGTTTTGCACTCTACATCGCTTCAGGGCTTGTGAGCAGAGAAATGCCAGTTTTTCTGGAGGGGTAGGAATTGTTGCATCTACTGGATATGAAAATCTGCCTTCATACGTTTTCATTTTAATCCTTCCTTGTAAGAGAAACCTTTCAGCTTTTAGATCAAAGACATTCACATATCTTTTCCCAGGTTAGTTACGACTTAGACATATACATAAAAAAAGCACACTTTAGGATGCTGAAGAGGGAAACTTCTTGGACTGGTATTCCTAAAGATTTTTCCCCACTTTTTTTTTTTTCTGGTGTTGCATATCCTGCCTATGGCAGCTCTAAAGAGAGCAGCTGTCTCTTATTGTAACAGCATAACACTTTGCTTCAGCGGTGGTTTTACAGAAGGGTCTGTAATACAAATCTTGAAGTCTACTGATATCTGTCCAGGCAACTGGGAGATAGTCAGACTTGGTTACCAAGTCCCTATTTTTCAGCAAAATTCTGCTTTAACATGCTCAATCAACAAATTCAGCACAAATACCTCTGGAATTACCATAGCACTTAACCTACTTATCCTGTGATTAGAAATTAAACAAAAAAAAAGCCTCAAAACTGTACACCAAAACCTAACATAAAAGAAACCAAATAAGACAGCTTCTTTCTTGGTCATTTATTCCTGTGTGGGTTTGGCTAGTAAAGCAAATCTTGAGGAGGTGGGGGTATGGAGGAATGAAACCTGCTTGTATCAAGTTTCTGAGTAACAATCTTGTGGGAAAACAAGAACAGAGAAAGACGAATCAGTGATTGTACTGACTGCAGTGTCTTGGAGCTGAAATGTTTTCGCAGAGTCCTTCTGCTGACCCTGCCTTTCTCCCTACTTTTCAGATCAGCTGCTCTGAGCAGGTGCCAATATCAGCAACAGTGAAAGTTCATCTGGCAAATATTCAAGTACTGTTCTAGTTGGTTTGCACAGGCATTAGTGTACAAATCTTCCCATTGAAGAACCACAGAGAGCAGTAGAGACATCTTAGGACTCAGTCTCAGCTGAGCCCATGTGTGTGGGTGCACATGTATATGAATTTTAATGCTATCTTTTGATTATTATCAATAGGAATACTATTGAAAATGTGGCAGTGGAATTATTTTGAATAAGAGTGAAGTCCAAAGCCTAAATCTGTGTTGATGAAGGACTGAAAGGAACCTCCTGAAGACCAAGCCTCATTCAAGAAGCCATACCACATGCATGTGATAAATGGATCAAGCTTTCTGTTAAAGCAAGTGTTTTATCCACCGTAATACAGTGATTGTTCCAAAAGCCACTACTTCCAAGGGGCAAGTTTTTGCTCTCCCATTTCACTTAGAAGTATTTTACTTTCATTCTGAATTTGCTCATGGTGAATTTGTTCTTTCCTTAGTATTGTTCCGTAGCTTAAATCGGTCTTTACCTGGAGTTTACCATCCTCCCCATTGTTTTTAAAGAATACAGTGCAATTCTGCTCTGGTGAATAGACACTTAGAGCAAGAAAATAGTCCAGAGATTGTAGCAAGGTAGAGGCAAATTCACCCTGGAATCTGTCACAAAGTATTAGATTTTCTTTTCCCTGTACTTTCAAAAGCACTGCCTGCTCCTTTGTATAGATATGCAACAGAATTTACTCCATCCTAGGCCATACTGAAAATGCTCATTAACAGGTGACCTTGATCTTGTCTTTTATGAAAAGTTTTTCCCCTATAATGGTATCAAAGTTCCTCCTATTCTCCTTCAGATTTTCAGAGTTTCTCTGTGTAATTGTGCAGTCATCCTCTATATCATCTCTGGTTCCAAAGTTGGTGGTTCTATGAAATTCAGTTGGTATGGTCCTGCTTTTTATGCTAATATAATACAATGAAAAGAGCTACCAAGGCTGTTCAATCCCAAGCAAGGTTCTTGAGGAGCATGAATAGTTGGAGTCTCCTGGTCCGATTCCTTCATAAATGTTGCTATTCTTTGCCTACACCATAGTTCTTAGGATGTTTGCTCTGGTATAGATGATGGTTTCTCATATTTCTCAACATCACATGTGTTACCCAAACCCAAACTGACAAGAACTACTACACGTTCTATGTTAAGAAAAATCAGTTTAATAACACATAGATGGAAGGTTAATTTTATAAAAGCTTCCTTTGGTATCCTATTCTCTCCCTCTCTCCTTCTTTCCATCCTCTGTCCTTAAATCTGGTCTAAAACCTACTGTAAAACTGCTGTTAGACTAAAGGACCAGCACTTTTTCATCACATCCCATCCCTTCCTGTTCTTAAGGACAGGTGGCCCATTTGCTTTCCTTCAAGAGTCACAAGAGTTGTGTTGCTATGCCATAACAAGAGGAAAAGCCCTTACTGCTCACCCAGCAGTTCCATGCGCCAGTTCTTGCAGAATTTGGCAGTGGAGATTAGCTAGCTCCTAACAGTATAAGCTTATTCATTTTTACATTTGGCTTTTACCTTGTGGTAATTGTAACCCAGCACCTTCATTCCCAGGAAACCACTTGCAGTTTTCCTTGGTTTTTTACATTTATCTTTAGTTTAGCTCAAGATCTTTGTCATCTAAGGAACCAGCTCGCTCTTCTCATCTCACTTTTGCTCAGCAGACTAACAGTTTTGCTCACGCAGGGAAGAGCTAAACCCCTGTTCTACATTTAACCTGCAACCTGAACGATACTTTGACTTAAGTTCAAACATCCTCTTCATTCAAGTTGTTGAACTGCTCTTCAGCTTATATGAATCAGCTGAATCTTTAGTTTATCAGAATTTGGTACTTTGAATTTGAGAAAAGCAGCAACCACAACCCCAAACTCTCAGACAAACAAACAAAACCCTTAGCTGTAAACATGTTTTTTAGAGTTTGGAGACTGTGATGTTTCAGTCCACAGCAGTGGCAGAGAGGTTGCATTTATATGACTGAATGAGAGAAGGAGAGACAGGTTGCTCTGCCTTAGAATTGTGATACACAGCCTTGTTCCCTGACTGGTCAAAAGAAGAATTTGCTAAAGGAACCCCCAGCTCTACTTCATTCAAAACAGGCAAAGCATTTATTTTTATTGTAGGCTCTGCAAGAACTACCTCACGTGCTCTGCTCTGAACTTTCCTGGAGGAATGTGAAAGACACTTTGAAGTTGTGTGATGCCAAAGAAGTTGTGTTTTACAGCAGGTGCATATCAAATAAACAAGAACAGAGAAAACTAACATCCGAGACTGTGAGACTTCAATGACAGAAGAAAATATTTGGTCTGCAAAGACTAAATACTAGAAGGGAGGGCCCACTAGCTTAAGAAGGACTGTTGTGCTTTGCAAGTGTGGCTGCTAGGATCAGATCTCATTCCTGGATCATGCTGGTTTAGTTAGGAACTACAGGGATGATTAGACGTGCATGTAAGGAAGGGTGTTAGTGCTTTAGGAGGTTTACCACTACCTGAAAGTCACATAGCAGCTTGCAGTGTTTGTGCTCACAGTGTCTGTACAGAGTTGGACAGATTAGCACAAGAGATCATGAAAGCTCAACTGTGAAATGTTTCTGTGAAGAAGTGTTGGTCTGGCTCTAACTATAACATTCTCCATTGAGTCAAGGATCACCAGGGTTTCAATTAGACACTAATCAGCATTCTTATTTGTGACACCCTTAAACACTGGAATGTCAAAACAGTTCTAATATGACAGTAAGGAAATTTCTGTGACCTTTTCTCTTTTAATGAAAAAATTCTGTGTGTGAAATACACTCGGTTCAGGAAGGACTTTGTCACTCAGCCTAGGAAATTCTAAACAAGATTACTATTCACAGTTTTAGAAGGCGGAAAGAGGGTTTCTTTGGGGTAAAATGCTGAAAGACTCTTTCTATTCAAGCCCTTATTACATATTATCTTTCCAGGTCTCTGCAGTAGAGTACAGTTGAACTGAGGAAGTTTTCCGCCTGAAGCCAAAACAAACAGAAAACCACTGACAGAAATAGGGTGAGAGCCTTCAAACAGAAGGGTACTGGTTACTGGTTTCAGAGGTGAAGAAAATACAGCTGAAAGTAAGAGAAAATGCAGGAAGATCACTCAGTACTGCTTGAAATAAAAGAATCTTTAAGGTTACTTACAGTTTTTGTGAACCGAGCATTAAGGTGACCTTGAAGGCTACTTTAGATGATATTTTGTTTTATTTTTATTCTCACATAGTGAAGGATAAACCTTTTTCTCATAGAAATATAATGACAATATTTATTGGATCTACTCTGCAGCTCTTGGGAATGAACCAGAAAAATCACTCAGTTAAAATGTGATTTTCAACTATTATCTGTGCTCTGCCATTACCATGAGGCTTCTTCCAGTGAGATGTGGGCAATATGAAGTCCATTTACATATGCACCCCTTTAATTTTTTGATGCTTTTTGGCTTACGGTAGAGACCACATCCAAAGCCTACTGAAATCTGACTTCAGTAGGATTCAAATCAGATTTAAATAAAGACTATATTTTTCTCCCATATTAAGTTAAACAATTGCATTTGTGGGTTCTAGGAATTACTTTTGTAGCATGCTGCTTAACACCAAATAGTATGGGTGCCCTGGGTGTTGAAAGCAGTAGGAATCCCCCTTTTCCTTGTCTCTTTGCAACCTCTACCTTCAGGTCCCTCTCCTATTCTGGATTTGGGCACGTAGAGATAAGTAGGTACTATATTCCTCTGGGTCCCATCCAGCTTAGACAGATGAGATTGGATTTTGACGTGGAATATAACATCCCATTTTTTGTATAGGTCATAGCTAGGTTACTGCATCCATGAAGTGGAGGAAGGCACTCTGAGGAACTGTTGTTCTCCCCTCAGGCTGGAATTATAGCTGTATTCCAGCCTGTACCATAGTCTAACCATATATGCAATGACACGGAGTCAGCCCTGAGGATGTTTGAAATGCTGATCCATCATGAGCCATTGTAGGAGAATGGCTCTGATCTGAACATGGGCTACACAAGATTAGCTTCTGATTTTGGATTAGGGAAAGGGTTACAACACAAATTAAATATATTTAAACTTGTGATTTATGTCAAATTACATGAAAACAGAAGAAGGATATGGTTCTGCTGATAGCTTCATGGAAAATAGTGGGTTACTATTCCCTTAGAGTAGCCTAAAAGATTTGGACATGAACTGTCCATTGAAATTGTGTCTAAATCCCCTGAGTGCTTTGCAAACCCCAGCAATGTTCTCTGACCTGAAGTATCCAGAAGTGGTTAGGCTGTTCCATGTATTTTTTAGTTTCCCTAACTGATGTAAATGGATGCAGTGCAGCTTCATTATTTTTCACCAGCTGAGGTGATAGTTTCAGAATTGGTTGGAATGGAAGAGAATTAAGGGAGAATTAGAGAAATAGGCAAGAGCTGGATGGGGACGTCTGCTTACATTCTGTAAGTACTTATCCTGATTTTTCCTTTCTAATGTTTGACCGAACAGAACAAGGACAGTGTGTTCTATGTACTGGTTATCACTTGTTGTCTGGTACAGAAAAGGTTAACAAACCTACTGCAGGAATGAAGAAACACCCCAAATATTTGTGGGCAGCTGCAATATTAGACACAGGTTGCTGTAGTTCACTGCAGGTAAACCCGTACAGCTAAGCTATTTGGGTGCTACTATTTCCTTTGAGATTATTTCATGTGTTTACTTTTAAAGCTGTGTAAACCCCACTGAAAACGGTCACAATGAGTGAGCAAACATTGAACCACCATTAGAAAAGAAATTGAAATAAAATAAGATCCTTTGTGCTTTATGCTAAATGCACATTTCGAATCCGAACTTCATTCACAGGTATGTAGCTGAGTCCCTCTAGTGGCACAAACATTTATTTGGCTTCATATGTTATTAAAATTCTGTTTTACAGTCCATTATAGCAACAAATTCACAGGTAGGCTTTTCTGGGCACTCTGAGAGCTGTGGCAAAGTAAATCTTGGATTAGATGCTGTGCAAGCTCGTCTTAATGAATGTAAATTGATTTTTAAGTTGTGAGGGGCAATTATAGGTGCACTGGAAGAAGGGAATATTTGAAAGGATATTCTAGAACTAATTACTAGTGAGAAACACGCAAAGAGCAACGTAATACCCAGGGCAGCCAATAGGGATAAAAGCTTATACACAAAACTGTCATGACCTAGAAGTGAAGACTGTTTAAAAACACTGATCTCCACTTAGCTTGTAAATGCGCATCACCCTCTTTCTCACTCACATATATTCTCTCTCTCCCTGACACACACACACGCTTCTGGATTTGCAGAAGATAGACGTCTAGGGCACATTCTTGGCATCCACAGGAGAATCATATGGGATTAAAAAACCACAGCAGTAAGTACTGACTGAATTACATGTTTATTAAGTGGCATGCTGTCAAAACCCAGATTTAATAGTAAATACAGGAGGACTTTAGTGGAAATGGGTTGTATTTGATTTTCCTTAGGAACTGCTGAAAGCTGCCTCTTGAGGATTACAACTTCGCCTTTTCTTTTTACGGATGCTTGTTTACTATCCATGTGGTAACCTCTGGACAGCCAGTAATCCATTCGTTATCCACAGTGATTGAGTGCAGGAGTAGTGCACTAACTACTTCACTCGGCTGACGGCAGAAGACAAAAGGAGGGAAATGATGAATTCGGACAATTTAACCTCCCAAAGCTTCCTCTCTGCGATTCACAGCAACACCAGCAATTTATTCTCAGGGCTCCAGTTTGTTCAGTCCTTCAAGCCACTCATCATCCCCTGCTACTCGCTAGTGGTTTTTATTGGTGTCATTGGGAACTACCTTCTCATTTATGTTATCTGCAAGACAAAAAAGATGCACAATGTCACCAACTTTCTGGTAGGCAACCTGGCTTTCTCAGACATGCTCATGTGTGCCACCTGCGTGCCCCTGACGCTCGCCTATGCCTTTGAGCCCAGAGGATGGGTGTATGGGCGTTTCATGTGCTACTTTGTTTTCCTGATGCAACCCGTCACTGTGTTTGTGTCTGTCTTTACCTTGACTGTCATAGCTGTGGATAGGTATTATGCCATGGTGTATCCATTCCGCAGGAGGCTCACAATCCCTATTTGTGCTTATATCCTGGCTGCTATTTGGTTGCTGAGCTGTACCTTGGCTGCCCCAGCCTTGGTCCACACTTATCACGCAGAGTTCCCAGAACTGGACTTCTCTATCTGTGAGGAGTTTTGGTTCCACATGAAAAGAGATCGCTTAGCTTACGCCTACAGCACTCTCATCATCACATATGTACTGCCTTTGGCTGTCATCTCCCTGTCCTACCTGAGAATCTCTGTCAAGCTCAAGAACCGTGTAGTCCCTGGCAATGTCACCCAGGGCCAAGCTGAATGGGATAGAGCAAGGAGGAGAAAGACTTTTCGCTTACTAGTCTTAGTGGTGGCAGCCTTTGGAGTCTGTTGGCTGCCTCTGCACATCTTCAACATGATAAAGGACATCGACATCAGCTTGATTGACAAGCAATATTTCAACTTCATCCAGCTGCTGTGCCACTGGTTTGCAATGATGTCTGCTTGTACCAATGCCTTCCTCTATGCCTGGCTCCATGACAGCTTTAGGGGGGAGCTGAAGAAAATGTTTGCCTGGAAGAAGAAGAAGATTGGACCCACAACAAACTGCATTATGGCCAGTGTGGTGCTGTAAAAGAGAGCTGGTGGGAGTGCATTCCAACACTGTAAGTCTTTTCCATTTCTAATTAGTCCTCATTCCTCACATTTGTCCTCAGGGCTCAATAAGAACAACACAAGTCCCACGTGTAGCTTCCCCAGTACCTCCATTCCTACTGGAGGAGAGGCAGATGTTACGTCCCAAAAATGCCTTAACTTTGACTGGAGTTAGAGGCCAAGGAGATATTAAGCACTATAAGATACTCTTACTTAAGCTACAGGGATCCTTCCTGTAAAATATCCCCTTCAAAATTAAATAGCGGATATTTAGGTTAGATATAAGGGAGAAATTCTTCACTGTGAGGATGGTGAGGCACTGGAATGGGTTGCCCAAGGAAGCTGTGGATGCTCCATCCCTGGCAGTGTTCAAGGCCAGGTTGGACAGAGCCTTGGGTGATAATGGTTTAGTGGAAGAGCCCAGACCCAGGTTGGTAGGAGTTGCTCTGAGCCTTGCTCTGCCAGCTGAGTTGTGCTGGCAGCACCAGTGTGCAGTGCTCTCCCCACTGCTGAGGGTGTGCAGGATGACAGCACAAGCTCATTTGCACAGCCTCCGAGTGCCTCTGTGCAAGACAACTGGCTCATTTACATTCCTGTGGCCCTTGCTGGGATGTGCTGTGACCACTCTGCATGGTCTCGTCCCTCAATGCTATTTCCTCCTTGCTGCTGGCTGAGTGGATGGGGTAGCAGCTTTTGCGGCAGGGCTGCTTGCCTGCCCATTATGGCCAACGGCATTGGGCAGGAATCTGTTCATTATGCTTTTTGAACCCAGCATCATCATGCAATCCCAAACCTCCTGTGTCGCATGAACCTGCAGCAGAGCATGTAGCAAGGTGAGATGCAGTATTATGACAGGGGAAATAAACCCAGAGTGATGTTATTTCTGTGAGGTGTGACTATGCAACAGCTGGTTTGGTGGATTTGCTGATGCTGTCATCAAGGATGGACCTAGTGGAAACATAATGTGTGATGGAAAATCAGCCAGATAAGGGGACATTAAGACATTTAACCACTGACATTGAAGTGTGGTTTTGCCATTGCCTTGTGCAACCCTAATTTGCTGTCCCTACTGCAAGTCAGCTTCATTCCTAGCCAGAGGAGTGGATGCCACTGTAGCCTTGTCAGTGCTGAGATGCCAAGCTGGACAGAGCCTTGGGTGACATGGTTTAGTGTGAGGTGTCCCTGCCCATTGGCAGGGGGGTTGGAACTGCATGATCTTAAGGTCCTTTCCAACCCTAACTATTCTATGATTCTGTGCTTTCCACTCCTTCCTTAGGGGGCTGATTTTGATGTGTGGCAATGCTGCCATCAACTTTGATCTACAGAGACAGACAGAGACTTTGATACTGTCTTCAGGAGCCCTTCTGAAAGTGTCTGTTTAGAGATAGGACAGGCTGTTGACATTGAGCCGTGTACCAGCATTATGTGATTAGTCAAAGAAAGACCAGTCAACTGGAGCGGAGTGGGAAGTGCTCTCTTTTGAAGGAATCTTTTGGGAAGAAACAATTTCCTTTGACATTCGGCTTTCAGTCAGATGAGGGAGTTAAAAGCTATAATCAACCTAATGGTTTCTAGTTTCTTCCTTTCAAAACTGAAAATATGAGATAAGTATATGGGACAAAGTTCTGAAACAGAAAGCAGACATTATTGCTGAAGAGGTTTTTTCCAGCCTGTTTGGCCAGAATCTGGGATGGCATGAGGAACTGAGCTGAGATCAGCACAGGAAGCAGCACAACCCAAGGGCAGTTTTGGCCATGATCTGCAAGGGCGTCTCTGACCACAACTGTACATAGCCAAACTTATGTACTGTGAGGCAATGTGAACAGAAAAGAGGGGAGAGGAAAGAGAGGATGGTTTCTCCTGCTGTGAAATGGTGATATCAGTTTGCTGATCAGCATTCAGTAAGCTTAATTGGGTTAAAAAATACACAGATTGCATATGAACACACTGGGAAAAGTGTTGGGAAAACATCTGAAATCCCTTTCCACAAAATTCCTTGGGATTTCAAGCTGTTCTGCTGCTAGTAATGAGGAACTAGATATTGGAAACTGATTACAGAGACACTGAGTCAAGGAGGTCCTTTCAAAGTGGGCATTACTTACGTTCACTCTGTGATTAAGTGTATTTATCTGCATTGCTTACTTTGATTTAAAGATTTGAATGACCTATTAAGGCATGTTTCGCTTTTGCTGAATTTTAGGAAATTGTTTTTCCTTCAAGCTCAATATAGGAAGTTACTGCAATAAATGGTGATTTTGGAAAAAAAAACCCCTTTCAAACAAACCTAGCAAATTTTATGAGCTTTTCAGCTTTTGTTTCAGGACTCTTTTGAAGGCAGCAGAGTAGAACACCAAAAAAGCACTGAAACAACACTGCAAAAAGCAGCTTTAAATAATAAACTCCCGATATTCAGCAATTTTTCTTCTATGGAATTATGTTACTTTAAGCTGTTGTTTTGTCAGTTTGTAAAGGTTAATTACCATTGAGGTGACCCATAATGTTTACAACCTCACGCACCAAATACAGACAGCACTGTAATACAGAGTGATGCAAAGCCCAGCAGAACAACTGGGAAGACTCCTGTTACCACAGCAGGCCTGGGATCATTTCCTTCTTACACATCATGTTTTTACCCACATTTGCCAGCACTGCAGTTTGTCTTATTAATGTTCTCTTGAATGTTAGTGACTGCAGATGGCTGCTGCAGAGAGCTGCACAAAGCAAACAAGGGGGATTTAACTCTATTTCTTTCCTTTTCTCCTTGAGATGGAAATGAAGGGCTGTTCAGTTCATATATTGTTCCCACAGTGATGGACGCACTGGGAACATCCTGCTACCAGCAGCTCCTTGCTACCAGCAGTGCTGCCATCTCAAGCAGGTCCTCAGATTGCCCAGCACAGCAGGCACCCTCGTTTAAGTGCTAGTTTAAGCTGTACATGTCTTGAATCTGACAGGACTTGTATTTGCAGCAGAAAGCTCAAATCCTGCCCCTAGTTCTCAGAACTAGGTTTGGCAGATGCACACCGAAATGACCTGCATTCCCCAGCTGGGGGCTCCTGAAGCTCCTTCCCTCTCCTCAGCAGCCCTCCTGGCCCACCCCAGTGATCCTGCAAGGCCATTTTTCCAGGCTTTCCCTGCATGGTGCACACAAGTGATCCAGCCCTAAGCAGAGGGAGTGGGGAGCCCACAGGCTGGCAGGGACTGAGACACATTTGCTCAGCTCCACCTCCAAATCGAGCCCCAAGAATCTCTGCTCAGTGTAATTACTGTTTCCTCTGATAGCCAGAGTAATAAACAATGATAAGATTTAGAGGCACATTGATGCGCTTCTTTCATCCAGTTATGCAAATAATTATGTTAAAAGCCATCATGTGAAATGTGGTTGCTCATCTCCAGCCCCCTCTGGGGAGCCGCTGTGGTTCTCCGGGGGGAATAGGGCTCATCACTACAGTATTTTTGGTGGGGTGGTTTTTAATTACAATGTCAGAAATCATTGCAGGCTTTGACTTTATAAAGCAGCCTGGTTCAAAACTTGGTGGACCTGTTAACTTTCCCTGCAAGGGTTTTAGCTGTTTCTTGCTTACATTAGTATCCAAGCACTCACTCCCAAGGGAGCTGCTCTGCAGGGATGGAGCAAGATGTGTCTGAGCTGCAGAATGCCATCTGCTCCTTGTCCAGTGGGATTTCATTCCAGTTGTTTATATTTACCAAGAGACTTTTAGCAGGTAGAGACTCAGGCATTATGCATTTTACAGCAGCAAATACAAGCTGTTTCTGATGGCTCCTCAGACTGTTCCTAAAAGACAGCCTGTGGCAAACACTCCTGGATGTACTGTGGAGTTTGTACACATGCTCTGTGGTGGTGTTTTTAGGCAGCTACTAAATGCATTAGCCAGTTAGCGGGTGATCAGAGCATGGTGAGTCTTGGTTTTGGAAACGAAGACCTGCTTAGGACCACACTTATCTGTTGTAAAAGTCATCTAGGAGATTTCACTGGGGCCAAGCTTCTACAGCTCAGAAGCCTCTGAATATCTTAAATGTGGAGATTAATAGAGAAGGAGCTGATGTGGAGAGACGGAGGAGAATGAGATGACTTCACTTAAAGTGAAGAGCGCAGATTTAGACTGCAGGAATCAAGGCATGCTATTCTGCATAGCTCTTGGAAGGACTCATAGAGCCTCTTTCTAGCAAACACTGTATGTCCAATATTTATAGATGCAGAAATGCTTGCTCAAACATAAGCTACTCCCTATGGTTAAACAGGGGATTGATAGTAAAAGATAATTTACTCAGGAAATACAGAAAGTAAATCAGTATTGGATCAGGAATTAAAACCCAAATTAGGTAGTGAGCAAAGGTCACTAAATTTGAAATCAGGCAGCCAAAGAAAAACAATAGATAACCAAACCTCAACTGGGGTCAGGTAGAGTTGGTTTCTCCCCCACCTTGAAAATGACAGAGCAGGCACTAAAGACTAACTTGTTTGTGCAGTGCATTGCTTTAAATAATTTTTCCTTACCCTGGGATGAAGAACACTGAGAGAGCTGTATTTGTATCATTTTGGAAGAATGTCAGTTTATCTCTGGTGTGTAAAAGCAGATCTTGCCATAAGGCCATTACTCACAGGAGCTCAACGAGTGCTTCCCAGCTGATAGATAGACTGGGAAAAGCAGGTATTTTTCCTACCAGATGAACAGCAGATGCTCTGTGCAGTTTTAATTGAGCGAATCTTGCTTATTGAGGTGCCAACGGTGAGTTATAATTAGATGTCTCAGATTATGCAGCGTACAGATAAAAGCTGAAAATGGTGCACCTGCAGCTGGGAAAAAACCCAGCCCAACAAATTGGACAGAACTGTACAATGCATCCGTCAATCTGCCCACCGGATAAGAAGACGGCAGAGATAGATAGAAACAAAGTGCTGCTGGTAAAGAAACTGCTGTCTTTGCCACTTCTGCATGAAGAAATAGAATAAAGACTTTTACCTCCAGCCCTTTCCTCTCACTGCCCACATCTTTTCTGTTTTCTCAGGGAAAACAGTTGCATTCCTCCTCCTTCCCATGGAGAAAAGGTTGCTCAAGGGTCTAAGCAAACATTTCTGCCTCATAGGAAGTTTACACAAATCAGGGAGGCTTTCTAAACTGGAAATCACCCTTTTCTCCCTTCAACTTCTTTCTACAGGCAGAAATATGCAATTGTGCCTGACACAGTCTCTGCACCTAACCGTTTGCTGTGCAAAGCTGCTGCAAGTGGGAGCAAACCTGGCCTGTCTGCCACTTGGAGCACTGGCGTTTGTGACTGCATGAAGTAAATATCCCTTCCCATACTCAGGGACCCCATTTTGGCTCAAAACCATCGCTAACTCTGGTTCTTTGTACCGGATTTCCCTCTACATCAACAAGAGTTTGCTCTACTGAAAGTCCCAGAGAGTCACTGCAGATGCATCAGAGGTACCCTGGCCATATTGATGGGACCTTTCCTTCCGATTCCTGTTTCAAGAGCAGGTTTTAGGTACATTCTTACCCTGTACTGATACAATCAGATGGAGCTGGCTTTCCCCAGGCTGATTTCAATCAAATTTTGTGTATGTTTCTGTGCTTCCTACTCTCCCATCCCTCCCCCAGACTTTTGGAACCATTGATTAAGTAGTCAGTAGAAGCAGCAGCCTCAAGGATGTTGATCTCTTAGCAGCTATCTGAAATCAGGAAGAACACTAGCAGGTTTTTTTGGTGCTCCCCAAGGAAGGAAAAGACATACAAAGTGCTCTCTCCTTTAGGGACCCACCCAGAATTACACAGGGGATGGTGTAAATGGTTCAGAACTGGTTACAAGATGGCCAGGCTGCCTCCCTGCAGGGCAAAAAGTGATGGCTTAGAGGCACAAAACTCAAATATATCTCTTTGGGAGTTAGGTCCCTTTGGGAGCTAAAAGTCTACTCTCTTCGCCAAGAAGCTGATAGGACTGACTTTCTTGCCTGTTGTTGCTTATTTCCCTTTTCTACAGCCTGCTTCATCAAACTAAGTTAATCAAGCTAGTAATTGATACAAATAATAAAATACACACTCAGGAGCTCCCTGCTTTGTGTCTCCAGCCTGTTGGAAATCAATTTGGGATCATTGCTATCTATTTGCAGTTGACTGGTCTCTCTGTTCTTTGTATCTTGTTTATGTTAATTGTCACCATTATGTTGTAATTTCCTTGTGGTTTGGCTTTTTTTTCCTCTGCAGAGAACACAGAAAAGGAGATGATGGCTTTAATTCCTACATCTACATTTCCTACATTTCCATTAGGCGCTGGAGATGTTTCATCAGCAGCTAGCAGGTCTGCAACGAGAAGCTTGCTGCTTTCCAGTGTAGCAATGAGATGTGCTTCTCCTGCTGAGCACAGTTCTGGGTTTCCAGAAACGTGTTGGAAAGGCCATATAAAGTTCACAGCAGCAGGAGGGGCTTTAGTGCTGTGGTCTGTGAGATCCTGGTGATGCGTGTGGTGCCGAGGATCATTTTTATGCAGCTCAAAATCACCCCAGCAACATCACCAACAAAGTGATGTGCTCAGCTGGAGGCAGCTGGTGATCCTGTGAGGCCTGACAGCACAAGATATCACCCTGTCTACAGTTTCCCAGCCATGGGGACCTGTGTTCAGTTACCCCATCACGCCTATGACAAGACAGGCCAATTCTCTAGTGAAAACATGACAGCCAAATGACATGGTAGCTGTGATGGACTGACATAGGTTGCCATCAGTCACAGCTGCATTTGGGACTGGGATGGTGAAGCAATAGATTGTATTGTAAAACAAACCTGTCTGGGACTCGTGGAATCAGGGCAAGAAAGAAAACCAGAAGTAAGCAGAAGACTTGGACTTCAACCAAACAATAACCATCCAAAGGCGAAATGTATAACCCAGAGGCTGTGTTTCTGTACAAACGTGGGAGTTACTGAAGCCTTCTTGTGAGTGTGGTCCCTCACTTGCAGTGTGCCAGTTCAGTGTATTGGCTTTATCGCATCTTTCCTCCCATCTCTCGTTGAGGGATGCCCATCTCATGCAGTGAGTTTGAACAGGGGCAATCCAGGAGTATATATGGCTGTTAGTGTGAGGTCCATGTGTGCAGGGCCAGTAGTGTATGGTCCAGAGGCAGATAAGTTGAGGGCTTTTTGATAGGGTTTTTTAATAAAAATAATTGAAAGGTTGGGAATGGGGTCCTGAGGCACGTGTTCAACCAACCCATCCCTCAGCAGCTCTGAGGATGCAACTCTGGGGGCAGCAAGATAAAAGTAATCCAAATTACATGTACAAGAGTTAGGTAGGAGCTACATCACTGATTAGAAATCGCTTTCTGAGTCACTGTGTACAAAGTATGTTGAATCATTAAGACAACCAAAGCTTCAACACCCAGCTTTGGAATGATTTCTCCCTCAATTATTGGATCCTTTTAAAAATTCAACATCTTTTGTTAACATGTAGAACTTAAAAATGTTAAAAATAAATTTGAAACCATCTGAAGCACCAGACATAGCATATGGCAGTCCTGTTTAATCTTAACAAGTCAATAATATTATCATTGTGACTCACTTCTTCATTAAAACACGTATTCTTGTCTGTTGTATAAATCAAGGTTTATTTGTAAAAGCCTTTGTACCACCCATGCAATATACAGTTGTCACAGCTAATTGTAAATTGTTTTGATAGTACTTTTGCTTGGACTGAGGGCAGACAAAATGCAGGGAGTTCAGACAACATCACCAAGAAAGTGCAGGGAAGCAGCTGGAGGCCTATGTTTTACTGTAGTGACAAAAAGATGGATTTCTTTATTTTTAATGCATTGCCAAAAGCACTGTTCCAAACACTTCTCGCCCCCAAAAGTTGTATAGAGGGTCTGACAAGATCTGCATGCTTTCATAGTTCATAACATTCTCCTTTTAATGCTAAATGAGGAAATACGTTTCCCCATGAAACAGTTTAAAACAGCACTACCCACCTGCAAAAGCTGCTGACTAGGGAGAGGGCGAGGGCATAAAACACAGGCCAAACTTCAGGGGTGGGGAATAAAAGCCAGACTGCTTTTATTGGCCCTGAAGTCATTAAACTATTGGCTAAAGGCAACTGTGCATTGAGAAGTTGTCTTTCAATCATTTACTGAGGAGATTTGCTTCCTCCCCTCAAGTATTTTAAGAATAGGTGCCAGGTCACGTTGAGCTTCTCATCAACCAACACTCCAAGTCCTTCTCCTCAGGACTGCTCTCAATACAGTCTCCTCCCAGCCTGTATTTGTGCTTGGGATTGCCCTGACCCAGGGATAGGACCTTGCACTTGGCCTTGTTGATCTTCATGAGGCTTGCATTGTCCCACCTCTCTAGGTCCCTCTGGATGGCATTCCTTCTCCCCAGTGTATCAACGGAACCACACAGCCTGGGGTCATCAGCAAACCTGGTGAAGTGGTGAAGTGGCAAAGTAACTAGCAGCCCTAGGCTATGTCTCTCTTCTATACATGTGAATCTTTTGATGGAGCAAAAAAAAACCCCCAAAACGTTTTAAAGGAATGCGTTAACAATAAAAAAGTGGTTCTTAAAATGCCTTTATTCCTGGTGATCATTTTTAGGATGGGTAGAAATTGTTGTAGTGTTTGCACAGCACTGAAGAAGGTGTATGCAAGTGAAATATTTGCTAGCTTTCTAAACTATTATGGGTTTCTAAACTATTATGAGTGATCAGAAAAATCACAGATTTGAGGGCAAGAGGAAAATGCACAGGATTTTTAGTGCTAAAAGGAATTAGCTGGACAAGCTGAATCTGCAATGCGGTGTTCGACAAACAGCCTAATTTACAGTGCTAGCTATGCTGAAAATAGTGATAATTAACCAAGCACTCTTATTTCCAGGTCTAACATGAGGTATTTGAAAACAGGGTGGAAGGTGGCTTGGCGAAGGCCAGACTGATACAAAAATAGTCTTAAAATGGTTGGTGGAAGTGAATAAAAACTAAATGGAGAGTGTCAGAACAGCTTTCTAAATCTGAAGCTATTCATATTCAAATACTGAGACTTGAGGAGATGGATAGAGGTAACACAGAGCTACATTAAGTTTTGCAATTCACCTATTTAAAAGTAGTTGCAAAACCAGCAAGCTCTACAGATTGCTCTAAAATGGAGATATTTGACACATGGATCTGCAGTTTGATCTCACTTTTTATTGCAGAAAGTCTAAGCTCTTTGAGTCACCGTTTTGAGCAGTGACAACTGTGTCCCTATTGTCTCTTCTTAGATGGAGTCAAGAGATTTAACCAAGGTACTATGATTTTCTGCTGTAGATAACAGTTCCAAAATGAGCTGAGTTGTCTCTCCACGTGATTTTAATTTGACATTCAAGTATTACGAGAGGATAGAAAGCAATGAATCATATAATCATATTTTATATATATAAAGTGCTAATTAACCATTTGAGAATCAAAGAGAGAACAATAGTTTCATTTAGTTCAGAATAAGCAGCAGTGTTGATAAGCTGTCATCGAAAGCTGTGTCACATCTGAAAGGCAGAGAGAAGTCTAAAAGGGACCTATAATGACTCTGACTCAGAGCACTTACGCACTGTAATGTGCCTGGTTTTAAATCTGTCTTTCTTCACCTGAAGTACATTTGGACAAGCTTTCTGAACAGAAGAGGAGTAATACAAGTTACACTTCAATGATTACATGGAGCACCACCAGCTACAGTCACACTTTGGACTGTTCCCTGGTACCTGACAAGCTTAGTCCCACCTCCATCCATACCAGCAATAGTCCTGATTTAGACCAGCAGAATGGGAATTTTACAAGGGATCTCTACCTTTCCTTTCTCCTGCTCTATATTAATAGAAAGAAAACAGAATATAAGTGATCTTCCAACCTGTTAGTGTCCTGCTCTATCATCTTCCTGGGTTGCTTTTTTTAGTTTATTTTATATTTTTCTACAGAAAATCAGAAGCCCTCAGGGTGCAAGAATACCCAAATGCATGCACATTGTTCAGTTCCTAATAAATGGAGGAGTCCAAGATCTTTCCTCCTAACAGCTATGGCAGATACAAGTTTGGAGTCCATGAGACACAAACCATGAAGCAGAGCATATCTAATTACTATCTTAATCCAGAGCTGAAACAAAACTCTAAATCAGAGTTAATCAGTATATCAAGTACCATCTTTTCACGGGAAACTAATGTTAGCTTCCTTTCAATATTCAGCATTAATACATTTAATAAAATAGCTAGATCCTTACTCACCAAAGTATCTTCATAAGTTATTCTTTGTTTCCCTGGAACCTACTAGTCAGCTGTTTTCACCCTAATCCTTTTTACATCAAAGAAACAAATCCTGTTCTCCTTACACCCCAGCACACCTTACATCCTGTCTCCTAAGAGGACTCATCCTCTTGATGAAGGCGGTGCCCTCCCACTACCACCAGCTGGCCCTCCAGCACCTGCCCAGCAGGGACAGCCTTTAAATAGGGCACCCAGAGACCCCATGTAAAACACTGGCAGTATTGCTGCAGGCTGACTTGGGTGGGAGTGTTGCACAGGTAGCTCACTAAGCAACAAGTTTCACAAGGTTCTGTTATTAGTAGATGCTATCACATGAAGTCAGGTAGAACCCACATATGCATGAGAGTGATTAAACTGATACTAATTGAATAGACTATTAAAACAGAAAAAAAAAACCAACAAACCCTCCTAATCTGTTAAGGAAATAAATACTGAAGAGAATGAATGAAAATTTATTATAAAGATCTGGGGGGGCATGAAGGAAATAAGGTTCTTAATCTTGCCATTTCACCTGGAGGACTAAAATGCTGGTCCCATGTTACTATATTCTGTCTGAGAAACTTTATCTTCTAATATTAATAGCTGTCTCAACAGGAGATACTGATAACCCATCTTTTTGGTGCCTGCTGATCCTGCTGATCCTGGGGCTGCCTGGAGGAAGGATGGATCAGTGCAATTAGTATAAAGCTAAACTCATTCCTACTTAAAACTCACTTTTGCTCTAGGGTCTGTGCCAGCAATAAGCAAGAGCTCAAGTTAACGCCAGCACTAGGTGTTAGCTTCCTTTTCAACTGGTGAATGTAAGACCAATGTTCTCTTGGTGGCAAACAACACTAGGGGATAGCCGGTGAGCAGCAAAATCCCAGTGAGCAGTGGGCACCAGTTCCCTGTTCCCACAGTCTCTGCATTCTGCTGTGCATTGACTGGGCATCCACACAGGGGTTTGTGTACTGCCAGAGGGCTTTGGAGTCTGGCTATTTTCACTATTAGGGGAACTGAAAATCCAGCTGGCTCAACCAAACATCAAGTACCCTGTTGTGCTGGAGCCTGCTGGCCTGGTCTGAGCTGCATTCTGAGGGGTACCTTTTTGCTCCAAACTAGTGAGTTGCTTCACCTCCTCATTGCCAGTCAGCAAGGGCAGAGCCTCTGTTGCTGAGGTGCCTGCTACCACCATACGTGCCATCTCTTCTCCCAGCATGATCACACATATAAGACCAGTTATCCCAGACAGATACTTGTCTTTCATGGTATCCTAACATGGCACTTGAGAAGAACTCCAGGAAGAGGAAGAAATGATGGTCTCAGGGTTGTTGAGACTATATACATTTACAAAAATAAAAGACTTTTGTGTCTTGACCTTGTTTCCTTATCCTTGGGAGTGGGCAGAGTTGTGACAGCACATTCACTGTGCATCCAGACTTCGTGATGGTCTTTATTTACAGACCATCCCCACGGACCCAGACTGCATCAGTGTTGACTTCTAGATAGTAACCTTGCACCTGTGCACTGTACAAAATCATTGGAATGTCTTACTTGGAAATACTGGGCTGGGGCATAAGCCTTTTCACTGACTTCAGATTTCACCCTCATGGTTTAATTACCCCCCTTTTTTTGTTCCAAATGGGTCTCTTGTTCCCAGTGATATTTTCTCATCTATTTCCTCTTCCACTAGCCACTTAAAACAGACTATTTGAAGATCACCTTAACTTCAGATTACGTAGTTTGTCTTCTGCATGCAAATCTCTTCAACTTGTACAAAAAGCTGCAGGATAACAGGCTCTGATGCTGCACAACCTGGCAGGCAGCCTCCCATCCGTATGCCACTGAACTGTTGGAGCAAGAAGACAAATCAATACTAATTAATGGTCCCCTGGAAAGTAAATGATTGTTCACAGCGTGCAATGTAGCAAGGAATCCTGTAGGCTATTTTTGCCTTTGATTTATCATGTCATATAAATAAGGGTTTATATGTGTAGCCTGGAACCTAGAATCTATTGCTTACAAAGGTCACAGCTTCTGTTGAGATAAAAGGAGCCTACAAACCTGGGAGAAGAGCTGGTGGCTTTTATTTGATGAATGCAGAAGATAAAGTGCTCATTTCAGCTGTCTGTTTGCTAATTAACAGCAGCTCCCAAGGACTGAAATGCACACAAATATATTCAAGAGCTCAATTATTTTGTGGAGTATCCAGATTGACCTCCCCTTTCCTGCAGGAAGGATGCTTTTCTGATATTTGGCCTTTAGCAGAGGGAGCTAGAACAAGATAGCTAGAATAAGGGAAAATTAAGTTAAAAGTCAGAAATGTTGGCTAGTGAAGGCTGCCTCTCACAAGCTATAGCAGGAATATTGTGCTTTCTTGTGCCTGCACTAAAAGCTTTATGGAAGTGCTGAATCAATTGATGTCGCACCGGCTTTATGTGCAGCACCAGAGGGAAGGTTCAATAGTGGCCAGTTGTAGGAAAGGGATTGTTAAAATGTGTCAGGCAGATTTACAGATGGTCATTTAGCACTTTCAGCTTCTGGGAAATGAGTTAGTACCATTAGCAAAGGCAGGCCCTTCCTTTATTGCAGTCCCTTCCAGCAAGGTTTGTTCTCATGAAACATCAGCAATTTTATTTAATTGCTCTGTGAGAGTACATGATGATAGGAAATGGATCATTGTATGCTGGCTCAAATGCATGTTTGAGTGTTGTGCTGTATGAATGTCACTTCATTATAAGCATACATCATGAGTTTTGTTCAGAAAACAGTATCGTGGGTTGCAGCGGTGATTACCTTCATTTTTGCAACACCGCAGGAAAACATTGGCTCATGTTATGCCCATGATTTTCTATAATCTTGGATCAATGGAGTTTCTATTTGTATTCCGCCTCTTATTTGTGCTGTTAATCACTCTTGGCAAACGTGCATCCTTCTGCTTGGTCCTGTAATATAAGGTTTCATGCAGTGTTTTCATACTATTGCTCCAACTTACCTTGCTGACTTGTTTCTAGTCCTGTCCTTACTGTACTTGTATGTCCTCCTACCTTTGTTTTCTAGACCTTTAGCAGTATAACTCTCTATTGAGAGAACTATTAATAAAACATTTTGAATACAGCCAACTTCCTGACAGTGGTCTGAGGAGCACATTAATTACATTATTTTATCTTGACCATGAGCCACTGATAACTGCTACATTTTCATTAGTTTGCCATGTTTATTTGGCCTGTTCGTCCTGTGCCGTATCAGTTTCACTTTCCTACCTTTTGAATGAGAAGGTCTTCAGAGAAGCTACAAAGCCCGTTCTGTGATTTTAGATGGTGTTTATGGCTTCCTTTCTACCCACACCTGCAGCCCATTTAGAAAATGAGATGAGTTTGCTCTGAGAGGATTTGTAGTTGACAAATCCATTTTGACTCTGTCTCATTTCTTTGTTTTCTTTCATGTGCTCACAAAGATTTTGTGCTTTCCAAGGTTTTTCTGTCATTCGAAGATAAGCTGACTGATAGACAAATCCCCGATTAGTCTTTGCCTTCCGTTCTTAGAAACTGAATGTATTTGCCCTTTTCCAGCCTTCAGATGCTTATTTACACTTCATGACTTCCCTAAGATAACCCCATTCTGATGTTAATTCTGTCATATTCTTTTGAAGTATCCTGGGATAAAATCCATCAGGCTCAGGTAGTGTGAAAACTTCCATGTTCTAAGTGTGCTGATGCCTCCTTGAGCATTTCCATGGAGAGATCCTACTGCTCTGCGGCTGCAGCTTGCACTAGCCAGTCTTTGCACTTTATCTCTCCTCTGGGAAATGCAATGCAAGACACAGAGAACTTTGGCTTCCTTGGCTTTCTGTGCTGATGATTTTCCTTCAGTTGCTAGTGAATCAGTAGTTTGCTGGTCTCTTTGTCTCTCAATGCATATTCAGATTTGCTTCTTGCTTCTCCTGTTCTTCTCTTGTAAAACCCTGTTCTGCACCTTCACTCTTTAAAATTTTCTCTCATGCTCTTCTTTGATACTTGTCTCAGCAGCCTCATTTAGTCACTGCTTTCTGCGTGCATCTTCTCTGTGTTTAGGGTGAATAAAGAACTCGTATCTTTCCCCCACATTGCAAAATCTCTCCAGCTTAAAACTGTCCTTCTAATTTTGATGTGCTGAGAAGGTGTCAATGTCATGGCTTAATAAAGAGAGCTCAAGAGTGATGAGCTCTGCCCACTTCATTCTACTCACTCACCCATTAAAATCTTTTCCTTCTTTACAGCATCCTTAACAAAACATTTTAAAAGCAAATATACTTGAATCAAAGGGGCATGTAAAATTCTCACAGTAATTATTCCCTGTTTTTAATTCCTTTTGAAGGGAATTTTTAGAAAGAAACTTCCATTTGATCATTACTGTATAGAAAAGGAAAGCAAACCCAAATATCCTTCAAAAAGATGAAATGGGAAGGATTTTTAGTGTTTCTTTTGTGTGTGGCCTGATCCTGCTCTCCTTAGCAGAAAGTAAGATGAACACTCATCAGGGGAAACATAAGGACAACTCACTTGCACTTCTCTCTCTGGTGCTGGATCTTACTTGAAGCCTTGCTGTGGGAGAAGTCGAGGCACAGTACATAGAATCATAGAATAGTTAGGGTTGGAAAGGACCTTAAGATCATGCAGTTCCAACCCCCCTGTCATGGGCAGGGACACCTCACACTAAACCATGGCACCCAAGGCCTCGTTCAACCTGGTCTTGAACACTGCCAGGGATGGAGCATTCACAACTTCCCTGGGCAACACATTCCAGTGCCTCACCAATCTAACAGGAAAGAATTTCCTCCTTATATCCAATCTAAACTTCCCCTAAGTTTTAACCCGTTACCCCTTGTCCTATCACTACAGTCCCTAATGAAGAGTCCCTCCCCAGCATCCCTATAGGCCCCCTTCAGATACTGGAAGGCTGCTCTGAGGTCTCCACGCAGCCTTCTCTTCTCCAGGCTGAACAGCCCCAACTTTCTCAGTCTGTCTTCATACAGGAGGTGCTCCAGTCCCCTGATCACCCTCGTGGCCCTTCTCTGGACTTGCTTTGACCTATCATGCCACGACATGGCAAATATGTACCAACACCCCCATGGTGTTTGTAGCTGCTTTGTGTGCCTTAGCCACCCAGCAGCGTGGTTAAAGACACTCCTCTGATGGTGAAATGGAAAAGGAATAGATACATGGGTGGAAAGGTCACAGATGAGGGAGAGGATCCCATTCCTCACATTTACTGCTCAGGGTGTTATGAAAAGACAGAGGTCCTTTGACACTGCCTGCTGAGGGAACAGTGGAAGATCAGGAAGTCTGTCACTGCTTTAGCAGCTACAAATCTCTACCCATGCTTTCTCAACCCTCTTAGCTAGGACACCAAAGTGGGGCAGAGTAGAACAGCATGCATCACTTATTTTCTTCAGATTATGTTTAGATATTAAATTACTTCATTGTCTTTAGCCCATTCTTGTTTTATTACCCTATAGGTTTACATGCTGAGGTGGCCACTGATGGCTCCTGGACAATCCAGGTGATGCTGCAAGAATGGGACCCTGCAAGGGGTACAAAGACCTCAGTCTGGGTCAATATTAGTGAAATACTAACATGAATTACAGCATGTCAGTAAATGCTTCCTAGAGAGATAATTTACTTTTCCAATCGAGATCTTTCAAAACTCTTCTTCCTCAAAATGCAAACCAGAAATACAGACACAAACACAAAACAATACGGACAGATGAATGAGCAAGAGCCCAGCTTAAGGGATTGTAAACAGACTCTAGCAAGGACTTCAATATTAGTCATGATAATATCTTTAATATTAAAGTTAAAATACCCTTGACCAAGCCCACCACCTGCTTTCCCTCTGAAGGTTTCCTGAGTTATCCCAACAAAAAGGGGGCTACAAGCTCATTGACAAATACAGACTGAAAACATGATGTTGGGAAAATTCTCTTAAGTTTGCTTACCATGAGAATCTTTAATGTTTTTCAAGCAATTGAAGTGAACCTGATGTTTAGATGTTCACATTTAATTACTCGTTTGAGTAATTAAAATGATTAAAGCTGTCTTGAAATCCAGTGTTTTGCAATAACGCTTTGAGAACAGCTCTTCTCCTCCTAGTTGTAAAGTGAAAAAGTGCGTTTCTTTACACTTTTTACAAGTTATTAACTGCGGGGCCACACATTTGGGCACTTCAGGCCTCACAGAAGAGACATCTTAAAGCACCCAAAACTGCCGGGTCTGCTGTCCTACCGTGTAGATCAGCCCTTGCTTGCGTGGCTCAAGTTAGCCATGACCTCGCTTGTAGAGCAATGGGTGCTCTTCCACTGCCACCTTCTGGCCACGACCAGCAGGAGTTGAGCGAGATGCTAATGAAAGAATTATAGAATCATAAAAACATAATGAACAAAAGATTGAGTCAAGTGTCCTTTAATTTCTGCCAGCAAAAAGCCCCCTCACCGTAGAGGTCCTCTTTGGGTCAGAACTCAAAATACGGTAATTTTGTATAGACCTTTAATCTTTTTAGCAGTCTGAGTTTCCATTTAAAATCCAATGCTATGAGATAGACACCATGAGCTAACCGTAGAGAAGGCATGTTCAGCTGTACACAGCTCAAATTTGAGTTATTACAAAAGTAAAACCATGGTGTTCATCTGAAAGTGAAGGAAAGGTCTATGTCTATCAGTGACTGGCTATGTCCCAGCTAAGCAGAGCAGGAACAGCTTACACCAGCATAAAAAAGCTGCTGTAACAATTGTAATGTATTTTCTAATATTCAAAGCTTTATTTCTGCGCTGTATTTTAGGGTATTTCTCTCTTAGCTTTTGTATTCCTGTAATTCTCTGTATTGTCTCAGATGCTTACTGGAGACGTGATGACATTTCTAACATGAAGAGGCGGATTTTTTGGCCAGGGCTTCTCCCTAAGAAAGTTGATCACAGCCATGCTGGAACATTGTACATCCCTGTGTTGTACTCACATGAAGTACCTTCGTTCACACACAGATTTAACCATGCTCCTGTTCTTTTGAAGAGCTTTGGTTGTGCATCTGCTGGGACATAGTCTAAGCAATTCGTGTCTCTGGAAGCCAAGTATGGGTAAAATTCCTCTGTGGGTGCTGGAGTAAGTGAACCCAGCAGTGAGAACAGCAGTACTATTTCCCCCAGCATCACTTGCCAGCCAGCATACAAAAGGGATTGGGATCTGAGCCCTTTGAGCTGGTATTCCCACAGTTCTGTGGAGTTGGTGTACACCAGAAAGTATGACAACCATTGCCAGGTCCCACTCTTCCTTTAGCTTGATTGAGATTACAGAGAAGACCTGCTTTCCTCTTTCCTTCCTCCAAATCCAACTCTATTTGGACAAGAGCTGAGCTCTGAAGACCACCTATCTGATTACGAAACACTGCTTTTCCTTTGACTGGGAAATCTCTTTGTGCTCATGACAGTGAATTTGGAAAACTCTGTCTTTATTTCATAAACTCAGAGGTAGAAACAGGCAACAGTTTTTGATTCTGGCTGTATTTTACTGTTACAGACATGCGGCATGCTTCACCCGTTCAGTGGCGGAGAAGGGTATTTTGTTCCTATCCTTGCATTTTGGATGCAGAATTTAAACTGATCTATCAAGAAAGGCCAGTCTCCAGCAGGTGTCAGTGGAAGCTGCAGAATGGAGAAACGCCACCAAAGCCAGGCTCTATTCACCTCTCCCTTCTACAAGGTGCTCCCAGGCCAGGTGAATGAGTGAATGCTCCATTCTCCAATGAAATGTTAATGTAAGCAGGTGATTTAATTACATTTTTCCTTGCTTGAAGTAGAGCTAGAACAGAATGTTGTGACTGTCAGAAGGGAACAGTGGTGAAGGAGTTAAATCATTTATTGAAGGGACACTATAGGTACTTGAAAACTTGAATTAGTGACCCAATTCACCCCTATTTCCACAGGGAGGCAAGTGTCTCTGACTTTACTCACTGGAGTAGTGCTTGTAGAGCACAAACGTGCAAAAGGGCAGAGATAAGATTCTCTCAGTAGCTTAAATCTTGACATATCTCAACCTTTGAGTGTTTTAGATGTAACTGATGGAAACTCTAGAGACATGCCAGTATGATGTCTACCTGCCTGGTGTCCTGCATCTGAATGGGAGGGGGTTATCACTTCCCCCAGACTCAGCCTGTGGTGCCCACACATTGCTAGCTGCTGTTTCCACAGCCCCGCTGGCCCCTCAGCACTAGTGCTACTTGCTGCTCGTATCACACCTTTCTCCCTGCCAACTTCTTGAGTCCTGGTGGCTGCCTGTAATGTTGGGTGGTCCCAGAGACACATTCCTCCATCCAGTAACACGCTGCGACCAAAGTATATGTAGTCATGGCTTGTACTTTGCTGTGTAATTGATGGCATTAACTACCTGGTGCCAGAAAGATAGCTCAGATACCAGGGTCCATGTGTGACTGCTCCCTGCCAAGCTACTGTGAATACAACTGCACAAATACACATTTAAAAACAGGACTGGAATGAAGTGGAATGAAGATGTATGACTCCAGTGGTTTTAAACTTCAGTAAAAAAATAACATTTAGGACAACTTGTTGCAACATGTAAACAAGTTTTCTTAGATATTTGTTTCCACTAAAGGTTAAACTCATTACAGAGTTCTCAAGCACTTGTGGCCCTGAAGAGTCTCTTTCAACAGGGGTTTTGCTGGCAGGCCCCAGGCTCTCAGGGACAGATGGGTGACAGGGTGGTTAGACTGTGAAGAAGGGCATGTAGCACAAACTCTACAAGGTCATTTGCAAGGTAATGGCAACTTTTCCCAGTGTATAACAACTAAATAGTCTCACCTTCTTAGTGTTATCTTAGTAATGAGTAACGTACAGCGTCCTTGCACTCTGTGATGTCCTCTGGACCCTCAGTTGCCTGTGTATGTGCATACACAATCACACACTTAACACAGTTTTTTCTGTTGAGATCCCCTAAAGAGTTAGAGTTAGGCTGAAAGCAATGGTGATGAGTAACTGCTGAACAGACCTATAGTGACCAGCTACAGCATGATGCAGAGCTGGGCCTTCATGAGCTTTGGTATACAGGTGGAAGCAGCATTTCTAAGAACCTATGGCTCAGCTTCATTGCTCAAATGAGCTTCACTGGCTCACTGCTGAAATACCCAGATTAAATTTGCACTGGATTCCAACAGAGTCTGGCCTTCTGAATATTTTCTGAACGTTGGTGCCTGAATTCCATAAAGCTGCTGTTTATTTACTGCTACAGCGCTCTGATGCTCTGGTTCACTGGATCCAACAAGTGCCAGTTGCTAGAAAGCATTACCTGACTGACAGTTATAGGTTAATCACCCTTTTGAAAAACATAGGTAATTGAATGACCATTTGTGGAAGTAAGAGATGAGGAAATACCATTGTCACCTTGCAAAGGAACAAAGGAGCTTTATATCCCCTAACTTCCATACTGAGAAATTTCCACTGTGTTTTTAAAGCAATTATTAAGAGACACCTCACTTGTGAAGAGTTAACCTCAGTTGGGAAGAAATGTTTAAAATGGGAGCAATAGCACTTCTATGAGACAATTCAAATAACAGGTACCCTACAGCATAAACATGGGGCCATTTTGAACAACCAATGTGGTGTATTTCCCCAGAAGGTTTTATTAAAACAGGTTCCTACCCCATAGCACTTGAAGACCATGATGCCTCAGCGTCACTTCACAGGAACATCTGAACTTAGTTGAATATTAACAAGGGGTGAACCCACCTATCTTGTGTGAATAAAACATTTTGTGTGATGTTTTATTAACAAGTTCATCAACACACATTTGCAAAGCTTTTCATGATCCCCTATCAATTAATCCATTTACCTATTCAGAAAAGCAAATTCATTAAAACATGCGCCCATTATTGAATAATGACACTGAAAGTCTTTAAATACACTTGAACTAATACACAAAATCAGTTTCTATTAACATCAAGTATTGCAAAATAATAAAAAAGAGACATAATATCCATTATCTTAATTTACAATTCTCTAGCAAGAGAATCTCATGTTCATTTGTGCCTAGATCTGTAATTAAAAGCTCTGCCATAAATTCCCAGCATCTTAATTTCTATTGTATTGTATTCATTATGTTGCATCAGAACTCAGAGGAACAAGTTATAGATGATTTTTGATGTATTATGCAAACTGTTTTCGTGGAGTAGATTCAATGAGGGTTACAAAATCTATCTTTAGGAAAGATTCAATAAAGCGTATGAGGAAATCACTTGGAGATGACTGTAAATAAGAACCATTCTTAGTCTCATGCAGGACATTAATGAATTCTATTGCTGCCACCAGTTCCCACAGCCTTAGAAGCTGAAAGCTTGACAACATTTCATATACCAGAGATTTGCAGACACCCCCAAGCAGGGAAACAATTCTGTAACAGCAGTTGTGTCACTTTCTAAAGACAATATCATGAGTTTGAGGAAGCTTTTCCCAACACTATACTCACTTAGCCTTGATGGGATGGGGAAGAACATGACTCACCCAGGGAGGAGCTTTGCAGGTGTGTTGTGCATCCAGCTAAGGGGGACACCATAGCAACCAACAGTGAACAAGTGTGTTATAAAAGATACCTGCACCCATATGGGGCTGCTGAATGACATATTCATGTAGCCAAGAGCATGTGCTTCAGGGAGAGAAGGAAATGGGAAACTCTGTAGGGGACAGAGGTACACCCCAGAGCTCCCTAGGCTGGGTTAGTGGGCAGCTGGCTCTGAGATGCGAGACGAGGGTCACTCCAGCAGTTCCCCCTTTGTGGGTTAGCTGGTAGCCGCTGTGTTGGCCATCTGGCACAGCCCTGACCTGGGGAACAGCACCAGAACTGCTCATAGCCAGAAGCTGCAAGCTGGCATCCTGGCAATGAAGAGGGAAAATAGACACTGGAAAAATCCCAGCTACTGGAGACAGTGTGTTACGAAGTTGTACCACTTCGGGTTCTGAAGGTCCCATCATTAACTGATCTACTGCTCTCATTTTCTAGCATTTAACTGTGCTTCCATCTGCTTTGGTGAACTAATCAAATCACATCGTGAGAATAAAATCTAGCAAAGCACTGTGTGTATCCATGTGTTTAGGGAAAACTATTTCTTTTTCTTTAAACAAGTGACTCCGATTATCTACAGATACTTGATGTGCTTATGATTTCAGTCAGCATTTTGTTCATTCATTGCCTCTCGGTTTATTGATTTATAAGCCCTTTAGAATGGTATGACTAGTGCTAGCATTTTATTCTCAGTGGGGGTAAAATGGTATTCCATTATTAACATGTCAGAAGCTATTTCAAACTGACAGTTTGTTTTGAACCTGGGCAAGAGAAGTGACATTTATAGTTGGAAGTGGAAGACTGACACAGAAATTATTCTGAAACATAATTACAATAAAGGCAAATGTGGAAGAAGATAGAAATTCCAGCTACAGTTTCTGGGGGCTCCTCTGCCATCAGTAACTAACTCCTGCTCTTTTCTCAGCTCAGCGTAATGAGGCACAGCGGTGGTCCCTGTAGGCACTTATAGGAGATGCAGGATCAAGATTGTACACATTTAGGCAACTCAGTGCAGGGCTGTGAGTGAGGATATAATGCAGACACTTGTTATGCAGCCTGTCTTGGCTACCCCAAAAAGCTGCTGTTCTATGACAATGGCCTGTGCTGGAAAAAAGAGGCCAGTGCCAGTGAGGCATCTGATGTCCCAGGGGCATCTCTGCACCTTTGTATTTAGGTTGATTTAGGTCAGTTTTCTCCAGGGTGCCCATCTGTGGTCTGGGGGGACATGGACATTGCTGCAGCCCAGATGTTCCTCCATCACATCTCTGCACCTCCTGCACTTACTCCCGGCACTTCGTGAGCTCAGCCTAGGACCTTCCAGGACCCAAGATGACTTTGTGTGCACTTTGGGGTTGTTACTATAAGTTCTTCCCCTTTGCCCCAAGCAAAATCGCTTGCACCATCAGTTTGCAAACAATCAATTGCTTGCATCAGTTGCCAGCACCTATAATAAATGTAGAGAAATATTTATCTTATATTACAAAGGTGTCTTTTTTGTCGGTGTCCATTATCCCACACACTAAGAGGACACAAGAAGATTCTACAGACTGAGTTGCTGAACTTTAAAAACAATTTGTGACAGGTTTGTTGGTTTGTTTTGTGTTCCCCCCACCAAGGATTTTGATTTTAGCGACTAGCCCTCAATTCCTGAGGTCTAAAACGACTTTTGCATTGATATGAGTAGGAGCAGAGACCTGGGATGTGCTGAAGTGCTGGGAGTTTCCATCTTGGCACTAGAGCTCCTGAGACAGGGACATGTCACAAATTTCATAGACAAGTTATGTGCAACCTATTAGGCACAGTAATAAGGAATACACAGACCGAGGGAGCAGCCATGAGTCAACATATTGCATGAAAACAGTTGCCAAACTGGCTTTATTTGTCGCTGTCTTCGCTGGAACAGAATGAGAAAGAACACAAATCTGGCACCATTGCACTTTTTGTGTGTTGGGTGATTTTTAGTTATTTCTCAGAGGTGCATAGACTCTATTACAGTGTATTTTTTAATATTTAATATGTTTCAAGTAGAGTAAATAAATAAAACATAGGGACTCAAAATTCTTTGACTTAAATGTATAGGCTTTTGTTTAAGACTGAGAGGCTCCAACTATGCCGCTGAGCATGCTTGAACTGACTTGAAACTGCAGTATTATTAAATTCTTAGGATGAAATCCTAGCCTCACTCAAGTCAACCGGAGCGCTGCCTCTCATTCCAGTGGGACTGAGATTTCAGATTTCTGTATGGTGCACTATTACTTTATCCCTCCTCTGCTGCTGTGTTCTGGTGGCCAACCTCATTACATATTTCTTTCTAATGAATGAAGTAAAATGTGTACCCATTATCCATATTATCCCTTCATAATAAAGGAAGGCAACAAAATCTTTGTTAAAAAGAAATGTCCATTTTTATCTGAATAATGCAAAGAAGGTGGCTCAATGACTAGATATATGGAAAAACATGAATGTATTTGAGACTAGAATTATCCAACTCCAGATGAAGAGTTTAAGGAAGCAGTATGCAATTAGATACAATTATGAAACATATAGAGGAAATTAGAGCTGTTCATAGATGCTTTTCCAATTAACATTTGTCTTTCACTGGAGGAAAACCTCTAACTGGAAATAACTGGAATTATGCCTTGTCAAGCAAAATGCTGATTTCTTCTTCATCAGAGGGGGGAAAAAAAAAACCTGCTCCAGGGGGGTTGGAAGTGGATGATCTTAAGGTCCTTTCCAACCCTAACTCTGCTATGATTCTGTGATTCTATAGTGATTTTGTAGGGTGAAAGATTTGAACACTGAAAAGTGTTTCTTGTTTCAATGAGAAAACTCAAATGTGGGCTCTCTTGAGAAGGAAACAGAAAACCTGCTTATGTGGGAAATGGACAAGGCTGAGGTACTCAACAACTTCTTTGCTTCAGACTTCATTGACAAGTTCTTTAGCCTTGCCCAAGTGCCAGAAGGCAAAAGCAGGAGCTAGGAGAATGAAGAACTGCCTGCTGTAGAAGATCAGACCTGATGAGATGCATCCGTGGGTCCTGGTGCATGAAATTGCCAAGCAACGATCCATCAGATTTGAGAAGTCATAGCAGCCTGGTGAAGTTCCCACTGGCTGGAAAAAGGGGTGTTGATTTATAAGTAGCTCAGCATGACCCAGCAGTGTGCACTTGCAGCCCAGAAACCATCCCTATGTTGAGCTGCATCAGAAGAAGTAAAACCAACACTCAGCTCTGAAGCCCCCACCAGGAGGATGTGGACTGGTCCAAGCAAATCCAGAGGCGGCAGTGAAGACGATCCAAGGGCTGGAGCACCTCTGTGAAGACAGGCTGAGGTTGCTGGGATTGTTCAGCCAGGAGAAGAAAAGGCTCCTGAAGGGGGACCTTAGATCAACCTTCCAGTACCTAATGAGGCCTATAGGAAACCTGGAGAGGGGCTTTGGACAAGGGCCTGTAGGGACAGGCCAAGGGGAATGGCTTTAACCTGCCAGAGGGGAGACTGAGATGAGCTCTTAGGCAGAAGCTCTTCCCTGTGAGGGTGCTGAGGCGCTGGCACAGGGTGCCCAGAGAAGCTGTGGCTGCCCCATCCCTGGTTGGACAGAGCTTGAAGCAAGCTGCTCTAGTGGAAGGTGTCCCTGCCTGTGGCAGGGGTTGGAACTGGATGAGCTTTAAGGTCCCTTCAACACAAACCATTCTAGGATTCTATGAATAAGTTCCTGGATGTAGAACTTGTCTTTATCCTAATGATGACATCTGTTTGCAATAATGCTCCATGCCAGTAAACGATGTTATTTTAACTAATATATTGGCGTAGTGATGAAAGTGATAGTAAAATGTTGATATGGAAGCTAATTTCTGTGTTTGGCCTTGAGATCCATCTTCACAGACACAGAGTGAGTGCAGAAACTATTTTTGGCAGCATCCTAGCAATCCAGATTTAATTCTGACACTTCTCTGCCTTCTGAAACCCAAGGAAGACATCTGTCTGTGTTTTCTGCATATGTTTGTGAAGTGCCATTGAAACAATTTGCATCAGCAGTGCCTTTGGAGATAGAAATGTGATGAGAAGGTCCAGATGAGGAAGACAGGACCCAAAGCATGGGTTGTGAAGTAAAAAACAATGGCAGCTCTTCAAGATAAGATGTGCTTACTGAAAGCTGAGAATGAGATGTCATTTTGAATGTGTTCCTGTGAACTTTTAACTTTGCTTGGTGCTTTTATGTTGTTCAGGCACACGATTTATATGGAACTGTGAGGAACAAGAGTATGGCTTTGCCTGATTCCCAGGGGACTCCCTGCTGAAGGTGTTTGTGGTCACTGTCTTGGGTGTGCATCCAGCAGCCTTTTAGAAGAATAACTACTAAGTGTTTGTGAGTTATCAGTTAATTTAATACCATTTAGGGTGACCACAGACTCCTCATTGTGTTTTGGAAGCTCGAAGTGCTTATTTAAGCAAAAAGAGCTCTGTAGGCTTTGCTTCTAAGACAGTCTTAACATTTTCTGCCAGAAGCTGAGCTTTTTAGTTACTCATAGAGCACTCAGACTCCTAAAATATATATAAACAGGAAATAATAGTGCTTCTCATCTGCTGAGGTAATTGCGTGTTAGTGTCCTGCATCAGTGAGAGGGCCAATGGGATGCAGACCTGCCTGTGCTGCCTGCGCGGGGCAGTTCCCGGTCCCATGGCACATGTGCCGGTGCAGGCAGCCCCTGCGTGTTGAGGCACACATGGTGCAGAGCCCGCTGCCAGACGGGGCTGTCTGCAGCCTGCCTACAAGGCAGCCATGTGGGAGGAAGGCAGGAGAGTGGTGGAGCAAACTGGCTGATGGCTGTTTCGTTTTGGAGACCGCTTTTTCCAAGCGTCCTAAACACGGGCCTTAATCATCAGCACTTCTGAAGCACTCATCATTCTTGTATCCAGGCAAGGAGCCTTGTTATTACCCTTTGAGAGATACCACATTCCCTCATTTCCTATGGAAGGGGGCCTGCCAGCAGATTCAGTACCGGCACCGCTCGGTTTGTTTCAGATTAAAAATGTCCTCCGGGGAAGATCTGTGTTCATCTTCAGCAGGGTCTCAACACAGTCATAGGAATAAACTCTTGCACTGATGGTTACCTCCATGGAATGCATCGGTGCTCACCTACACTGAATGCACTGCTTTGCCTTTGCCAAGGGGAGAAAATACTCTGTGCCTGAATGGAGAAACCATTCCCCTGAGGCTTCTTGTTGCTAAAATGGTGGCAGAAGAAGTTACTGTCCTTCACTGGCTGCCCTGGAGCTTCCTCTACACAGGGGTGGATTGCAGTCACTTTGGTCCTTGGTGTGCTGGCTGCCCTGGGTGGCACAAGCCTGACTGGCTCCAGTCTAATGCTGGAAGAGATACTTGGAGCAAAGGGAAATGCAAAATACTGTCTGCAAGGCCTTCAGTGCATGACCTGCTCTGAGCTACAGCTCCCAGCAATGGAGAGTGCAGGGGGAACCAATAAGAAAAGCTGTGTTTTCAGCAAAATAGAATTTGCCTCTATTTCAGAGTTACGAGACACACGTACCATAATTCCATATATTCCTTCGAGGGATCCATAAACACTGCACGCCATGGCTGTTCGCACAGGGAGAACAAGGGATGCGGCAGTCCAGCTCGTGTATGAAAAGGCCAGTCATGGAGGGTGAAGAAAATACTGTCTAGCTGTGATATCACAAGTTATATAACATCATGGCCAAATCTCTGCAGCTGGATATCATCAAATCAAAATTAGAAACTCATTGGAAGCAAAGGACAGTCTTTGCACAGATTGCCTATAAATCTGCAATAACTAGTTCTCCCTGGGCGTAACATCAAAAACATTTTTTAGTGTCTCATTAGTAAGAAAATTTATTGCTCAACTATTGAACTATGTCGATTTTTGAAAACATTGTGTGAATAATTCCAGAGAGCATGTGTTTGATTTGTATTCCTTGGTGCCGCTGAGCAGAAAGAGCGCCTTTTCCCCTATGATGAAATGACACTAATCATGAAATTAAAAGGTGAAGCATGTCTACAGCTTCAGAACAAGGTAAATGTTTATAAATACGTTAATGCCCTCCCTTCCCCATAAGTCAAACCAAGATTAAGGAGTTCATACCCCGGCTGAGCTTAAAAAAGAAATAAATAAATAGAAGACCCAATTACAGTTCTGTAGAGGGGAAAAGAACTCCTCCCAGCCCTTATTACTTCTCCTTTGTGCTGCAGTGTGTTCCCCAGCTGCGGCTGTTGCCCAGTTTTGTGGCTCAAATAGCCTAGGAAAAAAATAAAGATTGAGAAACAGGGGAAAAGTTTAACTCAAACTCAGCATTGTCTTCATAGGATGGGAGGAAAGAGTTCTCTAGTACCTGTTAGGTGGTGGGTTAACACTGCTAAGTGCAGGCACAGTGCTAACTTTTCTTACAGTTCAGCAGTAGGGAGCGCAGAATAAGTGGCTCCTGAGCATGGGTCCATGTGTGCAAAATTCCTTTAAATGCCTGGGTGCTGAGGCAGGTGGTTCTGCACCCAGGCATCTCCTTCAGCTTCATGGGGCTGAACCTATGAGTGAGCAAACAACACCAAGGCACGTTACCTATCAATCACCAGCGTTCCCTCAGTATATTGTCCTCTGCAAACAAATGCTTGTCAACAGGCCTGAAAGAGGAAGGAAATCTCTGAGCACGAGGATTCGTGATGCAGGTCCCCGGGTGCAGAGCAGCAGGATCACACGCAGGCAGGTCTGCCATGAAGTCTGCAGAGGCTTTTGGGGCAAGCTCAGATCTGCACCATCCAGAGGCACAGAGGCTTGGATTTAGCTGGTGAGCGAAAAGGAGGACAGAGAAGCTGTGCAATTAAACTCCTCTGCCTTTGGAAATGCAACCAGTTGATTGGTTTTATCTTGCTGTTAGCAAGGGTTAGGGGTTCTTCAATGCCTTTGCTTTGGCCTTGCACGCTCCCTCCTTGCACAACCGTGCTCTGCCAGTGCAATCTGACAACCAGCTCTTATATCAAGGAATTTATACAGCAGGAAAATGAAAGAAAAAAGAAGAAACCGAGTTAGAGTGGGCCAAGTGGTCTGGTCAGGGTTATTCACACCTCAGCGGCAGAGTCAGAAATAAGCTCAGGCTGGGGAATCACAACCCAATGCCCACCAGGCTATGGAAAACAACTAAATTCCCAGGTGTCTTTGAAGAGTGCCTGTTTGTGAGTTTTTTTTTTGGGGGGGTGGGTTGGTTTACTGGTTTTTTTTTTCAAGATTGAAGGATAAAATAAAAGGAATAACTGAATCCACGTAGCATTTGTAGTGGAATTCCTTTCGATGGATCAGTTTCAGCATTGCCCAGTCAGGGAGCTGTAGAAACCACAAGAAACCAGGCATCACTGCGGTAAAGCCCCATTCAGATCTGGGAGCCCTGCCCTGTAAACTCCTTTACCAATATCACTGATGCAGATGAAGCCGCTGACGATTAGGGAGGACCATGGGGGCAAGCTGAGACCTTCCTAAAGGGGTGTGGGCTGCAGAGATTTCTCAGCCAAGACTTCCCACTTGGCGCTGTTGTTTGGAATGAGGGGTGCCCTCCCCAGCTCCAAGGCATGCATGGGAGAGGGTGTATCCCAGGGGAGGTGAACTTCTGGCTCCAGCAAGCCTCCTCGGAGCACCTCTCTGGCTTGCCTACAAAGGCCCCTGAGCTGGGCTCCGGAGGACACCAGCAGCGCTCCCCCGCTCTCTTCCAGCTGTGCTGGGAAATCTCTTTCCCGAACATCCATGGGAAATGAGAAAATACAGGCACAGCCCTGGCCTTCACTGGAATGAAAGTGAGCCCCCCCCGCGACCCCACTCTCCCACGCCAGGCCCCTCCAGCCCGGCTTTATGGGTGAGAAGGATCAAAGGGCTCCAACTGCTCCCATATGGTAAATGGCCCTATACGCTGTGTGTAATTACACATAAGCATCCCCACATCCATGCTCGGTCTCTATTAAGGATCTCTGGGTGACAGCCAGCGCCGCTTTCCAAGGCAAGAACATCTCCAGACGTCATGCAGTGGCGTCACACTCTCGCACGCACATCCCTGCAGCCGTGGGGATGGGGCACCCACATGGCCATGGCATGGATTCCCCTCTTGTGCCCACCGCAGAGCAGGAGCACTGCAGTGCCAGTGGGCACTTCCTTTGGACGCCAAATGGGAGAGGTATTTTTCAGCCACAGGGTGGCATCCGATGGATGGAAATTCAAAACTGCTCGGGTGAATTTGAAGCTGGCCATTTAAAAGATTAATTTCACTTTTAAAACGTAAAACTCCTCAAAGGGGATGTTTGCTTTGTATTCTTTATTATTTTTATTACCTGGGCATAAACAGGAAGAAAATCAGCTTTCCAGCCACTTATTTTAGGCTGTTATGATCCTTTTGTAGAGAAGGCACCTGTGCAATAGATGCATGGGTGCATGTAGCAGTCCTCAGGGCAGGGCTCTCATCCCTTTCAGGTATTGGAGCAGCACTGGTTGCAACAGAAGCGTCATCTTCAGCTGGAAGCTCTGGGAATAGGAGTGCCAGGCCATAAAAGAACAGCAGATTTGTTCTGCCTTTAAAGACTGAACTCTCTGGGATGCAATCCTGCCCTGCTGGCTGGGGGGAAACAGGTAGCTTTCTTCTGGCACCAACATGGAGAGAAAGTGAGGGAGCAATGGACAAAAGAGGTTTGAGGGAGGTTTAAAACCAAAACACTTTTGATTTCTTTTGCCTTGTGCTCAACTTGGTGCCGTAAATTATGTTGGACTAAGCTGGAAGAGGCAGGAAAGTCCAGTTCCTATTTTTGACATCATGGTGAAGCTTCATAATGGCCCCTGGAGGTGTGTGATAGTGTGGGGTCCATGTGTGGGTTCAGCCTGGCCACCCATCACCTCCAGATCACTTCCTGCTCTTTTCAGGCCAGCACTTACCAGCCATGTGAAGGAAGTTTATTACACCAGAGCCATCTTTCTTGGTTAGGTCCTTCCTGTGGCAGAAGGACACTGCCAGCTGTCATGATGAACCATAATTGCCAAGCTTCCATCCTCAATCCTTCTTCTGGGCTGGAAATGGAGAAGCTCCATCACTAAAGACTCAGCTCAGCCTGACTTCATTTCAGGCAGGACTTTGTGGCATATGTCACTGCTGGGTGCGTTTCTTGTTAACATGCACCATTGCAAAAGTGGCTTTGGAGAGTCCTGGGGTAAACTGGTTTCCAGTATGAAGCTCAGAGGTTGGCACAAGGATTCACGTGAGCACCTAGCGTGATAGGGCAGCTCAATTTTCATCACCACAACCATTATGAAACCTGGGGGGTGTTTGATTTTGGTTTTGCTGAAGAAATTCCTCCCTCCTGTTTCTTCCAGGTATTGTACCTCAGGTCACCTCCTGCAGAAGCTGGTAGCAGATCTTGTTGGGGATATTTCTTCAATGAAGTGCTTTCAAACAGAAGATGCACCGGCAAGAGAAAGCCTGTGTTTTGTGGTGTCTGCCCAGCTAAGAAGAGAAAGGAACCAGGCTTTCCATCAGGAAGATTCCTCTGGTTCTCAAAGGAGGCCCTGGAGCCATGACTACCTCAAGAACCGGGTTCCTCCCCCATTTCTTGAAGGGCATTGTGCAGGTCACTTGATTCTCTGCAAGGCAGCGAGTGGGGGGTATTTTCCTCTTGGCTCCCTACTTTCCCCCATTGTCTGTTTGCTGGCCACTGTGGTTTGGAGGCAGAACGCTCAATGGCAATGTTGATACCTGGTTTGCGTCCAAGCAGTGGGTTTTTTTTCCAAGTAATTAGTTTGGGAAGTAAAAAGCCCGCGTTGCTGTGCTTTTTGAGGGATGGGTGGGTTAGGTTACTGCTGGGCTACAGGAGTTATCTGTCTGGGGTAGTTTTTCCCCTGTTGTAGACTTGTGATAGCCTGGGAAAAACAAATGCCTTTACAGAGGCACCCTTTAAAAACAACCAGGGGCACCCCCACCTTTCTCTGCTCAGTAGCCCAAGGGCAGACTTAATTAAAAGTTCCTTCAAAATATACTCCCTACTGCTCCAAGCTCCTGTGTCTCAAAAACTCTGGTGCTGTGCCAAAGGGGGAGCGGGCATATATTAAAGTGACAAGTACAAAGGGGGTTCTTATATTCCTTGTGCTCCCTTCTTCTCTGATCCCTCTGTGCTGAAGTTCCACAATCTAAACATTATTGAAAGTAAAGAATAATGGGTTCTCATCTAACAAACAGATGATGGCTAACTGTTTGCCTGGAATGTTTTCCCGGAAATAGCATCTCGGTCACACCATGTCTTTCCTGGCAGTGTGTCCCATGGAAAGCTGCCACACTGCCTGTGCAAGGACAGCCAGGATAGGGAGCCTTAATATCTACCAGCTCCTTGCTAGTAGCTGAGATAATCAAAGCCTCCTTGTGTATTGAATATTCCAAGTACTTTTATACACATTGGCCTTTCTGCTAACAGCATGTCCCAGGCGCTGTTGGCTGCAGCCTTTGTGGTAGCCAGCAACAGAAGCCAATATTGGATTGAGAGACAATGATTTCAGAGAGAAAGGTGGAATCATCACTTCTTCAGCCTATGGAAAAGTAATGGCAGCCATTGCTAGGCAATATGAAGAGATAAACATCCTTCCCTGAAGACTGGAGAGAGAGAAGGAGCATGAACTGGAGCACGTTAAGTTAATCTAACAGCTTGTCACGGACTAGCTTCCCACTTCCACAGTAAGTGGGAGCCTTATTCTGTCAATGTGCTGAGGATTTTATTTCTAGAGATTTATAGCCACAGGTTCTGGAGTGCTCTGTAATTACATGAGTTTACACTTGCAGAGACAAAGGCTGAGTAAATATTTTATTAGGCAATTTTTTATCTTATTGAAACTGAATACACATGTGATAATTTGCCTGGTGAATGGGGGAAGGATGGTGAAATATATAAGATAGTTTACACAGAGCCTTGTTTGTGAGCTGCATGCAGCATCAGCACTGCAAGCTTGCACAGGTATAGTGAGTGACAACCACAGCCAGCACAAGAGCACATAAGATGCGCCTGTCCCATAGGATGAAAGGGACAGTGGAAGCCTCCTGGTCCATAGGCATTGTCCTGGGACTGATGAATATGTTTGACCTGGTGGGTACCTGTCACCCACACCGACAGAGGCTAAAAGCACCAGAAACACTTCTGTATGCACTGGTTGGTCTTCAGCTGTCTTCTGATCTGTACTCCACGCTTTTAACTCAAATTACCCTTGTTAGTAGCAGTAAGGAGTCTCCAGGACCACTCAGAGGACACAGAGCAGTGGGGGTTCCCGAGGTGTGCTGGTGGTGCTGATACACAGCTCTCCATCACAAGCTTGTATTCATTATAACAGAAATAATATAGGCCACAGCTTTTAAGCAAAATCTCTTATTACTATAGATTTTTCAAGATTTCTCTGCTGTGGGATCACCCAGCTAGTGGAGCAGATGTGAACTGAACTCATGACGAGAGCGCTGTACAACCAAAGGGAGATTTTACAAGAGAAACACTTAATTTTGTAGATGTTGTTGGAATTAAATGGTTGTCATTGTTGGAGAGTTTACCACGGGAATCCTCAGCCCTTTCCTTCCTGGTTTCATCACCAGTTGGCCTTATTTCCCTCAAACAGCAGCACAGAACTGCCTTGTCTTACAAAATCCAGCCCAAGACTTAGTGTGATGCCCTCTGGATACGGCCCCTCTTGAGAGCCTGCTGCTTTACAGTTTATTGGGGTGATACAGGGCTGGCTGTTCACAGCAAGGGCACAAACTGATGGCCTGACTTCATGGCTTATCCAACCTGAACTTGAAGCCATAGGACCAAGTATCTTGCAATATTATGGATGTGATCCTGGTCCCACTGCAGCCAAAAGCCAGCTGCTGTTTGCATGTACTCTGTGTTTACATGGATGCAGCACGGGCAGAATGTGGCCCACTTGGGAAGGTGCCTGTTGATTTTACGATGACTTGCAATGAAGAACAAAGTTCCAACAGCTTGCTGATGCACAGGCAATAAACTCCTGTATATGGCAGCTGTACGTGAAACTCAGCTTTGAAATTAAGATGCTGATGAAGAAGCATTGGTATAACATCTTCTAGCAGCAAGACATTTGAGAAACATCTTCACAGGAACGTGTATAATGGATAAAAGGCAAAGGTTCTTATAGCATGTCAGAGATTTGTATTATTAATTCTATTCACAAACAACTGCAGCCTGTTCTGAGTCCCATGGCACAAAATATTCTAAGAATAGTCAAGGAACCTTAGAATTAAATTATAAAATTTGGCAATCATTTGCGAATTCATTAAATACTCAGATGCCTCATAATGCAATATTCTTATCTTGATTTTAAATTTTAATTGCATGAAGTTTGGTCCCTCAATAATTAACACATTGTATATCCCACCTAATTCACAAACTAATTGTCATTTCCTAGGTCTTAATGTTACTTGCTAATTCTGCCAATGATAAAGAATTTTATGTCAAAACTCCAGAGTAAGTGACATTCTGCATGCACAATAATGACAAAACAAGTTAATTTACTGGAAAGTTGCTGAAAGACAGAGCTTTTTTAATTGCATATTTGTTACCTTCATTAAAAGGTAAGTGGCTCTTCAGTTATGTATTTGCCCATTTCTTACACATTAAAAAAGTGCTAATGAACCTGATTAAAATTAATTGAAAAGGTCCAAGATCTGCAAAGAGATCCTAACATCAACAGACTTCTAATTACTGCTGAAAGATGGACTTAAATTGGGGTTTAGCAGTAGACAGAAATCCATTTTCTAGCTCTGTTGCAAGGAACAATAAGGGGAATGCAAAAGCGATCCCAGAACTGAAAATGCCGAGTGTCTGGACACTATTTCCTCTCACTCCTCTCTGCTGATAACTGTTCTTCCTGCCCTCCATCCCCTGTGCAGTGCAGGCTGTGTTACAGCTGTACAGAGAAGAGCAGGCACTCGCATGAAAAGCAGTGGGGGGGAACTCCAGACTCCCCCAGCCTGAGTGTTTGCTTTAGCAGACAAGGATGTGAGGTCTCAGAGAACGGCTGACTTTTAGGCAGGGTAAGAGAAATGCCCAGTAGAAATGGGGATACAGGAGTGAGAAGGTGAACCTGAAATTGAGGTGCTATGAAGAGAAGAGGGGAGAGATGCAGGAGGGGGCTGATTGCTTAGCTCTGGCAACAGACAGGGAATGATATTAATGGGAAGGTCTGAACACTGAGGAAAATGGGCTGTGCTGGGAATCTTGTTTTATCCCACCCTGGTCTTTCCTGGAAGTTGTCTTAGTGCTTACGGCCATCCAGGACACTAGGAGAGGACAATCCCTGCCGTGGTCCTTATGTATACTGCCAAGGTGAGAATTACAGCTGACTCCCACAGCCAGGGCACTGTTCAGAAGCCGCTCTGGCTATCTGGCTCATTTTTTTCCTGCTATTTGTGTGTTTTCAGCAGTCACAAACCCCACAGACCTACAAAAAGGAGCTCATTCCTCACTACGCTCACCACCAGTAGCATATATGTCCAAGGCGAGGACGGGGTACGGTGGTGCATTTGTGTCAAGGACAGAGTTGCCTTAGACAGCAGACTCTCACAAACTTGACAGACCACGTTTATTACTTTGCCCACACCATTTACAATTGTCCCTTTTCTTCTGTGCTCCCCCACTATGCATTGCCATTATTCTTATTAGAACTATTTTCTTTATCTCTGTTAATAGCATACACCACTTATCTTCCTGCCACTATATAAATGTGAAAGAAGAATCATATGAGCTAGTCTAATATTTTTTGTTTTGATTGAATTTAAATCGCTGAATGAAAAAAATAGCTCCTTCTAGTAATTCTGCTGTAACTAACTCAGTTTGATATTGGTTCTATTAGCCTTCTAATAGCATGAAAGCTAAAAAATTAAATCGTTCCACTTCCACATTCATAATTATGTGCAATTAAAATCTTTACATACCCAAAAGTCTTATATGAAGCCTTGAACCCTTCAACTGTCACTCTTCATTATCTCCAAGCCTAACAATTTTACAGTGACACATTGTACACAATGAGATGTGCTAAAGAGGAAATATTATATTTTACTGATGTATGTGTCCTTTTAATTTCTCTGAATTAGCTTTTTGATATGGATGCTAATTGTTTTCTTTGAAAGGAGTCGCCCCAGAGATGTGATTTCTCCATGCCTGTTGCTCTTCAAAAAAAAATACAGTTTAATTGCAGGAAACAGGAATTTCTCTCTGTTTTTTTATATATAAAAAATAATCAGCTGCGTATCAAAGCAGTGAATCTTAATCCAACTTTCTGATTGTACATTAAAAAGAAACCTTCGGTGTTTGTGACCAGCCCAGAGTATTGGGCGACTTTTGATGTTTCCCCTTTTCATTTATTCGTGAGGAGAGATGAATAATTAAAACAGGACGTCTGGCAAAACCAGCGTGCACACAGAAAATATTTCCATATGAACTTCCAGCTTCAGCCCACGATAGTCTACGAGACACGTTACTGCAGGATTGTCCATATGGCAAGCGCTCATGTAACTCTGAAACCATAGACCTGGGTGAGACTTGGGATCCTGCCATCAGTGGCTGACAGCTGTTACTGCTGCATAAGTGCTAAGTGTGGACGAGACAAGTGTGGCAGCTAGGAAAGACAGAGTTAGGCCTGATCCTGGGTGTGATGAAGGCCACTGATAAGGTTTGCTCACAGGGTGAGTGACAGATCCACTCTGGATCTCCAGGGGAAGGTGAGGTGAGTTGCCGCACTCCCATGTGGTTATGCAGGAGAAACCTGAGCTGCAACACAGAAACGTCCTTCTTGATGGAATAGCAAGTTGCTCTTCACGTGTTAGAGAGAAGGTCCCTGTGATGGAGAGGGAGGGTTTGGTCTGTGGTTTCCTGCAGGTGGATCACCAGCTAACTTTAACACTTAGTCTTTGCTGCAATGCTGCAGGAAGCGTTATTTTTCATCCTAAATTTCACAAAAGGCTAATTTGAGTTACCTGTTATTCATTACAAGGAAATATTACAGAGAAGTCACAATACACCACGCATATCAAAAGGTCTCAGTCAGTCTGAGCTGCTCCCCTTTGTCTTGCAAATCTTCAAAGGAACTCATGGGTTTTAATCATCACATCCTGCTCTAGTTCACAGCTTGGAGGATCCTGCTGTTGAAAGACATCTTCTCTCCATATCTAGCTTGGTAAATTCCCCACTGACTCCAACGAAGCTCCACATTCCTGTTTGCAACGTTACTAAGTGTATTCTTCAATTTTTAAAGTGCAGCTTCTGACCTTCTCTGCACTCGTGCACTGGTGTCGGGATGACAAGAAGGGCTCCATTCGCAGTCAGTGTAATACTGTATTACCCACTGTAAATAGCCGTCTCCTATTTCCTACAAACCCTTCTTATCGGTGAAGATTAAACATATTTTGTGTATCTTTTGATACCTGCAGCCATGTTTTAGCTTCTTGCGTGGACAAAAAGGCTTCCAAAACGTGTTCGGTTTGTGCTTGTCCGTGTAAACCTCTCAAAAACGAAGGAGTTTCACCTTTGCCTCTGCATTTCCTGCAGTCTGTGGTGTATGAATTGCTTTACTACGACTTCGTCTTGTTTTCGCTCCAGAGCTGTGGTCTTTGCTTACATTCTCTGAATGGCTAAGCCCATTTGTTTCTTTTTAAACTTCTGTCAGCTTAAACTTCCATTAGCCCTCTTCTCTGCTTGGGGTCTCTGATCCCTGCTCAGACCTTATCTCAAATGAGGGATTCCACGAGGATCAACTCAAATTCTCAGATTAAGTAAGATGAATAATTAAAATTAAAATTCTGCCTCTATTTTGCTATTCCTCACCTAATGTGAGGATCATCTCCTGTTTCTCATCTGAAAATACAATTTAAAAGCTAGTTTTGTTCATTGATGGTTTTGGTAGCTCCACCTGCACAGGTTTCTTTCTGAGGCCTGTGGACACTTTGGATGGGGTAAGCTGCATACAGAGCTTGGTTCTATATTCTCCATATGCTCTCAGGGCATGTTTAATAGCATGGTAGAAGGACAGAGAGAGACACACACAGCATTTCGCAGAGGCAATCCTCTCAGAAATTAATAAAACCTGAATAAAACTTATAGAATTAATAAAAGTTGTTTTCCTTTTCCCAGATTTCCTCATCCTGCCAGAAAATTACAGCCAACAGCTATGAGCAGATGAATCTTCTGAAATGGACAGGACACATTCAGCAGAGTCATAGCATGGGGTGAGGGCTGGGGAGTGTCAGTGCTCATGCACCAGCCATGCAGAAGGTGCCACTGACATCTAAAGGGGCCAAGGAACTAAACTGGGCCACCAAGTGTGAGCTCCCCAGCCACAAGCTGTCCTATCAACATGCCCTGACTGCCCATTCTGAGCACAGGGGACACAAACCCACCACCCAGCAGAGAAACGCTCCGAGGGCGGCTGCGCAAGGAGTGATCTTGTGGTGTTTTCTCTTCCACAGGGGCTTCGTGAGGGCTTCTGTGTGGTAGACTCACCCGCTCTGCTTGTATTGTTATCTAATATAAATAAGTTGATTAAGTGGCTTGTTTAAATTGCATTTATCACATCCCATCCTCGTTGAAAAACCCTCTTCAAAAATCTAAGTGGCTGGAGCATTTGCAGAGAAGTGCTATACTCACAGGAGTGATAATGAGTTAGGTGCAGCTGGGAATCAGGTATATGAGAATCACTGAACACTTGGCAAAGGCTGTTATTCCCTTTCTCCCCCTCTTTTCCTTCTCATCATTAAAAATAAATCAAGAAAGGTATTTGTACACTGCCAACAGAAGCTTGTTTGTTTTGGTTTGCTTTTTACCGGGTTCTTTCAGATTACTAATTTATTTTCTGCCTTATTAATTTATTAATAAGTCTTATTAATTTTCAGTCCTTATTAATTCATTTTTCTTCTTATTTAACTCACTGAGGAGTATCTGCCAACATTTCTTCATGTCATTCCATTCCGGGGAAGCTGATTGTGTCTTTGACCCTGTGCCTCCAGCACAGAAACCTCAAGCACTGCTGTGAAAGGCTTTCCTCAGATGTCACCTATGTATTTTTCTGTATTTTGGTCCATATTTTCTCCATTTTCTGGCTACTGCAATGGCCTTCAGCAAGTGGAAAACAGCACAGCCTCCTTGTATAGCATTTCCCAGGACAAGCTTGTTTGCTCGGTAGGATGTAGCTTCAACGCTGCCCCCAGCTCTCCTCCGTCCCATAGTCCCAGATGGGTGGAGGCCAGAGGCATCGAAAGCATTGAACACTCAGATTCCCCTGGGCTGCAGGGACATCCCCTGGCTCATTGTCCAACGTAGAAGATAAATGAGAGCAGACTCTGGTAGTCTTCTGAAATGCTCTTGCCCAAAGAAGGGGATGAATTTGTTTCTAGTGGCTCCAGAATGCCTGGAATAATGTTAACAAGAATGATGATTCTTCTTGCAGATCCACTGGTTCACATGTGTGGTGAGAAAGATGAAGGATGATTTCTTTGTAAACCTGTCATTGCTGAGTTTTAACCACCTGGTGTAGGAATAGCTGTTCCATGAGTCATGTCCACTAAGCACGAATCCTCAGAGCAACTACAGTTAATGGGTTACACAAGTGCTATTGTCAGTGGATTACTAAAAAGTGCCATTCAGTACCCTGTCTTTTCATGTGGGTTCTTCCTTTCTTTCCTGCATATTCATTTTGGAAAGATTAAGATGAAAAAAATCTGCTTGTGTTTCCTATTTCTTATTACTGCTAGACACTCTGATTATATCATCAGCTAAGTGAAGTCTAATTGCATGGCAGATAGCTCGGATGGCAGCTCTGTTGCTGTACTACTAATTCAACAAATAGCATTTATTTTCCCTTCACATTGGTAACAAGATGTCATATAAATCTCTGCTGTGTAAAAGACTATTATATTAGTTAAACATATCCCAGACAAAAGCAATATATTTAGACAATATTTCTGCTTGACTAACAAAGAAATGCTATTGCAGGCTTAAGAAATCAGCTCAAGAGTTCCTAGAAATGCTTTGGGCTTTCACAAGGCCAGCCTAAAATCTGTCAAGCGTATTTTCTTGTAGTGGCATCACTGCCACACTATTGTGTTGAAACATGTAAGACTTGGTGGGACAGGCATCCAGGATTCACATTCATTACAATAAACAACTCAACCATTACAGAGACCTGAGTGGACCAGCGGATTACTGGCAGTTGACAGCATAAACAAAAGTGCTGTGTAAAGCTGTAGTAGCTGCACAGCTATAGCCCAACTCTGCCATAGGCTGAGCAAAAGGAAGTGAGACAAGCTGAAGATGCTCCCCTTTAGGAATCACAGCCCTCCTCTGCACTCTGCAGCGAGCCTGGCTGCAAGCTTTATGTACTGCTTCTATGCACTGAGGCAGTTACTGTTTTGCCCTGGAGATATTCCAGGAAATTAAGTCCCAACCCATTTCATGGTTTACAGGTTACCTTCACTTCTGTCCAAAACCTGCAGGTCTGCACATCTCAAAATGCCTTCCCCAGTGTTTTACTCTGGTCATCCCTCTAACATGGGATATGGACTTGGAGCAAGCGCCTGAATGGCCCCAGGATACACTGAAATGTTGAGTATGTAAGAAGTATCTGATGGTGACAGCTACGGTCAACTGCATCATGGAGGAAATGCTGAACTTGTCTCATCAGGACTGCTTGGAAGACCAGGGCTCTCAGAAATAACCCCTAACAACAGTGCTGCATGACCTAATGTTTCTAGGGATAGCCAGGATATTCCCTTCTGGAACAGCACTGGTAACCATTTGGTGGTTGAGCTGAGCCACTTCTGTTCGTCCCAAAAGAAAAGATACATTTCAATCCTCGGCTTTAAAGGAATGAGGTTTATTTTTTTTAAAATAATCACTGTTTTGATAGAAAAAGTTTTTTAAAAACTATTTTTTTTAGCAAATTAAAAGTTGGGGTTTTTTTATTTTTTTATTTTTTCCTGGAATGTCACTGAGTCTAATGCAAAATGACCTCTATTTTGTGTTTTCCCAGGCCTTCCAGTTTACTCTCCATTGTAAAAACAACCGAAGGGCCCTGATAAAAGTTGCAATGGATGGTTCCTGTTGTTTTCCCCTAAGAAAAGAGTGAGTAGGTCAGGTGGAAAACCCTAAGGAGAAAGAGACGGTTCCTGCCCTGGGGAGATCCTGACCCTGCTCTGAGAAGTTGTTTCCAAAACACAGGTAAACAGGCAGAGAAATGAAGCAAGAGTGCAGCAGAGCAGATGCCGTGTAGGAGAAGGTGAGAGTCACCAGGCAGGTGGAGCGGGATCTCTGACACATTTCAAGATCAATGTTGCTCTTCCCCTGATACTGAAAGTCAGAAGAGAGCTCTGTGTAGCTGCAGTAAGGCTCCAGACCTTTAGATTTTGAAATGAAGTGTTTGTAGATCGCTGAAGATCCAAATTATGCCAAAATTATGTTATTATAGTGTAATCATCTTGTTAGCTGCTTCGAACATTTTCTTCATTATCACTTCATTCATACTTATGATGATGAACAGATGGTACCAATGTCATAACGCAGCATAAATCACTCCCAAATGTTGTTTGAAAACACAGTTGGAAGGTGGTAGGGACATCTTCCTGCTGCTGAGCCTGGTTCACTCCCATTGCTGCAAGAGGAATTACAGAAACCTGCTTTGCACTTACCATGTGTGCTAGCTGCTGGCACCAAAACACTGCAAGTCCTGTACTGACAGAAGTCATTTATACTAAGAACAAAGTAGATGTATTTGTCAGCCTCACATGTCCAGCAGATCATGTTCTGGCTAAAGGAGGAGTCACTGCTGGTATCTGTACCTATATCTCATCCTCTTAGAGCAGGAGTCTGCAAGGGAAAAGCGGTGTAAAGCAGCTTGCTCTGGAGTAAAATCCTCAGTAGCCAAGGGAATGGCACGACTGGAAATTGTCCATTGCAGTGTGAGCTGGCACCAGTGCCTCAGAACAGGGCAGTGGGAGGATGTCCCAGATGCTCCCTGCGCCTATGGCCCAGCTCATGGCTCACAAGGTGAATCCAAAATCAGCATCTGATCCAGATGTGCCTTTCCAAACAAGATCAGTGATTCCCGAGGTATCCCATAGAGCTCTATGGGCACACCAGCCCTCTCTCCAGCAGCGGATAGACACCCCCAGCACTCAGTTTGTTTGTGAGCTCTCCCGCTGATTGCTTCTGTCCCCGGTTCAGGCAGGCGCACCACAGCAATCAACAAAAGGACCAAGTGTATTCAGAGCAAACACACCACAATATGACTCGGAATCAGAACAAACACAATCCAGACCCCAATCCCCAAATCTAGGAGACACAGATGGAGTTGAAACGCGGAGCACCTAAGCAAGCAAAGATGCACACACACACACAGAGAACCCCCATGAAAGCAAAACAACAGCTTCCATGGGGCTGTTTAAAAAAATAAAAATAAATACAAAAAGTCAGGATAAATAAAGACCAAAAAAAGGAAAACTTCTACAAATCACATTTTCCATACTCCTCCTCAACCTTATCTCTCTTCTCCACCCTCAAGCTGCACCAAACATGGAGCTGAGCCTTTGATTTCTAGATGCAATCATAGAATAGTTAGGGTTGGAAAGGACCTTAAGATCATCCAGTTCCAACCCCCCTGCCATGGGCAGGGACACCTCACACTAAACCATGTCACCCAAGGCTCTGTTCAACCTGGCCTTGAACACTGCCAGGGATGGAGCATTCACAACCTCCCTGGGTAACCCATTCCAGAGCCTCACCACCCTCACAGTAAAGAACTTCCTCCTTATATCCAATCTAAACTTCCCCTGTTTAAGTTTAAACCCATTATCCCTTGTCCTATCACTACAGACCCTAATGAAGAGTCCATCCCCAGCATCCCTATAGCCCCCCTTCAGATACTAGGAGGCTGCTATGAGGTCTCCATGCAGTCTTCTCTTCTCCAGTCTGAACAGCCCCAACTTTCTCAATCGACCTTAGGCAGGCCAAAAGAGCGATTTGTTCTCTACCTGCAGCACAAGGAGGGTGAGTTTTGTCACTGCTTGAGACAAGGGCCCACTGCTTAGGTTGTCACAAGTATTTACATGCCTAATTCCTCTTGATTCCCCTTTGCAAATCCAGTTCTAGCTCTTGGAAGAAATTCCTCCCATATATCTTTCACTAGCCACTAGAGGGGAATGTATAACGCAGTGAGAAGGGAGAGAGTGACACCACAGTAAAGTTGCAGCCGGTTTGCTCACTCAGATGAAGGAAGCGTTTAGTGTCATGGTGGATCTTTACAGTTTTTAGGAGCTAATTTAGCATTTATCAGGTCCCTGGTTATTTTGCTCTCTTCTGTCATGTTGATTTCTCTCACCTTCTGCCAGTTTAGGGTAGTTTATGTTAAAGTCATGGACTCTTCAGGTGAAAAAAAGATCCTTACAGACACTTCACTTGATGCTCAATACCCTCATAAGCCATAAATCATGCATTTGAGAATGTGATCTCCACTGAAACAGTCTCCCATTCAAAACTGTTTACAGAGCATAGCAAGTACAACATCTCTATCCCAGGAGAAATGTTGACATTTCAGCCTTTCTCTCCATTTAAAACAGGATTAAAAACTAAGATTCAGATTTTTGTGTGTGTGTGGAATGAAGATTCCACATTAATTCCAGTTAGGAAATGGCAAACTGATCCATTTGTATGTTCCATTAACAGAATGGAACTTCCAGCAATTTTGAAATTGATGGGTTTTTTAACTTCAGATGCTGATGAAACAACCCTCAAATTCCTGCATCAAAACTGTATTTCTCTGAAGCACTGAGGCCTCACTGGAGCTGGGATCTGCTCTGCCCTATAGCCACAGCTGGTATCATACCCCCAAGGTCCCATAATCGCTTGATGTTACATCAGTCCATGTCAGGAAAAAATCAGCACATTGGCTTACAGTCCCCCAGGGAATCAGGACAATGAGGTCCTGCGTGGTTTTATGCAGCATATAACAAGAACTGGCCATTCTCCTTCCCATGCTCACTACTCCGTGTGAAACCTGTGTCCTGGGCCACGTCGTGGGAGAACAGCGATGAACGTCAGGGCTGGGGATCCAAGCAGTCTGTGACACAAGGAGCTAAACTCCTACTGCCATGTGGCAAAGGATCACAGGGAAATTCACTCCGGGGCAAAAGCCAAAGCAATCACCAAGTGATTTAAAATGTGTTTCAAGTCAAGTGAAACCGTTAATTCAATTTTCATGTGCAAATTGGAAATATTCAGTGAAACAAAAACTTTCCAATAGAAAATTCGGAGCGGGCAGTAACTGCATTTTTATTGGGAAAAATTATTCTTTTAAAAAAATTTTATTTATCATCCTGATAAAAGATCCCAAATCAGCTCTGGATATTTGCATCGGAGATTTACATTTCAAATATGTCTTGCTCCTGAGCCAAATTTCTGGTAGATAGGAATTAGCAGATGCAAGTCAATAGAGCCAGAGAGATTGACAAAACAAAAAGGAAAATGCATCTCTACATTTTCAAATGCCCTCTCCTGATAGCATGTAGATGGATGCCGAATAAAAGTACCTGTTCTGCAAAGAGGCTTTCATCAGGACACTAGAAGGTCATACTACCCCTTCACTCCTCTCTCTTCAATCTCTGAATATCCTCATGAATATCCTCCAGAAGATGTGGAGCTTCCATGTGTTGCTGGAGTTGACTCCTACCTACAGCCCTCCTAGACAGAGACCCAAGTATCACCTGTGACAGCCACCAACTCCTTCAGCCAAGTTGCTGTGGACATGATGCTGAAGAGACCTGGCTTATTTTGACCAGTGACACCTCTGTCCTAACAAACTTTGCCATGTACATAAAGGTCGGTGTTTGACTTTGGACCCACAGCTTTTACATTTAGAGAACATTTTGTGGGGAGATCAAAGCAGAAGTTTCAGATGTTTCTCCCAGTAAAGTCAATTGAAAACTATGCATTGCAATCTGCTGTATTTTAGGTAAATCTTCTTCTGGGGGCCTGGTGAGGCCAGTCCTGCATGTGATGACTAGCCTCAAATTTAGACTGATGCTCTTCATTCATATTCTGCTGATGCCAAGGATGCACAATTAGAATTTGATGCAACAGCAAACATACACTTCACTAAAATTATCACATTTAGTGTGATTCCCATAATAAAAGCATAAGCCAGCACGGGGAGCCTCTTTCAATTTACACAGAGAGACTTGGGGTCTCCTGACACTCAGAGCAGAGCCAATGTTGCTGAGTAAACTTTGTTAGGAAAACAGATTAAAAACTCCAGAGGTTTAGCTAAATCTTATACAGGAAAACACCTTGTTACCCTTCTGATTTGGAATCATAATTCAGTGCCAGTGAACAATATGTATTAAATGGTGGTGAATATGTTTGCAACAGAATTTACGTGATGATTTATTTTTTATCTGAAGTATGCTAAATTAGCTGCTCTCTTCTGATTATTATTATTGTGACTAGCTGCGCAATAGTTGCTACAATCAAGTCTTGATGGCTCATTAATGAGACATTTACTGAAAACAGTTGTCTCAATATGTATATTCTTTTGGTTGCACACATTAGCCTTGTCATATTGATAGGGCTCTGACTGGAATTTTGTCACATCTAGAATTAGGTTTCAGGTTTTTTGAACCAGGAGATACAAGCCCCCCCCCCCATTCAATTGCTTCCTAAGTAAGCAGGAAGGTATTTCATTGAAATCAACTCTTCCTTTAAAACCTGGACTAAAATCTACTTGTTCTGTTTGTGATAATTTATACAAGATGAGTATAAAAGGAGGAAAAAACTATCTGAGATGCTCTTTTCTAGCACTGCCCAAGTATTTACCTCCATTACTATTTGCAAGTTGCATGAGAGGCTGTGGCTGCCCCATCCCTGGCAGTGTTCAAGGCCAGGTTGGACACAGGGGCTTGGAGCAAGCTGCTCCAGTGGAAGGTGACCCTGCCTGTGGCAGGGGGTTGGAACCGGATGAGCTTTAAGGTCCCTTCCAACCCAAACCAGTCTGGGATTCTATGATCCCTTAGAAATGGGAGTGCTGTTGGCAGTCTGAAACTAAATGTGATGTGTGCCTGTTATCCTGAAGATCAATCACCCTGTTGTCCGTTTTCTGTAGCCAAAAGAGAAAGCCATATTTCTGAGACATCACTACCTAGACTCGCTGCTGAATTTTCTGCCTTCCCCTAAACCCTGTCATCCCCTCCATCCCATCACTCTGTCCCCAAAAAGGGTTAGTCTCCTGACCATGCTTCTGGGAATCTGTATTCATCCATACAGCCTGTGCATCCCCACACGCCTTACCTGAAGTGAATTACTATGTGCGAATTCTGTGTGGGCTGAAAGTGAAAATCTAAGCCATATTCCCTTTCACCTCAATCTTGGAAAAAAAAAACCCAAACCCAGGCAGATTCTTACAAATTGCTCTGCAGGGATTATTTTACCTTTTTAGAACTTAATTTCATTTTACCCTTGACAAAATGTTACTGGTTTTGACAGTGAAACTTTCCAGTTGCCTTGTTCCATATATTTCAATATCCTGTTACCTCTGGTAGAGAAGAGCTAAAATTTCATGCCAGATACTGATGTGGAAAGAGGTTGTTTTCTTTTAATTCACTTAAGAAATAGAAATAACCACCTCTATCAGCAGCAACACAACTTACTAAGCAACGAGTAGAGGCTAGCTAAGAAAAACATTGGAATATCAAAATATACAGGCCACTACCATACACTGTCTGCCCTTCTCTACCCAGAAAAATGCAGATTTCTTATGAGGAGCTCTGTCTTCCTTCCACTCCAAGTCAATGTGTTAATAATGGGTGACAAAACCTGATTACTGTGAAGCACTTGTCTCCCACCATATCTTGGGTTGTTATGTTTTGAGTCGCTTTCAAGTTTTCCACCCTCAAGTAGACAGGGTTAAATGGAGGTTTGAGACGGTTGCATCAAGAGGGTTGGGGAAGGAGTAGATCTTAATGTACAGCTGATGACAATCTTGGCTCATTCTTTGGAAGCAATATGATCTGGACAGGCTGAAGTTGCTATTGTACAGGCAGGTAGTGAGCAATTTAAGTCAGATTCATAATGTTCAACGTTTCATATGCAGCAACAGGAAAAAAGACCATATGATTTCCCGAATAAGTTGTTAGGATGTTTCACAGATGGCCTTAGAAAGAAGACATTGAAATCATTTGCCTAATGCAATTTCATTACTAGTAAATTTACGAACATCACATCTCAATTTACTCCTGCCTCTCAGATACAACCCTTCATTTAGTTATTTGAAACTAGTTTATTCAAGTATGCAGTGACTCTGGGACATTTGCACAGCAATGTCAGATGCTATCTGCAAAATAAGTAGTACCTTTTCTGGCTCTGAAAGCAATTTTTGATGACACCCTTAAATCAACTTCATGGTCAGTTTTCTCATTTTGAGCAAGAACTGGGATTCCATTGTGATAACTGAAGGCTGCATGTTACTTGATCTACGGTAATGTAGAATAATTACTAGTCCATTGCACTTCATTACACTACTGTAATAGGCAGCAGGTCAGTGTTTGAGCTACAGCTACTCTGAAAATTGAGCTGACACTGATACTATGGTAGAAGTGATAGCAAAGGCTCTCATGCAAATTGTTGAAATTAGCTTCCACTCAATGGGTTTTGAAATGCAATACATGGCTCTGAGCAGGACACCTGGTTTTGACTAACTCTTTTTTTTCCCCTTGGATACAAGGGGATGGTCATGAAATAAATTAATTGTTCAATGCAATATGCCTTGTGAAAGGTCACTGAAATGTCAGAGGATTCTAAATGCCATGGAACTGTTGGACTCTGGCTAATGACATGTCATCAAAGGCTATCTGATGGTTTTATTTAGATGACTCTCACAATCATTTGCAAGCATTCTGCTCGTCTATTTGCAGGATATTTCAATGCGCAAGACATCCCTTCTTTTTATCAATGCACTTAATTTATCCAGCCTTCAGACGAGGGCAGGAGGCAGAGGTTATGAATAACGAGGTGTTTTCCTCTAACAACTAGTTGGAATCCCTGAATTCAACTAACTGCTGTGCTGAAGGATCCCCCACGCAGTCAGTCTTTTAGAGAGGCACAAGATGATCCTCACTTCAAGTCAGAACCTTGCTATGAGGTCTCCAAAGAGCAGCCAGGCTAACATGCCACCAGTATGTTAAAAAATAGATGTGTTTTTAAGGAAAACGGAGTATTTTCCCTTTGCAACATCCATTTAGTCAAACCACCCATTTCAGTAAACTGAGTTCTGCTGGAAAACAATTGCCCAAGCTGACACATACGTATGTCATACCACCCCTCTGCTATAGGGAATGCTTATCCAGGGAGTACTTACAAACAAAGAGAAACTAGACACATGTGAAGAAAGAAATCTTGTCCTACCTCTAGAGTAAAGCAAAGTGATTTATAGAAACACCCATACACATTGCCCTCACAGGTCCTCTGCAGAGGTTTTCTGCACTGAAGCCTGCCTAGTCACACACAGTGTGTCTCCAACAGAAACCATTCAGTACCTCCACCCTGTGAAACAGTGGATCCCCTCTGTCCCTGAGCAGCCTTGAATCAAGTCAGGGGATCCTCAGCAGGCACCTTCCTTGCTTCTGAGCTAAGACACTGCATTAACTGTTCTGGTTTTGCCTCTAGCATTTAGTGTGATTTTGGCAAGCCTCTTTTTCCTCAGAAGATGCCTAAGTTGGAAAGGAGTCCTTAAGCACCTGCTACCACGTATTTAACTAATAACCATGCTGCTTTTTTATATGACCTGGAATCATTTTAACTTATGCCTTTGCTGGAAATATTCTCTTGACATTCATATTTACTACCTTCAATACGTACACAAGGGGATATTGTGAGAGTATGCACAGACATGTGAAATCTTACCCCATTAATGCACTGTGACTGCCTACAGATTGTGCAGTTTGGTCTGTATCTATCTTCCCTAGCCTCCTGGGGGATTATTGCTAGAATTGACTACCACTGTTTGTTTGAACTCTTTATAAATTAATAAAAAAATCAATACCTGTTTGTAAATGTCAGCTAATCACAAGTAGCTTTGTACAAATTAAAGCAGGGATATAAGAAGAAAGTAAATGGACAATGCCTGTGAGGGTGAAAAAGTCAACACTCAAAGTTCATCTGCTACCTGAATGTTTCCAGATACATTCAGTCTGACCCTATGCTTTTGTTATTCATGAGAGATGGAGGAGGAGGAGGAAAGCAAAGCAAACACAGCTCATGCTGTATGGGCAGTGAATACAAAGAGTCACCAAGCCAATAGAGGAGGAACTGTATCAAACAGAACAGGAATGTCAGAAAATTCATCATCTGGATTTAAAAATGGAATAAAAAGAAAAAAAATCTTAAAAAAAAACAGGTTTCTGGATTAGTATCTGGGAAGGAAGTATCTGTTAGATCCAGATTCATTACTTTTCTACCTTAGGAAACACTTCACCAGTTTACCTGTGGTAACTATCATTTAGCTATGTTAGCCAAAAGCATCCATAAGGTGGGATTCACAGTTACTATACTACAGTTATTAGAAGGTTCTCATATTGCACCCAGAAGGTACACAGGTATCCGTGAGGCTTGAAATCATCTCTTTTCCTATGTATAATACAATTCTTTGTGAAGGGCTATTCCCTAGTGTTATCATGTTCAAAGAATGATAACCAGACTGAAAATGGAAAAACACCATGTCATCAGTTGGTAATCATCAGCTTTGCTTCACCTAATTCGATGAGATCCCGTGGAGCTGTCAGTACATTTGCTGGAAAGGTTAAGTTGTATGCATCTAAATCAACAAGGCTCAGGGTGAGGAAGCAAGCTGGGATCTATGCATCACATAGACTTCATGCAGCTGGGATCGATTGGCCCCATGGAACAGCAGATCAACTGGGAGATGAGGGAAGTCAACTGCTAAGGGATCCTATCGCCTTTATGCTTAAGCCTACTTGGCTGCTCTCCTCCTCAAGCTGGTTTGCTATTTATCAATGATACCAACAGTAATTGTTGCTGTAAGAAGCAGTGGGGACCTGCTGTCTAAAATACTGATGGGTCTTTATTCGGGGTGCTGATGGATGAGGAGGGTAAAGCAAAGTGGCTCTGTATTGACATCCTCTGTGTCTGAAAAAGCCCCACCATTTCCCACCTTGAATTTTGTGAGGTTTCTGTTTGGCAAAAGCATTCCCCCCCCCCATTTCATGTACATGAAAGACTTGTACTCTTTTATTAACATTGCGTGCTCTGAAAATCCTTCAGATAGGTTTTTTTTTGGGGGGGGGGGTGTCTTTTGTGTGTATTTGCATAATGGTAAAACACAGCCTGAACTGCTCTGGGAGCTGTTACCCAGGACATGCATGAAACTTCAATTCACCCACTTTAGCTGTGAAAAGCAGTTGCAGAAGCAGCTTCCAGCACCCACACATGACCCTGTAAGCACACCCAGAAAACTTGCTGTTTTGGATAAATTGCTGTTTTCATGTACTCCTTTTTCTCACAGTAGCCGTCCCTTCAGTGTGTTTGTTCTCATTTCAAATTACCAATTGAGCCTTTCATCTAAAATATGAGGGACATTACTAAGGTATTAGTACTTAAGCTGCTTTGTTAATTACAGCCAGGCTCCTCTTTTTCCTGCCCGTCAGTTCAGCAGCAGCACTGGTGCCAAATGGCTCTCCACCCGTTCTGCATCAGTAGCTTGTGTTCACATAAAGATCTCAGCTGTCTGAGATACCCAGGTGCTCTTCTGACTCCTGGACAGGTAGAAGACCTGCCAAAGTCACCAACACATGGCCACACAACAGAGCATCCTCTCCAGGCTGAACTCACCACTCGTTCATCACTGACAAGTTGTGACCATCCATGCCACCGTTCTCATGCCTTCTCTAGATCTACACATCCCTTGACATAAGGGGACTCTACCTTTACACCGTTCTCAAGATCTGTGTACATCCTGAACCTAGATTGCATTTCCTGTGTTGTTCTCTATTTCTTTCCTCATAATACCCAGCTTTCTATTTGTTTTGACAGCGGTCTGGCATTAAGCTGATATTTCCACAAACTACTCATTATAACACTAACACTGCTTCTCATGCCTGCAGACAACCCGGACTTCATTTAAGTATACGCAAAATGAAGGATTTTTCCATTTCATCACATTGCATTTACCAACATTGAATCTCAACATTTTCTTGCCCTCTCACTTTTTCATTGATAAGGTGCTTCTGCAGCTTTTCAGAATCAACTTGCAGCTTCAGCATCCCAAATAACCTAAGTACCCTCAGCAGATTTCACCAAGACAGAATTGATTATTTGTAGCTAATGATGATGGCAGGGTCACTTCTGGATGCTATGGGAACCAAGGAGGCCCCTGGATTATGATTCAGCAGCCCTGAAGACACATGTGGCTCCATCAGTCCTGAAGGTTGTCCATATGTGTGCCAACGCTTAGGACAGCACATTCACTAGGGTATCATATTTAATAGGATGGGAACTTTGCATGGTGCTGCAACTCCCAGTATTTTGAAGATTTAAATACGTCAAGACATAGCCTTTACTTGTGTAATGAGGATGTTGGGTTATTGCTTTTATAAACTGCAAGTATTTCTTACGCAAGTAACAATGCAATTGCCTGCAGACCACATGTGATCTTTCAGAAGAGATTCCCTTGGTGATTTCAGCATCATCATATACAATTGTGTTTCCTTATTTTTATGTATGCTTCTAAAGAAAGCTCACACACACAAATGGGGAAAAAAAAAAAAAAAAGAACAAACCAATCTTTCAGGGCCAAAAGATAGCTCAGGAAAACCAACCAAAGCCAATGTATTTTTCCCTTCTGTAATTCTGTTTGTGAATTGAATGTAAATCAAGTTAGCTGGATAATTTGCTAAAACCCATGGATGCAGTAATTCTTATGTTGTTCTAACAGAGAAAGAAAGTAGAAAATGTTACAGGGAGAGACAATATGCAATTATGTATGAATGCTAACACCCTAAGGGACAAATTACCAACAATGACAGTAAAATACAGCCGATTCCTTTTTGTGCTACAGTATAATTGACTTATACTCTGACAAGAAGAAACAGCTTAGCTTTGGAGAAAACAATCAAAAAGTTAAAAACCCAAGCTATGTATTTGCTGGAAAGTATATAGTCACTTTGGTTTTCCCCTTTGCTTTACATGTGATACTGACTGCATTCCTTTAACCCAGTTCTCTGGCCTATCCAGATTTCTCTGTAAGGCCTCTCCGCTCTCTAGGGAGCCCACAGCTCCTCCTGGTTTAGTGTCACTGGCAAACTTACTTTATGTACATTTGACTCCTGCATCCAGATCATTTATAATGACATTAAAGAGCACCAGCCCTAAAATGGAGCCTTGGGGAAACCCACTGGTGGTCGGCCACCAGCCTGAAGTAACCCCAAACATGACTGTTTGAGCCCAGCACATCAGGCAATTGCTCACACATTATACAATGGACTTGTCTAGCTGCATGCTGGACGTTTTGTCCAGAAGGATACTGTGAGAAACAGTACCAAAGATTTGCTCAAAGTCCAAAAACCCCCACTTCTAACAGCTTGAGAGAATCCAGCCGTACTGAAGAGTTACAGCTGTGCTCTTAGAGAGCACAACAGCGGATTCACACCACGGTAGAGCCAGGTTTGCCTTTTCTGTCTCCTTGATACTTGCAAATGACAATATCTTTCTAAAGGATGGGTGAAGGAAGGCAAACATATTTTACACCGTTAAAGACAATTAAGTTCAAATTAACTAAAAGGTTTTGAACTGCAAAATTGGGAGCTACTTTACGTAACATCCAGTGGAAAATAGAAATTAGCAGGGCTTAGTCTCACCTAGGGAGGTACAAGCCATTGAAGACAGCACTATGCTGCAGAACCATGCACAGTACCTTAGAGAAGTCCCTAATTAATTAATCCTGTTTCCTGCTTCAGCATCTCTTATTTTGGTGGAGAAAAATGTCAGTGTGCACAAAACATCCCTCTGAATCATATTCCATCAGCAAACTTTGCAGAAGAAAGACTTTGATGGTAACTCACACACCATCCGGAGGTAAGTCGTACTGCTTAATTCAGCTATTGCGAAGCTATTCAAGTCAGAACGGAAAAACATGCGATCATCTGGGAGAAAATGAATGGATAAGCAGAGTTCTCATAATAGTCCTTGGTAGTGAGGTGTAACAACATGATTTAACAGCCTCATCACGCTTTTCAAAATACTAACTAACTAAAGCCCGCGGTTACATCTTCTCAAGCCTGCTTCCAGCAGCATCAGTGGGTAAACGAGAGGGAGTGCATGGATTGGTGTGCAGGAAAGAGACTGAAAAGAGACTTTGGGTGAGTAGAAAATGTGAGGCAGCAATGTTTCTTGTTCCTCTTTGAGGAGCAGAAGGGAAGGGGCATCCCTAAACAAATAAAACGTCTGATCACATGGAAAAGGTATATTTTATTATAAAAAGACACAAATGCTTCAGACACAGTCCCTATGGGGGAATTATTGTGGAAGGCACTGAACCTCACCATCCAACGAATGCAAAGTTCTGTGTTAAAAGCCATGCAAATTGAGCAGCATCACAGAGGAGATCAACAATCTACCAAAGGTACTCTTCCATGCCTAGGAGCATTGGTCTTTAGACTTGTTCAGGTGACAGCAAACTTCATTTTGACACATCTCACACAGGAAACAGTTCATTCTGAATGGCCCCTATTTCCTTTTCTCTGTACAATCTCCTAATGAGTGGTTGGTACTTCCCTGTCTGCTGTAGCTGAGAAATATTTAGACAGTGCAGTTTCAGATGGAGTTAAAAATAAAGTACGTGAAGGCAATGACCAAATGTACGCGAGACCTGAACTGACATGGACTCTGTTGTACTTGACCTAAATGGTCAATCACATCTGATCCTGGACCTTGCAGTATTATCCTTAGTAGGTCCTTAGGGGTTGCACTACTGATTTCCACATGCAGAGCAATTGGAAAAGCTTTTCAGATCTCAGGGCGTCTGTCAGTTGAGGAGCATCCCATGCTGCAAATACTTTTGCTAGCACCCTGCACAAATAGAAGGTACTTTGTCCTGCTCCCAGTTATGCCATTAACTCTACTGTGTAATGCACGCTCAGTATGGCTGCAGAGTAACAAACCTTTCAAGTTATATTGACAATTTAGTTGCACGTCTATATCTACGTGTGGTCTGAGCATGGAAACTGCTTACCTGCTCTCTGAAGAACATTAGAGTTTAACCAGTCAAATTGGTCAGATTTTTTCTCTTTCTTCCACTACAGATTGGACTTCAAATGGGTTAAAAAGGCTGTAAGAGGTTTACAGAGACAAGTAAGCAAACTTACAGCCATTCTTGCCTATGAAGACACTAATTTTCTCACTTGGCTTGCCTATCCCATTTTAGTCAATATGCTTTTTTCCCCAGGCATGGAGAAAGATACAGATTTCAGCCTGATAGTAACGGAGACAGTACCTGAGAGCAGATTAGAGTCAAAGAGAAAGTGATACATTTGACTTCTTCAGGACATAAATAGTTCTCCTGTAGCACTTAAGACCTTATCAGATTCAGCTGCCTTCTCTCTGCCTTTGACCTAAAGCCCCAGTGAGATAAGATTTGATGACTGGCTCCATGGCTAAGCAGGATGTTTACCTGTTATATTACATATGCACTGCATATGCATTCTCTTGAGTTCAAAATTATTATACAAATCCCAATAATCAATTAAAGTCTCACAAGTTATGGGATTAGGAAGTGTTATTATTGTCATTTTACAGATAAGAAAAGAAAGGCTTTGAAAGGTTACACCATTTTTCCCCGGGGTCACTTATGCTGTGATATACAAAGGGGTCCCCAGTATAAACGTTCTTCATAAGGACTCCTCTGCTTCAATGTTGAGGCCTGGGAGAAACTCCAATCAAGAGCTGAACTGCATTTTTAATATGCTGTGCACCTAGCCATAAATCAGAAGATTAATGTTGACTTAGCTATATCCAGCATGTTTAGCATCATTTCATAGTCTAATACAGAAGACGAGTGTCTGAAACTCCTGTTTTTCCATCCTCTTACTTTTGGGAGACATTAAAATCTCCTTACCACCTGGTTAAACTGGCAAATATCAGCTTAAGCACTTGCGTTCCTGGTACATCTATTAATATCCCAGCAAGAAGCACATGCCAGGTGCATTACTTTGAGAGGCTTGGGGCAAGGATTCAGTCTAAAATGATGCTGGTCTCATTAAGAACCATGTTTTCCTCTTTCTCACTGTGTTCCTCTAATCTTCTTACAAAGCAAACAAGCCAGGTGTTTTCCAAGTACTTGTGAGGATACCAGACTTTGAATCCAGCTTCAAATGTTTACAGACTGAGTTTTGGGCAGTCATTGTACTGTTTGTATGAGGCATAGTGTAAGAGGGCCAGCTGAGAACAAAACGCTTCCCTGTTGCTCTTTCACATACCCCAAAGGGATTTATGAAGCTAATAAGTCATTTCAAACACCCTCTGGCACTAGCAGTGTAGCCATTTAGTGACTCTCGGTTACATCTTGAGAAATACGTTTCTATGTATATAGGTTATACTTTCACACTGTTTAAGGACCCACAAAGACTCCGAGGTAGGAATGAGTTGCACGGAAAACAACGCTTGTGTGAATGACTTGTCACTCCAGAATGAAGTTAAAGGCTGTCCAGAAGTTGTGTGAATACTGTGCTAAATCTCTCAATTTAGAAACATTGCTGGATAACAGGAGCAGATTCCAGACTAATACAGCTGCACAGCCCCTCTATCACACAGCCGCCAATTCCTAGCGAATTCTGCAATATAGTGACAGTAATGGAAAGCAAAATGATCTCTAAATAATGGTTTAAGATGGTTACTTGATAAAGGGCACCACAATAATTATGATCAATGGAGCATGGATTCAATATATATTGCCCATTTAGATGCACCAGATTAGCTTAACAGCTTTCTTTAATGTTCCGAGTATTTGGTGTGTGTGTGTGGTTGTGCATGCGTATACGAGAGGGACAGCACTGCACATGGTGTATTCCCCATTACTTAGTATTTATCAATGCAGATGAGCATCTTGCTGTATGGGAAAGTGAAATGTAAAAGTTAGACTCTCAGTTGCAAAGACAAAGCGTAAAGAGTTGTGCTATTTTTAATGGAAATAACTATTTTATGCTTTTAGTGCCAACAATTGCAGAAATAGTATTTATATCTTTGCAAAATAACACACACACAAAGAAGGAGAGAGAAAAAATGTGCAGCTGGACTGAGTGCTTTTTGCTTCCTTGGGATATACTGAAACACAACGAAAGCTTGAGGAGAACCAGAGGCAGTGATGGGTTCTGACTCACACGAGGGGGGTCTAGGGATGCCTTGCAGATTCCCAAGTTTTTGGTTTGTATCACAGGATGAAAATGCAAGGTTTTCAAATAAAACTCTGCTAATTTTCAGTCTAGAATAACTGATGAAATAATCACCTCTAGGACAGTTTCACTGCCTAAATATTTTGCCCACTGATTTTCCATCAGCTCCACCATTATATGAAACTGATAGTTGGGCTGTATCATGAGATCGTATAATATCCTTTGGTCAAACAAGTGACCCTATTTACATAAATCTAGTGCATGAGCCCTTTCTGCTCCTCACTGGCCATATTAGTGCAGTATGAATGCCTCTTGGGTTCCAAAAAGATGCAGAACATTGTTATTCCTAATTTTGCCTGAGAAACAGAGGCATAAGTGGGATGGCTGAGCTGGGAGCAGATGGCTGAGTTCCCACTTCCAGCCTCATGCCTAACCACTGGTTTATGTTGCCTCTTATTATGCAGTGAAACAACTAACAGTTGAGGTTTTTGTTTCAGGTTGCTTTTGTGTCATAGCTTTGACAAATTTAGGACTCTATTTTGACAGGGAGCAGAAGTGCAATGGTAATTGTCACAAGACAGTATTGAACCTCAGCAATGAAAGAAGCAAGGCTATTCCTAAACTGTAGAGTGAATGCAAAATCTAACTATGAAGGCTCCTAAACGTATACATAATTCCCCTCAAACCCAACAAACTAAAAGCAACCAAAAACCCCAGACTAAAGTGTTTGAGACCTTGAATTTTGTTTGGCTTTGTTTGCTCTGTGCAGGTTCTTGTTTGTTTCTGTAGGCTACATTAAAAAATGCTGCTTCCAACTTTGACTGGCTCCCTAAGATGTCATGAGGATTTTTACAAGGTGTATTTTTCCATATATTGTAATGTATACAAAGGAAAGGCCCATCAGCTGTCACCTAGGAAGCGAGCCCTTCTTCTGGAATGCACTGCAGTGCTCTATACCACCACTGGCATCAGCTGCCTGATGCTGCGCTCCAGATGGAAAGCAGTTCTGCAGAGGTGACAAAATGCACCAAGCCCTGTCCTGAAGGTGATGTAAGTCATCATGTAGATGAGTTCAAGAATGATGACAGAGGACCAACATAATGATTTCATATCAAAGCCACTACAGGATACGATTTGGATGGCCCGTGGTGCTGTATTTAGGGGATGTATTTGGGCAGAAGCCTCTCATGGCATTCACTCCAAAGTAATGGGCAGAGTAAATGAATATGAAATGCAGTGCTTTAACTGCAGCCCCACATGCTGGCTCTGCTTCGTGAACAACGATGGCGATCGGTGAAATGATAGTAATGTGGGATACACAAATATTTTGGGTGAAATATATAATCAGTTAATTGGTTTATTAAATTATAAAACTTTTGTTTGCTTGAAAGAGCAATAAAACTGACTAAATGAATATTCGCCCCTTTGAAGACTTCTTACATTAATTATGTTTATGCATCACTTGCAGCAGTAATGTTAGACAAAGGGAGCTTTATCTTTATATGCCATAGCTACATTGTATTGTGGTACAAATGATGGCACCGACTTTGTGTCTACATAATTACTGAAATCTTATCCCTTTTGTGTTTGCACATCATTTTCAGTTTTTTGGAATAGTTAAACTCCATTTTACTTTTTAATAACATTTTAGAAATCATTCTGATTCAGGTAAACAGAATTTGATTGCTTTGATGGATTGAAAATGGTTAGCTCAGCCAGAGCTTATTTGATTTGTTTCTTCAGGGATTACAAAGAATAGGATTTTATCTATGAACTGACAAAAGAGGCAATCTCTGCATTTTTGCCTATGAAATAGCAGATCCACTAAGCCATTGCTCCTTCACATAGTGAATGTATTAGTCACGGGGTTGCTTTTTATTCATTTTCAAAGTTTTTATTCCACATTGCATGGGGTGTCAAGCTCTTTTGTTCTTAAAAAAATCAATCTGGAAAAATAATACTGCCGAATGGAGTTGGGGAGATTCAGCGGCCCATTAGATTTAAAGCAGATTTGAAAAACAAACAAACTCTTTCTCGCCAGTAACGGACATCTTAGACAAATGCTCTTCAACTAATGCAATGGGTTTAGCAGCCTCAAGTACCTGAATGCTAATGACCTGCCAAAGTTCAGGCTGAGAGTTCTCCTGTGGGTTTCCCGAGAGCTCAGTTTCTGACCCAGACAGATTACGTGGTTTTCCTGGTACCGCTCTTCATTTTATCCTGTGTGACATGACATTTGCAAAGCAGACAGCATCGAGAAAATGTCAATACAGGGTACAGATATGATACAAGACACCCTGAATAATGTGTTTGCAATTGTTCTTACACTGGCCAGAGCATTCACTGAGTCCTCTTCAAAGATGCTGCCAACCACCTGGGGGCTTGAGCCCAATGGGTTTGGTTCGTGGATGAATAGATCATAGCGAGATACTCTGAAAAGCAGTGGGCAATTTTTAGGGGAATTTGTAATTCACCAGCTCAGTGTTTGCCTCACACTGTGTCTGGGGAAAGAAACAGAAGCGTAAAGTTAGAATCATAGAATCCTGGAATGGTTTGGATTGGAAGGGAACTTAAGGTTCATCCAGTTCCAATCCCTGCCATGAGCAGGGACACCTTCCACTAAGCCCCTGTGTCCAACCTGGCCTTGAACACTGCCAGGGATGGGGCAGCCACAGCTTCTATGGGCAACCTGAAGCCGGTCTTCACTCTTCATCTCTGCAGCCAGGTATTGGGTGATGCACACGACTTCTATCCAATCACCCTCCAGGTTTTGGAGGGTTTTTCCATTTATTTCTGTTTGGGGTAGTGAACAGAGAGAAGTTTCACCATTCAGGGTGCAAAGAACATTCAATTTTCACTAATAATTATCCACTTGCTTAAACCAAAAGTGTTCACTGGCTGGGACCTTGTGTCCTGACCCTACCCAGATTTCACTGCCATGCTCTGACTATTGGAACACAGCAGGATTTCCTGTGTACGCCTTAAAGCTCAATTAAATTTGACATCATATATAGCCTACTCTCAAAAGAGTCCCTTTAACAGTAACAGCAGGATGTTTCTCAGAATCTCCATTTATGGCCAGACAGGATGAGAAATGTACAGTGTGTTACTTCTGTATCATCCCCATTAAGGATGAGGTTTTAGATTTGCTCTGTGAAATTTAAGAGGCAGTTTTCAAGTGCCTCAGATGAGAAGACCAGCTAGTGGAGATCAGGGTTGGTCCATTTCTCCTTTGATTTCCACCATCTGAAGATTTGTCCCAGCACTGGGTTGTTTCTCTTCCCTTTAATATATGCATACAGCAAACGTGACTCATTCTGGTAACTCAGGTTCTGGAGGACAGCAGCACACAAGCTGCTCTAGGAAAGGTCAACTGTCCTGAACTCATGTCACTGTACCAACAGCTCTAACTCTTACAACTTACTGCATCCTAATACAGCCAGAGATGACACAGGATGGTGTGAGGCTCCAAAATGAATGCAGGGAGTTCTGGCACGCAGGGGCTCTCCTTCTGCTGCTTCTGGTTTATTTCAGTTAAACAGGAATGCTTTTTCCAAGGTTAAACTTTTAGAAGAATACTTGTTCTCTTGGTTAGAGAGAAACGTTTCATATACCTCGCTTTTATAATTAGGTGCCACCTTATGCTGATTTATGAATTATTTTAGCTTTAACTGGTCTGTGTTTCTGATGGCAAAAAATGATAATCCATACTCCCATGTAAACTTCAAAGAACTGCTGATAATCCACTGTGCTTGATCCCGAGACCTGGCAGCAGAAATCTGGAGGAGAAAACAATGTGCTGAGTATGATGCTGCGAGGGCTGGAGCAGCTCTGCTCTGGAGCCAGGCTGAGAGAGCTGGGCTGGGGCAGCCTGGAGAAGAGAAGGCTCCTGAAGGGGAGACCTTAGAGCAGCTCCAGTGCCTAAAGGGGCTGCAGGAAACCTGGAGAGGGGCTTGGGACAAGGGCCTGTAGGGACAGGCCAGGGGGAATGGCTTTAACCTGCCAGAGGGGAGACTGAGATGAGCTCTTAGGCAGAAGCTCTTCCCTGTGAGGGTGCTGAGGCGCTGGCACAGGGTGCCCAGAGAAGCTGTGGCTGCCCCATCCCTGGCAGTGTTGAAGGCCAGGTTGGACACAGGGGCTTGGAGCAAGCTGCTCTAGTGGAAGGTGTCCCTGCCTGTGGCAGGGGTTGGAACTGGGTGAGCTTTAAGGTCCCTTCAACCCAAACCGGTCTGGGGTTCTATGATTCTATGACTAACACCGTTGAAAGCCTCCCCAGGTAACTGCGGTGTCACTCAGACTCCGAACAGCACCTCTGACATTGAACTCCCACAGCCACTGATGAGACTAACAGTCTTCTCTACTTTTACCAGGATTCAGTGGAGGCCACTGCTTTTGTCTGGGTGAGGAGTGAACCTTTTCCCTCCCATTTGACAGGGACGACTCCATTCACAGGGAGCAAAAGGTTCACCATGAAAGAGTTAAAGCCGATCGCCTTTTCAAAAGCAACAGGCTTGATCAGGCACTTGATGCTGTTTTACAAGGCCAGGTGAGCTCATTCATGAACAGCAGTCAGTTCATTGCCAGCGCTCTGAACTCCCTCTCCTTTAACCTGAGATTTGAGTTGCATTCGTCTTGGGCTTAATCCTGTATTTAATTAAGTGAAGGTCAGGACGAGGGTCAACTAGACTAGTGAACTTAATCCAAGACCCATAGGTTATACAATAGCTGCTTTGGGGAGGTATAATTGTAGATGGGAATTGAAAGAAGACAATATAATTGAACAAGTTATACGATAAAGAAGGAGGGGAAAAGCAGGAATTGCATTTTTTCAGACGGAGTGGCACTGGATGCATTATACAAGAACAGCCACTAGATAGCAGAACAGGCATGATGCTCTGCTGCTCTGTTGGGCCAAACGCAAGACAAACCAAACCTGTCCCAGCAAATACAGTGTGTGTAACAGTGTTCAGCTGGTATCACAAAAGCGAGGGGGTTTTAAGGTGCTATTCCACACGTTGCTTCCTGCTGCTCTGATCTGACTCTGTGCATTTTCTCCCAGCATGCTGAAAGAGGTGCTGATCCCCTGGACAAGTGATAAACTGAGGAAACCCCTTTCTGCACCCCTTTTTCCCCCTGCACCCCACTGCAGTTGGTCCCCTTCAGAAGCTACAGGGAGGCAACCTGTGACCCTCACAAGGACCCCTTGCAACACAGTGTCAAGGTTCCTTTTCCCCAGTACTGACTAGTTAATGCCCAAGTATTGGATTGATCAGATCTCTGCTGGGCTTGGCTCCAGGAGACACCTGAGGAAGCCACCAAGGGTCACAACTTTAAGGTAAGGGGTAGTTCACCACAATCAGACTTCATGTGGTTCTTTTATTGCTGGCCCAAGCTGCTCTTGAGCAACCCTTCTCTGTGCATCTATCAGCCCAGCGTCCTGCCAAAGGCGGCTTCTATAGCCCGTATTACCTGAGTGTCATATTGATCAATCAGAATTAGTAAAACCCCTTACTTGGCACTCTATATGCTCCAGTTCAGTTTGGCAATGACAATGTTTTCAAAAGGCTAATTGGGTTGTCCATAGGATATGGTCTGAACCAAACCCCAAAGAGTAATGGTCTCCTGTATTCAAACTTAGAGAGAATGCATCTTCATACAGTTGGGTGAGGAAAATTTAAGTGGGTTCCCACCTAGATGCACCTCTGATGAAGCAGTAAAAAGCTGCAGTAGCATTGCATGGGTATAGATATCTCTTAATCTTGCTGTGAAAGTTTCATCCGTGACCTTGCTGAGTTTGAAGTTCTGTGGCCATACTTTTGCAAGGCCTAAATTACAAGTCTCTTTTATAGAGCAAAAAGCCTTGGAGCACTGATAGAGGGACTCATCCAGTTCCCACAACAAGGATTTAGATCTCCAGGAGGAGGCTGGAGCACTTCTGTAATTCAGAGCAGGAAAAAGGTGCTCAGAGCAGCTACAGTGCTCCACGGTTTGTACCACACCGTGGCAGCCTCATGTAATGACTCTCACCCTCGTCTCTTAATTCCTATGCAGTGAGACCTGCTTGGGAAAGTCTGGAACTTAATTATGTAAAAACATTCCGAGATACCAATAGTAATTGATCCTCATTACAGATTCAATTTGTCTGCAATTGTTTTCACTAAATAACAGAGCTGATTTTCAGTTATAGCAGATGAGGGAAGGGGAGGGTGGAGACTTAAACAAGGATACACTTTCTAACTCAGCGCCTCAAGGGGAAAACAAGATTTTTCCAGGGAAAAAGAAGGAGATGTTTTAAAGTAATTAGCTCCTAGGCTGAGATATTTTCAGCCTGCTGTGAATTTTCATGACAGTGTTGTTAGACTGCTGAAAATACGGTTTCCTACCTTATCTGGCAGAATTTGAACTATGATATGCAAGCAACATTGCAGGAGCGCTAATGATGTATCTGTAGCTGTATATGCACATGGATATACATCCCCGGGAATGTTACGCTGTCTCTTGCAAGAACTGAGTCTTTTGTGCTCTGTGAAAGGATGAACTGCAGTGCACTGCCCAGCTCTTCGCTGTTTTATCTGTTTAAAAATGAAAAGTAAAACAATAAATAAAGATGATATCCTCGTTTGAAGTGTGTTGTTCAGTGAATAAGGGACCTGGTGCATCTCAGAGAATTTGCTTTCAATGCCATCTCATTGTTTGACTCTGGACTAGGCGTATTTCCTGTCTCAACCTTACCCTCCTAGGTTGCAAACTGGGGATAATGATGCTGAATTCATTTGCAATGCTTGGAAGTGGAGCCAGAATAAGACCAAATGCTCTTATTTGATATGAATCGTGTAATCTTATCCATCAAGAAACAAGGTTGTGTTGGACCGTCTCAGGTACTCAGCCCATTCAGTACTCAGCTGCAGCCCTATTGCCAAGAAGCGCCTGCCACCAACATGACACCATTCTCATACCCTCTTCCAAAAGCTCACCTTGGTCTCCACAGAGGTCAGTGATGATGCTCAGCTATCCTTAGTCCTCAGCCCCTTTCCACGGCTTGAATCCCAAACCAATCATTCTGCACACAGAGTAGGGGCCACAGCAACAGTTTGAGGTCAGGAGCTGTGTCAAACGCAGTTACACCAAAGCCAGGCTGGATGTGGCTTTGGGCAGCCTCATCTAGTTGAAGATGTCCCTGCTCACTGCAGGGAGGTTGGAACCAGATGACCTTTGAAGGTCCCTTCTAACACAAACCATTCTGTGATTCTATGCTGGTGGCCAGTATTTTGCAAGTATTTCACATTAGGCTGAAATCTTTCTAGGAACAGGAAGAGTAAATACAAGAATTGTACTTTTTTTCACACCATAAGCAGAATCCAATTAAAGAAACAAATAGGTGGATCAGTCATAGCAGAGCCTTTCACCAAGGAGAACAGCTTTCACACTGTCCGCACTTACCAGTTCATATGAAGTATAAGCCTGCAGTATAAGCATCTCCAGCCTAAATGAGAGAACCGTAAGGAGGAAATAATACTGTCCTGCCTATGCAATTAGAGAAGCTGACGCGTGAATCATTGTTATAACAAGTTTAATTATAAACATGATTAAATAGGCAATTAATGCATATTCTGCCCCGGATAAACAAAATTAAATTCCTGCAATATTAACATCTTCCACAAGGTTCATTGTTAGATTACTGGAAGTCATGTGGTGCAGGAACATTTTCATGTCCTATATTTGTTGAGAACAAGCACCAGCTTTTATTTCCACTTAACCAGATGTAAAGGACAAAACCTGCTGCTCCTCTAAACCACCAAATCTCTGGAAAAGCAGCATCCCATGCAGGCTTTCCAAGGACAGCTCACCCCAGCTATGGATGGTGACTGACAGAAATAAAGGATCCAAGTGTATGTGAGTCTTAGGCAGGCCGCTCTCTTTGTGCTCTCCACTGCCTGCCAAAGCTGCTGGTATGCTCCTAGAGTATCAAAACAAGAGCACGGCAGGGTCAAAGCTCTGGGGAATAAGTGCTTTGGATCCAGGGGTGGAACAACTCAATTACAAGTGAAATGCACAGGATTTACTATTGAAAAATCAAAAGGCTTTTTAGCGGGTGTATTTTGCTTCCTGGCATGCGTACCTCCAGTGACAGCCGATGAAGAAAGGGAGTAAAACCTTCAACATGTAGCAGTCTTTTATCAGTGCAGCCCCAGAAAACTGTATAAACATGAAATATATATAAACAGCAATTTCTGTTTAGTCACTGGTGATTTGAGGGTGTTCCGTAAGGAGACAGAGAAAATGCCGAATGTCCCTCTCTCTGGAAATCAGGTCCCTGCGAGAAGCCTCCAGTTAGGAATGTGGAACCATGAACCAGTTTTAGGAAACCCTGTAGCTCTGGTTTTCAGATGAAGAAACTGGTAACAAGAAACTGATTGAAACTGATAACCAGCTCCAGAAGGACTTAAGCTTTTGTTTGCAGCACAGTTGCGGTCCATTTTCACTTTGACTTTCCTTGAGGACATCATTCGTGTTTTCCCAAGTGTCTAAGGAATTGAAAATCCTATACGTTTTCCCATGCTTCCTGGCCAGCTGGGATGGGATTTGGGATTTCTCACCACTTACGGATTTAAAGGTCTCCAATAAACATGCAATGGGGCTACACATATTCTTTATGTGTCTTTTCCCCAGCCCACATCTGTATGTGCAAAGTTTTTGGGGCAATTGCTGAAAAAGAGGGAGCTGCTACAGTCACATGTAGCTGTAGTATCACACCCAGAGTCATTATTCCTGACTGTTGAGATAGCCTAGATTCTCTCTCTGTAGCTGTTATTATTGCTTTGTGAGTGCAGAAAGGATCCAAAGTAAATTGATACACCAGCCATGTGCATAAATCTGCCTCAGCAGAAATTGATTCAGCGAATTTTCTGCAATAGTGGAGTCTACCTCGCTGCCCCTGGACATTGTTCGTTGTATACTCAGCTTTTGGAAAATCAGCAGCATTTATACAAGGCAGGCTGCTCTGCCGTGCAGTTAACATCTTTAGCAGTGATGGAATAAGCAAACAGCTGGGTCATGGAGTCCAGGGAAAATCTCAATTTGGATAAGAAATTGCCACAAGTAATTTTAGCCCTGCACTGCCACAGTCCCTTATTCTTTCATGAATGAGGCAATCTTCATCTAATATAGCATGGCATTCACATCTCATAGGATACGTAATGATGCTCATACCACAAGAAATTTTGTGTCTCTATTTACAGCTGTTAGTGATGCTGCAGTGTGTAAATTCTCAGGTAGATGATACAGGCAAATTCCAGCTTTCCCCCAAATAAAAGTGAGGACCAGATGCAACTTTGCTTATCATCAGACTCTGTCAGAGAGCAACATAGCAGCATTGGGCTTAACTGGAGTGTCCATCCATACCAGCAAGGAATTTTATGCTGGGCACTTGAAATGTAGGTACATAATATCCTAACTTGTGTTGCTCAGTGTAATGTGTCAGAATTAAGATCAGAAGGAGAGTGGCCCTGCTTTAGACACAGCTTATGCTAATGTCTGTGCTGAGGGCTAGCATTGTATGACTCCAGCATGACGTAGGCATTAGCACCAGGCCTAATGCTGACCTGCTGTACAGGGATGAGTTTTAGGATGCAACTTTAGCCTTGCTGGCCACTACTGGGCTTCAGGCAAATAGCATTTACTGATTGAACGGTGCTGCATTAGGCATGTGTACAAACTAACACCAGTAATGGCTGCAAGACCAGGCACATATTATGTTGTGAAAAGAAGTAGGTGACATACTAAGATACGCCTCCCAGATGCAGAAGACAGACAAGCATAGCCCTGACACATGAGTAAACCTGCATCCTCTACAGACCACTTACGCTTAGCGAGCCCTTTATCACATTGTCAAAATCAACCCCAGCTTGAGCTTTCTGATATCAATATAACATTAACTTGCCTTGGGTCAACCTTACCTATTAAAGAGCAGAATCCCCTGAGACATAAGCCCACTGAAAAGCCAGCTGAGTCCCCAAATGCTTTTCCTCAAAACTAACAGGTGTCCTTTTCTTTCTCTTATTTCTAATTGAACTTCTTGGCATTCTGGTCAATGCTCCCTAATATATTTTGGAAAACAATAAATCCTGGTAACATGAGACCTTGCTACAGTATTTCACTGTTAAGTCTTTGCTGAGATTTGGGAAGACCTGGGTTTGCGTGCTGAATTATGGGGTGTGCTGATGGATGATTTTGTTCCCCTCTGCTTTTTCCATCATTCAATAAGCACACAGGGAAAATCTCTGATGAGTCAGATTCCTACTGTGTCGGTATTTGAATGCTCTAGGACCCCATGTACTCCCAATAGATTTTAATAGATTTTAATCTTTCTTTGAAAGGAAATGATTATTTGCAATTAGAAAACACTGATGTTTTATTTCGTAATGTTTCATTTTCTTAAAAATGCAATTTTTACTTTAGTGAGTTTTCTTCTTAAAAGCAAACTTTGTCATAGAAAAACAATTCCAGTGCAATTAACAAAAAAAAAAAAAAAAACACCAAAAACCCTGAGGATTTTCTTGTACAAAAGTTCTGTTTATAATTTAAAACTTTTTTCCTAATTTCATACACAACTCTCAAAAAGCAGAAATACTCTCTGAAGCATTCTTCCATGGAAAAAATCCCCTCCATTCTCCCTGGAAACGTATGGGAAAAACCTTCCCTTTTGAAAATTTTATTAAAATCTTTGCGTTTAACATTACTTGTTGATTGTACATCCAGATACTTCATAGAATCATAGAACAGTTAGGGTGGGAAAGGACATTAAGATCATCCAGTTCTAACCCCTCACCCTAGACCATGTCGCCCAAAGCTCTGTCCAACCTGGCCTTGAACACTGTCAGGGATGGAGCATATTATTGCTACTGTGACTTCCTGGAAAGCAATGGGGGTATTTCTGATATAGTCAATAATTCAGTATTCAGGAACTTCCTGAAGTGGTCTGAAATCCCATGTTAATGGGAAGCATTTGGAAGTTTAAAAGAAAGCAAACTTGGGAAGTTTCAATATCTCATATAAATTCTTAAAGACCTATTGAGGCATTTTTATATGATAGTGGGTTAAACATCATTGAGGTCTTAATATCACAAAGGCATAATGAGCTGCAAAGAGTTATCCAAGCCTCTGCATTAACAACGATTAAAAACTGTGAAATTGTATTTAATAGTTTATAGTCTAAGTTTTAACTCTAAGATCATGGACAATAATTCTTTTTGATTATTTTTTTCCCAATTTAACAGTACTATCCTTCAAGGACCAGAGGAGCATAACTCTAATGATTTTCCTCTCTATTTCTGAGAATATTATGCTGCTTTAACAGAATATCCTAAATGAACATAACTCCTTCTGTCACAGACTGCCCAAGCCTTTTACTCCAAGCTGACCTGCAAGATCAACAGTAAGCCTTTTATTCCTCTAAAAGGCTTTACGATGTCAAGAACTAATAATAATATGTTGGGTTTGCTTTACCCTAAGCATTTTTGGCCATTTGCAGGGTCCTTTAAGTTCAGTCATTCATGCTGGAGCTTGATCATACCATGGCTGCTAAAATGTAACATTACTGAGAAGATAGCATGCATTCTTTCCAAACCTGTACCCCATATCTTAGCTTCACATATTCACTGGCATTTGATATAAAAATTAGGATATATATGTGTGTGTATATATATATATATATATATATATATATATAAGCTTCAATTTTACTTTTATTCTTGAAAGTTATGCAAAACCTGCATAGCCCAAAAGACTACTTGCCAGCTGTAATATAAAGAAGGATACTATGGAAACTGAGAACTGGTTATGGCAGATATCCTGTCAAAGGAATGATTTATAATGTGGAAATACAAGCAGTAAGAGAGGCCCACCAGCTAGACCTGTATCATCTGAAGCAATCAAATCCTGCAAATATAGAGCAATTTAGTATTAGCATTTCCAAGTGCTCCCCACAATAAGGACTCTTGTATGCCAAAGTTTAATATTCAGAGCAGAAACCACAAACTCTAACAGCCGCTTCTGGTCAAGATAGCTAATAACAGTTCCCAGGCAATGGCACAGTTGTAATAGTATTGCACAAAGCAGCTGGGGATTTACTTGTATGTCAGCTTTACATCTGAGAACTAGAAAACGATGGTGGGTCAGACATCCATTTGCTTTATATATTGATATAATTTCATCAGAATTTATGATGTGGGAATTATTGCACTGGCAAGAAATGCAATCTAACCTTCATCTCGCGCAATGTAGTACCGATATTATGTTTTTGAGAGAAATACACTGACTTGTTGAATCGGATTATTCCATGTGCATTCCTAATGGATTTCAATATTCCCTTGGATAAGACAGTGCTATTTGTTTTGTATTTATTACATTTAAAAAAAAAAACACCTATACAGAAGATAAAACCTCTTCTGACACCATATATTCTTCCATTTTGCAAACTACAAACATACATTTGTTCATTAATTTTAATGTCTAAACTTTTCCCTGGGTAACAGTCACTGCATTTACTCAACTACCTTTATTCCAACTACACACTTGAAATGTATAAAGAATTTTAAGTGTAATTGTTGGCAACTGTAGGCTTTTCTCCTTCTCCTGGATTACACAGCTTGTTCTTGCATACCTGTGATGATCGCATGGGGTAATTATTAGTGCTGGGATTTTCCCAAATGCCAGGGTATGCCACTAGTTATAGATGATATTTAGGATACTGCTTATTATGGAACTTCTAATGTAACAGAACTACAGGGAATTTTATCAAGAGATAAAACTTGGATCAGTCCAGAGGCTGCTTTATCAAGTCAAGAATGGGGAAAATAATAGTAAGAATCATTTGTATAAAAAGAGAGGGAGAGCTACACCATCAAACAGCTCTAGAAAGATGTTAAAAGCCCCATGACCTGCAGTCCCTGCCCTACAGTTGGATTATCCCCAAGAACAGTAGTTATTTTCAATCCCATTCCCACCATTGCTAAGCTACCTCCTCCCAAGCTGTCATTTGCCAATAAAAAATACTCTCATGTGCCCCAGAGGAGACATTTCTGCTGGTGTGAGTGAACATCATATGCTGGAGCTCTTGAGAGCCCTGAAACACCTCCTGGGCAGGAAACACTCTGAGCAAGTCAGGCCAGCTAGAAATGGATGTGCAAGTACCAAGCGCAGTATGTACCTGTCAGCTCACTTCAGCACCATGCTCATTCCTTCCTAAGTCTCAAAAAAGGCAGGGATGCTCCACTAAAGTACAGTTTCCGTTTGCAAAACTGGAAACAAAGCTTCAAAGAAGTTAAGCAAGAAAACCATCTCTTTTTGCAGGTGGAGCTTTATCCTCAGTTGTTACGCCATGATTTCTGTGCAGGCAGTGAGGAAACAGTGTGAACAGTGAATGAATACTGAAGGTGAAGGGCAGCACCCTAGACAGCATACTAGCTTACAGTATTATCCTTCTCCTCCCTCACAGTACATCACTTACACTCCATGTTAATCAATAGCTACTGAGTAGAAACGGTTCCTTTCTTACCCCTTTAGAAAGCTCTTAAAATAGCAGATTGCTTTATATTCCTGCTTCATTTTATTGTCCTTCCCTCCCGCTGTGATGATCAGACAAGACAGAATAGGTTAGTATATCAATAGAAATGCAAACCACTGTGCATAATACGTAAATATTGATATTAGGAATGGGGAGACTCCACACACTATTAGTTCCAGGGTACTCAGTCATGTCCGGGCAGTTCTATAGACAAATATATGAAGAAGAAACAAGATATTTAGGTGCTTATTTTGCTTTTTTGCTTTTTTAAAACAAACAAAACCTCAAACCAACCAAAAAAGCAGTAACAAAAAAGTTCAAAACTCTCTCAAATCTTCTATTATGAAGATTCGACAACTTCCCAAGCAACCTAATCTATTGCTGTTGTTTTCCTGATGCATATAGATATATACGACATACAGCTACCCATTAAATCCACTATGTCTGGAACAATCCAACATAGCTATGGAAAACATATGCTCCTTATACAACTTAATTCCTTTTGCTGTACTTGATAGCAAGTAGGTATACAAAAGGTAACAGTGAGTTAGTGTCACTTATTATTGAGAATGCTGACTTGTCCTGTTTTGAAATGGGTGTTTAGAAGAAATGGTTTTCAATGTGATGTTAGGAAAGACATACACCAGTGATTTCTTCTCATACTCAAACCATTCTCAGACTTGTACCATTGCAGAATGACCATCCTGGCTCAAACTGTGGCTCTCTATACAGTACCACCTTTTTTCCTATCTCCTAAACAGATCACAGAGGGGATACGTGTGAGCACCCAGGCTGAGGGCTTCTATAGAACAGACACGCTGTGCCAATGGATGAGATGAATGTATCCAGTTAGTGCTTTATCCTTATTAAGCAGCAAAGCTGTTATTACAGAAGCAGAAGCTGTGAACAAGATGGGAGATGCTTCCAAGTACAGCATTCCCTGGGCACAGCTGGCAGTGCTTCAGAACATGTGCATGGTGTCTCCTGAGATGGTCATCACTTCTGCACTCACCTATTTGTTTATCATCCTTCGCCATTCACTGAAAAATGACATTATGTAATGATGAAGAAGCAGCTGTAACACACTGAACTCTCCTAAGGTTTGGTTGGATAGTTTCCTGCTTGATTCATCCCACAAAGTCTCTTCCTGTTTGTACCTGAAATACACATATGTAGCAAATATCAGCATCCAGTACTAAGGAGTATTGTTTTCGTAAGATTTTCCCTGGGAGGAAAAGCTCTGTGTTACGAAGCCCACTTGCCTAAATCATGGCTAATATTAAACACTGCACTTGGAAAAGGTTTCAGCCCAAAATGAAGGGGAAAAAATAACGGTAGAGTTCGAGCATGCAGTCACATGAGTGCATCTGTCTGTGTTTTACAGAGGCAAGGTTGAGGTGTTACCTAAAAGCATTCCTTTCAGAGCAGTGTAGTGAAGCCTGAAGGAGCACTATTTTAAAACAAATCAGTCAGCATTTTATTGGTGTCGGCCCAGCTTTGTACTAAACACTCAGATTAATGTTAAATCAGAGCTCAGGAATTATTCATGAGATCTCATACAATGTAATTGCTGATTTTGGCATCAATAGTCTGTATCCCTTTATTTCCTAGATTAGCTTCCCTTCCTGAACCACTGTCTGTCATGCCAGAGACAATGTTTTTATATGACATATTTAGGAAAGAGGGACCCACCTATTTTACATAAAAGAACATCTGAGGAATATGCCCTTATTGCCGAGATGCCAGTCTGTGCTGACACATTCCTGTGAGAGGCAGAGCCTGCTGGGAGAGCAGAGAGCACGGCACTAAACGTTTCCTTTCAAACTGTTGAGTGAACGGTTAGTTTTATCCCAAACCTTTGTAACAACTAATGAAATTACCCTTCACCTATCTTTGAGGATTAGCATTAATGCTCAGAACAAACTGCATGACTACTAATCTCTTAATGTCCCTAAAGATATGTACAAAATGAAATCTATAAATAATAAATGAATCCCAACTTTTTCTAGAAACACTAAGTCATCCGGCTCTTTCCCTCTCTGAGAGTGCTGTGCTCTTGTGTGAGGTTGGGCTGATACAGGGAGTTGGAGAAAAGTGCCTTTGAGCATGGAAGTTGACGAGATCCATGCTTTGGGAATCCACCACGTTTTTTCCTCTAAAAACACTGCCTTTTCTTTCTTCAGCACATTGTTTACATCTAAATATCTTCAACCTCTGCCCCCTCATTCCTTCATGCTCCAAATATGAGTACCAATGGGTGAGCGATGAGAGCAGGAACCCCTGAAGACACAGAGTATTTCATGCTCATGTGGCTACAACCTATAGCTGCCAGAAAAGGAACACCACTGCATGTGCCATTTCTCCACATCCAAATTTTCATGCAAACTAAAACCAAACCACAAATCAGACATAAATTCTCCAAGAAACTGTTAAAATTAATCAGAATTCATTGCATGTGCTACAAGCAAAAGAGTTTCCCAAGGGAGAAACCCAACTGTTCTCTTAGTTGGAATGCAAAGCCAGTGTTTTTCTAACTGATGATACTGGAGGGATTAGTCGCTCTGATTTTCCAGTGCCTTCAGTCCACCCACTGCACTTCCCTTGCTTATAGAGACTCTCACTTGCATACTTGAGGATTTTAGTATCTACTTTGAAAGATGTGTCTTTTAGGCTGTAGGAAATCACAGATTTTGAATTTAATAGTTGAAGATTTCCTGGGAGAGCTGGTCTCTGACCTCCATCCCTGGGGTGTTTGTTTGCCTGACAAGCAAACCTGAAGTGTATTTATCACACTTGCACATATTTTACAATATAGCACAAACAGAAAACATATAAATAACTATTTCTGAAAGACTCTGGCATCATCACTTTGAACTGATTGCAATGATCCAGTTTGAGACAGACCTGGATCTGATGAAATTTGCCCACATTTTCAAGCCCCTGTCATTGCAGGCCTGACACAGTCTACTCAAGGGTTCTTCCCAGGTCATTATTTGATTTACATTTTCTCTATTTCTAATACATCTTCCCTCAAGGAAATGTTTCAGGCCAAAGATTTTGCCCTCTGCAAGGACTAACTTATAGGAGGCTAAGATTCAAGTCCAAAAGCATCCTTAGTTACTAAATTGTCCTGGGTTCAGCAGTAGCAGTCTTTTTTTCTCTTTCTTAGTAGCTGGTGCAGTGCTGTGTTGTTGACTTTCAGCTTGGGAACAGTGCTGATAACACCGATGTTTTTTAGTTGTTGCTCAGTAATGTTTATTCTGACCAAGGACTTTGTGAGCCTCGTGCTCTGCCAGGGAGAAGGGGAAGCCGGGAGGAAGCAGAGACAGGACACCTGACCCAAACTGACCAAAGAGGTATTCCATACCACAGCATGTCATGCCCACTATATAAACTGGGGGCAGTTACAAGGAAGGGCTGGATCACTGCTTGGGTTGGGCTGGGTATCGGTCGGCGGGTGGTGAGCGGTTGTATTCTCTTCCCTTGTTATTGCCCTTATTATTATTATCACTGGTGGTAGCAGCAGTGGTTTGTGTTACACCTTAGTTACTGGACTGCTCTTATCTCAACCCATGGGAGTTACATTCTTTCGATTCTCCTCCCCATCCCTCTGGGAGAGGGGCGAGGAAGTGGGGGGAGTGAGCGAGCGACTGCGTGGTTCCGGTTTGCCGGCTGGGCTTAAACCACGACAGACTCACACGCTTACTTTTTAATCACTGAGCCCTCACATCAAAATTCAGAAATCTAAGCTAGGCATTTAGGCTTCACATCCAGAGCAGAAGCAGAATTACATGCCTTGTGGAAGGAATGCATAAATCCAGTAAGGCAAGAGATGAGTCTCCAGAGTAGGCAAAAGAAGCATAAGTTTATCCTAAATCCTTCCCTGTGCCAAGTGGGAAGAACACTTTGCTACCACTGTCAAAGAAGTGATCCCATCATCACTGTATTTTGGGGAGGCTGCTCTAAGTAGGCAAGAAGTAGGGTTTTATCATCATCACCTTGCTCCCTCTAAAATCAACATCCCCCACTACAATGTACGGATTTGGCTTGATAATTAAGTCTACTGGGTCAATTCTCTCAGATGACAAATGTGGAGAAGCACCTATCTAAGGATCCCAGTTGGGCCTGGACATTAGCTGAGGACTGACAAAAGTCAGTGTTCTGTTCATGTAGCAAAGCAGCATTTTTTGAACACCAGCAACTGATACCATATAGGCACCCACTGGAGTTGACATTACATTAAAGTTAGGCAATAGTGGTATAATGACACAAGATTGTTCCACTTCCTTATGAAAATCTGGTTCCTTTGATTCTGCAAACGTGACCATGGGACAAGAAAACACCAGTGCTGATAGTTCAGACCTAGGTTTGCAACAGAAACTGTCCCAAAATCTCATTTGCTTTCAGCTGCATTTGGACACTTAAGGCATCAGAAGCCTAAAACCCTGTTGAGCAGGGTTTGTATGAATTGTTCTAAGAAAATTCTGTAAGAGCATATTGAGCATATTTTGTGGATAACAGTATATGCTCATACAAAGCACATATATCAGAAAACCATGGAATGGTTTTTAAAAATACTTTCCAAGCATTGAAAAGCTTGAAAGCCAAATAGTGATTTTGTTAAAAAAAGAACAAACCTATTTCTGAAAGTCTCCCATAGGCGTCGAGTGGAGCTTTAAGGATCCAGAACCCAAAACAGCAATAGCACTTATGTTTCTGCTCACAATTTTACAGTGGCCAAATGTACAGTTTTCTAACTTTACCAAAATGCATAAATTAATAACACAAAATAAAAATAGTATGATCCAAATTACCTCAAGGCTGAGACACCATGTGCCTAATTCCAGCCCAATTTTCATGGCTGTGTTATCTGAGCCTGCATATTTATAATGGAATTACTGACAAGTCTTTTTTCCTAAGGAGACCCTCCTGCTTTAAAGCCCAGTACAAACATAGTCGGACAAATTTGATATGCAGGAAAACAAACATCAATAAAGATTTTGATACACAGAATAATATAGAAATGACAACATATTTTTGACTCCGTACAAAGGCATGCATTCATCTGTAAATGATTACATTTCTATCTGTGGCAGAATGGTAGTGTGGGGCATACGAATCTCACCTTCAAAAGATATTCTTTCGTTCTACACAAAAACGCCGGCAAGCACAGGAAACTTCAATCAATGTCTTATATTCGAAAACTATGACACTGTCAAACTGGTGTCATTAAAGCTAACTAACCATATTAAACGAATATTAAAATATAGGTTTCTTTGCATAACATAATGAGTAAAACTGCTTTTAAGTTTTTCCCTGTGCTTTGAGGTGTAGGTGGCATTTTCATTCCAAAACTTTGAAGTCAGAACAAAATGTACAGGTAGAGGGTACTAGATCAAATAATAATCAACTTCAAAAAGCATTTTGGCTGTTAGATGTCCCAAGGCTAATTTCCTCTAGACATTTTAAATGTAAATGTCTAAACTCATTTAAAAATTGTAAATTGGTCTAGGTTCAATCAAAAACCATCCTGACACAGAACAGGGAGACTGGGCTAATTGTCATTTGTTTGTCAAATGAATTCCATTTGGAAAGCAATGAAACCTCCAAGCTAATTCTTTTAAGGTGAGCTGGTAGTTGTATTATCAGTTAAATGCAGTAAAATGGATAATCACATGATGATAATGAAAACTGAACCTATGTTAGCACTCAGGCTTAGTCTGCCACAGGGCATATAGTGATGGAACTTAAGTACTGTAATGTTCCATTGGGCACAATGGCACCAAGTCTGCTCTTTAGCCTTACAGACACTTTCTTTGCATTTTAAAAAACTTTATCAAAGCACCGTGGCAATGCAGAAAATGTCAAAGTGAAATGCACTGTAGGCAAATTGAGATTTCATTAAGTTTAAATTTATTGCTTTTGACTGATGTATTACCATGCTTGTTAAGAACCAGTAATTTGGAATATCTGCCTGCCTGGTAAAATAGCTTTGTCTCCTTGCGTAAGACTTTCTACGGACTTCGAAAGACCCCAGAGATTCAAGAAAAGTGTGGGTTATTTTATTTCTCTAAAGAACAATTTCAAATATTTTCAGGTCCCTGACCCAATGGATCAACAGACTCCTGCGTGTGTCCCAAGTGTGTTGTTGGTGCACTTGGTAGAGAAGTTACAGCACTAATAGGTTCTTTTTTTGCCTTGCTATACAACATTGCACTCGCTGACAACAGAACCTTGGGAAGCACTGAACAATTCTGCTTGTTCTGCCTCTCTCTGAACGTTTATGTTGGAAATAAATGAAAGTGTTTGCTAGAGATAAGGAAACCAAGAAACTGGTGGCAGACTGTGCAGACGCATGCTTTTATATATATATATATATATATATACACACATAAATAGCGTGCATATGTGAGTTTGTACATAGGTATACAGACAGACAAAGCAGAGACACAGCTGAGTCTGTATCATGGCAGAACAAGTACAGATATTCTCTGTGTTCCACAATATATATGTTGTTTAGTTTGCAGGCTTCAGCTATGGCAAAAGCTATATTTGAGATGTTGACATAAAATCTCTTAATGGACTCTGGTGCTTTTCTCACCTTCAGGAAAGGATTGAATCAATAGTGCAGGACTAGCACAATTTCTGCCTGATGAGGAAGGTTAGGCCTTCAGGAAGGATTATTTCCCTTGGAGAGAGACCTGGATTAAATTCACTATACTCCAGATAGATTTATTTACACTAGGTGCCGGGGTTTTATGGCAGAAGTGACAAAGTTTGTGAAACCCAGGAATGCGTTATCATGTTATCTGGTATCTTAGATGGACAGTCAATATGAACAGACTGCAGACACACATGTCCCAGTACCCAGTTCACCAAGAAATGAAATGGAAACAATAAAAGTCTTTGAACAAACAACAGACATTTGAGTCTGTGGGTTTAAACAAGAGGATTGTAGAATTCAAATGGGTTTCCCCTAGTGCGGCCAAGGCAGCCATACCTGTATTGGTGCCAACCCTGAGAGTCACACAACAAAGCTCGACTTGTGTCTACCTGTGTGCTTTAATCCCCCAGTGCATATAGGTACTGCTTCCCGGACTGGGGGGGGAGCTGAGGGACAGAAGAGAGTTTTATGCTCTACCTATTTCACCTACAGTCAATGCAGTTGAAAACTGAGGAGAAAGCGATGTGTAGGATTATACGAATTTAAACTGCATTTTGTTTTTACCATTTAAAATTAACACGCCGAAGCTTAGGGCAGCCTGTGTGAATCAACTGAATGAAAACAGTCATTTGTCACTGGAAAAACTTACTTCCCTCCTCATAGGGAAACAACCTGCTTCTCTCCACTCCAGTATTCAGATTCTCTCAAAAACTCCCTGCTGGTGACTGCAGATTTTACCAGTGCAGGACATGCTGTGGCTGCAGAACCATAGCCCAAATTCACCTAAGGGAGGTTTTCAGCAGGGGCACTCATGCCTCTGCCCAGTGGAACTTCCAAAAGCTCCCTCCAGGAGCCATCTTCTATCACCAGTGGTGTAAGGCCTGAGCAGAGGGCTCCCAGACCCAGAAGAGATCCACATGCACTATGAAGTCCTGAGAGAAAAGGGATCCCACCAAAGGTAGATGCAAATCTCAAACCCTACTTAAAAATAAAGGTTTTCTAGGTTTGTTTTTGCACATTGCAGAAAGGCTACACCAACCCTCAGTAAGAGAGCCAAAGCAGGAGCTAAGGTAAAGCTTTTTATTTGATAAAACATCTGTTTTTTTGCTTCAAGACACATATCTGCAGCTCCCTTTGAAGTCCAGAAGAGCTACACAAGTCTACACTTGAGGGCAGAATTTGGCCCAATGTGATAATGCAATGTGATAAAGCTTGTAATTTGAAAAAGAAGTGTATTCATTACATTTTAAAGAATTTGTGGGTTAACTCAAATTAGCCAGGAAGGACTAACGCCTCTGAATGATTCTCCCCCTCAACACACGTTTCAGAACACTAAGAATTACAACTTCACCCCACCTTTCTGCTTGCTTTTAGGGCATCAGCCATCATTTGCATTTTGGAGGAAGCCACTAGCTGGAGCTAAAGACCTGTAGAGCAAATTCAAAGGGAAAAAGAAAGGAAGGAGGGAAACCCACAAGCCTGAGGAGAAATCAGACTTTTTTAAGGCAGGCTTGGAACAGGTTTTTGACTGAGTTGTGGATACTGCCTGTCATCTGTTAGAAGGATAGAAAGATCAGCCTAAAAAATGAAGGTACCCATATGCTTGAGTTGATGGCTAGCTGAACTAAACTGGAGCAATGCCTGATATTTAACAGCAGAATGAATCAAAACAAGCAGATTGAAAAGAGCTTTTTAAAAGCACTCAAAGGAGCAGTGAAACAATGAAAGGAAGGAAAAGCTGAGATATTAAAGAAGTCATTAAAGGCAGAAATTAATTGTTAGGTAGTGTTTGGAACTGAAAGTGAATTCCCTAGAAATACAGAAAGCACCTAACAAACCCTCTGACCCGTTTCCTTTTAATTACTGATATTGCAAAGGCTCTTCAATAGGCAGTTGTTCAAACATCATCTGGGAAGATGCTTTCATGCGAGCTGCAAAAAAGATCACTTCTTGTAGATAAAGATCAATTTATCTGCAGCAATCAGATACAATACATCAGGTGGGAACTGAGCACTCCCTGGTTTTGAAGGGTCAAAGTAAACCTGAGAAACACAAAGAATATTCTGCACATTCTCCTAGTTCAGTGGCACATACCCAGGATTCGCTCTTTCCATGTAGGTGAAAATGGCCATCACTCTGATGCACACAGCTGCAAGTAAAATGTATTGCAATCTTTCCAAACCTTTGAAAACATCACCAAATTAATGCCTAGTGTGCCAAATGGGATGAAAAGGGTCAGCTTTCCCTGTAGACTTCCATAGAGGGAAAACAGGAGCAAAACGCTACTATAGAGCACTTAAGTTTCTGTGTGTGCCTTTTGCACACTCGGTTGCAGCAGATACTGAGGCTGGCAGGCAGGCAGGGAACTGCATCTGGGATGAGCATGTATATGCAGAATTTGAATGTTCCCACAAGGGTTACACGTGTCATGCTAATATCATGCTGCCCTCGCCATGATTCAACAAAACACTAAAATATGGATGCAGATTTAAGTACTTGCTTAAGAGCTTCCCTGAAGCTGGCTGATAACTGCGTGTGAGTCTCAAGCCAGGTACTGAATGTATGGCTTAGTACATGGAGGCATGTTTTCCACAGTAAATTTAGTTTCCAGAGGGTCACATACGTGCCACAGGAACAGCCGTGTTAATTTCTCCATGGTGATGATTTTCCTAATTGAAATAAATCCCGTCCTTTGACCAGTTGGCATTTACTGGATTCCCAGACCCAGTTTGCATAGGCAGCACCCACATCGGCAGCAACTGCAGCTCCCAGCTTTCAGCAGGTGCTAGTTAAGACATTCTGCTCTTTGAGCAGTGGTGGTACATTGTTTTGAACCAGCCAGGTGTGACTAGCTATTGCCATCCATCTGCTTTAAGGGATCAGTTTTGTTGCTGTCCCACTATAGATGTGCCTTCAATAGTTGTTCTCTGTCTGTGATTCAGCTACAGACAGCTCTCAGCTTTCCCAGTGATTTATTTTATGTGACATTCTCCTAAGTTTATGCTGTTGTGAAAATCTTAGCAGATTTTTTTCCTTTTCTCCAAGGATATGAAGAAAAGTCCACACAGATGCAAAAGGACACCTTGAAATCAATGGTTTTGTGGGGTTTATATACAGAAGTATATCTATTTATTTCAGACACTGAAAATAATATCTAATCATACATCATAATATCTAATTATACTGAATGAAACATATTCTTTTAATAATATGCAATACTTTTTAATATACTCTTTCTTGATTCATAGCTGACTCCATTAAGCACAGATAGCTTCTATACCTTGAACTAGAACTTTCGTTTCACTCTTTAAATAGAAACAGAGCTGCTTTCACATGTGAACATGAGAGTTTCTTTCCTGGCTCAGGATAGCATCTTTTTTTTACCAAAAGCTATTTCCACTCAACTACTTTCCCCAACCCACACCCTGCAGATACTGTAAACAGCTACATTTTCTCAACAATACTGCTATTTTGACCGTTCATCCTTTTCTTTGAATTGAACAAAAAGACCCTGAGTCGACATCACCTTCAGAACTCTTTTACAGCACTATGCCAAGTGTATTTACATGTTGCTCCATAGGATCCAGAGAGCAATTGCATTGTTTCATTGCTCTGGGCAGCATTGCAAATGAAGCTTTTATATTGATATACTTAATGATGCAGGAAAGTTCCTTTCTGGGTCACTTTGTGGTATCTGTTAGTAAGTTCTGAAAATCAAGATAGAGTAAGAACAAGGAACGTAAAGAACTCTGTATGTACGTATGTATGTTCTACTTGGGTGAGTGTTTGAAAATTCAGCTAGAAGAAAGTACAATATTCCTGAAGTAGTGACTGCCTTTATCCTATTGCACACACACTTTAAATCCCGTATCAGCCTGAACTTAGAATGGAGCAGGATGGACTCAGGCTTACTTGAGGCCAAAACCTTCTCTAGTAATGAGATTTAAAGAGCTGAAATGCAAACTGAGAAACTAATACAGCAAGTAAACTGAAAGGAAGGAGCCTTGCCCACAGGAAAGCACACAGTGACTCCATTTTCCTATGCCACTCATTTCACCCTTGCATGAATTTGGAGTCCATGGGCAGTTGTGGTATACCTCATCCTAACTCTTTGTATATTATCCTATAGCACTTCCTAGAAAGAAGAGGCACAAATCATTCAAGCTCTTGCGTTGTGAATCTTGTCATATCGATACCACACTCTTTGGAGTACCGATGGGAGATGACACAACAGAAGGGAGTTGTGCTGCCCAGAAAAGCAGCATATCATGCCAGAAAAGCAGGTGAGGAGCAAACCTGTAAGCATTATGTTTGTTTTGGAGTGGAGAAGCAGAGGAGGGTTCAAAAGCACTAGGCACAGCATGTAAATGAACACCGAGAGCTGGCTGGCCAGGGAGTGCCTCTCAGTAATACGGTATCACGTGTATCCGTACGAAATCGCACCTATCATACAAAGACATTTGAGTCATTTACATAGCCTCATCAGCAGTGCGAAATGGCTCCTTGTGGAGTCAGACATTTGGAAACAGATAAAGCCCGTAAAGAATGCTTCTTTTCTCCCGAAGAGATTAATGTAGATGTGAACACATTAGCACTGTTTAAGGGAGAGTATTCTCTTTGACAGATAACTGGGATTGGGAATATTAGATTACCAAATAATGGACCTTTTAAATTCTGTCATCATTACTTATCAGGTACATTAGTTTAAAACCTGCAATTTTGAACTTAGCATTATTGAGCTTTTGAAAGATTAAATTACTGAGCTTTTGTTTGTGAATGGCTCTGTGAAATTTCCTGAAAAAGATAGTCCTCGTCCTTCATTGTGTAAATGTGAAAGCCAAATAACATACTTTATTGATATTTACAGACATACAAACGATAGGACTAATGCACCTTAATGTCTGTCTCCCTGAGTGAAAAGGCAGAGCGCTGTTAGATAATATGGTGCACTGTATCTCTTTTGTAAAGCCGTTTGGAAGAGTTAATCTTTATCCCCCCCTTCCCCTCCTGAAAACCTTATTCTCACAAGTAGCTTCTCATTGGCAGGACTGCAGTACAGGTAAGGGCCTAAGGGTCACTTTTACTCATTAGGTAGACCACAAAATACATAACTTCAAGTTACAGAGATAACTTGCATGTATAGGTTGGCAGGAGAGCTCCATGTCCAGTACATTTAAGAAGTAGCTATTTATGAGCACATCCAGAATTGCATTAGATAGGAAGGATAAAGCCCCACATTCATTAGGTGACTGGTCTGAGTCAAGGGTTTAGGAACACAATACCCTGCTGTGCTGTTAAGTCTCCCAGGTGCCTGCTAAGCATTTGTTTCAGTGGCTTCAGGAGCAAGGCAATTTTGAGAGCTATGTTCCAACATCCATTGACCACTCTGATGCTATAAGTACCACCCATACCCTGGACATGGCAATTTGTGACCTTCTTCCTCATACTGAATTGTGAGACTGAGTCTTCAAGGCAGGATTTTCAAAGCTGAAAAAGGAAATTAATTCCACAAATCCCTTAGACCTCATAGCAGCCTTCCAGTACCTGAACAGGGCTATAGGGATACTGTGGAAGGACCCTTCATTAGGGACTGAATTAATAAGACAAGGGGTAATGGGTTAAAACTTAAACAGGGGAAGTTTAGATTGGATATAAGGAAGAAGTTCTTTACTGTAAGGGTGGTGAGGCACTGGAATGGGTTGCCCAGGAAAGTTGTGAATGCTCCATCCCTGGCGGTGTTCAAGGCCAGGTTGGACAGAGCCTTGGGTGCCATGGTTTAGTGTGAGGTGTCCCTGCCCATGGCAGGGGGGTAGGAACTGGATGATCTTAAGGTCCTTTCCAACCCAAACTATTCTATGATTCTATATAATGCAGATTGGGCATTTTCCTTATACCAACACATCTGACAGCTCTCACTGAGTTACTCAAAGTTGTTTGGTAAGAGCAAGAGCTTTTGTTTTATCCAAACTTTGCCAACTTTTGAAGAAGCCAATAGAGTAGTGAGCTAATGAATATGAATAGTGATAAGCTACAGCCATGAAATGTAAAAGGAACTTTTGTGAGAATATATGTTTGTTTAATGAGGTAGGTCCAAATTATTCCCTTAAAACAAAATCAGAAAGAAAAGATATACAGTAAATATCCCTGACTCTGCATTAGACCCCAAATGTAGGTACCGCCTACACCCAAACGACTCAAAACACTTGGAAACAGTTTAAAATACATTTTGTTTTGGTTGTTCAGTTTTTATGTTTTCTTAAAATACCATGTTTTTTCTTGCCTCTGAGATAAAACCTGTTATATTTGAGAGACAGACTTCAAATAGATGAATGTTCTGAGCACGTTAAAAGAAAGAAAATGATTTCAAAACCAAAGCCTCTTTTTCTGAGTGATGCTTTCTTCCCTCTTCCCCCACAAATGAAATTTACTTTCAATTCAGATGCAAAAACTGGACATCTATTCAACTTATCAATTCAGTTAACAGTGAGGAGCATACTCTAGCTACAATATTCATGAATTGCTTATCAGGCCAAGCTCAAAAGCCTTCCAAACTCTTGTATGTTCTTAGGTGTCTTTAACACAGAAAGAAGCTTCATTGTTATACGTGGATACTTGCAAGAGTTGCAAAGTGTCACAGTCATCAAAAAGAAGCAACTGGATTACTCATAAAAAGTGAGTTTCATTCTCTGCTCAAAATGGTATTGCTTGTGTTAGCCGAGAGAGGCAGAGATCAAAACAATATACTTGCACTTACTTTTAATTTAGAGCAATTATGTTGAACTTCACGTAAATTGCTCAAAGTACCATTTGAGTCATATAAAGAAACCCCATTATTTTGTACAGGTTTAAACTGCATTAGGTATTTATAAACTGCATTAGCTGTTTATTTGGCTCCTAAATCAGTCACTGTACATCACTGCATACTGGTACATTTTAAAAGATATTAAGCACGGGCAAACAAAGGAAAAAAATAACCAAGCCAAAATGAGTATACAGATTTATCAGCCCCAAATTAGCAAAGCTATTGATAAGGAGAACACTAGATTACGAGGCTGGAAACATGACTGCATCATCTTTCTGTATGACATAAGGGTTATGGGTGCTTAAACAGATTTGTGCAAAATGAAATGAGTCAATATGGCTCTTTCCAGGCAAAGCTAACATCTGCTTTTGTATTTGGGGAGTAATGTGACTTGGAGACCCACAAATGCTTTTTCTTGCATTTACAAGCTCTTTTCATTATGCTAAAAGCTCATTACCATTTTAATTTCTAGATCACAATTCTCATTAATTGCTACTAAAAAAAAAAGGCTTAAGGTTTGAGCTGTTTGTAGTGCCGGAGAGCTTATAGGAGCATTCGGATGGATTCTTTCCACAGTGTATGGGAAAGTACTCAATGGCTCAGCTCTGGACTACACAGAACCCCAAGACGAGGGTGATAAAATTACTTCCTTTCTAACCAGTTGTTCATGAGGATTTTTGCACCTTCCTCTAAAGACACAGTTAGAAATGGATTTCAAGATCCATCACAAGATCATACGGTCATTTAGCTGAAACCAGTTTCCTCTGGTATCCTCCTTAGTAGGACAAGGTTTAAGTCCCAGTAGTGGTGAATGCCTTCAAGTTACAAACAGAACTGTTTGAGATAAAACCTCTTCTGTAGAAGATGAATGGAAAAATATGCAAACTCCTCAACATGATCTTAGTCAAATTTTCAGAAACCTGTGTATACAGCATACGCTTGTAAGCATCCTACTTCTGCCATCCCTGAGTTTTTTAAGCATTTCAAGCAATATTCGGTTGACATGTGCAATGCCACAAACACCCAGTACCATTTGCACAGGCTAAAAGACATCATCTCCTATCCAATGGAATTTCACAATACTCCGGTGAGAACTATGGGAAAGTAAGGAAAGCCAGTGTTCCATTGCTGTCCCTCCTTCGACATCCTCCTCTTCCACTCCTAACAATCTTTACACATAGAACTTATCAAATGAAGTCTTCAACCTGAGTGAGGCCATCTGCACACTGGCCTTGTAATGTTCTGCAATAACAGCCGCTGGCTACAGACAGAATGTGCTATATTGCATGGTGGCCACCTCATATGAACAGTACTGATAGCATAGTTATGTGTAAGGCATTAGCAATGTTATTTATGTCTATTAATAAAGCGTCTTTCAGATAATGAACAATAAATGTGCTTTAGTTGAGAACACAGAACAGAAAGATTACATACTAATAGCAACAGCCAGGAGAGAAACATGATAGGCAGGGACAAAGGAGAGTCAACAAGAGAGACAGAATTGGAAAATGGCAAAGATGCAAGCAAATATTTGCGCAGGCTAGCTAATGTCAACCTGCCTTTGCAGTGCCTGGGGTGTGTGGCCCCTTAAGAAGGGCCCTAAGCCCCCTCCTGCCTGTCTCTCAAGGGGAACAGGCTTACCCAGCTAAAAAATGTCCTAAGACTTTGGGAAAGAGGAAGTAATTCTATTTCTAAACCAGAAACATGGTTTAGAATCCTCAAATTGATACTTGAGATTGTTAAGTACGGAAACTTTAAAGCATAACTGCTAGGGTGCTGCACCGGAGAGAAAGCTCTATGGTGAATTCTGAGGGAGCAGGAATGTTGACACACTTCCCCTGAAGTGTTTGTATTTTGTTAAATGCAGAACTAAAATCCAACTAAACAGAAATATTCCACTTGAAACAATAAAGTTCATGTCAGTTCAGGCCTTAAATGCCTGTGTCTAAAGCTCAGGTAAACGGGAAGGTAAAAACGGAGCAAACATCACTGGGAGACGAGATGCAAATTAGAGAGTCTAATCTCTCTGCAGTGATCGGCACACTCTATCTGGTTTCCATCGGTCATCTGAGCTCCAAGTTTACAGGCAATGCACTGTCTGTCCTGAAATCTACATCGCCGATAAGGCACTCAGTTTTCTGTAGTGGAGAGACTCCTCCACGGAGATAACAGCTCTTTTTATTTGGGGAAAAAGGTAAGGGAATTTATTCACAAACATTCTGGAAAACTGAAAGCTTTTCTGTCTGTCTTTACTTTTTAAAAAAAAACCACCACATTTGCAAAGTTTTAGCCTAGAACAGCCTGGGAATACAATTTCCAAGTCCAGAATAAAATGTTTGTGACTAAACAGAGTTTGTTTCAGATGACTGTGAAAGAGTGCTGTGAATGGAGTTAAATGGAATTAAAAAGACCATTAGATTGACAGCCTTTCCAACTACTTTTCCCATAAGGTTTTTTTTTCCTGCTAGCTCATAAACCTCATGTTTAAAGGCTCTATTGTACTGTTAAATGGAAAAATTAAAAACATAGCTGCTAAAGTGCTGTGCTGGACAGACATCTCTGTGGTCAGTGTTGAGGGAGCAGAAATCTTGGCATTTCTATGTACTGAGCACTGTTCATATAGTGAAAGCCTTTCCTCTTTTTTCATGGGATCTAATTTCAACACAGAAATTGTTCTATGCTTGCAATAATCATAGAATCATAGAACAGTTAGGGTTGGAAAGGACCTTAAGATCATCCAGTTCCAACCCCCCTGCCATGGGCAGGGACACCTCACACTAAACCATGGCACCCAAGGCTCTGTCCAACCTGGCCTTGAACACCGCCAGGGATGGAGCATTCACAACCTCCCTGGGCAACCCATTCCAGTGCCTCACCACCCTAACAGAAAAGAACTTCCTTCTTATATCCAATCTAAGCTTCCCCTGTTTAAGTTTTAACCCATTGCCAGGAGTAGCAAACCTGGAACCAGTCAGCAGATGACATGAAACCCAAACACATAAACTTGTGCTGCCTACACCATGGATATCAGGCATTGCAACTTCTACTTTGTCATCTCATAGACAGGGGAAAGGCAGAAGTGTTTAAAATCGAACCTATCTAACCCCTAAAATCAACTCCACTTGGAATCCATCCTGGATTGTGACTGCCAGGTAAGATGTCCATAGCTGATCTGGGTATTAGCTCTAAAGTAAAAACCTGAATTTATACATCTGTAAAATGTACAAAAAGTATATATACTTTTGCAAAAAGAAAACAACCGCTTCAGAAACACAGCCCCTCTGTGAGCAGGCCCCTGATGACAAATCTGCACCTCATCTACATAAATCTGCTGCTGCTTTGTCCACTTATTAAACTGCTTTTCTTTTAATATAAAAGAAAGCAGAAAACCAAAGTGCCAAAAACTTGAATAAACCAGATTAAAACTCCTAAGCCCGATGTGCAACAGGTGTTAAATCTAGCTGCAATATGCATTATGTTACCACCTGTGCTCATCTTATTCTGGCCAAAACAATATCCTCTGCAGGTGTGCAGAAGTAGAAACATAACAGTGCTAGAGAGTAAGGGGAGAAAGTGGCAGCTTTGGCTGAGGCTTTCGCATCAAGTCTGCAGTCAAAGAACGTTTAGCTGCATGCCAGAGGATGACCAGGTCTGTCTGCAGAGATTTCTGGGAACCACCTGCAGGCACGGAGATTGAGAAATACCTTTTGCTAGCAAGATTCCTCTGATCCATCTGGAAGTGATGGCACATGCCAGTTATATTATTTCCTGGGATTAATAAAAGGATCAGTCAGACAAACAGCCTTTCATATTCGTCATATTTATGAGCTGATTCTGACATTTTCTTTCCACTTTTTGTCTCTCTGCTTCAGCAGTTGCTGAAGAATGCTGATGAGATACTAATTACAGTAATTCAACCCTTAGCTGCTCCCAGTGGGTAAAGTTCAAACCCAAATGAGAGGGGTTTGGATAGAGAAGCAATAAATTTCACTGGTGAGCCTGGTTTCTCTGCTTCTGTGGAGCACCAGCTCGACCAGGAAAATGCTCCTTCCTCCATGATGAACACATGATATTCCTTCCTCATCAGTCCAGTGTTCATTAAGACTATGAGTGAGATCCTGGAAGACTTAAACTTGCTGCATTATTTCCTGTATAGGGATCATGTCCTTTCCATACCTCTCATTCAGCTGAGATAGGTTCTAAACAACACTTCTCCACAGTGACCTGCATCAGCTACATGGAAGGTAGGGCATCCAAGTCAGAGGGGAGAGATACACTTTGAGCATTTGCAAGACTTTGTTATTCAAAACACAGTTTGAAAATGGCTGTAGGAATTTAATTAGAAACTTCCATTAGGAGATTAGATGACGAGAACAAAGAAAACCAGTGAAAAGGCTTCTTATTAAAAGCAGTAGCACTGCAGAATATTGATAATATAACAAAGGAATGAATGGATATGCATAGCAAATTATTAAAGGTTACAGATAAATGTCCGAAAGTTGCTTAGTTTCTGGTTATCCCAGTATATACAGAAGGCACTGAGACAAGATGCCATATAGTCCCTGCCCCTGCAGAATACAGTGGCTGAGGACTGTCAGAGGTGTTAGAGTGCAAAGCTCAGCAGTGCTGCACCTTTACAGCCCTATTGCACAAATAAAGCATGAACAAACACATAGAAGTCCACAGGCTGCAGCACAGATTCTAGCCACAAGGATTAGCAAACGTAAACTCCTCTGATAAATAATCACGTTTAGCAAAAGGGGAATTTATGCCTGCAGAAGGACCAGAGCAAGAAGAGTCTCAGGGTGCTGTGACACTGCAGAATCCCTAAATACCCTCACTGGGCAATGTCAGCTCAGGTGAGCCCAAGTCCTAGAAAATTCTGCCCAGAAAATTGTCTTGATGGAGTCAGAAACTTTCACAGGGAATCAAACAGTCAGTAAATGAGTTAAGATTAAACTTTGATGCCTTCCTGGAACTCACATGAGCTGTTGCCAGTCATGACAGATCTTAGCATCTACTTACTCAAAACAGTCCTACTGTTTCCATCTAAGACTGGTCCATATTCACAGCAGCCATCACAACCCAACTTCTTGTGGTTCTGCCCTCTACAAGACTCTGATTGGTGTCTAGTTTTATAGCTTATACAACCAGGAGCCCACTCATATTTAAATCACTCTTTCAGATACAGGCTGGCCCACTCAACTTGGCCAAGAGCAGCCAATGGGTTTGTAGTATGTGTGCAACAAATAGCTGAGGCAAAGCATCTTCCTTTTTAAAACAGAAGTGCTAGATTTTACCAACCACCAAGGTAAGACTGTTGGTTATGTCTACATGAGGTTGCCATATTGAGCTAGCCCAAGGCTAATTAGGCAGCAAAGTAATTTATTGATGTAGGTATATTGCTGTCGGTATCCAAGTTAGGTTGTGCAGACTTTGCTCGTGTATCTTTGCATGATACTTCATAAAATATGGAATGATGAATTTGAATATTAATAAATTCCTTGCTTACAAGGCATATACAGAGTCCATTTCTGTATGTACTCTATTATTGCTCAAGACTTCTTAAGTAACCAAGACAAAACCAGTACATGATGAGGCATGGACTGCCTACCTCAGCCCTTAGCCTTCGCACAACCAAAGATCCTCCCATCCAAGGCCAGGTTAGAAGGGGCTTTGAGCAACCTGGTCTAGGGGAAGTTGTCCCTGCCCATGGCAGGGGGGGTTGGAACAAGACTTTAAGATCCCTTCCAACTGAAAACATTCTAGGATTCTGTGATCTTTTTTACCATTTTAGTGGACCTCAGTGAGGCACCACCAATGGCCTTGTGTCTCCTTGCACTGCCATAACAGGCTCGGGCAGCTGAACAATCTCACTTCTGAATTCCAGACCCTTCTGAATGAGACTAATGTGATTTCAAACAAAGAGGCAATTTTGCTGCAGGTTAATAGATCTACAGTTACCTCAGTATTAACTATACTGTAAACCAGGTAATACCTACCATCCTGCCAATGTTGAAGCCAAGGCATTACAGCTAGAAACTGGCAATAATTTGGCAACTTTTCTCTACAGAAAAGGAAGAAAACCATTACATTAGCACACAAAGACTTACAGATGCAAGTTTCCTCTTTGTTAATACAATAAAAGCATTTTAATGGTTACCGGTTACGAAAAAGTTAATAAATTTGAATATTTCCAAGAAAAAGTAAGGGTATTACAAGATGAATAGATAGCTAGATGGATGACTGTAAAATACTAGAAAATTGCTGATTGCTTTGCTAAAGGGCAGAGGCAAATTACAATCATTGTCTTTTGTTCTTGGGAACCCAAGGCATTTTTTTTTTTAGTCAAGTTATTTTAAAATGAACCATACAAGAAACTGCGATGTCCTAGGAAAAACTGAATATAACCCCGGACATTTAAATGGGTCAGGAAGCCCCCCTGAAGCAATACTGAAACACCCCAATATATCTGCCCATTTCACAGGCTTTACAGAGTCTGAAAAGAGCTAGAGGACATGCATCTTTTTAACACCACTACAATATCTTAAGGTCAATGTTATGGTAACATAAGCTTCCCCCCTTTCATCACAGAAACAAAATTGTATGGCTACTGCAAGATAAAATCCCATCCAGTTCAGCAGTACAAGAATTAAAAGTTCTATTCTTCTCTACTCCTTGCTGATGAAACTAGATGTGTTTACCTACTCAGACCTTGACAGTAAGTTCCCACAGTATTTTTTACTTTCCTGCTAAAACAAATAAATCCCCTCAAATCCAAACAGCACAACTCCACCTTTGCAAAACCTGTGATGGTTTCTAAAAAAGACTTTCGATATTACTGTGACCACAGCGCTCAGAAACTTAGAAGAGGAAGCAGATTTTCCCTCTGAAGAAAAATTAAGTCGCCTCCAGCCTGTTATGCAGAGTACAGTTGCCATAGCTGGATTCCTGCAGGAGCTATAAAATTCTCATCCTAGTGGCAATCTGGATTAGAATGCCTTTTTATTTTATTACACCCTCATTTTGTCATGAAGAAGTACAATGATTTCATGCAAGAGTATAATAATTCCCGGGATCACTACCCCACTGTGACCATGGTTGAGAGCTCCCGTGATCCGAAGCTCAGCAAAGGAAGGCATGTGTTGTTGTGTGGTCTCCTTAAATCCCTGCTCCATCAGCAGCCTAGTGACACTGAGGACAGCGAGGGAAGGCTCTCCTGTCACCATTCCTGATGGTGACAGTGAGGCTGAGAAGGAGCTGGACAGCCTGGTCCAGAAGCAAGGAATCACCTTGGGGACAACTGAGATCTTTGGAAACCAGCAGCTCTGGGGGCTTCTTGGGTCCCTTTCTTCTTTAGGGAAACGTTCCTGGAAATTCCACTCAAAATAACTCTATATTCCCCCAACCACACAGTATCTGCTTTAAACCTATGTTTATATGGTAATATTTAAATTACAAAGCACCAGCCTTTCACCTTAGGTTCTTGACTGTATTCAGACCTTCCTCCTATGGGAAATGAGTTTGGTGGCCTAAGCTGAGTCCCGAGTAGACAAAAGTCCTTATCTGTAAACTCCAAACATAGTTCAGCCCAACATGGCATGATTGGAAGTCCCTGCTCAGGAAAAGACAAGGAATGAGCTTGTGTCAAAAGTAAATTACCTAAGTAATCAAATCAATACTGAATTCAAAGTGGAAATATCTAAATTATCAGGCGGTGCTGCGGAGGCTACGAAATTGCTGTTTAGTACAATGTTTTCCAGCTATATTCAAAATGAGAAATGTCATTTAGAGGAGATAAACTACAAAAAATGAGGTCAAAGCTGCAGAGAAGCATAAGCTGAGAACCTTAATAAATTTAAAAATTCCCTTGAATAGCACCTTATCTCCCTTGGAAGAATGCATACAGTCTGGAACCTTGTATCTGCTCCCCTCCCAGGTATAAGGCAAAGAACGACCATGATCTGCATCTCAGATATATTTGAAGATGGCCAAGCATGTGGTAGAAATATAATTTAGAGATGGGTCCTGACACAAATTTGATGAGTTTAAAACTGGACACCGTACGTTGTGGCAAAATACCTACAGAGGAACTAACATATCTTTAAGTTAGAAGAGATTCAAGGAGATACAGAAAAGAACAGTTCTCCTTTGGGGTTGGAGGTGCACCACAAAAATAGAACTGTTGTGTTGTGATTCTTAAACCATCTCCTTGTGAAGTTAATGTGACACTAGATACTCACTTCTTCCCTGCCTGTTTGCTTTATAGTCTCTACCCTTTACTCACAACAAAATGGATGACAGTTTCATTACAGAATGGCATCACCCGTCAAACTTTGAATTACTGATCATAAAAATATCAGTTATTCTTTGAAGGATCGTTTGAGCACTCTGTTTTTTTATCAGCATTAGTGTTTAGTGCAACGTACACAAGGGGTTGAGGGGGGAAGCGATGGTGGAAAGAAATCAAACCTGGCTGAAGAGCTATGAGTTTGCAATACCCTACCCATACAAACAAGCTTCTATCGCAGTTATAGACAGCAGAAATAAAAGGGAGCTTTTTGGCTCACAGCTATAAAAAAAAAAATTATCATAGTGATGAAGTTCCTCAGCCATCAACAGAGCTGTGATAACGCTGTTTGATGATGATTTTCCCATGAATGTTAAACAGCCGCCACTGCGGAGGAAAAGGAGCTTATCTGCACCTAATACTGATCTCTAATTCCTGCCCTTCTTGAACCATCCATTTTCTAACAGCATTAACTGGGAAATTTACATCCCATCTTAATGCTGCTAAAGAGGACAGGAGATGAAGAGTAAATGACAGCAGTGTAATGAGGATGGCTTTTTTCTCCTTTCTCTTTAATGGCTGAAGATTTACACAATTGTCTGTAAGCTTATATAGAGAGCTTACCTGAACCTTTTGCCAGCATGGATTCAACTTACAGGAGCTTTTGTTAACTAAATACACATAAATATTTTTAAGGAGGTTTAATATTGTGACTTCAAAGAAAGCTAAAAGACAGGATGAGAAAAAATATTTTTTAGCATTTTGATTATGGATAAAAATTGCTAAGATTCCTTTCTTAAGCAGATGCAGTTGTATTTCCAAAATACACAAATCAGATTTTAATAAAGATTCTTTTTCTGCTACAAAATACTTTTTATCAGGTAGCAGGAGAATCTTTCTTTCAGATTAAAGAATTTTAGTGAAGAATTATCTCCAAAACTCAGAAATCAATGGTTATTCAAATACATTACGTAGAGCTGTATTTCACATGTCACCCACAATATGGATTGCTTTCTGATCATGTAGCTTCCATCTGAATACAAGGCGCTACACTGCATGGCTGAAAGGAGAGTAAGAATGGAATGTTCTAATATAGGAAACCACAGCATCAGTATGTGGCCAGATTCAGACAAAGTATTTCTATACCTCCAGATGATAATTTCAGTGGAAATTAGAACCAGTTCAAGATGTGCTGTTGATATGTGCTTTTGGGCTGGCTCGGGCTTTTGCTCAGACTAAATTTAATTAGGAAGAATTTTTTAAAGGTGGCTTTTCTCAATTTACATCATATATATATATATTGTTTCTTCAGGGTGTGTAAGAAAGGCTGTAGTTGAAAGGGAAAATACAAAATATTGTTTAGAAATGCTAGGGTGGAGGCTTCAACTCCCATCCCATAAGTATAACCCAGGGCAGCATAGGTGCCTGCAAGAAATGCAAGACAGGGGACTTGCTGTTTCTCAGAGACTTCTGTTATAATCTATTAAGTTTACTCTTCAGAAATATCAGTGTTTGTTTAATACACATTGCCATTATTTCCATATCAGACAAGTCACAAGTAATTAATATATGCAAGATAAATATGTATCTGTTCATGTAAGCACACCTACACACATATGTAAGTATAATATTGTATCAAAAGCTTATGACAAACATAAACATCTAGCATAATAAAATATTTAAAGTTCATTTTTATTCTTCTTCCAGCACCATTGGTGTACTCTTCCCCTCCCTTTCTCCATGGGAAAGCTGTACCTTGGGAAGAGCTTCTCAGCAGTGTACTGCATGTCTGCCCATACACCTATCATTGCTCAGCTAATGAAGGTTCAAGAGCCCTGAATCCTCGTTGGTTTAGAAATGACAGATGACAGCAGTCCCAGACCAATTACTATTGCTATGCTGACCATGGTGACATATATTCCTGGAAGCACATGCATCTCAGAATACAAACTTTCTTTATGCGCAATATTTGGAATTTACATTTATAAACCATACTTGTTTAAGACTTCAGGACCTAGATTTTGAAAGATGTGTAGGTTTTTAAACTGCTTTACTACCTTTGATTATTCAGATTTATATCTGAGGACATTAGGACATGCCGTAGGGAGAACTCAAGGCATCCAATGCACAATGTACAGGATTGATTACTGAATGAAATACTTTGCCACTGGGTAAAAATGAAAATTTGGGTGGCTGTCTTCTGTTCCTCTACATCAGTCTCTTGGTCCAAAGAGGCTGAAAAAATAACCTACTTTGTAATCTGTCATTACTGTGCATAAAACCATAAACAATTTGTGCTTCAATTCAACCTAGCCAGACCTCAAGCCCAGCACATTAGCCATAACTTTCTTATAACCTTTTAAATACACCTCAATCACCTGCTACAATTAGATCTCAGAGAATAAAATAGAAGCAATACATACGCAGAATAAACAAGAAGTTAATCTGACTGCTTTTGTTTATTGAGCAATTCTGACAATAAAACAGATCTTCTTCAAAAGCTAACCAGGTTTAAGTAGTATGTTGCCATGACCGAATACTACTCAGATTCCAAAATCACTACTGAAGGTGTCACATAGAAGTCTCAACAGAAGAAACAAGAGAAACATGCATGTGATGCATAGATCAAACCTAGTTCAGAGGCTGGGAAGGTCTGTGTAATCCTGTTTTGGGTTTGATTTTCCTTTGAGCATCATCCAAGCCTTCACTACCGCTGGCTTTTTGGCAGACGGAAGTGTCCTGTCACAGACTTTCTGCCTCTTCCAAACAGGTCCGAAACTGAATCACTTTATCCACATGTATATTAATCCAGATAACTGCATGACATATTAGCATTCTCTAATCTAACTTTCCTGGCAGCCTATCCTTCCACATTGCATGCAACTTCCTGAAAGAACAAGGAAGCAAAGGAAGAGCTCAGAAGAAAATGTGCAGCTCAATACACAGCAGGATACAGATGTAGGCAACACCGGAAAAGAACCCAGGAAAAACAACAGGCATTCATGTCTCACTCTTTCTCCCAGGCTGTAATCCTGGAAGTATTGCACTACAGTTACACAAGAATGTTTTACAAAATGCTATTTCCATGGGGAAAAAAAAAGTACTCTTTTCCTGAGAATCAAAACATTATCATTTTCTTATAAAACCAGAATGAAATATATCTAGCAAGTGGAAAATCCCTCTGAAATAACTGGAAAAGGCTTGGGATTGTTGGGGTTTTTGGATAAATTTGAAACTGAATTACACTTATGAATGACTGCAGTATATTATGAAGGAAAGACCAGTTCAGTGTTAAACTACACCACAGAAAACACCTGTTTGGTCTAAAAATTGATTTTCTCATTGTTTCTGTAACAAAATCAGTCTGATAAAATGGATCTAGAAACATCAAAATTTCAGCACAGTAGATAGTTCTCGTTTTAGCCAATTCTTCCACACATGCACACAATCTTAGATCTAGCTTTAAAATTGGCTTACAGTTGGCTGTATGGTGAGAAGGCGAAACCCAAGGTCAGCCTGGCAGTGCTCTCAATAGCCCTGCAATGAATACCTAGTTTTTGTTTTGCTGTTCACCATAAATATAACAGTATGAAAGAAAACTAGTGAAGCAACAGTAGAGGTCTGCGTGGATTGCACACTTGAAATGAGATTAATAGATGAAATATAATTAAAATGCCATCACAAAATTTCGCTGTCTCCTATGCTGCAGCATATTGCTGTTGGCAATACAGAATGCCAAGTGTACCAAAACTATATCTTACTATAAACTGCAGATTTTTTGTGTGCTAGATGCACACAACAGGATGTTGTAAAGCATAACAGGATGTAGTAAAGATGCACCTTCAGCTATACTGCATAAACACCCTTAGAACAAACAAACAAACAAATGCCTGAAATGCCATCCAAATTGCTTGAATACATCATGATGCTCCAGATTCTGTTAACACTAAGCCTTACAAAGAGAGATGGGAAATATGATGTGGCATAACTCTGCACTTAATCAAGGTGAATCCCTCTTTGCTGATTATCAAGTGAGGATAAATTTCCTGCTCCACTCTCTATCCTTATACATGAAGATACTGTGATCGATAACATCTAAAACTGTAATAAGAAAAAGAGATTATGTTAACTGTTGCTTCAGAAGTTTCTTTGTACCAAAGAAACAAACAAATCGAAGGCTTTAAAAATCAAAGGGCAATTTAATGTTGCAGTTCTGCATGAACACAGAAGGACTAATAAAGAGCTGCCTCCTCTTGTTGCAGGTAGATCACAGAACTCTCACTGTTTCGAGCATGTCAGCAGTGGTTTCCTACCACCACCACCTTATACCAGCCCTGGGAATACTTGGCTGGCTAGCTTTATCTTCCAAACTAGATTATAGGCTGCCTGTGCTAGCTCTATTATTGCACCTGAGACAAGCGAAATGCAAGGCAGCTATGCTTCTGGGAAGAAAGCATTCAACACACCTGAATATGCAAGGTCTGTTTTTCATATGTGATGTGGCTCTTCGGGCCCTACCAGCTATCTGGAATACCGAGCCAGAGCTCCCTCCCAGACTACAGTGGTCCTCGATTGTATAATGGAAATGGATTATATTTGGCAGAGAAATTAAGCTAAATACAGAATGAACAGTCTACATCAGAGAACTCTGAATCAGGACCCAGAGCAATAAAAATCCTAATACACTTGACCAAACTGAAAATCACTTCCCACACAGAGGCTGCTTGGGGAAATGTCTGAAGCTGCAACACGGCATATACCTGGGGAAGCCAATGATCAACTGGATCACACTGTAGCAAGAAGTATTTCTGACTACAATGAAGCCAGAAAGTGATTTGCAGGTGAGAGGTAACAGTGACTGTCCTGCAGTCCCACAAGACACTGCATGGGCACTGCAAGAGTCCCCTGAGCAAAGTGTGTGGTTCACTTCAGGTGATCCCTCTGATCTTGTCCCTCTTTCCCTCCCGTACACACTGGCTCACAAATGAGGATGTGGATGTCCAGGAAATTCAGTACCACCAGCTTTACTGTTTGGCATTTGATACAGCCCTAGTTTGCCCTAGAATTCTTCATGATCCTTGTGTGGCCACCCTTATTTCTACAGTGTGTTGAGATACATGCCTGGCCTTATTTTGCAAACCAATATATTTATTTCAGTCAATGTGATTAGGAAATAAAAAAGGAGAAAGAAGGAATCATGCCAAAGAATGATTTTCTATCTAACCACTCAATACTGGGGATCCACACTTGATCAAATAGATGGAAGCTATACACAGCAAAAGACAGGAGCAAATATTAACCAGCCCCAGTTAACTTTTGACACAAAAACCAATAGTGTTTTGCTTGAGGTTGCAGACTTAATTCATTTTTGTGAATGTGTCAAATTAAGATGCTTATAATGTAGCGTTGTGAATACAGCCAGTGCAAAGATCACCAATGGCATTTTTAAGTGGTCCAGTTTGAAAACGTGACCCTTAGAGACTTGATGAATAAAATTAGTCAACTCTGTAACTTTAAAATAGCTCTTTTCTAATTAAAGTGTGATGAAGCCTATCTAGCTTGGGATGCAGAATGCACAAGCAAACCAATTAGAGATAGTGGCAAAAACAAAATGGTGTCACAAAAAGATTTACCACATCAGTCCCTCCAGCAGCTGTACCATTTCTGCTGATAAAGGTGAAAACAACAGCTACTGCTGCAGCTAAGGATGAAGCTAATGTTAAGCTGACAAATCAACTTTTAGAGTCTTGGGAGATTCAGCAGAGCTATCAAGAGGCACAAAGGCTACTAATGCTTATGTCATACTTCTCAACTCTCATATTTTACCCAGGGGATGCCAGATTTTTTTGGCTTAAAAATTTCTTGATTTTTGTATTCTCCTGGGCAAAAAAATCAAAGAGAGCCATTAACTCAATGAGAATTTCACATATCTTGCTGCTTGAGAATTTTTTTTCCACAAGACTCACACTGTTTGAGGTTGGGAAGTATGCTCTACTTTGATAATGACACCCTGAAGGATAGCACTGGTAGAAAGATGAACATACATACAACAAAATCCTAGCTGCTGTTATTCAGTTCAGACATGCACTACATGTCGATGCTTGAATTCAGGTGGAGAGACCACCATATATCATCACAATGCCATTCAGGGAAGACTACATAATAAGATACAAAGAACAATTCAGCTGCTATTTGAACCTACATAGGGCAGAGAAGAAAACAGATTGGTCTGACTCTTGTAAGCAAGCATACAGCTAGTAATAATCTGTCAAATATTTGCACTCCTTGTGGTAATCTGGTTCACCACTTCTTAGAGGACGTGAATACATTCTTACTTGAACAAATCTCCCTGTCTGCCCAGTGGTGAGCATCAGTAGCAATGGGAAGAGACAAACAGATAATGATGCTACAATAAGAAAAAGCAACTATTTTTATGCCAGACTTTCCTCGTATTGTTCCAATCTTTCATATCTCAAAATCCTGTGAGGAAAAAAGAAAGAATTTTTTGCAAAACCTGAAGTTCTAGACAAAAGGTGAAAGTCAAGCAAATGTTAGAGGACAGACCAAGGTCTTGTAAGTAAAGTATTTCTTAGGCTAGGTTCAAATTGACCCCAAAGAATACAGATCCTTTGTGGTCAAAAGCACATGTGTTTGGGCACCTGAGGGCAGAATTACTAGATCTTCATAGAATCATAGAATAGTTAGGGTTGAAAAGGACCTTAAGATCATCCAGTTCCAACCCCCCTGCCATGGGCAGGGACACCTCACACTGAACCATATCACCCAAGGCTTCGTTCATCTTGTGCGTATTATATATTACCAAACCAACCAGTGTACTCTGTATTTATATTCAATCATATTCCAAGTGACAGAATCTTAGAAGCATAAGATGAGTAGTAAAGACCCGGACTTTAAAAATCTACATCTAGACTTAAACAAATCTATTCTCCTTTGCTTCAGTTGCAAATAATTCTCTAGAGAAACAGTATGTGCCTAATGCAGATATTGGTCAGAAATTCACATGAGCTTTAATACAGAAATACAGTTGCAAAGTTTCAGGACTCAGTATCCTATTGTAGTTCATCGGCAAAGTTCAGATCTGAAACTTAATTCAAATTGTGTGTGGTTCTTCAAAGCCACAGATTTAATTCAAGCTTAGCTGCAACATTATTATTATGAAGAAATAATGATTAAAAGACTAAGTTAGCCAGAGAAATTGGGAAAGATGTAAGGCAAAGCATAATTTTAAGATGTAGGTAAACATGGAAGAATTATGTCTAGTTAATTACATGCAGGAGAATAGAAATGATATGAGTTAGGAGCATGATATTATTGAAGGTACTAACACCCAGTATTATATCATAGATTATATGAGATAAGTTGAAGAACAGTAGAATCTTTACAGGTACAATCAGAAAAGGCTACAGTTAAGTGACCACCATACAATCTACCATCAATGGATGTGATACGAAAACTGGCGGTGCTTTAGGAAACAGCACTGGGATGGTAGTTGAAATCCTGTCTAATGACCTAATGACCACTCAGTTTTTCAGGGAAGGCAGGACAAAAGCTGACAGAAGGTTTTCTGAATCACTGAATCAGCAATACTTGCAAAACACAGTGAAAACATCTGCATTTGACATAGGATGATGCAATCATAATGGAGGAAACTTTTGGAAACAGGGAACCATACTATGGACTTGGTGCTGGAAAGAGGAACTAGAGGGGGAAATGTTCCTAAACTCTTCAAAACTCAGAAATAAATTATAAATTCCCCAAATTAAGATTTGATTTTCAGTCTGCAAATAACAAGAGGGAAGACATCAGAAGACATATTACGAAACATCCAACAGAAATGCATGTCTAATTGACTGAGGCCATTCTGCCTTTATAATGCCGATACCTGCATTGCTGACTTCGCCTTACCAAAGACATTTTCTAAACCTCTCAGTTGAAGCAGCACACACAAATACAATCTGTTTTTTCCTGGGGCCAGCGTTTTATTTTTTTTTCTGGGCTCTGAAAGCATAGCTGTGATACAAATCTACATCTATGTGTGCCTGCTGCATTAGTGATCATACGCAATGGCCTGTCTGCTGTGCGAGATTATGGGGATACTGCAGGCAGGGGGCAAGGGATCAGCCAGGATGTGTACAAACTTCAAATTGCTGGCTACACCCCTGACTGAAGTCTACATAAATTATGTCCACCACGTTCCCATCATTTATTTCTTTTGTCATTCCTTCAAAGAACTCAGTCGTATTCTGTCTGACAGGATTTATTCTTGGTAAAACCATTGCTGATCTTCTTTTAATAACCCTTTCTCCTATAAATACCCAGCGCTTTCATCCCTAATGATTGATTCTCATATCTTAACTTTCAGCAATATATCTGAGGATAGCTATTGAAAAGCAAGTTTCATCTGCCAAGGCAAGTATAAAGATGAACTCAGGTGGCTCTATGCTTAAATGTCTATGTATCTATTTATCATCTGCTAAGGTACAAACAGCTCATCATTACAACAGCAGCCACTGAAGACGAAAACGGTATCCTTTGCTCCGTCAGTTCTAAGGCAGGAATCCAGTGTCTGGAAATACCAGTTAAACTTATTTGAACATGAAAAGGAAAAAAAAAAGAAACCTTTATCACAGACATTTTTCTGTCAGAAAACCATTTTCCACCCTCTCCATCAATACATGTCTGCTACAGCTAAAACGCATACTGAAAAATGCCGTTAGTTTGTTCTAATATAGACTCTCAACCTTTATAGTTTCAAGAGCCAAAATATACTGGTTTCCCATAACTGATTGGTGAGATTTTATGATAAAATTGCAGGTAATAATTGAGGCTGTCATATACTGTAGTATTCATATTCAGTTAGTTACTGAGTGGTTTATTTCTTCCTGTTTTAAAACACAGAGAAAAAAACATGGCTCTTGCTGATGCAAGTTTGCGTGCCAGTGTCCACTCCAGAACTAGCTAATGCAATTCCATGTCAGTATTCTGTAGGTCTTACTATCGCACTGATGAAGAAACTTCAGTTAGTCTGGAACTCAGCTGCTGAAATTTTGACTGACACCATGCATGAAAATCACATTACCCTGGTTGTAAAAAACCTTCTCTGGCTACCTGTAAAGTACAGGATTATGTGTAAAGTCCTAGTTATTAACTTACAAGTCCTTAAATTGACTTGGGTTTGAATACCTCAGAGACATTCTGGAACCATACATCCCCAGTCGTTTTCTTTGGTCTCAGTCAATTGGATTAGTTCTTTTTGGCTGAAGACATTGAGCTACAGGGCATTTTTAGTGTTTGCTCGCTCCTCATGGAATTCATTAACCACGGAGGTCAGACTAGCTGACTCTCTAACACGCTTGAAATCTGAACTTATGGTATGCATTTTCAGATTGTTCATTAGGATGTACAGAAGTTATATGATTGTCTCTATTCAGTGTCTATAGTCTTTTCACTTGCATACATACCCATGAGTGCCAGTACATCAGAGCTAGAATTAGTCTTGTCTCATTATTTTTCCTCTATGCACTTCAAGATAAAAGCACTCTGTATTATAGCAACTTTTCCCAATAACTTTGCAGGGATCCCCAGAGACTTGGCAGATGGAATCCAATGCTTAGACAAGACATTCCTATTTTTAAAGCACGTCTGACAACATGATCTAGATCAATATTTCCAGGAAGCACAGCAGGCGAAATGGAGAGCAACGCTCTTTTTAAGTTTTTTGAAGTCTTTCATTCAAATATGATGAGTATTTGCTTTTAAGATATTTATAACTGTCTTTCTTTTTCTCACCAGTACACACTCAAAGAAGCTCCCCTGGTTCCAGCTGGTGTGCACCACAGTAAACAAGCACTGAATTCAGACATTAGATCAAATTAAGCTCTGACATAAATAATTAATACGACTAGAAGAGACCATATTTTTTCTGTACTAAGGCATTCTTATGAACCCCTATGTGGTGTGACGATACTTACATTCCACAGTGGTGCTGGAGGTTCACATAATCTGAATTATAAAGGCATAACAAAAGGTAGACTAATGAGATACGCAGTCTAGCTGTAGTTGATTCCACCTCTCCCTGTGTCCTAGGGGAAAGTCTTAACTAGCTATAGAGAGGATGGTGCAATCAAAGGAAGGAGGCACGGATGCACCTAATCCACAAACGTGCTCCCTATATTGGTATATCACATAAAGAACAATCCCCTATCAGCAGCGTATGAGTAACTGTGTCTTGAGCTTGCATGCCAACAGTTATGGGTAGATGTCATCACTTTGAGAAATAAAAGCTGTTTCTATAGACATGCAAGACAGATTGGTGAATTTGCCTGCTTTAAATTAGGCTGAGTGGTTCATGATGGTGTAAGGAGGAGAAAGATATTTTAATAAAACCAGCCAAATCAAACCTTCCCTGCCCAATCGACTTCTCACAGAACAGGTTGACAGGGTATTAAAAGCTGTTCCATTGCATTCTGCATGTGAAAAGGGTGTCTAGCATCTAGATTTAATAGAGCCCTAAATAGCTATAGATAATTTATTCTAGTTATAGCTTTAAGTTCTGTTTCTTGGAGAATATGAGTCTTATAAAAATGGTTTCCATGCAAATCAAAACCAGCTGAAAGCTTGCCAAGGCCAAGATGTAATTTAAGATGGCATTTAAGCTGCTCTGTCTTTTCTGTCTCTGGAGATATCATCATAAAATAAAAGAATTCATCAGGTAATGTTTTCTTCATTATTCAGCTGCACAATTCTGAAGTGAAAAAGATAATTAGACATACAGTGCTGTCGACACATAGTTTATGAAGAGATTCTGATTAATTAGCTATGGTAAAAGGTTTTTATATAGTCATAATTAATTTATATTTCAAGAAAAAAGGCAAACAGACAGTACACAGATTTTAATATTTCTTTCCTCTGATAGATTTATCAAAGTAATTCTGAACTTCTGTTGAACCTACTGCACTTCATTGTTACTTTATAAAGTGGGAAGCAGACATCTAACAGCACAACTAATATTGACTTTCCTTGGAGTCAGACAGCTTAACACTCTCACACCATTTTGAAAACTGCTCACCAAGACACACCTTGGTCTGGAATACACTGAATCAGCAAGGCAAAATACAGATCTAACACACAAGTTGCCTTCTAAGTTCTATCATATTTCCTTCTACCAAATTGACCTGATTTATAGTAGGACTGAGGTCAAAAGGTGAGTATTCCATATTTCCTTTACTTTTGCACATTGAGTATTAGCTAAAAGAGTTAGACATATTGTCTTCATATATATTGTCATGTTAGCTCTAGACTCCTGCTCACGCTCAAACCCCAACTCCCCTAAGTGACCTCACAGGCTACGTGTTGATTTATGCTCTGGTGAGCCAACCAGCGAAGCACACAGAGAGAGGGATGATGCAAACTCAAGAAAATCCAAGTGTGTAGAAGAAATGCAACTTGTTCAAACCATCTGGTACAGAAAAAGTGAGCCTATACTCAGGCACAGATAACAAAGAGAAAGCCACAGAGACTAACTTGTTCATCTTTAGGAAATTACTAGCAGGGATTAATTTAATCCTAGCAAGAGAGATGAAAACCTCACTGTTTTCAGGTGTATTAGCCATAGCACCTATGCACTATGATATAAAGTTTCATTTTTTTCTGAAACAAACACATTATGGATTCATGTTTGGATATGAGGCTAAAGGTATAAATACACAGATACTGATCACAGTTTGCTCATTTTAGTTAGTCTGAGAGAGACTCAGTCTCTTTGAAGTAAAGTTTCTTCTTGGGACCTTCATCAACAACCACTGGAAAGAGTAGTTTATCCAATATAATTTGTCTGAGCCATTTGAAAATGCTCAGGTGGCACTTCAGCCATGGCCAGAATTAGGAAGACTGCCAAAACCCCCTGTTTCTTCTCTTTTTTTTTAGCAAGAAACTTAGTGATAAAAAGTAGCTTAAAAATCTTAAACTACAAGATCCCAAGTAATGTCCATTCAATTTCCGGCTAAGCTTATTTGATGCAGTATATTACTCAGAATGATTTAGAGCTATAAAAAAAGGTTACAATAGTGAAGATTCCTGAATAAATAATTCTCAATTAAGTGTTAGCACCTAATTATATTAACTTAGAGTAATTACTGATTCAATTACGAAATTGAAGATTAACCTGAAAATGTAGACTGGCTCATTTATTTTTATGATAGCTATACACTAATAGCACATGCAGTTGGGATTCTCTAGGCACAAGCAAGGTAAGGGTTATTTTAACACTCGTTTTGGTTATCTTGCAGCACTTGATGAATATCTGACTAGAATACCTACTGAACTGTGTCTGACACCATGTTGTATTTATTATTCTATAGTCTCATGTATCTTGCACAGAAATAGGGGAAGAAATAGATCTCGATATTTATCACCTCTGCTTATGGTTTGTATTTTTTCCAGCCAAAATTTGCATGGGGTTTTTCATGTCAGAATCTGATTTTTATAATAACTAAAAAAGCAAACATATTTCCCAATATGCTCGTGTTTGGATTTTGTCTCAGTAACAAGAATGTTGGAGAATGCTTTCTGGCGCTAGTTTGGGTAGAGAGGGGAATAGCTTCAACTGTCAGCCCAAATGATTTCAGTTTAGCATTTAGGGAAATCTTCTGACTATTGAGGACAGTAAGAAGATACATTAAGGTGAAGACATAAGTAAAGCTTCCTTTGCATCAAAGAAAATGGACTAGATGAACTCCCGAAGTTCCTTTCACAGTTCCAATTTTATAAAGGTGTGTAAAATAAGGCTTTTGGTGGTTTGATCTCACATGTAATCTCATGATTCAGATTTTTCAAAAATGCAGTGAAATAAAAGAAATGGAAAGAAAATTATTATTTTAGTATGTTTAGCATAGCAGAGTAACTACTAATCTTCCATATTTTATGTGACTAAGGAAAGAGCTTCGCCACAGATTTGTACTTCAAAATCACATGACTAAAAATATAACAGCATGCCTTGGTATCTTAAACAGGTAGTTTCTTCCAAGTCAAGTTTTCAGTGATGATTTACTTACTGGGCTACTTACAGTAAACATCATGATTCTTAACTACAAGGATAACAAGCTGTATTTTTGTGCACGGTGCACATCGTGTATGTAAGAAGTAACAAAGCAGTAAAGATTACTTCACGTGTACAGATTATGTATTATTTGTTAGTGTGTCACTTCCAGTACTCTTTCTTTTCCAAGCAAAAGTATAAAAAACATGTGATTAGCTATGACACTTTATGTGTTAGCTTTTACCCAGATAAATGTCAGATTTAGATAATCCTATGGGATCTCTGCTTCAAATGCCTAGAAACATGACTCTGGAAGTTTAAGAAAATATATACGTACGCATTATTGAGATTAGTATACCAAATAGTACAGTCCTGCAGTAATAATGTACAGGGCAGGATTGAGTTTAACAACCATCTCCAAACATTTCCTATGTGAATTAGTGGAAGCCAAGTATATGGTAAAGGGGAGTGGATTATTCAGTAAAGAGGACTGTTAAAGATATCATTTCTCCCTAATCCATCTTGGTTCTAGCATGTTTTTAAATATTTCAATCTCAAGTACGTTTGTATCTTTCAGGAAGATAAAATACAGTAGTTACAAAAGTAACCACTGTGGATAATTCTTTTTATTCCAACACATGGGCTTTTGCACAGGTAACTGTTTTTTTTTCTCTACCATTCCTTTTTGCTTATATTTTGCCCATTTTAAATATGAAATATCTATAGAGTGTTCAGATGAATAAACATCAGTATGAATACCACTGCTGTAAAGGCAAACCGTTTTTCTGTTCTATGAGCTCCTACAACTGATCAACATTTTTGGCTAATCATGGGTTAACAGTCTGCAAGCCTTATGAAGTATCCTATTTATTAGACACACCATTCTTCAGAACTGAACCTTGCAGGAAAATTTTGTCCTTATTCCTCAGGCATTCAAATCCCTTTCCAAAATTATTTCTGCTTTTGAATTTTGTCTTTTAAGACATAGTCAAAGTGACACTACCTTAAAGGGAGAATTTATGTCTTTCAGAGCATCTCAGACATACAAATAGTTTTAAGTGCATACTTACCAGGAAGGTTGCTGTATATCTAGATCTTACTTCTTCATCACATAGTATGTTGCTATACAACAAAGCGGAAAATTCCAGGCGCTGGCAATTCGTGCTTTTGATTTGCTTTACTCATCAGAGTCTCAAGCTGGAAAAATAAAAGGAATTTAAAGATCATAAAAAAAAACCCTAAAATTCTCTGTACAATCTCATTTGAGTTTTGGAGAAAGTCAGATTGAGTCATGTTTAAACAGAAACCTGTCACTACCCAACACAATTTAAACAAATTACATAGGAGTTCACTGTCTCAGCACCACTGTCGTCTCACTCTTTCCACTTCTGACTCATTTACTGCATGTTTCAGTTACTTAGAACACATACTGTATCCCTCTGCATTCTCATAAACATTATTGCAAGAATTATTATGAAGAAGGTGGCAATTTGAGTGTATGATAGGACCATAGCAGAGGCAATCCAGCTTTCCAACACGAAACAGAACTTGACACTGGATGTGTAGAAAAAGAAGTGTGAACCACAAGGTTAACTTTATACTTGAATCCTCCCTATCCCATTGCTGCTAAAATCTATTTCTTGCTGATGGTTAACTCACAAATGCAAAAATTACACATTCACATATGCCAGCTACACACAGCTGCATAGATCTTGCTGCTGATCCAACCATCTGCAAAATGCAGCAGCCAGGTAATGAAGAAATCCATAGCACTCTCAGGAAATAATACTTCATTTGCCAAGTACTGCCTGCAACTTAAAAGAGGCATCCATTCTTTGGGATTCTTATCTACAGCACTGGATTCAATTTGGGACCCTAAACGGACAGGCCAACCAGTTTTAGTATTTCTGAGTTTCATCAAGAGCCTGATGCAAACCAGACTGGTTTTGATTCATATACCAAAACAGTCAGGCTAGAAGAAACAATTTCACTGATAGTTATCCACAATAAAACAGCGGGCAGCAAGAAAGGTGCAAACCTTAAAAAACACCCAAAACAAAACAGAAATCCACATCAGACAGACTTCTGTTGTGTACACGCAGTCCAATATATAGAAAATATGTGATTGGGGTTTTCTGACACTTTGAAATATATGTAACTAGATATACTAAGAATGTAGAGAACACTAAATTTAGAATTCAGAGTACTCAGCACTGATTTACTGGGCCCTTATCAAAACATTCATTTCCTCAGCAAAAAAAGAAACAGACCAAAGCTGTGCAGTTTTGAAGAGGAAAAAAAAAAGAAAAGATGAAGAAAATATATTGGGTACTTACAAATGATGAGCTGTTACGAGATAAGGGATGATACAGATGATGTCTTCATCTCTTAAACTACATTCATCTATTGGAAACCAGCTCTCTGTAAACTAAAAATAGGCAAGACAACATTTAATGAGAAAAGAACAGGATTCTGTGTACTGTAAGTATAATTTTTTCAAACCATCCCAAACCCAAAGCTTTGGGAAAATCAGTCTTGAAAAATAATGAGATACAATAAAACTATGGTTTAAATGCGCTAGATTATTATGATCTGCCTGACACTATCTATGTAGAATTACGAAGACATATTGTCCAAAATGCTTGTTGATTTACAACCATTAATTCATCTTTTATTTAAACAAATAATTGCCCCTGAAGTGTTTATTTCTAATCAAAGGCTATTTGGGATATTTAAAAATAAAATAAATAGCACCCACTTAACAATGTGTGCTCAGTAGGCTCTCATCCTCCAAAATACACACACCAGTTACCTTACCTTCTTTACAGTCCATGCTATCGCAACGTGGGTCTATAGTTACAACATGGCATGTCAACTTCCACTGCTGATACACAACCTCTGCTTCTGAAACCATCAGCACATGACAGTACAGTGTAAGTGTTTAAAACAAAAGGGAAGAAAGTGTCATCTGTCTAGGGGGCAAACAGAACCATTTAACTTGGAATTTGATTGGGATTAAGTACTGGGGTTTACAACCCAGCTTTTATTGCATTCCCTTGGTATCTTGATGGTTACCATCTTTTAGCTGTGCAATGGACGATAATGCTTGATTGGGTAGCATGAGAGGGGTTCTACAGAATGATTAAGCCTGTTTTTTTGTTTGTTTTTTCTTAATAAGAAAGATCAAGCCTTCTTCTCCAAAAATACACATTTGGTATAGTTAAGAGGACAGCAGTTTCGGGGTAGAGGTAGCTATGCTGGTTGCAGCAACTATAGCATTTAGAAGCTGCTCACACTACGTCCATTCAGGATGTCCCCCCCTTTCAAGGCATTACCAAGCAGCTAGCTACAGGCAGTCCTCTGGGTGTCTGACATACTGCCTACAGTAAAATGAGTTGATTATTGTAACTTACAGAGACCCAACACATTGGAAGGATCTCAAGCTGGTCACTTAGGGTATCCATACAGCCTGACACCATGGTAGCCCAACAAAGACTATGACAGGATGCACTAATGCTCTTAAACACAGCACAAGGCATTGCTGCTAGAATACATAATGATTTTATGGTTAACAAAGATTGTTTTATGACAGAATAAATTGTGCTTTCTTTCCTTGGTTATAAAAGAGGATGTGAGAATTCCTGGGTTGCTCCAAAAATGTAAAGCAGGATCAGCAGTAAAGGATGTTGAAGCAGCAGCATTTCCCTGAGAAGCAGCCAACTTAGAAGTGGAATATGGATTAGTGTCATCAGGAGCAGCAGCAAGAGCTGCACAGGCACTCTGATGGGGCACTTCCCTCGCACATCATTCTGCAGCTGTACAGCTGAGCCACTCTGAAAATCACAGCTGAAAAATTTTGTCCAGAACTATCAAGCAGATTTGCACCTTCTCTACACTCTGCATTTTACAGCTTACTGAATAAAGATGAATGAATATCTTATGCAGCAGGTGTAATTTTGATCTCTGGCAAAGGATAAAGTAGCTCCACTACTGCAAACAGTAATGGTATGAGCTAGAGTTTGATGTGCCACACAGTATCGTTGCAGGAGTCTGTAATCTCTGGTTGGATGAGGAAATAAAAAGCTCTTTTTAAACAATTCAGTCAAGCTCTTCCTCAAATTCTGCTTTATTTGTGAAAAATGTAGCTGGGAACACATTTTGATATGTCCAGCTGGAGACCAGTAACGAGTGGTGTCCCTCAGGGATCGGTGTTGGGACCAGCCTTGTTCAACATCTTCATCGCTGCCATGGACAGTGGGATTGAGTGCACCCTCAGCAAGTTTGCTGATGACACCAAGCTGTGTGGTTCGGTTGATACACTGGAGGGAAGGAATGCCATCCAGAGGGACCTCGACACGCTTGTGAGGTGGGCTGATGCCAACCTCATGAAGTTTAACCATGCCAAGTGCAAGGTCCTACACCTGGGTCGGAGCAATCCCAGGCACAGCTACAGGTTGGGCAGAGAAGAGATTCAGAGCAGCCCAAGGAGAAGGACTTGGGGGTGTTGGTCCATGAGAAAATGAACTTGAGCTGGCTTCAGTGTGCGCTCGCAGCCCAGAAAGCAACCGTATCCTGGGCTGCATCAAAAGGAGCGTGACCAGCAGGTCGAAGGAGGTGATCCTGCCCCTCTACTCTGCTCTTGTGAGACCTCACCTGGAGCATTGTGTGCAGTTCTGGTGTCCTCAACATGAAAAGGACATGGAACTGTTGGAACAAGTCCAGAGGAGGCCACGAGGATGATCAGGGGACTGGAGCACCTCCCGTATGAAGACAGGCTGAGAAAGTTGGGGCTGTTCAGCCTGGAGAAGAGAAGGCTGCGTGGAGACCTCATAGCAGCCTTCCAGTATCTGAAGGGGGCCTATAGGGATGCTGGGGAGGGACTCTTCATTAGGGACTGTAGTGATAGGACAAGGGGTAACGGGTTCAAACTTAAACAGGGGAGGTTCAGGTTAGACATAAGGAGGAAGTTCTTTACTGTAAGGGTGGTGAGGCACTGGAATGGGTTGCCAAGGAAGCTGTGAATGCTGCATCGCTGGCAGTGTTCAAGGCCAGGTTGGACAGAATCTCGGGTGAAATGGTTTAGTGTGAGATGTCCCTGCCCATGGCAGGGGGGTTGGAACTGGATGATCTTAAGGTCCTTTCCAACCCTAACTATTTTATGATTCTATGATTTTAGAGGGAGCAAGGTGAAGATGGTAACACCCTACTCTTACCTACTTGGAGCAGCCTCCCCTTGTTATTCTATATAACAAGGAAACACTCAATGAATTTCCTTCTTTAACATGTCATTTTGAGATCACCTAAATACTCTCAGTAACTGTAAACTAAAACAAAATAGACTGGAAATCAGTCTTCCACATTGATTCAGTGGCAGTAGTAATTTCAGTTTCAATCTTTAACTGGCTATAGCCAACAGACCTACAGGGAGCCTATCTACTTTCCTTAGTTGAAACTGGCTGTCAAGCTCACAAATTATGAAGGCATTCATTACTGCATGAAATACCATTTTTTCTTCAAGAAATACAGAAGACCAATCCATACTTATACTATAAAGTTTTCCAAGTGACAAAAGGTATTTAAATTTAAGTTGCACAAGTTCAATAAAGTGCTTTGTCAATCTTAAAACATTCTGAGTTACGGTTGGGCAAATTTGTATCACTTTACTAGGTTCAGTTAAAAACAAATATTCTGCAAGTCTGGGTTTACCTTCTCAGAGGTCTCCAGGCAGGCACCTGAAATTGCAAGTACCAAAAGTGATAGCACAGTTTGGAAAACATAAGCTTCTATTTCCAAAGCACAGAATGATACTATTCTTACTGACTTTCAGACACAAAAAAGCTTTATTTATTCACGTCATATTCAGAAACACATCTAGTTTCTTTGCTCTTGCCCGGATCGAGTTAGTTCTCACAGCCTCTTTATTTCTGTCATTTGAGTTTGCTCTTATATGTTATTAATATTCTAAAAAAGTTGAAGAATTCAAAATAATGAGTTTTCCAATACGACTATCTATAGTATTTACCATTATAACATTAGCTTCAAAAGACTTTCATGCTATGTAAGGACTCAGTAATTCTTTCTTTTACAGGCTTCTGAATATTGAAGACTTCCTTGTGTTCTCCTTCTTAAAGTGAAATGGCTCTGACCACAAAGAACAACACAGCTTTGCAAGATTTTAAGGTAAAGATAAAATATGAAATACCTCCTTATCCATAGACTCTTCTTTCAATGGCATAATATAATCCTGTATCTATTACTTCCTAGCACATCCTGAGAGTAGGAGCTCATAACTTCCAAAGCAGTTCTTAGACTACGGGCCAGTAGCCTCAAACTGCGACCATTGGCCCTTGCAAATAGTCAAACTGACCATACAGGCATAATAACTACACATTTAAATTAGTCAATTTGTTATTATAATTACCAGTGTAATCTGAATTCTGTCTGTAATAAAATTTAGAACTACCCCAAATATGCTTCTCGTAGTAGATTGCAATTTTTAACTTCCTGACACTTAGCAGATGTCATAGAAGGGTTACTGTGATCCTTATGTCTTTTAATATGCCCTAAAGATAAGATGAAAAAAAAACATGAACCACAGGCAACCTCATTATCCATTCTTTCTGTGTTGTTCATTTCCCAAGGACTGTTCTATAGGAGGGAAATTATCTATATTCTATGTATACTATAGCAGGACTGATCTATCTTCCATCTGCTGTGTTTCCCCCTCTCTAAACTGTACTCCCTCAAGAGTACAAGATGGCCACTTGTCCTCAAAGAGAAAAGTGTAATAAACATCTATATTTATACATTTCATCCCAAACTTTTAGAAAAATATACAAAATATCAACATAATTGTGATAGACTCTTAAAAATGAATGAGGCCTTAACAGTTCAAAATTTCAACAAATTCAGAGAAAAATCTCTTTTTATACCATCTTTTGGATATGTCATTTGCCATTTATATTTGATGGCCTTAAGGAAAAAAAAAGTTACAAAAAGGTATTAATGCAAGTAGATAATAAAGCTGCATTCTATAAATCTATAGCAGCTTACAGTAATCATTAAAGCATGCAAAACTCTTTCATCTATTCAAAAATATGCAGTGCACAGAATGCCTGCTAAGGTGCATGACAAGTCAGAGTTAAATATATATTAATAAATGAATTAGCTTCATAAATAATAGCCATAATGACATTTTAGGAGACAATAAGTCTGAGGATTGTCAGAAAATGGTTGATGTATGAGCTTCACGTCTCAGTGATTCTTCAAAATGAATAGGCTTTGCGAGATAGTTCAGACCCACGACCAGCCTATTTCCTTGAATAATTTACTTGTTGTCAATTTGTACAGCCACATTACACATGCAAATTGTGCTGCCTGTGCAAACACCACTTGGAGATGATAAAAACAAATTTACGAAGGCTATAGAGGAAGGATTTATTTCACTTTCTCGCCCAGGTCAAGCAATACATGTATCTGACGATTGTGTGTACCCAATTTTGTTGTAATTATATCAGCAAATTATTCTTTATAATCTTATTATTTTTAGCAGTCTCCTTGTGCTTGGGATAATTAGCTTTCTTCACTCAGTGTAAAAACAATTCAACTTGCCAGCTAGGCAGGGCACAGCTCCATTATCTGTTTTGGGTTTAAATTTATTCCCTATATTCTTGGACACTTTGTGTAAATTAAAAATTTCATAGTCCCTAATACTGTACACGCTGTTCATTCAGTGATGAATTAAGGTCCCTAAACCTCTACGTTTGCTATTAGATATCTCACCCACTTTATATGTTAATCTGTGCTAATGAATTCCACAACCCCTAGCCACAGCGAGATGACTAAAATTATTACCACTTACAGAGATATGCCTTTTTCATTTAAAGTTCAATTCAAATTGCTCCCATAAACAGTCTGCCACACAAAGATACCTCCTTTAAAGAAGAGTTACTTACCTGTAAGTAGAGTTCTCTGAAGGTAGCACTATCTTTGGATACACATTCCTCAGCCACATGACCTCTGGTTTGTGGCAGGGGGGGAGTGGATTCATCCCTTGATAGTTCAGACTTTTTTCTCAAGGCACTTCATTACCTCTGCGGCTCCTGTGCCTCAAGGGTTATTTATACCACAGCCTGTCAACACAACTGCCCCTTGCCTTCTAAGGTAGGGCCTGGACCAAGCTGAAGAGCAGAGAGGCTCTTTAGAGAGGTGGATTGGGTTGGGTGAACACCTACACAGCAGCTTTGTACTGAACGAGTCCCAGGTAAGAGTATTCTTCCCTCTCAAAACAGCTACCTATGAGCCTGTCATTCACGGCAAGAATAGCAAACCCGGAGAAACAAAAACACGCAGGAGGCAACAAAAAAGCTGGCATGGTACTATAGGTGTAGCACAACAACACTCCCCCGGATGTCAGCTTGCCCTTGGTGAAGCTACTTGCACTTCACAGACAGCCTGGACACACAACCAAAATCCCACCACTCTCAAAGGAAAAATTACTTATGTTTCCCCATACAGGAGAATGGCAGTACCCACTGCTGAGCAATTGTGTTTAAAACCAGTAGAGGGCATTGGTACACATAGAGACTAAATAGGTTCATTACAGCAGCGTGAAACATCAGCTGTTATTTATATATAAATGAAACAATAGCACATTTCAAATACGGTATGCAGTATCAAAACTTCAAAGTTAAATCAACACAAAATAAAGCTAAAAAGATCGAGATTCTTATGAGACTTTGCAATTACCTATTGTATTGCAGCACAAACACTAATTAATTTTACCTAATAACCATGAAAAGTTGAAACAGTGTTATTTCTTTCCCAAACTAAACGAAGGAGAGGTTAGATGACTTGCCCTAGCTCCATATCCAAGTGCCAAAGAAGGAACTCCTAGCTGCAAGGCTCACTATTGCGCTTCTAAATAGCACTGACTAGTACGAAAAAAAACTGAGAGGTTGAGAAAATGGCTTTTTGACTCTCTTGAAAAACAGGCAGATGGTATATCATTTACTGATATGGCAGAAAGGTCTATTGCTAGAGCAGAGGAAATGTACCCAAGAGCCCAATCTACCAGATGGACTTTGTGTTCATCACGACGAAATTGAGATTGATATGTTTGAATTACTGAAATTTGTCCTATGCTAGGTGAAGCCCTTCAGATAGGGGTGATGTCTACATTGCAATGAACCATATGGCTGCAGGTTCCCTAAAATATATCTCAAAGTAACAAATGTAGTTGTAGCAACATGGGGTAGGCTGGCAAGCACAAGCAGCTGAGTAAGTGCTATGGCACTTAATGAGAAGTGAACTTTCACTCCCTTGTTGCCCCACCATTGCTGGGATCCAAGCAAGTTAGGTTAAGGTTGGTATGGGTACACACAAAATTAGTCTATTTGTCATTTGCTGCTTGGATTGAAATAGTATCTAAGACATGTCACAGTCCTTCAGTGGCAATTTAAAAGTAGTTGGCTGAAACTTCTCTGTGCTCATTCCCCTCTTCCTTATCCATACCCGCAGTCTCACCACTCCTGAAGCAAAATCTGATCTGATTTTGAATCAGGTGCTAAAATGCTAAACTATTCAATGGTCATAATGAGAATTAATCCACACAATTTACACAACTGAAAGCTGTGGTGGTGTCATCACTTGACCGCACATCCTCAGTTGAGTAGAAGGTAACGTGTTATGAAGGCTGACCCTTTGAAAACTGGCCTGACAGTTTCAGCCTTCTAATGCAGCACCTGACAGTGTCTGTCAGTGCCCTCAACAGCCTAAGCAGGATCAAAACCTGAAGAGTTTATGCTTGCAGTAGACAAGGGTGATGAAAACTCTTTCTACCTGTGAGGTACTAAAGCTGTACTAAAATATCTTGCTCATTCCTCACAGGAAGCCTGTGGTAAGGATGACAACTGAGTGCAGACCTCCCAAGTTTCAATCAGGAATCTTGAACAAAAGGGCTTACTTCTTCCTTGAATATTAACTGTGTGCTAATACTTTAGAGGTGCCTGTTTTGAAACAGTAGACAAAGCAACTTTCTCATGTGCTGCTGATGCTTATAACCACAGACAGTTGTTTTCTGTATCTATGGACAGAAGTTTCATCAAATGCAAACCTCAGAGGAAAACTATATGATGCTATGACAATCCTTTCTGTAAAAGCTCAGGGCTTGATCCTACATTGCTCAGTTATGTAGTGAGCTCAAACAAGCAAATTTAGAAGCATCTGACCACACCTGCTTAGATCTTAGATCTTACCTGGAGGAAAAAACCCTCTGTAATCCTTTTAACTGACTTTAAAGGCTCACCTGATTATAATTATTTGAAAGGATTAATAAAAAGTATTTAAGTTAGCAACAAATGGGAAGTTTAGGAAAAAATAGAGGTTATTTTATTGTCTTTACATCTCTCTTAAAATCATATTTATTTTCCTTTCCAACACTATTTGATTGTATTAAAATATAATCATGCCAGAAAAATTTCTCATTGTGTTAGCAAAAATGAATACAAGGTAGATACTATACTAACACAATGACTGTAATCTGCTAATACAATACGGCCTCCCCATTATGTTTAAACAAGAATTCAGTTCTTGATGATTTTGACATATTTCCAAAATACTGTCTCAAAAGGATAAAATGCAGCATATTTCCATGTGTAAGAAGTACCTCATGTCCTCATTTACTCCTAAACAAAAAGAAACAACAAATAATGCATAATTTATGTTGTAGTAGACTCCATTTCTGTAGTAGGAAACTGCATATATTGTTTGGAAATAAGCATGCACATGATTATTTAAGATTAGCTAAATGGCTTCAAGCACACTGCTGAATGTGGTGGTGGTACAGAGTCTATCCTAAACAGTACCAGAAGTAAAAACTGCACCAAAAGCACAGCCTGGTTACCCAAATGAATACAAGATATCCCCTTCTAAAGCAAACTTGCTTAAGACTACCTCAGGATAGCATGAACTAGAAGTACCACAGTGCTATACACTAATACTGTTACTCTACAGTAACACAGAAAGACCAAACCACCAAAGCTGCTCTTTTCAATTCCTGAGAGCATATGCTTTGCTCTACAGGGATTCCCAAGTCAGGAGACTCATATTCCTATTGCTACCATACATCTGACAAGGCAAACTAACTGGGCCTCAAAGCAGTGTCTGTAAATATCCAACACCAGATAGTACAGATAGGCAATAGAGATATAATCACCTAGAACCTGAAAATTCAGAGAGATCCTGGAATCCAAATTAAACTTGATTTTACATCTAATTGCAATAGGTTTTCCTTCTAAATTTCAAGTATTTTTTAATAATAGCATCACAAATACCTAACCAGCAAATACAATGTTGCACTAGTTTGATGTTCCATCGGAATCTCAGAGGTATGACTCAATTCATTCACAGGAGTCATTGTTTGGCAGGCCTCCAGGACAGGAGCTCAAGCGATAAAGGAAGTTAGATCAGTTGACCAAAAGGAAATAAATCAGACTATTTGAATACTTGCTCAATGGGGAACAGAAAATTGGCATGAGAAGAATTTGACACTGAATCAAGTTTTGGAACAAAACTTTAGATGGACCACTCAGTAGATAAAGAACTGGCTGGATGGCTGCAGGCAAAGGGTTGTGGTCAAAGGCTCAATGTCCGGCTGGAGACCAGTAACGAGTGGTGTACCTCAGGGATCGGGGTTGGGACCAGTCTTGTTCAACATCTTCGTTGCTGCCATGGACAGTGGGATTGAGTGCGCCCTCAGCAAGTTTGCCGATGACACCAAGCTGTGTGGTTCGGTTGATACGCTGGAGGGAAGGAATGCCATCCAGAGGGACCTTGACACGCTTGTGAGGTGGGCTGATGCCAACCTCATGAAGTTTAACCATGCCAAGTGCAAGGTCCTACACCTGGGTCAGAGCAATCCCAGGCACAGCTACAGGTTGGGCAGAGAAGAGATTCAGAGCAGCCTTGCAGAGAAGGACTTGGGGGTGTTGGTCCATGAGAAAACGAACATGAGCTGGCTTCAGTGTGTGCTCGCAGCCCAGAAAGCAACCGTATCCTGGGCTGCATCAAAAGGAGCGTGACCAGCAGGTCAAAGGAGGTGATCCTGCCCCTCTACTCTGCTCTTGTGAGACCTCACCTGGAGTATTGTGTGCAGTTCTGGTGTCCTCAACATAAAAAAGGACATGGAACTGTTGGAACAAGTCCAGAGGAGGCCACGAGGATGATCAGGGGACTGGAGCACCTCCCGTATGAAGACAGGCTGAGGAAGTTGGGGCTGTTCAGCCTGCAGAAGAGAAGGCTGCGTGGAGACCTCAGAGCAGCCTTCCAGTATCTGAAGGGGGCCTATAAGTATGCTGGGGAGGGACCTTTCTTGAGGGACTGTAGTAATAGGACAAGGGGTAATGGATTTAAACTTAAACAGGGGAAGTTTAGGTTGGATATAAGGAGGAAGTTCTTTACTGTCAGGGTGGTGAGGCACTGGAATGGGTTGCCAAGGAAGCTGTGAATGCTCCATCCCTGGCAGTGTTCAAGGCCAAGTTGGACTGAGCCTTGGGTGGCATGGTTTGGTGTGAGGTGTCCCTGCCCATGGCAGGGGGGTTAGAACTTGATGATTGTAAGGTCCTTTCCAACCCTAATTATTCTATGATTCTAACAATAGCAGCCCTTCCAATTTGACGTAGGAGCATCAGTGCTGTTCACAAGGGTGTGCTACCTTCTTTCTTCCCCAGATAAAAAGACGCTACAAATCATTTCAACAAAAAGCAGTAATTAGCCAACAACCTCTTTTGTAGCAGTCACTGACCTTTTGAATCCAAATGCTTCTGGGTTGCTTAAAGCCAGGGAGAAGCTCTTTTCGCCTTTTTTCTCACAGAACCACCAGTGAGAAGTCAGAATTTGTTGCAGGAGAACCTGAGATTACCCTGAAATTTGGCTTTTTATATTACAAATGCAATGAATTTGTAATTGTAAAATAAAATGCAGGTGAACATCTGAGTACTTCGTGTGTGCTACCACTGCTCATGTGTGCCACAAATCGTCTTGTAGATACTAAATAAGAAGCACGTTTGGATACACATTCTGTCATGAAATTAAACTTGCCTTCTGAAAATGTATTCCTATCAAACATATGCTTTTACAGGTCACAAAAATGTCACATATCTTTCAATATTTGGAGCATTCTCAGATTTGCTCACATTAAGAAAATATGCAGCATAATGGTGTAACATCTTGCTAGAACAAATGGCAATGAGCATCTAATATCAATACATTTATCAATTGCCACCTATCTGTATATCAAATGCAATCAATTATTAAATGTAAACAAAAACAGACCTCTTAAAAATCGATTTACCAGATGAGAGGAGACTGTAGTTAGCAAGCCGAGTGTGAAATTTACATGTAGCTCATGAAGAAGTGATTACTTATGGAATTAATTGATTTTAGAAATGAATCTGAGGATGTTACATTATGGCATTAAAAGGAAATGAAGCTGAAGATCTATTTTATGTCCATGAGAAACATGCTTATTTTTTCCTTCCATGTACGGCCAACCCCAGAAGCTGTGGCCCACCAAGAAGTCCCTACTCAAAACCGTAATATTCCCCATTATCCATCTCTGTAACGCTTAAACTCTTGCCCCTTTCTTATTCCCCTCATGGCTGCACTGTTTGTCCACAGCTGGGTTGTGTCCTGATTTGGTGTCAGCAATTCCTTTGTCAGAAGTCTTGATACTGAGATTCAGTTTTCAACCTGCTGAATCATCACTCAAAAATGCATCTTCTCACAAATTATTTCCACCATGAGACCTCCCACGTTTCAGACATGCTTCAGTGTTCATCTATTGTCAGCCTTATCCCTTCATCATCTTGCAGTTTCTCTGTGCCTCCCTTCCTATTGATGCTTATAGGCAAGATGTTCTTGCTGAATCATATTCAGGCTGCTCCACAGTACTCGTTTTGTCTGCCTCATCTGTGAAAGCTGAAAGGAGAATGTGTAAGAGAATCCCCAAATAAGCAAGTCCTTTACTACACACTCTGCATTACTGTTCACCTTTGAAGCACCTTAGCACAGTGCTATCTGGCTCAGAATTCCTGACGAGTTTCTAAGAGCTTTCCCACATTCTTGGAGAACTTTAAGGAGAATGAAAACTCTTACGCTGGAGGACAACCTACAGCAAACCACCCCACAAGGTGTGCGACCAGTGTTTTTGAAGTTTTCTCTTTACCACATTAATCCAAGACACTAGTGGGTACTTTGAAAGGATTTTTCCACCCTTGCAGAGTAAGGCTGCTGACCCTAGCCACTTTGTCCCTGCGTAAACACTTAGGCATAGTACAAATTCCAAGGTTTACTTTTGGAACAGACACCATACTCCTTTATGGCAAGTTAAGACTGCAGTAAACCCGTCACCTGTCCTTCCAGAGCACTGCTTTTAATTCTGACAGAACCACCTCACAGGCGTTGGGCCATCGGAACCTTCGGCAGCCCTCCTGGGTGCCAGTAAGTTGCTGTTTCCCCAGAGCGACCCCACTGCGAGGGGTGGTGGGTGGGGTGTCTGTGCCCCCAAGGGAGACTCCGGTGCCCCAAGGGGAGACCCCCTCCACCCTCCCAGGAAAGCAGCACCCCCCTTGTCCAGGACGCCCCCACCACCGCCCCAGCCGACCCAACCCTTCTGCCCCGCAGCCGCCTGCCCTCCCTCGTTGCCATGGCGCCGTGAGAGGCCGGGCCCACGGCAGCAACGCGCCCGTTGATTGGCTGCGGGGCAGAGTCCAACCGGCGGGTGTGGTGCTAGGCTGTGTCAAGATGGCGGCCAGGTAAACACGGTAGGGGAAGGTCGGTGTTGGTGCTGCTGGGCGGTGGGGGTCCGGAGGTGCCGTCTGTGCTGTCCTGTCGCCGTTTACAGCGCTGTTTGTCTGTGTTTGCTGCCCTCGGCTCGCTGCCTTCCACAGCGGACTCTGCTCTTCGTCCTTCCCTCGGGGCCGGCGGAGCGCACCAGTACCCGGCCAGGCGAGGGGAGGCGGTGGTTATGTGCGGGGAAGGCTGGGACGTGCTCTCAGCCGCCCGTGGGGAGAGGCGGGAGGCGTTTGCTGCCATAGAGCCCTTAAGCAGAAAGCAGCTGTAAGCAAGTGCGAGGTGGTAAAACTAAAGAACAGGAAATCCCCCGCTTCTGTCTGAAATAGTAAGTATAGAAGCTTTATAGGTGTCTGTCTCAAACGTCTGATGTTAGTTCTCTCAAGAGATGCTGAAATATTTGTGATTATGTGTTTTGCTGTTTCTTTATTCTACAGGCTGATGATGTTTCTGTCTTGGAAAGGGTTACCTGATGTACCTCTGATGTCTTTGCAGTGACCTGAAGTGGCTTGGGCTTGTTTAAACTGGGAGATGTGGAGTGGACTGTTGCCTCCAGGACTGAATGAAAGCGATGTTGACTTAAGTTCTGATGATGGAGACAGTTCCTTCTCAAAGGAGGATGTGAAAGATGTTGAAGGAGCTCAGGTTCCTGAATTGCAGGAGAATAGACCTGAAAGTAATGCCACCAGGGAGCCCGTTGTGATATCTGCAATACCTGAAGAAAATGAATCTCGGCCATGCCCTTCTGGAATTTCTTTACATACGTGGAACGTGGGTATTGTTACAGGTCTCCAGTTATCCAGAGCATGAATGCACCATACTCAAAGATGAATGGCTACTTTTTAAATCCAGATAACTCCCTGTTGAATATTCAATATCCAAACCTGAAATAATATAGAGGGTGATCAAAATGCATTTGCCATAATATATCTTAGTTTGTTTCAAGTAAGGTGAGCAGGTATTTACATAGGAAGTGACTTTTTTTTCCCCTCCCCTAGTGCAGTGGTGATTGGTGGCACAGCAGGAAGATGTTTGGATAACTGTGTAAAGACTAGTGTTTTGGTAGCAGATGGGCTCAGAGCTTCTTTGTAGCTGCTTTCTACATCAGTTGGAAGGATTTGGAGCTCAGTATGTCAGCCACTGCACTGGTGATATGTATCTGAAGTACAGATGTGCCCCCCTGCTTTCTGTAGGGGTTAGTTGCAGGCATTCAGACTCATAGTTGCTTATAATCCCTCGATTTTCCTTTGCATGTAGAGACTGAAAAAGTGAGTATAAACAAAGTGATCTGTGTTTTAGGCTTTTTGAGTCAAAATGAGAATTAGGAAAAACTAGCTACTCTCCTCTATCCTCCATGTAGGAGGAAATATGTACACAGAATTTCAGTCCATGTAGATAGATAGCTGTGCAAGGACTAGGCTGTCAGCAGTGCTTGGAATCCAGCTACCAGCTAGGCAATAACAATGCATGGAATAGCTCAGGAGCTTACAACCAGCATAAGTGTATTCAGTGTCATGTCCCAGGAGAAAGTTGTCAAGTTTGAATAATCCTGGGATGTAGAAAGAGGTGAGGAAAGAGCCAATTCTTGTTTAATACCATCAGAGTTGGATGTTCTCATTGATAAGTTTAATGTAATGGTATGATGTTATTATATGCATATATAGTGTGTGTATATAAGTAGGTATGTAATTTATATGCATAGGTGTAACAAAGACCTGTGGATAAATAAGATATTAGGACAACATTTCTCAGCATGTCATATAATATTTCCTTTTTTAAAAAAGGAAAATAAATAAAAAAATACTTATTTGCCTTTCTTAATCTTGTAGAAATTTCTGGAGCTCCAGAAGAAAAGCCATGAAATGAAAACCCAGTCGAAACAGGAAAGCAAAGGCCGGAAAAGAAAGCGCCGCAGAAAAGGTGTTTTATATAGTAGCAGGATTTATTTCCTCACAGTGGAATTAGTAATAAATACTTTAGAAGTGGGATTCGCAGGCTTGAGGAGGGATGTTGTTTTTGTTTGGGTGTTCTGTTGTTGGGTTTTTGATCTGTTTGGCTTTTTCTTTGCCGAGGGGGGAAGAGTTGTGGGGTTTTGGGTTTTTCTTGTATGTTGTTTTTTTGATTCTTATCAAGATTTGAATGCTCGAGTTCATGTTTTATAGTTATTATCCAGGATTTTGTTTTTCAGTTGTATGAATCACTTGTAGGACTAGGTTGTGAGTTGCTGCTTAAAGTTCAAGTCGTGTACTTGTCCCCTTCTTAACAAGGAGATAAAACTTGCTCAGTTAATACTGATTTATAATGGTTAAGTGTATTTCAGTAATTCTATAGAACATACTTTGTGTATTCTGGTTAAAATGTCTTCACAGATACTGTAGGAGTTTCTTTGTATGAAAAGTCTTGCAGTAAGTGGTTTAAAACCACATGGTCATTGGGTAAAAATCCTCATGTGTCAGTCTTTCAAATAAAATGTGACCAAGTAGAGTTCTGTAACTTCATTGGATGCTGTAGTGTATTACTGTGTAATGTTGGATTTTATTCTTTCCCCTCCTAGGAAAACAGAAACAGAGTGATGACGCAACTAAGAGGTAAAACTGGTCAGTGTGATTATTTGAGGTCTGGTTTTAATATTGGGCAAAGCTTATAATGCACATGCATGACCATAGCTTTGAACATGGTGTGAAATGTCAGCTGCAGTTGTTCAGTGTCTTTGTTGGGCAGGCTGAATGTGATACCAGTGGTTGCTTGATTTGAAAAATCAACACGAATGTGCTGAATGTAACTTAAAATAGACTTAATGTTATTCCTAAATATGTTTTGCATGTGATAACATACAAGCTCCTCTTCAACCTGTTCCATCTGCTCTTCTTTTTCCTCCTTGGCAGGGTTAGGCTTATGGTTGGACTCAGTTATCTTAAGGGTCTTTTCCAACCCAAATGATTCTTGAGTCTATAAGCTTGCTTTTAAGATTCTGGAATTAAGAAGGGAAGGAATAATTAATTTCACTTCTGTTAGAAACTGAATGGGTGAAAAGAGCATGTCTGCCAGGTGGAAGAGTTTCTTTTAGCATTTAAAAGAATATTACAAATTGTGGAAAGGAAGCTGATTATATTAATGACTTCTTGTGTCTTTGGTTTTAGTAGCCAGCAGTTGGCAAATGAAGAGAAATGGAAAGAGCTTACACAATACTTTGGAATCAATGATAGATTTGAAACGCCTGTGGATAGCAGGGCTCCCCAAAAGGTGACTGTTGATACAAAAGCAATGTCAGCTTGTACTTCACAGTTAAAGAACTTGGCCTTAATAGAGTTAGGAGGAAAACTGAGACTCTTTAAAAGTGAGTAAATGATAAAGTTACACTGAGGAAGGATAATTTTGTGTACATTTTAAAGTTAATTTCCTTTTATATATTTAATCAATTGTAGTTCAATAGAGTAGCTGCTGTGCTTTCTTTTGTGACAGTATCCACACTTCCTGTCTGGTTCTGTATCATAAGACACAAAACACTTCACATGTGTTGTTTAAATTTTTGTTTTCTTTGGTTTTAATCATATTTTAACTTTAAAATTTGTCACCTAAATCCTTTGGTTGACAACATGGGCTATAGGAATTAGACAGCCAAACCCACTGTACAATTTTACTGGATTTATAACCCATTATGTTCATGAATACTATTGTGTAACCAGGCATAATTTGAAATAAATGGTGCAACACAATGAGCAAGTTAAGAAATGCATCACATTATGAGTTCATTGTAGCTCTGTTCTGTACTTCTAGTAAAGGCCTGTGTAAGTTCTATGACATGAAATGTTCAGTGAGTCTCCTTTGTGATATTTCTTTTACTTTCATTTGCCTGAAGTAAGTTTCTGCATGCAAGTCAGGAGACATTGTTTGCTTCTGCCTGAGTTCTTGCTGTTAGTGGATATTTAGTTGTCCTTACACTGCGCAGGATAGACCTAGAATGAGGCCCAAACTGTTAAAAAGCAGATGTTCTTCATGCAAGTCCAGAGATTTAATCACTAGTGGAACGTATGTGTCCTTAATTTCAGAAAGATACCTAACAGAATTGGCTGTCACTGCAAGTTCCAGTTGGGCACTTTACCACCTGGGTAATTCAAGTGCAGTGTTTGCAGATTGCTGTTTCTTAAGAATTGCTTTTTTGCTTTCATCTTTGAAAAACAGTGTATGTTACAAAACCGTCAAAAGTGTTTGCTTCAGCATCGCTAAGATTTAAAACCAGCGAGGCTGTAAAGTCTGTTATGAGAGTTCTCTGTGACGTTCTGAAGCTGGTGCCTCCTTCTATGCTACCCTTCAGAAGTTTCCGACTATAATTTCCAGTAAACATTTACTTTTTATTGTTACATTACTTGTAAATATTGTTGTAAAACAAGTTCTATTGATCACAAAGGTTATTTTGTCATTCTCAGAGGTTAAATTCTGAAGCTTTTTCATTGTTTTCCATAGAACTGCTAGAATTCTTAATTTATTAGCACAGCAGAGTGGCACCGTGCCAGAACTCAGTTTTTGGATCAAGATAAGATCTGAGAACTATAACGATACAGTGGTAATTGCCATTCTTCGTGTTACCTGACACATATACTTCACATTATGTTTAGAAAGCTCCAGGGATGGAAGAGATAAGCCAGATCTTCAGATGAAATTTTATTGTGACAGGCATAAACTAGTCCGTGTAATTTTTTTAACCTACAGTATTATCCTGCACATGAGGTGGAACTAATGCAATGATTTGTGCTCAGACGGCCTTTCAGTGAATTCTTAATTATACTGTCCATTACAATACATAGACAAAGTGATTTGTGTTACATAGAAATTACAGGTTTATGCAGCGTCTTAAAGAATCTTATGAAAGAAAGATGCTCCCTTTAAATGTGTTATTTCTTTTTGTCCTAAAAAGATTTACTTTTCTTTTTCTAGTCTGGCCTTGAACTTAGCATAGAGAAGTCTGTGGCTGAAGGTGACATTGATAAGGCTGAGGAGCTGAGTGATAGATTAGCTGCTCGTGAGGTAAGTGGGCGATTAACAAAAGCTCTGAGAAAACATTTAGTTTTGTGCAGAAAATGTCTTAACTAAAATAGCTCTGAAGATGGTTTGGGGCATCTTTCCTGTTTCTTAAGCAGATTTCTGTCAGTGATTGAAGGATTTTGCTGCTGATCTAGTAATGCTTGGATACCCTGTAGTTATGAATTAGAACTGAAAATACAACCATGAACAATCCTAAGTAACCTTGCTTTAAAGCCTTCATGCTGACTCTGTGAGTCAGAGGAGTCAGTCACTAGTCATCTGTATGGAACTTTAGATTTTTCGGCATGTTGCAAGCCAAGAAAACAGCAGTAGGATGTTCTTGTCCTGTCTGTTCGTTGTGTCTTAGTTTTCAATTCACATTCCCTCTTCAATAAGCTTGGGAAGCCTGAAGAAAGGTAGAGATGTAGCATAGAGCAAGATGTGCCCAAATAAGGATGAATACACCCAAACTTGTACACCAGTGCTTTTTTCCATTATGTTCATGCGCTTGGGAGTTGATGTCTGGAATAATTCTGAAGAATGGGAATAGATGGATGTCAAACATCGCTGTAGCCTTAGAACAATGCTTATAGAATGAATGGATTTTTTTTTCTCCTTGTCATCATTTTTAGTAATGTAAATGCCTATCTAAAAAAAGAAACAAGTGAGAAACTCTATTTTTTCACAATGTCTTGTTGGTTGGTGTATCTGAGTAGTTCTATGAGCTTTGCTGCTCGTTGCTGTTCTATTTGTACACAGGGGAGAAAAAGCAAAGGAAGAAAATTAGGATAAAAAGATGGTTGGAATAGTTTTGAAGCCAGCTGAGAAAATAGTAAGTAAGAGCTATTTGAGAGGAGTGGAGAAGCTATAATATTTAAGTCATCTGATATAATTTAAATCATAAATATTCTAGATTTATATTAGAAATTAATTATGTAGTACTTGCTTTCATTCCTCTATCTTGCATGCTCTTTCACACAGAGGTAATGGAAGTTTTCTGTCCACTATATATACTACCAAAATTCAAAGGTATTGGAAAAGGATTAAGAAGGGAAAGACAAATTCTGAACACTTCTCGTTCTCACACAAATACTTAAAATGTTTCCTAATCACAGGGTTTTAAGCTAAGCTTTAATGTAAGAGTGCAGATTTAAGTCTTTTAATACAATATAACACAATATTGTGATGGCTTTAAAAACGGATGTATTATGAAATCAGAAATACAGTTCTTAAGGTTCCCTAACTAAGGTTAACTAAAACTAACTGTTCCTTGGTATTGTTCTTTCACAATCATTAAACTCCTGTATTTAGTCACACCGGTCAGTTTCCAATGACTAGACTTTTACCTGCCTTTCACCAGTGATCACAAAACTTCAGTCCTCAAAGATAACAGCTATTGACAGTGATAGGAATGTGTCCTGATTTTCCCTTTAATTCGGACCAGCTTCTCACTGTGATACTGCTGTATTACTTTTCATGCATACAACATGAAAAACCCTTGCAGTTCTCCTTCACAAATGTCATTATCCCATCTAAAGTGGTTAGAGTATCATAATCAATAAAACATACTGAGGTTCTAGTGCAAATTGTTTGACTATAAAAACAAATTAATGTAAGAAGTTTTAAGGTTTTGTAATATTTATGATAAACTGTTAATCTGGTTTTTGTAGCCATGGGATTGTACAACATCTAGCATATCCCAGGTGCTACTGCAATGTATTATTATTTGTGGAACATTAGCTCCAAATTGTTGACTTTCAAATATTAGCATGTTGTAATTCTGAAATCAAAATGCTTGAAACATTATTAGTATTCACAGCCTTCACTTGGTTTTGGTTAAGTGGGTTTGTCTGAATAAATAGTATGTTGAAGGAAGGAAAACTCAAATGACTCTGGCTTGATCTCATGAGGAGCTCTGTTGAGGCAGAATCCATGTGGATTCACTGGAGTTCTCTACTGTTGTAAAGATGTGCAGCATTAACCACTGCAAGATTCATTTTCCTTTGTGGTTTTTACGAAGCTGTATTTTCTTTTAATTGACCCTTTAAAATACTTTTTGTTCTAAGGAACTCATTCTAACAGTGGCTAGTTCTGGTTCAGTGCAGTGCTATAGCAAAGGATTTCATTATGGGAGATGTTGGTTCAAAAATCACTGTGTTTGTATATGAGTGCAATTAATGAAATACTTTCATATTGAGGAGGAAAGTAGGGATTATATAAATACTATGCAAGTTAAATGTCCCTTTTAAAACTCATTTTACGCAATACTTCTAAGAAGTGAGTTTATTTTTAAAGTATGTGGCTATTTGTATGCCTCTAACTTCCAAGTGCAACACAATGCTGAGAGCAGGTCAGGTGTGGAGCCACACTATGACTATTGAAGTACACCACTTCTGAAGTCTAGAGAAATAAGTGGATGAATTATTGTTCCTTTATCTCACCATCATCTTTTTATGTATAGTTTTCAGTTTTCTTGAGCAGTGTTGCAGGGTTCGGGGGCAGGGAGTGTGTGAGAAGGAGCTGCCTTCTGTTTGGGGTGCAGCCCCCCTCGCAGCCATGTGAAGAATGTTCAGTGGGTAGGTGTTCTTTTTGAAATCAGGTGTATGGGGTTTTAGTCGGCACCATTTTCTTTTGCAAGAAGCAGTGACTGGAACCTGCTGATAAAGCTTTTGCTTTGAGGCACAGATCCCAGAGTTCTTAAAGCCGTTTCCTGCCTTAATAAGTGAAACTAATTTTTGATGTATAACATTTATAAGCCTGTGAAACTGATAGGGCAGCTTCAGTATTTAGAAAAAAAACCAACCAAAAATAAACAGATGATGAGAATAGGCAGTAAAAACATGTCCTAAAAAGCAAAGGAAGGCCAAAATGATGCTGTCAATGTGCTATCACTATGACACAGTGAGAAAAGGTTTTCAGAAATCAGATTCCTTGAAAATCAGTGATGATTTAGGCAATATGCATAATCTACCAGCTGTGAGTGGATGACTGAAATTTACATCCTAAAAACCTAAATGATACTGCCTCAGGGTTTGGGGTATTTTTGTTTCCATGTGGTACTTGTTGCAGGTTCTTTAAGGAAAATGTTGTACTACTGCTGTAAATGAGGCTTTGGGCAGTATGTTATTTGTTGCTTGCTTCTGGTTTGGTGAATGATCACAAATTTAGATCGATACTTAATCTAGTAGTGCTCAAGTTTTTAGACTGAGAGGAATTGGAACTTGGATACCTTATGCATGAAGGTCTTCATTTACTCGTGACTGCATGTGTGGTTTCATATGTAGCTTTTGAGACTAGCTAAAAATGTGTTACCACTCTTTTATTGGCATTTTAATTTTTGTTAAAATTAATTGTTCTTATGTGATGATGAAGAGTCTGATCTCTTGGCAGATCTCACTACGAAGTATTGCTTCTTCCTTGTCTCCTGTTGCCATCCTGGTTTCTGGGCTAGAAGAGTGATTGGACTTGTTTGGGTTACCAGGGTAGCAGATCTCTAACCATAGCATCCTTGGATATCCCCCTAACCTGTTCTCTTGTGAGGTGTTGTGTTGCACTCAGAGTTCTAGTGATCCTGAAATTCTTGTTTGCATTATTTTATACATTGGTGAAATTCTTCCTGAGAGAATAGGGTCAGGTCTACATTATATTGTCTAGGGTAATTTAGCCCCTCAGTACCTCTGCTTCTGTACCCAGACTGCTTCTAGAACTCTGTCTAGCTTGAGCATCTGGGTGCTGTGATGCAGTTACAGTGTATGAGGCCAGCACTGCTTTGAATTTGTGTGGAGCATCCACATAATGCAGGTGGGTTACACTGCTTAATCTGAATTCACTGTGGGTTTTTAAACACACTTAGACTGGATTATTTCATTAATACCTACAACATAATACTGGTAGTATTAAATAACTAGCAATTAGTTGCAATGCACATGGTATCATATGAACAGTTAAGGTTTATTATTGTAACTGAGTTGCTGTTTTTGTTATAACATTCCAGGGCTTTCAGCAAGGCAGTCTCCTTCAGGTTTTAAAGTTCTGCCGTTCAGGTGTAGAATGGCATACATCAAGCTAGTGTTGGAACACTGTATTTCATTTAATAATGACTTGTTTAACCTGAGAGATGCCAGTAGAAGTGTCGATATTAATGTAGGAGTTACAACGAGCGTTGTTAAGAGAATGAAGTTTATGTGGACACTTAGCTGGGCCAAGATAAAATGGTTAATTTGGTCATGATCTAGAGTGAGGTAGTTGATATTTAATGGCAGCAGGTACTTGGATATGTAGCTGGGAACAGACAGTTGGAATTATACCAACTTTTCTAATGCTTTTGAAAAACCTTTTTTTGGAATAACATCTTGAAATGGACTTTAATTTTTCCTGCTGTGCTTGTGGGAATCTGCCTAGACCTTTGGTGATAAAATTGGAGCAACGTGTGCATAGTGGAAGTGTTTATCCTTTTGAATAAGGGCTGTATGAGGAGATAGTTGGTAATTTCACTTTGCTATAACTCGGTTTCCATTTGGAGTGAAATTTCTAAAGGTTCTTTTCCTAATCAAACAATATTATTTTAATGATCTGCCTCCCCAGTGTATAAACCTACAAAATATTTTCCAAGCTTATCTTCCCCCTGGAGAAATAATTTTTCATAGTGCTTTTGTACTCGAATCACTTTGTGATGTCTCAAGAAGCAGAACGCAGATTTCTGATGTCTCTAATATTCTGAAAACTAATCTGGCTAAACCTCAAACTTTGCACTTGCTTGTGGGTTGTGTGAACTGCCTGGTAGGTAGGTGCCACATTGTCTAAGAGCACATTAGCCCGAGGACTGTAACTTGAACGTGACAAAATAATCTTGACCATATTCGACTTGCTGTCAAAAAGAACTTCTGAAATATTTTGTAATTTAGTGTGCTAAATTACTGGAGTAGTTGTCAGGCTCTAAATAGCGCAGACTTCTTGACAGCAGTGTTCCTAAGTGCTTAGCTTCGTGGCTTCTGGCATTTTGGTGAAAGACTTCTTAAAAAGCTGCAATTTATGGGGAAACATTGGTATTGTGATCAAGTGTAAATGAAAGATCTGCATTGTAATTGATGGAATGAATTGGCTATTTACTAGGGTATCATTCTCATGTTACAGCAAGATCAGTCCCCCTGCTGTCTTCAAAATTTGCTTCATCAGTTTTGACCATTTTCTCATGATCGAATTAGTATCTGATGTCTGTGAGTAACTTCCAGCCATATAATTTAGAATGGGAAGTACACGAGCAAGGTTGTGTGTCGTGACCATTGAGAACCGTTCTGGAAGCTGTTTTCCATTAGAAAATCTGGATAGGATATGGTAGATCATGAGGGTGTACACACGTTACTGTTTCAGATGGGCGGATTATAGTGCTTGATGCTCTTATAGTGGTAAAATAGATCTTCTGAATTCTGTGTGGTGTTCGCAGTTCATTGTAGTGCTTTGAGGTACCTGAAGAGATTGATGCAGTTTTATAGGGAATGTAACCAAACACCCATTAACTTGGAAGTCTTGCTGTTGAGGGACCTGGGGTAAAAAAAGAAGAGTTTCTCCTTTTTATCTCTGAGGGATTTTCCTTCTAACATTTAGTGGAGGTGCTTCCAAATCTCTCTCTTCATTGAGGTGGTTTTCTTTTAACCTTTGGAACATGGCAGGGTTATCACCTAGAATTCCATTCTTCCGCTCCCTTAATTATGTATATCTTTGCCTTAACAAACCTTAAAAAAAGATTTCAGATGTTACAAGTCTAATTAAAGAGACAGACAAAGCACAGTTTATACTGTAGATTTTTTCTGCAGTTCAATTAATCAGCATGTTTTCTCTTTTAATTAAAACCATTTTAGTAAATTAAAGCCCACAGCAAAACACATATATAATTTGTTTGTAATTAGCTCTTAATTGGTGGTAGTTGAAGCTTAGCACCCTTGGTTTCTTTCTTCATGATTGCCATTTTATTAGCAGCCAGTCATTAATTAATCTTTTTTTCTAATTAGCTTATAAAACTGTTGATGGCACATTATTGTAAATGTGATTTTAAGTTCAAAGCTTGTTAATAAGCTTTCTTACTTAGAAGAACAGAGATAAAGAAATTGCTGAAAACAGTACTACAGTTCTTTTTTTGAAACTGCCTTTGTTATAAGGGGGCTGTGTAAAGCATCTAGCAGCTTATAGTTAATTTTTTAATGCTGGGTTTTCTCATGAATGGAAGAAGTTACTTGCATTTAAATGTTTAAATCTAGCAAAGGGTTTACTGTTAGAACAGTGCTCTGTCCTTGCTCCATTACTGTGTCATCCAAATATCATTTTGTGGTGTAATACACAGCATAAAAATACAACAAAGATATTACAGAGTATTTTACAGTGGAAGTTGAGCATGCCATTGAAAGGGGACAATTTTCACTGCAAAATCCACTTGGTATTCTTGTTTGCTTTATATATTTTATATACGTCAGCAATGGATAACATTCCATAACATAAAAGGAGAAAATCATTGCTAGAGGCAAGCCTGAAATAGCCAGATTCATATTTGATGAGAAAGTGTAACACTGTATTAAAAGGCTGTTTGGCTTCTCTGGTATGATCATAGGATATTTCAGGAGCTGTTTCAATATAGATGTTTTGTTGGAGCTTCTGTAGGTTTAGCATTTTGTGCCTTTTACCTAAATATTTCTGGAGCAGTTCTTGAATCTGTTGTCTCATTGCTTGTATCATACAACATTTACTTGCACAGTTTATCTTAATGAGAATTCCTTGCTTGATGCTATTTAGTGTGAAATGTCTTGATTTTCAGGGAAGTTTTCTGGAAGTTCCAGTAGGTTCTGTTGCAACTTAATAAAAATGTTTACTCTTTTGCTGAACTTTACATCCTATTTCAACTTCAGCCATTTCTTTGGTTGTTTTAAAAGTGTTTTATGATGCTGTGCAAGAAACACTAGAAAGGGATAGCTGACAAGGAAAAAATTAAAAATTGGATAAAAAGTAAATGAATAATGTCATATTACTAAAAAGATGAGAGGCTAATTTGTGCCGACTTTTTGCTAATTTTGTTCAAGCCTCAAAATGAGGAGCTGTCACCCGTTCTGTGTAGCACTGATGACAGTGCCAATGATCCATGAAATAAGCTGCCGCTGGCTTTGTTCTGATAAGAATGAACAAATCTGCACAATGTACGGCTCCCAGAATCTCATTTTCATACTTGCATGCAGGCTAAAAGAAATAAGCTGTTTGCAGGCTTGATTAATCAGACATTTGAGGGTTTTTTGTCTCTTTGATCTCTTTCGTCTCCTAGGTAACTTGCTTGACATTAATGTTGAGCTTGAGTAAAGACAATCAGGAATTGTAGACCAAACTGATATAAAAATTAAAGACCTTAACACTTTAAGTACTCCAGTAATGGTTCCGCTTTACTTCAGAAAACATCTGTTTTCATTTAATTAAAGAACAAAAGAGAACGGCATAAATATTTTTCATCGAGACCTGTTATTCCATAAAAAGTTAAAGTATGATAATTGGTATTCTAAAATAAATGCCTTGAAACTCTTCAAAAAGAAGCCAAGCTTCAGAAATGCGTTACAAGGTAACAATTTCAGATGAGGAGAAAATTCTCCTTTATGCTACATTAAACATCTAGAGGAAGATATTTGACATGATTATTGATCAACTTCAGAATGGAAGGGTCTTTGCCCTGTAGGAATTAAGTTGTTTTTGTTAAGTTTGCTTAAAAAATACATAGATGTACATATATATTGTGTTACAGGGATGAACCATTCTATCAGCTTTACTACCCAATATGATTTACACACTTTAAACCTGTAAAATTGAAAGGAATTTAGAGGAAAAAAAAATGTCGCAGTGCGTTTGCTTGAGGTTATGCAGACGCTTTTACAAATCTTCCAAGTGGCTGTAAAGATGAATGCCTCAAGGGTCTAGCCAGGGCCCTGCTTTTCCAACCAGCTAAAGCCCTTATCTTAAATCCAAGCAAAGTACCATTAATCTTTTTGAAAGACCTTTTATGGCTTTTAATATATCCCAAATTAGAACATTTTACACCCTTGGTTCCTGAAATATGGTGATAAAAAGCCTTTAGAGCTTAATTTTCCTTACTGCGTGCTCTGACCAATTTGCAGTTCTTTGTGATAATGTTTAGACACCTTAATTAAAATGCAGCAAAATATTGGATGTTCTATATGGAAAATGCTGATACTTTGACTACACAAGAAATTGTTGTATATATTTTTATTCATGCTTTCTTGCTTCTTTTAAGACTGTATTTTATTGAGTTATCTGATGACCTGAAATGTTTGGGGTTTTTTTTAATGTAAAACCCATTGACCAAGCTTTTATGGTTTTCTTTGTGGACAGGGTGGGAAGGCAGGATGTATGTCTGGGTGTGGGTGGGAGCAGAAGACGTTTAATCTGACTAGAATGTTTGTGTGTGTTTATGTGCAACATATTTGACTCTGTGTAGCCTAGAAATTACAATGTTAATGCTGCAAAATACTTCTCTTTTTATTTCCATATACACTACAGAGGATCTTACTATCCCTTTTTTTTTCCCCTTTTCAAAGACAGAAGAATTCATTCTGTCTTCCAAGAAATACAGATCAAAGTATTTTTCTGCAGCACTTGTGTGCACCTCACATGTATATTTGTATGTTTCTAAGGTTCAATACGCCATTAAAATATATTTTAAGGAGCTGCTGTTATTCATTATATAGTAAGAGTTAATATTCAAGTGTGTTAGGAGGTAAGATACCGTTCAGGAATGGTCATGGCTGTGCTGATTGACTGACTCCAGCCATTAGATTGCACTGGTTTTTAAGGCAATAATTGTCCTGTTTCAATTAACAAGTAAGCATTTCTTGAATTTCTTTTCTAGGTGAGTTTTCTTCAGCATTTTTATACTGCAAGCATTAAAGTTAATAGGTGCCCTTAAATATGAAGTGACAATGCAAATAGGAGAATGTTACATCTTCTGGTCTCTGACTTGAGATTTGCAGTTCAGATGTTGGCATTGAATTACTGATTATATAAAATGTTAATACTCGGAGGACAAATGATGTAGCTAACAGTATGGAAGTTTTGAAATGTCTGGCTACATGAATTATTTTGTGCATTGAGGTGATTCCATAGGTACATATTTATGACCTTACGTAGATGAAAACCTTTAGCTTTCCTTATTTTGCGCATTTTGCTTTTAAAATATTATGCTTGTGTTGCCAGTGTTTGGAGCCTCAAACAACGCACAGACTGATGTGCTTAGTGCAGGTGCACAGGTAGCCTTTCTGCAGAAAGCTTTGAGAGCCTACTTTGGACCATAAGGGCTGTAAGGTAGAATAGCTTATAGTGGTGCTGGTTTGTTTTGCTTTGTTTACAAAATAATCTCCTCCCTACATGGTAAGTGTTTGATGGGAGACCTGTAACAGATGTGCCAGTGCATCTACAAGCAAAGATGTCTTCTGAGTTCTCGCTCATCTTACCTGAATAAAATGTGTCTCAGGAAATAAGAATTGCTTGCATAGATGCCTACAGACTATTTGAAGTATATTACTATTAATAGTGGAACTCTCGCCAAAGCGTTAAGGAGCATCCTTTCACTCTCCCATGCCTTTCTTGTTTGATGCTTCTCTGAGGTTTTGGAGAAATTGAGAAGATCCAGTCAGAAGCTATTAGCTAACTCCAGGAGGCTTTGGAGTGGATAGGAAGAAAAACCTATTTGTCCACATCAATTTGTAGCACCTCTGGCTAAGTGAATTGCTTGTTTGTCTTGGAGAAAAGCGGTAACTTTTGAGACAAATTCTTCTGTAATTCATAATTTAGTGGCAGATAATGTCAAGTCATGGCAGAAATCCCAAAACATAACAATAATGAACAGGTTATGAATGCTGCTTAAAGAAAATGATCAGGTCGCAGTTCACAGTATCTTCTTGATCTCTTTGCTTTGTTCTGTTTTTTTCCTCCATGACATTCACTTAAGTGAACTTAAATCCTCACAGTGTGATGAGTAAGTTTATGAAAGCAAAGTAGTATTCACCTACAGCCTGTTAGGACCTTAATTGAAAAGTATGCATATTATCACACTAATAATATGAAAGCTGGTAACATGAAGACGAAGTGCCAGATGGACTCTAAGGGCACTGCTGCATTTAGTTGCTGGACAGACTGATTAAAACATGACCACTGGCACTACTGGAAAATGTATGATAGTAGCAGTTCTTCTGTATAAAACTGTCTTTTTGGGTGTTTTTCATATTGGTATGACCTGATGCTTTTGTTGTTGGCACAGCTGAGGTCACAGACTGGTCTTAATGATGGAGATTGTGTGTGTGTGTGTATTTATTTAAAAACAAACAAAAGGATCTAGTCGGCTATTGCCCTTTGCTTTTATTCTTGAAAATGAAGGATTTGGTGAAAAGGATTGCTTGCTCTAGGATCCCGTTCCTTTGTATTTCTTTCCAGAGACATTCTTGCTCATCTGATCTAGTAGCACAGCATCAGCCTAATGTTTGAAAGATATTAAAGTATCTATTGACTTTTGAGGAACAGTATCGGACCAAGTAATTTGTGAGGCTTAAATTTCACACGAGCCCTTTGGATCTATTCAATTTTCCTTTGTTCCCTTTTTATGCCTTAGCTTGGTGTGAAAATTGCCAAAGCTGTTGCTTGCCGCAACTTTGTAAAAGCCAAGCAAGAAGCAGAGGCTGCCCAAGAAGCTCAAAAGAAAAAGAAGCTTGCTTGGGGGTAAGTCATTTGAGTATGGAATTAAACATGTGCGGTTTCATTGGCACTAAGTGTATACAATACAATCTCAGCTAAATGTTTTCTTAGTTGAAATAGGCTTGTGCTAATCTTATTTGTTTAGTTTAACCTTGCTGGGGGTTTTTATGTTGGGTTTGTGTCTTTTTTAGCAGTATATCAGACTTAATTCTGGTAAAGCCTCTATTCTTAATGTGTTGGTTATATGGCTATATTTGCCTTCATGTCTTTGTAATGGTATTAAAAATAAGGTTTTGTTTTTGTTGTTGTTAGGGTGAGTACCCGAAATGTGCATACTCAAGATTCCTAATGTGGGTTTTGTGCTGTATTTCAGATTTGAAGCCAAGAAAAGATGGGAGACAAAGAGCAACATGGGATACATGTAATCCATCCTGTTCTCCTCAGGACTTAAATACTTGTTTTTACTTGAAGAATCTTTGTGGGCAACTTCTTAAATCTAAACACAAAAGAAACCCCAAAACAAACCCAAACATATCAGATTCCTTGTGTTTCTCTTAATACTGTTAGACTGCAGCATCTTTTTTTTATTTTGTCTTATAATGCTGTAAAAATACTATCTAGACACCAGTGCCATGTTAAATAAAGCATTTTTCTCCAAAATATGAGAATTTAAGATTAGGCATTGCAGAGTGCATTTAGAGTCTCATAGAGAACTCTGAAGATGGAGTAAAATACTTGGTCCAAGTAAAATACTTGGTCCAAGTATTTTATGTGGTCTGTGCTGCACTGCAATTGTAGTGCTTGGGTGTAGGGAGTGGAATAAGCTTTCCTGCTGAGATTATACAAACTTAATGCAGTAAGTGCTACTTTTCTGATTGCTTGAAAGTGTGTGTTTGTGCCACTAAATACAGAAAAGCAAAACCACCCTACCTGTGTAAAACCATTATTATTTATGCATTTATAGGCATAGTAAATACCATCAGGAAAAAAAAATGGCCTTAGAAGTCCATCATCTCTCCTGGAAAGATCTGCTATTTGTCATGTGCTGGTGCCATGTTCTTCAGTATATTTCAAATTCTCATTTTCCTTTCCTTCCCAAGAAATCAAGTTTTCAAAGTCCCAGTTTCTTTTAGGAGATAAATAACATAAATACTTACCTTGAGAAATATCTGAAGTATGTTGTGCAGCTAACTGCACTCAAGAAACAAAGGCAGGTTTTACTCAAAGTCCAAATTCTACAGATCAATTAGGATTTGAATGTTTATGGTATAATCTTATAACTAGAATTGATGATGTTTCTTTCAAATTGTTCTGAGTGAATAGTAAGAACACATTCAGAACTAATAACTTTTCTCCCTGAAGCTCTTGCGTGTGTGTTTAGTCACCACAATGCCTGAATTGAATTGGTAATGTAAATGTCAGTTATTGTTAACCAAGATTAATATGTTTCAGGCCAAAGGTATGGTATTAGTGTAATGGTGATTTACTACAGAAGTACTTGAGGCTAAAACAACGTGCCAACAAATAGCAATTTGAAGTTTTATGGCACCAATTCGAAGAGTTTGGGTTTGCAGTCCAACACGGAATAGTACATTTTTGTTCATTACCCCTCAGGATGTTTGATTCTTTTTCTCTTTTAGCAGAATGTCATATTTCTTTCACAAAGATGAGAGTTTGCAATATGGTAATCTGCAGTTAGCTGTAAGCAGTTACAGTGACAGAGTTGAATACAATTGCCAGGATTGTAAATCAGGGGCTAAACAGGTTTCTGCAATATAACATCATAAATCTCACACTATGGTTTACAAACTACATCAGCCTTAGTAACTGGTGTGGAAGGAAGCAAGTGGTATCTCATAGTAAAATGATTATAAAGGCAAATTGCATGTTTGCTTGCAGAAACAGATTATACCATGAACTTCATCAGGATTTTTCTTAGTTCCAAATATTCCTGTCCAAAAATTCCAAGCACTCTGTCCATAATTCCTGTTATTTTAAGCATCTGTCAGGCGAGTGTTAAAGTTGACCTTTCTGCTTGTTACATACTGAAAAGCAGAATGGTGCTGATAATTTTGTGCTGAAAACAGCAGCAGTATTCCATTAAGCATTTAAAAGTAGTGTATATTAAAGAGATGCTATATGTTTTTCATAGTAGTTGCTCTTAATAATTATTAGTCAAATTGAAGACCTTATTGTAAGGATCAGTGCTGCTTGGTATGAAAATGTGCTTTAAAAGAAATCCAAGCCCTCAGAAAACACCTACTGCATGAGAACTTGCTGTGTTGTATTTGTCACAGCAGTGCCTACACAGCCACCTGTCATATTTTTCACTTACCCCATTAGTTTTATGTTAGGCCATTAATAATGCAACCGTTTAGAAATCATGCAGAATGTAGGGGGCCTGCAAGAAAGCTGAAGAGGGGCATTTTGTAAGAGTGAGTAGTGATAGGACAAGCAGGGAATGGCTTTAACCTGCCAAAGGGGAGATTGAAATGAGCTCTTAGGCAGAAGCTCTTCCCTATGAGGGTGCTGAGGCACTGGCACAGGGTGCCCAGAGAACCTGTGGCTGCCCCATCCCTGGCAGTGTTCAAGGCCAGGTTGGACACAGGGGCTTGGAGCAAGCTGCTCTAGTGGAAGGTGTCCCTGCCTGTGGCAGGGGTTGGAACTGGATGAGCTTTAAGGTCCCTTCCAACCCAAACCAGTCTGGGATTGCAGTGAGTTACTTGATTGGTGAATTAAAAAAATGATCATATGTTAAGTATTTTGATTGACCTTAAGTATTCACTTAGGATATTAGTAAATTCCTAGAATTATACTATATTTAAAAAAACCTGATCAACAAGGAAAATACAAAAGCCTAATAAAAACATGAACACTTTAAAAGACATCACAAGCTGCAGGTCTGATTCTAACACGTCTTGCATTCCTGACTCTGGTAGTTTTGCTCTATGCTATGAATTTTGCCAAGCAACTAAAACTCTGCTCTGAGGCTTAACTTTTCCTGTTTAAGACTGTTAAAACAATCCAAATGCTCGTTGCAGTTAACGGAAACCTTTTTAATCAGCTTAAATATATAATCTCTTACACTGAACTAAATTTGAGATCTAATAATAATTCTTTCAGCAAATGAAAGGTTTGCACTGTCTTCCTTGTCTGTCTGAAATTATGTATCTAGGGGAATGTACTTGAATTATTAATTTCAGTACAAATCTGTTGTGAAGCCAAATATTTATTAGGAGTTCACTTGATGATATCTTGAGTTGGGCAACAGTTGAAAGGCAGCCTTACCTAAGCAGCTTCCTACCCTCAGAAGTCTTGGAAGACTTGATTGCCTGCACTGGTTTTGCCCAGTTTTTCCTCCACAATTTCATACCTTTTCCAACTGTAGTCATGGTACTCTCTTGGGTATCCTGAGTAGTCTTGGGTCATTTGAGGAAAAATCATGCAGCTTCCTAATTGAGGTTCTTGGGGTAAACAGAAGAACTAACTTTGAGAAGGGGAGTGTCTTCTCACAGTTACCTGTCATTCCTTGAACCAGTACTGTTATCTTGAGCTGCCTGGCCTGCCCAGAGGTAGCTTGGTTATGTGCTGAACTTTGCCAGTGAGGCCTCTTAACTAAGTTAACAAACTTAGTTTGCTTGGGTGCAAAAATGCAGTGAGGTGGTTAGATTGCTTTTGGTTTTACAGTGGACTTGGTTGATGTCAAGTTACTGGCTCTGTTCACAGTTACGCTAAGCAATGGGGGCTCTCCTTACTGGACGCTTTTCACTCACGTGGGTTTTGTACTCTTCCATTTATACTTCCATGTGGGGATAGTGTAGACTCCTGTTCTTGCAATTCTGTTGTGTTCTAAGGCCTGCCTAGTCAAGAAATAGTTTATCAACTCCTAGGTAAAATACAGCCAGTTTGAAGTTTGACAACAGCATACTAATACAATTACTAGTATTTCTTAATACCGCATTCCTGAGCTCCTAAACCAAAGAGTGGCTGCAGGGACAGTTTGACAGATAAAAACATATATATAGTTGTTAGAGTTTTAATAGTTTTTTTGCCTGCAACCATAATCTGTATCATTATTTTTTTTTAGTTTAATTCTGTTGGACAGGTTTCAAAGATAAATATGGTGTGTAATAAGCCTTTGCAACCTCTAATTTGTGAAGGAGTGTCTGTCCAGTTAATACTTGCTCATTGAAGCAAGGGGTTTTGAAATAGCTGAAGTACGAACTGTAATTACTGATGTCTGTTTCCTATTCACCTATGGCTTCTGGCATTTGATCAAAAAATGTAATGTATTGCTTAATCTCGGAGCATTCCCCACTTTCAGAAATATTTACTTCAGGAGAATTGTACAGCAGTAAATGACCTCAGCAAAACCAGAGTAGATTTTGATTTGGCATTGATCATACGTAGCTAATCCACCAACAGGTCTTTTTCCTGTTACTTTTGCATGTTGGTAATTTAGGTATGTATTTATAATGTACCTCTAATGCAAGCTTGAAGCATTTTAAGAAGTATTAAATATATTAATAATAGGGCGGGGTTTTTACTTCACAAATAGGGTGGCTATAAAGAGGAGTATAAAGGTTGAGCAACTTATGTGAGGGTAGACTGCAAGCTGGCAGCAAAGTGGCAAATGGAATCTGCTGGCTTGTCTGCAGTTTGTCATAGCTGGAGATAACATGGAGAAAGAAGTCTTGAATGAATGTGGGGCAGGTGCCTGAATCTTTGAAAGCCATTGGGAATCAGGTATCTCATTACCATCCATCCTGCTGAGAGGGTAAAAAACTGGGATATTGAAAGTTGTCATCTTGTTGAAAAGTGCCTGTGTTGCTTTGATCTGCCTCCAGCTGTGTTTATTATGCCATCAAATCTTGTCTTCCCAGTTTCCTTGAGACTGTGTAACAGAGTTGAGAGTTTTCTATTTATTTTCTTAGAATCATATCTGCAAATAACATTTTCTCCTGGTGAGTTAAACATACTAAGAAACAAGCAGCCAACTTTGTGTCAAGTGTATGCATTTTGCAGGTGATAGTTCTTATTCTTTCTTTGTGTTCCTAAATATGATGGGCACCATCTGAGAAAGGAGAAGGCTGTTTGCAGTGCAAAGACAGCGTCACGCCAAGATGTTGGTTGAGTTCCAAATCACAGAAGCATGTCAGTTACTGAACCATCATCCTGACTTAAGTAATACGTTTATTTCTCTTGGAGTTTCCGTTACGCTGTCTGCTTGGCTCATACCGATGAAGAGACAAGGTCAACATAAAGTGACCATAGATTGAAATGGGGATTTGTGTATCTGTGTTACGTATCTCAGTGAACTAGTCTTTCACAACTTTTTCTCTAACAGTGCAATTTGTGTGACGTAAGAGAAAAGATAGATATGGAAATAAGGATTCTTACCTAAATGAGAACCAACTGCTTTCTGATAGCCGAAGGGGGAGTTTTGTTCATCTCTTTTTGGCAGCCTATCTGAAATGGCCTGTATACTCATATACCCCAAACAGAAAATCTAGGTATTGAGTACAGCGTAATTCTGCCTGTGGAATCTCTCAGCTAGTTTAAGGCTTTCTATGTGAAGAGCTGGTTGCAGACTGTGCTAGATTTTCCTTAATGCTGAAATGCTAGTTGGCCTCCTCTCGTAGAGACCATTGATTCCACACTGTTAGCCCCTGAATTTACCAAACCGCTCAATGAAACAAGGAAGAATAATCTGCATCTTCTCTGATCACTGTGATCGTTCTGTGAGAAACGACACCATCTTCTGCACCTCTGATGAAAAATCATCACATTCTTTTAGGAACTGAAAAGATCCCAACATAACTGGGGGTGATGAGTTTTGTGTTTTGTTTTGTCTTGTTTTTACATTGGCTCCTTCTCTGTATCATTTGTAAAAGCACCTTTTCCACAATTATATTCCAAGTATGTCACCAGCTCTCCAAACTACACTCTCTGTAACAGCATAGGTTTCTAAGGAAGCCTTAAATAAAACCAGGTGTAATAGGCTAGTATAAACTGTAAACACCCAGAGAACATCGGAGGGTTGACGCATTGCATGATTCAGCTTCTAATTACCATCAAACAATGTAGAACGGAGCTTTTCTTTTTCCCAGAGTTAATGAAGAGAATGTTGATAGCAGCCTGCTAGCAAGAGCTGTCTTCTCTGTTATCTGCTGAAGGAGTACACAAGCTGCAAAGGGGGAGAGTCAGCCAGACAGGCATTTCCAATTTGAATACTTTTCTCTGTTTAGGAATATGTTTATAAAATGTCCTTCACTGTCACCACAGCAATGCCAGCGGCCTTTCCCATAGAAATACAGACATCCCAGGATACTTTTTGTTAAGCATTATTTCCTTTGCTTCTCTCGCTGTGGTGTTTTTTTGGCTGCGTATTCTAACAACAGTTTAAAGCAGGCTTTGCTTTATGTCACTTTAATTTTTAAAGAACAGCTCAGGGAAGGGATTTGGGTGCACGTTGTCAAGCAGCAGCAGCAGGTTTTTCCAAGCTATGGGGCTGCTGTTCCATGTCATACCTTTAGCAAGCTTTTTAAAGATCTGTGTCACATGTCAGGTGTTGGAGTGGACTGCGTGCCGTCAGGGTCAGGGCTTCAGGTTGCCCATCTCGAAGGGGTGTTTGAGCAGTTGCTCTTTCCAGTCTTTTCTTTGTAAAGGTAAGTGTCTTACTTTTAAAGCAGTTCCTTTCAGTGATCCAATTTAGAGTGTCATTCCACAAATAGTTGTATAAGACTAGTTGGGGTGGGGAGGTGGGAGCAAAAGGAAGGATGAAGTTCCAATAGAAGAGGAAGGAGGGAATAAACCTCTTACACTCAAGTTACCTCAGGTCATCCCATACTCAAGGGCCCTGTGCTCATTTTCAGTCTGAGTGAACTCCCACTGAATCAACCCTCATTGATTTTGATGGCTGATGATAATGCTGGATGTTGTTGATGCTAAATACAATAATAGAGTCAAAGCATAGAATTATTTGATGTAATTAATTTTCTTTCAAATTCATTCAAAAAGGCAATGCTCTAGGAATATATTGCCAGTCTCTTTCATCATGCGTGTGGCGCAATTTAGCCACAGATTAATCTCTGGGGATCATATTCTGATGCTGTCAGTCAGGAAGAGCCTTTACTCCAGAACTGGTAGCACTGTAACAAATAAGGGTGACATTGTTTGTACAAAAACCAGCAACTGAAGATGTGGACCTGCATTTGTGAAGGGGAATGGTTATTAGCTCCTATTTCAGTGCTGTGTAGGGAAGGGTGGGTAAATCTTTAAAGTCTGAAGGCAAGTGTTAGGTGGGGAAATGAAGCAGGGACTGCTGTGTTTGGTGCTCCTAAACATAATCTAGCACTTAAATACTGACACAGCCTGTATAGAAAGGGCTCTCCTACATGTTAACTGCCTTGCAGGTGCCTGAGCTCTGTTCTGCATTAATATTCATTAGTCCCAGCACCTGCATGTTGCCAGAGTTCTATCAGATATTTACAGCTCCTCAGAATGTGAAAGCCAGTGGATTTAATGGCCCCATCAAAAGAGCAGGGCCTTAGCCCTGAGGTTTCTGGAATACTGGCTTTCTCAGTCTTGAGTAAGATGAAGTGGAAAGGGTTGTGGAGGAGTTTTCAACTAATAGCCATAAAGGGAGTGTTGTGAGATGTGAAGACTTGAGACCCTATTTCTTTGATGCAAGAAAAAGGGTAAATTGAATCTGGGAGTAAAAAAAAAAAAAACCCTTAGAAAATGAATTGAGAGCAAAAAGGCTGGAGGACTGGAGATAAAAGGAAGGCAGATGGTGGGTGGAATCTCTTCCAGCTTCACTGATGTCAATGGTGAGATAGTTTCTGTCTATTAAAAAGCAGCTGCTTGGTTTACGCAAGTTGAGAGTGCATCACTTGCTGTTATTAAGGTACAAGGAGGCACTAAACAACTCGCTCAAGGCTGCTGGGGTGTGATTTATATTTCAGCATGTGAGCTCTGTAAAACTAAACGCAACTGCTGCTGTAACAACAAAAACCATCTTCCCAGGAGTGTTTTTGTACTGTTCAATGAGAGCTTATCCCAGCTGGCATGTCTCTTTCATTATAATCACATAAAATAACCAGATAACTGCTACTGGAGGTATACCAATCACCATTACTAATGCTGTTGTAGACAGACTGGTAAGAAGTGGAAAAAACTATCAAATAGACCATCGACACCACATTTTTGGTGCCAGCTGGGAGCATGCACACCATTAACAGAGTTCCTTAGTTTACTAGGAGGAAGTTCATGGACTCTGCAAACAGATCAGGTTATCAGTTAGTGTAATCTGGGGAGAATGGTTCTGTAATCCTGAATGCCTTCTGAAAATGTCTCTCTGTTCATGGGATGTGGAAAATAGAGCATGAGCATAATCTAGAGCATAACCTCTGCTTGTCGTGTCTGAGCTCCCTCTGGTGTAGACTGAACACGTACTGCTTGCACTATTGTGAACAAATTACTACATCTGTTGCCCCTTAGTCAAATACTGTTCATTCCTATCACACTGGGCATGCACACAGCTCCGAGTTAGGACTGCTGACTCACAAGGGCCCAAGGATTAGGGTTTAAATACACTTATTTCTTTCTCCAGTAAGAGCACAAGCAGGTTGGGAAAGTTGGCCAAGGCCATGGAGAATATGACTCACAGGATACAGAGACCTGATCTCACGTTAATCACGACCAAGCACAGGCAACCTGACATTTGACTTTCATACAGTGAGAATCTGGCAGCAACCCTTGTGATTCACAAGTAATCTGTTACAAGCACCTATTTTCCGCTGCTCATAACCCTCAGGTCTTGCATATTTTGCCTTTCTCACAGATCGAATATTTTCAATTGACTTAATTGTCATAAGTAAATGTTAACTACAAATTTATGAGTCATAATCACATCTAGGATACAAATTTTTGTTGAAATGCATTTGGGGGAGTAATCATTAGAAAGTCACAATTCTTCCTGCATTATTTATTTGTTGTGAAATTCATCCATTTTGATGATATTTCAAGAGCTGTGTAATCTTTGTTACACAAATTTGCTGGTGTGATAAGCCGCAGACAAAAGATTTGCTGTACCAAGACTGAACAGAAGCTTTGTTTGACGTTTCCTACATAGCCTAGTATTTCAGATTTAACATAATGGCATTGCAGGTGTTATTGTACCTCAGTCGAAACGCAGCACTGCTCAGCAATGTAGTTCATGATATAAGCATGGAATTTTACTTCTAGAAAAAAAGTGGGAGTGCTTAGATCACATAGACTCCATTAGAAATAGAATGTCTGTTTATTAATGGAGAAATATATGTGAATTCATCCTGAGGATAAATGGGTACAGATCTATTGAAGCAAGCAGTCTTTTTGTATAAGTAGAGTTGCACATGTTTTCCCCAGGGATCAGTCCAGTCCACTTTGCCTTTGTAGTCTCTGCTGAAATTCTTCAAGATAGGAAAAACTTGCAGAGTATTTGCATGTACTGAGTGCCTGCCATAGATCAGAGTCTTTACTTTTCACTCTTGCTAGCAGTACAATCATTGAAAATTAAAGAAAAAATAAAACAAGTAATTAATCCTGTATGAACGTTCAAACATTCTGTTACTAAGAGTTATTTTCTCCCTCTAGACCTTGGACTTCCTCTGTGTATGATCCAAGAAGGCAAGTAAAAGTCCTTTCCAGGAAAATACAATTTTCAAGTACTCTGATTGTGCTATGATACTTGCTCTACCTGAATCTTTTTAGATAACAGGCATCATGCTGTCTTTGGTTTATTTATCTCTGATTGGACAGCATAGGAGCATGGAAGTGGCAGTCAAGGAACATATTAGGGGTGTATACACAGTTTGTGATAGTAAGATCAAGCAGAACTTGTGAGAGGGAGAATTTTCTTCATCTAGCAATTCACAGATTCATAGAGTAGTTAGAGTTGGAAAGTACCTTAAGATCATCCAGTTCCAACTCCCCTGCCATGGGCAGGGACACCTCACACTAAACCATGTCACCCAAGGCTCTGTCCAGCCTGGCCTTGAACACTGCCAGGGATGGAGCATTCACAACCTCCCTGGGCAACCCATTCCAGTGCCTCACCACCCTAACAGGAAAGAACTTCTTCCTTATATCCAATCCAAATTTCCCCTGTTTAAGTTTTAACCCATTACCCCTTGTCCTATTACTACAGTCCCTAATAAACGGTCCCTCCCCAGCATCCTTGTAGGCCCCCTTCAGGAAGGCTGCTATGAGGTCTCCAAGCAGCCTTCTCTTTGGGCTGAAGAGCCCCAGCTTTCTCAGCCTGTCTTCATACAGGAGGTGCTCCAGTCTCCTGATCATCCTCACGGCCCTCCTCTGGACTTGTTCCAACAGCTATGCTCATAATAGGATCCACTCTCACAAAGGAAAAGAAACAATCTGGAAAAACCCTTTCTCTTTCCCTCAAAAGGACAGTCTTATCTTGTTTTTAAGGCATGGATTGGGACTCTGGATATTTTTCCTTGGTGTTTTGCAGGCCAGATGAAGATCGTGCTGTCCTCAAACCAAGCTGGCTAGCAACCAGTCAGCTCCAATCTCAAATCTGTGCAGCTGTAGTAGTGTGGTGCTGTGTCAACTCCATTAAACCTTCAGAGAGTCCCTAAGCCTTGTTTGCAAAAATCTGGACAGACATTCCTCAGAAGAGCACCATTTCACTGTGAGACCCTGGAAAAATGCTCCTAGCCAGACTTTTACACATGCAGAACCATCCCAGAGCCCACTGTTAAAATGCTGCTGATCTTTTAAAAGATACTGCTCAGTTGCAGTCTCTGGTTTTGCCAGAGGGTGTGTATAAAGCCACTTAAAACTTTGACAGTACCTCAAAGGGAAGCTCTGAATGAACTTGTGCATTAGCCTCTAAGTACAGGCACTCGCTTTTTGATCCAGTGGAAAATTAATTATTTATACAAACCCACACGACACTTTAAGGGAGGATCAGTCAATGCTGGGCTACCCAGTGCCTCAATGGCTCGGACATTTCCTCAGCTGTGTCCTCCAGATCTATTCCAAATTTGATAGAAAAAATATCAGGTTAAGATCTTAACTACTCTGGTGACTACTCTGGTGAAAAGCCAGTCCCTGGTGAGAGGCTGGCTGCTTTCTGTCCATCACAGATGGGATGTGCAAAATTTAACTGCTACCTCTAGGGAGAACCCCAGTGAGGAAGGATCTCCATCTGGTCTAAGGAAAGCACCTGGTTTTAGGCTTATATATATAATCTCAAGATGCTGTCTCCATAATTCCGCTGTGCAAGTCCTTCTTCAGCCATGGTGGGGTAGGCAGGTAGGCGCTGCAGCAGGGAGGTGGTGTTCTTGTGCAGAGCGACCTCATGCTTGCAGGCTCATACTCTTTGCATCGCAATTCCTGAATTCTTTAGTGGATACAGCCATGATGTTCTCATGCTTGTTTTATAATCTGGGGCAAACTGTTGTGTTTTTTTTTCTGTTGATGCTTGCTACTGCTTTCTTTTCCCAGGACAGTAATTATTCTTCATTTACTTTCTTCCAGGTTTCTCAAATGGTGGGTCAGCCTCACTTACATTTAGCATTCTGAAAGCAACTATAAGGGGTCATAAAGCCAAAAGGATTAAGCAAACATGGTGAATTCTGCCATGGTTTATATAAAAATCCATATAAGAAGCAAGGACTGAGTCTGTTTTACATAGGTAAGTAATGGTACGTGGAAATCCCAACTTCCAAATCCTTTTTAAATGAGCTCTAAGAAGACTACTTATAAAAAAAAAATGTCTGCCTTTTTTTACCCTAACTTTTTAATTAGCGTGAATTAAATTTGGGCTTTCCTCATGTGGGAAGGATGAAGGTAAAGGTACAAGAGCAATTCAGTTAACCTGCATATCATCATGCAGTAAGTACCTCTGAAGAGGGCTGCAGTCAGTTCAAAAGAAGCACGCACTTGGGAGCTCATAGGGCATGCTTACAAACTGTATTACAAGATGGGTTTAATTTTGTCCTAGTTCTAAGGCAGGAAGACCACCAAGACATAGTCATTTGCAGAAGATACTGGACATATAATTTCATTTAGAAATATTGAGCTGACCTCTTTATATCTCTTTAACAATAGATATGCATGGGAATCATAGAATCATAGACTGGGCTGGGTTGGAAAGGACCTTAAGATCATCCAGTCCAACCCTCCTGCTGTGGGTAGGGAGGCCTCACTAGATCATGGCTTAAGGGGTTGAAGAAGCTTTTGACATGACCTGGTTTTGTGGGAGAAAGGAAATGCTACACTTTGGGTTTTCCTCCCTAGGGAGGCTGTTGTCCTTTCTGAAGAACTCAGTGTTACACAGTGAATGGCACAGATGTGTATCTGTAACAGGGAGGGTGGGTGGGATGCAGAGGCAGCTAAATTTTTGCTTCAGCATAGCCTGGAAAGCAGCTGTGAAATGAGAAACAAAGGCTGTGGCTGGCCACACCTTGAAAGCATGGCAGCACCCTCAGAAGCTATGGTAAGCTCCAGCTCTCCCTCCTCTCTGCCCTTGTACCAGTGCACAGAACCGCCTGCCTGGCTTCCCCCGGTATTGTAATTCTGCTGCAGTCGTGCATGCCATCTGAATTCATTTGTCATATTCTATGAACTAGAATCCATCAAAGCATATTCACTGGCCTTTTAATTAGTGTTAGATTAGCATTTTAAGATATGGGTAAATTCCCAAGTCTAACTTTGTTTAAAGGTGCATATTCAACACAGTAGCCAGGAAATCATGTATTCTCATGTACTTATTACCTTAGTAATGTAATGCTGTGAGGGGAAAAAGGCAGATAATACTTCCAACAAATATTAAATGTTATTTGTATAGCGACTGTCTGTGAATTTAAACAGAAAATCATTCCTCATGCCTTGCCATGAAACACACACAGATTTCTTTTGTGGCTTTCATGTTTCATTAAAGCTTTGTATGTGGAGGAGAGGAAAAATCTAAATTGCTACTTAATTAAAGGGATACTGTCAGATTAAATGTATTTTGAAGAAATGAACTTTGCTTTTTACCTGGGTTGTCAGTAACACCTAGGATTATTAAAAATGAAAATTTTTTTTTCACATCTAATATAATTCTCACCATTTATCAAACTGGGTCTTTTCTTCTCCTTGGTTGGTGAAATTGTCTCTTGCTTTTCCCTGTAGTCACCTTCATTGTCTGGATCCTGTTAACTAACCCAGTATCAGAGGGCTTTAGGTTGTAAATACCAGGAGGTGAAGCTTACATCTAAACAAAAAAAACCATGAAAGTGTATGGCTCTTTATTCCATTAAAATATTTCTCTAAAGCTGGGTATTATGTAATATATGTTCCTTTAATCATGTTTTCATTGCCACACAGCATGTGCAATGTGGGTTAAATCCTGCAAAGTGCTGAGCAATGTTGTGTGCACCTTTCACTTTTGGAAGGCTTGCTCAAGAGCATGGGAAGGGGTCAGACAGCTATGCTGTAGTGCACGGAAACCAGAGCTGATGCCATCCAGCGATCTCCTTGCTGTTACCCTTAAAGGGAGTAGTAAAGATTTAAGTGAGGACCAGGGCAGAGTTTGAAAGTATGTGGGTACATTGGACAAGTCGAAAATGTGAATTGGTTTGGAGCCCCTCCATCACCTCCCCTTTCCCACAGTAGCTGTGTGGTCCTGTCTAGAAGGGTGGACAGAATCTTGCTGAGGCAGGAGGCACATGCAGCTGTAGACAAGACTGGATTCTGCATGAGTGGTTGTGTTTTGATTTTATAGGAGCTGCAGAAAGTGTATAGAGAGCGTGTGTATTATGGACTAATATTACTATACTTGGGAATAATAATGTATCAGCAACCCCAGAACTCTGCAGTATAAGAAGGAAATACTTGCAGAATGGCACTATGTACCACAGTGCAAGCTGGTTTTGGAATTTCATATTAATGTACATTAGCATCCTCATGAACCTATCTGATAATACTTACACGTGGAGACTTAAGCTCCTTAAGCAATGTTCACACCTCCATGAAAAATAATACAGTTACGTTCTTCCTTTAAATAAACTTTCTAAGCAAGTCTATTAACAGTTATCTGCTATCTGCCACAAGGGGAAACATGTAGACAGTTTTGTAGTGTCTTATAAATCTTCGGCTGCTGAGTATTAGGTAGTAAATTAAATGAGAAGTGAGAGCTCCTTTCACTGGATCCTCCTACTTCATTTTACCACATGGGAATGTTTAAGTTGAGTCCTAAGGAAACAATCTGCAACCCCAAGGGATATGTTCCTCTGTTCTGAAAAAGAAGCCTGCTACGTTAAATGCATTTTAGAATGCTTTTGTGGTAAAGATTTACCATGGTCTGGAAGTATAAAAGGCTGCTTTGGTGTCGTACAGTGCTGTATCATTTTAACATGGGTATGTGCATAGCGAGACCACTCATAAAATCTGACTTCAAATATCTGGAGATGTCCACAGGCTTCAATAGCAAACAATAGCCTGTGGTTTGGCTCCTGCTGGGGTTGAGCAACTGGAACTCAGTTCCCAGGTCAGCTGTTTCCTCTGCCTGTGAGCAATTCACTTCATCATTCCCTGCTCTACAGTCCCCTCTCATAACGGTTGACAAGGGGAGTGAAGGAATACATTCCCATCCTCATGATAGCTGTGGTGGCCAGGGATTTCCACGGGGAAAACCCTTTGAGTCACTTGGTGGACAGAGGTTCTAGACAGCGCTGTGGAAGCTGATGGGAAGTTCTGCCTGCTATGAAATGCTATTGGATCATTAAAAAACAAACTCTAAAGAAGGGATGTCATTGTAAATTAAATTCCATACACAACTTGTTTTGTGTTGAATGCATTTGTATGAAATCTTACAGTTTTCATCCCATTTGTTGCTGCATGTTTTTTCCACAATGGCAGTGAAATTTCATTTGAATAAAAAAACACCCTCAAAAACTGGAGGATTTGGCTTCTAACCATAAAAGTTAAGCTAGATGGATTTATAATATGCCATAATCAAGTAAAAATACATAGACAGGGAATTAGGCGTGTACAGGCAACACAGAACATAGATAATTCCTTTTAGGATTAAGCATATGGCCAGCAGCTGGCAGATGTCTGCAGATCTCTGTGAAACTAAATGATAACATAGACATCCTTTGCTGCATGTTCCTGGGTGACAGTAACTTGTAGGAAGGAAAAGACTGGCCATTCATAATCTTTATTTTATTTAGTGAGACTTTTATTTCTGTTTTGAAAACGAGAAGGAAGACATGTAAAGGCAGAAGCTTCCTGGAAAGTATAAGCCTGTCTAAATGGCAGCAATGGGAAAAAGAGGCTTTTATTTTCTTTCAAAGACATAAAATTAAACAGAACCTTCCAGCATATGTTAGTATTCATAGCTCTTACAGACCATGCATCAGAAAAGAAGACTTGTGATGATTATTCAGTCTTTGTGTTGCGGTAGGTCCTAGAGATCAGGGTGCTATTATGCTAGTTGTTCATAATTAGAGATTGTGTACTCCCTGGAGTAGTGACTATCTCAATAAACAAGACAAAGGATGAGAAAAAGGAAGTGGTATTGTTCTCATTGCATAAACAGCACTGAGAAACTGGCACATTAAATGATTTGCCCAAGTTCATACAAGAAGTCTTTGGTAGACAAAGCATCTTGTTTTGTTTGCCTTCTAGGAAAATGACTACAGGTACTTAGTACCTTAGTCCCCTGCCACAAAAGAAAAACGAAATTGTTTTAAATGTCAAAATAATTTCAGATTTAAAAATAATTTATGGGTTTTTTTACCTTCTAAAGATTTTATAGGCACATGGATGTCAATTTCTTGGTTTTGAAAATGTAGGTTTTCATTTCCATTTCTATTTATTTCCATCCATCTTTCTATTTAAAAAGAGGCTAGTAGGAAAAGTGGAAGAGGAAGGAGTTGAGAGACATGGTGAGAAAAAATAATAATAAAGAATTGTGACAAAATCAACACAATCTCCTCAAAGTTCTCAGTTTCATTAGAAACTGAGAAAATTTGTCAATATGGAAAAAAGGGCCCCTTTACATGAGAGACACAATTCGTTTACTCTGTTATTTTTACCTCTTTTTAACATACACATTTAAGCTTCCAAACTGAGATGAAGTCAGCAGTGGTATCTGGCTGTATACCCACAAGGCTGCCTGTTGACATCAGCCAAAGTCACTGCTCATTTCCATTGCTGACTGTTCTACTCATTTGGGTTGAGCTCCAGTGCACCACTGCCCAATGTGGCAAGGTGCGACAAGCACTGGATTCAGGATGAAGCTGTAGCTCACTGCATTTGGAGATGGGAGAGGCTGCGCCATAAAGTAGGATCAGGGTTAGGGAACCAAGGGTCTTCAGATACGGAACTTGCAGCATTGGGCACAGTTCAAGAAGGGCTGTTGCAAATGGCTTGTGGCAATCTGTGACCCTGAGCTCTCATCTATTATGGGTTTTTAAGACCATAATTCTGTCTTTTCCCTACCTGTAGCACAGGACCTAAAATTGCTTTTTGCAACAATTTCATGCCATGTCTGCATCAGTCAAAACCTGCCCTGTGGTTGCAGAGCTCTCAGGAGTTTATTTCACTCCTCCCGTTCTTGTGGTGTCAAGATTCCAGAATACCAAATAGGTTTATACTTTTCAATGTGAACACATTAAAGTGAGGTGCTGAATGCACAACAGAAAGATCCCTTCTTCCATCCGTTTTTCCACCCTGCCTCTCCTTCATTACATTGGAGGCAAATACGTAGTTTGTTTCTTTTTGTGCTTGTTTCTTAGTGCTAGGAACGCTGTGGAATGACTCCTGTGCTCATTGTGAGGTCAGGAGGTTCCCCTTAAAGGCAGTGATGGGAGTCTTTGGACACCATCCTGGATGTTTTGCGGGTAAACAAGTTTTAAATACATTCTGAGACCTCCCATCATTTGAATGATAACAACGTAACATTTTTATAACACCCAACAACTTCAAAACTGAATGAAAGGCATCCAAGCTAACAAAACAAAACCCTTTGCTAAAACTTAATACTTTTTAGAACACTAAGTTGCCATAACAACTTGATGCAAAAGTCTTTGGTGGCAACTTTGTACTTGGTCCTATTGAGACTAAAATAACCTTACTCTTGTGTTAATACTTAGCCAGCATAGTAAATACTATTGGTTACAGAAAATTAAAACTTTTAAATAGTGAAACTACTTTTGCTGAAGTAAAAGAAACCTCTTAAATCTAAGTGTTTTTCTTCTTTTAAAAAAGCATAATTTGTCAGACATTAAAATAACAAAAGGTCTTTGAAAAAGGATTATGGTTTCTGATGTTTCACTATGAGAATGGATTTACTTTATATCCTACTGATGTTGTAATCTTGAATTCTGAGGTAATGTTTTAGCCCTTTCTTTCCACATAAATAAAGATTTCAATGATAGCACTTCATTTCTTCTGTAGAACTTTCCTTTATTTTTCGAACTACTCATTTTCTCTCGCCTAAACCATTTCATCGGAATAACATACAAATTGGATGCAGCGCTTATTAGGAGGAGGGGAACAATAAGAAAGGCAAGGAATTTCAAATCATCACACTGCTGACTGAGAGGTAGATGTTAAATGGGGAATTTCCATAGTGCTTCCTCCACAATGTACTTTTTCCAAAAGTCTTATTTTAAAGATTTCCCTGTAAAAAATGTGGGGTTTTAGGATATTGTGGGATTTTTTTCATATTTTAGTCACTTGAAACTTTGCTGTTATACGGTGCACAAACAATTGTTTTCTATTAGTCCTAAACACTGAATTTTAAGAAAGAAAAAGCATATTTTAACATGGTAATAAACTATTTCTAATCAGACCGACTTCATCCCTCTTTGGAATACAGTGTCATATATCTCTTTGGGTTGCACAGATTTTAATTAACACCAAGTATCTTCAAAAAGTCACAAATTCCCACTCTCTCTGAAATTAAATGCGCTCTTTACACTCAACTGGCCTGCTTTTGGGGTGGGTTTTTTTATATCCTAGAGGAGAGTGACTGGTGGGGACAGTAGATTATCTTTAAAGATACACGCAGCGAGCTGCTGTGTGGTTCTGAATTACCGGCTGGGCTTAAACCATGACAGTTCATTGTGCTCACTCCCCCCCCCCCTTCCCCCCTTCCTCTTCCCGCTCCCGGTGGGATGGGGAGGAGAATCAAAAGAATGTAACTCCCATGGGTTGGGATAAGAGCAGTCCAGTAACTAAGGTGTAACACAAACCACTGCTGCTACCACCAGTGATAATAATGGTAAGGGCAATGACAAGGGAAGAGAATACAACCGCTCACCACCCGCCGACCGATACCCAGCCTGACCGAGCAGTGATCTAGCCCTTCTGGGTAACTGCCCCAGTTCATATAGTGGGCATGACGTGCTGTGGTATGGAATACCTCTTTGGTCAGTTTGGGTCAGGTGTCCTGTCTCTGCTTCCTCCCAGCTTCCCCTCCTCCCTGGCAGAGCACGAGGCTCACAAAGTCCTTGATCAGTCTAAACATTACTTAGCAACAACTAAAACCATCGGTGTTATCAGCGCTGTTCCCAGGCTGAAAGTCAAAACCACAGCACTGCACCCGCTACTAAGAAGGAGAAAAATGACTGCTACTGCTGAACCCAGGACAGGATTATTACCTACTACCAAGGGAACAAAGAGTGCTCTGCATCCTTCCAGCTTGGGGAGACTCAACAAGAGGTTTCCCTCCAGCAACTTCATTGTTTATTAGCTTGCTTGCCAAATAGGGACCATTCTCCCTATTCTCACCCTAGAACCTGCCTTTGAAAGTATAGAAAAAGTGTGTTTATAAACCACTTTTTTTTTCCTTATTATATACAGCAGAGAAGGCCAAGGGCTTTTCTGCTTCAGCAGAACCAGCAGGGAGGAAATACATGTAAGTAATTACCTTAAACAAGCAGGCAATAAAGCTGCTGCCTCTCGAGCCATGCAGTTTTAAGGACATGATGAAAGGTGGAGGTGTCAGCACCCATAGCCCAGAATAACTGGGTGGAGATCTGGCATTCCAGTGCTCCTTCAGCCTCCTCCTGTGGGCAGCGATCCTGGCGGGCTGGGATCAGTGGATTGGGAAGCAGAGTCGGTCCCAGAGCTGGGGTGGGGATGGCTGTGTTCAGGTGAACAGTCCCACCGATGGAAAGCACCCTCACGTGAAGGAAACTGCTTGTAAGAGGGACACAGAGAAACCCAGAGCATCCAGGCAGTGTCCATTTGAAAGCCAACGACAGAGAAGACAGAGTTTGGTTCAGTCCTGTTAGAATTCTCCTCTAGAGCAGTTTTCAATCACCTCATCTTTGGGGTTTTTCTCCGAATAAGGATCAAACTGACTTCTGCTTTATATTTTAGCACAGAATAGTCTTTCGTTGTTGTTGTTTGGTTTTGTTTTTTCCCTGTGCTCTCAAAGCCAGCTTCTCCACTATGGTAAACCAGGGCAACTTTTCTGACCATAGCAAAGCCACCACAGGAGACCAGGGCATGACATACAACACGGAGCATGTCGAGCTTGTAGCATTACTGCAGGACATCATAAGTGCCTTGAAAAAGGGTGAAGAAACCAGCCGGGCCCCACTCATGGCCGTGCATGCCTCCCGCAGCCCCAGCACCACGGCTCCTTTTGGCGGCTCTTGAGGACCGGCAGGGACGCCGTGCTGAGGTGAGACGAGGCGGGAAGCGGCTGTGCCGGCAACCCGGGGGCCGTCAGGGGGGGCCGTTGGAGCGGCCGTTGCGATTCCAGCCACAGGCCGGAGGGGGCGCTGGCGGTGCCCGGTAATGGCGGCTGCGGCCGGGGCCCTGCTTCCAAGCGGCGCCGGGGCTCCGGAACTGGCCCTGATCGGTGCCTGCTCCTGAGGCAGGGCAGTCCCGGTAACGGGATTCACTTTCAGGGCTCCCACCCCTCACAGCCAGATCTTCGTTGCCCTCTTGAGATGTGTGGCAGATTTATTTCGACTAATTTTTTAAGTACTGAGTGTATCTAGTGTACTTATTTCTCCTAATTAATGTGAGAATAAAGAATCAAAGAGGGTATTCCTCCAATGAGTTGTTTTTGAAGAGTGACAAATTAATCCCCTTGGATATGGCTGAAGCCAGGGAAGATCTTTTTGTTCCTCTAACAAACTGCAGCAATTAGACGTTCAAAACTCTGCTCGTGATAAATAGATTTTAATACCTATTTATTCTCTTTGTGTATGCCAAAAGGCTTGCGTCCTTCAGCCAAACGCTCTCGCAGGTAACTGGAGGTGTGTTCCAGACATCGGGACCTGTGTGTGTGAGGGCACAATCCAGGTTTCCAGGCATCCATTTACATAGAATCATAGAAAGGTTTGGGTTGGAAGGGACCTTCAGATCATCCAGTTCCAACCCCATGCCATGTAAATTTATTATACACATAATCGTTAGACTTTTTCTTACAGTCCTGTGCGCTTCAGACCAAATCCTCAACAGCTCTATTTGCTTGGCCGATTACCTGCATTCGTTTGCCTTGCAAGTATATATAAGAAACATTTTCTGGCTGATTTTCTTTGTATCATTTTCCTGTAGATGGATCATGACGTTTCAAGGGGGTACTTGTAACCTGCTTGTGGAGGGGTCAGCCTTCATGGGTACAACTTTAAATCTTCACCTGCCTGCACACTCAGAGGGCTCTGACAGCACTTGGGGGTGATACGTGAGAGATGAGATTCCAGCCGCCCCTTTTCTGATGGGGTCTGGAGATAAGCGACTGGGAGATTCGAATTGCTCCTCCAGGTCCTGACGCTGAGGAAGGAAGGCGATGGGGAAGGCGTGGAAGCCACCTTTGTGCTGAAGTGATCAAAGGATGGGGCTGAAGTCTGCTTCAATGCTATCAGCCTCTAACAGGCCCCCGCGGGACTCCTGCACCTGCCAGCCACCGCTCCTTTATGCTTGTGCCGCATCCTGCCCTGCGCTGCCTGTACCCTGGGGTGACGCAGGACCGGCCGTGCCAGAGGGTGTTCTCTCACACGAGGGTAATCCTCAGCTGTTTATTCAGGCGTTAGCAGCTGCCGGTGGTGGTGGCCATGGGAAGGGATGTGCAGCCATAAGCAGCCAGGCTCCAGCTGAGCAAGGTTGGAAGGTGGGTTTCCCCCCCACGTGCACTGTTTCTGCGGTGAGTCTCATACAAACCTCGTGTCGCTGGACGAGGAGCAAGTGGAGCTTTCTGTGTTTAAAGTCTTTTCTGTGGTGCTGTAGATGAGCCCTGTGCTGCCCTAAAATCTGTGGCTAGCTGAATATAGTCACCTTGCAAAGTGTACTATGCAAGGGAAAGTACAGCTCTTGTGCACTCAGGGCAAGCAAGATAACACTTCTATTTCACTGCAGCCATTCAAGACAAAATAATAGTACAGTAAAATGCTCCTGCAGTGTTCAATTTCAGAAATAGTGTTATTTTCACAAGCTTATTTTCTTGAATAGCAAACCTTTTTTTTTTTTTCAAATGGAAGCAGGCTGTTAATAGCTGTGAAGATCATTGAGAAGGGGAATTTTTATGAAGCAGAGTTTATGCCACAGATTGCCGCATGAAAGCAAAGATACAGATGTTTGATGGTTTTTATATCATCCAATACAATTTAAATGTCTTCTTTGGTACCCTCAATTAAGAAGTTTTAAAACTGAATTCTACAGTGAAATTCTAGAGCTAAAACAGTCACAGTAGCTGAAGTTGAGGGTATATCATACTCGTTGCTGGCTGAAAGCTGTTGGGACAAATCTGAGATATTCAGGCCAGGAAACCAAGGTAAATTTTAAGGCTATGCTGGTGTGGCCATGGTTCTTCGAGTGCGAGCCTCAAAAGTGATCTACTGCACAAATGGGAACTTGAGAAGCCGGAAGGGAAGGAAACTGGTTTTCAAACCCAAAGAAATGGTGAGGCACAGATGGAAGGTCTAGTGGTGTGTGTTGCTGGGGGAGGAGTGAGAGAGACTGGGGACAGCCAGATGGTGAGAGACACACTGGAGAGAGACACATAAACCCTTGCTCTTGTCCCATATTTAAAGGAAATAATTTGCAAGAATTCTGGAAGCAGTTTTTTAAGTAAAATACCAGAATATCCAAACATTCCATGTACTCTTGGAGGCAGAGAATGCTGTGGTCCCTGGACCCAAGGCCAACCAAAGCCAACCGTCATCTCCATTATGATTTCTCACTCTCACTATTGATTTTCACCAGATATTGTACAGAGCAGGTTGTACAAATCAAGATATTTCTTTGCTTCTTTCTACTTCTTCCCACCTGTGGCTGCTGCAGTTCACACTGGCCTTGCCTTTCCCTCAGCACAAAATCTTGCTGCTGAAGAACATGGCTAGACTGCAGCGCAGACACTTATCACTTTATTTTCTCCTATGAGCAAGGAGTGGGAATGTCTCATCTGGCGTGTTGAACTCAGATCTAAGTGCTAAAATGTTTACTGCGTTCAATCTGCCCAGCAGGATACTCTGAGCAAAAGTGATGGTTGGCAGCCTGCTCCCAATGGTACCACCCGGCTCACGGTGCTTACAGCAAAACTTGCGCAGAATCTCAAACATTGGGCTTTTAATTATTTTAGGAGACTTGTTCCACAAGTACTTCAGATGGGTTTCTATTAACATCTGACAACATCTCAGCAACTGAAATATGTTTAGTCAGATTACAGCATTTAGATTGTGCTCTGAGAACTTCTGATCAAATTCTGCTTTCCCTAATTAATGCATTCCGGCACCTACTTACCGGCATTCATAGCAACAAATAATTCCTGTTCTTCTCTAATGATATGCACCATACCTTGGCACTAGAGTGCAGATAAATACATATATCTTTTTGTTATTTTAGAAGAAAAATGCATATGCCTTGGATAATGAATTGAAGGTTAAGTGACAATTTTTCTTTACAACCACTCATGTCTTACAGTCTGTGAACTGAAAACTGGATTAACCTTTAATTACCCCCCGTGATCTCTCAACCCTGAAACAACATTACCACTCCTCCTACTGTTATTTGCATACAGCATTTAATGAGAGAAACATCTGTTTGCATATTTGATATCATTAATATTATGCAGATGAGCTGAGTTTTCATGTTGCAATGCGCAGTTGTGTGGAAATCTCCTTTTCTCTCATTTTTGGTCTATTTCCCTCCTCCTAACAATTTGCTCTGACTTGTATTAATTAGAAAAAGAACTGCGTGGTGCCACTAGCCTTGAATATATAATGCAGAGCTGCTGTGTGATCTGAATGGCAGCACAGCAATATCCTGATGTATTTACAAAATACAGAATATCTGCCTTGATGCTATTTGTCAAACCTGTTGCTATTTTCTGAAGCAAACACAGTTTTTTAATATATGTTGCTATGGATGAAAATTAAATGAATACGAAGAAGCTTGCTAACAGATTTTTCCCCATCACTTTATTGATAAAAATTATTCTTGTCTAATAAGGTAAAATGTATTCATTATGTGGTTGATCTGTCAGCCATTTGACTGACTAGGTTAGAAATTGTTATCTATGTCAGTTCTCTTCAGCAACCCAAAATGTTTTGTATAGCCCTACAATGAAATTATTTTACTGAGCCACAGCCATTGAAAAATGATGGGCCACTGCTTTTAGTAAGTGCATAAACCTGAGGTCTGCTTGTTTTTCTTGAGAAATAAGGAGAATTTTCCATTATGTTTAGCTTAAAGCCTGTTTTCCTGAAGGTGTTTCTTAGAAAAGTCTAAGCTACTGCTGACATTAAAAAAATAAATAAATAAAAGAGGCAGGGGGGGATTGAATTATGGAGCAGAATTGTAGGGGGAAACAGAATACTGATTTCTAGTTTGATACTTTGATAATCAAAATTCCCCAACTCCTATTTGCTGAATGTTAAGTCATCTCAAGGTGTGTATAATGTCCTAGATGTGTTCCCAGTAACCAAGGCCCAGTACCTTTGAGGTAGGGCTTTTAGAAGAGAAGCTGAGGATTTGTTTGAACATTGTTCCTGTGCTATTTTTGCTATTTTCTTGCATCAATTTGCCCTTTTGTGCTTGAGTAACCACTATCAGTGACTACTGAAAGAGTGCAAAACTTCAGATGATTCTTTTTCTCAACTTCCATCTGGATAAAGGTGAGTCTGGAGCAGTGCGGATTTACTTCATTGCACCAGATGACACCTGAGCTATATTTATCTCCCAAACCATGCCTTTGTTGAAAAGAATTGACTAGGTTTCTGTGAGACATGGGATTCCTACATTTGCTCAGACTAAACTGCAGACACAAACCAGTTTGTGATATGGTAGGATTTTTAGGCAAGAAGAGTACATTCTCTGCTTTAGTGTGCTTCTTTTCAGTTGGACTTCAGCTAAAACTGAAACTGCCATGTGCTGCTGCTGTGCATCCGAGTCCCCGCTCATCAGCATCACCCATCCATCTCCCAGCCATCAGGGACTTGGCTAGATTGGCAAAAAAGAAATTAGGTTGTCATTTTTCCATTTGGGAGCAACTTCTACATGGAGACAACTGTTGGTCTAAGTTGTCAAAGTCTGGCTAACTTTCAGTGGGGAATAAAATAGAAATTTGAAAACCCTACAGGTTTATTTGCATCCCAAGAAGTCAGTGTGTGATTGATGGATGGGATTATTCTGTAAAATGGGTGTTTATATGAGGATAGCTTCTTTCCAAAGAATTTATGGTGAACCAGGCCTCAGTAATCCAGGATTAGCTGGAGCACCCACCTATTCCTAAAGTAAAAGAGGTACCATAGGTAACACATAGCCTGTGCATTAAATGAAGATCACATATAACTGATCAGTGTCATTTTTTTCCTGATTGCTGCAAAATAATGATAAGTCTTACTTCTAATTCATGCCATAAACTTTTACAGGAGAAATCTGGGGAGGGTATTGTGTTTTGTGATGTGGATTGTCATGATCAGTTACATGCTTTGTGAGAACATATGCTCCTCTCAAGCAGATTTTCATAGTTTAAAGTTGCTTTTTGTAAGTCAAGCTTGTTTATCTGAAGGTCTGACTTGCAGGTAGGATTAGCAGGGTTTTGTACACAAGTCATTGCTTTAGCACCTACCAGGCTTTTTATGCAAAAAGCATCCTTAATGTATGCAAACCATTGTGCATGCAAATCAGAGTCCTGTGTGTGGAATTTAGGCATGTGAGTGAGCACAATACTTCCCACGTGTAATTGCCCAACTCCTCTGCAGACCGTCTGACTCCTGAGTACCTGCAATGGACTGGGCAGCTTAGGAAGCCAAACCATCACTCTGGTATTTGGATTTTGAGTGGCAGTCAAGTTTTATGTTGGCATAACACTTAATTTCATAAGTTCTTTCATTTCAGGAATTACTGTATGCAAGGAAGGGTATCTCCAGTGGTCAGAGAGAGACCTGGAGAGGTAAATGAAATCTGGGGCAAGGTTTATGATTTTCTATGAAATCTTGACAGAGTTTGGGAATAAGTATTGCTATTCCAAAGCTGTGTTTTGTATTTCAGCTACACAAACAAATTCTAAGTTGCCAAAATTTTTTGGATAAAAAAAGATTTGAGCCTATCATGGCAAGCTTTGTTTATGTGATGTTATTTAGAGTTTTCAGCTATAAAGCAGATGGTCTTAATTCACAACAGTGTACATTTCATGGGACCTTGGAAAGCAGAGGGGCCTTTTATTCATTTGTCACAAACTTCTTATGTATCCCGAGTCTCTGTTTCCAAGGCAGGGTTTCCTCCTATTGCTGAGTGCAATCCGGTGGCTTCTCAAGGGAAGGAAAAGTTGTTGGTTGAACTGGGTAAGAAATAATCCCCTTGACTGTTCACAATCTTTTGTCAACGCAAGGTCAAATAGATTTGGTACTTTTTTGTTGGCATCACTCTATTTTTACACATTGCAACCAAGAAGAACAAAACCTGTAAGAGCTGGGGTGCTCAGCACTGGCCAGACTATTCTTGGTAAAATCAGTGGCTTTGGTGCCAGAATTTAAGTGAATACTGGGTACTTTGAGTGGAGATTTGTTTGGTGGTGTTTGATACAGAGGTACACTCTCATGCCAGTTTATGAATGCGTTTTCCCTGTCTGTCCTCAGAGCAGTGATCCCGGTGATATCAGCAGTGGTGCCAGCAGCACTAATATCCTTAACGTGAAGGAGATTATTTTGGAAGGGATGAAACGCTTACCAGTGAAACACTTTTTTCACTCACTTTACCACTCAGCTGTTTGGCTTCATGAAGTAGCTCTGCATGCTCTGTTTGCATTGTGCTGAGAAAATCACTAAACAAGAAAAACAAGCGTAATATCAATGTGCTAAAATGCAGTGCAATTTGTGTTAATAGTGGCTTTTACAGGCTCTATTATATAGTAAGTGAAATTATATCTTTATTCTTGTATTGAAGATAAACAGTAAGCATGTAATATATCAGTAATAGAAAACCCTTGGCATTTAAGAAAGAATTGTGCTTTAATGGAAGGACGTTTTTATACCTCAGTAATAAATTAACATTTCAAAAGTACTTTAGCCTGCTGAGATAGATCATTCTATGAGTATGGGTAACACCATGGACTCCAATAATTAGTGTAAATTGCCTTTGAATAATACAGAGCTGGGAACAACTTTCAGCGCTTAATGCCCCTTGCAGTACATGATGAAGAGTCCTTAATGGAGCTTGGAAAAACAAGTAATACCTATAAATCAAAGAAGAAAAGCCGTTTTTGATGCATTTGTCTGAGAGTGTGAGTTTTAAACCAAATTGTTAACACTCCTCCCTGCTGAGGGTCATGGATTAGCTAGGGTGGGAGTTTCTTATAGGATCTTTCACACTAACCAGCAGAGGTAGGGGGTTTCAAATACAAGTGTTTTCTTAACCCTAATCCCTGCCTCCCTGACCAGTAGAGCTCTGAATTTCTCTCTAATTAGGTGGAGAATTAGTAGGTGGATAAATGTGTTAGTGGATGAGGATGAAGTGATTAACTTGCCCCAGACTATGATAGTGAGTTCAAGGCGCTACTGAATTCATTTTGTTTCTAATAACTTTCTCCCCACATTCTAGTGGCACCAGGGCAGAGCACTTGAATTTATATCTCTGTAATCTTACAGCACTACATTCTGTTGCCTCATTCCCATGGCTTTATCTGCTGTATTTAAGCAGCAGTGCAGTGTATTTCCCAATGTGCCAATTCACATTTATGTATACCACTTAATTATCTGAACAGTTTTATAACCTAATCTAGATACACTGATGTTACAGTAAGACCTTATATATGAGGGAAATATGAACTCTATTACAAGATGATAAGACTGGAATACTTTTCCCAAGTATTTTCTAGCTGTACTTTAAAAACAAACAATATCTGCTGCTTCACTGTTCCTGCCTGCTTGCTGCTCTTTGTTCAGTGTGTGGGGCTGCGCTGTCACAGAGAGAACGCAGTCTCACAGCACTGTAGGCAGACATGACTCTGCTAACCTGGAGTGCTGACATTTTCTCTGTCTCCTGATGTGTCCCTGTTGACCAGGTAGGGAAGGATCTGCTCCCTGCCCTTTCTCCCTTGGCAACCTCTTTACGGGACAGGCTCTGACTTCATCTTGGGAACTCAGTGGGAACCTCTGCACTTTCACTGTGAAGTTGAATCATCCCTAGTCACTGCCAGAACACTTTTTATTCTTACTCATGGCCGCAGCAGTGTCTCAGCTACCCCAGCATGTTCCTGTCCCTGTGGTCTCTCTGACTCACAGTGGCCTGCTCAGACCTGTGAATTCACTTGTCACAAAGAATTGAGTGTGCTACTTGTAAAATGGACAGACCCAGTAGCAAAGGGACAAGTTTCCCAAGCTGGCTCAATGGTGTGACTCAGACCAGCTGGGATACTGAGAAGACCTTTCCTGGAATAAAATTCAGTGGGTTTCTCAAATGTATTCAGAACAAGGGAAGGTGCTAGAAGATGCCACAAACAGGAGTAGATCATAAATGTATGTTTGGTGATGAAACAGACTGAAATCTACAACTCATGACGCTGGATACTGATCTTAACTAGCTATTAAAATTATTCAATATCTTTCAGAAAAAGATCTGGTGCTCCTCAGCTTACATGCTGAAAGGAAGTAAAAATGCCTTGTGGAAATGCTAACCCCTATTGCTGGTTTACTGATCGGAAAAAGAGGCAGCAGGACACAAGAAGTAATCCTTCAGGTGTGTGCAAAGGGCATAAAACCTCAGCTAAAGTAGAATGTTCAGAAAGACCACACTTTACAACAGGAGGGGAGAGAGAGAAGGAGCATGGATGATCCAGGAAAAACAACTAAAGGAGTAATACTGAAGAAAAGGGAAAGGTTCTCGTTAGCCTGTGTTAGAAGGCAGACATGGCACCTTATGTGAGCATGAGTGTGAAATGCAGAGTTATGTGTGTGTAAAGAGATAGGTATTAAGTATCCTGCAGGACCATAGTATATGTGACAAAGATGTTTCATCTGGCTGTAACTGGGACAATTTAGTTTAAAGAGTAGTTGAAACGTGCTAATAATGAGAGGATAATGACTACTGGACTAAGGTGTCTAGCTAGGATGGAAAAACAATAAGAGAACTTCAAACTCACAGTGGTTTAGAATCTCATATAATGTTTTAGACGATGGTTATTCTCTTTAAGAGGATACAGTGAGCTGTACCATTGCATGCCCCTCTCCATCAGAAGGCAGGTCAGGCTGTGGCAAGAGGCTCTGCGGGTCAGGCTGGGTAGCTCTCAGCTTGCATGATTGAGTCATTAGACTTGGTATTGTGTGTGTATCCAATGACTTAGGCAGGCAGGAAATTTAAAGGGAAGTATATTTTCTATGCAGCACAATCAAAGTTGATTTTATCCTTATCTCAGTTGTTTGCTCCAGTGAGCATCAAATGCCTGAGGAGAGAATAGTTGCTGAGAAACCTGAGGTCTAAAGGTTTCCAGGGTTAGCAGAGCCCCGTCCTTGTGTCTGGTGGGTGCATGTTCCTCAGTAAGTCTAAGAATCTGGGCACTGCACAGGCACCCTAAGCTTGACCTTTAGAGTGAGGACCTAATTTAACACCCAAGATACATCAAAAGCAGTATTAACTTCAGAGATCCGTAGCAAAAAATCTTGTCTTGAATGGGTTGCTTTTCTTTTGTGCTTCTTTCCTCCTATCTTTTTTGGCTGTAGAAGCCTGTGCTGAAGTATCTGACTAATAAAACTCGAACTGACACATTTGGGAAGTAAAATTTGTGTGTGTGTTTGTGTTCATTACAGTGAGCTTTGCAATCGCTGCAGTGAGAATTTGGTGTAGCAGATGATGGTGGGAGCTGTAAGATGCCACTGCACACGGCTAAAATGCCTCTTTTTAGGCAAAGCCTATAAGGCTCAATACACTCAGAAGGCAAAACCTGTGTATGCCCTTTAAGTGTAGGGTTAGCCCTCAAGAGGGGATTTCTCCTGCCCGAGCCTCCCCAGGTGGAAAGATCATCTTTCTAATATTCAGCTGCATCCCATACAGTACATAAAAAGTCACTCTGCATTAGCCAGGATTATGTTGTCTCTTGATCTTATCAGGCTTTGCTGTGCAAACTACAAAAGAATGTAGCCTGATGTATGCAACAAGCCAGGTATCTTCACTGGTAACAAGCATTTCAGTGGCTAAAATCTCTCTGAAGTGATGATCTACAGCATTTATTTTCAGTTTTTAACAGAGGTTCATTAAAGCTTTGGGAACCAGAGTTTTGCTGGCAAGATAAGTTTGTCTTCATTAAAAAGTGAAAGTCAGAGAATGATGTAGTTTTCTTTTCTAACTGGCTACCCTACCCCTTGAAATAGTTTGATATATTTAAATGAACGAGGATATGAATTGTACTCCCAAACTATTAAAGCCAACAGCACACATTATAATATGCTGTGAAAAGAAGATAGCTTTGGCCGGTAACTCTTAAGCCTAAATGAGTTTCTCCTAAGAGGAGAACAGCTGCTTAAAGTACATATATTTAGAATTAAATTTCTTTATTACAAGTTACTCAGCGTATTTTGGATTTATATGTTCTCTAGCTTAAATCTTTCCCTTTTTTTAATTGCACAAAGCTGTGGAAATTAATGGGAAGCTCAGCATTACAAATTGAAAATCAGAAATTATACAACTGTTTTTCTCAGCTTCTCAAGCTACACAGGTGTATTAACCCTCATTAGTCATTTTGTGGCAGGGAGAGATTTGAAAACAGAATTCCATTACAGTATTTATGGTCAAAATCTGATATGATCAAATAATAGGTTTCCCAATAGAAATGCCTATGTGCCATGTAGTAAACTTGATAATTGTAAGAATACATTTAATGCAGTAGAACTGAATACCGAACCAGCAGATTAACATTTCTGTTATATAATTACAAGTTCAAGAAGTTCAGCTTCTTATCATACTACTGTAAGTATAGAAAGTAGAAGTGATCCTCTTTAATTTGTAATTATTTAACTGAAATAGAATGTCTCCCAGTCTTATTCTTGCTCTTCTACACTGAAGACATTGGTATGCAGAAACCATGCACCAAGGAATAGTACACTATCAGAGTAGGACATGTTTGAGTATTCTTTAAAACCAACTAAGAGAAGTTAATCTCATTGAACTTCTTTTTATTCAACAAAAGAGTTAGATGTTTCCAAGTCTAATGTGACTATAATGTTCATTAAATGGACTTCTTTACACCTTTAAATGGATTAACTGTACATCTTCACAGTCTAATTATTATACATGTCGCTCACAAATCACAGATCTAATTCAAAGCACTGTAAAAGCCCTGTTTGTGAGCACTAGAAAAAGAGATACAGGGAGAACTGAGTGTGATTTTTATCTGGGTCATATGAAAGAATATGTGTCATCCACATTAAAGTACATTAATGCCTATACCTTCACTTGTTGAGTTTTCCTTCAACTCTGCTCTTGTGATAGCCTTCTTTGAAAAGTTAAGCCACAGACTGCTTTGGCATCTTTACTCCCTAATTTGTCCGTAACCCAAGATGATCCCTGACTGAGATACCTTCCCTGCGGCAGAGCTGCTAATAACTTCCAAACAACAGTGTCAGTTGGGTGAAGGATGATATACAATTTTGCTGGTATAGTTTGCGTATCTGGAAATAACTGTGATTTAGTTTGTTGTCTCAAGTTAGGTTTGCTTATCAGAAGATGTTAAGAGTGGTTCTGGTGGTCATATGTTTAAAGGCACGTAAGTGTTTAACTCCTGGGTTCGACCAGTGCCTAAACCCTTTAATGAAAGGTCCTGCTTTATGTTTTTGCCACATGTGAAAGGTTGTCAGCCCATAGAAGTCAGTGGAGCTACACCAGGTTGTGTGGGCTTGAAGATCGGGGTGGCAAGCTACCTGTAAAACAAGTTGCATTCTCTGTTTGAGCAGCAAGATCTTATTGAAGTACATTATGAGTATATTGTATGACAATATGCTTCTCAGTAAAGATACCACATTTAGTGGTATTTATTTAGTGGTACTGTGAACCAAAGAAGCCAGTTGTTTGCCCAAAATTTCTCATTCTTGTTTCCATAGAAGAAAAGTACATCAAGATAATACTGAAGATGTTTGCAGGATGACCTTAGTGCTTTTACTGTGAGGGGCTACAATAACAAAAGCTATATAATACTATGCCATGTATCAATATAATACTGTGCCGTCTATCAATATATTTCCACTGAAGCCTGACGGGGCAAAAATATCTTCGTAGCTTATAGAGGTGCGTGCTGGCAGCAGATGCAAGTCAGTTTGGGCTTGTAATACCAGAAATATTTCCCTTTTCTTTTAGCTACAAACAAAATGAAATATTCCTGCCACATTTCTCTTCTAAAAGGTTACAGATTTCTTCAGTGGATGACAGTTTGGATAATTACAATTCTCAACTTGAGAACTGCTATGATAATGCCAGTTCCCTGGTGGGGCTAACAAGCCCTTTCAGCCAGCAGCGGCCTGAGCATTCAAGCTCTCCGACGAGAAGTTGCGTACTGCAAGAGTAAAATGTAGAAAGGATATCACTGTGCAAAAAGTGCAGGCATGCTGTGGTGTGACAAGATGACAAGTGCTGAACCTCTGTGTGTATGTGTGTCCGACTTTTCTGGTGTGGTTGGCTAGCGCAGATATGATTTCATTGGTACAGCTAGAGATGCTGTGAAACAAATGACAGAAATCTGTAACACAGACTCAGTAGCATGACTCTGCATTCCCAATGTACACCTAACCACAGTATTTAGGTATTGGGACTTGAATGAGTGTGGTGAGGTGCTGGCACAGGGTGCCCAGAGAAGCTGTGGCTGCCCCATCCCTGGCAGTGTTCAAGGCCAGGTTGGACACAGGGGCCTGGGGCAACCTGCTCTAGTGGAAGGTGTCCCTGCCTGTGGCAGGGGTTGGAACTGGATGAGCTTTAAGCTTCCGACCTAAACTGTTCTAGGATTCTGCGATTCTAAGTCTTTTAAATGAGGGATTTTGGACATAGTAGGTTGTTGTTTATCCCTTATGCACATGCATAGGGTAGCTAGAGCCAGCTGACTGAAACGGATCATTATATTTCAATCTGAAACTAATGATTAGAAATCAGGCTTTTGGATTCTTGCCTTGCCAGACCACCTGCTTCTATTCCATTCTCTCCTGTGCAGAGACATTTTAGTTCATAAAATAAATAGCTACCTTCAGCTCTCTGTGCACCATAGGCTCTCCTGTCCCCAGATATGTTCATGTTTTCTGCAGTGATTTTAAATAAACCTTTGCTCTGCTTTCCATATGTGCCTCTGTGCCCTGAGCGCCAATGGCAGGTATGATAGGTGCTATGAAAACCAGGTGTTCCCCCACAATTATTTACTTATTGGCAGACATGATGGCTGCAACATCCGCTGCAGCAGTTTGACAGTGATTTACCTGCTGCTGCCAGCTGCTCTCTGCCTGGGGGGGCTGAGCTGCTCAGACTCCTGGGGGCCAGCACTAGACTATCTTGGTTTGATACCAGACTGTTTGGAGGCCCTACTCTGTGATTTCAGTGAGAACCAGCCAGCTGTAAGCAAACACTGTGTCTAAATCTATTGAGATGACTTCGCTGGTGGGGTCTCCAAGAGGTTTGCTTGCCTGTGGCCTGAAGATGCAACTTCAAAAGCTTTCATGCTTCCCTACACTGTAAGGGCTCACCTCAGCATGAGACACATCTCACCAAGGTGTAGCAACGTGGTTGTGTGGAGTTTTTAACTTCAGCAAAAAGGCACTCTTTCTTACAAGTAAATGTGAGTTTAGTAGCAGCACACTATCTCTTTGAAACTTTAAGTGTTTTAATGGCATGAGGATAACACATCACAGAAGCTTTGTGAGCTGGATCTTGGTGAAGGGCAGAAAGCATTTTTAATTTCACTACTGTATATCTGAGCAAATGGCTGGATACAATTCCCACCTGCTGGCCGTTCCCTTGACACCTTAACTGAGGGAAATCCATTTCTTGCTCACTATGCTCCTACAGATGCATGGTGTGTGACCGGGGACTGGTGTAATTGCAGTGGATTGGATTTGAAATGCATGGGGTTTTGGCATAAGGCACAAAAAGCAGGGAAGCAAGCAGTACAGGGAATTAATTTTTTTAGTGCTCAAGTTCTGTTTTGCTCTGCCACATTTTTTGACTGGACCCACTTTGAGCAAGTGGGTTTAATTCAGTTTTGTTCAGAGTTTCTTAAGGATTTCCTTTAAAACAAACCCTATACAGCAAAGTTTCCTATCAGGGTGAACTAGTTTAGGTAAAAATGACCTATTCCCTAAGTCTGCAGGCTGAATTTCATAATTTTGTTCACATAATGCACTTTTACTTACACAACAAACAGATTCTGAGGTAAGTTTTCTCTCTATGAATAAGGATGGGGATTCTGAGCGGTTCAGGAGTGCTAAACCTCAGCTGATAGTGGAAACCTCTTCCAGAGACCAATTTATAGGGGTAAAGAGCAGAGGGCCTAGTGAAACCCAGGGCCAAAAATGGTTCTCAACATATTTGGGTAAAAATACAACCTAAGGGAAATTAGAGGGGGGAGGTTCCTATTGAAACTGAAATTTCCATGAGGAATGTGGAGGGTTGCATTTTATGTTTTACCAAGAAAGGAACAGTCGTTCACCTTTCAGACAAGAATGTTCAATTCTGGCTATGTGCATGGAGCAAAATCTGGAAATATTTGAAGCAAATCATTTCAGACAGAAACAAAATCCATTTTCCAGTGAATTCTCAAGAGATTCACGCTCTGGAGCTTTGTACTGTATAACAACTTTGACTGTCATCCTCATCTCTTTTCTCTTCCAAAGACTTCCAACCTGTCCAAATCTGTCCACTGTCCAGATCTCTTTCTGTGGAGAAGACACAGTTAGGTCAGCTGGTAGAAGACACCAGAGATGCTTCTTTGCTGTTCACACTCCCTGGTCTTTAAAGACTCAAATTAGGGTCAGTTTAAGAGCAAATGTTGACTATGTAACATGCTTATCACTATAATGCATTATCCATTCAGGAATGTATGGGAATAGTCTCTTTTCTCCCCCGTACAAATCATGCCTTAAAAATATGCTTCCCAGGTCACTTCTGCTCTACATGATCCTGGCTCTGCCTCTGGCCCTGTTAGCCCAGCATGTGTCTTTATGATCAAAATTCAAATACAGTTGCACAAACTGTTAAATAACTTCAATCCTACATGTGTAACTGATCTCAACAAAGATGTTGATTCAATTAATATTACATTAGGCTACCCACAAGACTGTGCCAGTACAGAGCTGATGCTCCAAGTCAAGTCTGGGCTTGTTGTCTGCTACCTGTCAAAGCTGAAAAAAAAAAGATGAATACTAAATGTAAGGTAACTCCATTAACTCTTTCTTTCCCTGAAAGCATATTCAAGTAGTTTGAATGAGGGGAGGTCTGCTAGCAGTCTTAGTGGGTATTTCATTCTGACTCACTGTCCAGTGCTTCCAAGCAGGAGCAGTTAGAGACATCTGAAATCACTGCCTGCTTTGGGAAAGGTTGTTTCCTCCACTATACTGACTGTATGGGAACAACCTAATGGAAGGAACTAAATACAGAACACTTTCTTCTGTTGTGTAACAAGCAAAAGAACAACCAATTCTCCCTTTGTAAATAACAGACTGTGGATCTGAAATAAATGTTTCTTGCTGACAAGCACTGGGTTTTCTGGGTTTCTCTTACAGCTGCTAATCTCAGAGCTATTTAACTACGTGACATCAGTTCTTGAATTGGCCAGCATAGCCAGAGAAAAAGCTGGAAACCAGTGTGAACATATTTGGTTTTGAATATAGGCAGCAAACAAGGATATCTTGATTATTGTTTCTTTTAATTGAAGTGACTGCCCACTGCCATAATTTCTTGAGAGGGGCTTTGTTTAAGTAAGTGTTTGAAAGATGTGAATTGGCTTAAGCTATGTGTGCTGCTTAAATGTGCCACTAAACATGATAATGTTAAGAAATGGACAGAAATTGGGAACTATTATAATGGTTTATGTCCAAGATCATCTGGTTCCTGTCACCCTTGATTTTTGTTTTGCAATTCTGACTGAGGAATGTCCAAAACCCTGTGGATCTTGGCCTCTGTGGTCTCTCTCCAACACAGTGACTGGCTGGATACAAGTCGCTGGTCCATTTTTGGTACTGTCATGAGCTGCCTTCTAGCTGTTTTGTCAACAGTGCATTTTTCAATAGGGATTTGCATGTTGATCTGCTAATTGCATTAATAAAACATTTTATCATTTGGACTCCACTAAAATATGGCAGAAGAGTTGGCTCTCCTTATGCCAGAGGAACTTCCCATGCAAGACAGAAAAGTCTCTTCAGGTGAGAAGAGTTGATAACTTCCCAGAAGAACTCATTATCATTTCTTTTGGCTCCTGAATTTTTGGAGTAAAGCAATACAAATTCCTACTGACTGCTGGACCAGTGCCACAACCATTTGAATGGCAGATGGGTAAAGGACCTGGGAAGCAGTTAGTTCATTTTTGTGTGTTTCTTTGAAAAGCCCGTATAACTGACAAGCACAGTTACAAGGGACTCCAAACTTAAAGTGATTTAAAATGCCTGGATGAAGACTTTGATTTACTTGTTAATTACTTTCCTGCTTTGTATTGAGCATGAAACAGTTAGTGCAAGTCTAGTGACTCATGGATGCCTTCAAAAAGCTTCAGGCCTAGTTTCAGTGTTGCATAGCTTCCCCTGAGTCTCTGCTTGTTGACTTGTTGGACTTTCATAAGCTTCTGGAAAGGACTCAGAAGATTTCAGATTCCTCCGTGTTTTTCTACGGAATCTATTGGTACCTGTAGGTATCAAAAGCCCTTTGAAAATCTAAGCACCCCTTGCCAGGACATCAAGAAGCTGCACCAGGTCTGTCCAGCTGCTGTTTAATCATAATGGAGATCCAGGGCTAGAAATTGTATCCTAAGGAAAAAAATTAAGGTTTTGTCATTGTACCCCATGATGTTACAGGTCCTGATACTACTTTGAGCTTCCAAAGTGAGAAACATATTCTACTTCTTTCCCTTATTCTGTGCAACACATGCCGGTCTTTGAAAAGGTATCATTATTGGTGGGATACTGTAGCATTTAGAGCCTCCAGAGATTATGGCCCATTTAGCAGATGCTGAGTATACAATCTATGCCCTGAAGATGCTAATCTAATCGAAAAAAAAAAGAAAGTTTTATCTTTATTTTAGAAGAGCATCTTTCTTATTGTGGAATAACACTGCTTTGAGAGTCAGCTGGATAACCCCCAAGGATATCTGTTGCCCATGTTCAGAGTAAACACACAGTGATATGGTATAAAGGGATGCACAGTAGCACTTCCTGATGAAAAAGAAAGATGTGCAGCCTTTGCTAAATGGCAGTTCTAAATGGTGCACAGAAAATTACGGAGCACATTCACATGCAGCCAGGAAATTGGTCTTGCTGGGGGCTCATGGTTTGATTTATGGTGCCCTTTAATTGAGCTAGGATTCCTGTTATGGAAACAGACTCCCGAGATGTACTGGGCCTGGGGGACTGTGCTCAAGAGCAAGAGGTGCAGGAGAATTGTGGGGGTTTTGGCCAGCCCTGTATGAATGCATGCAGACTGACCCACAGCATCCCCTGTCTCTGGAGCCACAGGGCAGACCGCAAGCACAGAATGCTCTGCTGAGACCCAGGGGGATGAATGGCACAAGAAAAGATAGAGCACTGGAAGGACTAAAGAGAAAGTTGATGTCTCGCAAGTTTTGGTCCATTAAGGTAATCTTACACCCAGCAACTGAAGCTATGGGTCAATGAAAACAAATTGCAGTTCACTCCCCAAACAGAAGATTAAGACACAGGAAGCTGCCGAATGCTGTAGGCACTGGCCTTGACTTTACACCCTGGCCAATTTGTGGTGCCTGTGGGGCTGTACAGCTGTCAGTGAGAAAACAAATCTTCTCATACAGAAACTCCTCTTGCATATCCTACACCTTTCTTGTTTCACCCAAACACCAGCCTTTGTTTCTAGAGAAAAGCCAAAAAGTATTTTGCATATCCAAAATGCAAAGGCAATACCTGTGCTCCTTATCAAAACAGTTTCAGTTAGGAACAAGTGCAAACAAATGAACTTGTGAATGCCAAAGAAAATCCAGGGCAAAAACCATCTGAAATGGGGAGGTTAGAAAAATACTGAGTATTTGTGATGGTAGGAGGTAAACCCCAAAAAGCTCACTACAGACTAGACCACCTAACATCAGCCTTTCTTCTTTGGCAGGGAAAGCACCCTAGCTTTATCAATGAGTGACACTTGCGGGATGATGGGTGCAGGGGTTTCAAAGAGAAATCTAATTTGTAAACTATCAACATCTTAACAAGCTATCAAGAGCTGTCTGGACTTCTGCAGATTTGCTGATGCTTGAAGAACTAAAAAAATCACCATGTTTTCCTAAGACCTCCTTCATTAATTTGTGGCCTGCTATTCATTAGGACAACAAGCCTCAGAAGGCTACTTACAGCTTAGCTCCCCCTTCCCCATCACTTTGCAACTCCAGAATCTGTTAATTTTAAGGATGGGTGCAGAGCTTTAGAATTTTGATTTTAGATATGTCTCCATCACGCGGAGGTGGGTATGAGGACCTAGAAGGAAAACAAACAGAAATAAGGGCACCAAAACCAGCATGGTTGGTTCCTCCTACCCCAAACAACAGGTCATTTATCACTAGCGCTTCTAGGATCTCTTGTCATTAAGTAGATTCCACAGTGATGCTTCTGCTGCATCCATGTGGGAAATCAGGGAAGACAAGACTTGTCCTAACCTAGAGAAAGTATTTATGGAATTGCCATACTGGTCCCAGTGAGAGCAATAACCATACCCAGTACAGGAAATACAGAATGGTCTTTGGAGTTTAAGTAATTGGATAGAGAGCATTAAGCACCTGTGACTCTGAGCAGCACAAGCCCATTTCAGGCATGATTTTGAGAGTGGCAGCATGTATTTTGAAGTTGTCATAGCACAGGGTTGGTTGCAAAGTGCTGTGAGAGATTCCTCCAAAAGGTTGATTTAGTAAATTGTAGAGTAAGAGGAGGCAATTCTGTGTGTGCATGCAAAACAGACTGAAGGGAAATATGGGATGGTTTGTTCTTCCAGGGTGCCTTAGGTAAACAGAAGTTTTTGCAATTAGATTTCTTCTTTCCCATCCATTAGGGTTAATGCAGTTTTAATTAGCACTCGATTTGCAGACTGTGAGGTATGGTTTAATGTGCCTCTTAGAGATTCCGAACCAAAGTATTGCAAGGAATTGAACATAAATGAGCAAATTAAAGGTGTTTTTAATACCCATTTTTGTTTGTAGATTATTTTCCCACCAGATTTCCTTTGCATAAATGTGATCCTAAAATAGAGAGATCTTGGCTTATTTGTGGAAAAGATATTCAATACAAAATACTCCATAAAAACCTTGTCTGTGCTCTCCCACGCTACGTGTGTCTTCAGCTCCTGTTAGCAGGTGCACTGCTTGGTCCTATTGCTGAGGCCACTTATCTTGCTCTGTTGGCATTGAAGATACCCAGATTTGAAGTGGTGACCTTGCACTTATATTGAATAACTCCTTTCCCTAACTATGCCCTAATTATCAACTTTGCAACTGAATACTGGATTACAGCCCAAGAGTTCCTTCTGAATGCAAAACACGAATTCAGCATACAGTGAGTAAGTCTGAAGTAATCTACACAGGTGGTTTTTATACAGCACCTGTCATTGTGGTATCTGAGCTCCTGCAAAGGTCTGTGATCACATCAGTGTTTCAAGTTCATATAAACAGCCTGACTCCTGCATTCCTTTTGCACTTCTGAGATGTGTGGGAATCACAATATCCAGGGGGAGCATTTAATAGGAAGCCAAAACAAGAGCAGCTAAACAGCAAGGACACTCTGCCCTGAGTGGGTTTATCTAATTTGTTTTGAACAGAAGCGGTTTCTTAGACCAAAATTATCATAGTAAAAATAATATACAAACTAAAATGAGAAATTCTGGCCTAAACCCAGGAAACCACCACTCTCAGGGCAAAAGGCAAGTTGAACTCTGGATGTTGATGTGTCAGTACTAAGTCTGAAGTCCTACAGTTGCTGTCACTACATAGGATTTGTATGTAGCTAAGATCTTTGAAACTTCAGTGTATGACAGAGTCTGTTCTGCTGATCTAAGCTTATAACCCCTGTTCACATCCCCAGGTTATGTCTCCCATTGGAAAGATACTCCCCCTGGAACATTCTTGGCACGGCAGCACTTCATGCAGGTGGATGGCCAAACACTTTGCTCTGGCCAGATGGCCACTCAGCTTTAATGTTGATTAGACTTTGTTATGGATTATTGATGTAATGCTGCTACCGGCTCTGCACAGCAAGACCTCATTAATGTCAGTGGAGTTCTGCTCAGGCTCAGGGGTCTGTCCACAGGGGTCCAGCTAGCTGCAAGATCAGGACCTATATTTATGAATAGTGGGATAGGATGTATGAGAGTAAACGTGATGGAGGATGGCTTCAGGCATGTAGTTTAGCTGAGAACTTGGCTGGATGTGTCTTAGCCTACAGGAGAACAATGTGTTGGTTTAGGAGAGTGTCTGAGTGGGCTGAAAAATACATCGAGTGATTCTGATAATGTGGCCTACTTGTGCTCCCAGCAGGTATATGAGTCCTGACGTCCGTGTGAGTGCAGTGACTGGCAGAAGTCAGCGCTCCCCTGAGCTGGTGCATTAAAGCTGAGAGCTGCCATCAGCCATCAGACACAGGCTGTTCATAAACACACAGCCCAGCTTGCTCGGGCTGGCCCTTTTGCACAGGACCCATGGGTGCATCTTGACTCGTTCTTGGGCTCTAGGAAGGTTGATTCACAGGCAGGGTAAGCCAGAATTTGGGAGCCTCTTTGTCGAATTGTTGATCAAGTAAAACTGAGCTGCAATAGCAATTTAGCTAATGGCTAGCATTCTTTCTCCTGTCACTCCCTTCTTTCCCAATATAAAAAGATTTGCAGGGAAAACAAAAGAAGAGCGTTGGCTTAATAAATCCTCGGGCTTTCTGCATAAAATGCTGGCACCGAGAACGTCCTGCAGCCACCCTCAGGAGTGAGTCCTTCCCTGTGCGCAGGACGGGCGCTTTGTGTGTTCAGCTCTCCACACTTATACCCGTGTTGGTAAAGGAGCAACTCTGGGCAGTTGCTGGATGCGAGGAGACAACCTAGCCTTTAGGGCTGCCAGTTTTAAATTGGACTTTCCTCCCAGCAATGCACTTTCCCTCACCACCACTAGATGGTATTTGACAACCACTTCTGTTCACTGCCCTTAAAAAGCCTTTTACTGCCTAAAAGAACCCCCAACAATTTCTCCCTGCTACTAACAAAACTCCTTCAATAATTCTTTATTATATTTTTACAGTGATAACATGCAGGTGAAGAAAGCTGCTGTTGTGCTGACCTGCTAACACAAACCAGAGGGTTCTGGATGCTGCAGTTCTTGACCTTGTGAGCTGACAACACTCGCTCCACCAAGCACCTTCCCCTCAGCATTGCTGGTACTATGCCATATTTTCCCACCAGGATACTTCGGAGTGTCCTTTCTTTCCAAGGTGGGAAGCTCACTCATACCATCTATTTGCTGGTGTAAGGCATCCAGCACTTCTGAATATTCAATGCCTTGAGTTTTTAAAAAGCTGTTGTGGCTGCGAGCATAACTCAGGGCCTACAACAGCTCTAGAGAGGGGCTTTGGACAAGGGCCTGTAGGGACAGGCCAAGGGGAATGGCTTTAACCTGCCAGAGGGGAGACTGAGATGAGCTCTTAGGCAGAAGCTCTTCCCTGGGAGGGTGCTGAGGCGCTGGCACAGGGTGCCCAGAGAAGCTGTGGCTGCCCCATCCCTGGCAGTGTTCAAGGCCAGGTTGGACACAGGGGCTTGGAGCAAGCTGCTCTAGTGGAAGGTGTCCCTGCCCGTGGCAGGGGTTGGAACTGGGTGAGCTTTAAGGTCCCTTCCAACTCAAAGCACCCTATGACTCTATGATTGAGGAGTGCATGCAGGAGAATGTGCAGTCCTGAACCCATGGAAAAGAGGTTGACAACACAAATATGACAGCCCTGATACTGTGGCAAAATGATGAATGGTTCAGGTCAGGCTGCCCTTGGGAATGCATGTAGACATTGCAAACTACAGCTTTTAAGATGTAGCTCCTCACACTTAGTACTTCAGTTTCAAATAAGCATTTTGCTTTTTTTTTCATTGTTGTCACTATAAAAGATGGACAGGACTTTGCCTCGAGCGGCCAGAGTCTGATCTTTCCAGCTTTAATTGGGTGGTTAGTTCTTTCTGTTCTCTCCCAAATTATTTGAAAGAAATTGCAATTTAATCCATTCTGCACTTAAGAAATTTAATCAATCATTAGAAATAACTGCCAATGATAGGAAAATATGGTAATTCATGTTATTTTTGCAGACAAAGCACTGATATAAACAAAACGTAATTAAACATGCCCTCTTTTTACACTTCATAAAGAGCCACCGTCCTTGGGTATTATAAATCTCAACTTATTTCTCTGATCTCAGGGCATAAAGTATGTTCTGTGAATTGTCTTACTTCATGTAGGAAAACACTGATAATATTTGCCTTGCAGGCAGCATAAACCACAAAATGTAAAATAAAAATAAGTTATTAATCAGACTAACGGGCAACGTAAATGGAAAGCTGTCTTCTATGTCACATTAAAAATGATAATGAGCAACATTTCACAAGGCAATATTGTTACAAAAAAAACACCCCAGACCACGTTACACACAGGCTTCTCAACCCATATCTGTGCTGCAGTCTCCAAGAAGGAAACAAGAAGGACAAGTTTAGTGGTTGGTTACCATGGGTATGTTGCCCGAGGAATACCTGCATTTCAATGTGGCCATACCTAAAACAGGTGTTGCTTTTTTATCTGCAGCTAACCCAGCCTGAGGCAACCGTGATGTTGTTTTTCCAAATTTGCATCTTAGTAGAAACAAAGTTTTATCTCAATTAAATACCTGTCACAGAGGGGAGGAAAGAGTAGGGATATGTTGTGATGCATAAGAATACGTTGTGGGTTTGAAAATGGCCTGGGAAGAGCTATATTGTTAATGATCTGTGGCAAAAACAATGCAAAAAGAAAGCCCTGCCCTAAGGGCCAGTATGCTGCTTTTTGCTTCTCACTAAGAAATAGAATTATTGAATGAAGTCCATTGTATTAAAATAGTGCCTGTTCCCTAGCTCATCTCATAGGCACCTTCAGGTTGCTTTTACTTTTGCTGTTTTCTTCCTCCCTTTCCAGCATGATCTGAATTGAAGGTTGGCTTACAGGCAATATTCTTATTCTAAGAAAGTCATTAAGGCGTGTGCTTCTCTTGCCCTGTAAAAGTAGGTTGACTTGGAGTTACCCTCTGTGTCTGCGTGCATCATAGGACCAGTCCCATGCCTGAAGGCTGCGTTTGCCAGATGTTTGCTCATTGCAACATCCTTGGGTCTGCCTTTGGTGGCAGCAATCAGTATTTCCAAGGGGTGGATAATTCGTGTGCTTTCAAATATTAAGTGTGGTATGTAGGACAGACTAGCTCCAGAATTCTCTGTCTATCCCAGAAATATTTGTCTGCCTCATCTGCCTTTGTCGTGACATCAAAGAAAATACACTGGGCAGACAAAAGTGCTCATCTCTTCCTTATGAAGACATCAGCATCACCCATGCAGGGCAGGATGCAGTTTGTAGAGCAGACTGACCTGGAACAAATGTTCAAAGACAACATAGATACCATTGCTGGCTCTCAGGTGACCTTGTGCTTGGGGCTGCCCTCTGGACAGGGTAGCTGGTGTACAGTGTAGATCTGGCAACTTATTTTCTGATGTATTTTCATCCTTCTGTCACAAATCTAATGAGCAGTCAGTCTGAAGCTGCACCGGTACCACACATAGGTGTCTTCCTGACAGTGGCAATGCATCATGTCTGCATGGCCTCTGTATTTCTGCTGACTGCCTCATTGTATGCATGTCCATCGTGTTGTGGTTTCAGGGCTGCAGCTGGAAGGATGTAAGAGGTCTCTCTTTATAAGAAATCTTAGCAAATATGCTTGTAGGTACATTCAGAGGCTCACCCACTGCTGAAGGCATGTTTCTGCTTCCCATATGTAAACAAGATAGTAAGGCTTACTATTCTCTCTTGTGTGTTTCTGCAAGGAGTCTTTCAAGGCAGGTGTTGCTCGCTGGTGTGTAGTTCCCGGCACTGAGAGAATCCAGCTGTCAGGTGAGCTTTACAGAAATAATAATTACTTGCTCATCCAAACAGGGCTTATAGATAGTATTTTTCTCTAGCCAGACAAAAATCCTCTCTTCCCAGCTCACCCTGGACATCTCAGTAAAATCCTAAAGCTGCTACTTTCTGGAGTGTACTCCAAATCTCTCTATGTGACAGCCCAACTATTCAGGTGCTTTTCCAGTTGTAACTGTACTTGTATTCAAAGCCAGTGGAGATCAGCCAGGCTTACTGCTTCAGACTGAATGCTCATGCTGAATGGTATCTTCTCTGCAGCAGCGGCTGGAATTCAGTTCCCTGACATGCCTCACTCTCCGTTTAGCTCTGTGTTTAGCTGTTATTTATTTACATTCTTACCCCATTTCTGTCCAAGCTCAGCTCATCGTGTATAACAGTTTATATATCCCCGCTGGAGGTTACGAATAGCATCTCCAGCAGTGGAATTCTGCGGGCATGTCTGCTGCGCACCAGCACATAGCTGGGATGCAGTGCCAAAAATTCAGGCTGAGTGCCAGGAAGCATGCTAGTATCAATATACCAGGCTGTGGAAAATGATGTAAATCCCATGCATGGAAATCAATAATATTTTTGTGCTACTGGACAAGCTACTAGAAATGTGGCAGGAGAATGCTTTTGCAAGGGTGCACATGTACTCTGAAATGCCTGTCACCACTACTGTGTTACCTCTGGAGCCCCTCCTAGCTTTTTATTGCCGTATGGTTCTTTGAGGTTTCTTGGACAACAGTGAATACATTCAGCCCACAGGTTGGTCCATGGATGGTAAGGGGCACCATCCTTAGTATTGGGGTTGATTGAGCGTATGTGACTAGCTGTGGTAGGAAGATGGAAAAGGTACTTTGTGTCCTGGGAACAGCAGAACTGTATAGTGAGCACCAGCCACCTGCACAGGCATCCTGGGTGAGGTGGACATTAATGTTAGCTGGAAACAGATCTGTACATGTGCCATGGCCTAGATAAAGATCCCCAGGTACCTACAGTTTAGTCACAACTGCTATTCTGCTCAGGCAGCCCTGAGGCCCAGAATTGTGAGGAAATCTGATTTTTACCAGGGGAGGAAAAAAAATCTGAGTGAAAACAGAAAGGAAAAATACAAATAGTGGGGGAGCCTGAGTATATTTTAGTTCTGTCATGGAATTCAATTAACTGATAGGTTGTCACATGGCTAACAAAATGGGTACAAAGGTTTTCGTTTTCATGCAAGGCAGATTTTGCCTAGAAGCTTCAAGGTATGTAAAGGGAGAGCGGTGCTTAACAGGTCATACTCTTCTAGGAGGTGGGTGACAGTGAGCAGCATTGCTCCAGTCCTGACAGCAGAGGAACCTGCCCTACACAACTTGCGACAGCTCTTCCTTTGCAAGAAGTGCCGTATGCAACTGTCTCCCCCAACTGCTTAGGTTAATGCTTTATAGAAGAGGAGTGGGGCTGTGTGGTCCCTGAAATCTCCAGGCAGGCAGAACTTGGTCAGCGCGCTACAAGGGAGAGACTGCAGGTTCCCTGGGTGGTGGTGCTGGGGATGGTAAATGTGGAGTCTTTAACACTTGTGAAATGACCTGTTATATTACAGTGCCTGGAAGGGAGACCGGATCCAGCTCTGCCCCCAGTCATCAAATGAACAGTTTCTTGCCTCCACTAGCACATTGCAGTGGGTATTATATATCACACAAACCACTGAAAGAGCTAGTTATCTTTTGGAAGAAAGTATTGTGTAGGGGATGAGAGTAGCTATTTGGGTGCTAGGTCTGTAAGTGAATGCTATGGCAGGTATAAATTAAGGGTCTCAGGGTGAGTGTTGATTTACACAGTCCTGGACCTAGCTTGTAAGAGACATGCCACAAATCTACAATGCTATTTTCTGTTTCAGAGAGAAGGAGCAATTCATTGTTTTGTCTCTGATTAAATAGCCACCTGGGACTAGGATTGTCAAAAACGTTTCCACCGAAATGTTCTTTTTAACTAGAATGTAGCTTAATGATCCTCATTTTTCCTTTCGTTAAAATTATGCATATTTTAACGAAAAAACAGGGTTGCCTAATTCATCTCCCCATTTTAAAATCTGATTTACCTGGGAGGTTTGAAACATGGACTCTCTCTACATACATACATATATATCCACATATATATATATATAGGCATGGCACAGAACACTGTGAACTAAGACTGTTTTGAGGGATAAGGTGCTGAAGGTGTTCACTTTGCTTTTTTGATAGTCCCTTCACAAACAGCAGTCATCCTGGGGGCAATGCCCTCCCTGTATCTTTCTGATGAGTTTTCATGAAGAACAACTTGTGTTTTCCAGACAAGTGTAGTAGAAGCTGGTTCTGATACTGGCCTCTGTCTTGAGCATCTGAAGTCAGCTGAGCCCTTTGGTATACAAGAGAACAAACGGGACTACAGTATGAGTTTTCAAGGATGATAGAATTCAAATACTTCCCTCAATTTTAGTAGGTAGTCCCTGCATGTATATAATGTTGTCGAGTGTGATAAAACAAAGGGGAAAGTGATAGCTCCTGGTCTCATTAAGACTAAGCAGGAGCTAGATAGGAAAATATTCATGTTTAGTAACTTAACAGTGTAGTCTGCTAGAATATAGGACTGTACATTCAAAGTATTTTCAATCATGTGTTTCTGTATCTTTCTCCTCACTTAACAAATGCCCCTCATTACAGGTTCTAAACGCTGCTTGGATCATGTCATGTTTTGCTTTTCTTTGTTTTTCGCAATGGTGATGTTACAGCACTGTCTAGGGGCTTTTTTGGATGCTTTTTATTCCAAGTCAGGAAAAGGAAATTAAAAAAAAACCTAAAGAGAAACGAGCAGAGATGGTCTGACTTTAAAAGAAAAAGAAGAATATGAACTATAAATGAAACGTAGACTCCACAAGTGATGTAGCTAATGAAAAGCTCAGGCCTGACTGACCCACAGAATAGAAATGTGCTTCTTGAGGATGAAAGCACTGAAGAAACGGGAAGGACTTAAGTCCTCAGTTTGGTGATTAGGATGTTCAAGTAAGTCAAAATGTAACATCAATAATTTTGAAGCAGTGTTTAGAATTAATGTAGTTCATGTTTTACTGCAACTCCTCTTTCTTTACTGCTTATGCGTGAAAATAGCTTGTACTCCTAAGAATCATCTTTTGCTTTAATAAAAAGCAAAACCAGATCATCTAAGCCCAGGAAAAGCAGGACATCCAATCAATGTACTTCCTATTCTTGGGGCTGTTTATGGAAAACTGCATTTGTATGACAAAAAGTATATTTTTTTTTATTATATCAAACTTTTTACATCAAATACTACTAATGCATTTCAGTTCCTCCTCCTTTTCTGTTTAATTATTCAGTTGGGAGGACAGGCCAAATTTTTTATCTGTGGTTTCTTTTTGTCATTACTACAGCATCGGTGTTGAGTGGAAATGATCACAGTGAGAACTTCATCCTGTGCAGACCCTGGTACCCTGCTCTGGCTGCTCAAGTGGTTGTCTCTGTTACTGAGATTTTGTTTCAATTTATCAACTAGGTAAATTGGTTGTGTTCCTTCCAGAGCATTAGTAAACTTTTTACTGCCATACCAGATATCTGTTTTTCAACTAAGGACTTAGAGATCCATTTTGTCTCTCAGACAAAAGAATCACAAAGGGTTTTTCCTGAAGGAAAAAGCTTTCTATAAAGCTATGTCAGTTGTCTGACAGTTGTTGGGTGCTGCTGCATTCCAAGTGTGATTTATGTATCATCTATATCATAAGGAGGCTTTTGTTGGAGATGTGAGACTAACACTAAGATGTGTGTCAGGAGACGTAAGACTAAAGACTAGATCTTGAGAAGAAAATAAGGAAAGAAAAAAGAATTAGGAAATGAAATCTATTTCCAGAAATGAAGCTATCCATGTACCACTTAGAATCTACTGAAACATGACAGTCATTTTTGTGTCTCCAGGTATAAAATACTGTATATGGGTCCCCTAGTGCAATGCGCAGATCACTCTGTGAGTGCTGCTTTCACACATCAGTATTGGGCACAGTTGTGCTGATATATAGTAGCTGGTTCCTGCACGAATGGATTCTTCAGTGTTAGTGGGAAATGTTTTTCTTACCTCTTGTTATCCTCGTGAAGAGCTTTGTGTTTCCTAAAACCACTGAGGTGTCCTGGAGAGTTATAACCTCCAGAAGGGCTCACCAGCTCAAGTGCTTTCTGCATTCTCTGCCCTTGTGGAGAGAACTGCTTTTCTCTGTATCAGTTCTGGAGCTTTCCCCTGCACAGCAGCATCTGTAGTAGCCATAGCACAATAACACATAGGATTTACTCCCATGGTAAAGAGGAGTGGGACTGGTGGCAGGGGTGAAAGCAGAATCTAAGTAAATTAGATGTAATCCTTTGGGATAAAAGCTTGCCAGAAATCACTGATTCATATCATTCTTGTCCTTGCAAAAAGTAGAAGAGTATCTCAGAGACCACAATTGTCTTTAAGTTTGGGGAGGAATCCTGTTCTAATCCAACAGAAGTTTAGAGAAGTAGAAACGGTTTGTAACCATCCATATAGAAGTTTCATGGCCTTGTTTTGGATAGTTTAATGTATTTGGCAAGGCCTGTACATCTGCAGGTGAACAAGGAAAAAGGCATTTCAGATTCAGGTATTGTGGTTGATGAAATTCAGCCACAATGATGAAAACAGCTGAAATTTGTAAAGATTTTGAATTTTCTACTTTTGGAATTCAACTCAATTAAGAATAAAGTAGGTTTATAATAGTTAAATCATAATAGCTTTGGATTTCAGAGTGTGAGTTTTCTTGCAAGCCGTTTCTGAATAGTGGAGGAAGTTGTGGTGAACCTTTACAAGTAGTTTGAAGGATAAAAGCCCAACCTTACAAAGGTTCCTGTCTTACAGGAGACAGATCATCCACCTCAAAAGGCATTCTGAGAAAAGAAAAGGAATTGTCCAAGATGCTGCAATAAAGGAAATCACCAGTGTTGATTCTGTACTGAATAAGCAATGGGCATGCTTGCTCAGGGTTTATTGGTGTAATCCCCATTTTCCCTCAGGAAAACCAGAAGGATTTTTGAAAACACAAAAAAAAAAATCTTTCAAGCAAAGCTATTTCACATCATATTGGAAAAAAAATCTCTCTTATCATACAAAAGGTGATGTATTGTGCTTTGGAGAGTCAAATAGCTTAAGGATATAGGGCTTCTTTCTTCTTCCCTTGCTGGTGTAATTCTGTTGACATCTGTAATTTCTTCTGCTTTCCACCAGATCTATTTGCACTGCATCATTTTGGTTTCTTCTGTTTGTCAGTATGGAGCTGAGTGAAATACCTTGGTTGTGCAGCTGACAGTTTCAGGCAGGAGCTGTCTGCAGCGCTGCGTTGTCCACTGGAGCTGGACCAGAGGAGGGGAGACCCTTCCCTTGCACACAGCTCTGCTGATAAACCGTGGTCCCCAACAGCAGTCTTCTCCCTGGCCTCTCCTGGGCAGCAGCCATCCTTTTTTAGACCATGCTGGATGGGAAACATCCAACACCCCTATCATAAATCCACAGCACTGCATTGCCACCACCTCCTTTGTCCTCCCTAGACCAAGTAATAGAGAGAGGAGTGGTGGCACAGCCAGCAGTTCCCACAGCTACGTGCCATTGAACAGTAAAGGGCTGAATACTCTAATGATGATTAATTACATTTTCTCATATCTTTCTATCAATTAACTGGAAATGTTTCTTTGTTTAAATAATTGTCTTTTGGTAAATAAATGCGTAAACACTACTTAAAGCATTTTGGGGTCTAATTATACTTATCTGAAAGTTAACAGATTCAAGATGTGATTTGTGTTTTAATTGTTTTAATGTCTAGTAAACCATGGTGTTGATTTTCTGAACAAGCTGATCTCTATTGTAAGAAAATGAGGAACTACAAACGATTTTCTCAATCCAAGTTACTTGTTGAGCTAAGATCTGCCCTGAGCCTGTGTTCGTACTGGGGTTTGTTTGCTTTTCAACCTGGTCAAAGCAACAACTGAACTAAGCCACTCAGCCAAATTTTAGAAACAGCTTAAAGATGCCAGAGCCTGGCTGTGGTGCCTGGTGGAGCACAGCATCACAGCCCTGGCTGTGATTTGGGTGCCTTCGGTGCAAAGCTAAACATGGCTTCCAGTCCAGTTCAGTCCCATTTGCAGGGACAGAGCTCATGGATAACTCACGTGCCCTACCTGACCCTAGGGCAAGAGAGGTCACAGCTAAATCCCCATGATCTAAATGTATCAGGCTTTTGGACTCATTTACCTTACAGTCTTTCATCTCTCTGCCCTCTCTAATAGCAGAGCAACACCGTGTCACTGTGGTTTGTTATTCTCATTAGCTTCCATTAGCTATAACACTTGGGGGCCTTGGTCCAGTTCAGCCAGAGGCTGTGTCCAGCCCTGACAAAGATGAGGTATGCCCTGAGGCTATGGTGAGGGTAGCTGGTAGAACAACTATATAACTAGAGGAAAAATAGGCAACAGGGGGAGAAACAGTGTCAGTGGCAGAGCTTGCAGCACCCCAGAAGCTTCCAGAATGGCTGGAAAGTGCTGTGGCAGAAGTGAGTGGCAAGGAGGGATCTGATGGAGGAGCATGTGCTGGTGCCATGCTGCTCTCGTAATACTCCTTCCGTGCTGCCACACAGCGAGTGTGGATCCTTGTGTGAGGAATGATGGAGCCTGTTTATTCACACAGTCCTATGCTCATGCCCTTCTGGGGATCAGAATCATAGAATCATAGAACGATTTGGGTTGGAAAGGACCTTAAAGCTCATCCAGTTGCAATCCCCTGGCACAAGCAGGGACACCTTCCACTGGAGCTCCAAGCCCCTTTGTCCAACCTGGCCTTGAACACTGCCAGGGATGGGGCAGCCACAGCTTCTCTGGGCACCCTGTGCCAGCGCCTCAGCACCCTCACAGGGAAGAGCTTCTGCCTAAGAGCTCATCTCAGTCTCCCCTCTGGCAGGTTAAAGCCATTCCCCTTGGCCTGTCCCTACAGGCCCTTGTCCAAAGCTCCTCTCCAGGTTTCCTGGAGCCCCTTTAGGCACTGAAGCTGCTCTAAGGTCTCCCTGGAGCTTTCTCTTCTCCAGGTTGAACCAGCCTCTTCAATCTTGTTGAATCTTTGATCTTCAGTATTGTCCTTCAATCTTGATCAAGCCTGGAGATCAAGAATGAAGAATAGCATTGAAGATCATTTCTTCTCCAAACACACAGGAGGCATGGCCACGGACCTCTTACATTATCGGCCCTCTGTTTTAATTTCCCTCCCTCTAAAACAAGGGTAATATTTCCGCAGTTCAGAATGGTGTTAGAAGGTTAAAATCACAAATCTTGAGAAGGGATCAGGCAAGACAGGGTAAGGACAGCAAAAGAAATAAAGAAAACAGTTTTCTGCTATTTTTTCCTTACTCAAAACTTACTCGTGGGCTTTTCCCAGTTAGACTTCCTTTTTCAAGATAAGGGGAAAAGAAGGAAAGGAAAGAAAAATCCTCCCACACGTTCAAACACAATTTGCATTTGACTGTATTAAAATTTTTCTTAAATTGCAATTAAGCAATAAATCTTCACCAGTTGCAAAAATAAAGAGAGTGGGGTGGGGGAAATTTATTAGATAATGTAATCTTTCAGGCATTTTTTAATTTCCTTCTAAGATCTTGAATATCAGTTGGAGTCCCAGGTAAAATAGGATTGGAGCTTTCAGCCACAAGTTGTGACTCAAAGTGCTTAGCTAAATTAAACAGAACAGATGTGGAAAATAAGATGAGAGTTATGCATACGGTTCTCAAACAGCTGTCCCAGCCCCCTCCCGTTGAAGAGCTCGGCCTAATTCCCTTTTGTTGACCAAAGTGTGCAATTCGATCCTAAAAGCTTGTCAGAATTAAGCACAATGCTTAATATAAGTTTACATTTTAACTGTTTTTCTTTGATATTTGACAAGGACATGGGAAGTAGCTCCAGAACTTTCTCCTGGGCCAATTTGCTGAAGGTTGCTGTGAATCACGCTTCCCCTTGGGCTGCTCACCCCGGGGACCTCGCTTGAGACCCGGCACCTGTTAACCACCAGAGCAATTAATAATTAATTAAACAAATAACCCCTTCACGTTGCAGTGTGAAATCAAAGCTCCCGCCTAAAAAAGAGCTTTACCTTGTAGGTTGCCAGAAGTAACCTCTGCCCCAACACTTGTGCAGCGTGGGCAGGAGCAGATAGTTGCTTCTGTACCTCGGAGTAGTGACTTTTTACGCTAGCTTTAAAAAAGGAATAAAAAGAAGGAACTGTCGGTCTTGTTACATCCTTCCTACTAAACACCGCTGCAACGATGTCAGCAGTGTCTGAACGTATAACAGCTAAAAAGAAATCCTACACATTCTTTGGAAAGCGGAATCAGTGGAGCCTTTCAGCTTTCATTGCCCTGTGCACTCTTGGAGATGGAATAGTTTGTCTCACTGCTGCTGTTTTGGTTTCGGAGATGACAAGTGTATCATGGCCTTTTTTTCCTCCCCTTTTTTTCTTCCCCCAAAAGTAGCTGCACATTAAGGAGATAAGTGAACTTCAAAGGGCTAAATACCAATCCGAAGATGGAAGATGGCCACACAGAAAGCTCTGCTGCTTCTGCAAACCCCTTTAGTAGCCAGACAAGGTCACTGATCAGGGTAATTTGCAGGAAAAGTCAATTTCTCAAGTACCCAAGGCAGGTGTTGTGCCATTCTGTGACAATTTACTGAAACTAAATTGAGGAAGTTGAAAAAAGCAAAGGTCATGAACCAGGGGAGAGAGGAGGGAAGCAAAGTCTCTGTGACTGTATTTTTAACTCCTTTTCAACCAAAGCATATTTACAAATTACTGAGCCTGTTTCCACTTAAAAAAGTAAAACCCCACTTGCATAACACAGACCTGCTTAGGAAAAACTGGGCTAAAACGTGGTTGCACAATGAGGAACCGTGAACGGTGGTCGTGGAGAACACGGGGTGATTCTTAGGGAACTTTTAGTAGAGTAAAGGGGAAAAGGAGAAGTTAGTTTCACATTGAGACATTTCTCAGTCTTGGTGACAACAAAAAATGTGATTGAAAGTAGAGAGAATGGAAGTAAAAAGATAAAAATGTGAGAAATTTGAAGCAAGTCACTGAAATGACTGCAAGAGAAGAGAAAGGGGGTTGTGTCTCAAAAAGTACTGCTTCAATTGAACCCCAAAATGCTCTTCTTACACTTGGGGATTTTTGGGAGCACATCCCAGCATCCTTCCTTCTCAGCTTGGGTTTCCTTCCAGACCCAGATCTTGCTTTGACCTTTGGTTGGGATGTGGCCAGAGCACATCTGCCCTGGGTGGTGGGCACCAGTCCTGGGATGTAATCATTTCCTGGGCCCTTCCAGCCCCTGTTTGCTAAGCTCTGCTGTACAATGATGTGATCCTTCAGGAAAGGGTCTGGGATGGTCTCAGTGCCAACAGTAGCTACTGTTAGTGACCAAGGCTATGAAGCAGGAGGCACAAATAGGAGTGAAGAAAGCATAGACCCTACCTCAGCAAATTTCCATGTGAAAACAGAGCTCCACAAGTGTTAGTAGCCTGGTATGTGGAAGAAAGAAATCAAAGACCTAGTGGTCTGAGTGAGGTTCAGAAGAGAAACAAATGGATTCCAGTCTTATTTCCTTCTCATGGCACCACAGGTGATGGGCTGGTGACCCCTTACAGTGCACAAGATGTTCAGGTACCAACAGCAGTCCAGTGTTTGTACTAGATGGAAAATCCAGTTAATCCAAAATGGCTTTGTCTATCAAGAAAGAGCAACACCAAACCAAACCAAACCAATCCAACTATCATTCTGGTCCCGTGCTCCTAAAGAAATAGTTAATAATAGTTGCGTTGGTGACACAAACACACATGTAGCTTTTCTTCCTATTCCCTGTTACAAAATTGTTTATTTTATGCTACATTTTCACAGGTCACTAAGGTGATGTTTAGCTATGCCTCTGGCCATGGAGCCTGGGAAGTTTATGGGGCAGCAAAAGACCGTTCTCCCTACTTGTTTTCTGTGGGCTTGCACCCAAATCTAATCAGAATAAACTTCCCCAAATCCTTCCTTGATAGGAATATTTCAAAACAGAATAACCTTTCATTATAAAGTCCTTCTTTGAACAGGTAGACAAGGAGGAAATAGGTTCTGATGGATTCCTGGTAGAGCTAAACAGATTGAAAAGAATGAAATTGGTTGGTAGAATTTGTGTGTGTATATTCAGCTGAAGAGAACATATGAGCATGAATAACCAGGAAATGGTTTTGACTGGGACTTCAGTCCTGGCTACTTGTGATGTTCACAAAGCACAAAGGACAGCACCAATCTCTCTCTGGGCCACTGGCTCACAGTGCCCAGGCTGCAATGTTTTGGACTGGAGCTCACATTTAGCCAACTTCAGATCTGTGGTGTGTGGATGAAAGATGTGGAAACATCCTTCTGGCACATGGGGCTGGAGTAAACTGTGGGCATAGGCACTGCCTCGTGCTCCAGAGTGTTGATATGAGTGCAGCTGTTCACTCTCCTTGAAGAGAAGAGGAAGAGGAAGCAGAAGCATTTATACAATAATGCATCCATGGGATGTGTGCAATCCAGGAAAACCATAACGGGAGACATTAATTCCACTAGAAAAAAAAACCCATGTGGGTGGACCTCAAATGACCAAGCAAAAATGAACATTTCAGGAAATATTTCAGTATTTCAGGAAATCAACATTTTATTTGAATGGATGTGTCCAGTTCTCAATAGTAGGGGATAGCAGCAACTATGTACTGTGGATACCTGATGAAGTTGTGAATCCATAACATGGAATTTTGGGAGATGCCTGTGTCCTGTCAGACCCATAGTCAGGGTGGACACAGAGCTTAAAGAGAGCATTGAAAACGTTGGTGCTAGCTGAAAGCTGCAACGCTTTGTCTGGAGATAAAAACCCTTGAGCAATCAAAGATGCAGCAACCACAATATAGCAGCTCCTGAAAGGGAACTTGTTTGTTCCAACTTCTGTATTTTTGAGTGGCTTTTGCCCCTTTTCCACCAAACTCCAGCTGTGCTCTGTTCTGTGCATGCAATAAAGTCCAGTAAAAGCCAACTTCTCTTTGCAGGTCTTTTCAGAAACAGTCTGTAGTTTGGGATCTATTAAGCTGGGAGTGACTGGCCCCGTTTCTCTCCCACAGTACAGAAGGATCATTAGAAAGAATCATTTAAATAAGGAGAGGATATAATTAGCCTCCCAAATGGCTCCAGCCCCACTGCTGCATCACTTTGGCTGACTAAAGATCTCTTTATGACACCAGGAGGTAACTGTTTTATGTGATCAGGCTATTCCCAAGTGCTGCTGGTCATATCAGCTTCTCGGTCAGACCTTCTAGAAATACAATCTGTGAGTTCCTTGTAAGTACAGGACTATTTTTATTTAGCTCTTTCAGGGCCCCATTGCCTGAAAACCAATCCAGTTGTTTAACTTTGAGGAAAGGAGCCCTAATCTCTCTTACTTCTATCCCATGTCTTTTACATCCTGAGACTGGAAACAATCTATATCCTAAACACTCAGAGTTTCAGGAATGTTAAATCAGAAGGCTCTATCTGCAGTGGGCAAGAGGACATGAGTTAGTTAGGCAGGCAAATAAACAAACACAGTAAAACACACAAATAAAGCCACCACACCTGCAGGAATGTTAGATATGTTAAAAGGGGTTGCATCCCTAGGCGAGCTACACTGGTTCACTTTTCATCACCAATGACCATGTTACACATGCAGCTGGTGACATTACTTAGCCTCCAGCAAGGTCAGAGCACGCTGTGGAGTGAACAGAGAAAGAACTGTTCCCCTGTTTGTAGCAAAAACATGGTCAGAAGTGATTTGAACTCCAGCTGCAACTTGGCCTGCTTAATGATATCTAAGCTACTAAGGGCTAGCTGCCCTTTCTTGTGGAAGCATCTCACTTCCACAAGGCCTCCTTTAATGCAAAGGTACATTTAAAATACCTTTTTATCTCATGAAGCTTGTTTTTATCCATCTCCCCAAAGTGAATTATATGGAAACGATTATTCAGTGGTGGGTTACAATAGAGGGTTTATTGTACTTTGTAATTATAATGTTATCTGTTTGTGTGGCAAACTGGATTTAGAGGGTCAGAGTTTGAAGATGCTTAGCAGGACATAGTTCACTCAGGTGCTTACTGGGGCTCTCAGAAATGCCCATACAGTTACGTCCCTCTCATATGAAGAATATGAGCCTGTTCGTTAAGGCATCTGAGCACATCTAAATCCAGACAAAGATATTTAAGAATGCTATGATAATAATCAGAGCAATTACCCAAGAATGAGAGAACTAAAAGATGAATTACAGCACAGACTGATATGTTCCGAACTGTTTATGTGAAATGAAATACACTATACACAGCATATCTTTAATGAAGAACTTATTATTTATTTGATTTCCATTAATAGGGGTGATTAGGAATGCTTAAGCAAGCTAGTCATATAGCCTGGTCAGTAGATTTAATCAAAAGCACTACCTAAAAAACATGGTTCATTCTGAAAAACTTCAAGTTTTGCCAATTGCTAAAAGGGTTAATAGAGGCTATGCATGAGGAAGATAACCTAGGTTTAAAAAAACTATAGTCATCATTGTTCATTTATTCTCTTTATTGAGGTAATTTAATTATCATATAGACACAAACATTTGCTCCCATGCTGGGCTCTTCACATCTGTTAGTAGAGATTTGATTAGGTCTACACAAATGTGCTAGATTATACCATCTAGTTGGTGAAATTCAAGCCACCTGGATATTTTAGCAACATCAATAAGAATAATTCTCTTTTTCCAAATCAGTAAATCCAAGATATATTAAAAAGAATTAATTAATGAGTACCAGATAGGCAAAACAAACATTTGACAATGAATCATATTATCAAAGGTTTTGTGGGAGATCCCTCTCAGCTTATGTTTAGATGTCAAATTATATTACCAAAACTAAACAATCTGTTAAACCGATCTCTTAATGCAATAAATCTCAGCACCATACTCTCTTTTTTTCCCAAAGTCCTTCATGAATGCACTGCAGCACTGAAGGACAACAGTAGTTAAAGCACGAGCAATAATGTTACATTAACAGGTCATTAGTATGAAATAGCTGACTCCTAATATTTTTAGTGCCATTAAGGTAGTGGGTTTTTTTCATCATGTAGGACCTGATGATGAAAACTGCTAATCACCCAAAGAGCCATTATGCATGTGAGTCAAGCCAGGGTGACTGCATGTGAGCATTAACGCCCTGCGTGTGCATTTCTGGGCTGTGCTTTTAGGAGGTGGATGACCCAAAAAACTCACAGGGAATTTGTAGTAGATACAGCTGTTAAGATTGCATACAGCGATATTAAATATAAAAAGAGGGGAGAGAAAGCAGCTGTTGTTTGCTGGAAGACTTCTCTTAAAGTTAGTTTAGTGACTTACTCAGACGTGCCATTCTTTCTTATTCTTTTTTTTTTTCTCTTTCTCTAGAAGGAAGCTAATGAAATTAATTTAGGTGGAGTCTTTTTTTGAGACAAGAACTTTCAGCTGTAGTCAGAGAGAACAAGCCTTCAGTCTGGAAGTATGTATGAAAATACTTCGGTTTAGTTACTTAAATAATCGTGCAGACATGGAACAATTTGAATTAACTTTTAGCAAGTTCTTCAGGCTGGAAGAGGAGAAACACACAGCGGTCAAATTGGCAAATGGGAGCCGTTCCTAGACCCCAGTAAATGTGATAAGTGTGAGTGCCTGCGCACGTTCACCTCAATTCTACTCCCTGAGTGCCTGTTAGCAAGCACCTAAACCAGGGAATATATTACTAATTTGTTTTCCTCTTTGCCTCATGAAGTCAAGTTGAGCAGTCAGTTTTTTGGATGAAGAGCTTTCTCTCTGGATGGAAAGCTGATGGGCAAGACCAGCCTGAAGGGAGCAACCCAGTCCCAGCTCAGGCTGGGTACTGCCTCCATCATGCTTTCCAGAGGACTCTCTTTGTTTGGCATTGCTCTTTCAGGTGTAGGACTGGAGTCAGCCTTCAGACACAAAAGAGGTAATGTTTCTGACACATCCATGCTCTCTGCTCACAGGTCCCACCAGATTTCATGGCAGGTCAGATGGAACAGTGGGATCTGTGGGATTGTGGCAACCAAAGAAAAGTGTTTGTCTAGGCACAGTCTTGTCAGAAGTGGTGTTAAGGCTTGTGTTGTAACTTGTCACTGCAAGAGCAAGTTGGAGTAAAAGCTTTCTAAATCCATATAATCATCCATAATTGTTTACATAATGAAATTAATTTTACAAGAGAACAATTGAATGATGATGATTCAGTCACAAGAATTCACTTCTAAATCTCCAAACTAACCTCTTCTGGGAAGATTCATTATCAGAAGGATATGTCTTCACTCTAAGGTAGTTAGATGTCTATGAAACATGCCCAGTCCATAAACTTCCCTAATGCAGAAAGCAACCAGACAGCAAACCCATCCCACCACAGCTTCAAGAATTCTGCAGAAAATTACCATGCTTGCTTCAGCCTATTTATTCCATTGGATGTAAAAGAAATAGGAGCTATTGTTGTGAATCCACAGGTTATGGAGAGATGCTCGAGAGGCACTAGAGGTGGCCATGGTTGAAACTATGTTTTTGTATTGATGAGGTTCAACTCAGGAAGGGGAGTAGATTTATGGACATTGATTTATGTTCTTGGTGTCTTGCTGAGAAAACTCCAAAATACCTGTTTCCTGCTGATTTTATGTGAACTTCTTAGAGAGTGAGTGCTTTAAAAAAAATTAAACAGGCAGCTAGGTTGTCAAAAATGTTTTCAGTAGAATCACAGAACCCCAGACTGGTTTGTGTTGGAAGGGACCTTAAAGCTCATCCAGTTCCAACTCCCTGCCATGGGCAGGGACACCTTCCACTAGAGCAGGTTGCTGAAAGCCCCGTCCAGCCTTGCCCTGAGATTAGAGTGTGGTCAGTAGTACAAGGAAAGACATATATTTGGTGGGCATTTCACATATTTTATTTCAAGTCAGCACTTGTTAAAATAATTGTAATTATTTACTTACAATTAACATTGCAATTATTTAATGCCTGTGACTGTGCTCAATTCTTGTATGAAAACTGGCCTAATGAGTTATCAGTTTACTTCATTGTATTGAGTTGTGTTCCACAACACAACTAGCTGTAGGGCTTAAGGCCCACAAAACCACTGAAGCATTATAGTGCTACTTCAGGTTCTCTTCTCACCTTTGTTATAGTCCAGATATGACTTGAAATCGTATCTTATTAGCCTGAGTGAGAATTGCATGTTGATCAGTGTTATAACAGGACTCAACAATGAAAAGGCAGATCCTCTGGGGCACTTAGAGCATCTTGTTTACTCCATATGACAGCAAAGTCTTTTTGTGTTGTGAGAGGGTGGTTTTCCCATCCTGTTCTGCAGGTATTGTGTATGATCACATGTACCTCCTTTCTAAAGCATGTCCAAAACTATAATTCCAGCAATAATAACAGCAACAACAACAACAATAATAATAACAACAACAATAATACTAACAATAGAGAAGTCCACAGTTTAAGGCTTTTTCTTTTCAAGTAACACTTTTTAAAATCTTTCTGCAGGATCTTTTATTTGAAGGATCCTGCTTTGTATTCTGACAATAAGTACATCCCTATTCCTCCTCTCCCCACTTTAGCACATCCTAGGACAGTCAAGGTGCATCTTCCAAAGTGAAATGTTGATACCGATGCAGCTGCTTTTGTGAGATTCTGGTTCTTATTCATAGGCGCAGGCTGCAGTTGAATAACATATGCCAATATTCAATTAGAATGAGGATATTGAGAGTAAAAGACTCTGAGAAGCTGAAAAGATACACTTTACAACAAGGAAAATAGGACATGAATGGATTTGGAAATGTACGTCCTTAAAGGATCGGATTAATTGCTAGACTTGTCGTCAGACAATGTTGATTGGAATTTCTCCAGTGCTCGAACCCAGAAATGTATGGATCTGCTCTGCAGATGAACTGGATCTCTGTTATGCTTCAGCAGGCAAAAATTAAACAGTAGACATGCAGAAGGTCAAACATACAGCAGCCAGTTTGGTGTTTCTGGAGCTATGGAGACCTTCTGCAAGTGCTGAGGGACAGCCATAAGATAGAACTGATCGGCACAGAACCAGGGATGGGGCCCACGGCAATGACTGCTGCACAGGGAAAGCCCAACCTCTGTGCTTTAACAAAGTGTTGCTAATCAGAGCTGCTGCAGGAATATCAAATGCAAATAGCCCAATTAGACTGCTTACTTTTCTAGATCTGTTTCAGAGTAACACTGCTGTGAGTTTGTCATGTATGCTGATAAAGCATCCCCTTAATAAAAGTTTGCTGATTGTCTAAAGCAAATAGGTGGTTCCTGGGGGCAGCAGAAAGTCTAGAGTATCTTTAAATGGGCTACATATTGAACTCAGTACATGTTGGGCTCCCTGATTACTTGAGGATCAAAGGGAAAAAGAACTGATTGATATTGAGCCCTTAAAAATCAATTCTTTAGGAAAATGCTTGCCCTTATTTAGCTTTTGGAGTAATAAATGATGAAGTGATTTCAGCTGTAAGAGGCACATTGTGGGCAGCTGCTGGTCATGGGTTCAGGCTTGTGTTCTTGTTAAGAGGTAACAACAGCACAAATCTTAAGTGAGAAATAACTGATCAGAAAAATAAGTTAAACTTTTTTATGAGAAATCACAGTCAGGCATAGACTATACACCAAGAGGCCACACCTAACCAGCATCTTGGATTCACTCTCTGTTCCAAATAGCTTGGATGGTTCACACAGCATATATATCCACAAATTTATCCACTGATTCATCTTAAATATCTTTTATTGCATTTTTAACTACTTTTAGAAGTAAGCTTGAGAACAGTTTAGCTAACTTGATAGTAATTTAGAAAGACAGAAAATAAGCCTTATTGCCAGTTTGTGGTTAATTATGTTAAACTCCTATCTGTAATTTACTCCCGCCCATAATGGAAAAGAGAGTTTTGCTCAAATGTGCATTACATTACATGGGGTTACATCCCATGCAGTGACATGGCATTGTGTAACTTCATACAACCAGATCAAATGTGACATGTTTTTCTAATGGAGCTGAAGAGAATGAGGGAATAAGTTCTGGTGGAAAATACATTTAAGAGAGGACCCATTTGACAAGCCTGGTGTATGCCAAATCGCAGCCTCTAATGGAAATGCTAATCGCCATGTTTTACTGCAACACTTGCAGAAGCAAATCCAGAGTATCTTTTAATTGGGAGTCTTTCTTTATGGTCTTCAGATGTTTATAAATATGCACAATCTAATCTGATTAGGGCCAGACTCTACATGCTGCCTGCTCTGACAAAAAAGGGGAGAAAGCTCTTGCCTGCAGCCTGTGAATTCTGTTTCATTCTACATCTCCTCTGGTATTACAGTATCTGAGCACTTTTAATACAGTATTAAACAACAGCCATTTCTTTGTTCCTCCATCATCTGTTGGCGAAAGAAGTGGGTGCACTACTAAGTGGGTGCAGCTAATAGGAAAATCTTTAAGAGAACAAGTTTTTTTGTTGCAAAATGCATTTTGTTTGAAATAAAAACATTTGATGCAATGGTATCAATTTTAAGGAGAATATGGAGCAGAAGGAACAGTAAGAAGGGATTCTTACAAAGCTTGCAGTGTGTAAGCTTTCATTTTTTAAAGTGGAGATCTTTTAAATTTATGCTGCTTTCAGTACTGCAATGACCAAACTTAAAAGTTTTCAATGTATGTGAATATAATATTTCAGTTGGTTAAAGGAAAGTCATGAGGAACTTCTAATTTTTCTGTCTTTCATCCCACATCTGAATTTAATCATATTTTAAAGTAGCCTATTCCTTCATGAAACAGAACGTCTATCCTCCACACAGGTTCCGCTTGGGGAATTTCACTTACTGCTAAGCAGCTCTGGGCGATATTAAAATTGCCTGACTAACTTCCACATAGGTCTCGGGTCCGTTGCTTGGCTCCGTGCCCTCCAAACTGGCTAGCCAGTAGGAAACAGTAGACTTTGAATATGAGTTTAAATGTGGGCTGTCTGAATACATCCTTCCATCCCTTTCATAAGATGCATTCTGTGCCTCGTTTACATTGATTGTTATTAACCCCTGTAACAGCTTCCAAATGGAATTTTGGCTCATCTGGTTTAATGTAATCTTAGGAAACAAAAAAGGACGGGTCTTTAGGTGTCTATATGCGCGCTGGGACCTCTTTCCACCTCCTCGCTTCTCCTTCCCAAGAGGTACATAACATGACCAATGGTTGGTGGTGGAATCATAAAAATTCATCACTTGTTCACAGTGTGGAAGTCAAGAAAGAATGAATGGTCAGGAAGACAATTTTTTAGTGTAAGGTAATGTTGACCTTAGCAAGAATAATTTGTGCCCTTCAGCATCTGCAGCTGTGTAATAGTCACCAGGGAGTTGTCTGACTTGGAATATTTTATATCTTTTTTTTAAGGAAGTGTCAGCCAAGTCAGAACTCCAAATGCAAAATGTATTGCTCGGGAACACTGGGAGGATTTGTGTCTCTCTCTGAAGAACAGTGGTGGAGAGAGCAGCAAGACAGACTCAATTGGAGCATTTTCATATCCTGATGAGGGCAGGCTCTTTGCAATGCTGCTCAACTCGGGGAAGAGAAAATTGTTCTGTTTCTCTCAGACCTGCACCTGCAATTTCATAAGAAAAAAAGTATCTCCAAAGACAAATGCACTGAGAAGCTTCCAGAGGAAATACTTGAGTTTTCATGCAAGACAAAGGAATTGTGCAGAAATTAATGATGCTATTGTATGGTATCAATGGATAATGGTATCATCTGATAAACCGTCACTAGGTAGATAAAATGGCCTTTACAGCATCACGAATAAACAGAAACACGTGTCTGTAAGACTCAGTACTGTTTCTACTGACTGAGGCATCTGCCAGTGGTGACGTTTTGCTCCTCTGTGGCTTTCAGCATCCTCATCTGTGACTTCCAATGCTGCAGCCCAAACTGAGATTTGACACGGCTTCCATTGGCGTCCATTGCCGAGCTTGGCACCTCGATTCCAAAGAACCACTGAAACTCTAGAACATACTGTAATTAGTAGAAGGGATGGGATAATAGGGGATTATCCCATGCATAATGGGATGCGTGTCTCTTCAAACAGAGCTGTTTTCTCTCTTGAAACTCACCTGTCTATGGAAAGCCGACAATTCTATGTGTGACTTAAATGTTCCTTAAGCCTTGCAATAGTGCTAGTGAGACTTAAGAAGAGCATTAAAAATCCTATGCTGGCTGGCTGCACAAAGCTGTCTCTTTGTCTCAAGAGCCACAGTACAGTTCCAGAGAGAGAAAAGGGTGGAGAAGCACAGCAGAAGTTGTGGCTGTTCATCAAGTGTACAGCTATGCATCTTCTGCTCGACTCAGAAAAATCCATGAGACAGTAGAGCATGATTTCTTTCTCACCTGTGTGATCCAAGTTTGTCAGATTTCCTATTGACTCAGAACTAATAACTTCAGGGGATTCCAGTCTGTGACTGTGATTTTCCATTTGTTCAAACATCTGATGTGTAATATTGCTCCTTTCTGAAACTTAGTGACTTTCTCATGGTCTGCCTTACTGTTTACTCACTCTTGTGATCCCTTTACTAGATATTTTAGCCTATCTGAGGAAAATTAGTGGGTTGTATTAGCACAGTCATGAGCATTTTAAAAGCTGCAATATCTTTGCAAATGTATGTGTTGGAAAACTTAACAAGGCAGATAATCCTATAAGTCCTTAGAGAGGTGCCATGATTATTCAAAATCATATATTGGATCCCAGGCATGGCTTTTGAATTAATATCAGCTATACATTTAGAGCAAATCCATAGCTGCTCTATGCCTTCACTGAAATTAAGGAAGAACTATCTTGTTCCCCTTTATGTAGACATAAAAATATGAATTTCCTTGCACAAGGCAAAAAAGGCCACTGCATTAAGAGCAGAATGCCTTCACATAAAACCCAGCCTCCTGGGTTCGCAGGAAGAGCTGTGCACCCACGTTAAGGGCAGAATTTGGCTACCCTGTATAAGCACAATTCAATATAAATATGAAGGCATTGCTTTCTCTTCCCTTGATTGTTCTAGTGAGACAAGAAAATCATCAGAAGGTGAATCACTCTTGCAGCTGATACTTGCCAAGACATGAAAACATGGGGATGGCCTGTGAAATAAGAGGCAATGGGAATAAAAGTGAAAACAAAGGAATTGTTCAAAAATCCTAGATGCTATTGCATGATAATGGAAAATACCAAAACCTATGAATGTTGCATCTGGATTGCTGTCTGCCCTTCTTATGTGGAAATTCTTATAGGTGTTTAAAGTGTCATGCTGGAAATTAATGACGATAAAATTAAAGCACTTGTAATGTAAAATATTACATGCCTTCTCATAGGATTGAGACATACCACTCAAGAGGATTAGCTTATAAAAAGTCAGATAATCCTCACTGGTGGGATAAATATAACTTATAGAAATTCCTGAAGCATTTCACTAAAATTAATTTAGCAATAAAATTAGAGCTCCTTTAGACATATTTTTCAAAACTTATTAAAGATCCATCCAATTCATATAAAGCATTATTTTCTAATGCACCTAAATTTCTCTTCGTCCTCTACAGCATTAGGTACCTGCTTGCAATTCTGCTCATCCCAGCAGTGACAAGAGGGGTGAACAAATAAGATTTTGTGCTGGAAGTCTTCTTTTGAACTATTCCATGGGTAGAAAAGAGAGGAAAATGCACATATTTCTTATTTGGTGTGGAGGAAAGAGAGTGCAGCATGCGGGAAATGGGGTTTGGTTGCACTTTGCAGCATGCTCTCTGTCTGTGCGATGTCTCAGTAGTGAATGGGACAGATTCTCAGCTGAAGAGAAAGGGAGGATTCCTGCCTAGGGCTGATAGCTTCTGACCTGTTACCCATTAAGGCTGAGTGAGTAGACAGGCTGATTAGTTTAAAATCAAAGAACTCCCAAAAGCTGAATAATTAAACAGGAAAATATCTGGGGGAAAGTACGAGAGAGAGAGGGAAATGTTCTTACTTTCCTTAAAAGCAGTCCTAGGAAGAAGTGATGCCCTGAGAAGCTGTGGCTGCTCCATCCCTGGCAGTGTTCAAGGCCACGTTGGACACAGGGGTTGGAGCAAGCTGCTCTAGTGGAAGGTGTCCCTGCCCATGGCAGGGGTTGGAACTGGATGAGCTTTAAGGTCCCTTCCAACCCAAACCAGCCTGGGATTCTCTGATTCTATGATTACAGTTACTGGCCAGTTAAGGTGAGCCTGAAGAGCAGAGACCACAGAGGGACTGAACACAGCAGCTGGGTGATCTATTGCCTTTGGGTGTTAAGGCTAGGGGAAAAACCTCTCATTAAAGAGGAGATCTCTGGAGTAGTGGTGATGCCAGAAGTAGTGCTGGAGTTCAGGTGGGTATTCAAAAGGCATGATGAAGAAAGGAAAAAGAAAAAGGTTGCTGTTTAGCTTAAAATTTGCAGCCAGCCATCAGAAGGCTGAAGATACAGGGAAGCATGTAAGCCACGATTTAAGGTGAAAGGAAACTTGGCTACTGATTAAGGGATGTGTTCAGATTCAGGGTTTCTGTACTAAAAAGAGGAAAGAAAGATGGAGAGGAACAAAAGCAGGAGTAATGAAAGTGTCAGAGGACAGGAAAAAGGGAGAAAGTTAAGACCAGAGCCTAGGACTGTAGGAATGCTTAGGTAAGATAATGGATTTGTGAGAGATAATAGAAGAAAAGATTATTTTGGTGAAGTAAGGGAAAAGAGATGATAAAGATGGAAGGAAAAAAGGATGTATTGAAAAATGGGTCAAATTCAGTCCTTTGAGGAAATGTTTGGGTCATTTTATGTCTTGGATAACCAGCTTCAACATTTCTGCTTAATAAAAAGAACACAATTGCAGACCTGGGATGACTTGAATCCAGTGAAATCTTCAGTTTGTTTAAATGAAAGTTAAAAAATGACTGAAATGTGTATTTTTAAGTAAAAGGGGAAGAAGTTAAAAGGAAATGCTCTGGATTTGCCTGGTTGGGTGCTGCATAGTCTGAAAAATATGATTTATATCAATCAGTTGAAAGCTATTATACTACTTAATTTATCCAAAGGAGAATTAAGAGGCGATTTATGAAACGTCTGCATGGGGAGGGCAAAACTGCTGTTGAAACCCACTATTTTAGCATAAAAAGGCACAATGACATCTTAGAAGATGATGCTGAGCAAATTCATGTGAGAGTGAATGTGAGAACTGTTAGGCAATGAAGAAAATAGTTAACATGAACAGGTGTACCTACACATGAAATTCATTTTTAGATGTATTACCAACCACATCTTTATTTTCCATTACACAAGGGTTGCAGGCATCCCTAATCCATTATTTGCGAACTCCCTGATTTTAAAATATACTACGTCAAATAGTTTGAAATTCTAACGTGCACAAAATTCTCTTTTTCTTCTTTAAACATGTTCACAAATATTTTGGTGGAAATTATTTCCTTTTAAGTGTCCCGAGAAACGGAATCTTTATAGTAGTGTGATAGAAATGTGTTCTACATTTTCTATTACACCAATCTTTGCAGCCTGTTTAGTACTGACATTCATATTCATTTATTTCTATCCCATGGCTCAGATTCCTCAGCTGTCGATTTAATGCAGATATTCCGAACAATGGCAAAATCAAATTATTTATAATGACTCCCAACAGTCCCATACAATTATTTTATGATTTGTCTATTCACTTAAATCACGGCAACATTGCCTTTTTGGAGAGTCAACGGGTTGAAAGAAACCCATTATGCAGTGTAGAATAACTTCATATAGGCAATGGATTCATATTTATTTCCCCTAGCTATAATGGCACTCTTCTAGGTCAGTAAAAAGCTGTCAGTCTTTTTTTAGGCAAACTTCTTCCTGAAGCTGAGGAGTGAATCCCACAACTGAGTAAATATTTTATTTTCATATATCACCACCAGCCCTATCATACAAACTTTTCAAGGTAAATAGCTTCAGAAATTGCAATTGTGATACCCGAATGGCAGGCCTATCCTTTGAAGTCAGCCTTTCCCGAGCAGAATCAAAAGTAAATAGTGAAACCTAAAGTGCTTTGGGTTTTTCTAGTTACTGTAATTTTGGTTTGACAGCCCTGGGTAAGCAGAAACCAGAGATGACAAGAGGCAGCCTTCCCATGGCACAGAGCTAATGTACTACAGCCTTAACGTTGATGCTGGCCTTGTAAGTAGCATCACTTATTTGCCTATGAATAGATTTTGTGAAGTAGATTGGATGAGCAGGACAGAGATACACGCAGCAGCCATCTGAGCTGAAAGACTTTCAGGTTAAGTTAAACACACAACAAGAGGTGATCTTGTGTTTAGTTTGAAAGAACAAGTTTCTTCCTTTTGGAGTCTAGAGGAATAAAACCTCAGATAAGGTGTTTAAGTGCATAAATCTCATCCAGAAAGGTATCGGTCACTTTGGGCACTTGGAGAAATGACCCGAGTTTCGGAGTGGTTGGAACACCTAATTTTGATTACCCTTTTTTGCCATTTTTCCTCTTGAATTCCAGCCCAGGTCATTGGGTAAAGCAGCAGTCACTGGCTGAAGACCTTGCAACACTGGAAAAGCCATGCTGTAGCCCAGGGACATTAGCCTTTGCATGGGGGACAGGATCACAGAGCGGGTGGCACGTGGCAGCAGAGGGATGTCAAAGCCCTGGTGCGATGGCAATCCATGCTCCAGCATGACCGCAGTGATTCACAAGTGCCAGTGCTTTGTGTGCCTGGTGAAATGGGTCTTGGAGGAGGTGGGTTTTTAACAGAGAAGGCACAGTAAGTGGTGCCCGTCTGGCTTACATGGTATTGCAACACCATAAGAGCAGAATCAGCCTGATTCTCAGAGACTCACTGCAGTTAATGAAACACAAAAACACCCCAGTATGCAATGACTAAACCTTTAATTACCTCTCTGAATGATGGAGAGAGGCTAAAATCTGATAAACATGTTTAATTGCTGGCAATTACAAAAAGAAAAAAAGAAAATCTTTTTGAAACACACCAGGTGTTTTGCAATATCATTTCAACACTAATGACAACTACAATGCTCTCAGGAAGTGGGTGACAAGAAGTTTCTTCCATTAATTTCAGAGGAGCAGGATTAGGCCCAGTGTTGTAAGGAATGAACCCCTTCAGCAAAAACCTGGTGTGGGATTGGCGAGAGTCTCACGCTTGGAGGTGTTTAGTTCATCCATCTCTTTGGGAAAGGAGATCCCTGTCTGTAAGACGTGGCTTGTCTTTGCAAATGACTGTGGCTTGTCTTTATGGATAGCAGCAGTCCCCTACACCTCAGTAGGATTTCTTGCAGGTGAGTAAATGCAGCTGTCATATTGCTCCCAAAACTCTGCAGTCCTCTGTTTATCTCTACTTAATTTCTAATAAGAAAATTCATGGAAGCCTGTTACAAAATAGTCTATAAATTACTGGCAAAACTTGAAAGAGGGATAAGGTTTTTGTTGATTTCTGTGCTCAGTGACAGTATTTGTAATAAAAAGGTGTCATTTCCTATAAAACTGGGAAAAGCAGGAAAAAAAATAATCCCCAGCTAATTTAATGCATGCTGCCAAACCATTGACTCAATGTCCCTAAATTTTGATTAATAATGTAACCTACCAAAATCTCACAGTTTGCTATCTAAAAGTGCATCTAATCTTACTGAAACCAGATACAATGGATTTGGAACAGGGAAAAGTTCAAGGATGACTCAGAAGAGGGAATGAAGCATCAGCGAGTGCTGCGACTTCAGGCTGTACTCGAGAGGGGAGGTTTGTAAGGGACTCAAGTCATTCCATCCCTGATTATGTGAAAAATAGATTTTGTTATAGACACATAACCAGCCTGTCTTACGTGTTTTCCGTATCCTCATGCTCATGCATCACCTGAGAACCTCATCATCTCCTATGTATTTAGTATTTCAATGAAGTGGGAAAGCACCGTTGTCTCCAGATGAGGTCGGAGGAAAAGGTTTTCCAATGATGAGTTTACAGATGGGGAGGAAAGAAAGAGAGACTAAGTAATATACTGAAATCTGGGGCAGAGGAAAGAAATGAATCCAGGTGTTCCTGTTCTCTCATCCATCCTTCCTCTTGCAACTGCCTTTCAGCTGGAAGGCGAAATTCATCCTGCTGTACAGACAGCACCAGGTGCCTGCAACCATTGAGCTCTATCACTGCTCTGTCACTTGGCTCTATCACTGCTCCTTCCACTGCATCAAACCTATGACATGCAGCCACAGCAAGGAAGATTTTCACTGATACCTTGTCAGATAAAGCCTGGCATTTACAACGGCATAAACCCCTGCTCTGAGATGTAATTAGTTGAAGCATCCTAGCTGAAGCTCAGTGGGTCTTGGTCTGTAAAGCCCTTCACCTGGTTGTCAGGTCTTGAAAAAGCAGCAGGACCCTAGTGGCTGGGTACAATTACAGGGAGAATGGTATTGAAAGTGTGAGTAGGAGAGAATGCAGTTTGTCAGGTGTTACACTGGAGGATCTGCGAGGTCCTTGGCAAACAAGAGGAAAGGGGATGTGGCTGATGAGGTGAATTTGGTTTATGTATTTTGCTTTAGGAAGAAATAAAGCTGGAAGCCTGAAGAGAAAAAGGCTGAAACCCTGCAGCTAGAGCGCAATGCTGAGTGTGCCTGTGGTCTGCACCTGCTTGGAGGGAGCTCTCAGCGATCCACAGGCAAGAGGGAAAGCAGGCTGTGGCTGTGGGAAGAATTGACTGGGGCTGCAGTGGGACGTTTAACATGAGGCTGTTATGGTTTACTGTGATATATAAGCTATTTAGCATGTTATACATTAGGATGTGACACTGATAAAATGTCTCTGTTTCCTTGTGCTTTTATATGCAAGAAAAATACTTGGTTAAATTTTACACAGTGAACTATATACCCCAAGCTCAGTGTCTCTAACTTGCACTGAGGAGATGGCAATCTTCATGTGCCACCCCACTTTTAATTAAAAGAAATTGCTCATTAGGTAGGCAAAACCTCATCTGGAGAAAGGACTCTAACGCAGTATCTCAAGCTCTATTGCCTTCCATTCCCTGGCATGGCATGTACAAAAGGCTTTTATGCGGTGTGAAGAACATAGTGCAGTGTAAAACAGTGGGGTTCAGGTTTGCTGTGATAGCCTGGGCCTTGGCAAAACCATAATTGTTCATCTATACCTTAACTATAGCAATCTGTGCAATGGGAGGATGAAAACTGTCTCACCTGAGGACTCCCTCATAACCGCCATGCAGTCTTGAAACCTGTGTGCTTCGTTTCTTAGACTGGCTGGCTACTCCATGAGTGTCTCTTGTCTATAAGCAGTGAAGAGAAATGATTTTGTTCACTGCATGTCTGGAGTTGGCTGCTGATGTAGCAGGAAGAGCTCTGAGCTTGGACTGGTGGACTTTTCATCCCCACTTCTGTTTCCATCTGGGAAGCCTGTGTGCCCCACAAAACTAACCTATGCTTTTTCTCTCCGGTGATGAGAAACACAAGAATGAAAACCAAGAGTCCGGTTTCTCCTCGTTTAAGTGGGTTAGCACCTGTTTGTTTGGGGTTTAGACAGAAACTGATTTTGTGGTGTTATTGGAAACAGCAGCTCACAGTCAACCTGGTGATGCCCTTCCTTTGACAAAGCAAAAGGGCTGTTTCATTTATCTGGGAGCTACTCTTAGGTGCCTGTTTAGTCAATGCAGTGTTTGCCATTGATTATGGTAAGAGAGGCACCGTTATTAGTTCTTTCCCATCGCATATATACATGTGTAGCTACGTATTGTACAACTGCCTCAGCTGCAAGCTCATAAGAGAAGTGATGGCAAGGAACTTCAAAATGAAGGCTAATTTAAAAAAGAAGAAAAAAACCCACACCACTAACAAAAGAATCTCATTTGATTTTGGTTTTATTTTCTCCTTGTGGCTATTGATTACTTCTAGAGCCTTTCTTACTATGCACAGCAATAAATATTTACCTGACACCACTGTGCCACACACTATACCATAACCTGTGCAATACAAATATCAAGTGTCTGGGGTTTAACCACAGTAAACTCTATAGCCATGAGACATTTTTATTTCCCTGCATGTTGTGGAAGGTCTTGTATTTCTTTTAGAACCATAATGGAAAGAACAGATTCACAGCTTTGGAATTCATTCTTTCTTGGTCTGAAACTGCCTGAATTTCATGACATTCTGACATGTAGAAAGTTCACCTTTTCTCCCCCAGGCATTTGAGAATGACAAATAACTGTGGTGGTGGTGGGGAAATCACTTTTTACTGTTATTATTATTACCTGTCTTACCAGTAATGGTTTATATTAAATTCTGCTGCTTTTCTTAAGTTATTACTTGAGATTAGGGCTGTGAGAAGCAAAAAAAAAGTCTGAAAATATGGTTTAGATAGAACCAAAAGCATTTAAATGAAAACCAAGTATTACCAATGCTGGTCAAAGAGAGCATTTTCCTGAGCTAGTAACAAACCAGTTTCCTCATGATGGGCATATACAATCAAAGTAAGAGAATGCAAACAAAAAGGCTAGACTTAAGTGCTTTTCCCAGAATGATGTAGCAATAATGTCCCTCCACTGAAACTGTCCAGCTCACCAAGCACACATCAAGTCATAAGCGATTTCAACCTGCAGCCTTGGGTCACAGGGAAAATGAACTTATATGGATGGTAGGGTGGCCGGAAGTCTTTATGATTTTCTGTTCATGTGAATTTTTTCTCCTCAAAAATGATTTGTAAAGGCTGTGACTAATTTTAGGTGGATTGGTAGACTATTACCTAGTAAATATACTATATATAGGGAAAACCCCCAGATTTTTAGGGTGGTTCATTTTTAATTAGCGAGAGGACTGCATCCATATGGTTAGATGTTGCCACTACATTTTATATAAACCAAACGAAAATATATAGTTGTGTGAAGTTATCAGTAATACTGCAGAAATGCTTAAGGAACCCTAGTCTTAGAAATCCATTACACTCAGCGCTGTGTAAATATAGGCCACAGACCCCATTCCTGCCCTTAGTCACTTCTTGTCTAAGGCTACTAAGAAATAGTAGTAGCAGATAGAGTGCCACAGTAGTGGTAGTTGTACTGGACAGAGAAGCACAAGGAAATAATTAGGTAAGAATAGCCAAGTACAGAAGTCATTACATTTACTATCATCAAGTGTTTTTCTGTGGCTATCCCAGGAAAGGAGCCATTTCTAGAGGCATCTGAGAGAGAACAATGAGGTGGGTTTGCTGATATTTATGGGAGCTTCTCCTGTGCATGAAGGCTGGCATGGGAGAAAGGGCAGAAGTGCTCGTCGGTGAACATAACAAATGGGTGATGATGGTAGGCATCACTGGCTGATCAGTGGAGAGAGCTGACATGTTGATAGCATAGAAAAAAATGGTAGGTGGAGTGAGTGTGGATAGGTCATGAAGGGCCTTTAGAGTGAAGACGAATAGCATATGCTTGATGCAGTGCCAAGTTCACAGATGATTCACTGTTTTCTTCTTTGAAAGTCTGAATTTCCACATTATTTTTATTTGATTAATGCCATTGAGTGCTCTTGACTTATTTTCTCATAATAACAAACATTCCATTCATTTTACAAGGAGTTTGCTCAAAGTAATTGATGGATTCTGTGAGCTCAATGAATTTGATGTCATGACATGTTGGTACATTTCTATACTATCAGTTACAATGGCTCAGTGCACAGAAAAGGTCATTTAAGTTACTTAATATAAATTGCTTGATTGTTCCTAAGTAAAGAGGACCAAGCAGGTTGTGCTAGGCTTGAGATGGGTAGTGCTAATTGCCTAGAGAAAGACTATTAAAACTATAAAGATTGAACGCTACCCAAAAGTAGGATCTGATAGTTGGGATTGTTTGGATGTGTCTACCTTTTTAACTCGTGATATTGCATGAAGATTTCTTTCTATACCTTTCCAAGAATGAAAGTTTGGTGTGGAGAAGCTGGTCCCAAGATGCATTGTCAGTGCTGAATGCACTGAAGAAAACACTGGGTATGCTTCTTCAGTCTCATGTTAGCTATTCATATCCCTTCTCTGAAGGGCCATGGGCAGACATGTACATGGTAATGGAATGATCTTTATTTGTTCCACTTTCTATTATACTTTTGAGTATTTGAACTAGCTAATCATACTATATATGCACAACTCTACAAGAAAACTACCTTTCCTCTCTTGTTTGGAAGCCAGGGTGACCTGTGGGCCATGGGTAGATGCAGCACCTGAACCAATGGATCTTTGGTAGAAGCATCTCATCAGTACCTGAGAACAAAGAGTATAGCACCCAAGAATCAATCTCAGTCTGACCAAAGATGTTTCCATTTGTATGAGCAGCAGGAAATGTTCATAAGGTAACATCTTTGCAAATGGCTAACTTCCCATAAAAACTCCCCAAGTGGAGTCTTGGCTTCCTAAAGCAGTCTATTAGACATCTTAGAGATACTCCAATTGCTGATAAAGTCAAAGAAAATGTTAAATGTCTTCATCTGTGTAAGATGAAGTCTGTAATCCTGAATGAAAACTTATGCAAATCTTGGTGAGAATGTGCTTGCCAGCATTTCTATTGCACTTGCTTTGTTCAGAGCATGGCAATCAGCTGGGCTTTGTCCATGAGCCCTGTTTATTAGAAGAATGGGAAAAAGATGTCTATGCAGCGTAGTTTGATAGTAGAGCACTGAAGTGCTATATAGTTATGTGTACATTGCATGAAAAATCTTTGTGCTGTTCATTGTAATCAAAACTGCCGGTAGACCTTTTGCTGTCCGGATCATAGACGGCTAAATTCTGCTTCCTTTCAGATCCCACAACATATGCCTTGTAGTGACGGAACTCAGGGGCACTTTGTATTCTGAAAATCCATAAGAAAGAAATGACAGGATCATGACATCTGGAAACTGAGATGAAAAAACTGTGGGGGAAGTTGGAGAAGCCTCTCTCCTTCAGGAATATGTATGAATGTGAAGAATCAAACCAAGTGTTCCCACAACATTCCTAAAGCCAGCAGTTTCATCTTCAGCTGCTGTAAGTTGGTGGAATGACATTGATTTACATAGACCTAAGATACAGCTCTCTGGAAAGCTGAATTCATGCCCTTTTCTTGAATGCTAACTGTATATTTAAGCACCAGAGTGAAGGCATCTGACTTGAACAATTTAGGCACGTACCACCTTCTCTTTGGACTTCCATACCACCCCAAAAGCAGAGAAGCTCCTTCAGTAAGAGTTTCTGAAATATTACAAGACTAAGAATCTTTTCTTTTTGATATTTGCTTTTTGAGGGGCTTATACATAATCCCTTTTAAATTACTGTGCCTATGGAAGTTTGCATGATAAGGCACCTTATAAATTAGACTGTATTATATTGTATTGAAAGCTGAAATATGAAGCTATATTGGCTAGACGATATCTTATAATGAGAGTTTAGTTTCACCATCTAAGTGGAAGTGTTGACTTCTCCTCAGCCTGAAAGTGCTGCTCTCTGCTTAACGTACATCCCTGAGTAAATCCCTGTATCTTAAAACTGCATGTATTTACAGGTAAGGTTTCTAGTATGCAGTATTCTGTTTCTTTCTCTCTCTGTATTTTTAGGCAAATGAAGGCTGAATGTTAAATTAAACACAACATTTTTGGAAACAGGGGCCTAAAGTTAGGGGTTTTGGATGTCTGTGTAGGGCTCTCTACAGAAGAGCTGGACACCATATGATGCCTTTAGACACTATCAAGAGCTATTGACTGCTCCACACTGGGAAGTGGTCAACTTTATTGGCAAAAGATACAAAAAGATGACCAACTCTGGTAACCAAATGGTATATCTCCATCAAAGTGAGTGTTTCTGGTTCATGTGCATGTCCATGTGCAGGACATTTAGACACCTTTCTTTCTATATGATTTCAGTGTAATTATATATTTCACATATAATGGGTCAGGACCAGTTTTAGTATCTGGCCAGTCTCAGCTGAGTCTTTATAAGACACAGCTAGAGTTCAGCAGCAGTATAAAGGAAGAATGCTTCATAAAGAATGAAGACAGTAGAGGATTTTGAAGGGCATGGATGTCTATTCTTATGCAAAGTGGACCCAGTTTTGAAATTGGGTTAACTTAATAGGTTGTGAATTACACAAGCTCTTTAAGTTAATCTGAATTCATAGCCACCTTAGCATATACACACTTGACTGTCTGAGGACCAGAGCACAAGTCCTTTGAAGTGTCAGATGTGGTGGATATTGCTGCAGATTCCCATGCCGTTGGAGAATGTTGCTGGTGAGATTTGCTACTGAAAGGTATTTGAACCTCAAACTATGACATGAATAGGTTGGTGCAGAAAACGTCATTGCCAGCACTCGTTTGCTTGGAGTGATGACAAATGATTATGCCGTTTCTTTCCATTGTGTTCACAGTTCTCTGATGTTATTCCATCCTCTTTGCTATATCACAAAGATCATTCAATTTCTGATTGAAGGCCTTGGCATCTTACTTCCAATGCCCTGCGGCATTAACACATTGCATGATTCTGTTTCAACATCCTTTGCTTCTTGGCAGAGATTCCCTTCTATATTCCAAGCCTAGACAGTGCATGAAAGGATTTCTGAGCTTTTATACAACAATCTTGGCTGCTTCTTCCATTCCCCCCCTCTTCTTTTTTTTTAGGTAGTGACTAACTAGTCTATCTCCCCATTAGCTGTAATGAAGACATGAATTACACACAGAGGTTACCTGAAGGTAAATGTCACTGTAGGATTCAACACAAATGTTGCCAGAAATGAAGCTTTTTTGGTAACAGATTTAGTTGATAAATGAAAAATTTAAAACCTCAGATCTGTTTTATCCCAATTCAACTGAAAAAAAAACCAAAACCATACGTGTGTGTGCATATATATGTGTATATACATATGTATATATACAACCTCCCCCTGCATTTCTGCCATTGAACTTTTCATCAAAGCCAACATTACTTCTTAAACCAAAAAAGTTTATTTGTGATATGGAATTTTCTTTGGGAAAGCTGATTCTTCAAACCTTTTCATGCCTGTTCTAAGCAGAACAGTAACAGACTGATTCTCTGCTTGGAACTGCTTAGAAGGCATTTTATACCAGTCCCTCCAAAGAGACTGTGTTGTGGAGAGGTAGTATGTCCAATTCTTCTCTCGGGAAATGCTAATAAATTTACAACTGCTCAAAAATCTCCCAAATAACCACTTTCTCTTTCCTAACCTAATGCAGAGCACATTAGATAATGAAAGTAAACAGAAAACACACACACCAATATTTCCTGTACCACATAACTGCATCCTCACCTAAATTCTAATCACAAGCTGATACTTGCCTGCATAAATCTAATCAGTTTCTTTCAGAATTGCATGAGGAGTGACTCCTTTCATCTGCATGGGAAAACATCCAAATCAAGTATCACATTTGTGTCCTTTAATAGTGCTGTTTTCTCTGAAATAGACAGTAACAGGCTCGCTACTTCTCACAAGCATCTTGATAGCAATACTCTCACTCTCATTTTAATTTCTTCAGCATCCAGTTCTGAAGGTAGAAGGGTTTTTAAGTGCCTAGACATATATCCTGCCAGGTACTGAGCAGTTCAAATCAAATAAGGTGTTTTGTCACTATATACAGTTGGATGGTATGTTGATATTAGGTGTGATGAGAGACAGAAACAGGACTCTTGGCTCATATAAACTGGAATAGCTCCCATCAAAAGGAATAATTCTGGTCTGCTGAATATGAACACTGTAATACAGTTGTGTTGATGGCTCAAGGACTGCTTTTAAAGCAGGAAAGGTAGAGGAAACCTGGGCTTTCATGTTTGATCAGTTGTTTTGTTAACCCCACAGCCCCCCTGGGTGAAAGGTGGGGGATATCCTGCCCTCTGCTCAGCACAAGCACAGCTCTGCTTAGCTACATGCTTCTCTGCAGTTTCAGGTACCTATTTGCTGTGTTATTAGATGTGGTAGAGGGTATGGTGAAATACTTCTATCATGTTGATCCCCAGCAGAAGCTGTCTTCAGCTTGGTGAGTGCAAGCACTGGGTGGAAAGGTGCAATCTTACAACCTATATGTTGTATAACTGATGCAGGTCCCGGCATGAGCGTGTACCCAGCTGTAGGCACCTGGGAATTTTGAGGCTGAATAGGGAAACTATCTACAGATTATAGGAAGAGCAACTCAGTTTCTGAGCTCCTTTGATCTCAGCTGAGTTCAGTTTCACAAACTGGGCTTCAGAGCCTCTCTCTGCCCAAGCCCAGCAGTGGTCTATGTCCCTTTCCTGCATGTGGCTCTCAGTCCCTGTGCATCACTTTCCCAAAATGGGTGAGAAGCATAGCCTCAGCAGGCAAGTAGCTATGGAAAAATGCTGGTTTACTCGATATCATGGCTATGAAAGCCAGAGAGGGACTACAGAAAACAATGAAAGACATCTTGTTGATGGTTTTATTTTATAGCAAATGTTTTTTAACATTATCTCATCTCCTTCAGGCATGTAACGATAAATCCAGCATTTTTTTGCATTAAGCCCCGGATGAAACTTAGTAGGGAATTAAACCTAAAATAGAAGGAAAAGTGTTCTGTGCATCTTTTGTTTCGCAGCTTTAAAAGTTGCATGGATTGGCTGCTGCACATTTTCTTCTTGTCAGACTCCCATAAAAGCAATTATGTAAGTCCTCATTACCAGTGAGTCACCAGCATTGTTTTGTTTTATAAAATGAAAACGCTTTAGCACAGAATTGCCTCTGAGAGTGCAAAAGAGCATATATAAAACCCAGCCTGCTTCTGCTTTACCCCTTCATAACTCAAAAGTGGTTAAGCAAATTATAGCTACTAAACACCAGTTTTGTTATGGAAGAAAAGTAAGGCCAAGGCTTGTTCATGTGTAACTAAAACGGTGTTGTTGAGCAAGCTTTAACCACTGAAGGCAAGATAAAACTTAACAGAAAAACTGCTTTACATAATATTTACCAGATACTGTTATTCCCAATATCTTTAAAGCGAAAGTGCCTTAAATCTAAACTCCAACTTTCTGCTCTAAGAGAACTTGGAAGGGGTCATGTTTTGAACATATGTGTAAACCAGCATTCCATAATTGATTTATTAACATATGAGGTCATATTTATGATTTTCTTTTTGAAATATATGAAAGCAAGCTAGAAGTGTGTAATCCGGAATGATCTATTCAACAAAAATCTGCTTCAAAAGTCCAAGAAGTGAGTGAAGGTGGGGGGGGGAAGAGGAGCAGAAAGACAGTAAAGTGGATTTTGTAATGGCTAAAAGTTATTCCAACCTAGAGGATTCTATGATTCTATGACAAATTAACGTAATTTGTACCTGGTAAGGAATCACATTGGATGCTTTATTTGCATTCTGTCACATCTCAGGAGGGGTGGTGTTAAATAAGTCCAAATGGGATAAAAAGAATATATATGTATGATTTAAATGCAAACACTGCAGTTTTCAGACTACACTGTCATAGCATGTATGGGGCTCAGAAACACTACCTTAAGAAGAGTCTTGATGCCCAAGACTTTTGTACGCTGCTGGGTTTTTTTTTCTCCCCCCTTCCTTTCTTTTTTCATCTGTGAAGTCTTTCCCTGCATATAATTTCAGAAATGTGAAGCACATGCTTGGTCGTTCTGTAGCACAGGTCCCTCTTCAGCAGCCCCTACTCACTCTCTATCAAAGTCAAACCTCCCTTTGAAGTCCTGCGTTTTGCCTGAGCCCTGCGTGCTGCAGGGGCGATGCCTCTTCCACTGTGTGTTCTTCAGGGCTGGCCACGCTGGGCATTCACCCCTGGGCTGCTCTTGTCATAGGAGCGTTTAATCAGTGTTTAAATACACAATTTGATCCAACAGGTGGTCCCACTGACTCCTCTGGGTCTGGCTACAATTTAGTTGCTGTTTCTAGGTTCAGGTTTGAGAGGCACACTTGAGTCCTTCCAAGCTGTGACCTCTAAGATCACCCCAAACTCCCACCAGTCATTTACATGTGTTTTCCCATTGCTCTCCACGGGCTGTGCACGATCTGGTCTTCTGCTTTATTCTGGGGTGATGTTACATGAAAACAGCATAGTTTGCATGTGACTTTTTTTTTTAAGCAATGAGTTTAGCACATGACTCTTAACTATGAGATTCCTTGAAGCTGTTTGAGACATGGTATTGATTGCATTTGAGATCATGGAAATGCCTGTGGCAGGGGGGTTGGAACTGGATGATCTTAAGGTCCTTTCCAACCCAAACCGTTCTGTGATATATATATATTGTATAAATAATATCTCTTGATCTGAGCAAACCCTACCCTAATCCGAGCACCCAAAATGACTCTATGTACCCCACCCATGCTCTGGAAAGAGCATATGGAGTAAAGTGCCTTGATTATAACTCATCCTATCTCCTTGCCGCATGCTTCAGTACCAAACTCTAATCTTGTTCACCTGCTCAGCACTTTGGGTACCATTTCCCCTCAGAGGCAGCTCTGCAGTTCAAGGTGGCACAGGGTTACAGGCTTGGTCTCCCTATGGTAGTCTTCCAAGGGAGTGACAAGTGTCTCCCTTGGGCAGAGCTGCTGTCTGGAATGCTATTTAATAGGCTTATCTTGGGCAAGCTGAGACATGAGTCAAACATATAATATGAACCAGAGTTTGTAATTTAGTACAAACAACCCTCTCTCGGTTATGATCTACTCTCAAAGGCTGCTGATGGACTGAGCTCCTTAAAACAAAAGACGGGGAAGGACAACATTAAATGAAGGGAAAATAACTGATTTTCCCCCAAAATGTAGCAAAAATAAATATATAACGTGATGGAAGGTGTTCTACCAGCTGTGCAATTGGTTAAGAATAAATTGTGAAAGTCTCATGGTTTGTTTAAAACAATATGTTTTTAAAAAATGCCTGATTTATTTACAAGCCAAAGGAAAGACTGTCCCTCAGAAAAGTCATTTCAAGCATGGAAAAATTTTTGTGCAAGAGCTACGTTTTTGGGAGCTTTGTGGATTGTGGGATCTTCCATTGTGAAAATAATAAAAATCATAAGTGTGCATCTCTATAGAGATAGCCAATGGCTTTATTTCCAGACTGAGCTGTTTCCAAGAGACACTCTTTATATTTAGTTATCATACCACTTCTGGAGAACGCTCTGCTGGTGCTTCAAGCACAATTTGAGTTTTGGCTCCTATGGAGAATACTGTGACATTTTAAGATGTTTGTGTGCCTCAGTTCCTACCTTCCTACCCTCCTACATACTTTCCTACCTTTTTCTATCTTCTAAGATGCTGTGATTCACCACTCAAATTAACCATAGCTTTAGGAAAGGAAAGCGTGTATCAGCTATAGGTGCAACGTTGTGCTGTATAAAAGACTCCTGAGCAGCTAGGACCTGGCAGGGGGGTTGGAACTAGATGATCTTAAGGTCCTTTCCAACCCAAACCAGTCTATGATTCTGTGATGTCCCAGCAGAGGCTGAGCCACTGAGACACATGGACCAGACCAGGGATGCTGCAGGCCAAAAGCCCACCCTGGCATCTGCGCCCATCTGAAAAGCTGCAACTGGAGCTGGGTTTGAGACGGGCAATGAGCACTGGGTGTCCAGGCAGGGGCTGGGGTGGCTTCAAAACCAAGTGCTGATGCTCATGGTAAGTAACAAAGATAGATAAATCTTACCCAGAGCTTCTACAGTTGTTCCTCGTGGAGATCCTCTTTGAAGGAAGAAGTGCTTGTTTTTTAAAGCTGTTTTTTGGCCTGTGGCAAAAAAAAATGCTATGGGAAAAAAGATCCTGACAGACACATGAAAAACATTTCAAGTTGTGTTATACTGTAATTATCCTCCTGGAGTTAGGCATTCATATAATTTTGGTATGACAGCGTGCTAGAGATTCTTTCTTTCCCTGTGATTTTTGTAGGGTTCTTGTTTAAGAAAGAGCTGGGGTATATTTACCCCTGTCCCCAGCCTGTTATTTTTAAATCACTGATGGAATGAATCATTGATGCATTAGAATGGAAGTAATTCTTTTTTCATGAGATCTTGTGCTTTTCAGAATCCTTTAAATGTCTGGAAATTCCTATGGGAAGGAGCTGTGTCACTGCATGTGTGTGCCCTGAAGTGTCTCGCAAACCCATGCTCCTTGCTGGTTGAAGGGCTAACCCATCCCTGGGGCAGACTGGAGGGCAGGTGTGGGTGTGGGTTAGGGACTGGGAACCACAGTAGATAGAGCCATGGTGAGCTTTCTGTGTGATGCAGAGTGAAATGGTTTCTTTGAGAGAGAGAAGGTGTAAAACCAAGGTGGTCTAAAATCAGTATTTTCTGTAGGGAAGGCAGATTCCGTCACCCTCTTACCAAACCATGGAATACTAGAAAAGAGGTCTTCAATGATATTGAAAAGCAGAAAATCAAGATGTTAATGAGATGAGGAAGGAACCAGACTCAAAGTGTTCTATAATCATTCAAAAGTTGTTAAAAAAAAAGGGGGAGGAAGAATGTAATTTTGTCATATCTGGAGTATTTCTGCAAACATTTTAGGGAGTATTTCTGAGCTGAAGAAGGGAAGATACTGACTGAGCTCCATCCACAATGGTGAAGTGGATTCATTCACCTCCAGTAGTGTCTCCCACCTAAGATCTCTGTTTCACGAGGAATTTTTTTTCTCCCTTTGTTTAGTCTTGACTTGTTTCACAAGTTTTATTTTCCCTTGAACTGTAAAAAAAAAAAAAAAAAATAATCTATTTCTGGAAATTCAAATTTCTGGAGGAAACCAAACAGCTGCTTTCCAGTCCTTATTTATTATGCAGGTTTCTCCTCATGTTCCTTTATGGTGTTTGTTCCTAGCTATTGTTGAGCAAAGAGCTGGAGAATATGATAATAGGATTCCACATCTAATTTAGTGTGGCAGTTCTTGCATGTTTTATTCTGTTTAAGAAACCTTCAACAAATTATTAAATACAAAATAGACTGCTTTTGTTTTTTCTTGTCTAATCATATAAAAGATTATTTTAATTTAGTTTGGTCTAAAACAATTGAGAGGTTGCATATGACATGTTTTAATATCATCTTCTATTTTGCCAAGCTATAACAGGATAAACTGTTCAGAACAGTCCCAACAGTATTGTATCTTTAGAAACATCAGTCATGCAAATCTCCTGTAATGCTATGGTAACGATGGTAAAAAAGCCATCCTGGTTTCATAGAAACATAAGGGAGAGTTATAGCTTTGGGATAAACATCCCAAACATGGAAACGATTTCATCTGCCTTTTTTGTGGCTGTAGTTTGCCAAAGATTAGGATTGGGATTACACAGTTTCTGTGGTACAACCCAACAAACATTACTCTGCGGTAAGTGGCCTGTTTCACCTGCAGCAGTGCAATGTGTTGTAAGGGGCCCAACCACCCCTTGCCATGTGGAGAAATCTTTTCCCAGTCACTGGCATTGCAGGTGATGTCAAATTGGAAAGAAGGAGGCTGAATCCCATGCTGTCCCTCGGGGCTGCCTGGAATTCCAGGCAATTCTCTGGAAATAGTTCAGATATTTGTTTGTCAGTTTGTGCATTCTCCTTATCTCCTGAAGTTACAGCATGCTAATGAGACGTAGCTCTATTTATAGAAAATAAAACATATGGGAAAAGGATTATGTCTGTCACACGCTGCCAAGCTGATTTCATAGAGCGACAGCTCTACAGGGAAAGTTTCACTCCCAGGACCCTTGGGAAGTCGAGCTGAGACTGTGAGCCAGAAAGCCTGGGTTCCAGTCCCTCCATCTGCAAGGCACTTAACCCTCAGTTCCTCCCCTTCATCTGTGACTTAACTGGTTTAACTACACTTCCCCCTCTCACTCTGGGTGCTGTGGGGTTAATTAATGTACAGTAAACCCTTCAGGTTCTTGGATATAAGTTTTGTTTCTCGTGTTTTCACAGTAGCTTTAGAAAGGGACCTTCATACTAAAGTAAAGCCTTAGGGCTTTCTAAGTGGAAGGTCACCTCTGCCATAATATCTTTTGCTGAGATGGAGCTTCAGTGGGTAACACTCATGGCATCTCATGGGGAAAGGAAAGGGGAGGAATGGTGATACTGTGCTTGATGGACCCCAGTGAAGCAGGTCTTCATGCAAGGTTTGAGGATCATTAACAGGGAATCTGGACCAAATGGCACTGTCAGCAGAGATGCATCCTCTATGTATGTGATGTAGAGGCTTGGGATGCATTGCAAAGTACCAAACTGGAGAGCTTTGTGGCAAACAAACTGAAGTTGAAGGCAGAGTGTTCCAGATCTAACTTGCATGCAGTGCACCAAAGGGCTTGGTAAGGAGCATTTTGCCTTGGTTGGCTCAAGGTATTCAGTGGTGGTTCCTCAATAAGAGACTTCAGTAACTGAGTTTTGTGTGACATCGTTGCCCATGGAATCACACCCCAAGTTTCTGGAGTGCTTGGAAAGACCCCAACTCCTGATGCTGTTGTCTTGTGTCTTCTCCTCCCATACCCCTACCAGTCACACCAGCAAAACCCAGGTATGTCCCACAGCATGGTCTTTCCCATGGAAGCAGAGGTTAGCTGAAGCTCAGCCCAAGCGTGCGTGTTTGCATCCCTGTAGCACAGAGCCATTAAGTCAGGACTGGAGAACAGCTCTGTGGCCATGGGAAGAATGTGTATGTAAGGCTGAGAGATCCTTAATTTTGTCTCGAGCTTGAAATTTACAGCACTAAAGGATTTGAATGCAACGTGTAATGAAGTCAGTAGCACTGTCAGAAAGAAATCCACTCCAAGGCAAAGAGGAGCTTTCCTATCATATGTAATTGTCACTGCATTTGAACTTTTGCTTTTGCCTGTGTCTCGCAGCCAAATCCCTGTCTCCTGAGCACAACTGGAAGAAACATATTTTGCACAGGGGATCTCTGCAGGGACTGGATTCCCCTCTGCAGACTCCAGCACAGTTCCGGCTACGATTTATAAGGAGAAGCAACAATTACTTCTCCTGCGCTCTCGGCACAGAGAGGATTTAGTCCAATGGATCTGCCATGCGCCCACCTGCCTTTTCTTGCGGCTTATGTATTTTCAAGGCAGGCAGTGCTGCCTGTGCCTTGTGCTGAGTGCTCCTTCCCACTGTCTGGAGAGATTTCCTTGCCATGCAGACAGCCTGCTCTCGAGTCCCCCTCCTTCTTTTGCCCAATCATTAACATAAATCATAACCTAGCAGATGAAAAGAAATTTCCAGTCTTTGTGATCTCCTGCCAGAGTTCTCCCAGTTTTTCTCAGTTTGGGAAAACAAATGTGCATTGCAGCATGTCCTGAGGGTTGACAAAATAGGGCTGTTTCAGACCAAGGAAGATGAATTCTGAACATGAGGTCCCGCTGTGGCCCTCAGGTGGAGCTGTGGGGCCTCTATGGAGAACCGTGGGGCAGGACAACCTCTTTGCCCACCCACCACATTGCTGGGTCAACACAGCACATGGGAGGTGATGGGGATGCAGTGGAGTCTTCTTCACCCCTTTCCATGAGCACCCAGAGCTGTCCACAGCATCACAGCTGGTGCCCACAGGCAGGGTAGAGCTTGTCCCCATCCTCTGGCACATCCCTGGGGACAGGGTGAGGAATGATACACTAAGAGTGGGGCAGAGGCTGTTGTCCCTGCTGTCACCTGTGACCATGGTGAATGGGTCCTGCCCTGTCAGGTGAGACAGTTGCTTTACACAGGCCGAATGGGGTCTTTAGGCTCATTTCTTTCAAACAAGAGTTGTTTTCCAGGTCGTCTGTAATCCTGACGTGCGGTCCATAGGGATGCAGGCTGGGCTGTTGGTGTTTTCTAATTGTGACCTAAGCATGACATGATTCCAAGTGCAGTAATTTCTTGGAAAGGAGTGTGGCTTTCTAAGGGAATCATTCAAAGAGCCTATTTCCAATAATCCCCCGAGAAGTGAAATCACCTCTAAATGCTGTCAGAAGTCAATAAAAAGTTCAGTTATGCTGATAAAAACGAGCAGCTTAAACCAGACGTGCAATATGAAGCTTCCCCCTTCCTCAGCACACCTCCTGCCTTGCTTGTACTGGAGGTTCGGTGGCAGAATCCGTTTGCCAGTCTCTGCCGTTGTGGGACAGTGCATCAATCCTGCTTGTGAGTTTATATCCTGGAGGGAATCAGTATATGTAGGGCTACTCAAAGGTTACAACTCCACAGGTGTGAAGCAGTGAGCCTGGAAAACTTGACTTTGGGGCAATTAAGCAACCCCATCTCAGGGTCATTAAAGTCAGATAATAGCCAAATCACTGGCTTCAGCCCTTTAGCATACTTCTAATAGGTTGATCCAAGTCCATATGGTCTTATTTTATTGTTCCTTGTTGCCTCCTATATTGAATTTTGAGGTGGATTTTTGAAATGGATACAGCTTCCAGGTTTATTCTGCTCAGGACTTTGCTGTTTGAAATTTTATCTTTATTTGAGATTTTTTTATGAGGAAAATATATGTCACATGACACAATTGTATTTGCTTTGCCAGGCAGCCCCCCTTCCAAAACAGGAGGGACAGTGAAAAATGCCCCTAGAGGGTTTTGTGTTAGAGTTCCCTCCAGTTTATTAACTGTGCAGAACCTGGCTTTAACAAAATGATGCCAGGTCCTGCTCATCTAATGCATGCCTTGATTTGTATGGGGTTTATTAAATTCCTCAGCTCTCCATTCCCTCTGTTTTGGGAGGTTTTGAGGTTTTTTTGCATGGTGGCATAATCCACCAGCAACAGTTTCTCCTATTCACTCTCTCCATGACTATTTTAAGTTAAGGGGATATTCACGAAAGACCTGTTGAGACCATATTAGCTGGCATTCCTCCATGATTGGAAAGCTAAAGACTAATGTTTGCATTGTTCTCCCACATATAATCTTGGTTGTCTTTTGTCCCTTTCAACCCAGAACTGGGAGTGTTACAGAAGCGGCTGATTTCTGCCTCCGTGGGGAAGAGCCATGCATGTAATTGAGTGTGTTGTACATGGGATCAGGTTTCTGGTACAGTTCTTGTCATTATAATTTGATCTGCCATGATGGGGCTCACAGCCTGATTGGCATCTCTGAAGACTTCTGTAATATGAATAGCAATTATAAAAGCAGAGACAACAATATTAGAGCACGCTTGCTGAAAAAGAGCTTGTCAATGCAATTGTGGGAATTCCTTGGAAAAGTAAACACCGAAGGCATGTGAACCTAGTAAAAAAAAATCATTTCAGGATTCAGATGAGTATTTTTAGGAAGCATGTTACAGTTTCTTTCAGCTTTACAAACAGGATTACATGAGTAATCTTCAAGTAATATAAGGATAAATCAGTTTTGGAAAAAGCCCCCAGTGGTTTAGGTATCAGCAGGCTTTCACTTGCTTGTAGGCATGAATATGTTTCTGGCCCACCTCTCTTGCAGCGTACAAAGCACAAGGAAAATCCCACTTTTTCTTTAGGCCCAAATTTGCTGTAATCCTGATGAATATGCATTTTACATTTCATTCCAGAATGTGCACAGATACAAGTTTAGATTCCTACAGTTTTAGGTTGAAATACTGACACTAAAATGTTGTCCCCTCTATATAAGTGTGTGTGTAACTTTTCCACTGTTTGAATCTCTCGTTTCCAAGACATTCCCAGGATTGAGCTGTTACTCAAACCTCAGTTCCTCAGGTTTGGCTGTGCAGATGCAGACATCCAAGGGATGGACGTTGTAGCTGCTGAGTCCTACAGATCCCCTAGCATCCCTGTGGAGTTTTCAGCATCTCTCATGGAGAGCCTGGTATAGCTCCTCCTGTATTTGTCCTGTGATTCCTGCTGAAGGCAGTGGATGTAAAGCTCTTCCAAATAATGTTGAGGATTTGGGGGTACAGGAATAGACATGGATGTGTACACATAGTAAGCACTTCTGTAAGTGCTGATGAGGTTGTAATTGCAGACTGCTATGGCTGCTTGTCTGTAATTCCTACCACAGCTCCTTTCCATTCACAGCAGCTTTACTTCTAAAGAACCATTTTGAGTACTGGCCTATACTATTAATATATAAGTAAGAACATAGCTCAGGTTCAGGTAGAGTTTCACAGAACTACCATAATGAACACAGCAATGATAATAAATTCCCTCTGACTCCTTATTAAGTGCACAGTTAATTTAGTGGACAACTGAAAGGACATGGGGTCCTGAAACCGCAAGAATCAAGGCTGTCTTAAGATGTGACTAAATATATTTACAGAACTGTATCTCAGTCCTGCATATTACAAACATAATTTGATCTATGACATTTTAAAAATGATTTTTAATTCATTTTTTTAACCTATTCGTTCACAAGTCGTCAGATTAATTGAAAATATGTTCTTTGGAAATTAAGGTGCAATGCTGAGTGCTCCATTTTCATATGTGTACATCTAAGACTTTGTTTTAATAATACATTCAGTCTTTGAGGCCCTTATTCAGGTCTGTAAAATAGCATTAAATGAAGCAGTGAGGTAAAAGTGAGTCCAGTTCTGGGCTAGCTTTTAGCACATGCACCTGCTCTCTACACACACACAAAAATCTCAGTTTTAATTAGTGATTTGGCATGGTCTGCTCTTCTTAACTAGCAGTGTCTTTTATTTCCTCATCTGACAGCCTCCTCACCCCCAGGGTATGATGGAAAAATGACTCATTTTCATATAAGGTAGGAGAGTTTCATGAATATATGACCTACAGATTTTCCTAATTTTTTTATAATATAATGTACTTTGATGCATTTCAAAGATAATCTGTCTGATGCTTTGCATATTCCTACTTAATTACAGTATGTCTTCAGATGATTTACTACACTCAGGTAATGCTGAAACAGTCTAGCTATGGAGGGCATGCATACCACAGGCAGCTGCACAATTAGCCATAGAGTTCATAAGGGAAATTACATGTGTATGTGGAAGTGGGGAGGGTTGGCACGGGAAGGGTTACAAATAAAATGATATATATGGCCTCATCTAATATTCACTGGGGAGGTATTTCTGACAGTTTCAGTGTATTTTGGCTAAACCCCAAACATTATTTAAGCATGGTCCCACTTCCAGCCTCTCAGAGTAATGGGTGATGAGCAAAGGAATATTAAAAAAGTATTGTGAAGAAATTTCCTTTTCCAGTTTTATATCACAATATTCTAGTAAAATGCAAATCTATTTTGGGGGCCAGAAAAGTCTGGAATAGCATTTTGGCTCTTTATTTGACCATATGTGTTAATGTTCCAGAGACTCCCTCTACATAAAATTAGCCTGGAATGAAGCGATCAGCACTTGAGAGCATTTCAAAGCCATAGTAATAGATCCAGACTTCTAAGGCCAGATGAGGGTTGCAAGATCAGCCAGGCTGGCTTCCTCTGTAGCACACACTGTAGACAACTGGAAATAAACATACACCTTTTCAGCCTTTCAGTGAATCCTGTGGCAGAACGGGCACATCAGCCCAAAGCAGGTGGGGGGTTCCCATGTGCATGATGCGCTACCTCTGAGCCACCAAAGAATCCCAGGGTCTCCTTGCCAAGCCCTGCAGGTGTTTCCATTCACAAACATTTGAAGAAAGCACCAAGATATTAAGTAATTTTGGGGGTGGAAAAGCTTTTCTGGAATTTAGGATTCCCTTGACTTACATAATGGTGATATTTACTTCTGCTTTATTATTATTTTAGCTAGTGGAGTTGTGGGGGCTGGATTACCATGACCTATTTACTTTTGGAATACTTTATTCTCTCCAGGAATTCACTTATTTCCACCTCTCCAATCGAGCGTCAACCTGGCAAAAGAGTCATCTGTAAAACTTGCTGCACATCTGCAAATATCAAATGTCCACGAACAGGCAAAAGAACTCCCTCCACTTACGGGTTTTTTTTGTCAGATGGTTTCATTTAGAGCCCAAAGGGTCAGGAGTCACAGCATGACCTCATCAAATTAGACTCAACTGAGAGAGGTGTTTAGCACAACAAAAAGGAAGTAATCTGAAGGACATTAAATGCAAATGAGACTGCCATGTGCAAACTTCAAAAACACCTGATCCGAATGAACAGTGTTGACGGGGGTCGAAGGGGTGAGAAAGAAGGTTTCATATTTTCGTTGGGGTGTTTTTTCCAAGGACTATCAGCCATAATGCATCCTGTAGAGCTGAAAGTCTCAGAAATGTGGATGTTTAAACCTAAAAATACCCACTTTCATTTTAGCCATGTGAGAATATGTCTGTATTTACTGGTAGGAGTTTGGTTGGCTTGGAGATCAAACCTGGTAGCAACTGTTTTGCTTTTGGTGGGTTTGTTACTAAACAAGTATTTTCAGAGCGGGTTCACTATTGCATAAGTCTCTTTTTGAGGAGGCAATAAAACTTAATTCTGATTGCCTAACTGAAGAATTGCAAGGCAGCTTCAGTTGATGGTTCTTTTATACAGAGAAGAAAAAGCACATTAGAAGGTTTGCACGTTTTCGCTTCAGGACATTAATCCATGCCCCCATTGGCTGAGATGTCTTTCAGCCATGAAGGCAATGGGGCAGTGAAGGTCTTGTTATAATGGAACCAGGCTATTTCCAGATAATGTGAGTCAGATTGACTTCAGGGATAGATCTGCTTTCCAGATGTTGGATATAGTCAAGTGGAGCAGGGAGACAGAGATGGCAGCTAACTATAAGGAGAACCTTGCAGTAAATAAGAAGTTGAAAGTGCTGTGTTTGCAGTGAGCAGTGTTGAGATTTTCAACACTCTGTGAGTCAGGGAAAAAGCTGATAAACAAATACATGTTGCTGACAGACACAGGGATGTCAAAGTGTATTGAGAAACTAGCCAAAATAAGACTGAACCGGAATCAAAATAGGACTGAAAGCAGTACTTTGTGCTTGTGAGAGCTCAGGACCTGAATATGGCTGTAAGAGTGCAAAAGACTGGAAAGTAGCCAAAATGGCTGGTGAACAGGAAAGAAAAACAGCCATACCTCCTCATAGACATCTAGGGCAAAATAATTCAATGAACACAAGAAGTAAAGTGTGATTCAAAGAAATTTTGGTACTATAAGAGCTAGTAACAACCCCAAGTATCTAATCCAAAGAGTACAGAAGTCAGTGTAAGCTCTGTGCAAGTGTTAAGGTGGAGGGACTGGTTTTGTTTCTTTCTACGTGACTCTATTAATCTTGGTTTGTCTGAGCCCTGACAGCCATGAGATCCAAATTAGCTGCCTGACCAAGTAGCCAAGCTCTAGGCAGATCTTTGCTGCATATATCACACAAGACAGTCGGAGTTTGTATGGACAGTCTTGGAAACAGAGAAATATGGGATGATGGTGAGACCTCTGTGAGTGGTGGCCAGGCAGGCTGAGAGCTCACTGTCCACGTAGAAAGGAGATTATTCAGTGGTAGGCAGATGGACAGATTGCATTATAAAGCTCTGTGTCTTTAGGAGTCTTTTCCCCTCTTTAATGCTCCCCTTTGTATCTGGAGTGGTCAAAATGACGTCTTCTGCTCCTTCGAGGAACATGCAGAGCAAGCCCTGCTAGAAGGGCAGGAGAGAGGGACTGTGCATGTTCCTCTCATGGCCTGTGGAAGGTGCTGCTTTTATTTCCTTCAGCATGAGCAGTTTTCCAAGCCACAACCGAGCCTTCAGAGAGGGTGCAGCTCATGGGAACAAGACCAGCCCCATGATCAGGTGTCATTTTCTTAACCCGGCCAGTGAGTCTTATCTCAGGATCAGGCCAGCTGGCAGCAAGCTGAAGGCGATAGCTGGCGGTCCAAGCAGTCAGGGGAGGTAGCAGGAGCTCTGTACAGTCAAGCATACACACTCGGGGTGTGGGGGCTCACATCTGGCTGCAAGATGCTTTGAACAGTTTGTCGGACAAAGGCGCTTGGTCAAAAGAGGTCAGGGCAGGTTCAGTTGTACTGCCAAGGGTGAAAACTATAGTGAAAGTCAATAAAGGGCTCTCATGGCTTCTAGTTTACCCAAATAAGGAGAAAGAAGAATTGTTAACATAGGGTTTTCCCGTACCTTTTCAAGGTCATAGGAAGGTTAGCTCAGCTTCAAATTGCTGCATAAGCTTGAAAGGAAGAATGACAAAATGTGGATTAGGAAATACATGGTCTTATTTTCAAAAGGTTGTTCTGCTTGAAGTGGTGGAGGATGGTGGTCACCACGAGGGTGAAGTGCAGGCAGTGTGGGAGGAATGCTCAGAACTCTGTAGCTTTAGCATTTTTCTGCATGGTTTGAAAAGGGTGTAATGGCAAGAAAGATTTTGACTTTACATACAGTTACAAGATGTATGGTTTTAATGATACTGGTGATTATCCATGGCAAAAACAATCAAGAAAACAGAGGGCTCTCTAGCTTGGTTGTTTTCTGGAAGCTATGATTTAATTACAGAAGAAGTCATTGGCCATCATATATGGCAGGTTGGTGAAGTCCTATCATTGGGTTATTGAAGAGATTGTTGACATAGGAAGCTGTTCTTTAAGCTCCCCTTTATATATGAAGGAAAGCATGATGCATAAACCAAGCTAGGCCACTTTAGCTCTGCCTTTAGAGACTGCGAGCATAACTGACTAGACAGACAGTGGATGAATTATTTTCACTGCTGAAAAAAACTAATTTTACTGTTTACCAGTAGTGTTTTAAATGAACAAAACCCCACCTGTGTATAAGTTCCTGTTTCTGTAACACGAGTTTTCAATATTTCCAAAGATACCTGAAAGGTTTGATGCCAAATCCCGTGATAAATTACTGGTATCTGGATGTGCAAGGCCAACAAATATCTTCAGGCAGTTCTGTCATCAAGAAGCAAATGTCAATTTACAGTAGAACATATCTTCACACAGAAATAGGAATTGGTGGCTGTGTGGGAGGCAGGTATCAGGAAAAGGCTGTGCAGTCAGTTTATAAATCAAGGACTGCAAGATGTTCTTCAGATACTGCAGCATGGAAAAGTATGATGGATTCTCTGTCATTTTAGCCTTTTCCACCATGGTTACTCCAGTTGTTGACACTGTATTCCCACTGATTGTATCGTCATTAAAAAGAGTAATACAAACAGCGAATTCAAAGAAACTCAAGAACAAATACTTTATGGTATTTACAAGGTGCATTTTTCATGAGTTGTTTTTCTCCTCTTTAAGCAATGCTTCATCTGTATCTAGTAAAGTCCTAGATAAGACACAATTTGCTAGATATAGGATATTAAATATAAATATTGGGTGCTCATAATAGAAAAGTCTGACAATCGTATTAAAAACCAGAGAAGCTTTCATATAAACAGCTAGAATAAATATATAAAAATCTGGATTCTTTGTAAAGTGTACTTCATATGTGTGTGGTGAAGAAATAGTCTCTATTCGCGTACATGTATGTGTGAGAATATATGTATTTGTGCACTCACATGGCTCAGCTACACATGTATACACATATTTTATATATTTATAACATCTGCTTATTGTACTGATACCTGGTTTTCAATGGTGTTGCACTGCTTCAAACTGTTCAAAACCAAAACTGCTCAACACAGAATTCTAATACTCCAGCTGGAGGTAAATGTCACCCCTCTGAAATCATGAGCTATAAATATAGCTCTTTTTTTACTGTTTACTTCAGATAAACGATATTTTTAACTAGCATGCTATCCTGAGGACATGGAAGCTTTCCATGCATATATACAAGCCTTGACCATTATTTAGTGGAAACAATACCAAATTACACTAGGGTTGGAAAGACACTAAGCAGCCTGAAGCATGATACAATGGTTGAACTTAAAAGTTCAGCTCATTTGTGGAGATGTTACTGGTTCCAGCTGTGTTCTCCGTACAGGGGTTAGGGAAAAAGTATACGTCCAGCTGGAAATAGAATGAGCTACACAAGGCTCTATGTTCAGCCTCTGAATACACACCAGAAACTAAACAAAGAAATGCTTAAGATATACAGATCTGACTCCGAATAAAACCAGCAATAGTAGTTGAATCATGTTGTAATAACCTTATTGATACACTTTACCTCCTACATTCTTCCAGGGAACTTCTTCAGGTGACACTTTGTTTAATAATGCAAAATACTCCTATATGTAACCTTTAGAATCTCCCTTAAAGTCTTGAGTGATGTATTTTCATCACTGAAATTTATAGTAATATCAGCATCAGTAATTTATGTGTTTTAATTTAAAGCATCTGGTTTTAATTTCTATAGTTTAAGGTTTTTTCAGCAGCTGCCCATGAGTAAGCATTTGATCTTGATACTATATTTTGAGTCTATATTTGATGACCATCTTTCCAATGTGTGGGTTTTCATTACAAGTTAAATCATTTTGTCTCAAACCAAAACCAAGCTTTTCACAAGGAAAGTGAAGTTGTTTTTAAATAACTAAAAAGGCTATTCTGCATTTCCATCAGGTTGGACAATGAAAACAGTCCCGTTCGTTTCACATTTGATTTTGGTCATTCTCACTTTTGGGTTTTTTTGTAGACTGATTCAGTGCTGCTGTGCTGGATGATATTGAGACATAAGAAATCACCACCATAATATAGAAGTTCTCCTATTAATTTCCAAATAACAAGAAGGCTCAGCGCTTCCAGTTAAAAATTGATGCCCTTTCTTTGTGAGGCATCTGGCCTTGAGCAGCATTCTTAGCTTCCCTTGCGGTTTTAGGATGACTCATGAATTTTGATGGGCTTCTTGAAGATCCAGTTGCTAAAGTCCCGTAAATGCATTCGAATTTCATTCTATTTTAAAGAAAAGGGAATAGTTTTCTAACTACTTGGCTGCAAAGATGTGATCAAGAATGCAAAGCTCAAAGGCTCAAGCACATGAAGACATAAATGAAGGAAACCAACATTTTTTTGTCTGAAAACCCCATAAATGAGGAAGGACTTTCTGAATACATGTACAGGCAGCACTGCAGAGGTCTTGTGAAAGAAGTCACTAAGATGGTTGTCTAATAGGAATTCTTTGGTTTCAAACCAAAGTAGTTCAGCTTAGATTAGTCCTAGCTGCTTTCATCTGCTGTCCTTGTCCATGAGCTCTGTAGCAACACGCCTTCCCAACAAAAACCAGTGGCAATGGAATGGTGGCAGTTTTAATGAGAAGGTTGAGTGGATAGTTAGTTCAAACAGTGCACTTTGTGCCTGGACCCCTTCTCTAACAGAGAAAAGGAGATATAGCTTGAGGTCTCCCATTACACCGGAGATGGGGATGCTCTTTTTACATGTCCATGCCTTGTTCTTTAGAAGAGACTAATTTTCTGTGATGTTGTATGCCCAGGGTACTTAAAGTAACAGCCTCTTGCTCGAGAGGTTCTTAAATATATGAACTCTCCTGTATATTCCCTGTCAGTAAAGAAGGAGGCACGAAAGACCAGAGTTATGAGAGAGAAGGTGACTAGATACAATTATAACTTAAAATGCAGCATCATTTTTTTGCTCTTTAATGAGCATTACTTACAAATTAGAATCATAGAATCCCAGAATGGTTTCTGCTGGAAGGGACCTTAAATTGGAGCAAACCTAGGCACAGCTCCGGGTTGGACAGAGAAGAAGTTCGGAGCAGCCCATGTGAAAATGAACATGAGCCGGCTTCAGTGTGGCTTGCAGCCCAGAAAGCAACCGTATCCTGGGCTGCATCAAAAGGAGCAGGACCAGCAGGTCAAAGGAGGTGATCCTGCCCCTCTACTCTGCTCTTGTGAGACCTCACCTGGAGTACTGTGTGCAGTTCGGGTGTCCTCAACATAAAAAGGACATGGAACTGTTGGAACAAGTCCAGAGGAGGCCACGAGGATGATCAGGGGACTGGAGCACCTCCTGTATGAAGACAGGCTGAGGAAGTTGGGGCTGTTCAGCCTGGAGAAGAGAAGGCTGCGTGGAGACCTCAGAGCAGCCTTCCAGTATCTGAAGGGGGCCTATAGGGATGCTGGGGAGGGACTCTTCATTAGGGACTGTAGTGACAGGACAAGGGGTAATGGGTTCAAACTTAACCAGGGGAAGTTTAGATTGGATATAAGGAGGAAATTCTTTCCTGTGAGGGTGGTGAGGCACTGGAATAGGTTGCCCAGAGAGGCTGTGAATGCTCCATCCCTGGCAGTCTTCAAGGCCAGGTTGGACAGAGCCTTGGGTGAGATGGTTTAGTGTGAGTTGTCCCTGCCCATGGCAGGGGGTTGGAACTGGATAATCTTAGGGTCCTTTCCTACCCTAACCTATGATTCTATGATTCTATAAAGCTCATTCAGTTCCAACCCCCTGCCATGGGCAGCGACACCTTCCACTAGAGCAGGCTGCTCCAAGCCCTGTCCAACCTGGCCTTGAACACTGCCAGGGATGGGGCAGCCATCTACATTTAACTGTGAATACAGCAGATTTCCAGACTTGGAAAAGTTTTAAATCAAGGGTGGGAGATCTCTCTCTAACTGCTCTGCTTTTACTGAAACGAAGCAAATTTGGTCTAATCATAGCCTTGGACTGAACTTTTGGTTACCAACCTTTCTGAAGTAAACCTCCATGATTTCTGGTTTTAAGAGGCCTTGGGTTCCTGCCTAGAAGCTGCTATGCTGGGAAGCCTCACTGAAGTATTTTATCTTTTTATCATATTTACCAGTACCTGAATGTAATAATAGAGAATTTTTATCCTGTGAACACAACTCTTAGACTTCCGGAGCTCCAAACAGGAATGTCCTGCTTCTCTGAAAGGACAAAATACGTCCCCTTAGAAAGTAACCCAGAATACTTTGCCTTTGGGTATAAACACTGTAGGTGCATTGGAAGGTCTCAGACTGTACCCTTGCAATAAGCCAGTTTAATCAGAGTCATGGTAGCAATTTTATTTGAAGAAGTTTAAATTAATCTCTCTAAAAGAAAAAAAAATACTGACAAGCCCAAATCTTAATTAAATGCTATATTTTATATTCTGTGAATAATATTGTCTAAGAAACATTTAATAATTGTATTTTCTTGTTTAGGATTAGCTGTTTAAAGACAAAAGACTCTAGGCTCCAATTAACTGCTGCCAAAAATTAACTTAAGTAGCCTAATTGACAACTTGCTTTAAGCTACATAAAACCTTGGCATAAAGCTTATTGTCAGGGGAAAAATATTCCTAATTTATTACTTTATTCTAAATGAAACTATTGACCAAAGTGCACTTGCCCTACTGCAGCTGTTATGTAAAACAACAGTATGTAGATGACGACGATAATGAGTCCTTGTCCTTACGTGTAAATACAAGTCGCTCTAAAATTGTGTTAATGACTGTTGGTGTCACCAGGGTAGAGAATAGCTGTGGAAGAGGCAGGAATCTTGTTTTCAGGCACTGCTACTGGATCCCAGCCCTTTCTCCACGATGCCTCCCCTGTCGTGCAGTACTCATGGCGCTGAAATCGGGCTCCTGATGGGCTTCAGACAAAGCCTGCAAGCCCATTCTGCTCACCGTGAAAGTCGAGCCCGACCGCCTTGCACCGCTATGCAAAAGAGAAATGTAAACTGTTCCACATGTGGGAGCAGAATGTGATCGCTGTGGGGAGAAGGTAGCAAGGCTATTAAATGTAAAACCAGGGCTGAACAATCAAAATACTTGTCTGCGAGTGTGCGAGATACTTGGATATCTGTGAACAGGGAGAGAAAATTAAAAGCTGTAAGTACATACTGTAAAGCTCTTTAGTTTCTTGTTTATGGTCGCAACGGGCCAACTTTCAAAGCCACTTCTTGAAACGTTGCCCATGGTTTTCCACCTGCAACTAGTTAGACACAGAAGTCCTGTATTTTTTTGCACTGGCACAGCTAATTTGCATCCCTGAATACCCGGCTGATTTACAGAGCATTAGTGCCTGTGTGGGGCATGGTTACCCAGCCCAGCCGCTGCTGTGTGCCGTGCTGGATAAGCAGCCCTTTCCACAAACCCATAGACACACTGTGGGTTGGTGCTGCACCTTCTGCCATTTGGTTTTTCCACTTGCTGCTTCTTGCCGTCCATCCATCTCAACCCACTGCAACATGAGCCCACCTACTTACTGCAACATTAGCCATTGTACTGTGCATCTTTTCTCTTAGGACTGCAAGAAATGATGGCATCAGGAAGGTAGCTTTTCCAAGGAGCTTCTTTGAAGGCTAAAAAGGTTGCGTGGAAAATACAGTATCTTGGCTCAATTTTCATTGTCTGGGCACATTTCATTTCAGAGAATCACAAGTTACCAACGCAACCATGTCATTGCGATTTTTCAAGCATTTTCTTTTTGTGCGTGTGTGTTTTATATCTCGGTGAAGTCACAACACCCCCAGGCTATTGGAACAAAGCTCAGCTGAGAGCTGAATGTACCAAACAAGAGGAAATTACAAAGGAAAAGTTAATGTCTAAAACCATTAGTGTGGGCACTTCTCCCACAGCCTCCGTGAACCCTGGAGCAGCAGCCTAAGTTCACTCCAAGAGCACGCTAGCTCAGATTGATGTACAATGCCCAGCCTGGCTGAGAACCTGTGAAAGCAAAACCCTCCCAACCAACAGCACAGTATCCATAAAGCCTAAGAGATGCTTTTGAAAAGCTCCCAGGGCACTGTGACCCTTCACACCCCTCCTCCTCTGAACAAACTGTTTAAAGACCGAGATGTGCTGCAGAGATAAACCAGCAGTAAAGAATTTACAGCAGGTGCTATTTGAAGAGACTTCGAACAATGCAGAATTACCTGTGCCCATTTAAGTCCATTAATCTTCTCTTGTAAAAATAGCAATAAACAGTGATTTAGAAGCAGGGAGGAGCGAAGCTGGAAGCCCCGAGGTTAATAGAGAGAAAGATCAGTGCTTATAGTTAATTTTCTTTCTGTCTGTGCAACAAGTGACTGAACTGCTGAAAAATGTCACTGCAAGTGCAGTTTACAAAATACCAAATTACAACTGTTGTGGCTGCTATTATTTAGCAGATCTATGACAGGCCTTCAACCAGGCTGTACTATGTGTTGTATAAATACACAAGTAATAGCATCCAGTGCACAGAAAGTGTTTACAAACTGCAGAGACCCCCATAACAGAGAGATGGACTTGCACTGAAAGCCAAGGGAAGGCATCGCGATCAAGGTGTCCTAAACCACAGCAACTGCCTGAAATTGGAAGGTAAGCAACAGCAGTTAATCACAATAATTACCACCTGCTCAGCCATTATCTCAGCTGCGGCTGCTGATGTGTCCACAGCGTACCCTCCGCCTCAGAACAAAGTCTTATTATGACGGATAGGCTCGGGGTTTGAAACTAATAAAAACCGAGACCTGACCAGAGATGACTGGAGCCAAGGGGGATTCTTTTCCACTGGAACAAGCCCTGTGGCACCAGGAACCCATCAAGAAAAAGTGATTTACGTGAATACAGCCGTAGAATATTTTCTTCCCGAATGAAAACAAATGAGCTGGCAAGGCATTCATTTACAATACTTGACTTGTTAATGAGCAGTATATATTACATTAAAAGCTGCTTCTGTAAGGCTTTTCTGCCTTTCCGTGCAGGTGGCTGTGTGTCTGCCCTGACCTGGAATGGGGGTACCTCCCCTAGGGGCTCCTGGACCCACCATGTGCTGAGCAGAGGGTGCGCTTGCTGCCTTGGAAGTAAAGATGGTTGTGACTCTAGTATGGCTGCTGAAATAGTGTCAGGTGTTAATACTCGCTAACAAGTTAACATCAATTAAAATGCCCTTGTTTGTCTTCTGCATTAAAAAAAAACAGGATTTCTGAAATAATTTCTGAAACTATTTTGGTCTTGGATTTCTCAGGGCTTTCTTCATTTTCTTCACTGCTTTAAAACAATTTAGATGAAAACCACTGTTTCATCACTCACTTAAAAACTCAACAGAAATTGTCCCTTTTAAACCTAGCAAGCTCAAAATAATTCTGACAGCACTTTTTCTGTAGTTTTTTAAAAGCAACATATTCTGGGTTTGATCATAAAGTTGTAACCTTTTTTTTTTTGAATGAGGGAATCATTTCAACAATAAATGATGAAAATAGATTAAAATCTGCAGAAGGAAGGAAGGAACTAGTGTTATGTAAAATATTTTGTGAGATAATAAATACAGCTCCTAGAGTGAAGCGGGTGACTAAATACTGATACAGTCAATTTAAACTTTAGCTAGTGGAAATATTTCCTTTACAAATTACACTCCTTTCTTCCTCCCTCTCCTCTCCCTGCGTGCTGAGTATCCTTTATTTCTGGACACTGGGAAACACAATGGAAAGAAAGCGAGACCCGAGCATCCAGGCAGAAAACCAGGCCTTGTACCAGAGCCAGGAGGCAGCCGGGATTCCCCTGCACAATGCGGCTGCATCGGCGCATAATGAACCCCAAGTGGCCGCCTTTCACATCTCAAGAGCTGAAACCGGCTGGATGCTGAGCACCGCTGCTCCCAGCTCCAGCCTTCAAGTGACTCTTCTGCCCAACAATAACACTGAGAAAGGCACAAAGCCCACAGCTTCTGCCTGGTGCTTTCGCATGCAAACTGGCCAAATATGTTCGGGTCAGCAGGACCATGACGCTCTTTGTTGGCAACTTAAATACAGTCAATGAGTGGGAGCTGGCAAGGACAGCAGTATTCAACAAACAGCACTTTCGGAAAGCGCAGGGGAAGTGCAAATCCTCAATCTGGATCAGGTTTGCAACAAAGCAAACAGTAATTCTGGAAATGGAGAGGCCTCCATCTGTAGGGCACAGGTTATTTTGCAACCGTGCTTGTGACTTACCTGAAAAGAATTCTTTTCCCTGGGTTCCTGATAAGGAACTCACCTCTTGAAATTCCCCATGTCGCGCAGAGAGCCGGGGCACTCCCCCGGTTTCCTACACTTAAGCTTTCATCTGTGAAAAATCCTCTTTATTAAAGGCAAACTGCGGTATAATTGAGCTAAATCTCCAGCCTCCGTTGGAGGTAGCAGTGCCACGCACAGTTCATTGCAGTGCCTGCTGTCCCAGGGATTTTGATGAGATCATATTTCACGAGGAAATAAATTTCCTCCTCCGGTCTGATGCAATCAGTTCGAGTGGTAAATAACGATGGATACCTCGTGCGTTGGTTCCCAAAGTGTTTGCGGATATTCTAGGATGAAAGTTGCCAGAGATAAGATCTTAATCACTGAAATCTGGAGAGCGATTGAGAAAACGGCCCCATAAGGATGTCGGGGCAGGTTCCCTGGAGGAAGCCCAGGAGCCCCCTGCAGACACTCAGCGCTAGCAGGACCCACAGGAAACTATTTATCAAATAGCTCATCTCAACAGAGCCCTGCTCCCATGACAGCTCCCAAATGACAGTGTTCTCTCTGCTGGCAAGTCCCTAGGCACTCACTTGAATTGGTTCATCCCTAAATTGTACAATCGCCTGGGGTAAGTACATCCATTTTGCTTCTCTTTCAAGAAGCAAAGGAAGGTCATATCTTCCCGAGTAGGTATTCTCATCCTTCCACCTATACAAATTCTCATGGGAAACACTAGATGGGCACTGCTTTGTGCTGTAAGGACCAGTGAACTGAGTTTTCAGGGAGCTGCTTTTGGGAAAGTCATTTTGGTAACGTGCTCTACAGATGGCCCAGAACATTTACAGACGCTCTCTGATCCAAGGAAGAGCCATCGCATGCCCTATGGAGAAATTAACTCCTCTTAGATAGCAGCCACAACAGCTCCTGCTGAACCACCATAAAACTGACAATTGTCCATGACCAGCAAGCAATGCAACAAGTGTAGCCTTTGTGTCATGTTCAGTCCTGAAGCCAAATGAAAGAAGTTCAAAGAAATGTGAAGTCATGCTGGTTTCCATCAAAGCTTTTCCCTAAAAACTACTCATTTCCCCAGACAAGAAGGCAGAGGCAGCTGGATTGCCAGCAAGATTGCTAGCTTCTGGCAGCTCTGTGAATCAATCCTGTGGATCTCTTCTCCAAGGGAAGCAGGAAACTCAAAACTTCAAACTGAAATCTGAATCTTGTTCTTGCTGAATTTGGACACATCACTCCCAAAATAAGACAGGAGGCCACCTAGGAATTCTAAGATGTGGACCAGAAACTGAGGAAACTCAAGGCCAGGTTGGACGGGGCTTGGAGCAACCTGCTCTAGTGGGAGGTGTCCCTGGCCATGGCAGGGAGTTGGAACTGGTCCCTTCCAACCCAAATGAGTTTGTGATTCTATGAATTCCGCTGTGTTCTGCCCAAACCATAGACATCAACTCCTGCCCTATTGCAACAACCTGTGGAGAACCCTCCTTCCACCAACACACTGGAGAGTTGCTCTCAGCACCATGTGAGCTTCTCTTGGGAGTGGGCAGCTTCCATATACTTGGATCTAGAAGAGATGTTTCACTGCCAGTTCCTGGAAACAAAGTAGGAGGTGTCAAACGTGTAACCCTCACCACTACACCCCGTCTATGTTCATCACACAGGCCAAGATTTTACCCCTCATCTTGATAATCACTCTTTCCTCACTTCTCAGTGGTTTTGCAGTAAAAAGATTGGTGTAAAAATCACCTCCATGGGATTTAGGCTGCTTCTTTTTCATTAGGCAGTTGCTATTTAGTGCTTCCTTAATGTGAGATTGTGAAATACCTAAAACAAAGCCTGATCTGGCAAGATAACAAACACCTGAATTGCTACTGAGATTGGTGGTAATTGCGTGTTAACGCACACATCATGAACCAAAAATGCATGGATCAGAAAGGAACTCGGGGTTGGGTTCAGAAAGTGATGAAATGGGAAGCTATCTCAAGCGTTTTGATATGACATCCAAAGGATTTACCCAGGTCAGAACAACCTGATGAATTCACTTGAAAGTGAATCTCCTTGGAAGCTTTCCTTCATCCTAGGAGAAAGCACAAGGGATCAAAAAAGATGCTCTTCACACAGGCACTGTGATACTCAGCTCAGGCAAACCTTTAAGTGCACAGGAGAGAAAAAGAGGGTGATGGGATAAGTGTTAGGAAGTAATATTCTCTTCCCTGTACATCCACCATCTTTCCATACACAAACAAACATGCCCATTTAAATTCACCTGCAATTTGAAATTCACAATGCAGTTTGAAAAACAAGACACAGACTCTTGAAAACTGTTTCATTTTAACAGATCTGAACTATTTTTAAAAGATAAGTATGTATTTGCATGATGCTGCAGACGCATCCTCCGATGCATACGGTTTTGTAGGGGTTTTTTTACCTTCTTTAGTACTAAACCCTTCCTAGGACCTAAAATACATACTAATGAAAACTCTAAATTAAAAATCACTTGGGAAATGAATGAAGTTCAAGGGATTTTTAGTCATTCTCTGGGTATCTACCTGGATCTGCTTTAAAATGTTGCTTTCACAAGGTGACGAAGCTACAGGAGTGATCTAATGCTTCCTTCAGACATTCCTCCCCTAATGATTTGATACCTCATTTACACATCTTTTAGAGCTAATATCAGCTTCTCAATAGAAATGTTGTGTTTTCTGTTATTGCCCCCATTCTGCCAAGGATGCCTTTGTAAGATTTTTAGGTAAGAGAAATCTCGATCTGGATGAGGGTTTTGGGTCTGTGGATTTACATTTGTTTTCTGATTTACCTTCAGGACAACACCCAACAACACTCAAGTACACAATTCACTGCCCCACAGCTCTACATTACATAAGGTTTTTAAAAATACCTGAGAAAGTGGGCATGATGCCTTACTCTATGGTGTAAGGAATGTGGTGATAACACAGTAGCGGGCTCAGCTGCACCTTTCCATCCTGGAGCTTCAGACCACGTTTTTTTCCCCGCTTAATGCTTGGGTCACTTTCTGGCTCGGAGTGGGAGAAAGCCCCAGTACAACTCACTGACTGGGCACAAACTGCTCCCATTTCTTTTCCAGGCTGAAGGAGCTCAGAAACCCACTGTCTTTGCCTGCAGGAGTCTCACACACCATACAGCGAGCAGCCAGCACAAAGCCAACAAGGTTTTTGCTTCAGTGGACGGACTCCTCACTTAGAGAAAAATGATTGTAAAGCCAAGCTCTGTGTATGTTGATCCCACTGAAAGGCCTTCACTGCTAATCTCAATAGCCCTAATTTCTTTAGACATTCCAGGAGGATTTTGCGTCTCAGTCTAGACACACTTCATCCCTCTGTTTTGAGAGAGAAAGCCTTTTGAAACTGCCAGAGCTCCTTTGTTTTCCTGCTCTGAAGGGCTTTGGTGCCTGTGAACAAAATAGGATAGGCTAGGATGAAGATAGAGTCTTCAAAGCTGACTGTTTCCCTATACACTTTTCAAGGTACAGGCTGTATATCTGGAGTTTCCAGTCCCTTTCTGCTTCTTGTTTCTTAAAGTTCCCTCTAAAAGTCCTTAAGAGCATGTGATCTGGAGTTCTAGTTCTGCCTCTGACATACAGAGAAAGTCCCCTCATCTTTCAGTTTCCTACAAATATTCTCTTTATTATGCAAATTCACCATGTAACCTCTATGCAGTGTTTAAAGCACGAGCCAGACTCAAGACTAAAAAGGAGTAACCACGTCTGTTTTCATCTCCCTGTATGAAGTCGTCTATTCAAGAACGAATCTTGTAGGGTATAAACACCTTCTGCTGGGAATGCTGAGGACTTCTGACATAAAAAAGAATGAGACCTGATTATTATTTATATATTTTGATCACACAGGTGCTCACATATGGAAGACAAACAGTGCTTTTAAAGGCAGAGTTAAGTAAGCTATCGCCCGTTGGGGCTGGTCCCATCGTTGCGCTGTGGCTCATTCTGCAGTAAGTAAGCCAGCTGCATCTTAGGTGCAACAGCAATGCAAAGTGCTTTATTATTTTCTTACCTTTCGGTACAGTCCCCCTGAAAAATGTCACAAAGTGTGACTCATCACATCTGCATGAAGTTAGGAAAAAAGTAAGCCTTGTTAACCTGCTGTTTGAAAACCAGAACACTTTTATCAGTTCATATAATTGCTAACCCCTTATTCACTGTTCAACACTGAAGGGTTCTTTGCCTCCTAAGATCCCACTAATTGCTGACAGATTTGATTTCTCTGTGACAGCAGGAGTCCTGTTTCTGGCCTTTACATCAAGTAATTGCTTTATTTTTCTCCCTCTGCTCTGAAAAACGGAATTCCCTTCTCCCCTGCTTGAACCTCTGTAATGACTTCTTTCTATGTTATTAAATCCTTGCCATTTAAATCACATTTAGAGATGTTTTGAATAACTGATTCCAATTACTAAGGCTCTTACTAAGGAGCAGCTGAAAACGCAAGTCATTACTTGCCCATACACAAGCAGCTACACCTTGCAGCAAAGTCTCTGGTGGACTGTATTTTATTTCTACTCAATAAGGTGCAATTTATACTCACAGGAGGCGGGCGTTCAACAAATATACAGCTGCTGGAGCTCTCGTAACTTGTCGCTTGTGCAAAATAGAGATCTGATTTTTATCTTTATTTTATAAATAGTGCTATTCCTTAAAGAAATCATCCGGCCCTTCCTGCAGTGGCTCGGGAAGCCTGCTTGGAACAACAGCAGAGATGAGCAGCTGACCGAGGAATGACCCACGTAAGGTTGCTATCCTGAGATCTAATAAAAAAGCATGGCAGGCTAAAAGGAAACATGACTACAGGTCGTACATTCCTCCTGTGAAGTATGACCAACCTCTGTTGTTCTCAGTGTTGTTCTTTATACAGGTCACGATTCCCTGAACATACTAAGAACTTCCCGGCAATAACAGTGGAGTTCAGTTATTAATCATACTTGTAATCATTAGTGCCTTTGTGGGGAAAAAAATATGTGCCAGGAGATGATGATTTGACAAATTACTGCAGGGGCTCACGTAATAGCTTTGCTGATACAATCAACATGGAGCTATTATCAAAAAATATAATAATATGAAGCAACTCCCAAACTGTGTATGAAAAACACTTCCCTGTCAAGGAAAGGGGGCTGATGTTTAAATAGCTAGTATGCAGTTGTCTTCACGAGTGCAGGCTCAGTTCCTTTTCATCCACAGTTACAACCATGGCACGTGTAAACAGCTAATAAATGAAGATAACTCATAATAACTGAGGAATTTGCAGTTGTCTCTAATTCATGGGCTTGTTGGGAGGGTGATTGCGAACTGAATCCGTGCTGGAAGCCACTGCTGAATGTAGTGGGAGTCTGTGTGCAGCTCCCAGCTTCCGTTGGTGCAGCCTGAACTGGTGCCTTGGAATTGGTACAAGAAATAAATAATCCCTTCTGTATTTGTATATTAACTTTCTGGAACTTCCTTCAGCCTAGCCCTGGTAATTAGCCCTGCTAATATACACAAAGGCCCTCGTTTACTTTTGACCAGCAGAGTAAAACTACCACCAAGTGGAATAAAGGTACGCTGATAAAAGCACAGCCTGACCACTAAACCTGCATCAGTGGTCAGGACTTCTGCCAGCACAGCTAAGCCGTAACAAGGATCTCTCCTTTTTTCCAGCCCTGAAACCAGCACAAGTCCCTAGTTTTCAGACCCTCAGGCTGTGCACGGTCTGTGCTACAAAATCTACCTCTCAATATGGAATGATTGTTTTCATGCAACGCTGTTTTGCTGAATAAATAGATGCGTTCATGCCTTTATACTTTTATTGTATTTGTCCTGGAACGTTATTTCGTATAGTGTAAGGTGTTCCTATATTTTGTTTGGAAGTACGCTGTGCTTCATATTGCCTAAAAGCATGAGCAGACCAGTATCTGTACTTCCTGTGGGCATTGCTCTATTTTCATGTACAGATAGATAATAATTCACTAAGGTCCAACCTTACTGTCACTGAAATAAATGAGCATTTTCCCATTGACTTCCTTAGGAAAAGATACGGATCAAGAACCAAGCTGCAAATGCTAACATTGCCTCAGAAATACCACTTCATGCATATGAAATTACAGTTAATGAGAAACTAAAGCAGGTGAGTTCATTTCGTATTCAGAGATAAGCTTCATAAAAGTGTAAATTAAAATAAAAGTAAAATGTTGATGAGTATAAGGGAGCCATTTTCATAGAACCCCAGACTGGTTTGGGTTGGAAGGGACCTTAAAGCTCACCCAGTTCCAACCCCTGCCACAGGCAGGGACACCTTCCACTAGAGCAGCTTGCTCCAAGCCCCTGTGTCCAACCTGGCCTTGAACACTGCCAGGGATGGGGCAGCCACAGCTTCTCTGGGCACCCTGTGCCAGCGCCTCAGCACCCTCACAGGGAAGAGCTTCTGCCTAAGAGCTCATCTCAGTCTCCCCTCTGGCAGGTTAAAGCCATTCCCCTTGGCCTGTCCCTACAGGCCCTTGTCCCAAGCCCCTCTCCAGCTTTCCTGCAGCCCCTTTAGGCACTGGAGCTGCTCTCAGGTCTCCCCTTCAGGAGCCTTCTCTTCTCCAGGCTGCCCCAGCCCAGCTCTCTCAGCCTGGCTCCAGAGCAGAGCTGCTCCAGCCCTCGCAGAATCTCCGTGGCCTCCTCTGGACACTGCTCCTTTGTGTGGGCATTATTCACAACTTTCCCTTCCTATCCATAAAAAATAAGATTCAAAACACCTGCCATTATTTTAAAAACACAGCCCAACATGAAGAAAAGTGAGAGTCATAATGCTAATTTGTTTCTATGAGCACAGACCAATATGCCTTGCAAAGAATGTGTAGACAGTTGTCTGGAAGGCCGCAGCCACGGGCTAACAAAGAGACTCACCTGCACATACCAAGCACGGGCTGAGAAAGAAAAGCTGGCTCAGTGCTAAACATTCTGCTTTTCATCCGTTTTAATAACCCCATTACTGGTTTTAATTAGAGATGCTTAAGAGAATAATCGCCAAGTTTCATCTGCTCTTTCTAACGCGGTAGCGGCATCCAAAGGGGTCTTGTAGGATTCCTGAGTCAGCATTTCCAAAGCGCTGTTCATGCACTTTTGGTATACGTGGGAAATAGCAGAAGGGTAAAATTTTCCCACCCATCCTATGTGACGCCCTGGAAGCTGGCAGACTGGAAACCAGTGCCAGAGCTTGGCAGCAGCATTGTCCTGCTGGCGTGAGGAGGGCCCAAGCTCCCCATTACTCCAGCATGGAGCCCTGCCAGCTCGGGGCACTGGAATGAGTTATGTATACGTTCAATAGGGGTACCTGAAATGAGGCCCATAAGGGCAGACTTTCCAAGATGTTTTAGGAAAGAGCAGCAACGTTATCAAAAGAACCAGGATGTCAAACTTCACTTTTGAAACTCTCCCCAGGAATCCCATCTATCTGCCTTTTTAGTCACTTTGAAGGTTGGTGATTAAATCCATACTTACAGTGTGATTCTCCCACACATGGGGAGCAATGGGAGCTTTGTCATCACCACTAATGGGGACAGGATTGTGAGGAATGAAATATGCAAGGAGTAAGCGAAGGGGGGGAAACACAGGCTTGAAAATCATCAAATGAGGAGATCCAGTGGAGCTTTTAATTTTTGTTCACGCTTTAATTACTGAAAATGATAGAAGCACTTTGACAGTTTTAAAACAGTTGAGCTTAAAAACGTCTGGGGTTGGTTGTTTGTTTCTGTTGGGAATGACTTACAATAACCAAGAGATATAAATCAATCCTTGGGTTTGCTTTTCTTTTCTTCTGCAGCAGCAGCTTGAACAACCAAACAGCAGGGCAGCTTCTCCACAGCTTGAATCCACACTTGAGTGCTCTGGCAGGGCTGGTGAGGGACAGGCACAGCGCTGCTTAGCCCATGGCAATGCAGCAGCATCGGCAGGAGCTGAGCCATGGTGGAGCTGGCTCTCAATGTGCTTGGATGCCTTCCTGGTTAAGGGGCCCACAGAGCCGCCCAAGGAGGCTACTTCCCCTTTGCTATCTTCCTGGGACCTTTACCCCCTTGGTTTCAAATGGAACAGTGCTGGAAGTTGAAGGGTAGACCAGATTTTGTGATTATTTGGGGTGAAATTCTTACTTCAGTTTAGCAGCTCCATAAGGCTTGACTGAGAAATGTATCAGGTTGTGCACCCAAACCTTCCACTTCCATATCTCTTTGCACCTTCCCCCTCCCCCTTCCCAAGCCCATATAGGCATCACATTTTGACCTGCTTCTTTCTCTTTTTGGGGTAAGAGCCCACAGTGCCCCCTCTGTCCCAAGGGAAGGAAGCTCACGGAGTCATCCCCAAACCCAATCTAAGCAGCTGCCTTGGGTACCAATGCTGATGCCGCTGTGCTGGGTGGAAGGCTGGTGTGAGCCAGCTCCTGCATGGACACTTACCTGGTGTCATGGACAATATCCTCTAGGATGCCATGGCTGTCTTGCCTTTACTGGTCACAAGAAAACAGTCTGTTTTCTCTCAAAGCTCCTCAAAAAGGCTTTGCTCCAACTGCTCATCACAAAGATGAGCTGTCAGGTGACAAAAATCCATGTCATTCTCCGAAGAACATTGAAGAAGTGGATCGGATCCATGGGACCTGTCATTGTCATCTTCACCCATCCCTCTGTTCTAAAATGGTCCCTCCATCAACAAAGCAGCCAACAACCCCACTGGCCTTGTTAACAAGTGATACATGAACCCACATCTCGCAGAGCCCTGCACTTATGCTGTTGTGCTGGAACAAGTGGCAGAAGGAAGCCAAGGCAGGACCAGGTCCTTGGAGCTTGTGGATGAGATTTGTGCTGTGATGTCTGCAGCAGGTCGCCCTGCCTGCTTTCTCCTTTGGTGTTTCAGTTTTCTGTTTGTAAATGCAAATAGTAGCTCTTCTGTGTCTCACAGGCATACTGTGAGGATAAATGTACTCAAGATGTGTCAGAGTCCACATCAGGGCGAAAAATCTTAGGGAAGATATCTTAGGTGTCTACACCTGTAGACACCAAGTAATCTCTCGCTTTGATGCTTTAATGCTTTTATGGTCAATAAAGAAACCCTGAGTTTTACAAAGGCTGGCTGGCAGTTCTAATATTAGCATCCTCCCCACAGCTACTCTTCATTGGCTGTGCCTGTATCTCTGAGTGATGCCGATGTTGTTGGGAACGTTTTCATGTAGAATAAACCAAACTGCACACCTGGTTTGTGCTTGGTGGTGAGTTGGTTTGCAAAAATGAAGCAAACCACAGTTCAGCCATTGGGGAAGAGAGGAAGATGACACTAACATTTCTGTGTTAAATGAAAAGATGTGGAAGCTGTTTCTTCATAGGAAGTGATGGAGAGGAAAACATAATTTGGTAATGGACTAAATATTTAGTAGAAACAGAGGCGGATATTTCATAGAATCATTGAATTGTAGAAAGCTTTGGGTTGGAAGGGACCTTAAAGCTCACCCAGTTCCAACCCCTGCCACGGGCAGGGACCCCTTCTGCTAGAGCAGGTTGCTCCAAGCCCCTGTGTCCAACCTGGCCTTGAACACTGCCAGGGATGGGGCAGCCACAGCTTCTCTGGGCACCCTGTGCCAGCGCCTCAGCACCCTCACAGGGAAGAGCTTCTGCCTAAGAGCTCATCTCAGTCTCCCCTCTGGCAGGTTAAAGCCATTCCCCTTGGCCTGTCCCTACAGGCCCTTGTCCCACGCCCCTCTCCAGCTTTCCTGCAGCCCCTTTAGGCACTGGAGCTGCTCTCAGGTCTCCCCTTGAGGAGCCTTCTCTTCTCCAGGCTGACCCAGCCCAGCTCTCTCAGCCTGGCTCCAGAGCAGAGCTGCTCCAGCCCTCACAGCATCTCCATGGCCTCCTCTGGACTTGCTCCAACAGCTCCACGTCCCTCTTGTGCTGTCGCCCCAGAGCTCAATGCATCACTTGCATTTCCCTTGTCTTTGGTTCAACCAAGCTAAAAGCCTCTTGTAATAAGTTTAGTGCAAGCCATTGCTGGATGAGACCGAGCCATTGGGGACCCTGTGCTGAGCAGCGCAGCCCCAGCACCATGAGGCAGCCCCCAGGAGCTGCTCCCGATGACTGGAAGGGGATCACAGCCTTCACGTGGCCATATGCATCTATCCTGGAGCAGGAGTGCTTGTGCAATCAATCACCCACACCACGACGAAGTTAAGCTGCATGTACAACTTCACTGTTCTCTTTTCTTTCTTGTGGAGCCTTACCCATGCAATAGCCGTTGCCTCAAAGGAGGGTTTGTGGGGGGCTTTTTTTCCTTTCCTGGAACATTTGACTAAATCACATTTGCAGATATTCCAAACGTCTCATTCACGTGACACCTGAGCTTTATTTACTTTTGAAATAAGTCATCTCATTAACAGAATTCATTATCCATTATTACTGTCATGTCATTCTCCTAATAAAAGGAATGACTGTAGAAGCATTCAGTGGCTTAGCTGGTAGCATAGTGAGCTATTATGCTGCAAACCTGCATTCATGCTGTACATTGGTATGCCAAGGCTGGCAGAGACTAGGAGCATCAATGAGGTAATAGTCTTAATCTCTGAGGGGAGGATTATGTTGTGCTGCACTGCAAATACCTCCTACTGCTAGCAGGATAATACTTCAGATGGAGCTATAAATTGTTCAACAAATAAGGACAGGTGCTGGGAAGAGGGTGGAAAAAACCCTGCAATGTTCCACCATTATCTCCAGATAAGGGCTGGAAAACCTGTTGTTCTCACTGCTAAACTATTATCATTCTTACTCCATGTAATTTGCCAGCGTGGCATGGCCAGCCACTTAAAAGTGAAGTGCACTGATAGCAGTGGGGTTTCTTCTTCCCAGGAATGCTTTTTGTTTTTGCTGAATGAATAAATGATGACTGTAGATATGTGTGGTATGAAGTGATCGAGGTCAAGGTTCTCCAACCTGTCCCACCTCCCTGAATGAGTTCTCTCCTCCACAGAGTGCTAGGGCACATCTGAACCTGGCTAGACTGTGCTTTTCACCATCTTCCTACCCAGAAGAGCAGTTAGTGCTCATTACTGTCCAGGATGTGATGAAGTTTGTAACTGCTCCTTTTCATGTCTTATAGACTTGATGCTTTAGGTTCACCTTGACTGCCCTGGAGTATTGGGTGCAGTTCTGGTGTCCTCAACATAAAAAGGACATGGGACTGTTGGAACAAGTCCAGAGAAGGGCCACAAGGGTGATCAGGGGACTGGAGCACCTCCCATATGAAGACAGGCTGAGAAAGTTGGGGCGTTCAGCCCAGAGAAGAGAAGGCTGCGTGGAGACCTCATAGCAGCCTTCCAGTATCTGAAGAGGGCCTATAGGGATGCTGGGGAGGGACTCTTCATGAGGGTCTGTAGTGACAGGACAAGGGGTAATGGGTTAAAACTTAAACAGGGGAAGTTTAGATTGGATATAAGGAGGAAATTCTTTCCTGTTAGGGTGGTGAGGCACTGGAATGGGTTGTCCAGGGAGGTTGTGAATGCTCCATCCCTGGAGGTGTTCAAGGCCAGGTTGGACGAGGCCTTGGTTGATATGGTTTAGTGTGAGGTGTCTCTGCCCATGGCAGGGGGGTTGGAACTTGATGATCTTAAGGTCCGTTCTAACCCTAACTGTTCTATGATTCTATGATTCTTTGACACAAGCCACTCAGCTGAAGCAGATGTGCATCTCTTTGTTTTCATGGTTTGCTTCCTGTCCCGCAGCAGGTTCTAGCGTGAGAACATGTTCTCATTTACAAGGGGAAGGGGGAGATAAAAGCAGTTGGCATCCTTTCCAGAACATCATTTACCACAGGATGCCAGTGAATTTCACAAAGCCAGGCAAATGCTGTTACTCCCCTTTCACAGGGGATAGATATGAGATACACATTTAAAAGTATTTAAGCAGTGCTCATGTTGGGATAAACATTATCCACTGGCCCCTGGAGAAGTTGCTCTATCACAAGGTAGCAGAAGAGAGAAGAGGACATTTAATAGCAGTGTATAAACCTCCATTTCAGGCTAAAGCATGATCAGAGACGTGCTCCTAAGCACACATGGAATTTTACAGGTAGCAGTGATTTACCATGGTCCCAGCACTTGTTTCTACTATTATCTTGCTGTTCTTTTCACCGCTAGAATTAGCACTTGATCCAAAGCCACATCCAGCCACACAACAAACCAGCAGTGCATTCTGAGTGGGAAGCAATGCTTTCAGCTATTCCTGGAATCTACCTGAGAACTTTCTTTTGGACAATCAGCATTAATTTATATTTGCCTGACTCACTCTTCAACGAACAGAACCAGGTTTCTCCCCTCTGTGCCCAGTTGTACCTTAGGGACCTGTTCTTTACCCAGGCTGTCTCCCAGGATGCAATGAGGACCTTCCTTCCCTCCATGTGAAACACCTTCTTTTGATTAGAAATCTCCATAGAAGTGTTTCCAGGTCGCTGGACCAACAGCTTTTAAAATGTTTTGCCCATGGAAACTGTCAGCATTTCCCTGTTTTGGGATTCCAGCAAATGCTGAAACATTGACTTTACTCATCAGACTGAAAGGCCCTTTAAAATTTTATCTAAGCTCAAACTTGTTCAGTCCTGGGAAATGGGAAGAGAGACCTCTTTTGGGCAAACTCTTAGCAACATGAGGTTTAAAAGAACGTTCACACTGTGGGTCTGACTCCACTCCCAGTCATGCGGATGGAGACATTAACCCCTGCAACGAGTGGTCTTTCCAATGTGCTGAACCAGAGGGGAACCAAGCACAATAAGTAGTTGAAGATATAATGAGACAGATTTGTCTGCCAGAAGCAATGGAACAAATGCAAATCTTGCTGCACTGGTTTAGATTTTTCATTCTGTGTTCCTTCTTCTCCAGGAGGCTCCTGCAGTGCAAGCACAGAGCAATAATGAGCAGCTATCGCTTTTCCTTGCAGAAGGGTTGAAGTGCTGCTCACTCCAAACTGATTCCATAGTTTCCATGTTCGCATCTTCCTTTCCATAAATTAATAACATTTTTGCTCTCACTTTTTCCCCCTTTCCCACAGAAACGGCTGTTTTCATTTGTTAGAAAGTTGATCTGTTCTTATCGTAATTGTGAAGACTAGGAATAAATCTATCCCTTCTTAAGTTTTTGGTCTGAAGATTTGCTTTAGAATCACAGAACCCCAGACTGGTTTGGGTTGGAAGGAACCTTAAAGCTCATCCAGTTCCAACCCCTGCCACAGGCAGGGACACCTTCCACTAGAGCAGCTTGCTCCAAGCCCCTGGGTCCAACCTGGCCTTGAACACTGCCCGGGATGGGGCAGCCACAGCTTCTCTGGGCACCCTGTGCCAGCGCCTCAGCACCCTCACAGGCCTTCCACCCAACTTACACTTACACCCGATTTACACTGCCGCAGGTGATGTGAAGGGTCTTTATGGTGATTGTAGATTTAAAGGTACCTTAGCAGAAGCAAGAGTGAGATTTGTGACAGGATAAAGCAGAATGGTTTGTCTCTGGTTACCCTGCAGCCAGGTGAGAGAAGCTCACAGTAATGCACGAGCCAGTTAAACTCTAAATAGCTCATAAAAACTGATAGCAAACCCCAAACACACACTGCTTTACCAACATCGCAATGAAGTACCCTGTCTCTCAGCCGTTTCTCAGCAGTCTTTGGCAGCGTTTTTATCTTTCTGGTTTAAGAGCCAGCGTTACCTAAAACCCCTCCAACAGTCACCTAAATGTCTAAAGATGAAAAAAATACTTCCGCCAGCCTCTGCTTTTTATAAAACCCTATCAGTTTAATAACTTGGTTTAAAGAGAACCAGAATGATCACGTGAAAGTGCTGCCAAAATGATAAACTTTGACAGCCCCACACACTGAGATCAACAGAGAAAATTATTTAATAAGAAATAAAATGCATTTTCTCCCTGCAGTCATTGAAATAAAAAGACAGGCACATGTGTCCCAAATTTCTTTTAAGGCACAGAATGGCTGCTAGAAACTAGAGAATAGTGCTTTTCTGCTGACTTACCTCGAGATAAATTTACAGCTTCGCTGTGGCAGTATCAGAATTCAAAACGTAATCGGTTCAAGTAGAGCGAGATCAAACATTTCTGTCCACGTTAACTCTTTGGTGTCACACTTCAACATCTCACGGTGAAAAACAGGGGTGTAAAATGCAAGACAGTTTATGCAAGCTCTTGCTGTTCTCAAAGCTGAAAGATCCTCAGGGTCTGCTTCGTGGGGTTTGTGCGTTCCCATAGAAATGTGTGGTGAGCGTTGTGGAAGGTTACCCTAGCACAGGAGTCACAGATTAATGTGCTTTTGAGAGATGCAGTTCTTACTGCTGGCAAGACCTCACAACCTCATAGTCCAGTAGCTGCTTTGAGACCTAAAACATCATCTCGAAGATAAAAGATGCCTCAGGCATATTCCAGTGCATGATATTTATGCAGTTATGTACTAATCCATTTCAAAGGTAGTTCAGGAAAGGGATGCTGGGGATGGACTCTTCATTAGGGACTGTAGTGACAGGACAAGGGGTAATGGGTTCAAACTTAAACAGGGGAAGTTTAGATTGGATATAAGGAGGAAATTCTTTCCTGTTAAGGTGGTGAGGCACTGGAATGGGTTGCCCAGGGAGGCTGTGAATGCTCCATCCCTGGTGGTGTTCAAGACCAGGTTGGACAAAGCCTTGGGTGCCATGGTTTAGTGTGAGGTGTCCCTGCCCATGACAGGGGGGTTGGAACTTTATGATCTTAGGTCCTTTCCACCCCTAACGATTCTATGATTCTATGATTCTGCTGTTATTTGGCCTCAGAGGAGGGATAATCTACTCTTTCCCCAAAACAGTGCAGAAAATGGAAAACAATAATTACAGGTGTGTGTAAGAAAACCAACATGTTTTTCAGACAGAGAACAGTTGTCCGTCTCTGTCACAACAGAGTTACCACATAAAGTCTTCCTACATCTCCACAGCAAAGATTTATGCAGTGTCCCACAACAAACGGAAACCCCTCCTTTATGAATTTCTGCTTTCCTCCCAGACCAGATACTTCTTCTTGATTTGAAGCCTTTGGTCTGTTTCCTTTGTGTTCAAGGACAGGTTGGACTCGACTTTGAGCAACCTGCTCCTAGTGGAAGGTGTCCCTGCCCACGGCAGGGGGTTAGAACTGGATGAGCTTTAAGATCCCTTCTAACCCAAACCATTCTGTGATGATGGCACCAAGTGAATACCAAATAAAACCAGCAAGGAGTTTTCTTATTTATGAAGCTAGAATCAGATCATGCAAGCCAAACAGGCATGTAAGCAATTGTTGAGATTCATGTGGCATTCCCTCCATGGGGAAAGCACATAGACTGGCCCCATGTAGAATCATAGAATAGAATCATAGAATAGTTAGGGTTGGAAAGGACCTTAAGATCATCAAGTTCCAAGCCCCCTGCCATGGGCAGGGACACCTCACACTAAACCATGTCACCCAAAGCCTCATCCAGCCTGGTCTTGAACAGTGCCAGGGGTGGAGCATTCACAACCTCCCTGGGCAACCCATTCCAGTGCCTCACCACCCTAACAGGAAAGAATTTCCTCCTTATATCCAACCTAAACTTCCCCTGTTTAAGTTTTAACCCGTTCCCCCTTGTCCTGTCACTACAGTCCCTAATGAAGAGTCCCTCCCCAGCATCCCTATCTTGGGGACCTGAGTGCTGAGAACGTGAACTTCAAGAAAAGTTTTAAAACCAAAGGCAGGCAAGGCCTGCCAATACCCAGCTATGTCAGTGAACCTTCCTAATGAGAAACAAGAAGGGGTTTACTGGGGGTAAATAAGGGTCAACTGAAAGGCCTATAGCTCCCCATTAGCACTGCCTTACGAAGTCCTTGTTTATGGGCTGATATGACACAGCTGCAGCTGCCCAGCAAGGCTGGATTGCCTACACCCTGGCACACATTCAGGCTGTGCTGGCCAAAGAGTGCTTTTCTGGTCTAGCCTGAAACAGTTCTGCAAACAAGGCAAGCTGTATGAGCAAAGCTCACGCGGTGCCAGTATAAGCTGTGTTTCCTTGCAAACTTTTGCCAGTGTGAAGTGTTCTTAAAAACTGGAAAACTAAAACCCCCAAAATATCACACCCTTGGCTGGCATTGGCGTGTGTGCAAGACGTTTTAAAGATACATTTGGCCCAGGTTTGTTTTTGCTGGATAAGGCTGTACCAGTGTAATTGAAGAATGTTATGTTAATAATAAATGTCGTGTTTATTAACATATTTAACAACATTAATAAACGGGAAGCTGTCAAACCAGTGTTACCCTGAGCAAAGACCATAATAACGCTAAGTGGTAACTCTAGGGGACTACGTGAGAACAAGAACCCTTCTTCTGATGGGAGTGCAAAGTAGTGTAACTGAAAAATAAAGCAGCGCCTCTCCTACCTTTGTGAAGAGCAACTTTCAGATGGGGAAGGTTACTTAGGCAGCGTCTGGAACACACAGTGAAAGCAGGAAGGGAAGAAGAAATAAGATTGTACTGTACAGGTCAAGGTCTTCAGATTCCCAAAGGCTATTTCTTGGCTAACGAAAGTGCTTTCCTGTCTATGAAACAGAGGTAGCGTCTATATGTGTCTATTGAGAAGCATCTACAGTGATTTAACCTGTCACAGTGAAATTAAGATTTCCATGTGAAAGTCCCAGAGGAAAAATCAGTGGCCCTGAATATACCTGCCTGGGACAAAGCGTGTGTCCTCCAAGGGAAACACAGGCCAGACTCTGCATCTGCCCCAGAAGTCTGAATACAAATCCTTGAAAACTAAAATTACAAAGTAATTACCTGAATAAGGGTCACAGAATCCATTGTTTGCAGATAGGGCTTATAAGAATAAAAGAATGCAAGCCAGATGCAAGCATGACCTGCCATAATCCAGCTAAAACACAGATGCATGTAAAAATGCACTATTTTATTCTGTGGAGACGCCTGATTTTCAGGGTATTGTTAGTACGGGTGCATAGCTTTGCTCTGTGGCAGACAAGTGATCACCTGCCTTCTTCATGGCTGGCATATAATGGGGGCTACAAACTGGGGAGACTAAAGAGTTGGGGTTCAGAGAGACCATTTGCCTTGCTGTTTGCCAGTTGAGGTTTGGAGAGAGGAGGCTTCAAATGTACTTTAGCACCACAATTTTTCCTATTCAGCCAGGACGTTTCTCCATAATTGCTTGCAGGTTAGAAGGACATTTGGACCCTCACCAGGCAAAGCTCATGAGTATTTCCAAGTCAAGAGCTTGGAAGTGAACAGGATTACTCACCTATTTGAGAGCTCAAAGGAGCAAAGGAGGCAAGGTTTGTAGGGAGAGGTAAAGTTTTTTCACGAGGAAAACTGATATCATTGGAAAAAATGGACAAGCTCTCATGGAGACAAGCTCTAAGCACGAGCCCTGTCAAAGGCTTTCATTTCTGAATTACTTGGTTCACACCTTCAGTTGCGTTGAAACACCTCAGGGCCAGTTTCCTCCCATTTTGAGGCACCTGGCTGCCGAGCCTTTTCCCACAGCTTTGCCAATGGGATCTGAACTGCTCTCTAGATGTACCTACCTCTTTTTTTCCCAGGGCACCTCAGGCACCTCCTGAATTATGTGCATATAATTCAGGGGGATTTAGGACACCTGACGTGTCATGTAATGTTACACAACTACATCCCAGATCCTGGCTTTCAACATCTAAAATCCAGCAAACCTCGACGGGGTGATTTCAGGCTGAGTTTCTTTGTGGTTCCATTATGGTGGTTTTGGACAATGATTAGCTGCAACATAAAGCAAATCTAAAAACAAATCTGGCTCTGAATTCCCTATATACTCAATCCTCTAATCCACCCGCACATAATCTGTTCTATCATACAGCCCTTGGTGTAGGTGTGTAGTTCAGAGCTGATGACTGAACGCTATTATGTGAGCACCCACATGGTGCTATAGCAGACGGAGTGATGCTGCAGTTCTTCCTTTGCACAGCAGTCAAGCTCGGGCATCCTCACACACCCCCCCAATACCCTTTCACCCTATCTGTGCTCTTCTTTAGCACACTGCAGTGCCAGGGAATGGGTTTCCACAGACCAGACTGCTTCAGCAGGATGGAGAAAGGTATTTACTTGCATTTGACATCACCAGAGCAGCAGGATCCCAGCTCTGCAGGTGAGAGTGGAAAATATGATGTACTCTGCTTTGTATTGTGCAAACCCATGAGGTGATGGTTGGTTTTTGTGATGGTGAGCAAGAGAAGAGGGTGAGGATAAGGATTTCAATTGCGTGTTCTCCAGATATTCCACCATATTTGACATACATGGTCTTCATGTAGTTCACCTCCTGTTGGGGAGATTGAAACCCTACTAGAAGTTATGTTGGTGAAACAGCTGCACTTACAATATGTATATACAATTATAAAAACCATTCCTTGCTTTCAAGAGTAAAACATGCCTTTTACTTGCATACAGCACACATTCTTACTTCCCTCCTCTCTCCATATATATTACTTACTCTACAAAGAGAACTTTAAAACCAAATCACTTCTTAGACCTATTTCTATTTGCCAGCCTTCACATTATGCGCTGAATGCTGAGTTCCTGAAAAACTAAGGTGAACAAGTGCTACTGCCTGCCAGTAAAATAAGTTGTGCTACAGGAAGCATTTGAATGTTAAAAAACCCCCAACAAAACAACAACTTCCACCCACCCAAATATTAATTGAACAAATTGTCCAAAAGCTTTGTATTCTTACATAAATCTACTTTACTATTAAGAAAAGATGTACTAAGATTCAGTCCCTGGCAAGATGCAGCTTAAGAAATGGGGAAGTAGCAACAGGGAGCTCAGAAAAAGCCATGTCAGCAAGATATAGGACAATGCCAATATATCCCATAGATGCTATTTGTCTAAAGGAAACCCTTCTAATTTTAATATCTAATTAAAATACTTACCAAGCATCACATTAGCTAATTCCAAAATCTGTTTCATCAGTATCAAATTTTTCTTGTATCGCTGGGACTGCACAGGTGCATATAAAGGTATAGTTTGAATTTGTTTCTTATGAAACAGCTCATTAAGTAAACTATACCCTGTTTTAGCTATTATCAGATGTGTTTTTCTAGGTTCCCATAATGGCAAAACGAGCGTAAGCCATTCACATCGTTAAAGCTTTGGGAGCTGACCAGGCTTGATACACATGCTTTATGAGACCACGAAGAAAATGTCTGTGAGCAAAGTCCTATCAAGAATGAATCAACGCTTTGTGTGAAAAGGTAATTTCAGCATCTCTGGCCTAGCAAAGTAATGCCAATTTAAGAATATAAGATAGGCCACATTCCAGTCTTGGCCTTGCTGAGTTAGCATGACTTCCTAGGCAAGACAGAGGGACTCAGAGCAGGAGCTCGTGCACTAAGGAAAGAACAAATCAACCTGTGTCATATATCAGCTATTTTCCTACAGGAGCCAACCTCAGAGGTTCCTTTGTGAGTTCTGGAGGTAAAACCAAAGCAGTCAAGCTCCTCTTTAGGCAGTTTTAAATCAGGCTGGAATATTTCATCCAACCACACACCACTGGTCCAGAATCCCAGACAAATGACCGAAGTCCTTCTATTCAGATAACATTTCCAAGCAGGAAAAAAATAGTTTATGTTGTAAGAAACCTCGGTGGGTATTAGTTCATTTCTGTGGTTGGATTTCATTTGAGGCTTTTTTAGGTATGAACACATCCTCATTCTAAGATTCAGGATCGCATCATTTAACGGCTGTAGCCTGTGCCAGCTCTTTGGATTAGTAAATCAAAACAAGGAAGTTGTGAAATACCTTCCCACCATCAAGAAAATGACAAAAGGAACAGTTTTAGGGCTTTCCCTAGCATTTGCAGTGTGGAGCTTGCCAATCAGATCTTGTGCAGTGAGCAGACGAGAACTACTCATGTGACTTCTTTAATTTCAGAACAAAGAACATATAATAATTATTGGTCCTGAAAACTTAAATATGGAATATGCTATAATCCGGAGTTCATTATGGCTTGAGGGACTGGTAATAATAATAAGGCATTACGCAGTCCTAAGGAGCTTCATATCTAGAAGGTAAATACTTAAAAGCCATGGTACATCAGCAAATCCAGAGGCAGGAATAGAGATTATTATGTTTTTAGGTGGGGGAATATTATAATTCTTGTTTTAAATCAGCTTTAAATCTGATTGCAGAAGAGTTTGATTTCAAAAGGATTTGGCGTTCAACAACACAGAAAGAACCCGCATTTCAGACACTTTCTACTGCTTCTCTGTTGGTATTCCACGGTAAAAAAAGAGCCTGAACTTCATCAAGAATCAAACAAACTGAAGTTAAACGCTTTGATCACGTAGTGGAAATAGGAAGCAGATAACTGTGTTGTGCTTTCCTTTATTGTTTCGCCCTCAGACCAGGACGACCAGTATAAAGTCACTGTTTGCTCGCCCTTTGTTTACACTTTATACATACAATGTTTTGATCATCTCGGTTCAGTTTCCATAGAGAAGGACCCTCACTGCAAAAAAGGCAACCACAAAACTGCCCTTATATTTCACAAGGGCCACAAAACCTGGGTGGTTAAAGTCATAACATGACCAATTTATCCCTAAAGCAACTAATAGCAACTGAGCCACAAATTTACATCCATAATAACAGATAATCTATAATATCTAACTCTAGTTATAGACCTTAACTATAGTTACTTCATAACTCTAGTAAATGTATTATGGGTGATTAATTAGAGGTTGCAATTGGGTATTTTGTCTCCTGAAGGGCCAGGCTGCCTTCAGTCACCTATGCTATGCTTTGCTTTGACATTGAGTAATACAGGTCTTGTGGAGGAAAAGGAGAGAAGAAATCACCTTGGGGGCACTCTGGATTTACTTCTTGGAAGTGTCGGTGGTTTCATAGTCCTCCACATAAGAGTTCAGTCACGGGCTGCCCATGTTCCAGCTACATATATTAGCCATTGGACATACGATGGAGAGAGACTAGTGCAAAACTTGCCCTCTGAAATACAACTTTTGGGTAGAAATGAATCCTACAGGACTGAGTTTCCTATTGGTTGTGTTTCTGAACAGCTGCTTTAGCCAGCTTGGCTGCTGTGAATCCTCTCATTAAGATGCTACCTCTCCACAAACACCAGAAGTAGTGCAGGTCACAGAGCCCATTAGTCAGCATAAATGTTCTGTTTCTATAGTGCTTGACATTGGCTGGAGGGTGCTTCTGGATTTAGCACTGACGAGTGACCTGTGGTCTTATAGAAAAGAGCCTGCTCCTGCAGCAAGGGACTCTTGGGCAAGTGCTCTGTGAAACTAAGGGTGGGAAAGTCAAGAAGATAAGAAAAGCATCCCAAAGAAGTCCCTGAACTGAGGGAAAGGTAAGGGCCGGATTAATGTTCAACTGCTTCGTTTTGGGGTTTGCCATGAATAACTAAGTGTAATTAATAAATAGTGCCCTGAAGATAAGATCAAACAGACTTTGGGTGTGGTGCTTAATCCTTCCTGAGGTGGGGAGTAAGGCCAACAGCCTATAATGGATTTAACTAATTCTCTTAATTGAGGCTTCATTTGCCTGATCTTTCTAAATGGTATTAATCTAGTGATTTGCAGAATAAGCACTTGGAAAAGATTTACCAAAATCATGGTAGGATCTCAAGGATAGATTTCTCTTCTTAGACTATTTTTTTTTTTTGCAGTGGGAGAAGAGAGTTCACTGACAATGCAAATTCTCTTAATTTGGCTGAGCATTCACAGTCTTTGTTGATACGAAATGAGAATTTAAAATGTCATTAACACATTCAACCTTTAGAATTGACGTTGGTAATGACAAAGTCTGCAAGGCTCCTAATTAGTTATTTATAGATTAAATACTTTGTAGGAGACAGAACTGCAGTGTTTCACTCTCATTTCTGAGCTGGGTACTGGAGTACTGCAGAGATTTCCATGTCTTACAGAAGCATTCACTAGAAACACCTCCCACATGTTGGCAACCAGGCTGGGAGACAATGAGATAATCACATCTCTTTATTACACTTTGCCTGGACAACAACAAATCTGCACAACAAGCCTTCAGCCGTGAGGAAATTCCAGCTAAGAGAAGTTATAGCTCATATCCTCAGGTTTTCCACATCAGATCTGCCCTCTGCTCACACCGCCTACCTCCACTCAGGTGTTTACTTCCCTTTCTAAGCTGAGCAGAGCAGAGCTAAGACAACTAATGGAATCTTGAGAGGCAGACAACAGACAGCAGCTTCCCTCCTTGGGCACAGTGGAAGATCTCTGAGACTGGTTTGTTGGAGAAAAAGCAAATGAGCTACAGCTCACATGGAAAGAAGTGAAGCTGAGTGAATGCTGTTGACTTGCTGTAGGTGACTGTTCCAACTTTGACACTTGAGCCAGTTTGAGTTTGATCCCGTTCATAAGTATTCAAAGGTAACTTCTGTTCTGCTTGCCTGAAAGTCAACAACATCATTTGTGCTTTCACCCGTGCAAATAAAGAGCACCTTGGCTCAGCGGTGCAGCATCCACCAGTGAAGTCCAGTTCTGCCATGCCTTTAGCTCATGGGAAGGATTCTTCTAGCTTTTAATTATAAGATAGGATCACGTTATAGAAAAAAAAAACCTTCATCAAGTAACCTTAAAACCTTAAAAAGTAACAAAAACCTTAAACAAGTAACATGGGCTGTCTAAGCACGCACACAGATGTGATGCTTTCATGTGGGTTCACACTGCTTGTCCTTTTACTTCCTATGGTTTGCTGCCTCCATTGCTGTGTTTCGCCTTCAGCTGGGCTATAAGCCATTAGGAAAGACTTTTTTTCCCTCTGTGTTTGTACAGCATCAAGCACAGTGAGGCTCCAAGGGCTCCTCACCCTACTGTACCATTAATAGTTAAGAACAGTCATTATTTTATTCTCATTATCAAATCAAAGAAATAACACTGCTTCAAGGCTGCACATGCTGTTGCAAGTAGCAAAGTGCTTGTGATACCTGTAGCCCTTTTGCTACTCTTAGCTAGCCACTAACTCACTTAATTTTGTGTAGTTTAGCACATTACAAGATTGTTCAAGAGTGCCATAAATGATGTCAGGCACCATCAGAAACCACTTCAGAAAATCATTGCCTGTAGCCAGATCAAAAGGTGAACACCTGGAAACTTGCAGTTCTGGGAAAGCAGAATAAATCTCTTCTCCCCCCCCACCCCCTTCTCTTCCTCTTGGAGATTTGTTTCTTTTTGCCTTAAAGAATTTGAAAGGTTTATTTACAGCTTTTCAAATGACCCCTAATCTATTTAGAAAAACATAGCATGGCAAATTCATCTCGGGTGTAACTCCATTTGTTGACTTAAGCAGCCTTGTGCCAGAAGGGAGCCTGGCCCAGGAGTTTCTCTGCAGACAGAAAACAAAGCACTTGAATACAACACTTAATTTGCTTGTTGAGTCCCATCACAGGCTGTCCTGGAATATATTTATTAAAGGTAATTCTTCTATTTTGGTGAGATTATATCAGTAACTGAAACTCACGGTATTAGCTCTAAACCTTGCCTAGTTCCTTAGGCTTCGCTGCTTGAGGCTGATAATTTTCACAGCACCTGACAACATTTAAAGAGACATTGTATTATGTAGTTTGGTGAAACCTAAGACCATAAATAACTGGGAAAGTTGCTTGTTTTGTCAGATATCAGCAATGTAGTTAATTAAACAATCCATCAAGGGCAACTTTGGGGAAGTAATGTGAAAAGTTATTTACCGTGGTACTGCAGAATTTAGCGCCTGTTGCAAAGATAGAGAGTCCATAAGTAATAGTAAAATCATGCCTGTTATAGCTGACTTCATCAACACATAATTGGTTTGTTTAAGCTTACAAATTGCTGGCATTCTTCTCTTGACCAGGTTTATATATTGATTCACTCATTTTCTCAGTGAGGCCCAAACCATGAATACTTTCCCCAGTAAAAGAGCCTGGGGCACAAAGAGACCCATCAGAAATGGTAGCTGATGCTTTTTGTGTGATATATGCTAAACATAAAGCATGAATCTGGCTGTCAGAGCTCTCTCTCTATGTTGTATACGGAGCAGGGGCACAGCATGTTGGGGGAAAGGACTGGCAAAAAGGATAAGGAAAAAACACGAAGCAGAAAGCAGGGAGAAAATTAGGAAGGGTGAAACACAGAGGAGTTCTGAAAAGCAGAAATCAGCAAGTGAAATTGGGAGGTAGAGACAGGGCCAAAGCATCAATAGACAACCAACCCTCTTCCCTGCATGGCTGTTTAGCGGATATACCTGTTTATAGTATGAACCCTCCCCAAAAGGAGCCATATTAAGAAATCAGTGATGAAGTCAACAGAAAACTGAATAATGTGTTTTGGGTATATTTTGCAAGAATCCATCCGTTTGCTTTCATTTAGATGCTAACAATGTGATTGTGTTACAGCAAACTGGGGTTTGGCTTTCTCAAGTACAAAAACCATTACGATCTTAATTACTATGAGTGGCTTGCTTTAAAGCATAGCATTTTGTGTAGGTTTGTAGATTTCCATCCCCTTTCTTCAGACATTAATATACCAGAGTGAGAGTTGTGCTTTCTGTGCTCTTCTGACCTTTCACCAGGACTTTGGTCACATACTTTATAAGAAAATCCTGAGGCCACAGAGCATATGCAAACACATATCAGGCTGAACTGATTGGGACAGCACTAAGAGGGGAATATGTTTCAAAGATGATAATTACCTTCCATATGCAAGCAACCTGATTTGCAGGCAAAGGATAAATAGAGTCTTTTAATGAGGCACCCAAACATTTGCATTTTCCTTTTACAAACCAACTCCTTGCTAAAGAAGCTGGCCTGGTGTATGCACATGCATTGCTCCTACAACCAATTTGTTTACTATGTATGCTAATAGTACATATTTATTGGTAGCAAATACAAATGCCAATAATTCAGCCAGGGCAAAAATATGAAAGAAAATAAAAGGAGCGTTCTTTAGAAGGCTGGTTTGCTATATCCAAGGAACTTTCGACTTTATACACTGCAAGAACACTCTTTCTCATACGGAACAAGAGCAGGTAATTTAAAAGAAGCAAATATAAACAGTAGCAACCCCCAAACAATTCTTTTGAAATATAGTGTATGAAATGCCCAAATTATTTCTCCTATATATAAACATATATATGATCAGATATAAACATATATCTGATCCAGCATCACTGGGACTTTAAAACTGACTTCACAAGAGCAAGATCAAGCCCTGTAGCAACAATATTATAGACTTGTTTGATGTGGAATTACAAAGTCTGAAAACTTCTGGTGAGCTCTCCTGTACGAAGCAACCTTACAATTCTTTCAGTGGTTCCAGGTTACAGATGACAAACCTAATCTGAAGAGGAACATTTCTATGTTTGATGTTAACTGTAATAACAACTATATTCAGTTAGACCTCTTAAACCTTTTAAGAAAGCAGATACTTGACACATAGTTCTTATTTTTGTAATAGCTGTATCCCCCAAAAGCTTGAAGTGATAAATCTGAATATAGAGTAATGTTTCTCAGTATTTCCCATACAGTTTGTACGTATTAGGATTGCATAATAAATAGATGTTTTAAATATTTGTTCCAAGAGGTCTTCCCTTGAACTTAAGCATAAGTTATCTAAACAGTTGAAAAAAGATTTATAGTTATGAAGAGGCCTATATGTCAAGCAAAGTTTTATGATATGTTCCATAATAAATTAGCAATAAATGGATACAGGTGACTCTGGAATTTATGGCCTTTAATGTTTTAATGCTTCACTAAAGAAAAACCTATTATTAAGGTCTTAAAGGGTAATACAGGAATACCATCTACAAATTGTCAAATTAAATAGTTGTTGCCAGGTATTTGAACAGTGGAACGTTTTGGCTTGACCAGCAGTAGGGGTAGACGGCAAAGAAAGTAACAGAAAACCAGATCACTTCAGAAGTACAAATGAAGATTTCACCCTGCAAACCCTACACAATGTGTCACCTCTGCTCCAGCTGCACTGAAAATGATGGTCCTGATCCTTCAACTCCTCACATTTGTAATTATCCAGGTAATCCAAGTCTAGGGCTCTGTATTACTCCTATAGGTAAAGGCTACAGGATTCATCCCAGTTTAACTGATAGCTAAAAGCTGGTGAGTGAAGCACCGTTCCCTGCTTTGCTCGGAGATCCTTTCTAATGTTTCTATCCACATGAAAGTTATTGCTGGAATTCAAGCAATAACACACTGTGGGAAAGAAAGAGATTTTACTGTCCTAATACTGCGACCTCAGGTAACACTGGAAACTGCCCTAAAGCACATTGGGGTAAACACCAGAACTACCACAGATGTCTACGAACCCTTTCTGCTAACACCTCTTAACTGATTAAACCCCATCAAAAGATAAAAATATGGATCAAGCTGATGAGAATCCCATCAGAAGATAAACCAAACCTTTGGGTCAAAACACAGATGGTATTTGGTGGGGTAAAGAGGCAGCGAATTACCTGTGAAGGTAAATCAGACCTGGCAGCAAGGAGTTAAGATCCCAAAGACACTTGGCAGTGCCTGCTCACTCATGGCAAACAGTTTTCCCCCCTGGGATGTAACACAGACCCAACCCAGCACTCCAGACAAGACTGGGTCAAAATTGCTTTTTCAGATTAGGCATACCCAGGCCATTAGCATGATGTCTGCACGTTAACACATCAGCACAAAGATAGGCAAGGGGGAGGGGGAAAGAGTTATGCAAAAGGACTCTGCAACTGCCATTGGGGCAGACATCTCTAACAGGAAACACATGTTATCCAAGCCTATGCCTAATAGGGTTGAACAGTAATTAAAAAATATCTTTTATTTGGAGAGCTGGGTCTTGAAACTACCAACTCGCACCATTAATCTTCTTGATCTACTGCAAAGATCTGCAGCAAGGGTCAGCGTGCAGGATCTCTGCCATTTGTACAGGGACGAGCACACTGACAGGACAGTGAACTGTAAACCAGACACAGTCGTTACATACAGTTATCGATGAGCAGTGGTTGGGAAAGGGGTCATACGGGACCCATTACCTGGTAACATCACCAGCTCTCATGTCACTGGGCTGCCATTGGTAAATCACCTTGAAAACTGCTCAGAAATGAAATTTAGGTGAGGCAATTGCATGGGGAAACTATCTGACTGGAATGAGAAGCAGGAAGAAGGCTCAGGAAAAGGTATCACTGCCCTCAGGCTGCCTTGTTCTGCTTGTCAGAGATGGCAGAGCGAAACCCACTGCTAGGCTGGAAATGCTGAGATTTGCTTAAGACATTTATGCTCCCACGTGTGAATGTGTAAAATGGGTTGTCTAAACTTCAAGCCATACCATGCTAACTGTGCCATAACAGTTAAAGCAGCAAACCCAAGTCATCTGTCCCATGCTGCACATTTTCCTCCCAGCGATAACACAGGTCTGCTTCACCAAATGGTTATGTTGTTCCAAGTTACCCCAAGCTGGGGAACCTTTCTGGTCTGAAGCACCCTGACATCCTCTATGAGTAAAACTAAATCTGCACAGGGGCTGATACGGGTATAACCAGGCAGTTTGTGGTCAGGAGAAAATCTACCCATAACCAGAACAGTCCCAAATCCCCATCTCCCAGCAGAGCCTGGAGGGCAGTGTTTTAGCCAGCCTCTTACCTCAGAAGGAGTGTCAGTTTAAGACCTGTTGTCATTCAATTAATCTCCAGCATGGCCACAGTGTAGAGAGAAGCTCTCCACTTCAGACAGCCTGGATAATCATTAATTAACCCATTAGTCTTGCTCACTTCCCATTTCCTTTCCTTTCTGTGCTCTACTGTCGTAACACCACTAGATGTTTTCCCCTATTTTGACAGGACCAAGATTTTCTCTTTGGTTTGGGGGGGGGATGCTTTTTGGTTTTGATTTTTTTCCTCAGATTTTGGAGTGCTTTTAAAAGAATTTGCTGAGCACCTGTGATTTCATCTGGAAGTTGTTTTTATCTTCATGCTGTGAAGAGCTAACTTCCAGATCACCCTCCCGTCCATATGCCTATCAGATGTGTTCATGTTGTGCTGGGCTGGGCAGGGTGTGGGGGGGGTTCACTATGAACTATGAGTGCATCTGACCCTTAGCAATGACTGCTGCAGGTGAGTTGTAAGGCTATCTGCCTGTTCAGATAAAACTCAGATGCTATGCTACAGGTACAACCTCTGCTCCCAAGAGCCTTCTGCTGTGCTCTGTCCAGGGGGACGGGAAGGCTCCTTTGCCACCAGGGACCTTTACAGCTACAACAGAATCATATATTATGAAAACTCTAAATAACTGCTATGTTTCTTTGTAGTTTTATTTGTTATTCATCCCTTGACGTACAAATGCTATATCAGTGTAAAAGACAGATTATCAAATAAAGACCCCATGGTTATTTCTTTCAATTCTCCCCCAGGACAGAAGAAACTGAGGTGATTGTAGGAACAAAGGATTAGTTTAGCTTGAGCAAATGTCCCCAGGTCTGACTCTAGAGTACAATATCACCTTTCTGTTGTCTCTGAAGTACTTTCACTCAGGTAATATGGGGGAAAAGACACAGATACATTCTCCTTAGACAACAGAAGTTAGTAGACTTAGATCTAATAGTGATCACTCTTAGGTTAATAGTGGGTTTATGACTCACTTCAGTAGCTGTGATGAAGAATCCACATATAGAAATATTCTGGAAAGGTCAGTTCACAAAAAAACCTCAGCTTCTGGGGATAGGGCAAGTAAACCCATTCTTGTGCAAAGACAACTGATATCTTCTTGTAAGTAAAAAGTTAGAAAAAATAGGACAGATTTGATGCTTCAAGGCAACAGCTATTTAATTTACACATGTAGCCGGCATATTTGTGCGAACCAATATAGGAAACTGCACTACAATTTTACTGCAGGTCTCTTCATTAGAACTACAGGCTTCTAAAATACGATTTTCAGGCTTTTCTGCCTCTATCTATTATTCCACCATGATAAAGGTTTAAACATATTATATAGCTATGTTTCTTGAGTTTTCCAATGTATGTATATTTTAATGGCTTCTACAGTAGTGTTTAAATGAGTATGAAGAAATAAAATGTATGGATTTCAGACGCTTCTGAGTTTAAAAGCAGACTGAAAAATGTGGAAGTGAGGAAGTGATGAGGTATAATGAATCACAATTGCTTTGCATTTGGGATTTTCAAACATGTTTAAACCATTGGAATCTTTTCCTGCATTCAGACATATTTCTAATGGCTTTAAAGATTCTTTCTTCATATAGATGCTGTGCATTGGGAATGGGGGTGAATCAAAGCCTGACTCTGGATGTTGCCCTTCCAAGGATGTCTAGATGTTCCTGCACCACTACTTGAATTTTGCAGCTAAGGTCCCTCCCTACTATGTCCAGGATTGCCAATTCTCACAACACTTTGTGTAAGGTACCATTTGAGTACTAAAATTGTATCAGTGGGCTACGAGGGCTATAGCTCAGGAGGAAGGGATGCTAACCTTCAGTTGCAGGGCTGCTGCCTGGAGACTGGACTGCAGGAAGAGATGAGGTTTCCAGTGACTATCAGTGCAATATTACTTGTCATGTCCTGCAAATGTGATTGCTTTCCTGCCTGAGAAGTGTGTATGGAGCTAAAAAACAGTACACACTGATGAGGTGATGTGTGGCTTTCATGCCCAGTTTGCTGGAACCACTGTCAAGAGTAACTGGGACTGGAGGGAAAGGGGAGCAAAGTTTGCTGTTAGACACAAAGGTAGGGTGAGCTGGATGCAAGCAGGAGGCCTGTCAACAGGAATGGAGAAGGTGATCGAAGGAATGCAAGGCAGAGCCAAAGAAAGATGAAGAATTGAAGGTGGGGATTTTTCTTCTAGGAACAAGACAGGACTACCCAAAAATCAGAAACAGCGAGAAGAGGTTAAGCCTACTAGAAGGACGGGGTTGCTGTTTGCAAGATGAGGATGATGATGGTGAGATCGCTGTTTGAAAGAGTTGCTGTAAGAGATGGTACACGTACCATACTGCTGGAAAAGAAATAAGAGAAAAGAAAAGGAGTGTCTGTTCATATGATTTTAGACATTACAGGAGTTACTTTAGAGTCTGCACATGAAAAAATAGGCCAACAATGTTGATATTGTTCAAGACCAGGTTGGACGAGGCCTTGGGTGATATGCTTTAGTGTGAGGTGTTCCTGCCCATGGCAGGGGGGTTGGAACGCGATGATCTTAAGGTCCTTTCCAACCCTGACTATTCTATGATTCTATGATATTGGGGATACTTTCCACATGCTCAGCAGGAGCTTCCTAGAGAGTCTTCTAATGCTGAAAAAGAAATACCTAAGAAAAGCACCAGTAGCTATGACTGTGTCTTCATGAAATTTAAAGGCACAATTGCACATACAGCTTCAATATAAAGCAACAGTCTAAGCTGCCTTGGTTACTGTCTGACTTCCTGGGTTTATTTATTTATAGTCTATTGTTTCCTGTTAAGTATTTCTGAGTTGGTGATAATGGAGCACGATGCTTTTTTTTTTCCTTTTCCTCTCTTAATGGTATAGAGCAAAGTGGGGTTTATATCCAAATACATGAATCTCAATTGACAGCAGCTTAATGGCTACTTTCTTAAATACTACAATGCCTAACTTGACAGCATTTCTGCTGTGATTTATACAAAAGCCAAGTTCAAGGCAATTCTCTTTTTTAACCTTCTCTGACAATACTTCCTTGTCCTATTATTTTCTTGTTTATTTCAACTCAAGGGGGACTCAGGGTGTAGGGGGGAAACGTGGAAGTTATGCTAATGAAATTCTGCATTTCTCTGTTAAAGATAGAAGCATAATCTTTCACTGACGTGCTTCTTCCAAATTCAAGCAGGCAGGATCAAAAGTATTCTCTCAAAAATCAAGCAAATCTGTAAAACTCTCTAGAACACAAACTTAAATCAGAGCAGAGAACACTACAGCTTGAAATCAACAGTCAAGTTCAAATATAAAGCTGAAATTCCACCACTGATGATGCTGTGTGGTGAATCTAGCCCAAGCTTTTGTCTGTAAAACAGGTTATCAAACATCCCTCTCTGGGAATGGCCGAATGAAGTGATACCAGAGAGTCACCTCTCCAGGAATCAAACCAACTGCAACTTGTCTGGTGTTGGATGTCTGGTTCTGGTTTTACTTCTACAAGGCTGAAGTTAAACTATATATTCTTGCGCTCTGTCATTTGACAGAAGAATGTACTCAGCCCCCTACCATTTGCACTGCTTATCTTGCTGCCATCGTTAAGAGAACCTACTGCCTTGTAAAAATGCAACTACACGTGTTTCATAAAAGTCGATATAAAAATAACAACACCGGGGTACTCACATCTTTCTGGAACAATTGAATTCTGAAACAAGCATCTCTGGTTCTTCCTCCTGCAAATGGATCAAATTACATTTCACTAGGTAATAAAGTGTGGTACAATAGCCTGCCCAATCTGTTTTCATCTTGTCTTGTACAGAGTCTCAGATATACTTACTCATTATTCAAACTAATGGGCCTGCATTTGGCATATATTGAATGTTAGCGCTCTCCTTGGAAGTTGCAGAGGTTAACTGCTCCTAACAGTCTCTTTCCTTCCTTTCTGGGCATGTTTTCACCATCGATAATAGAAACAACAGAACTGAATGTCATAATACCCTAGAATGAAGGTGCTGGTGCAAACCACAGCGATGAAGTAATGGTAGCAATTTTTTTTATCCTAATCCCTGATCATCCCAATGGAACATAGTCCATACCTGGAAATATTTTTAAATGGATCAGGGAAGGAATCTGCTCCTGCCAAAATGCTTGCAGAATGGAATGCCTACATTATTAAGCATTATTATCATTCTTCATTCACTTTACTGGTAATGTTTGAGTGATTGTTGCTATACATAAGGAAGAAAAATGTTGTCACAAGGTGAACTGGAGATGTTACACCCTTCCTTCAGTTACCATTTCAGAGGAGGGAAAATACCTTTCTGAATACAAATGACCTAATTTAATGTTAACTATGAGCTAAATCATATAGTCCTGTAAGTGGTCCTGCTTCAGCAAGTTAAGATCAAAATCACTTTTGAAAACAGAAGCTTAAGAAATATTGTATATAATTCCTAGGCTCTATAGCAAGGAATTACACAAGCTGCTAATCACACACATAAAGTGAATAAACTGTTGGTAACAGTTGAAATGGTTTCTTTGCTCTCATTTTGTGCTATAATATTTTCCTAGTGCCTGCACTCCAAGTAGATATATCACATTTTGATGTAGTGAGGCTCTTTTCAAGGTGTGAAATTGGTAAGTACCAACACCAAAGGAGAAGAAATCTTTTAATACTGCGCTGTGCCACTTGAAGCAGTATTACCCTTTGGCTTGGAGCCACCAAACTCCAGTGAGAACTATTTTATAGCACATGACTATAATAAAAGATATTTAAACATGGCCTAACAATGGATTAAACTAGTAAGACACAGTTTGTGTTAGATCCCAAGGATGAATATCAAAAATAGAGGCAATAGTTTTGAAACAACAGCCAGCAGTGAAAAGTTTACTTCTAATGTAAACCAGACAGTCCCCAAAATAATTTGTGGTTTATTTAATTCTTACCGTTCATCTTGTGTTCTTTTGAGTAAGCTAAAGTAAGACACCCGCCTAAAAACACCAGCTGGTTTCGATTTTGACTCTGGATCTCTAGTGAGCTGAAAAACTGTAATCTCCATCTGCAAGGGTGGGGAGTAATTCCTGTAAACAGGGAAAATAAGGATTTTGCAGCATATGAGAAGGTGCATTTCGGGAGAAGAGAGAAAAACCAACCTCCCTAATATATTATAATGAATTACTGTTTTGTCATTATCTGGTTATATTTGCACAAACATCAATTGCATGTGAGCCCTGAAAAAGAATGTCTCATTGCCTTTAATATGCACTGCAGTATGCACCCATACAAAATCATTACTGTAACAAAACCAGCTGCGTGTAATAGAAAGCAAATGATTTACAATGTTACTATAAGAAACTACTTTATTTCACATTATCATAAAAAGAACAGCACTGAAAATTTGCATGACAAACACAAGAATCCAGGAAATTCCAAATCTAATTCATTTTTAGGTTTTAATAGGTATTAACTCACAGAGGTGAATTGTGAAGAACAATTCTTGAAGAATATTTCCAGAGAGTTTAGCTGCAATATTGGAACTTGTATTTGGTGGAATGCAAACTAGTCCTGTAGATGAAGAAAATGCATAAGCCTTAAATAGTGGATTCACCGCTGGGCCTATAAAAGCTTATTTCCTTTTACATACTTGTTTCTATCACTGTGCTATGGTTAAAGGTTTGGGTCTAGCAAAAGTCTCTCTTTTAAGTCATTGGGACTTAAGTCCTCTGAATAAAGATTGATGGATTAGATGCTGTTGCTCTGAAAATTTCAGTTCTGTATCAACCTGTGGAGTTTCAGTTTTCAGCTACTGTGAAATCATAACAAATAGACACAAGCAGTTTCAAACCCATGTTCTTGCCCAGTCGTGTGGAGTAGTTGGGTTACTCAACTGATTTAGCAGATTACAAAGGATCAACTCCTAACTCTATGGTGTCACGAAGCAAGTTTCTGTTGTTTGGTGGAAGGTAAGCCTATTTTATGTAAGTATGGAAGGAGATAACAGCTGTTACCAAAAAGGTGGCAGGCATGTGAAATAAAAACTAAAGTCTTGAACAAATGAAGCTTTATAAGACCCAGGCAGGACTCAAACAAATGTTCAATGAAAGTCACTTTTATGGCTTTACTTTGGTTTATCGCAAGGCAGTAATAAATGTGTCTCATTAAAAGCCAGTAAAAGAACACCACCTACACCACCGATTGCTGTAACTGCAGATATAGCAGATCTGGAATAGTTACCTAAAGACCCTCATTTCCTAGCATTTAATGCTTCCCTGTCCATATAAACTAGCCTTCTATGGATTTAAAGACTGTTGGATGCTAAAAGCAGCAGCTGTGGCTGGGAAAACGACACTTTGAAAGCCCTGTTTCTTTCTCAAGGTGAAGTTAGAGGGAGGTTGAATGAACATGGAGCTCTCTCCTTGGCTAAAAACAAATTGCCAGAGGAGAACATGCCAACAGAAAGACAGGCAATTCCCCCATTCTGGATAGAGAGTGTTTTCCCTCAGCTTTATTGCTCAGCGGGTCAAATTCATTCCTGGTGAAATGGCAGTTCCCATGGTGAAGCCGCAAGAAAACTCTGAAACCTTCTGGCACCTGTCAAGAAATGGGGATGTGAAAGTGGGGGGAGGAATTGGCATGCAGAAGCTGGGATTAAGGGTGGGAGCCACCACATAAAAGATTATTCTTGTTCTAGTTGTTAGAACTTTTTTATTGCGTAGAATTTACATACATGCTTATTAAGTGGTTTAAAAAAGAAGCCTGACAGATATTAAACAGCATGCCACACTCTTTATGCTGCTGCCATACAGATGTGTCCAAAGCATAAACAGACTTACAGTCAGCACTCAGTTGCTCTATGGGAGAGTATCTCTGTAGTAAATTTCTCCAGAGTTTTCAGGACAATTAACTTGAGAATTGAAAACATTTTCCCCCCCAGATTTGATCCTTTGCTTGATCTCTCACTGCTTTCCAATTATGCAGGGAAAATATATAGCAAGTGTTTTAATACCCTAGATTGAATTTCCTAACCCTAAGCTGGCAGCAGAATTACTGGGCCAGGGATTCTGGCACAAGAAGTACAGCTGTGTGTGAGCTGGTGGGAAAACTACTGGAATATCATGACTAGTCTTGGTGTTCACACTTCAAAGCGGCCATGGAAAATTGAAAATAGATCAGAAAAGAATGATTTCAAGATCTGGGATATCTGCCTTGTAGGGATAGATGTATGCAGCCTAATCTGTTTACTTTATCGAAAGAAAGGTTAAGAGACTTGATCATGATATATTAATACCTACATGTGGAGAAGATTTGCAATGGCTCTGTAATTTAGCGTATGAGAATGAATCAAGACTTAGAAGCTGAAAATGGTCGAATTCTGATTACGGATAAAGCAGACAGGATTTACAGTGGGGTTAATTAGCCATCAGGAAAATTTCTACAAGAGGATTGTGTGTTCTTCACCCTAGAAGCTTTCCAAATAGACTGGATGGCTCTTTGACATAAGAAGACCTGTGAACTGGGCTGAGTGCAGGATTGCCAGGTGAGGCATTCAGGCCAGGGCAAATTTGTTAATCATGATGATACCTATGACCAAAGATGTGCTGGGGCAGGTCAGTCTTACTTAGTTGAACTAGTTGGTAAAATCAGCATTGGTATATGACCCATGGTAAAACCTACATCCCGAATAATCCCTTCTTCACAGCCACGCTGATGCTCTGGAAGCCCTGTGCTTGGCTTGGGGCACAGCCTCCTCTTTCCTTCACAATACTCTCCATGCCCAGATTTTTCTGTAGAAAATATAAAAATGGAGCCATGTCCATGGAGCTTTGTCCAATCCCACTGGTGCCATGCACAACCCAACTGCTCTCATCTTTCTTCTACCTCTTTTCTGGCACAGACCCCTGAACTTCAGGCTTACCATTGGATAGAAAAGTCAGTGAAAAATGTCTACTTTGGAAACACATACTGGATACTTAAATGTTGAAGTAGTCTCTGTTTCTATGATAGAAGTCATTTCAGCAATGAGCCTGAAAAGTGGTATCCTGGCTTGGATTATATTTAAGTTGTGAGGACTAACTTTTAACTGCCTGTGAGTTTTGCTGAGTAAAGGTTATTTGCATGGTAATGTTAGTCATATACCTCTTTAGTCGGCACTCTCTAGGCATTATCATTCTGCTCAAACCCAGCAATGGCGCAATTAATGCTTTACCTAAACGTCCATGATATTTTCACTAGGGATGGAAGGGCCCAGGTAGTGGCAGGAGACTGTACAAAAGATTCTGACATAAATTAATCCGCGAGACCCCACTTGGAGCACTGTGTGCAGTTCTGGTGTCCTCAGCGTAAAAAGGACATGGAACTGTTGGAACAAGTCCAGAGAAGGAAGGGCCATGAGGATGATCAGGGGACTGGAGCACCTCCCGTATGAAGACAGGCTGAGAAAGTTGGGGCTGTTCAGCCTGGAGAAGAGAAGGCTGCGTGGAGACCTCATAGCAGCCTTCCAGGATCTGAAGGGGGCCTATAAGAATGCTGGAGAGGGACTCTTCATTAGGGACTGAAGTGATAGGACAAGGGGTAACGGGTTAAAACTTAAACAGGGGAAGTTCAAGTGAGATATAAGGAAGAAATTCTTTACTGTGAGGGTGGTGAGGCACTGGAATGGGCTGCCCAGAGAGGCTGTGAATGCTCCATCCCTGGCCGTGTTCAAGGCCAGGCTGGACAGAGCTTTGGGCAACATGATTTAGTCTGAGGCATCCCTTCCCATGGCAATGGAGTTGGAACTGGCTGATCTTAAGGTCCTTTCCAACACAAACCGTTCTATGATTCTATGATTCTATTGCCCAACTAGAGTATTAATTATATGGCCTTTTCCATCACTGTAAATGAAGGTGGACATGCTGTTGTAGTAGTATGGGGGAGAGAAAACATGAGATCGAGCAGCAGCAAAGAAACAAAAAAGAGGCTGAAGGAAAACAAAATATGGAGATGATTTAAAATCACTTATGAGACCTGTGCCTGCTAATGCATTTTTTCAAATGATTATGACTTACATAAAATACATTCAGACATCTTCTTCTCATTAGAAATATTGAGTTGAAAAAGATATAACCAGTATCCCAGTGTGTTCCTCTTACATGAGCTTTTGAACCACAGCTACGAAGTTGCATCCAGCACTGGTATGACTTCACATCATATGTTGCTGGATGATGAGACATCTGTGTTCTTACATGGACAATCATATTTACTCCATCAGTGAGAGTGTTTCTAGAGAACAATTGCTGACGTCTTAGCATGGTTTCTATTTTGCTATTGAGACTGGTGTGGTCCATCTTTGATTTCATATTTTTCTAGCACATGGGATTTTCAAAAGACCTGCTGTAGAGAGCTTTTACTGCTATTCACTACTTTTTCCAGTTAGATAGACAATGCTGTCAAACATCAATGGAAAAAGGGGGAGCATCACTGATTTAAGCCATGCAGGTACAGCGTAAACCTTAAAGTAACGACCAGAGGAAGAAAACAAATCACTTTTGCTAATGCAAGGTCCATTCAAAGGAGTTCAGAGGGTGACATCTATATATAATTCTGTTAGTACTGACTTTTTAGTGAGGCTCAACAAGAGAGAGCTCCGGTGGCAAACTTCCACTGCACTTCCGCTTTTAGAAGCAAAGACAAAGCAGCATGAAAAGCAAAGCTATATATCCAACAAGAGACTGCAACACCAGGTAACTGCTTTCATTTCTATTTACTCACACTCCAAACTCAACTAAACCTGACTGCATCACTTTGCTTTCATGTGCAGGTACATTTTCTGAGCACAATTCTAATGTGAAAGTGGACAAAGAAGAGCCTTAGTAGATTAGAGAAAGAGCTGCACATAATCAGAGGCTAAATTCTGCTCTCTGTCACACTGGAGAAAACGCTAAGCAATTACCCCACTGCCTTTAGTGGAGTGATCCTAGATTTATATTACTGTAAATGACAGCAAAAATTGGACCCAGTATAGAAATAATCTATCAAAAGCCCTAAGTGTAGTTGCACAATTCAATCTGTAAATAATGCCACTAATGCACATATGGCTAATTTACATCCAGACTATGAGAACATATCCAGTGCTGGTTTCCAGGATGCATGAAGCATTAGGCAGTGCCAAAATAAATGTGCAGTATTCCCATAGCCTTCATGATCCTTCCAACTTTTGGTGCTGGGGAGAAGATGCACTACAGATATTTTGGAAAAGTGAAATTTTATCTCTTATATGAGCATGTATTGGATAATTCTTACAGAAAAGGCATAGAAGGCTGTCAAGCAGCACTGCATGCCTACTTGCATGAGCTCTGCAAGCTCTCTCCTCTCATAAAGTTGTTTTTATCTAATTTGTCTCTTACTGGGAGCAGAATTTTAGGAGCAGCTTGAATCTTCTAAGAATAAACCATGCTTCAAAGAAAGGAGGGTTTTAAGTAACATTAGAGAAGAGTGCTTGGAGTACATACATTTAATGCACATAAAACTTAACTACAGCAATTTCATTTAGATTCCTTCTCTAATCACATATTTATATTGAGACCTTGCTGAAGCCAAATTGAAATTTGTATTGCTAGGAGGCAAAGATGATATAAAATCTGAATTATTCATCAACTGTGCAAGAGAAAAAAAAAATTCTCCCAAAATATCAAATATTGTTCTGGGCTTTCTATCAGCTCTGCAATGTGGGTGAAGAGTTAGAAAAATCTATGTCTTGGTTTATCAAGGCTTGAAGGGAGACATGTTAAGTCTAAATGTATCAAACACATCAAACCTCCATTCTTCCTTATAAAATGTTTTGTTGTTTCATTTTACTTTTTGAATCATCAGGGAAGAAGGCTTCTCCTATTACCAACACGCAGGAGGAGGTGTTGAGACCCTGCAGTTAACTGCAGATTAATCACGGCTGAGTCAGTGCTGCAGGTGGATTCCATTATACCCTTCAACAACAGAAGAGACATGAGGGGTAGTCCTCTGTACAAGAAAAACTCTGGGAAGGAAGTCTGGGGGCAGCTAAGTCTGGGAAAAAGTCTTGGGAATGAGCAGGAAGTTTAAATGTGTTGTTTGAGTTAAGGAGACAAAACTGAGAGGAGGCCTTTTCACTCTCTTCAAGGAGCACGCTCTGCTTTAAGGTCGGTAGGTACTTTATCTGCTTGTGCAACTGCTAACTTAGTACACAAAGGCATAATGTAAGTATAACCATTTAATCTTATTACAAGTAGTTCCCTCTTGTCTGCCCTCATATGGCAGTCTACTGATGTTGTATATGTAGGTTCTGTAAAGCACTTTGAGGCCCTCGAGGGGGAAAAGAAATAGAGAAGTTCAGAACTTCCATGACTAAGAACTTTTTTATGATGTAATTTTCTTGTATTTGCTGAGATTCTCCCTCAGAGAGTTGATAACTTTGGATAATTTCTGAGGTAATTGTCTCTGAGATCCCAGGAGACCTATAAAGATAGAATGAATGCATGAGTTTTTTAAACCCAGGGAAAATACCTCTGGAGATGTCTCATACTCTGACAATGATAAAAATCTCTTTTTTAAACTTCTAATTCATTAGGAAGCCAGAAAGAAGGTCATCATTTTGAAGTTGTTTCAATTGCTAATGTTTCTTAGGTTCTGTCAAGCACAAAAAAGATTATTCTCTGCAGAGATGGCAAATTATCTTTGACCCTCCCTATATTATTTATGTACATTTTCAGTGCATAGAAGTTGTTTGTGGCCTTCAAGCATTGGACATGTACTGAAAACACAAAAAGAATGTACATATTTAAGTCTGAAAATAAAAAACTTAAAACAGGGGATGTTTAGATTGGATATAAGGAAGAAGTTCTTTACTGTAAGGGTGGTGAGGCACTGGAATGGGTTGCCCAGGGAAGTTGTGAATGCTCCATCCCTGGAGGTGTCCAAGGTCAGGTTGGACAGAGCCTTGGGTGACATGGTTTAGCGTGAGGTGTCCCTGCCCATGGCAGGGGGGATAGAACTAGATGATCTTAAGGTCCTTTCCAACCCTAACTATTCTATGATTCTAAAACAGATGTTATATAGCCAATTTCCATTTGTAATTATAACTCTTTAGCTTGAGCTCTAGTTTGCATTTCCATGATTTTTTAACTTCTCTAAGGGTCAGCTTGGAGGTTTCCATGAAGTTTTAGGAGAGCCAACAGCAAATCTGAATCTAGCCCTTAGCAGTTAGAAGAGCTGCATGTGTCTGGACCTGGAGGTACTGCTGAAGACAGTCAGAATCTCACTAGGTGTATGGCAGGATGATGGCCTTTCAGTGTGTCTGAGGTTCAGTGTGTCCATCCCAGGTTAGAAGTGCTCAAGGAGTTTGCATGATGGGGATGTTTTGATAGAAGAGCGAAATGCCTTGTCTGCTTATGATTTGTGCAAAAGCTGCTGAGAGATAGGTGTTTTCATGTTCTTAAGGCTGAACTGAAATCTAGCCCAGACAGCTGACTAACATCTTGAGACATAGGCAGTTTGGGTCAAATCTGGATGACTGGCAAGTTCAATTATGGCATTTGATGACTGTTTTACAGCATTTAAGCCTCTTTGAACTTCATAATGGGTGACACTGTTGAAAGGCTGTGAAGTGAGTCCAGCTAAAAATGAACAAAAAAGATGATGCCTCCAACATTCCTAGTGGTACCTGGCATTTATTTGAAGTCTGATATCACACACAGTTTTCCTGTTTCCGAGACTGACAGGTTTCTGGTTCAAAAGTACCATTTTTCTGTCAGAACAATGGACAATTCTGTGGGCATTTACCTGATTTCAAGTTCCTGCTCCCCTTTCCAGAGACACATTTCCTTTGCTCCTTTTTGTATGATCCTGTTTATTGCAATAATGCAAGAAAGACGGTGAAGAATGAGCCAGGGGAGATGCAAATTGCATCTTAAGCAAAGAATAGGACAAACCCAACCTATTGAGGGCAAGCATGTCCTCCTTCTAAAGAGATACTCCAAAAGAGTAAATGTGAAAGGTATACAGGACAACGCAAACCTGGACATTGCATAACTCACCCAGCCTCTGAAAACCTTGAACATTCTGAGATGCAAAATTTGGGTTCAGGACAGAAATGTGATGAATATTCATCCAGCTTTTAATATTCACATGGAAATACTTCTAGCTTAATGAATTCTTCTCAAACCAAGAGAGCAGACAAAAACAGTAGCTTGAGAAAAACCTTCCAATTCACAGTGGTGGGTTTGAGCCTAGCTATTTGATTTCTGCAGTCAATTAATTCCAGTGAATTCCTGAAGAAGTCACTAATTGAAAAAACAACCACAGCTAAGATAAAGTTAACAGACAACAATATTCAGTCTCAAAATTTGCATAGTCTCTCCAGAAAATGTGCAATCTGGACAGTTGCAACAGCTACTGAAAGTTAGAGTCAGCTAGGCAGAAAGCAGTAGCTTGTTACATGCCTAGACAAAGCCAGCCTGCACTTCACAACTACACAACGTTCAAAGCAAACACATCGCCTGAGATCTGCCAACAAAGAGTTATTCAGCAAATAATTTCAAAGAAGAGATAGCATTTTCATTAAAAAAAGAAAACCAACAAAAAACAACAAGATGCTTCCTACTTCATAAGCAGAAATCAGGGAGAAATTAAATTGCCAAATTATCTGCTACAGTTTACCACTGCAAGCACACACAATTGCTCTGATCCTCTTTAGCAAGTAAGCAACTGGAAATGAGAAGCAGAAGATGGAACTGTCTCAGCAGCACAAGAAGATTTTCTTGCATTTTCTTTTGCAAGGGCAGCTGGAATATCAAGCCTGATGTTTAATCAGATGTACTGTTGGCTCAGGAGGGAGAATTGAGAGGGTATTTCAAATTACTGACATTGAAAAAAATCCACTATAATTCTTGGAATTCCCTCTATAAAAAAAACCTGCACATCTGGGCCAGAAATGCCTGGAAGAATGTGTAATAGAGATAGAAGGCACACATGAGGATTAAGGTTCTGTATTAAATACGCCACAGATATCCACTGTTGTTCTGTGATAAACAATCATTTTTTAAACTCGCTCTCATCACTCCCTGTGAGGAGAATGGGTATTGGAGTAGCCACCAGGAGCACAGGACAGATATCGCAAGTCAGAAATGTAGAAACAGTTTTCTAAGGCCAGAGATTCCAGCTTTGGCTCTTTCTTCAGCAGCAAGGATTCTGGGTTTGCTTTGCTCAGCTGCCTTTCTCCAACCCTGCATGTGTGGTGGGAGGACAGGAAGAAATGACAAGGCAGAGAATGATACAGGAGCTATCAACCATCCTCAGAGAGAAATCCTTTTAACCACAATATAATGCTCAAGGGAGCTCTTTTTGGGTTCAAGCTCTAAATGTAATGTTTTGAGCTCAAAATCCTCCATAGGAAACTAAACCAAGGACCAGGAAATTTATGGTAAAACATCCTCAGCATCAGTAGACTTTGACAGAAAGAATGACGCAGTGATGACAGCAAGTTTAAAAAGTGATTGTTCATCACAGAACAATAGTGAGTATCTGAGGTGTATTTAATACAGAATCTTAATCCTCATGTGTGCCATCTATTTCTACCACAAGTTCTTCCAGACATTTTTGTCTTAGGAGACCTGCATTGTTTTTTAATGAGTTTGTCCTGCACCCACAATGCTTGATCTCAAGGTGGGGAGGAAAAGCAAAAGCACAGGGAAGGTACAGTCTCATAACCAAAATGGTGCATAGAAAACAAAATGGATTTTCTAATGTAATATTCACTGAATCATGGAGAGTGATGAGTAAAACCTACAGCACATGCAGCCACTGAGAGGAGGAGGTGGTGTAGTAAATGGGAATCTGAGTAATTTCTGGATTAATGCTGTAACACAGTGCCAGGGGACATTGTGTTGCTGGAGATATCATTATTTCTCCAAGATGTTTTGTCATCTATATCACACATTACATTCAAGAAGATGACAATGTCCCTATTCCAAAGAGGACAAAATCAAAAGGCTGGATTGCAACTTGACCCCAGGGGGGAATGAGAGGGAATAAAATATATCTGGTGCATCTTTGAGCAGAATTCGCTTTAAGCACAGGGGTGGGGGAGTTGAGAGGGCATCTCCCCAGTGCCCACTTCAGCAGCTGAGCAGAGAGACATGAGGAAGGCTCTGCTCTCCTCTTCCACGTGCCAGATTGTGCATAAGGATTACAGGACTCATAATCTGCTTATGTTTTTAAAGCAGGGAAGGCAGATTTGTTGTTGTATTGATAAACTGTATGCAGAGGTACAGAAGTTCTTCCACATCTCCTCATATGTGTACATATGTATTCTAGCCAGACCCTGTTTAGAAAGTGACAGTAACAAGAAATTATAGAATACCAATAAAAGACAAGGAAAGACCACAGTCCTGCCTGCTGTAAGAACTCATGAAGCTTTCCCTAAGATGCAGCACATAAGACATGATGTTTGACTTAAATTTCTGATTAAATAAATACATTCTGCCTACCTAAAATTCATCTCTTGTTTTGATTTGACGAGTGCATCACGCTTGGTTTCTATTTAGTGCAATGAAAAAGATTCTATTAAAACAGAATTTGTATGTGGTAAAATTCAGTTGAGAAATACTGTGGTGTACATATGTCTCCCTGGTTTCCAACAAGAACCCTGTGGCTTTCCCCCATGGCCTGACTCTCCTGCAGAACACTGTCACTATAATCCTTCCTGGCTCTTCCAGCCTGAAATGCTGCTACTCTTTCCCCAACCGCAGCAGCTCACCCTGGGAGCTCCACTGACAGCTCACTGCAAAGCATTTGGGAAAAACACCCGAGTGGGGTGGCAATTTATCCCAAAGAGTTAACATGCAGCCTTAACTTGATTGTTAGCATCTCACCAGTACAAAGCAAGGCAGATAACCACACCATTTATAACTCTCTAAGAAATTGCTACCCTAGATAATCCATTCACATGCTTTTGTCTAAAAATGATCCCAAGCCACGTTCTGAAGTTATTATGGACCATCTACTTTCTGACATCAACAAAAATCAGACACAATGTGAATGGAAAGAAGGGCCAGCACTGTGCCAATTACCACAGCAAGCAGAAAAATATCTTTTCCAGTCAAAACCTAAGGGTCTTTTAAGTAGTTATTTAAATTGTGTACAGAGATAATGTGAGCAGGGGCTTGGACTAATGACTGTATAGACTGGTGATCCCCAACCTCTTCTGACCCTGGACAATAACTCGCTCAGCATTAAGCACTGTGGTTAGCATTGTACTTTACCCTCCCTAATGGCTTTCAGCTTTAACTTTTTAATTTCCTGTAGGTCTCAGCAGTATGAGAAGGTCTCCCAAGCTTTTTGTTGCTCACTAACCCGTGAGCCAGGGACCAGGGACTCATGAGTGAGGGGTGGTGGATGAAGTATTATCTGACTTGGTTGCTGATTTCCCTGCTTGTGACGGGGTGGGATATACAGCCTTGCAAACCTCTTTTACGTGGGCTTCTCTTATTGTAGAAACAAAGCTAATACCTGCGACTCCGCTTACAGGTGTGTGCACACACACACATACCCTCCATCAACAAAATGATGTGTCCTCAAAACATCTGAGTTATTTTCACTTATTTAAATCCAACAGCATTGTCACGGTGAGCGATGGGATGGAAAAGAAAGAAGTTCCTGATGTAGGTGGCAGCGGGAGGGGATGACAGCTTGCTCTGGAGCCGCACAGGCCTGTGTCTAGCTCCATGGCTGCCCCTAAGCCCCCGTATAGATAATATAATTATTACTAACAACAACAGTGGGTGTTTACAGACGTTCCCTCTTCCCCACAGCTCCAGGAGAGATCTCCCTCCCCTCTACAAATAAAATTAGCGATGAATTAATTAACAAGACAGGGATCTCAGGCGGGAGGGCCCCGGAGCCCAGCTCCCCGTTATCCCGGTGCACCCCGGCCTCTCCCCGCCCTCCGCGGTGCTCGGTGCCCTCGGCAGCGCCGGTCCCCGGTGCCCGGGCGCGGCGCGGCGGGGAAGGGGAGGGGATGCTGCGGTGGGGAGGGGGCGAACCCTGCCCTCTGCCCTCTGACCGCCGCCGCCGCCGCTGGCAGCATGGGGAAGGCGGAAGCGGCAGAGCCGGCCCGTCAGGCCGGGCGGCGGCGGCGGGGGGAGAGCGCGGCGAGAGGCTGAGGCGGGCGGCAGGCAGGGAGGGACGGAGGGAGGGCAGCGCCGTGACGGCCGCGGCAGCCCGGCCCGACACCCCCGCGGGGAGCGGGGCGGCGGCGAGCCCCAGCCCCGCGCTGCCCGCCGCCCGCAGGCTCCGAGCCGGGAGGGGCCGCCGGAGGCCGCAACGGGCCGGGCCGCGCTGAGGGGACCGCGGCGCAACGGGCCGGGCGGAGGAAGGGCCCTGCCCCGGGGGATGCGCTGGGAGCGGCGGGGAACAGGGCCGGCGGCAGCGGGAAGGGAGCGGGGGAAAGGAGAGCAATAGTGTCGGTGCCGCGGGGGACATGGAGTCGCAGGTAGGGCTGCGTGGGGAGGGGGGGACGTGAGGACCGGTCGGCCGGGAGCGCTGCGGGAAGGACCACGCTGAGCCCCTGACAGGTGTCTCGCCACGCGTAAGTGCCCTTAACGCAGCAACTTGAAGACTTAAGAGACTTTGTGCTTGTTATTGCTGCTGCTGCGATCGTCAGAGATGATGTTGGCAGAGCAAGCCCAGAAGTGGTTCCCAACTCACGTGCAAGTTACGGTCCTTCAAGCCAAAGGTCTGAAGCCAAAAGGTAAAAATGGCAGCAACGATGCCTACACCATCATACAGCTGGGCAAGGAGAAGTACTCCACCTCGGTGGCTGAGAAGACCCTGGATCCCGTATGGAAGGAGGAGGCCTCCTTCGAGCTCCCTGGATTACTCATGCAGGAGAATCCAGAAAAATACATCCTGTACCTGATTGTCATGCACAGGTCGCTGGTGGGGCTGGACAAGTTTTTGGGACAGGTGTCCATCAGTCTGAATGATATATTTGAAGACAAGCAAAGACGGAAAACAGAGTAAGTGATGGTTGGGTTTTTTCCATTATAATTTGTATTCCTTGTACACTTGGGGAGGATGGGAAATAGTAGCCCTACGTGGCAGCGTGCTTTGAAATGAAATTGGCATGTTTCTCTCTTCTGTGGGGTGTTCAAAGCCCCTAAAGTTATGTTATGTTATATACAGTTACGCCATTGTGGCCTGACCTCTTCTAGAGAGTTTACTGTAATCACAGTGGTTGCCCTGCACAGGGAAGAACTGTCAATAACATTAACATTTTTTGACAGTTCTGTGTGCGACGTGAACTCATTACAGTCTGTTTTTCTAAAGGTTTTGCTTTGTTTTGCTCAGGGCCATATCCCCAATCAACTGCTGCCTCAGTTTGAACCATGTATGAGACTTAGACTCCCTCGAAGCCTGATTTCATTCTCTTTAAAAATGTTTTCCTTCATTTGCTGCTACCAAACGTCTTTAAGTATTCTATATTTATGTTTTAGTGGTCAATGAACTGTGACGTAATGGTGGCTTACCCCAGCAGCACAGTGCGTGAGCCTCATTAGTCCTAGGCCACAATCCTGCAGGCTGTTCTGTACTGCAGGCCTCAACAGGGAAGGCTGAAGGGAAATTTGTGCTGTTGCAGTTGCTTCCATCATTGCCTACATAAGCCTTTGTCAAATAAAATTGCTGTTTGCCAGCAAATTCTTGACACTGGAATGCAAAAAAAGGAAAAAAAAAGCCCCACCATAAGCATCACAGCAGTTTATTAATAAGCATCACAGCAGTTTATTAGGTTGAACTGTAAACATGTCTAAAACATAACTAACTCTGGGTTTTGTAACTAAATGGGTAAAATTGCCATATTTTCTTGTTAAGACATGGTTGCAGAAAGATGTCTGGTACCAGTGTAATTTATCCTTCAACGTGCATCGGAATAAACCGTCGGTGTAAAGGTATTGCAGGCATGCCTGTGACTGTGTGATTTGTGTTTGTTTTAGCTATGCTTATCCCACAGAAGCAGTCCAAGAGCATCATGGAGAACTGCAAGCTAGGAATGCGTAGGCAGTGACGTATGAGCATGGGCGCATCTTTTTGCAGTGGTTAAAAGTTCCTGCCCCAGGTGCCTTTCCTCCTCTAGTGTCTCTTAGGTAGAGTAGAAAGGCCCGAACCCCAGCTGTTAATTAAAGTCTTGTATTTCTTCTATTAGTGATGGTGGGTCTATAGTGAGATGCTGGACTTTGATTGAAACATGAATAAACTGACTGATTGCCTGTCACTGGCTGTGGTGGGGAGGCCTGAACCTCCAGCAGGGTCTTGAGCAGTTGGAGATGGATGAAACAGCACCACCAGCCAGGTCCTGTTGGTCAGGCAACTGTTTCTGCAGAAACCATCTCAAAACCTGGTCCTGCATATGCGTGGTGGCAGAGGTTGAAGTAGCAATAAGGACAAGTCAAAGCTGTCTTTGCCCTGGTGTTGGGTTTTATTTTGTTGACTAAATTCTTAGCAAAGCAGTATGTTCACTAACCATATAATAGGAAAGAACATGTCTGTGCAGAATCTCTTGTGGGTTCATGAGCTAAAGTACTATACGTTTTAATTGCTTATCTTTTTAAGGACAAACCAGTTATGTTTATGCAATACATGGTGAATGCCTGTAGCCTTAGGGTCTGAATTTCTATTTACACTTGATTCAAGAAGTTTCAGTGCTCTTCAGACATGCATCTTAAAATATTCCTTAATCATCAGTTGTAATTATCTTACCAGTCAGTAGGCAACTGCCTTAGTTTAAACACCTACAGGAAAAAAAAAAAAAGTGAATGAATGAAGCTGGAGGAAAATATGTAAATTATTCATGTATTACTGTGAGTAACAAAATCTCTTTTCTCTTTGAGGAACCATATGCACAAATATTAGCAAAAGTAGTATTGGAGTCTTAACAAAAATACTGCAAAAACCTGAGAGTTGGGTAATTAACATAGTCCTGGTGCTAGTTAAATAAACAGGCATGTCTCTTCAGTATTTTTATATGAAGTGGCACTTCATATAAAGGCTTTGTGGGGGTTCTTTATTTTTTCATTTCTTTCTCTGAAGTGCGAGAGGAGCTCATGCTATGTGAACGTGCGCTGCGCTTTGCCTGCGAGCTGCATTGCGGAAGATGGAGCCTACGGGGAAATTCTGACAAGCAGCCTAAGTCCTGTTTTCAGAAGTTATTGAGCATTTAAGATTGTAGATCTTCTTAAAAGTGGATGGGTGTTAGGCTTCTAAAGCCGAACAGCCGTACTTGTAAAAGACTTCAGTAAGTGTAAAAGTAGGCTAGGCGGTTAGTGGGATTTTTGCAGCACATACTTCAGTATTAATGCCGACTCAAATTCCTATGAGATGGGAGCCTCTGAAAGACCACTTTTCTTGTCGGGGTCTTTAGGTGCTTGGAAACCTGGAAAATCTCCTTTTAGAAACGCTCTTTTGAAAAAATAATTCATAGTCCTTACCTGTTTGGATGTTTTGGAAAAGGTCTCCTGGTTGCCTATGTGTTTGTCTTCATGCAATGCGGGTGTGCTGTTGCTGTCTCCTTTAAGCATTAGTTGGAGATGCGGATGTGATATTTGTCCGTGCATGTGGGAGGAGAGCAAACTTTCAAGAGTAGATTTGCAAATGTGATCTCAAACAAAACATTCTTTCTTTTGTACCTTTTATTCAATCCTTTTTGATACAAAAAATTCCTAGTCCTGTGTTGCCAGTAAAATCAGAGTAATATATTTGGACCCAAAGACCTAGCTGTGACTGTGGTGTGGGAACTGAGACACGCAGTGCCTTTCAAGACTAAGTCCAATGTCTTTGTTACCAAAGCATTCTGATGGTTGAAAGCTATATTCATTGTTTCAGAAACACTAATCTGTTTTATTAAGCAATGTTTTTACTTTCAAATATGTTCAACAGGCTTGTGGTGTTATTAAATCCAGAGTTATTTTCTTATGTTGATGTAACCTTAACATTTCTTGCTTTGTTTGGGGATGAATGAGATCCAGTTATTTGATGAAGTGTCTATTGGTAATATTTCTACTTTTTAATATATTTAATAGCTTCCTCTTTCCAACACAGCTGTACATATGGTGCTGTAAGAGACAGGCTCAAGAGTCACCAGGGTATTGCAAAAAAGATATTTAATATTCTGCACAATGCTGAACCCTGTCAGCAATTCCCTAGTGCTTTTTTAGTGAGGAGGTATGAGAAGTGAAGGCTACCAGCTGATTTTGAATTCCTAGGAAGACCGTGGGCTGCGAGACATTCAGCACTTTGTATATATAGATATATATTATTTAATATTTTAAAATTAAAAGGAATTTCAAAATTCACTGCAGCTTCAGAAACATTATGTTAGGGAAAAGTAATCCTTATTTTCTGTACAGCTTATGTAGATCCTCCCATCTCAAGGAAAATACTTTGCAGTAAAGTTTTCAGGCGGAGGCCTCGTGATAGGATTTGCATGTCTTGTGTTCTGTTAAACTTGCTCCGGCACAAGACTTAGTGAAACAAAGCAGTGTATTTGCTATAATTTGATAGTGAAGTTTTTCTACTCACCATCCCTCAATGTCCTTTCTCTTTCTTTTTTGAAACTGATGATTTTTTTAATTCTTAAAAGTGAAAATTCCTGGAGCAGCTCGATCCAGATGTGGCTCAGATGGTCCCTTACTAGGTCTCTTCCAGAGACTTCAGCCAACGCTTTTGCAGGATCCTATTTCAGTTTCTTTCCATCTTGGTGCAAAAATGCCCATCACACTGTATTAGCCTTATAAATTTGTGTCTCTTCATCTCTGCTGTAGTTGAAAATAGACGGGCTCTTTTTACTTCTGCTCTTTTCTCAAGTTGAAAAGTAGGCTCCAGATGCTGAGAGATTTTACTGATATATTTTTTTAACAGTTCAAAAAGCTTGGGCAATACTGCTTTATTATCTGAGATTTCTGACATGGTTTTAATATTTTACAGGAAAATCGTGCGGGGTTTTTTAATTCATCCTGAGAAATACATGAACTTTTTTTTTCGCCTGCTGTTGCAGAATAAATATAGCTCTTTTGCTCTTGCAGTTTTGATGCAAATGATGATCAGTGACTGTGTTGTATATATATGGTTTTGTAATAATTTTAATTCAGTTATTCGTAGTTGCCTTAATACTGCTTATGATCTAACAATGCATAGCATCAAAACAAATTTATGAATTATCATAGAATAAAAAATACTCATGTATTGAGATGTCTTAATTGAGTATTTTTCAGTAGTTTTTCTTAATGAACGTGCTTAGGCTATTTTTTTTCTCCCGTGTGCTAAATAAACAGCAATAGAAGAACAAATCTCCATTAACTTTTCCTATGATGTTACTTAATTTCCCTAGCATTTGCTTCGTCGTCGTTGTTTTCTAATTCCACTCTCTTCATTGCCCAGTCCATTATTAGCTTTCCTGGAAAGCTACTTTTATTGTACGTTCAGCTGATTTAAGATGCAACACTTGCATGAAATGTTATAAATGTGAGGAAGGCAGGCGATGGTAGAGTTGTTATTTCTTACAGAAACTTTGTTGAGGGAGACGTCCTTTATTTGTGTCTCAATTCCCCTTCTCCATGTTTTCTGTAAAGTCGCAACAACACTCCCCTTCCCCAGCAGTGCTGTAAAAAATACTTATTTGTGCACATTACAGCTAAGGAATCTTGGCCTTATTTAAGATACTTCTCTGCTTACATTGATCATATAAATAGTCAAAGCCAGCTTCTGAGCAAACAGACAAACAAACAGATTTAATGGTTGACCATGATCAATACCCCTGTCTTTTAAGCACTTACTCTTTAGTGCTGCTGAGCTTCCTGGAACATATGAGAAATAATGTGAATTCCTTATTGGCACCCTCCCTCGTGGGCATGGACAGATCTCCCTTGGACTGCCTCTGCTCTGTCCGCTCATCTGTAGCACCATAAAGCAACGGGTGGCTTCAAATACAACTTCAATTATGAACAAGCAAATAGCTAGTAACTAGTATGTCATGGGTTCAGGCTTTGTTAATGAATAGTGCCTTGAAAAAAAAAAAATTCTACAAAGCATAAGACTTTATTATTGACTATTTTCGAGTCTTTACTTTAAACCAGAAAAACTTATTGTAGGTGATAAAATTCAGTGATAATGGAAATGGAAGACTGTGACAGAAATTATCAAAATGCTGCGGTTAAAGTAAGAGAAAAAAAATCATTCTGCTCTAGTCAAAAGTGGGGAAGAGTGGTAAGTGAAAAGTTTGCTAAAGGCATAGAAATAATGAGCAGTGTGGAGGATCCATATGTATTTGTGCTGTTGCTTTCTTGGTACCACTCAGTAAATTTAAGAACAAATGAAAGTAGTGAGGAACAGAAGACAAAGAGGCTTGGGCAGGGAACAGAAAGTTGCGCCCAGTTGTAGCTTTACAGGATTATAGCTGTATTTCCAAATTATCTAGTAACATTCCCAACATTTACATTTCGACAACAAATGCAAGCACATCCTCTGAATAAGTCATAATTCTGAGTCAGAGTCTGAGTGCCATCTGGACTGAGATACTTCTCCGTTTTCTGTGTGCACACATGCTTGCACACAAACTCAACTGAAATAACTGGCCTTAATTCTCATACTTTCAGTTACTTTGTTTCTAAAATAAAAGTATTCGCACACAGTCTTTAGCCAAAATAATAAGTAAACTAAGATCACTTTAATTACTTTGATTCCAGTTGATGTTAGCTCACCCCTTAGTGAGGGTGGTATGATATGTGTCAGTTCCCATATGTTTTTTGGTGTCACAATGTCACTCTGTAGTATTTATTTTTAAACTCTTCTTTGTACCTCTCATTTCAGTTGGCTTCCAGAAAGTAATAGTATTCATCTTGGTGAATGTAATCACTTACTTTAATAAAGAATCTGTTTTCTTCTTCATTTCCCCTCATACACGATGTAGTCTGTGCTCAGCCCCTTGCCATAATTTTCCTCCTTACTGACTGGTTGGGACAGTCAGTTGGTGGGGTATTTGAATGATTTATAGAAAACATACTTATGCATTTTTCACAGTGCATTTGCTGCTAATGAAAATGTTAATTCTGGGCTTTGGATGTTGTTTTTTAGCCATTAGCTGTGGACATGTAAAGTTAGTGGGATTTTGTGAAGCAAGTTTCTTTGGTGTATCTAGCTTGAATGTAGAAACCTAAAGTGGTGGAGTACGTCTTTCCTATGACACCTGATGGACAGGTTCTGTTGTTTGGATTTTGATGGTCATTTATAGGGGTGGTTTTAGAAGTATCTGCTAGTGTAGAAAATTGTCCTTGTCACTGCGTAGCAGATTAGGATGCTGATTGTACCTGTAAAATCAAGGTTAGAAACCTCATGGATGCTGTGATGATATTGTGGCTTTTTCCAGAATTCCTTAGGCAATATGTGAATTAAAATCAGGAATTTACAAAAATTGTGGGGTTCAGTCTAATAATTTCAGCAAAGTAAAATTAGATCAGCTCAGTAGGTGTTTACTGGTAGAGTCAGAGTGGCGTATTTGAGAAGCAGCAAAATGAATGGGGAAAATTCCTTCAATACTTTCCATCTTCGGTGCTGGCAAGAAGACAGAGTTAGAAGGACATTTGTCATGGCCAGGTGGAATGTGCAGGCCGGAAAACTTCTAATTCCTGTTGAAATTGGTAGACAAGTATACCAGTGGTTTTGGAGGCTGTTAAAAGTTTTAAGTACATAATTAAAATGTAATTAAAATCACATAGTGTTTTTTCTTACCTGTAGTGTTACTATTTTTCTTACACATAGTGTCAGTCTGTCCTGCTCACTGTTAAATAGTGAGCAGAATAGGTTGAGTGATGCTTTTTCAAAGGAGAGGGCTAGGACTTGGAACTCTCAAATTGCATGGCAGATTTGGAGGATAAGACACATCAACATCAGTTTCTTTCTATTACAAGTGAAACAAGATGCTGGTTTCAAAATACTTGTTGAATGCAGGATGAAGGTGCAGTGAGAATAGTACAGACAAGCAAAGGTGAGTCGGAAAACCAAGTTAATGGCAAAAAAATGAAATCAGAAGTTGAAGACATTGTGATGAAAATATAAGTCTGTTTGTAGATTGCTAGCTATGTGGATGGAATAGGCAGGCCAGAATTTTGTATCTTACTCATTTATAGTAACTTTTTTCAGTTTCCACCTTCACTTTTCCTGTCAATCTTTACTAAGGTAAAAGGTTCACAACTGCTAATACTACACAATTTACTTTAATAGTATGCAGAAGATGGTTATTGTCTTTCTTAGAATTAAGGGAGTTTGGTTTTTCCACCCCTAATTGTAGGTATGGCCAAAATGGAGTAATTTTGTTCTGGTTAGAAAATAACCACGTTTCTTCAGATACGGGTTTTGTTTTCCAGGGCTGACTGGTCGGCAGGATTTTCCCTATTCAGCCTTGAATGTTGATCTTCTTTTACATGTTCAAAAAACTTGTCAGCATACAGAGTGGTAATTTATGTAATACTTACAAAATAAGAATTATCAGGAACCTGTGCAAGACAGGGAAAGCCCATTAGCTCACTCAGAACAGATGAGAAAAAGAAGCAAAGGTTGTTCTGATGGAAACCATAGGGTAAAAGTCGAAATTAGAGGGTGTATGGAGGACGTTGTCCTACAGAACATTTGAAGGTGAGAGCAAGAAGTATCAATGTCATTCAGGAGGCAATAGGGCTTCCTTTGAAGTTGGCAAAATTTGCCAGACTTTGTACAAGGTCTGTTTAAATAAAGACTGTCTGCAAGACTGGATGTAATATTTGGTTATTAAATAAGAGGGCATCTGCTCTCATAAAAGCCACCCTGTTTTGTTCGTGTATGTTATTGGCTATTTTCCTACTTTGTACAGGCTTTCTATAGAATAAGCTCATGGCAGCCTGACAAATGGAGCATTTATTGTGGCTAAAAGTACTGTAAACAAAACCAAAATAGCAAGTTTTATTGGCTTTTATAATACATTACAATTTTTTAAATTGGCAGTGGTAGAGTGGAATTCAGTATTTTAGGACCCAAATGTTGTTATCGGAAAACAGTGGACTTCATTTTCCAGTTCTTTTTTTCTATTACATACAGTGCTGTTTTTCTTATTTGTTGCTCACGCCCATGTGTTGTAGAAACAGATTCTAATAAGAACCATTTACGGACTCGGTTGCTCATTCACGTGCAGCTCCACACAAATGCATTGCCTGCATTTGCTCTCATCTGTTTTAAGAAAGTAATTATTTGCCTTTGAATTTGAAGAAAATCGTGATTTGAGTCTGCTTCTCATATTGTCCTGTTATGAGCTGAAGCATATGGAACCTTCATTATAACTAAAACAAGATAAACTCTCCAAGGTAACAAAGAAACCTCCTTGAAATGCCTAAGAAAATTAAATATCTGTCTTCTATACAAAGATTTGATCCGGCGCTCATTATTCAAGTAGGAATTCCACTGAAGTCCAGAGGAATTTTGCTGGAGTAAAGAGTTTATGATTAAATTCTGTTGGAATCAGTAGTAGTGTTGAACCTGGTCCCAGCAGGTAAGAGGTCCAGTCCCTTATGCCATTCTGTTATCTTCTAGGTAAGGAGAGTTTCTTTGTTTCCCCAGCTGAACTTACTTTTAGTGTCAAGTTCATCACAGTCTGCTTTGAAAACAAATGTACAAGCTGCAAAGGCTTGTATTAGTTGTGTGCTGGAATTGTCTCCTTCAGACCTGGTGGATGTCAAAGTAGTACGCAGAGGTATGCCAGCAGCAGGTGAGTACTGGTAGTGGCACAAAGTGGTTGTTGATTCATGATAAGAATGTCAATCATTGAATTAAATTAAGTTTTAAAAGAAAAGGCTTTCTTCTACACAGCAAAGGCTTAAGAATCTGTGTCACTAGATTGTTCTCAGACAATTTAGTGAGTGTCATTCATCAATTTAAGTTATTGGTAATTCCTAAATAAAAATATATTAAAATGCATCAGTCTCATCAGAGGTACAGTATTAATGTTTGGGACCTGTGAGGGGAGGTAAAGAGAGAGAAAGGGAATATGTTTTCTCATAGTGTAGGCTGAGCCATTAAACTTGAATGTCAGTGAGTTCCTCTCTGCCTGTTAAGCCTCTTAAAACACTCATAAACCTTGTTTATGCTTACGTTTCATGTCTGTCTAAGGAATCATGGGGAGGACTTTCTCACTTTCAGGGTGGGTTTTGGTTTGGGTTTTTTTTTCCTGCACAGGCAAGATCTGTCTGAGCGAGGGCTTGCTCATTATGGCTGTGTATTGTTTTTATTTTTATAGCAAATATATGAACATCTTTCAAAGGAAAGTGTTAAAGAAAGTAGGCTATCTTGTCTTCCAGTTTTTGTGATATTATGTATTATATATCACAAAAAAGATTTCCCCTGGGTTCTATTGTATGCATTTTCTGTAACAACTCTATAGATGACTTAAAGTGTTTCTGGAATCAGTTACCAAGAAGGGAAACATTATTAACCAAAAAGAAAAGCAATCCATCTATCTTCGGACACGTAACATATTTCAGGTTTTGTATTTAACTTAAAATATATAAATGAAGTTACCTCACAACAGAAGAAAAGCTTTCTTCCTGAAAGTTTAATTGTCCTCCTACCAATTTGGCCTTCTGGATCTACTGGTCTGGATTCACATTGTCCACTGCCAGGACAGAGTTGATCTGCTTTAGTATGGGATAAAAAAACCCTTTTGGACATCACAAAGCAACAAAAAAAAGTCCTAATACTCTTTATTGTTTTGTTACTTCTTTGATGGGTCACTCGGAGAAGTATTTTCTCAGAAAATAGTATCTCTGCCTGAAAATTCGATTTCAGCTGTCACCTTTAAAAATATTTATGAAATCTGAAAGGAAATTGAGGGTTATTTTTCTCCTTTCCTGCCCTTGTTTTCTATATTTGGCAGTATTGAATAATGTATGTGTAACTGCATAATCAATTTTGCATCTGTGCTGATAGGCAATTTCATTTCTTAGTCTCCAGTTCAAAAGTTACTTCATCGTGATAGTGCACTGCTGCATTAGTATGAGTTCATGAATTTCTCCTGACTTGGGTTTAGAGCATTTCTTTGGAGCTGGCACATCTGAAATATGCCTTTGTGCCTTTTTCGAAATAGAGGAAGGCTTTTGATGATGGGTGTGGAGAAGGGATTGTTGGTCATTCATGTAGGTGAAGCTGTGGAAGGAAGATTGAGCCGTAATTCTGCAGATGCTTCCATGGGACAATGCAGCACAATAGGGAATGAATAAGACAGTGGGATAATCAATGAAGCCTTTGTTGGACCTGGCAAAGAAACACACTTGGCTTTTTGAAACAGATGATTATACCTTTGATCTCTTTTTGAGAACTGTTCTTTTTTTGTCATGGTTCCAAAGCCTGACGTTAATGACCTGCAAAAGAAGGGATGGCTGCTGGATATACCTATGTGCTCACTGTTCTGCCACTGGTGCTAGTAAAGCTGCCTCAACATCAGCAGGGGTTGCAGGTGCAGAACCAAAATGGTAATTGTCTGTCCAGGAGTCTCAGATATTTCACTGCTAGTGTTGGTACAGTTGAAATAAATCTTATCCAGTGTTTAGAAGGAAGGGACAGAGGGGAAAAATGTTTCCTAGCGTATAAACCTAAGCAAAATCAGAGGAAAAAAGGTTACTAGATGAAATATTTGCCATGCAGTATACATGCAGGTAATAAACATCCCTGCTAAATAAAGGCCACTTGAAAAATATAAAGTGTTCTTTTAAATAGCAAAATGAAATTTATTTGTATTTATAATTAACCTGAGATGCAGTTCTCCTTCATAAGCAGATGTGATCCCATTGGCTGTGATGAAGCTTAGTAAGCTTCCGCAGAGTTAGTTTTGGTTCTCGAACCAGATGAACTCTGGAAAGAGCTTCGTGCTTGCTTACATATTGAATTTTTTTCTTCAAAAACAAATATAGGCAAAAAAGTTTTTCAGTACAGGGATGTTTTAATTTTTGCTATGGAATTTGATTTTCATAATTTCAGTGATATTCCCCAGATATGTTAATAAACTAACCAGAAAATACAACTTAACTTGCTGTTTCTCTCCTTTAAGGTGGTTTCATCTGGAGTCCAGACAAGGGAAGAGAACTAAAGACAGAGGAGAAATAAAAGTCAATATTCAGTTTATGAGGAATAACATGACAGCGAGTATGTTTGATTTGTCAATGAAGGACAAAACCAAATCCCCTTTTGCTAAACTAAAAGACAAAATGAAAGGTCGAAAAAACGATGGGACATTTTCAGACACATCCTCTGCAATCATCCCAAGTACTCACATACCTGATGCAAATGTAGGGGTATGTAGTGGTGAAGTACAAATGAAATCAAAACCAAAAAAACCTTTCCTGTTGGGCCCTCAGCGGTTATCCTCAGCTCATTCAATGTCAGATTTAACAGGATCTCATGTCTCCTCAGAAAAAATGAAATCCAGCACAGTTGGCTACTCTCATCTTTTTAGGCGTCAGCTGGAGTCTTTTGGTTCGGTTGATGAAGGTGGTAAGTATCATGGCCATTATAATTACAGTCCACTGCTATTAGAGCATTCAGAAGTCTGTTTCTTTAGTTTATGAAGCAATTACAAGGCCAGAAAGTTAAGTATTATTGCTAGCCTTTTATTTTCACTTCCATTAGTTAGTGGTAACTCGTAATTGCTGTTTCTGAACATAAAAGATAACAAAGTGGTCATAATATATAGTAATTTAGCATTTTTCTTCTTAATTTCCTCACTTAAGAGTATATTGTACTGAAGCATTACATTCTAGAGGGAACTCTAGGCAAAATAACATCTTGTCAAAAATAAAAATCTGTTTCAAAAGTTTAAACCTATCACTGAAGTTTTAAGCCTGATTTATACAAAGAACTGAAAATACTTTGCATTGTTCAAAGTTACTGGTGCTTTCTGGAATGCCACACTCTAGTCATAGCTATCTTCCTTTAGAACTTAGTTTACACACAGGAAACAAAACATTGCTGTAGTGCTTATCCATAATCAATTTCAAAGTTTCTAGACCTAAGCTAAAATGGGTTCTCTAAGCTATATTGTAGTGTCTCATTGATAATATACTAATGACAGATTTTTTTTGCAGGGAGTCTGAAATCTCCACATAGAAGGACATTAAGTGTTGACACCTCTAAAATGAACCAGCTTGGCAGCACAGCTGATGAAACTGCACTTGAAGCACAAAATGACCCATTCACCAATGTAAGTGCTTCGTTACCCCAAAAATTTGCTACACTGCCAAGACAGAAGAACCCGTTTGAAGAAAGCCCAGCAACATGGGATCAAAACATAAACCTGTTTTCCAAACCTGTCGACATCAGAAAAGAAATTAAAAAAGAGAAAAAAGAGAAAGTTAGTCTGTTTGAAAGAGTGACTGGGAAAAAAGATAGCAGGAGGTCAGATAAACTGAGCAATGGGGGATCAGACAGTACTACGGACTTGAAATCACCTAGTGTGTTCGGTGAAACTCATCAGGAGAGTTTTGATTATGATTCAACTAATCCGTTTCTGACAAACTTCAAGCCTACAAGCATGTTGCCGTCTTCAAGGTAGGTTTTTGCTGTATTTTGATCTGATATCTTGAACATGTTATATAAATGAAAATGTGAAGTGTCAAGGAACACTATCTTAGTGCTTTAGAAACATTTATATCATTGCTTATCTGTTTCTCAGTAAAAGTTATGAACTTACGTAGTCGGATCTTTTCTTACTTCATTTTGAAGTTAACATTTACATTACTAATATATACTGTGAATGTTCTTGGGTACTTATGTTTGTGGAACACCTTGTTTGTCCTTCCTGAAAGTCTTCTGTTTTCACTGAACACTCATTGCTAATTATTACAGTGCCCTAAGTCAGGTTTTAAGAGGGAGAGGTTTCAGGGGAAAGATGAAACGGAATAAACAAAAGGGTGAAGAAAATGTGAGTAACGAAAACAAAATGGGTGCACCCATGGGCACTTATTATGCTTGAATTCATTTGGCTCCTTGTAGCTTTGCTGAGTTCCTGTGTATTCAAATCATTGCACAAGACAGCAGTTTATGTGTTAAACAGAGTGAACTAAGTTACCTGGGCTGTTAATAAACTTTCATTTAAATAATCTGTTTTAATCTTTGTTTGTCTACCAACAGTTTACTTGTTTTCCTTGGGGGGAAAAAGAATTGTATCCCATAGTTAGTTTCCTTTTGAGCTTTTGTTTGCTAGTCAGGGAAGATACATTGTCTCTGTCTCTCCCTATATATATGCACATATATATACACACACACACAAACACACCCCAAATAATACCGTTCCCAACAGATAAATGTTTAAGTTAATTATTTAACTATTATTCATTTGCATTTTTTTCTATATATTAATGCCAAAAATTAACAGTTGGGGTTTTTTTGTTTTTTAAGGTAATGATTCATTTCTATTTAATGGCTTAAATTTGGTAGAAATTGAATTCAAAATTCAAATGCTCCAAACTGGAATTTGAAAGCTGTGAAATAAATCACTGCTTTAAATGGTAAACATGGTTCTAACAAATCTGCCTTTTCCATGTCTATTAATTCCATAATTAATGAAACAGTAGTATTTTCTTTAAAACAAATGTTTCTTGTTAACTTGTTCTTTAAGATTTTAGAACAGATTGATCTTACTGTATCCCAGTTCAGTCTTATTCATAGGTTAGAATGCATGCACTCCTGATTTAAACTTACAATTGTTTTCTAAATAAAACTAATCATGGATAGGAATTAGATAAACTGAAATGGAACTACTATAGAAAAAATTCAGTTGCCAGAAGCTCATACAGACTTCAGTGAATTATCTTCTTAGCATCTTCTGTGAGTCAGGTTAGTTCCTAGTGTCTTAAATAAAGTGTTTACAGCCAGTCTAAGAATATTATTTACTTCATAAAGGTTTTCTCTAGATTAGAGTAAGGTTAGGATGTAGCTTGGTTTGTCAGAAGTTAAACTTCTGTTTGAATGAGCTCCTTTACAGAGGAATCATTTAAATAACAATTAAAATTACATGGCATTTATTTTTTTTCAATATAAAAATGTATTCAGGCAGATGCTAGATACAAGTAGTGAAATCTTTTGAAGCTCTTGAATGCAGCAGATCTTTATAAATATAAATTTTTTAATGGTAATCATGATGGGCTTTTTTCTCTTTATTTTGTAATTAAAAAAGCTCATCACAGTGCCCGTTCAGAAGGACTCTAGTCAATTGTCCCCCCTCTTTGTCTAAGTCTCTTTTACTAGTTCTTGACTTTTATGTAAACATAAACTTTTGATAAGACAAATAGATATTCTGTTGTTTTCAAAAAGCAAAAAAAATAAACATTTTGACCTTTTCTATAAGACAGCTGTTATGGGATAATATCTAGCATGTAATAAGTTCAGTTAGAAGCTCTCAGTTTTAATGTGCTCCTGTATTATGTTCTGTGAGAAACTTAGAACAAGTTCACTCTCTTTCAAATATATCTTGTACAATGATTTCCTTTTGAAGTAGAAACTAATAGAAAATGTGCATATTTAATAAGTTTACAGTTTAAGTTTACGTTTATCTGTGAAGGATTTGTTGAATAGAATCCGGTTGTAATTTTTCAAACCAGTAACACTGTGAAGAAAGAGTTGTATAAATCTGTGGGCACAAAATGAATGAAGTTCAGTAACAAATTCAGTATGCAGGAAACATACACAGGGAGTTCAGACTTTTGAGTTGTTTTCTATTTACTCAACATGCTATTAAGCTCTTTGGGATGGATGCCATTTCTGCAATTAACCAGGCAGTATCTTTTTTTATCAAGGTGTATCCCAAATCAGTGTTCTGCTGTGAGTTTGTTTTGCACATGGATCTCCCAGTTAACTCCACTTGGCTAAGCCTTGCTTTAAGTGATGAAACAGTCCTGTGGCATGTGAACTGGATTGCTGTCTGATGAAACTCAGCTGGAAGATGTATTCCAAGAGCACCTTGTAGCAACAAAAGGACATTCAGTCCATGGGACCAGGCTAGAGATAGTGCAAAGTGGAATTAAAAACCCCGCAGCAACCTTCTTCTAGTGGGCAAAAACCTTACCAAACCATTTCCTTCCTGTGGACAGTGTGAAGGTCAGGTTCTTGGCACCAATGAGCCAATCTCTGCAAAGTTAATGGGAGTCTTTTCAGTGACTTTGGTGAGCTTTGAGTCAGGATCAAGTCCGTCCTAACTGAATGTGGTTATTGACCAGGCAGTAATGCCATGCAAGATAGGAGCTCACAACAGCATCACTGGGTGAGTTACAGAACAGAGCTGCAGAATAGCCCTTCACCCAACCAGTCATTAAGTGCTAGCTAGCTGTATGCGGGCTCTGTCACTAATTACTCTTATTTACTAATTAAAAGAATGAAGGTAGATACATCTTCCACATTTTTTAGCTGCTGACACAGAAAATGTAGAAGTGGTTCAGCAACAGTTACAGGATTTTTTTTCTCCTAAAAGCAAGAAGTATCCCAGGGTTCTTTGAGAATTACTATTTATTATTACAATTATTTATTTTTGTTATTTCAAAAAGGTTTAAGAAGTATTTTGGGAAAGCAAAACAAAACCTGCCTGGTTTGTGTATACTTCTAGTTGTCAGGAAATCACAAAATATGTATCGCTAATTTCTATTAATCTCTGCTCTGGCGAAGGCTTGTTCTGTGGCTTTGGCTAAATCACTTAAGTTTCCCTGCTCCTGATTTGTAAAATGGGGATGGTATTTTGTTACCTCTTACAAATGTTGAGTGGATAAATGAGTATTTTTTAAGGGTTTTATAGATACGGTGTTACAGTATTACATAAGTGTTAAGATTCGGGGGGGTTTATTGTCTGGTATAGGTGTAATATAGATATTTATGAGCTGATTTCTTGACAACTTAAAAATGCTGCAGTCTCACAGTGAAACACGAAATGCTGTTTTTGCAAATATTACAAAACCTGCTCATTCCAGAGGATTTATATTATAAAGCCAATGAAGAATTCTTAAGCACACAATACGTCTAGTATTTTAAGCCAGCATTTACCAGTAATAGTTCTGTCTTCATACTTCTTAATCCACTCCTTTGAAACTTTGGCCTAATACTATCTTAAATTGCATTCATTCTTACAATGACTGCTATTGTCGTGGCTCTCAAGAGGTTAATTTGCAGGCAGAAGCCACGTGGATTTTGCATTGAACACAGTTAAAGAAATGGAGGGTTACTCCTGGAAAACAAAGATTGGGTTTTGTGCCACATCCAAACCCTGCGCATCCTCGCATCCTTGTCTCTCTGCAATTGTTTGCCTTTAGGAAAATACACGAGAGTCAGCTAATAAAGTGATGTGCAAATTTCTCAATTTACACCACTTGACAAGTGCTAAAAGAAAAACATCTTTAATTTTAACGTGTTATTAGGACCTTTTTAGAGAGATTGTACAAGTTATTAACAAGGTCCTCTGAGACAGGAGACGGGTAATTAACAAGACCTACAGAAAGAGAGTTTAGGTAATTAACAGGATCTTAGGCACTGGACACAGGGAAACAAATAGTCCAATATTTAAAGCTGACAGGTTGTTACTAGTCTGATCAAATTCCAGATCTGGGGAACTGAATTGATAGCTGGGAGTTTTCTAAGACTCATTATTTATATATATACACATATTTTATATATATATACATATACGTATGTATATATCCACACATTACATATAAAATACATACACTTATGCACAGTGTGCGTCTGTATATATGAATATGTATACATAAAGAGAGATACACTAAAGAATCCTTTCAAAGTAGCACTTCCATGACCTAAGTATTGTTAAACTTAGAGAAAAGAAGGTAAAGGTTGTGCCTACATACTGGTTACACTTTATCTCACTTTCTGGCTATAGATACTTTACACATTCTAAGCAATATGGAAGATGGAATAGTGGAAGAGAAAGAAACATGTTTTATTAGGATTCATTATTGCAATTATGAATACTGTTTATTTTTATAAATTTTTTTGTCAATTGGATAAAAAAAAAAAAATTCTGTGTTGTTTTTACTGCTTCAGCCTTTTTAAAAAATTGCAACTCAAAAAAACCCCAACCAAAATCCCAAAGCAAAACCCAAACCACCCCCAACCTTACCCTTAAACTCATCCCTTTTGCATCTTTCTGCTTTTCTGTGATTTCTGAATGTGGTTATTTTCTTGAGCCTCACTCCCCCATACTGTCATCACAGGAGCTGTCAGAGCTGCCTCTCCAGAGATGCCTGTCCTAAACAAATCAGTATCTGCAGTTTAATTTTTCCCAACGGATGCAGTGTTTGAAATAAGCAATTCAGATATATTCATTTGGAAAAAAAAGCCCACGTGAGGCGCCATGAAAACATGAGGCTCCTGATAACTGTGATGTGTTCGAATCATATTAAATCGTGCAGTCTAAAGAACAGCTGGTATCTGTTCCATTTCAGCAAATACTGAAATGTGCATGTGATGGTCAACTAGATAAAGAAGCTTTTGCAAAATCATGGTGTTACCGTTAACAGTAACCCGACTTTCTAGGTTACTGTTGTGAGTTGAGCTGCTAGTAGAGTGGGTGCCTGTCTCTAGTCATTGCAGTTGTAAAGTAAAAGCTTATGTTAAAACCTGATAGCTTAAACCACAGTGGAGATAAGTTCTTAGTGCAATAACTTAAAGTTAGTAAAAGGTAAATGGCTGTTAAATGCTTTCAGTCTCGCCTGTTACAAGTTACGTGCCAGAGGCATAGTTACTGGCCACAGCTCCATTGGAATGAGCCCCAGAAGTTGCCTGATCAGAGCAAAGGGTTACAATGGCTGTATATTTCTTTTCCAAAAAAGGTCATCATTTTCCAACGTACTTTTCCAAGTCCCTATTTTCAATTTTCATTTGCCTTGTTCAGCAGTGTTGATCTCTAACGAGTTTATTATTGTGTTTGCTAGAGCAATAAAGTCCATTCTGACATTTTAACATCTATTTGTTTCTCTGTTAGTCAAAAAATGGCATCAGGTGTACTATGCTATTTTCAGAGTTTTGTTTCCTCTGTGTTAGCATGTCATTTTAACAACAGCATACTTCTGCATTGCTTTTCTTGAAATGAAAGGGTTTTTTTCTGTTCTCTGCTGAAATTTGATTAGACTTCAGTCAGCTGTGGTTATCTGTGCAAGGTAGAATATTGGTAGACTATGATAATGCATGAATTATTCTGTAGACTGTTCCTATTTGTTAATGCAGTGTGGTAAAGCTGTCACTAAAGCATCATTTCAACAGCTAAATACATTATCAGTACATGAGATGTAAAGGGAAACTACAAAACAAGCAGAAATGATGCAAACATTCATAGTCTGTCCTGCCAGGACTAGTATCATCTGGTTTAGAAAGATCACTACGTGTGATGAGAGAATAATGAAATAATCTTTGGCAAAGCTACTGCAAAGCAGCGGTCACAGTATTTGCAACATTGCTGGAGTGGGTTGGAGCAATCAGTTCTTAGAGAGATACTGTAGCATTCTTTAGTATTAATGTTGACTTTTGCAGACTCTTCACCGTCAGCCACTTACTCCTAATTAGTTGTCTGTTTTAGCAACACTGTTTTGAAAGTTCATCCTCCTGGCTGCATGACAAGATTTTTTTCAAGCTTTCATTGTCTGTTGGTGCACATTAGGGCATGTGAAATCTTTTTCAAGTGGATACACGAGGCGTATTATCTGTCCCAAGGGGAAATGCACTGCCTGTTCTATTTTCTTTTTGAAAGAAAAAAGAAAAAACTAAATAGTTATATCCAGTTTCTTCGTTAATAAACGGAGAAGCTGTGTAAAATTGATGGACCTTTTATTTTTCTGTTTCATTAGAAGAACTAAGAATTAGAGCTATTTTTTTAAGCGTTCCAGAAATGGTTCTGGAAGTTTCAATATAAAAGGGTTCTTTGGGTCTTTTGGTTGACTTTTGGATGGCTAATAGCAGGGGGTTCTAGTGGAGGTGCTGGCACAACTTTTAGTGTAACAGTTTCTTATTGGTCTCTTGAGGCACAACTGCCTAGTAAAAGGGGGAATATTTATATGCTTTAAAATACTAACTTTTTATATAAAACTGTTGTTGTTTGTTTCCAGAAACTTAAAATTCAGTTGAGTACATTGTGTGAAAACACTTGATTTTTAGAATGTTTTGTAAGTCCTGAATAATATTTGCATGAGTAACATGTCCAGCGGTGGGCAAGTACAAGTTACAAGTGCTTAAGGTACTTATACTTCTGAAAGAAGAAGGATTATGGTAGACCTCGTGAATGCAGACCTGTATGCCTCTACGTCCCTTGAGCTGTCTCCCAACAGTTCAAACACCTCAGAATTGGTTACCAGTATATTTTGCATCCAAATCCATGTCTGTTTATGAAATGAAGGTGTTTATACAGAAAACCAAAAATCTGTTAAAGTCCCCCAGTTGTTTTAACTGAAAGTTTCTGTCCTTCCATATAGTTGCATTGTCATGTTTCTGCTGCACTAACTCTGAAATATATATGAGCTTGAAGCACATGTTGTTCAGGACCATATTGAGCACTGTATTCTGAGACTGTAACTTCTTTATCTCGTGGACCCTTTTGCCATCTTTAAAGGGCTCCATAGAGAGCAGCACTATACTCATGATCAGATTATTTCTGAAGGAGTCTGGCTGAAGAGTACGTAGCTTGGAGAACAAATCATTTGCAAGAAAAGTGTCTCTTAGTGTTCAGGGGGTTTGGTCCAGTTTCTTAGCTCTTGGCATGAGACTTTATAGTAATAAGAAAATGGAGTGATAGCAACAAAACCTGATGCTCTTTTTGTGTCCTCCTGGGGTTACACAAGCTCCAAAAGGCAACAGAACATGGCTTGACAGCAGGACAATTTATAAAGTGAAGTGTCTTAAGTGATGTTCCCCAGAATCTGATTGTGAAATAAATGGTAATATGCTTACTCCATACTTGCTTAGTTGCCAGACATGACAGTCATTCCTTCTCAGAGTATAAAGTGATGTCTGCATTGCCAGGCACAGCAGGCTAATAATATTCTACGGAAAGCTAAGTTTCTGAATTTCATTAACTCTATCTGATTTTATTAGTTTCTTTTGTTTTTCTAGTACATTGGTAATAACTTAAATTGCATCCTAATATTTCAAAGTTGTGATACTTGTCATGAGAATCCAAAGAGAAATGCATAAGCACTGTAATAAGAATCAGTCCAAAGACCAAGAAGTAGGAATAGGGATATTTCGACTCCAATGCAGAATTAACACGGTAGAGATTTGCTAATTACCTGTACACAGACATTCCATATTAAAGAAACCGAAAGCTCAGACTGAGCTTATTGGTATAATGGATATTTTACATGATGGCAAGTTAAGATCTAAGGTTTCAGGACTTGGAACAGTAATGATTAATGTAAATATCCCAGTTTTAATATCTAATAGTACAGATTACAATAATCATATAACTAATATGAATAACACAAGATAAGTAAAAAGCTTTTGTTCTATTAAGAAAATACACTTTCCATACAGCATAATTTAGAAGTCTGATTCCCATTCATTATGTTGTCAGAGTAAATGGTTCAGGCACTAAAATGTTTAAATCAGCTATAGGAAAGATATTTTAAAGGTTGTTTTAATCTCTAGGCATTGAGAAGCTAAATATTTAAGCAGCCACTAGACCTAATGTTTGAATTTTTAACTACTATTGAACTTCAAAGACAGAATTACAAACTCCAGTCATAAACTTGAGCTTGTGATACATCCTCAACTTCACTGCGTTGAAGTTTCTGTACAAACTGCAAATAATAAGCATGCAATGTAAGTATTTAAGTACCTTATAAAAAATAGCTGTTGGGGGGATAAAAGGAAGCTTTTCTAATGTACTTAAATAGGTAAAGTAAGTAGTTCTAGTGTATTTAAATAGGGAAAATAACAAGTATAAAATGTTTGCTATGATTATGAAAGACATCCAAAATGTTCTATAGAATCAGATTTATAGTATGTCTGTCTGATATAATTGTTGAGGAAACTAATTGAATTCCCAGATAAGAAATGGAGTTCATGATTAACTGTTGTGCTAGATTGAAGATTGTCTGTTCTACTTACAGTGGGGCAATGTAGAAGTTGAGTGGCTTGCTTAGCATTATCTGTGTGCTCCTCTGTCTCACCTCTGTAGTTCATTTTGAATCTGCTGGTGTGATTTACCTCCCTTTTACTAGTTTCTAACTTTCTTGAAGGTGATTGGAGTGAGTGAAAGTTTATTAATTGTAAGAGACAAACTGTTAAAAATTATGACAGGATCTGGGTCATCACCTTGAAGCACTTGAGACTCCACAGTGGTGGAGAGGGGGCCTTCTCTATATGGGTAAATGGAAGAGGTAGAAAATGACTTAATTCCTTGAGGTGATGAAGAACACAGAAGCAAGAAGGTAGATGAGCTCTTTTCAGTGAGCAGAAAGAGCCAGTTTGTGTAGGTTGGAAGGTATGACTGGTGAGGAGCTGTTAGACTCAGGTATAACAATACATACAAGTTCTACACAGTGTTAAAGACAATGAGCCAGAGAAACCCAGTTTGACTGTAGTTTTCGGAGTGAGTTGGCAGAAGGTCCATTTGTTAGAAAAGAAACATCTTTTTTACTTGTAAATTGAGCAAATTTAGTTTGGGCATAATTGAGAAACAGTAATTACAGAATCTTACAATGCCCGTTTTTTACAATCACTATTCACAGTAAGCTCAAAACAAAAGAACCCAAAGCAAAAAGAAACTTTTTCCCAAGCTGTGAACATAGAATTTCATGCTTCCATGGCAAAAGTTGCTTGCCGATTTATCAAACCCCGGGGAAAAACCAGAGATGGGCCTATAACTATCACTATGAACTGTGAGTTGGTTATAACACAGTAAAAAATGGCATTATTTTTTATAATTGCTGAGATCAATGGTTTCAGAATGCTCTTAGAATGTCAAGAAAATGGCTGCTTGAAGGAGGCTTATGATGGTTGTACAGCGTGTGGGCTGTAGTCCTAGAGCCGTGTTTTCTGTAAGCTATTACCAGTAATCAAACGAGATGGTAACTTTAGGCATGTGTTATTGGGAGGAAATTTAAACTGAAGAACAAATGCTGTCATGAATTTCAATACACCAAACATGCAACTCCCCCGACTGTATGTATTGATAATTTTACAGTATTTTCTTTAGAGGTATTACATGGTTCTCGACAGTGAATTATAGGTACAGCAGTGAGAGCCTGCATCTGCTCAGGCTCACCTTGGGCTGGAAGCACTGGCAGGAAACCCTGCGGGGCTCAGCAAGGACACGGAGCTCCCACCTTGCTTAGCAGACAGTCTGATGTGAAAAATGTTATATGCAATCTCAGCACCTGTTTTGTCCTTGAGATGCAGTATATTTCCACATATCACTTCAGAATATGAGTAAGACTGTTCATGGGGTTGAGGTTTTTATTGGGGGAATATTTTGTTTAATAGTTTTTCATTTTTTGTAAGTGTATTTGAATAGCTTCATGTAAAATAAGCAGATGTGCTCTATTGTAATTGCAGTTACAATGTCTGCAGTATTATGGAAATGATTGCAGGGTTTTTTTTTTTTAGCTAAAAGAGAAAAAAAATGAGTCTGTATTGCCAGTGATTTATATTTCTAATTTTCAAACTTAACTTTACGTAGTCAGAACTTCTGCTTTTCTTTTAAGCTGCTGCTATGAAAGAGTCCTCAAACTTGGTTCGCAGAAACTATAAAGTCATTCAGGGCAATGAAAGATCTTGCTTTTTTAACCTTTCAGACAGTCACTCAGTTGAGCAGTCAGGCTGTATTATTCTATATCTTGTCTAACATGAGGAAACAGTCCCAAAAGAAAGATATCCCAAATTAACGCCACACTTCGTTAAATAGAGACATTCTTGGTTTTCACCAAGCTAATTCGATCCAGTTCAGTTAACCCATTTTTTTTGTACTCGGATCACGAAAGGCAGCCATGAATGAAGCAAGTTCATCATGTGTTTGACACATCAGTGTGAAACTAAAAGGCGGGCTGGGGGGGAGGGTTCCTGCCTTTAGCTTTTTAGACAATACCCGATGAAAGAGGCCCCTCATTCAAAACTGGTCTCCAGCAAACTGCTGCGGATCACTGTTACAAACAGGTATAATGGGAATTAGGCAGAACTTGATTCAGACACCTCTTGATTTCTAGTTGTGACTGTTTGCGTAATCCAGTCTTTATCTAATATCTTCAGTCCGGCAGATGGTTCACGGACTTCTCTATGAGCAAAAGGCTACCTGCTTCGGAAATGAAAAGTTATATGTAGATAAAAAAAAAGTAAAAAATATTACAATGTAAACAACATTATTTTTAAAACAGAAAAAAAATCGGTTCTCCATTTTACCTAATTTACATTTATAAATTGCATCCCTTCCACTTTTACACCCTGTGTGTACGGCTTACATATATATATATAGCTTATAAATTCAGACAGCAGTGATGAGCAGTCATAAAATGCATGTTCTTTACTTGAAGCTATCTTTAAAATAAATTTTAAAGGGATAGACATATATTTGTAATTCTTTACATTATTCTCTGTCAACAGACATCACCCTTGACAGGCGGTACATGCAATCTGAGCTAAATAGTAGATTCTGTGAGGTGGTAGAATGACGTTTGCAATGATGCTATTAAGGACATAGCATTTGTGAGCCAGACCCAGATGTTCAGAGGGTTAGTTTTCTTTTCAATCTTGCTGTATCAAGCGCATGAGAACATAGAGGCACTGATTTTTGAAGGTATTTGCTAATAGTTATACCAACCTGAGAGACAAGGGGACCGTTTCATAGGCCTGACACTGAGACAGTGCTGCCTTGATCAATATGGACTGCACTTTTGTAGTTGAGGAAGAAAAGAATCTGAACACAACATCATGAAATAGCTTTGCTATTTGGGTATGTGAGAAAATCACCATGTTTGTAAAATAATACATTATTTACTTAATTTTAAGTATGAAACAAATGTTGCTGCAGAAGATGGCTTTTCAGCTCTGATTTAAGCTGGTGATCTCATTGGAATTTCTAAAGGACCTTTCACCTCTAGCAGCTGCTATGACAGCTGCGAATACATGTTAGTGTGCAGGATTTTGTTGTTTTTTTAACAGTCTCATCCCAGGACCTGTTTCCAGAACATTTCATTTACAGTATCACTTTCTGCTTAGAAGCTCAAGGTAAGTCTAGAGAGAAGAGAAGAAAAGAAGTAGGGAAGCACAATCCGTAATGTCCTTTCCTGTCTTTCTTAATTATTCAAATTTTATTGCAAAAAGAATATGGAAAAAAAAAAAAATTGTGAACAAAGAATATAGTAAAATTTCCATTATTTCTGGGTATTTTCCTGTTTTTCCTAAGTTCAACGAATGAAGAAAACAAATCATATTAAATATTTTATAGCTATATGCTGAATTGAGCAGTGTCATCTAGTCAATGCTTTGGTCTGATAAGCATGCAATGCTAATATTTGGGGTTTTGTTTTTTTCCCACAGTTTTAATGTGAATCCTTCTGGCATTGAGGACCTCAGGAAAACAGTGGTGAGTTCTGAAATGTTATGAAAAGCCATCAGTAAATGCCAACTAATTGGTGCTTGACAGTTCCTGTTTAGCCTCTTACAAGGACATGTTAGGGTTCTTGGTTTTCTTTTGAGGTATCCAGAAAATCTAATTAGAAAATAATAAGCTTAATACAAATTTGGAAATAAAGAAGAGTTTTACACTCAATATGCATTGTACTTCTGGTATGATGACGTAGAGAAGGGGAAAATTAGATCTTTGCACAGAAAGTAAGAAGAAGACCGCTGCTTTGGGGTATTTCAGGTGATTCTGGAGAAATAATAGTCAGGAACTCTGCATTTGGCAGTGATGTATTAATTGTCATAACAGGACATTCTTATCACTGTAGTCAGAGACTTGAGGACAGTCTTTAGATGGCAAATCAAAATGGATGCAATGAACTGATATATGATGGGATTAATAATGCAAATCATTAATTAACAGCCTCTCAGAAAACACTACAAATAGAAATACGTTATTATTCAGAATCCTCTTTTGACTCTAAAAGTACCCAGAATATAATGTGTACTAAGAAAAGACCGGAAAAATCCACAGTTTTCCCATGCAGTGTCTTTGTTTGAAGGAAAATGTGGTTTTACTAGAATTCGTTCTGTGAATAGATGAAATCTTTAAAACTAGGGTTTGTTTTCAATCTTTCAAATATATAGAAAACAAGTTTCACAAGTAAATATGGCTTTGTACAGTTTGCTTTTGCTGGTTTATGTGAATGATTTGTAATAACATTCGATGTTATTGTAAATGCCCGAGTTTTTATAATGTAAGTAAGTGGTGGGAGATGTCAGAGTATATGAAGGCTGCCTTTGATCAGATAGTAAACTGAATTCTACCAGGCAGTTACTTAATCTCTGACAAAAAGCAACATCAAAAAATTGATTTAACTTAGCAGCTATTGTCTGTAAAGTAACCATAATTACAGTTTCTGTGTGCTTGCAAATGTACTACTGCACATCATGTGATTTATTGCTGGTAGAAGCATCGGTTTAATTCTTTTAAGAAATAAGATGTGAATTGTTTTATTTAAAGGATTTAAAGGTGATAAAAGAAATCCTTGATGATTTTTCCTTTGGAATACCAACTATCCTGAATGTCAGTTGTAGGATTAGGAGGTGGTGCTCATTTAATATGAAATACAAATTAGGTGGAGAAGAAACAATATCTCAGCCGTAGTTTTGAATGAAACCATTTGATTATTTTTTTTTTAATATTCAAGATTCCTTTCTAAGGTGTTTGAAGTCATTTATTATTAGGTTCTGCAATAATAGCCCTCACCAAGTTGTTATATTTCTTCCTTGTGCATCACATTTAGTAATTATGTTTGTATGTCTTCTACTCTGGTGCCAACACCTGTCTCTGAAAGCAGTGTTTAAATGGGAGCAGTAACCAGTTGAAAGGGCAGCGTGAGCTCTTTAAGGCCTAATTAAGAACTGAAAGGAAGATGAAATAAGTAGGACAAAAGATGTGAAAGTAGCTTAGATGATATTCCCAGAGCAGAATTCCTCATTAGAACAATAAAGAGATGATCAGAGATTGCCAGGCCTTCGTTTTATCCAACTCCATTTCCTCCGGCTGTCAGTGTGTACCCTGTAGTATTTTGTAGCTGACACAATTGTTCTTTGCATAGATTTGTTATTTAAAAACTTTTTCTCCTTAATAATGCATTGTAAGATTAATGGTTTGTATTAAAATTATAGTATCTGGCTTTGTAAAGATGTGCCTTACACATTTAAGTATCACTTACTGGCTTGAACAGAACATCTAAATTCTTCTTCATTTGAACAATATTTATTTCTAGGTACTAACACTCTTTAACTCGAATTTTCTTGTGTAATTAATGTGATAGGTTATTCCCCCTAAGGATCTATTTGGGGCATTTGTATGACAAAACGTCTTTAAAGCATATGGTTTGCACACAATTTTACAGTAAACTTTATATAGTAATTAAAGTCAGCATTGTATCTTAATTTACGTTCCTTTGCCAAATCAGCAAATGAGGCAAACCCTATAGTTTAGACATGGAAGTGTTAACGATGTCTTTTTCAATGTGTACAGAACTCTTAATACCATAAAGAGACAATTCTATTTCCTTCTTGTAGAAGAAAATGTATTAAAAATATAATGACCCCAAAGTGAATTTATTTTCTCTTCAGTACTTGTTGGAAATCAATTACTGACCAATTAATAAATTTCATTATGAGCCATTTTAATAAAGTGGGAGTTATTAATCACAATCTTGTAACTTAGTAAGCTTACAATACTGAATACACGTATGTAAACATGACATTACATATCTCAAACGCAGTGAGAAACCCTTAAAAGCACAGATATTCGAGAGCTACTATTAGAATATGAGTGATGGAGAGAGGCTGATTGATCTGTCGTACTTCAGCCTATTTGCAGTTCACCATCACTTTTAATTAGGTTTATTTGAAAACTTTGGCCACCTGCGTTTTTTAATGATTCGACATATGCCATTGTGCAAATATGGAGCTACTGTATGGAAAGAAGAGGAATGAAGCATGAAAAAGGAATGAATATGAGTTTATTATGTGGTGTGCTTCCTAGCTGTGAAAGCTTTAGCATTTTTAATGACAAGTTTCTACTGTAAACAAAAGCTATCTTATCTTCTTCTTCCGCCCTGTTAGAGGAGCAGGATTTTAGAGGTGAGATTAGTTTTACTTCATTAAAGGTTCCATATCTTTAAATGTCTCCATTTCTGAATCAGATAAAACTTACTGCTTAGCACGTCTTAACAGTGCTACTTTGACTCTCCCAACTTTTTTCTCAGTTACATGTTTCCAAATATTTCATAATATGGTTATTTCAGGTCAGAGCTAATTCTCTTGACACAGAATAAGACATTCAAGTTTATCTAGCCCTTTGTTAAGGCCACAGGTTTGTCCATCTCTGCTAATACCTGCACTTTCAAGTCATCAGAACTCATTACAGAAACAGTTCTGTTTTCCCTACTGCTCGATTCTGGTTCTTTCCTGATTTTTAAAGCAAGCAAGCAGGCAAGGAAGGTCTTTTAGTAATACACATTTCTGTCTTAAGTGCTCTGGTGCAAATAAGATGCAGCCTTTTAGTTTTCACCTGAAGTTTAAAATTGAAAGGTTCATTACATGAATAAGAGGCCATGTCCTGGAGAACCACTGATGACAGAAAATAGAATATGAAAGACAGATGAGGGCTGATGTCCTTTAGCGCTAAGTTTGCTATGATGTGCTCAAAAAGTGAGAACTTAGAGAAGTTACAGCAGGATGTGAATTCTCAGGGCTCTTTCTCTGGTCGTTCTGTACTTAACTACATAGTAGTTTCCCAAAATGGACCTGCTTACTGTTCATGTGGTTACTGCTTTTACGGTCATTAACTGTGTATACACCTCATAAAACAGTGGGATTTTGACATGATGGAGTGGGAAAACTTACTGCAAACTGGGAAAGCTATCTCCAGTTGTCCGCTCCAGTGGGGTTACTGGAGGGAACGCTATAGAGTAAATGGAGGTATGTTGCCAAGAAGCCGCTTCTGTCAAGAGGTGCACATGAGAAACATATGAAAAGCATGAATTTGTTCAGAACACTGAACTATTTAATAAAACCTGGTGTTTTTTCACACTTATCTGTAGGATGGAAATCCTTTCGACGCCACTGCAGGATACCGTAACCTTACTTACGAAGAGGTTTTGCAGGAGCTGGTGAAACATAAAGAGCAACTTAAGAAGAAGGACACCCATATTCGTGAACTTGAAGATTACATTGATAATCTTCTTGTACGAGTAATGGAAGAAACACCCAGTATTCTCAGAGTGCCATATGAACCTTCCCGAAAAGCTGGGAAATTTTCCAAAAGCTAAGATAGTGAGACCTGATGGTACTTTGTGCTGAATACATTGCGTGAAGGAAATCACACTTTACCATTTTGTCTTCTCTTCATTCGTTTTCTCCGAAGAAATTCCAGGAATGAGGGGAGGACGGGACTATGGCGTGGGATTCTTTGGTTTGTTTTTTACTCTAAACACTAGCAGGGCCTGCCAAAAGTAATATTCTGTTACATGGTCTAACTAACTTTTTTTTATTATTATTATTTTTGATGAAACAGACCGCTTACGGTGGAGTTAATAATACACCTTAAATATGTCCATGCAGTTTATATGGTAGCTTAGTGTTCACCATGTGGCAGTTTCAACTGGGAAGCCTGTCTGTTATGAATGTTTTCTTGAGTGATTCTTGGTATTATGCGAATATATCAATTCTGATATTACAGCATGCCATCAAGACTGCTGTTTTCAAGCCAGTGTAGTACGCTTTACTAAACCTAAGTGCAGTTTGTTGCAATGGAATGTAGTTTGTTCTACACGTATTAGAGGAAAACAGTGATGCACAATCTTTGCAGATTAAATGCTGTATTCTATACAATGTGCTTTTTGTATAACAATATGAAATATACCATGCCATTCCAGTAATGGCACATGCTGGAATCAGTTATTTTACACTTAAATGCTGGATGTTGTGTGTAATGATTGAACTTTGGTAGTGAGCTCATGACATAAAGTTGTTTTGAGGATCTTTTTATATGAAGTTATTGCATGCCTTTTTATATGTTAAAGTACTTTGAACAGTGTTAATAGAGTTGGAGGGAGAACTGGAGAAAAGTATGAAATAAAGATACGAATACTTTGTTCAGTTAAAGACTACTACAGTGAAAATGTAGGAGAAATGAACAGACTGACTTAAGTAGACATGATAATTCAAAAAACATGGAACTGACTCAATTTAAGGTTGAGTTTTACATGATATATATCTGTCTTGGGTTTTTTAATCTTATGACAATGAAGTATATGCCCTTAGAAATAGGCGATGTTGCTTAAACATATATAGAGTACCTGAAAAGGCTTTTCATTTAAAAATACTCCTCTATCCCTTGTAAGTACTTCTAAAAGTCAGTTTTCATTGAGGCAAATGAGAGAAGAATGTAGTAAATGTCTTCCTGATCATTTAATAATTGTTTGTAAAATTACGTATGAAAAAGGTATCTGTTATTCAATAAATTGGCAAAATATAGTGCTGAATGTATAATGGGAGGATACCGCAGGAGAAAAATCCTCGCAATGTTAAGATAAGTAGGTCTCAGTTTTAATTTTTCTTCCTAAGAGCCTCAGTTGTCTGTTTGTGTGAGAGAGTAAGGTGATATTAAAAATGTACAGAGAATAGTTTAGATTTAGATACAAGAAAACTGATTCTCTTCTCCTCCTCCCCCTCTTTTTCTGCACTTGATCTGGTTTTGGTTTGTGTGTTTTTTCTTATAGCACCGTGTAATGGCTGTTACTGAGGAGGAAAAAAAAAGCTTGAAATGAAATTCCATTTTTTTTCTTCTAAAAGACCTAAATACTTTGTCATTTTTAAAACTGCACAAATTAGTAATGTCTTGAATATAGGATCTGGAAAAGTTAAAGAAGTTCTACCTGGATGCTTTTGATGATGGTGGTATTGTATGACAGTACAGATTTATTCTTCTTAGAAAAGAAAGACTTCTTTATAGAATTGTTCTCAGATTTCATTTACTTATTTTTAGCTTTTTTCTTCTTCTTTCTTTCTTCTTTCTATTTTCTTCTTTATTTTACCAGCTACCTCCCATCCCCCTAGTCCTGTGTCCCTAAAATGTATGCAGTCTGAGTGTTCCCAGCTCACCATTGGGATCCCTTAGCATAGATTATTGTGCCTGGATAGAGCTTGAGTTACTCAAGGCCTACCTACTTGTAGTGCTCTGTATTTAGATGTTTGTAGGACAGAAATGGGCCCGCTTCATTAGGCAGTCTCTTTTGACAGCCTAAGGATTTATCACGTTCGGTACCTCATAAGCCACCTGAATGTTCTTTTGACCCACTTAAGATCTAAATGACTGTAAATTTGTTGTAATATATTTGAAGTGCCAAAGGTTATGTACTAAGTTATGGTACGTTTACAGTTGGAAGTTAGGTTTTGCACTCTATTTGATTTCAATTTCCTAATTACACCAAGATGTATTTCAGTTACTCAGTGTTTCCATAAAAATTCTTAAACGTTTTCAAATGTTTGGCCAAAGCAAGTGGTTTTCTCGTATTGTTAGTGGGGAAGTGTTGCACAATTGTTTTGAATTCCACAGTCATTTTCAAACTCACTGGTATGAGGCCATCTGTAGTATCTACAAGGATTAAATCACACACCCCAATGGGGTTTAACAAGTAAACTAACCCGAGAATATGCTCCAATGACTTTTTTCACTTGCAAGCCGACTTATAATTATTAAAATGAAACTCTACTATATTTAGCACCTCGGAAATGACTCCTTTTAGAATGTAAATGTAGAATATCAAACCGCATAATTGACTAAGAGCAGATCATTTGACATATTTGCATACCAACAACGATAAGCAGATTAAAGGTAGCGAAAAGATCAATTTTTGTGCATTAGTGAAGAAATTTAGTGAAGCTTTGAATGTGCTATCTAGTCTTTATCTGATCTGTACGTGAATAAAAGCACCTTTTGTTTCTAGCAGTTTGTCAAGAAAGGGGGGAATGACAAACACAGTTTAGGCAAAGGTAGAGTTCCTACGAGAGGCAGAATGGGACATTTACAACTGTGAAAGATTACAGAGTTCTAGCTGAAGATATAGGCTGCTTTTGGAGCAATTCTGGAAAGGTTTATACACTTCATTTTCTTCTTAGAAAGAAAATTTTATCATTTTTCTATATTTTGAGGTTATTTTTGGAAAGCATCTTCACCCCACATGTATTTTTTGAACCACACGGCTTTCAGATGAAAACATTTCACACAGACTAATTGATAGGTTGAAAATAAAGTTCTGCTTCTCCCATAGGATAAAAATGTAAGCTTTCTTGCAGATCATTTTAAAACCAGAGGAACTTGCCACTTACAGTCAGCCTTTCTTGCCCTTGAAAATATAAGGATGAAAATTTTGGACATGTCCATATTATTTGGATTTTTTCTCTCGACAGTTAGTGTAAGACTTCATCCATGCACACAGTAGATTTGAAATTAGCCTTTTCAACTGCTCTGCTCATAGCCGTGTGTTTTACTGACTTTAAGGAACAAACATGAAGGCCATACTGTAATGTTGTAAGTAACAAATTGAAATTTTCTGCCATTCAAGAAGGATGTTTAATATTTACATATGTTACCTCTTGCTGCTGTATATTATGTTTAGCTTGGTTTTCCACCTACTAATGAATGTAGCGTTCTCCCTAGATTATACATAACTACATTTATTGCTGTTAGCTCTGTATCAAGCTCTATTTGTAATTTTCCAGCTGTGAAAATGTTGCCTTGCATTTAGAAAGGTTTCGTGATTCGGGGACCTAATGAAAATCGTTTTCATTAGGTGCTAGGCTGCATTTCTTTCTGTGCAGGATGCCCTTTCTTAGATGCGTCTTAAAACAAATGGAACTGCTGTCTTAACATGTTTACTGCTGCACTGGATGTTGATTTACACTTCCAGCTTTAAAGAAAAATTATTGTCCTATGTCAAGAAAGCTCATGCTTTTTTGCTCTTTATGTATCCATTACTGTTGTAGATATGATAGAGGCGTTAGCTGTGGGCTTTTAAAGCACTCATATTTAAAGCATGTTGACTAACTTCCTCTCTTTGAAGTCCATGGTGAAGGATTATAGTGCTGCTGTGTTGATGATGGTAGATTTAAGGGTCTGTCAGCACTTTCGGTATGAAACCCTATATTCAGGGATTTATAACTTCTAAATGTAGATACAGTCACTGGAAGTATTTAATATGCAATAGGTAGCACTTTAATCTGTTAATGAAGGATTTTGAGGTTTTTTTCTGTTGAAGAAGTCACAGTCTCCTACAGCATGGTGGGCATTCGCTTTATCTTTCATAATTTGTACATTGAAGAAGCCACTGTATATTACAAATGGTAGACCCATTCCTATTCATCTTAGAAGCTTCCAGATGTCTTGTATTACAGTGTACCATAAAAAGCTGAAGATCCAGGTTATATAGGAAGCCTGTAAAAGATATGAACATTACTTATAACTTAAGGGTTGATTTCGTCTTGTGCAATCAATGGTAGTTTGTCTACATTTAATAATGGTACAGAATCACAACTGTATGCACATGTGAGAAGTATAAACTTAGAATGCATGAAAAACTTTTATTTTTGTTTCATTAGTGCAACTTCAACTCCTTTAATTTGATTAAAATGTTATATTAATATTTTATTTTCTGTCCATTAAATATTGCATGTCTAACACTAATAAAGCACCACAATGCACTACCGACGTATTCCTTGAACTGTGATGTTGATCTGTGTAATGCAAACCATGTAACTCCCAAGCTCGGCTTAAGTACGTGTTTGTAGGAACTGTGCTGTTAAGACTCCCGGACCAGAAAGAGGTGTATTTCCTTAAGGACAGCTCTAAAGCAATATCACTGTATGTTTGCAAGGTAACCATTAAGGGAAATCTCTTCAGTAGTGTCAAAACTTATAATTAGTGGGAAAAATAAGCATGTTCTTAAGTATGTTTGGTTTTATATGGCAGCTGCAGTCCCTATAAATGCACCATTCCTCCGATTGTGTGGTTGTGTAAATAGTACTGGGAGATCTTTGGCACTGCAGACCAGAACTGCATTTAGCATGCGGACAAACACTGTGCAAATTTGGATAGGGCAAACATGACGCATATTTCTCTTCAGGCTTGACAGAATAAAACCCAGCTAGAATGACAGAAAACTGGAGCATTGTGCCCCACTTCCCTGTCCCATAGCTAGTTTTTAAAGTCCCTGCAACTTTTTCCCTTTTCTCAAGGAAAAAAAAAGGTTTTGCCCATCTTCTTTTCCTCTTCTTTGAGGCAGCAATCCAGCAAAGTCTGTCCCATGACAATGACAGGTTTTCTGGATCCTAAGGAGATAGGAAGACTGGTCCTGGATCAGAAGAACGTTGTGAGGAGTCCACCCAGTAACTTGGAGGCTTGCATTTCACTGGGATGAGATTCCTTTCCTTGCAGTTAACTTGCTCCATGACTAGGTCCTTTGTACAGCTATGGACTAGGTTTAGAAAGGGTTCTTCTCTTGGAGGTATCCATGAAATACAGTGGTTATGGGAAACAGGAGGGAATTTTTGGGATGTATATGTACTTACATGCACATTGTTATGCAGGTCTCCATCAGCTGTTTCACCCATGTCTCACCGATTTTGGGACTGTTCTGTGGGGTGAGTACATGAGGAATGAGGATAGAGGAGCAGATGGGTTTCTGAAAGCACCCTGCTGCCTATTAAATACCAGTTTCCATCTGTAATTCACATCTGGTAACTAATCTCATTCCTATGCCCATTTGAAAATGAAGCCAGTGCAATTTCCCTACCGCAGAGGCATAATGTTTGTTAGTTGATACCAACCCTAATTCTGTTGACAGGGTAACAAACCAGCTTGATTAAACAGCTTCCAGTTTCCCCTGTGTGGAGTTGGGTTTTGAGTTTTCATATTTAATATCTCAACCTCCTAATAAAGGTTTCCAGGGATATTTTGAATATAGTTTATCAGTTAAAGAGCTATTGAAATACTTAGATTTAAACTAGATGGATCATTAAGGACCATTCTCTCTCCAGTTGCATTTATTAAAGTTAGTTCTTTATGGAGCCATACAGAGTAAAAATCAGGATTTCATTTCCATATTAATTTGTTTTTATGGGAGTGTTGTGCGAGCTCTGGCTGCAGCTCACTTGGGATACGTTGCCCTGTTGTGTAATACTGGGCACATTAGTAAAGTTATAAATAATGATGATGAAAAAGAAATCCTATCTTTTATTCTGCATTAATAAATGTTGGATTATTTTGTAATAATGTCATTTTACGAGAGAAAGGAATAAGACTATCTGCTAAAGAAAGCTGTTTTCTCTTGTCTACTACTTCCTAGGTAAACATAGAAGGCTACCACACCAAGTACAGCCCAATTTGAAAACCTTGTGTCATTGTATGAATAATGTTTATATATACTAGCAGTATATTCAGTACTGGAAGCCAATGCCTATTACATGGAGATTAATACAAACTATTTCTAAAATTATTATTTATTATTCTTTTTACAGCATTTAGCAATTGAGATCAGTCTTTGATAAATAGATGATGATTTAGGATGGGAAAGTGCCCTCCGTGGCTTAACACTGACAAGTTTATACTTTAAAAGTAAGCAGCTTTAAAAGGTTTTAAGGACATGCAACATTTAAATCCATATATCAAAAAGGAGGCAGAATTTCACAGGGTGGTCTTTTGTTTCAGCCTTAGAATTATCTGCTGTGTGATATAGAGGGAGTTAGTAGAAGCAAAGCTGGAGAGATTCCACTGTTGGGAAAACCACCAAGAAAAAGTTAGTAGGTTTAGGATTCAGATTTTAAGGGATCTGTTTGCCCAGCAGGTTCTTTCTGTAGCAGGGACCAGTTAACACAGCATCCTTCACTAGCAAGATCACTTGCCAGGGTGAAAACCTCCCCAAAAGTGAGAGTTTAATGGAAGGATTGGTTCCTGAGGGCTTAGATGTGAGGCAAGGGCACACTGCTTTGGCCAGCTGTCACCTCTGCTTTTTTAGTCTCTTAGGCATTAGTTTTAACTTTAGGGATTAAACAAACCGCTTTCCTATGGACGTTAGGAAATGGCTTAGGAAATTCAGTGCATGCAACACGTGGCTGGCCAGACTGCCTCTGTGGTTACTTGAGGGATGTGTCTGGCTCCAGGTCTTGTGGAGTCTAACAAATAAACCACCAAAATGTGTCATATCACCTTCTCTAAATGATTCATTCGGGGCCTTCTTAGGTGATGAATGTCTCCGTCTCCGATAACTTGCTGCTTACATTATGAATTCCCTGAAAATTGACTCCCTGGGACATCTTTACAGGAGACATCAAGGGTCTCCATTTAAATTTAATGAATATTATGTAATTTGTCAAGGACTTACACAATGCATTAAGAAAATTTGCCTCTTTGAGGGCAGAGCTTTGTCAAAATAATGGCAGCCTAATGGCATCCTTTAAAAGCAGCTGCTGACTCTCCAGCTACGAGTATTTTCTATTTCCTAACAAAATGTTTTCCCCAGTAAAGCAGCTTATTTCATTAGCTTATAATTCATAGCTTAAATATGCTTATATTTTGCTAATTGTAGATTACTCAGTAGTTGTTTTTTAAGGAACACTGGAGCACACATGCAACATGTCTTGGTTTTTTAAAAGGAAAGTCTGGCCTTTTGCATAGCAACCGCATTGGGATAAGCTTTTTTCAATACACTGTTTTGAAGGTGTTCTTATGTGCTATTTTAATCTAAATCATTAAATGCATATAACAAGAAACAGTTGAAAGCATTCATGTAATTTATAGTTTTAATTTCATTATAGATACTTGCTCCAATATTTTATAGTTGTGATTCAAAGCTACCACTGTTCCATATTTTAAGTTGTAAGGCGATACTGTGAGATTCCAAATTGTTCTTTTCCAAAGTATACAGAGCCAAAGTATCTGACATCCTCTTTTTGTGTTCTAGAAGTTAAAAATGAGCTCTGGGAGAATTAAGGTTTTCCTAAAAAACTATACAAAGCTTTGTTGAACTGCAGGGCCATTAGACGTGGGTACATAGCCTCAGGCACCCTGGTATCCAGCAGGCTAGCATCAAATTTGCTTTACTTCTTTATAAACCCGAGGACAAGAGAATAGGAATCAGTTTACAACAGGTGCTAGGTGCTGCTCTGTCACACCCAGGAAAAAAGTGGTGCTTTGTGAGCTGTGATGTTGGCTTCTTGGTGTGCGTGACGTATACTGAGTATATTCTATGATTCTACGAATACCAGGCTTATGTGTTTCCAAGATCAGATGCAGAATATTCCCTATTTTCTTATAGTTAAAAACTTGTATAAATAACTCTATTGTTAAGGGCCAGATTATTATTGGTTATAATAGATTTAACAGTTCACTTGATTAACGTTAACTGCCACTTGAGATGTTCTTCTAATTGACCTCTTCATAATCTGCGCACAGCATACTGTGAAAGAGTGCGAATTTTAACTTAATGAAACTAAATGAAAGAAACATCCGGCAGCAGTGGGGAGAAATAGAATAATCCTAAATAAAGCAAAAGAATGGTGTGATTTGAATTAAGATTCAGTTGGTAGATACTGAAGAGTATTTTTTTTGGCAGGGATTTTTATTACATCTGTCCAGTATAATTGCTTTGGAAAACTCCTTTGTGCATGATAGTATAAACTTTGCTAGCTCTTTATAAACCAAATACTAAATTAAGGACTTGTGCTTAACCTTTGTTTCATCAGACATGATTTGAGACAGTTGTAGCATCATTTTCTTGCTGGAGTTGATCATGACAGGGTTATATTTACTAATGGGGCCTTAGCTATTCTTTTATCTGTGTCAGGATTTTCTATGTAGTTTTTAAGTTCTGAACAATTAACCACAGTCTATTTAGAGCATTAGTTAAAACTTGTTCCAGTTCTCCTCATTCTTACACACGTCGATGTGCTAAACTACTCCAGAAACCAGCTTAGCTCTCACCATATTTGGAGGCTGTTCCTCTTCTTTGCTCTTTTGGATGGGGACTTACTTCCAAAGTAACAAATGAAATATGTGTTGAGAGATGACTGCCAAAACTGGGATGAAAGCAAGTTTCTGAAGGACTCATTGGAAAACTATCTTGAACTTTGGACGCATGACTCAAAGCCCACAGTCTAAATAGAGCAAAACGTAGTGAAAAGAACATCAAGGTGAGAACAGATTTCTTGAATGTAGAGGGAGGAAGGTTGTCCCCTTAAGACCAATCACTTTAGTCTTGGGGGAAAGGAAGCAAATAAGCAGATAAATTCCCAAATACATATCAATCAGGATGGGTTGGTCAGGGTGTTCTTCATCTGCAAGCCCACAAGCCTTTGCAGTTCCTGTTTGGGTTTACTACCTAAAAGTATAGTAGGCAAAGAGCATTCAAAATAAAAGGTAACATTCACTGGTAATGTCGTGTGGGACATCATCAACTTGTTTGAAAAGTTGCCTGGTTTGGAGATGTGTTCTGTTCACTTAACAGTGTCTTCCTTACCTAACCTAAAAATATGAGAACATTCAGCCAGGTCATTTGAATAAGGAGGAGACCACATTTTTCCCTGTATCCTAAAGAAACATGCAGACTTGCAGAAGACAACTGCTGTACCCAAGGGGATGATTGTACTTTGCAGTTGAGTGGGTGTGCTTAACTAAACAGCTGATATTGGAGAAAAAAAGAGTTATTCTGTGAAAAACCCAAGCCTCTCTCTCAATCACAGTACCTCTCAATATCCCAAGTTTTTAAGGTGTTCAGAAACAGCAGGTGAACAGCATTCAGTAATGATGGTCTTCAGTAATTGGAGTTGTGTGTTTAGTTGAAAAAGATAAATGTTAATTTTAGAAGGAGAGGAAGTGAGATAGTTTTGAGGCAGCTGCTGGTATTGATTGGTGAAATACTAATATATAAGGTGGTTGTAGAAGGGAACATCATCTCTCTCAGACTATAAAAGGTAACAAATAAGCTTCTTGGGTGTTCCTGTGGTAAGCATGAAAAACAATAACTGCTTTACAGGAGGCACTAACTGACTAGCATCACACTTCAGGAGTGTGTTGGATGCTGTGAACACAAACAGTAGCAGATTTCTCAGCTTTTCCTACTGTCTGGGAAAAAGTGCATGAATTGCCCCCCAAAATAAATTGCTTGAATTAAAAGCTCCTGATTTTTATTTATTTATTTCTTACCCAGAAGATAATTATCAGAAACACAAAATATCGCATCTGTTACTTCTTCATTTGATTCCTCCTTTGACTCGTCTTTGAAGGAAAATTTATTAGTGACTAAAGCCTAATGGAGTCAATGCCTTGTTCGAAGAATGACAAATAAACAGAGTGATGCAGTTCTGAAGGGCAGATATGAGGCCAGTAGAGTTCTTTTTACTGCTCAGATGTTTCCATGAAATGCTGGTTGTCTGGCAGGAGCACTTGTTGTGATGTCCTAGGAAACATCCTTCCCTCCATAAATCCCTGTACGAGCTAGCTGTTGTTCTAGCTTGGGAAGATCTACTAGCATGATACTGGTCAGCTGAAATAACCAGTCACTGCAACCCCAAATGCAAAGTGATGCTTTTCCTGAAGTGTTTTAGAAGTCAGTGTTTTCTCATTAGGCCACTTTAAGAGATACTGAGATAATGAGATCATCACATTACGAAACTTCCAGGATTTCATCTTTTTCTCCTTGCTAACCTCAGACTGGCACTTGGACAGCCGAGTCAGTGTCTGAAAACCTTTGAGCAAGCTGGTTGCAGTTTGTACAGTAGCAGATGTCAGCATGACATTTGGATTATTGTTATCCTTTTGCGATGGTACCCAACAGCACCAGCGTATATTCTATTGGCTTGCATCTCTCAACTGCTGGATATTAATTATTTAGACCATTGGAAAACTGAACCTCTCTGCTTCCCGCAGGTATAAAATGTGTTTATTTTAGATGTGGCCCTAGGCTTTACACTGTCAGAAAAGCTGGCAGCATTATCTGCTAAAAAACATGAGTCTCTTGTTCTCAGACCACTTATGAGCAGCTAAACTCAGGAGGCTCACTCCTGTTTCCATCTGTGTTTCCCTTTTTTGTCTTTAGACCCTTACCAAGTAGAAAGAAATTCTCAATAAGTGTAATTACTCGTTTTCAAACTTTGACATTAATACCAAATTTTGGCATGATACCAGGTCAAAATGAGCTTAAAAGGCTGCTGAATTCCGATATTAACTGTTATTCCCACTTCGCACTGGTTTTAATGACTATCTTAGATCCAGGGCAGCAGACCCTTACCATGCCTGTTTGAAAACAGCAATTAGCTTTGCTGACATAGAGGAAAATTTAGGGCTGGGTGTAAATCCTGGTCCCTAGGAATGGAATATTTTGGCTTGTTTGATTAAATAATCTGTTTGTAGCCCAGGACTGTTGTGAGATGGCAGTAGCATCAGTCTGTTTCTTCCTGAGGCTTTTCCTTCTTCTGATACACAGCTAAATACTTGAACGCATTGGTTTACACAGCTTCACTTATGAATATAAGCTTCAGCTATTGAAATAGCTTCAGCTATTAAAATAGCTTCTCACATTTTGGTGCGCCTGTACTTTCAATTTGGCTTCAAATCAGTATAGGCCATGCAGTTTGGCAAGTTGTAAAAATTAGTTGAATTATAATAGCCAATAAAGCAGCATACTGCTTGAACATGTTATATTTTCTTTGCTAATATAATTGCTCATTGACAGAGCCTTGGGTGACATGGTTTAGTGGGAGGTGTCCGTTCCCATGGCAGGGGGGTTGGAACTGGATGTTCCTAAGGTCCTTTCCAACCCTAACTATTCTATGATTCTATATTTTACAGATACAGTTCTGTATACTTAAGTATGTACCTGAATAACTGCACTTTTACATTCAGGAGTCAAGTAGCTACTTTGTATGCCGTGCTTATCTTAAATAGAGTTTGATTTAAAACATTTATCTTCCCCGGTATCATCTCCCATGTCGAAGCACATTTAAATCATGCTCTGTTCCTAATATCGCTTGTCTTTAAAATGGTATCGGAGCACAAAAAAGTTTGATGAGCGCTCTGTTATTTGCCCAGTTTGTAGTTTTTGGCTGCTCTGTCATTGTTTTGAGCACCACTGAAGTTGAGCAGGAGAAGCTTGGGCAAAGTCGACTCTTAAAAATTAAAGCCAAGGTCAGACTCCAGGGTTAGCAACAGTAGAAGACTGCAATTTAAGATGCATCCTATTATGCAAAATCATGTGTTGAGTTACAGCCTCAAGCCTCCGTTGGGATGTGGGAGGTTGCCTGGGTAAAACTATCAGAGGGATTTCAGGAGGGGTTTTCTTTTGTTTCTCCCTTAATCGTGGCAGAGAAGGATGCAATTCTGGCAGTACCCATCACTTTTAGGTCAGTAACTCAAGACTGTTAGTCCAGGAACATGCAGTAGGCACATCGCTGCGGTGAAGGCAGCACACCCAGCATGAGGTTTAGGAGTCATTTGGCACCTTGTCACATATTGTTGGTTTGCACAGGTAGAACATTCAGGCAACACCTCTGAATATAGAAATAAATCAGTCAAGGGATAGCAAGTGACTCACTAATCAGATTTTACTGATTATATTCTTAATATTTAAACCAAACACAGCTAAATGGGAGGTGTTTTCCCTAAGATCTTAATTTTTCCTTATTTTTGCTTTTCCTTCAGATAATTGGAAGGCACAAGCACACAGCGGTGCCAAATGGTGGCTCCCAGAAAGGCTGGAAGCAAGAGATCTCACTCGGTTTACTTGAATGATTGTGTGGAAGTTAGGAGAATTAATTTGCCAAAGAAAATCTGTTTTCCTTCTCTTTTGGGAGTGAAAAAACCACCTCATATGCTGTGCTTTTAAAGTACTTATCCCCAAGCCAAAACACTGTAGAGCTATTTTGTAGTCTTCCTACTTCAGAAAACATCAAAACCATTACATGTTCTCAACATCAGTGTGAATCGGAGGTTTAAGGTTTCATAATTTTGATCATTTTTATGAAAGCATTCTTAATAAGAGAAACAGACAGATTATGTTCAATAAAACCAGAAACACCGTTCTGAATATGTTCAAACAAGTTTTTGCATTGATAAACAAAACTACTGGGCATTTTTTTCACTCACGCAGACACACAAAAAGCGCTTACTAAAGAATTTGTACAGTGCTCAGGGCAAGTTACAGCTGGATCCTCTTAAAAACCTCAATCTTTTCTAATAAATGACTCATAAAACTATTGTAGCTATGAAGCTTTTCAGAAAATATGTATAATTAGAAGGGATTTTCACCATTTGAACAAATGTTAAGTTATTGTAAATATCTTCTTTAAATACGAGAGGGGGGAAAAATCCCCTACGTGTTGCTTTTGCAGACCATTTCTCTTCCAAACAGCCCAGAAACTGAGTTTCAAAACTGACACATTTACTACAGTAATTGTTCAGATGTGTTTGACAGTGACGCTTCCTACTCGCAGGGCTAAGGCACCACTCTCACAGTTCTATAGAGCCAAACAGCCTTTTCTGATGCAAGGGAAGTGTATGCATTTGTAGATGTTACTCAAATTCCATTGAGTCATTGACAAAGGAAGTAGAATCTAAATCCAAACTCCTTCTGTCATCCTCCAGGGTCTGCTCTCACCTTTTGATGTTGTTTAGGCCCCAAGACATCTCTTTTGCCTTCCACAGCTTGTAGGTTTTTAAGCTCTTCCTACCATCCACCTTTAAGCTTTTCCACCTCACCACCTTGAAGCTTTTCCTTCCCATCCAGGATCTACCACATTTACCGTGTATTCATGTGAAGTCAAAAGATCATCTGCTGAGGGATTAGGTAAAGCCACCATTGAGATGACAGTGACACAGCCTTAGAGAGGAGAAAAGAATGGATTCAAACATTTATCTTCTTCGTGTCCACTCTAGAAGAAGGAGTCTGTGCTATAAGGCCATTAGCAAGTCTAACCAAGAGAGCTGAATCATTTCTTCACAACCAAAGCACTAGCAGGAAAGAATTCCAGTTAATTTTTAAAATATCTAGTGGCTCACTGGGATGGGACATCCCTTTTCACCAAGTGTTATAGGGACATCATAGAATAACTGAGGTTGGAAAGGACCTTAGGTTGGATCATCCAGTCCAGCTTCCTGTATCTTCAGGCAACATCACTTTTCCAGGAAATCTGGGCTAGTTAAGTAGTTTCTCCACAGGAATTTAAGCAACTCTTATTGTTTTGTGTCTTGAAATGCAGAATTGAACTGCATAACACCTTTTAAGGTGTAAACACACACAAAAAAAACCCTCTTGCAATCTATTATTCTGTGTTGTCCTATTTATGTTAACAGGACTACATTTGTGAGTAATGGGTGTGGGACTGGGCCATCTCCTGGTCAGCTGAATGGTCTGATAATAATGAATTCAAACCTGACATTGCAGAACTCCCAAGAAGTGTGTAAAGGTAAGTATTGTCTCTATGCTGATGTTAAAGGTGAATACTACCTTGAGGAACCCAAGAGCAACCTTTTATAAGATCAAACGTGGACTATAATAACAGCTAATATAAAAATATATGGGTTTATTCTGACAAAATCCTTCAATCTGTATTAGCAGCAAAATTATTAGGGAAGTAATAAGAACAATCATGAGCTTTATAAAAAAGTTATTAGAATATTGTATGGTTATGTATTCTCCAAGGGTCATGTTAGAAAGTACCGGCTTGTAAAAAAGGTAAAACTCTTTTTCACCTAAAGGTCAGCAAATACCTATCATAAGATTAGACCAAAGGTTCAAGCCACAGGAAGAAGAAGTTTCAGTGGGCCAAGTGGAGCTGATTTAAATCAAAGCAGTAAGAAAAATAACTTAAGTAATATTAATAAGCAAGCAGAACCCCTTTAAAGCTGCTATAACTTTGTCTATATGTGTGCTCTATATATAAGGCACATGATATCTGGTGTCTATTATTTAGGCACTTGAATAGATTTTTTGTATTTGCATCTGTCATGGGTTGGATGATGATTGTATCCTCGTTTGTGTAGAAATTATAATTCTAATGGATAAAAACATTCTAGGAATTAATCTTGTTGATGCTACTGAAATAAATTACCCTAAGTAGGCTAGATATATAAGAAAACAATATGAATTCAATTATTAAACAAAGGGAAATTGTATTTAATTAGAAAATTGAATCAATTTGCTTGCATTCATCCCCATCCTTCATAATTTTAGAGATGATAAATCTCTTACACTGTATTGTTATGCACAGACAGAAAGAAGAGAATAATCTGTCTTCCATTTTTCAATTCCTGATAGACTGTTTTTCAGCTGTGGATGAACTAATTAATAATTAGAACTAGCGGAATGAAATGAGGCAAAAAGAGTATTCCAGTGCAACAGAAAAAGATAGTGTCGTCAAAACCTGGCTTAAGACTTCAACCAGCTGGTAGAGATGTTTAGCCAGGACCTTAACCTGGCTTCAGTGTGGCTCAACTTTAGCTCAGTAGCTTGACCTTCTCCAAAATTGAAAGAAAACCTGCATTAATATTTGCTAATTTTAAAGAATTGAATAGATTACAGTGAGATTCGAGCTAACAGAAATCATTCTGAGTTTGTTGAAATGTGATTATTTGGGGAGATTTTTAAAAACCTAACTTTTTAAAATTGTTTCACTCAGTCACCCCAGTTTATAGCGGATCAGTGGAAAACGAAAAAATACGAAACTTAAGGTGCCCCATCCAGCTCTTGGAGACTTCCTTCATTGTTAGGGCCCAGTGCAAAGTCTGTTTGAGCTGAAACCAGAAGATTAAGCACAACAAAAGCTAAAAAGGAGAGCTATAAACCAAGCATGAGGAGGACATGAACTGCGCTCTGATTTCCATATAAGCAAAAGCCAGGTTTTCTGAATAATGAAGGTAAATAAGCAAAAAGCATTCATCTTAGTTTAAAACAGTGGAATTTGGCCACAGTACTGATGCTTGTAAAGCATAAAGTATTTTTAATCCTCATTTTATCATATTATTTAACCCCATCCAGACTCCCCTAAAGTAATCAGATACTGGCTTAGGCTGTAACTTGCAACTTCGGTTTGAAATCCCAAGTCACTGGACTGAAGCAAAACTCCCAGTTCAGAAAGGCACGATATTTTCACACAAAGAAAGCAAAACAAAAGAACAAATCTCCTTCTGAAATAGATGTCATTATTTTGATTTGCTGGACTTCTGTTTTTTTCTAAGGGAGACTTAGGGTACTTAATGTATAATAATTAAAAAATTGAGGATTTATTATGATACCTCAAGGTATCATAAGAGCTTATGCAAAGCAGAGCTCAAATTGCAACTGGTCTAGTTCCTTGGAGCTGTTTAAGCTAAAAAGAACTCATAAGTTTTACAGTCTAGGTTTTTATGAAGCATATTATCCCAAATGGGTCAATCTGAAAATCACCATAGTAAGATCTTGTTATATTTGGCTGGGATCTGCAATTGTTAGGAGTCAGTCCAAAATTCAATGAAGTCATGGATTTTCATCAAGTCAGTGTAGATTAATACAGACTAGATCTGTCACACTTCAGCTAACAATGACCTTTCTTTACATGTGTATGCATTCCCTTTCTGAACTCAGTTACCAAGGTATCTGTTTCTTAAGCCCTACAGAGTACTTTTCTTGGGAAGAAATACTTTGCCTGTCAATTTTTCCAGCCAGTGATTATAAGTAGTCATGGTAAATCCTGCAAACTACAGTGAGACTAATCCTGGGAGAGAATGACCTGCGCAAGTATCAAGTGCATAGGTACCCATTTTTGCCAAAGAAATGCAAGTTTATTTAAGTATTTAAATCACACATTAATATATAAAAAGATGCACCAGTGAGCTGAGGGAGTTTCTTTTCATTATGTTTCCTGAGAAACTATTGGGCTAATTTCCACCCAAATTTATCATCACATACAAAATTGCTGCAGTTAAGAAAATTGCTGTTTGATGTATAAAGGGGGGAATTGTTCTTCTGAAAGCAAGATCTTATAGGGTTTGGCAGTTGTTATATTAGGGTTTATGAACTGTGAATGTTCCACAGTGTTCCTCTGTACCTAGTGGGCTTGAACTGTCGATAGGTCTCTGAATGAATCTTGTAAACGGTGGTCCCATGGGTGCACTCCAATCTTGGAGCCTTTGTTACAGCAAATGGAATAAAGGTTTTGATAATCGAGTAACATATACGCTCACTGTAGCATGTAAATTACACCACTTCTGTTTCTCTGCATTCACCTCAAGATATTTGATTAGCACCACACACTTTGTACATGGTTAGAGTTTTCTTACGTTCACTGATCTACGTGGAAAAGTTTTTTGCAGTATAGAGGAGATTATTCTTAGATGCAAGTGAATCTAAGGACGGTATTGAGCTATTTAAGCTGGTGTTTTGATTGACTGGACCGAAATAACGTGTAGACTCCACAGAGCTAGACCCTCTTTTGTAATTAAGCTGCTTACGTAGTTCTTTTAAAAACAGAAGTGATGCTGGACTTTTGTATTTTATTTTAATGAAGGAATAAGGAGAGGTGAGCATGATAAAGAGCACATTAGTGATTAGAGGGCTTGACCAAGCTCTAAGAAATTTAGGTCCTATCTTCTGTATGAATGTATAATGGTCCAAACCATCTGCTTTCTGGGAAGATGGTTTTGCTACTTGCTGTCATCATCCTGGGCACAAGGACATTCCACTTCTGCAGCTAAAGTTTTGCCAGCACTGCAGAAAGCACACCAAGTATGGAGCTGGGAAAAGAAGGAGATAGAATCTCAGTTCTCTAATTCAGTACTGATAGTATTTGGTGCCCTAAAGCTGCAAGAGCTATTGGTGAATGTTCAGTGTTGAAGCCAATGCTACTCACGTTTAGGCATAATATTAGAGCTACACACTAAGCCCTTAGAGCATGCTGGTGATGCTGGGCTATGAACGCTGGGGAAGTTTTACTGTTGACAGTGTAGGTACATAGGCGACCTGAGGAGTCATAGTTCTCTACCTGAGTGCCTACAGTTTATTCTTGTCTTGCTTTTTGTGCTTGTGTCCTTTGTCAGGGGATGGCTTTGGTGATGTGCCATGAATCATGGAGAAAGCTGTAATGAAGAAGGAAACTGAACCAAAGCCTCCATAATCAGCAAATCATCCTCTGGCCCTTGCTGTTCTCTTCTGGATGATCCTTATGAAGAGGATCAGGTTTGTAAGTTATCCTCTCCACAATGGAGAAGTGTTGAAGGTTTAATTAGGACCCTCTGTTGTGACTAAGCATCTATTTCCAAATAGGTGTGGTAAAAACTCATAGGTCCAAGAGGGCAGAGAAGCCTGTAGGGATGGGGTCATACTCTTTTCCTTTTCCTTTTCTCTGCTTTATTTGTCCATCAGCCAAAACTGACTGTGGGCTCCGGCTTCCACATCAGCACCAGGTCACTCACTTGGATGTTGTAGAATAATTAGTTAACAAGTCCAAAACATATCAGATGCAAGACAGTTGAGTGCCTATAAAAGTCTGAGAAATGAGTCTTTAAAGCTCATCTCCTTATGCTGCTTATGAAGGGGCAGGGAGAGAGCAAGAGGTATAATTTCTGCTCTTAACGTGAGCGCAGTACAACCCATGGAAAAAATTAGGTGTGAATAATAAGGCAACCCTAATTCTGTTATTTCTCGGCTTTGGAGCACTTGACATTATAAACTTATATTCCTAACGTTTCTTAATCTATAATTTGGTACAATTTTAGCACGAGGCTATTTTCTGCTGGCACTGGGAGAAGTTATGAACTCACTCTAATGCAGGTGAATAAGCTTACACCTTCAGAGAGTCACCCGGGAGTAAGCCACCTTATTAACGAATTTAAGAGTAATGATGCTGTTCACCGGTGTTCCAACAGGCATCGAGGTGTCAGCAAGGTTGGGAATCTCGTGATGTATGCCCTGGAACAGCCTGTTCTTACTGTTTAACAAGGCATGAGCTGGCACGCATGTATTTGCCTCCAGCGCTTTCTGCTGGAGCGGTGCTTTGTCGGGCTCTCCCCAAACCTCCGGGTGCTGTTCCTGGGAGATACTTCCCTGCGTGGGGCGAAGGTGCAGCACCCAGTCATGCTCTGCTGCATTCCAGGAGTGCTGCCCCAGCCCAGAATAGAAGCTCCTAACAACCAAAGGTGAGAACTTTGTTTTGTAAATCAAAGGAAAGCGTTAGTTACTAAGCTGCGGGAGGCCATAGTTGTTTAGCAGTAGGTCTGTCCTGGAGGGTAAGAAAAAATATACACACACTTCATAGAGCGTGGATTATAGATTTGCATGTTTTAGATCAAATTCTGTTCTTAGCATCAAGAAATTCTCTGCAAGCCCAAGCAACACTGACTAAAGCAGCACTGCTCTGTAGTTCCTCTGACTGAAGGGGTCATAATTTGCCCTCAATTACCTTTAGCTCAGGATAGATCTAAACTAAATCCTTGGAGCTGACCCTCCTCAGATTTGCAAACCGTTCAGATGAGCTCTGGCTTTAAACGTGGCACATCTCATACTTTAACTGCAGTAAATGTACCTGTTGAGTTTACCTGGGCGTTTGCAGTTGGAGAACTGCCGAAGATAAAAAGTTAATGTGATATAAATTTAGGGCTGACATGCTTGCACTGTGAAGGCAGGTTAATCAGCCTCTTAACATCCTGTATTTCCCCTGGCAAGTAATGACATTATGCTTCAATCACATCAACCTTTTTTTAACACTGCCCTCAAGAAAGATTTGGAAAAGATAAGCATTTCCCGTAACACTTTTTCCCCCCCTAACTTGCATCAGCTATATATGATTTATCTTTTAATGTGTTAAGGCCAGCTTAGTACTCCCTGCCCAAGATAATCTCTCATTGACTCCACCGGGAGATTTTCTCATGGCAAGAGCATTAAGCAGAACCCTGATTTTGTGTTCTTTCTAATGTGCTTCTGACAAATTCGTTAATTTTGTGTCTCTTTTTTAATTCTCATTTCTGTCTCAGTGATGCAATAGAGATAATTTATAGGGAGGCAGTTTCTGTGCTGTTGTTTCAGCCCCGCTCTAACACCTGCTATGGGTGATACATAAACAGCCTGGCTCCTGGTGTAAATTATGGAAGTGTGAGTATTGCATTAGTCTTTCTTAAACACTGTCAGCCACAAATTACTTAATGGTACCCAAAGTTAATAGGACAGTATTATTGTGGTCAGTAAGGAATGTACAATTGAATGTGGGACACGTGTTTGCATCACAGGTATGTAACATGCCATGCACTAGTATGTCATGAAATGTGATTCTTCTTCCTCTGCTTTGCTTCTAGCTTTATTCGTTATGACAGTCTTTGCGCATAGGCACTGAGCTGAGTAATTTTGAGATGGCAAGATTGCTGTTATCAATGATCCTTTCTCTTCATTCTTCATTGGCACTCACTATGTTCCGCTAACTTCAAATATTCATCTTTTTTTGCTACCAAGTCACTTTGATAGTGCCTTGGTTTAAGAAATTTAAAGCCTACATAAGCCTTGCCTCAATATTGTGGACTGCAGAAGGTAAAAGGTTTATTACACTTTTCTTTTTGTTCTGTGGAAACAGTCCTAAATTTTATTGTGTATTTGCCAATATTCATTATAACCTTTAGTAGCATAAAAGAACATATGAAATCAGTGCTGCTATCTTTGCTATTAAAGTTAAAGGTGTTTGGAAAATGAGGTCCCAAATTAGGATGCGATAGAGAAATTAGATTCTCGCTGGTAATGTTCTTTTATTTTACTCATCATGGTAGCTGTCATAATTAAATGGTTTAATTGGGAAATATTTTTTGTTTACTTCTTGGGAATAAGTTTTGGGTTTTTTTTCTGGCATGGTTTTTGCATAAGATTCATTACAAAATGATTGATTTAAAACAGTTCCTTTAATTATTATATGAGTCTAATTATTATATGAGTCTTTTGAGCCTTTTTCTTCATTACGTGTAGTTACTGACATGTAACCAATTGTATGATCAAAAGATAATTTTGCTTGAAGTACATGTTATGAAGCACAGTGGCCTTGTCCTCTTCCATTTTTCATTGAGGTGCCTAGAATTTGCATCTGCCAACTTATTCTAGTTCTGGTGTAAACTTTATAATCCTGTGATGTTTAATATGAGGAGTCGGGGGGAGTGGGAGGGTTGGGTTGGGTTGGTTTTGCTATGGGCTAAACACAACCAGAGAAATGTGCTAGTGAAGGTGGCAAAGTGTTAGGGAAGGGACCCAAAGAAAGTCTGTTGTTGCTGTCTTCCTCAGTTTCTTCTGATGTCCTTGAATGGAGAGAGTTGGGGGCAGCAGGGTAACACATGAGGAGGTATGATGTTTCTGTTTGCCTTGGGGGGCCAGTCATGCTGGTTAGACTCGTCATTCAGCTTTTACTTTCAACCAGCTCTAATCCTAAGAAAATGCAGTGTCTTATTTGTCCTTGCCTGGTTTTGGTATGTAAGATCCATCATGGAGATCCATACAGGGCTGGAAGATACAACACCACCGTTCTGTGGCCATTGTGCCTTGTTGCTGTTTGGCACTTGATGTGATGGAAGTGAAGTCACTTGACAGTCCTGCTGCTTAATTCGTTTCAAAGCTGAGGAGATTGTTTCAGGGTAGACTTTCACTCCTGTTCTCACACATGAAATGAAGATGTCTTGAATTCAAAACCCGCCTGAATTCCAGTGCCATAGCTGAGTCTAAATCCCCATCCGGGCTGATGAGGTTGCAAAGCCCTACAGCACAATCAAGCCAGCAACACTGCATTGCTCCAAAGCATGGGCTAGGTAACTGCACAAAGTATTGTCTCTTGCTTAGATCAAACTGCTGTTTCTGTTTTATCTGTATTTTCCATATCTATCTCCACATTGCCCTTTCCTAGTAGCAGAAATAGTTGCCCTACCTTGGAAACTATGGGGCCAGGTGTAACTTCTGAATAGCCAGGAAAAAAAAGATCCCTGCCCGTCTTTCAGGAAGCATTGTTTGCTGCAGCATCAGACCTTAATTATAGTAATAGGAATACAGTAACGCAGCAAGAAGAGATCAAAATCTATTAGCTTCAAGTTAGAAAAAATCACTTTGTCCCTGGGCTGATGGGTTTCCAGCATCCTCAGGCAGGAGTGTGTTCTGCCAGAGTTTGATAGCCTCATGTGTGAGGCCCATCTACAAAGCAGTTGTATTTCTGGTCTGCTTAGTAGCAGTTACTCTCCCTTCTGTCAGCTAACTCTAAATATACTCAAATGTTATGAACACAGACAATGCAAAGTGACAGAAGGTATTAAAATCATGCTTAAAATTGCTGCCACAGTGTTTAGTTCATTCGCAGTCCTTCCCATGAAGGAGGTGGTTTCTAGAAACGTTTCTTTTCTCTGCTTGCCCTCATTGCAATGCAGACTGAATGCCTCTGCATAAACAATTAATCTGACTTCTTTGCATCAGGCACCCTTTTGATAAATACTGCTGTTGCAACTTGTTTGCACAGGGTGAAGACCTATCCCTTAAAAACATTTACTTGATATATTTACATATAATTCTGCATTCTCTCAAGACCTGTTGGCAGCATTAAGTTATTCTACAATGTCAGCTGTTACAAGGTTGTGAGTTTGTTGGTGCTTCAGTGTTCCATAGAAACAAAGCACTCGCAGATGCTTTGCCATTTGGCTGTAATGTTGCTTTCCATTTAACAAAAAAAAGCATTTCTTGGATGTCATATGAGCATCAGTATCAGATTTCTGAGTGATTAGACCGGTGGTACAGGTAGATCTAAAACTGTTGCTACTGCTGGTGTGTACTAAACCTTTAGTAAGGTCTTTGATGTTCTACCTGAGTGCTTACAAACTGCTGCTACCTTAGTCTGTCAGCATTTTTGATGTTCCAAATTGTGAAAACGATAACCACATATCATTAGCAACCTGTTGCTGTTCAAAGATAAAAGCCAGTGATGGCAGAAGCAATGTTAATAGCTACACTGTTATCTTAGAGACATGTTAGCTGAGCTGTGCTGTGCGCTAGGATTTGTCTTGCCATCCATTAAAATAATTAATCAGCAAAATGGCGTGTTAATGAGGACTGTAGAGATGGGTCTGTAAAAATGATCCGTTATGCCTGAGGCCAGATGCTGTACTCACTTACAAAAAAGGAAAACCCAAAGAAGTTCTATTTGCTTCAATTGCATCATTCTTCTTACAGCAGAGTGTGAACAAAATAAGGAGCAGATCCATAAAACTGAGGCAAAGTGTAATATGAATGATTTTTTGGATGATTGTTAGGTTCATCTGAGGGAGTAAAAAGATACGGAAACTGAAATATTGTGAAAAGTTAGTTTTGTTGGTAAGTAACTTAGAGCCGTGGTCGCAACTAAATCATCTGTCAGTGAAATGTATGCAGGCCTGGGAGATAGCTGGGGAAAGAAAACCCCCCTAAATGTTGATAGGATAGTGCTTGGAAGCAAAGTGCCTAGTAACAATCAGAAGAGATGACAGATTGTATTATTGCACAACAATAAGTCTTCAAGGTATTAGAGGTATCAATTTACAGCGCTTTCTACACCATCATTACCTGCCACAGTCTGGCTCTAATCACAGCAATAGAAACCAGGGTAGCTCCACGGGTGTTTGTGACTTTCTCTGAATATTTATGAAGGTTATACGTGAAATCAGGATCTTGCTCTCTGTTCTTAGCCCATCTGTATAACCATGAGGGCCAAAAGAAGCTTTTAGTCATTATACTTAATTGGATGAATGGCCTTCAAAGCTGTCAATAAGTGGTGTGTTCACAGTAAGGTAATTAATAACGCTATTTCCTTTTGGAAGACATATCATTAGCCATTATTTCTCGAGATACAACACTGATGTCTTTATTCAAAGAGGTAATTGCAGGTTAGCCACCAATTCCCCACCAGTGACATCATCTTTGCAAACTGAATCTCACAATCTGTCACTTTTGAATTCATAATTAGGATATTTTTTCTAATGACAAGTGAATGTTATTGAAAGAAATACCTACTTTGTCGTTACAGGAATAAGCGCAGACATAGTGAAGAGTGGGGGGCTTGTAACACAAATAAGGCTTGTGAGTTGTTAGACTGAACATCTGGGACATTCAGAATGTATTGAAGGATCCAGCAAAAGTCACAAAGGCAAGCCGGCAGCTGTATCACAACCAGTGCGTCACCAACCATCTCAGTGGTATGCTTGAACAGACATGCCAAAGAGATTTTCTGCTGCAGAATTGATTAGCTAATTCAAAGTATTTTTAATAACAGATTAAGAGGTTCTGTTAGATTGCACCCGTTCAGAAAATATGTACTATATGTACATAAAAATATGTACTTTTTGTACTAAGTGGCTGTGCCTTTTTACCCTCTGAATTAGCTAATGTGCAGCGTCGTTAATTTCTGACCCTACCCAGGGAGTTCAGAAACATGGATAGCAATGGGATGCTTTGGTGCTTTTTAGTTGTTCATCCTATTTTAAAATGTATGTGAACAAATAACAAGCATCCTTCACCAAGAGGTGAACAACTCTTGCTGGTGTTGTAAAGCTGTGCAGGGAAATAATATCTATTTATGTCTGCCTGAAATCCTTAAAAAAAACCCTGTAGTTTTCAGCTATCTCAGAGAATTACTTCTCTTCTGGCATAAGCTATTCAGGGTTGGGTGTTTTTCAGTATCCTGGGGGTTTTGGAAAGGTATACATGACAGCATGGTTTATGCACTTGCAGACTTCAAACAAATTCGCACTGCAAGTATTTGTCACCAACCCAAAACTCTAGCAGGAGCTGGAACCCGTTCTATATCCAAACCCAGATATTTTGATTCTGGTTATATCTGGTTATGAGATTTTGATCCCTGGCAGTGTTCAAGGACAGGTTGAACGGGGCTTGGAGCAACCTGCTCCAGTGGAAGGTGTCCCTGCCCATTGCAGGTGGTTGGAACTGGACAAGCTTTAGGGTCCCTTCTAATCCAAACCATTCTGAGCTTCTATGATCTAAAGCTTACCCATAGCAGGAACCTATTTAACATGGCTTCTGCTTCCTTGATCCTTGCTGCTTGTTCGATTTTAACTTGCATTTCACATGCATCATCTTGCATCTTGGCTCTTCCCCTCTCAGAGCCACTCTAAGCACTTTGCTGTACCAGGACAGTGATGAGGTGCCTGTGGCTGACTCCATGGACCTACCCTAGCTGAACAAACTGGCTGCTCAAGGGTTGGATAAGAAGCTTAAGAGAAGTACTTTATAGGTATGTCTTTCCCATGCTCTTCTTACAGCAGGCCTCTTAGTTTGCTGTAGCTGCAAGGCAACAACTAGGATCCCAGGTACCATTTCAGCTGCAGAATAGTGTCAGGAGTCATTTCATATTGCCTTTTAGCTCTTAATTCTGTTCTTGAACTGAATTTTTGTCTGCACCCAACTACATATATGCCTTGGAAGAGAGCTGACCCTATGTCAACTTGTGTACCCCAAAGAATTCAAGGTGCAAAGGAAGGGTTGCAAAGGACTTCACTTTAGAGGGCTAATAGTATGGCTAATCCCTAAGCAGGGCACACAGTTTGGAACAGGTCCTGAGCAAAAATAGTTTTAATAGCCTTGGTATTCCTGAGCCAGGAGGGGAAGATTATTTCATATTTTACCTGTATAGCCTTGCAACACATGGTGAGAGCTGTCAGAAAGCTGTAAGGTAGTGGAAACTCTCTGTGGAGTTTCTTGGTGGTTTAAAGGTATGGTACTAAGCACTTTCTTCTGGTAAAATATTTTAAGTAGTGACATAATTTCCTTCAAATAGCTATCATTTTCAAGCCCAATAAAAGTGAGAGCTTTACGGCCTGTATTAACTCAAACAGCCCTTCGGAGAATGTCTGACGTTTTATGGGTACTTAGTGTCTGGTTTTCCTACCTGCTCTTAAATAATGCAATACCTAACACCTGGAAACATGTAGTGATGCCGAGGAGGAAGATCTAACACCTCATGCTTCCTGGAACATCAGGCATCAGACTTTCTCCTTTGTAAACAGTATTTTTCTGACAGAGCTTGCAGGTATCAGGAGATCCTTAGCTCAGAGTCACTGCAGGAAATGTTCAGCCCACCAGTGCTTGGGTGCGCTATGACTGATGCCATACTCCCTACCTTAGAAATTTAGGCCTTGAAAAACCCTGTGCAGCTTGGTTGCAAATGGCTCTTGCAGAAGTACCGTGTGGAAGATGACATAGAAATCTCTCATGGGAATGAAGAGATGTGATATTTCAAATTTAATACAATAAAAATTGAGTGCAGTGTCTGATCTGCTTTTCCTCAGCTGACTGTATTTGCTATCTGACTTGCTGTGTGGAAAAGATGACACTTTTCTCCCCCCTGCAACGATCTCATCTTTCTTTAATCTTTTCTTTCTTGCAAACATCCCAGTGCAGTATTTACCTGTTTAAAAATCTAGGGAGAATGCCAGCACATGGATGTATTTAAAAAAGCAGCATTCAAACCACAACTTCTTGATTTATTAAGCAGCAGGAAAGTGGATTTTCCTCTATGCTAATTCCTTGAATGTATGACAAATTGGAACACACACTTGTAGAACAATTAAGATATAATTACTCAGAAGTGAAAGTCTGGCAATAAAACTTCTTTGAATTTTGCATTTTAAACACACAGAGTTGAATCCTGGAAGTCTTTCTTTAGTAGAAATACTTGTGTGATAAAAGATAGTTCAATAAATGTCCCTTTATCCGAATGAATTTCCCAGATGATAGGGTAGATAAAATGATCAAGCCCGTAAGTGTTTTATTTGCAAGAAGAAAGTGACTGTTGAATGAGGGTGGGTTTACAGAGCTGCACTATGCAGCAGCTGTAATCAGTCCTGACTAGGGAGGACGAAACACGAGGCCAGAGTTTGCATGCGCACAGGAGGTGGGTGCAAGTAAGAGCAGGACACGTCCCCTTTGGTCATGCCCCAGTGCTCCTGCAGGCACAGTCAATCACTGCGGGACTTGTTCTGCCATTTCTACGCTGGGACTAGTGTACATCACTGACAGAACTAAGGACCAAGACTCTCATGATGCCTTCTTTCATGGCTTTGCCCAGCTGATTTAACAGGATTGCAAAATGGTTTATGCTGCCTGCTGAAGAAGGCTTGGTGTTTAAGCCAACTATGGAAGCTCTTTCAGATTCCTGAAGCAGAGCTTGTCAAAGGGTGGTGGAGCATCGCCATGATGCACTCTTGAGTTATTCTGGAATGAGGTAACTAATTCTTGGTAAAGGACCTCAAGGACTGTCTTAAAATCAAGGTACAGTAACATGTAAAAAAGCCTTTTACTTGTCAAGGGCTGCTCACAAGACTAAACATTAGGGACCATGCCCTTCTTCCACATCACAAACATCTCTTTTGTTGTGCTGCTCCTTTGGTTAAAGACGTGTTTCAGTACTGCTTCTATTTAAATCATAGAATCATAGAATCACAGAACTGTTTGTGTTGCAACGGCCCTTACAGCTCACCCAGTTCCAACCCCTGCCACGGGCAGGGACACCTTCCACTAGAGCAGCTTGCTCCAAGCCCCTGTGTCCAACCTGGCCTTGAACACTGCCAGGGATGGGGCAGCCACAGCTTCTCTGGGCACCCTGTGCCAGCGCCTCAGCACCCTCCCAGGGAAGAGCTTCTGCCTAAGAGCTCATCTCAGTCTCCCCTCTGACAGGTTAAAGCCATTCCCCTTGGCCTGTCCCTACAGGCCCTTGTCCAAAGCCCCTCTCCAGCTTTCCTGCAGCCCCTTTAGGCACTGGAGCTGCTCTAAGGTCTCCCCTTCAGGAGCCTTCTCTTCTCCAGGCTGCCCCAGCCCAGCTCTCTCAGCCTGTTGTCATAGGAGAGTTGCTCAAAAATCTTAGCCCCACAGAAGAGGATCTTGGCTTTGTTGCTCAATACCTTACAGAACTAAAAACATTGGTCCTAAGCACTGAAGTGAAGCAATTGGAAGGTTGTTTTGCACAATCTCTGTATGTGCTTGCACATGGTTTTGTGCAACAGCTGTCCTAGGATGATATCCATGATTGATGCCTTAAACATCTATAAACGTATCAGTAGAGGGAGTTATTAATGATCATAACTCATAATTATCTGCAATCTGCTAGATGCTCAATCCATTGATTATATTAAAGAACCTCTTAGAAAGGTGTAGAGCATGAGCATTATCACTGTTGCATAATGAAATAATTGTGTAATGAATATGTAATTACGTAGTGCATAAGTGATGTTAATGACGCTGCCAAATGTTAACTGTATTAATCACTAGAGGGCAGATTATAATCCCTGCCGGGTACTTCCCTGCTCACTGCCTGTGTCACAAGGAAGCAGCAGCTCTCAGCGCTTGCTCACTGGCATGCAGGCAGGTGAAGGGAGGCAGGGTGAGGAGTGGAGGGAGCCAATGCTCAGCCCTTCCCAACACCACAAGCAGCAGAGCTAAGACAGGACACAGAGAAGCAGCCCAACTTCAGCAAGTCTGATGGAGGTTGCATCCTTCTGTCAAAACAAAGGGGGGCTGTGGACCACACAGACTTATAATAGAAATCTGGTTTATTGCTGTTTCTGGAATTGTATGAATGTGATTTTTTTTAACTTGTCTCAGATTTATGGCAGAGTCAAAGCTCCTATCCAGTAGTGACAGCATACGTGATTGTCTAATTGTATGCAATTATGGATGCGGGATTGTGTGCAAAACTGTGTGAAGATTAAGGCCTTTTTTTCCTGTCTTTTCAGAGTTTATTATATGTATGTTACTATAAATTTCCCCCAGGTGCAATTTATAAGAATCTACATTTTAAGCTCACTCAGAGTCCATACCCCACTTCCAGACTCAGTTTTACTGTTAACATAAAGCGACCCTATATCCAGGACAGCCATGGCGGATCTGCCTGTGTTCTAGTTAACTTAAACAAACCAAAAAGAGTTGAATGAAGTTTGTGATTAAGACAGTTCTTGCCTTTTCCTCCAAACTGAGCCATGCTGATAAAATCAGTAACGTTTCAATCCTTTGGATTTTTAAAGGAGAGGGAGACTAAATATAGCCATGGAGGCCTCTCGCTCAGCCTGCTGACCCTGAACCAAGTGACTGTAGGTTGCGCTGACAACAGCCCCATTGTGCTTTTCATTAATCAAACCCACTGAGCCAGGTAAAACTTTAAACAAGATGAATGGGCAGCATTTTTAAGAAGTAAAATAACTCACCAGGCTTTGGATGTGTTTCTCTTTAATTAGTTTGATGAGCGCAAAGTCTGAAGCCTTGTCAAACACCCAGTATTAACTTCTGGTGCTGACGTAGGAGGGGAGTGTTGCAGGGGTAAGAGAATGGGCAGGTGAAACTAACTGAATAAGAGATCTTTTCTGCTGAAGCCTTTTGCCAGATGAAAAGAATCATTACCACAATGATACTTCTAATTATACTGTCATTAGGGTACTACTGCAGGTTCCTATGGTGCATGAAGCTCTACCTCTTTCAACAACTTGATCCAAAAAGGGTAAAATACAGGTATTAACCCTTTCACTGGAAATAAAGCTGGATATGGAGGCAAGCTAAAAGAAAAGAGTTTATTTTAAAACCAAGCCATCATATTTTTGAGATTTATGTAAAGTTCACAAGGGCTTTTTTTTAGGTTCAAGTAGTAAACAATGCTGAAGAGTAAATTACCTGGCCACTGTGCGTTCTTGCCAGAGGCCGAACATGGAGGAATGATGATGTGTGTTTCTCAAAGGGAAGGAAATGTGCTTTATTGTTGATCTAATTAATTGTTGCGTGACTGGAAAATGTGAGGTGAAGTTTCTGGCACTAAGTTGTTGTCCAAACCATGGAAAAGGAGCCAAAAGCTGATAATGCACTGCGCTGCAGACAACAGTGTTGTTCAAGGCCACTTTCAACTTGCAAAGCAGCTGTTTAACCTATGAAGTGAAAAGTACTTCCACTTTTGTTATAGCTTCCTTGCTGCAGATGATGCTATAACGTAACCACAACTCACTTTTTAGTTTGGGGCCTGGGACATTCAACTCCTGGATCTGAAAGGGATCCAAAATCACAAGCATGCTGGCAGCTGCAGCCCAAGGTGTAAAACATTATGTGCCATTGCATGCTGTCATAAGACACCTCCTACCTAGTGCTTAAATGCTCTTAGACTGTGGATCATATGCCCAAGTTGACCCAGCACCCTTTTATGAAGCTGACCTGGAGAGGAACACCATTTCCTTACTCTGTTTACTGCAAACAGTGTATTTTCTTACTGTCTTGGATGGAGTCTAGCTCTTACTTTGTTCTTCAGGAGCAGATGTTGGGACCCTAGCCTGTTCTGGCAGTATAGAACGAAATGGTGTCATCTTCAACATTTCAAGAGCATGGGACTTTAACCTCCTGGGTTCCACATGTACAGAGTTACTAGAGCATTAAGTAGGCTGCAGCTCTCCCATCAGGACCACCTAACTCCATGAGGGTGTCCTCAGGAGGGGCTGCTTCAGGTATATAACTTAAGCGTGTATCGGAGATCCAAAATCAGAAGTCTATCATCAGAGAAAAGGGAGAAGATGCCTAGAGAAAGGACACTTGACGCACTGAATTATGCCTGTGGCAGGTGGCATGAATCTTGGGATGAAATGACAATCTTTCAGTGGTAGAAATTGTTCAAGGTGGGTAGATCAGAGTAACAGATACCACAACAGCAAAATACATAGAGGCAAAAGGAGAAAGGACAGTGGGAAGAAAGAGATGCATTTCCACAGAGGGGTTATAAAACTAATGGTATTCATGTATCCCTGTATTTTGAGGGAATGGCCTTTTTGTGGTGCTCAGACAGTGACAGTGCAGTACCACAATGCAGATGATGGCGTTTTAAAGTGAGGATGTGGCTATGGAGGTTTTGTGAATCCCAATCAGCTTCTCTTTGATGACTAAGTAGTTATTAGCCCTTTTGAGACCGAGTACCATTTGGATAATTGGTGAGTGGACTTTGACCTGAAGTACTGATAAACTGGAGGGAAATAATTCAAAATTCTTTTCAGTTTTACTCCATACCGCTTTTGTTTCATGTTCACACAACTCATTCTAAAACATGAATCATTATTTTTCATAAGAGAAATCATAATTGGCATAATTTGAAGAAAAAAAATAGTAACACTTGTTAATATGGGCAGAATTCAATTAATAAAACACCAAACCACATACTGTGGCTGATTTGTTTCTAAAATATCCTCTTTTCTACTTTAACAGGCAATTATATTGTCTGTGGCGGTCAGTCTTTTAAAAAGACAGCAGGGTTTATCCCTTCTGCCCCAGTTTTTAGATCTTTGCTGCTATCCACAGTTTGAAAGCCAAAAGACTTCGGTCCATTATGCCTGAGACTGGTTGGGCTTCTGTCTAAAGGCACGAGTGACTTCAGGTATGGTCATAGAGTTTTACTTATTTAAGTGACATTGTGACATTGCCTGGCGCTGCGGAAAAGAGGGTTTCACTGGACATTGAAAGTAGAAATCCTGGGACACTTACTCCAGGCTTTAATGTGATGATGAGGAATACTTCCAGTTAGCAAAGGAAGCAGCCACATCTGTCACTATTGCTGAGAAGATTATCTTGGCCTGCAGGACCTGTGTCTCACTTGCTAAAGCACTGGTGGATTTCCCATGAGGGTGTAGCTACACATCCTTTTCAGCCCCGTGAGCTAGGCTGTTCATGTGAATGAGCCCTATGCTGTTTTTAGAGAAAGCAACTGCACTGACACAGACCTAAGGCTTGCAGGATTCCGGCTAGCTCACCTCCTTTAGACTTGCACAAGCAGCTGAGCCTGCAAACCCAAAGGAATAGTGATTACCAGCAGGTCCCTGAGCTGGAGGAGAAAACACAGCAACCAAAAATACCTGTGTGCAATAAAATACTAGCTCTATTTTTACTATGAAATACAGTACCCAGTATAACCCTACATTGTGCAGCCTTTGGGGTAGGGGTGGAGAGAGGTGCGACTGGTTAGCATATGGAGTGCTTTCCGAATTAGTTAACCTGGTCTAACTCAGCCTTTAACTGGGTCTGACTTAACCTCTGTCCTCCACTGCACCAAAACCTTGAGGAGATAAACGTTTTCAGCTGAGCTTTAGAGTTCAACATCTGCCTTTGTAAAGGACCATAAGGCCACATCACATTTTTGCAGAGTATCACACAATAAGAAAGCCTTTTAGAATCTTTTTTTTTTCTTTTTAAACTTGGAGTGGTGTCAAATTATTTTAAATATTCAAAATATTTTCACTTACCAACTACTGTTCCTTTCAAAAGCAAAGCAAATGGTTGTGGGCAGCCCTGAAAGTACAGCATTCTTTTCTCCCTAGCCTATCCCTGTGTGGAATCCTGCTCTGTAACACAAGGTCTGCTTGGCCTTTCTGTTTCCCTCCCGTCCGCTCTCTGCTGATGGATGTTGATCCTACTCAGGGATAAACCAGCTGTCGTGGTGACTTAGGCATTGCCACTCTCGGAAAAGGAGGGGAGATTGTAGGTGAGTACTTCAAGAAAAGAGACTGATGAGCAGCACCCTGAGATAGCCTGAGGTGTCTTTTTGTTGGCTTTATCTTAATACTTGTTTGTAAAGTGAAATCACACGAAGATATAAACTCACAGTTTAAGTATGTCCTACCTGGGAGAGTTCCTCACCCTTAACTGCAGGCATAATAAAATTACTTAGTTCTTATCTCTTGAAAAATCTCTTTTTACCCATTTTTTTTTTAACCACTTTTGGCTGAAAAGAACTTTTTTTCTCTCCTATTTTTCTTATACTCTCACCAGTGCTACCCTTTAGTAAACTAATTTCCAAGTGCAGGAATTGTAATACTGCCTTCTTCATGAACTGCAAAATTACCTCAGTTATTACCTGCCTGGTTATTTGCTTCTGTTTAGTTAGCAAGGGGAAAATGGTTTACAACTTTCTTTAGACAATGTTCCTCTTTTTCAACATTTATGGGTCCTCTGTTGTATATAACCTTCCCACAAGATAAGAGTTTAATAAAGAGCACTCCGATTGTTTTAGTTTCTGTATGTCTGCAACACCTATTTTGCTGATTCTTGTAGATTTAAAGGTGATTTTACTGTAATTTTTAAATAAAAAGGAGATATGAAACTTATTTCTAATATAATTAGAAACCTAAAATGTAAGTTTGCTCCCTGAAAAGTATATCTTGGAGCTCTTTTGCAATACAAGTTAATTAACTGGATTTAGATATTTGCAAGATGATATATTTAATGGGATTACTGCTCATATAATGTTCTCAGTGACTGATTTGGAATCTAAGCTTAGGGAACAGAATACTGAATTTCCAGCTCTTTGAGAGTTAATGTTGTGTTAAAGAAAAGTACAATTTGAACCTTATTGTTCATGAATAGCGAAGTTATTCTGGTGAAATAGAGCCGGTCCCTACAAGGGCTACACGAGGCAGATGCATGAGCAGGAGCGCGCAGAAACCGACATTCCTGCAAGCGCTCGGGGTACAGATATACCCACACCTGAACTCCTGGCAAGGTCAAGGCAATTGCGTATCTCATCAGAACATAATGGCCCTTTATTCAGACCCTGTCTCTGTAGGATCAATTAGATGCTCTGCTCCGCGGGCTGAAAAATAAACACTCGTGTTTTCATTTGTATTTAGAAGGAAAATGAAGACATATGGCAGCGTCCTTCCAACCTGCTCCTGTCGTGATTGGAAGCTACGGCTCATTTATGATTGTCTTTTTAATAGAAAACAATGGGGAAAGTTACTTGCTCTGGGGAAAACTACAGTAGCCCTGACAAGGAATATTTCCATGTGCCAATATACCCCACATTAGTGTCTGTCTTCTTCTTAAGGCAAATACATTTCTGTGTGTCAATTTAATTCGCTACAATGTTAGAGTTCCACTCCTAGCACAGGATTTCTCTAATGAACACGATAATCTAAATCTTACAATCAGAGTACTACTTTTAAAAGAAATTTGAACATTTTTTGTTTAAATGCTATTAAGTGTTTCAATATTAGCTCAGTCAAATAACTATTAGATTGGGGAATTTATAGTCTCACTTTAGTGGGTGGCTATGGAGTTCTCTAGTTCTATATTGTAATGTTGCTTTTCTTTAAAGTAATTCATAAGAAAAATGATAATTCATGTTTAACCAACATGGATTTTAAAATTTAACCAGTGTTCAAAGGCTTCGGGGAGTTCGAATGTCTTAACATTTTTATTTGGGAGAGTAGTTTTAATTTTAAGCTTTGGTAAAATGAAGTCTAAAAGAATTAACTGGGTAAAATCATTCAGTTCACAGTGGTTCCTGCATGCACATGCTGGAATGCAGAAAAAAGTCCCATGAAGAGAAGGAGGTACTGCATGCATCTTCCTCAAATCAGAGCTGAATACCATTGGAAATGATATGTTTGTTTGGGGGAGTTTTTCACCAGTTTTAGCTTCTTTTTTTTAACATATTTTGCCTTTCACATAAGAGCCCTGGTTGTGATTATGTACTTTGATCAGACGGTTTTAGTGACATGGATGAGAAACAGAGTGAGCTTACCTGTATGTGCAGAGTCAAAAGTGAGCTGTCAGTCAGAGTCGTGCCACAGCAACCTTGAAGTCTCATGTTTTACATGATTCTTATAAGTATTTCATTCTGAGTATTTTAGCACTTGAATAAACTGTTCTTATTAAGCTGAATTTAGATCTGATTATGAATGCATAAAAATATGCCTGTCTATTTCTCATGATTTGTCTGTAGTCAAGACAACTGTGGAATGTGCCTTATAATACAGGACAATCACTAAATAGACCACAATAGATTAATAGCTTACAGAAACCTCTTAAAATATTCTCAGCTCATATATTAGTGTAGAGTTTGTGATCTTAACATATGATATTCTGTGATTTACCAGTAAAGGAATTTGAATTGTGTCTTTATATTCCTGCCCTGTAGCATGATGTTCTTATTTCTGGCCGGGGCTTTCACTGATGCAAACCCAGATACTGTTTTTCCTGGACTGAAGAGCAATGCCACTGTACGAGGGGGAATTCCGGGGCTGAGAAAGAGGTTTTTTCTTGGTTCTTCAATTTATCCCATGCATATTATCTCTGTGTGCATCATAGGAAAAAAACGACCATTTAACTGCTTTCTTCCCAAGCGTCAAAGTGACTTTGTGAGTTTACAGAGTCAGGGGTTTGTAGCATTAGGCTTTGATCTTCAGGTCTTTCCAAAACAGAACGAGTTGTGGAAATAGCAAGCAGACGTGTATGAGTGCACAGCAATATTGCATGTCCAGTAATGGCATCTGCATTGTCAATATGAAAGTATAAGGAAGATTTCAGGTAGGCTGCATTCAGTGAATCAACTGTCACTCGTCAAGGGCACTAGAACAAGCAGTCGTGGAGCTTTTCTTTTGCTCTCAGTATGTGGAATTCGTGTTCTCCAGGATGAAGTTACAGTCATAGGTACAGACAGCAGGAGGATAAGGAACTAATGCTGCTTGGAAAAAGACAGAGATTTGTTCAAGGTATGTGAATGAACTAAGCAGAGGATGGTACATGTGATTTAGCGATGTTGATACCAGCTGTGCTTGGGGAGTTTCTGTTAGCTAAGACTCAGGGCAGTTGTTTGTGAAGTTATAAGAGCAGTGAAAAACATATTACAATGAAGTCCCATTAATTTGAGTAGTCTATTCTTGAAGAGAAATATAAAATGACATCAGACTGGAGGAACTTTGAAGAGACTGTGTACAAGACAGGCTCTATCAGAACGCATCTTCGTCGGCACTGAAGTACTTTGAGAAGTCAGGTGCTGCCAAAATGTCTGAAAATTTTTTGACAGTATCAGAATAAATGTCTTGGAATGAACTGATGACCCTGTTTTGCCTTTTCTATCCATCTGTTAAATTTTGGTGGTTTTTTTCACTATTCCTGTTCATTGAAAGTTGAACTGATGCTAAGTGTGATGAAATGTCTTATGTCTAAATTAGAGTCATTTTTCTCCAGTTATAGAAACAATAGTGGTCACAAACTTATCTCGACAGATGTATTTTACAACCGTCTTCTATCTTACATCTTCTATCCACCGACAAGTGAGAAAAGTCGAGTTGTACTAGTGAAAAAGCAGTATCTGAAAGCGCCTAAAAACTGTGTTGCTGTATTAATCAAAGAGTAATTTAATGCTGTACTAATAACAATTCAGGAAACAGAAATTGAAGCTGGAACATTTGTGAAATTACCATCCATTACACATGTCAATTGACAGCTCACACCAGGAATTAATTGATATGAGCATGGGATCTGGCAGTTATGGCAAAGAACGATGCTCTTCTCAGAGAAGAGGGAACATGCAGTGCTAGTGCGAGATGACAGCTTTCTCAGCCTCCTTGGTAAATGGTATGAATTGTTTTTCAAATGCATCATTTACCCTCACAAAGAGCTGTTGGGGATCCTTGGATCAGGCCTGAAAGCATTTAGGTATTCAGTGTCTCAATTTCAGCCCAAATATAACGTACAAATGGAAGAGTTCATTCGGAATGCATTTGGCAGCCCTGGGCAACTAGCTTTTCCCAAAATGAGAGCCTGTGGAAAGCTGTTTTCATCTTCCCAAGCCACTGGCCTCATGGACTTCAGCACAAATAAGTCTCCAAATAATGAATCTGCAGTTCGGTTTCTGGCCAAGGCGAACAAGCACACGTTAACTCATTCAGAAAGGAGATGAAAAGCTCACATTCAGGATGCATTAATCTGAAAACAAGTGTACTTTTGTGTCTGGGGAGTATTATTTTCATTGCCATCAATTTAGAACATAGATAGACTGTGATTCTAGCTTCACTATCAGGTTGCCCCACAGGCTGAGACCCCTCCCCAGGCCACTCTATTTAATTTAGACTAATCTAAAGCTAAGTGAAACTTTGTTCCCTCTCTGATTTCTCCCTGTGATGAGGAACACTCTGATTTCCCCTTCCCCAGTGACCTGCTCAGAATGGCTGGGGAAACAGAGGAAGGAATGGTAGGCAGGAAAGTGACCCCCAGCTAAGGGGAATCGTTATTTGTGCCAGCTGACAACCTATTAATGATGGCAAAAGTGTTCAGTCACTTCTCCCCTAGCAGTTGTTCTGTTGGTTTGAAACTTCCTTCCCTTTTACATTACTCTTTTGAAGGTAGTCTTTGGGACATGAATTTTTCAGTGCATTGCATGTATGAACAAAGATAAATCCCCCTCACATTAGAATGAAATCCAGTACTTAATGCTACTCTTACCCAATTCTTTTATTCCTGCATACACAGTGGAATTTGGTGTGGCAGGAATTGGGCCCCGTATTTTTCACATTGGTTTGTTGTGGGGTTTTTCTATTATGAAATAAAATTCTCAGTAGGCTGAAGGAAGAAGTCAACAAAAGAGGCCTCTGATTCCCATAGGCAGATGCACTGAGGGCAGTACACACCCCTCATTCTCAGCCTTCTTTTAGAAGAATGTAATCCTGAAAGGGGAGAAGAGGTCTATGTGCATGTGTGTGACTTTGCATGGGCATGCACAATACAGGGTTGAGCTTTCATGTTCACTGGTACTTTCAGGAAGCATGCAGTGAGCGGGGTATATGTATGTCTCACAGTTGTTGCACAGTCTGATGATGATAGCAAGTGTGATACCATTCACATCCTTATTTCTAGACAAATTTGCATTTACTACAGCTGCTCTCAGGTCTCCCCTTAAGGAGCCTTCTCTTCTCTAGGCTGAACCAGCCCAGCTCTCTCAGCCTGTCTCTAGAGCAGAGTTGCTCCAGCCCTCGCAGCATCTTCATGACCTCTTGCTGCACCAGGTCCATGTGTAATATAACTGTGTGTCTGTCATCTCATTGTCCTCATAGATGATTCATTCACCTATGTTCTTGACCTCATTTTGGTCTAATGACAAAGATCATGGACAGATAACTAGCAGCAATCGTGCTACCAATTTAAATGAAAAGAGCCTGATTATGTTTCTCATAAACGTTTTTGGTTTTCTGATTTTGATATGTGATGCAAAAAAGTCAGAAAAGATCTTGCTTTTGTCTGGTGGCCCACAAAATTTGATGAACAAGACTTTTATGTGTGTGAAACTGCCAAACTGGAGCCAGTGTTGGAACTCTCGAGGGGCTGAATATTGAGCAAAAGAGAGAAATGAAACAGCTGAGTTACTACGCTGAGAAACATATGTGCCGTACTTGCACATTTACCAACGTTCAAAAGAGTTTCTGATATGTAGCTGCTCTCCTGAAAATTATCTATATGGTTGCCTGGATTGTAACATATCTGCAAGGGCCATTTTGGCTGTCAGGTAAATTGTACAGCATTGCCAAGAAATTTATGGGTAGGTGTTTATCCCTTAAGACGGAAACCACCTCTGAGGAGCTCTACCAGCCTGATGGGTGAATAACAAGCTGTTTGAACACTGGTTGTATGTGTATGCCCAGGACAGCAAAGCAGCCTTTCTGAAGAAGAGTATATTTATAATGTTTCATATCATTTTCTTAAAGCCCCCAAGAAATTATCTTGAAACAACAGCAACGTTGTCACATGTAGTAAAGCCAGGAAATTCAGAGTTAGGGCTGACGCTGATCCTACTTCACGCGGCTGACAGCTCTGAGCCTAATCAACCATTTCACCACTACCACCTCAATTATCTGAAACCTTGTCTTTCAGTGAGTGATATGTGCTTAAATTAATCAGGCATGCTACACTGGCAAATTCTCCTGCATGTCCTCTCCACTCCCGTAGAAATCAACAGACAGACATCAAACAGCCTTTTCTAGGGAAAGATTGGCCTCTCCACGGCAGAAACCAGAAATAGTTCCTCCAGCTTCAAGAGAATTAGATGGGGTTTGTAGTGGTGTATCTGCAGAGATTTTGGCCTTTTATCTTGAAATGCAGAGTTCTGCATTGTGGCAAGAAATGACCAGGAATGCTTGATGCTTCTCACATTTCATTTTCCCAGGTGTATGTATTTGATCAATATTTCATATTTAAGTATGCAGCATGTGTTTTGTGTTGAGAGAAAACTGCATTATTAAAGGATGGTAGAAGAAAACTAGTGTCAGAAACAAAGGAATAATACTGTGAAGAGTATGAAGGGAATGTCTACAAACACCGAATGAGGCTGTCTAAAAAGTACAGTTGATGAAAACATCACTGATATCAAACATTCACATTGACTTTGGTGAACACTGAATTTGATGCGTGTTTTGCAGCCTCCAAAAGGGCTCTCACACTTGTGGAAACCACTCCAGACGCTGCAGATTCAGTGATAGGCACAACAGTGAGGACACCCGCTCCCATCCCTCCTTCTGTCGTCCCCCCCCCCAGCACTACTGCAGCAGGATTCTCCAGCCTGGTTTGAAAACTCAGTGGAGTCTATTTTGTGACAGACAGACAATGAGCAACTCCTGCAGAGTCCTACTGCTCCAGCTCCTGGTAACATCTATGGGGCTCTCCTGGTCTGCACCAGGGGCAGTTGGCCAGAACCAAGGTCCAGCTTTCTGGTAAGTGGCCCGAACATATGAGGCTTCCACTTTTCTGTGCCCCCACACTATTTCCCTGTTCCCTCTTCTTCCACTGGCTTTTCTCTGGAGGTCAAGGTGACACCCAAACTTTCTCTGATTGTGGCCTGTCTCTTTCCAAATGGACAGTTATGTGTTGTTTCTGTATTCTTCCTATCTATCCCTTCTACTTTTCTTTCAGGTAGCTCTATTTGTTGTTATCACATGTTTTTTTTCCCATAAATATTCTCTTTCAGCTCCTGATACCACTTTTTGTTACCAGAGTCATACATTCTGCCCCTTCTCACAGTAATCTCATGACCTTCAGGTAATATACAGTACTAAAATAGATGAAGTCTTTTCTCTTTCCTCAGCCAGCACCTAGTTTCCAGCCAGGCTAACATTGTATGCCTTGGGTCAAGTTAAGATGAGTTCCACAGAAAAGATATTTCTTTCTCCTTGGTAACTTAAGATTGCGATTGAGAGCCAAGGGTACAATACTTCAAGAATAGCTCTTCATGTAACAAATCCAGTTTGACTGTCAGGAGCACAGAACAACCTTCTAGCATTTTGTCAGAGATTCAAAAGTATACAGAAAGGGTGAAAATGATGCTTATACAATCAGAGTCTTAAAATACAAGCAGTTGACTTATTGTAGCTTTTCTTTCATTTGCTGTCTGTGTGGTATGCGAGGGTGCAAGTAAATGAAAACTAAGCTTGGTGGTTGAATGCCATGACACTGCTTCTTGCTTTTAATACTATTGAAATTAAAACCCAGAGACAAAGTAAAATAGAAAGGTCTAAAGCTCACCGGCTCATGTCTACAAACATCAGAGCTCCCTTGAGCATGGAATTTTCGTCACATGAGAAATCCTGAGATTTCAAAACTCAGTTTCATCACTCTGTTAAGTGCCTATGCTGTCACTGCTAACTTCTTCCCATACACAGGACCTGCTTATCAAGTACTTTCATCTAGATGGAAGGATCTTAAAGTCCTTTCCAACCCTAACTATTCTATGATTCTACGATTCTACGACATGTAAGGGGGCTGAGCAAGAGCAGTACCTGTGGTTTATAAATCAATAATATCTAATTTACCTATATGAAAAAAGGAAATGTATTTATTTGTGTTGTAAAGGATACTTTTCTTGTGTTACTGTGTTGTAAAGCATACTTTTCTTCAACCTGTCATGCAACAACTTTAAAAGCTTGACAGTCTACCTAGTTCCACACCATTCTACAACCCAAACTTGTGGTTGTATCTGCTTGCAGCCAGACTTTGTGCCCAAAGTCATTTGCTTTCACCATGAAACAAAAGTCATACTCTGTGCAAACAGAAGGACTTTTGCCAGTTATGCCACTAGAGGGTCAGGTCCCCATACATTTACATCTGCTTTACCATTTTAAATAATCCAAACCTTTAGATCTATCCAAGGGAAGAATTCACTTAAAAGTCCAAAACCAGCCATTTTTCAACCCAAATAGAAGCATCTGTTTTTTTTTAAAGTCAAATAATATAATTTACCATGTTAGATAAAGTGCCAGATACTGTAATGGAATAGGACAGTGACAGTTACATTAGGAAGACCTCTTTCTTAGCTCTCTTACCCACCAAGCTGTCACTACAGTGTTAGCCAGTGTGTCATGATGACTCCAAGTGGAAGATGTATCAGTGTGTTACAAGTGGTGTCGTGTTAATAAATACCATATGCATGTTATCTTCTTTTCCCTAAGAAGGTCTAAGGGGAAGGGAAGTATTTGGTGGAAATGATGTTTAGTCCTGAAATTAACTTCACATTGGGAAAGAATGAAAATTAAAGCTCACCTGAACATAGAAGGAAATGCAGCCAATCACAGCTGAAGGATTAGTAAAAAGTGTTAAAAATATTATATGAAAGTTTTAATTACACATAAAATTTAGAAAATGCCTGGTAATTGCAGTATATTGATTCCACTTTTTTTTTTCCTTGAAATGCTAAAAGTATTTCAACACACACAGAATCAATAAACATAATTAAAATATGAGCTCATCAAAACAGTAATTAAATGTACTTAACAGCTTTTGTGGCTTTTCTCCATATGGTTACTGTGGGAGTGTGAATCTGGCTTGCTAGATAAATGTAACAAAATAAAGTGAAAGCCTGGGAAAAGATTACTGTGGTATCATAAGCAAATACAATAAAGTCTAGCTCTATAATAAGTTCCAATAAATCAGAAAGTTGACAAAGGAAGCAGTGTTTACAATTATTAGAGAGAAATTCTGGACATTTTATATTTTTATGGGATTAACACTATCATGGACTTAATGTAGAAGCCAAATCAAATCTTTCTTCCATCATTAAAGCTGTTCTACTAGAAGACTCGTTGTTCAATGAAAGATATTTAGGAGCGTTACAGGCTTGCTGGTGTTGGTGACAAATCACTTGACAGCTGTCACTCAGGGGGCCATTCAGCTCAAGGACCTAATACAGCTGCTTTGAGTTGCCCTTTGGAGCAGCAAATCTCTTTTCAGTGATTAGATAAAGCAGCATGACTGCCAAGCAGAAAGTAAATTATGTGCTTAAAGTGGGGTGCGTGAATGCCTCTTCTGCACCCTTCTCCGTTCCTCCTCCCTGGGTACATGTGCAGTGTCATAAATAATACAGAAAAAGCATCAGACAGTGCCTAAGAGGAAATGAAAAAGAGCAGCAACAAAAAGGATGCACATCTCTGGAACGGGCTTGTTCAGAAAACACCATGGGTACCCATAAACTACACAGCTCCTCCTGCTCTGCTGCCTTTCTGGAGACCTCACTGTCTCTCTCTGCCATGTCTTTCAAGACAGTTGGGAAGTATGGCATTGAAATGCTGGTTTTGCATCACTGCTGGTATAGGCACACGCAGGACACTGTGCATGTATCTTATGTGTTGCCTGGATATAAAAAAGTTTGCACAAGTGTTAAGGAAACTTTTGCCACCTCATACTCCATTGATTGAACTGGTGGTGTCACTCATTTATGAAAGTACTCAAGGTAGATATTGAGTAGTAAAAAATAATGGAAGTGTGAAGATGTGGTGGCACACCATGCCTATAATTAATAAAAAATGAGGAGGATGTATTTTTCTAGTGCACAGCCAGTATTGATGACATTGGCCGTATAAATAAAGTTATTGCTCTCTCTTGTTTTCCCTAACCACCTCTTGGCCTTGAAGAGCAAGTGCATTTCAAACTGTGATAGCAGCGTGTTGCAGATAGTCACACTTTTCTCAATAGCTTATGCCCACCAGCATACCTCAAACCTTAGTGCTTTAAAAATTTGAACGTTCGTTTTAAAAGCTTCCTTTAAATCTATTCCTAAATCCCTCATGCCACCTAAACCCAGAGAAAGGAATAAGACAATATACTGCTGTTTCTTACACATTTTTCCAGGAGCAGTCACTATAGCTTTTTCTCACCCAGATCAGGCCTCACCCTGCAAGGCACATACTTCTCTGTCACCGCATATGTTGAGACAAAAGATGCTTTAAGATTGTGAAGAAGAGCAAAGAGGTAAATAACTCCTTTAAATCAGCAACTCCTTTAAGAAACAGCAAGATTTGGTAGCTAAGTAGGTGGTGTTAAGGAGGGAATCCTATTACGGTTGTAAATACTCTGTCTCTCCTTCCTCCTAGAACAAGGTACAGAGAACAGGGACCTGTGACAAAGCAGATCTGAATCCCCACCCCACTTTTAAGTCTTAGTACACATCAGGAGTGCAGGAAGATGTTATTGCTTGCGTATTTGCTGCTGTGCAGTCCTTTTTCACTTACCAGCTTTCTTTCCATCTTTGTCACTATTTACAGATGTTAAAAAAAAAATCCCTTTTGTTTTGTATCTTCAAATGATTCATCTTTTTCCCCCCCCTGTTCTTGAGAGTACGTAATCTGTCTACAAATAGGACCTGGACCATAACTCCTGAAATTCCAGTTCCAATGACCTCTAAAGCTTTACGTAGGACTCAAGTTATGTGACTGGAGTTAGTGATGATCCCTAATGAGAGCATTACATTGTATTAAATGCATTTACTTTTGTCATATGAGCTAATGAAAAGGCCATTTTTTTTCCCAGAGGTGGCTAGATGCTCTGAAGATGCAGATAGAAATATAAAGCTCTCACGCCGCAAGCATTTATACAAACCCCAAATCCTTCAAAATCCTATTATCAGAATGAAGCACAATGTGTTGACTACTGTTTGAGAACTAGTCAATGTTTCTGTCTTTAGCCAACTTAAGCAAGTACTTTTACACCCGAAAAATGGGGTACAGCAATCTGTTACTGGTCCTTGATATAAATAGTTTCCTGCTTTTAACTGAATGTAGCATCCTATTGCTTCTTCTGAATGGTGCTATGAATTTATTAGACTCTGCATCCAGTTTCCTCACCTTGTATTATGTTGCCAAGTAGGAGACAAAATGTCTAGTAATTAAGGCTGCTTTTAAAGTTGAAGATGGCCTTTTAAAAGGCCAAGATTGAAATGGAAGATTGAAGACAAAAATATCTTTAAAGAAAATAATCACGGGGGGGGGAAGAAAAATAAAAGGTTTATTTTAGACTTGGCCTGAATATTGAATTACAATGGATTTCAAATATTCAGCAGGCAATAATAGCTAGGAAACAAATATCTGGCCAATTAACCATTGAAATCCGCAGCAGAGAGCTTCATCACCCTTAGAAATACGTTTTGCAGGCACATTGATTGTTTTTCTCCCGGATCAGCCAGATAGATACGTCTACTTCACCTCACAAACACATATTGCCACAGGAAAATCTGTTTAGTGCTCTGTGCTGTTCAAGTGTGTGTGAACATGTAGTAAGTTTCAGTGCAGGAAGCAAGAAGTTAATTTAAAACGAAACCCAACCCTGCAGTGTGTTACTGTACTGTGAGAGGGACACAGTAAAATAGGGTCAGTCTGTTGCTTCCAGCCTATTGCATGGGCCCCTGACACAGGCTGTGGATGATGCCTTATTTGCAGATGAAATGTTCCCAGCAAGTTTTCCTGAAGTCCCCATAAGCTAGGGCCAGCCTGACAGGAGAATCTGGTCCATGCGTGGCTTTTATCATCACTGCTACCGGTGGCATCAGAAGGGTTGTTCTGCTTAACAGCATACTACACTGAAATAAGCCAGGTTTTAGAAACTTGAATTCCAGTATTTCATGCTCCCATTTTCCTTTGTAAGGTGATTTATTTGACAGGGCTGCATCTCTTGTGCTGCTGTGCGGTTTTGTCCCTGCAGGGATGCATCTTCTTGGTAGTTGAGAACAGACACATAAGGGGCTGCCAAAGCCCTATTTTTACAGAGCACTGAGGCACATCTTGTATCAGTAATTTTTCACAGCAAACAGAAATTAAATATTTAGATTCTGTAATGCTTCAGTGATTTGTTTGGTTAGAAATGCCAAAGTGAACTTTCTGGTGCTTCTTAATTAGGAGGTTTCCCACCTTCTCTATTTAATGATCTTTTAAATATTACAAGTTGGTTTTCCTTATTTGAAACAAAAGGAAGGTTAACTTTGGTGTCTTTCATAGGACAATGATACTTAGTCTTCTGTCTCTCAGTGCTGCTGGTGACTGGCATAAACCTTGAAGCAAAAAGTTTAAATATAAACTAGGTTTGTGCAGAGCTTTCACATAAGATGGAAATAGTGGAGAACGGTAGCTAACAATGGGATGGGAAAGATGCAGATGTAAAAAAACCTCTGGTTTTCGGGGATGAAGGGAATGAAAGTTGTTATGGTACAGCACTGGCTTTTCATGCCTATTTTCTATCTTCTGACAGTCTGAAGAGAGCCTGGTTACAGTACCTTATAGTAAAATACGTATTCTGTGTTTTTGAATCATCGATTTGTTTTATTTTCTCTGAAAAACTGAAACCTGACTCTTTTCAAACCTGGCATATAGGTAAGAAAAAACGAAGAACAGCTGCTTATTTTAGAGGGGAAAAAAAATAACATAGCAATAAAGCTCTGATATTTGGAAAAAGTGTATTGAGCATGTATAGTCTGTTAATGCCTTACGAATTTGAGCACACACACGTAGCTATACGAGGGCCCAGATTTTGAACCTGGAGCTCCTGCAGCAGAGCCTGCTCTCCCCAATGTCTATATGAACGTGTGCTCCTCCATGCATGGCTGGTCCCATTGGGTTCAAAGACACTACTCATGGGAGTAAAGTTATTCATGCATTTAAGTGCTTGCTGGATTCAGGCCAAAAGCTTAATCTTTTCCATTTAATACCCTTTTCCTAAACTGATAACAGTCTTCGAGTTTTCGGTATCATGTGCAGCAGTTTAAATAATGTAGAACCAAAGGAAGAAAAAGCAAAATAACAGTATTGTAATTTAAGGAGTATCATGAGATAAAGTGCATAGCACGGGCACAGTTGTATTAGGAGTAAGTAGTTATCAGTAAGGTTGCCGTATGTGTTGAAGGCACTTCATGTCTCTCAGTGTCTGAAAAAGCAAGGCAGGGAGGATGGGCAGTTCTGAAAAGGCAGGTACAAAACATCAGTGTAAGGCAAAGAGCATATTTTACCTGTATAGACAGCATTTAAACAAAACTTGTGCTGCTCTTGTAACTCAGTACAACAAGGCAACGATTGTCGCAGAAAGTGTATAAAACCACAAATATGCTTTTGGTTGCTGGGTTTTTGTTAATTGTTTTGATTTCCCATCCACTGTGGAGCTTTCCAACCTACTCCAGTTTTTGCACCACACTGCTTATGATCTTACCTTCCTTTTTATGGTAGCTGAGCTCTCAATGACACTCCTAACCTCTATTAATTCTTTCATTCATCTTTCATTCTTTCTCCCATTAGGTCCTAAAAAGGGTATTATGCATACAAGATGATGTTCCATTTTCTAGAAGGTGTTTGGTTGGGTATCATTATTTCTATAAACATTGCTCACATGCATGTTAGAGTAAGCAAAATCAAAGAAGTGTGCTTTACACCTGGAATGGAAAACAGGGTAGAGTCGATATGCTGTTTATTTCCTTGACTGACCCTTCAAGAGACAAGATGTGGAGGGAGCTCTGTGGTACAGGTAAAGTTTGATTTGGAGTTGAAAAGTTATAGAATCATAGAATAGAATCATAGAATCATAGAATAGTTAAGGTTGGAAAGGACCTTAAGATCATCTAGTTCCAACCCCCCTGCCATGAGCAGGGACATCTCACACTAAATCCTGTCCTTAAAGGGTGAGAGTGTTGACAACTTCATCCTGCAGCTTCCAAAGATCATTCAGTCACACGAGACTGCTTCTACCTACCTCCCTACAGACAAACCCCATGAATTTTCCTAGGTATTTTCTTTTAGAGGAGTCTAGACAAGGAGAGATTTGATGGGCTCAGAGAAATCTATCTGTAGTAATAGTCAGAGATGGATTTTCATGAGGACTGATGGCTTTTTGCCCAGAAATGTTTCACTGATGTACCCCAGACTAAAGGAAAAAGAGCAGGAGCAAACAGAGGGGGGAGAAGAGAGAGAAGAAAGGAAAAAAGAAATCTAGTCCTTTTGAAATTTTTTGAGAATCAAATTGTATATCTCTGGGTTTTCCTTAAGGAAGAAAGGGAAAAAGTAATAAATCAAAGTAAGATACAAGTTGAAGTCACTATAATAGAAAATTTGCTGTTACCATAGAATCATAGAATAGTTAGGGTTGGAAAGGACCTTAAGATCATCCAGTGCCAACCCCCCTGCCATGGGCAGGGACACCTCACACTAAACCATGGCACCCAAGGCTCTGTCCAGCCTGGCCTTGAACACCACCAGGGATGGAGCATTCACAACCTCCCTGGGCAACCCATTCCAGGGCCTCACCACCCTAACAGGAAAGAATTTCATCCTTGTATCCAATCTAAACTTCCCCTGTTTAAGTTTTAACCCATTAAACCTTGTTCTATCACTACAGTCTCTAATGAAGAGTCTCTCCCCAGCATACTTATAGCCCCCCTTCAGATACTGGAAGGCTGCTATGAGGTCTCCACGCAGCCTTCTCTTATTTATCAGCATTAACTATTGTTGTATTATTATGATACAACTTTTTGGGGAAAGAACTTGAGTAGGTGTATTTTGAATGTGTGAGCTGTATGAAAATATTCAGGTTTATAAGAAACAATATAGATATAGATTCTTTTATAATTGCACTTTATTATTGCGCTGCATAGTTTTCAAGTAGATTAACTGACTTATTCTTGCATATTTACATCCTGGAGTATCATGTTAAGGAACATGTGGCCAAGCAGCTTATCATTGATCAAATATGAGGGCAGCGTAGTTTGAGGATGAGTAGTACAAGCATCTAAGTAAGGAAAAATATGATTAAAAGAGACCATGGAGATGAGAACTTCCACCATCACGGTGGAAGGGATGGGTGAAAATCACAGCAGAACATGCATGGTGGAAACAGTTTAACATCCAAGTGTGCCAAATTCTAACATATGAATGTGCCGTGTTTCTGCGCAAGCCAAAGCGGATTTAAGTCAACAATGTCTCTATTAGTTTTGGTATCAGACCTGCCTGTGTAAGGGAGAAGGATGCTGAGATCCTGTGATATCCCAAAGGTGTTAGAAAAGGGAAACAATTGATATAAATGTAGAAATTCAACACTAGAAACAAAATACTGACCTAATCAGTGAAATGAGCATCAAATCAGTCTTCGTGCTAAAGCTCCAAGGGTCTGGCATATCAAATAGAGCATGAATATCTTCAGGAATATGCCAGAAGCTAATTGGTTTAAGAAATCTGGCTGTATATAGAGACCATTACTCATAGATATCACGTTTTTCTGTTGCACAAATTATCTACAGTGCTCATGGTGTCTGCTCAAGGAAAAGTTTATTTTCATTCAGCCTTTTCTTTCCCCCTGACCTCAAAGGACTAATTAACAAAGTATTAGCATGTTTCTAAAATATGGCTGAATTCATCTTCTTAAGAAAGCGTACTGAAGAATGTACTCTATTATTAGAAATGACAGGATGTATATAGGGCCATATGTTTTCAAAGGGTTTTCTGTCAGTGTTAATCAAAACGTTGGAGAACTTATGAACATACCGAGCAGCACGTTAACCATATGGATAATATCTTCCCTTTAATAGTGAGAATTTGAATTAATAATAAACACTGGAGAGTAACCTAAAATGAGACAGAAACAATAATATTAAGACCAGCAAAAGCATAATATCACATCAGCCTGAAGACTCCTGGGTGTTTAAAAAACTCCTATTGTGTGTTAAATCCTGGTCATGGAACTACATTCATTAATTTTTCTTAGTTTAGCTTGGAAAGGTAACTCCAAAGATGCAGTTTATTTTTACTGGGTTTTGTACAGGACAGAGTTTGCCTCTTACAGCGTGCTGTAGCATGCGTCAGTATCCCATGGTTGCCTGACTGGTAGATGTACAGTTATTATTGCAGTCTATTTGTTATTGAAAAGGCACTGGAGCAATTGTTTGGTGACACACGTGTGCACAAATCATTTCATGGGCTATGCAAACAGCTGCAGGAAGAAAGCTGGGCCTGTGTCTAAGTTAGCTAACCTGGAAACAGGACTGAGACTACACTAGTTTGAATAAACCTCCAAGGGCTCAACTTCGCCAACTTGCTTTTATAGATGATGAACTCTCTGACTAAGAAATCTGCTTGAGAGGTAATAAATGTTGCAAGTGCAGTTATATGCTTCTGCATCACTGGTGGGAGCATATGGGAGGGAAATCCATCAAAAATGCAAAACAGTAGTAGTTATTAGGTCAACTCAGAAGTCCTACCTTTGTGCTCACAGCTGCCTCCAGGCACACAACCACACGCATCACAACTGCCTTTCAAAATCAAGCTCTTTCAGCCAAAGGCAGTTCCACAGCCCAGGGCTGAGCCATGACCAGGATGGGTCTCAATTACCTGCTCAGCTATATAGGAATTCTCCCTCCTATGTATGGGAATTGCGTACTTGATCCTTGGCATTGCCCAGAGCTCCTTGGGCCACTGAACACCAGTGCAACAAACACAAGGGACTAACTACATCGCCAGAAGAAACAGGCAAGGTTTAAACCTGTTTCCCCACCACCTCGGACCCCCAGTCTCAGTCCCTGGCTGCACCTCTGCCTCAGCTGTCCACAGGATCATGGTCTTTCTCACCAGGAAAGTTTTATTTTCACTGATACCAGTCCTGGTTTATTTTCTCCTTAGTTAAATACAAAGCTACATTTACACATTTGACTACTCGCAGAGAGATGTAAAGCCTTGAGCTGCTGATAAGCACAATCCAGCCTTGGCAGGGTGAAAAACTGAATCTTCCAACAGAGATAGGGAGAAGAGGAAATACAACTTTAATTCTTTGAAGCTATATATTGAGATCTCCCTGTTATATAGTGATGGTTTTTATTGGTAACTATCCATCTGCATCAGTTCACAGCTTAGGAGTATTTTCCTCTGACACTTCTTTTTTATTTCCCCCTTGAGTCCATTCCTGCTTTCCAACTTCCTTTCCTGATGCTGGTTGAAAAGCACGTTATTAGGGATAACACCTTCTGACTTGTAGACATTCTTGCACCTGCTCTTAGCTTTGTTTTTGGAGTAGCCACAGAAGACCCTGTGAGAAAGCACAGAGTTCATCCCTCCCTTCCCCTCTGTGCAATTCCATCAGCTCCTGTAATTTTTCCACCAGTATTTGTTCTGCTACTCAATAGCCTGTGACTCTCCTGTAGATCTCAGGGGAGTTTCTCCTGCACCTGGGAATCAGTATCCACCTGCAATTTACTGGTATAAAATATACATATCAGCTTTAACTTTTTGCCTGCTTCAGGTGAGAATTAAGTAGCAGAATCCCTGCACATAACGTGCCTAAAATGTGTGTTTCACCGTGAAACTTCCATTGCCAACCATTAAGAGGTGGAAATACAACCTGTAATCAACCAGCGGAGGACACCATACCTGCAGGCTGTAGCTGCTCTAGTGACTACTACTTTAAAGCTGATTCACTGTCCCATCATCCCGTGATACAGCTGCCTGCCCAGCTCTTGAGAGCCTCCTGCAGCAATACTCTTCTTATAGCCAAAGATTTTAGCTTCCAGGCCGTTTTGGCTCCTAGCTTCTCCCTTTTCCTTATACACTCCTCTTCCACCAAGCATCAGCCTATACCCTTTCTTTCTGGAGGAGCAACATCTTCCTCTTACAGATGTTCCATGTGTTTCAGACAATCTCTACACTAAAGTTTTAACTGCTAAGCATAAATTCCAAAAGCCTTTCTTAACAACTTTTGAAGGCACCTGTCTGGTTCTTCTGCCTGTCTCCTGCAGCAAGCACAGTCAGCAGCACCATCTGAAGCCTGTAAGCTGTTCTGAGGCCAGGCCAGCATCCCTGTTTGGCACAACCTTTTGGCTGGTCTCACCAGACTGCATCGAAGCTGGTGGAGATTCTGTACAGAGAGCTTATGCATCTTCACAGATGTCTGTTTTCTGGTGAGTCCCATGAGTCCTTAAATACTTTCAATACTTTACTCCTGCCACACAAACTATAAGAAGGAGTCCCAAAACTGGCATGTAACTCTCATCAGCCTTCTGTCAAGCAGATGTTCAGCTATAGGAGTGTTGCATGAGGCATTGTACTGATACTTAAACTGATTCCTCTTGCCTGCAAATCACAAGAGGAGGTGTTAAAACCTAAATAAATAAATAAAATATAAGCACTAGTCAAAAGAGAGAAGGGCTGGGGAGGGAGGAAGCATGCTTGTTAAAACTTCCAGGCACCCTGGCAATTAGTCTCACAATGGCATAATCCTGATGAGCTTTCACATCTGCTATTACATTTGGTACATAGTGTTTGTTAGCATTTTACTCCATCTGCTTCTATACGATCTCCATCAGCTGAAGGAGGATACGGTTACTCCAGTCATTAAATGTTGATGATCTCTGTTGCTTGTGGTAGGTATCTGTTATGTTAACTGTTACTTTTCCTCCTCATGCTCGGATGTAATGCTTTTTCCCTCACCAGCACCCAGGCGTTTGCTAATAATAAAATTACTGCTCTTTTATTAAGATGTTGACAGCGGCATGACTTGCAAGCTCAATAAAATATGTTGGTTCTCTTCACTGCAATTTGCCTGAATGGAATAGCCAACTTTTTTCCTAGTATGATATTCAGATTTTTGAATGCATTAACTTCTGGGATGTACTGATCAACTATCCCTCCTTAGATGGGGTATCTCTTGTTTTCAGACCAAATCTACTCTTATTCTTCTAAAAGGAAACAATGCTTTCCTTTTCCTTAAAGCAAGATAGAGATAGATTCAAGTGGATAAATATATTTGACATTCTTTGCCTTTCCATTTCTCTTTTGCCATCAATGCCAAACAGACTTTGAAAAAGAGAATTAATTCATTATCCCAAGATATTCATGAAGTTCTCTAAGCTTCTGATTCTTGGACTGCAGGTCATTAGCAATCATTAATTTTTAAAGCTACGGATGATGTCCTCTGAAGCAGATACCATATGAAATAAACAGATCTATTAATGTGGTAATAGGATGAAGCTTGGGAAGATGAGAGTGTATGGAAAAGCAGCATTTTAGCTATACTAAGATCTTTGGCATAAACTGAGGCAGTGTTTGGCTTTGGGCAGCGATCTTACAGTATGGCATAACACAGGGTGTGAGGATTATCCTGGTCAAACGTAGAGACCAGCAAGGTGGTCCTCTGCGTCCTTCTACTTCTGCACTCCAAACAGCCACAGATAGTTATCTTTTATACAGCTCTTTTCCAGTCCCAGCATGGTCAGGGAGAGCCTACAGCTGTCTACGAGAGGTCCTGCAGACAGATACATTCACTGCCTGAAATCATTTTAGTCATGTTTGAGTGTAGAACATTCTGTGGTTTTCCTTTTTCCTTCCTAAAAATACACACATCCCTCCCCATTTAAGAGTTAAGCACGCCTGGACTTCCCCAGTAATAACTTTCCTTTTGATGTTTCCATATAATGATGAACCCGTATTAATATGTAGTGCTTCTAACCTGAGAAAAGATGTGAGAGCTCAGGATTGCTTGAATGCTGACTAGGATATCTGTGTTAATAGTCAAACCATATGTCCTTCTGGAAGTATGATGTTGATTGCGACCTCAGAAGAAATCAGGCCTGCTTATGGCAAATATATGGAATTGATTAAATGAATAAATAACCCTATTATTTAGTTTTGCATAAAAATATGTGGGACCCAGGTCAAAGATAATCCCTAATTTTTCTATGCATAATAGATTCCAAAGTGTAAACATTACCAGTAGTATGAACCAGACTAGATGCTTTAAGTCAACAGTCAAAGGTGCGAGTGTAAACTCAGAAATATTGATAATGTTTGTGAATAACTTCAGACTAAATTATACTGGAGTTCCTGAGCTGATATGAGTGCCTCTGTTGTTTTAATACTGCAGTGTGCGTCATATGTATGAGATCAAAAACCGACCACAGTTTTTGCACTGGAGGCTTCTCTCTCATATTTGGCATCTTTACTTAATTTTAGAGCCTCAGCTTCTGTGTCAGAATTGGATGATTTAATGAGGAACTGAGATAATATTTCCCTTCAGCCCCTACTCAGGCACTGTGTTTTCTCTGAGTATGATCCTTTCTGACTTTATTTATTTATTATGGTTCAGAGGTTCTGGTCCATAAAGATTAGAGTCTGCAGACCTGATCTTTCTTCCTTGTACAACTCCATACTGGGCAGCATGCAGAGAGGAAGGTCCTGTTCATAAGAGCTCACAGCCTGGGGTGGCAGGGGTACAGGAGGTTAAAACACCTTCCTAAACCACAGGCCTGGTATAGTGACATGCTGCCTGTTGTAGGTTGCATTGTGTTTGCTTGTATTCTGCTCCACATGCCACAGGCTGAATTGTGTATAAAACATGAAACTTTGATTTTGCTATGAAGCCACTAAGGTATCTACAGTCAAATTCTCCAATTCTCATATTGGTTGTGAGCATCATAAGCATAAGACTAGCAGAGAACCTACAAATTATTCTACTTGGAAGAACTCTGTTGCTAATCTATGCATGCTGCAAATGGCCTTCACCCTGGGCTCTGCTGTGCTCTGCTGAACCCGAGACACAAATTCAAACTTCCCAGATGCTTCCTGTGTGTATTGTGATCTCAAACACAAACCTCACACTGCAGTGCTGTGTTTGATGAGGTTCAGGTTTGAATTCTGAATGGAGCAGCTCTTCACAGTTGGATCTTTTTATCTGCTGAATGCTCAGGGGTGAAAAAAAGAGCAGTGCATCTGTTGACACACAGAAAGAAGACCTCTAATAACATGCAGGCTTGCAATTCACATGTCTATAGAATGCAACCCAATGTGCCTGTGATAGGGAGGCACCCGAAGTCCACTGAACCCACTAGGAGCTTCTCCAATTGCTTTTTTAGATCAGCTCCATAATATACAGGACTATCTCTGATCCTGAAGGCATAATATAGAAGCTGACAGAGGTCAAGAGCATCACTCATGTACTGATAATCGAAGTAACTAATAGGCACAACACAATGTAAAATGATGCCTCATGGGATGAGAAGGGAATAGAAGCAGCTCCACCCTCCAATTAAATTTGGGTTTAAGAAATGCCAAGAAGCTGCTGCATCTTAAACATTCTTCCTAGTAAATGATAGTGAGCTTTAGAATTGAGGTTCAGGAATTAGGGTTGGCTGTGGACAGCTGTTTTGGTTATTTAACAGTTTCTCAGTGTTTAAATGATTTCATTTCTGTCTCCATCCAGCACAACTTCAGGCATAATTTTTAAACTATAATTCAATACATGCAAATATAGAATTATTTTCAGCAGACATATGTATGATTTTATGCAATTATCTAATTAGCATAGCTGTCCTCTAGTTCGTATGTATCCATGGTTTAGTTTTTGCAGCATCTCCTAGCAAATTATGGTATGATGTTTGGTCTGGAAAAGTGTATGATTTGGATTATGTATTTATACATAATGTGCACTGTGTTCTCCACAAACAAAACAAAAAAAGAAGGAGAAAAGAATCCAGGGGGGTAGCTGAGAAATTCTTTTTTCTATCAGCAAAAATAAGCACTGCTTTGATTAATCAATTCAGTCACTCCTCCACCAGGATGTATACTTACATGGTATCCACATAAATACAATTTGTGTGTGGGAAATACAACTCAAAGTGTTTGCAAGATGGACCGGATCCAAAATGCACTGAAGGTAATGAGAGAATATAATACACCATATTTTATGCATCCAACTATGTAAATAAGTGCTGTGTACGTATACAGGTGTGAGAGTGTATGCAGGAGCACGTGTCCTACCTGTGCCCCCATACACAGCTACACCATATTTTGCACCTTTGCATGCACACAATTTGCACACAGGGCTGACACAATATCATTGCAGGATATTTAAGCTTTGTTTGAATTTAACCTACTGCCTGATGCGCTCAGAGCCTGTTTATCATGGTTCCTGGTGCAGAGAAGGAAACGTGGATGTTATCGGTTTGGTGTTAGGTGATTTGTGCTCTGGTGGGGAGAGGGGATCGGTGATCCCAAGTGGGACCACTTAAAGCCCACAAGGGAAAGGGAAACAGAAAGAAGTCACGACCTTGTTTGTTTTCCCCTTTTAGAAGTCAACAAGCCTGAAGGAATCACATTGCCTCGAAGGCACTGCACACTCATGAAAAGCAGCTGAAAACATAACAGCCTCCTCAGAGAGCACCTGGCTATGGAGCAAGCTGAAGTCTTTCCCTTACCCAGAGGAGGTTACAAAAAGCCCAGTAAGTGACCTCTTCAGCAAAGATTTGCATTGGCTTCTCCTCTCCCCATGTATCACTTACACTATATACATACTGTTGTCCCACCGCCTCTCACTGGTGTCATTGTACCTGCCTTCTAACCTCATGTTTTAATTCTGCAGAGGCTTTTGTGGGCAAGTCAGCATGCAGAGATGGTGTGAGCTTACAGCATGTTGGCTACGTTGTGCTAATTCCCATGTGGGTGCTTTCTGTGCATATTAAAGGACCTTCTGTAAGCGGTGGTTTTAAAGCTGAGGTGTCTGTAGGCACCCAAGGATGTGGTATAGAGACACTAGCCTGCACCCTGGAAACCACTTTTTTGTACAGAAGATGATGCCTCAGTAACCCTCAGTTAGATACATGGAATTTTCTGCTTCACTTTCTTTTTGAAGCAGAAAGCGTAAAAAACAGGGATAGGGAACAGTGGAGGGTTTCTTTATCACCACTGAGTCATTGCTTGAAGCAAATTTTGTCTACCTTGTTCCATAGCATAGAATCGTAGATTAGTTAGGATTGGAAAGGACCTTAAGATTATACCTGGGAGTTGCCCACATACAACTCATCTATTGCTTTCAGCCCTAATAAGGGTATTTAAAATGCAGCTGCACAAATGGGTCAGGAGGACTCCTAAAATCATATGAGTTTGGAAACTTCTATTGCATCCAGTTATTTGGTTTTTTGGTGGCTATCTTTAACTTGAGAGCTAAACTAGTGGCTGACATAATAGTTTATGGTGCAAAGAGACCAGTTTCTCCAAAGGAATTTGTTATGAAATAGTAAAAAGTCCTTGTTATACATAGGCTTTTCTAGGTGGGATGATGAAATATCCCGTATAAGGTACTGAAATGCCATTGATTGCATTCTTTATTGTATTGTCCTGCATATAAATCGCCAGTGCTTCAAACACAATGTATTAGAAGTCAAGAATAGTTCTAATCAATAACTTACTATATTATTGTAAATAATTTACTATATTATTGATAGTTTTTGTAAAGATGACTTAATCCTAATGTCTTTAAGTCACTTGAACAATACACATAGTATTCTGCCTAACAACCAGTCTGTAGAGAGGATAAAACCCCGTTGCTGTAACCTTCCTATCCTTTGCCCAAGTGCCAGGAGTCTCTGCTTACAGAGCACTGGAACTTGTGGAGATGCTGAATGTGAGCAACCAGCCCCCAGATCCCCTCTGAGCACCTCCAGCCCTCATGAATACCTGCATTTTTCTGTGGCATTTCACCCCTTGCACGTTGAAGGGTGAAAATCCAGGCTACCTCTCCTTGGTGGTGAACGAGTATATGTATTGTGAGGCAAATGAGGTCTTAGTGCAGCATTCAGGGTTGTCTCTATGCAGGTGTCTGGAGGAGGGAGCACATTTGGCACTGGTCAGAAGGGAGATGTAGTTCGTTTGACTGAGTTCCCATTGTAGCAGGGAGATAGAAGATGGAGGCACCAGCCATCACCGCCTCCAGAGCTGCACTGTTTTCAGTATGCAATTATACCATCCCTAAAGGTAAATAGAAGGTTTGTGTGTGAGAAATATTTCTGTGAAATAGTTTGCAGCTGAAAAGATAACACTATTCCCTGCCTCCTGCTTGCCTGTACAATTTTAATTATGTCAGGGAATCTCTCCTATTTTATATTCCATATATATTTATGGAATAAGCTGTTGGCAAATAGGACATTATTTCAAATAATTTAATGTATTTATTAAAAGAGATTACAAATCTATCCAGGCTATAGTCATTGCACTTAGGGCAACTATTATGGCTATATTATTGTTCCATTTATTTCAGAATATCTTTGGCAAGGACTGCTTCTCCATGAACAGTGTAAGAAAGAGACTGTCTAATGATGTGCCCTTCTGTGTGGCAGAGGGCTCTGCTGTCCCCTGTTCCTTCCTAACCCCATCCAGGTAACCACGCTCTATAGATACAGGGTAAGGCCAAGGCAGAAGAGGAAGGACCTGATAAACCCTGGCTTGGTTATTTTATTTGTGCTATTTGATTTTATCCCATACTGGAACAGAGATACAGAGATAGCCTCTAAGAAGCAGTCAGTGAGAAGCTGCAGAGCTGCTAAGGGATTCAGAGCTGCTCTACATCCCTGATGGAGGAATCCAAGGATGCCAAAACTGGTTCCTTCAGCAGTTCCAGTTTTCCTCCTCTTGCTCAACTAGAGAAGTCTCTTGGATACAATAAGAGACTTAGAGCAAAGATACAATACACCCCAAACATGACTGACTCATCACTGGTGAGAAACAGTACGATGGTGGTTTACCTGTTTGTACTCAGATCCTGGCTTCTTGGATGTGAGGGTCCTTGAACTCCATTTGAATGGTCCACAGAAGGTGATGAAGAAAGACCAGGCTTTTCAGTGGGTCGAACTTCACAAAAAGAGTCCAAGTATTCATCTTCAAAGCACAGAAGACACCCAGCTGCTGCACACACATCGTTGCAGAGCTATAGCAAGAGCAATGGAATTAAAAACTCATTCTGGTACCACAGCCATATGGGTCCTAGATGAAGATGTGGGAGCAAAATCCAGCTTGGGGCAGAATATGACACAACACAATCCTGGCTGATAGGGGAGAGTGGGGGAACCAGGGTCTGCACGCAGTCACTTACATGCACTCACACACTTAGTGTGGAGAGGAGGGAAGGGAGCAGAGTCTTCCTCTAGCCCTGACTGGGGATCTCCCAAGAGAAGCAGTAACAGGCTATAGGGCCCATTGCACTAACGCAACCAAGACCAAGATGAGAGAAGATGAAATGAGCCCATTTCCACCTATCCCAAGCAGAAGGACTAGTCTACATTAATCCTTATCATTATTATAGCTGTTACTGTTGTCGATATTGCTATTTCTGCAGCATTTTTACTCTGTTGGTAAAAACAGTTGTCATTCCTAATGTGCAGCCCCCACATAGCAACTTGCATGAGTTATTATAAAGCTGCTCATATAACTACTGGTACCTCACTAGCCATATAAGCACGTTTACCTACAAAGGAGTAAAAGAGAGAACCGTATCCATTGCTAAATAAGTGCAAAACACTGTTCAAACCCTGAACTGTAAATGAACCCCATGTTTTTAAAAAACAAAGGATGAATGTGAACTGTGTCTGACACATCTCTATAGCAGCTCTCGAAGCATCGCATGCTGAGATACAATTACTGCCAATGACTAAGGTATCATTTGCTGCTGTTTAATCAGTATCTAGAGCTTTCTATCATTTTTCACATGGTATGGTCAAATAGATAATTGTATGCGCTGTATTCATTTATATGCAGTAGATTCTGAGTAACAAGCTCATCTATTGATTCATGTCTTAAGAAAAGCATGGGTTAAGTAAACCCCACATATGAGATTAACAATGCATCATGCTGTTATAAGTACCTGTGTGCCATACCCCAGAGTCACTGTGTTCTGCAGGCATCACAGCCTCTCTGAAGCACTTGCTCTCTCACAGGATACATCCCAGCCATGGGGGCACTTACAGACCCACTCACATGCACCACACCTCCACTGGTTTCACTGTCCTAGTCAAGGTCACAAAATTAAACATCTTTATAACTGTTAGTAGAATTAGAGCTGTAATAATATTTTGGGTGCTTCCTTCCTTCCTGAACTCCTGCCATTGCTGCTTGTTTGGCATAATGTAACCCACAACATATTTTATAGGTTTCCAACCTTTAAGCACAATGGATTAGAAAGGAGGTTAATTATGCATAAGACAGGAAGATTTATGTAAATGTAAAACCAATATAATGTATTATTTACATACAGCCTGTACTTACCCTAAGTAACTTCTAGAGGAATCTTGCCTATCATGAATACCTTGCACCTCATTTCTGAATCTTAGTCCAGAAAAGAGGGGAGGATTCTGGCTACCTTAAACTGCTGCTAGGATTTTCTAGACTAGAACATATTTGTATAAGAACATAACTTAGCATGGATGGACAACAAACAGGATAAATCTCTATCATTTATTACATTTGCCTAGCGATCAAAGGTGTCTAACTAGGCATTTTCCTCATTGGTTGTTTGCATTAGATATGCAAATCTTCTTTCTTGCAGAGCCATTTCCGAATATATTTGCAAGGCTATTGATGTCCATTACTTCACTTAAATATAGATCAGAAATACTGACAAATATTTTCATTCAAAGAGTTTGATCATTTTCAGATTACTCTCCATGCTAGTAATTAACCTCAGTCAATACCCTTCCATAGCGCTTTCAAACACAGTTCCTAGCAAACATAAAGTTTCATAAATATGTACTAAATAACCTTAAAGCCCTTTATGAATAATTATGAGTTTTTAAGTTTTTGTGAATCTGCATATTAATTCCCTTCCATAAATAATACATGAAGCAAAAATCCAGCTTGTTTGGTGTCTGGGGACAGAGGAAGAAAAGGAGGGGATAATTATCAGTTTAATGTGGGAAAATACTTAACCTAGAAGATTATCTTCAAAACTGGTGACTCCATAGGTTTGTGTATATGTGTGCAAAAGCACATATATATAAAATTATATATAAGATGTGTGTAACTGCAGACACAGTTGAAGTATGCATCCACTCTGAAAGAACACTTTAATTTGAAGCATGTTACGCTTCTGTCTCTGCTGTGCCATGCTGAGCTCTTTAAGTGAAAAGCAACGTGATGAGCTTAGCCTCCATATAGTCCCTCTTTCTATAAACGTACGTTCCCCCAAAGGTAGAAAATTAATGAGAGGCTGCTGACTGAAATTACTACGTTTTGCCTTCTGTGGGACATTATGGATTTAAAAGATAAGACAGAGTGCAGCAAGTCCAAAAACAATTTCATTTCATTAATCCCTTAAGTGCCTCGGGATGAGCAGCCCATGTCCAGCAAAGGTGATGTTACACCAGCTTTTGCATGCCTATTGCGCATCATCCAAGCACGGTACCTCAGTGCCTTGTGTGCTCTGCTTCTCATATCTGAATGGAAGACGTCCAATAAAAAGATGGAGAGGGAATGATATATGGCTGAATGGTCTTAGACTGACGCTTCCTGGATGCACACTGACAATAATGGGAAACGTAAGGGGTTTGCAGAGCCAGCTCTCTGCTGATACAGTGCTTGGTTTTTTCACAGTTTACAATAAAGAAAAGGTATTTTCTGGTCAACTGTTTTCCAGATAACAAAATGGAAACTATTATTTTTAAAATCAGAGCCCAAGAAGATATGAAACATTTGCCTTTCTGACTGTATTTGGTACAAGTATATTGATCACTGCTTCTTTTATAGCTGTGATAGTTTAAGAATATAAACACAAGAAGATTTGTCAGGTAAAGTACAGCAGATGTGGTTGGAAAACACATACAGATTTTGGGCACTTGAAAGAGAATTTGAATGCGTGAATCCCTGTGTTTCCCACTGTGTTTATAGGTCGTAGAGTCTTTTGAGAGAAAATGATCACATTAGAATTTTATGTTTAAAAATAAAGAACTCTATTTGTTTTTTACATATTAATCCACCTACAAAATGAGAATAAATTTCACTTTTCAAGTCTTTTAGATCTATTTCATTTCATGGTCCTGTTCAGTGCTGGTGTGAAGCGTGAAAGGCAGTATTTAAACATTTTAATAAAAACAAGGGACTAAATAGCAAGCCTGTTCTCTTGGGTTTAACATAAACAGAAAGAAAATAAAAAGGAGAGCTAAACTTATACAAGAATTTTGAGAGATGCAAGTGCTCCATTGTTGCTATCATTACTTTCTAGTACTACATCATCACCGGATGGAGCAATGCTTCATTTTTTCAGGGCAAAGAACCTGGCCAGGAAGGTGTGCAGTACACAAAGTGATAGAAGCCTGTACCATGAGTGGTTGAACGTACTCAAGAGACTGGTACAAGTCTATCCCAGCTGAAGAGCTGTTCCAGTCCATGGATGAGCCCTCTATAATCTCTGCACCTCTTTCTCTAAGGAGGCAAGATGAGGAGTGCCCTTGGCAGGTGGGTGACCATGCTCATGGAAACTGAGCAGTGCAAATGCTCCCTACCGCTCACTGAAAGTGACCTGTGGTAGCAAAGCCCTGCTATTTAACCTGTTTAAATCTATTTAACCAGCTTGACTCGTGCAGTTGGTAATAAAAGCAATGAGGTGAGTGGCTCTACCACCACATCAGAAAGGTTGTTAACCTGTGGCTGGAGAGTGGTGAGAAACAGGGGAATTTAGCCCTACTTGCAGCCACAGCGAGATGTGTAAATCACTGTATTTCACTCTTATACCAGCCTTTCCTTTTCTGTGTATAAGGAAAAGCAGAGGGATAATGACTCCGCAGAAATGCTTGAATCAAAAGCTCAAACTGAAGCTTCTTTAACTTTCTGGGAATGTGGGAGAGACTTGTGGAAATTTTTTGGTAGTACTATGTCTCTTCACCGAAGGCCTGTGAATTAATTATAAAGCTGGAAATAGTTTTTAGGGAAAAAAAAATAATGGAGCAACCTGTTTGTTTTCTATTAGAAATAGGACACAGCTGAACAAACTATTTTTAAGGTCAGTATTACAGTTGTTTGGGAGCCTGCATCCCTTGTAAGCTGAGAGGTCATTAGGAATCAGTAAATTAACTATGTTTATTGCACAGGAGAAAAAACACAGCCCATAAAATATTTAGTTGTTGTTGCTGTCTCATGGAAGGCAATGCTTCTTGCTTCTGAAATGCTTTATGTGGATACAAACCTGTTGATGAGTAGTTTAAACTAATTCTTACGTGTGCTGGACTCACAAATTCATACACTTTAGTGTGAACTCAGCTGCAGCCGATGTTATTGGTTAAACTGTTTTCATCTAAACCCCACTCTGAATCCCCAACAAAAGTAGCAGGCCAGATGCCCAGACTGCAGCTAGAGACCCTCATTAGGCATCATTTGCATCCTATTAACCACTAAGCAGTGGGTCATTCGCTGCCTGTCAACCATTCAAGTCATTCCTTTTGTGTTAATTAGTAGAGAAATAAGGAGTTAATGAAGATCTTATGATCTGTGATGATTCATCTTTGTTGTTTCAAACGAATCCCTGCTCTCTGAGCACTCCAATGAGCTCCTACACACCGAATAATAGAGAAATAGTCAGAGGGAGCTTACCGTGGCCTTTGGAGTGTTGTTCCCCAGGGACCTTTTGCATGGTGGGCTTTGTTAGCTAAAGATTAGAAGGAGTTAATTGCTTGAAGATTGCTAGCAGATTAGGTTACAGGGTGTGTTGTATCTATGTATGCATATGTCAGGTCTAGTTAAAAGATAGAAGATGCTTATTTTTAATAAAATTATGAAAGAAATAATTAATTTGTCGTTATAGAGAAAATCTTATTTCTACTCTTAATTTGAGCACTTACAGATAAATACAGCACTGGTTTTGTTCTCTCTTTTTTTCTCAAAATGGGAGAGGACAGCTCTTTGCTGGACAGCATGGCTCCCTAGGCTGGTCTCATCCAGACTTCCCATCCCTGTTTGAGCGGAATAGAGCAGAGCTGGGTTGTGCAAAGAGCTGCAGCTCATGTCTCTTGTAGCTCCTCTTCCTCTCACTGTGAGAACATGAGAGCTTATGGGCTGACTGAGTGGTTTGTCAGCCCTCCTCCCTGGAAAGACTTTTTTTGGAACACAGGAGAATCCCAGAACACCTGGGACCTGAAGCCTCAATCCCCCTCACGGGGATGGTGATATCTTGATTGTCCTGTCTCTACAGTCCCTGATGAAAAGTCCCTCCCCAGCATCCCTATAGGCCCCCTTCAGACACTGGAAGGCTGCTATGAGGGCTCCACGCAGCCTTCTCTTCTCCAGGCTGAACAGCCCCAACTTCCTCAGCCTGTCTTCATACAGGAGGTGCTCCAAGAAGTGGATCTTGTGTCCACACCAGCTCTGATGCTCAGGTATATTTATTTTTAAAACAGGAAAATAAAGTTGAAAGTTTTATTTCCCCATTTCACATTTGCTTCCTCTGAAGCAGAGATGCTGTCTTGGGAAATAGGCTGGCACAGTTGGAAAGATTAATACCCGTTCTCCCTCAGTTCCTTGCTGCATGTTGCTGCTTCCAACAGCAGGAACACTGGAATGGACCTTTATCATTTACGTCTTGGACATACAAGAAAATAAACCCCAAATTTAATATTCTGGACTGTAAACCAAAGTAGATCAATAAGGAAGAGCTTCTTGTTGACATGGAGGGTAGTTGCTGTTCTTGCCATAGTGATGCTAACTTCTGGGGGGAAGCTGAGGTACTCCATCAATTGGCCTCCTTATGCTCTGCTGAATTTCTCAGCAGCTTTCTGAGTTCCCGTAATGACAGGGACATGGGTTGCACACATCATGGGCTTCACCAGGACAAGAGATAATTGCTCCTCCTCTTCCTTCCTGCTTAATTTCTTGGGAAAAAAAAAAATAAGCCCAGAACTGAAAAGAATTACTTGGGTTTGCCAAATATTGTGACAGGTTTTATTTAGACCTATTTTTTTCTCTGTTAATCTATCTTTTTCATCTATAACATTAATTATTTGTTCAGTGCTACATTAAAGTGGCTGTGAAAGTTGAGGTGCATTTTAGCAATCAACAATATCTTAAAAGAGCTCAGGATCTGTCTGAAAACACACCATTTACTCTTCTCTGTTTCAGCTCTCACAAAGAGTGTGTCAGTTAGAAATGGCTGTTTCCTTACTTGTGAAGAAATACTGTGCAATTTGCAAAGATATATGTGGTGAACATTTTCTTACATCCTTCTGTGAAAATCGTGTATAACTCAGATCTTCCTGGCTGTAAAAAAAACCCAAACAAGTCAGATATTTGGGTCCTCTTCAATAGTATTTTCCTAGTCTCATGGGTAAAGGCATGGGAATAAGCTTGGTGAGGCAGGAGAGCAGCATAGAATCATGGTCATAAGAATCCCAAACTGCTTTGGGTTGGAAGGGACCTCAAAGCTCACCCAGTTCCAACCCCTACCACGGGCAGGGACACCTTCCACTAGCGCAGCTTGCTCCAAGCCCCTGTGTCCAACCTGGCCTTGAACACTGCCAGGGATGGGGCAGCCACAGCTTCTCTGGGCACCCTGTGCCAGTGCCTCACCTTTATAGTCTGTACAGGTCCCTTGCACTGCCCAGTGAGTTGGGGGTGGATACAGGACCCAGCACCCTCCCACTTCTTGCATGGGAATCCAGTGCAAGAGATAAGGAGGAGACATCCTGCAATGCTTTGCCTGAGCTGGGGTTGAGGCAACAGTACTGGTGAGCCCAGTGATTGCAGCAGATTCATTATGTTAGAGTTCCTCTCAGCTTTAATTACTCTAAATGAAGAGAGGTTTCACACCACTTAGATGTTAAAGAGGAGAAAAATCTAGCCTGACCCTACAGGAGTTAAAAAGGGAGACCAGTGCAAGTGATAAGGGAAAGGTGGCCATGAATCTGAGTGACTTCAGAGAGCTGGAGGAGATGGGAATGTAATTGGAGGTGGATCAGGCACCGGGGGAAACACAGAGAGCAGGCAGGGGATGGAGTGGGAGTGGGGACACAGCCTGCAATGCACAGCCCTGCTCTTCTTTAAATAACCAAAGCTAAAACCAAGCAAGTGCAGGGTCAGTCTTTAAGCATCCCCTTAAGCCTAGCCAGGTTTCAATGCCTACAGTAGTAGAGTGGCAGCAATAGATATTTTTCTTCTCCTCCTGCCACATCAGTCAGAAAGAGCCGGCTTTTGCATAGGGGTGGGAGGGGGGGAAGAGGCAGAGAGAGAGAAGAGGGGAAAAAAAATAAGCAGAAGTAATTTATTCGGGATCTTTGAGAGGATAATAGCCAATTATTTGTTTATAACACTGGTTAAATTTTCATTAGGCAGATTAATGGAATATCATGTACTGTCAACATTGGACTGAGGGGTGGTCTGTAAGAGATAAACGGGCAAACAGTCGATGTGTCTCCCTGAGTAAATTAGTTTTTGCTTTCCTGTTTTTCATATGAAAATGGAAAGGTGGACAAGGTGGTGCATTTTAAAACAGGTCTCAAGATGGGCCAAATCAGTTAAATATGAAAGCAATTCTCGTAATAAATACATTATAATAACTTAGCATCGTGCCTATCATTTTGATTTCATGAAAGTCTGGGATAATGTAGATTTTTAACCTGCTCTCTTAATACACATTTCCTCTTCCTGAACTTCAGCGTTTCTTGCTGTGAGGTGAAAGCATATTACTTTTTTTTGCCTGATTTTTCTGTGTAATCTGTTCAGTATTACAGCTGGTAAGTGCTAGAGGCTCACAGCTCTTTCTTGTGAATTCTGGCATTATCATCCTGGATAGCATGAGCAGCCCCCTCTAAGTACTGTATTATCAGCATCAGAACCCCTGAGTGGTTATGGTTGCATATCCTCCTCTTTTGAAGTCAGAATACTTTTTAACGTATTAGCCTGGGATTTTCAGAGAAACCACGTAGAGGCAGAGACCCAAATTCCGGGGGGAATCAGGCCCATCAGTCCACATAACCTCTTTGAAAATCTCAGGGTGTTTTATAGAAGACCAAAGCCGTGCAGAGGGTCTCATCAGCCTCATCACCTTAATTTGACTTCACAGCTCTGTTGCTCCCCGCACCACTGTGCAGGCAGGGGGAGAAGGGAGGTCCTCTCCAGGGAACACAACTCTGGAATGCACAGCAGGTTGAAACAGCCCCCAGACAGTTCAGTCAGACTTGAGCACTCGTAATCACAGAGCACAGAAATGGCCTCTTGCTATTAGGAATGGCAAAATATTGATTTTTGATGACAATATTATGGCAGTGTCATGGATGTTTCCATTTACAGACAGCACCTGGTGACATTTGCTCTTTTAGGTCACAAGGCTGCTTGATTTTGAGGACATATAATGCTTCCAAGAATAATATGCATTCTTATGCTTCTTAAAATTGCAATTTTAATATCCAGATTCACAAAAAAGAGCTGATACTTTGTTTACAAAATCCCCAAGTGCTTACACAATGTGTTCATAAAAATCCTTAGACATGGTGAGGGAACCACTTGTACTTCTCACTTTCTGACCTCATCAGAACACCTGTAAAGCAAACAGAATTGAGGCTGCGTGGAGACCTCAGAGCAGCCTTCCAGTATCTGAAGGGGGCCTATAGGGATGCTGGGGAGGGACTCTTCATTAGGGACTGTAGTGACAGGACAAGGGGTAACGGGTTAAAACTTAAACAGGGGAAGTTTAAATTGGATATAAGGAGGAAATTCTTTCCTGTTAGGGTGGCGAGGCCCTGGAATGGGTTGCCCAGGGAGGTTGTGAATGCTCCATCCCTGGCAGTGTTCAAGACCAGGTTGGACAGAGCCTTGGGTGACATGGTTTAGTGTGAGGTGTCCCTGCACATGGCAGGGGGGTTGGAACTGGATGATCTTAAGGTCCTTTCCAACCCTAACTATTCTATGATTCTATGATTCTATGATTAAGTAATGATGCATGGCACTGGTCTGAAACCGGTTTGCTTTTGCAGCCATCTCAAAAGTCCCCCCCTCATATGATCACAGACCTACCTTTGGAAGTCACTTTTCTCTATTTTCATCAACCAAGAAGCTCACTATGCTCTTCTTCTGCCACACAACACGGTACTTTACCATGTGTCAACAGAAGGAGCAGCATGGCAGCCTGGATCCAGGCCACACGGGTTTTTTCATACTGACCTTGACAGATAAGAAAATTCACTCTGGATTCTTACATTCATTTATCTCTGAAGTACTGTGTCATGAAGTACTGTTTCTAAGTAATTCATTTTATCTTTAAGACAATGGAATGGCCATTGTAAAACATTCCCTTTTGATTATTTCAGATTGTTACAATAAAATCAGACATATTTTTAAATGTACATTTAATTTTAAGATTAAATGCTCTAAAGAAATTAAACCAAAACAAAACCGGAATGGCTGACGAAACATTCCTCTTGAATGTGAGCCTCCTTATATCAAAATCAAGACATCCTGAAAAACAACAGCATTTTATGATAGGAAAGTTGTTCTGAAAAAGAAATCTCAGCAAATGCTACTGAATCATTAGGTGCCCAGTGCTGAAAAACTTGCACTACTAAGAAGTGGAGGGTTCTAGTATCTCCAGACCCACTGTGATAACCAGCTTATTCCAAGTTATCCTATTTCCCTTTGACCAGTTTAAATCTTGCCTACTTCCGTGAAGAAGCCTTCAATTTCACACGTATCTAAGTGGTGCAGATCCCTGACAGCAATGGGCTATGGGCTATGCCAAGTACATTTGTAGAAAATGCAAGGTTATTTTCTAGTTTCTGTTCCATTTTTGACTGAAAGTTGTTGCTGTGATGCAGGATCTATGCTGGCATCTTTAAAGAGTTAAAATGTTTGCTAACATACTTATGGATGTCTGTAATGAATGGGATTATCTGTACTACTCATCAGTGCAGAAAGAATAGCACTAATAATGCAAGTAAATTTTCATCTCGCAGATGTTTTTCTATTTCATCTTGGAAGCGAATCTGTTCACTTACAAATCTTGCTTTGGTTTAAAAAAGAATTGGTATTCTAACAAGTCCTCTCCATGGAATGGCATTCATCCTTTTCAATGTAAACAAAATGTTGCAAGAACTGATGGGCTCTATTTTTCTAGTATGAATTTGAAAGATATGTGAATTTTGGAGGCAAAAAACAGAAACAGAATTACTAGGTACTTGATTTAAAACACTGTGAAGTATGAAGTCCATCCTGCAAACAATTCCTAAGGGGCACAGTAGCAAGTAGCAAAGGTGTTACTCCAAAACTGCCAGCAGCAGTTTTGTTATAGTTCAGTTGAAGCAAAGTATTCACTAAGAAAGGAATTTTCTCCCTGTATCCATACAAAGATTCTCCATTTGTGTGAATGGAAGATACATGTGTGTATATAGAGGGGTAATTTTTCCCAACAAATAGTCCATAGGATAAACTCATAAGAGTTTTGTGGAATATTTATATTTTCCTTGCTTACTGTGAGATTTCTCTCACACGGGATATATAATTAACAAAAGCATCAAAGCAGACATATTTTTAACAAGTATCTTTCTCTCCATTCTTTCAAAACAAGAATGATGATGATGATGATAATAATAATAATAATAATAATAATATATCCCATCCATAAGGATGAGGCAAAATGTGAGTTTCAGTTTGTGCACACAGATATCTGCCATTTCAGAGGATGGCAAGTTTCCACTTCCCTAAAAGAACAGGTCTGCTTTCACTGAAGAACTGACGAATTTGACCCTCTATTAACTATAAAAGGAGCCTTGGTTTAGTCGGGGTTTTCAGTCATGTTAATGCAATTTATCTACTGCATAGAGAGACTAATGTCCACATTTCAATACATTAGTTAAAATGAGGTGGTCTCTATACCATTCTGCAATTAGTAACTGTACTAGAGACTTGCCTTTTCAGATCATCATCATTAGTGCCCCTTACCTGCAGTACTCAAAATAACCAACAACAAACCATATGCAAGCTGAGGCCTTTAAAGGAGACCAAATCAGTTAGGCTCCCAAGTCCTACCAAAGGGCAGCTGTGTTTGGTCCCTCATCAATATTAAATCCCTTTGGAAATCCCAACACTGATTCATGCTAAAGGATCAAATATGTCTTATAAGCAAGGGTTCAGTGGCTGCTCTATTAGCAGAACAGAAAGAATAAAGTCACCCTCCCATGACTCCCCAAAATACATTCCTTTGGAAACATCCTCATGAGGTCTCCTGGCATACTATCATACATGAGTTTCATTTAAAACTGCTCATATCTTGATGCTCACAGATACAATCTCTGCTTCCAGTTATATTCAAGCCTCTGCTGGCAAAATTTGGCCAACTCAGTTTTAAGTACAACACCTATGATGTTAACAAAATACGTTTCACGTGGCTGGTAGAGTGGCTGCTTTTTATTTCAAAGGCACTGACTTCAAAGGCTGCTTGGATTCTATGTGTGTGTGTGTTTTCTTTCAAAAATCTTCATACTGTTTCTGTTGGGTGGGTTTTTTTTCCTCACTATCAAATAGATCATTACATTTTCAACACTTAAGGACAAAAATTCTTCCCTCAGATCTGCACGGCAGATCTCGACAGTAATATTCAGCTCTTCCCCACATGCAGGGAACTCCTGTTGACATCAAGGGGAGAAATGGAGACATGTGCAGGTAGGTCTAAGAAGAATGCCAGCACCAAGACCCTCTGGCCAGGGTGGGGTGGGAAATCTGACTTCCCTTTTCCAAATACCCCAGGGCCTTAGGATTTGGTGCCCAATTTCCACTACATTTTTAGCAGGTGATCTTAAGGAGCCATTAAACATTTGCTTTCTGAAACCATCTGAACTCAGAATTTCAGCTACAGCTTTCAGGGCCATATTGACACTCCCTCACATTCACCTGCATGTTTTTCCCTTGCTGCCAGGGTTATTTCTGATAAACAGCAGATTTGCTTACCCCCATCACCCAGTTACTTGGCTGTGCATTTAGGAACAACCTCCTACTTCTCCTTGTCTTTCTGAGCACTAAATACTGTGCTGCATTTGCTATGAGCCTTGTCATGGGGAAGTTAATGTTTGCAGTTGTGTTTATTCCTACCCCACAAACTCATTAATATCTTGAATTCCATAGCAAAGGTCAGCCTATGGCCAAGGTTATTTGTTGGTTTTGCCTGGCTGTTGGAGGGTGACTTCATCTTTGTCAATATGAACAATGTGTGAAACAGAAGAAACTTGGACAGACAGCTGCTTTTTACAGTTCAAAATACCAGGAGATTGGTGCTGTTCTCTAACATGTAAGGTTTTGCTTCATTTGACTTTCACCATGAGAGTATTCTCAGAACTTTACTGAGCATCCTATTCTCACACCTCTTCAAACAATGAAAACAAACCCAATGCAGAAAAAATGGCCAAGTATGAAAAGGAATAGCCTGGCCATGTTAAAATTTCTTCCCCCAAAAAAACAGCTACCACGGAGAAAGATTAGCCATTTAAATGGGTACATGGAAAATAAATAAATCATCCATTAAGGTAGATCTGTTCCTTCACTCCTTATTTCAATCTTCCATTGTGTATGCTTAATGAATAGCATAAGGAGGGTAAATAAGTTAAATAAGGCAAACAAGGCCATGGTTAACTTAACTAGTTATATGATTAATTCTTTGCTCTAGCTATTTTACTCATGTGGGAGTGTTTGTGTGTGTTACGAAACATATAGTCAAAAATCAGTGGTTCAGTTTTTTAAAGCTGTAAGGATTTTATTTATATAAATGTACATCTGTTGTCAAATAAAGCACATTAAAGGGAATCTTACTGCGAACAAAATGCAGACCAAGATCCAGGATGATGGAGAATCAGTCCTTAAATAACCAGAGGCTTTTATAGTGCTGCTGCAAACATTTCTCAGAGATACCCTAACTTGCCTCTGTAAAGGACCTTTGTGGAGAACAGAATATTGCCTTTGGTACTATCACCTCTCTCCTCATGCTGGGTTTGTCCATGGTCTCCTCTGCATGCCAAAAGGAGAGCAAAGCAGAGCACATTGATTGGAATGTTCATCAAAAGCTGTTCTCCAGTGAACACAAAACCTTCTCTGAAGCTTTACAAGAACCACTTCTGAGCAACAGCTCCACACCAGAACCATTGTCCCACCAGGAGAAGTGAACATCACAGAATATGGGCTTTCACCCATATTCTCACAGGGCATGCAAAAGCAAACACATTACTGTACTTCCTTTATAGGTGTCCCCCAGCCAAACCAAAAAGGATAAAGGGGACTTGAGACACAGCCCATGCTGACCTACTCCCACTGTGTTCAGTCTCGTAGCTGAAGTTTCTGGTTAGGTGTTTAATTGCACTGATTTCTTCTTAGAGTCAGCTACAGGTACATGTATGGAACAGGTACACGTATGTACAGGTACATGTGTGGAAGGTGATTTTCAGCCCGCTGATCCTGGGTTGATTTTACTGCTTGGTTAGGATACTGATTTCTAAAGGGAGATGAATCTAAGCAATGTTTAAGAGGCACAGCTCTTGTTAATGAAGAGGAAACATAGATGGGAGTAAGGGTGTGGGGTAAATAATCCTTTAGGAGCTGCTGCTGCCTGCTCTGGGAAACATGTACAGGAACTAGCTTCAAAAATACAGACTTTGGAGAACACTTTTGGTGGGACACAGGGTCTCATGTTGATCCCTCCTGACACGAGCACTGATTTCACCACCAAGCCAACTTTCAGTATGCGTATCATGGGTTCCATGCTGGAATCTCTCTTAAGCATCTGCACAAAACTCACCGGTCTGCAATAGAAAGGAAAGAACAGAGAGTGGATACAAAGATTGTGAGTAAACGCGCCTTAAGTTTCAAGTGATGACTCTGTTGGCCACTTATTTCATTCATTCTCACCTCTCAGAACCTAGTGCTTGAACTTTTCATTCCACCTTGCCATTCTGCTATTTCGAGACCCCACTTAGATGCCCTTCACATAGATTTAAATAGAGAACCTGAATAGACACCAGCTGTAATGATTTCACATGGGTCTTTTCAATCTTTGCCATAGCAGACAGCAAAGTGGTAGGGATAAGTTTCAGTCTGTTAAACAGCTTTTGGCCCAGGTCAGGAAAAGAAAATTCACCAGATTTTGTCAAATCCTTATATTAATATTTGTGTAAACAGAGGGAGAAAACTCATAACATGTAATTCAACTGTACGAGATTAAGGTGGTTTCCTGCCTTTTTGCTGGGTAATGGGAAGATTCACGATAGCCTGTTGCCTTCCAAAAGTGACCCTCAGCAATGTAATATTTTCCCAAGTTAGTCGAATTATACATGCAAAAGAAATATATTCCTGTGCTGCAAATCAGTGTGTGTCTTTCAACAGAGACTAGTGAGAATTCCTAATTTTAAATGATTTTAATGATGCCAGATGATCTGTTTACACAGAAACAGTCCAAATTTTAGTAGCAAAAAGCCCCTGACCTGATGGGTGTTTCCTCCAAATCAGGAGAATTCCTGGAATGGTACTTCTGCATTCACCTGTATCCCAGGAGGGCCAAAGTGGGTTCTGCATGGAAGAAGGAGCTACACCTCCAACACGCTGTGGATGTCCCTTCCCATGGAGGGCACATGGGACTCTCAATCTCTGAGGTTCTTGTTCCCATTTTAACTTTGGAACTTGAGTGTATTATTTACCTTTGGCCTTCCACAGCTTTTCAGAAATGCACACACACCCCAGAGCGTTAGAATCAAACAGAAAACCGAATAAATCAACATATTATTGATGATGGATTAAAACTATTTCCAGCGCAGTACTCTCCTCTCATTGTGCATCTGCTGAGGAGGACTCTGTTATCCTTTGGGGCATGTTTTAGGTGTATTTAATTAGTACCAGATGTAACTGGTACCAGCTGTAAATGCTTCAACTCTGGGAGCTGCTGAAGGGAGACCCCCTGGCATTCACACAGCCCCTTGGGGTGAATGTGTTCTCCCTGGCAGGTATTAGGGATGCGGGAGGAAGGCAGGTGCTGGGGTGATCAAACCCTTTGTGACTGCACACTGGGTGTGTGAGGTGGGATGTGGCCGTAACCCCCTTCATGACACATCATACCGTATTAAAGTATCCATTGCCACTAAACATAAGTAACATCATTTTCCATGTTAGGGTTTCATGCATTTCATTAGTAATTTAAGGTTGTTATGAACTGGACTGATAATCAGTCAGAATTATTAAGTTGCTCTTAAACTGTTTCAGAAGTTAAACATTGCAGGACTATTTCAGCCTGGGCAGATGCTATCTTCCTTGATACAGATGGTACTGCCTTTTCATTCTACAGCAAAGTGTCTGAGGTCAGGGAGTGCCTTCCTCTTTGTCTGGTCTCTATTAACTCTCTCTGGAAAAAGTAGTCATCTAACAGATTTTTTCCCCCCAGCATGCCTTTTTGGGACTGATCCTTTAAATTTCACAGGAACAAGCTGCTACAGCTTTTGAACGAACTTGCTGCTATTTGCTCTCGCGCTCTCCCTTTTTCAGCTGGTAAGTGTTAAATCACACTGCCTTTCCTTGCAGGTTTTCATTTCTTATTCCTGGGAAGTATATTTTCACATAGGGGGAAAAAAAAAACCATAAGTCCTAGCCAATCCATTTAAACACAGATGTAGCCATTTTACAGTTGTTGCTATGACAGTTTGGCAAAGGTTATGCATACTGTGAAACTTACCTTGTGAGGAGAGAGAGAGATCCATGTATGAGTAAAGGCAAAAGGTGGAACCCAGCCTCATCCATACTGTTTGTTTGTTAGGGAAAGGAAACCATGGAAGGAAACTGCCCATCGTGATAGTTCTTCCATTTCATCTGCCAGCACATAAATGGAGCTCAAGGTCAGTGAAATAATAGGAGATTGCTTGTGGGAATGGGAAGATGAAAAGGAGATAATTTGGGTTAGTTTTTCCTGGTTATTCAAGCAGAATTTAGCTCAGACTAAAAGACAAGAGGGACAAGTCTACCAGAGAACGTCTCCTGTGTTTTAATCCATGTAACGCTGCACAGGGTTCAGCCCTTAATGTAGACATGGACATAGCGTATTTAAAAATATTCTTCATATCTCATAGCACTTCTAACAAACCTTATTCATTAAGAGTTAAGTCCACATTTACTGTATTGTGAGGTAATCCCTGCTAGCTAATTCATTTTCTAATATGATATATTTCTTTGTGCAAATAAAGCCAATGAGGAGTCAAAGATCCCTTTCCAAATTCCAATGGAAACATCATTAATATCTTAAGAAATCTCCACTGAAAATCAAAAGTGATATGCACCAATAAAAAAAGCCCCAAGCCAACAACAAAAGCATCTATAAAAGAGTCATAAAAGTAGGGAAGATGCGCTTAAAGCTCATTGCAACAAAGGCACCTACCATGATTACTTTGCTCTCTGTAAACTCATCTGTTAATATTTTACTCTTAAAATGGATTTACATTAAATCTCATCTTGACATAAACTTTAAAATTGAGTCAAAAGCTGGAAAAATGTAACCAAAGGAACAACTGAAATGCAAGTTGGAACCAAATTAAATGTTTGGTTCATTTGTTTGAGCTACCATAGGGAATAGTCACTGGATAGAAATTTATCTGAGTTATTTACAATATAGAAAATACTTAAACACAGAGAATCTTAGAATCATAGAACAGTTAGGGTTTGAAAGGACCTTAGCATCATACAGTTCCAACCCCCCTGCCATGGGCAGGTACACCTCGCATCAAAACATGTCACCCAGGGCTCCATCCAGCCTGGCCTTGAATGTATGCTCCTTGTTTAAACTGTTATTCCAGGGGTGAATTTGGCCCAGCAGGGTTTAAGCTGTTGTTAATACAATCAGAATATCAAAAGTCTTTTTTTAGCACTATTTGTCTCATAAATGGACAATTTTGATACTGTTGGATTTATAATTACTTGGAACATTTCATACGTATAGCACAAAAGATCCAAATGCAGCATTTCCTTTGATAGTCTATTATGCCTGACATGAATTCCCTATCACATCTTGTTAGGGAAATTTATCTTATGTGGAAGATTTTCAAATTACATTTGCAAAATATACAAACACCAAATGAGTCTGTAGCATAAAAATAAAGATAAATCAAGGAACACGCATTTAAAGGCAATTACAATTGTTTTGAACAGTATTTGACAGTATTTCAGGATATTTAGTTTGGAGTTAGGCTTTTCCCTGCAGCGGTGTCATTGCTTTGCCCTGGTGCAAGAGATTGAGCTCCCAACTAAATTCAGTTGCCCAAGGAAACGTGATGGACGCAATTATGGTGTTTTAAAGTGTATTTAAATGGCACCAGAAAACAGGGGGAGAGGGAGGGACGATATCACCTTTACAACTGCCATCCCTTGGTCACCAATTTCTTATGGTCCTTCTGATCCCTGCATCCATCCATGTCCTTGTGCATCCTTCAGCACCCCAGCACTTGTGTGGACAACCTAGGGGTAACTTTCTCCTCCTGCTTGGGAGGAACATTTTCAGCACCTCAAAACCCCTTTGACCCCTTCCCCACTCAGATGTGTTGAGGAGTGGGAAGGAACTGGGGAATCACCTGATTGCTGAGAGATTGCTACTAACTGATTGCTACTAACATTGGTGGCACAAATACCTGTACTCTAAAAGCTCCTTTGGGACTATCAGGTCTAGGGAGGACCAGGGATACCTTAATCCCAGGCCCCTCTGGTGTGAATCTCACCCTGGTAGGAGCAGACAGTCTAGAGGAGTAGTGAGGGAAGCAGTGGTGGTACCTGCCATACAGGTGTAGCTCTGCATCTCTGCCTGCCTCCCTCCCCACGCCGCCAGCAGTATCACTGCTTTCAAAGGCAGCATAGCTCCAGGCAAATCTGCTCTGCAGATTGCTTCCATCCTGTGTTCCCCATGGTTCTGGCTGTCTGTGCCTTGTAGATAGAGTAACTTTGCAGCTTGTAAAGTTCTGTCTGCCCACCCCCCCCCCTTCAGTCAGTGACTGGGAGAAGTCTATTCCTGTTATAGGGAGTACTGGGGAACGTAGTTATACACCAGATACTTCAGTGTGCCACGTCCTCCACAACAACTGAGTATTGGACCCCATCCTCCCAATGGTGAGCTCTAGTAATCAGTCCTTACAAAGGACCAGGTCATGCAAAGTCATAGGGAAGTCCAGTCTTCCAAAGGCTGCATGGGCTTGATGTTGGGTCATTGAGGGCTCAGCTGAGACAGAGCGTGATGGAGAAACAGCCAGTACCTGGCTGGCACCAACAGATATTACCATTGTGTAAATGTTTACTAACAATAAATAGCAATAATGAGATTTTATTACTTCCTGACTCCTAGTCTTACCTACAGTCCCCCAAGAAAAAAGCCATTTGTCTTGGAAGAGCTCCAGTGGGAAACACAGCACAGCTGCTAAGCAGAGGGTCCCTTGGAGCCCATTACCTGCCATACCAACCTCTGCAGTGGCTTGCACTAAGCACAGGCTCTAGTTTAATGCATCCATTCTCCAACTTCTCACGCTCCAGCTGTCTGAAAAGAAGCTAAAAAATCCCTTCTCCGTCTCCCACCACACACTTGCACAGCAGCTGTATTTCCCTGTGGTCCCTGTGCTCAGAGAGCACAATGCAGCAGAACTGGGTTTACAGACTGAAACTCTGTTTTATAAGAAACCAGGCTGCTCCCCCCACTGTCAGCTCTCTGTGAAACTAATTTCTTCAGTTTTTCCTGCTTGATTTCTCTACTTTCCCCCCCCAAAAAAACCACTAGACCTGCAAACTGTGCATTTTTTGTGTTGCTGCAAGCGATTTATCACCTAACACATGAAGGACTGAACAGCAGAGTGAACATGGGGCTGGCTCTTAGTAAAAATGCCTCACTCCCGCATCTCCTGGTACCCAGCTCTAAGTAACGTTCCCCTCATTACTTTTCACCAGGACTTCTTCAGACAGATCGAGATTTGGGACTAGCCTCTGGTCCTACACATGCTCGTGTTGGCTTTCCAGAATGAATTTGAGCAAACACCTACAAGCAAGCAAACAAACCCTTTCTTCCTACAGCAGAGAGGGAACGTAAAAGCTCTCTGGCTGATACCTTGTTATGCCAAGTTGGAGCGCAGAGTAAATTTCTTACAGCCGAGTTATAAACCCCCTGAAAATAGGTTTTATTATGGAAATGCAAACACAACCACGGCTATAGCAACATGAAAGGCTCTGCTATAATAACGCTTAGATCCAACTCTTTGTGCACAATTGGCATAGAAAAGTATTTGATTTTTGTCGGGTTTTTGCTGGTACATGTCAGTGCCACTTCACAGTTGGTCTCAGTTTATAACAAAATGCATAAAACTTCTTAGTAATCCTCATTTACAGCTAGGGTCTGAGAAAGCACCATCTCAGACATTGCCTACCAAACATGGCTAAAACTGCTATTGACATTTGGAACCTTTATTCCTGGAAAGAAAGATGTGATGTTCACAGCTAACTGAACAGCATGTCTGTTGAGTTTAGTGTCTCACACACTGCAAAGCATTAGGCTCACTGACTGAGCTTTGATAATCAGTTTGTTTCAGATGAGAAGGAAAAAAAAAGAAGGGAAGGAAATCAAGAAGACCCTCGGTCTGAGGTACTCTGCTGTTAGTTCAAATGCTCTGCATATTTTCAGAATCCTGAGATTTCCCTAAAAATACCCCCAGGTTTGTATTTCTGGGGTTTAGTTAGAAAGAAGAAGAATATATACAAAATAAGAGAGAGGGATTTCATTGTACTCATGCAATTTCCAGCATATAAAGGAAGCCAGTCAGACACTTAAAGAAAGCTGTGGTCTATTCTGATGCGTTCGGTGGGGGGACAATCCAAATTCCAATAAGGAAATATCTTGCAGAGGAAAAAAACTGCTGTTCTCAATTTTTTTAGCACAATGTGTTGAGTCACTGTGCCTTAAAGTCTCCAAATGTAACCATTGAATTTCTGTGCATGGAAAGTGCTTTTAAAGGGTCACGTTTTGCTTAAATTCCTCAAATGAGTAGCTCTGCTCCATTTGTTATGTTGAGCCCCATTGTGAGAGTAAGGTTATCATTATTCAGCCACATGCCTTCATCTTGAAAGCAATCCCTCACCTGTGCCTATCTATTTGCCTAAAGTATTTTTAATGACCAGAAGCATTAATCAGTTTCCCAGGGCCAGACACATCCCTGGAACACAGCATCCTTCCCCCCATCATTTCTCTCTAGCAACTTGAGTACATTTATTTGGATTGCAATGGTCCTGACACCCCGATTCACTAATTCATCAGCATTCCAAAAGTGGTTAAGATAACAGAATACTTAAAGATCAGGTTGGTTGGTTTGTTTGCTCTTAACCTGAATATCCCTTCCACTCAATAGTCCAATTAGTGATTACATGTAAATGAAACAATTTAAGTGCTCAGTTTACAGATGAGGTATTTTGGCACGGCGCAGGAAAAACGGAGCACATTCTGAAAAACCTAAATCCATGTGAAAATATACCTTTTTAAGCTTTCAAATATCTTCTTTTTCCCCCACACATGCCTCAGGATGTATCTCCAGCTGGAGAAAGCCAGGCAAGTGCCATGTGTTTGTAATACACATGTAACTGTATTGGCTCTTCTGCTGTTGTGATGCTCTTGGAGATACTCTGCATAAAGTATAAGCCTCTGTAGAGGAACATAAAGTTTAAATGTAAACTTTGTGGTGAGATCATATTGCCCTGGCCAATTTAGATTACCTTTTCATTTTCATGCTTTGCTTTCATACCAGCTGTCTAGGAATAGCTACTAAATTTTATCCAGGTTTTAAAAGTCCACATCATAATTACCCTATACCTTTGCACATAGGCTGGCTGGACCAAGAGGCGTTATTGTCTTAGTTTCCTGACTGAAGAAAGAAAAACTGGGGTCTCACATTTTCAGAAGGGAAAGCCTTTACTGGGTATAAAATGCACAGCTATAGTCAAGTTAAAAATCGGGATTTGCCTTTGGTGGGCATCTGGCCCTCAACCAGCCTCACTCAAAGCTATTTACAGAGGCTTAGAGGAATTTCCAGCAGTCTTTTCACACATAGATAGTTTGTAATAGTTTGTTGTTTGGGATCCTGGATTGTGTATTCATCAGTTTCCAATGATTTGTTGTGACAGTACTTAAAGGACTCATGAGTGATACTCTCCAGGCAACTAAATGAATAGCATATTGCTATGAGCAAAGGTATTTTTACTGTTCTTTTACTGACTTTTATGTTTACTCCACAACTGTGTTATTTAATATGCAGATTCTTTTTCTTATTATTTTTTTTTAATTGGAATAACTGGTTCTGTCAATTGTTGAACCTTCCCAAAGGAAGCTGATAATGTGGAGCCTAAGCTGGAACAGTGTTTTATTTGGTGCTAGAAGCTTTGTCTGCTTGGGATCTACAGGGATTTGCCCATTGTGGACTTTTTCTTTTTTTTTTTTCCAGTTTTTCATTATTTGACTCATTTCAGCGGTGGAGGAATTAATTTTTGTCTGAAAACATTTCATCAAAATCGTCCCTTTTCTTCATTCCTAACGTTTTCTAGACACTCAGCCGGTCTGTTTCCTGATTTTTATAGTCCGTTTTATTGCCATTTGCCTAAGAGTCTGTCAGATTTTTGTTCTGATGATTATTGATAAATTTTCAATTCATTGCCACTTCCTTGGTTTTTTCATCACATTTGTCGACGCCGTTATGGCTGGAGTTACATGCACACAATCAGTAATGCAGTTAGGGAATACTTTGTCTTTTGGCTCCCCAAAAAAGTCCCTTCAAATGATTAATAGAAGAAACGTAGAAAGTGCAGCATTTCAAAGTTGCCAAAACTTGTGGAATATTTCACATTTCAGTGGAGTCATCTGTTTAACAGCCCCTGTTTTGTTTTGTGTTTTACTCTCCCATACATATGCTTTTGGTTTTGAATCTTTATTGGTTTTGTCCTTTATTTCCACTCTTTCCTTAGTACAGACACATAGGAAATCATAACTGAAATAATATTCATAGTTTGGTGTATGGTGTGAATAGAAGCAAATACTCTCTGTTTCCATCTGAGAAGCAGACCAGGATGAAAAAAATTAATAACTTTATATCAGACCTGGTGCAGTGATGCTTAAAATGAAAGCACGATCAAGTCTTTATCATTTTTAATAAAAGAAATAGGCTGGGCCTGGGAAGAAAAAACAAATACAACGAGCTGAAATATTCTTGTAGTGAATTATTATCAAATCCTTGAAGCTGTTTAGCCCATTACATTGTCAGGTAAAGCTCCCCATGGATTTGAAAGGGTGCGTATTTATTCTGTTATTAAGTAATATATTTGGAAGTTTAGAAAGTATGGATCAAATCCTGGTTTATGCAGAGTATTAAATTTATACTGTTGGAGCTGGAAGTAAAATACGGGCCATGATTTGTAAACCCTGAAATGTTCTTGGCGCTTCCAGAGGAAGCACAGAATGGCTGTTTCAAATCTATTTCCTTTTAGCCTCATCACTCTATGTCATCTGTTAGCAAATATCCACTAGCGCTATTAATAGCTAAGGGAAATGTACATTTAAGACTTTGTTTTCTGGGGGTGTAAAAATGCACAAAAACAGGGGTTTTAGAGCTGACACAAACTGTAATTAATGGGTTATGGGGGTTTTAATCCTAATTGAAGGGGAAAAATATATATCCTTACAAAAAATAGAAGAGTATGCATGCGAATTAATTGCATCACCAATAGAGCAAGATGCCACAAGTCAGTGTACCGATTTGGGCAATACCCTTAACTAACTATCAAGCTATTTAACTGGCTCCAAAACTAGCAAATAAAATTTGCACTCCATAAGGTAGCAAATGCTCATTGTGTCAGCAGTTGTTAAGAAGAACAGAGTTGGTACCTGAGCAGTGAGATATTGGCTTAACTCCTCACCTCAGCAAGATTCATAACCCCATTTGTAATCTTAAACATAAAAGTGAGCACCAGGAAAGGGACACTTGGATACTTAGTGCACATCTGCTAAGATGCTCTTCCGTCTTGGGGCCTTAAAACTTGCTTCTTCTGCTGCTTAAACCCTCGAGCATTTTATAACTGATGGCAGGAGTTCTACTGGCTGCTGGAGGCAGAGCATGGCTGCAAGTGAATCATTTATATCAGGGAAAATACAATCCACAGCCAACGCTGTCTTGTTTGGGAACAGCAGCCCGGGCTGGGGGATCAGAGGGCTAGCAGGGAAAGGAAGGAAAGGAAAGATAGCCTCATCCATATTTTCAGAGCACCTTTATCACTCATTATCTAAGGGAGGAAACTGCTGCTTGGCTCTTGGTAACCTTAATCACAGTGTTTCACAGGTGTTCTTCTTGAATCTGCAGCCCCCCGAGTCATGTGGTTATGGGAGCCTTCCCAGTTTCACTGAAGTTTAACTTTCCCTGCAACCAGCACATCTAGAATTTTGGAATTAAAAGACCCAAGCACAGAAATAAAAAAACCAAATAAATAGATAATTAAATAAAAAATATTCCCTAATTTATTACTAAAAGTAACAATAAAATATCAAAGGCCTGACTTCTAATATTCATGGTCCAAAGGAGAAGACTCTTTTTAAATGCATGGTATGCTTATATTCACCTGACCCAAGAAAGCACAGTCAAAGTCCAAGTATTTGACCTGCCAATACTAACAAATACTAACTGCAGAAGTGTGTCACCCACCTTAGAAACGCCTTGTCTCCCCTGCTACCTTCTTTCCCTCCTGCTTGGCACTGGTTGACCATCTTTGCACTGCAGCAGCCAAGTTCTTCCTTCCATCCTGAAAGGCTGAGCTTTGAAGAGCAGTGGGTTCTTGGTTCATTTAAGATGACCGCAGTGAAACAGTTATTTATGCCTTGCTCCTGCACTTCTCAATTTCTCACTGAGCATTTTCCTTTGCTGAGATGAACAACAACTTTCTGCCATGCAACCTACAGCACATCAAACCGCCTGCCAAATTGTCATGGTGCTTCGCTTCCCCTGTCTCTATCTTAGACTTCAAGCCCTTATATGTAAGTGCTGTCTGGATGCGAAAGAAGCATCAAGCACTTTACAGACTTCGTGCTGTAAATAAATTTGACTGTGAAGGGAAGAAAGCTTAGTTAAGGTAAGGCTTTCCAAACTTGCAAGCTTTGTTGCCAAAAGCATATGAATATAACCCCAAGCCAACCAAAGAGCAAACAAAACCCCCTAAACCAAATCACTTCAAAAACATACCTTAACACAGGATCTTATGTCAGCCAGAGCTGTGGGTATGGAATGAGGCTGGAATGAGGCAGGACAGCCCCTGAGCTTTTCACTGTTTGAAAGCAGGTGTGCATAACTTCTGGCTGGCATTTTTGATTTGCTCCTCTCTAGAAAAGAAAGGATTCCTGTTAAATCCTTTTCAACATTCCAAAGCAGCTGGGCAGAGCTGACCCATCTTTCTCCCGCTTTTATTTAAATATAAGATAAAATAACCCAACAACCTGAACTCTCCCAAGCTCCCCAAGGAAATTAACTACAAAAAAACCATGCTAATGGAACATTAAAGTTGTAATGTAAAACCATAAAAGTCAGGAAATTCAGAGTTAGGGCTCCCATGGTACCTCTAAGTCTGTCACCTCATGCACATGCACTACGATAGGACCTCAGAAATGAACAGTTGGGGTAAATGCAAGTATCTTGCTTGGGTATTTTATTTATTCCTAAGGTTGTTTTGTTGCTGGTAACCTTACTCGGGCACTAATGCAGGCAGTGCTCAGCACAGGACTGCAATGACCAAGTGCTCACAGAACACCATCACTAAGCAGGCAAAGGCAGCAGAGGCGATTCAGGGTGCTTGTCCAAACTTCAAAGCAGCAGAGATGCATAGATTTGTGTTCCTTTTATGCGCAATTTTAGCATAAGGTTAAGTAACCTCCAGCGGCAGCCATACAAGCGCTGCAGTTTGGTTGGGGCAGGAGATCAAGTTTTTCATAGAACAAATTTAGAAGAGAAGAAGCAAGAGAAAGGGGAAGCGGGGCAGCTGTGCGCGCGCGATGGCAGATACCTCATTCTGCGATTCTGTCAAAATAATACTGTGGCGATAGCATTTATGAGGGGGATTTATAGGACGATTTTGCAGCCCACATGTGTGTAAGAGTCACCAAAGCAATTCATATCGAGGAAAGAGGGCAACACATTTCAGCAAAGCAATTTTTAGCTAATACCCTTCCCGATATGCAATATATACATTTATATAATCGAAGGTCTGTGCACAATAAACCGAGCAGATCGGTATCTTGCCCCAAGTTTTGCCTTTTGACGCCCTCCTCAGCCCTAAGCACAAACAATGAGCCACGACTCAATAAGCACAACTGACCGGAAGAATCAAAACAATTCCTGGAAAAAAATTAGGTTATCATTCATTAGCTCTCTATCATTTGGCCACCAGTAGGCTGCAGGATATGAGGGCCATTTAATTAGGCCCTGCACTACTCTCTGGTGTGAAAAAGGCTCTCAAAAGCTTTGATTCCCCACAGCTTCACAGCAGGAAGTTGTTGGCGATAATTGACACAGGATTTCCTTGTTAACCAGCAGCAGACATGCTGGATTAAAGCGACAGAGATCTAGAGAAGAAAGTGAAAAGAGATAAGAAGCTCGGAAAGACTTCTGCTTATTTTGCACTTGAGGATGATGAGCAAATAGCAATAACAAACTGGAGTGCTGCTCCCCGTGAGTAAGGCCTCCACTTATCAGACCCATTTCAGCTTGACTGATCAAAGATTGACTTCCCTTAAAATAACATAGGCCTGGGGTTTGTTAGTTTATTAAGCTGCAGGTTTTATGAATTATCACAGTTTTAAAGATGGATTGCAGTTTATGTGAAGGAGTAGAGGATTATCAGGTTTTCATCTAAACAATTATAAAATATCACAGCTGAAAGCTTACTTGCAAATGACATCATTTTCTCCTGCAAACTAAACAGGTCATTGTGTGCCTTCATGTAAGCATTTCCAGCAAGTGCACAAATACAGTAAAATTAACTTCACAGCTGAGAAGATAGCCTGGTAAAAGACGTATTTTATCTTCCAAAGCACATGCAAACCCCACATTCCCTTGTGCTGTTCTGAAGGTTATTGTATTTAATTTTTGACCGGGACCTTTTAGGTCTAGTTACAGGAAAGTAACTGTAATCTAGTTAAAGGAAAGAGAGAAATAGCCTATTGAAATGTTGCTTAAAATGTGGTCATGATAAATGGTACTGAAACAGATCCACATGAGTATAGTTAAATGAAACGTCCACTTTAGAGCAGAGACAATTATTGGATATCACTTAATAACTTAACCTTACAACAGCACATGTGGCATTAATAAAGAACTGAGAGTAATAAAAGCTACTACTACTACTATGCTCGGTGCATGAAGGCAGACGTGTGTACATATGGATAGAGCCAGGGGAGGACCAGGGCGCTTGGGGAGCAGAAGGAGGAGGGAAAAGACAGAGGACCAAGGCAGGAGATAATATACTAGCAATGATGGGGTAGGAAGGAAGAGGCAGGTGCACTCAGGGATAGGATGCTTGCAGGCAAGGTCAGTACCTGTTATTATGGGCCATGTCTCTTTGCTGGTTACTGAGTACCTGCAAACTCCCTTACCCCAGCAGAGCCCCATCTCCATCTCCTTCAAGGCAGCCCAGCAAGGAGCTGCAGAGTCTTGGGCCACCAGTGGGATTACCACAAAAACCAAATTAATTCCCAGGGTGTAGTCTTCATTCTGGGAATGGCGAGAGGTTATGTGAGTGCTGTTAACTCCAGGATCCTGTAGTTAGCTGTACAATCCCTGGAAATCTGTAGCAGGTGGAGAGATCCAGGAAAAACCTGTTCACATGAGTACATGCTGCACCTAAAACCTGTTCACATGAGTACATGCTGCACCTAAAACGTCTAGAGCCTTAGGTAGTTTTGGCTGGAAAGTAGGAGTTCAAATGTGTGAGAAAGTGGACTATCAGTATTTAATTTTATTCCAGTGCAGAAACTGTTGTTAACAATCATTTTAAAATGATAGGAAAACATTTCCATTCTCCCACCTATGTTTTTAAGGTCCTGAATAACTCATTTGGACCATTTTAATAGGTTCTGAGCCCAGAAACTTCTGTCCTTGCAACTGAAGCCAGGAGAACAGGAAAACAGGCACAAAAGCATTCTCAACAATGTGGGGTTTCTTTGAATCCTAAAAGGAAGTCAATAATATTCTCTGCAATGATGCAGCCCATGCACCACGCAGAGCTGCTCTGCCTCATGGCAGTCTCAGCATCATTATGGTAAGGTTCACCATTGACCTCAATGAATCTAAGTAATGTTATCATCCCAAATTCACACCAGGGAATTCTCCTGGAAACCCCATGATGATGCATTAGGCACTTCCTTACACAATAAAGTAGGAGGTTTTCTTAGGAGTGTTTAAGAAGCACCAGTCACAAGTTATCATTTGTCGTACAGCAGCTTCCCTTAGCATAACCAAATTGGCAAATCATTGTAATGATTACATCTTCTCTTTCCTGAAGTGGCCATTCTGCTCAAAGGAAACACACGAAGCCCAAGCATCCAGCTGTGCCCGCTGCGCACCAGTGAAACTGTGATCAATCTTGGTGTCTTTTTAGTCTTCGCACCCTTTTATCAGTGATGATGAATTATAATTCGCAAAGTGGTGATTTATAACTGGAGTTATATATATAGTGGAGACTCCATAATGTAAATTGATGAATTAAAGACTGGTTATGTTAGACTTTGCTGAGTATTCATTGGAGGTGAACTGGAACCAAAGATCTGAACCCACACCCACACTTCTCAACTGCTTCAAACCCCTGTCATGAATGCCATTAAAATTCTAGGTTAGAACACCTTAGACTAGATTGAAAGCTCCCCTCCCTTGCAGTTTTGTGCATTTATAGCCCTTCAAGTAAGAAGTTAAAAATCCACATCTTAGTTATGTAGTTCTGTAGTATCCTTTTTATTTCCTTTCTGACATGCTCTGTAACTCCCCCTATCATGCTCACCTCTCGCCTTTTTAAATTGGTTGCATATGAAGTAATTATCATGTTCTCCTCTTTCCTAGCAACATCCTTTTCAGGACACCCAGCTAGTAAATCACCATGTGCTTTAATATAATATAACATAGCACCAATTCCAGGGGCACTGCAAACATAGAAGTGTTTTAAGTTTAGTAGCAGTTTTACATAACAGAGGATCTACTGAATTAGCCCCAGAGTGCAGTATCCCTTCAAGGATAGATTTCTTCTAGTTGGTAGATGGAGGTCTCATACTCGGTCCTGCAGTTCCTTTGCGCTAACAAGCACACACAATAACTCACTACTGCATGATCAAAATAAGTAATATTTGTTCTCCTTTAGCATAATTTCTAGCTTATGGTAAAACCATTTTCTTAAGCTACTTCCTAAGAGCCTGATACCAATCTCACTGTAACCACTGACAGGTTTCATGTCATCTCAAATGAGTCATATGCCATATTGCTCTGCCCCATCACAAAAAAAAATATGGTCAATAGAAGATAATAAGGCTCTGGTTCAGTATTTCATGGTGCTTGAACAACCTAGTCTTACTCTACACGGCGCAGGGAGAGTTGTTAGCCAGCACATGCCACCGTCGCAGCATTGGACCCTTGTACCATAATATATCACATTGTTAGGTGTTACTTGTTGTTTTGAAATATAGAATGACATCATATTTCAGAAAAGCTGGGTTTGCACATTTTGAAGAGAGAAATATGGATTAGTGAATTTCTTGCTATTTTTAATATTTATTGCTATTGATAGTTCCTGCCATTTTTAATGGTAAAGGACCACTAAATTGCACCTAACTTCCTTGAGTTCCTCTAGTTTAAATGTTGAATGTATTCTTTTCAAAGTTGGGATTACTTCAGTGGCCCATATAAACAGAATTAAAAACATTCCTTTTTCATATAATGCAAGCAAAAAGTCTATTCTCTTTTGTTTTTGACACAGAGATTTGTGGTCAACGAATAACCAGCTTCACGGTTTAATCCACCTTAATGCTAGCAAAAGAGTTTGTTAATTTTCTTGGGAAAGAAGGTTTCTTTAATTCACATATCTACACATGGTAGATATGAGTCTTTCATTTACAATGGTATTTGATAAAATCCTACTTTTATAAGTGATGCATCTGCTTTTAATGTCTTAAATCCTGAGATAGAATAGACAAACCTGCCCCTTGTCTTGTTTTTTTTTAATATTTAAAAGGTCTTACTGCCTTAAAACATACATCAAGCAACATTGTAATAGAGAAATACACTTTTAAGACAAAGTGACAGATTTACATATCTATGTGATGTGACTCTCTTGACAACCAATAAATGTATTATATTGATGAAGTGAACATGTCCTCTATCTGGTCATTTTCAACTGGAAACTAATAACCAACATCACCGTATCAGGCATGCAATAACCTGGGTTAAAACTAGGTTCATCAAATAAATCACTCAGGAATTTTTCTATTTCTTTCCCAAGACACGTTGCACATCTGCTTAGTGAAAGGAGGAAAGAAGCAATATTTCTTTGATCAAAGTCTTTTTTAATATCCTTGTATCTGTCCTTTGGGAATGCTATCTCTGGACTTAGGCCTGGGAGAGATGCTCAGCATCTCCTGAAAGGTGCTAAGCACCCTTTTACTACTATTGACTGCAGCAAGAAGATTCTGTTTCTTGCAAGATAAGGCTCCTTCAGTTGCTGATGCTACATCACTTTCTAATGATCTGGCGAACGACATAAATTCAAGATTTCTAAAAGCAAAACACAAGGTGTTTTTAATGAGTCCCAGTTTATATCAACGGCTTTCAGGAGGGGGAAAAATACAACTCTTCAGCAGAAAAGTATACTGCGTTAAATTTACCCCAAGCCTCTATCTCATAGACATGAAACACCTATACACATGTAGAGATCTCGGAGAAACACTTTGAAAAGCTACGTGGTGCTTTTAACTTTTTTATAAAGTCTTATTAATATCATTTAGAGTTGCCATGTGGCTGGCTTCCTGCCTGGCCTCTTTTACTATAGACTTGGCAGTTGTTATCCCGAGCACCGCACATGTGCAGACAAAGCTGAGAGTGGGTAGCAGCCATTTGTCTGAGGCGGCTGGGTTTTGTCATATTTCAAACTGGCAACCCTAATGCCTGTTCTTACGGGATACAAATCTCGTATGAAGTTCCCAGAGTCGAGTCAAGGCCTGACCTGGCACACACAAATCCACTTTTTTTTGCTCACATGAGGATGGCTACAGGAGCATATGGATGATGGGGAAGTTTTTGATCTGCTTCCATCTCTGCAGAGCCTTGGTGGAGCCACTGAGGGTTGGGGCAGGACTTGAGGATTTGCAGGATCAAGCTGCTAGAATGCACCCCTGCTTCCACACTTCTGGTTGTGGATATTTGGCTCTTCCTTCATTAGCAAGTAACAGACACTAATGAAGCATTCATAGCGCAGACTTGCCCTGGATTCTGGTCAGAAGCATGCTGATGAGGTGATAACACAGAGAAGGGAAAGTGGAGGCTTTTCTTTATCGTGGAGCTTACTAGCTGGTAAATGTGACAGAGAAGGACCTGGAAGTGGCTCAGCCTCTCAGCATCCTGATATACCTTCGTGCGAGCCTGGTCTGCCTCTGCCCCTCCATGCTGCCACAGGAGAGGCAAAGCCTGCAGGAAACCCAGGTCAATTCTGGTGCACACTCTTGTGTTTCCACAAATCTGTTTTCCTTTTTATGGTGGGGCAGAACAATACAGACACAAATAACAAGAAAAATGTGGATAGGAGTTGGTTTCACATACTTGAGGCCAAATACTCCTATAACTATTAAAGTGGACAGTATGGGCTTGGGGTCTCTTTTCTTGCCTGTTCCCTAGGTGCTACCCAAGAATGAGGCCTCTTGTCCAAACTACAGTGAGATTTGTTACAGGTCAATCGCTATTTCTAACAGGGCTTGTGGCTCTAAAGTCACCCTGCACTTTTCATCATAAAACATCATTTCCATCAACTGCATGGGCAGGCTTTTTTCCATGCTGCGTATCTTTCTTGGGGTAGGACTACAGTAGAAAATATTCCACTGGGATTTCTTTCTACAGAAAGAGATGTACTACCTGCAAATTTGTGTAAATCCATGTCCATTCAGCTTTGGCATAGCTGTAAGCCTCTTAGTTCTTGCTTACCAGAACCTTGTTAGCACTTCAGTTTGCACCAAGCATGCTCCCTTCCTGTATAGCATCTCACATGCAGCTGGACCATGTTGTGAAATAAGGAGAATACTGTAAGTTGAAGGGGAAATGTTAGAGGCAGACAGATCCTTAACCACTTTTCTGCTAGACCCTGCCTTTGTATGTAGAAATGAACCTGCATATCTACTCTGCTGGCAACAAATAGGTGGGAAACCCAGCTGCTAAGCTGATGTCCTCAGGCTTCTCTAAAGGCTGTGCAATATAAATGGGATAACAACCTACCAGTGCTATTTATTGTTCTAGTTACAGAATTGACAAAATCTAAAATAAAAGTAAATCCACTCAGTTTGTGTAGCAATGACATACAGAGGATACAAATTATACCGAAGAAACACTACATTTACCAGGACAAAAAGTGTAATCTGTATTTTCGCTCATAAAGTACTTATGTAGGAGCATTTTAATAATAATACAATTCCCCAAATAAACTGTTAGATAAAACATCAAAGCAAATCTGGCATTCATTTCTGTAAATATATGCACGATTGTGACTTTTTTGTCTCGCATTTCTATGTGTGCTTCGTGCCTTTTCACCAGGCTATGTACCACATAAGGCAGCAATACCCAAGTGTAAAGTGTTTGGGTGAGTTGGCTGGAATAGTTCGTGATATCACATTTATTACCACAAACTGAAATTCAGCACGGCGCTCACTGGAAGATTTCCACCCTGTCTAAGATCTGAAGTTAAATCTTAGTGCTACTGATTCCTCAGGACTTCTATCTTTGCTCAAGAGATAAGTGGGATCAAAAAGCTCCTGACAACTTGACATGGGCCTAGCAGACGTGGATTAATTTCACTCAAAGATTTTCCTTAACTGGATGTCATACAACTTTAAAGAAGTCTTTTGCTACCCAAAAAGGTGCACAGGATTGCTGACATTTTTTAAAAAGGAGAAAAACCTACTTCTTTTGACCTGAAAGCAAAAGCTGGTTGTTTTGGCACCATGATGAAAATATCTACGGGTATCTGCATAAGTAGATTCTTTGCTCGGAGCTGTCTTTGAAGATAATGCACCTGCCTAAATGTGTCTAGCATTTCCTTCCACCACACTGACAGGTTGAATCCTGTGAAACAGCACTCCAGGAATTCAATTCTTTGTTGTTTACATTGCCACTCAGGGTGGGATGGCTAAAAAGGCAAATCTGCGTGATCTGTCACCAGGTGGGTGGGTTTGGATGCAGGTATACAAGGGGGAAGTCAATGCATACCTCCCTTCCTCCAGAGCAGCAGTGATGGGTTGGAAAGTCAAATGTGATAGACCCCAGCTCAAAGTCCCCTTCCTCCAAGCCTCCTCCAGTAGCAAGGAAGAAACAGCAGTGTGTGGAAGGCATCTCTGAGGACCAGCGGCTCCAAAGGCAACGGGGCGGATGGAGAATATGCAGTTTATGCATTACTCCATGTTAGAGCTACCAATATCATTTTACATACTGAAACTCTGAATTCTGAACTGCAGTTATGTGAGGAGTGAAAAAATGTGAATGTTTTCCTATCTATCTCTTGATAGCAGTATCTCATGACGGAGGCAGCTTTCGTCAGTGCTCCAAGCTTATGTTGCCTTTATTAAAAACCAGTAGTTGCACTGGTAGCTTGCTTTGTTTTTCGACTCCTGAACATGAAAAGCAAATGTGAATCAGCCTCTTTAAATTAAATACGAGAAACAATTACATTTTGACAGTTTAATTGCATTCTTCCTCCAACATGGCATTCTAAACAAGATACCACAGGTATTTAGCATGCTGATTATATTTTTAGATTGTTTTGCAATTAAGAAAGTATCCCTAAAAGAGATAAAATAATTGGTTGACTAAATCACTGTTTCTTGAGGGAACAATATTAAGAAGTGAATGTTGAATGGCTGTATCCATAATAATTAGCTTTTAAATCACTGCTTAAAGGTTTTAGGTTTTTAGCCTTCAAAATTGTATCTGTCATTCAATTTGCTGCATATTATTCAAATTACTTATACAAAAAAAAAGGGAAAGAAAACGACTGCAAAGAAAACAGCCTTCAGTGTAACTGACAGGATCTCATGACTTTCAGTGGTGAAAAAACACCAGGTACCCACTGGGACACGGGGACACTGGGACAGTCCTAGTCTGCATCTCTGGTGGGGGTTGTGTTATTGATATTGCACATATAGGAAAAGGTACTAAAGTACTTAAAAATCACTGAGTATTCAAGCACAGTCCAGCTTTCCAGAGGCGCTGGATGACCTTCACATTGCTTTTATTATTTTGCACGAAGCTTTTTCTTACTTTTCCTGAGGAAAAAACTGAGATTGCGTATCAAAAAGTTTCATGAGTTTCTGTTCTTTTCCTCAGCAGTGGATTGAAATGGGATGGTGGGATCTGACTCGGACAAGAACACGTCCATTGCCCAGGTTAAAACCACCTCTGGATGACAGTATTTTAATTTTGAAAATAAAAGACTCTATTTAAAATATGCAAGTTAGAAACAAACTTTCAATCCCGTTGAAACAAAATCATGATTTTAGTGATCATTTCAAGCCGCTCACATCTCCCAACCAATTGTTTATTTGGACAAAATATTTTCACTTGATTTTGCATATTAACAAACTAAACAAAATCTCAACTTCTCCCAGTGAAGTCAATGCAAGCTTTTATTGTGATCATTTTCTGTGTAAATCTGTGCAAAGCCAAGCCAGTATTCAGAGAAGAGACACAGTACCCTTATGATCCACAACAAGACCAGATGGAATATCCTGGAACTGGTTTTTAAGATACCAGATATAAACTTGTATTTAGAAGGAAGAAAGTGAGAGGCTGAAGTGCAGCTGAGTCTGAAGCAACTTTTCATTAGGAATATGAAGTTTGACCTGCTTGTGATGCTCTTAAGGTACGTTGATTTCATACATTTCCTACTGAGGTGCATACAAAAATATGTGGGTAGGGATGCCAGTAGTTCACAGAGGAATGATTTGTAAGGGGAAAGGAAGGTTAGCCCAAACATATGGGACAAAGTGAAGAAGACATGCTGGTGAGAACCAGAGTACAACAATGCTGAATGGTCTAATCAGCTGAAAATGTTCCCAGGCCCCAGCAGCAGTGCTGGTGCTGAGAGGGGCTGCTTTAGTAAGTTTAAGCACTGAACCAGATAAGCAGGGAGGGAGAATTGAGAATGCCCAGTAGACACAGCTGGAATAAGCGCACAGACATTTCAGCGCACAAGCTCACAGCATCGCCTTTACCTTTCTTCTATGAAAGGCCTGAGAACGCATCATCCACACTGGCTGTTGAAATAAATGCCTTTTAATATTGTAGTCCAATGTAATTCTATAAAATAACAGACAAATATAGGATAATGAGATTTTTTTTAGCCCGCAGTCCAAAGTACAAGGTCCCAGAGCAACAGCAGGTAACAAGATGTACCTCACCACGTGCAGAACACTTCCTAAATCGTGATTTGAAAAGAAAGAAGAGGTGGCAAGGTATAGGCATGGGCAATTTCCACCAGCATTCCTGAACTGTAAAGACTGTAAAAGTCATGATAGGAACCTGAAAGAAGGCTGCATGACTTGTATGTGTTTCTGGGGTTTCAACAACTGTACACCAGTAGAGGATACCACTTCCCCGCACACCTTGCCACGCTTGAGATGATGCTTCTGTGTTTTACAGGCTGAGTGCTGACCCATCTCCATTTGAAGTCAATGGCTGTCTCCTGATTATAAGTTGACAAAACCAGCACCAGCAGTGGCTGGAACTGGAATAGTTACACCCGAATGAGCTTTTAGCTAACAGGTTTTGATAGTAGCTTATCAACAGTTGACAGCTGATGCATTGATAGATAGGAGCTGAGCAAAGATAGCTTCTCACATGCCATTTGCTAGTGACAGCACAGACATCTAATTCATGAGGAGCTATACGGCTAACAAACCCCTCAGTCATCTCATTTACCAGTGTCTTAGACAGGTTTGCCAATGAAGGAGCCAATGTCTCAGCTCACCATCACTGATCAAAGAAGCCCCATCTCTGCCTTGCCTGTTTCTGACTCCAAACTCCTTTGTATCTGGTACAGCTCCAGCCTCCCTGGCCTTTCTCCCAGGTTATCAGGTCAAATGAGGTCAGCAGGCTGGGCGTGCAGTGGAAGACCAGAAGAGCAGGGAAGAAATGGGAAAAGCAAGAATTCCCCATTTCAGTAATATCAAAATGTTGGATGAGCTCAGAAACCCTTACTTCACCCTCTGCAAGTGATATCCACTGCAACATGGACTCTAAGTCAGAAGGCGTCCTTTCTGTTCAAAGATAGGTAGGAAAGCAGCAGGTTCAGTTTATGTCAGTTGCTGATGAGACTTCTATACCTTTTTATATGAAGAACCATTAGTGCCACTTGCACATTTTTGTGAAGACATGATGGTCACTCATAGAATCAATCATAGGATCATAGAACAGTTAGGGTTGGAAAGGACCTTAAGATCATCAAGTTCCAAGCCCCCTGCCACGGGCAGGGACACCTCATACTAAACCATGTCACCCAAGGCCTCGTCAAACCTGGTCTTGAACACTGCCAGGGATGGAGCACTCACAACCTCCCTGGACAACCTATTCCAGTGCCTCACCACCCTAACAGGAAAGAATTTCTTCCTTATATCCAATCTAAACTTCCCTTGTTTAAGTTTGAACCCGTTACCCCTTGTCCTGTCACTACAGTCCCTAATGAAGGGTCCCTCCCCAGCATCCCTATAGGCCCCCTTCAGATACTGGAAGGCTGCTATGAGGTCTCCATGCAGCCTTCTCTTCCCCAGGCTGAACAGCCCCAACTTCCTCAGCCTGTCTTCATACAGGAGGTGCTCCAGTCCCCTGACCCCTGACTCCTAACGTGTCACTTGCTAATGACATGGCCCTACAAAAAGCAGTAAAGTTGGCCTGATTATTTGTGAATGTATTTAGCTGAGTTGGTCAGGGAGGGGAAGATCAGACATTTGTCACGAATACACCCTTATGTATGATAACTGCTGTGAGTCAGTCTGTGCCCCTGAGAGCCTGCTAACCATCTCCAGACAGCAGAGTATCAGACAAAACATTCAGCATGTTTCAGATGAGCTAGCTGTGCCAAATGTGTAGAAGCAGTGATGTGCAGAACTGCTTAAAAGTCAAGTTCCAACTGTTTCTGGGATACTCAGTAATTGATAGACAAATTTATTTCTTATGACAAACAGTCAGTGTTCATAAACCAGATCCCAGCATCTCAGGAGTGCAAGCATCAAGCCCTCTGGATAGAGTGGAGATAGGGAGTCAGTTTAGTTCAGATTTCTATCTCTGTGCATTGCCTACAGGAACCAGGCTACCAATTTCTTAATACATGTCTTTTAATTACAGGTCTAAACCCAAGAGGAATAAGGCTGGGCCCCAGTGGCCGCTCAGAGATGCAGAAACAACAAGCTGGTGCTTTCATAGACATTCATTCTCCTTCCTACTGCAGAAATAAAACTGAATAAATTTATGGATCTGTAGCATGTTGCTGAGGTTCCTTCCCCATCTGTCTTAATTCAACAGATCTGATCCAACCTAGGTACACCGATGATGTCTAAGAAAAAGACATGGGGAGCCTCTAGCTCAGAATTAGACTTTGGACTTAAACAATAGCCAGGTTTTGGCAGAGGGAACAGATTTTAAATGAGCACAAATTGGTGATCTACAGATTTAGTAAGGGGGAGAATTATTTAGATTCAGGCCAGACATTTTTTGGGGGGAAACAGACCAAAAGCAATATCCATTCTAAGGAGAAATACTGATAGGCTGTGGAATTACAGGCCAGCTCTTTCTTCTTTTTCCTTACAGTCTGGAGTATGCCTTATAGCTCATCATATTTTTGGCTTCTGGCACATATTTTATTAACTTCCATTATACATAGAAACAAAACAGACCACTAGTTAAAAAAAATGCTGTGAGTAAAAAAAGAAATGTAATGGCATATTCAAAGAGTAATTAAAGACTCTCTTATGAAAGTTAAAAGCCAAGAAGAGTTTGGGAGACTTTCACACACAAAATAGTGCACAAAAATCGCATGAACCCGTTTGCATCCACATTTGTGAGCCATGTGACTTCCCCTGAGACTTAGTTTGGCTTCTCCATTTAAAGCATTGCAGATACTGAAAACTGAGGACTAAAAATTTGGCTTGCTATCAAACCCAAGCTTCAGTTTAGATGATGCAGGAGAAACCGACAGAATCGGACCTCACTTAACTCATTCCAGTCCGCTCAATTACTGTTACCATTAGAAATGACTTCATAAGCCAAAACCCTTTAAACCCAAAAGAGCCTGATAAAGATGCCTGCAAAACTAAAACACTGTAAGCTATCAGCATACTGTGCACAGGCTGGATGTCATAAGGGACAAAAGGCATCCAGGAACACAGGTTTGTTTTTCTTTTCTGGTCTTGCTGTTCCAGAGATCTGGTCTTAGATAACTTGTAAGTGGCATGAAGATCACAAAAAACATTAGCATGAAATATGCTATCAGCAACCTCGTGATCATGGAGCTAGACTACAGGCAAGGTAAAGCCTGATAGCTGTTGGGATTGCTGTTGCTAATGCTGTTCTTTCCTAGTGAGCATTTTGTTGCACACAAAAAGTCCTATCTGCTCCTCAGTTTAAGTGTAATAAAGGCATAAGGTATTCTGGAGATTATGCAAGAGTGCCCCCAGTAATTTTAGCCACGTCCTGTAGAAGAAATTTGCCCAAGGAAAAAGACCTGGTTTTAAATTGTCGCTGTTTTGTGGAGATCAATTGAAACGATGGAGAAGCTGCACAAGAGTTTCCTCACTCCCTCTGTTCACTGCAGAAATGGGTATCACAGCAGCTTCTCCTCTACTTCAACAGCTGCAGACCCACAGGAAAAAGATGCATCTGTAAGAAAATGGTCCATAGAAATTACAGGTAGGTGTTATTACAACTACCACAAAAGCACCTTAAATTACTTAGGTGGTGAAGAGGAGAATGAATGCAGGCTAAATCGCCCTTAGGCTGAGCTTCCTTGAAAAACAGTTTATAATTACACCTGAATGAAACTTGTTGTGAAATCTGCAACGATGCTGAACTCACTTGGTAACTGATTTCCCAATGTGTGGAGGTTCAGTTTCCAGGTCAAACTGTCAGTGGATGTAAACAGATGGAGTTTCCATGAAGTAAATAGGCCTCTGGCATCTCATCTCTGCTAAAGGTTGAGCCTAGTATTCATTAGAAAAGCATCCAAATCTGCAGGTCTTTTAAATGAACATGCACCTTGTCCCTAGAAAAATCAGGCATTATAATTGTGCTGCAAACTCATGGAAAAGAATTACCCTTATAAATGTGTTTTTTACCTGAAGCCTTTTGTACTTTCTATGTTTTTCTCCATTTGAGACTTAGGGCTTATTTGAACTTGAGAATCAAAGTGGAAGCTTAAAAGGAGGAGAAACATGAACCAAAAAATGAAAATCCAGGTATAACCAGCTGTGAATCCAGTTCATAACCTCAGACCAGCAGATGGTGGAATGTCGGAAGGCTCCTGTTCCCATGCAGCATCCAAACCAGCAGCACCCAAGCCCCCTGCCTCCATACCACACATGTCTTTACATTGCTAAAGGGTTTGGCATGCATTGGCTAACCTAGTTAATTCTGTAAGATTTTTCTCTCCTCTACTTCATAACTACAGGCTGATGGGCTGTTATTAAATAACATTTCACAAGGCTTTATCTGGGTGATGCTGTGAGAGGGCAACTGGTTTTCTTCCCTTCCCTCCCCAGTTCATTCCAGTGTGCAAGATGAAGGAGGACTGGACCCAAACCTGAAAGCATATTACATAAATAAAGGCACAATATAATACCCCATAGAAATAAATTATCTTTTCATATAAAAATCTTCTAAAGCCCATTTCCAGAAGAGTAATAGAGCTTCCAGTCCAACACCTGCAGGGTTGGAAATAATTTACTTAGCCTCGCTGACTTTTAGGCAGCTTCTTGGTTTGACGAATGGCCCAATTAAACATCTGTTAATCACGACGTTATCTCATCTTGGAGGTGGAATACCGACTTCTCCTCTCCTATCTCTCCTCCAGATAACATCACATCACCCCCATCTGCAAGGCGAGGTGCCTCTTGGGGCTCAAGCGAGCTGTCCGGGGCGCAGAGCCCAGGGTTGGGAAGCACTGGGAAGCCTGTGCCTTGCGCAGCCCTCCCTCCCCCTCCACACAACCTCCCCGTAACCTTGGGCTCCTGAACCCTCGTGTACATTTTAGGCCTTGATAATAAAGCAACATCTGCAAACTTACAAGTGCTTTACTCGAGTTAATTGAGTAAATTGAAGCAAGATGCGGTGCAGGGGTGATCTATGATCCCAGGTTGCGGGCCTAGAAGGGAGACAACAGATTTACTGCAAAGACAGTGGGCGGCCTTTTGTTCAGGCCCTGGTTCACGGGAAGTTTGAGGTCACGAGGGATTAAAATATCTTCAGAAACAAATGGAATAATTTGGCTGAAATATAAGGCACACAGTGCCAGCTCATGCCAGGAAACCAGGGGTGATTTATGGACCTTCAATCCAACACATTTTTCTGATATCTGCCCCATTAGGTTGAATTTATAGATTATTGGGAGAATATGTATCCTCGTCATTCCTTTTCTGACATGTTTGTGCTCCAGGGAGCAGCTCCAAGCATGGCCAAATAAATAACAGGATGCGTTACCTTGTGTTCACAAGAAGGTCCACTCCATTTAAACCTCAGGGGTATAGAAAAAAAGAGAACAAACCAAAACAAACCCCCAACCTCCCATTTACTACGCTTGTTTGAGAATTACTTATTAAAAAAGACATTAAACAGGTAATGCTCTTTCTCCTATAATCTGTACAAGTCATTAAGTTTAAGCACAATTCGCCACCTTGAAGCAATTGGATACATTGTAATTTGTTTTATGGTCTCACAGATGCAAGGTATTTGCCGAGCTATAAATACATAAAAGTGGTTTATACGAGCAGCCCCATACCCTGTGTGCGTTAGGAAAGGAGAGCCTCACTTGGTTTCCCTATTCGCGTTGCACGCACACACCCGCGCGCCCATGCACTCTATCTGTTTATATTATTTTCTTTAAAGCCTGGCTCAGTTTTAGTGGGATATATTGTCCCTTTTGTAGTTTCTCTGCTGCTTTATTAAATCCCAAATTCCTTACAAAACTGTACAATTTTAATAACACAAATCCATGCAGGTCATAAAGCTGTCGAAATGTACATAGCACCAGCCGTGATCAGCTGCAGTGATATCATCAACCCTGATTAGCTAGAGCCGGTCACACGACAAGGTTTTATTACAAGTGTCATTTACATTTTTGACAGTTTTACAAGGCTTAATGGCTTTGTATTAAATACATTGTGTTTCAAGGAAACTGACAGTTCAGGGTATCTTGTAAATACAATGCTATGGCATTTCCTCTGAAGAAACACTCAGGGAAAATGAAACATCTAGTATTCCTATTCTAAACAGGGACGTTTCACCCCCAAAAAAAGTTCACCCAAGCCAAAGTTCAAGTCCAAGAATCAAAAAAAGCTAAGAAAAAATATTTTCTTTTGTCAATTTCTTTTTTTTTCTTTTCTTTTAATAGCAAGATGCATTTGTCTTGTAATATACTAAAATTTTTGTAGCAAAAGCATTAGGAATCATTGAAAAACCTGAGGCATGTTCGCTACAGAAATTAATGGGAAAATGCTCTTTGCAGAAGTTTCCTAAGAAAACCTGATTTATTGTTTGGTTTTCTTGGAAGCAAAAAGCACTGCCTGGGGGCATTAGGATATTTCTGAACTTCTTTACCAGGCTGGTATCTGCTTTAATCTCATGAAGAAACCTTGCCTAACCTGATCATTTCTCTCATGATTTTAAGTCAGAAATGAGGATGAAATTGTCAACACTACCTCTGTTTTTGTGTAAACATTGGGGTTCATTTGGGACTAAAATAGAGGTGTTCAGAAGGAAACCTTTTATACTTTAAATGGCAGTAAGTCAAAATCCAAAACAGAATCTGTGCTTTTTGATATGGACCAGTTATTTCAGAAACTAAAATGAATGCCCCAAACTAAAAACCACCTTGTCTTGAAATAGATAGGCATTTTCACAACAAAATCCAGAACAGACTGACCATTTAAGGCCTGTGCATCAAATGTAAGTTTCCCTCCCACAGAGTATCTACTTACGCATGTAATAGTTCTCCAAATGATTAAATTTGTGCAACCTGTTATTTACTATATGAATTAGGTTCTTATTCCCAGATGTGTCTCATTCACTGCTGTTCCTGTGCCAATTTCTGAGCAGCATGGCACTAATATCCCTTATCACTTACACACACGGGTTTTATTATTTCGATTATATCAGCATAATAAAAATTGGACCATCTCTTTATGTTGCAGCCTTTTTCTGATGTGGTGACCAGTATGAATTTACTCACACCAGTAAAAGTTCTGCCATTACCAGTGGAAGGAAGGCTTTGGCTGATATAGCTGAAGATATAGCAGAGATTAACTATTTAGGTTAAAAAATGAACAGTAGCAAAACGTTACTTGCAAATGGAATTGTGACACCAACACAGGAAATTATTTTAACCTGGGCTTTTAATGTTAAAAGACTGAGGTTGCTTCATTCACCAGCTTGATCTGAGTAAAGCATTAGAGCTACTCTAATGTTTCTTTGAGTGTATACTTTTTTAAAGTCTTAATTCATTAGGAAACAATAAGCCAATGTATGATGATTTACCATCTTTGCTGGTATCAAGGAGCAGTAAGGGAGCTGCTATCTTGTTTTACCACAAACACACATATTAGTTTAAACTTAAGATAGTTTCTAGAGATGATTCTGTCCTGTCACTGCCTTTATTACCATGGTCTTTCAACCACCATACCCATTACTTACAAGAGGGTCAGCCGTTTGATTCACTCTAATTCTATGTACATCATTTTGGTGGTGTCTGTAACCCATATGCAGGTGATCTACTGAACAGATAGTTCCCAACACAAAAGTGCCACAGTATCCATAGAACTTATCACTGAATGCTGTAAAAGTACAAAGGGGAGACAAGTATTTGGGATAAATCGTGGGAGAGTACTTTTAGTAAGGTAAATCGGTCATATTTTGCCCAGTGGAGCTTGCAGACTGATGTGTCTCCTATTCCTTCCTTCCAGGTAGTGCTTTCTCCTAGAAGTAATCACAGAAAGGCTGAATGTAATTTATGTTATTCTCAAAGGTTCTCTCCTTGTGTCACACACTCCATGGAGCCTGCTACCACTCACCTCCTTCCCAGGGCAACTCTTCTCTAACTGATGCTTGGCCAACCACAGGACAGCTAAAGGGGCATTCACCCTTTCAATCTGTCCCCGAGTCATTTCTTGGTGCTATAAAAAAGGTCACTTTGAACTAATACCAGTGATTTTCTCAATGGACACCTGCCCACTGTAAACAAAATCACTGGTATAGGTTCTTCCATGCCTATGGTAGCTCCATCACTTTTAGGTTGGAAAGAGGGAAGGGAGCACTGGACCCAAAACCCGGTTGGGTGGCACAGGTGACATGGAGGAACCACTTGCAGGAGTGTGTTGCTCTTCTTCCCCATTCCCACCTCCTTTTCACATTCCCATTATGACTAAGGGACACCTACTACGGTTGTCCCCCAGGCAGACGTCCTTCCTCCTGCCCATGACTGCACAACACCGAGCCAGTGTCCATGGCCTCCGCTGCCCCAGCAGCAGGTTGTGGATGGGCTGTTCTGTATTAAAGTTTGGAAATGAAAGTGAAAGCACATGTGAGACCTGCTGAACAGAACAGCAGAACCGGAGACTTAGCTGTATGCCAGAAGCCACAACCAGATAGAAATCACAGGTTAGTCAGGAAATTACTTGCATTTAATTTGGGGCCATGTCTCCTGGGAGGAGGCTGGCCTTTTCCTGTTGTGCAGCAATGTTGCCCCTGGGTATAATTTGCCTTTTTCATAAGCAAGGGTGCTATCTCCTCCTTCCTCAAAGAGACCTTTCAAAGCCAGCTGAGGAGAATGAAATGTGGCACATTAGCAACAGGACAATGGCGAAGTCATTATAAATTGACTTCCTTACTGTGAGCTTCAGTAATCTGGATGTATTACTAGCATGATTCTGCAATAAAACTGAAGCAGCTAGTTCCTTTGCTTGAATTAAAAACACCCTCTCCCTACCACTTCAGAGAGGTAAGGCATGCTCCCGTCTTCTGGGAACGAGTAAGGTGCCCAGTGGATAAGTCTTTTGCTCCCTATGTATGTGCCCAAGGGAAGGATCTTGTCCAGCAGCAGAGCCCCTCTTCATCCCGCCTCCATGTCCTTGGTGGGCTGCAGTAAGTGATGGCAGTACAACTGTCACATCACCACACTTCCCTCTTCCCAAAAGGAGCCTGCCTCAGTGATTAAAGAGCTCGTCCTTAGCTGTTGTAAATAAGAGCCGGTGCAAACGTTGGTGTACTGCTCTGGCACCCAAATAACCCAAGTGTTGCAGCCTGGGTCCTTAGTTAGATGTATGACTGCAGACAGCAAGGTTTCTTGTGCCAGTGACTCTTTAGCAGAGCCACGGCTGGGAAACCATCTTAAAAATGGCCAGGATGCTGTAAGGTGAAGCATCTGCCAATTTTTCCCCTTGCCTTTTTTTTTAAACTCCCACTTTCCACACAAACAATGTCGACTTTTACAAGCATGCGTCTGCCATAAAATGAGGACTCACTGTAAAAACAATGTTTCATTCAGAGCAAATAGGTTCCTAAAAGTGCATTTTCTGCAAGGCAAGGTTTTTTAACTCATGCTTCCAGCAAATTCATTAAAAATGTTCCTCTGGACCAAATGAATGTATTCTTGATACAATCATGGGGTTTCCCCCCTTCTTAACCTAAACTTAGAAATTACAAGTTGTGCTCAAGTATAATTGCTGTTCTTATTCAAGGTGTTTTGCTATCACAACTGTATTCTCTGTATGATTTGTTAGGAGCAATTATTCAGTGTCAGCAGCTTCAGGTTTTGCAGCCTTTTGGCAGTTATTGACTCTCAATGCCCCTTGTGTACAGCATCACCCTTTTACATCAGCTGTGTATGAGGTACGTGCAGAGTTCACTTGCTGGAAACAGCCAAATCTGAGATCTGAAGCTAATACCTCCACCTCCATAAACTGTGATACAGCTCCACATGATCATCACATTACCAAAACATGGGCAGGATTAGTCACATGGGACTCCAAAATTAGTGACTTGCATCACATCTGCAATGTTTATTTTTCCTGAAGCTTTCCAGTAGCACTGATTGCCAGCACCAGCTCTTTCCATTTTGCACAACCCGAGTTATCCAGCAGCTCAGCCTCATAGACGTAGGATGCCCACCCCATACTGTCAGCATTCCTCTGCTCCCAGGACTTGTCAGAACTTCAGTAAATAACAAACTAATGAAGTTAGTTGGGTGGAGTCAGTTTGGATTGAGCTTGGAGCAACTGTAAGGTGTCCCTGTCCATGGCGTTGGGGTTGGAATTAGATGACCTTTAAGGTTCTTTCCAACCCAAACCATTCTCTGGTTCTATGAAATAAACGAAACAGAAGTAAACAAAACAAAGCCACTAATGCAGGAACTGCAGCCTGGCCTGCCTTGAAGGGGTTAATGAATTCCAGTTTGGTATAAGTTTGGATAGCTAAGACTTTCCCATAACAATAAAAGTTCATATTAAACTCAACTGGTCTTGGTTCTTCAGGCCTCACACAATCTCTTTTTCAAGAGAAACTACAGGATGCTGGTGGGAGTTTTGCCACAGAGAGAGTAAGGAGAACACTTGATGGATGCTATCCCATCTCAGGGGAGAGGGAGTTTCTCTACCTGAGCCAGCTGCAGGAGCAGAACTGGGTCTCCAGGACTGGGCTCAGGTAACTTGAGCCAGATAGGCTGGAAAGAAAACTCTATTCCTTGTATTTCATAGGTTGTGTTTTCCACATATGCAAAAGAAAAGTTATTTACAATATTAAAACAATGAAGACCATAAAAATTGTTTAGTGGGTACTAAAAGATTTAGTTAAGCCCTCGCCTAATTAAAAATATCCCGTTAGATGTGAATCTGTGGGGGGCAATTTAAAATCATTTTGGAAAGTGTTTCCTGGGGTTATAATGTGGAAGTTTTATTTTATTTTTCCTTTTTTTCTTTACCTTTTTTTCCTCTTTTTTTTTTTGGTTTTGCTTTGTTTAAAGGGTGAATTAACATCTGACTGCAGGCTTCAGCATTGCCTTGCTTTTAATACCATATACTGTCACTTCTATTAAAAAGGCAAAAAAAATGAGATTCCACTGGCTTTTTCTTTCTCCCCTTTGCCTACAACGTGTGTAAAGAAAAGTGACCGAAAGGAGAGGTTAAAAATAGTTCCTTTTTTCAAATCTATGCTGATTGAATTAAAATGTTTGAATTTTATTGAACAGGGGAAAAGAGATTTTTAAAAGCCTATCTGTAGCCCCCTATAAAAGGGGTTTTTTTAATAAAACTTCTGTTTAAAAAGTATGTTATTAGCAGTATATCCTGTGCTGCATATTAATAAAACAATGGAATTTTGTATTTCTTTTTCTCATAAATTACATAATTCAAACCTTAAAACACCTTTAATGAACACTGACTCGGCATGTGGCACTTAATAAAACTGGGCTAAACTCGTTTTCTGCCTGACAGGCTACCAGTGGAGAATGTGCCCTACAAGTAAATGATTAAGAGGCAGAAATCTTTTCTGGACTACTATTAAACACTTCAAAGATTTTCAAAGTCAGATAAAATGAAAAGCAAATGTGTTTCACTGCCTCTCAAATACCTCAAATGTTTTAGCAGGTGCAAGCAATGAAACCTTCTGTAGTGACAGCACTTTAGGGTCTGCAAAGTGCACCCTACTGAATTATGGGAAAGCAGGGCTTACTTCATAAAAATTCATGATTTTAGATGGGGAGAGATGCATGTCCTTAATACCCATCTACATATGTAGCACAGAAGGAGAGTCCTCTTTCCTGGTGTCACAGGCTTGTCTTAACCCTTGCTGGACTGTTTAATGTTGTTTCATAGCCTTTAACCCTTGCCAGCTTTGCCTTTGTTTTAACGCATCAATGGAAGAGTAGGCAGATAGCCTCTCCTCTGTGTTGTTTGTGCTCCAGCAGATATTGCATCCTGAAAGTCCAGTCAGCAGGTGACAGCAGTCTTGGAGAACCAGGATGAGATCAGGGTTCTTGTTCTTACAACAAGAAGCATCTGACTCATGCGTAATTCATGTTGTTCAGCCTCCCCATTCCTCAGTTTCCCCCATGCACCGTGTGAGCAATGCTACTTCTTGCCTCGTGGCATGGTACATGTACTCAATACCATGAGGCCTGCAGGTATTAAGGAAACAGGGCTGATAGTCCGGCTGGATTTTTAAATGGCACTAGCAGTCTAAGATGACTGAGGAAATTTCTTCGGTATTAATTTCTCTGGCGTATAAAGGAAAGTCTACACATATTAAATAGCTGTAGCTGCTTTGAACTTCTCGTCTAGAAAACTGTAAATGAAAGTAGGGCTTATAAAAGCAAAGATAGGTACCATCTGGGCAGGTGCTGGTAACTGCTCTCAGGCTCTGCCAATTTACCAGACCATATACCTCAATCTTGGTCTGTAACTACTTGAATTTGGATTCAGGAGGGTTTTATCAGATGGTTGCATGGCTTTTGAAAGCCAGACCAATAGTCTCTTTCTTCTGCAAGTTTGTTGCATTTCCTTTGATCGTGCTTTATTTTAACATTTAACTGACAAGTAGTTTGTTGAGGATTAATAAATGACTAACACAAGCTAAACATGCTACAGATCAGAATGTTATAGGCCTTACGTAATCAGAGAAAAAGCAGGAGGAAGTGGTAGAATAGTTTAAAGCAAACTATTGTTGAATCCTGCAATGATTCTGCATTTATCAGAACTTACATTAGTCAGGAATTACTTCTTTATACATTCTCTTTGAATGCAATGTAAATATGTTGTATTTACTTGCACCCCGAATGGGACTGTGTAGATGGAAAGATGGATCACTTTTTCCTGGGCTGCTGAGAGGGCATTTCCCTGCCTGCATCTCCAGCCAGCCCATGCCAAGCCTGGTTGCATAGTGTCTGTCCCAGACAGGCTCTGTGGAGGTTGCTGCACACCTTGCTACACACATCCCATGGGCTTAGTGATGGAAGGTCTCTGCGTGTTCACTAGACCTATTATAAACCCAAACCCTGCCACTGTACCGAGGAGACAGCTATTGCAATCAAAATACTGTATGGGAAGGGGGACCTCTAGAAAGTGCCATTACAAAAAGGGAAGATCATAGGTCTAATAAAATCTCATTATCCCACTACTCGTCATCCTTGGAATCTACTTACCTTCGTGTCGAAGTGCTAAGTGAGGTGTCCGGCATAAACACCCTGATGAATAACAACATGCATGATTTAATTTTAAAACTCCACTAACATAACCATATTCAAAAAGCAATATTCAATAGCATTATGCTGGAAATTGTTATATGACCAGCTTGACATTCAGTGCTGTTTCCTACAGCAGCTGCAGCTTCACTCTTTCACACCAATCTATAACTTCCTATGGATAGATGGAGTGATAGTAAGTCTTCTGTTAAGATGTCTATGGGTACATAGATGAGTGGATGTGCAACAAATTCGTGTTACAAGCACAAAAGTATTCAGTTGTGCACTAATAGAACCACACGAATGGTCCCACATTAAAATAAATTCACAGAGCCTGACATTATGGAAGCTGACAACAAATGTTTTGCCATGTAATCCATAAAGAAAATTCATATAATACATAAAATAATCCAGATCAACTGAAATTATTTATGGGCCAGTCATGCAGCTGGTGTAAATCAGCATAGCTCCACTGAAGTCAATGGAGCGACACCAGTTTTAGGCATATGAAGATTTGGCACCCAAGTAATTTGGATTTTCAGCAAGAAACCCCAGAGCTACTTCTCCTGTGGATTTGATGATTGAACCTCTGTTTAAAAGGTTGTGTTTTGGAATTCTGAATCAAGAAAACCGTATATTACATGTTGGGTTTTGAACAGCTTTTTCTGGCTGTGGAAACATTTAATTCATCACAGTTGGCACTGAGTATTATCTTAGATAGTGTAATGGAAACTTTTAGGGATTGGTGAGGTTTTTAACCTTTTACATGTGTATTTACCCTTTGTTTTTTAATACATGAACAGGTTTGTAGGGCATTGGACTCTGAACCATATTCCATTACATTCAGGAGCAGTCTTTTTATTGGTGTCCAGGAGCTCTGGGTCATTCTGTTGGCCAGCCAGACACTTCTAAGCTGTACATACATGTATATCTCATGTATTGTCTATATTTATTTTGTGAGATGGGAAAAATTAACATGCCTACCATTTACTGAGATGTTTGCACATGAACATTACATCACACGTTTAAATAAATACAGATGCATTTATTTCAGCATGTGGATATCCAGACGTCTGCGCTTGCCTGGCATACATCTGGATAACTGAAGCATACTATTTCCACTTGTTTATAACTCCTTTCTTTCTGAACCAATTTTTTTCCCAACTTATCCAAGCCCACATTTCTCACTGGAGACTACATGCCAAGTCTGAACTGTTTTCAGTTACCCTAGCACAAGTTTAACATCTGAAACAATTCTTTAAGCGTACTCAAAACCAACCATATGGATTTTAACCAAACTTTCCAAAAGCTACAAAAGTATCAGCCTAAAGGAGCAATATCTTTTTTTTTTCTGGAAACTCATAAAGGGGCTTAGAAAGGAAGTACTTCTCTAACTAGCAAGGAACACTCAACTCCCAAAGAATTCTATTCAAGAAGGTTTAAATATCTATTTCTGGGCCAACACGTGTCCTGTACTGTCTTCTTATGTCAGCTCGGTTGGGTAAACTCTGACTTCAGTCCCAACATAGATATGATCCACAAGAGTTTCTTTTAAAGCTTAGGTTGAAACAAGACATTGGAATTGGTTCTCAACTTTTGGCACACTCTCAAATGGGTCTTTCTACCTGGGTAACTCCACCAATAAGTTCCGTGACGTGTCTGGTTGTGCTCCTGAAGGAACAAGTTCAGGACACAGGGGCTTCCAGTCTGGTTGGAATCTGGAATGAGACATCAGATCTGCCGTAGCTGGAAACCTGCGGACTGGCTCTGAATTCCCTTCCAGTGTTACAGGTTGACATAACAGTATCCTGCAGCATGGCAGGAAAAAAAGTAGTTTACGTTCAGTCTCAGCTAACAGGGTAAGTGCAAACAGAGGAGCCTGAGCCCGCAAGCCTGTTAACCTAAGCACATCCGCTAGATCCTGACAGAAGCAATGCAGATAATTTCCATATGGCATGTTCCTATTCTAACCGGCTTCAAGTACTGAAGTTTTTGAGTTCTTTTCTCTTTTAAGATACAAGACTCTTTTTTTAATCAAGTACTAGAAATTGGGCTATATCTCTTTTTAAAGTGTAACAGCAGCAGAGAGCGAAAAGTCATTAGAAAGCATTAATAAAGAACAGCTCATAGCCAGAGTCAGGGTTGCACCAGTCCAACCAGGTCTACACACCAAAAATCACTGGAGTTTGGGCTGCTGAGCATGAGGAAGGCTGGCACCTACTCCACCCTGTTTGAAGCATACTCTAAACTGGTGATGATCAAGCAAGGTAACAGTACTTCAGTGCTCTGCTCTCTGCATAGTTTTTGCTGGCTTTGCTTTTGTGAGCCTTAAGTTGTCAGTGTTCCCATGAGAAACTACACAGACAGCAAATGTAATGGCATGCGTAAGCAGTATTTTAAGGACATAGGTGACGGTGAAACACTATCCTGGCTTTCCTCCCCATTTAGTCATGCTTTTCATTCCACTCTTGCTTGCAGGTGACACGAATTTCATTATCCCAGCTACTCGACCACCCAATGAAAAACAGCAGCTCCCATCCAGAGAAAAAAATCAGCATGAAATCAGACAGTTGACAGTGGTTTCTCAGAAACTCCTTTTAATGTAGTTACATTGGGGACTGGGTTACCTATTCCAACCAAGCTGAGCTGACACATCTGCCCCAACCGAGCATCACTGTGTTTGCGCTCATCCCATCCAGCCCTCTCATGTTTTCAGATTTCAGTGGCTGTGGGAGGGAAACCTGAGGTGTTTAACAAATACTATTGTTTTATCAGCATTACTGTGTAATCCTTCAGGCTCATCTCAGGTCAACCGCATAGTTAATGAACAATGATAACAAATAAGTTGAAATTGAAACTTCGGGGGAAATGTCCCATCTCTTCATCACGTGCTTGCGTGCGCATATGCAGTCTGTTAAGCATTTACATTTTGGTTCAAACTGAGTTGCCACACTCAAGAAAAACAAATTTGCTGCTTTTAATAAGAGGATTGAAACCAAAGGGCATTTAATCTTTTATGATCAACAATAATATTTAAATGCTAGAATATATTAAATCTACTTATAGCAATCCCTCATTACATGAGCTGTGTTTTCTTCACTAATGAGCTGCGTGTTTAAAAATACATTGTTACAGAACCGTTTGTAAAAATCTGCTTTACTTCTCAAGTGTTTCACAGTAGAAATTGCAAGCGTTTCACATATTGTACGATTCAAGCTTTAAAATTATGCAAATATGTCTTAACTGAAATACAGAATTCCTGCATTTGGGATTATAATACAACAGCAGAGCAGTCTCTTTTTTTTTTTCCATAACCACTGTTTTGCCACCAAAGGCTAAAATTTATGGCAAAGTACGCAAGCACAGTACTATGGAAACACCAAATAGTCTAGGTCTTAACGCACTTATTAAACAGAATATCTAGATGTAAATAACTGGATTTCCATGCCAGTGTATTAATGATTAGTTCTTGTTGTATACCCTGCTCAAAAGATTGACAGGCACCATGCAGCAGAAGAAACACAATCCTCTGTCATGAATATCTTACAAAAGTCCCACTCCTGCAGATGCAAGTCAAACTTGTGCAGCTTTATTCAGGTGAGTCGCTTCATCTGCTGTCTTCCCCAAAAAACCTATGTGCAGATCCTGACAGAAGAAGCAAGACAGAAACCTGTGGGATCATCATCCGAGAAAGGATTTTTCCTCTTTCTTTTAAATATTTCTTTCTTCCTTTCCCCATACTGAGCTGGTATTCTTTTATACAGTGGGGTCATTTTTTCCTAGAATTGTGTAGGATTCCAGGCATCTAAACTGTTGCCATCTTCCTGTCATCTTTTCATTGTCAAGAGACAAAGCTATGCAGCCCTGGGGAAATTTAAGGGCACTATTTCTCAGCTAGGTCCCGATGCTGTAAGGTGCTTAGCATCAGAGAGGACTGGGCCCTCAGACAGAACCTATTCTGTTTTTAAGTGGTCTGAGAGGGACACACTTTGACTGAAATTCATTCCCGGCCAAGATTGTGAACATAGCGTACAATAGATGGATTGGTGTAAAACTATCCCAGATAACTGCTCATACATCTTTCCTCTGTCAGTGAAATTTGCCATGATGTGTTCAAAGCCAAGAGGCATTATTTGTGCTGTCCTGGATCTGTTAAGGAATGGCAGGGGGAGGACAGAGATACTTAGGGATTTAAAAGCAGAGAGAACTCTATGAAAGAGATAAAAGGAGTCAAATGCACAAACCCTATTTGAAGTCCTTAAAGCAGAAGAAAAGAAAGTATTAGACTTACCACATAGGGAGAGCTGGAATTTGTGTAGCTTTGGCCCCTGTGAACTGTAGCTGCTATTTTAGGGGTGGTCTGAATGGCTGAAAAGCTAGCCTGAATTCACAAAACTTTTCCCTGGTACTTATAATGCTCTTTTTTTTTCCTTCAGTAAAGTTGGTTCCTTTAATGTTGTTTGTATGAGCTGCATCCTAGCTGACGTATCCAACAACATCCTAGCTGATGTTGTCATGTTAGATATCAAAATGAGGGGAGAATACTACGGATGCTGGGCAATAGAAAGGGGTGAATTAAATGTTACACTTTAGCTATCTGCACCAGAAATATTTCTTCCCCATCATGTCAACACACTAGGTCTTAGACAGTAACGTTTGACTAATAATTTTCCCTGCCAGTATTCTCTGCATCTTTGCTACCTCCTGTCTCATATAGCATAGTTCTATTGTCAAAGCTTTTTTGCTGGTTTTTTCCCCACATTCTCTCCTAAGCAAAACCAAGCCCAATATTGATCAAGTCAGTTTTCAAAACCAATGGGTTCTGTGAGATTTTACTTTGGTATCACATACTTCTCCTTTATCCAGTGTATCTGACATTTAAAGGATCTTTTTTGACTTAATATCCACCCTAAAGTCCTCACAACACTATCCATTTCAGGTTGCCAGCGTTATAGATCAGAGAAGAGCTCAAAGATATTGTTTTCTGAGCTGCCTTTCAAAGGCTTGTCTGAACCTTACTGTTGTATAATAAGGCAAATCCAAATTACTCTGTTTCCTGGACTTTATAACATTTTGCTGGAAATCTGATGATAAGATGCTGACCAAGTAGATTCTGAGTGTTTCCTATCACCTGTCAGCTACAAAGCTATTGAGGAAAGACCTTTTATTTACAGTAGTTTGTCAACTGCACTGCGTGTCCCAGAGCAGTGTTGGAAAACCAGCAGACACGAAAATAAGAGGTAAGAGAGGTTTACCCAGATCTTTCAGACACCTTGTGTATCCCCAGCTGTCTCAGCCAGGTTCCCAGTTTCCTGCCACAGATGTATTAAGAGGGTCATATGAACTCAGGTGTTTCTGTGTCAGAAGGGTGCCATTGGGACCAAAAATCAGTGTCTTTCATGCCTTTCAGTATTGCACAGAAAAAAGCCTTATTCACAAGATTCACTTCCAAAACAGAACAACCAGTTCCTAAGATAGTTCCTAAGATAGTAGCCCATTCACAATCATCTCTCAGGTGCCTGTTTTATATCAGTACTATAAGCTTACTGTATAAAGTTAAGAATAAGGATATTTTTTTGCCCCTGTATTGACTCTTTAAGGTTGATAAATCTCAAATGCTAAAATCTGAGCATTTGGCTCCCAGAGTTACTGTCTCACTGCTGCACACAGCTTCTTTTTCAATACTGTGAGTTTAAGATGTCCTTTGCCTCATCAGAAGCTCTTTTCTGTAGAGTTACCTTAAAGAAAAACAGCAGGTGGCTTGCTTCCACTGATGGGTAATGGTGAATCTCTTCTTGGTTGTAATACCTGTGACTCACGGGTATTTTTAATATCATCTAAACAATGCAGTTATCCCTTGTGATTAGAGTTACTATTGCTATTTCCACTAAGGCCCAAGGAAGCACCGATACTATAAAGCCATGCTGTTTTGATGTTAGTTTTATATAGGTTAATACTTAACAGTGAGAAAATTAGAAGCAAAATATTCTTCTATAATTTTTCTGAAGCTGAATTGACAGTGGAAGTCTAAAATCATTCCTCAACCAGTATAAACACCTGAAGCAAAAGTCTGTTCATACGGAGGTGTGTCCTACGAGAAAGAAAGCAGAGCAACATATCAACTGCCCCTCTCATGACCCATCATGCTGGCCCTTTCCTGAATCTCAGACAATGTATTTGTATGTATATTTGATGTTCGTAACTCCACAGCAGTATTCAAAAGCAAATGTGCATAGAAAAGTAGACACATCAGGAGGTATGGTAAGTCTGCTACTAGAAAGGATTTCTGGTACACTAAAGGGAGTTTGTCATATTTGGAAGGTTTTGCAATATCTCTTTCCATCACTTTTCCCAACAACCAGTATGTTCATAGTACAAGCTGCTGAAGTGACCTCTAAGCAATAGTCCATCTTTTGCAGAAATAAGTTATTTCATTAACAATCGAGTTGGCTGAGTATTTCTCTAATGCACAGATCTCTCAATAATTCAAGTGCAGTCAATATAAAAAAAAGCCAAGGGAAACCTTTAGCTGTTTTCTTACAGCACATAACAACAAAAAACAGAGCAAGAGCACTAGAGTGTGTTGCTGGACTAGTGTTAAGCATATAGTTTTAGCGCACACACTGGCAAATCAGATGCAGTAAGTGATCTTCAGGAATATGACTCTTGAAACAAGACAAGCTTCTTTCAGGAGAGATGGTCAGCCAAAGAAAGAAGTTTGACTGTAGTCACCTTTCAGGCACATCGTCTGAACCTTGCAGCTGCATCTGCTGTGAGTCAGGATGTGCATGGCAGCCAGGTAAGAGCTTTGTAATGACACATTATGGCACAAGGACTGTCCATGATCAGAGCAAGCTCTGCAATTCCCAACCAGAACTGTTTGCAGTTACTCACATGTAAGGATACTTTCATTTGGGAAGATTTGTTGGTTTTGAAGAGATTGCTTACAGAGTCACTGAAATCAATCCAAATGCCAGTCTAAAAATCAGACCTGTATGCTCTTAACACACTTTTAAAAAATGACTTCTTGGGTCACTTGAGCAATTGAACCATGTGAATTAAAAATAAAATCAAATAAAGAACAGGGCCATTCTTCTTTAACACTTACTTTATATTTCTTACAATAGTTTTGTCTTGAAAATCCATTAGGGCTGTAAATCCGGCTATACCCTTATGCAACCACAGCTGTGAATACGGTTGCCCCTGGGAAGACCAAGCAAAACGCCAGTTGTCTATCAAGCCCACCACAAAGCAAAGGTACCACAAGATATACCACAAAGAAGTTACCACCTTTAACTGTCACCTGCTGGTGCTTAGCCAAAGGTTCCCCTGGCCCAGCTGCAATGTGCAAACTGAGCTGTTGATTGCACACAGGTCATTCAGAGACGCTGGCTTAAATCACATCTGGAGATCTTATTTAATGGGGCTAGGCAGACACTCACCATGGGCTTGAAGTAAGTTCTCCTTGGTGTATAGTCTAATTAATTATAATGTTTAGATATGAAATCAGTGAATGAATACAAGCCCATGCTTAGAAAGGAAGATGTTGTTTATTTTTCTGAGCTTTAGCACTTCTGTACATGGTCAATTATAGCTCATTAGCTTCGGTGACCACTCGTCATATTTCATCTAGGATGCATAGAAACTTTAACAAATAATTCAGGATCAAATTCTTTTTAGGAGAGGGAATTCTATTTAATTTCCAGGAACGTGAGGTTCACAGGAAAGTCTGGATTCTGCAACTCACAGTTGCATTGAGTGATCACACTGGAATCCCATGTCTTCTCACCCAGGTGGTATTTGTCAAGAAGCATAGCTGTGGTCATAGATATAATCAAGTAGGGCTTCCTTACAGGCATAAAGTTCAAGTTCCAGCTCTGCCTCCTTCGTTTACCAGAGACTGTATTGTCTGGCAGCCAATGCACAGGGACGACTAGCGAATAAACACTATATCCAAGTAAATCTGCCACATAAGCCTTTTGAAACCCAATCTCATAGTGTTTTTCTGATGTGAGTGAGTGCTTCTCAACAGGTATCATGAGGCAAGCTTGAGTCTTTGCCCTTTTAGTTTCCATGAGCAGGATCAATAAAAGGTTTTGCAAAACACTACACTGTAGGCTGAGAGGGCTGGGTGCAGAAGCCAAATTAACAACCTGCCATGGTGTAGAAAGCTGCAGATTTGTTCTGATGAATGGAGCCCATAGTAATTTTTTTCTTCAGAGTGCGAATTGAAACATTATTGTACAACTATTAGTTTCCAAGAAAAAAAAATGTAATTGCTTCTAGATGCTGCTCGCTGTTTTCAAGAGCTCTTTAACCTTTAACTTTTTCAGTACAAAGGAAGCCTTGCTGTGCAGTGAATCTAACAAGACCATCATTTATAGTTGGCAGAGTTCATTAGTCAGTCATAACAGTTTAATTATTAGCATTTTAATGCATGAGCGTTTAACTACACAGAACAACAGTCTTTTAGGTACGGCATGAGACTTCTTAAAAGAAAACAAATTAATTGGTGCTGTTGTTTATATTGTGGCTCATTACTAAAATTTGACAACTTAAATTCAAGAACTTTTTAGTCAGATTTTGTCACCCATTAAATTAACATTTCATTTGATGGCCTTTTCAGTACATTTCAGCTCCAATGAAAATATTTCTTTTTAAAGGGAGAAAAACTCTTTTGGTTTCTGTGTCTTAAAAAGGAGTTGTGGTGAACGGGACAAAGCCAGTTTCTTCAGTTCAGTCCCTGTCCCAGAACTGGTTTTGCTCTAAGTTGATTTCTCTCCAAGTTACCCCTGCTTCAGAACCACTAATGAAGCTACAGTGTCAGCCATGACACAGGTTACGAGGTATCTGAGGTAAATATATAGACTAAAGATAAAAAAGCTGCGTATGTTTGAAAAGCCTCGTATTTTGCAAAGAACAGGGTTTTTTATTAAAATGTTTTCATCAATACTTTTTCTATTTTTTTAGGAAAGATTTGATGAAAACTTTCTCCACTACAATTTGAAATCATTCCTTAGGATATTTTTTCTTTTCTAGATTACACTCTTGACTTAATCCTTGTAGGAGGGCTTTTTTCCCCCCCTTTTTAATGTATTGCTGGAAATAACAGCTGTGTGGGAGCTACGGGTCTAAAGGGGGATCTTTGGGAACAGGTTGGATTGCTTGGGAGATCAAAGGAAGGGAATTAAAAAAATGTGGATGCTTATCAGAACAGAGCTTCCGGACCGTCAAAGAATCTCATTTCTAACTGTGGACCAAAGGGAAGTATGTGAACATGGGTTATCTCCATTATCTTGGCATGGCAGGTTAATGGTGCTGCCAGAATATGTACTAAGCAGTCCTGCAGCGCCGTAGCATCCCATGGTGATGATGCCACTAATCAGTGTCCCTGACACACTCTTTTTATGGCTTTTACAATCTCAATATGTTGAGGGATAACTTCTATTAGTCCTTTTCAACCTCTGCTGCTCTGTGACCAACAAATAAGGTATGACACAGCTCCCTCCTTTCATCCACCCTTCTTCTGCTTTCCCTGTGATCCTTCCTTCCTCCTACCCCTCTTTTCCCCTGCCTCCCTTTCTCCCCAGAGCATGATTTTTTTCATGGATTAAAGCAAGGCATGGACTGAAAAGTTTGAGGACCATTGGTTTATAACATTTTGATGTTGACAAGGGAAGTGTGTAGATATATTGACTGATTTTATGTCTTATTTTAAACCCTGGGGTACCCTGGAGTACCCAGCCAGTCAAGATTAATGGTACCACACTTGCACACGCCATTATCTGGTCCCCTGATGCATCTGCCCATGATGTGACAGCATGTCTTACCCTGAGGGCAAGTGACTGCCTTCTTCAAATTATAGGGTGCTCTGAGTACTGGCAAATTAGAGCATTTCAGGAACTGACCCCTCAGTCACTCACTTCTCCATAATCTGTCAGGCGAAGGTGCATGGCTAGAAAAGCTTTGCAGTATCTTGCAGGAAGAGTGGGGCAATGCTACAGGCAAATAATTTATGTTTTAAGATTTCCTGATAAACCGACTGTCTCTCTGCGGCATTCCTGTGTTTTGTGGATGATGAAATGTGTTGCAACAAGACTTAAGGATATTTTAAAACTGTCCCTCCTTACAATTTATTGCAGACAGAAGTGTTACATCACATTTACAACGTTAAATTAGAAGCTCCAGGTTTTATGGAAGGAAGAAATACCTATTCAGTTCTAGCATATAATGACACCTATCCAGTTTCACTGACATTTTATTAGTACTCATTAATTTCAGCAGGATATTTATAATCAGAAATAAACATTTGCTGTGGAAATGCCTTTTCCTCAACATTTCCAGACACAATGTGTCTTTAGTCAGACAAAGGGTTTTTATTTTCAAGGAATGGTATTTCAGAGCTGGAAATGCCAGCTCCCTGGTGCTGAGGTGCAGATTCTGGAAGTCTCTTCCAGATGTGAAGCTTTAAGGCATTAAGTTATATTGGGAAAATGGATTATCCCTAGTGGAGAGCATTTTTATCACCTCGTTAGGTTTAGGAAGCCCAGGTGATAGAGAAGAGTGGGAGAAAGAGATGTTAGTACAGGGAAAGACTGTCACTGATAACATACTGGTACTACTGTAAAGTCTATCTCTAGGTTACTCTATGATTAATATGTTATCATTTAATCAAGTGATCATATGAAGAAGAAAAAAAAAGACAGAGCAAGTCTGGGCTGTCCCTATGCAGCATGCTAAGAGTCACTAAGCAGATGATGTTTTGATGGCAGAATGGCTCCGTATAACCAGCCAGCTTGCTGACAAAGGAAAGCCACCTGATCTCTCAGACGCACATTTTCTACACTATTCTACAGTATTTCTGCAGTTGTTTTTCTTGATTTCTGCTTCCACTGTTGGCCAGATTATGCTCTGCCTCTGTGTGCGTGTGAGGGAGAAAGGAGAGTGTGTGTTTTGTACATATCATCAGATGTGAGCCTGCCCTCTGAGGATATCAGTGCCCTAATTAGCACATCAGTATTATGCAAAAGGCAGAAGCATTTCTGGTTCCCTTTAGACACAGAGGGCTTGCTTATCCTACACAGTTTTGTCTCAGAACAAGGGAAGTTTGTTCTTGGCGTAGCTGGTTGGTGTCCCCTCCCTGTGAACGGGACACTCATTCCTCTTGGGAATTCCTTTTGAGTTTTAAATGAAGTGGCAGCCTGTTTTTCTATAACCCTATTTACGTCTGTGTCAGGGTTTGCTTGCTGCTGGAGTCAAGGCTAAAGGTAACACAGGAAAACAGACTTTGGTGCACAAAGACTTGTAAGACACGCTGCTTGCCTGTAGCATTTACCTGTATGCAAGGGAGAACTGAGGGTGTCTGTCTCTCTGCTGGAGATCCAGATGTTAAAACATCGTTAAAAGCTTGTTAGGATTGTAAAGGAAAGCGCTCAGAAAACATGAAATGTCAAAACTAAGGCTGATTTATAAGCTCATCCTTCTTTAAAATACAAATAACAGTTTGGGCGGCTTTTAATTCCATATCTGTGTTCTGCTTTTCCTAGCTCTATGCATGAGTGAGAGTAACACTGAGCGCACATATATATAAAGCTATGCAGTCTGGGAGAGCATATATTAAAGCCCTTTTCCTTACCCATAAATAGAGATGATTCCAAACCAAAGCCTGAGCTTCAAGCTAGCTATGGACCTTAGGGAATTCGAAATCAGAATCTGGATTTGGATCTGAATTTAGCAGCTTAGGCCCATCTGCAATAAATACATACAGGATGAAATGTAGATAACTGAGATATAAGGCTATATAGACTTCAAAGTGGCTCTGATAAAATCATGATAACCACAAGAAAGAAGTGGTGTGTGATCTCAGATGAGATATCCCCAAGATGTCTATACGGCTTAATTTTCCCACATTGTGTCCTTTTATCTTCAATGGATAAAAGGTGAATTATTATTATTACAGGCAGTGGAGCAGTAACGCCTGTTATTCAGGTTGTCTAACACTTTCCATTGTTCCCCTCCTCTAGTCACTCGCTTATAACTTTTGCAGACTTTAACCTTTCGAGCTGAAGTTTCCCATACTTGGTGTTTGCCTCAGGTTGAATTTGATCAAGAATGGGTATTCCGCTTTCAAGACTGTAGCAACAGTGCCGGCAATAAATCATGTCAACGTTTGCTTCCGCATTTGTAAACTGTCATTTCAAGATAGCTGGAGAGAGGACGAGGGAGCGAGCAAACAGACAACTTTAAAAGCCTGCACCGTCATACTCACCTTATCGAGAGAGCAATCATGTTAAATCTCCAACGACAGAAAGTCAGACAGCAGGTGGGTGGGAGATGAAGGCTGAAATGGCATTTCTCACATGATGGCACCTGTGCTTTCCTCCTCATGGGATCACCCCTGCCTCAGTGGAGTAATCCACCTGCTTTAATATCTGCAGGATTCAGTTCTCACATAGCAAGGCAAAAAATAGAAGAGGTCTAAGCCTGAGAAATCTGCACAGCCTGAGAGCTGTCCCACATTCCCCACCCAATCAGCAGATAGGAGCTCTGCTCAGCCAACCTGCCACGGTAGCTGATAATTATTGTTGTATTAATTGGTGCTGTCCAGACTAGACAGAATGTAAAAGATCCCACTGTGTCCAATAATTAATGTTTTTCCCTCACTGCAATGTCATTAATAAGGGGTTCCTCCAAGAAACAAGTAATTGGATGGTTCAGCTTCATTAGGGTATTTTTAGATAAGGCTTGGTCTAGAGACGTATAGGAAAGCTTATTATGTTTATTTAGTCTGTATTATCTATCACTAATGCGTTATACTGATTTTGTATCTTCCACATTCTCAGGGATTGTAATGATAAAAGGAAGGCACAAATTAGGATTGAAATGAGCAGAAATAACTGCCTTTAATTTAGTTATATTAAAATGGTGAAAAAAAAAATACGATCTCAAAACAAATGTCACCACTATCCTATAAATCTCCGCTTTCCTCAGAGCCACACAAAGCTATTGTCACAGAAAGACAAAAGTCAGATTTTACTCATTAGAGATGAGCGTAGAGGAGCGCTCTTGTTTTGGCAATTATCTGAGCAGCTTTTGAAACTCAGATGTGTAAATCTGGTTTTGGAAATAATTTTGAAGACTAAGGGGCTTTTTCAGGGGTATCATTTACATGGTCATGTATGACTTTATTATTCTGCAAAGATGCCTTGGGAATCTGACTCACATGAAAACTTGATATGCAAGAGAGCTATAGACCAGGATGTGGCGGATTTACACAGGAAACATATATGGCTAATCAAAACAGCTCTGTTTTACCACAAAGGAGCTTTGCACATGCTTTGTGAGGATTTTACGTGGGAGCTTGTGCTTGAACATAGCACATAGCCAGTTTTTCACAACCCAAAGTTACTCTAGTTAAATTTTTTAGAGCAACTTAGCCAAATTAGTCCCATTCACAGCTGCATCCTTCTTAATCTCATCAGAAGACACAGATCTCCCACTAGGAAATGATAATCCACAGTTTAGTGTCTGTATTATACTTAGTGCAAACACAAGAGACCACATTCATCCCAAAGTAATTCTCTAAATATGAGAGATCTTGTTACAACAGGGATGCCCTTGGCCCAGAGGGTGTCAGATAGTGAAATGGACTCGTCATGCAGTGCTAAATAAAAGCAAAGAAAAACAGCATCAGGAAAAGTACTCAGAGACTTATATGACTTCAACTGACCCTTATTCAGTTATTGCGTCGGTCAGCATTATTAGTAAGTTCTAGCTGTAGGAGATACACTGAGCCAGAATCTGATCTCAGATATTTGCAAATCTAGTCCTTCCATTATCTTCTCACTAGGTCAAATGGAAATTGGATTTGCCTCCTCCCTCCCTGCCAGATACCTCTTTGCCAGGAATCCTGCATATTGACAGCTCAATGTAAACTGCTACGATCCGTACTATTATAAATAAAATAAATAAACATATATCAGCATTTATTAATAGTATAAATGATCTTAAAAAGACACAGAATTTTGTTTCCTGTCCATGTCCTACCCCAAAGCCTCCAGACCCCTGCCTGTTTTAGGATGGCATAAAGAAAATCACATGTAATTCTACTGAAGTCAGGGGTGTTACACCAGCACAAATCATAGCACAATAATGTCTTCGGTGTCCCGGGTTCCTCAATAAGATTCATAAAAGTAAATTCCATTAGCATGTGTAGAAATGTGTCTTTCTCACAATGATATGACTATAAACTTTTGTACTCAAAAACGGTAACAAAGAGACCCCTCGAAAGCCAGATATTGATAGCTTGCTTTATGTTTAAAGATGTCAACAGAGTACAGTGGTTCTCAGCATCCCTATTAGTTATCTTTAGTAAGAGAGAAGAAGATTTAAAGTAAGAGAATGAGGTTTGCAATGTAACCAGATAAAGTCATCTCCTGCAGTCTAGCGGATTTCTTTAATCTTATTTTTAGAGAAGAGCCGAGGAGCTTTTGCAAAACCAGCTTGTTTGGATTCAGTTTCTATTTTATCTCATCCACCAAAGTTTAGAGTCGAAGAGGGAAACAGATAAAAGTTTGAGCAAACTGAGGTGCTTTTACCTTCTTAATCTGGGTTTGGTTTTGTAAAACCAGTCTTAATCCAGATGTCTCCTTATCCAGACTACCAAGACATGAGGAATTCTTAGAAAAGTTTGAAATTAAGAGACTTCTTTAAAAAGCCATATTGTCTTCTAGGTTGCATGTAGAAAATTATATTCTTTCCATTGACTGTACTGTGTGTCCACAGCAACAGTCTGATTATCAGAAGTAGAAATATTTTATTTAGATTCTTTCATGAGGATTTTTCTCCAAAAATTAATTTGTCCAAAGAAAATGTTAGCATTAGACAAAGCCCACTTTCCTGCATGGGATTCTTTTAGTATTTGATCAATCTGAATACTTTGAAATAAAACAAGGAAAGTCATTTTCAAAATTCAGAAGTGCATCTACATTTTACTTTTCAGGCCCATGATCTTAACAGACAGAGAAGCTTCGCTGTATCTGGTGTGAGCTTATGTATCACTAGGGAACAACTGGGAGGAGTGCTAAATTAAGATCCAAATCCAGATTCTGATTTTGAATTCCCTAAGGTATGTAGCTAGCTTGACACTGGGGCTTTGTTTTGGAATCATTTCTATCTATGGGGAAGGAAAAGGGGTTTAATATATGCTTTCCTGGACAGCATCAGAAATCAAATATCTTTACTTTAGTCATACAGGATACAACCAGGATGTGTTCTTTTGACTATTCTTTCCTCTTCCAACATCATCAAAGATTTGTCACTGAAGACCTCTGCTACAAACGTCTTCTTGCACAAAGGAATCAGTTGTCTCTTCTGAAATATGCAATAGTCCAATCAACAGGGGAAAAAAATATCATCTCAGATGAAGCTTTTCTAAACTGACAGTTCCTGGTTGCCATTGCGATGGTTCCATATGGACATGATGCCAAGCTCCCAGAACTGTCAAAGAACCACCAAACCTCTACATTTCTCATCGCAGTAGCTACAGAAAACATGAAAGCTGATACATTTTACTGCAGTCACCCACCACAACCTTTGATCAAGAAAAACATCTCATTTCCCATGTGTGTCCCCTCCTTCTCTTCAGGGAGAAACAGGTAAATCAACACTCATCTTTCTGGATTGCTTTGCAGTATCTGATGCATTCAATACTGCCAGATAATTTTGTCTTGTCTCCAAAAAGATTCAGGGGATAAACCTTGAAGTCCTGAAGGACCTCAGGCCTTTTCTGAACACCTGAGCATTCCTAGCATTTGTTCCTACATCTCTAAAGTTCCTGCAGGCAAAGATTTACAAGCTGTGGCCTTTGCCTGATATTGTTCAACAAGGAGACTGCTGGAAGAACAAGAAAGACAGAAAAGTTTGAAATGCCAGGAGTGAGAAGATTATACCCACTTGTACAACTTGGTATCAGACACAGCGTCTTAAAGATTTATCAATACTTAGCTGCAACAAACGTGGATTCACAACTGCTGGAACTGACTGTCTGACAGTCAGAAAAGGGTGTGCTTGGTAAGGCTTGGCTCCTTTATGGTGAAGGGGCCTTGAACTGCAAAGTCAGTCTTGGCATTCTTTCAATGTGCTTGCATAGACACACACTCGGCTTGTAGAGCCAAACAGAGCAATGATGACCAAAATCAACTGCCTCTGTCTGCACCAGCCCCAAAGGGCGTGATCAGCTCCAACAGACTTGGATCTAGCAGTAGTGATTCAGAAGAGGATGAGCTTCAGCCAACATTGCTATGATTTGTAAAGAGTAATAAAACCACAAATGGGGCTAAGAACCATAATCCAGCAATCTGTTTACTTAACAGGACAGGTCAGCTCTCTGCACCAGAAGCACAGAGCAGTCTAGTTTAAGGTTCTGTCTTTCTATTCAAAATTACCTGCCCTTCGTTCTTCATGAAGCCATTAACTTCCATGACAACAGACTCACCCGAAAGGAGCAATAAAGTAAAACTCTAAAAAACCAAAACTAATGATTTCTCACACAGGCAAAGATTTTGTTTCTGTTCTTCTCCTTACACACCCGGGATGCTCTCTAGCACCGTCCACAGAGTCTGTGTACTGGGTCCAGCAGTAATTCTACAGCATCATGCATTAAGCCTGCATAAACAGGTTTTCTTTTCTCTCTGTTATGTTGAGCTGCTGTGTTACCACAAGGAAAATGCATTTTGATTGCCAATGGAATATGTGAATGTCCAGCATTTTTTACTGTTTGTTTGTTGCAGCTCAACCTGAAACGGGAAAGACAACTCTTCTACAGCTATCACACAACCAGACTGACTGCTTTGACAATCTGTTTAAAAACAAATCCTCAGTGCCTTGGGCAGTCTGGACACCGACACCAATGGTTAGGAGAGTAGAAAGAAACTTAGAAGGGAATGTCTCCTTGCGCTCACTGACAGCCGTTGAATTACTGGGAAGATATTTCTACAGAAAGGGCCTCCAGTCAAGTCACTGAATGGAAGAGCTGCCTCCAGAAAAATCAATTCTGTGTGGCAAGAACCCAGAGCCTCTGTTCTGGAGGCCTTCCTTCTTTGAAGCTGAAAAATCAAATGAAGCTTCAAAACTTCATCTCAGCTCTAAATTGTCATAAATCTTATTTGTGCTATGAAAGGGAGCAAAGTAGACTGAATGGGTAATCAATCAGCTGATGTGCCCTGGAAGTCCTGCAGCTTCCAAGTACAAGGAAAATCCTTTCCCCTGTCTTCAGAAGGTATTTTATTCTTCTCATTGCTCGGGGTGCTCCCAGTTTTGCAAAAAGACAAGGAATATCACATGCTGACACTTGTGGAATCATTTTCATTTGCACATGACTTGGTTGGAAAATGAGCCAGTTTTATTTCAAGGGGATAAGCAACACCAGGAGGAAAAGGAAAGCGGGGATAAAGCCCACACTGATTGCAAATACAGTAAATGATACACACACACACACACACACACAAAGGAAATTGAAGAACGGAATATGAGACTCCTTCAAATGTAAACTGTGCACAGATTTACTTTTAAAAATGTACGGATGTTTCTGAAATTAGGGTGAACTACTGTATAAAACCTCTGCTGGGTGCCTGATGTTCTAGATTCCACAGCCCATGGTTTCTTACAGCCAAAGTTTCAGAACTCTCTACTCTGGAACAGTCCAAAAGATGCACATTTTCTGTGTCCCAAGTTCCTGATTTGAGATTTAGTTCTCAGCATTATCAGAGATCACTTACTGGCATGAGACCCAGCGATCTGTCATCTTGCTCTGTAACGTTGCATAACATTATTGTTGGCAGTGCTGGAAAGGAGACAGGCATATTTGATAAATAACACACATTTTTCCTCCAGCAAATTATGTGCAGCTGAATCCTTCATGAGACATCAAACATGGCTGCAGCGCATGCATGTTGCTTCACTGATGTTTTTTCATGTTATCTGCAGTAGATAAAGAAACTACAGAAGGAAACATGCGAGATTTTACCTTGCCGCCTACCTTTTGAATGGCAGGAGGCTGGAAACTGCAGCCTTATTTTACCCATTTCATACATGTCCAGTGCCTCAGAGAGGCACTTCAGTGTAAGTTTTCCATCTGCTGCTCAGTTCTCAAGTACCCACTCAGGGACATGAAAGTACACAATGAATTTTGTTTTTTAAAGGGATATTTTCAACTAGAGCATTATTGTAGTACCTTTCAAACACAATGTCTATGTGAAAAGGCTTCAATTAGTAAAATGTATGTTAGATTGTTGTGTCGAGGGACTTGGGAGATAGCTGATGCGATGCTTGCACCTTTGGGTTTATTAAACGTCTGATAAAACAACAGTAAGTAATACTTATTGTATTCCTGTTTCTAGGGATCAGTAAGGTATTAGCCTTGCTGGTTCACACACTGCATGCATTGCAAAAATACTATATTTTGGCATTATACCAATAGATGTAAGGTGTTTATTCTGTCCTATGCTGTGATGTGAAACAATTGTTTTCAAAGGCATTGGGAGTAGCAGAACATACTGGTCCTATCTTCACAACGGCCCTATCTTCAGAGGACTGCAAAATTCAGTTAGCCTTTTACAGTTTCCACACTTGGCATCTTTCAGAGAATTATAGCACACATGCTCACCCAGATGCGTACACACATATATATACATATACATACATTCATACAAACCTATGCAAAAAAGCAGGAATCATGCTGTTTTGGTGAATTCACTCACTCTTCAAATGATGAGGGTGTTTTTCATTAAATAAAACAAGTAAATTTGGGAGCTATCAAATGCAATTAGGATTTTTCATAGACCTCAGATGTGTAGTACTGACTCCAAAGAACATCAGCTATGCTTAGGAAATGTGTTTGTAATATTTATGCAACAACACTGGTCGCTGTTGTGGTGGGCAGCGAAGAGATAATCCATGAAATACAATGTTCCATGGGCTCTTGCAGAAATTAAACTGTGAACCTGTGATGGGTCCAGAGTAGGCAAAAGAGATGCTTCTCTATGCCTTTAGTGAACTGACTTCTTAAATATTGCTTTTTCTCTTTTAACACCTTCTGATTTCTGAAAAGTAACTGAGTTTAGCATCCTATTTACAGCACTGTTGAATGTAACTGTTATGTTAATCTACACTCTAAGATGGCTCTGTGATTAAAGGATACCGTTTTATAGATAATGGAAGGATTTACGCATTTATATAGCTAAATAATTTCACTTTCCTATATATTTATATCTGAATAGGGTCTTTAGCTAGAATGATTACATTGAAGCTGACACACTAGCTGAAAACTGGGTCGTCCATTGAATGCAGAATTAACAGAGTCACACCTCTGAGCTAAAGACCACAGGAGTATCTTCAAACCTCTTCAATTACTTCAAGGGTGCTTGGATCAGGTCAGGAGTGGATGCCTAAAACTTGATCTCAGGTTATTTTATACTGTTTCTTATTCACCTTCCCCTTTCTCTTCTAGGGCTCTTTGAAATCAGGTAGTTAAAAAGTACAGCCAGAAAATGAAAATTATGTATTAAAGGGGGCTTAGGGCGTTTAGAAATCAAAACATTGGTCTAAAACATATGTGAGAACAAAGAGCACCTGTGCACATCGAGGTACATCGCAGGTAAGTAGTGAAAATTATATTGTGTTGCTAATTTACTCTGAAGCTTCTTGTCTATTTATAGCCTTCAAAGCACCTTCCATTACGAAATGTGGGGCACCACAGTTTGATTACCTTTTATGCGCATTACATATGCAGTGCAAAATGATGTAATTGCTTAATTGTTCCTATTAGCCTTTTACTCTATAGATGTATACGGTACTATACATAAATCTAACAGGCAAAACAACTGACATTAAAGCCTTTACTTTAATTCACAAATTACTCTGATGCAAAGGTATTGCCAACTCCAGTTATTGTCTCACAGTCTGATTTACATTCCCCATGCTGTGCTTGGTATATACAAGTAGGGGCAAAATGGCTGATGTTTGCAAATGCCCAGAAGGCTAATAAAGATCAGCCTGCTCCCAGCATGCTCTCTGCTGTCAGAAACCAGCAATTAACTTAATAGGGTTCCTGAAATGTGGTAGATCCATGAGATGTGGCATGTGTTGACATTCTCCGGCTGATCTAAACAACCTCCCATCGCTGAGTAGCAGGATATGTTTGCTATTTGAATTATTTAGGAGCTTGTTATGTGAATTATAAAGCAGCACTTTGCAGTATTAAGTCTAATATTGTATGATCTTCAATTGATTAGGTAGGCTTTCGGGATTACCTATAAAGGTTAGGATAAAACAATACGCATTCTGGCAATTTGTGTGCAGAGCTGGACTTTCAAGCTAAATGCAGCAAAAGGTAGGGAAAAGAAGTTATCTTAGGTGCCTCCTCTTAGCTTTTCTCCTAAAAACACCAGGCTGCTTTACTTTTTACACATAAACTAGCAAAAGCGGTTTGTCCTGAGATGTCCAAAAGCAACAGGGGAAATGACTCATTCGTAGAGCTTGAGCAGCATCAATATTTTCATGAGTTTTAGCATGTATTTGTGCAGCATGATGTTTCTGTGAGGAAGAGAATGGCAAAGTCTTGCAGACTTTGCAGGTGCAGAGGCAGGTTGAAAAGGAAAATGTAAGATAAGGAGAAAGAAAGCAAGATTTTCAAAGGAATTGAAAATAACCCATAAATCCTCACAAAGCTTATGTTTTGCCCTGCTATTTCATCCTTCTCACTGCTTTGTTCTGTGCTACTGGCCATCGCTTCTAGCAAAAGATGTGGGAATATTGGCTCACTATAAACACAATTAGCAGATTTAATGCTTCTGCCGCTTCAGGGAAGAACAAGAAATCTCTGTCTTTTCTGAGTAACTTTTTAGAAGAGCACAAGAATGAAATCTAAGACTTCAGAAGGTGTGCAGCTCCCATTTAAAGCTACACTTACATGTGTTTTAAGAGATGAAATCCAGTGGAGCAGAGCTTTCTTGGACATTGTGATGGTCACCATTCTGAGATCACCATACAGTGTGTATCTCAAGATCACATGAGACTACATGCTCTTCTTGGAGTACAGCTTTCATGCATTGAGCTGCTGGGTCCCAGTCAGGTCTAGCGAGCAGATATTAGGTAATAGAGAGGTATTACTTGGCATAACCAGATATGCTGATTTGTGACTTTTGCCTGTCAGCCCAAACCTTGAATAAATATGGCAAAGGAACAAAAACTCCACAAGTGAGTGGAGCTGCACAGAGCTGTACCCTGGCCGCAGCATGAGTACACACATACCTTGTAGTTAAGCAGACAACGCTCTGTTAGGCCAAGGCAAACTCTGTAAATCCTGCAAACAAGTCAGTCTTCTTTACCCCGAGCCAGATTCAGCTTCACTCCTCCACCTACAACCCACTAAAGTCAACCTTCAAACAAATTCTCCTTTTAAACCTGACAAGAGCCTGACAGCATGCTCCACGATCAACACAGGGTGACCAACCCAGCCAAGCAGTTGTATGGCTGTTAATCTCACCCCAAAAAACAGCAGTCTGCATTTACACCAGCCATGTGGTGTGCCAGGCAAGGCACTCAGGGACATTCCCATGTATCTCCAGGGCACGCTGGTGCCATCTGCCTCCTTCCCGCTGAGTAGCTGAATCCCCTTTAAAGTAGACACATCAAGACTTTGCTGTTATCACTTCATTCAGTCAAAACCAGAAAGATGATGGGACACCCCCTGCCCACTTTGGAGTGTTGTGGTCATGTAGAAGACCAGCCCCCAACTCACCGCTTGCCAGCTTCCTGCCAGCACTGTTTGCCAGCTGGAAACCGCACACACCTCACCTCGCCACGGGAAGAGGGAAGGACCACAGCCTCTTCCTGCTCTTGTTTTCCTTTGCACACCAAAACACATCCGTCCTATAATTTCTGAAGAAATTGTAAATGTCAGCATCTTATCTTTGCTCAGCAAACAGTTTACTAAACGCAGCTCGTCATGTTTATGGAGCACACTTATCTTGTTGCCAGCAATGGGGATTGAGGCACATTGAATCTGGGAGCAGTGGCATTATAGAAAGGAGAATAAAATAAGGCTGAATAGTAGAGAACTACGTCATTTCATAACACTCACTGTGTTACAACCAGCAGCCTTCAATTAACATGATGTAAATTATTGCACGTTACTCCTTTCACCTATGTGTGGGTTTTCTGAGCAATTAGTTATTTTTCACTGCTCCCCACTGTTCTGAATGCAGTTATTGACAAGTAACAAGGTATGGATTGTTATTGCTGTTCTTGTCATAAATCCCTGTAGACATTTACTTAGCCCGAATTAAATCACAATCATGTGCCATTTATTTTGCATAAAATGAGGCATAAGTAGTCTTAATCATATAGCCATAGAAAGAACAACCACACCATTGTTTTCTGTATTTGAACAATAATTTTATATTTGAACTTAAATATTATAATTAGCAGCTTTGTTTGCCTTGCTTAGAAGTAAGATAGGTAAGATTGACACCTCACTTTTGACACCAGACATTAGATTTAATGAGCATAATTTTCATTTATTTGAGTCTAGACTGATTTTTTTATCAATGTATTTATTGTAGAAAGCAAACGTACATAAAGAAAGTTGGCATATTTATGAAGAAAGCTGAAATGACTTTTATGTGTTGCTTTGTCCAACTGATAAAATACCTACTGGCACGAAAATACCTATAACAAGAGCTGAAATCCAACCAAACTGTAATTGACATGTGATTTTAAAAAACGCTCAAAGTAATAATATACTATCTCCTAAGTAAAGATTCTTCTGTTCAATCTTTATCCATTTCCAAGAATCTTTTTGTCATGTAAATTTGCATTGATTAGTTTTTAATTTGAGTTTCTAAAAATGTGCTCTGAATACTTAATTCTGGCAAAAGTACGTCTTTTTTCGCTAGTATTAATAACAATAAGTGCAGTCCACAAATGGGGAACCTTGATGGGGCTTTTTTAACGCACATAAACTTTAGCTGCCTCAATGATCTTTAGCTTTACTGAAAGCCTTATGCTGGTAAACTTAAGTTTGAAGGAAAAAAAGGAACAAAGCTATTTAAGTCCCAGTCCTTCTCTGCTTATGGAAGCGAACCTGCCGCTTTCTAGGCCAAAAATTGCAGAATGCCACACAAATAAATTTTGCCAAAAGTACCACCTGTGAGTATAAATTCACAACAGACCTGGCGATTGAAAGCCCTTTGCTGTAATGGACAACCTGCTCTGACCAAATAAGAATCAGGCCCTTCATAGATAAGGGCATTTCTTAAGAGTCAGTGGCCAAAAACTGATGGGGAGCATCCCCCAGCAAAAAGGAACGTGAAAGCAAGGTGAGCTTTCCTACTTCATCCTTGCGGTATGAGAGGGGCTTTGCTGCCATGAAGTGACCTGCCTTGAACAAGGCTTGCCAAAGCCTCGAACTAGCCATTCAAATACAGAGAGAAATGCAACTCTAGGGGATGGATGGGCAAAAGGTAGTTGTTCAGCTGCAAATAAAATCACTGTCAGCACAGTGTGTTTCCAAATGAGCAGTAAATAGGAGGAGAAAAAGTCATCAGACGAGAGAGGCAAGGGACAACTAAATAGATAAAAAGCAGCAAGCTTTAAGACTCAACAAGGGTGGGGAAAAAAAGGTAAAATGAATTAATATTTCATCTAAGTGTAGAAATATTGGCACTGCTGCAAAGTTTTGGGTTTTTTCCAGCAATTCCTTAAAATCACAGACTTTGTTTTTACTTTCTGATTAAGATGTTAGAAAACACTTCCAAAGAATATCGGGGCTTGATGTATTCTTTTAAAATCAAGGTAGACAATTAATTTCCTCTTTCTGGACATCCAAAACCTCATGTGTTTTTACAAATTACATTCATAGCCATAATTTTTATTGTTAATGCACTACTTTTGAAGCAAGCTTTTCTTTCTTTCTTTCCTCCTTTAAAGCAAAATCATATCAAATATGACAGTATCGGCATAAAAACGTGTTTGAAATAATCTAACTATTACACTTTATTTTTCTTAGCTGATTGTATTATTTGAACAATAATATTTTCACCAAAAAAAATTATTCATCTGCCTGATGAAAGAAATTACCTGATACATATTTTTATTCAAATATTACTCCTGTGGAATATTGGCAACATTTTATGTTTCAGCCTAAGCTACACATTCCTTCAGAACAAATCAAATGTCTTTAAAGAATATTTCTGTTTGAAAAGGAATTAAGCCTTCCTGAAAGAATTTTAAAGGTTGTGATATTCGCAGTCTGATAAAGCAGCACCTTTAATGAAATTCTAATTAGCAATTTCATGCACTTTGCTATTAGTCATATCAGATTAGTGCACATTTTCACAGCCTTCCTTTAATTAAGTGCACTTATTCCAAGTTTCAAACACTTTCCTTATAAGATGAAAACTGTGCTGAAATGTTATTTAGTAAACAGCAGATGTGTGAAAGTAAAGGTGCGTATCCATGCGCTGATGGACATTTTTAAGCTGTCCATGGACATACACATTTTCTGGGTGCTGCCAGCTGCTTTATGTGCTTTGTTTTCTGCTATTTGTTTGCATGCGTTTTGCACATGCCTTTAAAAAATGCAGAGTGATAAAGCCCAGTCCTTCAAATGGCCCCCAACACGTTCAGAAGTTTTTAGTGGTTGACTCATGCACGTATTTCAGATTCAAACAATAAAATTCAGACAACCCAGCCTGAAATACCCATGTTTGCTTTCACCTTCCATCACATCACCTTACACCCTAGCAGCAGAGACCCTCAGTGTAAATACTGCCTGTGGACCCACTGTGTTACCCACCCAAATCACCTGCAAAATTTCCCTACACTTTAGTAGGAAGAGGTTAGGCCTTATCTCTCGTGTAAGGGTATTGAATTGCAAAGGCAAATACTTCTAAAATACTGTACGTCACACTCAGCTCTCTGCAAGCTGATTAACTTATGGTCAGCATTGTAAAAGGTGAGAGATTACCAACACTGCATTAATTCACAGTGCACCTTGTTTTGCATGATAGGAGCAACACGGGGAGTGATTTAACATACATAATGATAAGCAAGCCTATTATGTACGGGTAGATAAAGGATATAATGCATTTCTTCCTCTTTCCACAAAGCACAGCTATAAAAACACCAACAGGATCATTTCTCATGCTTCCTATTTTTTAAATGTGTATATACATGTTTTCTCCTTCTCCACAACAGAGTATTTTGTTTTGTTGTTAAATGCTCCCTCCCAGGTTCTGCTCCTCAAGTCTGTCGTGTTCCAGGATTTGCATGTTATTGTATTAGCTAATTGCACATGTTTTTAAACACATGTTCTCTTGCTGATGTCATTCACTTAGACTGTAACATTTCTGACATTTTTAGGTAGTCCCCCAGGTACCATAGCCCTCTTAGCAGGGTCCTTTCAGTGAGGGGTGTTTGCTTTATGATTACTGACTGACATCTCAATAACTTGGAACATATTGAGCAGCGCATGTCTAGTGAGCAGCTTTTTTAAATGCATGGTCCACTTTGTCAAGTCATGTGCGAGCCATAATTTAGGCTAATAATTACCAGACATGAATGCTATGAAACATTGATGTCTACACTTTTTTCCCCCTCTAAGTACTGAATTTTAATGCATTCAGAAAAGGTTTTCCTAAGGCCAAGATAAGCCCCCCAAAAAGCTCATATGGAAGCACTTTAAAAGTGATAAATGATTTGGAATCTACGCTGTCTACTGATGTACGTCTCAGGAAAGAAAATTAGAGCTAACAGGTGTTAGATAGGGAATGGTGAAGCATTTTAATAGAATTGTCAAAATGTTGGTCCCAGATGCTGACATTAATGCATGCAACAAGGAATGTAATGCTGCACTGCCATTAAATGATTATTTGTTTCAATTTCAAGTCGACGGCAGGAAATCCTAACTTTGTCCACTACTTCTCTGTACAGACCATCCCTCCTGTGCTTTCCTCTATGATTTGCATCAAAGTGTAATGGTTATTTGGCTCACGTCTGCATGCTTTAAATAATCCATGCCTGTCAAATTTCATCTTTGACTCTCAGATCAGGACCATCATAACCCCTTCTCCACCAGCCTTGAAGTCGCTACAGATACATTTGTACATTTGGGGGGGGAAGAATTCAAATACTGTGAGTTAAGGGGTAATTAATCTTTGAACTGTCTTCCCACTTCAAATGTATTTACTAAGTAATCTGCATGAACTTGTAATTATTATGTATTTATAAGGTATTTTCCATGTAATCTCAAAGTAGCTACATGGTCAGATGAATCCCGTAAATCATAATGGTACTGGGGGAAGGGGTATGAGAAGGGGAGCTTTGCTGCCCACGTTAAAAAGCCTTTCCAGAAATCTTTGGAATTCTCTTCAGTGAGGTAGCCTGAGAAGGCAGAAAAAGCACGTCCTTTAGAAATTACTGCGATTTCTGCCAACAAAAGAGAGCCAATACCCATGTACAGTTCAGCTGGGTGAAGGGGGAGAGGGGAGCACAGATAGTGACATATCTTTTTTGTCTCCTGTTTTAACAGTAAGTCATTAATTTAAAGGTTGTTGTTATTTTTCAGAGGGTTTGCAGACGCTGAAAGCTCAGCATCCATTCGTGCTTCAAAGACAAAAGGGAGATTTCTCTTTCTAATCTTTGCAGAAGCCTAAATAGGCTGTAGCCTGTAGTCAGACCATCTCTGGCTGTAATCTTGTCAGAGCTCAGCACACATGCATAGGCGTGCTCGCACACACACACAGCGTTACGACCACAGCACTAATAAAGCCATTTCTCCAGCGTGGTTGAAAGCAAGGAAGCAAGCTGTGTGGTTATTGCCTTCTTAAAATACTCGGGAGGCAATAAACAGATATTAGGACAAATGAACTGATTAGAAGTGAGCGCTGCAGTGGGTCAGAGCAGAAATGTGGATGGAAGAGGCTTGGGTAGGCAATCACAGCGGAAAACCTCCTGTGCTAGAAAAGTAGGGCTGGTTCATCCATAGCTGGCATCTTATCTCTCTGTAGAGCCCGCAGTTAAAAGCCAATGCCTTTTTTGGAAGCTTTTCCTTACAGATGAGATATAAAAGCAACGCCTGCCTAACCACTTACACACATTAATGATCCCACAGTGCTTTCCAAAAGAGGAAAATATTAACCCAGGCACCACAATAATATTCTGCTTACTTACAACCGCCATACAACTTAAATTCAATCTGGTGGTGTGTTATTTTTGACTTCCTGACCCAAACTGATGTGTGTGTGAGCTGTTAAGCAGACAATTGCTCCAGTCCAGAGCTAGATCCATCTCTCTGGTGCCTTGGAAAAGATTTCTCAGCCTGAATTTCAGTGAGCCTCTCCTGGAAAATGCACTGTATGTAAAACCATTAGCTGAACACGACACGGCATCCACAGGGCCATTTTTACTGTACACACACGTCCTTGGTTTCCTACGGCTGCATCATTGCCAGAGACTGCAGATGGAGAAAGGCTCTCAAATCCCTCTATTGGTAAAAAGGCGAAAATGCTCCAGAAAGATTTTCCTCTCCTTTTCTGTCTTCCCACAGCTCCCTTAGTGCTCAGCACATGTGCAACAGCAAAGTGCATTACTCTCAGTGTCAGAGCTGGGAAATACACTCTTATTTCACAACCAAACACTCGGGAGCTGAAGGAACAGAAGCTCTCTTGTTTCCCATCCTTTCCATATTTCCCTGGGAGAGCCCTGGTGCCTAAGGAGCTGTCACCTCTGTAGATGCACAATTGCAGAGGGGGTTCCCCCTGGAACCTGCAAGCTCTGCAGAGTATCAGAGACAAAGCAGATGATGAAAATGGTCAGTGAAACAAAACAGAGAGCTCTCTAGTGGCTGTGAAGGTGTCACCCCAGACTCACTGGAGTGACAAGTGGGATTTGGTGGTCAGGGATGTTGTGGTGGTTTTCCTGCAGCAGCTGGAAAAAAAGACACTGGAAGGTAAAGGCACTGGAAGAGCAGATTATCTGACTTGCTTTCCGCACCTCTTTCTATTGTGGTGCCCCCCCAGCCTTCACTTGCCTGTAGATAATCTCAAGTGATTGAAAACAAGGAGGTTCAGCCTGAGAAGGACACCTGGGGATGGGGGATTTGGTGTGCCCAGATTCCAGGGCAAAGGCTGGAGCCAATTTATTTAGCAGTCAAGTAAACTTTGTACCACACTTGAACCAGCCCTCCTTGCTGTCGCCAGCCACCTGGTTTACATTTACATGCAAAAACGGCACATACCAGCTCTTCACTTACCCTTGTGGTGTTGTCTAGAGGGCTGAACAGAGTATGTTTCATGTTCTAGCATCTGCTAGGACATGAAAGAGGCTTCTATTTGTCACGTCCTCATCAGCAATTGCAATAAAGTCCCTTCAATGGGGAGTTCTGCTGAAAATGAATAGCATGAAGTATCTTGTCATCATTCCTTCAACAAGTAGCATGGTCCTCCCCAGCCTGTGGTCCCAGGCAGGTATAGGAGTCTGCTTGCTGTCACATGATTGCGTGAAATAAAATGAGCTCCAATTTCCATTTATGAGCTTTTACAATCAACGACATGGTGAAAGATTGCCTGATAGCTGTACCCACTCATTTCTGGTTTTGACTGTCCTAACAAGCAGCCATGAGATGTTTTTAATTGTACATATTTTACAATGCAGTGCTGGGCTTGTACATTTGTCTCCAGTATCATTAGTGCAGGTGGTTGCTATCATTTTAGAAACCTTTTCTTTTTTCATTTTTGTGGTATTTCCAGCCAATTATTTTTTCCATGTTACTTTTCCTTCCTCTTTATCATGAAAGTGTAGTTCTTGGTACAATTCACGAGCCCAGACAGAGATCGGATTTCGGATCCCTCAAGCTCATTGATGTGAAGTTCCACAGTCAGCCCATTGTAAAGAGAAATTTGGAGTCTGCATTCTCTCCTCTCAAAGTCCCTGGGGTTCTGTTCAGCTCCATTGCTAAAATTAATTCAAGTGGGTAGCATTTTCAATGGCCTACTCACTTCTGCTGTCACAGGCCCCTTACCCAGCCAAGACCTATTCCTATCCAAGTAACAAATTCTGTGTAATGAATGGTCAAATATCAAAGATGGGGCCGTTTCGGCACCTTGTCTAAAAACACTCATTCAAGCTGGAACGAGTATAGAGAAGTGTTACCAAGATGAATCTCTGGTATGGAGCATGAAAATTCTCTTACTTGCCCAGCTTTGGAAAAAGTGAGGTTGAAGGTTATGTGACTGCTGTCTGAAGTACTGCAGCATGAGCTAGAAAATAATGGTTAAAGATGAAGAAATTAGTATAAAACTAGTCATGAATAAATAAGTGGAAGCTTCACACTGGGAGGTACCTTGCTCCAAAAGGAGCAAAGCTCTGAAGCAGTCTCCAAATCACTGGTTGCAAGGAAATGCAATCATTTTCAACACTGCGCTTTAATGCACTGGGAGGCAATGAAATCCTTGATCCCTGGTATACAGGATGCGTGTTCCTGTAGGGAGTGACTTACAAAGGCAGTGTATAAGTAAACAGCAGAAAAATTGGTTTGATGAGTTCCCTGAGGTCCCGTGTGACCAGGACGAGAGGCAGACATCTCGGTTTGCAAGCTCTTCCCTGAGCTGGCGTGGAGCACACGTTGTGATTTATTTCCCCATTCTTGCAACAAGGCAGAATCCCTCTTTCAGCCCTTTCTGGCAGGGACAAGTGTTGGATGACAGTGAGAAATCAGTGTGTCTCTGAAAGAACTGTCCCATTGGGACAGGGCAGGATAATCACGCTGGAGAGCCACAAGGTTATCCTACTAAAGAAGCAGAGGAAACTGTTTTTATTTCTGCTCCAGAATCAATTCAAAACACTGGAAATTATCCACAAATGTAAAGAGAGGAATGAGTCCACAGGGAGCAGAAGATTCAAACATTTTGATTAGTTCATCACATTTGTTGGAGTTTTGACCTCTTTTTTCTTTTCTTTTTTTTTTTCATTTGAATGCATAATGGATGAAATAAAATGTCTTTTAGAAAACCAAAATACTTCTGAGCCCAAAAGGCTTTCTAGGAGTGCTCTGATCTGATATGTCACAGTAGCTGTGTAAATCACTGTGAAGCCTTTACATTTGAAGGAAACAGCCTACTGTGACAGGGGAAAACAAGAGGAGTGTCCTTATACACAGGGTGGTCTTTGCCCCTAGGTGCCAGTATCGGTGATACTGGTTGGACCATGATTACACCCAGCATGTCCTAGACTATGCTGAATCGAGAAAGCACAATTATTTGGTGCCCTCTCAATTGTACCAGGGACAGTATCAAATTTGCCTAATGAAGTGGAAAAAAAGAAATAAAGACAAGGAAAATACCACCTCCCACAGCCCATATCTCATTGTCCATCCAATGAGCATCATCACACAGGTAAAATCTCCATGCCTTCCCACTATTAACTCTATAGCTCTGACATTCAGTCTAACGCTTATAGGGACAGTCATCAGGAGGACTAAAAGCAGGCAGAGCAGCAGCAGGAGCTAAGCTCTGTTGCCTCCAGTGGGAGTGGGGAGTGGGAGCATGCAGACCAGCTTTGTTTAGCTGATTGACCCACAAGTAATAACACATAACCTGTCATAGGCAGCTTGGCCCTCCATTAGCAGGCAGCAATGGCATGATCTTGGGTTCAAAGGGCAGTTTTACCACTGATAACATCCCTAGTATTAACTCTCTATTTAACTGAAGCCCATCTGAGACAATAACCCTTGTAGCTGTTGATGGGGTCAACTGGGAACGCTCCTGAGGGTCTGTCCTTCCCTGTGAACCACTGAGGTGTGGAAGATTTATTCACAGGGAGAACTGAACACTGTTGAATGAGTGAAAGAAAAGGTGATTAAGTGCGGTAAGACATCCTTCTACAGGCAGGCAGATCATCGGGGAAAACTCAGTGACCTTGGAGGCCATGAGAATATATCTGAAGTGTCTCCGCTTGTGTAGGAGAAGATGTGGACCTGGGACAGAGCGTCAGCTGATGCAAAAGGAGCTCTGGCAGTTTACATGAGCCTAGGAACACTCCTCAACCCCCTCATGTAGCAGCAGTGCTGCTGCCTGCCTGGAGCTGAATAATCTTTCTCACAGCAACTCTTTCTTCTGCCAATATTGAAGCCTGCCCTGACCCCAAGATCGTTCCTGCACCAGCAGCGTAACCTCCCTGCGTTCAGCCAGGGAACGTTCACATCAGCCTTACATAAAAGAAGTATTTCACCCAGACAATATTTCTTGCTTAAAGTTGTCCTTCTCCCCACAGCATTGCCACTTACCCCGTGTGCGAATGCTTTTCATTAGACGCAAATAGCGTATTTTCTATCAGCTCGAGCCGACGCTCTTTGTGCCATTCATCATTATGCATACCTAATATATTTTGCAAACCCCCCATTCTCCGGCTTTCTGCCTTTTGAGGCATTTCTGAAATCAAATAGCAATATTGCACCCCTGTTTACTTTTAGACGTGCATTTTTCCTTTCAAAGCAAATGCATTCTGTGTTTTAAGTAAGATACCACCATGTATTTATGGGAGTTTAATAAGTTCTTCCATTAATAACATAGACAAACTAATTTACCAGAACGTGTCTGTTTTAAACTTTGGGAACAAAGAGTGGGAGTATGAAAATCAATCTTTCCTTTGTACTTGAGCCACTGACCCATTAAAGCTTTGAAGATCATTTCTTTAAGAAATTGTGAGGAGTTATTTAACTACAAACAGCAGCTACCTTCCCATTCCAGCTGCGTAATCAAGCGTAATAAATTAGGGGGGAAAAATAAAGGTTCACTCCATTTTAATGTTTTTTTTTATAACTGAAATTTCTTAATAGCAGTTTGACAAATCGGCCGCAGCAGAGGGAAACCGGCAATTCTTCCTGAGACTGCTCTTTAGCACAAGTTAAAACATTGCTTAAAAGGTATTTTTTTTGTCTTTAATGATGGTTCAAAAAACGTTCTTAGTTGCCCAGGCTTAATTATTTAACTCAAATTAATTGTAAAAGTTACCCATCACTGGAAAAAGTTAGCAACCCTGTGAACTACAACGCTGTTAATGGCCACATGCATGAGCATTACAGCGATTTCTTTTTGCTTGCAAAATGAACTCCTGATGGCATTGCTCATTGTTAGCTATCATTAATAGCTGTTTCACAGTTTAACGCTGATAATATGCTCGGCTATGTAAGAGTAATCTTCATCTTAAACTGCTTAAGCAATCTACATACTAAACAACTATAATGACGTTCTAGTTATCAGAAACACACATGGAAAAAGTCTATATGGGGTGTCACTAAAACCTGTCTGTAAAGGACAGAAAAATGACAGCCTTTTAGAAAATCTAACATTATGGATAGTGTAAAAATATTGGTGCTTTTTAATAAATCTGTTGATTCAATGTTGATGGCTGTGATTACAATAAATACATAATCATTTTCAAAAGCTTCAGATAACCTTGAATAGCATTAGTATATTGCTAAAAGAAAGCCGTTCAGGAACAAAGTGTGGGGCTCAGTAGCAGAGTATGGGAGGTTTACACTGCAACAATCCCAAGGTTGGAAGGACCGCATGAAATGGGTAAATCTCAGATATTTTCATTTTTTTCTGTGCTTTTCTGAACTGTTTTTGGTAAATCTTCTGGATTCGATACCTTTTCTAAACAAGGACGTCAGCAGTCCCTTTCCTTTTCACAGAAGATGTGCAGGAAAGTCTGTGAGTGAAGAGCTGAAAAAATGCTTTGCAATTTTAAAATGTAGGACATATTGCAGTTCACATTTTCAGATGTGGACACATGAGGCTTTAGTACAAAATATGTGTGCAGTTTATAGCTGGAAGTTCTGCCACTGAGCCAGACACAGTCATTGCCCACACAGTACCTGGACTGTTACCTCACTGCTTATTCATCAGCATAAGATTACGGGCAATTGCAGTCATTTGCAGCCTTTTTTTGCCTTCAAAGTGCCCAAACATTAAGATTCAGTTAATGCATCGAGTATTTTCACAGTAATACTCCAGTCAGATTTAGCTCAATGAGAATTGCCACTTGATTTCTGTTTATATATGTATATATTTCAGAACATTTGTATTTGCTCATCAAACAAGGCTGTTTATTGGTCTGAGAGACACACAGTCCAGCTGCAACAGTTTGCAAGTCCTTAGAAGGTTATTCTTTATAGAAGCATTCAAAAAGGCATATCCTGAGCAGGTGTTAACACATCATGTGGATCAAGGTCCAAGTTCCAAGGTCCTGTTCCTTGGGGATATTTAGAGAAGTATATTTTATTGATTGAAGGATTAAGTCACTTTGAGAATCTGAGCTTCACAGACTTCAGAGAAATGATGCTGTTTGTTACAGCTATGGGTCAAGTCCTTGCCTCCAGGGCCAGTTTTGACCAGCTCAGTATTCCCCTTCTAGGTTGCTCTAAAAATGCCCCAATTATCCAAATCTTTTCATTAAGGCAAACCACACCTGGAATTCTCATGAGAACAGCTTCTCCCGAAGCCTTTCACTAATTTCTCCTGTTGGAGCTGGCTGAACTTATCTGCTTGAATCTTATTAATCATTAATTTTTTACCGATTTTTGGCTAAACAAGCAGCTTGAACTTGCTGAGAGTCTGGGCACACAATATTCAGACAAGGGGACGCCTGTGAACTCTTCTCTTCCAGCTATTTCCTTATCATTATTCATGACCTATACATTAGTCACCCTGGAGCATGTGTCCATCCTGTGGGGAGCGAGTGCTGTCTTCAGCAGGAGCTTGGTGGAATTCAGTAGAGCTAATCTTGCACGTAAGGAAATCTGCAGACCAAATAACCCCAACGGGGTGTGAGCTGTGAAGAATGCACATAAGAACTTGAGCACCAAGGGTCTGTCAGTGACCATTACACACATACCAAGAGCAAGGAGAGAGATTACACTAAGACCATTGCCTCTCCAATGTGTTACAGCTTCTGCTTATGGACCAAAACCCAGACTGCCATTCAATAACATGTTTAAGCACATGCTTGAGTCCTTTTCCCAGCAAACAGCATACCTATGAGCTGATTTTCCTCCTAACAGATAGCAGCAAAGACAAACCCACTTTCAATATTCCAACAAAGTAATAATTTTTTTAATAGCTAATGAAAACAGGGGACTCCCAGTGTTGCCAAAAACAAGAGGCCTGATTATCCTGCCCTTAGAGACAGTTCATTCTAGGGTTTTTTTATCTCAAAAATGTGCACAAATGCATGGGCTTTATCTATTTTGCTGTGGTTTCTTAAAGACAAGAAAAGGAAGAGGGGAATCCTTGACAGATAAATTTTATTGTAGTCAGATGCTAAAATTAAGTGAAGTTCAGAACTTCGAAATTACACCTGGAGTGCTTCTTCCCTCTCTTAATACCTGAGATGAGAAAGTGCCATGAACAGCATAAAATATGGTGGATAGGTGTTTCAAGAGCATCTGAGTCGCTGAAGAGCTCATGCCCCCTGGACGCACAAACCTGAATCCCTAAGATGCTTCTGAATAATGGTTCTTGCTAGAAATACCTTTGTTCTTGTTTCCATTATCAATAAATTAATTGCATGCTAAAAAATTACATTTAGAGTTCCTTTTTTTTCAAGTTAGTGTCATTTTTCTTAAAGTACCCTTCTGATTTAGCTGGGATTCAGTTCATAAAATCATTAGAACAACATGTTTTTGTGTCAATTATTAATGTTCTGTGAGGTCTGCCCTTGCAACTATGTCAACATATTCTTCACCAATGAAGATCGTGAAATACAGACGGCAATAGTGTTAAAAAACAAGCTTTTAGATCCATTTTACTTTGTTGCAACACTGCTTTGCAGATACTGAATTAGAGCCCATTTAAACCATTCAAGCATATAATCAAATTTCAGTAATGAGTTATTAATTAAGCAGGGGCATCCAATTCTGTGCTAACTGCCTCATAAACAATCGACAGGAGATTTGTGAATTTTGACTTCCTGACACTATTAAACAAATCAATATTAGGTTTCAGACACAGCAATTCAGACAGTTTTCCCTGTTATTTGGCAATCGTCTGCCTGGAATACTAATGAAAGAATTAAGAGCTGTAGATTTTGCATGTGTTCCATCAAAAAGATCCTTATCTGTGGGGAATTGGGGCTTGATTTGCATGGCAGAAGACTTTGCTTTTGTAGGTACAATTTTTCTCAATATGTCACTCATTAGTATTTATAAACTACAGAGCAGTGAAGCCTTCAGCCCCTATTCATAATGAACAGTCGTATCCCTGCTGGAGATACAACTGAACAAAGCAGTTTAGTTATTTATTTCACGGTCCTTTTCATTTACAGCCAACCCAACCTGCAGAAAACTTGCATCTGAGGAGATCTCTGAGCAACTTACGTTTGATTTATTTTTTGGAAGGAAATATGTGTGTGCATGTATATATGTATATGGATATACACACAGTTAGTTCATCAGCAATTAGCTGTGTGAGCAACACATTAATTTACATGCAGCAATTCAGTTCCTAATAATTACTTCTAAAAAATCTCAGTATATTTCATAGATTTGCTTATAATTTCATTCTCGCCCCTCTTAAAACGAATTCAGGCCCCAGTTCAGGCAGGCTTTGGAGTTAAGCAGGGGCTTCGGTGTTTTGCTGAATTAGGGATTAGTGCTGTGAAAACTGCTGGGTTAACAGAACTGCGGGATGAAGTCCGGAGAGCAAGTACAATAGCGATGCCTCCACCACCAGCCGCCCTTTGCTGTTGTAACCGAGTTGAACTTCACCTATTGATAAGTGAGTGTTTAGTTTCCATAATCACATACTCTTTGGCCCCTTAATGAAGAAGACAGCAGGGGCTACCTGCACCTGTTGAGGTAGCAGCTTTTGTAAGGAGGATTATCTGCCTGCTGAGAACTGGGTTGAGAAGGCACGTGTCCGGTTCTCGGGGTGCTCAGGTTATACTTATCCTGATGGTTTGGATGGAAATTTCTGGCTGCTCTCTCCAAAAGTGGCTGAAGCAAAACTATGACCCAAAACCCTGCCCTAAATTTTCTCCTCCTCTTGTATCTGTGATTAAGTATTTTACTCAAACTGTGGCGTACAGATTCTATGTCTTTTTCTCATGTCAGTTTGCTATTTCCCAGGCTGTAAATACGTTTGTTCTTAGTTTCAGTATCTCCATCTCAGCCGCAGCTGCAAGAAAAATGCAGAAAGGTATATTAGACTTGAAGTTAATGTTTCTATTACACACATCTCGGTTTCTAACACAAAAACAGCCTCTTGCCAACAAAAACACTGAATCTTGTTTGGTTAGCAAAATTTGTGCTGTATTTACATAAACAAGTACCCGACAATTTAAAGGATAAAAGCCTCACTAGCACAGAAATCAGTGCGAAAATAGGTCAGAGACCAAGTCTTTTAAAAAACAACATTGGTGAGGAAGGATAAAAGTACTATAAAGTGATCAGTTCCAAAGTGGGTCAGGGTTTCATCTGCAGGAACAAGTCTCCAGCATTATTTCTCCTGGTGAGTACTAATGTGCAAGCTCTGCCGCAGGACTCCCTTGTTTTGCACACAACGAGAGAAAGGTTCTGTCTGTCCCAAATAGCTCATAGTCAAAAATACAAGTAAATGACAATGGATGCACATAGTCGGGAAATGTTGTCAAAGGACCATACAAGGAAATTAAGCTGCCTACTAAATGGCAGGGGGAATGTGGAACTGAATGCATCTTAGGTCTGAGTTTTGTGTTTAGCTTTTCTACCAGCCTCTCTCTCCCTTTATTTCCTTCTCTCTAGGATCTTAAGACATCTAACTCATTAAAAATCTTCTTTTTAATTATCTGCCAGGAAAAAAAATTAGCATAATTAAGGACATTTAAATTTAGATTAACAACCAACCTAATACATGGCACTGCTTCCAAGAAAAGAACATTTCTTTCAAATGGCCATAGACTACCCAAAGATTTCATTTTGGTTTCTGTCTAGATTTCTGTTCAGTGTAGCACTGAGAACGTATTTCACTGCATTGAGCATTTCACTTGATCTGCTCAGCAGCTTGCTCTCATTTTTGTGTTGAGTTCAGCCTCTTTTAAAAACACTTGCCTAAACACTGTTCCGTGTGCTGGGACCTATTTTTAAAAGGGCTACTTCAGCATGAAATGTAAGTAGGTCTGAAGGCTGTGAAACTTAAATATTAACCTTCAAATCTATGAAATAGATTGAGGTTCCAAAATTGCTTTAAAATCAGGTTCATGGCAGTTTGCCTTTCTGGGTCTTTACACTGTGGTGAACAGCTGGATTGTTTGGTTTTGTCTTTCTTTTCTTTTCTTCCCCTGTTATGGTCATGAGAAAGAACCTGAGCACATGGAGCTCCACATTTTATCTGAGACATGGTCAGAGACCTCCACTTGCTTGGGTCCGCACTGCTGTGGCTACAGATGAGTGACACTAACATCAATCAGTATGGCTATTTGTGATGACTCCCCATCAAATCCAAGAGGAGTAGCATCCCGCCCAATGCCTGCAAGAATAGGGTCTCATTGACCTGAGGTAAAGGGGAAGGATCCCCTCTTAACAAAAGACACTGAATCCCGGTGCTGCTGATGGGAGGTTGGACTTCAAAGGCTCCCTGTATCGTCAGTGCTGAAATGACTGGGCTTCAGGTGTTTAACTGCAGGCAGTCTGAGTATCTCAAATCACTATTGAATGTACAAAATAAATAAACCTGGCATAAATAAGTTAGAAAAACATGTTTCCTTATCATCTCAGTTGTAAAACCAAAAAGGTATGCTCATAGTTTGGCTTACACACACAAAAAAGTGATTTCCTGAGCTGTGTGTTCCCTTCTTGCCTCTCTTTCAACTACCCCTTGGAAATTCTGAAGTCACCAGTCAGTTCAAGCTGACCTGTCAGCAGAGTAGAAGTGACATGGAAAGTATGTCCTGCTAGCTGAGGGATCAGGAGGGATCCTGCCCTCACAGCACGGGATGGAGACCAGCCTAAATACCCAGGCTGTGCTTGGTGGAGGAATGTGATAGAAGGGCTCCCCTTTTGCTATATAGGAAATACCAGAAAAAATCATGGACCAAGCACCACCAGGAACTGGCTGAGTGTTCCTGTGCTGGATTTGCATCCAGTAAAATAGACATGTTCTGCTGTGGCACACTTCTGCCAGGGGCAGTGTGTTAAGTACCCCTAAAACCCAGGTAGCCCCTGTGACCAGAGCTGACCATTCTGTGTATCTGATCTGCACCCATCCAGCAACGTCTGGTAATCCTAAGTGTCCAGAAACCCTCAACAAATACAGTTCCCCAAGCAGCAAAGCCAAAACACCCTTAGCGCTGTCTCAGTAAATCCCCACTCCACTGTTGGTACCCTCACCAGGGAAGGCTGAAGCAGGTGTATGCTCCCTATGGATGCTTCAGGATCCACAGGGCTGAGCTCAGCCCATGGTCACAAACCAGGTTTCATCAGCTCCACCACTCACAGAGATGCTTTGTTTTTAAGGTGAGAATATCCCCTCAGTGTGGAAAAAAACGTAAAGCCTGAATAAATTAAAAATGGAAGCTATGTTACACGTTACTGTCATTTAATTAATGTCTCATAATGCGTTGCTTAAGGAATCAAGGCTCTATCAGGATAAAGCTTATGAGCGTTTTCCCTTTTTAATCAAAAATGCAGACCACAGCACATTTTATTTCTTTTAAAAAATTACACACCCATTGAAAAAAGCTATGATTAAATTTTACCTTAGGAGCTATTTCCCCCTAAAAATTAAGTGTCAAAGAGGAACATGGAAAATAGTGTATAAAATTTGGAAATCTGAAAGGATAGATGGATGGGTTCACTTGACTTTATTAAATTTCATTCATTGTGCACTGATAACCACTTGACAGCATTTATCCTTATAACACTATAAATGTGCATTCTGACATTGTAGTTTGGGATAGCCACTTCTTGTTTAGAAAACCTGGCAATTCCTAATGTAAGAAACTCTTTTTTAGGTTTGATATCCCCCATTTTTTTTAACATTAGAGGATTTGAACTATTTTTGCCTGAAATTGTGTGTGCTGCGTGCCTGCTTCTAGATGATAATGGCCTATTTATTTCAGCCACCACGATTCAGATCAGAGAGAGGGCAAAAATGCTCTCATGTTTTGGAGCAAAGTATGAGATGAGATAAAGTAAGGGGAAGGAAGCAAAGCATCTTTTACTGTCCTTGGGAAAAGGCATGCCTATTTAGGACAAGCTTCAAGCCTTCAGAAAGCCACAAAACTCACTGCAGATTTTGATTTCAACAGCTATGTTTTTCACCTGTGTCATCCATCCCACGACTAAGCAGAACATTCCCTTGTCTGTTGACTCTGAGGTGCCAAAAACTATGTAGGGACCCAGTTTTCCTGCATGTTTTACCATTGAGTGCTTGGCCCAGGCACATTGAAATCAGACACAGTGTTCAGAGCCACAAAAGAAAGGAGAAAGAGGAGAGAGGTGCAGATGAAGGGACAGACAGTTTGGAAAAGCTGCTCTCATAGTCATTATGAGAAAGGTGACTGGGGAAGAGACATGTATTTGACAATTTCTGCTTTTCATTTTCTCTTTTAACCCTAATAGAAAATAAGAAAGTGCATGCCAAAAAGCTGTGTTGCAATATGAGGTAAATGTAAGCTTTCTAATGTTGAGAAATGTTGGGGTTAAAGTTAAAAGTCAGAGGTGTAATGTCAAGTGCGCTGGCAGAACAATGCAATCTTTAACTAAGTGATGTTATTCTTTCCTCAGGACCTCTACCTTACTCAGAAACTTAACCAGAGGACAAATTGGGACTGTTTACTGCAGGAAAGAGGAATGTGCCTGGTTACAGGGCAAGGAACAAGACAGGAAGAGGAGAAATGGTCCTAGACTTTGAAATACCCAGGAAAATGGCATGATGTCCTTGTTGTCCTCTACAGCATCTCCATTGGATACTAGGCAACTGAGCTTTAGTTATCCAAAGTGGTCACTGTGCGTGATTCCTCATTTTCTAGGTGCCCAACATGGACCCAAACCCAGCCTTCAAAACTCAGACCACATTAAGTCGGAGCTGGTAAAAGAGGAGCTATGCTTCAGGCATTAAGGATGTCATGTAATTCTGGTGCCTTCTGAAAATTCAGACCTGTTGGACCACTAACCTAAATGAGTGGGCTTTGGCACTTCAGTTCATGTTTGTGAAACACCCTCTCCTCTCACAGCTGCATTGTGCAAATAAATTCATTGATGTTTGTGAAGCAATTACTCACCAGAGCAAGCATGAATGCCACAGCCTCATCTCTAAGGACATTCATCAGTCACTTCTCAGAGGATAACTTGAATGGGGTCAGTAAATTAGGTATGGGACCCACGTTCAATAAGCAAAATATAGTACTTAATAACTACTTAGTAACTGAATAAGGCCAGAGGCTTATGAAAAAGAATAGTGTGTGACTATGTAATTACAGGCTGTACCACCGTGAGGATGCATAAGGGGCTGAAATACACTTCTGAGCACTTGATTACAACCCTACTATCACTCTTTGTAGAAGGACTCGGTGTGTAATCTCATGAGAGGCGGGTAATGCCCTTCCTGCTGTTGTAAAGCAGAGCTTTGAGTGTTGGAACAACACACCAGCGATGCCGGGGTTTGTTTTCCAGGGTTGTCTTTTCCCTGTATGGCATCCATGGCAAAATTATGTGCCACAGAGGTTCACCTGGGGAACAAATTCAAGTCGCTTTATTACCCTACTCACTGAAAGGAGTAAGGTAATGTTTTCAAGATGGCCTGAAACACATAGTAGATGGCTAGCCTGATGACTTTCTAAGGGCTTAACCAAGTTATGCTAATCTGAATTTGTGTGGAGTTGTGACTGACCTTATTAAATCATTAAGTGTAAGGAAACTCTATTAAACCTTTGCTCTCTACCTGGCTAGACAGTGAAGAACAACTTGAATTATCTCACAACAGCTCTACATATGTACTGTTAATTACAGATCTCGTATATAAAATCTAATGTATAATGGAAGTAATAATAATAATAACAATAATAATAATAATAGAGGTCTCCAGTCTAAAAAAAACACAGTCCTTGCTTCAGCTTTTTTTATAAAAATAAATTAGCCAGTTAGACAGGGCTTGGGTTTGAGCATCATGTAAGCTTTTCCTGAAGCTCAGTCCAGGCAGGAATAAGAGGTTTGAAACCTAAATTATACAGAAACAGCAGTTGTTCTGGGTAGAAAACAATCAATCTTCTCAATGTTACAACCTCCTTTCAAGGCTCCCTCTGAACTGTGTGGTGTGTTCGTTTGCAAAAGAGAAAGTGCAGTTGTAGGTCGGTTTTGTGCCTGGAGCTAGAGAAGCAGGCATCTAATTTGAGAGCTCTCTCAGAAACAAACTGTGAGGGGCCTGGTGGCTATGCTGGTCCTTGCCTGGACTCTGATGGTGGAGAGTCTCTTCCAACGAGCTGCCTGAGAGTTCTTCTTCTTGTAGATGTTGGCAGGTCCCACAAATCTATCCATGCCTCTGGCCATTGCCTGTAGCATAGGAATATCGATGTTTGCCCATCTGGGGCTAATCTTGCACAGATGCGTTCATGCGTGTCTGAATTGGAGATAAAAAGAGACCAAACAGGCATTCCTCTGGCAGATATTCTTGTCTTAACTGAGGTAATGACATTGATATGATTTCCATTTTGTACATACAATGAAGAAAAATCACCTTATATTTCGGCACAGTTGTTTTACTCCAGAATTTGCTCTTCAATAGCTGCCACCTCAGTGTCGTTGGCAGGACACCTTGGAGTCCACCAACTGACTATCAATATGACTGCTGGACGATGCCTTTGCCATTCCAGCCAACACCCAAGTGTGCAGTTCAACACACAGTCCTGGAGACATCCTGCTGAGCAGGACCAGTGTGTTCCAGGTTCAGCAGAGCTCTAGGAACTCAGTACAGTTACTGTTGGTCTGAAGCTAAACATGAACAATTCTGAGCTCAAAAGTCAGAGGCCAGAGAAATTTTAAGTAATATATAGAGAATGAACTTACTGCAAAGGTACCAAAGTTCATCATGGATAAATATCTGGTTAAACAGATTCATTAAAATAAGGAAAACACACAGAAACTCTCCCATGAGTTGCCTTAGCCTGCACAATGCCTTTATTGTTGTGTGCTTCATATTTGGTTTTAGGTACCTGTGGGCTGAGGTCTAGGAAGAGAAGAGGAGAATCCTGTATTTTATGGGGCTAAGGGAAAAGAGTTTATAAACAATAGTAATAGCTATGTGCAGTGCAAAGCTGCAAAGATCTCATTTCATAATCACCGTGTGACATATCAGAGCCCAATGGGCATCGCCGTAATGAAAACTTTCCAAGCCCCTCTTAAATCATTAGATTTTATTGTATTCAGGGAAAGTTATTGGAGGCAAAGTCCTGGTAACTATAATTTTATTTAAGTTACTGCCTATATCAGGTAAAGGAAATTAATCGATTTGCTGATCACATCTGACAGAGTGATAAAGGTCACTTAATACTTTTGAGCTTTTTATGCTTTTGATATGGTATCTCATTTTCAGCATGAAAGGAAAACTCAATTGATTTAAAGAAAACTGTGCTTTAATTTCCAGCAGATGAAGTTTAGATCATCAGATATCCATGTTTCCAGCCATCATTAAAATTGTATAGTTGGTGGCTGCCTTTCTAGACGTTGGCAGACTCAGCATGTAAACACACAGAGAGTGCAGATTTATGAGTGCTTAGCCATAAATTTCATTCTAAACCATGGGCTTGACTGACTGCACAGAGGGGGACAGTGTTCAGGTGGAGTGGGAGATAAGCTTTAGATTCATGTTCCAGTGTGCACATGCCCACCCACATACATCTCAGTAGAAGTAGCATGGAAGATTCAGTACTGTACCCTATTTACCTACAAAAGAGCAGTTGTTGCTTTTCAGCATATAATACCTCATTTAGTAGCAACTTGAATATGCCTGTGGGTACTTATAGCTATTTTGGACATCTGGGGACCATAATGATTTCAATTTAAGTATTCCAAACCATGGAGTGGCAAATCCAAGGCAAGTGAAGCTGCCATACTTTAAGTAAGGTCTGGACATAGAGGATGACCCTTAAATTATCATTATTCCAACAGTAACAAAGCTTCTCCTGGGTGAATGAGAGATCTGCTTGCCTGATTTCCCTTTTCAAAATACTTCCCATACCTTTTTTAATTCATTCCAATGTTGAAGCCTTTCCTCTGCATGCAGCTGCCCCTGTCCCAGGTTTACTCCTTAAGCTTTTCTTCATCTTAACAGAGTGACTCATCCCCACATGCTGCCTCACTATAGCCCTATGCTAGTTCATGATTTACAGCTGAGGAAGTAAGTAACTGCAAACTGACTCCCTAGAAAGGCACTTGGGGCTGCTCTAAGCCCAGAGACTCCAAGACTGATCTACTGTCCCAGCTCTGAGGCATGATTTGAAACCATCTCTATGCCTATTGTTCCTACTAAACATTAATGTTGGCAATGATATTCTGGGTCAGGATATCACAGAATTTGGAGAACTAGAGAATTCCAGACCTGAGCATTTTTGAACTAAGCAGGTTGGCAGTTAATAGTAGGACAGGCACCAGCATGTCAGGGAAGTCACAAAATCCCAACATAACTTATATAAACAGTTTAAAAGACATATGGACTACTGCAGTTTTATGTGGCTGGATATCCTTTGTTCTTGCATTCACCTGCTAATGGAAAGAATTAGCATACTGTGTGAAAACCCTTAATAGTACCCCAAAAACAAGACGAACAACAAAATTGCACTGTGCCATAAAGGCCATGTAAAGCCTAAGCATTTCCTTGGGTACCTGAAAATCGAAAAGAGATCTGAAGCTGTCCTCTAAATTCCCCATATCTTCTACATTTGTCTTTTTTATTATTATGAGAGAAAAAATGGATATCTCTGTGCAGATGAACTCTGTTTACTATGAAGATTGAGTGGCTGTCAGTACTACACAACCAAGTACCATGCAATCAAGAAGTAGCCTAGGCCATAACTGGCTGTTTTGCACAGCAGCAACCTATGTCCAGTGCAGAATTTTTCCTAACTGCATATATATATCTGTTCCAAAGTCTCACATTGGATGTATTCCTCACCTTCTGACTTCCTTTCTTTTTTGGTTGTAAGACTTTCTGCATCATATAAAATATGAAGTTATTATGGGAAGGGCTGTTAAAATCTGGTTTTGGAAAACAAAAGATTACCTAAGTGGAAAACTTTGTAACGTGGTCTCTAGAGTAGTCACATTCTGGGTTTGTATAATCTCCTTTTGAACTTTGCACCAACGCTGAGCCATAGGACCTCCTCTGTTTATTACTCTGTTTTCCTGTGTTCTGCAAATTCTACTCATAAAATGTCTTTGAAAGCCAAGAGAGAGATAGAGATACTAGAAACAGTCAGATATCTCAATAGGGTAGTCTTAAAATTTAAGCTGGTCTATATCTCCCAATAACCGATTCTTTGGTTTAAGCCTCAGTTTGGCTACAGGGGTTTACTTGTCATAACATTATTTACATAGCAATATAAATGTGGGCAAGGTTTTGCAGATGACTAAAGATAAATTCCTTAGGGAGAAGGTAGTTTAAATATAAGCAAAAAAAAAAAAAAAGACATAAATTCCATCTTTTTATAGCTAATGACAGTTTTGAAATTAATATCTCATTTTCAAAGAGGGTGATGGTAAACCAGACTAGCTGTTGAATAATGTTGATAGCAACCTCCTTTGCTAACAAGCATCTGTCTCATACTGGAGGAGTGTGCATATGCATGAAAATGTTGGGAATATTCTGGCTTAGCCAGTTCTGACACAGCATTCAGCTTGCTAGGAATGTTATGCTTTGCATGAGAAAGGCACATCTTTTGTGGAGCTTCAGATATTGCCTTGTTTTAACAACATTTGCAGAAACAAACCATGATAACGATCACGCCTTATTGGGCATGAATAACCGCACTTTTCACGCTTTCATGGGAGTCTGCGAAAGGAAGAGGATGATCACAGCTGAATGAGAGAGGCATCAACCCATGTGTTCTGTTGGAATTAGGAGCATCAGCCACGCACCTTACATGCCGATGTAGGTACAATAGAGACAACAAAGTCCAAACTTGTGATTAGGAGGACTTCTTATCCCGTGTCTGCCTAATCCTGGAAGTACCTGAACTCTTAACGTGCCTTGCAATTGAGCTCAGCCCTCACACATGCTTTGGGTTGCAGCTCTGTGCAGCTGTGCCCCACAGCCCCTGTAGTCCAGGCTGAAACCAGGTATGGCTGCAGAATTTCACTGTGACCCCTTGTATTTGCAATGGCTGTGTCTGCTGCCTCCTCACACCAGTGTTTTGTACAAAAGCCTGGTGGTTAGAGAGGGCAGGATTGGGGGAGACTCCCAGGTCCCCCTCCCAGCATTTTGTATAGATCGTATCCAGTAAGACCTTGTCATAAACCATAGGGGCTGGGGACAGTGTCTGTCCCTCCTAGGAGATGTGTTCTCAGTGTTGGTGCAGCTAACGCTACTCTCTCTGCCTCATCCTAATGAAATTACTTCTGCACATCTTTCTTCACTTCTCTGCCCTGGCAGCCCCATCTCAGCCTATAGCCAAATAGGAAGCGCACTTTTGGGGCTGGATGGATGTTAATTTCCACACTTGAGGAGACCCCATTGAACTGCACTTCTCTGCGCAGCCATTGCCCATCCTCTGTTTACACCCCTCTGAAAAAAATAAAGGTCCTTTTACTTCTGGTAAAGTCTGCTTGAGAACTGTGACCTATCAGGCTATGGTAATATAGCTGATGTTATGCCTTGAGATTTGAATTTAGGAGGAGATTTTCAAAGGCAGAGGGGAGTTAGCCTCCCAGTAGCATTTAACTTTTCATAGGATATGAGGGTTAGCTTCTAACATGCCTTGGAATAGCATCCTCTTTGGTATTGTTTATTTGACTCATGCCCCTTTCAGGAAGAAGGAAAACAATTCTGATTATTTAGAAAAACATAATTCTAAATGGATTCTGAAGTTATGCTAAGCATCAAACTTTAATAGAAAAATCATATTACTTTACAGTATTTCTTGAGACCATATCAATTCCAGACTCCCTGCAACTGTGCCATAGCTCTGGAAAACCATTCACAAATGTTAAAATAATCTAACAGAAATAAATGAAATAAGGATGAAAAGAATAGTGCTGGGCTGGGGTGGTTCTGCCACAGCTCCCATCTCTCTCTTGCTGTCATATGTGGCTCGTGATTAGCATCTGGCTGTGTGCTTTGTTAGTATGTTCAGCACAGTAGTAGAGTAAGCAGTCATTAGGCTAATTATTGTGAGCTATAATTTAACTCAGTAATCAAACTCATAAACCAAGCATTATCAAATTTATAAACTCAGCATACTCAAGTGTCCTTAGCAGTAATGAACTTGCTGAGTCAGATTATTCCCATGCAATTGTTGATAATGTCAGAAATAGCTTTGGACTGTTTCATATTTTCCAATGCTGTATTACACGGACATGAAGAATTGGCAACACTTGAGAACAGAATCCTCAATGTGTTGAATTTTTTCACCATAAATCAGAAGACATTTTTTGTTTGCTTTTTTTAACACTGAAAGATGGGAGTTGTTTGGATTTTTCCTCCAGTGGCAGTGAAACCTTTCATTGCTTTGCATACCTCAGGCCCTCCCTCATAATCATCTTTGGGTAAGACAAACAAGTATCTGGTATCTGCAAAACTTCATTTCTACAGATTCAGAAAATTTTGGCCTCTTTACATAGGTCAAATGTTGTGCCAACAGAAGCAGGGCTGACTTCCTAACATTGTTGTATTAACATACCTCAATTTTAGCCTGGGGGAGAGGGAAATGATGTTGTTTGGAATGAGATGGTAATTTACTTTCCATGCTTTCTCAGTCCTAAGGCATCTTTTCAGGATGAGACAGCCAGCTGTGTAAATTGAAATTGGTGAACAATTGTCCACTGGAGGCTCTAACATCTGAAAAGCAGAGTTATACGCTCTTCTCTGTCCATGTAGAATATGGTGTTTTCATTTTACAGGGATAAGGGATTTACTGTTAAATTAATGGACATTTCAAACTGCAGTGGCAACACATGTTGCCTCCTGCGTTACTGGGAAATAACTTGCATCTGTGCAAGTTATCACTTGGCAAGAAAAGCTTCCGGTTACTGCGTGATGGCACAAGAAAATAACACTTTCTACCCATGTGCCAGGGGAAATGAGGTCGCAGGATCTCGCCGCACGCCTTGCAAGTGGATATCTCATGTACAAGTTCGGACAGGCATTAAATTGGTTATGCTTCAACTCCTGATTTTTGTTTTCATTAACATCTGCACTCTCACGTGGCCTGGAGCATTTTGTCCTTTTTATAGCCTTCCTCAGCAAAGCCATGGAAAGCTGATCTCAAACTCACATTAATGGCCTTGGATTTTCAGGTCATTCCTTACAGCAAAGACTCTGTTCTGCTGCTTTTGTCATGGCATGACACCTATACCCCCATGGATATCCTGGCCTTCACAGTCTATCTTCACATCAGTGGTTTTAATTGTACTTGGCTAAGTCATTTGATCAGTCTCCAGAGTAACTTCAACTTCTTGACCAAAAGGATCAGAAAACTACTGCAGTGCAAGCCACGCAGCTCTATGGATTAATGGGAATTTGCCCTACACACCACAAAAAGCTGAAGTCTACATAGGTTTCTGTGTGATCGACTCTGATCCCTGAGCTTATTCCCTGTCTTCCTGAGCTGAGAACAGGATAAATAATAGGTCTTGTTCTTTTGCAGCAAGACAGTGCAATTTGCAGAGAGTAATCATTGCGGTTATATATACAGCTAAGGCAAAGTTTCCAAAAACAAAACCCAAAAAGCTTCGCTTCAAGTGTCTTAACTGTATGGAAGGACAACCTGGTAGAAATCACAGTGGTGCTACCACCAGTGCAGCTGTACAATTGCAAGTTGTTGGTATAAGGACAAGAGTAATGAAGTGAGATGAAATATTAGGGAAAATAATTGTGGGATCAAATAATTCAGGCTCTCCATTCACTATCAGAAATAGCACAAGTGTGATAGTGAGTCAGCTCCTTTTTCCCTTCGGAGATGTTGTGGAGCCTTCTTTTCTACATGCAGCAAAGCTAAGGGGTACATTCTTACAAGCCAACCTAAGAGGACCTTGCCCTGAGAAGAGAGAACTTTTGCTATGAATGATGCTTTCTTATAAAAGGATTTCTTTTAAAGTACACTGCTATCACTGAAGCAATTCAGAACTTCTGCTCTAGCTCAGGGTAAAAAAACACTGCTCTAGAAGCATGTTCACAACTCATTTTAACCTTAGCATAGATGCTTATTTTTCTCTGCTCTTTCTTTCCTTTGCCTGTCTGGGTTTAAGAAAAGACCACGCGGTAACACTGACACCTTGTCAATCGGATGTCAGGCCGTCTTTTCCTATTTAGACATGGTAGCAGGTCATTCTGAGGAGTAAAAGATAGGGTATGGCCCTGTAAGCTGGCAAAGCACTGAAAAATAGTACCCATACACTGGAAAGTTATTCTAAGTATTACTAAAAACGACAAATCCTAATTTTCTCAGGCCTAATCCTATGCTGTATTTTGTACACATAACCACCAAGGTCAAAGGGAGATAAAAGATCTGGAAAATAACCTAAGTCCAACACATACATCGTTGCTTATTCCTTCTCTAATAAAGGAGTTTCAAGAAGCAAAAACATATCATTATGGCTTAACTGATGCTCCTATAATAACTGCTTTTGATTTAGGAGATAAAATTAAATTAGCAGACAAGCTCTTTTATTTCTGCTCAGCCATTAACGTATTCAAATAGGGTGTAACTTGTCCCTTTAAAAGGCACAATAACAAAAACAAACTGGAAGGCGGTCATTTATTAATCTATGTTTTTGTATAGCTAACTGGAAAGTCTGCTTTGCTGTCATTATTTAAAGCTCATAAACAAGACTCACTGTCAGTGATTCTTCAGACTGGAATTCATGGGAATTTTCTAAACGAAACGTATTCACTCCTCTCCTGTGTAACCAAATGCATAAATGTTGTTGTCTTTTTATTCTTTACAGATGGTTTGTATCTCCAGAGATTTATAGAAGAATTCATAAATTGGCATCACTGGTATGCAAGAAATGTGAAGCAGCCTCTGCTCCCATTGTTCCCTGACTGTGAACCTGCCACTGGCTGAAAGAATTTGCTTAAGATATTAGACTCGCAGCACAGCCTCAGTGTGATTACAAAGCTGACCCTCCCCTGTTTTGAGGACTCCTGAGGACTAAATATACAGCTTGATAAGTAGGAATTGTCATCTCTTTTGGTCATCTATTTCTACATCCTTTCATTCTCCTGCCCCGGCACTGCAGCCTAAGTGTACAGGAGATACTGATTAAGCAACCCAAAGGAAATGATTATAACCAAATGCTTTGCTGAGTGAACCTTCCAAGAGCTCCAGAATCATAAGTGAGCTGGAGCACTTGTCGTCAGGAGCAGCATATTCATCCAACAGTGACCTGTCAAATTGACTTGTTAGCATGGCTGATAATACTCCTGCTTTTTCACTGCTGGAGAAGCACGGGGAACATCACATGTGCTTTTGAATATCTTACAAAGAGCATCAGAAGGAAAAAAGAATGCGTTATTCGTACTTTCCCCGAAGATTTGCGGAAAGGCTGGGAATTGAATCCAGATTGTCTGGTCGCTTATGTAGGGCCTTATGCACAAGACCAGCCCCTCTTTTGAAGCTTGACATTCTGGTCTTTCTCTATTTGACAGTCCTTTCCCTTGTTCTCATTTATCTTTTGGATCCGCTGAGTTGCTCTTGTGAAGATACCTAAAATCACAGCGCACAAGATTTTGCCAGGTAGGATTTTTTAGAACCTGTGTTGCATATACGTCATATCATGCAGGTATGATGTAAATACATGCCCTCCTATAGGAACAGACCAATGAAACTGTCCATAGGAGACTCAGCTGTGGAAGAGCAGCTTATTCACCAAGCAAGCCCAAGAGAAAGCTGGTTCTGAGATACTCCCAAGGCATGTATTATACACCACTCTGGTACCATATGCTTTCCCTGCGGAATGAATATGTACATCATATTTCCTCTTCCTTGAACAAATACAGCCACAACATGGAGACTGGGAGGTAAAATCAATCTTTTTCTGGAAGAATTACAGGGAAATTCAGTACTGTGACAACCATTTACAATAAAAATACCTTCTGAAAGAGGAAAGGCCTGAAATATTTTCAAAAAATGTATAAAATTTGGATTAACCTGATTTTTTTTTTAATGAATTTGACCTCTTAGAAAGCACTGTGCACAGCTCAGGTGCTCCATAATTTACTTTTTTTCTCACAGGGATATATTTGTCACAAAGTTTCCTAGATATGTACCCACCTTACACCCTACATGATTGTGGGGTGATTTGCTAAGGCCTGGAAAGATTAGGACCACAGCCTAAAACTGGAATTTTTCCAGTGGATCCACTGGACGATGACCTTGTACTTGTGAAGGGGCATAGGGATCATATCTTGAAGCAAAATAAACACTCATTTCATGCACAGCCAAAGACCATGATCCAGCCTGGATGCAACAGATACCTGCATTTCTGTGGCCAGGTGAATGGAATGTCATTTTCTCATACTCTAATGGTGAAACAGCACTTGGCAAGTGAAGATGCATGACCATCCAGGTTTAGAGAGACATCAAGGCAGGTCCAAAGATTTCAGTCTACCTGGACCTTACAAAAGGAGGCAGAAACAGCCCTTCATTTTTCCCGTTTTGTTTGGCACTAAGGGGCTTAAAGACTCTTTTTCCTGCATTCACTGACTCCCCATAAGCACTCATACTATAGTTATGGCAACATTTACAGCAGTCAAGAATTCACTTTAACTGAGCACCTCCAAGAATTAAGAGGAAACAGAGCAGCTGTGAGGGAGTCTATGGGACCAGGAAGGAGCCAAATCCCAGATCCATCTATGAGATTCCAGGGAGCAGGGATGTAGCTTGATTTATGGGGAGGCGCAAACTCTGCACAGGAGAATGCAGAAGGAAGAGCCTCGGGGGAATCTTTGATGAGAGAAAACAATCTAGACATAAATAAAGACTTCAACGGATTTGTCCCTTCATTATTTTGGAGCCTGATCCAAAGCCCTGTTAAGTCAATAGAAGAACTCCAGCTGGGGTTTAGGTGAAGAACTGAGGGTGCAATTTACACACAACTCATGTCACTCGGGAGCATTTCTGTATTGTAAGGAAATACGCTTGTTAAAGCACCGAGCTGACACAGAGAAGTATTCAGCTATTACAAGATATTCTTTCATTGAGTTACTTGTTACTGTCCAATAAAATAAAATATAGGAAACCCTTTAGTGTTTCATCAAATTCTTGTTCATTTCAAAGAGTACCAATATTCCTGTGTCTGGCTCACATATTAAAAACTTTGCCTGCCTATTAAGTTCCATCTTTTTTTGTCATAGGCTTAGCTTCAGATCTTTCTATGACTTTTACTAGGGGCTATTTTTGAAGGATTCAAGTCTGTTTTGCCAGTATAACCTTCAATTTCTAATGAATGTTATTTCAAAAGAGACTTTTCCACTGGTAGGTAACAGAAAATGAAGTTACCTTGAAATTTCATAAGCGTTATTTACTCTGTATCCACTAATAAATCCCATCATACATCCTGCTTTCTAAAATGCTAGAGGTTACGATCTCTTCCTATTTGCATCCAGAAGTTAAAGAAACAATTATTTCACTTGGGGGAATCTTAGACTTTTCTTTTTCTACCGTTTGATTTTTCATTTGTACAGCCAAGTAAAATCATTACTATCACCAGTTTTAGGAGGTTTTAAAAAGATACTGTATTTTTTCTTCTTTTTCAGTCAAACATTCTTCTTCCAATGTTATGGTGATATAATCATATTTTAATCACAACATAAAGATGTCTCATTCACTCTTCACTTCCCATTTCTTCAAGGCCCAGTATAAATCCAATTACAATTTTTGCAAAGGCTTTCCTTGGGCATTAGCAGATTTTAGATAAGGAATAAAGCGTGCCATAAATTCACATACATATGCATTGTGTGTGTGTTTGTCTATAAAAATCACTTGTAAACAATGTTAGATTATTTGGTAAATGTACACTACTATAATGATATGTTCCTTTTAAAAATATATGTATATATGCATAGATGCTGCAGTAGCCCATTCACAAGAATAAGCTTTTTTAAATCAATAACAGATATAAATCTGTGTCTGTGGTTCCAGTGACCCCAATACATTGAAATCATCCATATTTGTGGGGGTTTGTTGAATTATATTATAACAGACCTTCTGGGTTGTATTTTTTACATTTAGATATGTTATAATAATTGCCCTACAGTACCTGGGAGACAATTGAAATGAAATGAGCACATGGAGTTCTGTGGTAAGAAATATTTCTCCCCTTGAACTGCAGGGATGCTTTTAGTGCTGTCTTACTGTTAATAAATACATAAGCAGTTTTGTCAGTTTAAGGGGGTTTTTGATTTTATTTTAAATCATGAAAATTGGAAATCTTTGGGGAAGTTCTGAAAATGTGTTTAAAAACCTAATTAAAAAGCTGTTGTGAACAATAATACCCAGTATTTGCCAAATCATTTTCCGTTCTTTAATGCCACTTGAACCATTTTTATTCGCTTAAAAATAGAACAAAAACGTTGCAGCCCAAAGTTTCTTCTTCCCCCTTACATCACGAGTTAGATATTAAATACATCACTCACATCCAAATGTAAACATCATCACATGAACCTTTCTCTTTTAATCATGTTAAATTTTGCTAGTAATACTTGAATTTTCCTTACTCTCTGTGTGTGTATGCGTATGAGCACATGCATGTGCCTCTGATCTGGCTTATACACTGTACTAAATTGTTCAGTAAATACACTGCAGCAGGATAAGGTCTAACTGGAAGAAAATTGTTGTGAGTTACAGGAAATTAAAAAATTCCTGCAATACCAACCCACTACTCAAAGTCAATCTGTGGTATCCCACAATCCACCCGGCTCTGAAGTCAAGCCAGAATGATTTTTGAAGAGTAATTTCAAGCCTTATAAAGGGTCACATCATGTATTAAAGCCATATTTGCTTCTGTGTTTTGTAAATTTTGAACTCATTACTAAACCTTTGTCTCTCATACTGTATGTCTGGCTCTGAACTCTCCTTCATCAATCTGATCCTTAAAACTCCCAGCAAAAAACATGCAACACATTTTGCATGTGAAAAAGTGGCAAAACAGAAATAGTTACAATCTCAAGGTGCCAGCATTTAAGGAAGGCTCTAAGAAGCTTATCTTCTTTTCTTGTACTTGAGATAGGAAAAGCTCGAGCAATAGGTTGGCCAAAACTGTTATTTTCTGACCACCTTTGGGAAGTGCTGAGTGCCCTCAACTCCTGTTGACTTCACAAGAGATTAAGAGAGCTCAGCACCTCCCAGTATCAGTCCCACGGATATATATCTATATCTATTCATACACACACACTTACATGTAGGATGAACTGCTAACAAATAGTGGATCATCTACTCTTCCTTGGCCAAATTCTTTGTGAAAGGATCAGACCCGAGGTTAGAGGTAAAACCATATGCAATTTACAATAAGCAAAATGTGTCTATAAACAAAATACAATTGGAAATCTGGGAATCATTTATGCAGAGAGTGCTGGCAAAGTGCAGGCATATGTGTACAAAACAGTGCAGCACCTCTACAGATTTCAGCAGTTCCATTTCTGAAGTTGCTAAACTAAGCCTTTATCATAACTTGGGACTGAGAAACAACACGCTGTTAGTTAAAGACAAAGTTTTTACCCCCTATTACACATTCAGATCTGGGATGGGACTGCATATCTTAAAACCCAACAGAGCTCTGGGCACAGCTTGGGCTTTGATTCTGTTAAGTTCTCTTCTCTAGGATACTATCATTGATCTGCTGTCACTCAAGGATACCCACAGTATTTCATTATGTGCCTACATCACATATTTACCCTGTCTGCTCTAAATTCCTCCTGTTTTCTCTGAGTACAGTCTTTTTTTTATTTCATTATAATAGTCCTGAATCAGCTAGAAGAATCTGGAACAATCTAAACAAGCATTCAAGGAAGATATCCAGGAAAGTGGTTGCAAAATTAAGATGAAATGCAGTTTGGGCAGGAACAGCAGCCCTCAGCAGCACACATGATGAACCACTTGGGAAAACACCCCATCATGTGGCTTTCTTTCTCTCTATCACATGGATGGCCCAGACAGGTCTGACATGGGAAGCTAAAGGAAGTACGTGTCTTGGCACTGATTTCTGCCCTGTAGAAGATACGGTCAAATCTGGCCAGGTAGTTAGCAGAGGAATACCAACTCCTGCAAGTCATGTAGGCTTTCTTCAGCTGCCAAAGTGTGCTGGGGTAGCTACACTTACAGCAGGCTGGGTCTGCAAGAAGCTCCAAGCTCTACTGATGCTCCAGCATGCGTGCTCTAAGCCAGTAGACATACACAAGTAGTTCCCATGCCTGCTGCAAGCTCCAAAATAGACTCTGAAGACATAGAGCAGTGGAAATACATTGGCAAGAGCAAGTTGGTAAAGACAAACAGGCCAGAAGAACAAGATGAGAGGATTGGTTTAATGTCCAGTAGGTTGCTGATGTGGAGGAGGAAGACTCAGTCTCTGTATTTCAGCATTGGGAAGTGGTTACACTGTGTGAAGAGTTGGAGCAACAGTTGCGATACCACCCTGAGACCTGTGGGGCCTTGAATCAATTCCTTTTTCTGCCATGGATGCTTTGTGAGGCCTTGGATAGCTCATTTTATCTGCATCTTCACTGAAGAGATGCCTCTACTTGTGGGAGAATGGCTTAGATGCTCAGTGGCACTCAAGCTGCCATGAATGACAGGGGTTAGGACTGAGCAATGCTATTTCAAATCTTCTGGCATGCTGGACAACTGAAGTTAGAAGTTCCACTACATTTAAGTGTTTGGAGTTCCAGTGTTTAGTATGAAGAGAAACATCTAATCTCTGTAACCCTTATTCAGCTTGCAGCAGTTTTGGGCTTAAGTCAAGAGAGCAATGGGTTATTTAGACTATACAGTCTCCAATACCGCCAAATTCTGGTTCTCTCTACAGTCAATGGGAAGTAGCTTTGATGCTTATCCGAGCAACTTGAATAGGAAGTTTAAATACAACCTTAATTTCCCACCTGTAAAATGTGAACAATAGCACTCATTAGAGCAAGTAGCATCCTATAGGTGTGGAGAGGTAAAATATTTTGAGAAAGATTATGGGATTAGCTCACGCTGTTATGATGTGGCACATTTTCATGAGAGAAATCAGGAGAACTGAAATTAAACCAGAACTGGACAAAATTAAAGGATTATGGAGGCTTCAGAGGTATTCTGCTGCAACTTGTGAGATACTAACTTTGCTCCAAGACAAATGAGACCCAACTCCTTGTGTCTCATAATAAGACAGGTAAGCGATATATGTGATTTCCATGAATCACTGGCCATCTGAGGTGGTAAATAGTACAATATTAATAAGTTTCAACCTGAAGAAAGAAATAAATACAAGGCATTAGGGGTGAAAAAAAACTGGCAAAAAACATATACAAAACATATTACAGTCAACGTGAGGATAGTGATATAATATCTGGCCAAATACGCAAGGGAAAAAACTTTAGAAAAGGAGAAGAAAAGCAAAAGCTTATTTTTATTGCAAGGAAATTATACTGTGTAGAAAACAGCACGTTGGTGTTATATATTCTGTGATTCTATAGAGCCTTGGGTGACATGGTTTAGTGGGAGGTGTCGCTGCCCATGGCAGGGACATGGTTCTATGATTCTATGATTCTATATACTTAATACAATACTTGCAGGATTTAAACATATTAATTGCTGATGTACATTTCTTAACATAGGCATATGCTCAAAGGATATTAGATACTGTCTGTCTTTACCTGTACTTATCACAACAGTTCTGCTTCTAATGGAACACAGAATCTTTAAAGTCCCAATAAGATGTAGGCTAAATGACATAAAACAGTGAACGTCACTCTGCCTATGCTGTGATTATACATGTGGTTGTCATAAAATTGTGTTGATAAATTTCTCCAAACCCCTACATCTCACATTTGGGGGTTTGTTTTGAGATAACATGCATCAGAACCACAAAATGAAGAAAGAAGCACACTTGGAAGTTCTGTGTGTCTAATTTAGAAATGTATTCAGCCAAAAGATGTCTCCTTGGAGGCTGATAGAGAGAGGTTCTGCAAATTTCCTCTGCATATACACATGTTGGGAAAGGCATGGCTCCAGTATGATCATTGTAACCCCTTGAGCACCCCACGCTAATTTGATGGCAGACCAGGTGACTCTACCCACATACAGGAATCAAGTTCTTTAGAGTAACTTTAAAACCTCAGTTTTAACAAATGCAGAATCCCATTGAAGTTGGTTGCTTGGAAGATTCTGAATATGTATTGAAGAAACAAATATACAGTCAGTTTAGATTAAAATAAGGCAACCTTCAGTCTGATACACACAAGGAAATAAATCTTCAAAATCTTCCACAAATTACACATTTGTTTCTGTACATATCCCCTTCTCCCTTTCCTTTCCTGAAAAAGCAGGGAAACCAAATGTGATAGAATATAATCATCATACTCTCCTCGTATATTATATAACATCTGTTGAGGAGACAGCAATAGCTAACTCACAGGAGCAGGTTTAGGCTATTTTGTAGTGGCACCCAATGCCACTACATTATGGAGATGGGCACTGCAGGAAACCCAAATTAAATTGATGGAAAGAAACTTTACTTATTGAAATATTTGCACAGCTGACACAGAATGGATTTTCTGCAATGGATAGAGGCAGCAAAAAGAAAAGCAAAAAACATGGAAAGAAATGGCAGTTTGTAACAGTGGCAGCTCTACCATAACTGCGGTTGTTAGGATTGTTTCCATTATAAATCCAGGCTTCCACTTCCATTGCTACAAATCACAATAAAATATTTTCGGCTTCAAGTAGAGCATATATGGCCCTTGGCCAGGAAATTGCTTGGGCAAATTTTAGGTCATATGTCGGACATCCAATATTTTTCTGAAAGTGAGACACAGCATGTGCTCTGTAGTAACACCTTCAATAGCTGCTGTAGCATGTGGCTCATCCAGGAAACATACAAAAGGTTAATTAAAGATATATTCCTGCACTTAAGATCAAGTCTGAGATGTGAAAAACATCTCAGTATACTTTTAAATTCCTCTTAAGACAAATTCAGACGTACAAGAGTGGTTAATGTAAAACATTTTTGAGATTTACAGCAAATGGGGAATTTGCCATGCTGATGAGATAAATGAAAATCAATTTTAGCAGAAGTGTCAGTCTATAGATCAGTGCTATCACTGCAGTATGTGCCCATCTCTGGACAGGATGAGTGAGGACTCTCTTTGGATAACTGTTTGAAAGAACATGAGAAAATGAGACACCCATCCCCAAGAAAAGTGATTCTTGGACAAAATCCTCCATTGAAGTTAATGAGAACATCACCACTGAATCCATTCAGCAAAGCATTTACTACCTGCCAGTTCGGTTGTGTCTATGCTACATGGTTGTGCCCACACGCCACAGTCTGGATCCACTCTTGTGCACTGTGTCCATCTGTTCACTGTGGGTTCTGGTGTTTATTTGGGGGAAATTCATGCACAGAGACAGAGAGAGCTTCAGGAAGAGCCAGTGGATGTTCTGGATCAGGACAACTGGGAGGCCAGCACTGGATACAGCTCCAGAAAGCATGTCCAGGACACACAGTCCTGAAGAACATTCGAGGTTTCCAATTTTTCATTCTACTTTGAGTGTTTTTCCTCTTTCTTATGAAACTAAACTGTAGAGAGGTCTAGATTTATAAAAATCCTATATCCACCACATTTTAAGAACCTGTATGTTATAGCTTTTTTCTTTAAAAGAATTCCTCTTTTTAACATGCCTGTGGGTCAATGTATAATTCAATGTGCTTTAAGCATGACGATGGAGAAGTATTCATAACCAAAGTTAAATTTTTCTTCACAATGGAACATATGCATATCATCATGTAGAATGATGATGCATCGCTATACTGACTAACATATTTGTGGTACTGCTCCTCCAGGAATTTGATTCCTAGCAATACAAGATCAGGTCCATTTGATGTTTATATTGAATCTTGCCATTGGTTTTGCCATAATTGAGCTGCTTTTGATAATCTCTTAAACAGTTTCTGGAAACTATTCAAGTGCTAAAATACCTTTTTATTAAGCTAATGAAAATCACTAGCCTGATATAAAGAGAAGCAATTATGAAATCCACCTTGGAATAGTTTAACATCTTCTATTTCATCCTGGTAAAATCACAATGCAGCCATACTTTTAAATAGGAGCCATCCTTTTAAAGGGTTATGACTGAATGGTTTAGGTTAGCTGTAAATTTTGGTAATACCTTAGGGAAGTCCCAAATGCAAACCGATACTTGATACAAAAACACTGAGCCTCCAGAGTCATTAAAAGTTCCTTCAAAAAACCAGCAACCAAATTAATTTATAACAAAATGATGACATCTCTACGTGAATTGTGAAGACACATAAATGTTCAATCTCCATTTCTGAAAAGTCATTAGAAAAAATCTCTTCTTTTGCCTTACTGGAGATAAAATAGTTCTGGTCTAGCCTGGAAGCCTGTACTGAGAGAGAAATTTGACAACCAACAAAGGATACAATTCTTTTTCACTTGTCTTTTTAAAATAGCCATTTATAGTAACTTTATACTCAATTTCATTGAAATCATGGACTGCAGGTTTTGATGTTGAACCCTGCAAATTAGTTCAGCTAAAGATGAGATTGATCAAAACTGCCATTGACTTCACGGAGCCAGGAATTTAATCCCAGACTCAAGTATCACTAGAGGGAAAGATGTTAGGAACATATGCTGAAATCCAAATGCCAAAAGCAGTCCATACTCCACATTTAATGATGCGGAATTTACACTTTTGACACTCCAATCAGAGCATAACCTAAACTCCTGTCATCCAATTCCTTCATTCTTTCACATTTTGGGTCCATGGAACTGACATAATCCAAGATTTGAAGCCAAATCAACTCACATACTCAAGCAACACATCACACTAACCTCTATATTACTTAAACAGGGTAGCTGTCTCCTTCTGCTTTCTAATGGCTATTTATTTCTCTAATTACCTGATGTTAGAGAAAATAGAGACTATCCTGAAAGAACAGAGAGTGGAAAAATGAATTAGCCCCTTAGAGAACAGATGTCTCCATAACAAAGTCGACATTACATATGTCCTTGAGGTGTACTTTTATGGCCGTTTTCTCTACAGCATGATTGTGAAGTTTGAGCATGCTCATGGGGCAAAGCTGGACCTCCAGCCATCTATACAATGCTGTGCTTATTTCCTGGATTTGCTTGAGACCCAATTCACCCTGATGATTATCTGGCCACTCTCTGGAAGCCTTAGCTAAAGCACATACACGTCAGCAAAGGCCTCCTTATTCATTTCAGCAGTATTTTGATCAGGCCCCAACTCTTTATATTTTAAACCTCAATGAGCAGAGTTTTGTTCTGCCTTTACAAGAAGTGCATGACAGCACATGAAACTTAAGGATCTGAAGCCCTTTCCCCTACAGCCCCATGGCTCTCAGCCTCCCAATGCATAGACTGGTATAAATCAGACCACCCGTGTGCACTATCTTCTACATTACTGTGGCTCTTCTACCACCTCCTGCCTGTCTTTAGCGGACTCTTTCACCTGCCCTGCCATGTCAACTATGACACCAAGGAGTCTGCTTGCATACCAATAAAGCCAGAATAAATTCAGTCTTCAGAAGCTTTGCTTTATTATTCAAGGTACAGAGGCAGGAATAGAGATAGCAAAAAGGTTTGTCTTCTTTCACTAAAGTCTTTTTGTGAAAAAATAAGTTAAAAAAACCAAATTGGTTGTAACATCTTCCAGAACGACAGTTCAGGTGCTTATCTCTTTGAATCCATTTTTAATTGCAAAATTTCCTTCATTTTTATGGAAAAATAAGTGTTGAAATTCAGTATGAAAACCTCATGAGTATCAAGAATAACTGTGTTCCATCTGGCCAAGTGAAATGCTTTTATCCCTAAAGAGTTTGTTTTTTCAATCTCTCATAATTTCAGGAAAAAATACCCTCAAAATATCCTTTTATTTATACAGTTTTTAAACAATGATTTGGGATTGTTTGTTTTGGAGTTGCCAGCAAGCCAAGAAATCAGTCTTGTTCTTGGAGATCTCCCCCCTGTTAGAAGGCAGCATGAGAGGGAAACTACTGTTGTGCTATGTGAGACAAGAGATGAGAAAATGCAGAGCAAGACTGGGAAATAAAAGGTAAAGGGTCAGAAGCTGGAGAGAGGAAGGAGTGAAGACAGAAGTAAGAAACAGAGGGAGCAAGATTATTTCCTGTCCTGCTCTGGACATCTGCCTCTTGCTGACCTGGTAGGGTGTATCCAAGGACTCCCCCAGCATGGAGGATAATGAAAGTAGCTAGAAGCCCAGAGCCAAAGAGTAAGCGATAGTACAAAGCCCCCAGCAACAATTATAACTGACAGCACATCATTTTTAAACAGGTTTTGGATCTGGAGAGAAAGGGGATGTTCAATTTTTCAACAAGGCAAAATTCCATGGAAAGCAGATACTGCTGGGGGCAGAAGGGGTGGAGAAGTTAAAGGGAAATCATTCAACCAAATCCAGCTTTCTGTCAAGAAAAACCTTGTTGAAAAATATTCAGTTAATCTTATTTAGGGTATATTCTTAAACTTGAGTCCATGCACATTTTTTACATCTTTGCATTCCCTTCTTCCTGCTTAATGTGAATCTTGAAGCCCAACTAAACCCACATTCCTCTAAATTATAAGTGCCCTTAGAGCAGGAGGAGTTGGTTTTAACATGGAAGTTAGAGCTGGAGAGGTACAGTCTGTGAATGGGTTACATCAGTTGCAATGGGCAACGTATTGACAGACTACATACATGCCTATATTTCAATATGATCACAGAATAAAATTGTCATTGAATAAATCATAGGTAAATACAGAAATACTGTTTTCCTTGCAGTCTTTTTAGCCCGTAAGCAATGGTTTTATTTGCACAGAAATACCTTGCACCTGTACATTTAGAAAGAACTAAGCAGCCAGACAATGCCTCTTCTGTTCCTGAATTTTAGATGCAAGCTCACAGTGCAATAAGTTAGCTCAGGCTAATTTTCATGGGGAGAAATCTCTGTTTTGCAGCTGGTGTGGTCACCTTCCAATTGACACTTCATAATGCTTCTCCCCCTGACAGACTTAAGTGGTCTCCTTACATGTGCATTGTCTAGGAACTTACCAGCTGGATCATTGCCACTTTGTCTGAAGGCTGCGAAGCAGAAAACATCAAGCTATTTTTACTTGCAGACTTAAGAAGAAAGCCTCCTTGTGCAATAGCTTTACAATACTAAAGCCAGGCGTCATTCCTCTATCCAGATCTCTGCACTGTTTGGACCTCCTTGCTGTCTAAGTGAAGGTTGAGGATCCCAGAAGTGCTCATGAAAGACATTAAGTGGTGCTCATCAGGACTGTTCTCCCTGTCTACTCTGCTCTAGTGAGACCTCACCTGGAGTACTTCATTCAGCTCGGGGGCCTCAAACATAAGAAGGATGTGGACCTGTTGGAGTGAGTCCATAAGAGAGCCATGAAGATGATCAGAGAGTTGGAGCACCTCTGCTATGGAGAGAGGCTGAGAGGGCTGGCATTATTCAGCCAGAAGAGAAGGCTCCAGGGAGACCTTAGAGCAGCTCCAGTGCGTAAAGGGGCTACAAAAAGCCTGGAGAGAAACCTGGCTACAAGAAACTTTAGACAAGGGCCTGTAGAGACAGAACAAGGGGAATGGCTTTAACCTGCCAGAGGGGAGACTGAGATGAGCTCTTAGGCAGAAGCTCTTCCCTGTGAGGGTGCTGAGGCGCTGGCACAGGGTGCCCAGAGAAGCTGTGGCTGCCCCATCCCTGGCAGTGTTCAAGGCCAGGTTGGACACAGGGGCTTGGAGCAACCTGCTCTAGTGGAAGGGGTTGGAACTGGATGAGCTTTAAGGTCCCTTCCAACACGCCATCCTAGGACGCAATGATCAAGAGCTGTTAAACATAACCAAGTCACTTCCTTCTATACTATGAGAATCAGGATTGGATTTTGACATCAAGTACCACGTTCACAGTCCAGTTTCATTGAGGAGCATGAAAGATGTTACTAATCCCCATATCAATGACTTTGAGGGGGAGGAGACATCTCTTGGAAGCCAAGATCTCCTCAGCACAAAGAGGTGCAAGCTGCAGAAATACCAGCATGGATTTATAGCCTCACAGCTGGGGGGATCTGAGCTGTTATTTGTGTCTGTATTACAAGTGAGGTAAACTACATGACACAGCAAGGCTTTTATTTGGAACTGACTGATTCAGTCATCTCAGATAGAAGCAAACTGGTAGTTGTTTTGCGTTATCCACAGTCCACCTCTTCAGGTTCATGGCATAGCACAGAAATGCCAAAGTTTAGATTCTGTGCCTGCTTTCACTTCCCCACTGCCTGTTATATCCAAGCCAACTCGTCCCCATGAAGATCTCCCTTCAGTGGTGTAGACTCAGTTGCTAAAATCTTATCTGAAATCCTGAAGGTTGAGCAGAGCCCTCTTTGACCACATAGACTGCAGGTCATATAAGGGGGAACATTTCACAGCCTGGTGTCCCTGCTCTGCAGCTGGTGTTTTGCTTCAGGGTTCTACCACAGCACTACAACAGGTACATTTCACAGCTTTCCATCAAGGAATTTCACCTAGTGCAAAGCATAATGTCTTGGCAATAGGCAAAACGCTTTCTGCAGCATTTTTTATAGCATGCACACAGAGAGGCATCAAGAGAGTAAACACCAATTAGGGAAAAGGCTAAGAACACTGTTAACCCCTAAGGTTCCAAGTAATCATCACCAAAGTCTATTTATTCACCCGTGGAATTTGTGTACAACCACAGGGGATATAAAATGGAATTGAAATCTGAGAAAGGGCTAGACTATGACTCCAACATAACAAGGCAGAGCTACTTTGCTCATTCTAGCAAAGACATTGGTGCCCTGTGGATCACACAGCATAGTAGCATTTCAGTGCGTGGCGCTGCCGAGTGCTAGATTTCTCTTTGCCTTTTAAAATTAACTCTCAGTAAACTCCGTGTGCTGAACCAACTCACAGAACAATGGCATGTCTTCAGGAATAAGGGCTGCCTGAAGGGGAGTAATGTCCCCTGCAAATATGGGCAACTCTAGTCCTTCATTACCAGTCAGAAAGCCCTGGGAGGGTGCAGATAGATGTATAGAACAGAAGGGTAAGATGAGAAAGCATACGGTCTCCACTCTCTCTGGCAGTACCAGCTATGATGAGGGCATCTCACACTTGAGGAGAGAAAATATCTTGTCTTTTAAGCAAATTGAGCAGAGAGCATCAGTCTCTTGCTAGTGACCTCCTAGAGCCTCGGTACCTCAACTGATAAGACTTCAGAGCGGCAACCTATGCCAGCTTAGCCTTGCCTGGCAAATGGGAGAGGGAACAAGGGATGCTGTGCAGGAAAGGGGACACAAGCCTTATCCTCCAGGTCCTCACCTTGGAGCTAACCACATAGAGTGCAACAGGAAACTATAGACATCTAAAATGAAGAATGCAACTTTGGGGAATGAAAATGAAGAATGCAGCAAGCTTCTAACATGCATCTTACAACACCACCAAGTTTTTCTTGTTCTTCCTCCACAAAAACTGTAGACACTGAGAGCTGGGCTCCCATCAGAGCAGACTACAGCTCCTTCCCCACACGTAGCCTCAGACATGTCAAACAAGAGCTTCTGCAGGACCCGTTTTCACCCCTTCCCTAACCAGTGCCTGGGACACAGGCAGGCAGGCGATGGTAAGAGGAGAGTTGTGTTGGGGCTGGTAGACCCCAGAGCTACAGTCCAGCCACTGCACAGCAGGTTAGCTACATGCTGTTTCCCCTGTCTCACTCATCAGGGGCGGTAGGAAAGGGCAAACGCTATTAGTTTGGGGACAGCATTGTGCCAGCATCGCTGCACAGCTCTCAGATCAGGTATCTGCCAGCTCTGAGCTCTGCCAGAGGACACTGACTGTCTGTAAACAACCCAGAGCTGTAAACAAGTGCGAGCATTTGCATAGCATCAAAACACGGACACTTGACTGTTGTTGATTTTGTTTTTATGCTGTTGCATTACTCATTTTAAGCTTCTGAATTTTTTAATGGATACTGTTGATACAAAAGTTTGCGTATCTCCTGTGCCTATTAACGTGGTGATGTCTACACTTTTCCAGTGTTTGTTTCTATTATATTAAGTTGGAATAAAGTTTTCTATGAAAATTCGAAAAAAAAAATCCATGAAAACACACTTCCCAACCATGGAGAAATGATGCGTGGAGACTCTACAGTAATATCCCCTGGAAATTTTGGGGTTTGGACTTAGTTATGCAATATCATAAAACATTAAATAACACAAGTTTAATCTGAATACAGTTTTTCTCCAAAATCTCTAACGTGAATTTTTGTCCATACAACATCTCCTTACGCAATGTTTTATGACCTATTTCTTGAAAACACATTGGGATACCAATATGCATTCTGTTAATAATTTATCCATGAAGGTTCTTCTATTTTCAAGAAATACACTTATTTCTAGTTTATTTTTCTTTTCAAAATCAGTAGCATGAACACAAGTTTAACCCAGTCTTATTGAAAACAATATGTATATGTATATACGTTGAGCCACAAACACCTCTCTAATTTCATTAACTACTATAGAGACTTACCAGCATTTCATGTGATCTGGAGAGAGTCAGAGACAAGATGAACCCTCGCAGTAGTGTTCTGGGCTGTGAAGTGTTAACCAGTGACATCACTGCTAACAGCTGAGGACTGCTGTTACCAGAATCAGCTGCTTCGAAATTGGTGTGCTTAAAAAGCCAGTTTACAGGCTGCCCCATAGCTTTTGGGGAAGGTGGATGGGGAAAAGAAATAAGAGTTTTTATAGTGCTTCAGCTGCCTTTGATCCAGTGGTTTAGGGTGTGTTTGCTAAAGAAATCAATTTCTTTTGATTTAAAACAAAAAGTAGGGTTAAACTCATGCCTGATGTAACTCTTATGGAGTTACACCAGTGATTAATATTTTAGGGCAGTGGCGCAAGCTATTTTAGGTGCTGTGCTTTCTTTCAAGCACCTTTGAATGTATATATGAAATTCAAGAGTACCATAAACTAAACAATATTAGGAGTTGTAAATACAGTCTGTGAAAACAGCATAAGACTCTAGTAACACAAAAAAGGTGTTTTAGTCAGGAACGAATCTCATAGAGTTCAGGACAGAGACATGTCACCATCACTGGGAAGGTCTTTTTCATAAGGATAACAGGAAAAAAATTAGAAAAGGCACAGTAAAGGCACAGATGATGGGATGCCATTTTTATGACTCTGGAAAACATCCAGAACCTAAGTGGAGGAGTATATTGAGCTTTCTTTTCTACATAGATGGATCCCTGTGAAGTGTAACCTATACCCCTGTTGCTTTGTGTGCAAAGGATTTCCAAGGGGACTCTTTGGAAAGAGCATGAGATTATTTTCTGGACTGGAAGCAGATTTCCAGTTTGAGAAGTGTCTAAATGGAACATGGGGGAATCACTCCTAAACTGGATACTCTCCTGATATCAAGGAAATACCTTTTAAACCATTCACCTTTCCTCCAGTACTAATCTTTTACCCCTCCAATACTAATCTTTTACTCAGGGAAGCATGCCTTAGAGACTATCACTATTTTTACAAAGTATTTTATCGTATTTCCTTGAGGTTTAATAGGTGAAGCTGCTATAGGTTGTATAGTGCCATGCACCTGAAGGATATTGTAAACTCAAATCACATCTTTTCTTATCTCCCTACTGTATCAAATTAGACAACTGAACAGACTCCTTTTTCCATAAGTATTAAAAATGGGATGTTTGGTGTTCTGACAGTATAACTTTTTAGAAATGCAATTTTGTAAAATACATATAATTAGAAACAGCAGTATTCTTTTGGAAGAGAAATAGGTCTGGGTAGAGTTCTTTAGAAAAATCAATCTGTATTCACCAGAAATTCCAAAGAATTTTTTTCCATTTAGTAACTTTTTCAAGCAATAAATCATCATTACTTTATATTACTTTACATAGAGAGATAACTTATACTCTGGCTGATCGACAACTTTCTTATTCAGCCTTTGACATCAATTATCTATTATCTATTCTTCTGTCAATATCTGCTGTCTAAATCTCATGCAAAAGAATTACACCTTTAGAGAGGAAAAAGTGCCTCTACTAACTATCCGACATTTGAATGACTACATTTATTCAGTGTTCGATAAGACTGGGCAAGTAATTTAATCAGCACAAAACCACCCCAAATTCGTTCAAGTTAATGATTTTTTTCAAGTCAAAACTTGAACATCTTTACTATGCCCTGGGGAAGCAAGGTCCCTGGACAGGGACATCTCCAACATGCATCTCCCCCTCAGGCTGCTTTTCAGGGGAAGGAAATCACAAGGATATGGTCCTGTGCCTTGCAAATGCCCAGCTGCTCTTGCAGCCCCTTGGAAACACAGTCAGCTGAATAAACAGGCTTGAGGCTACTGTAATTTAGGCCAATAGCTTGTGTGGCTTTATGTTTGCAAAGAATCACGTATTTTGGCCTGAAGCCATTCCAGAGCAGAAAAGCACCAAAGCATTCAAGCCCTCATGGACACTGGATGGCTTGGGGAAGGGAAAGATGAGTATGTACGGTCCACTGCCATGGCTGTACATGGCTTCTGCATGCACAGCCTGAACACCTGGGGCCCGAGCTATAGCCAGGGATGTGCTGGGAGACCTCCAAGCCTCATCGGGTTTAGGCCAGCTCTCAAATGCTCTCCTTGTGCTGGTCAGCCTTGGCTGGACTAGAGGTTTGGTCTGTTCTTTGCTCTGGGCTTGCATCAACTGTTAGAAATGGCAGTAAAATAGCGCAAGCTGAGTTACCGTATAGTGGGATTGTAGCATTTTATACATGGTTCTTGATTTCTAGAAGTGGATATGGTTCAACAAAGTAATAGAGGAAAACCACTTCACTAATGGAAAAGCACTGGCACTAATCAGGCAATTGTGGGATGGGCTGAAGTGACACAATGGGAGCAGTTCAGGTCTATTGAGCATATAATATGTATTTAAGAGGAACCAACTAATCACATCTCTTCCTAATCTTCCAAAGAGCTTTCTGGTCTTTGGAACATCAATAATGTTGCACAGTGAAAGAGAACATACACTTAAGGTGGAGCTGAGGCTTGTGCTTAACTCAAATTTCTAACATCTTTTTTGACAGACTTTTCTTTAAAATAATGAGGATTTTTTGGTTGAAAAATTAAAGTACCATCAGTATCTGTATTCCACATTTCTTGAGCATCCACAGGCCTGGCTGAGACGCTTCCAGTGCTCTGCATCAGGTTTATTTTTGTCAGGGAAACAAAATAACTGCCAGCAAATTCTCAGTTAAAGCAGCCACCATTCCTCACGGCTTTTGCTTTAGACTGACGCTAGCTCAGGTCAGAGTGCCCCAGCTCTGTCATTATGTGTTTTAAAGCATAACTCAATTATCATTTTCTCTAGTGTCATTGTTTCCACTTCATTTTCCAGCACTGTTATTTGAGCACAGTGACGTGCTCCCATAAATCTGGAAGCACAGAAATTGGCAACTTGGTTTTTGCACATATGCCGCATGAAATAACCAAAGGTGAAAGTAATCAAAAGCCCAGGCACACATCACAGCAAATGTTGAAGGAGGATGCATTAGGACTACTTGTCAGCTGTTTAAAGAAGAGCCACAGTGATTTGCAGTAAGACAGGTCTGTCCTTCAAAGTTACTTTGGTTCTCACCAGGAGTGAGACCAAATGTCTGTCCTGCAGACTGAGAGCTCCATTTTGCACTCTGGTGACACTGTTCTTCATGCAGCAGAAGAATATGCTTCTGAGCTACTTTTCCACCGTGACAAGCTGTGACCACTGCCTCCACCCAAAAGGCTGCCAAGGTGGCAAATGGCAGGAACAAGTTCTTCTGGACACCGGGGCACTTGTTACGCACCCCATCTGCAGTGGCTGGGGCACCAAGCAGCATGCTCTGCATCCTCCTGCCACTCCAGGCAAATCCTTGTCTCCACACAATTTTGGATGTCTTTCTGTGTGAACCTAATGTAACCTTTGCATTTCTTAAGATACTAGTGAAGATGGCATTAATGCTAATAAAGGACCATTTGGATTTAGTTCCCATAATGTGGATGCATGTCTACTATCAACTCTCATTTCACAGAAGGGGCATAGCAAGTTTTCACTGCTGACCAGGCTCACACTCAGACCATAAATTAACCAATGTCTTAAACTCATCTGTTCTCTGTGCATTATAAATATTTATATAAAGAGAAAGTACAGAGTTTTCTAGGAAAGAACTCTTTCTTCTTATTTTACATCATCTGAGCTGGTGCCCTGCTCACTAAGTCCTCCGGGTGTTAATGAGTAAAAATATTACTAGATAATAGCTAAAGCTCAAATAGAACTGTGCCAAGTATTTCCCTACACAACACTTGCCAGAATACTGGAAAGACCTTCCTTCCCCTCCAGCCCTTATAATATCCTGACTTTGAGACAGGAAACCCTGTTAATTGCGGTGAAAATATCCAGGTTCATGTTCTGGCTCCTGTATCTCCCATGGCATGTAACACCTAAACTTTTTGTTGCTGTCAAACATTCTGTGGTTTTCTGGAGACACTTGTTCTGCAGCTTTGGGGAATTTTTAATATAGATTTTTTTACTAAATTTAATACAGATTATTTGCTAATAATACAACATCATAATCTCTGTGCTAATTTGTTTGATAGAATGTTCAGTTTAGTTTGCATAATTCAAGCATTTGCAAGCCATAATATGTTTGTTATCTTTAGTCACCACAGCTCAAAATAGAAGAGCCAGTGCTGGACTGGTTTTTATTCCTTGTGTATTATTCAGTTAAAAGCTGAGATTTTGAGTGACAATTAGTAGGGGTATGAATTTCACTGCAAACGCAGTCACAAAATACAGACACAGACTTAACACACCTCTATATCCTATCTTAGTGGTTTGCTTCTGCAAAGCTCCTGGTAACCATGAACTGAAGAGCCCACCCTTGAGACTGAGCCATGTCCTGCTTTCACAACAGCAGCCAGATCCTGAGATGAATAGCTGGGACTTAAAGCTCTTTCAGAAAATTAAAAACCCTGTCAATTCTAATATTTGTTACCAGCTCAGAACTAGCATTCTGTGAGATGCTTGTCAGCACTTTTAGCTCCGAGTCCTTCCAGGAAGGTTTGTGTTTCACAAAGACACTCTCTAAATGGAAAGAATTCCCCACCAAACAAGCTGGTTTGTGGTTTGATGGGTGATGGCTTCATTTCTGTCATGTCTTTTCTTCTGCATATCGGCCTGACCGTAACATCCAAGTCAAGAAAAGGCAAAAATGATCTCAGCTGCTGGGAATAAGATTAGTGGTTGTTTACCTGTGAGTATTCTTCTAATGGGTAGCAGGAATGAAAAGCCTCATTGTTCAAAGGCAAATAAAGAAAACCCCGTATGCTGTAGACATTGAGAGAGTATATGTATCTATACACTATACAGAACCCTGCCATTAGCTAATAATAGCATTAACAGTTCAGAAGCAGAGAAAAAAAAAGTCTCTAATACTTAGTCTTAGCAGCTGATAATGTAAAATAGGGTGGCATTTGGAAGCATAGGATGATGCCAGTCCCTGGGGAGAGAAAGGTGTTAACTTCTAATAGCTTTTCAGTAATAGCCAAGCATCTGCAGTCCACCATAAAAAAGGGTTTTTAAAAATTAATAGAGCTGAATGTGCTTCACACTGAGGAGAATGCCAGATTAATAAGCGCATTAAGGACCGCTTTGGATTGGAAATAATTATGGAAGATGACAAGGAGCAGAGGTGGCATTGGTGGTGCTTTCAGGAATGCATTTTAAAAAGCAGTTTAAAGAGCCTTCAGATGTTGGCATTATCCTGCGTGACCAAATTAAGAGCAAATGAGAAAAGTTTATCTGGCATTTTGGAGTATTGAAAGGGCTTAGTGTTATAAATTATACAGTATGAGGATAGGCAGTGGTGAGTAAATTCATGTTAAACATTATTGGCAGTTTAAATAGCAACTGCTTTATAAAGCACTAAATATTTTAATTTGGAAGTAAAAGTATATTCACTCCCCTTCCAAAAAAGCGTGTTTGACTTATTTATTTGCCAGCACAATCATTAGCCATTTTCTCAGTGATGGATCAGTGTATATTATTCCCAATAGGCTGTTGCAAATTCGGAATAATAGAGATGGGTTATAGGTTTAGAATTGATTTAGAGCTTTACTGATGAAAAAATTGAAAGCCACAATGACATCTTAATCTTTATCTGCAGGCTAGGCTGTACTCATTCAAGACTATTTCCAAATGGGTCTAGTGTTTATCAATATTTAATCGTCTTGTTTCCGCTCCTTTCTTACTACTTGCTCTTTCAGCCTTTACAGGACAGGTATCTTCACACCACGTTTCTTGATGTTATTGATACAAACCAATTCAGGCTTGGTCTCTTGATGATAATACAGACCAAGGCTTCCAAGTTTTAATGCCTTTATGATTCTCTGACACAGCAAGGCCTTTGTGCATACTTCAGAGCTCTTGCAATCATATCTGATGATGGTTAGCACAAAGACCATCATCCACAAACAGCACAAGGCAGACAACAGTGCTTCCATAGCAAATAAAGCAACAACAAAGTGCTATTTCATGTCTGCATAATGATCACTTTTCCTAAATACAAATATAGTAATGAAAAAATAAAAGCTTTGACATGAAGAGTAAAGCTTGTGCAGATTTCCAAATTGTCTTTAAGACTCCTTCCCTTGAATGTGTGTTGCTTTTTTCTTTACCTGATTAAGTATTTGCAAGAAGCTACAAAAAAAGAATGCCATTAATATCCAATTTTCTAATAATTACTTGTGAAAAAAGCAAAACCAATGTTGAAATATGGTCTAGGTGAATGATACTCGTAAAGAGGCAAACCCCACAATTATAGCAGCATCTTCCATTAAACAGTTCTAAGTACCATATATGCAACATGCTGGAGACTCATTATTTCAAATCCAACTTCTCAAAGATTTATTTTTCTTTTGAAACAATTTCTGACAGCTTTTGATCTTCTAAACTGAAAAAAAAATCAAAGAAATCTGTTTCTCTGGCATATTAATAGCAAAGGAATTTCTGGATGTTGCAAAGTAGGAACTGAATATAATAGCTTCTCAGTTTTATTCATCTTCAAAGAAAACCAAATATATTTTTGAGGCTAAAAAATAGGATACCCTACAGATTTTGAAGGGATGGGATAAACCTCTTTTCACAAGAAAAGATGACAAGAAATTCATCTTGAAGGACGTTCACTATGCCTCTGTCCATTTAATACATTTACAAGCCAGCTGCCATGAGTTAATCTGGCTTTTACATCTGAAGCAAAATTATTTTATAATTTGGGGCTCACATGTTTGAGAGATTCTTTTCTTTTCCCACATTCTTCGGATATTGTGCATCAACCTGCCAACGGACATGGCACTAGTGTACATTTGTGCCTAAAATTTACACAAGGGGTTCAATCAAAAATCCTTTTGTGAAAGTTACATACAGGAATATAAAAATCTTTCATTCGTGGCTTACTCGCTCCAACTCTTTGCAGGTGAAAAAATGAAATCCTTAATAGCAACTGATTAGGCAGTTAACAGGGTGTGTCTATTGTTTGTGCACATATATATCTATATTGCTACAATAAAACTAATACACAGTCAAATCCGTACGAAATAAATACTTTAAACCCCACATTTTACAAAAACTCATAAATTTTGCAGAGTTTTTCTCTGCAAACAGCTGACTGGACAAAATATTATCTTTCCTTAATGCCATTCTTCTAGCTGAGTAGGTCCAAAACATTCATCACACAGCCATGAGCTTAGCTATGGCTGCCATAGGGCATTGCGATCCTGTGAGTACTGTGTTACTTACAGTGCCAAGCTTGTCAAGAAGAGGTCAAAGTAATATCTCAAAGAAGCTGCTGGCCATTAAGAATTAGTAGGATATGCTAATTTACAGAGATAAATTATACCTAAAAAAAAAATCATTTAGACTGTAGACAACGAAGTCAGACAATGCAATGAAATTACAAGCCGTGATAGGGCTGAAAAACTCTTGCTATGGAAACTGCTTGGTTACACATTCTAAGTAATGTATTGAAAATCATGACCTGTGCATGTCATTAGCATCCAAAAAAAGAACAAAATAAGTAATTATGCACTCTAATGTACATAAAGCAAATTGTAAAACCTGCAGCCACTCTGATAGTCCAGAGGATTTTATGTGTATTAGCCAACTGAACGACATATCACAGTATCACAGTATCACAGTATGTTAGAGATTGGAAGGGACCTCGAAAGATCATCTAGTCCAATCCCCCTGCTGGAGCACGAACACCTAGATAATGTTGCACATCTTCCTATGTTTAGTAAAGGCAGTTAATGGATGGCATAAATACTCTTTTTCAAAACACCTTTGCTTCATATGTATAAAGAAAGAGCTGATAGTTATGATTTTACCTTAAACAACCGAAAAAAACCCAAATCTTGATAAAAATTGCTTAGCTGGCCTGAGTTGGATATTGCTGTTGTTTAGTTATCTGTGGCAAATTATGCCAGGTGACATTCAAAGAATTCCGAAGACGGCAGGCACTGCCTCTGCACGATTAAGCTTGAAGTCACAGTACAGGTTATCACAGTAAAATGATGACATTTGAAAGGCCATGTTTTAAGGAAACGTAAAGGGAAATAGACATTTTGAAAAACACATTTAGGGAAAAAAGGAAAAGAAAAAAACAATTTGTCTCTGTGTAAAATAGATCATAGAATCATAGAATAGTTAGGGTTGGAAAGCACCTTAAGATCATCAAGCTCCAACCCCCCTGCCATGGGCAGGGACACCTCACACTAAACCATCTCACCCAAGGCCTCGTCCAACCTGGTCTTGAACACTGCCAGGGATGGAGCATTCACAACCTCCCTGGGCAACCCATTCCAGTGCCTCACCACCTTAACAGGGAAGAATTTCCTCCTTATATCCAATCTAAACTTCCCCTGTTTAAGTTTTAACCCATTACCCCTTGTCCTGTCACTACAGTCCCTAATGCAGAGTCCCTCCCCAGCATCCCTATAGGCCCCCTTCAGATACTGGAAGGCTGCTATGAGGTCTCCACGCAGCCTTCTCTTCTCCCATTTCACACAAACTGTTTCCTGTTACATGTTCTCAAGTCTTATTTTTCCCCAGAAAGTCTCTTTCTAATCATCAATTTTACAAAAAAAAAACAAACACAGTACCTTAAGACAGCCACCTGTACTTCACTATAACCATTAAATCAGTGACTTCTACATGAGTAGTTCTAACACATCTGCTGGGTTGTATTGTAGAGAGAAATACTACTTCTTATAAACTATGAAGCACATAAATATGGGATGGTATAAGAACATTGCTACCTTCAATCCAAAGATCTGAGGCACTGAAATTTTTATTAGAAATTAAAACAAGATTTTAAGAATTCATGTGAGAACATATATAAGCAATGGCTGTTGGAAATAACTCTAAATTTCCATGAATCAACCAACATGATTCAAATAAGGAGGAAATAGAGTGTCAAGTCTTGACACAGATGCAGATGTTTTGGAGTATTCCAAGGATTCACAGCTTTTGTTAGGCATCTGCAGAAGACAGATTTAAATCCTTGTCTGAGTTTAGAATTGGGATTTCTGTTTGGAGCTTCCTCTGACTTCACCACAAATTATCTCTCTATGTAAGATGGGTTACAAGCATCACTAAGTAAATTAGTTCCTTGAAAGTTCACGGAGCTCTAAAGCTTTAAAATGCCTCCCAAAACTTGGCTTAAAAAGAAGAAATAGATAGAGAAAAGTGAGATCTAGTCTGCCAAGAGTTTGAATATGGCCTTCAACAAGATTTTTGGTACATGCCTCAGCAACAAGCTATTTACTTAAAGGTCTTCATTTTCTAACTCATCTGGAAGAACTATTCTCTGTACTGACGTAATTTATTAACTGGAATTCTGTGATTAGATGAATGTGACAGTGAAGATCCCCTGCAAATCAACAGGGCTTAAAAAATGCAGCAACTGTTTATGAAGTCTAGGATGTCACTAGATGATGTCTGCTCTTCATAAAAAGCCAGGAAAGTTAGATATTTACGGACTAATATAGCTCAGCTCTTATTGGGAAAAACTGGTGAATAACCTGCTTTGGAATGGAATAAATCAGCAGCTGCATTCATGTAATGTGATGGTGAACCAGCACAATATTGCAAAATATAGAAACTTGGTCAACATTATTTCATACAATTACTTGTAAATGTTATTATGGAGAACCTAGTTTACTTGACTCTAACTTGAACTTAATTTACTTGTAAATTCTTTGGAGCAGGACTGTCTGCTCCTCTGTCTTTGAATAAGGCCTAATGTGATTTTTATTTGGCTTGCAGGCATAACCACAGTGTTAACAGAAAAAGCAAATTTCAAAGCTTCTGTTATAATGACTTAGAAAAGTATTAGCAGGGGTAGCACCAGACTCAAGGTATATAACCCAATCAAAAATAAGCATCTCCAGTTTGTTTGAATATAAGGTGTTTATTCAAGCCCATTCTTGACATAAAGGGAAATGAGGTAGTAAGAGTTTTTGTTAAATTCTAATTATTTGGCCAAAAAATTTGATTGTTGTAGTCCAGATCTATTGTTCAGAGTAAGGGAGGTTGAAAACGAGTAACCCAACTTTTCAAGTTACAACAAGCTTAGGCACTTACATCAAAAGAAAATAGACAGTTGTCCTTTGCATATATTTCAGATTAGGAACTGTATGCTATAAAGAATCTCCAGGGTTTCTAACTCTACTTGAGAAGGTTTTGGTTTTGTAAAATCACTGTTCATACTGTGTGGTTTTGGCTGGGGTAGAGTTCATTTTCTTTAGAGTAACTGGTATGAGGTGATGTTCTGGATTTGTGCTCAAAACACTGTTGGTAACACAGGGAAGGCTTTATTAGAGCTGAGTTGCACTTACACAGAGCCAAGGCCTTTTCTGCTCCTCACCTCACTGCACCAGTGCAGAGGCTAGGTGTGCACAAGGAATTGGGGGGGATCACACCTGACCCAAACGATGTTCCATACAATACAACATCGTACTCAGAATATAAAGCTGGGTGAAAGTTCCCTGGGGGATGCTACTCAGGAACTGGCTGGGCATCCATTGGTTGGCAGTGAGCAATTGTTTTCCATTTGCATCACTTGGCTTTGTCATGGTATTATTTCATTTCAATTATTAAACTGTTGTTATCTCAACCTATGAGTTTTCTCACTTTTACCTTTCCAATTCTCATTCCCTCCCATCTTGCTGGGTGAAGTAAGCAAGAGGCTGTGTGGTACTTAGTTGTTGTCTGGGGTTAAACCCCAACAATAACTCTGAAAACCTGTATATCACATAAAATATGTTGAGACAAATCACAGACTGTATTCTCTTTAACTATCACACAGAAGGAAATAGACAAAAGAGAGTGAGAAAGATAATGAAGTTATCCATGTGACTATTTCATCTCTTCAAATTTATACTTGCATAGCAATAGTACCTGTGTGTAGGCTATGGAAAAGTTCACCCACTGAATAAACTTCACCTTAGAGTTTAAAATCTACAGTACTAAAAGTTTTGTCTTAATATTCCACCTAAGTATGCTGTGTGCTTTTGCTTCATATATGAATATAAAACAGTATTCATGGTATTTTTTTCAATGACATTGGAAAAAATAAGCAGCTTTTCACCCTCATTTTTTGCAACAGAGTAGTTTCCACAAGGAATGTGCATAAGTGCCCGAAGGGAGGTATAAAAGTGTTTGAGAATCGTGTCTGTTTCCTTCAGTTTTCAACTGGCGTCTGTCTACAGTAAAATTGACAGCTCCATCTGAAGGACCTACCCTGAACTGGAAAATTATCTGGGTTTAATAGAGTTCTTTAGAATTTTGTGAAATTACTGAGGGGTAAATAGCTGCCACTTAAAAAACCTCTTATGGGATCTTGCTAACATGAACTAAAGAGAGACAGTTTCTGGCAAAATTAAATGTCTCCCACCTTTGGGCCAACATTCCTGTCCAAATCGGATACACCAGTGTGTAAAATGAATACAAATGTTCATTGACAGATGGACTGAAATAAGGAGGAGTTTTGCTGTATCTTTAGGGATGGGAACAATATTATAAGTTGGCAGAGAAGTAGTTAGGAATAGGACCATATTTCTGACAGCAGCAAAGAAAATGAAGAGCAGTTGCGCGTGCACATCTGTGTGTGGATGCGCACTTGTGTGTTCTAGACATGGAGGCTGAGTTAAAAACATACCCAAAATGGGAGGATGCCAGGGGCAATCACAACTTCTCCTGGCTCCGAGTCCCTCACATTCTGAGCCACCTCTAGCTCCCCAGCAGTCTGAACCAGCACTGAGATCCCAAAACTTCTCTCAGCCCCCAATTCAATGTTCTTTAATTCTCCTGCCCTCCAAGCCCTAAAGCACCCCATTCTAGAAGGGTGATCTTTCTCCTCACTAATGCACCCTTTACCCCAATCTCCTTAAAAGCATAAAACCTGAACTTCTTCCTATATTGACACTGCCTTAACCAGAAAAGTATTAAGCAAACCTCTGAAGGTAAGAAAGAAAACCATATCCAGGAACAGGCACATAGCTCTAGGCAGATGACAGGAGAAATTATAAAGTATCTAAACCCAATCAGTGTCTTCTCTTTGCTGTGATTCTTGGTTATATCATGAGTCACAACAGTCATAAGACCAGCCAATGGAAATGAAAACTCTGGATGAGTGCCTTGCCCACAGTAAGATGAGAAGCAGATTTAGTACTGTGTGGATGCAGTATGGGAAGCAACCACACAGGATGCGCATAAGTATTCCTTTGTTATCACCAGGAAAATCTTCTGTCAGGTCTCCATCAGCTCCCTGCTAATGGAATTGCTGTCAGGAAATTGCAGAAAGGAAAGGAACATGGTCTTGAAACGGAAACATGAGAGGGGTTGGTGGGTCAGTACCACCAGAGATGTCCTCCACCTTCTTTCCATTCTTCGCTGCCCCAGCTCCTTCAGCCCTTCTAAACAAGAAAGCCTTATAATTAGATCCAAAAGGATATACCTAAAACCACAGTGATTCCACATGAATAACAAGAATCTATGGTCCATGGCTTTTCATCTGTGGTGCCTAAGAGTCAAAGGGACTACTGCCAAGGGGTTTGAGAGAGACAAGAAATTCGCTTTCCATAGAGACAGCTCAGTATGGAATGGTTCAAAAGACCCTGTATCTAAAGAAACCCTATGGCACTGGCAAGCTCCTCAGCTGCTCAGAAGTATTTGCCTGAAAGTTTCCAAATATTTCCAAAAGCTGCATCAAATTCTCAGCTGGGTGAGGAGCCAAGCAAAGCAAGGCCAGATGAGAGTGCATTAGCAGCTTCCTGCTTCTGTTGCTGTCCTTTCATTTCCAGGCTCTGATGCACATGGAGCATCTGGGTGCTTACAATGCTTAAATTCCATTGATTTGGGCCATTTGTACTGTTTTCAGGCTGGCATCGATGTGGTGTGGGGAAGAACTGGATATTCCCTCTTCACCAATGATGCATTGGCCACTGAATAGTACATTTTACAATAGTGTTACCAGTTTTCCACCAGTCATATGTTTCCTCTTCCATACTGGCTGCTGTTCCAGGCACGGTAGTGAGTCTGTAACTTTAGACTTAAAGTGTGAAATCTGAGTTCAAACACAATCGCAAGGCAAAAACAAATGCTTTGGTATCATACAACAATGATAAATTGCCAATGCATACTGAATATAGAGTGTCAGGTGATGTCTGTATAACTCACTCTCCCAGGAGGAGATTAAAAGCAAACCTGTAGCAAACCTGGAAAAGAGACAGGGTAGATACAGCCTAAATTCAGGTGAAATTAATTCAGATTATGTTGTTAATGATTTTGTGCCTCCTGTTGCAAAGTCTTCCTATAATCTGATGATCACCTTTACTAGCTTGAATAATTTCAAAGAGAAAGGAGCATTAAGTCAGTGATCTGACAGTGAAAAAGAAAAGTATCTATTGGCTATTTAAGTGAATGCTGTAAAGTGTCTTCTCATTTGAGTTACTGTATTGCTGAAGCCAGAAAACTTTGCTTTGTCACAGAAGACTTGTTTGTACCTGCAAGGGAAAACACACTGTCAGCAAAACTGAATGGAAAGTCAGACAGGAAACCTCATTTAATACCTCCTTCAGACAATGCCACTCTCAGTGGATTCAGAAAATAGATTAAGACGCTCAACTTAAGCTTCTACCTTGCAGTGAGACAAGTCTACTGTCATGGTTGCTGTCATCACACCTGTATGTGTGATAAGCATTTTCAAGTGAGGTGCTTGAAGGTGTTTTGCTCTGCTGCTGCTTACCAAGCTGGCAGTGGTCAGAGCATATGTCAATGCACTTGAAGTTACAAGGTAAATATGTGAAGTGTGGAAAGTACATCAAGGTTTACATAGATGGTTCACATTCGATGACAGGAAGTTTGCTTACTTGATAGGACACTTCTCCAAAAGAGCTTGTAATGACCACTGGAAACATCACAATAGTGACTTGAAGCCTGTGGCAGCCCACATGAGAAGCATTCTGGATGATTTTATCAGAGCTTTACTAGTGGAATCATGTCTATTTTCAGATCTATGTAATGAAATGATTGGCAAACGTGAGCAATGGTTGTCAAGAGCAAAGTACTTGCTTAGTGCTTTGAACTCCAAAAATTTCTTTAATGATGATCCATTTGAACATCATCTTGAAATCTAAGCTTGGCTTTGCTGGATTGTTTTCTCTCTGGTTGTTTTCATGACTAAATTATTTCAGACTACATTTACAAGTAAAGACACTAATGGCTTTGAATATGCATGCTAAAACTGAGATCTCATTAAAAAAAATAATTTCTGAATGTAAATAAGAGTTGCTTTTCATCATTTTTTGGCTCATATTGATATAAGAAGTGAAGCAGAGGAGCACTTCTTAGTGTTCAAATGTAATTTTCCCTAATACTTCCTTGAAGTGAGCAAAGCAAGTGGTTAGATAAGAAATGGCAGTGCTGCTCTGGTTACAACCTGGGTGCTATGGAGAAACAACAAACTACTTGAATTACCCAGCAAAGGTGACCTGGTGCCTGAATTCAAGCAAGGCATCTTACCTGATTCCAGTGGAAAAGGAAGAGAACCCTGTCTTGAAGAGAGCACATTATATTCTTGATGCCATTCACAGCTATAGACTTCTCTGAAGCTGGCTTTCTGTATAGTTAGTAAAAATATACTGTCATCATAAAATAGATGTAAAAAGAGATCTCTGTTTAAAACTGCCATCCCTCCTATCAAATTTTCACTTCACTCTGCCAGAAAGTAATCTCAACCATCTCAAAAAATAAGTACACAGAAGTGTATTGGTTTCCCCCTTGTTTTACAACCAGTTTAACCATTTCTAGTTAAAACAGTTCATTACAGGTACATTGCAAATCAGTTTAAGTAAATAGTACTCCAGATTCCATATGTCTAAAGAATGACAAAATACTAAAGGTTTAAAAACCTTTCTGTCAGATGTAGGACTTATCCTTGGATAGGTCCACTTGCTTTGAAGGCTTTATTAGGAGAAGGAATTCTGATCAGCAACAAGGCTCACAAAGCATCTGTGATAACACTGTTTTTTCTGGCTTTGGAGATTAAAGACATTTGCCTTAGTATATCTGTCTCAGAAAAGCGTCTAGTTAGTCTCATCTCTACATATTGTCACATTTCACTCATGTTTGAAGAGCACACCGACACCTTCGTGTATAAGTTACAAGGGAAGGAGATGCTGCAAGAGGCAAGAGAAACAGGGAGCTGAAACAAAAGTCCTAAACTTTAAGGTTTCTTACAGTTTCTCATGATTCCCATCCCATTCGTTACCCCAATTTTTGTTAATTGCCGACTCCTAACCAATGAAGAAGTGAAGGAGTACTTTACAAAACTTTGTTTAAAATTTCTACTCTCTAGTCACTTCCTCTCATTTAATTCATATTAACGACAATCTTGAGGCAAAACCTTTTTTTCTTCATATTTGGAAGCTTATTAAACCAGGTAACGATGGAAATATTCTGTTTCCTCTTTTAAATAAATTGCCATGGAACAACGTTATCCTGAAACCTGAACACTGACGTTAAAGGGGAGAGCAAATTTCATTACGTGATCCATCTATTTATTTTAATCTGCTCGTTCTTTGAACAAATGAATGAGAATTTAAACACACGCAGCAATTTTACAAGGAGCAACTTTTTTTCTAATTATGTATTCTTTACTTATTAATCAGTGCTACAATTTCCTGTGACATTTAACACAGACACAAGTTATTTTCATTCCAGAAGTTAGCAGTTCGCTGTATCACTATACACATGGCACAAGCGTTGCAAATGTAAATAAATGGAGGCGTCTGGGGTTTAACCACTGCTCTCAGAGAAACGTCTTTCTTAATGTGGTATAACTTGCAATCACGCTGAATGTCATCACAGCGTTTGAGAGTGGGCAAGTCTTCATGCAATCTTAATTTTTCACAGGAAAAAAAAACCCTGGCATTTGTGCAAAAATAATGAAGCCCATAAAAGAGGAAAGAGAGGAATGTAGCTAATAATCCTATTTATGCTCTTATGCACTACATTTACTAGAAATAGCATGACTAAATTCTAATAAATAAATACACTAATTGGTCATTGGAAATGCAAATTTCAACAACAATCTTTAATGCAGTATAATAAAACCCATTACAAGCCCCAGCTTTGTAGATGCTTTGATTGTAAATAAGAGATTAGTTTTAAATTCAGATGTGCTGAACAGGTTGGCATAATTTCAGGTAGCAGTGGATTTAGGCTGCTTGCCAATCTGTGGGAAGAGTAGATATATTAATACCTGCACTGTTTCTACTCTCATACATTCAGGCTGAGTATTCGTTATTTGCTACATTAAATTATATTGGGTAGCAGACATAAATATGGTTTTCTTATGCCAATTCCTGGCAGATCACTTTTCTTAGTTTTAGTAGATTCCATGGAGCCATATTGTCTCAGAGCTTGTTTCACTTTCCATCATGTCCAAATAACCTCTTGATGACCACGGGATAAGACATCTTCTCTCTGAAAATGAAAAACTAATGTGCCATTTCCCTCGCAGCTGGGATATTGCAAACATGTGCCTTTATCATCCTTTGTTTTCTCTTTCTGTGGTATTGACCATCCCAATTCCCATTAAATTCATGAGCAAATTTTTCCCTTGGCAAATCTGCGGATGGTCTCAACTATCATAGCTCCAATGCCAGTTTACATTGGCCAAAGGTCTATTTTTGCCTGACATGGCTTAAATTACCGTGGAGAAAGAATATATGTGTGACATCACTTGAGTAGACAAAGACCTGGGTCTTACACTATGCAAGACAGTAGTTTTGGCCCCAGTGCCAGAGGGAGAAAAATCAAACACTTAGTTTTGGATAGAGCCACAACGATGTGGTTTATAGTAATGTTCCTCACTAAGCTTTACTGGTTTTAAGACTTTTATTCTTCTGGGCTTTATTTCCACGGCTCCAAACTTCTACCCGAGCCTCCAGGGGAGAAGAGTATCTTACAGAGCTGTCTACTCTAAGTATCGTATTGCCCTGAGCAGTGCTGCCCTGCTGACAGTTTATCAGATGGTACTGGAGCCTTTTGAGCTTTCTCAGCCTCTACTACCTGTCCTCCTAAGATGAAGAATTCAGCTGACACTTGAGTAAACATAACTGATGAGTTTTGGAAGCCACACCTTTCAGATTTTTAAGGCACATGACAGCCTAAGCCCTAAATCATGATTATATCTATTTTATTTCTTTACATCTAACATTGAAAAAACTTTTGTAGCTGACTCTAAACCACTAGCCTGTGTGGAATTAATCAATGCGACCACATGTTGCTACTACTGGTTTCCTTTCCAATCCCCTCACCTTAATTATTGTCTCACATACCCACTTGTTGCATCCTGTCCTAAATTAATTGTAAATTCTTTGGTAGTGGGAGTGTTTCCAGTTCGGCTTTAGCACACCCCAAGCACAGCAGCCTGAGTAGGACCTAAGGGACTTTTGTAATAGGAATAATTAGTACTGAAATTGGGATGCTTTGGCCTGAAGAGCGAAAGCCACAACAGGGAAATTGATTGAAGTGTCTAAAATGAAGTCTGTTTTCCTAAATGAAAAAAAAAGGGCCTGAGTGACACCTGAGTGATGATATAACACGATGACAGATCTTTTTCATAGACCAAGTAAGCCCAGTTCCTGAGGTAGACAACTTTGATGTGTTCTGCAAACTACTTGTCCTCAATTGCAGACAGCTACTTTCTTTACCTTGAATTTTCCCTCACATTCCTTGGTGGCATACAAGCTTCCTCAGGAATTTGCATCACTAAGTCCCAGCAAAAGTCTGCACACCTCAAGAAAAATCCCATTCTGAGCACCCAGTATGGTGGTCATAGAGTTTGGTTAATCATCTAGATCTCCCTGCGGGGCATTTCTCCTTCTGCAGCATTGTCTTTAGCAGCCCATAGATCTTTATCCAAATTTGTCAATTATTTATGAAAAGAGTACTTAACTTCAGTACAACAGACCTGGAGACCAGAATTCCTCACTCGGGAAAGCCATGCTGTACATGCTTCAGTGAAGACCTGCCTCCTTATGCTACTGCTGCATTTGACTGCCAGCCTTGAATATGCTGCACTGTTATTAATAAATCACCTTAATGATTGTTCTTAGCTAAAACAATAGCTTGCAAATTTCCTGAGTACATGCACACACAAAATTGCCATGAGGTTTTACATTTTGATCTTTTATTTCTCATATCCTGTTGAATGCCCTACATAAATTATTCATTTCTAGCCTTACCATGTTCCTTTCTCTTAGTTATGACTTGCTGATACCAGAGAATAGAATGTGATTCAGCCCTCCGGTGCATGAAGAGGACCCACTGAGGCTGGCTTTAGTCCACTCCCTGTCATTGCAACATGCTGGTTTAGCGCAAACAATTTAGCTTTGGGGCTAAACCAGCTAAACTAGGTATTTCCAAGGTAGTACCATAGTAAGGATCATAAAACACACTTCCCGACTGTGTCCCAAGAGACCTTTTCAAAGTTGTTTTATGAGAGACTAGGGAGATCTATTAATGAGTGAAGTAATTGTTACCTGTAGGCACAGATTTAGAACGACTTCATGCTTCAGACTCCAAAAGCATAAATGGCTTTGTTACAACCGTGTTGTGTGCAGCAAACAAAAGGGATGCTCACAGAATCAGAGATATGGTTATTAGGCTGCACAATACGTATTTTTTTTGCATTCAGAAAAAAAATCACTCAGATAAACAGAAGATTTGGTATCATAAACTCTTGGAACCCCAAAAAAATTTCAAAACAATAAGTGGAGTAATTTTCCATAAAATGAGCATGATGAAATCTACAACGCTGCCTGTTTACAAGCATACCCAAAATTAAACTACATTTCCTGTTTAATTTACAGTATGAAACAAAGGCACAATATTGATGCTGATAACACTGTGCTAATTCAGGGTATTCTCACTTGTGTTTTGTTTCCAATATTTAGTTCTTCAGGTAATCTTGGGTGCTAATCTGGTAAATTTATATAGTCACACATGTATTTGTGAGATGATATTATGTAATTATAGTATAATCTATTTCAATGTAACCTTTTTGCACAAAGCCAGCAGCATACAAAAGACTCAAAAACTCAAATGGTCATCTTGTGCAACCCTTTTGGTTCTTTGGGATTCCTAACATAGTTCAATGGGACTCCTGCTCCATCCCTGGGCAGAATAGAGGACAGGGAGGGGTTGTGGGTGGCATAGCTGTTTGTGTTCTCTATTTTCCACAGTCCTTAGGGGCAAATATAACTCCAAGGTGCTCTTGAAGCTGCTGTTACTCCAGGAGCCAGGTGATGCTTCGAATATCCCGAGAAGCCACAAAACAAGGAGGTAGCTCAGAGGTACGTGAGCTGGGATCTGGTCCCCAAAATCACATAAACAGAGAAAAGAAACAGATTGACAAGAATTTTTGCTTTTGTTTCTAGCTTCTTTAGTGGGCTTTACTGAAATGTGACTACCATGTAATGATTTAACCTTATGACAAGCATATGTATGCATATATATGAGAAAACTTTCTTTCCAGCTACCTGCCTTGCGAGTGTGAAAATGAGACTTCCCTCATTGCCTGTGAGACTTGGCATCTCCACTCCACCCAAACTTCGCCACAGCCCCTCAGAGATCCATCCAGAAAATGAGAGAAGGTCTCATCTTCTCCATCACTGCACTCACTCCTTTCCCCACAGTTCACTTGAACTTGTTCTCCACCAACTACTCACTCCTGAAGGACCTCAGTGTCAAGCACCCCAAGTGCATATGATCTTTTCCTCAAAATCAGTCTATTCTTTTGTATCATTTCTTACCCAATTACACTGGTACTACACTATAATGCCTGAAAGCTCTGACCATCAGCAGCTACGAAGCACTATGTAGGTGGAAACAGACATCTTCTCTACAAGCATATGTTGTTTGTGTCTCCAGCTTGTGAGTACATACCATTTTACAAGATTTTTTCATGTCATTATGAGCCGACACAACAGTTAAATGTAAGCAGTACGACCAAGGACTGGATCCACAACAAAAGTGAAAGATTATGGGTGAATTCTTTCAAAGATGTTAACAAATGTTACGTTTTCTCCTCTGCCTCTGCTTCCCCAAATCCCCCAACAGGCATGAGATGATGAAGGAAGAGGAAGGAAGCACCTGGCTTCATGTAGCACACTGTTGTCTCCCTCAGGAGGAGCTTTTAGGGGCCTCTGCTGTGCTCCCTTAGAGGAGACACTCAGGTATCAGCTTTTCTAGCAAGCAGAGGCCCTTGCAAAGGGAACAGGATGACTCGAGCAAATTGAGTGAGGAAATGGGTATTTGCACAGAAAAAAAACATTTTTTTGCAAGTCGTTTTCTCTATTCCCTTTTGGTTTCACTTGAATTGCTTGTGGGCCTGTAATAGTTCCTCCTCAAGAACCAGTTTTATCTTCTGGTGGTTTGAACAGTTTAATCATCATTTAAAAGCCATTACGATGGGTCTCATCACCATCAGGCACATACGGCCGTTACACTCTTTCGGGGGTATCCAGTGGGCAGAACACAAGGAGATGAGTTAGGAAAGAAAAGCTCTCATTTCAGACTAAATGCCTTCAAAAGCTAGTGACAATTGTCTAAAAAGGTTTTAAAAATAATTGCAAGTGTCATGGCTAAAGGTTCATTATAGAATACAGAGGGCTGAAGGGCTCTGGGTACATGCTTGCAAGTACTCAGTGGTTACAGTAGTCAAGGCAGGTAGGGAGGTCATTTAAAGTGTAGCTTAATGCAATCAAAAAGAAAAAAGATTTCTATTCACAAAGGGAAGATGACTAAAATAACACCCAGAAAACCGACATAACGGATATCAAAATCTCACCCAAAGCAGCAAGAAAGGTAATTACCAGATTCATGTCACACAGGAAACACATGGTCTAAGTTTTGCTTTTCGATAGAGCTGAACTCCTCTGAGAGATTCTACCCAAACAGTTGGGTTTTGCTGCTTTGTGGATTTCTGATGAGTTAATATAAGACGAGGTCAGGGCTGGCTTACAGCCAGGCGTGTGACAAGCAGAAAAGATTTTCTCAGTGTTTTTGAATACAAAATACACACTCAGTTAATGTGTCCTTGGTATAAAGCCCCTGAAATCAAGTACTGTGCAATAAACCAGTTTGATTTTACAATCTACAGTTGTGCGGTTGATATGCAACTGACCTAAACTGGACCTCATCTAACCAGCTATTTCGCTTGCTAGAAGATTTTCCTTCCTCGAAGAGTATCTCTTACTTCTCTTGTGGAGTTTGCATTTTATACCAGAAAAAAACAACCCGTGTAAAGATACATCCCAGCCCCAGCTGGGTCCCATATATCTGTTTACTGAAAACGTGAAATTATGCAAGTCTTGATAAAATTACTCTTGCGGTTGTGTTTTGGAGTCTTCAAAAATGCAGAACACAGCACTTAGACAAGGTTTGCAATCCCTTTAAAGCACAACCACCACCTATGCAATGAGACTTCCAGCTTTAAATTTTTCAATGTAAAGAATTTTCATTCCTAAAATGATAGATTATCCCTTACGTGCTTTTGTAAATGCTATTACACATTAGCTGCAGCTTGAGTACCTAAAAGGGATAAAAATACAACCGCGCTTCTTCCATCTTTTTATTTTATATTCCTTGCTTTGGATTTATATTGCAACCACTTGTCTCAAACAGGAATGAAACTTTCTGTTTTTTTTCATCTGAAAGGTATGAATTCCTGAATGGCAATTTAGCATGTACACTTGAGGGAAACACTGCATGGCTTTGCTTTTCATATGATTTACATTAACCTTTCATTAAAAAGGAGCATGATTTGGATCCTACTGCATAAGAGCACAAGAAAGTAAATGATAATCTCCAGAAACTGGAGTCTTTTTTATCTAGCTGGGAAGACTGAGAATAACACTGTTATTTGAAATTTTCTCCCTCCTTTTCATAAGTTAAATACTAAGGTAGCTGTTGGGAATAACACGAAAAAGCTGGGAATCTGCATCATTTTGGGAAGCAGAGCCATAGGGAGTGAGCTCGTAAGGGGCCCTCTCTGCTCACGTCTACTAAAATGTCCGAGATGCTAGAGGGAGAAGGGTTAAGTTTTAGATCTGATCCATTTGAACCACTTTGTCCATTAGCCTGAGTACAATCAGGAGTATGGGGCTTGAAGATACGTGCTTTCCTGTTGGACTGAAGAGCAGCATCGTTGGATAAAACCTTCAATATTCTCATGTAGAAATCCAGAGTAAATAGAGATATTGGTCCCTGTTGGCCTTAAAGTCTATGAATATATGACCAATATAGCCACTTCCAAATGCAGTTCATCTACCATGTACTTTTCAGAGAGATTGGAGCCATGGCAAGGGTGGGACAAGAATAGCATCAAATAAAGGCAAATATTCCTGAAATCTGCATGCTATTATTTCTGCCCAGAAAAAGGGTCTGCAGGTCCAGGATGGTGGTAGTGGGAAAGAACATCTGGCAGCTGGAAGGTAACCAGAAATAAGGAACATATGGAAAAGGGGCTGTGGAGAGGAGGGGATGGGGTTGTTTCCAATACCCTGTGTCATAATGCCTAACCCCAGATTTAGTAGGGGCCACTGAGTGGGTCTGTGTGGTTGCCAGTGCTTTTGTGTAGCATTATTGTTGCTTTGTTTTGTTTCTAAGGAGAATTACAATCTGTTACTATATTAAATACTTTTTTGTACATGTGTAGAGATGTGTGTGCTTCTCTTCTGCTTTAAGGCATGGTTTTCAGCTTCAGAAATAATTTTCAGATTCAGAGAGGGTGGAAGAGCCAAGGAAATGTGAATTGTTTGTCTACATTTTCTGGGAACTACATGACTTGCTGATTCCTAGGTAAAGCTCTATAATTTGATTGCAGATCTATATTTAAATGTGGTAGAGAGTCTAAAGGGGACCTGACACCTCCACTGTAAAAACTCAGATAATACAGACTTCAGGAGTTTAGAGTTCAAGGTATTTACATATTGATGTTTTCCAGCAGTGGTACAAGCAATCTAACAGCAGAGGATTTGCTACCCAATGACTGTTTGGTTTGGGCTGGAGGTTTTTCAACTCTCATTAAAGTGTGAATTCCTAGATATCTGAATTTACAAAGGCAGGTCCACTGGATTTCCATTTGCATATTTTTGGCAGCAGTCCACCTCATTAATGCAGGAGAGAATCAGCCAATATTATAAGAAAAACACATATGACACTCAAGGGAATTAGAAATATATTGTTAATTTGACGGAGTGTTAATAGGCCCCCTAATGTCACCAGTTTTTCCTAGCAGTTGCCTGCAATGTTTATTCCTTGTTGGACCAACAAAATCCTGGTTCACATTATAGACATGATGGTGGCTCTTTAAGAGAGATGTGTTCTCCAGCAGGTTTTCAGCATTTAGCTCTCCTCTTCATTTTAATCAAAGAAAAGTCTCCAAGTCAAAGGAAGGAGGAAATCAAACTCTAACTTAAATCTGTCTTGTAAAAGTAGATATTATTTTTGAATGATGCCTCCTGAGAAACTTTTCATTGACCTCTAAAGCAGAAAGGCTGCAATGGAGCTGTTATCAGGTTTAACTTCTGTGACCCACAGCTGAAATCATTGTAGACTAGTGGCTAGAGGGAGATTAAATTCAGAATGTCCTGTAAGCTGAAAGAAATATGAATCTAAGCAGTGCTCTTTAAGAAGCATTAAAGAGTGTGTATAGAAACTTAAAATTCCTCTCTGTTAAGTTACTTGTATGCCTTTGCCGTTCCTCATAGATGTATAAAGGACTACACCATTATTTTCGACCTTTTACTGCTAAGGGCCAGCAGGTTACAAGTTTTGCTCTAGTAATTACCTATCAGTCTAACAAAGTAACCTTAATTAGTGGGATTTTTTCATACCGTATATAGGAATGGGGCATGGTGTGAACACATGTTATTATGATTTAACACCTTGCTCAGATCTCGCGTATATCCTTTGTCTTCTGCTGTCATCACTGTAATTAGGCAGCAGAGGTGCAATATATTCAGATTTTTGTCAATACCTGCCCAAAACTCTAAAAGCACGTGTGACAGAAATGAAGGCTAATATGCAAAGAAAAGCTATAATGACCACTGGAGACAACTGAGCTCCATTTAGCTCACTGTATGAGCTTGCTCTAGTGCACATGCTTCGTTCATGTGATTACTCTGGTTTCATCAAGATGGATTATTGCTTAGAAAGAATGGGGGTTTTCTCTTTCAATTTAGTGAAAATCTGACTTATCTTCCCTCAACTTGACTTTTGATTAGAGCAGGTTCAGGAGTGCTGCAGACAACATTAGTATGTCACAGTCTGTGGGTTTTCAATTCAACTTGCACCTATTAATCAACTTCAATATGCATAAATTCCAAGCAGGCAATCCCATGCATCTCTGTACCATGCTTCCTTCCCTCCCTCTGTACTCAGTGTACCAGGACTTGAGAAAACATCTTATTACTGAGCACTAGGGTGAATGTCCTCCATCTTTCCCTGTCCTTATACACTGGGATCACATACACCCATTTTTTTTTTGTGTAAAGGTCACATGAAAAAGTGAAATTAATCTGTGCAATTAAGTATTACTAGAAATACTCATTAGATAAACGATTGGCACACAGTTTGCTAAAATGCTCCTGTTCCTTCTCATTGTTTCCTGTCTAGCAATGAGATCTCAGTCCCCAGAGTTTCTCCTTCTGATCCCAAGAGTAAAATTTGTTCACGCAGGGATTTAAACCCATGCCGTATGATATATTAACTAATCACAACTAATCACATAACTCAGACACTGACTATTGAATCACTTCAGTGAACTCTTTTCACCAGAAAAGGAAAGCAGCACAAAAGCTCTTATGAAGGAAAGGGGATTGTTTTTAATTCGGCCAAGAGACAGTCAGAAAGAAACAAAAAGACAAACTTCACTGAATAAGTTATTTATTGTAAATAACCTGATGTCACCTGCTTTCTTCACCAAACACATCTATTGTTCAGCAGACGGCACAAACAGTACCCTTATTGTATGGGCAACCTGCTTTTATCATTTGCACTTTTCCCTCAATGTATTATTTAGAACTATCAACAACACTTTACAATTGCTGTAACAGTAAATAACTTCTTTTTAAGGATCCTCCCTGCAGTTTTTGTGGTGATAAAGTACCACTTGTGCCCAGTGAAATTTGAGAGCTCCCGGTTTCTGAAAGAACTTTTCTTATCGCTTACTTTTTTCCACAACCTCATGGGAAATCTTTCTCTAAGCCACCTGAGGATGTAGTTCATTAAAGCTGTGTACATGATGAAGGGCCATCTGGGAGGGAAGGGATGCTGCTACAATACATAGTAGGAGAATGGATGCAGAACACACAGGATATGTATGGTGAGGGAGGGGTGAAAAAGGATGAAAGCAGAATATGGGAATGCAATCTAAGTACTGGAAAAATATACATCATTACGAAGGCATACGTTAGGCTTTAAATTGACCAATTCCTCCCATTAAAGTCCATGCACTCTTTGAAAGTAAAATAATAATTAATATGAACTAAAGTACCTATTTTGAAAATTAGCCAAGAAATCCCTTAAAGTAGGTAATTTAAAGTAGACATCTACAATCGAGTGAATTGTCTAACTTTTCTTCATAATTAGGCAGAAAGATAGGCACTGCAAGGACAATGTATCCTATCAAAGAAATCTAAAACAATCAGATGTATTGCACCTCATTCTTCACTGTTGACTGTGATAATTGTGTAGGAGTCCAGACTGTATCAAGACAAACAGCTCAGATGAAGATGTCTGTATTGCAAACAGCTAAAACTAGGTGAGAGGAGCTTTACCTCATGTATATGCATGTTCCATCAAACTCAGACGAAAAATAAGCTACAAAGGGAACGAACATTATTTTGTATTAATAAAAGACACATTGTCATATAACTATAGTTTTCATTTTCGTGATATCATAGTTATGCTGCTCAGTAGCTGACTGAAAAGTGAGAACTCTAGATACTGTGAATTATGCTTTATTGTAATTAAAATATATAATTGTTAACAAAGTTTCAGGATTTATTAAATGCTTCATTAGTTATGCCTTTCAGTTATAGTATGTAACATAAAAATATTGAGCCATCTATCCTAGAGGTATATATCATTCTTTACTAGATGCACAAGAGTCAATATCCTGTTAATATCTACTTTACACATTTTTGCCTAATGAAGACACAGTGAGACTCTCTCTTAGATGAATGTGACCATATATCCAAGTTACATCATCATGATAGTTTCACAAAATAAATCTATCAACGTATGTACTTCATGCTTAAAACACAGAGCTTAGAAAAGAAACACTGGAGTTTTCAAATCTAAGGCAATAAACCATCTCTGAAGGCAGATACACTAGATGATTTCAGTTTTTTCCCCACTGGTTCCTGTGCAAGAGGTAACGTATTTATTTTCCCCAATAGGCTTTCTTGACAGAAAGGAAGATACACTACTAAACTGCACAGGAGGAAAGGCTTTCAGAGCTTTACTCCTGTACAAGTCATCTGTATGTAACAGGGCTTTAAAAATATTTCCATTTTTATGTACATTTCCATAGTATCCAGCAATACAACATCTCAATACTGTGCACAAACTAATGTATGCCTAGGCATGGCTCAGTTTTTACTCTGATTTCTACCAATGCAACATTGACTTCAGTGTGCTTATTTCAGATTTTCACTAAAAGAATGGAAATTGGAGGCAGGCTTCTCTTTGAGCAGCACTCAGCATTATGTAGTTCAGCAGAATTTACTTAGTTTCTATTAGCACTTAATCAAAGTTGACCACAAGTGTCAAATGAAGCTCCCATTTACAGAAATGAAGGTACTTAATTAAAATCATACCAATAAAAAAGGGATTTTTCATTGTGTAATTGGAAGTCCAGATACTTAATCCTACTTAAAAATAACAAGCACTCACACTTTTAAATAAAGAAGTGCCCTTTTTATTCTACTTTCAATAGTGAGTAAACAGTAAGCTCCCTATGGCTTTAACCATAATGAATTAACTGAATTCTTATAATTTAAATGTTTTTGCACTTCTGCTAAATGTTCATATTTAGTTTTGACTTTGAATTTTATCATGTCATTTTATACTGTCAAGGTCCCTAGAGCCTTGTCAGGATAGGGAAGTTTCCTTTAGAAATCAAGTTTTCATTGGGATTAATAAAAGAAGGTAGGCTGTATTACTTAACTAGTGTTGAGGAATATCTAGTATGCCAAGCCACTTGAACCACCAGCTCAGGGTCAAATCCAAAGGGTTGGATAACAGTTTACTCCCTGACTATCTGGGGCAAACAGTGAGTTAGAGGATGTCAGGTTGGACAGAGCCTTGGGTGACACGGTATAATGTGAGGTGTCCCTGCCCATGGCAGGGGGGTGGAACTAAGTAATCTTCAGGTCCTTTCCAGCCCTAACTGTTCTATGATTCTATGTCTAACAATGGTTTAGAGTCTGTGTAACAGAAGCTATCTGGCATCAGGGAGATCCTCTCCTCTACAGACTTCAGGGTTTTACAATGGGAATCTATATCTCATATCCTGATTTGACAGATGGAGAACCTGAGGTATGAAGGATGGGGTAACATGGAACTCAAGTGATCCAGCGGGATAGTGGCAAGTCTCTGTGAAGCAGCCAGCGCCACATCCACAAGGTCAAGCTGCATGAAAAACAAATTATCAGGGCCTCAGACTCCACAGCTCCCTTTCAGGAAGCAAACAAAACACTGAAGAACCAATCCTGAATGTAGAAGACATATTTTTAACCAAGACATCTTTTTGACAAGCAGGAGCTCCAACTGCAGGAAGACCAGCACAACGCTGTGTTGCAACAATTACATCGTTCATTTCCAAAGTTACATCCACGAGCATGCTCACTGAGTTTCTTGAGGCAACTTATGAAATGATTGGGAAAGTATTTATTTAGACATTGTTTAAACAGGACCATCTGGGAATTCTGTTTAATATAAGCAGAAACTAATAGAGAACTTCTCCATTTGGAGGGATACTGTGCAGGGGCTGGTGTGGGCTTACATGTTCAAATTAGATTGCCTTTTTGCTTACTCTGCATCCTAGGCAGGTTATGAATCATTGTCTTTGAATAATTTTATCTACAATTTGAGATCATTGTGCTGTGCTGGATTACCGTGGACAAAGTATTTTTAATCATTGCTGAATTGTGGGTGGAGCAGCAGAATGCATTCCAGGACTCTTGCCTTCTTGCATCTGAAAGCAAAACAAAGAGGTTCCTCTTTGTAGGGAACCTTCTCCTCTCCAGAAATCACCATAGGTTTTGGCAGAATTACATGCCATTTGGCAGGCTTTGTAAGGGCTCGAGAATTGCCAGGTCTTCATATGCCAGGGAAGGAAACTGATGCAAAGCTCCTCTAGGAGTCAATTGAAAGTGTTCCCATTAACTCAGTGAACATTAAAGCAAGCCTAGGTCAGAGATGATGCACCTTAACAGAGCATTTCTAAGCAACAACCATGACTTCTTACCTGCTGCGCCCCATAGAAGCCAGTTTGGTTACATTTGGTTAGACTCAAAAGACTGGTAGGGACCTTGAGGTGTTCTGACCTTTTTCTCTCTCTGGGGTGTTTTGTTTGTTAGGATCATCTGGGCATTTCACCTGACAGGGGAACAGGAGCACACAACTGAACGCAGTAGTAGGGGCTTTTTGTGCAGCCTTTGATTTCACTTGCTGTCTTTCTGGGACATAGAATAATAAAAGGCTAAAGCTGAGCTGCTGGGATCCACAGAAGAAGGCTGGGAACCAGGCTGTGCTGCACAGGGATTCATGCAGTGGATGTTACCTGGATCTGTCTCAATTGGGGCAATATGACCATGTATTGCATGGTTGTCTACAGCAGCCAGCACTGATGGACGCTGAAGTATCTCTGTCATAGTGAACTCTGTTACGTATACGAGTGGGAATGATGCACTCTACACCATCTTTCAAAGCATGGTCAACAGCGCAGGTTAACCAAGAGTATGACGTGTCTCTCAGAGAAATAAACTTTTAGAGGTACGGTTTATGGGCTTTGGAGATGTCTAGTCCTATTTACCACTGATGTATTTGTTCAGTTTTTAATTATTGTCATGAGTAGAGCAATTAAACCATTACAGCTCAAAACCCAGTTCATCCTCTATAATTCCTTTGCTGAGTTCGACATACTGCAGTAAGCTACAGACTTAACTAAAACAAAAACTATGAGAGTCCTTGTCAACTATCCAGACCATAGGCACCTCTACAGTGCCTGTTTTCAGGTTCCTTTGAAATGGACAGTCATCCGCAGAGACTGAACTTCTGTAAGGTTTCAAGGCTTGTAAAGATGCTTTACTTTCCTGAAATTAGGCAGCATTAAACCCGTGAGTCAAAGTTAAAATCACTTTCACGTCTGATCCATAAGCCAAGCAGTGTGCAGTATTCTCAGCCTAGAAGCTTCCTTCAACAGAAATCTTTTTTCAACAGACATAACGCAAGCCATACCCACCATTTAGTCAATAGGATCAAACCTGCAAATACAAGAATATCTGTTGTACTCTTATTCTAATTATTATCTACTTTCTCTAGTTTTCTCCAGAGATTTGAGACTTGTTTGTTGCCGCAGACATATCTATTATTAATCTTTAAGCAGTTAGTAGAATAATTTGCAACATTCATTAACAAGTAACACCTTATGGATTACTAAAAAGCATCTATGCCTTTGCTAATGAGCCCCAGTAGTGCAATACTTTACATATTTTATAGCCAGGCAATTATGTGATGCCTTGCTTTTATAGGCAATCTGAAAATAAATTGTTTTGGACATAAAGATGGATAGCTAACAGGAGAGTAGTTAGCAGTGGGAAATCTTGCCTCCTGAGCTGTTGAGTTATAACTGTGAAGAGATGACACGTTTCCAAAGCATTCTTTTATTATTTCTAAAATCCTGCAGCCCACAAAAAATGCCTGTTATCACACTTCAGATAAATCATAATAAATGCAAAGGAAAAGATGCCAGGAAATTTCAGAACAAAACTGTTCTGTGAAATGTTTTGTTACTTTGATTTTAAACAGGTTCCACCTAAAAATAATAGAGATATTTAACACTTGCCCATTTAAGGTGATAATAAACTCTGTATTGCGTCAATAAGTAGTAGGTGAAATCATTCAGCTCTCAAAAAATGGCAGTATTTAGTATTAAACGTACATGCTCATGAGCTGGGTACCTCCATGAAGTCAAGATACTCATCAATGTGTGTAAGTGTGGAACTCACACATTTTGCTTCGCATCTATCCAGTATTTGTTTTAATTCCAAAGTGTCCTTGAAAAACAACACAATGTTCTTTTACTTCCCCTGTTATTCCAGGTTTCTCATTTTTCCCTTTTGCCTTTATCCTCTTTAAAAATACCAGTAAAGCAAATCCATCACAAGTGGAGGCAGTTCAGGTGTCGAGCACCGGCCTGCCTGTGTGTCTCAGAACAGCTCTGGAGGGACCACCTTGAGGCATATGGGAATAATTCACTCTCAATGCCCATTAAATCTTTAGCCTCCCCTTTGAGACTGCAACAAGGGTGCCAATTAATGTCAGTTGTCATGGTGGTTTATGAGACCGGGACACCTGCCCACGAGGAGCTGAACAGAGATCACCAGCTGAGACAGTGAAGCATCTGTCTGTGATGCTCCAGTGTATAAATAATTTCCAGGTGATGGAGCAGCATTGGTTCATCACAAATTTCATTCATTACCAACACAAGTGGGACGGGAGCTAGAGTTTGACTGGAGGGGAAGGCTGTGTAGCACACCTCTGTTCTGCCAGAGCCTTTTCCCCTTTCCATGATGTTTCTCTTGCAATGGGGTTGACATTCTCTCTTTTCTCCTTTGCAAACTGAAGAGAATCAATGTTTTATTGATAGCTGTTGCTTACACAGTTTTGCACCCAGGCAGGTATAGACAAAGTCTGTGAAAAGGAAGAAGGAAAAGAAAATATTTCTATTCCATGTAAAACCAGCTAAAAGCAAGTTTTGCAACAAGTGAAACATCTGGCTTTTTGCCTCAAGCTTGTTAGGCTTTCAGGATGACTAGGTCAAATTATTTAGACTGAAACATCCTTAAGAAATACTTACTGTCCACCACTATTGTATATAATGAAGAGTAGGTGATGCCCTTCCCATCACCGCAGATCAGCATTTTTGGGCACTGCAGATTAACAGTTTTTAGAAGAAAAAACCCCCCAGTTCATCAAGGCCAGCCCAGTTCCATGGCAGGTCCCCAAAACCCTGCAGCAGCTCCACAGCAGGCTGATAGCTAACACCATCCACAGTGCCTTGAGAAACAACGTGCTGAGCCTTCCCTGCTCAGCCTACTGGAGGCTCCAGCCAACACAGCGATAGACATGGGGCAGCACCACAATTACAGATGCAATGGGAGGGAGAAGGTAGAAATCATTTTATATTTCTAATTAAGGTAGTGTAACACTTAAGAGATGCACAAGACATTTACAAGGTTCTCATATTCCTTGGTTTAGAAACTAGGTTGCCCACCCAGAGATCATCTACTCTGGAACAACAACATAAAGGAAAAATTAACAAGGTTTCTTTGGATAACCCCATCCTTTTGTCCCCTCCTGACCTTCTGGGGGTTATATTGGTAGACCGAGTCCACAAACACTAAAACTATAGATCAAACTGAAAAACTAATCACAGTGTCTTTTAAGGACAGTAGTACATTTAAACTGGATTTTGACAAGTAAGTAATGGTGTGGAGTTCTTTCCTGCAGGACACCTTTGTGATAGGTGTGAAATGGGTAGCCATGTCTGTAAGACAAGAAGTCTCAGTATTGTTAATGTCATCTATGTGTTTCTCGATACTCATACTCCACGTTCCCTAGCTGAGCACATCGAATCCCACAGCAGAATTATATCATGCCAGGCTAAAGCCTGTCTTCAGAGAACGGTCCCTTCTCATTTGAGTCTCCACTTGCTTGTATACTAGCCATAAGAAAGGCAGGATGGAACCACAAAATCCTACCTTTAGCTACATAGATGAAACTGGGACTACCAGAGTGAAGGAAAAAAAATCTGAGCTACTGTGTGTCTCCCACAGGATCCTCAGACTGTTGTCAAACCCAGAGATGGCATTGTCAGCAAGACTGGCATTTCTATGGGGTGTAATGGATTGGAGTGGGTTTGGCTGGGATAGAGTTAATTTCCTTCCCAGTAGCTGGTGCAGTGCTGTGTTTTGGTCTTAATCTGAGAACAATGCTGATAACACACAGATGTTTTAGTTGTTGCACAGTAGCACTTACCCTAATCAAGGACTTTTCAGTTTCTTATGTTCTGCCAGTGAGGAGGGGCACAAGAAGCCAGGAGGGAGCAGAGACAGAACACCTGACCTGACCTAGCCAAAGGGTAGCACATAATGCTCAGGATAGAAACTGGGCCGGGATAGACATCAGTCAGCAGGTGGTGAGAAACTGTGTTGTGCATCAGTGCTGCTTGTTAGGTTTTGTTGTTTAAGCTCTCTTTCTGTTATTTCCCTTAAAATAATTAACAAAAAATAATTAAAAAGTAAAAATTAACTAAAAATTAACTCTATCCCAGCTGAAACCAGGACATGGATGGGGTTTCCCCTTGGTATCTTTGTGTTATCTCCATCATACAAGAATGCCAAGAGAAAACTGAAGCCAGTTTGCTGGCACTGAGAGATGTTATAAACAGTTCTAAAAAGCTGCTTAAAAGATCCCACAGCTCCCTTTCCTGCCTTGTATTTGTTTTTAACTGCTAGCAAGGCCTATAAAAAAATCCTCCTGTGTTCCTTATAGAAGATAGAAGGTACCAGTTCCAATGTCATAGTTTCATTCTGACTTCAGAAAAAAATCCCTACATTTATAACTACCCTGAACTTTCTGTTCTTAGACATCACAGAGCAGGTTAGATCTGCAGAACTGATTTCAGCCCAGATCAGGTGGATTTGAGCAGTGGAGAAAATGGTTTCAAAACTATGCAGATTAAGACCATACGTTGGGATCTCTTGGCCAGAAGCCATAAATCACTATGCATATCTAACCCTGCGCAAAGAAAGCATGCGGTCTACACGGTGCTCCCAAATCCCTCTACTTTTGAATTGTCTCAGTCTGAAGTATTTTTCACAAAGTCCTGGCCATGTATTTTTTTTCTATTAAATATTCACCTCTTAAATGAAAAATACATTTTTTTGTGCTAGCTAGCAGGATTATTTTTTTCTTCGCCTTTACCAACTGTTCCTTTTTTCAGCATTCTTGGGGCCCTTTTTTCCTTTTTTTTTTCGGTTTTATTTGTTACCAAAAATTACTTGAAAAAGAAATCAGCAAAGGAAAAAGAAGGAGGGAATTAGCTATTAAATTAGAAATGTAAAATGTCTGTGGGAAATCTCACTTAGGCTTTCAGAAAAACAAGACGTTTTAACCAGCTCTGGTATCAATAGATAATACATGTTTATGTATGCGTGCATGTGTTTATATAACATTTGAGGTGGTAACTTCTTTGAGAAGTGAATTCACAAATGAAATGCAGCTCATATCCATTTCTGTCCAAATCTTGCTTCTTTATGGAATAACCGTTGTGCCAGATGCAAGTTATTTAAGTAGTGTTTGTTCTACACCTCCACAAAAGCAGGCTAGAAGCGTTCTAAGAGTTATCAATTACTGTAATTTGCTATTCTTCAAATGTTTCTTAGTTTATTAAGAGAGCGCAGTGTTAATCAGAAAACATCTGTGAACTACTCTTCACAGCTCCCCTTGGTGTATCACTAACCACCAGTGATACAGCACAGGGAATAACTGCCCGCATCTTATTCTTCGGTTTCAAAAATCCATCTTTAGGCTGTGGGCAGCTCATTTTGAGAGTAAATAAGGCAAAACAAACTAGCTGCTTTATGAGTGGAGGCGCTAATGACGTTTAGGCTTCCCCCAGGCAGACTTGTGCACCCTGTCCTGCCTACAGACTGCACTGAAGTTTCCCTTTCTACTTCGTATGTTTACATATTTCCCCTGTCTCTTTCCCAGATGTAATCACTCACTGATTTTCTCTGGAATAATATTTGGCCTCCTTCCTTGATTTTCAGTGAAACCTCTGTTAAAATTAATTGGTCCCCCAGGCCTAACATTTGCCGATATCACCAATAAGTTGTTACATACAGAGGCGGATTCTGCCCACCCAGGGGAATAATTAGGGAGAAAATTTAGTCCAGAAAACTTCATGGAGGTTTTTTCACTCTTTTCCTCACTGCCATGGCCTTTACTAAGGAATTGGCTTATAGTTCTGACTTACTGATGAGCTGATTTGTATGACTGAACTGCTGTCACTGTGTGTTTGAACTCATTGCCAATGAGTTCAGTGAGATCCTCCATTGTTACATTCTGTTTTTAAGCTGGCCCCATCACCTCAGGTTCTGGATCACCCATTTGCCAATAAGCTTTGGAAACTGCAGAGGGGTATCACAGAATCACAGAATGGTTTGATGCTGGAAGGGATCTTAAAGCTCATCCAGTTCCAACCGCTGCCATGGGCAGGGACACCTTCCACTAGAGCAGGTTGCTCCAAGCCCCTGTGTCCAACCTGGCCTTGAACACTGCCAGGGATGGGGCAGCCACAGCTTCTCTGGGCACCCTGTGTAGTGTCTCACCACCCTCACAAAGATGAATTTCTTCCTTATATCTAACCTAAATGACACCCTGCAAATACTTGCACAACATAATCAGTGTATTTTCCAGGTTTTCTGAGTCACATCTTTCCAACATTCTGCAGTGAGAACTATAGGGATGTTTCAGGCTTAGGTGCCCATGGGAATGAGATTCCTTTTGTGAGAAGCTCCTGAAAACATTAAAGACTGTTCAGAGCAAAATTAAGCTACAGTGAGATATTATGCTGAGAACTGATGCTGGACTGCACACATATGAGGCACATAATTGCATACCCTGGAATAAAAGAAAATAAAAATAAACTTCTGAACATTAAATTTTATTTGTACATATGTCAGGGCAATGTCTTTATCTTCTTAAAAATCCAGATGTCCTAAAAAGGCATAGAATAAATATTAATTAATTATATCTCCCATTCCTCCAGATCTTTCCTATACATAATACAAAGCTAAGGGTTGAGCCCACCCGCTATGCAGGTGCATTCCTTCTTCAACAAAATGTAGAATTTCCCTGGGATCAGACAACATGGAGAAGTTTTCATCCTAGCTTTCATGTTCCATTTTCTGGGCACTGGAACGGGTTCCCTAAAGAAGTTGTAGATGTTCCATCCCTGTCAGCGTTCAAGGCTAGGTTGGACAGAGCCTTGGGTGACATGATCAAGGGTGAGGCATCCCTGCCCATGGCAGGGGGTTAGAACTAGCCCAAGCCTTTCTATGATTCTATGTTCTTATCCTTCTCATGTCAGACTCACAGTAAGGGAAAATGGCCATCTAAAGATTCAACATGATAGAGATGTTCAGTTGCCACCCCAGCAGCTAAACATTAGATGAACCCCGCAGAGCTGTGCGGGAGGTGGTAGAGGTGTGTGCTCATGTTTATGGAGCGAGGTGTGATCATCTGAGCGCTGAACACTGCACATTTACTGATGCATAACCAGAGTTTTTCTCATTTAGCCAATTGCCCCGCACTCTGGCTGTGGGTGTGCAATTTGCATAATCATTGCCCAGGTACAGAGCAGTGTGTGCATCCCCCTGCTCTGGCAATCAGCCATCGCTCACCCAATCAGGGATTTGCATAATCCCTCTGCAGCTCTTTCCCAGCAGCTTCACTCTGGATATGCAAATCCCTCCATTCTCGTTGGCTGCTTCAATTCCTCTGTGCCAATTGGTTTCTCTGCTGCTTCAGTTTTCAGATGTTTTCCAGCAATAAAGGCATTTCTTTTGCTCCTGATGCCCTTTTCCATGAAAAGAAGAGAGAAAACACACTAAAATCTCCACACAGACTGGTCTCTCCAGTAACTTCCATTCCTTTTCAATCATCTTCCCTGCTTCCTCATCCCATCCAGGTCAAGGCTCCCAGGCAATCTGTCCTGGATGTGGTTCTTCCAGGGGATCCATGTCCCTATTTCCACCTGAGTTTTGCAAGATGAAAGGGACACCCAGGCCAGGTCCTTTGGGAAGGAGAAAGGCGACAGGGAGGAATCCGTGGGGAACACAGGAGCACTTAGGAATGGAAAGATCACCTCCAGATATGCAGATCCCAATTACTTTACTATACTTAATCTACGTATCACTGTTATTTCTGGTCTTTCTGATCTTGGACAGTTGAGTCTAATGTGTTTTCAGGACAATGAAATATATAAAAGCAGTTAATATGAGTTCTACATGTCCCTCATGTATCCCATCTAATATCACTGTATGTTGCATAGCTATGAAATTTAAAGGTAAAATCCTGACACCAGCAAGGTCAAGGAACAGTAGAAACATTGCATGAAAGCAGCAGATGAGTGTGGCTGATTTTCCCTTCAAATTATTTTAACTGAGTATATGTAACTTCATTTACTTTTAATGGTTGTACCAATGCACAAGAAAAACACATGCAATGAGTGCATGTTGAATCATCAGTCTCAGAAATAAGGTTAATTACCAGTATCAGCATTATCATTATGTTTAGGTCATGGCTTCAATCTGCAAAAAGTATTTTAAACCTCAAGATAATTGCTTCAGTTTGCAAAAAAAAAAAGAGATAAAAAGAAAAAGAAAAGGGTATTAACTTCAGCTGCTAATAGAGCAAAAGGTGACTTCTACTGAGGTCATAGGCTATTTGTGATATGCAACACCTTTTCCAAGACCTTTCAAGGAAATAGTCTCAGGAATGATGTACGGCACAAGGCTAATAGTCTAAGAAGAGTCTTTTGCTGACCAGTCAAATAGTCGTGCACTCAGATTCCCCACATTTCGTGATGTCACAGAATGCTGTAACCCATAAATCTTTGGTAAATACCTACTTATCTCTAAAGCACATATACACATTGTTGACAACATTTTTGTAGAACTGTAAATTCTTACTAGTTACAGGTATTTGAATGTTTCTGCAGCTCAGATATTTACTGATCTGCCTTAGGAAGAAATATGCTTGAGGCAAAGTTTTTACTTTATTGCTGTCTGTAATAGGCAGATATTTTTCTTGCAAGGGATTTCCTGCAATAAATACCATTGTCATTGTTACGACTGAAGTTGTTGCCTTGAAACACCTTGTCCTGAAATGCTGCTTTTCCAAGCCATTATTATATAATTACTACAGCTTTTGACCTAGTTACACAAAACATAAAGGATGCTGTTCTCTTTTCGGTGTTCCCGAGGAAAGGACAAAGAAGAAATATTTGTTTTCATGTGAAAAATGTTTAGCTTAGAACTACCAGGTACAAAACCCCTTTGAGTTGAGGCTGTATGTACTTTGTAACCCCAGTGAACACCTGTGTTAGCAATGGAGAACAATAGCAAAAGCAGAATAGAAATGATCGTATTGCTATTAAATCTGTCAGACCACAGGGTGACGAAGGAATGGCTTGAAGTGGTACCACGGTGTCACAGACTGATGAGACACTTTATACTGCTTGTGAACTCCAGTGTAACACACATACAACAGAAGCAGGTCAACAGAATGGACTCAACAAGACCATGTTCCATTCTCAGCTGGCATAGAGTGCCAAAGGGGCAGAAGCAGAACTATCTACCAGAGTAGATCTTTTCTGTTGGATTTATGGAAACACAAGCAAACCAGACGAAATGGAAGGTTCAGTGGGGATAGTCTGCCCCAAAACAGTAGTCACATTCAGCCACTTTTAGGTACGCCCAAAGTAGTACATACAGTCCATGCCTGGATGCTGAGGATAAATAACTGTGTTCCCCATGATAGAGTTATGCAAACCCAAGTTCCTAAAAGGACTTCTGCATAAGGGACTGTCATTGACATCCTCACAGGGAGGCCTGAAATAATCTCCCCAGTCAAACGGAAGCATAAAGCTGAAAAATTGCTTTAATTTGTCCTTGAAACACCAAAAATCTGCAGTGAAGCCAGGCAAGTGTGGCAGATGAAGCCCATTCTTTGACCAGCCTGAACTGTTGTTCTCTTTCCCCATTGTGTATTTGTCCCAGTACCAATTAGATACCCATACAATACTTGGGAAAATGTAAAAATGCTCTATTAGCGTCCCCTATCTCATTGCAGTCCTCTGGCTTAATTTGTCATTCAGAAAAATTCTTCTTTCCCCCTCTGAATTATACTCTTGCTTTGCATGCAAGGAGCTGTTTGCTTTCTTATTGGTGTGCGGCAGCTTCCTGTTAGCAAGTACTAGAACCCATGCTCTTTGAACTGCAGTTGTTATTAATAAAGGTCTCAATGACTGACAAATCCCTGCTTCATGCCTCTTTACTTTACCCATGGGAGATGGTTAAGCTGTATTGTTTGATTTGTATGCATTGATGCTCTGATATCACTGGCCACTTCTATTTCAGCTGGAGTGGAAATACATTCCTTGCTGGCTCCTTTTTAAACGTTTGTTAGGTAATTCCTATGTCCACACAGAATCTCTCATTTTCTAAGCACTTGAACGCTGTTCTATTTTTTTGCCATTTTCTAATCTCCCGTAGTCTTCTGAGTGAAAAATAACTCCCTTATTTATGTCGGTTTCTCCCTTAACTTGCCCAAAACTTTCTCTGTATAATTACCGTGCTGTTAAACCACCTATCCAGAATTCCTTGGAAATTTACTTCTTATCTCACTTGGAAGTAAATCACACTTTAATCACCTGCCAAAGCTGGTATTAAGTGTCCAATTAAAAAAACAAACCTTTGCAGCTTATCACTTTATGTGGTAAGGAACAGGTGCGTTTTTAGGTGAGTCCTGGGCCAATTTCTATTGAATTATCTGGTAGGACTCCCACTGGCTTCAGAGGATGTGGAATGAGGCAGATGGTGGAGGATTTGTTTGGGGTAAGGAGCTAATGGGTGTCTTCTGAGCTTGGATAACTCCCCTAAGGACCATTGAAGGCTGCAGGTCCAAAATTCCTGAGGATCTGGGCCTATTATGTTCCACAGCCGTACAGCTGTGATTTTGCATGTTAAGCAGAACTGGAAAGAAACATCATTAGGAAAATAATGAGAAGCTTTCCATGACCCGGCGGTGTGTGGTTGCACGCCAGAAAGCCAAGCGTATGCTGGGCTGCATCAAAAGGAGCATGTCCAGCAGGTCAAGGGAGGGGATTCTCCTCCTCTGCTGCATTCTAGTGAAACCCCCCCCCTGCAGTCCTGATCCATCTCTGGGGCAACAGCACAAGATGGATGTGGAGCTGCTGGAGCAAGTCCAGAGGAGGCCACAGAGATGCTGCGAGGGCTGGAGCAGCTCTGCTCTGGAGCCAGGCTGAGAGAGCTGGGCTGGGTCAGCCTGGAGAAGAGAAGGCTCCTCAAGGGGAGGCCTGAGAGCAGCTCCAGTGCCTGAAGGGGCTGCAGGAAACCTGGAGAGGGGCTTTGGACATGGGCCTGTAGGGACAGGCCAAGGGGAATGGCTTTAACCTGCCAGAGGGGAGACTGAGATGAGCTCTTAGGCAGAAGCTCTTCCCTGTGAGGGTGCTGAGGCGCTGGCACAGGGTGCCCAGAGAAGCTGTGGCTGCCCCATCCCTGGCAGTGTTCAAGGCCAGGTTGGACACAGGGGCTTGGAGCAAGCTGCTCTAGTGGAAGGTGTCCCTGCCCATGGCAGGGGTTGGAACTGGATGAGCTTTAAGATCCCTTCCAACCCAAACCAGTCTGGGATTCTATTAAAAGCTACTGGAATAGCTGTGGAATCACTGAGGGGCACATTCTAACCAGATGTGTTTGTCATTGGCCCAGGCTTCCTAGTCCTGTTTTGAGATGGTAAACAGCAGTCACTGTGGCACCCAGCGATGATGCTAATGCCATTGTCCAGCTGATGAATTCAGCATGAAGTTTGTCCTGATCGCTCCATTATGGTTGTCCCATTATTCATGATTACAAAGTCAGCACAGTTTTGTGCAAAATGCACAAAGAAATTGTTCCAGGAAAGCATTCAAGCCCTTGTTGGTGAGTATTTGGGTGGGTTTATGCTGGAAAACTGTTGATGTCTCCTATCACTCTACAGGAAATTTCCATGACTGTGAAGAGCAAAGGGAAGTAAGTGCAATAGTAAAGTCTCAGCTTGGTCTATAGCATTCCTGGAGGATTATGCTAAGGGAAAAGGTGTAGCTGTCATATTTGCCTTGCCTTTCTTTACCTGCTCATGCTTTCAATCTGATCCTTGCCTGGCAAAGCAGAGCTGCACCAGTTCCTTTTTGGGGCACCTCCATATCAGGGGAGGTAATCACCAGACATAGAGAGAGGCTGTTTACCTTATGCTTGTGCTGTCCCATTTCCATGTCAGTGATGAATTCACATACCTTATACTATGTGCAGCACATAGTAAGTGCAGCATGTCTTTCAAGTCCTTCCTGACCACAACCACCAGTCCAGCTATCTTCAGCATCACATCTCTATTGTTCTTAGTGATACTAACAACCAAGCCAGACCCCAGAGACTCCTCTCTTTTCCTGCATACTGTATGTCTGCGGTGCTGAATAATGCACTGCACACTCTCTTGCTTTTAGATGTCTTCATTTTTTAATCTTTTATGCAATCTTTACACATGATGTATGATAAAGGTAGGTATTCCATATCTATAAATGGTGTCATTCCATAAACAGGCTATTTTGTCAGAAGATATTGCAAAAGACATTCATACTCACTTAGTAAATATCCTAAAGGTATGTCAAAGCACAGAAGACTGTGACTGAATGGGATCTTAAATTCTTCTGATTCACTCTATTACAATGTACAAAACCCTTTCCAGTGGATGTTGTGCAAATGGATGTGTCTGGGTCAGTTCGTGAAGACCCTGCCTAAGGAAAACTCCTGCTGAACCCAAGCCCTAGGTGAGAAGCGAAGTCAGACCCTCAAAGTCTGTTCAAATAAATCAGGGCTGATTATCAGTGAGTGCTGAAATTGCCTTTTTTGAGCAATGATATGTACACATTTGGCTGCTTGAATTTTTTGTAGTTACATTCATTTCAGTCATCTTGTTAAATGAAAAACAGATGCCACCATCAAGTATTAAAGCTCACAAAGATGGATTTTCACATTTCTTTTACTGAGTGTTTTTATCAATAATACACATGAAAAGGGCCTGGGAAGTTTTATTACGTTAATTTAACCACCATAAATCAGCAGAGAATACAAAACTCATTCAAATTGCCACCTTAAGGCCAACTTAGGAATGATGAAGTGTCATGTTCCAACCCTTACCACAGATATGGTGAAAACCCTCTTTTTAAACATTGGTGAAGTGATCACAAGGGATTTAGGAATGATGGACATTGTGATGGTTTCATTCTGCTCATCCAGAGAAGACAGGACAGCAATGGCAGATCTGATGCAAAACCACCACTGGTGATGGTATGTGGGCCAGGCAGAAGAGATGATATGTGAGTTCTGAACGCTACACTAAGCCTTAGTGCAACCCATGCTTTTGCCTGGGACACATCAGTTTCCTATGTAGCGTACCATCCTCTGGAGGAACCATCATGCAAAAGGGTTTTGAACTCCTGGAAGCAGCCAGAAGGAAGGATACAATCCATGGGTGAGCATATGTCACTGTCCTGGGTTAAACCACAACAGCCACCAGTCCTCGCCACCACATCGCATCTCCAGGCAGGATGAAGGCTGCCATAGCACCTGGCTGCAAAGGTAGGACACTTGATTCATGCAATAGTAGATGGTGCTTTTAGTCCTAAAGCACTAACAGCACTGGTTCAATCCCTGCCCCATTAGCCAAGTTAGTAGTGACCACAGATGCTTTCCTAATCCAGCCACAGCTTGCATCCTGCATCTCAGCCCCATTTTACAGGAATCCCATTTAGCTGTATAATTGCTCCCATCCTCAGACAATTGTACAATTTCCTTTTGTGAATTAACAGTAATAGAAATTAACATTAACTATTGTTGGAATTGTTTTTACCATTATTAATTGCTTGCTCCATCAGTCCTTTGGTCTACCTATGGAGATGGCCAACAATAATGTCATGCAGAAAATTGTTTTGTTTGAATAGTCATATGTCCCCTAAAGCTGGTATTGAGACCACCAGTTTGTTCCAGAGAGGACACGTTCAATAACTATCAGATGATCATGACTAACTGGTTTATGGAATCAAGCTAGTGGTCTAGAAGTGAAAGGACTTATTTTTTTCTTTGCCTTCTCAATCTCAACGTCAATCCTTAGAGCCAGAGCTATCCCATTTTTGTCTCTCCATCAAGCTGTGGTTATAATGATTCATCAAGATGGGTTTGAAATTCTTTTCGCTAGTCCTTTGAGACCAGAGGCTTCTTTGTTCTTTAATATTTTCCTCTCCTCACTATATTTTAGGATGATTCTCTAACGCTGTCTTGTTAAACCTAATTGAACGGGACCTTAATCGAGGTGACTACATCAAATGTCATGTTTTCCTCTTCGCTGACCAGTACTGTACCAACTTCCAGGAGCTATTCTTTTGCAGAAACTGTTTCTTAGGAAGTATAAATGTTTAGAAAACAAATTAGCACCAAATGTGACTAGCCACTCACCCATAAGTCATGATTTGCCTGTTTTCCCATGCTTTGTTTCTTGTACCAGTCAAAGGAAAGCTAAAAACAAACTAGATTAAATGTTTTCGCAACATAGCATCAAAGGGTATAATTTTGTCCGTTCACATAATTTAAACAAGATCAGACTAAGTGAATACTTGGAAGGGACCCATTCTAAACTGAGAGGAAAGCTAAGTATTTCAGGAACTGGTGGTGTCTGTGCAAGATGGGCAGTTAGTGCTGAAGCGATGCCACAGTGTGGTTTTCAGACAAAATTGTGAACAATTAATCAGTCTGAATAGATCCGTTCAAAAGGAGGGAACATTTTGTACACCAGATTTGTGGTTTTGATTAGAAGTGAGATTCACTGACTGCAACATCTTTTTCAAAGTGCTTTTTAAGGGGGGATGTGGTGCTTTCCCATCACTAAATGTTGTTCACGTACCTTTTTTTTCCCACCGGCTCTTCTTTTGACTGAAACGCAAAGCTGGTTTCTTGATCCCATGATACTATTCAAAGTGTTAAGTACACAGCTGAAGAAATACACACAGTGAACTAATTAACCAGTGAAAACAAACCTATTTTTCTGCTTATGAATTGTCTTAGCAGAATGTGACTTCTGCAAATATGGAAGCTCACAAATCCTGATGCTTCACTCATTTACTATGCTAACAAGGAAAGACAAGAATCATTTGATTTAGGAGAAGAATAAGGTGACGCTTAGGACTTCCCCAGACCTTTCTGATGATTACCAAACCCCACAGTAACACTCTGTCCACCTCCTGTGCTAGGGACAGTACCAATGACAGCAGGTCTTCTCCATGGCTGCTGAAGCCCAGCAAGCCTTCATAGGTCATGGGGCTGTGTTCAATTAGTGTAACAGCTTTAAGCTCCTTCTCATGTCCAAAGAGCTCGTCAAATCAAATATATTACATCCGTTGCACTGGTGTCCTGGTGAGCTATTACGTTACCCAGAAGGACAAATATTCACATTTGGATCATCCAGATGCAAACCCAGGAGCCTATTACCGAAATTGCATTTGAAGACATTGAACGCTGTTCCAACCCTAACTATTCTATGATTCTATGAATCACATTCACTTACGTCTTCTAATAGTTGCCCAATTGCCTATCATGCAACTTCAACCTTGAGGTACTGCACTTAAATTCTCTGCTTGTGAAAACAGCAGTTGCTCTGTAAAGGTTAAATACGTAATTGAATTTAAGTAATATATTTTTCCTCAAAACAATTCTTAGAAACACTCGTAGATAAACCCATTGCCATTTAAACTGCGTATAAAACATGAGTTTTCAGTCAGGGTGAAATCCTGGCCCCAATGAAATCAATGGGAGTTTTGCCATTGACTTCAGTGGGGCCAAGATTTCTCCCTTGATGCACATGATATATTTTTCCTGACATTTAGCATGATGAAACAGCCCTGGTTCTGATTAGCCCAGCATATAAATAGTATCAGTCAACTAAAGCAAAATTCAAATCAAACCTCAGGCATCTTTGCTGATGTCGCTTTGCTTTGGAGCAAAGGGACCCAAATGGCTATTCGGAATCAAGGACTTCATCTGAATCTCTTTCTGTGGACTTGGCTTTAACCATAAATCAAGGCACGGACAGCAAAGGGTTAGCAATGATGGAGACATCTATTCATATGTCTTGTGACATACATTTTTCCAGCGTGAATTCTTCATTAAAAGCACTCTTGATGTCTCACAGCTTGTTACCAAATTGGGCCTTGACTCTTAATATAATTTAGATGTGTTTAAAATATGCTTCTCAGAGGAGCTGCCTCCACATTTATGAAAATGATATACAATAATATTAGGCAGGAATCTGTCGCCTGTTTTGACAAGTTTTATGTTTTAATATCTTATGAATGAGCATATGAACACATTTTAACCTGTTGCTTTATGTTTGAATCAGCCATACTGCAGGAGAGGAGCAACACAGCTTGCCTTCTGAGACCATTCAATAAATTGCTTGCACACTGCACAGCCGAGAAAAATATTTCTGATCTTTCCCTAAAATTTGGATTCCTTTTTTTTACACCATGGTGTCATCGGAAAGCAAAACTAATGGAAAGACAGTGGCAGAGATTAATAGATGTTAAATCTACAGGGAATCATTGCAATCATGTCATTACATTACAGAGTTAATCCACGGTTCCTAGGGACTAATTGCGTAGTTTCCCTGGCCCACGCAATGCTGTTTGTAGACCATCTTCCAGACGGCTCCAGCATGGATGGGAACCTGCCAGCAAGGGGAAGACCATCCCTCCAGAGGTGGGGAGGCAGTGGCACTGCCCCGCTGCACTGCTCTCCTCTCTCTTCTCCCTTTATCTGCCTCTGCAGCACATGTGGGGCTGGGATATTTCATGAGACATGATAGAGAATAAGGACCTGCTATTTGCCTGCTATTCAGGCAAAACTCCCACTGGCATCTATGAGCCCTTAAATAGTACAGTATGTTGCAAGTGGAATTGTTTATTGTGTTCAGTCAGAGCCGGCTACAGCCAGCTCTCACTACTGACTCAACTACGCGAAAACTCGCCCTCCTGTCATCCCACACTGCAATGCTCACTGGGCCCAGTTCTGTTTCCACTTAAGTGCTGGAATAAATGGAGTCAAGACAGATCCACCATCTCCTTCCTCTGAATCCCAGCGCTCTTGAAAAGCAGTGGGAACGCCTGTAAGATGGAGACAGCGGGCCAGACACTGCGTTGTTGGTGTGAAAGCCAGTGTGATTTACACAGCCCTGTGAGCAAGGGGTGACCCGAGTAACTACGATCTGCTTTTACTGCAGCTCACCCCTCTGAAAACCAGCACATCAAAACCATGGAGGAGCTCAAAGTGGAAACTGGATGCAGAATTTGGTCTCTAGTGAGCCAAACAGATAGACTGTCCCTTACTTCCCTGCTTTGTGCTCCAGAAGCATCACAGCCTCTCACTGAAGATTTCCCCCCAGACATATGCAAACATGTAATGGTGGCTGGAATTAGGACTTACAGGTATTGCTGCAATTTACTTGGCTTTATAAATTCTCCTTGCAGCCTTATTCACATATACCACTTGGGAATACTCGTTGCATTCTCATTTTAGCAGTGTTAAAATTCATTTGGTATCTCTTTCTTGCGAAGTGCAGGTAGATACACACTCTTGAGTGAATAGGATATGCTCCACTTGTGAAGTGTAGAAGCAGGTCAATAGACAACTTTCAAAAGGAACCATTTAGGATAATTAAGCAGCACATACACACCAGCAAGAGTTTATTTTGTATTGGAAGGCATGTGGTTAGGGAAACAATAGCAGTTTTTTCCCTGGAGAATGTTAATTAAATTGAACACCCTGGAAAACTGAACTATTCTTACCACAAATCTATAAATCAAACTGTTCTGTTTGCTTAATATAATGCTTTGCTATTCTAGTCACACTGAAGTGGGCCAGCCACACAATGCCAAGATATTTCCATGATGAGCACATTAGAAGCACTGATTGACTAGAGATCTTACGGATGTAAGGCCAAACCCGTATCTCATTTACTCCAGAATAACTAAGATCAAAATCTGGCCCACACTGTTCAGATTAGTACATAAATAACATGAAAGGTTTGTGAGCTTTATAGCAGATGCATTATGGGCTTGGTATCTGTACTGTACAAACCCTGGCAGCTCCAGTAATGGATCAGAACTTTGCTGTGCTAGGAACTATACAAATACAGAGGAAAAGGATTTGTTCACCCTGGAGAAGTGAAGGCTCGGGGGAGACCTTAGAGCAGCTTCCAGTGCCTAAAGGGGTGATCAGAAATCTGGAGAGGGGCTTTTGACAAGGGCAGGTAGAGATGGGACAAGGGGAATGGCTGTAACCTGCCAGAGGGGAGACTGAGATGAGCTCTTAGGCAGAAGCTCTTCCCTGTGAGGGTGCTGAGGCGCTGGCACAGGGTGCCCAGAGAAGCTGTGGCTGCCCCATCCCTGGCAGTGTTCAAGGCCAGGTTGGACACAGGGGCTTGGAGCAAGCTGCTCTAGTGGAAGGTGTCCCTGCCTGTGGTAGGGGTTGGAACTGGGTAAGCTTTAAGGTCCCTTCCAACTCAAAGCATTCTATGGTTCTGTGATTTGTCTTTCTGATTTGTCCAACTAACTTGAAAATACCCATGAGCAGATATTCAACTCAGCTTATCTCACCTGAATGAGAGAGCAACACCCTCTGCCAGGTGGTACCAGAGGGCCAAGGTGGTCTACTTGGTCCCCTCTTCTCAGAGACTAAAGGGGCTCTTTTCATTAGAAAGCTCATATTCTCAGTTTTTATACCCTGGAGCCAAATTTTCAGCTGGCATAAACCAGTTTTCCCAGGCAGACTGATGCTGGCAGTTGGGGATTTGGTCATCTCAGCAGCAGCCACTGAGAGCATCACCCTCAGCAAGTCTTACCTCTGCAGTGGGACTTCAGCTGCCACAGACCTATATCACAGACCACATCAAAATACACTACACACATGGGGGCCAGTGCTCATGTTCTCCTCTTCGCAAGACTCTGGGTTGATCCAGAACCTGGTAAAGCATTTTCATGTTTCCTGAAGTGGGCTGTGATGCAGGTTCCTATGGAAAACCCTTGCCTCTCCCGTTACACACAGTTGTTACTCATTGGAAGAAAGGTCATGCTAGCTCCAGCCTGCCAACTTGCTATCTGTGTCTCACTTAGACACTAAATAGAATTTAAATAAGGAAAAGATCAGAGATTTCAGGTTCTGAAAGGAGTTTTGCATGTGCTGAGGAAATGAATTGGATTTTCAGGCTGTGTTTTCTGCCATAGCAGTGCACGTGGATGAGTGTGCATGTTCCCAAGACAGTGGCAAGCTTTAGGCGCATTCATGTATAGAGAAATAAAGGCACCACACCAAGCTTGACATGGTAAATCACTAGCTGCAGCTTAGCAGTGGACTGGTATCTCTGGAAGAGGTTCCCCTTAAACAGAAATGGCCCAAGAGATGCATTATTGGTAATGGTCTTCATGGTATTCAGAGGATTTTCTGGGCCATGCATGGATCACAGAGTCTGTATCTATCAGCAGCACAAAACTGGAGAGATCTGGACTCAAACAGCCACAGGAGTGTAGAATCAGGAGGACATACTTGCATCCTGAGCACCTTACACTCATTGGTGACATGTCTGCTGTACCGTTACTGAAAGGTCTCTCACTCTATGGTCATCTGCATGGCGTTCCAGAAGTGAATGTCAAAGGCTTCAGACACCCATCATGACACAAGGTAGTCATTTATCACAACGTCTAAGTCCTGTTCATTGAAAAACTTCCACCAGTCTTAACAGGACAGCTAAAAGCTTTGCACAACTTCCTGCATCCTTCTCTAAGCAAGGCTCATCACTGCCTTTTCATCACACCTCATCCCTGGGCCAGAAGTGGAAAGGTTTCCAGCGTTTGACCTGATAGCTCCATTCATAAGAGCGATTTTCTCTTCAATTAATAGCTCTGCAATGACAATGGATAGGCAGGAAAAATCAGATATTCTGTGTCATCCTAAAAGCTAAGAAAAAGTGCCAGTGTGGAAAAAGGGCTACAAATACGCGCCCAGCTCTTTCGCACTGATCTTTATTTGTAAGACAAAAGGCAAAGCCTTTATTTTAGAGCATGTAGATTTACTGTTCCTTAATGTAGCCCAAGTATGCTACATATACCCACTGGAATGGTTTAGCTGCTACTGGATTGCAGTTATTTCTTGCAAAAAGAGACTGTTCTTCAGCATTAAAATAGTGTGATGAGATGCACATAGCTGGAACTTTCCAAAACATGTAATTTAGTCTTTTTAAGGGAGTTATTTTTAATTCTGTCATATATTAATGTTTTGGGCAAAAGTATGTTATATTAAGGGAAAGGTCTGGTATAAATCACAGCTGCTCAGCCAGCAATCAGTCACATCACAGGAAGAAAATGAACACTTCTTTCATTCTCGCATTTGACCCCTCCAACAGTGTATTGTCCTTGCTAATGAGCTGAACATTTTTGCTGATTTGTTATATGTAGCAAATATAGAAGCAATGAAACCCATCTGTGTAATTTATTCATTGATTTGGACTCAAATCCAAGTGTGTTCTAAGTAGCTCTTGTCTGTGTGCATGTGTGTGAGAGGGAAAGAATAGCTCATCAGCAACAAATATAAGTCTTGAACTTACCTGCTTCAAATATTTATGATTAATGGAAAACACACTGAATCTCCTTGCCTGCGACCCTGCAGCCATTTCAGAAATGGTTCATTGTTGTGTAAGGGTCACCAGTGTCAGCCCTGTATTTGTGAATATCATTTTTTGGGGAGGTCTCCTCATAGTCCTTCCAGATTATAAGAAAAAGAATAATGAAGGAAGGCCAGAAAGCTGCAATAAAATAAAGCAAACTCAAACACACTTTATGCCCCTTGCTTAGTGCTGAAAAAAGCACATGGTGATAGTGGTTCTGTGGGTATCATCTGATTGTCACATTCTGTAAAACAGCTTTAATTTGAGGGGAGTCATGGTTTCTACCCTGGGTTCTTCAAAACACCACTGATTCTAAGGCACCTGTTAGAAGTCCGTTTTCCTTTCAGCTACCCAAGGGCCTATCTCTTCTTTCACACGCAGAGTAACCTTGCGAAGGAATTGTTTTTAAACAGTTGGTTTCAGCCCTTTTAAGTTTCCTTTTTATGCTCCAGCCGCAGTGGATGTTTGGTCCGGGATGCAAGGGCTGTACAAAGCCTTCCACCCAAACAGTCCCGCCCGTGTGAGAGGGACAGCAACTCCTTCCTGCTCAGTTATGAATGAAGGAGGGAGGTTGATGCGAGCCAAGTTTCTGGAGGGGTGAAGGCCTGTGTGTATCTCCCAAACTTTCCAATCACAGAGATGTTTTCTGGCCTGGAAATGTAAAAGCAGAGCTGCTGAACCACGCTCCCTGCTCTGCAGAGACCCTCTGGCTGTTCCTTCCAACAATTTGGTGCCAAACCTTACATGATCCAAATGAAGGGAGGAAAACATCAAAAAAATCCCAGAAACTGAGAGAACAAATGAAACCATGGATCATATATTACAATCAGCAGCAGCCCGGTTGAGCAGAGACGGGGTTCCCCCAGAAACCCTTCCTTCTTAACATTGAACATTCACAAGCTGACCATGTCTGAGATAAGTCAAAGACTTTTTTTCTCCATTCTGCAGCTTTTCTTTTGCCTCTTCCCCTGGCTGAGTGCTGGTGGCAACAGATTAACAGGTCACCGGACTGGGTCTGAGAATTGCTGCCAATTACCTCGGCTCTGCTTGTTGCTATAGTCTAATGGCATCGTTTAGCATGCACTTCTCTCCCAACACCCCAGCTGGTGACACCCAATAAAAAGTGTGATTGATAGATAAATCTGCCTCTGTATATCCAAAGGGGGCAGTGGGGCTCATCGTTTCAGGGGTAAATGTCCTTTCCCATCCTTTATAGCTTCTTCCCCATCCAGACAGGGTGACAAAGAGTCTGAAAAAGCTCCTTGCTTGTGTGGGTCTGGCCCTCCGGACCCCCAGGATGTTTCTTCCCCCAGGAGGATGCTCCGGCTCGGTTGCGAGTCGCGGAGTTTGCGCCTCTGCTCTTCCCCCTTCAGACAGCAATTACGGAGAGAAACATCTGAATCAACAAAGCATCATTTACTTAAAGAACTGACAGCCCTTCCACTTGAACTGGTTTAAATTAGTCGACGCCACATTCTTTTCCTCCTGTGTGTTTTGTTTTCTGTCTTGTTTTTTTCTTCTTCTTCTTTTAAATAGGGATATATAATTGCAGTAATTCATCCGGCTGAATGCGAAACAGTTCAGCGGGAGGGAAAAAGAAGCCAAGGACACGACCGGAGGGGCTGGGCGAAGGAGATGAGCAACCGCTCCCCGCCGCCTCGCTCTCCACCTTCCACGGGAGGCTGCGGAGGGTTCCGCAAGTGCGGAGGGCACCGGCCTCCAGCGGAACGGACGACGGGGCCGTCGGGTCCAGGCTGCCCACCTTGCACCGGCGCATCCCGGCAGGGCAGGAGCCGGGACAGGTAATATTTCCCATCCCCGGCTTCCTCACGTAGTCTTACCTTCAGGACACGTGCAGATGGAAAAGTAGGGACATTAAAGTCAAATGACATACATGTATAAAGACAGAGCGCGTCGTCGGCAGCAGGAATGATTAAACGGAGCAGCTCGGGAAACCTCCTGTATGAATATTTCATGTGAAATCAAGCGATCCCCCCGAAGGTACAAGAGCCCTTCTTAATTAAACCGGTGTAAATGTTGCCATTTACTCCTTTTTCATTTAAGCCACGGGGGACGAGCAGGAAGACTGCCCGAGTTTTACCCTTATACCCGCAAAAGAAGAAGTGGGCCTGCCTCTAGAGAGGGGGCTCCCGTCGGGGCTGCTGGTCCCACAGAGCCGGGCTGAGGGACAGGTAGCCCGGGGAGAAGCAGAAGCCAATGGCCGGGATGGGAGAAGCTGTAGAAAGGCAGAGTATGGCAAGGACCAGCTCTGCCCCGGCACCCAACGACCCCACGTCCTGGCTCCGCTCATCTCCATCCTTTCCCCGCAGTACCCTCAGCAAAGGGGGAACGAGAGAGGGTTGGCGGCCGGTGTCCCCCTCCGTTTGCTGGGGTACCCCCGTACCCAGAGTGAAGAAGGCACCGGAATCGCTCTTCCCAGCAGAGCTGTCCCCAAGCTGCTCTTCTGCCCGCCGACGGCAGAGCCCAGGACGGTCGTTTCGGGGGACTGCGACCCTCTCCCGGCCGCGGCGGGTCCCTGTTGTGGGGAACCCCGGGCTGAGCAGCCGGGAAACTTCGATGTGCAGCCGCAGCGGTTTCCATGGCAATGCGCGGGGTGGCAGCGGGAGGGTGGTCCCCGCCGCCGAGGACAAGGCTGCCCATCCCGGGCACATCCCGCTTCCTTTCCTTTCCCGCACAGGATCGGGCCCCTGGGCAAGGAAAACACCCGCAGGGGAGAGGAAAGAGGTTTCCGCAGTGGGGGTGCCCACCCTGCCCTGCCCGCCGTCGGTGCTCGGCGCTGCACAGGCGGAACCCCCCGGACAGGACCCTCTGCTTTGACAAGCGGGGTTCTCTGGGGGTCTCCCTGATTTGCCATGGAAAGGCGGCAGAAGAGACCGACCCCAACCTCTCAGGACTTTGTCACAACGCTGTTAAAAAAGACGATTTCCCAAAGTCCTTGACTCTCCCAAAGACAAACCTGAGTGAATTTCCCAGCCGGACCGACTGGGAGCTGAACTCACCGCTCTTCCCCATAGCCCCTCACACACTGTCCCTGCGACACTGACATCCAGCCCCTTGCGACCTTGGCTTCTCCTTCCACACATGACCTTTCCTTTCCTTCTTTCTTTCCTTCCTCCCTTCCCTTTCCTTCCTTTCTTACTTTTCTTTTTTTTCCTTTTTTCTCAGTTTTTTCTTTTCATTTTTCCATTTTTTCTATTACCTTTTTTTTTCTCTTCTGTTGTCTTTCTCTCTTCTTTACCTCTTTCTATTTTTATCTCTTTCTTCCCCCTTTCCTTTCTTCTGTCTGCCTTTGTTTCTGTCTTTCCCTGTCTCTCTTTTCTCTCAGTTTCCCCTATCTCTTTTTCCCCATTCTCTCACTCTTTATTTCTTTTTCCTGTTCTTTTTCCTTCCTTTCTTTCTTACAGATCTTAGTGTTTTAGCGTCCAACCGGCTCCCTATCATTTTGCATTCCCAGGGAATTAAAACAAAATAACGTTATTCTTTTGGAAAGATTTTTTCAGTTTTATTTGAACAGCCATTACTCCTCCAAATCCTTTCTTCCTCCTTCATCCTTTTTCCATGACTCTGAGCAGTGACATTGGGCAGCCCAGGGGGGAGCAGGTACTTTCTTTTCCAAAAGGAAACGCGTTTGCCGGGACAAGGAGGGTGGCACAGGAGATAACTCCCTGGAAAAGGCTTTATAATCATATTCGGATCCTAAACATCCCATCGCAGTAATCGTCTCCTCTCGACCTGCCAACTAAAATAGCCGTGATCGTGTGGATTGTAAATGAGATCACATAAGCGTTTATCTGGGAATCTCTCACTCTCGCAACCCACAAGAATTTCTTCCCTGCCTCTGATACCAACTTGCTGATCTAACGATAAAACAACAGCCGGGGCTGTGCTCTCCGGCCTTGCGGAAAGAGCCGGGACTTGGCGCTCTCTGCGAACACAGCAAAACCACAAAGTGCTATTCAAATACTGATAAAGCTGTGAGCGAAACCCCACCGAAGCACGGGAACTCAGCAACTTCGCACCACGCAGAGGCTTGGATCAGCTGCTGCTTCCAGGCGGTCGGGACTTGACAGATGAGTTTCCACATCTTATCGGAGTTTATTTGCGGCCAGGTCACCAATACTCGTTCAGCCAACACTTTCACTCCGGGACTGAAATTGTTTTGAATTCCTCTTGCCTTCTTTATTACTATTTTTAAATACAAACCACAATTATATAGGGGGGAAAACGTAAATTAAAAAAAGCTTGGGAAGCCGAGCATCGCTGCTCTCCTGGGCTGCTCCTTTCCTGCCTAGGAATGTGGGAATCGCTGAGACTTTCCAGAGCTTCGTGTGTCAGCGGGGGGAGAGAGGAGCGGGGCAGGAGGCGGACATCAGTTTCTCCCCTCCTTTGCAGGAAGAGACCCCCACTTATAAAAAGCTAAGAGAGAGGCTGCCTAAGCCCTGATGGGGCTGTGGGGCCGCTTTCTGCCCCGCTTCAAGACCCCAGCGAATGTTTTCAGGCAGGGAGATCCTCTCCCACTTTATAGCCTGGTTGTAAACGCGTCGCAGAGGTTTACTCACACTCCAGCGCTTAATAAAGAAAACATTAAGAGTCCAGTTTAAACCAACAAAAGCCAGGCAGCCCAGGCCGTGCCCCCCCTTGCCACGCTGTGCTGCAGGACCCCCTCCGCATCCCCCCATCCCCTTATGGGATGGGACCAGCTCCCTTCCCGCTTTTCTTCCCTATCAGGGGCTGATGCTCCTCCTCTCCCTTCCCTTCCAGGGGGAACCGGTGCCCAGTATCCGAAGACCAAACTCAGCTGGATTCAATGAGGGCAATTTTTGGAGCATCCTGGGCAGAGTGGCAAAGCAAACAGGCACCAGCGGGAGGGGAGCATGGATCTGCCCGGTGGGGTGAGTGGGGTGATGTCCCCGCCTCTGCCCGGCCGGTCCCACCACCCCGAGAGGGGACCATGAGTTTCTACCTGTCCGGGTCTCTGCCCATCTCCTGTGGATGGTGGAATCATGAGCGAGAGAGGAGCTCCATCACTCTTCCCAGCTCCTACCTCCTCCTCCTCCTCATTATTTAACCGTCCCAGGGAAAATAAACCCTGGCCAGTTTTCCTGCCTGTCCAGCCCTAG